>NC_057856.1:5000000-7500000 GCF_015237465.2 Chelonia mydas | reverse complement strand
TACAGCCATGACCCTTTCTCTTCCTTATCTCCCCCATCTCCTGTCTACTTCCTCCAATGACATTTGAGAGGGGAGAAGTCCCTTTAGACTTGTTTGTCACTGTTACAACCATCCCCCACCTTGGTTCCACACTCCCATTATCCACCAGATGTTAAGGGTTAGGAGCCGAAAGCGCTGGCTTTTACCTCTCCCCTTCCTTAATTTGGATTTTTTTTCTCCATGTCCCGGCGTGTGTGTGCTGACCCCAAAGTGCTCCCAAGTCAACCGGCTGCGTCTGAATCCACTTAAAGGTGAAGGGATAAAGCAATTTTTTTCAAGATGTGGCATAAACTGTTTAGATTTTGCTGTCTCCAAAGGCCTGTAATGAGGGGGTGGCCCCGTCCTGGAACAAGCCCTGTCTTGCCCTGATCTATAAAATTTGGAATAGGTTAATCTTTTTGCCTAGTGCTAGCCTGTCAGTCCTTTTTGCTGAATTAAGGCTCTAATGCATGGACGGTGTCAATAATTGCCTTGTAAGCCTTACTTTAAAAAAGAGTCACAATCAATTGCCCCAACATTAGGGCATCGTAATGCATCAGTCCCACATTAGAAAGTTGTAATCCATCAACCTGACATCAGAAGGGATGATGGATCATTTGAGGCCAAGTTCAGGCCTGGTGTAACTTCGTAGGCTCCAGTGGGGTTACATCAATTTACACTAGGTTGAGATTTGGCCCAAAAGGTCTCCTCCCCCCACCCCACCCCCACACTTTGATGTTTGTAATTGAATTCAGTGATCCTTAAAGGGATAGGCTAGTGGCGCTGGTTTGAGTAGGCACAGAACAAAGCAGGGACTGCAGTGTACCTCATCTGTACAGCTCTGCCGGGCACCTTGTTTCTGATCGACACCCTCTCCTGTTCCAAGTCCTGGACTCCCTACTGCTCCTCGGTGCTGACTGATAAACCACTCATCCCTGTTCTAATCCTGCCCCATCAACCTGACCCACAAACACCCCTGACATTCGAATCCTGTCTGCTATGCCCACAACTCTGTAAATGCACCTGAGTCTTGACCTGTTCTTCCCCCCATCCTCTTCCCTCCCCTTCAGCTATTCCAATACAGCATGGCCTCTCCATACCCCACGGTCTGCAAATGCACCCGAGTCCTGACATTCAGCCCAACCCCACTGTCCCAGTCTGGGCACTACACTTCACTGCTCTGCCAACATACCACAAACCTGACTGGTAGCTTCCCTTGCTATTTCAGTCCATGGTCCCTCTACTGCTCTGTCAATGCGCCTCAGTCCTTATCTGCAAGCCCCATAGAATCATAGAATATCAGGGTTGAATGAGACCTCAGGAAGTCATCTAGTCCAACCTCCTGCTCAAAGCAGGACCAACACCAACTAAATCATCCCAGCCAGGGCTTTGTCAAGCTCGGCTTTAAAAACCTCCACCTCCCATACTATTCCTGCCTTGGGTCTTTCTTGAGCAAGAGATCCAGTCCTGCGAAATTTTGTGGAACAGCTAAATGGGGGACGAGGCAGAGATCACCAAACCCATTTTCACTTGTGACTGGAGTTGGGGTTTGAACTCAGGTCTGTACAGGTGAGAGGCTCAGGAGCTCACTCTGTGCATCACGTATTTCGCGGGTCTATTTTTTAAAACACATTCAGACATATCAGTTACATGAGCTCTCTGGAAAGCGCCGTTCCAACCCAGACACCAGATGGCTAAAACTCCTTCGCTTTTATGCTGATAGCTACAGTCGTTTCCAAACATAGTTGTTGTACTAATGAATGTTTTAGTCTTACAAGTTTTGAAACTTAAAAACAGCCCTCAGTCCATGTTCTATAAAAAGCAACAAATGGGCTGTAGCGAGTTACATGGAATAAATTCCATCAAGGGGATTTGATGGCTCAAGCTACGCTCTGGCAATGTAGAAGGCAGGCAGTTATGGTGAACAGCATGCTGGATTTGGAAATCAGGAGTGCTGGTCCTGGCTCTGGGGTCAGTTCATCTCTTTGCCGAGGTGTCCGCATCAAATAGAAATCCTGGGCCTGATTCGCCATTGCTTTGCCCCTTCGTGGAGTTAGAATGGTAGTGTTTTACTCCAGTTTTGCACTGGTATAAATGGTGACACAACGTGCAAAGAGAACCAACCCCAGTGATACTTACCCATCCTTTCAACGTGCTTTGGGGTCCCTGTATGTAAAGCACAAAGTCTCATTATTAAGGTGAGACTTTTAGCCCCACCTTTGACAGAACTGTACATTTTATTAAAAAATCATTTTCTTTCTCCTTCATCTTTCCTTAGTTGGCATATTATGTGAGGTATGGGACTAGGAGCTGGCTTGGGTATGAGATGACTACTGGGAACTGATGGAAAAGAGGAGAGAGATTTTTCTCTTCATGTAGGAAGCCAGGATCCAGGGTGAGAAGAAGCAGGTAGGGGGGTGTCCATCAAGAGCTGGTTTATGCCATCCACCCTGGACAGGCTGGTGTGAATCAGAGTCCTTGGCTATGTGTTCACTGTAGAGTTAACCCAGGGTGATCAGCACTTGGGTCTGAGCAACCAGGCTTGCCTAGTCTGGGTCTGAGTGTCCCCGCTGCAAAGCCCAACCCCCATTACTGTGTCCTCTCTGGTTCTGCACTTGACACTGTGTCTCTAGGGGCAGATCCCCTGGTTCTTTGTTCTGAGACCCTCTAGGATTCTTTCCCTGTCAATTCTGGGAGAACTTGTCTGTCCTTCAGGGGGAATTATGGGAAGGCCTTTGGAGGACTGTCAGGAGTGCTTGAATGGTTTATCCTGCATTCTCACTGCAAAGTGGGCAAGTTCTAGCCCAAGTTAAAATGGAGTCTGGGCTCTAACCCACCCTCCCAGCTGGCTCAGCTAGCAAGCCTTTAAAGCTCCTCCAACCTCATATCAGAGATTTTTCTGTGTGGATGGTCATTGTGGTGATGGGGTTACGGCTAAAATGTGAGTCAGAACTTGTGTTAACTGTGCTGTATAGACGCACCCATGTTAATTCTACCCCACCCTGAAATGGCAGACAGAGGCTATGCTGGCACATCCCTGGAAGGACTGTGTGGCTAATAGAAAAGGAGGACTTGTGGCACCTTAGAGACTAACAAATGTATTTGAGCATAAGCTTTCGTGAGCTACAGCTCACTTCATCGGATGCATTCTCCTTTTCTTTTTGCGGATACAGACTAACACGGCTGCTACTCTGAAACCTGTGTTGCTAATGTTGAGAGAGAGACTTCCCTACCATGGTGATAGTAGCAGCTGTATTATTTGTCATTTGTTACGTGCTGATAATGTGCTAGGTGCTTTACAATATACAAAATTAAGCTGATCTTTGCCCTGAAGAGTTTAAGGCTAAAAGACAGAAGTGGAAAAAATGGATCACTCTGGGACATGCAAGTCCTTTTCTGTTACAATTGCAAGGCAAAGGCAAAATACAGTGTCCGGTTACTGCCGTGCATTATGCTCGTCCTTGCCTCTCTCTGTCTCCTGCAGTCTGGGCTTTTAATGTTTGTTGTGGTGCATTATAATCCCATTTTAAAATTTGCAGCGTTCTGCTGGAGGTCTGGATTTAATGTTGTTTTCATCTGTCGTGCCAGGATTCCCTCTCTCCAGAGCAGATGGAGATGTAAGGGCAGTGAGGATCAGGGGACAAGAGCACTGTAGTTAGGACCAACAGAACCCACAATCTAAATGGAAAGTGCATGGCCAGGTAGCATTAGGTCAGGATTGCTGGGATGGTGAACACCTGTGTTTCCCCAGTCACTCCTGCAGACAAAGACTGAAAAGAGCCTGGATTTACCAACGAGTCCCCAGGTCTCAGCCACCACCTCTATGCATAACCCAAGCCACAGTATCTCACCAGTAATTCCTGCATCAAACCCAGTAACTGTGACAGCAATAACTTTGGAGCCCATTTTTTAGAAAGGCAGCGAGCAACCTTCACTATCCCACATGGAAATTGTCTGTTTATGAATTTCCCGGCTTTTCCATTGCATGTGATCACAAACGTTAGACCCATGCTCACCATTTCTCTTTTTGTGTCATTGCTATCGTTTCATTTTCTGTGTTTATGAGGTTTTGTAAACATGCAATTGATGTTATTTGGTAACATGAGATTTTTTAAAGGCGGCAAAGTGAATGATGGCTTTCACCATGGGAGGTGTCTAGTCATGGGTTTAGGTGTGATTTCTGTGTAGAGATTTTTAAAGCTGACTAAAAGAATGGAAAATGAGCATCCAAATGCCCCAGACGGATTGAAAATTCTGTCCTTGGTGTGCACTGAAAGGTGGCTGGGATTAGCCGAACAACCAAGAACGAAGAATTTCCTGCTTCTCAATCATTTTCTTTAGTCTTATTATTTCCCCCTTTCCACCCACTTTGGTCAATTAAGTTCTGTCACCAGGGAATTTGCCCCCACTTGTTCCCCAACTGCGGATGATAAATCTGACACCAACCCTTTGTATGGCTGGGTGAAGATTCTGTTTCCTGCCGTTTTGCAAGGGAATTTTGGTTAGAGTCTCACATTGCCCACCTTCCCCATGAAGGACACTGAGGATTATGTCCCCTATGCTCCTTGTGGGTGAGAGATGGTGAACACTGCCCCTGAAGAAATACAGTAGCATTTGCACTCTGCAGCCTCACTGAAGTGAAACTGTACTGAGAGGATGAGGCCTGGTGCCCCAGACCCAGGGGCATGTTTCTGTTTCTTTAAGGATGATCAAGTAATCTATCAATGAGAACTCTTGGCACATGTACAGTCACTGTCAATCCATTAACAAATAGAATCTATCCGCCAACAGAATTACAGTACACAAATGTACTGGAAAGGCAGAGTAATGATTGGTTGAGTTACCTCTGATGTCACAACACTAGTTCAGAATTATTTCAGCTGTTGGTCTGGCTCTAATTAAAATCCAAACAGTTCTAGACAACGTTCATTCATAACTTTGCTTAATTACAACCAAATTCCTTCAAATGTAGCCCATTCACCAGTTGTTAATCATTTTAACTCTATGGAAAGTTTGAAGCCATTTGTTATCTAGAGTGTCACCAAAAAGAAGGTTATAAAAATGGTAAAATTCTTAATTCAATTTAAGTAATAAATGAATGAAAATATATGCTTGCAAATTGCCAGAAAAATCAAGGAGTAAGTGCTGTAAGTTTGAAGAAGAGACACTATATTTTTTACACAAAAAAAGAGGTAGAATCTCTATTATAAGTGAAAAACTAAACTCACCCTTAACTACTGTGCCACTCCTGTCTCTCCATAATATAGGCAAGACAGAATGATGAATTGGATCATTTTTGTTTTAATTCAGAATCAGGTGGAAATTCCTAATGAGATTCTGATTGTAATCATTTTAAGGCATGTGCACCATGAGGAAAATCAGAAACTAACTTGCTCAATCATGTCCTTTTTAATTAAAAAAAAAAGTTATCTGGTGAATCTCTTTTCTGCTGATGCCAAAGCATGGGCAAGAGGCACTGGGAAGAACAAAACTGGCACAGGACAGCATTACCGACCCTATTAATCTCTTTCCCCAGTTCTGATCTTGCATTGCATTTTAGTGCTTTGACTTATCCCAAAGCAGAGGGGTTGCCCTGGTCTCCCTTTTGGGCTTATTGTAGAGGCGAGTCTGAGGCCTGTGAGCTATTACTATAACCCAGTGTCTACAGGAAATTCAAAGAGTAATTGTGAATCAGTGTCATGCTGGATTAGGACAGCAAAGTCCTTCTTTGATGATAATGTGGGGAAGGGTGGGGACTGGGGCTGAATGGAATCAATTTCCCCAGAAAATTTCTCAACACCCACTTGTCCTTCCCTCTGGCTGCATCTGTTAGGCTCAGGGAGTCAGTCCAAGCACAAGACTCTGGAGCAGGCTGCAAGAGTAATGAGATTCACCCTGCTAATATCCCTGCAAGAAGCCCAAACCCTTCAAACTCACAAGAGTTGAGAAGAGAAGTTCTCAGCCCGTTCCCTGAAGAAACCATGAAGCTCTCCAGACTCTGTAAAACAATCTTACAAGAGCCAACACTGTGATCTCCAGGGGAAAACAGAATCCTGGAAGATGAGAATCGCCTTGAAATCCTGCTGAAATATAATACAAAAGCCCAGGAGACTCACTTACCCCCACCAACCAACCAACCAACCAAATCTTTAAACAGCTTGAAATTCCTGCAAAACCCACCATTCTCTGGGGGTTAAGGTTTAGGTTTGTTCCCTGAACCATCTGCTTACCTTTATTTCCCGGCTTCTTCTTGTGCATCTTTTACCTCTGATGGGAAAGATCACTTTCCTCTCTTGCCTGTATCTGCATGATACAGCTGTTCGGGAGATGGCTGTTGTCTGATTTACTGCTGAGTTTGGGGAAAGGTTTGTTTCGGAAGGTCTCCCCATTCAGTTGTAATTTAGTGGCATTTCTTGAATTCCCTGGAAAGTCAACTTCTGTACATTTCCCCCCACTCCCCTAGAAAATAAATATGTGTCATCTTCAGACTAGATTCAAACCAACATATGGGCAAAAGTGAAAAGAGCGACTGGAAATTGGAAACGGCTATTTGCCATATATCAAGCAGATATTTAGGATATATTGTCTTTCCTTATGGGATGGGAAGGGAGCTTCAGGCCGAGCTCACGCATGGAGCTCTCTCACGGGAAGGAATGGATTAGTGGAGGGAAGCACTTTAGAAAAGGCCTCAGATGCTGCTGCACAGATACATTTTGTCCTTTGGTGACTGTATGATCTCAGTGAATTATATTTTCTCTCTTTCTTTCCCCTCCCCTTGGTTAGCAGTACAAGAAAATTTGGTTTGTCTGAAAAATCATACACAGTGCCCAATACTTATTTCCACCAAGACCACTTTATACTTCTTTGGCAGCGCACGGGGGTCTTACAGTGAATCTAATTTACATATATAATCACTTTAAGGCCCCAGCAAACTGTCACAGTAGTACAAAGTGACTACAGTGGACATTGGAATCAGGTCTAAGGACCAATAATTTCTCATTTAAAATATGAAGCTGTATTTCTTTATTTTAAAGACATCTTTATTTCATGGCCAGGATTTCCTCTCTCAGCCACCATCCTCCCGCCACATTCCCTCCTTCTCTTTCCATTTGTTTTTTGCTGCAAGAAGAGGTGAACTTTCAAATGCTGCCCTCATTATATCTGTGCAACCCTCATTCACTTTGAAGGAAGGGGTTGGATTGGTGTAACCGAGGGCAGAATTCGGTCCAATAGGTATAGAACAGATCACAATCCTTCTCTGTCTTTCACAAGAAAATGATGTCGGTTATATGAAAACAAGGTCACTATTATGCTACCCCTGTTCACAGTGCCCGAAGGCTGAAAATGTGCTTAAAGGTGACCTGCAAAGGATTTGTAAAAAAAAATTTGGGTGATGCCCATTTTGCTTCTTTATGATGAATAAAAAAGCACCAAAGGGTTCTTTTTTCTTTTTTGCCTTTTGTTTTTGTAAGTTTTTAAATGTTTTATGCTGCTTGCTTTTATGAAAATAGAAATATTACAAATAGCAGGTATACTAAATCTGTCCTTCCCTGGTTTTGCTGGAAGACCTCAGGGAGGTCTCAGGGATGTTTACTGTGTGCATTGACACCTTCACTGAAGGGACAATGGCATATTTAACAAAGGTTATTTTTGTCTGAAATGTTCATTATGTATTGGAATTACGTGAGTGTTAATAAAAACAAGCAAAAATCGAAGAGCTTTAAATATCCTGACTACAAATGCCTTCCCTGCTCATCTTTCAGCCTCTTGACTCTTGTGATGTCACCATCATAGAGTATAGGGTCTCCCAGACTAGATAGTGCCAGAATGGCTAATGTGAAAACCAAGCCAGATCTCTCAAAGAGGACTTTATTTCTTTTGCTGAACACCTTTAAGCTGTGTGTTTCTATTGTAGTCTAGTCTATGTGAGTTCTGTATATACTGCGCTTCTCACCGTCGTGTCTGAGCACCTTCCATTAGTGCATTAAGTGACATTGCACAAGTAAATCTAGCAAGATTGAGGCTTGGCTACTCTTAAAGGGACTAGCCCAGGAAGCTGACCAACACTGAATGCTCTCCCCACTCCTAAAAGTGCACAAGCTAAAGAGGCCTGCAGGATAAATCAGAGCCTTAAACTCTCCTACAGTACATGCCACTTCACAACAGAGGCATATACTGGCCACTGAATGGATCTCTTTATGTTGGGGCCTCCTCAACCATGCTGTGTGTGAGCCGGGGGGGTGGGGGGGGGGTGTCCCAGAACCCAGGCCCCAGGCTCCAGCACAAGCCCAAACATCTACACTGCAGTTATACGGCCCTGCGAACCTGAGTCAGCTGACATGGGCCAGCCGCGGGCGTTTAATTGCAATGTAGACATACCCTGTGTGTATACTTCCACTCGAGGGCTCTTGGTAGATTTGTTTTTCTTTTAACACACTGATCGAGAGGCTGAGGGAGGTTGGGAGGGGAAGACTTGCCTGCCAAATGTTCTTCCATGAGCACGTGGGGTGTGGTCATGCTGATGCAATCTGTAAGCCTTCCAACTTTCGAGACCCTCAGGAATGTGGAGGGAGCCCTTGTTTTAAAGCCACCATTGAACTGATCAGTTCCGTATGCTAAGGGGAATAGCAGCGCCTGATGCTGTTACTAATCCGTAAATCTGCTGCAGCTTTTAAACATAATATTTTCCTTTGTGGGCTTTCCCCTCCCCCTCCCCCAATGGGAAGTGATTTTTATCCTACTGGAAATAAAAGTAGATATAAACACCCAAATTCCCCTTTGTATCCTTATTCTGGTCCCACGGCAGCTGGGAATACAGAGAGCGTACTGTGTTTTTGAAATGCTTAGTGCCTCAGGATTTATGAGAATGTCAAATATATTGACTTTTTGTTTTGCCTTTAAAACATGCCACTCTCCAAAACACTTGGCTATTGACATCTATGTACTGTACACAGGAACTCTCTCCCTTGAAGTTTTTCTCATTCCCCCTTCTTTATCGGCTAAACCATACGGGAGAGATTCTCCTATGAGCAGAGGAACCGACAAAAGGCCTGTGCACCATTCCAGGTCTCACTTAGCTGCTCAGGGTGGTGCTTAGAAGGCCTTGGGCTGGTCTTCTGCACCGAGGGAAAACTCACCCAGGATAACTGATGTGAGTGCATCAGAGCGAATGGAAGATGGAAGGGGAAATTCAACACATAGGGAACTCAGTGTATGGCACAAATCTCTACTCTGGGCCAAGGCAGTTTGCCACAGCAAGGGTGGGGGCAGGATATAGGCGCATCTAGGCACGGGGTGTAGGGCCTCACACAGTCAATCTACGTGGCACACGCCTGTGTTGGAGGGAGGATATGAGCTGCATCCGTTTCTCTCCCCTACTCAGCAGCATCTGGTGAGTTCTGCTGTCTTGGACCTCGGTTCCTGATTTGATCTTGAGGGTTCCGTCCAATCAGCTCCTTCGTTGTTTCCAAGTACAAAGTCGAGTAGAAGAGCTGTGCTTGCAGCCTCAGGATTGGGCCCCTATAGCAGTGATGTCATAATCCCATTTGAGACATTGCAACCATTTACGATTGCAGCCCGTTGGGATGTCACAAATACAGGATTTGCAATTATATACAAAAGGGGTAAATAGTCTTAAAATTCCTAGTTTATCCAAGTTACAGCAATAAAAAGGTAAGAAAAGATCATTAAAATGTAAAAGGATGAGTGATCCCAGATCATGTGAGAATAAATTCCCTGGCATGCCCCAGATTAAGTTAATCAGTAACAAAGATTTGTAGAAGACACAAAGCATCCAGATTTGTGTGGCTACATTTTAATAGAGAGATGAAATCAATGATGTGAACAGTGTCCTGATCTGGGGGCCCCTTTAGAAAGGGAGAGCTTTTAAAATACTGTGGTGTGAGTTGTTAGGGAACGCATTGATCTAGAGCTCTGTGGGAATGTTATTAATATCCTGGGATTATCTGGCCCTGTAGATAGGGTAAGATGGCAATTTGAGGTGTAACACTCATTATTATGGTATGCAATTGTTTTAGGTTACTATGGGACATTGTTATTAGAGGGAGCTCTATCAATAGGTTGCTTACGGTGTGCAAGGAGAAGTCCTGATGTGGCGGTTCTTTGGTAAAGAGAGAAGATTATGAAATATTGTGTCTTGGCTGAGTTTTCTTTTTCCCCCAGAAATCTCACTGCATCTCTAGACAGCCTGCTGCTTGTAGACTAAGTTCATGCTTTCTAGGGCAGCAAATGCTAAACAGACCAACTGGTGATGCAGCCCCCTTCCGCCTTGAGCCCTTCCAGAGGAAATTTTCTATGAATTACTTTAGCAGAACTGCTTGAAGAGCCATGAAATACACAGCAATGAGATCACAAGGACTCTATTTAATAGGATTTCTTTTTTTGGATCCCATGAGTAATGTCATGTCAATAATTCACCATTGCAGCTCCCTTTCCATTTCCTAGCAGCACTGAAGAACCCCAGACAGCTTACCAGCACAAGCCTCTGAAAACACATGGCTGCACTTCCAGGGCCTGATCCAAAGTCCATTGACTTTGACGTCCATGGGCTTTGGATCAGGCTCTAGCTCATAGCATCTTGTGGATGAAGCTGTTCCTTTCCACACCTCTCAGTTAAAGAACAACAGCAAGGAAAATTATAATACAAGGGATGGATTATGGCAGGGCACACTCAAGAAAGTTTATTACAATACATTAATTTCTATGTATTTATAAATATGCCCATTCCCACATCCTGGTTGCGTGTGCAGAATTTAAATAATAAACAGAGAAAATGGAACCAATGTCCAAAGTAAGAAAACCTCCAAAACCTACTCAACCTTCCTTCTAGAAACAAAAAACCTGGGAGGAAAGGTAAGCTTGGTGGCATGATCTGAAAGTCAGTAGGATGCAGCTCTGTTGGAATAACAAGGGAAGCCAATTCCAGAATCCAAACATTGAAAAAAACCTGTCCAGAGGATTGTTGTTTGAGCATTCTCAGCTGACCTCGGGTAGAAGATCTATCTGAGTTACTCAGGACCTAAACCTCGAAGGCCCGATCCCAGACCTGCTGAAATCAATTGGAGTCTTTCCATTGACGTCAGTGGGCATTGGATTAGATCTGCAGGTAGAAGACATGAGCTTTGTAACGTGAGCTTTGTAAATGTCTGCCCCTCGGCTAGTGCAAACCTGTTTAGATGTGATAGGTATATCACCCCCAAATTTGAACCAAGCCAGGTTGGAGATTTGGAAATGCTACGCTAACTGTTTCTTTCACACAGTTCTCCTTATTTCTCTTCTGAATGGGAAGCTTCAAGACATGGTGAGAAAGATGGTTCTCATGGTCTTTTCAGACTGACCAGAAGCAAAACTCACAAGAAAGCCTGTTCCTCATCAGCCTTCCAGCTGACTGGCAGAGCTGGGGAGTGGGAATGAAGTCTGGATGAGCATCTGCACTTTTGGGTATTTATCCAAACTGACGGAGTTTCACCCATCACCACTTGCCACTCCCATGAATGGAATGATCATTAAACATTTCACTGCCCTAAGCAATGGCACCGGTTCTCAGACACAAGCATCTTGTGGCTCACTTCTTAGGACAAAGGTCATCTCATGGTATTCTCCCTTTTCAGCCTCCCAGTCCCGACTCCACCCCCATCTGTGCTGCAACTGGAGAGCTTGGTTACATGGGAAAAGGGGACAGGATTAAGGAGACAAGATGAAACTGAAATTGTTTCAATGTGAGGGGTGGATTTACTACATCGTATCCATCCCAGGTTGCATTTGTGCTGTTAAATATCTTTCCTGGGGTGTCAGGAGCTGTACATTTATTAACATCAAATCCCTTGCTTCCTCCAATGGTCTGATCTTAGTCTTTGCTGACTGGTTCCACCTTCCTGTGTATTTCCTAACCTTCTGATTTTCGTGTCATCAGCCAATCTTGGCTGAATTAGCATCAAAGCAATAACTGATAAAGAAAGATGTGAAGCAGTCAGGCAGGCTGCAGGAAGGGACTTGGGTTTTCTGATTAAATAATAAACATCTGGGAATGTTCAGAGAATCCAGGGTCAAGAAGCAAACATTTCTGCTTGATAGATGCACCATGGGGAAAGAACCAGCTCCAGAGAGTATATAGTACCTTCATTTTGGGGTCCTTGAAACAACCACTGAGGGCCTCATGCAGGAATGTATGGCTGCATTGTTCCACACCGTTTGAGGACCATATAATTTCCTTTATACCCCCTTGTTTGCAATAGCCACTGCATGCTCAATGCCCATGTTTTTAACTACATGAAGGTAAATGTTTATAGTGCAAGAAGTTGCCTCCACAGGTATTAGATGGATCAGGGGGAGAAGATGCAGAGACAAACTCATTAAGAAAATTAGTGGGAAGAGTGAGCAAATGTCTCATGTCCATGGGATCTCTTGGAAGCAACACACGACTGGCTGCCATGATGCACTCAAACCTGGGAAGTTGCTGAGCAGTTTTTCAGTCTTTTGTGGAATGTCCAGGACACTGTTTCCAGTTCATACGTTTGCTCACTTCTAGTCCTGATGTTAAGCTGTTCTGAGGACATTCTCTGACACTCAGGAGACAGGTTCAGACTCTGGGATGGCTCATAGGTACTGGGTCAGATTCTTTGCTAGTGTCACTCCATTGACTTCAGTCCATAGATAATCTAGTCCTTTCTCCCCTGCAGAGGATTCTGGTTCTAACTGTACTTTGTTCAGACATATTCCCAAGACCCCATGTGCATAGGATGGTCTCGCAGGTAAATGCCTGGCATTCTGCTCCCAACTCTGGGATTAATTTGTGAAAATCCCCTCACAAGCAGGACAGAGGTCCTGATTCCAAGCTCTTTCAGGGGAATTCGTTTGTGTTCTAGACACAGTTCTCAGTTGCAAGATTTCTCAGGAACATCCCTCGCAACAGGTACAAATAATTTATTCTAATGCTGGGATGCCTCAGACCCATCAGGATCATACCAAACAGCCCTAAATATACAAGAAAACACCAGGGTTTCTAGCTTATTACTTTTTTATCTTACAGATACCTCCAACAAGATTTTTTTCTCAAATAAAAAACAGTTGCCCTTTGGGTAAAACGCCTTGTGACATGGATTGTCCTTTACCCAGAGAACTATGTTCCCTTGCTCTGGATATGTTCATAATCTCCCCATGCCTCCCGGACTGATATCTTTATCAAATTCCTGCTGAAACATGTTAAAAAAAAAAAAGCAGTGAAAGCTCTAACGCCTCATGTTCCTCTCAGATTTCCAAAGCACTGAGGCCTTTAGAATATGTTTCCAATATCCTCTCGTCTCTCTCGGTTAGTGTTTTACTCAACTCCATGCTGTGGAGGTCCTGACCTCTGCAATCTCCAGGGGAAGGGGGTTGGGGGTGGGGTCAGGCCCTGTCAGAAAGCTGCAGGCCGCAGCCTGTGTGATAGGCCCTGTTTCCTCGGCTTCTCTAATACATTTAACCTAGTAGAGGCCATTGCCAGCCGGAGATTAGATTACTGATGTTGGCATGTTTGGCCTAACAAATGGCAAATGGATAGTGTGCCAGGCAACGGCTAATCGCTGTTGACACAGATCTATTGTGAGGCCCTTTAGAAGAGGGGATAGTTCATTTCTGCTTTGGAGTTTTGCCTTGACGACTGAAAGGAGAGTTGAGAAGTTGAGAAAGCCACTGGTATACCTGTCTCTTTCCATCTGAGGACTCTCCAACCTGCGTGTCATTTTTTAAAGGTCTCAGTGGCCCTCTCTGAGGACAATCTAAATGTCCCTGCCTCCTTCGGGCAATGGGAGACAAGAGTTCGAACCTTTCTCTTAGCAGTCCTGTTCCATTAGAAAACAACAACCCTCACCCAGTCAAAAATCAGTAACTTGGGACCTGTGGGTGGGAAGGGAAGGGAGAGAGTAAAGCCTGCAGGTCTTCTGCAAAATGTTTCTCTAAATGCCTTATGCTGGGCATGGCTTTAAATGCATTTTTATGTCTATTTCTTCTTGTATAAGAGTTAAAAAGCAGGAGATAAAAGCTCAGCCTCTACAGGTCTCTTTCCCTGAGATATGCAAAACTGCCTACGGGTCAAATTCCAATTCTCAACCTTTGGTTCCACGGCCAGAGGTCTCAGACCCAGGGCTCTATCCTGCTTCTGCATGCTGCTGGGAACGCTCTACCCCTATTGAGATCAGTGAAAGGAGAGGCGACTCAGAACCATCCAGTCTAGTCCCAGCTTTGTGCTATTCTGATTTGGGGAAAATATGCTGATACCTTGGCCTGGGCAGTCACTGCAACAGTTGCGATTCCCAAAATATTAATTCTGTTTTTATTTCAGCATCTATTTTGATCTTACAGTAATTTTAGTAATATTCACACATCCCTTTACAAACATTACTTAACTAATGATGGTTCACAGGACAAATGTTACATCCATTTTAGCCATTCATTCCTGCGGGGATTCCATTTAATTCAATGCCCCAGGGATGAATTTGTGCCCTTTGTGACTGGCCCAATGACACACAATGAGTCAGTGTAGAACCCAGAAATTGTGGTTCCCAGCCTTTCTGTACTAACTGCTTGGCCTCACTCCCTCTAACTCCAACAGGATCTTTGCATCTTTGAGACAGAAGAGCAGGATGGATCTAATGCACCATAATCAAGAAACTCCCATGGAAATGAAAGATATTCGTTTTCTTGGAGCCTTATTTGCGATCCACAGTTATCTGCCTTCTCACTCTTTATGTCACCCCTGTAAGTCTCTAAGTTATAAAGACCATTCCTCTTTCTAAAGGGGGCTGGACATGTCTCTTTATCAGTGCCTTTCTGAACATCAGACAGAGGGACCCTGTCTCCACTCTGACTTGCTGAGAGCACCAATAAAAGGGCTTCACTTACCAATGTAATCAGCACTTATCCTGAATGCAGGCTTGAAAGGACGAGTGGTTTACTGGTTAAAGCACAGGAGTGAGGAGATCTGGGTTAAATCCCAAAATCTGCCATTGACTTGAGTGGCCTCAGCCAAGTCACTTCACCTCTCTGTGTGCTCAGTTTCTCTATCTGTAAAATGGGGATGATAAAACTCCCCTGTCTTACAGGTCATTTTATAGATATTTCGAAATATTAGAGGGCTCAGTTAAAGTTAGTCAAGCAATCTGAGTCGGGTAAGGAGATGCTAGTGAGTACTGAAGGTTTGTGTCACAGTAGGGAATGGTTTGAATCCCCTTAGTTATTAATTTCCAGAATGTTTAATGTTTAAAAAATGTTTCAAGGTTTTGGAAAGGTATAGATTTTCTTGCAAAGAAATGTAGTTGTTTGGGGTAGGGGAGGTGTCTGCTATACTCCGCTGAAACATACTTTCCATCTGAAATCTTTTTCATTCGGTTTTTTGTTTGTGGATTTCCCTGCCTTTTAATGGGTGCCAAATGTCTGAATAGGTTTGGCACATAAAGTCTGCAGAGGTGGGCTCTGATCCAACATCTCCTCATCACATCTTCACGTTTTACACTGCCACCTGTTACTGTAGTATCTGAACACCTCCCACGTGAAATCAGTCGAAATAGTGACATCCCTAGCGCTAGCAGGGATCCCGCAGGCTTTGGCAAATCCACAGGAGGTTCCATGTGTATGTGTGAGAGGGAGAGTTATGACTGGATGGGGCATGGGGGTGGTGTATGGTAGAGGGGAATGGAGGGGGAGATTAAGCAGTCTTGCTCTCTTTCCATGGCTCCCCTGTTCATTTGCAGTCCAGCTTCCATACATCCCGGTCCCCTCCATCCCCCTGCATGCTATTGCCCTGCTCTTCTGTACGCCCCAGTCCATGCCTCTCCAGGTGCCCTGTCACTATTTTCCTTACCATGCCTCCCATGATTCCGAGTATACTGCACATATTCCAGGTTCCTCCTGCTATGCCTTCCCATCCCTGTCCCTTAGCATTCACTCCTCTGCAGTCCCCTGTGTCCATCTCATGTATGAGTTCCAGGATGGTGTTAAGACATCATTGGTTCTGGTGTCCCACCTGCACTGGTTGAGTGTAGGGCAGCAACACTCACTGAGGGCATGTTCGGATTAAGGGGGCGTGAACAGAAGAATACAACAAAGCGTTGTGCTGTACCCCCCATGTGGATGCTGCGGTTGTGAACATAAGGGTCCCACATTCACACTAATGCAGTCCTCTTCAATGCAGCCTGTCTCTCATCTTTAATTTCTGGTTAATATTGTTGAGAAGGTTGCCGCAAAGGAACTCTTAGAGTTCCTAGCTGCTTCAGATCTACTTGACTCCTTTCAGACCAGGATATTGCACAGACTACACTAGTTGCTTTGGTAGAAGTTCTCCGCATGGTGGTGGATGGAGTTCAGGTGCCCATATTGATAGTGTTACATCTATCAACTGCCTTAGATACTATTGACTTTCCTGCGGATTGTGGGCAGGAGTGAATGGTGCTTCTCTTGAGTGACTCTGTTGTTTCCTCGATGCACAGTCCCAGAGGGGAGTCTTGGACAATTGCTCGTTATCCTAGAAGTTGGGTCCATTTTGTCACCCCTCCTGTTCAGCGAGCATACCAGGCCATTGAGAGAGTTAGTACAGCATTTGCAGTGACCCAGTGATACTCAGTTCTCTATTTCTATCTCATCTGATACATCTGGTGCTATCAAACACCTTTCCTAGTGGCTGGCTGAAATCAGGGCATGGGTGAAGGCAATCTGTCTGAGGTTTACTCTGGCTAGTACTGAAATTATGATAGTACCGGTATATTGGAGGATGTAACAGGAAAATAGGGCAAGGAATATCATTGACTTGAATTGAGAGTGAGTACCCACCTTGTGGTACTAGAATTACAGTTTGTGGGTATTTTGTATCCCCAGCTGTTCTTAGTTGATCTAAATGGACTAGGACATGAGTACCTGAGAGATGTCTCCCTTCCCATGATATGCTGCCACAGCTGTGATCAGTGGGTCACTGATGTTAGATCCACCTTAATAAAATAAAGGGGGCTCCTGGCAGGTTTCTCTCCATAAGGGCTGTAGGGCTCTAGAATATGCTCGCACCTCTGGCCCAAAATAGTGTGGATTTGCCAACTTTCAGGGCAGACAACGGAGTCTTTGAGGCGACTTAAGAAAGACTGAAGTTACTGGCTGATATATCGAGGTTCTTCTTCGAGTGCTTGTTCATGTCCATTCCACATTAGGTGTGCGCGCGCCGTGTGCACAAGTGTCGGAAACTTTTTCCCTTAGTGGCTCCCGTCGGGCCGGTGGGGCCCCCCCAGTGATGCTACTGCACTGTGCATATATGCCCCCGCCGGCCCGATCCCCTCCAGTTCCTGCTTACAGTCCGTGGCGGCGTTGGAACAACCTCTCTTTGTCTCTTGTAGAAGAGCAGTCCCTTAGCCTTTAGAGTAGCTGTTATCAATTCGTTAACATACCTATTGTGGACAGTTAAGTCATTAGGTGCTTGAAGGCCTCCAGTATGCGACCCAGGCTGCGGGGCATGCCGCAGGCCCACGGCTTCAAGGCTTGCACCACATGCTGCAAACCTATTCCAGTTAGTGACCCCCACAGCTAGTGTCTACGTTGCCTCGGGGGCGGACATCAAACTGAACGGTGTAGGATTTGCAAGGTGTTTAAGCCAAGAACAAGGAAAGAAAGAGACTTTCGTCTAAAGCAGCAGCCGCCGGGCCCGGAGCGCCTGATGTGGGCTCAGGCTTCCTCAGTGCGTAATGCCCAGGAACCATCAAGAGACCCGGCACTGGCTAAGCACTGTAAACTGCCGGCCCCAGAGCGCCAGGCTAGGCCCCGGCACCACTTGTCCTCCCCAGTGCGGCCCCCGGCGCAGCCGAAAGGAAGGCGCAGTTGTTCCCCACACAGGAGGCTGGCACCTCCCAAGGCCCCGAGCGCCGATAAGAGCGGGAAGGCCGCGGTACACCGACGGTCCCGGCGGCACAAGCCCCACCGAGCCCAGACCTGAATGAGCTCAGTGCGGACGATGGGCTCGAGGCATAACGGATCAGCCCTCCATGCCTGGCACCTTTGAGGCTGCAAAGGACCTCATCGAGCTGTCGGCGGCGAGCCCCTTCCCATATGGGGAGAACCCTCCGGCACCCATGCCTCAGGTGCTGTCAAGGGGTAAGCCGGCAATGGTGTGCCGCTCGAGGACACCGTCCTGGCACTGCTTCCGGAGTTGGTCCCGGTTGAGCTCCGACTCTGCGGACTCACACTTGCCAGCAGCTCAGAAGGAGGTTGTGGCACCGGCAGCAGGCCGGCATGAAAAAGCACCGGAAAGGGCACGCCGCTCTCCGGCACCATCCAGAGACCGGCACTGGGAGGAGTTGAGACGGCCCTCGCCAGAGGACTCCCACAGACAGTCCCGGTCCAGGGAACACCGGCACCGGTCCCGGTCCAGATCCCGGTCCTGGTCCTGGGGATACCGGTACCGCTCCCACTCAGCCAGGAGCTGCTCATTCTCCCGCCGGCGCAGATCATTGGCACTGCCATGGCCTTCGCGATCGGCGTCGCTGCAGTCCGGCGCCGACTCCAGCCGCACCGGACCCCGGACAGCAGGAACCCTCAGGGGGGCTGGCAACCCCAATGGGTATCTAGGCCTCCAGCTTCCCCCCAGGATAAACTGGAGAGACCGGCACCGAGTCCGGTGCCATCCCATGGACTCCTGCCCTGGCCTGAGCCAGAGGCTCCTCCCACAGGAGAAGAGGAGCAGGAGGACCAAACAGAGGGGGTCGAGCAGCAGCTAACCTCCTCGTCTTCCCCGGATGAGGTGGTGGCGGGTACAGCGGTGTCTGGCCCTCCACCGATAGACCATAGAACCCACCAGGAATTGCTGTGTGGGGTCACCCAAAACTTGTGGTTGCAGGCCGAGGAGACGGTTGAGCAGGAGAACCCCATGGTGGACATTTTGAGCCCTGCAGTTCCATCCAGAATAGCGCTCCCGCTCATTAGGACCATTCAGTCCAACTATAAGACTATATGGCAGACCCCAGCCTCTAGCGCTCCAACGGCCAAAGGAGTGGAGCGTAAATACTTTGCCCCATCTAAGGGCTATGAGTTCCTCTTCTGCCACCCGAGTCCATGCTCCCTAGTGGTCTCAACGGTGAACGAAAGGGAACACCATGGACAACAGGCCCCGGCCCCTGAGGCCAAGGAGGCGAAACGCCTGGGCCTTTTTGGCAGAAAGGTGTACTCGTCAGGGGGCCTTCAGTTGAGTATTGTAAACCAGCAGGGCATTCTCAACAGGCACAATTTCAACTCCTGGGAGGCGGTGGGGAAGTTTAAGGACAACCTCCGGCAAAGTTCCCAACAAGAGTTCATGGCCCTGGTGGACGAGGGCAAGGCAGTGGCTAAGACCTCTCTCCAGGCCTCCCTCGATTCGGCAGATGCGGCGGCTAGAACAATCACGTCAGGGGTGGTCATGAGGTGCTCAGCGTGGCTCCAGGAGTCAGGCCTGCTACCCGAGGTCCAGATTACACTCCAGGACCTCCCCTTTGAAGGGTCCGGGCTCTTCTCGGACCAGACAGACACAAGGCTACATAGCCTCAAGGACTCGCGAGCTACGCTTAAGTCGCTGGGTATGCGACCTGGCGACCCAGAGGAAGCCCTTTAATCTGCAGCCTCCCCCTCAATGCCAGTACCAGCCTCGCCATAGGCATAAGCCTTACTGTAGGTGAGGCAGGGATAACAGGTGATGGCGCAACGACAATAGTAACAATAATGAGCCAGACCAGAACCAAAGCCAGCACAAACCCCAGCCGGACACTAAGCCAGGCTTTTGAAGGTGCGCTCGAGGACAGCGTACCAGATCAGTCACCGGATCCGTCCCTTTGGTTCCTGAACCGCCTGTCCTGTTTCTCCCGTGCGTGGTCCACCATTACGTCAGACCGTTGGGTCTTACGCACGGTGCGGAACGGGTAATTGCTGCAGTTCGCCTCCCTCCCTCCCCTCCCACCCTCCTTCCCTGCCCCTCTTCAGGGACCCCTCTCATGAGCATCTCCTAGAGAAGGAAGTCCGCTCGCTGCTAGAGGCGGGGGCGGTAGAGGCGGTACCGCACAGCCTAAGGGGGAAGGGGTTCTACTCCCGGTACTTCCTCATCCCCAAGGCCAAAGGGGGACTTTGCCCCATCCTAGACCTGCGTGGCTCAACAAGTTTCTGGTCAAGGCCTGGTTCCGCATGGTCTCTCTGGGCACCATCATCCCTTCCTTGGATCCAGGGGACTGGTACACTGCCCTCGACATGAAGGACACATACTTTCATATCACCATCCGCCCATCACATTGGCGGTTCCTACGCTTCACCGTGGGCCAAGAACATTACCAGTTTGTGGTTCTCTTGTTCGGTCTAGCCGCGGCCCCAGGGGTGTTCATGAAATGCATGGTGGTGGTGGCGGCCTTCTTACGGAGGCAGAGAATCCGGGTGTACCCGTACCTTGACGACTGGCTCCTGGCGGGTCGATCCGAGGCGGAAGTGCGGGGCCATGTGGAGGTGGCCCTGAGATTGTTCCACGAGCTGGGGCTCCTGGCCAATGTCCCCAAGTCCACGCTTGTACCCACGCAGAGAGTGGAATTCATAGGGGCGGTCCTGGACGCAGTGCAGGCCAGGGCAAACCTTCCAGTATCCCAATTCCAGGCTATCCAGCAAGCGGTGGCCTCCCTGCGCCAGTTTCCAATGACAACAGCCAGGTGCTGCCTGCGGCTGCTGGGCCACATGGCAGCATGCACGCACGTGGTCAGGGAGGCCAGATTGAGACTCAGGACTCTGCAGGCGTGGCTGGCACGGGTGTACCGCCCAGGCAGGGCCCCCCTGGATTTGGTAGTGACAGTCCCAAGGGACGTCCTGGACTCCCTGCTGTGGCGGCAGTTCCAGCCTGTGGTTTGTGAAGGCATCCCCTTTGCCGCCCCACAGCCGGACCTGATGCTTGTGATGGACGCAACAGACCACGGATGGGGGGCTCATCTGGGGGACCTCATGATGCAGGGGTTGCAGTCCGGAGCAGAGCGGTTGCTCCATATCAATGTGAAGGAGCTCAGGGCGGTTCATCTCGCCTGCCAGACCTTTCACGCCACTCTGAGTGGTCACAGTGTGACAGTTCTGACAGACAACACTCCTGCCATGTTTTATATAAACAAACAAGGTGGGGCTCGTTCCTTGCCACTCTGTCACGAGGCTCTCCTCCTCTGGGACCTTTGCATAGCCCATGCAATTCACCTTGAGGCGTCATATCTCCTGGGGGTACGAAACGAGCTGGCGGACTCCCTCAGCAGGTTGTACCGCATGCACGAGTGGACGCTCAGGGCGGACATCGTGCTTCTGCTCTTCCGCAGGAGGGGGTTTCCCCAGGTAGACCTATTTGCCGCCAGGGCCAACACCCAGTGCCCGTGGTTCTGCTTGTTCCAGGGCCGCAGCCCGGGCTCGCTTGCGGACATGTTTGCAATCCCGTGGAGAGGGGGCTTGATGTATGCCTTCCCCCGGCTCCCCTTGGTGCACAAGGTCCTACTCAAGGTGCGCAGGGACAGGGCGGCAGTGATCCTCATCGCCCCAGCCTGGGCCCGCCAGCACTGGTACGCATTGCTCCTAGAGCTGTCGGTGGAGGTCCCTACGCTAGGACCTCATTACCCAGGATGGCGGGTGGCTTCTCCACTCCGACCTACAGTCACTGCACCTGACGGCGTGGAGGATCTGTGGCTAAATGTCCAGAGCCAGTGCTCCCTTCCCGTGCAGCAGATTCTGCTTGGCAGTAGAAAGCCCTCTACCAGGGCGGCCTATATGGCCAAGTGGAAAAGGTTCTCGTGTTGGTGTGAACCCCAACAGGTGCGGCCGTGCCAGGCCCCAGTGCAGGCCATCCTGGAGTACCTCCTGCACCTCAAGCAGCAAGGGCTAGCCCCGTCCTCACTCAGAGTGCACCTGGCGGCCATCTCCGCCTTCCATCCAGGGTTCTCGGGGAGCTCGGTGTTTTCCCACCCAATGGTGGGACGGTTCCTTAAAGGGTTGGAGAGGATGTTCCTGTACTCCCGCCCACCAATCCCTCCATGGAATCTTAACCTGGTCCTCTCTAAACTCATGGGACCCCCTTTCGAGCCCCTAGCTTCCTGTTCTCTCCTCCACCTTTCCTGGAAGGTGGCATTTCTGGTTGCCATTACCTCGGCCAGAAGGGTATCCGAACTGAGGGCCCTCACCTCTGAGCCACCATATACAGTATTTCACAAGGACAAGGTGCAGCTCTGGCCGCACCCCAAGTTCCTCCCTAAGGTGGTCTCCCAATTCCATTTGGGCCAGGACATTTGTCTGCTGGTGTTATTCCCGAAACCCCATACGAACCCGAGTCACTGCAGCCTACACACCCTGGATGTATGTCGAGCGCTGGCGTTCTATTTGGAGCGCACCAAGCCCTTTTGCAAATCAGCGCAGCTGTTTGTGTCTGTAGCCGAGAGGATGAAAGGCCTCCCAGTGTCGGTGCAGCGGATTTCATCTTGGATTACAAGCTGCATCCAGGTGTGCTATGAGCTCGCAGGTGTTCCGGCCCCGGCGGTCACGGCCCACTCAATCAGGGCGCAAGCGAGCTCCACGGCGTTCGTGGGTCAGGTCCCGATCCAGGAGATCTGCAGAGCGGCCCCCTGGTCCTCGTTGCACACCTTCACGACCCACTACACGGTCAACCAGCAGGCCAGAGAGGACGTGGCGGTTGGCAGAGCGGTCCTCTGAGAAGTTGTTCCGTGACTCCTACCCTCCTCCAGAGGTAAGCTTGTGATTCACCTAACGTGGAATGGATGTGAACAAGCACTCGAAGAAGAAAAAACAGTTACTTACTTTCTCGTAACTGTTGTTCTTCGAGATGTGTTATTCACATCCATTCACCCCCCACCCTCCTACCCCTCTGTCAGAGTCACTGGCAAGAAGGAACTGCAGGGGGTCGGGCCGGTGGGGGCATATATGCACGGCGCAGTAGCATCACTCAGGGGGTCGCTAAGGGAAAGTTTCTGAAGCTCGTGCACGTGGCGCGCGCACACCTAATGTGGAACGGATGTGAACAACACATATCGAAGAAAATAGTTACAAGAAAGTAAGTAACCATTTTTTCTCAAGACTTGTTGCTTAGGAGACAGGGTGTGCTGATTAAAATTTGTGTTTGGTTTTGAACCTTTAAATAATGGGCAGGGTGGTCACAGCTGGCGCATGGGTGCTTTTGACTGGTCTAACTGAAAAGAAAAGAAAAATTAAAAAAAAAGGTGAAAAAACCCTCAAAAATGAAGCAATGTTCTGTTTTCATTCAGCCTGAAATTATTTATTTTTATTATTATTTACTTTTTTGATTTGCCAAAAAAGATTTAAAAAATTCCTTTTGTGTCAATTCAAAACAAAATTTTATTTCAAATTTTTGGTTTGGCTAAGAAATTGAAAAATCAGTTATTTCATGCAGCTCTTCTGACTACATTCCCATGCCCATATTCCATACACCGGGGTGGCCAAACTGTGGCTCACAAGCCACATGCGGCTCTTTTACAGTTAAAGTGTGGCTCATGGAGACCCCCACGTCCCCACATTCTTTGCCTACCAGACAGGGGAGGGGGAGCTCAGGGCTTCTGACCTGTGGTGGGGTGGTGAGACTAGGGGCTTCCGTCCAGCGGGGAGGGAGACTAGGGGCTTCAGCCCTGCAGAAGGCACCTTTTAGGACTTGGGGCTGAAGCTCCTAGCCCTACCACCCTGCCTCAGGGCAGAAGCCCCGATGCACCCGGCTCTGAGATTTCTGAAGATTATCTTGTGCGGCTCGGAGTGTCAGTAAGTTTGGCCACCCCTGTTATACGCTATACTTAATACATAATAGCCAAATTTTGCTCTTAGTCACACAGATGTCAATCTGGAGCCATTCCATTGACATCAGTGGAGGTGCTCCAGATTTACAGCTGTGGCTCTGAGGGAAGAATCCCAGCTCACCACCATGAAAATATAATGATGGAAGGTTACCTTATGCAAGCATTTACCTCTGTATATGCTTGTTCAGATTTAGTGTCTTTTGTTTGCATGTATCTGGGCTGTATATGCTACTCAGTTTGCATATTATATGTGGCTCATGCTTCTATATGATATGTGTATGGTGTATGGGTTCCATGTTCCTTGGTTAATTTAAAATGCTAACAGCCCAAATAAACAAAAGGAAGGAAAATTGAAATTAAAATTTTGCCTGGGGATATATTTAGCTGCTTCTGTTTTCTTCACAAATTAAAAAGAAAACAAGCGGGAAGGGTTGGGGGGTGGGGGTGGGGAGATGTGTGTGTGAGGATGCCGGAGTTGGGAAGAGAGATAGGGTTCATGTTGGCACATAACTAACAATAGTCTCACTAACCTCTATCTCAGATGCTGAAAGCTACTCCTCGGTCGTGTATGTGCAAAGCCTCTGAGATGGGAGGCAGAGGAGGACCTGGGGGAAAGTAGGAAGGGAGGAGAGTGTTGAAGGGGGTTGGGGACTGGGCGGGGGGACAAAGGAAAAAAACAGTTATAGGGCAAAGCGACAAAAGATGGGCCTAGTTTAATTAGGAGAAAGCGAGAGAGAGCTCAAGCAACACCCACCCACCCATCCACCCCCTGGAAAAAAAAAACAAAACTTCATCACACCGATTTTTTCACGGTCTGGCAGTCAAGTGATAAAATTATCAGATGAGGGTCCCATTCTCCTCTCCCGCAGTCACTTTCACCAAGTGCACCACGTCTGAAATAATGAAGCAGATTTGATTAAATTTTTGCTGGCTGAAGCAGCCACGCTAATTTGAAGATGGGCTTATTAGTTTAATGACCGATCCGAATAATCAGAATTCATTAGCATTAGTGCCACTATTGTCAGCTCAACATTAGCCCTGGGCTCCAGCACACAAAGAGGCATAGTGATATCTTATATAGAGAGGCACTGTATTTGTACACACTAGAGAGAAAGAGAAGCAGAAAGGTATACATATATATCATTTATATTTTATATCCTTATTGTGATCACTTTTTAAATATTTCTCCTCCATTAGAGATCCATTAAAAGAAAAACAATTAATGAGGTTATGAGAGAGAAACAGAAAGAGAGAGAGAGAAAAAGAGTGTCACAGCCTGAGTCTGGCTTTGATAATCTAGCCTTGCTAAACTAATTGGCGAAAGTTTGGGGCCAATGTTGCAAATAGAGGCAGTGTCATTTCTCCTCTTACGCAAGTCTTTGCCATTGACTTTTATGGGTGTTACCGTCTCTTGAGATGGAAGAATAGCGGTCAGGCCTAGGAGTGGAGGGAGCATGTTGTTGGCGGGGGAAAGAGGTTTGAAGATTAGTGATTTGCCCCTCACAAGCTACAGTTGGGAAGGGGGTGTCCATCAGTCAAAGAAAGACTTTCAGAAAGACTTTGGGCTTCATCTCATCTCACTTCTCAGGAGTCAATGGAGCCAGTGTAAACTTGGTGTAAATGAGAAGAGATTCAGGCCCTGAAGCTGTGACTGAAGGTGCTGGATGGTGGTGGCAGCTCAGCTGTCAGCTCAAACTACTACTCAATTTAATGCAATACAGCTACATTAAGGCACAAAAGGTCAGAAATACAAAATTGAAGGTTCCAACTACAACATTACCTCAGCTGGGTTGGACATTGTGTCTGTTTTATGAGAAACATTTCATCACATAAACAATCATCTATTAAGTGCCACATTTAACAGGAAAAGCCGGAACAGACAATGGCATATAAAGAAATTGAAATGCACAGCAGAATTAATGCTGCAATTGGTATTTTAATGTTTGCATTTCCTTATGTTCTGTGATTTAAAAAAAATTGTACACCCTTAACATTAGATTATCATAGTTTTTGCATTTAATATCCTTGAGGTTTCGGGGGGTGGAGATTTTTAAATACATGTTAAATAATATACAAGCTTTGGGCATAATCTAAGCTCTTGGCTAGATAGTGTGAGATACATTCCATTGATTTTCCTAGTGTTTTTCCATACATCACTTGTTCTAAAACTTGTGAGAGAACTGGATCTACTATTCTATATTTTCTTTCTTGTGAGGCTTACACAGGTTTCTACTTCTTTAAAACATCAGCCATTGAGAACCTGGAATTATAGTTGTGGGTAGGTAACAGAGTCTATCTTTTGCATTCTGCTGACAGCTGGAGAGGGAAGACCCACTCGAGATCCAAAAACTGATCTGAGTAGAAGAGGAGCTCTCAGGAGTTTGGGTCTTCATCCATTTAAGTGCTAATGAAACTTGTGCATTCCAAAGACCTAATGTTTCTTGCTCAGTTTCTGCATAAGAGCTTCCAAGAAGTAATCCCTCTAAGGACTAAGTGGATCTTCAAGGGGAAAGCTGGAAGCCCTGAACAAATTGGCTTAATTGCTGCTAGCTCTGTACTTAAAATATGATACAGTAGGGTCTGGATCTGGTGAAACAGACTTGTTAAATGCTTGATGATAACACGGTCTTTTAAATGTAATGACAGGAACAGGGTACCTTGCAATAGGGTGGAATAAACAGGACATTCAGTGAATGGATGGTGCATGTGCCTTAAGCTGCATCCAACAAACTTTTCACTGTGTTCCCAAAGCTGCTAGCTAGAAAACTATTCTAGGTACTAGTCATAATAAGCCAAATTCCTTCTTCAGGTATAACTTCATTTGAATCAATGTACTGGGGAATCAAAGCTCCCACTTTGATTTCTCTAATAAAGTCTTAATTTTTGTTTAAAAACTCCAAAACAATCCTAAGGAGCTAGAGGTCCACACAGCCATTCTGAGGAGCTTCCCGGCCACCTTTTCTATCTGATTTCAGCACGTGTCTCAGACAAACAAAGTTTGCCCTTGTATGTGATGATATGCATTGCTAGCCAGTTGGAATGTAGCAGGCACCTACCTAGATGGACTCCAGTTTAGCCCTTGTGGATATACTCTGAGAAGTAACTATTAACCCACTTCCTGCTGGATCATAAATATTTTAGCATGGGGAAAAAAGTCTAACAAGTGACACGTAAATGAGCAGGCCAAACATCCCATTTTGCTTCAGATTTCCTGCATCTCAGTTCTATTGCGACAAGGGACATTTGTAATGAAATAGGCTTTGGAACATCTGTCTTTAAGATACAGTGGTAGAGATAACAAGTAGTCCAGTGGCACCTTAAAAACTAACAGATTTATTTGGGCATAAGCTTTCGTGGGCTAGAACCCACTTCATTGGATGCATGGAGTGAAAATTACAGATGCAGACATTATTATACTGACACATGAAGAGAAGGGAGTTACCTCACAAGTGGAGAACCAATGTTGACAGGGCTAATTCGATCAGGGTGGATGTAGTCCACTCCCAATAATAGATGAGGAGGTGTCCAATTCTTTTACGTAGGTAATAAAAGAATAAATGGACACAAATCGGAAATACATAAAAGAATAAATGGACACAAATCGGACATCAGGAACGGTAACATACAAAAGCCAGTGGGAGAACACTTCAATCTTCGTGGACATTCTATAACAGATTTGAAAGTAGCTATACTTGAACAAAAAAACTTTAGAAACAGACTTCAAAGAGAAACAGCAGAACTAAAATTCATTTGCAAATTTAACACCATTAATTTGGGCCTGAATAGGGACTGGGAGTGGCTGGCTCATTATAAAAGCAGCTTTGCCTCTCCTGGAATTGACACCTCCTTATCTATTATTGGGAGTGGACTACATCCACCCTGATTGAACTGGCCCTGTTACCTCACAAGTGGAGAACCAGTGTTAACTCCCTTCTCTTCATGTGTCAGTATAATAATGTCTGCATCTGTAATTTTCACTCCATGCATCAGATGAAGTGGGTTCTAGCCCATGAAAGCTTATGCCCAAATAAATCTGTTAGTCTTTAAGGTGCCACTGGACTCCTTGTTGCTTTTGTGGATGCAGATTAACACGGCTACCCACTGATACTTGACACCATGCAGTGGTAGAGATGAAGTTGTGTTGCTTCAGTGCTCATTAGACTTTCTGAAACCTTTCCCCTTCATTTAAAGATTGTTTGCTTTCATAGCTTAATTGCAATGTTCACTGTGATGGGGGAACCAGATGGATTATTCCACTGGTAATAGAATAAGCCGTCTTTCTCCACCAGGGGACAGATTTTCAAAAGACCTCAGCTTCCACTTAGCTATCAAAATAAGCATTCAGATTTTCAGTTATGCCCTTCACCTTGGGTGCTGACCTCTTGAATATCTGGCTCTTTTCTAGGGGCTTTGGCCCAGATCCATGGAAGGACTTAGGTGTTGTGATGCGGAGCATCATGGAGCTTAACTTTTAGGCACCTAAGAAAATCACAGGAACAACACAAAGACTGAGTGAAGTGCCTAAGCCCCTCTACAATGAATGGGGAGAGAGAGGCACCTGGGGCTTGGTCTATGCTTAGAAGTTAGGTCAGCATAGCTATAGTGACCTAAATGCTGGCATAGATATTGCTAGGTCAATAGAATAATTCTTCTTGGAGAGGTGAATTACCTACAGTGATGGAAAAATCCTTCTGTCATTGTAGGAAACATCTACACTCTGGCACTACAGTGGCAAGCTGTAATCTACAGAGCCAGCACACGAGGTGGGTGGAGGGCTCCCTAAGCCAATGAGAGAGGTTGACCAGAGTGGTGTGTGCTAAGCTCTGCCCCTCTGTGGAGATAGGCGCCTAAATCCAAATTCCAAGGAGGCACCTAGCTCCGCTTGCAATCCATGAAGCAGGGGAAGATAGGCAGCTGCATACCTAAGTCACTTGCAGGGCCCAAAACAAAACAGCTATTTGGAGGGGTGGGGGGAGCAGAAGAAAAACTCCCTTATAATCTTTAGGCTAGTGTATTCATCCAGGAGGTGTGAGATCCCCAGTTCAAGTCTCCCCTCCTTATGAGTGGGAGAAGGGATTTGAACAGGGATCTGCCACTGCTCAGGTGAATGTCCTAGCCAGTAGGTTATGGGCTATTCTGAGTCAGAACTCCCTCAGTCTCGACAACTGAAGTTGTTCTACTTGAATTCAACAATTCAATATTAATAGGTCCAACTGAAAGAGTTAGAACTAATCTATAGCTCAGTGGTTAGGGCACTCTCCTGAAAGATGGCCAATCTCTGTTCCAATCCCATTGCTCTCAGGAGGCGTGGAACCGCTAGGCTAAAGCTTATAAGGGAAGTCCTTTTCCTCCTCCTGTCCCCCATCCTCCCCAGCTTTTTTGTGTGACCTCACCTGAGGGGCCCAAATGGCCTCTGAGCACCCCTGCTGGATCAGGCCCCTGAATGCAACCTAAGTGGCGGAACACCTATCTTTCCCAGGTTCTGATTTGCTCTGGGGCTCAGGTGGGAGGGAGGTGTCCGGACACCTATTGTGAGGCAGCAATGTACGTGCTCATGCAGGAGACGGACATCCTAGTATGTATGTGAGGCTGAAGCACGCAGGCCCAGAAACAAATGCTTAGGCGCTGAATGAATTTAGGCGCCCACAGAGTTAGGCGACAGCTGAGTGGGAGTTTTGTAGCTCACATGGAGCCAAAGATGGGACTTGGGTGCCTAAAAATGGGATTTAGGCACCTAAATATCTTTGTGGATTGCACTCTTTGTCACGGGGTGGCTGGCCCTTTAGTGGGAGTCAGGGCCCAGTCTATCCATCATGGACTTCATTAAGGATGATGAGCCAATCTTGAGCCAGCTGTAAGTAATGAAGTGCCTAGGTAGCTGGTTGGCAGCTAACTGACTAATGAGCACCTGGGCTTGGTAAAAGGCTACTAGGGTTCAGTTGGAAGAAGGTCTCCTAGAGAGAAGATCTCCTCAGGATTCAAGGAGGATGATTGCTGCCACCACTACCTCTTAAGCTCTCCAAGCGGATGGGCGTGAGTAAAAAGGGGCTAGCTGGGGAGCTGACTGAGGGCACTACATCAGCTCCAGGGGGAAACCTGCTCTGAGGAGTGTGTATTTGTTTTGCATGATAACCCAGCTCCAGAGGGCTGGGAACTCCTGAACATGGTGGGAAAAGTGCTTGTTGGCATTAGCCTCAGGGTCAGAAAACTGGAGGGGCTTTTTGCACCCTGTAAAAAGAGTTGCAAGATGAGACCCCACAAAGGGGTGTCTTGTATTTAGCACCTATCATAGAATCATAGAATATCAGGGTTGGAAGGGACCTCAGGAGGTCATCTAGTCTAACCCCCTGCTCAAAGCAGGACCAATCCCCAATTAAATCATCCCAGCCAGGGCTTTATCAAGCCTGACCTTAAAAACTTCTAAGGAAGGAGATTCTACCACCTCCCTAGGTAACACATTCCAGTGTTTCACCACCCTCCTAGTGAAAAAGTTTTTCCTAATATCCAACCTAAACCTCCCCCACTGCAACGTGAGACCATTACTCCTTGTCCTGTCATCTTCTACCACTGAGAATAGTCTAGAACCATCCTCTTTGGAACCACCTCTCAGGTAGTTGAAAGCAGCTATCAAATCCCCCCTCATTCTTCTCTTCTGCAGACGAAACAATCCCAGTTCCCTCAGCCTCTCCTCATAAGTCATGTGTTCCAGACCCCTAATCATTTTTGTTGCCCTTCGCTGGACTCTCTCCAATTTTTCCACATCTTTCTTGTAGTGTGGGGCCCAAAACTGGACACAGTACTCCAGATGAGGCCTCACCAATGTTGAATAGAGGGGAACGATCACGTCCCTCGATCTGCTGGCTATGCCCCTACTTATACATCCCAAAATGCCATTGGCCTTCTTGGCAACAAGGGCACACTGTTGACTCATATCCAGCTTCTCGTCCCCTGTCACCCCTAGGTCCTTTTCCGCAGAACTGCTGCCTAGCCATTCGGTCCCTAGTCTGTAGCGGTGCATTGGATTCTTCCGTCCTAAGTGCAGGACCCTGCACTTATCCTTGTTGAACCTCATCAGATTTCTTTTGGCCCAATCCTCCAATTTGTCTAGGTCCCTCTGTATCCTATCCCTACCTGCCACCGTATCTACCACTCCTCCTAGTTTAGTATCATCCGCAAATTTGCTGAGAGTGCAATCCACACCATCCTCCAGATCATTTATGAAGATATTGAACAAAACCGGCCCCAGGACCGACCCTTGGGGCACTCCATTTGATACCGGCTGCCATCTAGACATGGAGCCATTGATCACTACCCGTTGAGCCCGACAATCTAGCCAACTTTCTACCCACCTTATAGTGCATTCATCCAGCCCATACTTCTTTAACTTGCTGACAAGAATACTGTGGGAGACCGTGTCAAAAGCTTTGCTAAAGTCAAGAAACAATACATCCACTGCTTTCCCTTCATCCACAGAACCAGTAATCTCATCATAGAAGGCGATTAGATTAGTTAGATTAGATTTACCTGAGTCTGAGTAAATGATTGCAACTACGAAGAGGGAGCTGATGCCTGTGTACCTGTAGGGCCATGAAGTTGGGTGTGAGGGCCTTACCAGGCTTACATGGATATTGTGTTCTCTGAAAATCTGGCCCTGACTGTGGGTTTTGAGCACTTGAAAATCAGACTCTGGGCTCCTCTGATAATCTGACCCCATGCTGCAAGTCTGAATCTAGCCCAGACCGGTAGCTGTATGGTTAGGTGTGTGCTTAGGGTGATTCTCAAAACTGGGAGTCAGGAGGTCTGGTTCTATTTCTGGCTCTGTTTTAGCCAAAGCCGTACCACAAGTTAAGGCACTTAAATACCTCACCTACACCTTCCCCATCTGTAAAATGAGGAGGAGGATGATAGTGGAATCAAGGGCTACCTTGAAGTATCACAATAGCTGCTGTCTGCATGTTATAGCTACATACAGCTACCCCCGGACAGGCGGTACTAGTGCTTAGATCTACTCCACCTCCATCAAAGCAGCTGAGTTAAAGACTCTCTCAACTAGTAGCCATATTGGGCCTCTGACATGTAAATGAGCAGTGCTGATTCCAACCACTAGAGGGCACTGAAACATATAAATACTCTGGTCCTTACATTCACAACCTGCCAGGTGAGTTCCTCTACGTGCTGTTGTGATGGTTGCTTGGTGGCTTATGGGAAATGAACAGCGGTTCTGACTCCAGGTCCCAGTGTGCAGGTGTTCACACCATAAAATAAAATACGACACAAACTGGCATCCTTGTCTGGCAGGCAGGAATACTGAACGATTGCTTCAGCCTTGGAACTACTGCCTCCAGCTTGGGGTTAAGGCAGACTGGTGAGGGACGGCATGGGGGAAGCGAGCATTTATTTATCTTGTGGATGTTCCTGGGACAGTGAAGACCGTAAGCCAACACTTTCCTGTCCTCCAATTATACCTGACTCTATCCCTCTAGTTGTGGCTGTGGGCTCTGGAACAATGGGCGATGGATGCTGTGTTCCATGTAATAAGGGCACCTGCAAACATCTGAGAGGGCCTTTTGAGACTGGGGGCAGGGGGAGAGTGCAAACCCAGGATGAGGTCGCTTCATCTTTCCATGATAAGACAGGTACTTGTAACATGGTGCTTGAGCCGGTCAGCAGTGCAATGAGCCCTCAGTATGAAATGACCTCTCTGGACTGGATGAATTCATCTGTCAAATACATGTGTGTGTATGGACCAGTTAACTAGTGCTAGGATGTTAGGTCTCTTGGAGAGAGTTAGGCCCAAATTACTAGAAGTGACATCTAATTTGGCATGCCTTAATTTTTGGGTGACCCAGTGAGCCTGGCTTTCAAAAGGGCTGCACCCCAAAAGCTCCCACTGACTACACGTGGAATTATGGGCTGCTCAGCACCTCTGAAAATCCAGCGCTGGGTGTCTCGTGTTGCCACCCCATGACTGGAACAATTAAAATCAACGGTTGCCTTTGATGTGTTATTCTTTGACTTTAGCAAAGCTTTTGACATGGTCTCCCACAGTATTCTTGCCAGCAGGTTAAAGAAGTATGGGCTGGATGAATGGACTATAAGGTGGCTAGAAAGCTGGCTAGATTGTCGGGCTCAACGGGTAGTGATCAATGGCTCCATGTCTAGCTGGCAGCTGGTATCAAGCGGAGTGCCCCAAGGGTCGGTCCTCGGGCTGGTTTTGTTCAATATCTTCATTAATGATCGGCTGGCGTGGATTGCACCCTCAGCAAGTTTGCAGATGACACTAAACTGGGAGGAGAGGTAGATACGGTGGCAGGTAGGGATAGGATACAGAGGGCCCTAGACAAATTAGAGGACCAGGCCAAAAGAAATCTGATGAGGTTCAACAAGGACAAGTACAGAGTCCTGCACTTAGGATGGAAGAATCCAATGCACCGCTACAGACTAGGGACCGAATGACTAGGCAGCAGTTTTGCAGAAAAGGACCTAGGGGTTACAGTGGACGAGAAGCTGGATATGAGTCAACAGTGTGCCCTTGTTGCCAAGAAGGCCAATGGCATTTTGGGATGTATAAGTAGGGGCATTGCCAGCAGATCAAGGGACGTGATTGTTCCCCTCTATTCGACATTGGTGAGGCCTCATCCGGAGTACTGTGTCCAGTTTTGGGCCCCACACTACAAGAAGGATGTGGAAAAATTGGAAAATGTCCAGCAGAGGGCAACAAAAATGATTAGGGGATTGGAACACATGAGTTATGAGGAGAGGCTGAGGGAACTGGGATTGTTTAGTCTACGGAAGAAAAGAATGAGGGGGGATTTGATAGCTGCTTTCAGCTACCTGAAAGGGGGTTCTAAAGAGGATGGCTCTAGACTGTTCTCAGTGATAGTAGATGACAGAACAAGGAGCAATGGTCTTAAGTTGCAGTAGGGGGTGGGGAAGTACTGGAATGCGTTACCTAGGGAGGTGGTGGAATCTCCTTTCTTTGAGGTTTTTAAGGTCAGGCTTGCCAAAGCCCTGGCTGGGATGCTTTTGTTGGGGATTGGCCCTGCTTTGAGCAGGGGGTTGGACTAGATGATCTCCTGAGGTCCCTTCCAACCCTGCTATTCTATGATCATTTTGGTCTTTGTGACCATATTCTCCTTTCCCGTCCCACCCAAGAACCACAATGTGAGAAAACTGGCTGTTAGGCCAGTATCTGGTCTCTGCTGGATGCTTCCAATAAAGGTGCAAGAATTCTCCACAAAGGACAACTTTTGCAATAAGGTGCCTGTGTAAATTTCCTTTCACCGCAAATCCTTACACCAAGTATATAGCACAGAATAACAGGCCCTAGGATTCCTGTTTTCATATTTGTCATAGAACTTAGCAAAATAAGTATTAGGAATGCCCCGTTATACATTATAATTTGACAGCAGCCTCTAAATTCTCCGATTGTTCTTTGAGTGAATTGTGGCCCTCTTGGCTTGCAGTAAGCAATGCTAAGTGTGATTCTGCCTATGCTGCCTGGGTATATACTTGTGCAGCTCTATAAAAAAAATGGGCCTTCTGCAGAGTTCAGCTTCCTGATGCTTGGAGAGCTGCAAGTCTGTATCTCAGGCCTGACCATGAAGAATCATGGTCTCAAATAGCACTGCTCTGCGGCATTGGGAATCCTCTAATTTTCTGGACATGCCCTATTGTCACCTGGCACTCTGCCAGGTCCTCAGATACACTTTGTAGGCTCAGATGGTGTGAAAGCGACAGGGTGTCTAAGTCACAGGCAGCGTGGGGGTAATCTGAAGACGTGGGCTGCTCAGTGAATCGGGGGTTATGAGAGAGAGAATAGCATATAATAATGAGGTAATATATAAAGATACACTGGCCAAGTCTACACAAGAAACTCTTGCTCATATAACAATGTTGGTTAGAGGTTTGACTTTTTTTTTATACTGGCAAAAGGCCTACTCTAGACACAGTTTTGCTGGGATAGTTTATTTTGTTTGGGGAATTGGTATAAGCTATACTGGCAAAAAACCCATGTTTGTTGCCAGTACAAGCTGCATCTCCACTAGGAGGGCTTGCTAGTGTAGCTATACTGGCAAACTCTCTCTAGCATAGACCAAACTTTAGTGAAACTCTGTTGCAGAACTGAATGCTGAAGTTGGAGGACTGAACAAGTTAGGATTTGACCCACTGTAGAGTCATCTTTCAAAGAAAAGCTTTTGCTCTTAGTGGAATTTTCATTATAATTGTGATTACAACTTGCACTCTGTATTGCAATGAAACAGTAAGGGACACTGATTTCGTAGACTCTGAGTTCACGATCAGCCCGTGTCACAATCCATACAGAGTCAGTCTCTCTCACCCATTGAATCACTGCTGGCATGACCTAATGCTGATGCTTGTTTTTGAGGGCTTGATCCTGTGCCCATTGACGAAACTCTCATTGATTTCACTGGAGCAAGACTGGGCCCAAATTATCCTTGTCCCCACTTATATTGCTCTGCTATTCCATCTGGAGAAAGGTGGTGCAATGTCCTGAGCACCCATGTTCCTATCTGGAGAGAGACTGGGGGGGGCAGGGCAGGGAGAGATCCGGACTTGTGTACAGCTAATAAACTGGATGTTCAGGATGAGGCATTGCAGATCCAGTGCAGAGAATGCCACCTGCATGCTCAAGGAATGCTGGCATCTGGCCTACCTCTCTGCATCCTCAGGTTCTCAACCTGGTTCTGTTGCCATGTTGTAAGCACAGCTGGTGTGAGACTGGGATGGCCAAAAGACAGTGTGGGGCTCAGCTCATTTCTCTTTGAAAAGTCATGGAATACAGGAGAGATTCCAGAAGACTGGCACTATATTTGCCTTTTTCCAATCTATAAAGAGGGGAATAAGGACAACCCAGGGAATTACAGACCAGTCAGCTTAACTTCTGTACCTGGAAAGATAATGGAGCAAGTAATTAAGCAATCAGTTTGCAAACATCCAGAAGAGAATAAGGTGATAAGGAACAGTCAGCATGGATTTGTCAAGAACAAATCATGTCAAACCAACCTGATAACTTCCTCTGATGGGGTAACAAGCCTTGTGGATGGGAGGAAATGGTAGACCTGATATATCTTGACTTTAGTAAAGCTTTTGATACTGTCCTGTGTGACCATTTCATAAACAAACTACGGAAATGTAACCTAAATGTAGCTACTATAAGGTGGGTGCATACCTGTTTGGAAAACTGTTCACAGAGGGTAGTTATGAGTGGTTCACAGTCATGCTGGAAGGGCATAACGAGTGGGGTCCCACAGGGATCAGTTCTGGGTCCAATTCTGTTCAATATCTTCATCAGTGATTTAGATAGTGGTATACAGAGTACACTTATAAAGTTTAGGGATGATACCAAACTGGGAGGGGTTGCAAGTGCTTTGGGAGGATAGGATTAAAATTCAGAATGGTCTGGAGAAATGGTCTGAAGTAACTAGGATGAAATTCAATAAGGACAAATGCAAAGTACTCCACTTAGGAAGGAACAATTAGTTGCACACATACAAAATGGGAAGTGACTGCCTAGAATGGAGTACTGTGGAAAGAGATCTCAAGGGCATAGTGGATCAGAAGCTAAATGGGTCAACAGCATAACAATGTTGAAGGGGAAAAAAGAGCAAATACCATTCAGGGATGTATTAGCTGGAGTGTTGTAAGCAAGACATGAGAAGTAATTCTTCCGCTCTGCTCTGTGTTGGTTGGGCCTCAACTGGAGTATTGTGTCCAGTTCTGGGCGCCACATTTCAGGAAAGATGTGGACAAATTGGAGAAAGGCCAGAGAAGAGCAACATAAATGATTCAAGGTCTAGAAAACATGACCTACGAGGGACGATTGAAAAAATTGGGTTTGTTTAGCCTGGAGAAGAAAAGACTGAGAGGGGACATAAAAGGTTGTTACAAGGAGGAGGGAGAAAAATAGTTCTCCTTATCCTCTGATAGGATAAGACAAAAAGCATTGGGCTTAAATTGCAGCAAGGGAGGCTTAGGCTGGACATTAGGAAAAACTTCCTAACTGTCAGGGTGGTTAAGCACTGGAATAAATTGTCTAGGGAGGATGAGGAATCTCCATCTTTGGGGATTTTTAACAGCAGATTAGACAAACACCTGTCAGGGATGGTCTTGATAATACTTAGTGCTGCCATGAGCGCAGGGGCCTGGACTAGACGACCTTGCGAGATCCCTCCCAGTTCTATTATTCTATGACCTTTAAGTGCCCAAGTCAGACCACTCCCATCTTGTCCCAAATGGCTGAAGGAGATGCTGGATGACACTGGCTGGCATATCCAGAGATGTCTGAAGAGTCATATGCCATTGTGATGAGCACAGTATTAAAAACTGCATAGAGGGACAGATGGGTATCTGAAAACTGGAAGAGTCTACAGATGTTGAAGTGGAGCATCCAGAAACTTAGGTGCTTGTGAAGAGGCCAGGATATCAAAGGTAGAAATGAGTCTCCCACAACAGGATAGCTGCTAAAGTATGTGAACCCTGGACACTTGAGACCAGCTCTCCAGAAATGTGCAAGGAGCATCATGAATATGTACACAGTTATACGGCTTAACAGCTGTCATTGCTCCTGTTTCCAGCTCCAAAAGAGGAAAAGCAAAGTTAAGTAGAATGACTGAACATCAGTTCTGTTCACTTCATAAACCATGGGGAGTGAGTCACCTGGAGCTCGCATGTATTTGACAGATGAATTCATCCAGTCCAGAGAGGTCATTTCATAATGAGGGCTCATTGCACTGCTGACCGACTCAAGCACCATGTTACAAGTACCTGTCTTATCATGGAAAGATGAAGCGACCTCATCCTGGGTTTGCACTCTCCCCCTGCCCCCAGTCTCAAAAGGCCCTCTCAGATGTTTGCAGGTGCCCATATTACATGGAACACAGCATCCATCGCCCATTGTTCCAGAGCCCACAGCCACAACTAGAGGGATAGAGTCAGGTATAATTGGAGGACAGGAAAGTGTTGGCTTACGGTCTTCACTATCCCAGTAACATCCACAAGATAAATAAGTGCTCGCTTCCCCCATGCCGTCCCTCACCAGTCTGCCTTAACCCCAAGCTGGAGGCAGTAGTTCCAAGGCTGAAGCAATCGTTCAGTATTCCTGCCTGCCAGACAAGGATGCCAGTTTGTGTCGTATTTTATTTTATGATGTGAACACCTGCACACTGGGACCTGGAGTCAGAACCGCTGTTCATTTCCCTTTGCCAGCTCTAGTCTGGGCAAATCAGGAGTGTGTCAGCTTGATGGTTAAAGATGAGTAAGTCTGCAACACCTAAAAGCTGGCATAGGAGAAATGTGCTGTAACTTCCAAGGTAGCTGGCACACATCTGGGGCCAACAGGGTTTGTGTAAGCCAGTGGATAACAAAAGTGACAGTAAGTTAGAGATCACATGCTGGTAACTTAACAATGAGGTTTTCACACATGATCCCTTGGGAGGCGAATGACCCCTTGACCGGTCTTAGGTAGCTGATGCTGAGGCTGAAGGGATCATCAGATAAGAAGGGAGACTAAAAATAACCCCAAATGGCCACCTAGTCCATTCTCTTTCACTCACGCTGTTATATGTCCTCCAACACAACATGGACTAAAATATTTCATTCCCACGTGGTTGTGTGGGCTTGTACTTGGATGGCTGGTTTGAGCAGAACTAGTGTCTGCTTACCCAAGTTGGTACGCTCCTAGCTTCAGGCTAGACATATCCAGAAGTTCAGGATGGACGCTTAATACAACCCTAACTTTATTATAATAATTGTCCAGATTAGCGTAGCCCTGAAGGTCCCATTGCACTAGGGGCTGCACATATATTAAACAAATAGACTCTGCCCCAAAGAGCATATACCCTTATTTCAATACACAACACAGGGATGAGACAAATAGGAGAGGAAGGGGAAAATAATGAAGTAACAGTGGAACATGCAGGTGTTGCATAGTATGCAGTAGTCATTGGTTAAATCCAACCATGGCATGGTCAGAATTCCCTAGAAGTGGCATCAGCTCTGCACCTCTTTGTCCCAGGCGTTTCCTTAAACAACTGCTACAGCCAGTGTTTCTTGCCACTTGTGTTGTCAAATTGTTGTGCAGGGAATTGGCTGGGGAGCTCAGAGTGAGAGGGAAGAAATGCCAGACTCCTACACTTTCCATGGTTGAATGTCATTCACTTTGTGTGGATTGAGGTTTTTCATGTTGTCCCGGCATTTGGGAGACCCAGGTTCAAGTCTTGCCACTAAATGAGGCAGAACAGGGGCTTGAACCTGGGTCTCCCACATTCCAGGGGAATACCCTAATGAAAGGTGGTGGTGATTTCAATTAGGTGCTAGTAAACAGAGTCTACATCATTGCTATTTGTTGGTACCTTTATTGATGGCATCAGCAGAGGCAAAGAACTGAATTGACAATGCAGATTTAATTCCTTCCTTCCTTTCCCCAACAGGTGGTCCCTCTGGCTCAGGGTTGAGGGGCATTGATGTGGGGATCCTACATGAGTGATGTTGTATTTCACTTGTTCTGTGGCTCTAAATAGAATTTTTCAGATCCCAGGATTAACAGTTTGGCCCCTCAAGAGCTTTAGAGGAGGAGCTGCAAGGAAAGTTCAAGTACTGAAAATCAGAGAACAGTCCTTGTGAACTTTTCCTTGCCTATCACCTTTTGATTTAGTAGGAAGGATGCACTGCCGCCAGTTGTGTGTTTTAGTGTACTACCACTGGTGGATGGCTCACTTAACAGAAGGGATATGTGTCCACTAGCTGTTAGATGACTGGCCAGTTTTCCTTGCACTTAAAATATATGGTCCGATAAAATACATTGTGTCCAAAATATACGTAGCCTGGTTCTGATCTGAGGTTGGTGTTCCACGTCAGGAGCATTATGTTGTAGCCTTCATTCTAAACATCAGACAGACCTGCAATGCATTCACTCTAGCCTCCACCTAGGGGCATACGTTTCATGCCAAAGGGTTTGCGATACACTGCATGGGAAATGGAATGGACACTCATTTGTCAGGGGCATGACTCTATCCCTGACTTCTCCCCCCAGCCCCACCTTAGTCCTAAAACTACAGAGCGCAAATGTTAATCTTCTAATGACTTGCTCACAGCATAGCTCAGCCCTCCACACCTCAAGGCACTAGGGAGAATTGTAAAACAAGCTGCTCTTTACAGGTTGCTAGGGAGTGGCAGCAGTAAAGCACTCTTTGGAATGGGATTACGGGATTTAAACTATGCACCTAAGCAATGCTCTGAACGTAAATGTCTCTGATTTATTAGTGAGGGTTTCTCACCCCTTCAGGGACGGTGCATCATAGTTTGTTTTTCTTTCCAAACTGGGGGAAAACCCCATAATTCCCTGTCCTGTTTGCTTACCGGTAGCCAAAACAAAACAGATCACTATGGGAGATTGGATGACGTGGCTCTTACGAGGAGCTGGCATTGCAAAGTGCAGAGTCTGAAGGCAGATTAGACTGCAGCAACATTGTTCTCTCCTTGACTTTCCCTAATCCAGGGTGCTATCTGATTCCCTGGCAAATTCTATTCCTTATAGAACCAGTGATCAAATGGGGGTGAGTTTGTGGATCTCAATTTACAGTGCATTGCCAAATACAAGATGGCCTTTTAATGGCTGGCAGACCTGTATGCTTGAAAGCACAGTTATGAACATCAGCTGAAATCAATGATGCACTGCTAATTTGTACCAGCAGAGGATCTGGTCCCCCATGGGAAGGGAGGCTAAAGGAGAGCATGAGGGGAAAAAGCTGAACACAGTGACAGTGACTGAAATGCAAACAGAGCTGTGAGAACCACAGCAATCAGAGTTTCCATTGGCAACAGAACAGTTTTTCATATGGATGTCAGAAGTTCCTCAGAAGCAAAGCCATCTTTAGAGTGGCCATCTAGACAGGGAACTATGAGTTGGTATAGGTTGAGGACCCAGCGCTATTGGACAGAATAAATAACTTCATATCAAAGGTACACTTATAAACAGTTTATACGTTACTAATGGATGTTTTAACAAAGAATCACTTTTTACACTATTAAAGGCCAACAGGTTAATAGGTTGCTTATAGCTATCTAGATCAGCTTTTGCTGGTGCGCTCATTACCATCTACAACACACTACTAATCTGTTTACGTGCTCACAGCTAGAGCTGGTTGAAATTTTTTTGATTAACTCTTCTTGGCTGAAAAATGTCAGCTTTGTTGGGAAAGTTTGAGACACAAGCCTACCCCTGAATAGCTAATAGTCTGGTGATTAGAGCAGTCACCTGGGTTGTTGGAGACCTCTGTTCAGGGCCCTGTCCAGCCAAGAGGCTATAGTCTGTCTGTCTCTCTGTCTGGCCCAATGAATATTTAATTATGCAAAACAGAACAGCACCAACAGGAGAGACTGACTCTCTAGCCTGGCTGCGAGGGCTCTTGTCTGTAACATAGGAGACCCAGGTTCAAGCCTAGCCACCAAATCAGGCAGAACAGGGGCTCAAACCAATTCCCCACATCTCAGGGGAATACCCTAATCCCTGGCTATGGCTGAGGTGAGTCCTTTGCTCTTGGTTTTTTAAATATATAAATTTTCTTTGAAAGGTCTCACTTTCATTCTGCACTGGAACAAAAAGAAACCTCAACACAATTTTTTTGCAAAGCAGAATTGTCTTCTAACCAAATGTATTCCTCACATCTAATAATCACTTATGAACCCTTTATAAAATGTACACTTAATGTAAAAAGTGACTAATACTTAGGATTCTTTACAGAACACCTACAGGAAAATTCAGGCCCTGAATCTGGTCTGAACAAACTTGTAACAAACTGTTTTGCTTTAGTCCCTTGTTTAGAAGTTTCCACCATCCAGTCGGAGCGTGGAAGCAATACCATACGACCAATCACACAGTACAAATACCACATAGAGAATAGCTGAAGTAAACACCACACAAGCTGAAAATGATTCATCCTCCCTATTCAATGAATTCATTGGCTGGAATCAGGCTCAGGGTGGAGTCTCTAACCTAAGAACGTCCTACACTGGTCACAAACAACGTGCAATGCAAGTAATGTGAAATGTTCTGGTTTCAGAGCTTCTTTCTTCAGCACTGGCCAGATCAGCCTAGTCATCTGCTCCCAGAAGTGCTTAGAACACAAGCAGCTCATGGTGTGTTGGGACAGCAAAAAAACAGTTCTGTGGGCAGCCATGGAAGGGCACAAAGTTATTTAACTTGTGTCAGTGGCTTTCAGTGATGCAAAATGCAGCTCTATCTCTCCCCAGCAGCCGTGTGGTCCTTTCTGTGCAGCAAAGAGACTCCTGACAGTTACTGTGGCTCTAGCACAAATTTTCCTTTCTTGGAAGTTCAGTTCACAGAAGCGCAGGAAAAATTGCGATGCTTATTGGCACGTATTGGGCTGGAACTTTCCTGCAAGACTTCACGTTCTTTCTTTGGGACAAGCTAGCAATGCAAAGAGGCATGGGAATATTTCCTAGTTGAAGTTAACAATGTATCTGAGACTCCCGCCCCTATGCAGACTGTTAGGGTGAATCCTATGGCCCATGTTATGCATAAAGTTGCACTAAGTTATCATAGTGGTCCCCTCTGGTGTAAAAATATCCCCCGCCCCCCACAATCTTTTCCCATTCTTGGTGAAATTTAGGAATAATATAGTTGCATATTTTATTCTAATTAGTGCTTTGTGGATCTCTTGTTGTGGTGTTTTTTCTCCCCTAGACATCTCAGTCTTTTTGTGGATCCAAGCCTTAGTCTCTTTCTCCATTCCCCATCTGTAAAATGGGAATAACAGCACAGCCCTGCCAATAGAGAGAGCTACCAATCTGCAGCTGGGGGCATGTGTGTCTGAGAAGTGATTGACACATACGCCACCTTTGCACCTGGCTACCTGGGGTGAGTTTGGTCCTAAATATCTGAATTACCACATTGACCAGTTCATGTGGATCAAATCTTTAAGATCTTAATGGAAAAGATCTATGAGGTCATCTTGTCCAGCCAAGGCCTACTCTGGATTAAAAGGATCAGAAGGCACAAAGATCTTAGATACATGGCTTTGTTTTGCCACTCAGATAAGCAATTCCTTCTGCTCTTGGGGCAGGAGGATTTATACAGAGTAGTCTCTGGGCAGCAAAATAAGAAAAGCATAACAGGGATGAGCAAAGAAATTCATATAAAACAAGGTGCAAACCTTTACCTAAAAATTAAACTGGCCCCAAAGTGCTTTCTGTGGTTGAACAACTCAGATTATTTTTTGTTTTTCATCATAGGCCTCAGCCCTTCTTAATCCTGGATTGGACTGAAATGAGAGAGCTCTAAAATTCCTGAGCTGTTGATAACCTAGCATCTCTCGCCCAGCTGTGCAGATCACTGTGCAGTGAGTTCAGATAAGAATCTGGACTTTAGCCCTGATTCAGCAAAGCAATGAAGTGTGTGCTTTAGTACCATTTGAGACTTAAGCATATGCTTAATATTAAGCACGTAGTTATCTGTTCTGCTGAACTGGAGTCTAAATCACTGAATCATTACCCATTGCTAGAAGATAAATCCTTTCTAATGAACATTTGTATACAACACACCAGCTTTTGGGTGATTGTAGCATTTTGCAGCCTAGGAGACTTTCCATTGACTTCAGTGGGCTTGGATCAGGGCCTAAGAATGCAATGCAAAAACCAAAATGTACATTGCATGTAAATTACATACAAAGAAATGAAGCAACATCATAAATCAACCACAGTAGCTTTTCTTCCAATATGATACCAAAAAAGAAGAAAAGCTGCCTACTGGTTTTTTTCTAATACTCTTGAGCCCTTGTCCTATAAGCCTTCTGTTTTCTCTGGCAAGTTCTCCTCTAACATTGCTCTCAGTACAAACACTGTTAATCTGTAAATGAAATTCTGATTCCATTTCTGTTGAAATGTATCACATAGTGCATGGTTTACTGGTGGGAAAGTCCCATTAACTGTTTCTGAAATATGCCTTAAATGCTTGACTTTTAAGATTGTGGGCTAATAAACTCCACTCTCCCGCAAATAAACATAGATGGGCTGATTCTCATTCACACTCAGGCCCCTTTACGCCACTCTGGCAAGGCAAAGGGGATTTAAAGCGCACATAACTTGCCTTCACTTTAAGTTCCCTTTGCCTTGCCACAATGGTGTAAAGGGGCCTTAGTGTGAATGAGAATCAGGGCTTCTTGGGTAGCTTGCTGCCTGTTCTGTTTTCGGTATCATGCATTATGACAAGAACGTAGTCTGAAAATACACAGGGCCTGATCTTGCTCCCAGTGAAGTCAAATGGAATTCTGCTGTTGACTTCAGTAGACAAACCATGGAGCCCATAAGGAAGGGTTTTCTTTGCACGCCTTCAGGTGCTGCCTTTCTCATGTGATGTAGTGAGCTTCATTGGTCTGTTGTAGATTCTCTTATTTTATGTGGCTGCACCCATGGGATGGCACTCTTGCCATAATACTATCAAGAGCTTTGCCCAAACATGGTTAAGGAAATATTCTGCAAAGGCTGTCACCATCTTCCTCCCTGGAGCCTCTGGCTGCTGTCCACCACCTCCTCAGTCTCTGTTTTTTCATCAGACATCTCATTGCCTCCCCTCTCTTGTTTCTCACTTTCTGAGGTAGGACACTAGATCCAAACTGCTCCCCGCTGTATTCTGAGGATGTGTGGGTATAGATTCCTACCTGGTTCAGGCCCGTCCTCTACAGGGAGCCCAAATTGGACTCCTGAACTGGGACACCTCCTTTGCGTAAGAGCCAAACCTGGATGCAAGATCTATGGTTCATTCTATCTCCTATTTTATTTCATTGGATCACACTTCTTATATTAAGGGTAGACTTATAAATGGTTTAAAAGGGTTAATAACAAATGCTATAAGCATATTGCAGACATAGTACTATGTATAATAATGAAACAGCTATAAGCAAGTTAATAGAAAATGTTATAGATGTTTATAAACAACCAGTTTGACTCCATGAAAGTCAACGACAAGCGACTAACCATCTATTAACATCTCTTGGTCACTGATTGACACTGTGACAGGTTGGATCACAGAAACCCCCTTGGGGCTGCCAACTGATGTGCCAAGACTACTTCTGCCCCTGCTTTCCCTGCCAGCTTGGGACTCCAGCACCCTGTCTTGTTGAGCCAGACATGCCAGTCTGCTCCAACACAGACCCAGGGTCTGAACCACATGCCCCAAAGATGCAGACTTAACTGAAAGCAGTTTAAGAAATGTTCCTGTCTTTGACACTCAGATGTCCAACTCCCAATGGGGTCCAAATCCCAAATAAATCCGTTTTACCCTGTATAAAGCTTATACAGAGTAAACTCATAAATTGTTCGCCCTCTATAACACTGATAGAGATATGCACAGCTGTTTGCCCCCTCCCCCTCCCCAGGTATTAATACATACTCTGGGTTAATTAATAGGTAAAAAGTGATTTTATTAAATACAGAAAGTAGGATTTAAATGGTTCCAAGTAGTAAGAGACAGAACAAAGTGAATTACCAAGCAAAATAAAATAGAACGCGCAAGTCTAAGTCTAGTTCAGTAATAAAACTGAATACAGATAAAATCTCACTCTCCGAGATGTTTCAATAAGTTTCTTTCACAGACTGGATGCCTTCCTAGTCTGGGCACAATCCTTTCCCTGGTACAGCCCTTGTTCCAGCTCAGGTGGTAGCTAGGGGATTTCTCATGATGGCCGCTCCCTTTGTTCTCTTCCACCCACTTATATATCTTTTGCATAAGGCGGGAATCCTTTGTCCCTCTGGGTTCCCACCCTTCCTTCTCAATGGAAAAGCACCAGGTTGAAGATGGATTCCAGTTCAGGTGACATGATCACATGTCACTGTAAGACTTCATTACCCACTTGCCAGCCCACAGGTATACAGGAAGACTTACAAGCAAAACAGAGCCATCTACAGGTAAGTGTCCTGGTAATGGGAGCCATTAAGATTCTAAACCACCATTAATGGCCCACACTTTGCATAACTACAATAGGACCTCAGAGTTATATTTCATATTTCTAGTTTCAGATACAAGAGGGATACATTTATACAAATAGGATGACCACACTCAGTAGATTATAAGCTTTATAATGATACCTTACAAGAGACCTTCTGCATGAAGGATATTCCAGTTACATTATATTCACACTCACTGAGATGTCATCAGAGCTGGTAGTGAAAGGTGAACTGCAAAAATCCTTGTCAGGTGTCCCTGATGATCTTGGCCTGTAATATCCAATGTGAGAAAAGTACTGTAATTCCGTTTTTGCAGAGGATTTTGATATTTCAAAACTTGGGTTCATTCAGTACAAAAACCAAAAAAAAAAAAATATTCAAAATTCTCACTGAAAGGGAATGGAGGGCCAACTCCAGGGCAGTCTGTCTGGGCTGCTGTAAGTCCTGGGATCCCTGGCTCCTGGGCGGTCTTTGTGGTTCGCTGCCAAGGAGCTGGCTGGGCAGCTCTCCATCAGGTCTCCTCCTGGTTTCCATCAGAACTTCGTTGAAGTCAAACTGTCTCCTTGGAATGTTTTGATTTTTGATGAATCAGCAAATTCTGATGGCCGGGGTGGGGGTGAAAATATTTTATTGGAACTCTGACAACCCATGTACTACATGCTGTACAAACACATGGGGAGATGGTCTGAATTAAGCATCCCAACACATCTGCGAAGAAGGCAATTATGGTTTCCAGAAATCTGTGATAGATGCATTAGAAACACCTACGCAGATACAGTACCTACTTCCATTACCCAGGTGGGTAAATCATGCACAGAGAGGTCAAATGACTTGCCAAAAAGCAACTATAAAATGAAGGCATAAAAGCGATGAGAGTTACAGTGGTGAAAATGCCAGAAGGGAGAGGCTGCAGTATCCATCCATCCAGCATAAGTAGCTGCAGTGGTAGATGCCTTGGAAAAATGATTTGCAGTCATACACAGTCCGGAGTGACATTATGGAGAGGCCTAGAGTTTCTCTCTTCTTTCCAATAAAAGCAGGAGGGTTTTACTCTGGAAGGCAGAAAAAAGAGTGCAACACAACTGAGAAGAAACGCAAGGCACATGGCCTTGAGGCTTAGGGAGGTCGGCCGACATGTCTCTTGATCCTTGTGTTCCTCTGGCTCCGGTACTCCAAGTACATACAGCCCATCTGATTTAATAAAGGCAGGAAGCAAACAGTGACAGAGCTGTGAGATACTGCAGATGGGGGGGTTGAGGAAGGGTCAAACTCATTAGTCATATGATGTGATGTAGTGGGGGAGGAATAAAAATAGTTATGTTTGAAAAATTGTTAAACCAGTTGACCCAGCCACTTTGCTGCAGTGCATTTTTTGCGGGGGGTGGGGGAGAAGGAGGGAAGATAACTATCATCTCCCAGCCTCTTTCTCTCCCTCTTTCTCACTTGTGATTTTTTTGCACCCCCTACCCCCAGTCCATTTCATTACTACACAATATAGTGGGACATGGCTGTATTTAATGTCTTTACAATAGTGGGGCTCGAACTATGGTGTGCAGAACTGCTTCTGCCTCAGTGGTGAAACATCTGCCTTTGTTGTAGTGATCCTTTCAGCTAAGAGTACAGAAACTAGGGATAAATATTTTCCAGAACATCTACAGGGCATAGGTTCCTAAAGCACCTACATGACTTGGAAAACTTTGCCTCAAGCCTCTCTGAGAGTTTCTAGAGAATGTTTTTGAGCACTCCAGCTAATTGAAAAACTAACTCTTACTCAGAGGCCAAAATCAGAAGCACAATCGCATGCATGCATGCACACCATTACCTGGGTTATTCCTCAGATACACGGGTGAAAGATGCCAGCTCCATAAAGCACGGGGACCTACTGTGCAAGATTCCCTTACCCAACATTGTCCTGAGTTCCAACACCAGGGTCAGTCCAGTCTTTGCCATTTCCTGTATTCATTATTGTAATAACAATAATGACTAGATTAGGGCGCCATTATGAAGGTACTTCACATTCACATTAAGACAGTGGTTCTCAACCAGCGGTTTGGGGCCCGGGGTGGGGGGTGAGCAGGTTTCAGGGGGGCCTCCAAGCAGGGCTAGCATTAGACTCACTGGGGCCCAGGGTAGAAAGCTGAAGCCCCAGGGCCCTGACACCCACCTCCCGGGGCTGAAGCTGAAGCCTGAGCAATGTAGCTTTGCAGGGGCCCCTGTGGCATTGGGCCCCGGACAATTGCCTGGCTTGCTACCCTCTAATGCTGGCCCTGGCTTTTATATGCAGATAAACAGTTGTTGTGGCACAGGTGGCCCATGGAGTTTATATACCATGTTGGGGGGGGGCCTCGGAAAGAAAAAGGTTGAGAACCCCTGTCTTAAGAGACCGTCCCTGACCTCCATAATACAAGTGAGAGGCGGCAAAGATTATGATCCCCATTTCTTGGACCACTGAGGCACAGAAAGAGTGGAGGCGGAATGCTCAAAAGGAATCCGGCTCTAAGTTCCATAGACACCAAACTCATTGGGGATGTCACCTACTTGGAATGTTCAGAAGTCACACACAAAGCGGTTGTTGTAGAGATAAGGGTTGAAAACAGGACACCCGAGTCCCAGTCCTTGTGCCTTACCTGAAAAATCATCCTTCACTTGTGAGGTTGTCACGAAAGTGACCAACCAGTTATCATTGAGACAATGTTTTATGTGATTCTATTTCTTCCACCTGCAATTAAGAATCATGATTCACACTAAACTTTAATGTGTTCACTAAATATACAACATTTAAAATATTATTTCTACTGTTAATTCAGTGACGAGGCTCATGAATAGCAAGACCTCCTCTGGAATACTGGGTACAATTCTGGTCACCCATGTTCAAGACAGATTAATTCAGACTGGAACGAGTGCAGAGAGAGGCTATTACAATGATCAAGGGAAGGGGGAATCTATCTTATGAGAGGAGACTAAAAGAGTGTGGCTTGTTTAGCCTAGCAAAACAAAGGATGAGCTGGGGAATGATTTGCTCTCTATAAATACGTGGGGGATAAACAGCAGTGAGGCAAAGCTTTAGAACAAATGGTATAAATAGGCCACGGATTAACTTAGGCTGGAAGGTTTCTAGCCATCAGAGAAGAGAGATTCTGGAGCATCCTTCCAATTGGAGTAGTGGGTGGCAAACAACCTACCTAGTTTGATACATTTTATGAATGGGACTATTTGATGGTTGCCTGCAACAGCAGAGGACGGGAAATTGATGACCCAGGAGCTCCCTTTGACCTGTTCTCCTAATTCTAAGCAGTGAGTTAGGCTGCATTCCTGTCACTGCTCTTAGCAACCAATCTACTTACTCAATGCATTGCCTTGTCTGATCTAAAATCAATAACTTTCATATGAAACTGTTAACAAGGGTTGCATGAACTAGATGGAAAAAATGAGATGTGACTTGAACCCAAACTTTTAATTGAGGTTTGATTTTTTTTTCTTGCTGTGGAAGGAAGTTCTAAAATAGAGGCTGCCCTCAATATTTCTGTTTCAGCCAAATGCAAGAAGTAGTCATTTTTACATGTGGTAGGATAAAAATTATGGAAACTGTAACTGTGCCTCAGTGGGTCACAACTGACGACGCCAAATTCAGGATGAACTGCTGAGAAATAGGGCAACACAACCCAAAACTGGTGGTTATTTTTTCATAAGATATACCAAACCAGCAACAAAAGTAAATTCCTGTTTCACCACACTGGCTAACAAGAAGTCATAAAAGCAGTTTCCTTGGGCATTCCAGTTCTTATATCACCACCAAAATACTGGATTCAGAGATGAGTGATTCTTTACAACCAGTCTCATCAAATGAAAGGTTCTTCTGATCCCAAAGGACCAGCCACACACCCAAGTCAATATATAACTTAGATCTTACCCAAAAATCTCGCTGATGCCAACCCTTTAGTGTCTAAAATCTAAAGGTTTATTCACAGAAAGAAAGAAGGATGAGAGCTAAATTGGTTAAAGGGAGTCAAATACATACAGTAATTGCAAAGTTCTTGGTTCAGGCTTGTAGCAGTGATGGAATAAAATGCTGGCTTAATAAGTCTCTGGTTGCTTCCAAATCATTGGAAGGACCTCAGTCCATTGGTTAGAATTCTCCCATTAGTATAGTCCAGAGGATGGAGCAGGACGGAGGCAAAATGGAGGGGTTCGCATGTTCATGCCCAATTTCGCTCAGTCATTGCAGGAAACCATTACCTATATTCCAGACAGCAGGTTTACAGGACAGTCTATTCAATGTAGATGGGTGTCTCCCATGGTCCATTGTGAGTTAAGTGTCCTTTTGATGGGCCACTCAATTTGGATAATGACAGGTTTCAGAGTAGCAGCCGTGTTAGTCTGTATCTGCAAAAAGAAAAGGAGGACTTGTGGCACCTTAGACAATACATTTGTTAGTCTCTAAGGTGTCACAAGTCCTCCTTTTCAATTTGAATAGTCCCTCCAAGATGTGCTGGCTAACTACAGCCTGGGTGTTACCCCAGGAGCAAACATTTGAAATCCAGGTATAGAGCCAATATTCATAACTTCAAATACAAAAGGGATACATGCATATAGATAGCATAATCATAACCAGCAAATCATAACCTTCTCATAGACACCTCACTCGACAACCTTTGTACAAGATTTGTTGCAGTACATAACAGTGGTTGCAACAATGATCTATATGGTCATATTTTAATCAGATAACGTCACCGAAACTTTCATAAGTACTCTCCTGTTTTGTTCCCACACCCTTCCCCAAAAAACACTCTTGTTTTGAATTTTCAACAGCTCTACAGAAAGTCAAAAAGGGGTAAAATTCACAAAGTTTCATTATTTTTTCTTGATTTTTTTTCAAAAATCTAATGAAATCTTAAAATTCAAAACACTTCAGCCAACTCCAGAGTTGGCCAAAAATGGAGATGGGGTTTACAAACAAATGCATCACTCTTATCCCCAATTTTTAACGTTTATTTCAGATTCTGACATTTTTGTCAAATAGGGGGAAAAAAGAAATAACCAGTTGTAGTAACCTGATAGGCACTGTTAAATCTGTGTATTCACTCTGCAGTGATTGCTTTAAGGCAATGTCTCCTGTATGAAGACCTCATGATTACTACCAGTGCTAGTGGTGGTGACTATTGAGGGTCATATCCTCAGCTGACATAAATCAACACAGAGCCACTGACTTACACCCTCTGAGGATTGGCCTGGAGATATTTTTTTTAGTAGCATCCTTTGTATAATTCAAAATAAGTGTTTTATAAAAAGCCCCTTTTTCCCCTGGCTGTAGTGAGATCCTTGATGCCCTAGTGAAAACTCAGTGGGACTCTCAGAAGTAACATCCCAAACCCGTGAGAGGAATGGAAAACTGACATCATGCTCTTGGTGAAATCCAGCCCCAGCTTTGAGTAGGGTGACTATCTGACTGCCAAAGGCAGTGCTATTACAAAGGACTGACTACTGAGGAATCCTAATACACTGGTAATCCTTTTACAGTGCCTGCACACTACAGGGATATATGCTATATAAATAATTATAGAACTGGAAGGGACCTCAAGAGGTCATCTAGTCCAGTCCCCTGCACTCATGGCAGGACTAAGTATTATCTAGACCATCCCTGACAAGCGTTTGTCCAACCTGCTCTTAAAAATCTCCAGTGATGGAGATTCCACAACCTCCCTGGGCAGTTTGTTCCAGAGCTTAACCACCCTGACAGTTAGGAAGTTTTTCCTAACGTCCAATCTAAATGGCTTAAATTGCAGCAATGGCCCATTGCTTCTTGTCTTATCCTCAGAGGTTAAGGAAAACAATTTTTTCCCTCCTCCTTTTAACAACCTTTTATGTACTTGAAAACTGTCATTGTGTCCCCTGACAGTCTTTTCTTCTCCAGACTAAACAAACCCAATTTTTTCAATCTTCCCTCATAGGTCATGTTTTCTAGACCTTGAATCATTTTTGTTGCTCTTCCTTGGACTTTCTCCAATTTGTCCACATCTTTCCCGAAACATGGTGCCCAGAATTGGGCACAATACTCCAGTTGAGGCCGAACCAGCATGTAGTAGAGCGGAAGAATTACTTCTTGTGTCTTGCTTACAACACTCCTACTAATACATCCCAGAATGATGTTTGCTCTTTTTTTCCTTCAATAGTATTATGGTGTTGACTCATTTAGCTTCTGATTCACTATGACCTTGAGATCCCTTTGTGCAGTACTCCGTCCCAGGCAGTCACTTCCCATTTTGTATGTGTGCAACTGATTGTTCCTTCCTAAGTGGAGTACTTTTCATTTGCCCTTATTGAATTTCATCCTATTTACTTTAAATCATTTATCCAGTTTGTCCAGACCATTTTGAATTTTAATCCTATTTTCCAAAGCACTTGCAACCCCTCTCAGCTTGGTATCGTCTGCAAACTTTATAAGTATACTCTCTCTGACATTATCTAACTCATTGATGAAGATATTAGAACAGAACAGAACCCAGAAATGATCCCTGCAGGACCCCACTCAATATGCTCTTCCAGTTTGACTGTGAACCACGTATAACTACTAACTGGTTGGAAAACTGTTCCCAGAGATGAACCCACTTTAGAGTAGCTCCATCTAGGTTGTATTTCACTAGTTTATGAGGAGGTCCTACAAGATAGTATCAAAAGCCTCACTAAAGTAAAAATATACCACATCTACCACTACCCCCACTATCCAGAAGGCTTGTTACCCTGTCAAAGAAAGCTACTAGGTTGGGTTGATACGATTTGTTTTTAACAAATCCATGCTGTTACTTATCTTATCTTCTAGGTGTTTTCAAATTGATTGCTTAAATATTTGCTCCATTATTTCTCCAGGTACTGAAGTTAAGCTGGCTGGCCTGTTATTTCCCGGGTTGTCCTTATTTCCCTTTTTATAGATTGGCACAATATTTGCCCTTTTTCCAGTCCTTTGGAATCTCTCCTGTCTTCTATGACTTTTCGAAGATGATCACTAATGGCTCAGATATCTCCTCTGCCAGCTCCTTGTGTATTCTAGGATCTATTTCATCAGGCCCTGGTGACTTGAAGACATCTAATTTTTTGAAGTAATTTTTAACTTGTTCTTTCCCTATTTTAGCCTCTGATCCTACTGCATTTTCACTGGCAGTCACTATGTTAGATGTCCAATCACCACTAACCTTTTTGGTGAAAACTGAAACAAAAAAGTCATTTAGTACTTCTGCCATTTCCACATTTTCTGTTATTGTTCCTCCCACCTCATTGAGTAACAAGCCAACCCTGTCTGTGGTCTTGCTCTTGCTTCTAATGTATTTATAGAACATTTCCTTGTTATCCTTTATGCCTCTAGCTAGTTTAATCTTGTCTTGTTCCTTGGCCTTTCTAATTTTGTCCCTACATACTTGTATTATTTATGTTCATCCTCTGTAATTGGACCTAGCTTCCACTTTTTGGAGGACTCTTTTTTTTTTAAGTTTCAGATGATTGAAGATCTCCTTGTTAAGCCAGGGTGGACTCTTGCCGTACTTCCTATCTTTCCTACGCAGTAGGATAGTTTGCTCTTGTGCCCTTTATAATGTCTCTGAAAAACTACCAACCCTCTTGAACTGTTTTTCCCCTTAGACTTGCTTCCAATGGGATCTTACCTAGCAAACTCAGGGAGTTGGTAAAGACTGCCTTCTTGAAATCCATTATCTTTATTGTGCTCTTTTCCCTCCTACCATTTTTTAGAATCATGATCTCTACCATTTCATGATCACTTCACCCAAGCTGCCTTCCATTTTCAGATTCTCAACCAGTTCCTCACTATTTGTCAAAATCAAATCTAGAAGAGCCTCTCCCCTCATAGCTTTCTCCACCTTCTGAAATAAAAAATTGTCTCCAATCCATTCCGAGAACTTGTTGGATAATCTGTGCCCTGCTGTGTTATTTTCCCAACAGATGTCTGGGGAGTTGAAGTCCCCCATCACCAAGTCCTGTGCTTTGGATGGTGCTTTAAAAAAAAAAAAGTCTCATCCACTTCTTCCTGGTTAGGTGGTCTGGAGTAGACCCCTACCATGACAACACCCTTGTTTTTTCCCCTCTCTTATCCCTACCCAGAGACTTTCAACAAGTCTGTCTATTTCCATCTCAACCTCAGTCCAGCTGTATACATTTTTATGTATAAGGCAATGCCTCCTTTTCCCCACCTGTCCTTCCCGAGCAAGCTGTACCTTTCTAGACCAATATTCCAGTCATGATGTGTATTATCCCATCAACTCTCCATGGTGCCAACTAGTGTCATGGTTGTGTTTAACTAGCATTTCAAATTCTTCCTGCTTATTTCCCATACTTCTCACATTAGTATACTGACATATAAGATAATGGATTTGATTTCCCCCCTATGTTCTCTAGTGTCTCTCCTTTATCCCTGCTGCAAGGGCCCATGCTCCACCCAGATCCTGACCCTTCTCCCAGGTCTCCATGTTTTTGACTTACCTGTGGGCTTTTGTCACCTCACCTCATTGAACTTAGTTTAAAGCCCTCCTCACTAGGTTAGCCAGACTGTATTCATATATGCTCTTCCCCTTCCTTGATAGATGGACCCCATCTCTGCTTAGCGGTCCTTCCTGGAACAGCATCCCATGCTCCAAGAAGTCGAAGCCCTCCTGTAATCACCATTCTTGCAGCAGAAGGGCTTCAGGTTCCTTGACCATGGGATGCTGTTCCAGGAAGGACTACTAAGCAGCGATGCATTTAGGTTCCATGATGTGTATCAGTCTGTAACCTACTGCATCTGTTCCATTTTTCTCCTTCTGAGAAGGACTTGAGCATATTCATTCTTCTAACTCTGCATTTATATTTTGTTAAGGCACATGGTGTCTACTCAGCACAGATACATATTCATTTAAATTATTTTTTTCTTGCATTAAATCTCTCACCATGGTTGTAATTAGGTGTGTTTTTTCTCTCTCTCTCCAGTGTTCTGTTTGCTCTCTCTTTGCAAAGGCACACAAACATGTTTCTCAGAAGGTCAACCTAACCTATAGGAAATTCCTTCTGTCTCTGAGCTGGCTCGTTCATCACCAGTCATAATCGTTCTGGAATGTGAACTCATAGTGTGTTATCTGGCTACTGCTCGCGATGATGCCTGGAGATGACAGCTTGATTTTTAAAAGCTAGGTTGACCCTGAGGGGTGAGGAAAACTTGTTTTGACAGAGCAAACATGACACAGAAGCAGTGCATGTGCCAATATATGTAGAAACAAGGTGTTATTTTTGTAAGGTGGATTTTTTTTTCCACTGGGGAAAACATTGCAGTGTATAGAAAACATAATATTATCACACCTTCCTCTTGTCTGAAAAATGCACTTGTGCTCATCAAGGCAGAAAGGCCATAAGTCTCTGGTTTAACTGAGAACATGGATGCCAGAGGTTCATCTGGAAAAATACTTGGGCATCATCAAGGTTATTTGCTAACATGAGTTTAGTGGAATCTTTATAACCTGCTGTTCCCACAGATAAGCAGGGGAAAAACAACAGATAGTGGGTAGGTTGGTGTAATGGAAATCAGGTGACCTGTCTTCCGCCATGTGACCTTCAACCATTCCTTTCACCTCTGATCTTATTTAGATAAGTGTTTTGAGGCAAAGACTTCTCCTGTTTATACAGTACCTAGCATAATGGAGCCTAGATTATGCTTGCAGCTTCTTGGCACAATCGTAATGGTAGCAGTGATTCATGATCTCCTCTCCTGACCCCATGTGATATTGTTTCAACATTCCTCAAAGATGTGGTGATAAAACTGACGACACATTTTAACATATCCAAATATTGTGGTACTAAGATGATACAATGGAAATGTTACCACTTAATCACTATGCTCTGTACTTCATAACATCCTGCATTCTTTGTCTGTGACAGTGACTTAAGAGGGCGGGGGAATCTCACCTTCTTACAGTCTGTAAAGCAACTGGCACCCTTTGATACTGTAAATCAGTCATTGCCAATATAGTTATACTGTAACTGTGCAGGTGAGGTACTCTTCCTGCCAGGGCAGGTTTTTGATCCTCTGGGTATCCTCAGTGAATCGTAAAGATAAACACCAAATAACTTGGGCAGTATGGTCTAGTGAATAGGGTACTAGAGTGGGAGTCAGGAGACCCAGATGCTCTTCCTGGTTCTGCTATATAACATTAGGGAAAGTCAATTTATCTCTCCTTGATAAGGCCCATATTTTTAAAGGTATTTAAGGCTATGTCTACACTACCACAGTAAGTCAACCTATGCTACGCAACTCTAGCTACATTAATAACGTATCTGGAGTCGACGAACCTTAGGTAGAGTTACCGCGGGGTCTACACTGCTGGGGGTCGATGGGAGGAACTCTCCCGTTGACTTACCTTACTCTTCTCGTCGGGGGTAGAGTACAGGGATCGACTAGAGAGCGGTCTGCTGTCGATTTGGTGGGTCTTCAGTAGACCCACTAAATCGACCGCCAGTGAAGTGATCTCCGAGCATTGATCCCGGCTGTAGTGTAGATGTAGCCTAAGTGTTGCTGCGCTCAGCATTGCAAAGCCTGTCTCCCTTTCAAAAGGGATTAGGTACTTAGGAGCCAAAATTCCATTTACTGTCAGTGCAATTTAAGATCTAAGTACCTAATCCCTTTAGAAAATGAGATTTAGGCTCCTAAATCAGTTAGGTGTTGTGACGCTGAGCACAGCAATGCCTGACTACCTTTAAAAATCTGGGCCTAAGCTCTTTAGGGTAGGGATGGTGTCTTACTATGTGTTTTTACAATGCCTGATACGTTGGGTCTCCAGTCTTGGTTGGAGCCTTTCAATGGTATAATACAAATCATGAAGAATAACAGCATGAGCTATTTTAAACCTCACTTAGTCTTCATTTAGATTGTGGGTCTGTACTAGTAATGTATGAACCTGGAAGGTTCAGCTAGTCACCCAAATGATGGGGGGAGGGGACATTTTGAAGAAGACCCCTCACACTGTAGCGCTTTGCTGAAATACCCATGGTCCTTCAAATTTCTGTGGCTGTCTTCAGGCACTCTCTCTTTTTGTTCGTTTGTTTGTTTTGTTCTGTTTTTTGTACAGTGCCTCAGAAAATGGGGTCCTGGTGCATGACTGCACCTCCTAGATGCTATAATAATACAACTAATTTGTTTTTGTTGGCAAAGTAGAACCCTCTGGTAGTCACAGGGTTTGACAGCAAGCTGTGGCTGTGATACGTTAAGGTGGTCTACATATTAATACTGATAACTTTCTCAATGTGGAGGCTAAAATGCTCATGTTAACTATGACCTCACATGGGTCTCAAAGCTGAACTGCTGAAAGGGTTGTTCTTTGATTGGTGGGAAAGTACTTTCACGGAGGAATCCCATGGAGAATATGCTTCTGTGTAAGACAGCAATGTCCTCTTTCCTTGCTACACTGCGTGGGGTGGCAAGGATGGGATTTTGGGAATTATTAGTGCTGGCCATATCAAGCCAGTTCCTCTCTTGCTTTCTTGCCCTCAACAGGAAGCTTAAGACGCCCACTACCCAAAAAGTCTTTGTTTTGCCAGAGAACGGTCTGCAAGCCACTGAACTGGAAGGAGTGGTGTTTAAACAGAGAACGATGCTATTGCTGACAGTGGAGGAGAGTGAGTCCAATGGCAGTAGTTCACTGAAAATGGAGATGATCTCGAAGGCATGAGTGGCAGAACCACTCTCAATACATATGTTTATAATCCCCATCCTCTGGTATAACTTGTAAAATATACAAGGCCCCAGTCATTGACCAATAAACAAAGCCTTGCACAAGAAAGGAAGCAGAGAGGATGGTTCTAGACTATTCTCAGTGGTAGAAGAGGACAGGACAAGGAGTAATGGTCTCAAGTTGCAGTGGGGGAGGTTTAGGTTGGATATTAGGAAAAACTTTTTCACCAAGAGGGTGGTGAAACACTGGAATGTGTTACCTAGGGAGGTGGTAGAATCTCCTTCCTTTGAAGTTTTTAAGGTCAGGCTTGACAAAGCCCTGGCTGGGATGATTTAATTGGGGATTGGTCCTGCTTTGAGCAGGGGGTGGACTAGATGACCTCCTGAGGTCCCTTCCAACCCTGATATTCTATGATTCTATGATTCAAAGAGCAACAGACATGATGAAGACTGTTCTAGGAAAGATCATAATCTTGCCTGATCCAGGTCTAGAAATGTTCAAGAGACTGTCCAGGTTGAGCATGATCCCTTGTAAATGCCATTTATTTCCTACTACAAATACAAAGCCACTGGGTGTTACAGGGTGGCATTGTTCTAAGGCCGATGCTCAGAGCTTAACTCTGCTCCCATTGAAATCAATGGGAGCTTTACTACTGAACTCAGAAAAAGAGACCAGCCTTGAGTGCCTTTAAATACTGTTGGGTGGGATTTCATTTAGGGCCCTTTCTGGATGACTTTCTGCCTGGACCCCTCAAAGCCCCTCAGTGGGCATGGGGCTCAATGGACTAGGGGATGTGTAATGGCATATGGATACAGCCTCTCTATGCCCCAGTTTAAACTTACATTTAGTTCAAATGCAGCCCATGTTGGTAACAAATGAATGCTACTGAACACTGCAACTGGCAGAGGTTATTCTGTGACCTGAGCTGATATTCCCAGTCTAGTCCCTACCAGACTAAAATCCACAGCCCAAAAAACTGTCAGTGGCAACCTGGATGTTATCAGTGGAGATGGAAACACGTAGAGAATGAACTCCTCTCTTGCTCACTGAGCTGGTTCCTGCCCACCATTTAACGGCTGAGGTTCATATCCCAGGATCTATGTCTTCAGAACAAATGCAGCTGTGGTACAGCCTTCCCCACATTAACCCGTGGTTATGCAGCCACTCTCCACTTCAGAATTTGGCCTAACCTGAAGACTTTGATTTCTAGGGGAGGGGTTAATATAGCACCTTTTATGAGCACTAAAAACCCTTCCAGGGACGAACCATGGTCACCTTGGTAAACTCAGCATTTGTCAACAGTTCTGACACTTGCACTGATTTCTGATGTAGCACAATCAGAGATGGAGATCATAGTGTAGTACCTTTACCACCGGCTCGGCATCACTCCCCTGAAGGCAATGCGCCAGATTAACTGCTGGTTTAACTCCACTGACTTTAGTGAAGTTACACAAGCAGAAACTTGACCCTCTAGCATGAAGGATGAAGGGCAGCACCTATTGGCAAGAGTGTACAAGTAAAGTGCCTCTTAGGCCCCCACAAATGATGTTCTGAAACCAGCTGGCAGGAAGTGAGCTATTAGCCCCACTGAGAGCCAGTTCGTAGCTGTAAAATGGTAAAGTTGCCAAGTGACATCCTTTCATCCGTTCCCCTCAGTCTTTTGTCATCTTCCCCTCTTTTTGGCCAGAATTCCTTTGGCCTTGTTGGTGTTGCATTTGTGTATTTGATCATCTAGTCTGAGACAGCCAGTGATGTATCCTCAGTGATCCAGCAAGGAAAGGCAGAGGTCAAACTTGTGACATCTCTTGATCTATGTATGTTTGTGTAACCCACTAGGGTTCATTTCCATCAAAGACAGAAACAGCACTTGGTTGTCTCACTGCTTCTGTGAGATTCAATAGGGATTGGACTAAGAAGCCTTTCCAGGAAGGCAGCTTTCTATGGTGCTCTAAATCTCTTCCTCTGTGAATGTGTAAGGGCCAAATATGTCTAGAAAACTGTGCATCTGCTAAATGGACAAAAGCAATGGCAACCCATGCGAAGTAATTCATGCCTGCCAGAGAATAAATCTCCATGGTAGGGTCTCTACTACTCATGACAGCAGTGAGGAGGAAGGAAAAGAAATGAGTGTGTTTTGGGGGCATGCCAGAAAGATCACTTACAGCATAGACCTACATAACCACAAACGTGTGTAGCAGAGGATTAGTAGGATGTGCAGTTACTACTCCTCACGCTTAGCAATAGCTGGATGCAGACATGTTGCAAAGGTACCCCAGACCTTGGTTCCAATTTGGGAGTAAAGATTCGCTCTGCCTGTCTCCCCCCATCCCCTATACATGTACACTGAATGCTAACAAGATATTCATCATGTCCTCATTTGCAATAACACAAATACCCATATGCCACTATTGTACCAAGCCAATGCTGCCAGTTAAAGAGAACTTGATATAATCCTACAATTCACTTCTAGCCTTAGCCATTCCTTCACCTGGCCCTTTAAGGGAGGAGAAGATGGAGATTTTCTTTGAAAAGCCAACACGTACAGGTTGTTGAAAATGTGGGTTATTTATTTTTCCCCTTTCCAGGTTTCAGCTGTCTGCACTCCTGATTTAGTCACTCTCCTGCAGATGAGGTAATGGTCTCTGAAGTCAGCCCAGAAAATGTCCCCTGTACCAGAGGCTGGAGAAATCTCTTTTGCATACAGTAAATCACCATCCAGAGCAGGCTGAAGACAGCTAGGTGAGATTATTATTTGCATTGCAAAGTACTAGCAGCTCCTACCAAGATCTGGGCTCTCATTGTGCTAGCCAGGGGACAAATATAGGAGGAGACATTCCTTGCTCCAGAGAGACTTCAGTCTAAACAGACCAGGGAGAATAGGGAAATGGGAGTGAAGTAACTCAGTCAAGGTCACCCAGCATGTCCGTGGTGGTGCTGAGGCTGGAACTCAGGTTGTCTGACTCTAAGGCTAGTATTTTAGGCTAGAACAACACTGTCTCTCTGAGCTTTACAAAGTACCATTTGGAAAGAACAACTGGCCTTTCTTCTCCGGAGGAGACATGAATTCAGCTGTAACTTACAGGTGCATACATGTAATGTGGGTTTGATTGTATTACCTTAGTCTCAATTGCTCATTTTTTTCACTAATGTGAAATTCCATCTAACAATCTGGTGCAGTTTTGACCCGGTTACCAATCATGGTTCAAGAGAGCAGGAGATGCCCATTTCAGGCATAGAGGGGCTGCAAATTAATCCTAGGAGGCATTGAACAGGGCTATTTTGTTAGCGCTTCCCCTGGCTCTAAATGTTACTAGCTCATCTTTTGTGAGCACTCAAAGTCACTCCAAAATGGCAACTGTGAACAATAAATACTCTTTTGGAGCAGAGAGATTTTTTTTTCTCTTCCCTGAGACTGTACTGCTCTGAAACCAGACTGAGACAGTCTGTGTAATTCAGCCATAGGTGCTCTTCTGCAACTGGAATTAAGAATCCAGACAACGCGTTCAAGATTGATGGCTTCCACAGGAGTTTATGCTGCTGATGCTTGCTGTGCTTCACCTCACTTCTTCTTATATCGTATTACGGGCTTTGTCAGAAGAGAAAATAAAGCCATTGTCTCCTGGAAAGCTCTGCAGATATAGCCAGCCCTGGATTAGAAGATATGCACGTTTAACTATTCCAGTGTGTTTGGCTGAAGGCACTTGGGATTTGGTTGGGGAGGGGGGAAAGAGGGGAAGTTGTGGGCGAAGGGAAAGTTGCTGTTGGAATATGTTCACCAAAAGCAAACCGCCGTTCCCTCAGAGGGGAAGGGATGGGACAATCATGCAGTGTGCTAGGCTATTCTGCTACAAAGGTCCAGAACCACAGAGCCTACGTTGCAGACAGGATTATGCCCAGACTGCATTGTATGTGGTCACAGAGATTAATTTAAGTTTTCTTCATTCTAGCATCTGCATTCAAAATCCATTTTAGATGAGCACCAAAATCTATGCAGTGTGAATTTGTGCTGTGTACTGACAACCAATTTACAGCCTATGCACCATCATGGGCTAAAGTGATACATAGGTCTGAGAATAATTGCACTCTTGCGGTCCTGCTCTACATATGAAGTGTACCTAAAGTCCCAGCTAAATTCTGCTCCTCTAAAGGCAGATTCTATTGCAAGTGCCCAGAGAAATCCAATTCAGCATGTTTTTCTCCCAGGAGACCTATTCAGAATGAATTCAGTGCAGATGTATCTTTATTCTAAATGTCTTTACAATATTGAACTGGACTCTATATTCTTTCCCCATGAGAAATGAGGCATCACTGACAAAACAATTTTTCTGTGTGCTAATAAGGCACCAGTAAAGGACCCATCCAACTCCGTAGCTTTATCCAGCTTCTATATAAGCAATGTGGTCCAGTGGGCGGAGCAGAGGATGCGGAGTCCGAAACCTAGCTCTGTCATTGACCTGTTATGTGACCTTGGGCAAGCTGCATCCTCAGTTTCCTCTTTCACTTTTTGTCTATTTAGATTGCAAGCCATTGGGGCCATGGGCTTTCTCTTATTAGGCGTACAGCACCTTGCACAACAGTGGCCCTGAAAGCAGATGGAGCCTCTAGGCAGTACTTTAACTACATATATCTATACGCCCCATCCACCTGCTGAACTGTGTCATTCTACAGCAATTCAATAATGTCTAGCTCCAGAAAGATTTTCTTCAGCTTCAGAAGCTTCAAATCCCCACTCACACTCTCCTTCTTTCAAGCAGAGAGGAGTAAAACCACCGCCATGCGCTTATTTGACCCAATGTTTGTCAGAGGGAAGGAGGTGAGACTAAATCCTCACCCCTGAACCCTATGGAAGCCCTAGCGATTGTAGCTGAGACTTCAACTTTTGGGCGGGTGGGTATGGTTGTCTTGGAAAGGGGAAGAGTCAGAGGAAAGCTGCTCCCTACAGCATGTTCCCCTCACAGGCAAAAGCCATCCGAGTTAGCTTCTGTGCATTTCCCCTCAGCACTGACACTCTTCTTAGGAGCTGGGTCAGCTACTAGCAAGGAATTAGCTCTGCAGCCTCCAAGAGCAGTGGAGAAATGCTAGAAGCCTATGTGAATGAACCAGTTGCTGGATCAATGCTGAAATCCTGTGGCTCTTGGAACATCAGGGGCTTTGGAGTACCACAGTTTGTGCTGAGTTTATAAGGGTAGCAGACACTGGAGACAAACTCAGGAAATCTTCCCTTTGAGGCCCATGAAGGTCTGGTAGTTGAGGGCCACATCCACCAAGTGACTCTGGCACCTAAATCCCCATTGTATGTACCCCTGCAATTGACAAAACCCCCACTTGGCGACTGCCTAAACCTCTAGGGCCCTAAACTTTTTCTGAAAGTTCCCTAGGCACCCCAGTTTCTGCTTCTGGGCATGGCCACTGTGCCCTCATTCTAAAGATACAAGTGCCCATCTCCCACCTAAGCAATCCTCAGACTGGGGTGTGATGGCACAGGCTCCCAATCTGATCAAGAACGGGTTAAAGTGCACCTCTGAGCACATCCAGCCCCAATTTGGTGCACCTGTAATGCCTTATGAGGGAGGCTCCAAGAACACTTCAGGGTGGCACTCAGAGAGACTGCAGAGCTACCGGTCCCTAGGTCCACAGAGTAGGGGCTGCTCACCCAGTAAGCTGCTGAAGAGCCTCTGCTTCCTGAACCCTCTGGAGATGTAGAGGGACCATCTTTGCTTTACATTAGTGCCCCAGGCACTCAGCCTGGGCCTCTCAGAGGCTCAGGGGGTTAGGAACGCAGCTCCCTTCACAGACTATTTACCTTCTGCTTTGGGCAGAGCAGCAGGGGCAGCCCAGACTGTGCCGCTGGATTATTGTTTGTGTTCTTTTCCTCCTTGAACTGGGGACATGCCTTGCAGGTGGTGGGGATACCTCCCAAAGACTTACACCCAGGAGCCCATACGCCAAACTGGCAGTATGGCAATACCTACTGCCAGAGTGACATCTGGGATGAGAGAAGTGCCTACCCTCACTCCGTGGGCACACCCTAGAGAGAGAGAGAGAGAGAGAGGTTCCTCTGCTTGCTTGTAGGGCCTGATCCAGTAGGCATGCTCAGAGCACCCTATCTCCATGCAAAATGGCTGGAGGCACCTGAAAAACTGTTTCCTTTATGCAACTTTTCCCATGGCTTGGCCTTCGGTGTATATACACCTATAAATGCGTTGCTCTAAGCAGGGTTGAGGGAGATGGGAAGTATTAAACTACTGCAAGAAAGGCTGCTCGTGCAGTATTTATGATCAGAGTGAAAGCAGAATGTATCAACAGGCTTAGGGTGGGAATCTCGCTTCTCATGAGGTTTCCTGCTTTTCGTATGCAAGAAGCTGGGATAGCTTGGCTAGACTCTGACTATGCTCAAAGTCTTAGGTGATTATCTGACCTGAACATCTGACTCCTCTGAGGCGTGGACATCAGTGGAGAAATGCAGTCAAACAGAGAAATCAGATGTTCTTTTCACATCTGAACTTCAAATAGGTCCTCCTTTTTGGTTAATTAAGTCTTGCGTATGTGTCTGTGTGGGTTGTTTTTGTGTGGGTGCCTCTGTAGCTATTAGCCACGGTTGAACTATTTGAACTATTTGAAACTCATGGCAAATACAGTCCACATTTTCATTCACAGACCCATCCTGTTTTTTCTTACTGGGTCCATCATTGAGGAAATATGCAGTTTGTGACTGAATTTTGGCCAATGGGTTGCTCTAGCATCCACCTGCGTTGGTAATCAGGCAAATAGCTGGAAAGCCGATGTAAAATGTGGGGTGAAAAACTTGCTGTGAGTGTAAGTATACAGACAGATCCCCATACGCAGTAGTTACTCACTTGCATCGTTATAACCCCCCTGAAGCCAATGGAGCTAAACCACAATAAAATGGATGTGAGATCAGAGTCCATCCCATAGGTTCAAATGATTTTAGATTCCTTAACTCCTGGGTGTATTGTGCAAACATCTCACACACAGGACACATGGTGCAGAGTTGGGGAAGGAGGTGGAGAGAGAAAACAGACAAGACTGACAGACAGATGGGGGGAGTCCAAAGACAGCCAGACAACAATTATAAATAGCATCCTTTTTGAGGTTTGTTTGATGTGTTGCCCAAGGCCAGGTGGAAAATTTTTCCGTTGCTGCCTCTTCTACTAATCGCTTTCCCTTCATTTTTCAATAAAGATTCCAAGTTTGGTCACTTCTTTGGCACATTTGTTTCCCATTAGGATACTTTGAGCTGTTTCAGTGTGTTATACTAGATAATTGCTTTAATAACAAACTGAGGAAAAGCTTTTGAACATTTTAGGAAGTAATTTTTTTCCCCTATGAAAATCTAACAATCACAGAGGCCTGGGGAATAGCAGGAGAAAGGAATAACCTACTCTGGTTACTGATGGTCCATTGCAGTTACATAGAAGACATATGCCAGAACTGTTCTTTAATTATAATACTACTTACATTTATATGGCACTTTTCATTTTCAAAGCACTTTACAAATAGTGGCTAATTGGGCCTCACAATCTGCTTGAGAGCTAGGACTATGAGTATTATTGTTTCCATTTTACTGTTGGGAACACTGAGGCTGAGTCTTTTTTTATTTTTAATTTTCTTTAGGGACCCAGGGGGAATCAGTGGCAAAGCTAGGATTCGAATCAAACATTTCCTAGCTTCACTAGCCTCGCTCTTTTCCAGAGGTACCAAATTTCTGAGGTCCCGGGGCGTGCTCGATCCCCGCTCTGCCTCTTTCCCCACCTTTTCCTGCCACCATTTTCCCCCCCGCTGCCTTCCAGCACCTCCAGGACACTGCTGAACAGCTGAGCGTGGCAGGTGGGAGGTTCTGGGAGGGAGGGAGCGGGAGAAGCTGATCCGTGGGGCTGCCGGTGGGTGCTCAGCACCCACTATCTTTTCTCCATGGGTGCTCCGGGGCTGGAGCACCCACGGAGTAGCGCATATGCCCTTTTCTCTGTTGTGGGTGGGATTGTCAAAAGCACTGGGTGTTGGTGTAACACAGCTCCCATTGAAGTCAGTGGGAGTTTTACTGGAATAAGGAGGGAGAAAGCTGTCGGGTCCATGCTGAGCACTTTTGAAATACCTCCCTTTTGTTGATGTACTGTAAAGGTGCATTTAAGAAGGCAATGTGGCTGAGAGGAATAGGGCAATAAATAATGTCCTGAAGAAAGGGTTCAGGCTGACTTAAGGCATTTAGCTAAGAGACTGCCCTCCACTCCAAATTGAGCTTCTTAAGTGGAGCATTTTGACTGCAGCTCGCGTTCTTGCAGAAATAGCCCCAGGAGAATTCAGTGTAAGAAATGAATTCTGGGTTGTAATTGTCCCACCCTTTTGCCTTGTGGTAGGACTGCACTCAGCCCTAGCCGTGGGATGGCAGAAGTTGTGCAATGGTACTGGGAAGAGAAATCAGCAGCTCTCACCATTACACCTTGCTTCGTTGAGGCCCATCCCGCTGCTTGACTTTTGCTGTAGTACACAATGCAGGTGCTTCTTTTTGCTGTAACCAAAAACTAGCTGTTCGTCGTCTTGTGGCCCACACAGGAGTTGGCTTTCTCTGCAGGCCAGGGTCAGTTCGACTTGTGCTGATACAATGTTGCTGAGGCTCAAGATGGCACTGATTTCTTCCCCTTCCCGTCCCCCAGCACAGAACTGCAAAATAAGACACTGGTTTGCGCTGTGTTAACAGTGTTTCAGTGTCGACTGGAACACCATCCCAAGCTAACTTTGCTTATTGTCTGGTGGGGGTTGCAGGGGCAGGAAAAGGAAGGAATTAAGCAGTGAACAGCTGTTGGGACAATGCAGTACCATATCCTAGGAGGGTGATACGGCATATCTGTGGTTAAAGGGATGCTGCAAGCTTTCAGCTGCTTTTCTTTCCTGTGCTGTAAGTTCCGAACTACACAATCTCTGTCCAAGCAGCTGAGAATCCTTTGACAGCCTCCACGAGTTAATGAACTAAGAGGGATGTGGGTTATCTATTCCCAGAGATTGGGGAGCGTGAATTAAATGGTCTTTCGAAAGAAGGGAAATAATCATTCTTCTGCTTCAAAGGCGCGTCGGATTGAATGATGTCGCCAGCACAAATCAGCAATCACAATCACTGATGAAGACCCATTAAACAGATTGAGCTGAATAATGCACAGGAAAGAATGTCAGGAGCGTCTTTAAATCTGACTCTCGACCCTGCAATGTGTGTTTCTTTTCTTTTCTTTTCTTTTCTTTTCTTTTCTTTTCTTTTCTTTTCTTTTCTTTTCTTTAAAGAAAAACTATTTAAGAGCATGGAGATTTCCTATCTAAACACTTTAAAGATGGAGTTGCAGGGAAGTCATTCCTATACCATTCCTCATGCAAACGTAGGTCAGGAAAGGCTGGAGTAGCTAGGAGCTCTCTCCCTTCTGGTGTTCTCCCCACACCTCCCGCAGTGGAGACTTGGGGTGGGAGAGGCTGGGCTTGGAGTATCTAGCAGCTCCCCCACGGCAGGCACTCTTATACTAATCCATCCAGTGCCTCCTGCTGGGAAAGGTTGAGAATGGAGAAGCTGGGAACTCCCCCAGGTGAATGCTCCTGCACTATTCCTTCCCCTAAGTGCAGGGTAGAGGCTCAGGTGATTCCAACCAAAAGAAAGACACATTCTTCTCCAACTTAGCTATTGCCAAAGTGACATAATGAAGTCAACCATTACTGCATGATCATTAGGGACACTAAGCTCTGTTTGTATGTGGGAGACTCATTAGAACCACTTGGCTGTACAGTGAATTCAGTTGGAAGTTATGAAGTGTAACTATCTTTAATGTTACTGGAAGGAGGTAAATCTCATTAGTCTGGCTTTTATGCCGTGAAAGCTGTTACATCAGCTGAAGGTTGTGGGGGGAATTAACCCATTGTATATCCTTATTTTTCTGTCAGGAGGGCAGAGAGGAAAAGTCCACAAACTCCTATGGAGTATCTGACCAGTCACTGACAAAAGGGGTGGTGGTGGGAAGGGAATTTTCTGCCAAGACTGGTCCATGTTTAGAAATGTAGGAATTACCACAGTGGATCAGACCCATGGACCATATAGTCCACTATCTTGGCTCCTGCTAGGCAGATGTAGTATAATCTGTCCTCTGTGTTCAATCTCATGTGAATAGTTAGTCTGGTTTAAATCCTGAAGCACAGTCTCTAAGATCCTTTCCAAGAGGCATGCCAGCACCTACTAGTCTCACAGAACCGATATGTGAAGGTGTTGTGGCGAATGCCTTCCACAAGAATAATAGCTGAAAGCTAGACGTGGCCTCAGAACCATATAATCTATAGGCCTAGAATTCTGCAACTGGGGACGGGGCTGTTATGGATACACAAGCAAGAGGGTGAATAGAAGGGATAGCAGTCAGGGATAGATATGGCATAAGCATGCTAGCCCATTCCTGGAGCCCCAGCACCTGGAGTTGGAGGATGAGATCCGAAAGGGAGTACATTAAATTCATACAGCCTGACGTGTGGTGAAGGCTGACCTTTCCTTGGCGGATTCATCTAGTGGTACCTGCCAGTACCCCTTGGTTAAGTCCAAGGTAGAGATGAACTGGGCCCGTCCCAGTTTCTCGAATAGTTCATCTGTGCGTGGCATTGGATAGTTGTCTGGGCGAGTTACAGCATTTAGTTTACGATAGTCCACGCAAAAACGTATCTCCCCACCTGGTTTGGGAACTAGAACCACTGGAGATGCCCATGCACTGCCAGAGGGGCGGATTACACCCATCTGTAGCATATCCTGGATCTCCCATTCTATAGCAGTTTTAGCTCGAGGAGACACCTGGTAAGGTTAGACTTTAATTGGTTGAGCATTACCTGTGTCAATGGAGTGGTATGCCCGTTCAGTCAGTCCTGGGGTTGAGAACGTCGGCGCTTAGCTAGTGCACAGCTCCTTGATCTGCTGTCACTGCATACGCCCAAGGGTCATGGAGAGGTTCACCTCTTCCACGCCACCAGCACTTTTCCCTTCGTAGTAGACACCTTCAGGCTTTCTTCTTTTTTTTTTTTTTAAATAAAGTTTTTCTAGCCTATGGATGCCAAGAATAGCTTGGAAATGTGACCGGAGTGTAACCAACCCCTGCCTGAAATGATAGTGCTAAGTGGTGTGAACTGCACCTTTCATTTTAACTGAAACCTGTTGCCACCCCAAATTGGGGCAGGGTCGTGCCTCACGGGAAGGACATGGTGCGGAGGTGGAGTTGTTGGTTGTGCCCAGAACCAGATTGCCTTAATCAAACCCTGTGAGGCAATCCAGACATCTGTCTGGTTGGATGGCATGTGCTTCTAGGGATAATACTGGCACTTTGACTATCTATGGCCTCTACAGGAGGGTCAATAGTGTAAAAGCCTGTAGGTGAGTAGTTCATCCAGTTGGAAGCTGGAGTTCAGTTCAGGCTAGTTACCCTTTGTTTTTTGCAGCTCATAAACATACGTCTGACTGTAGCTTTGGGTGTATGGGAAGTTGCAAGCAGAGAATTTCTGGCCTGTTAGCTGAGATTTATCTAAGAAATGAAATCCATAAAAGCCCCTCATAGCTGCTTATTGTCCTGTTGACGTTCTTGCTTGGTGTCATCTCAGGAAGAGAAGCTGCAGAAAGGAAGGGCAGGAGTGTTGCAACCCTAGTGTCTGGGGCCAAAGAGTACTGGGAGAGCACAAAAAGTGTTAGGGCGAACCTAATCTCGTGAGGGCTGATAGGCCCCAATCTGGCCTGTATTTTTAACTGTTCCAGCGTTAAATGACATACCAGCTAAATCAGAGCTGCATGTTCCTTCCATGGGGGTAGATATGCCTTGGCAGTCCTGGTATTCTCTACCCAGACATAGGCATATTCTAGCTGAATAGGAGGGGATGGAACAAGTGGATTTTCTAGAGGGCTACCAAATGTCAACTAAGACTGGCTGTAGGTTTCTACAGTACCAGCTATGGGCTTGGGTGGTAACACTGGTACATGGCTGAGCAGGAAGGGAAGAGGGGTGTGGAAAGGGGTGACTCAGCAGCTCCCCACTCTGTAGCATGCATGGGATACAAGAACACTGTGTTTGTACCCAGGGCTGATGAGGGTGGGGAGGGAGAAGGAAGGACAATTGTATTGGAGTGCTGAGCTTGGTGGGGGCCCCCATAATGTGTGTAAATAAAGTGAAATGGGAGGAAGCGGGGCCGCAGTGGACCCTAAATTTCTACCCATCCGTGGATGTTGACATTCGAAAGCAGGGTTTTTCTGATTTCCTGATTTTCCCCTTGAAGGCCTGTAGATTTGTAAAGGCCAGTTAGGATGACAACAGACAAGCTGGAAGGGGTAAGAAGCAACTGGGGTGCCTTGCAAGGATATCCATGTGTTGCCAGCTACCAGAAAGGACTGACTGAGGTCTGGGGGAAGTACAGCACCATTGGATTAGGTTGATCCCTGGGTGTATCTGGTGGCAGAGGGCAGCCTTGGCTGGGGTTAATATGTACTCACGAATAAAATGAGGATTAATAAATCTGAGTGCAGACTAGAGGGAGGAGGATCCCTGAGTAACAGGGGTGGGTAACTGACGGGAACTCTGCTGACTCAATTGACTTAGCGGGACCAGGCACAATTGCCCTAATAAATTAAAGTATGAAAATTCTCATTTGTCATTTCACCACTTCCCTGTGCTGCTGTCCTGACATCTGGGAAAAACATTAGGGTTAGTACAGGGAGGGAAGGTGTGGGCAGACGGGAGGAGGGAGAATGTGGCTGGAGGGAGGAGGCTGGGGGAAAGGAGAGGAAAGTGCAGGATTATGGCATGAAGATGCCCAATGGGATGGATGCTGCACAAGCTGCCTCTTGATGGGATACAGTTGCATTAGGGTTTCTGGGGTTAAGTATGATTTTGCATTGAGAGGCGAGACACCAGTCCATATGGGAATCAGTACTGACCAGTTTAGAGTCACTGGACTCCCCCAAAATATGTGTGATAAAAATATGGGGTGACTTCCCCACACTAGATCCCTAGTCTTTCCTCCTAATATTATGGTCTATTTATTATGTTCCTTGTCACCTGTGGTAACTTTAGAAAGCTGATAAGTATGTTATCAGATCGGACACCTATGGAGATGAGGCTTGGGTGGATTAAGATGCACCCCGCCCCTTTTGGGAAACTGTTTTCTCTCTTCCTTTGGGACAGCACCAGCACTGGTGGCCTTCCCAGGAACCACCCATCAGAATCTGAGCCCCTGCAAAATGAAGGTTTTCTGCTTTTAATGAGAGCAAAGATCCGTGTCAGGAAAAGAGGTGGGGAGGCTGTGTTGGGGAGGGCGAGAGTTCAGAAGAATTATGGAGATTAGGATTAAACATTGCGGCAGCTGAATTATTATTTAGGTGCCACCAGAATAAATCAGGGCCCCATCCCCATTCTGCTGAGTGGTGTGTACAAATATAATAAGGACTTGGAGACAGTCCCTGTCCCCGTGATTACTGGGGAAAATACCTCTGAAGTAAGATGAAAACAGCTGTGACATAGTGCCATTGACTGGGTGGGTCTATTTTTCACGGCTTTACCCTAAAGAGGTGCTTCACTTTTTTTGTCAGTTCATAAGGGAGCCATCCTTTCTTCCTCCTGTAACTACCCCAGGTAAGGAAATAGTTAACTGGCAAGGGAGGCAACATGTTTCAGTGAATTGGATAAAAGCCTGGGAGTTGGGGGAGACGTGATTTCTGACTCTGCCACCGACTCACTCTGTGACCATGGACAAGTCACCTCTCGGTGCCACGGCTTCCCCATCTCTAAAACACGATGCTAACCCATATCTATGAAGCGCGTTGAGGTCCATGGATGAGCTCTGGAAGTGCTAAGTATTGAGAACCTGTGCCACCAAAGGGTTAATGAACCCAGCACTCTGAAGCTCAGAAAGAGGGAAACAGAGCGTTCCAGGTACCTACAGGCCAGGGCTGGGCCAACGGCGCCTCACAGCTGATGGGTTATAGCGGCACCAGCCTCATAGTGCTTCTAACAGACATGATGGGGAGAAGAAGGGACAGGACATTTTTCTTTCAGACTCTCGGAACAATCACCAACATAAAGAAACTTAGCTATTCTTAGCTGCATCTAGGGGCGATGCATAAGCTTTCCTGCTGAATTATGGAATATGATAGCTTTTATTAAATCCATTATAATTATAGCCTCTCTGCTAAGTAGGTTCTGGAATATGGAATAAGTAGGGTGCATAATTCCATATAAATATTTAAGATTTCGGTGCCTGATATGGTTTATAGGCTCTTAAGGGGAAGAGCTGTAGTTAGGACAGTTTCCTTTCAACTCTCTCAAACTTTCTAATTCATTTTCCCCCACCCAGTGTGGCTCGCTCAGCAGCTTCTTACATGCACTGTTGGAAAACTTTGCTTTTATAAGTAATAATACTAGGGTTTGGGGAAGGAAACCACCACCAAAGAAAAAACAAACAGTCCCTACTTCAGTTCTGCCTGAGCATCTGCTTTCACTGGGGACAGATCCTCTCACCCTCATAGCCTGAATGCATCAGCCTGTGATCTCCTTTAGTAGCAGGAGTTTGTGCTGGGCCTGCTTAGCACTTGGGTGGAGGTCAGACTTGCTTGCAGTTGATATGCAGGGAGATGGGATCAGATGTTCCCCTATAAGCAGTACTTCTTACTGCTAGTTAAGAAAAGCCTTCTGGGTTCCAAAGGACCCAGCTGCTCTGAGGTGCTGGGGAAGGGATGGGAGCCCCCATCCATTGCAGGATAAATGCTGCCGGACAAATAACTGTTATGCCCCAATGCAGCAGCATCCTGTTCCAGCCAATGCTAGGTGAACAGGCCTCACGAAGGTTAGAGTTTTGGATCGCAGGAGCAGCCACAAGCCTGGCTGCTTATCAGGAGCTGAGTTCTGAGGTGTCTGAAGTTGACCCACCTGTCTGTAGCCATTGGATCAGGTCTGCTCCTCCCTATGGAGTTTAGCTTTCTCAGGAGCTCTCTCAAGCCCTAGACTGTTTTTCTCTCTCATTCAAATCTGTACTGCCTGTTTTCAAATCCCCCAGGTACTTACCCATCCACCCCCAGGGCATTAGTGTTCTGTCCCATCCCCCATTTCTCTTCCTCGCTCAGATCTAGTGACTCAGTGTTTCCCTCCGCCTGCCCCGACCTCTCCATCCCAGCTCATGCACAGGCCTCTGCACCGCTTCCCTCACCCTCCCGCCTTCCCCTGTCAGCTGCTTGAGGCGCTCTCTCCTTGGCCTCTCACCCAACTCCTCTTGAGGTTTTCTTCTGAGTCTGACACCAGCCCCGCCCACTTTGGCAGCAGGGAGAAGACTTTCCATGGATGGGGTGTAAGGAGGAGGGGTGGGAAGGCTGGAGTCTGGCTAAAGGGCAGAGCAGTTCTTGCCTCGTCTACTCCTCTCACACTGGTTTCTCATACCGCTGCCACTGCCAGAAGCTTCTCTGCAGCTCCTGACACTTGGAATGATCTTTCTATACATCTAGCCTTTGCTTGCTCACCCACTTAAACCTTTTTCTTCCCTGCCCTGTGTCCCTCAAACAATAGCCGATGGGGCGAGAAACCACCGGTCACCTGTAAAGCATTTGGGGTGTATAGCTGCAGGAGAGATTTGGTTAAAAAGTTAGAGCTGATCGAAACTCGGGTGGGACTGTGAAAATGGTGTGTGTGTAGGGGGGGAAATTCTCATCAACATTTCAAATGTTGACAAATTGAAAATGTTAAATTTGGAAAATTTGCATCCGCCTATGAAAGTGATGCTTGCATTTTGTGATAGGCTATCACCTCTCGAGACAGTGGTTGAGGAGAAATGGCTGGCTAGAGGAGCTTAATATTACTGCAGTCCTGCCTGCTCAGCAGTGGGCACTACTGGGACCAGTATAAGCCCGCTGGCTTTGGCATTGTGCCACATGATTACAGCCCCAGCCTCTCAGACCTGGCGGCTGGGGAGCTCCTAGCCATTGCAGGCACAGCCCATGCTGTGGAACGTGAGTGCTGGCTCTGAGGGAACCGCTCCCAGCCTCAGGGCCCTTTGTCTGCAGGTTTTAGTTTGTTTAAAATGTCCAGAAAATGTAGCATTGTTTATTACAACAGTTTAAATAAGGTAAAAATCAATGCCAAAATAACCTCCAATTTCTGGGTAGATTAAAAAAAAAAAACCCAAAGGGAAAAAGTAAGTGTGTCAAAAGTGGAAGTTTAATGCTGTGGCTTATTTCATGAGGTGCACACTAACAGTTTGTGCATGTGTATCTTCCACTGCACTGCCTTATTTTCACAGACAGCCTCACATTTACACTTAAACTAATTTATTATTAACATAACACATCTATCTTATGTCATGGATTGGGCTGTCTTAACAGAGTCAGTATTGTCATCTACTGAGTGGTCCAAAATTCAGGTGAAAATCTTTGAAAGCCGAGTAATAGCTCTTCTCCAAGCTGGGAGTCTTTCAGTAAAAACTGAAAACGAAAGGTCTTAACAAGCTCCCAACTACTCCATTCCCAGCCCCTCTCAGTACTTGCTCTGAAGAAGCACCTCACTCCAGTCCCAAGCCGGGTTTACACTTGAAACTTAGACTAACCTAGGTACGCCATCCAGGGGTGTGAAAAATTCACATCCCTTAAAGACATAGTTATATCAGGGGTTAGGTCAGTTTAGACACTGCAGGGTGGATGGAAGAATTCTTCTGTTGACCTAGTTACCACGCTCAAGCAGGTGGATTTCCTTCAGCAACAGGAAGAACCCTTCCGGGGTTGCTAGCAGGTGTCTATGCTGCATCTGTAGTACTTGTGGTGTAGACAGACCCCGCAAACACACCAGGCAGCATATGCTTGCTGGCTAAGGGACAGCTCCCACCTAGTTCAGTCCTGGCCTTCCTTTGCAACTAGCTCTAGGGATTCGTATAGAAGTGCCGTCCGTGTGAGAGGTCACTGCCACTTCACTCCCAGCTTCCCCCTGGTGGGGTTTGCTTCAAGAGAAGCACAAATAATAATAATTAGTACCTCGCTTTTCTATAGCTCTTTTTCTAGCATAGAGGCCATTCTGCCTTCCTAGACTATTACCACTTGAGCTCTAAAGGTAGCTGCTACCCTTGTAGTATACACCACAAAGTTTCTTTGCAAAGCAGGAGGGGTGGGAATTTCTCCGTGTGACAGTAGTGAGAAAAGACGTGTTTCTGTATTCTCCTTCCTCCTCCCCACACCTGCCTCCTTCCCTCTCCCTTCCTCCTACGCACCCTTCAAGATGATGCTGTAGGTGTTGGCCGCAGATGGTCTGTGGATGTGTGTTAATGCTGATTGATAGCTCTTAAAAGTGCAGTTTCAGCACCTTGCTGTCACCACACCTCAGACTTCTGAGGCGGAGGACACGTTCCAAGGTGTTTAAAGAGCTTCCCAAGCTGCGCTTTTCCAGGCCTTAACCTCTTGCCAGCAGCAGCAGCTCCCAACTGCACACTGCTGGCTGCGACCTTGCCAGTATTTGCCTCTGACGTGTAAATGAGCAGCGCAGTAGTTAGCTAGTGAAATGTGTAATTTTTTTTTCCATTGTGCAGAAGGCTCAGAGCTGACAAGACCGGAGCCTGCGTTCCAAAGTCTAAAGCAGTTGGCAGGTTTCTCAGTACCAGTTTTTCATGCCCCCAAGTGGGTCAGAGAGCAGAAAGGATGGTGGAGAGCAGGGGAGGGAGAGGAATGTGTGGGTGGGAGGGGAAGGAGGGGGGCAGAAGTTAGGGGAGAGAAGGGCCATTTGCAAGCCACCAGTTTTGAATTTAACTCACATGGGCCTTGTGGTGGTGCTGAAGGGCCTGTTGTGCTCATTTGATTGACTCTAGGCTTAATGCTGCTTGCCACTTACCAGCACTTGTCTTTGCTCATTAGTAGGGGTTTGTGGGCAAATATTTAGATATTCAAAAGAGGAAAATGTTAATCTTTGCAGTGTTCACTGAATATTTAAATGAGATAGCAAGCATCGCTGCTCTGGGTTTGACCTAGACTTTCAGAGCAGAGAGACAAATCAGTCCTGGGTTTATGGCCTGGCCCCCTCTCTAAATGGGAGATCTCTGGGTACGCAAGGGATGTTGTATGTCACTGGGTGAAATTTTGCCCACAGCAGAGGGTCAGCACAAAGCCTAGGCAATGCTAGCATCCTACTTAAGGCCTGTTTTTAAGGACATAAGGGTGCATAAGCCTCGTCCAGACCTTCTGCATAAGGGTGAATTTCACCCCATTATGGAGCAGGCTGTATCAAGGTGGTGCACTTATGGGCCACAGTGCAAGCCCTCTGCCTTGTAGCCCAACATTAGAGGGCCTTATAATGAAAGTAATGGGAGAAGAAGCTGGCAGTAATATTGATGCTCCAAACCCTCAATAATTGGGTTTAAATAATGTGATGTGGGCTCCCTTTAAATGTAATGGAAAGAAAATAGGCATTTTGCAAATTAGAACATCAGTTCTCATTATTGGCGAAATGAATTAGCCCCACTGCATATTTTTGATGAATGTAGCATTTGTACTGAGACAGGATAGTGTCATCATGATATCTCTGAGGCTGGCAAAGCTGGTGTTTTCCCAACCAGCTCCCTGATATGATTTGGGAATACAAAGGTGACCCCGCCAATTGAGAGGCAGGATTTAGAACTGGAGCTGGCTGAAAAATGACAAGATACTTCCCACAAATATTACCTTTTGATAAAGATGATACTTAGTTCTGCCATGAGTGCAAGAGACTGGACTAGATGGCCTCTCGAGGTCCCTTCCAGTCCTATGATTCTATGGTTACTTGGAACTTTTGGAGGGAATTTGCTTCATCTGTCTTAGCTGGAGCTGAGCAAATAATGGATTTTGAAAAACAGAAAAAAAAATTGAGTTGGACCCAAACCAAACATTTTTGGGGAATCGGGTGTGGAGGGGGATGGGGATGGGAATCACTTTGGGTCAAATGAAACATTTCATTTTGACAAAATCAAAATGTTTTCGTTTTGGCTTCAACCATTTCAAAACATTTTTAATTTTTTTTTTAATTAAAGGAAATCTGGAATTCTAAAGTCATTTCAAAATGAAAAATCAAAATGCTTCATTTTCAAAAAATCACCGTAAGATGTGTTTTTAAAAATCATTTTCTAAATGAACAATTCAGCAAAATCTACATGAATTCACAAAAAGTTTTGGTGTCACTCAGTTTGCTGGAATAGCTGGGAGCTCCCCAACAATCAGCACTGAGAGACTGTGGCTGTAATAATTTGGAGCAACCTCAAAGCCCGTGTTCTTATGCTATTCCCTGTAGCCCGCACTGCTGAGAGAGTGGCGTGAATCATTAACAGAGGCCTGGTGGCATGAGGCAGCTTGCACTGGCACTGCTGGCACTGTGTCTATTCTTTGGAATGAAATTGACCTTTGTGTAAAAGGGAAGGCCAGTCCAAAGTCTCCACTTAAGTCTCACCTGTGTGCGATCTGGTCACCCAGTCCTCGTTTCCTCTTGATTTCCAGTGCCAGGTTTTGTGCAACAGCTAAGCTTTTCCATGTGCATGGGGTTTTGTTTTTTTTCTTCCTGAAATGCCCTTTCTGCGTCTGTTCCCACTGTCAGACTTTTGTTGTTGTTGTTTCTGACTAACCCTGGCATAGTGTTCAGAAAGCTCTGGCTTGTAGCTCTCCGCGGATATAGGGCACTTGCTGCTCTAGGGAGTACTGCAGTAATGGGTGATAGCATCAAAGAGAGTCTCCTGCAGTTAGAATTGTCAGCTGAACTCAAGTGCATCACACCCAAAAGAGTGCGATTCCCGATGCTATGCCACCTCTTCCACTGATCCTTCCCTGTCACGGCTCCTCCTCCTTCATTACCTTTGCCTGGAGGGTAGCCCGATGTGTGAATGGGAGAGGGATTAAATTTAAAACCTTCAAGCCTAGCACATAACAAATCTCCACCCATTGGGGAAAATTCCTTCTTGAAGGGTGCAGCCCCAGCTCTGTGCTATCTACTAGCTGTTACACAGCCAGTTCCCATTGTAGACTGTCTGGTCTTGAAATTAGGTCAAGGCTAAAGTATTTATATAATAAAATCTGAGGTTGATGCCAAGGCTGAACCACAGCCTGGCAGTGCCAGCAGGTGGAGCTGGGACAGATCAATTTCCCATCTGCTTCTCCTAGTTTTTCTCTAGCACTCCGGTCTCAGGCTAATGCTGGACTGGTTGATCAGAATGCAGACTGCCTTGGGTCACAGGTTGAATTCATTCATGCAATACGCTGGAGAGATTTCCAGCTATCGGTCACTAGTTCAATTCCAGACCCAAGCGTTAGAGACTAAAGGTCATTATCTGATGGCTGTTTGGCGGTCCGTGTGAAATGAATTCTGGTCTCAATTCATTTGTGAGGAGTGAAAGCGTCTGCCTCACCAAAACTGCCATCACCATCGGGAAGACTTGGCACTGACACTTGATGGCCAGTATCAGCAGAAGGTCCGAAGATGGACTTGGTTTGGAGACTCATTGACAGAGGCATGGTGGCATGAGGCAGCTTGCACTGCCACAGCTGGTGCTGTGCCTCTCCTTTGGAGTGAAATTCACCTGTATGTAAAAGAGAAAGCCAGCCCAAAGACCTGTGCTCCACTCAAGTCTCACTTGTGACCTCAAAGTATGGATTAAGTGGTGCCTAAATATTAAGTTGGCCATTTGCGTTGGAGTAAATTTCACCATGGATGAATAGAAGGCTTCATTCTCCAGGGTGGTCAATCTCCCACCTTTCACCACATTACACTCATCTGCAAAAGCAACACAGAAGTCAGTCTGCCTGGTTTCTTCTGAAAGAAATTATTTTAATTTTCCAGTATGAGTCATTGTGATCTTTAAAGAGACACTGTCAAGTAACTTCATCCTCCCTCCGACTGTTACAATGTGCTTGCAAGTATCCTTTGGGCATGGTAACATGTCAAGCCACAGGAAGAGACTACTGAGCTGTGCCAGCTGGCTCTACCCCAAAACTGGGTGGCCAACGCTGAGGTGATGGCAGCAGCAATGCTGTTGTGCAAGTGCAAACAAAAAAAAACCTTTCAGCCATATTCACTAGTGGCTGATTTTGAAATAAGGGTGGGAAGGCGGGAAAGAAGGGGAAGAATCAATGTTGGCCCAGTGTGAATGGTCAAAATTCCAGTTGGCCAAAAAAATTTTGATGGAAGAGTTTTCTATGGAAAAATGCACTTTTGTAGAAGTTGGATGCTTTTCAGGAATGTGTAATTTAAACTACATTTTTCAATGGGAAAAAGTCAAACCATTTCATTTCAGTGGTGTCAAAACATTCCATTTTGGCAGTGTTGAAATGTTACCTTGTTAGTGTTCTTTTGATTTGTTTCATTTGACTTGTATGTAAATTAAAATATTATAAAATATAATGTATTATAAATGCATATTTTAATATATATGAATGGCCAGACCAATGGTCCATGTAGCCCAGCATCCTGTCTTCCAACAGTGGCTGGAGCCAGATGCTTCAGAAGGAGTGACAGAGCAGGGCAATTTATCAAATGAGCAGTCAGAGGCTTAGGGACATGAGAATATGAGGTTGCACCCCTGACCATCTTGGCTAATAGCCACTGATGGACCTATCCTCCTTTAACTTATCTAGTTCTTTTTTAACCCAGTTGTCTTTCTCTGTACTTTTTCCCATGTCTAATATATCTTTTTTGAGACGGGGTGATTGGAACTGGTCAGAGTTTTCCAGGTGTAGGCATACCATGGATTTAAATAGTGACATTATAATATTTTCTGTCTGTCCCTTTCCTAATGGTTCCGAACATTGTTAGCTTTGTTTTGATTGCTGCTGTACATTGAGCAGATGTTTTTAGAGAACTATCCACAATAACTCCAAGAGCTTTCTCGAGTAGTAAGAGCTAATTTAAACACCATTATTTTGTATATACAGTTGGGATTGTTTTCTAATGTGCGTTACTTTGTACATAGTATATAATATAAAAATCAAAAAGAAATGAATCAAAATGACAGTATCTAAACAAAGTGTTTCAATGCTATCAAACTGAAATTTTTCAGAATTTTTGTTTTGGTGGGAAATTTGGCTTTTGTTCCAATTCAGAACTATTTCCCCCCCAAAACATTGGAATTTCCCACTGAACAAAAATTCCAGTTCTGTACCAGCTCTAGCCAAAATATGGATCAAAAGAGCTTCAGCAGTGGAGACACCAACGTGTTGTTTGGTGAGAAGATGGGAGGACTGATTTATGATGGTATATTTGTATCATAGTAGCTCCTGGAGGCCCTGATGGAGATCCCATTGTGCTAGGTATTGTACGTACACACAGCAAGAGGCAGGCTTTGCCTTCTTACAGTCTAAATAGACAAGACAGAAAGAAAGTTCTATATCTCCATTTTATAGAGGGGGAGCTGAGGCATGGTGAGATTAGATGACGTGTCCAAGGTCACATGGTAGGGCCAAGAATTGAAGTCATATGCCCAGAGCTCCAGTCCAGTGCCTTAACTACAAGATAATCCTTTGTTGCTAGGACTAATTCAGTGTTTGCCCATAACTCTAGCCCAACTCAACTTCTTTGCCACTAATTAATGCACCTTGCTCCACAAGTAGATCAACTGGAACTACTTGCGAAGTCAGGTTACTTAGGATGACAGAGCTGGGCCTAAGGATATCAAGGTCACTAAAGAAGTCAGTTGAGTCAATGGTCTTAGTGTGTTTGCTTTCTTGTGATTTGTCATGAGGCATTTTCAAAGTTAAGCCGTGACACTGTTGGCTCTTCAAAGACCAAATATTGTAAAAGCCAAAAGAAAAATCACAGAGCTGTCCAGTTAAGCCTTACACTGTGAGTATCCCCACTGTCTGTGCTGCTATTACTTATTAGTGTCCGATTGATACCAGTGGAACAAAATATAAGGCAAAATCAGAGCCTTTTATCCAATTCCTCCTACTGGAAGTTTGGAGGCTCAGTAAAATGGAACCCACAATGGGTTTAGGTATGTGTGATGGGGTATGCTCCCCACACTGGCCTGGCAAGATCTGAATTGGGCCCACCTGGCCAAATCAGCTAATTGGGCTACAAAGTGGAGCTTTAGGCTGGAGGCAGCTAATTAAAGAGAAGCTGACCTGCTAGGGACAGGCCGGGTGTCTACAAAAGCCAGGAGGCTGGCAACAGAAAGGGGGGCTGGAAAAGGCTGCAGTCCCTCCCTGGGAAGAGGGAGGAGTGTCTGGAGGCTGCAGATATGAGCTGCCTAAAGTTACTCCCTGGTTGGAGGGAGGGAGCGAGGAGACTGGAAAATCCAGAGGAGTGGGGAAGATTGAGAGGTATGGAAGTAGCTCGGGGAGAGGCAGCAAGGTGCAGAATGGTCCCTGAGCCAGAACCTGGAGTAGAGGGTAGACCTGTGTTCCCCTGCCAGCGACTGCAAGAGTGGTACTGCGAGGCAGTGAAGCAGAAGACTGCCTAAGACTGCCAGAGAGCAGGAATCCTGATACACTCCCCCACGGAAGGGGAAACCACACTAGTGACCTGGCCAGAGGGCTGAGTCACGAAGAGCACAGCTGCGGCTCCTGAGAATGAGAGAGGGGCTGCAGAGCAGAAACCAATGGGGTGTAACTGCTGGATGGGGTGCCAGCCTGACCGAGCTATCCCCAGAACTGCCAGCAGGGGGTGCCGTCCAGCGGTGAGTAGAGCAAGCCCCCCACAGTATGCAAAACCAATATCTGGCTTCTTTAGCCTCTCTCTACTCAAAACATACATAGTGTATCCAGGCACATCAGATGAGTTCTGCCTACATGTACCTGGAATTCTGGGCAGAAACCAAGGGGATAGTGGTCCATGGACACTGCTACATTTTGTGCATCTACAGTAGGTATTGTGACGTGATATGGAAAGAAGTGGGGTCTAATAGTTAGAGCAATGGAATGGGTGTGAGGAAATTAAGGTTTTGTTCCTCTCTCCGCCACTGCCTCCCTTTGTGACCTTTCACTTCTCTCTGTCCATCAGTTCCCCCCATCCCCTCTGAGAAAAGTGGATAATGATGCTTTCAGGTGTATTGAGAGTCTTATTTGATTGAAGTTCCTTGCATGTCAGGCAACTGTAGAAATTCCAAGCGACATGTTGCGTGACGTCTCTATGAATTTTAATTTGTCATGCTGAAAATGAATTATATGTAGAAAAGTTGGTATTTTTCTTTAAATGAAGATTGTTCAGTCAGTATTTGACCGATCAGTCAAATTATTTACAGCTGATATTTCACTTCTTTGTCTTTTAAAAGACTTTCCATTCAAGGGACCTGGCCCACACCCAGTGCAAAGATAGCATGAGGCAGGACCGGCTCTAGGTTTTTTACAATGCCGCCCCAAGCACGTGCTTGCTTTGCTGGTGCCTAGAGCCGGTCCTGGCATGAGGCTCTGAAATGTTGGGGATTTCAATTCTGAGCATTGCATTGTATGTTTACTGCCTGAATTTTAATAATCTAAAGAGCAGAGTCCAGGTTTGCCATCTGGGTAGATCCTCAGCTGGAACTGCCGTATCTGATCAGATCCAAGGTCTGTCAATCCAGTATCCTGTCTCGGGGGTGAGTGATGATTCAGAGGAAAGTATAAGAACCCTCCAATAGGTGGATGTGGAGTAGCCTGGTCACCACATAAGTCTCACTTGATCTCTCATTGTTAGAGTATGGCTTAAGGCCTGATGCAAGATGTTTGACTTCCCCTTTCCAAAATTCTTGCTCTCAAGAATAACTTTGGATATTCTTTCTCCATATAGATGTCTGATTCCTTTTGAATCTTAAATTCTTGGCCTCAGTGACTTACTATGGTAGTGAATTCCACAGTCTAATCATGAGTTGTGAAAAAAAGCATTTCCTTTTCTAGGTTTTGAATTTCCCAGTTCACTTCACTGTAGTGTCACTGATTGAATATCACCTCAGGATCTGGCCCTTGGTCTTCTCTCCTCTAGAAAAGCAAATCAGCATTTGAAAAATCGTAGAATTATAGAAGATTAGGATTGGAAGAGACCCCAGGAGATCATCTAGTCTAGCCCCCTGCTCAAAGCAGGACCAACCCCAACTAAATCATCCCAGCCAGGGCTTTGTCAAGCCAGGCCTTAAAAACCTCTAAGGATGGAGATTCCTCCACCTCCCTAGGTAACCCATTCCAGTGCTTCACCACCCTCCTAGTGAAATAGTTTTTCCTAATATCCAACCTAGACCTCCCTCACTGCAACTTGAGACCATTGCTCCTTGTTCTGTCATCTGCCACCACTGAGAACAGCCTAGACCCATCCTCTTTGGAACCCCCCTTCAGAAAAAGGGTAAAAAGAAGCTGTGTCCCTATGCAGGCAGCTAACATAGATAATGATAAACATTTTGGAAGGGATGTTATCCCTCATACTTCAGGCCTTAAGCCAGTCTCTAACTATTAGAGATCAGAATGAGATGTAATGTGTGTGTGTCTTGGGCAGGAGGGCGGTACATCATCCCACATTTGTGGGGTTCTTCCACTTTCATCTGAAGCTTCTAGTGTCGGCCACTGTCAGAGACAGACGTGAGGCTCATCTAGTTCAATGTTCTATTCCAGTCTGTCAACTCTTGTGTTCCTGTGTTCCTAAATTCTTCAAGTGTATCAGAAGCCTATGAGGGAATCAGTAGATCTACTGGACCACTATGGGGAAAGGGGAGCAGTTAAGGAAGATAGATTTCATAGAAGCTAAATATTCTTTTAATCGGTCCTTGCTACAGGAGGTATCTGGGGAGATGCATACCTCAGACCTACTCTTTTCAGGCAATAAAGATGAGACACTGTCTGGGACACACATGTCAAAAGATAAGATGATGGAGCAAACTTTGAAATTAAAGAGCAACTAATCACCAGGCCTACATGGTGTACACCCAAGATTTTGGCAGGAAACAAAGAATGAAAGGTCAAGTTCCCATTTAAGCTTAGGTCCTTTTCAAGGTGCCCCTTTCCACCTGTGTCAGTTTCTGGATGAAAACTGGTCGGGGGGTGGGTGTGTGGAAGGTTTTTGTTTTTATCAGTGAAAAGTGAAAATTTTCACTTTTGAAACTTTTTTTTCATTTTTGTTGGACTCTTCTGTGAAAAAATCCCCCATTTTTCTGACCAGCTCTACAAACAAGTGTTGTAAGTGAACCTTCATTTGTAGGTCACTGAGCCTTATTTCAGTACCTGGTAACTAAAAGTGGTCCGAAAGCAAGTGAGATTTAGCAGTAGCAACTATTGGCAGGTTTCCAATAAGATGCTGCACAGTTCTCTCATCTGTCAGGGAGATAGGATGGTGGATTTCAGGTCAACTGCCCCTGACCTGTAACCTAGCTGTTTCTATCTGTTAGTGCTACTATTAAATGGCTGTATCAGTTAATGTTTGTTTGCTTTTGTCTGTTTTTATCTGCATCTGATTTATTTAAAAGGAAAAATGTAACCATAACTACAGACTCCTGTGGTTATTGACCTGGTGCGTGACTTGCTGTGACCCTGACCCATGTCCTAGGACTAGGCCCAGGAAATAATCTCTCCTGTATATGTCCATATCACACAGGTATCCCTATGGTGCTGGAAGGGTGAAATGGCTCTCTCTACCCTTGGCTGTCTTTCCATGTACCCCAAGCATATTTAATCTAGAAATTACTGAGGCAATGAACACAGAATCCCAGCATGTCATTTCTACAGGGTGCTTAGCAGAGTCCAGTGCACTCCGAGGTGTCAGATCATTAACAGGACACAAGCAGAGGGCCTGATTCTCCAGTAGGGACACTTATGCAACCCCATAGACTTCAGTGGAGTTCCTCCTGATTTACACCGGAATCAGTGAGAAGAGAATCAGGCCCTTTGACTTAGCAGCTCAGTGTAAATACATGCTCTATAGAGCAGGTTGCTCTTTCAGTTTCCACCTACGGCCTGAGCTCAGGGTGCGGCATTTCTCCATCTATAACTGATACCATCACTAATACCTAAAGCAGTGTGGGGTGATGCAACTCCCTCTGATGTTCAAGCATTAGCAGATGTTATCAGGTGAAAGAGAGATCTTTGAACTCAGGTCCTGACAAGCTATTCCGTTTACCTTTTGAAATGCATTTATTTGTATTGCCGGCACAGGCACCCTGTTAATGAGTAAGCATCATTTAAATTCACCTTTCACGAATACTCACAAATGAGCCCTCAAACGCTACCTAACCCAGTTAACACTGACCCCTGCCCCTGTGAACCATCTGATAAAGCTTTCTGAGGAGTGGATGGTCTTGGAAGCATGACACAGACGTCTTGTTCTGGGGACTGACCCGGAAATACTTGTAACTTTGTGCCAAGAAGTTTACTGGCTCTTTTTTCTTCCTCTGAGTGTTTGTTTTGTTTCTGTTAATCGAACTGAACCTGTTAACAGGATTCCAACCCCAAACCAGCCTCCAAAGTAGAGTGACTATGTTGGTTTCCAGAGTGCAGCTGTCAGGCAGATTGAGGCCTTGTCTCACCTAAGAACTGATGCACCACCAGTATTTTGTGGTTTCCCTCTGTCTGCCACCATTGTCTGTCTCATAAAACACATTAAACTATTGTAAAGGCCAGGATGGGTTTGGCTCGTCTAGCAGACTCTCAGGCCATTAACCAGCTCTGTCTTTCTTTATCCACACTTCCACTTTAATTTCTCTTTCTGCCCAAGAAGTCACTAAGCCTCCATTTAATTTCATTTTCTTTCTCATCCATCTGCCCATCCATCTTGTCTGAGCCCCTCACAAACGCTAATGAATTTATCCTCACAACCCTCTGTGAGCAGGGAAATGTTTTTGTTCTGCTGCTTTTCCCTCTTGCATCCCCTTCCATTTCTTCTTCACTCTTTCCATTGTCTTCCCCCCCTGCTTTTCTTCATCAATCTTTTGTCTTACCCCCTTACCCCCCTCACCCCCCGATGCAAGTACTAGTTGCTCTTATTAAAGCTAATGGCTTTTCCCTGCTGATGGGAGAGCAGATCCCACTTGTGCTTTGCTATTAGCACACCCTGAACTCTATTTCTTGTGATGTTTGTTGGTCTCTCAAAGCTCCCTTGGCAAACACCTGAACATCTTGAAACTCTTTCCTGGGTTGCGTGCTGGAGTTGAGTCTCGTGTCTTCTTTCTGTAGGAACATAGGCACTTTTCTCTCTAAGTCCTGCCTTCCATAACTCTTCCAGTATCTTTGTAAGAATCTTTCATTATGGGCTACATGGTGGCTAAGTGACAGCTCTAGATGGAGGGAAGAAAGGGGGGCCTGCTTACTAGGAGCTGCCAGAGGTCCAAAGTCAATGGGGGAGCATACACTGTCGAGGCTATTGCTATTCTCTTTGCATGGGTGTAGCATGCAACCCTCACCCATCCATGCTAACTTCAGTCCACCAGCCTCTGTAGAAAGGGAATGTACACCATGGCCACGCTGTACTAGGCAGCCCTTGTCTTTGTACTCGAGGGGTGCATGGATTCAGACTGTGTCCGCCTCTCTGTACAGGAGCACAAAATAGGTCCCTTCCTATAATCCTGATCTCAAAGTGCTTCCCAAACACTGAGCCTCGCCATCCTTGTGAGGAAGGTAAATATATATCCATTTTACGGAAGAGCCAGCTGAAGCACAGACAGCATTGTCCAATGGGCAGGACACTAGATTGGGACACAGAAGGTCTGGATTCTATGCCTGACTCTGGCACTGAGCTGCTGGGTGACCTTGCACAGGTCACTTCCCCTTCCACCCTTTGTCTGATCATATCTATTTAATTTTTTTAAAAAAGATCTTCAAGGCATGAGTTGTTTCTTAGCATGGGTACATACAATGCCTAGTGCAAGGGACCCTGCCCTTGTTTGGCTCCTCTGGGCACTACTATAATACAAATTAGTAATAAGAAGAGAGGGTACATCACTTATTTAAGTTAAAAAAGTGAACCAGGAATAAAAGCAGAAGTCTTGATTTTAAGTCCTCTGCTCTTACCCCTAGACGTCTCTTCCTCCTTTACGTCCTTGTTTGCTTTTGACAACTGACATAGCAAATACATTGGTGATTAGTGTTTTGCAAATGAATAGAACTAATCCAACTACCTGGAATTCTTCTTTCCTGCAGTTTACAAAGGTTGCCAAGCTTCTGTTGAGCCTTGAAATGCCTTCTCAAAGAAGGCCTGCCCAGAAGTCTGCTGTACTCGGTACAGTCTCCACGCAGGCATATGGAGGCAGGTCTGCGACAATGCAGATAGTTGAGCACAGTGCACTGCCAACAGCCCCATACGAGATGTTTCATGATCCTAAAAGCTCTGGAGAAAAAGAAACTCCAGATTCACTGCTGCGTTTGCCGGCAAAGCACAGCAACATATTTCTGTGTGTTGGAGGAAAGGAGGGGCTAGGATTATCCGCGACGGCGCCGACATTCATGGCGATTCCTCGGAAATATTTGCCTGAAAATGCCTTTCTGTATAGATTTTTGCTGCTTCATCTTTTACATGATTGTTTTTTATTTATTTATTTTTGGCGGGCGTTTTCTCTTATTTACGTATGTTATAACCTCTCTGCTGAGTAAACAAGTGATGCCTGCCTAAGCAAACAAGCCTGGGGTGAATGAAGATGAGGAATGGAGAGCGGGGGAGAGAGGTGGCAATAGGAAAAGGGTAAACAGACAAGCGCTAATTAAGGCCTTCGTCACAAGCTGAGAGATGTGCTAGGCTGACAGTCAGTCAAGCAGATAAGGGGAGATGAGTTAAAATCTAGCCCCGGGTTTCCCAGGCCCCGGGGGCCCTGGCAGACAAGAGCACAGTAAACGAACAGGAAGCCACTGAAAGGTCATTTGCATGAAGGGATGTTAGGGATCTTTGCTTTTGTTGTCGCCCTGATGGCTTTAACCCTTTCCTGGCCCTGTAGAGCACACAGAGGGGAGGAGTAGGTCCGTGAACTTAGCTGGAAGGCTTGTTCGAGCTACCCGAATCTGCCTGATCCTGTGACGTGACATTCACCTCATGGAGAGGCTGAGGTTCTGCTCACCCTGCTGAAGTTATGGGTGCTGAGGTTATTGGCAGCTGGCCAGGATCAAAGTCTAAAATGGAGGAATCATTCAAATGGGAGGATCAAGACAATATCACTGGGTGTGAGATAGGTAACAGGCCCTTACAGTTAAGAGAAGGTCAAGTGAGCCACAGCGGGTGGAGTGACTCAAAAATTCTAGGCTTGGCTGTAGATTTCCCTCATTCCCCGCCAGCTTTTCGAGAACTCCTGAGGCAAATGTTCCAGGAATTTCCTCTTTAAGTCCCTTCTTCTACTTCTGCTTGTAACAGCCCATCCTCAAGAAGGCTGCATTCATTTCCACACCTCTAGCTGGAAATGAAAACCTAGCAGAGAACCTAGCACACATGGAGGAAAGAACAAAATGTTTATGCAGTCTCCTCTCCCTGAACTGCTTAGAAAACAGGATCTTGCTCAGATTTCCAAGGGAATTCCGATACCATTATTATTATTACATGATTTCGACCTGCTTAGGCATTTAGGCAGAGTGTAATTCTTGGTGACATTACAAGAGAAATGAACATGGAGGTGCACACCATTGTGTGACCATCAGACAGCCAAAGCAACCATTCCCGCCCCCCCCCCCCGGCCTTCTTCTAATTAGGCAGGAAGTCAGTGCCACTGCTCTTCTGCTTTCCATTTAAAATAAATAAATAAAGGGCATAGCTGTTTGCAGTGTTGTCTAGTGAGGTAAGCAGGCAGCTAGGATGGAGGACTCCTGGGTTCTAATCCCACACCTGCCACTCGGTTATTGTTTACCCTTGTTCATATCACTACAGCCTTAAGTGATTTTGATTTCTGCATCTGTCAAAGAAGGGTAGTAATGCTTGACCTGTCGGGTTGGGGGAGGAAGTGATTTGGCATAACTCATGTCTGTAGAACACTTTCAGATCCTATATAAGTCTTAAGTAGCAGTATTAGTAGAGGTGTGCTAATGAGCAGATGGTAAGGTAAAGGCCCCGGGGTTTAAGCTTTGGGTTTGAAGCCAACCATGACTTGATTTGGTCTTGGATTCAATGATGCTGAAATCTGGTGACCTCTTGAGAGACTTCAGTCCTGTTTGTAGTGTCTAGGAGCCAGGGCTGTTGGAACTGGGGAGGGGAAAGGGGTCATGGCCCCATCACTATGCCTTCCCACTTCTTACCTGCCTTAAGGATGAGTGACTGGGGACTGGGGACAGAGAGGAGCAAGTAAGGGGTGGGCCTCAGGGGAAGAGGTGGAGTGGAGGGGCAGGACCATGGTTTGTGTGCTGGTGGCTTCTAGTTGGCCTGCGAGGAGCCCCAGTTATAGACCAGGCCCCCCATAGGTGCTGTAGGAACATAGAAAAAAAGTCCCTGCCTCAAAGAGCTTACAATGTAAATATAAGACAAGAAATAACAGATGGATACTGGCAGATGTATGTGTGACAAGGAAACTGACAGTATTGGTTAGCATTATAGGCATTGGTCTCAGCACATCAGCAGCATAATTGTTTTCCATGTGGTAGTGAATCTTGCAAGTTCAGCTATTTTGAAGATTTCCATCCTTGTGAGCTCCATCCAAACCATTTCCAGGAAATGAGGCCCCTTCTGGTCTTGTATCTGAGCTGGACCATTTCTGTCTGAAGTCCTCCCACTCATGAAACTGGGCTGGCACTTAAGTGACTTGGCAAGCTGTTACTTTTGCCTGGGAGGCTACCATTTTCTGCTCCGAAATCTGTGCTCTCCAAATTGATCCCTGCCCCCACCTTTTCAAAGTTCAAGACAAAGGGGTTGTATTTCGGGTCCCAGTTCAGACCCATCTCTAGTGAGTGTCTTTTAGATATTTAAAAAACTTTAACATGGCCAGAGATGAAGAAAATAATAAAAAGGATGCTTAGAAAACAAACAAATCTCTCATAATTTCATGTGGTGTCCATCCATCACTTTCCTAGTGACACTTATAAATCCTGCCCATTGGCTCTTGTGTTGCATATCTATCAATGGACCGGCTGTCTCTCTAACGTATCTGTCACCTTGATAGCTAAACACCAAAGACAGTTCCGTAAAAATCTCTCAAACTTTTCTCCTCTCTCCATCTCCCATTGGCTTAGCTGCCTTCACAGAATGACAGAACCCCAACTCAGGAAATATTTTAAAGGAGGCATTAGGGAATCAATGGAAAGATTAACATGGATGAGTAAAAGTGAAATGTTATGGACGTGTCATCTATTGGAGCTACAGCTGTGCGAATAACTGATTTCAGTTTGCTGACCTAAGAACAACAAAATTATTTTCTTTTCAACTTTTTTACCCTCTTAATTTTTTTTTAAATAAAATTGAAGTACATTTCAAAATGAAAAGTTGTTTCAAAGCAAAATGAAATGCTTCCACTTTTTTTCTGAAAGTTTTGAGAGGTGGGGGTCTTCAAACCAAACAGTTTGCCATGAATTTTCTAAATGTTTCAGCTGACCCTAATCTGCATTTGGGGGTGAAAGAAAAGTTTTCATCTGGCAAATTTTCTCTAGCTTTACTTGGAGAACATGATTGAGAATAGACTTCTTTTGAACAAGTACTGAGTTCATCTATACCTGTAGCAGGATATACAGTGATCTTTTTGCTTGTACGTTCTTCCGTCTGTAGAATTTTAATAGGGTCCTGTCATCAGGTAACTTGTTTATGCTCTGCTATTTGTAACAGTCTCTTAAGGGCTTGGAAATGATGTGTAAGAGGGTAAATATCTAGGCAAACACTAATTTCTTTATTTTGGCCCAACATTCCTTAGCAAGGACAAGCACCACCACTGTTTGGAATATTTCTTCTTTTACTTTAAATTCCATGTAATGTCAGTTCAAGCAACCCTGTAAAAGAAGGGATTTTTTAAAAGTCTGATTAACCTTTGAACATATTGACCTTGACACCTGAGCAGGTGGAGAGAAAATATTGATTATTAAAGGAAAGGGCTAGCGTTCTGAAAGAAGCTTTGGGTTTGTGTGCTAAGTGAGATCAGTGGACTAGCATGGTAAGAAAGGTCATTTGATTCACATGCTAAAAATGGTCATTGGATTTGTGTATTGAGAGGTCGCTGGCATAACCTTAAAAGGAGGGTCTTTGGCTTCATTTTGAGGAGTGAAAGTATATTGTGCATTTCTGTGATATTTTTATGTGAATTTACTACTGTTACGAGGGAGGTACCAGATTAACAGCCATAAAGTCCTGTGTTTATCCCCTTTCCCTAGTGTAAGAGTATAGCCTGAAAGTGTAAGCTTTCTCCATCTTGCCCGCTGAGGTTGACTGAAACCCACTGCAAAGGGAACATTATTATAAGTGAAAGGGGAGTTCATCCTCTAGTCCCATTCTCCAGCTTTGGCCTCTTTCCAGCTGTTGCCTACATTTTACATGACCGGGGCAGAGGTTTTTATGATGGACCCTTGTCCCTTAGGAACCAAATGGAAGCCTCCATTCAGTTTGACATAAAGAATATCAAAGGTACCTTTTGGTCACTACCAACCCACGATTGACTTACCTAGAAGTAAAAGAAGACAATTGCATTCCCACATCACCCTCTCACCAAAGGAGCTCTCTAGCATTTGTGGTTGAGTTTAAGAAGCTAACACTGGCCCAAATGAAGACCTGTTTAGTTCCTGAATTTAAATATTTGAAGCCCATCTGAAAATTTTGGAGAAGAAAATTGAGTATTGCTAGTGAAAGGTTGGTTAGAGCAGGTGAGAAGGAGCAAGACAGAGCACCTGGGCTCCATGCTCAGCTCCATCATTCACTTGCCGGGTGACTCTGGGCTTCATCTCCCTGTGCTTCTGTAAAATAGGGATTAAATATTATTATTCTTAGGGAGGCTGGGAAGATATACAGATAAAGGGTCTGGTCCAACAAGCATTAAAGTCAATGGAAGGACTTGCATTAATTGCAGTGGTAGCTGGTTCAGGCCAGTAGGGCCTGATCCCCCTCTCATTTACACCAATTTTATACCTATGTAATTCTGACTTCAGTGAAGCTATTTCTGACTTACACACAGGAACACAGGCATTGCCAGATGGGATCAGCCCAATGGTCTGTCTAGTCCAGTGTCTTGTCTCCAGCAATGGCCAGTACTAGTTGCTTCAGCCAGAGAAGCAAGAAACCCTGAAGTGGATGATTTAGGGACAGATTTTCAGTCGAGCTCACACTCGTGTGTACCGAGCATGCAGAACGCTTCTGAAAATCTGATCCTAAAGGTGGTGCTGAGCCCTTTTGAAAATTCTGGCCTTATGGAATAATCTGTCCGGAGAAACTTCTTCTGATCCCCTCAGAGGCTGGGTTTACATTAGCCCTTCCAAACTTGTGATTATTTATCTTTGTAATAATCCTATTACCTGCCACTGTAGAAACAGGTATAAGTGAGTGGAGGATCCAGGTCCGAAGTCTTATTGTTGCCCAAGAAACTGGGCACATGGGTTGTGTTAGAAACTCCAATGTCCAATAGGAATTAGAAGGAATTTTCAAAAGCTTTGAAAGACAATGGGACTTGAATGCTTATGTCACTTAAACTCTTTTGAAGGTCCCACCCATATACATAAAAATGCCCAGACTCAGTAGTGTCTTCACATTTTCAAAATGCTCTTCAAACACTTTTCTAATAGTGTAGCAACAACCATTGTATGTGATAACTCCCATTGTTTTGCAGCAGTGCGGAGAAATCCATGTGTTTGTGTGAGAGAGAGAGAGAGAAAGAGAGAGATCCCCTGGGACCTGAGATGCAGTGCTACCCTACCATAAAGAATAACCTATCCAGTTAGGGTTAGAGACACAGGGACCATTAAGGAGGGATCTCTTGTTTCAACTAGGGTTTTATGCAACGGTCAGATGCATGTATGGAATCCTGTTAAACAGAGCAACAATGACAAAAGAAGATGGAGAGATCCTGGGTGTCTTTTCTCCTCCCTCTGCAGTTCATCTTTAGTACCAACTGTCCGTAAAAACTTGTGATTCTAGGTTGGGGAGGATGATTGCTCATTTAACTGGGCACGACTGTGTTAAAAAATACAGAGATTTCAGATTACAGTTTAGAGATCTTTTTAAGACTACAAAATGGGGAGCCGCTGACAGCCGATGCTGTGCAGACACAGCATGATGCATACCCAACAGTGTGCCATGGGGTTAGAGAGGTCTACCCGCTGCAGGGAGCAGTTTGTGATTTCCCAAAGCCCAAGCAGGCAATTTCTTTTTTCTTTCCACCCGGGAAGGATGCAGCATCACGGCCCTTGTCACCCGGAGCTTGGAGGACAGCAACCATATGCCTTCCGACCTCCCCTTGCTTTTCTAGGAAAGACTCAGCCTTCTGGGCATTTCCTATCAGAATCGTTAAGCGATGGATGCTCAGATGTGGCCTGGGCTGGCGTTCCTATGGTGCTGTGCATTGATGGAGGGGCTGCGCAGCGAGAGGTTGCGAAGGGGGGTGGGGGTTGAGGAGCCTGGGCTGCCGAGGAGGAATAGAGAAGAGGCAAGACTGGCATCTTCATGTGCATGAGGCTGGCCAGCATCAGGATGGCTTGATGAGCCTGCAGGGCACTATCTCGCGCGGCTGTTCTGATTGCAGTGATGGGGTTGCCTGGTGGCTCGGACACCAGCCTTCATTATCATGATCTCCAAGTTTGCGGTGGCGGGGGAGGGAGGATGGGTGAGGGGGAGGGAAAGAAGCCCTGGAGACGCACAAGCAAATCAGAGAGAGGGGAGAGAGAAGCGGCTTTGGCTTCAGGCTACCAATTTTGTGCCACGACACTTGCTCATTTCCCACTTACTTTCTGTGCTCCTCTGCTATTTTAGTTTCCTGTGAGAAGGGTGATAGATGGATAAATGAATGGTGAATGTCAGGACTAGGCGTTGGAGAAAATAACCTTTAACCTGCCGATTCAAAGAATCATTTTGAAATGTTGAAACACACGCAGTTGCACAAGCACACACGTGACACATGCCATGCACACTCAAACACATTCACTGAGAAAATCACACGTATCAACACACGTACACATGCTCTCTCTCTCACACTCAAACCATGCTCTCCCCCCACCCCATCCCTCACTCTCTTCTCTTGCTGGAGCGTGATTGGCATGACCTAATGAGGTAAGGGAATTCTGAGTGATGGGTACCATAGCACCCTACCTCCTAATGGAAACGTGATTCTGCTTTGCAGAGATGACCCCAGACACTGCAGTAACACAACTGTGTAGGGGATTGGACCATTACTACCAGATTTCTTTATCGAGGGAGATCTCTCCGCAGTACCCTGACCCCAGGGGAAGGAAGCTTGCCTGGCTGCACAACTTGGTTCCAAGGGCAGCAGGAGCTGCAGGGGAGTGAGCGAGCGTATCATTCCCTGCCCTTCCCCTTCCTTTCTTCCTTCCTACATCGCAGGATCCTGCCACATGTTTGGGTCCCACCTACTTCCTTCAGGTGTGGCCTCTCCAGGTCCAGAGCTCTGGAGGGGAGATGCTGAACTGCAGAAGGGCAGAGGGAGTGACGTGGTGTATGTTGATTATATTTGGCTGGCAGAGCTTTGCAGCGGGCACCTACCTTTTATTCCGATGTATGTAAAGTACCAAGGCACTGCTGCAGTATAAGTGACTCCATCCCAGAGGGGCTAGAAGCCCTGAATGATGCTAAATACCTTAAAGCCAGATAGTGAGCTGGCTTGTGCTCCTGACCAGGAAATAAGTGGGCATAGGACTATCCTTTACCTCCTGCACATGCTTTTTGTACTGATGGTAGGCATGGGGTGGAAGAGGATCCACTGCTAGCCCACTCATCATCCTCCACTGCAGTTGGATGTGCAGGGATGGGTAATGGGTGAAGGCCTGTTTCTGCCTAGCTCTCAGTGCGAAGGCCAACGCAGCTGAGCCAGAGTGTAGAATGGTGCCAGGGAACTAGCTTGCACAAATTACCTCCCCCATGGAACAAGGGGGAAAGAGGACTGAATTGCCATGAGTAGCTGTCTGGTAGCATACATACGAACAGCTGTTTCTCACTGGTGTTCCTAGAAAACAGGTGTTCATATCACCACGACCCCTATTCAGCAAGGTATTTAAGCACAGGCCTACATTTAAGAAGGTGAGGAGCCTCACTGAAGTCAATGAGACTCCTCAGGAGATTTAAGATGGGACCATACTGAAGTACCTTCCTGTACATGAGCCAAAATCCTCATCACCACCACCATTGGCCTACTTCTTGGAGGTCTCAGCAGAGCAGCTTATGGCTGAATGGTCATAAGAACATCTGAGCTGCTGTACTGGGTCAGACCAATGATCCATCTAGCCTAGTATCCTGTCTTCTGACAGTGGCTGAGCCAGATACTTCAAAGGGTCCCCGGAGAACTAACTCTCCATTTACTCTAAAGATGGCCTATCCCAGTCATACTTGAAGCACATTGACAGGATGTGGCCAACCCTAAAGATTGCAGTGTGGCCAACCCTAAAGATTCAAAAAGCATCAGTCAGGCCCCTAAAATCATGAGATTGGCTGAACTATCATGAGCTTTTCAAACAATGTTTGGGTTTTATTTGCCTTCTGGTTTCTGAGCTTTTAGAGTTCACCTTTTCTCTGTAACCATATGGGCTAGAAACTTTCTTTTCTTTAAATAAGAAAGATGAGGTTCCCACATATTCATGTGATTTCAGGAGCTGGGGCTTTAAGCAAAACGCCACCTAATGCAAGATTTGTAATAAGATTGTGAGAGCTGGCAACACTGCCAGGAAGCGGGCTGCCCTGTTGCTGCCCAAGACGTATTTCTTCTAAGGGATAATTAACGAAGGATCTCAGACTCCAGGGATGTCAATCTGTTGTCTTTCACTGCCACCAAAACATTCATTATGAAAGGCATGATTTAGAAGTTTTGCCGTGAGATATTTTAACAGCTGACTCAGTACATTAGCCTTTTAAAATAAATAAAAACTCATCCAATCTGATCAGGTGGCTGGAGAGCAACAGTGGGACCCAATCAAAGGAAAAAAACTAATGACTAAGTTCAGAGTTATTCAAACCTTTGTGCGGTGTCATAAATTCAACCTAGGCCCAAGACAAGCCTATGCCCAAGATATGTTCCAGTCATACCAAAATAGTCTGTGTTATTTTATGACTCACATCCCTTTCTTTTCTTATCTGGTTCTGCCAGAGTCTTTTTCCCTCACCACTTGGAAGCTAGTTCTGCTGGGAGGGTTTGAAAGTGGCTTTTCAGCTAATGCATCTTCTTGGTTATTCCTTCTCTCGGTCTTACACACACAGAGAATTTCCCCCCCTTCCTGTTAGGGAGATGTTAGACTGCCATGGCTGGCAGGAGCTACAAACCAGATTAGATGTTAAATCAATCTGGACCTCCCAGTGGGAGAGACAGACAGGTTCAAGATGAATAATGATTTGTCTGAAGCAGTAAAATGGATTATTTTATCAAAAAAATGGGGAGGGGGGAAATCATCTTCTTCCTCCTGTATATTTTTGTGTTAAACTGGAGGAGGCGGATCAGGAAGTCAGCCAGGGAGGGCATGCTATTTACAAAGAAATCCTTCCTCCCCATGTTGCTAAACACAAGAAGGATTATCAGTCCCCCTTCACTTTGCACTTTGCTCTCACGGTTTAAATTACCCCTTTGTCTTACGTGTGCACCATGAACTTGAGATTGCTGGAGACCACAACTCCTCATATTTCCTAATGACACTATTAAGGAATAGTGGCTTATCCTTCTTTCTTCCATTTCTTTTTGGTTTGCAAAGGCAAATCCCACCAGGAATTTTTCTGAGTAAGAATTGAGTAAAGATCCTCAAGATTTGGCCCACTATTTGTTACTGAAGCCAGTGGACTTTCTCACAGTACTTTTCCGTCTGTCCCTCAGTCTGAAACTTGACATCAACTGCCAGAGCTAAAATAGCATTTAGTTTAACAAGGTCTGTGTTGAAATCCAACAGATGGAGGTCTCGTTTCGGATTCACCTGCTGCTGATCCTGGCGAGTGTGTTAATCTAAGCAGGAATGAGTACTGCAGTGCCAGAGAGAGGGAAGATCCCCTGCAAGACTATCCTTGCCTCTGAATGAAGCTGCATCTGCTGGTATATTTCTTAGCTGAGTAGCTGGTGGAATAAAAATAGCATTCTCTCCCCCTCCTTCCATACCTAACAGTTCCCATGTGAAGACAAGCAAACTGGGACTAGGGGAAATGAACTTTGAGTCCCCAGAAGAAGCATTCATCCTTGCAATAAAGGATGTTCTTGTGGTTAAGGCACAGTGCTGCCAACTCTCTCCATTTTACCTTGAGTCTCATGATATGCGATGCTTTTTATTTCTTAAAGCCCCAGCTTCTGGAGTCATGAATGTGATTATGTGCGAATCTCAGCTTTGGTTTCTTTAAAGTAAGTTTCTAGCTCTACTGTTTGCAGTAACAAGCTGAAAACATGACCCGGTTGCATTCTTCAGTCCGAAATATATTGTTTTAATCTCAGGAATTTTGGGGGGCCCAGCTCACAATTTTTGGAACATTTGGGGTTAGCCATACTAAAAATGCAGGGGATCTGGCTTAAGTCCTGGCTCTGCCTCAAACTGCCTGTATGAGCTTGGGCCAGTCACTTAAGATATCCTGTGCCTCAGTTTCCCCATCTGTAAAATGAGGATCCTAGTACTGCCTGTTTCATGTATCATATGCTGAGTAATAACATGAGGACTCCATCCCAAATTAAACTAGCTCTTTATTAAACCAACTATTGACTGACAGCTGCTCCAACTGCAGCTTAGCATTCATTGCCATGTGCACCCTGACTGACTTGCTGGGGTTACCTCCAAACTCTTCCCTCTTGCAGCCTATGTCTTTCCTTCCAGGTTCCATGCAGGTTGCTACAGGGGTATGGTGAGGATAAAATCATTGCTTGTGAGATGCTCAGGTAGGAGCCATGTAAGTACGTAGTTAGAAATCAGGGCTAGGGGCCTTGTAAGAAGGTGAAAGCATAAGGAACCTGTCTTCTACAAGAGGTCAGACCCAAATGCTGTCTTTGTGCTCCCCTGAGTTGCTAGCCAAGGGGTCAGGGAGGCATTCTGACCCTCGGACATACAGAAGCGAGCACAATCTATTCTCCTAACTGGGGTATTGGCTAGTACATTCCCCCTAGGGGTTATGGACTTCATGCAACTCCTAATATGAGCCTATTCTTCAATGGCACAATCTGCCCCCCAGAAAGCAACTTCCTTATAGAAATGCACTACAGTGTGCTACAAATCAGAGTCCAAAACACCACGGGTGGAGATAGTGTTACAGGGTGCCACAGAACTGGGGTTCTCAAACTAGGGATCAGGACCCCTCTGGGGGTCACGAGGTTATTACATGGGGGATCATGAGCTGTCAGCCTCCACCCTAAACCCCGCTTTGCCTCCAGCATTTATAATGGTGTTAAATATATACAAAGGTGTTTTTAATTTATAAGGGGTGGGGTCGCAGTCAGAGGCTTGCTATGTGAAAGGGATCACCAGTACAAAAATTTGAGAACCACTTCCGAAGAAGAATGCAGGCTGATGACAGAAGGGCCCCCTTTATCTCTGGGCCCTTGACTCCACATGCAGCCTTTGGGTTAGGGAGACCAGAGAAACCCATACAGAACAAAGGGCAGGTGTTTGTACAGTGCCCTGTTCTTGGTTAGTCCCTAGGCATTGCTTTAATCACAATACATAATTCTGATGTCACCAAACTGTGGCCCAAGAAAACCGAGAGTAGGTGAGAAACTATGGATCTGATTCTTCCCTCCTTGTGTCCCTCTCTCCCTGTGCTTGTTTCTCTTTTTTTTCCTCTTCCCTCCCCCATCCTGCCCTTCTCTGGACAGATCCTTGAATCCTGGCCATTCCCCCAGCTTCTGGGATTCCCATTATGCATGCTTGATATTTAACAGCTTTGGCGTCTTCCATTGCTGGGAGTGAAAAGAGGAAAAACAGCTCGGAAACGTAATGGAGCAAAATCTGCATACAGAGCCCCGGTTCCACGTCCCTTTATGCTGTTTACTTGGATCTTAAAAGCTACGAGCTGTGGCATCTACTCAGACTTCATCAGCCCATCCTGCCCTTGATGCTGGCCTCAGACACTGCCAGCTCCAAGCTTCCTTCTTCAGCCACCTCATTAGACCAGGAGGATATTCTATTTCTTGTGGTCGTCTTATTTTCTCTCCCCGCCCCCCTTCACCCCCATAGCTAGGTTTACTGCCAGATTGTCACTAATTTGCATGTGGAAGCAGCAGGAGATAATGCTGGCTCTGTGTGACAAATATATATTAGGGTTTTTTTCAGTTGGAAAATCCTGATTATGGCTTATACATGGATTTATCCCACATGGGACTAGCCCTATATTTGGTTGGCACCATAAACCAGGCCATGCCATACAGTTGATCATCATTAGTATGATTTGTTTGTTTATTTGCATTGTATTAGGACCTAGGAGCCCAGTCATAGATGAGTACCCGGGTCAGTGTGTTAGGCACTGTACAGACACATAACAGAGAGGGTCACGGCCCCAAGGAGCTTACTGTCTGCCTGTCTGTCTGTGTATCTGTGTGTAGAGTTTTATTTTTATCTGTATGTAGAAAAAAAGTATTGTCTTATGAATTGCTGGGACAATGCAGCATATGACTAGAGCTGTACAAATAACTGATCTTTTTCAGTTCCATAGCTGAAGTGTAACCCCTTGGGGTTTAAAGAGCATGGCTCCTTTAAATCTTTTTCCTAAGGGAGGAGGGGGAGCAGTGAGAGAAGGGGGGAAACTCCAGGTCGGGCTCTGGAGCCAGGGAGAGAGGGAGAAGGGCTGCAGCCTGCAGGCCCTCGCAAAGTGAAGCAGCAGAGAACCTGCCTGAAGCCTGGGAAGGACAGGGCGGCCGATCGGGGGACACCCCAGGACAGGAGCCAGGAGGAGCACTGTGCCAGGGAGGAATCACCCAAGAAGGACAGGCTGAAGCTTGACCCAGTATCACTGCTGCCCAGGGCTGTATGGGGCTGTGAGTACTGGGGCTTGTGAGTCTGCACTGGGAATAAGGAGGGAGGCTGCTAGCTAGTTAAGTGGGGAGGTGGTCGCTCTGTGTGGCTTTGGAGAGAGCGGCAGAAGAGGGCACTGGAGGGGTTTGTTGGGGAAAGTTCACTGGTGCCGAAGACAACCTGGGGCACCCAAGACTCAGCACTGAACTGGAACTCTGCTCAGGCCTCCTGAACTCTGTCTGCAGACACATTGCTCAGAGTCTCCCCTTTCAGACTGTGCTACCACTGGGCCTGTGGGGCCTTGGTTTGGATGCAACCCTGTTCTACTGCTCCCCTTATATTTCCCCTTGTTGTTTTTCTCCTCTCATCCCTCTGTAAATAAATATCTCCCTTTGTTATATCCATTGTACTTTTCCTGTGGGTGTGTGTGTTCACTCTGGGGGGTTTGGAACAGGTGCCCCTGGGGTGGAAGGGATTTTTCCTTCTGCATTCCTGCGCGCGCCTTCTCTTGGCCAGAGCTGCCTGCAGAGCAGACTCCGTATTGGCCACGAGGGCGCTAAAGTTACACTTGGTGATCCGTACCGGGACTTTGCAGTACACACACGCACACACCATGTTGTGCACCCTGGGCTCTCCTTCACAGAGCAAAGAAACTCCCGAATGACTTTCATCTCAGTTAAATAAATAAATAAATAAATAAAATGGAGCGGGGATTACTAGAAGACCTGTGCCGAGGGGCACGAATCCCAGTAACCAAAGCTGTGGTGGTGGCAGGGTTCCCAGAAGAGATGGAACCAAATGAAATTGAGGGGAGCCGAGATGCAGCTGAAATACTGGGGAGAGTGAAGCTCCACCCCTGTATTTACAACCACAAAGTGAAGGGCATGTAGCACTATGTACTCACTCCAAGGAAGCAGAGCTTGATAAAGTGCCTAAAGAGGTGGAAGTAGGAGGTATCCCCTGGACAATTCTGGGGGCAGAGTTGTCCCCTACTAGTGTGCCTATGTCACTTGAGGTGGATTCTTTAGCACAGAAATTGAAAGCTCTGAAGGTGGATGAGAAGCGGACAAGAGAGGAATTAATTTTGGCATTAGGAGGGGCTCCAACACCCGCAGCACCCAGCCTGGTGGGATGGGCCAAAGAGTTGGGAAATGCTCTCAAAGACGCATTGAAGCCGGCCTATGAAAGTGCTCCATACAAGCGGTTACGTTCTTTCTCGGGCGTGGATGATTACGAGATCTGGAGGGATTTTACAGTGCCACTTGTCCAAGAGTGGGAATGCTCTGATGCTGAGAAGCAGAAACGTGTGCTTGAGAGTCTGAGGGGACCCGCCATGCGAATTGTCCGAGCCCTGAAAGACTCCCAACCAGCTGCCACCGTGCAAGACTATTTAACCGCTCTTGAGAGCGTCTACGGTGCCGCTGATAGCAGTGAAGACCTGTATTATCGTTTCTGCCATACCTATCAGGAGCCCCATGAACGACTGTCCGATTTCATCAGGCGACTGGAGGATTTGCTACAGCAGATAGCGCGGAAGGAGGGCATCCCCACCAAGCGCGTTGATTCCGCTAGGTTGGACCAGATCCTTCGGGGCACCTGACAAGACGGGTTGATGTTGTGACGACTGCAGCTGAGGGACCGGGCCCCAAACCCACCCCCATTCCACAAGCTCATTCGAGAGATACGTGAAGAGGAGGAGCTACTGTTGCAAGTGGATGCAGTGGTGCAGCCGAAGAAGGGAGGGAGTCACACCACCACAGTGCTTGGAGAGACGGAAGAGGCCCCGTCAGTTGCAGCGGCACTGAGAGGTTGGACCTGAGAAGTGGCCATGATGAAGGCACAGGGACATACTGTGCCATCCTCAAGTGGGGAGAGTAGCAGGAGGGGTGATAGCTGGTGAGAAGGTTTCTGTTACAACTGTGGGAGAGATGGTCACTATGCCTTGGACTGCCAAAACAAGACAGATCATGCAAGGGTATCTCAGAGATTGTAGCAAGCCATTAGGGAGCTTCAGGGAAACACCAACAGGGCTTTGGTGAAGGAGCAACCCAAGACCCTGAAATTCCAAGGCTCCCCAGAAAAAAACGCAAACAGGGGTTAAGTTGGGCTCGTAGGCCCCCAGTCTATAGTACCCGTTCGTATAGAAGTACGATTGTGTGATGCATTACTGGACAGCGGATCACAGGTCACCATACTTTATTAATCTTACTACCAAGAATACCTGCAGCATTTACCCATCTTGATTATCATACACATTGTAAGGAGAGTGATGACTTTAGATAAGCTATTACCATCAGGAGAGTGGGGTGGGGGGAGAAAAAACGTTTTGTAGTGATAAACACCAATTTTTTCATGGCTTGTGTGTATAAAAACATCTTCTGTATTTTCCACAGTATGCATCCGATGAAGTGAGCTGTAGCTCACGAAAGCTTATGCTCAAATAAATTGGTTAGTCTCTAAGGTGCCACAAGTACTCCTTTTCTTTTTGCGAATACAGACTAACACGGCTGTTACTCTGAAACCTGTCATTTGCCCTTGTGTCCCCTGTCTGGCCTGACAGTCTGGGGAATTGGTGTGACTCCTGCCCCTATCGGGGATATATTCTGTTGAAGGTCCAGTTTCCAAAGAATGTTGTGGGGGTAAGCCAGGAAACAGAAACATTGGCACTGGTCTGCCCAGATCCAAAGGGAAGAGAGTATGCACCTTTAATGCTACGGACAAATGCAAACCTGTTCCAGAGATTGGCGTGGAAATGCCGTGAGATGGCAGGGAACAACTATCTGCAGGAGCTGCCAATGCACACTTTATGTAAAGCTGCATACCAGCGAGCGAGGGGCCCCCCATCCCAAGAGGAGACCAAAGCTAGACCTTTTGGAAGGGATACTTTCCAGTTTGGGGATTCCCCCATTCTTGCTGAGTAGAAGGACTGCCTGTGTGAGAAGTTAATTAAGAGGAAGGCTGTTTTCTCTATGCATGAGTGGGATGTTGGGTGTGCACATGATGTGGAGCACCATATCCAAGTGCAGGATGGTCGGCCTTTTCGAGAGAGGTCAAGACTATTAGCCCCTGCTGATATTGAAGATATGAGGCAGCACCTACAGGAACTGGCTCAAGCAGGTATCATTGAGGAATCCAGGAGCCCCTACGCATCGCCGATCATAGTAGTACGAAAGAAAAGTGGAAATGTGTGCATGTGCGTCAACGATCGCACTCTGAACCGGCAGATGATCCCTGACCAATACACAATGCCCTGGGTGGACAATGCCTTGGATAGCCTGAATGGTAGCTGCTGGTTCTCTGGCCTTGACTTCCGCAGTGGATACTATCAAGTGCCCATGGCACCAGAGGACCGGGAGAAGACAGCATTCATCTGCCCCTTAGGGTTTTACCAATTTAATCACATGCCCCAGGGAGTATCTGGAGCTCCAGCCACGTTTCAGCGACTCATGAAGCGGGTTGGTAAAGGACATGCACCTGCTGGAGTGTCTGGTGTACTTGGATGACATTGTAGTGTTCGGGCACACTTTAGAAGAACACGAGACTCAGCTGTGTAAAGTCCGGGATCGTTTGGAACAGGCTGGCCTCAAGTTATCCTTAGACAAGTGCATCTGCTGCCAGACATCCGTGCGGTATGTGGGACACATAGTGTCTACAGACTCAGAGAAGGTGAAGGCAGTAACCACCTGGCCAAGGCCCACCACTCTCAAGGAATTACAATCATTTCTGGGATTCTATGGCAATTACCACAGGTTCATCAAGTATTTTTTGCACATCGTACGTGCACTCGCAGAGCTCACCAAGGGTTACCCCCCCCCACAAATAAGAAGAAGGGGAGCTCAACTCGGCATCAATACTTTAATGTGGGTGCACCATTTGGGAAGCGGTGGACTGCTGAGTGTGAAGAAGCTTTCCGTAAAATCATTCAACAGCTCACTGATGCACCTGTTTTGGTGTATACTGATCCCATTCATCCATATGAACTTCATGTCAATGCAAGCTACACCGGTTCACGCACTGTCCTTTATCAAGAGCGTGAGGGCAAACTCCAACCGGTCGCATTTGCAAGTCGAGGTCTCACACCGCCTGAGAGAAACTATCTTGCTCATCAGGTGGAGTTCCTGGCATTGAAATGGGCCATCATGGAGAGGTTCCATGACTACCTCCTGGGGCCAAGTTCACTATAAAAAATGATAATAACCCTTTGACATGGCTATTCCCTTCACCCCTCCCCCCGCCACTTAGCTATTCTCCGTAACACCAAGGGAGTTCCAGAAAACTGGAAGAAAGCTAATGTTGTACCAATATTTTAAAAGGCAAATGAGATGACCCCAGTCTGACACTGATCACAGATAATGGAGCAGCTTATATGGGACTGGTGGGTGGTGGTTGAAATTCTGTGGCCTGCGTTGTACAGGAGGTCAGACTAGATGATCATAATGGTCCCTTCTGACCTAAATATCTATGAATCTATGCATCTATGACATACATCAAGACAACAGCAAAATTATCTGTAGCAGAGCACTGGTGGTTAGCGGCACTCTTTGCCTATGATTTCACTCTGCAGTATCGACCCGGTCGAACAAACATGAATGCAGATACCTTGTCTCAGCAGCCTCACTCTAAGGATTTATCACCCAATGATCAGATGAATGTGGGGACCTCTGAATTGAGAGATTTATGCCAACAGGTATCCATTGTGGAGGAAAAATCCACAGCCAATGGAGAACGAGCAATTGACTGTCTGGGTTCACCACCAGAAGCCATACCCATAGTCTACTCAAGTTCTACTAGAGTACAGGACCCTCAGACTAAAGGATTGAGAGGTGGAGCATGCCCAGCAAGCTGATCCACGGATGAAGGACATCCTTTATGCATCGGAAAGGGGTAAGGATCCCAAGGCTGTTCGACCGAGTCACCCAGAGGAGGCCCTTTTGCTGAAAGAATGGGGCCACCTATTGGTTTCGGATGGATGACTTTATCGAGGGCAGAAGCATCCCCGGAGGCCTCACCCAAAGCAGTTGGTGCTACCACAGAAGTTCCGGTGAGGCACGTTAGAGGCCTGCCATGATCGAATGGGGCATCTGGGAGTCGAGCAATTGGAAGCCCTAGTTAAGGCAAGATTCTATTGGCTCCAGATGGGGCATGACATCGCCCACCATATTCGCACCTGCACCAGATGTATCCAACGAAAGACTCTGCCTAAGCAGGCAGCTCCTCTTGTCAGCATCACAAGTTCTGTACCCATGGAGCTTGTCTTTATGGGCTTTCTATCATTAGAGCCTGACCGCCAGGGTACTGCAAATATCTTGGTGGTCACTGACCATTTTACTTGTTATGCCCAGGCTTACCCCACCAAAGATCAAAAAGTTTCCACGGTTGCCAAGATCCTGTGGGAAAAGTTCTTCATTCACTATGGGTTGCCCGCCAGACTACACTCAGATCAGGGACGGGATTTTGAAAGTCGGTTAATAAAAGAACTTTGTAAGATCATGGGGATCAAGAAATCATGCACCACCCCTTATCATCCACAAGGGGATCCACTGCCAGAACGATTCAACTGCACACTACTGAACGTGCTGGGAACTCTGGAGCCTCAGCAGAAAAAATACTGGAGCCAGCATATGGCGCATGCGTATAACTGCACTTGACACGATGCAGCGGGGTTCACACCGTACATGCTAATGTTCGGTCGAGAAGCCTGGTTGCCGGTCGATCTCTGTTTTGGAGTGTCTTCAGATGGGGCACTCCCAGAAACATACTTGGGGTATGTGACTCGCTTAAGAGATCAACTGAAGGAGGCATATCAGATAGTGATGCAAGCAGCTGGTCACCAGAATCAAAAGAATAAAACCCGATATGATCAGCAAGTGAGGCAACAGGAGATTCAGGTTGGTGACCGAGTTTTCACCCGAAATCTCGGACTACAGGGAAAACACAAAATTGCAGATCGTTGGGAGTCACACCCATACATTATAGAGAAGAAACTTGGGGATCTACCAGTGTATGGCATACGTCCTGAGGGCAGTCACGGCCCCACCAAAACTCTCCACCGGAATCATCTGTTACCTGTAGGACAAATATTGTTTCCCCATAAGGATGTTTCCACAGATTCTGAGCCTCCTGGCCCCGCGAGTCGGACACAGTCCCAACAACGGAAATATACCTAACCTCTGCAAACGCCCAGCTCCTCGGAGAGTGAGGATGAAATGGGGTTTAGCAATCATCCAGTTTGGAATGCCCCAACCCTAATGGATCCTCTAGTTGTCGCACAAAGAGATGGTGAAGGGGAAGAACCCACATTGAGCACTCCCAAGGCCCTGCTGTCCAAAGCTCTGGAGACCCCCCAAGAACATGATGATGAAGGTTCAGTGCAGGCAGAGAACCCTGTACCACAAACAGCCACTTTAAACCCAGATGCCCTCAAATTCGTGTCTCAAGGACCCATCATCTTGCCTCCATGTTCAGTGGTGTCACCTCAGCCAATGCCTGACAGCCAGCCTAGATCATAGAATCATAGAATCATAGAATATCAGGGTTGGAAGGGACCTCAGGAGGTCATCTAGTCCAACCCCTGGCTCAAAGCAGGACCAATCCCCAAGTAAATCATCCCAGCCAGGGCTTTGTCAAGCCTGACCTTAAAAACTTCTAAGGAAGGGGATTCTACCACCTCCCTAGGTAACGCATTCCAGTGTTCCACCACCCTCCTAGTGAAAAAGTTTTTCCTAATATCCAACCTAAACTTCCCCCACTGCAACTTGAGACCATTACTCCTTGTTCTGTCATCTTCTACCACTGAGAATAGTCTAGAACCATCCTCTTTGGAACCACCTCTCAGGTAGTTGAAAGCAGGTATCAAATCTCCCCTCATTCTTTTCTTCTGCAGACTAAACAATCCTAGTTCCCTCAGCCTCTCCTCATAAGTCATGTGCTCCAGACCCCTAATCATTTTTGTTGCCCTTCGCTGGACTCTCTCCAATTTTTCCACATCCTTCTTGTAGTGTGGGGCCCAAAACTGGACACAGTACTCCAGATGAGACCTCACGAATGTCGAATAGAGGGGAACGATCACGTCCCTCGATCTGCTGGCTATGCCCCTACTTATACATCCCAAAATGCCATTGGCCTTCTTGGCAACAAGGGCACACTATTGACTCATATCCAGCTTCTCATCCACTGTCACCCCTAGGTCCTTTTCCGCAGAACTGCTGCCTAGCCATTCGGTCCCTAGTCTATAGCGGTGCATTGGATTCTTCCATCCTAAGTGCAGGACCTGGCACTTATCCTTGTTGAACCTCATCAGATTTCTGTTGGCCCAATCCTCCAATTTGTCTAGGTCCCTCTGTATCCTATCCCTACCTGCCACCGTATCTACCACTCCTCCTAGTTTAGTATCATCCGCAAATTTGCTGAGAGTGCAATCCACACCATCCTCCAGATCATTTATGAAGATATTGAGCAAAACCGGCTCCAGGACCGACCCTTGGGGCACTCCACTTGATACCGGCTGCCATCTAGACATGGAGCCATTGATCACTATCCGTTGAGCCCGACAATCTAGCCAACTTTCTACCCACCTTATTGTGCATTCATCCAGCCCATACTTCTTTAACTTGCTGACAAGAATAGTGTGGGAGACCATGTCAAAAGCTTTGCTAAAGTCAAGAAACAATACATCCACTGCTTTCCCTTCATCCACAGAACCAGTAATCTCATCATAGAAGGCGATTAGATTAGTCAGGCATGACCTTCCCTTGGTGAATCAATGCTGACTGTTCCTGATCACTTTCCTCTCGTGTAAGTGCTTCAGGATTGATTCCTTGAGGACCTGCTCCAGGATTTTTCCGGGGGCTGAGGTGAGGCTGACCGGCCTGTAGTTCCCAGGATCCTCCTTCTTCCCTTTTTTAAAGATGGGCACTACATTAGCCTTTTTTCCAGTCGTCCGGGACTTCCCCCGATCGCCATGAGTTTTCAAAGATAATGGCCAATGGCTCTGCAATCACAGCCGCCAACTCCTTTAGCACTCTCGGATGCAATGCATCCGGCCCCATGGACTTGCGCATGTCCAGCTTTTCTAAATAGTCCCTAACCACCTCTTTCTCCACAGAGGGCTGGTCACCTCCTCCCAATGCTGTGTTGCCCAGCGCAGCAGTCTGGGAGCTGACCTTGTTCGTGAAGACAGAGGCAAAAAAAGCATTGAGTACATTAGCTTTTTCCACATCCTCTGTCACTAGGTTGCCTCCCTCATTCAGTAAGGGCCCACACTTTCCTTGGCTTTCTTCTTGTTGCCAACATACCTGAAGAAACTCTTCTTGTTACTCTTAACATCTCTTGCTAGCTGCAGCTCCAGGTGTGATTTGGCCCTCCTGATTTCATTCCTACATGCCCGAGCAACATTTTTATACTCTTCCCTGGTCATTTGTCCAATCTTCCACTTCTTGTAAGCTTCTTTTTTATGTTTAAGATCCGCAAGGATTTCACTGTTAAGCCAAGCTGGTCGCCTGCCATATTTACTATTCTTTCGACACATCGGGATGGTTTGTCCCTGTAACGTCAATAGGGATTCTTTGAAATACAGCCAGCTCTCCTGGACTCCTTTCCCTCTCATGTTATTCCCCCAGGGGATCCTACCCATCAGTTCCCTGAGGGAGTCGAAGTCTGCTTTCCTGAAGTCCAGGGTCCGTATTCTGCTGCTTACCTTTCTTCCCTGTGTCAGGATCCTGAACTCGACCAACTCATGGTCATTGCCTCCCAGATTCCCATCCACTTTTGCTTCCCCTACTAATTCTTCCTGGTTTGTGAGCAGCAGGTCAAGAAAAGCTCTCCCCCTAGTTGGCTCCTCCAGCACTTGCACCAGGAAATTGTCCCCTACATTTTCCAAAAACTTCCTGGATTGTCTGTGCACCGCTGTAGTGCTCTCCCAGCAGATATCAGGATGATTAAAGTCGCCCATGAGAATCAGGGCGTGCGATCTAGTAGCTTCTGCGAGTTGCCGGAAGAAAGCCTCATCCACCTCATCCCCCTGCTCCGGTGGTCTATAGCAGACTCCCACCACAACATCACTCTTGTTGCTCACACTTCTAAACTTAATCCAGAGAGACTCAGGTTTTTCTGCAGTTTCATACCGGAGCTCTGAGCAGTCATACTGCTCCCTTACATACAGTGCTACTCCCCCACCTTTTCTGCCCTGCCTGTCCTTCCTGAACAGTTTATAACCGTCCATGACAGTACTCCAGTCATGTGAGTTATCCCACCAAGTCTCTGTTATTCCAATCACATCATAATTCCTTGCCTTCACCAGGACCTCCAGTTCTCCCTGCTTGTTTCCAAGGCTTTGTGCATTTGTATATAGGCACTTGAGGTAACCTGCTGATCGCCCCTCATTCTCAGTATGAGGTAGGAGCACTCCCTTCACAGACGTTCCTGCCTGTGCTTCGTCCCGGTATCCTGCTTGCCCACTTACCTCAGGGCTTTGGTCTCCTTCCCCCAGTGAACCTAGTTTAAAGCTCTCCTCACTAGGTTAGCCAGCCTGCTCGCAAAGATGCTCTTCCCTCTCTTCGTTAGGTGGAGCCCGTCTCTGCCCAGCACTCCTCCTTCATGGAACACCATCCCATGATCAAAGAATCCAAAGCCTTCTCTCCGACACCACCTGCGTAGCCGTTCGTTGACTTCCACGATTCGACAGTCCCTACCCTGGCCTTTTCCTTCCATGGGGAGGATGGATGAGAACACCACTTGCGCCTCAAACTCCTTTATCCTTCTTCCCAGAGCCACGTAGTCCGCAGTGATCTGCTCAAGGTCATTCTTGGCAGTATCATTGGTGCCCACGTGGAAAAGCAGGAAGGGGTAGCGATCCGAGGGCTTGATGAGTCTCGGCAGTCTCTCCGTCACATCGCGAATCTTAGTCCCTGGCAAGCAGCAGACTTCTCTGTTTTCCCAGTCAGATGTTCCTCTAGGGAAGGGAAGCCCAGGTGTGTGCGGACGTATGATCGTTTAGGGGAACCCAGTGACCTACAGATCTCTGGGGTGCCATGAGGGGCGAGTTGCCTCATGGAAAACCTGTTCCACCCCTCGGGGTCCTGTGGGATGGATGATGGGAATGCTTCTGACGAATGGGGGCCCTGGGTCTCCTGCTGGGGATCCATGGTGTAGTGTTGCCCTCCTTGATGGGAACATCAAGGATTATTGCTTTTGGGCCTGGGAGAGTGTAACCCCTTGGGGTTTAGAGAGCATGGCTCCTTTAAATCTTTTCCCTAAGCGGGGAAGGGGAGCAGTGAGAGAAAGGAGGGAAACTCCAGGTGGGGCTCTGGAGCCAGGGAGAGAGGGAGAAGGGCTGCAGCCTGCAGGCCCTTGCAAAATGAAACTGCAGAGAACCTGCCTGAAGCCTGGGAAGGACAGGGCGGCCGATCAGGGACACCCCAGGACATGAGCCAGGAGGAGCACTGTGCCAGGGAGGAATCGCCCGAGCTGTATGGGGCTGTGAGTACTGGGGCTTGTGACTCTGCATTGGGAATAAGGAGGGAGGCTGCTAGCTAGTTAAGTGGGGAGGTGGTCGCTCTGTGTGGCTTTGGAGAGAGCGGCAGAAGAGGGCACTGGAGGGGTTTGTTGGGGAAAGTTCACTGGCGCCAAAGATGACCAGGAGCACCCAAGACTCAGCACTGGACTGGAACTTTGCTCAGGCCTCCTGAACCCAATCCTACAGGAGGGATACCATAAATGCTCTTTTATTTGTGTCCCTGTAGCTATAACTTCTTGTGGCATGCATGACAAACCTTGAACTACACATCTCACGATCCCCAGGGGACAAGAATGAAGTACTGGTGCAAGGCACAGGAGTGGTAGATGCTACAGAGAATGTGTGCTGCTATTGTGTAAGGAAACCATTATAAATGTCAATCACTGAATAGACATGATTAGGCAGATAAGAGGTATGCTCTGGAATTTGGGCAGGGTGAATATGTAGTAGTGAAAGATCTATTCTCCCTATTTAACCTGTTTGCTTGCTTGCTTACTATTCTCTAGGGGATGTCTCCAGGCAGATTGCAATTTTATGGTGTTCAGAATTTGAATTTGGCTTATTTTGTGGCATGCTATTCAAACCGTATTGCATGGTTGTGACTGATCACACAAGTTACATAGGGTGACGAGACAGCAAGTGTGAAAAATCAGGACAGGGGGTGGGGGGGAATAGGAGCCTATATAAGACAAAGCCCCAAATATTGGGACTGTCCCTATAAAATCGGGACATCTGGTCACCCTAAGTTACATGATACAGCTTCTGTTCTCCAGCTGTGTGTGTGTAACTCTTATCAGATTTCTGGTGCGTATTTAAAATTTTGCTTGGCACAAATATTTGGGATCTTCACTGTTTGTGTGCAATTCACCTATGGGCCAAGGACCAGCACAGAGTCTATTCCTTAGGGAAGTCCCACTTGGACCCTGTTTTGGAGGCGGAAGAGGTATATAAGCCTTGGGGTTGGTCTGAGGGTGGTGGTGAGAGGAGGTCAATTTCACCATCCACAAGTATTTATGCTTCTATATTCAATTGCACTAATGCTCTTGGACACTAAGTACAAAAGGGGGCACAAACACACTCAAAGTGAATTCATTAACACACATGAGCAAATAGCTACTGCAAAAGGTTTTCTGCATTAGCCTAGCTGTCTTGGATGTGATATGGGTGCATACAATGATGAATGATGTGGAGGAGGTAACTCAGGCACTCTTGCTTAATGCAAGAGCAAGGTGACTCAATAAAAATGAAGGCAATAAGGAAGTACTTTTTGATACAGGGCATTATTTAGCCAGTGGAAAACTTTGCTATACATTATTATTGAGGCCAACTGCTTAGTAGGATTGGAATTCTGTATGGATAATGAGAACATCCACAGTTACGCTAAACAGGATAAACAGGTGTAAGGGATATGCATCTTCATGCTTCAAGGCCTGAGGCATGGTGGAGGCTAGGAAGAAACTTCCCCTGTGGATAGGTTTATCCATAATTGTCCATTACAGTGTTTCTTGTACCATCCTCTAAAATACTGTTGGCTGTAAAATGGCTGTTGTCAGAGACAGGCTGGACCTTGAGTCTCCTCCAGTATGACAATTCCTATATTCTTGTCTGCACTTCTTCTACTTGTGTTTCTCATCACCTCCAACCCAGTAGCAGAGAAATGTTTTATTGCCTCCAATGTAATAATCTCTTATTACAAACTTTTCAGAGAATGTCACAGAAGTGAGAATACTGGTTTGGTCTTGTGATTTTTCTTTTCCCTCCGGAACTGTCCCAGACCCCAACAGTCAGAAACAGGAGATTTATTGCCTGAAAGCAAACCATTTTGCTCTCCAAAACTGTTGCCCTTAGGCCTCACTGTCTGTGACTGAGTGCTCCCGCCTCATCTCCTTGGATTCAGTACTGCAGTCTGTGCCCTGCAGCCATCGCTCCAAGTTGGAATTGTCTGCATCACCTGGGGGCTAATCTCCCTTGAAATGCTCCCTGAAATTGTTATCCTAGAATGAGTCTGTCTAGAATGGAAGGCCAGGCTCTGAAGCTAACCCTTTCCACTCTCAGAAAGATCCTGTCTGAATCACAGACCATTACATGACTGAGGGCTAATCTCCTTGAATTATAGAGATCAGAACCTCCTGTTTAAAGACCTCACTGAGTAAGGCACAAGAATGATCAGCACTTGCCTACCCAAGCTCTTCTGCCCCGATCTAATTTTTTTTCCTATTGACACTGGGGTAACCCCAGCAACTGAAGGGGAATTACTACCAATGTACAGTGGTGTGAGATGAGAATCAGGCCCAGTGAGTTAACCCTCTTCACCCTCTTTTGCCTTTCAATTTGGCATTTGTTCATATATTTATAACAATATGTACTCGCTGGTCAGCATATTCTTCAAGGAGTATTATCTCACTGCTCCCTACAGCAGTAGGTACACAGTAGGGAGTTGCATCAAGGAAATGCATTAAGATGAATCAGCAAGAGAGAAGGGTACCTCTGGGCCAGCTCCTTGCTTCTCAATTATTTACATCTAATAATTTCCAGCAAATCACTGGCTGTTTATTGGCGCTCATCTATAATTGAAGAGTTTCCTAGATCACTGGCCAGCTCTGCTCAAGATGTAGCTGGCCGTGCATTTGAAAGCTTTAAGAAAACCCCACAGGGGAAGGCAGGGTCTCAGGAGTGGCTGGCCATCCACTGAGGATACACCCTTTTAATTTTTGGCTTTTGTGGGCACCCGGGATTGGTAGATTTCCAGCATGTGGTTTACCATCTGTAATTGACCATGCAGCGCCATACAGGGGCGGTGTGTTACATTGGCAAGATGACTTCAATCCAGAAATGCTTCAAAGATTTCACGTTTTAAAAATGACACATATACAGTACACTGCTTAAACTGACCAGAGGACAATGATGTTCATACAGTCCCTGAAGAAAACATCAGTAGAGCAGCCATTCTGAAAAAAAAAGCCACTTTCTGTTAGCAGGTTTAGAGCTGGAATTTCCTATAAATTTTTAGAGTATCTGTCTTCCTGTGTCTCTAATTTTGCAGCAAAATCTCTAGGCTCCTTATACATAATTCAGGATAACTTCATTTTCTCTGAACAAGAAGTCAGATCTCTATCCTTATGCCATTTTAAGATCTTGGTGGATGCCTTCCAGGAAAAAGCTGGTGGACCACCCTGGGGGAAGTCTTGACATGGCTCTCTCCAATATTCCTCTAGATGTGTCCACCCGTGGGTCCGTTTTGACCTTTCTGATCCCTCTAGAAGATAACTCTAGAGAGTCAAAGGACAATATGATCTTGTGTGGCATTAACCAAGCCTGAGGACTGCAGGGTGGATAATCATATAAAGCTGCTTTTGTTAGAAACAGGTTCAGAGGCAAAAGGAGACAAGATGCACCTTCAAAGCAAAATCCCTGATTCTTTCTTGCAATTTCTACTCCTACCCAAGACTCGTTGCTTCCATTCAAACTCCTACTGAGTAACACCTTCCTTTGAAAACAGGACCACTCAGAGTAAGATACTACCCAACGTGAACATGAATAGCAGAAATGGACTCCCTATCCCCAGCACAGAGCAATGTTTAACCATGTTATGCTCAGAAGTCAGTGAACGACCAATTGAGTCAGTCATAATATTGCAAAAAGAAAAGGAGTACTTGAAGTGAGCTGTAGCTCACGAAAGCTTATGCTCAAATAAATTTGTTAGTCTCTAAGGTGCCACAAGTCCTCCTTTTCTTTTTGCAAATACAGACTAACTGGGCTACTCTGAAACCAGTCATAATATTCTATCTCAACTTCTGGCTCCTAAAACACAAGTCATTAATTTGGGCCCCGGCTAACAGAAACAGGAGAGAACTGCATGGGAAATGATTTTCCTCATTCAGGGAGAATTTTTGAGTTTTAAAAATTCAACAGATCAGCATTTTCCAATGGGGAAAAAAACATTTTGTAAAAAAATTCCTGACCAGCTCTAGCCACAGCTTCCTTTCAAGGCTCCCCAATACTGAAAGAGGATCTATTTGAGTCAAGTTTGCAGAGTCATTGTCCTAGCCCCTTCGCACAGGGGCAAATCAACCAGGAAGATGCAGGGGTGATGGTGGAAAGAAATTAGACATGAATTAGCAATATAATATGGAAGAAGGAGAAGAAAAACATAATTTGGAGCTGCATAAATAGAGGCATCACATCCTATAATTCCTTCCTTTATGGCTTTGGAGCAATTATATCTGCAATACTGCATTCAGTTTGGGGCACGGTGTTCCCAAAAAATTGAAATTCAGAACAGAGCAACAAAATGACTAGGGAGCAGCACTGATTTATGAGGAAAGATTAAAAATTAAATATATACAGTCTGGATAAGTGACGTGTAGTGGGAATATAAGGTGGCAGAATATGAAGGGTGTAAACACAGAGAGAGGGAATGGTAAGAGCAATGGGCTGGGATTAAGAAAGGGAAAATTCAATTAGAGTATCATGGAAAAACCTCCCAACAGTCAATTTACTGTGAAATAGTCTCCCAAGGGAAGTAACAGAAGCCTCATCAGCTGTGACTTTTACAATTAGACTGCATAAAGTACTAGACAATGTATTATGCACAGGAACAGGGTCACACAGCTTGGGACCCATCATCTAATGAGTCTTCATCTCTAGCCCTTATGATTTGGTGAAACATTGTGGAGTTTTCAAAGCAGTGTAAAGATCAGACTGTAGGAAATGACACCCATGCAGTGTTGTTTGTACAGGGTCTGATCTTGTTCCCATGGAAGTCAGTGGAAAGACACACCCCTTCCCCACCTCTGACACCACCATTGCCTTCAAGGAGTCTTGGATCAGGCCTAGAGTCACTAGTCCTTTTCCTTTAACACAAGTCAATCTTGTTGCTGGTTGGATACTTAGACGGACATACAGCCACTCAACCAATGAGTCTTGGGGGTTTGTCTATATAGAGATGCTCAGGGAAGATAAGATGCATTAACTAAAGATGTGATGTTAAAGCACATTAACTCCCTGAGTGGATGCCCTCATTCAGAAGCAAAGTGACCTTAGTTCTCTGTAGCGTAATTCTCCTTCTAGGCCTTATAACTATACAATGTTGACCATACTTGGCCTGCAAAAATCCCGCACCAAGCAGGATATTTTGAGGCAGCTGTCACAGTTCAGGGCACCTGCATTTCCCCCCCCCCCCCCCCCCGCCCTCTGTAGTCCAGCAAGGGCATCCGCACTAGGCTTCAGGCTTTTCAGCTGTCGTATTGCCGGAAATTGCCATACATGAGCCATCCAGCGGCGCTGCCTATGCCGAGGTTGGGGGAGCATTTAACACCACTGTGATAGGGGACTGACAACTGACACCGCCTTGATTATTGAAGTGATCTGCAAAAGGAAAGAAAATAAATAAGTAAGAACCAAAAATGCACCCTTGCAAGGTAGTTTTTATGTAGCTAGAAAAACGAGGTGGTTTCCTGCTCTAAATATTTAACATGATGTTTATGATATTTCCTCTGGGGGAGAGATGCTTGAAAGCTAATGTTTATGAAGCAGGTCTGGAGGGATGGAAAGGGGAGGGAGGGCACGCTAACCCGAAAGGGGAAAAAAAGAACCTTGGGAGATGTCCTGATTTATGGCTTTACTAGTAGGAGAAAAATCTCTCCGTTTTGTTAAAAAGGCTGTGACTGATGGAAAGCAACTTCACCTCGGCTCCTTTTGAAACCAGAAACCTGCTCCCTGAATGCAGTGTGCCAGACAGGTTCTGGCTCTGAGCCAGCAGGAGCTTTTTACTGGCTGCTGCCTGCATCCTTTTGAACCCCACAGAAGTGGTATATGTATAGGCCTTGTGAGGTTTGGAAGGATGGTCTTGTAATTAAGGTACTGGTCTGGGCTGCTGAAGGGAGAGGTAGGTTCAATTCCTGGCTCTGACAGTGGCTTCTATTGTGATCATGGGTGTTTAATCTCTGGGAACTAAGGCACAGAATCTGTGAAATGGGCGTAATAACACTTTCCTACAGGGAGATCATGAGAATAAGTCATTGGTGCAGGGGTACTATGGTAATGAGGTCTTTGGGTATTTTACACAGCATTGTATATCAGTCTGGGTCAACTGGCTCAGGCTGTGGGGCTGCAGTGCACACATTTTGGCTTGGGCTGGAGCCTAGGCTCTGAGACCCTCCCCCGTTGCTGGGTTTCAGAGTCGGTGCTCCAGCCCAAGTCTGAACGTCTACACGGCAATTTTTAGCCCTGCAGCCCAATCCCTGCAAGACCAAGTCAGCCATGGCCATGCTGTGGGTCTTTTATTGCAGTGCAGACGTTCCCAAAGCCCAGGCCCTGACTCATGTTTGAGCCCCAGTCCCTCTTCCAGCTACACACAAATCAGTCTGACTTGGGTCAGCAAGCACTAAAACCCTGCTAAGGGGGTAGGTCAGAGCCCAAGTCCCACTGAGACTTGGGTCCAAGCCCTGTCACTTTGCAATGTAGACGCAGCACAAGCTGCGGACCTGGTTGGGAGGTCTGTGTAGTGCAGTATGGACGTGTTAGCACGGCTGTGAGATTTACAATGCAGGGTGGACTCTCAAGCAAGGACTTGGAAACACTAAGTCCACAGATCTGGGTTTACAATGTAGTGTGACAAAGTTCCTCCTGTGTTGGGTCTTGCGCTTATTGGCAGATTTGCTTGCCTCGGAGCTTCATGGCAGCCCTCAGTTGGCTGTTTTCGTGAACCCACAGTCCAGGTCGACTCCTCCTGTGTCTGACCAGGAGTTGGGAGGATTTGAGGGGAACCCGGGCCCGCCCTCTACTCCGGGTTCCAGCCCAGGGCCCTGTGGAATGCAGCTGTCTAGAGTGCCTCCTGGAACAGCTGTGCGACAGCTACAACTCCCTGGGCTACTTCCCCATGGCCTCCTCCCAACACCTTCTTTATCCTCACCACAGGACCTTCCTCCTGGTGTCTGATAATGCTTGTACTCCTCAGTCCTCCAACAGTCCGCATGCTCACTCTCAGCTCCTAATACCTCTTGCTCCCAGCTCCTTACACGCACACCACAAACTGAAGTGAGCTCCTTTTTAAACCCAGGTGCCCTGATTAGCCTGCCTTAATTGATTCTAGCAGCTTCTTGATTGGCTGCAGGTTTTCTAATCAGCCTGTCTGTCTTAATTGTCTCCAGAAGGTTCCTGATTGTTGTGGAACCTTCCCTGTTACCTTACCCAGGGAAAAGGGACCTACTTAACCTGGGGCTAATATATCTGCCTTCTATTACTCTCCTGTAGCCATCTGTCCCGACCCTGTCACAGTAGACATAGCCAATATGTACTGCGAGGGAGAGTCCTAATCCTCTCTAATCAAGGCGCAATGTCCAGCGAGAGCGTTCAGCGTGTTTCTAGCTTGGACGAAAGTCCCTAGAAGGGAGAGAGTGAAAAGGGGATGAGAAAAATCACCCAACTCCCAAGAAAGATTAAGAGGTCAGATGTCAGTAGTCTTAATGTGTTTCTCCCTTAGATGGATGTCTCCAGCAGTTGTATATTTTTATTCATGCAAGTTATTGCCACTCGGTTTACTGACTGTGCCTGCTACTCTTTTTGTAAATAAGGAGGCTGCAGTCAGAGGAAGCAGTTTGTTAGTTCTGAGTATTTTATCATACATCATCATTATCCACTGGGTTCCCAATAAATATCTGTCTGGATCTTTGATCCTCCTCAGTGAACTAGTGACTGGGTGATAGAGGGGTTAGAATATGAGGAGCTTTCTGCAGCTGAAGACAAGTTTGAAGTCTGCGGCCAAATATTTCAAACCTGGGTAAATCCACATTTGGGCACTAAAGCTGGGAGTTTTGAAAGAGCCAAAGGGAGTTTGGCCCCTAACTCCAATACCTAACTCCCTTTGGTTCCTTAGAAACTGCCATTCCTAAACAACTGCCCTGACTTTCACAGGTGCATTGGGGTCATTGGCTGCTGCTGGGTGCTCTGCACCTCTGAGAATCAGGCCACTTTTTTTAGGTGTCAGAAGATGGATTTAAGAGCCTAACTTTAGGCTCCCAGGTTTGAAAATTTGGGCCAGCACCTGGTACCCTGGCTTTTAGAATTTTTTGTAGTAGGACCAGAGAGCAGTTTGGGGCCCTGGTTTCTTCCTGCACTGGACCATGTTTGGCTGTAGTCAGTTCATATAAGTGGGTATGTGTACATCTCCAAATTTGCGAGCATGCCATTCTCTACTCTTTCCCCTTTACCTTCATGCCCTTGGCCTCCCACAAGGGTGTGACCACCACACGGTTGTTTTTTCCCAGGATCCTCTTGTTTTGCACAGGGCAATCCTGTATCCAACAAGTCTCTTTTGCAGAGTATGAAATTTTGGGGGCAAATGAATCATTGCACCATGACAATGCATCACCATGTAATGATATTTCAGTGCTGTGAGGTAATATCTGGATGGAGTGCTCTCACATCTCCTTTTGATGGGCCAACTAGTGTGCATTTGTCCAGGGCCCCATTCTTGGCTGGTCCTTTGGAATGACCATAATAAACATGATAAAAATAACCCACTTTTTGCATAGTATCCCACTCCTAGTAGCTGGACCATCAGAGGACAACAGCTTGCTTCCATTACCAGCTAATAATGTTATTTCTTTTAAAACAGAAGTCTGTTCTGTGATCCTGAGGGGCATTTGTTCAAAACCTGCTGATAACCCATTACCATTTATCATTATAACCAGTGATGATACCTGAAGAGAGATTTGAACTCTGGTAGACTTCAGATGGTTGGGGTGAACTTTATCTATGGAACATGTGTAACACACGGGTACAGTGTGTGTCATGTCCCCCTCTAGTGGCCTACCCACATAAAAAGATACGTTTACTGCTGTTACTGACTGGTGGAGCTGCTCCTCCAGCTCAAGTGGCACAGGTTCATGCTTTCAGTGCCGAAGGTCCCAACTTGAAACCCTGTTGATGACCCACAGAGGAGGTCTTTGCACATATGGGGAAACCTTTTCACCTTTGAACTCCCTAAAAAGTTGTGAATTTCTTTAAACTTCAGATTCTGGGAATCATAAAGCATAAAACACACAAATACCTGAGTGTCTGGATCAGAGGGTAGAGGGCAAGGCATTTTTGCAATGTTTTTTTAACCCACCCCCCAACCTACAATTCCCTCAGGACCTGCCCATAGGGAGAAACCCAGAAATAACTATTTACGCCACCAACCTGGAGTGATTTGTGGATGCATGGAAGAATTATTTATGGTTTGGTGCAGGAAAAACTTTCAGCTCCTTATTTGCCCTTGTAAGTTATGAGTAGCCTTGAAGGGTCAAAGTTGAGTTTTTGGTTTTAATGCCCGCTTCCCTTTAAAAAAAAAATGAAGCAATCTATGTGAGAAGAAGAAGGGGGAGGGGGAATAGTCTGAGAAGGCTGCTACTCCTTCCTGCTTTGATGTTTCAGATCTGGAAGGGATCATAAATTTGCTGGTGTGAGATAGAGTGATAATAAATGTTGCTTTTAACTGCCGGATTTTTAGCTCACACAGCATCCATTATCACTGGCAACTGCAAAAGGGAGTGTACTTTTTTTTTTTTTGGCTCTTTAGAAAGATAAATATTCACACCATTATCTGCTGACATCCCAAAAGCTCAAATGCTGCCTCTCTTTGTGATCATCCCCCATTCCCAGTCTAAATAATCCTGTATTATTCCAAGGAGCCTGCAGCCATCAGCTCACCATTGCAATGTTCTCCATTTCAGCTATTTACTTGATGGCCCTTGATGATTATTGTGTCACTGGGTTTGAGGTGTGGTGGACAGAAGAATTGTAAAGGGGGATACTTTGAAGCAGAAAACACCCAATGTGGGATGGAATTAAGGTTTGAGATTTTCAAAGGAGCCTAAGGGATTTAGGCATGGAATTGCCATTCAGTTTTAATGGGATTTGGCACCTAATTCCCATAGTAAATCCTCTAGGGTGGGAATTTCAAAGGAGTCTATTTGTTTCTTTCAGAACAAATGGATACTAACAATTGTGCCCATGCACAAAGTCTCCTGTGTGCTAAATCAAAATGTTCAGATGCCACTCTCAGGGCAAGGCACACTACTGCAAATTTCTGAAACACTGACAGATGCTCAATGCCGGGTACAGATTGGTGCATCCACTGACAATGCAGCTGGCTTGGTCACATCATCATATTTTAAATCCACAGGGTTGTTGATAAATGTCTTTAACTACTCAGATGCCTGTTAATGTCTGTCTGGCCAATGCTAGCAATGTCATATGCCAACAATTTCCATGAGGATTTATTGACCAGAGATATGTTTGGAATGTGTTTTGCCGAATCAGTTATCATCCTCATAAATCTTTCTACCCATTTTTACATTGCAGAGTGGGCATTTCAACTATTGCTTTTATTTTATCTGGATCAGCAATTAAGCCAACTTTACTCAATTTATGTCCATTATAGATTACCTCTGTTAGAAGCAATTTATTTTATTTTTAGTTCAGGCATAGGTCTATTTCTCTTGCCCTCTCAAAACTTGCCTAAGATTTTTTTATATACTTATTTTTAGGTCCCCAGCCCAAATTAGAAAATCCCCTGTTACAAATAACATCTTGTAATCCCTCAAAGCTTTATTCAACTGCTTTTTAAAAATACACTGGGAAGAGAACTAATACCAAAGAGTATTTGCATGAAAGTAGAACATCCAAGGAGTGTATTAAAAGACACTATGTTGCCTTGTCTACTCCTGCTTACCAAAATACCCAACTCCAAATATTCCTATTTTTGAAAATTTAGTTTCCATTTCAGGTTTCGTTGGAGAAGGTTCCCTTTTGTGGCTTTATTTATACCATATAGATCAGTACTTTATCTGGCTTTTCAATTACAGCCATAGAATTAACCCAGTGTCCATAGGTTCACAGAGTTTAAGGCCAAAAGGAGCTATTAAATCATCTAGTCTGACCCCCTGTGTCTCACAGGCCATAACACTTCACCCAGTTACTTCTGTATTGAGCTCAATGACTTGTGTTTGGCTGACATGTCTTCCAGAAAGGCATCCACTCTTGATTTGAAAACATCAAGAGATCCACCACTTCCCTTAGTAGTTTGTTCCGATGGTCAATCACCTTTGCTGGGTTTTTTTAATGCCTATTTTCTCATTTGAATGTATCTAGCTTTAACTTCCAGCCAAACCCAGTCTCTAGGTTTTTTAAATTATACTCAGCCTTTCCAAATTACCAAGTTCTCTTTTTCCTTTTTCTGTCTGGGCAGACTGGATTTTTCTTACTGAATGGAATATTTGAGTTATTGATTTGTTTCGCTGTAATATTCTTCTGTTGGACCTTGAAGAGATCTAAGAATTCTTCCAGCATGCTGCCTGTGGTCCTTGTCTGAGGTTTGCCGGCGTATTCAAGAGTTAAAGGAATAACTCAAAGGTGGAAGATTGAAGTTGGGCCACAGCTTGTGACTCAGTTGGAGATCTTTGAGTTGGCAATATCTATGTACCTTGACTGTGAAATTACATGACTTCTACAGCCCCTGAAATTGTCTTAATGGAAGGGATGGCTCTAATTTCCTCATTTAATTGGGAAAGTCCAGCCCTTCAAATAGACCCTCTTACCAGGGCAATCTAGGCACTTTCGTCTCCATGTATTGTTAACTGTCCACTTGGACCAGCCCATCCACACATTTTCCATGGTGAGAAATATTTGATAATGACATGTAGACTGTCACACAAAGGAAAAACTCATTCTTTGAATGCCCTTCCAACAAAGAGGACAACGACCTGAACTGGATTCCAGTTACCATGTGGAATGGACTTTGTGTATAGTCCCTTTGCGAGAGAAAAAAACACCTCTTACCTGGACTGGATCCCATACATGCTCCTTGGAATAGGATAGCTATTTATATGGATATGACTCTGGAACACAGCTGCTTTCTACCTAATGATCTGAAAGGTATTCATACCTTCTAACTCCTTCACCTCACAAGTCATTTTTCACTCTTCATGTTGGAACACCTTTGTTTCATGCATACTTTTTGGTTTTAGGGGTTTCTGCCCACTCAGCCTTAGGGATGAGTGGTCTCTGGAGTCTATAGACTTTATGAAAGGTGGACAACACATGACTGAAAAAATACATTGCAGTGATGCTTTTCAGTATCTATCTATCAACTGGTTTTATGCTGCCATCCATTGCCATAGGATCTGAGCACCTTGCTCGTAAAATCAGAAGCAACTACAAAGTCCCTAGTGAACTTCATGGCATCTCTGGCATGCCTCCATTTTCAGAGAGGATTCTTGGAGATAAAAGGGGGTGTTTGTATTATGCATGTCACTTATGGTGGAACAGCTTTTTCAGAGGATGGTTTTGCAACATTTCCTTAAAGAAACATTTTCCTTAAAGAAACAGACTCGTACATCCCGTGCGTAACGTTCACCCCCAATGGTAAATTTCTAGTGTTATCTATCATGTTGCCAGCTCCATCCCACAGCTGAAGCTATTAAGTCTGTGTCAGCTCTTACTGAAGCCAATGGGAGTCACTTGGGCTTCTGATATTAGGTATTGGTAGAATGCATATTTTGCATGAAGGAAAGCTCCAAGCCAAGGTATATCTGTATGTGCTATAAGTGAACTTATAAGGTCTGCATAAATGTCCCTTATCAAGAATTCCCAAGGTCTGCTCATTAATTAAGAGGATCAACGTGTTAGCCAATTGTTGAAGCAAACCTCATAGGAAAACCTCACAGTAGGTTTCTGCAGCCCCTTGTCCTCTGGGTGAAGTGCAACAGATAGATGCAGTGGGAAGATAGAAAAGGAGTACTTGTGGCACCTTAGAGACTAACCAATTTATTTGAGCATAAGCTTTCGTGAGCTACAGCTCACTTCATCGGAAGATAATGTACCAACCAGAACAAATGTTGTGTAGTTACAACCTCTAGACCAGCACAGTAAGGAGCTGTACGTTATGCCACAAGTCCAGTTTTCAGGCTGCCAAAGGAGAGCATCCAGCTTAAATATTGTGATCTGGCAATGGTGGATGTTAGAGTGCAGTGGGCTGATGATGGCTGGATGCAATTGAATGGTCTTGACCAAGCAGTAGGATGCAAAGAGCTGGGAATGGATATCCTGATGTAATGGGCTGGCTGAAAGTCGCATATTGAAGTGCATGGGATTCATAGCAGCTACATAGAATCATAGAATCATAGAATATCAGGGTTGGAAGGGACCCCAGAAGGTCATCTAGTCCAACCCCCTGCTCGAAGCAGGACCAATTCCCAGTTAAATCATCCCAGCCAGGGCTTTGTCAAGCCTGACCTTAAAAACCTCTAAGGAAGGAGATTCTACCACCTCCCTAGGTAACGCATTCCAGTGTTTCACCACCCTCTTAGTGAAAAAGTTTTTCCTAATATCCAATCTAAACCTCCCCCATTGCAACTTGAGACCATTACTCCTCGTTCTGTCATCTGCTACCATTGAGAACAGTCTAGAGCCATCCTCCTTGGAACCCCCTTTCAGGTAGTTGAAAGCAGCTATCAAATCCCCCCTCATTCTTCTCTTCTGCAGACTAAACAATCCCAGCTCCCTCAGCCTCTCCTCATAAGTCATGTGCTCTAGACCCCTAATCATTTTTGTTGCCCTTCGCTGGACTCTCTCCAATTTATCCACATCCTTCTTGTAGTGTGGGGCCCAAAACTGGACACAGTACTTCAGATGAGGCCTCACCAGTGTCGAATAGAGGGGAACGATCACGTCCCTCGATCTGCTCGCTGTGCCCCTACTTATACATCCCAAAATGCCATTGGCCTTCTTGGCAACAAGGGCACACTGCTGACTCATATCCAGCTTCTCGTCCACTGTCACCCCTAGGTCCTTTTCCGCAGAACTGCTGCCTAGCCATTCGGTCCCTAGTCTGTAGCGGTGCATTGGATTCTTCCATCCTAAGTGCAGGACCCTGCACTTATCCTTATTGAACCTCATCATATTTCTTTTGGCCCAAACCTCCAATTTGTCTAGGTCCTTCTGTATCCTATCCCTCCCCTCCAGCGTATCTACCACTCCTCCCAGTTTAGTATCATCCGCAAATTTGCTGAGAGTGCAATCCACACCATCCTCCAGATCATTTATGAAGATATTGAACAAAACCGGCCCCAGGACCGACCCCTCGGGCACTCCACTTGACACCGGCTGCCAACTAGACATGGAGCCATTGATCACTACCCGTTGAGCCCGACAATCTAGCCAGCTTTCTACCCACCTTATAGTGCATTCATCCAGCCCATACTTCCTTAACTTGCTGACAAGTTGGAATGCAGTCTGCCATGAGCAAATTGCAAATCTAAATGCAGTGTGGTCATTAGCAGTTGCATGCTGGAATTCCTGTGGGCTACCCAAAATTGAATGCAGTTGGCTAAGCAGAAGTTGGATGTTGGAATATAGTGGGCTAGCATTGGCTTGCCATGAGAATGTAATGATTTATCTGATGTGCCGTATGCACTATTCCTAGCCTTAATCTGTGAATAATATTTATTTGCTTTTGTGAGCAATAAATTCATCACATTTTTAAAAGGGAAAAAAATCCCTAAATCAAAAGTAGTGGTAAGTGATTGGCTAGCTGGGTAGCAGGGATGTACTCTATACATGTACAGAGAATTCAGCCCAGGGTCTATGGTCTAACCCTCGCTGAGATGCTATGAGATCACAGAACAAGAGAGAAAAAGACAGTTAGCTGGTCAGGATTGCACCCAGCTAATGGACAGGGTTCCCCCCCACCCCGCTTCCCTACCATCCCGGTCGATTCAAATTGATCCTAGTTCTGCTGAGCAAGAGCAGTCCTTCAAAGTTTATTCTGGTGTCAATTTTTATAGTTTCCCTCACCGATCAATAGAGCGCATAATCATTAAGGCAAACTTTGTGAAAGCTAATCCTTCAATATGAGTTTTATGAATGGCTCGGAGCCCTGGCTCTAACCATTTGGATGTAAGTGGAACCTTTAATCAGGTGAGTGACAGGAGACAGGCAATAGGACTTGCTGAGATTGGCGTCCATGTCTATATGAAATGATGCAGAGCTAGCAGGAGCAGCAGGAAGGGGGGTGGGCAGAGGAATATACATCCTCTAAAACCAAAGTTTCCCTTCTTTTATTATTTATAAAATGTTTCCATTATTTTCTGATAATACTTTTAACTTTTATATAGCATCTTTCAGCTGAAGCCCTCAAAGCACTTTGCAGACACTCATTAATTAAACCTCAAAACACCCCTGGCGGGTGAGCAGGTTAATAATAATAATTACTACTACTTGCACTGCCTTCTGTTCAAGACTCTCCAAACACCCCAGGGTTGTAATTGGCTGTATCCGTTGGGAAAAAAGGGTAAAATGAAACCCAGAGGGGGTAAGTGAATTGCCGAAATATCACCGGGTGAGTCAGCTGCAGAATCGAGAAGGGAACCCAGGAGTCCTAACTCTCAGGGCTAGATTCCCAGAGAAACGTAGGCATGGCAATACTTTGCATTGCCATGTCTAACTTCTAGGCCCCTAGAAAATTACTGGGATTCACAAAACGTGAATGTGGTGCCTTAGGGTCCCTATACAATGAGTAGGGGGAGAGAGGTGCCTCAAAATGTGATTCACAAAAGCCAGCATGTTAGGGGGCTCCTTGCCAATGGGAGATACCAAGCCAAGGGGTGTTTGAGCCCCATCTCTTTCTCAGAGATAGGTGCCTAAGTCCAGGCTCCAGGGAGGTTGTCAGGGTTCCTTCCCCACTCTGAACTCTAGGGTACCGATGTGGGGACCTGCATGAAAGACCCCCTAAGCTTATTCTTACCAGTTTAGGTTAAAAACTTTTTTAAGGTATAAACTTTGCCTTGGCCTTGAACAGTATGCTGCCACCACCAAGTTTTTTAAACAAAGAACAGGGAAAGAGACCATTTGGAGATGTCTTCCCACAAAATATCCCCCCAAGCCCTACACACCCCTTTCCTGAGGAGGCTTGAGAATAATATCCTAGCCAATTGGTTACAAAATCCTCAAAGACCCAAACCCCTGGATCTTGGAACAATGGAAAAATCAGTCAGGTTCTTAAAAGAAGGATTTTATTAAAAAAAAAAAAAGAAAGATAAAAATCATCTCTGTAAAATCAGGATGGAAAATACTTTATAGGGTATTCAGATTCAAAACACAGAGGATCTCTCTTTGGGCAAAACCTTAACGTTACAGAAAACAGGAATAAACCTTCCTCTTAACACAGGGAAAATTCACATAAAACAAAAGATAAACTAATCTGCCTTGCCTGGCTTACCTATACTGGTTGCAATACTGGAGACTTGGATTAGGATGGGTTGGAGAAGATGGATTTCTGTCTGGCCTCTCTCAGTCCCAAGAGAGAACAAACACGTAAACAAAGAGCACAAACAAAAGGCTTTCCCCCACCCAAGATTTGAAAGTATCTTGTCCCCTTATTGGTCCTTTGGGTCAGGTGCCAGCCAGGTTAGCTGAGCTTCTTAACCCTTTACAGGTAACAGGATGTTGCCTCTGGCCAGGAGGGATTTTATAGCACTGTATACAGAAAGGTGGTTACCCTTCCCTTTATATTTATAACATGCCCCCCAAATCAAAGATAGGGTGAAACACTGGCTGTGATTTCTTCCTGGAGCTCTAGGATAAAACAGAGTTAATAAGACACATGCATCTCTAAGTATACTACTAACTGTATAAAGACTAACAATATTTCCCACATCTTAAGGACGATTTGGACCAGTTGATTCTGGGAAACTTTCACGGGAGATTGCATCAGCCACTTTGTTAGAAGCTCCTGAAATGTGTTGTATGTTGAAATCAAAATCTTGGAGAGCTAAACTCCACCGAATAAACTTTTTGTTATTTCCCTTCACGGTATGAAGCCACTGTAGCGCAGCATGGTTGGTTTGCAGGTGGAAACACCATCCCCAAACATATGGGCGTAGCTTTTCCAGAGTGTAGACAATGGTATAACATTCCTTTTCACTGATTGACTCTGGCTTTCCCTCTCAGACAGCTTCTTGCTGAGAAACACAACAGGATGGAACTCTTGATTTGGTCCTTCCTGCATTAAAACTGCTCCCACACAACGCTCGGACACATCTGTGGTTACTAGGAACGGTTTGTCAAAGTCTGGGGCCCTTAGCACAGGGTCAGACATGAGTGTCGCTTTAAGCTGGTTAAAGGTTTTCTGACACTCTTCAGTCCACTGAACTGCATTTGGCTGTTTCTCTTTGGTTAGGTCTGTCAGTTGGGCGGCGATTTGGCTGTAGTGCGGTACAAATCGCCTGTAATATCCGGCCAAGCCTAAGAAGGATTAGATCTGTTTCTTTCACTTTGGGCCAGGCCACTTTTGAATAGCATCCACTTTGGCCTGCAGGGGGTTGATAGTTCCTTAACCCACCTGGTGTCCAAGGTAAGTCACTCTGAGGCCTGTTTGACACTTCTTAGCCTTAACAGTTAGTCCTGCCTCCCTTATGCGCTCGAAGACTTTTTGCAGATGTTCCAGGTGTTCTGCCCAGGAATCCGAAAATATGGCCATATTGTCAAGGTAGGCGACTGCATTTTCTCCCAATCCTGCTAGGAGACCATCTACAAGTTTTTGGAAGGTGGCGGGTGCATTCCGCAGCCCAAAAGGGAGCACATTAAATTCATACAGCCCAACATGTGTGGTGAAGGCTGACCTTTCCTTGGCGGATTCATCTAGCGGTACCTGCCAGCACCCCTTGGTTAAGTCCAAGGTAGAGATGAACTGGGCCCATCCCAGTTTCTCCAATAGTTCATCTGTGCGTGGCATTGGATAGTTGTCTGGGTGAGTTACAGCATTTAGCTTACCGTAGTCCATGCAAAAATGTATCTCCCCATCTGGTTTGGGAACTAGAACCACTGGAGATGCCCAGGCACTGCGGGAGGGGCGGATTATACCCATCTGTAGCATATCCTGGATCTCCCATTCTATAGCAGTTTTAGCTTGAGGAGACACCTGGTAAGGTGGGGCTCTAATTGGGTGAGCATTACCTGTGTCAATGGCGTGGTATGCCTGTTCAGTCAGTCCTGGGGTCACTGAGAACGTCGGTGTGTAGCTAGTGCACAGCTCCTTGATCCGCTGTCGCTGCATACACCCAAGGGTCATGGAGAGGTTCACCTCTTCCACGCCACCATCAATTTTCTCTTCGTAATAGACACCTTCAGGCCACTCAGCATCATCTTCTCCCTGGGCTGTAAACTTACAAACCTTTAATTCTCTGGAATAAAAGGGCTTTAGAGAATTAATATGGTACACCTTAGGTTTTCGGTTTGAGGTGGGGAATGCTATGAGATAATTAACAGCTCCCAGGCACTCTTGGACCATGAATGGCCCTTCCCACGATGCTTCTATTCTATGGGCCTGGAGCGCCTTTAAGACCATGACCTGGTTCCCTACTTTGAAGGACCGCTCTCTGGCATGTTTATCATACCAGGCTTTTTGCTCTTTTTGAGCATCTTTTAGGTTTTCTTTAGCAAGGGCTAAAGAGGTTCGGAGGGTATTTTGTAGGGTGGTTACAAAGTCCAGAATGTTAGTTCCTGGAGAAGGTGTAAACCCCTCCCATTGCTGCTTCACCAACTGTAAAGGGGTTGGCCCCTTAACCTCGCGGCCATATACAAGTTCAAATGGTGAAAACCTTAAACTGGGATGTGGTACAGCTCTGTACACAAAGAGCAACTGCTGCAACACTAGGTCCCAATCATTGGAGTGCTCATTTACGAATTTACGTATCATGGCCCCCAAAGTTCCATTAAACTTCTCCACCATGCCATTTGTTTGATGGTGGTAAGGAGTGGCAACCAAGTGATTTACCCCATGAGCTTCCCAAAGGTTTTCCATAGTTCCTGCCAGGAAATTAGTTCCTGAATCTGTAAGGATGTTGGAGGGCCAACCTACCCTGGCAAAATTGTCTGTTAGTGCCTGGCACACACTTTTAGCCCTGCTGTTGCTTAGAGCTACTGCTTCCGGCCATCGGGTGGCAAAATTCATGAAAGTCAGTATGTACTGCTTTTCTCTGGGTGTCTTTTTCAGAAAAGGACCCAGAATATCCACAGCTACTCGCTGAAATGGAACCTCAGTGATGGGGAGTGGCTGGAGAGGGGCTTTGATCTGGTCTTGGGGTTATCCCACTCTTTGACATACCTCACAAGATCTGACATAGGTAGAAACATCCTTGCCCATTCCCTCCCAGTGGAATGACCTCCCCAAACAGCCTTTGGTCCTGTTCACCCCAGCATGGTCACTAGGATGATTGTGGGCTAAGCTCAAGAGCTTTTCCCGGTACTTAGTTGGAACTACCAACTGTCTCTGAGGATGCCAGTTTTCCTGGTGCCCACCAGAAAGAGTTTCCTTGTATAAAAGTCCTCTTTTTACAACAAACCGGGATTGATTAGAAGAGCTGAGAGGTGGTGGGTTGCTCTCTGCTGCCGTCCAAGCTCTCTGGAGGCTTTCATCTGCTTCCTGTTCGGCCTGGAACTGTTCCCTTGATGCTGGAGACGTCAGTTCCTCAATGGATTGTAGACCTGGGCTTGGTCCCTCTAGAAGCGATGCAGGTGATGGGGCTGTTTCCGTTGATATTGGGGGGAGGGATAGCTCAGTGGTTTGAGCATTGGCTTGCTAAACCCGGGGTTGTGAGTTCAATCCTTGAGGGGGCCATTTAGGGATCTGGGGCAAAAATTGGGGATTGGTCCTGCTTTGAGCAGGGGGTTGGACTAGATGACCCCCTGAGGTCCCTTCCAACTCTGATATTCTGTGATTCTATGATGGTGAACCGCTCTCCGCTGGTGCACTATGGGGTATTTCAGGCTCTGGCTGAGCCTCTTGTGTAGGGTCATCTGCTACTGCTGCCAGTGCAGGCTCGGTGGTGCCCTCTGGTGTTGGAGCTATAGACAGGGTTGCAAGCGCTGGACTCAGTGCTGGCAATGGTTCTGGTGCTGGTTGCTTCTCCAGTTTCGGTTCGGGGACTGGCTTTGGCTGGGTCTCTGGGACTGGATCCACTACGGCCGTTGCAGTTGTTGGCAGGGGATCCGGTTCCACCACCTCCATCTGGGTTTCTGGGTCTCTGGTAACACAGGCGGGGTCCTGGTGGAAGGCTCAGGAACAGGGATAGATGTGGAAGCTTGCTTAGTCTGGCTGCGGGTGACCATTCCCACCCTCTTGGCCAGCTTTACCTGGTTAGCCAAGTCTTCCCCCAGCAGCATGGGAATGGGATAATCATCATAGACTGCAAAAGTCCACATTCCTGACCAGCCCTTGTACTGGACAGGCAACTTGGCTGTAGGCAAATCGAAAGAGTTGGGCTTGACGGGTTGAACCATCACTTGGGCCACAGGGTTGATTAAGTTGGGGTCCACTCAGGATTGATGGATAGCTGACACCTGCGCTCCATTGTCCCTCCATGTTGTAACCTTCTTCCTGCCCACACTCACAATTTCCCTTTGCTCTAAGGGTATCTGGGAGGCATCTGAGCCTGAGGACCTTCGGTGTGACCCCGGTGCAATGAACTGTAATTTGTTGCGGTTCTTGGGGCAGTTGGCCTTCACATGCCTCAGCTCATTACATGTAAAACATTGCCCAGTTGACTGGTCACTGGGGCAAGGTGGGTTGCTGGAGAATGGTGTGGTGGGACAATAAGGTTTCTGGGGTTTTCCTTGGGATATAGGTAGAGCCTTGGGTTGTCCCCGGTGACAGGGTTTTGTTTCGGGTTGCTCCTTCTGATATTCGCTCCAACTGCTACTAGTTTTTTTTCTTTTCTGCCACCTCCACCCATTTGGCTCCAATCTCCCCCACCTTGATTACAGTTTTGGGCTTCCCATCTAGGATGTACCTTTCTATTTCCTCAGGAACACCCTCTAAGAACTGTTCCATTTGCATTAGGAAGGGCAACTCTTCTGGAGATTTAACACTTGCTCCTGATATCCAGGCATCCCAATGTTTCACAGTGTGGTAGGCATGTCGGATAAATGATACATCTGGTTTCCACCTTAGGGCTCTGAACCGCCAATAGGAATGCTCGGGTGTTAGCCCCATTCTGACTCTCGCCTGGGTTTTAAAAAGTTCATAACTGTTCATGTGTTCCTTCGGCATTTCAGCCGCAACCTCTGCTAAGGGTCCACTGAGCTGCAGCCTCATCTCTACCATGTAGTGGTCTGTAAAGGTGCTGTACCCAAGGCAGGCCCTTTCGAAGTTTTCTAAGAAGGCCTCGGTATCATCGCCTGGCTTGTAGGTGGGGAACTTTCTGGGATGGGAAGCGGTACCTGGAGAAGGATTGCTAGGGTTGGTTGGCATATTCTGCTGAGCCCTTGCCTTCTCCATCTCCAGTGCATGCTTCCTCTCTTTTTCTTTCTCCTCCATAGCTCTCTTTTGGGTAGCTTCCTCAGCCTCCACCCTGGCTTTTTCTGCCTCCACCTCCAAGCACCGTAAGGCCATCTGTCTATCATGCTCTTTTTGTTTCTCTTCAGCTTCGAATCTGGCCAGCTCTAGTTTATTAGCTGCTTCACTGGTAGTCATTTTCCTGCTTTCTTGTGCTTAACTCTAGCTATATCCAAGAGTTAGGAAGAAAAAAAAATTGTGAATTTCCCTGCAGGAGGTTAACTACCCTGCCTTCAGGTAGAGAAAACTCCAGCTCAAAAAAGAAAAATCCCTTTTTTAAAAAAACTAACACCTCTGTCTCCAGGCAAATAGACAGAAAACCCTCTAGCTGCTCTCAGCTTAAAAAAAACCCTCTTCAGGTCTGTGCTTTTGATTCAAAATGATCTCTGGTTCAAAATGATCCCACCGCTCTGCCACCATGTCAGGGTTGCTATCCCACTCTGAACTCTCGGGTACAGATGTGGGGACCCGCATGAAAGACCCCCTAAGCTTATTCTTACCAGCTTAGGTTAAAAACTTCCCCAAGGTACAAACTTGGCCTTGGCCTTGAACCGTATGCTGCCACCACCAACTGTTTTAAACAAAGAACAGGGAAAGAGCCCACTTGGAGACGTCTTCCCCCAAAATATCCCCTCCCCAAGCCCCACACACCCCCTTTCCTGGGGAAGGCTTGATAAGAATCCTCACCAATTTGTACAGGTGAACACAGACCCAAACCCTTGAATCTTAAGAACAATGAAAAATCAATCGGGTTCTTAAAAGAAGAATTTTAATTAAAGAAAAGGTAAAAGAATCACCTCTGTAAAATCAGGATGGAAAATACTTTACAGGGTATTCAGATTCAAAACACAGAGGATCCCCCTCTGGACAAAACCTTAAAGTTGCAGAAAACAGGAATAAACCTTCCTCTTAACACAGGGAAAATTCACATAAAACAAAAGATAAATTAGTCCACTTTGCCTGGCTTACCTATACTGGTTGCAATATTGGAGACTTGGATTAGGATGGGTTGGAGAAGATGGATTTCTGTCTGGCCTCTCTCAGTCCCAAGAGAGAACAAACACGTAAACAAAGAGCACAAACAAAAGGCTTTCCCCCACCCAAGATTTGAAAGTATCTTGTTCCCTTATTAGTCCTTTGAGTCAGGTGCCAGCCAGGTTAGCTGAGCTTCTTAACCCTTTACAGGTAACAGGATGTTGCCTCTGGCCAGGAGGGATTTTATAGCACTGTATACAGAAAGGTGGTTACCCTTCCCTTTATATTTATGACAGAGGTGCCTCTCCCTGCCTGGGATTCTCGTCTGCAAACCCTCTCTTGGCATTAAGTGCCTATGCTGTTTTAATGGAGGAGAGGGAACCTGGTCATCTGGGCACTCACTTGGAGGTGGGGAGGTTTAGGTTGGATATTAGGAAAAACTTTTTCGCTAGGAGGGTGGTGAAGCACTGGAATGGGTTACCTAGGGAGGTGGTGGAATCTCCTTCCTTAGAGGTTTTTAAGGTCAGGCTTGACAAAGCCCTGGCTGGGATGATTTAGTTAGGGATTGGTCCTGCTTTGAGCAGGGGGTTGGACTAGATGACCTCCTGAGGTCCCTACCAACCCTGATATTCTATGATTCTATGTTAAGTCATAAGGGGGAGAAGGGTTTGGATCAGGGCTCTGCCACCTGTCAGGTGAGTGCTGTAACCACTGGACTAAGTGAGAGTCTGATGTGGGGCTCCCTCACTCTCTCTCCTGTTGAAGCTGCTGCACTGTGGGTAAGTTAAAGTCAGTGGAGCAGGGGGACAGGGTTCTGGGTTTTCTACCTCCCAGGTATGGGGGGAACCTGAATGGAACATCTCCCATGTCTCAGGTATGGAGGAAACCTGAATGGCGCATCTCCCATAACTCAGGTGAGGCTCCAACCACTGGGCTAACAGTTCTGAGGGAGGTTCTCCTTCTCCCTTCCTTCCTTCTTTCCCCTCCTCATGGCTTTTTTGTGTGAGCTCACCTAGAGGGGCCTGATCTGGTAGGTGAGCTCAGACCTGCTTAGTGGGTCAGACCCCACAGGCAAGTGAGGTGGGAGAGATGCCTGCCTCACCACAGTTTGTGCTGCACTCCAGCATGGGCTGCAGTGTGCCTGCTCTGAGGCAGAAATGTAGGTGCCTAGGGAACATCGACTGCAAAAATGTAGGTCCGGGGTAAGTTTTGGCACCTACAGAGTTTGGCGGCAGCTGAGAGGGGTTTGTGAATCCCAGTGGTGTGTGATTCTGGGATTTAGGTGCCTAAGTCCTTTTGTTTCTCTAACCTGTAGTGTCTTGTTTTGACCACTAGACACGGTGCCTTCCTTCTTTACAGTACATCCCTATCTCTTTAGGGTGCGGGGAATCTTTCTACTTGCTTACAGTTGAAAGTGGAAAAGTAAGTTTAACTATCCAAAATAGGGGAGATGTTGGGAAGAGATCTCCTGTTTCTTGATCTATGGGAGATCAAATCATGGGAGCCAAAAGTCCATCTGCCTTTTAGAATGGAGGGAAAGCCGATAAGTGAGCGACTTGGCAAAGAGTGCTTCAGCACTTGGAGGGATTTTTGTCTGGCAGGAGAACCCAGCAGAGGAAGCTGCGGTGCGACAAAAAAGGCCACAGGGCTGCCCTGGAGGAATTTTTCCTGAAATTATTGTGCTGGGAAGGGGGGGTGGGCAGAGTTTAATAGTACTAGAAATGCTTCTATGGCAGTGGAACATTCGGTGAATGGAAACATTCCCTTGCTGTGTTTGCAACCCGGATCCTGACCCCCCTTAGGCAATGCATAAGAACAGGAAAGTGAAACTGATGAAAAGCAAAAGTGAAAGTGACTCATCCATCTTTACTCTCCAAGAAACATGAAATAACAAAAGTAAACCAGTAACATGAATGGTGAAAAGTAAATTCTTGCCACTGACTCATCTAGAGGGCTTGTGGTAAACTCTGCAAGGGATTTTTAAAAAATTAAACATAAGGGCCCAGATCTCCAGCTGTTGTAAACTTTTACACCTCTCTAATCAGTCAGTTTGCACCAGCTGGCCCACAGATAGATATTTATTTCAATTACTAAAAGGGACTTAAGTTAAAAATCTTGGCCAGATCCCCAGCTGCTGCAAAGCAACTGACTGAAGAGCTGTAAAAGTTGAAAATGTTCCTTTCTAATAATTGAAAGAAATATCTATGGGCCATATCCCTAGCTGGTGTAAATAGTGTAGCTCAATTTAATGGAGCCCTGCTGACTTTCACCAGTTTAAGATCTGGCCCTAGGTCTAGAAACAAATATAATTGATCTTGATATGGGAAAGCCCACAACAGGCAAGGTGTCAGCTCGAGCAAACACACCTTACCTGTGTTCTCTACTGCTCTGTGGCAGGATGTTGGTAAATGTCACTTATTTCCACACCTGAATTCATCCTTTCTTTGGCACATCATAAGCTTTCACAGCACCCAGATGTGACATCCATAGGGGTAGAAAGCAGCAGGAGCAAGACTGATGCTTAAGCGGAAAGAGAAACCACCTTAATGACGGTGTCTTTAGAAATACAGGAAGAGGGAAGGAAAATGAAGGAAATAGAAGGCCGTGGATGCACAGCTGATTAAGAGATGTTCCTGAAATAGATTGTTGGAAGCTAAACTCTAGGACCTGGGTGGTGGCGGTGGTGAGGAGATTGAGATCTGGATCCAGTTCTGTACATCAGGATGAATAAACCAGTCAGATTTTAGGTTGTTTTACAGCCAGATCTGGAGCTGAACTCTTGTATTTCAGGCCCATCGCTAGACAGAATGTTGTTCCGAGTTTCTCATGAAGCATCAGCAAGCCTATAACCCTGAGTGTCTCAAGGGAGCTGAGCACAGGGACTTGGGGGCGGCTACTAACTTGGAAATGATTAGTTGCTGAGAAGTATTTCAAAAGCCTTTGGTCTGACAAGAGCTGACCTTTAATCTGCTAAATGGGAACTTTACCCTATGGAGGCAAAGGCAGGGCTGGGGGAGAGGCTGTGGGGGAAGGGAAACCGCCTGACTTGGGAAAGATCAACAGGAGCTAAGGGCTGGGTCAGGGTAGGGTGGAGAGTATGTGATCCTTGCCCACCTCCCTGGGCCTCGGGGAAATCTCAATGGATGAACTTGTGAACTGCAAGTGAGTGTTAGCATCTATTTCCCTCTCATTACATACTCTTCTTCCCTTTGCGTGCACTGGTTTACTTACAAACAGGCCTACAGTCTAGAGGAGAATCTAACTTAGTAGCAGTCAGTTTAATTCCTGCCAGTGCTGCTGAGTGTATCTACTGCCTGTGGGAAGCCAGGTAGGAAGATGCTTAACTTCTCAGAGCAGTCGTTGGCTTTGTCAGGGCACTCTGTCTGCCAGGATCCCAGCTGGCCCTGAAATAGCTCTGCTGGAAGGAAGGTCACATCTGACCCTACTGAGGTTGTGGGTGCCAGATGCTGTTGGGGAGGACACAGCGCTGAAGAAGGGGACAACAGTGAATTCAGGTGGTGATGCTCAACCCATGAGTCTATGCAGATCCTTCAGAGTCCACGGGCATGATTGGAGTTCCTCTGGCGGTGACGGCTCTCATAGAAGTGCCAGCCAAATGGGCAGGAGCTTGCTGGCTCCTCTCCTATCGCTCTAGGCAGCCATGAAGTGGGAGATGGGGGAAAGAGGGAGAAAGAGAAACCTAGGAGAGACAGAAGACAATTTAAGGGGATTTGGGCCCTGTGATCAGAAGGGGCCATGTACAGTTCTGGTGTAAGCAGGTGAAATAACATGGGCTTTAATGGCATTATGCTTGCTTGCCCCCAGGCTGTATTTACCCCGTTGTCCCTGCCTCCAAGGGATAGCTATCTAATATCCCCATCCGGATAACTCCCACATGTGGGCTGAATGCTGTGAGTTGTACTGCAGAACTGCCAGCTAGTGGGATAGCTCTGGGCATGTACAGTTAAGCCTGGGTGCAAGTGTTTGCAGGATCAGAGCCTAAGAGTTTGATTCTACAAACCCTTGTTAGTGGGTGCAATGCTTCCCACCACAAGTAGGCGCCGTGAAGTCTCTGGGCCTCCCCATCAGAGTAAGCATGACGCATGCTTGCAGGGCTGGCCCCTAAGTTAAGATGTGACATTGTGATTTCTTAGCTGGTCTGGACAGAACACTGCTGTGAGGGAAGCTGCCAGATTCCTGCCGGAGGCCAGAACGGCTGGGCTGAGGAAGCTCTTGCCCCTCATGTTGCCATGGCACCATCTTCAGCTTCCTTTGTGCCCCAGCAATGCCTCTACTCCTGGATCTTGGTACCCAGGGAGAGAGGTCAGGAGAAGATGGGGAGACGGACCAATGGTAAACAGGATTGCTCTGACATCCCTTCAGCTGTGACTGTCCCTGTTCTGCGTGGGCCCCGTGTATTGAAGCCTCCACAGGTCAGAGCTAAACACCTTTTTTTAACCAAAGCAGTTCACAAGCTCATTTTCCCCACCCTGCATGACTACATTGCAGAATCCTGCTCCCTCCCCAACACCTGCCAGGTCCGGACATTCTAAGCCTCTCCCCAGCCTTAGCAGAAGTGATGATTTTACTGTATTCCAGGTCCATTTAGCACCATTCACCCCACTCCCTCCTAAGAATGCCACAGGGGCATCCCTTGGTCTTCCTCTTCCTTCCCTTTGCTGCTTTCCTCCTTCTGAACAACTTTGTGCGGCTGGGCTTGTTTTTATTCTGCATGGTTTATTTCCTGATGGCCCCATCATCAATTTGACTGTGTTTATTTAAAAACACCACTCCAGTTCCTCTCCTTGACTGCTCCCCCTTCCCCCACCTGCCACGGTGGTAAATATTTTAGTACTTGTTGAGATCAATTGAGCCTCATCAATAGGAAATAGAGTGTAAATCTTTGAGACGTCACATTCACCCCAGAAATCAATTTTCACACATTAGGGCTATTAGCTTATTGAGAGGCGCTTGATAGATGGCTGCGGGCGATGGTGCAGCTACACCTGACAGCCTACCTTTTGGTCACTCCTGCATCAATCCCGGACAAGCTGGGAGTGAGGAAGAACCAAAGGAGGGTGGATCATGGGTGGGAGGGGAGAGGTAGGACAGGAGACATGGGGACGGTACAGCCAGGCCGATCAATAATATCTACAAAGCACTAACTCAACCTAGCTGGGACTGAAGGCAGCAAGAGGCTCCAAGCCAACATTGTTAGACAGCTAATTTTTTTTTCTATCCCTGAGAAACTAACTTAATTTGGGGGCGGAGGGGACGTAGATTCCGAACAGTTAATAAAACTAATGCAGTAATTTAAAAGAGAGCCTGGGAATGAGCAAATGTCTGGCTATACTCTGAGGATTACTGGGAGCAGACAAAACCACTACACCTACTCCCCCGTGTGTGCACTGCACCTCTCTGGATCAACAAGATACCGATTTTTCCCCCAACAGATCAGATAAAGTTGGCGTTTGGCTCTGTCTCCCCCGAATTCCTCTACTTTCCCCAAATTCGGATGACCACAGCCGGTGCTGTTAGTGCGGAGTCAATGCATGGATGTGGTCTGGCTGGCTGGTAGCTGAAGCATCCAGTGTGGTTGAGTGGTTAAGGACAGGGGGACTTGAATTCTATTCCTGTACTGGTGGTTCTGGCTTTGAGCTGCTATGTGACAACTGGCAAGCTACCTGCTGCCTTAGTTTCCTTAGCTGTAGAATGAGGATAACCCACATTTGCAAATTACTGCTACCTCCCTGCCTAATGGTAACATATGTCCAGGGATTTGGGGGTTGGTTTCCCCAATGGAGGAGAAATCAGTGAGGCAGATTCTGAATATATGCTAAGTGTCACTTGTCTTAGTTACACATATGCACAGGCCTGGAATAGAAGTGGTCAAATAGCATGCAGGGCAGTCCATCCTTCTAGGAGTCTCAGCCCAAGAGCCGTGCCTGGTTCCCAGGGAGAAACTCTGCCTCAAGAATTAACTCCCAGGCAGAGAGCAAATTCCCCTGCTGTTCTCACACCTCCCTCCATCTTAAACTTTGCATAACCAAACTAACATCAACTGACATCCAGTCTTCCCAAGACTGACATTTGCTTACACGCTAAGAAAAAGAACTGAGAATAATAGCACTTTTTAGACCATCAGATAATAATGCAATGTAAGGACACAGTGGAAGTATTGTAATGAACTAACTACTGTGTATATGTACCAGAGCCCTCCACTAGACAAAAGTTACGAGGTGGCATAGACCTTATGCTGCTAACAGTTAAGAGATTCTCCTTCACGTTAAGCAGTGTGGGCCTCTGCTTTGGGAACAGCAGCATCTAGTCTCTCCCTATTGTCACCATGAAGATCTGAGTGCAGCATAGCACCAGCCATGATATCCCTGGTGGCTACTGAGGTACTATAGGTCACTATTACAACTGGTCAAGAAAAGGGACACTTTTGGTTTTTTGGAAAAATAAATTTCATGAAAACATTGTCCCTTTTTTGACCAAAATTTGACATTTTTTTGGTTGAAAATTGGGACCCTTTTTTCTTTTTGAAACTTGAATTTTGAAGTATTTTTATCAGCCACCGAGTTTTTAAAAAATGGAGAAAATTGTCCCTTTTGCCTTTCACTGAAAAATTTTGAAAATTTTCAACCAGCTCTCGTCATTGTGAGGAGGACGGGAAAGTGAGTGCAGCATGCTGCAGTAATATGATGTGTCCTTTTTCTGGTTTGAGAAGATGATCACTCTTCTCATGAAATTCTGCAGTTAAAGAACCAGAGATTGTTCTTTAGTTAGGGGCTCAGGGGTAACTCCGGTGGATACTTGTACTCTAAGAACCTGCATCATTTAATGTGCACAGGCTGAGAAGTGTCATGAAAATTAGGACGATCCTGCTGAACATGAAATAGCTAAGTGCAGTTTTGCTGAGATGGTTTTGATGTTGAATCATGTTCATATCAAATTATGAGGCTAGCTCACATGATCTTAGATGGTGTAAGAGATGTTACCTTTTCCAACAACTAAGACAGAGCCTCATCCATATTTCTAGTGGGTGAAATTAATTTACCCCTGTGCAGAGCGTTCACACAAGGTCTATGCACCACTTATGGCCCACTGAAGGCCTATTTTGAAAGCTGACATGGAACTTAAGTGGTGCACAGGCATAGGTGCTGGAAGTAGGGGTGCTGGGGGTGCTGCCACACCCCCTGGCTTGAAGTGGCTTCCATCATATACAATGTTTAGCGTTTGGTTCAATGGCTCTCAGCACCCCCACTATACAAATTGTTCCAGCACCACTGTGCACAGGTCTGATGCTGGCACATGGATGAATATCGCTGAGTTGCTAGTTCTCTGGGCTGCTCTGAAATAGGAACCACCTTTATTATCAAGGAAGAAAATATGCATTTATGAAAATTTCTTCTTCAATGCCAAAAAGATCTACTTTTCTACTATTTTTTAAAGTTATTTTGGGATCTTCTCTGCAGCTTTTAGGAAACTGCAAAGCATTTAAACTGTTACAGTGAACTGAATTCTGCCAAATTATTTTTTTCTTGCATATGAAATAGTATCCTTTAAATTTGCTTGAGAGGGATCTGCTTAGTTTCATCCATACCAAGTTCATCAAAGGCTTGTTCATCCTTTTCCATGTGAAATTCTGTTTTACTAAAATGCATCCTCCTTCCAAGAAATAGTTCTTTCCATAAGCCTTTATAATGCCAATAACTAATTATACTTTGCATTCCAATGGCACCTTCTATGCAAGAAGCTCAAAGCACTTCATAAACCATGAAGGGTGAAGTTTTTCTCTGTGCAGAGGGACACCCCAAGGCTTATGCGTCATTTAACTCTCTGGTATGGGGCTTAAGTGGGACTTGGGCTTTAGTCTGGTCTACTGCATAGATATAAACTGCACCTACTAATGAATCTGGCCTTCCAGCATCCCTATGGCCTGGCATAAGGCAGTAGTATTAGCCCTATTTTACAGATGAGGAAATGGAGGCCCAGAGAGGTGAAGTGACTTGCCCAAGGTCACCCAGCAAGTGAGCGGCAAAGCTGGGAATTATCAGTCATGCTGAGGACTATTCCTCAGCTTTCGCCACATCACTTTCAAAGAAACTTCCCTTGCTTCTGGAGAAACACCTGCTCCCAAAATATTTCCTTTAGGGATCCAGAAGGAAGCTAGTGAGCTCCCTGCTGCAGCCATACTCTAATCTGGCATTGAAATTTGGATACTGCTGTAATGCAGAAAACTTTCCTGCTTCAACTGCCCCAAAGACTCGATCCTGCTCTTGTCAGTGTCAATGGGAGTTTTCCCATTGACGTTAGTGGCAGCAGGGTAACTGCCTAAAGATTCAAATTCACCCAGCATGGCAGAGGCAGCAGAGAGAGACCCAGCACACAGAGAAAACAATGGAAACAAAGGCAAGCTCCAGTCAAGAGCCTGGTTACCACCACACAGCTTTGCATGTGCCTTTGGCCTGCTGCCTTGGAGTCACCAGGTAAAACTGTTGAGAGGTTGGTTATCTATCACTCCCCTTTCCCCAGCCTGGTTTGTACATGTCTCCCTATGTTACGCCTTCAGCAGGGGGACTGGAAATAACGCCAGCGCAATAGACTTTCTTCTGGAGATACTTTCAGTTCAGTTGTAAGCAGGAAGTTCTGGACATTTCACTCGAAAGCCCGTTCCCAGTGTGGTTTTGCAGCCCCAACAGGCTCAGATAGCTGGGTAAAAAACATTCCAAGTATTCAGCGCTTGGGCCAGCTGAACTGAACCCTTTGAGGCTGCTCCAGCCAAAGTTTTGTCACAGCTTCTTCTTGCCCAGCATCTGGCCCACAGTTCATGTTGTGCTCAGTCCTGTTGATTAACTTGCCCCTGATGTATGGAGTTACAGTCTGGTGGTCAGGGCTGGGTTACTTCTCTGACAGTCCTGGGCTCTCACCCTTAGCTAATTACTTAGATCCTTTGCACTTTGTGAAAAGCCTTACAATGCAAACTAAGTCCCCCCGGTTTTAACCTTGCAACCCAGTTAGCCCTTGTAAAAGGTGGGGGAAAGCACACAGGCTCATGCGTATATGCACGCGTACACGCACACGTACACACAAAATGCCTAAAGCCTGTTCCTTTAATAGTTTCCTCCCAGGACTCCTACAAAAAAGCAAATAAAACCTCTTTTACAAGATAGTGGGGCTGCATGTAGGATCAACTTCATCAACAAGTTCTTTCTTCAGTTCATTTGTTTTTAATGTACTTTTTCCTCCAGATTTCACTCCTTTCAGCTGCCTCCCTCTTTTTTCCCCTTCCCTCTGGAGGCTTCCTTGATTGCCTGTCTCCCCTTCCTGGCTGCCAACAGCTTAATGAATAAAACAAATGACTTCTCCTTTCTGGAACCACAGTTCATGGGGAATTGTGTGTGTGTGTGTGTGTCCACCACATTTGGATGTGAAACTCCATTTTCATGAGTAAGGAATGTTTCTTCTTGAGACATGGGAGATAGGTAATGGTACCCTTAGGAGAGAAAGGTACCATAGAAAACTTCAGCAGAGATTAGATGTAGCGATGCAGTTTCAGAAGGTTTGGTTTGAATAAGAAACCTCTTTACTCTGGAAGCTGGCCTGGAAATTACACGTGAATGATCTTTCTCATGAGAGATCCAGCACTTTCTGTGCTCAGCCAGACATGAAATAGTATGAGAAGCAATGATAAATCAAGGTTGGTCTCTTGGAATTTAAGCCCGGGGGACACAGCACACCAGTGAATCAATAAGAAACTATGGGTCTACCCATCAGAGCTGGGCGGGGAAGATCTAGGAGGCCAACAGAAGCAAGCAGTGGGGGATAAGGAGAGACAGGCTATTCAGGGGAGAGGAAAATAATAAAGAATGGGGGGAGAGGGGAAGTGTTTCATGGAAAAGTGGTGTGGGACTGGTATTTTGGGGGCAGCTGAATGTTTTGGTGAATGCAGATTTGTTCATTACTTCTCCAGTGGGTGAATAATCCAGTTTATGGTATTCCTGCTACTGATCTCTGGTGGTGCATGAAATGATGGAAAAAAAGGAAAACAAAGCTGGCTGACTGCTGTTGAATTTGAAAAAATAAACATGGGGTTTGGTTTGGCGCAAAAGTGTGGGCGTGTACTGATTTTATCCAAACCAGTTCCCCCATCCCAACTAATACACTAAGTGGTACCCTAACTAGGGAAGGAAGAACAAGTTCAGAAGCAAATAAAAAATGCCATCCCAAAACACACACCCAGAACCTTCTCCCATTTCTTGACATAATTAAAACTAAATTCATTCAAGGTTCCGAAATATTTACTTACCTCCGGTCTGCTCCCTATTATTTTCTATTTCTAAGTACCTTTCCGCACCAGACTTCTTCTTTGAACTGGAACTAATGGAGGAATACTAGTGGGAGAAAGGCTGTTCTTACTCTGTACTTCAAAGAAATTGCCATATTTCTACACTTTTCTTACCACATTGACAAGATTAGAAGGAAATCTGTGTGCTCAGATAACCCTGAAGCTGCTTTTTCACAATCTTCTCAAATGTTCCCTAAGAGAGGAGATTAGAAATAGTGCAACATCTGGTCAGATCAATAATATAAAAAGATGGATTCTTTTGCAGTATGGGCCTAACAGCCATACATGTCACAAAGGCGCTCTCCTGCTCTTCCACTAGAAGGTGCTAACAATCTGGGCCAACAGTGGGCCACTCCAGTTTATTTTGCCAGTGATCACAGTCCAACTCTCAAGTCACAGTGGGAGAAGTTTTCAAGCCATACCTATTAGTTCAGTGAGCATGATGGGCTGATACTCAGACAGGGAGGCTGTTGAATTTGTCCCCTGAAGACACAGAATGGGTACTAGGTAGGTGGACATTCTGGTCCAAATTAACTTGAAAACTCTCCTAGGCAGAAGAATTTGACTTTCTGAGCAGCCTGGATTTGCCAAGCTGTTGATCAAGTGGAACAGCCCTCTGGCTGGGACCTGGTGGGTCCTCTAGCAGGAGAGAAATGAAGTCTCTGCTTTTCTCACAGCCAAGTCAAAGGACAGTGTGCTGAAATCAATCCAACTTGGAATGATTTTTCCACTATTGACTCGAACCCCATAGATTTATGGCACAGATTCAGAAAGGTATTTAGGCCCTTAATTCCCACTTAAATCAATAGGAGTTAGGCACCTTTTTAAATCAGAGCCTATATATCACAGGCCACATATGTACCAAAGAGACCAGTAAGGATGAGGTATTGGGAGAAGATACCAAGGAGGCACACTATGAACATTTGAGAAGAGGAGGCCATAATACCCTGAACAGCTACTGACAGAGTAGGCCAAGGACTTTACAGTATACTCCTTTGTCTGAAGGTGAAATCCGGCCAGGCCCATCAAGCTTTGTGGGAGGCTCAGTGACATAGGTTCTCTGCCCTGACAAGAACAAAGGATGGTTCTGGCCTCTGACTGGAGTGGGGATGATGGTTTTATCATGACAAAGGTGGATCCTTCTCTCTTCAGTCATCACAGAACTGCAACCTGTGCCACCTGGGGTTTGCTCATGAGTTCCTGAGCCAGCCCAGAGGTTATCCTACTCATGGGCATTGGGAGTCACCCAGTCAGCCTGAGCAACTCCCGTACCAAGCTGGATAACTGGGGAGGATGGAGATTCTGAAATGCCATATGGTAGCTTCCACGGTCCCATAACGTGAGCACCCTTTCACCCCGTATAAAAGCCTTACTTAGTCCTGAGGCCTTTGGGCTCCCAAAAAGTGCAGAATCAACCGCAACACCTGTCGCACAGGCTGCTGCTTTCCTATATTCCCCATGGCCAGCCCACTCTGCTTGGCAGCGTGGCCTAGGGCTGCTTACCCTCTGGAGGGGTAGTCCAGCAAAATCTCCAGCAATAATGGGCTTGTGCCTTGCCCCGATGTAGAATTTTCCTTGCAGCCACCCTGGCGTTGCACCCATGCAGGGCCAGGCACAATCTAGCCATAAGGTCACATGTGGCTCTAGAGAGAGAAGGTGGGTGAGGTAATGTCTTTAGTGGACCAACTTCTGTTGGTGGAGAGACAAGTTTTTGAGCTTACAAAGCTATTCTTCAGGTCTGTGTAAGCTTGAAAGCTTGTCTCTCTCACCAACAGAGTTTGGTCCAATACAAGATGTTACCTTGCCCACCTTATGTCTCTTTAATATCCTGGGACCAACATGGCTACACCAATGCTACATACAGAGTTTGGCTCTAGGTAATCAGAGACCTCTATTGACATAACTAGGATTTGCACACGTTTACACCATGACTGGATTTTGGCCATTGCTTGTAAAAATGCTGGCTGCTAACAGGAGTGAGCTATCTCACAGCTATAAAGAACAAAGGGAAAATCTCTATGGGACCTGCTTCCTCTTCTCTCACGTAATCCTAACTAACCTAGACTGTGAGCTTTCTAGGACAGAGGCCATCTTCTGTGTTTCTTGCCTGGTGAGTGCCTAGCACAATGGGGTTCTAATCCTTGACTGGGAGTCCTAGGGGCCAGCATAATGAAAATAATAAATAAGGATGAGCTCCAAAGATGGGGAGGTGGTATAACTTAGTGGATAGGGCACTGTACTTCGACTCAGAAGACCTGGGCTCTATTTCTAACTCTGCTACTGGCCTGCTACCTGAACTTGGGCAAGCGGCAAGTGCCTCAGTTTCCCCATCTATAAAATAGATATTGACTTTGGTTGTAAGCTAGGTAATATATTATTATTAACCCACCCTGATGAGAATGCCTTTACGGTTGGTCTCATTCCCTTCCCTTAAGGCTTTGGGAGATTCAATGCCTCCCATGCCACATGACATTTGAATTTCCAAGCGCTTCCTATTTTTGTCTGGGTCAGTTTACCACATGTGGTGAGTCTGCCTGGAAGTGTTTCAAGGCTCAGTCTCCGTAGGACACTGATCATGCCAAGACCTGATGAAGTCCAACCCCAACAGCAAGCTCACTGACAACCTCTTTCTCCTAAGCCTCCTGCTTGCACTGAAGTACTGGGGCTGCTCTTCAAAATGCTCAAGGAACAAAGCATGCAAGGCAGTAAAATGAGGCAATTAAACCTATAAAACCAGGGTTTACAAGGGAATTTATAGTGTCAGAGGCTTTTTATAGCTTTTTTAGATTAGTTTAAATAAAAAAAAATGGAGAGAGAGGACCTGAAATTTGAGCAGACTTTAAAGTTCAGAGAGAGGCTTTTAGGAAGCACAGAGGGGTAATAATTAGAGGCACATTTTTTCATTTCACTGTCTTTGTGAACAACATTTAAAAAAAAATACACCAAACAATCAGCGGGTGATATCCCCATTCCCCACTCTCCTCCCCTGCACCCTTGCACACAGATGAGAAAAAATTGTATTTTGTTCTCTCTCTCTCATGCTTGGTGGTAGGGCCTGCCAAGTACTCTGCAATTGTACAGGCTTCTGCTCCAGCGGGGAGATGGCGCCAGCGGCTGATTAAGGCAGGAGGTGTCAGATCAGACAATCTGGGCCCCATGTCTCAAAGGGAGAGCCCAACCTTCCACCACCCCCCGCCCAAAATAAAAAAGCCAGGTCTTCCAGGTCTTCCTGCATTTGGTTGATCCAACCAACCAGACAGGAGGGAGAAAATTAGCCTCAGTCCAGCCCCAGACCGGGGGGTGAGGGAGACTCAGAACATTTGAGTCCTTTAAAATCTTTTTTCCCTTTTCATGGGATCATGGGAATGCCTTTGTCACCTTCATCAAAACTCACCCTGCCTATAAAAGGGCATCTCTCTTCCACCCCCTTGTGACCATCTCGAGTACAGCTTTAGACATACAATGCTCGTCCGAACTTCCCTGTCATGTCGATGGGATGGGATGGAAAACCTGCAGCACAGAAGTTGTGAGAAAGAGGAGGAGAGGGCTAAAAAGAAACATGGTTGGTATAACTCAGAGGTTTGGTAATAAGGTACAGAGCCTTTCATCTCTAGCTCATTCGTTCAATTCCAACACGTCAATAGTGACTGAAGGCCGTTACTATCAGAGGGCTGTTCAGAGGCCTATGGCAAATATACTGTTGGTTGTCACTCTGTTTCCTAGTCATTACTGGTACTAGTCAGGGGAATGGAGTGCTGCAACAGAGATCTGTGAGTGTTAGGGTACAATCATAACCACTGTTACAAAGCTTTCCTCATTTTTTTACCACCACTTCCTAATAAGGTACCCGCAAAAAAAATAAAATCTTGTTCTGATATTTTATTTAGTGAGGGTTTCTTTGTCCTGGTCTTTATTTATGGGGAAAGAATGGAAATGTTTAGTGTTTCTAAAAATGACTTCTTTTAAAAAAATCTTTATTTTGTTTCTTTAGAAATTGTTTCTCAGCCATGCCTTCTGTAATGGTGCAGACGGTGGTCTGGCTTCATTGACGCTATGGCTTTGTCTCAGCTACAGACTTCATCTCATGATGATCTATATGCATGGGGAAAAGCTTTCTGACAAATCTGTTTAATAACCACCTTAGCTGCCTTCAAAACCCTCCTTAAAACTCAACTCTCCCATGAGGCCTAAAAGATAGTGCTAGCTGACAATGGCTAGGGGGGAGGAGAGCCATGACTGTGCCATATATGTAATGTGTCTATTACTTCATTCTCCACCTTTCACTCTGATCCCCCTCCTTTTGTTTGTTTTGTCCGCCTGTTGTAGAAGTGATTGTAAGTGTTTTGGGGGAGGGATGGTCTTTGGAATGAGTGTATGTACAATGCTTAGCTAGGTCCCAGATAGGCACTACTATAATGCAAGTGAATAAATAATAATACCCTAAACTTTCAGCACCAGTTCAAGTAATCCTCTGTGATTGGGGAACTTCCTAGTACAAAAATTCTAACCTATGCTGTGTTCTAGATCAGAACTTGATAAAGGATCCTACCTGTTAAAAATGGGAAATGTTGACAAACTGTGACCTACCCTTCAGGTCAGGTCTAGACTTTTTTCTATGGGTGTTCTGGCAATACACGTCCCAAACTGTAGCATACTGAGCATAGAAGGTAATCAGCCACCATTGGGCTCATTATACAGGATGAAAATTATCCATGGTGTCATCTGGACAATCTCAGTAGACTAATCCACTTTGCTCTCAATATCCATATACAAAGGTTGGTAGAAATGGTCAAACTATTCATTATCAATAATATTCATTATGAATTCAGTCCCATTTTGGTTATCTTTATTTGTCTATGGGCTGATCTTGATTTCCAAAAAATGGATGTGTTATGCATGAGTATTAGTTGAATAGATTGGACAGATAGCGTTTGGAGAAGCATGTGAAAGTTATCTTCAACTATCCACAATTCCTATTGTGTGGTTGGTCATCTAAACCACATGGTACTGTTTCTGCTTCCTGATTGGGTGACTGAAGTGTTTTTAACAGAAGAATAGTGAATAGTGGAGAGCCCACTTTCCTGTAGGAACTTTCAGACTGTTTGTGTTAAAATAGTTAAATATTGGGGGTAGGGTGACCAGACAGCAAGTGTGAAAAATCAGGACATGGGGGGAATAGGTGCCTATATAAGAGAAACCCCAATTTTATAGGGACAGTCCTGATATTTGGGGCTATCTGGTCACCCTAACTGGGGATTCATAGTATCTTTACTGATACTCAGAGACTGGCTAATTTAAGGTAGTGGAAAAACAAGGAGGAGAAAAGTCTGTGGGAAACTCCATTGAAAATGTTGTTCATTTTTCATTGAAACATCAATATTTTTGACATTTCCCAGACAGCTGTGTCTCTAACAATGGCCTTGCAATAGTGAGCAGCTACTTACATGGTCAGTCTCAATGGGATTACTCAAGTGAGTAATTGCTTACAAATGACAGTAAAGGGTTAACAGTCTGGCCCCTTATGATTTCCCTAATCATTGTCAAGAGGACATGGCAGTTTTATTTCTGAAAATATTAGTGAATCGGTTTTATTTTGCTATTCAGCCAGCACTAGTGACCAGTCTAGGTTATTTATACTGATAAACTATTTCAAACTATAGCCCATAGAGGGATCATTCTGGCATGGGGTACTCTGCCAATAGCTCCAGGCTTTTTTATATGGTAATAGTTTTAAATTCTCAGTGCTTCCGGGGACAAAAAAAGCATTGTTAAATGTTGAGGGAATTCATTGCCATTTACAAATGAGAGGTGATTTTGGTCTACAAAAGATCCTGGTTTATTTCAGTTTGGTGTGTCCAAAGCCTGAATTGTTCTAATGGGATAATTACTCCCAAATGGCAGAGCCTTCCAAAATGGACTCAGCTTCATAAAAGAGACAGACTAAGCTCCATAAAAAAGAGCCAGAAGATTAGTAGCTCTTAGGGTACGTCTACACTGCAATAAAACACCTGTGGCTGGCCTGTGTCAGCCAACATGGTCTTGCCGGGCTTGGGCTGCGGGGCTATAAAATTGTAATGTAGATGTCCAGGCTTGGGCTGGAGCCTGGGCTCTGGGACCCTGAGTGTCGACTTACCCTAAGAGAACACGTGCACTCATTTGCTTTACTAGAACAGGTTCCTACAAAGAGCCTATGTTTTAATTTGGAGCACACGATGAGTGCTCTTGGACTCAGCCCAACCTTCAGTGCAAAGCAAAAGGTGGCTAGGCATGAGCTCAAAATGAGTAGCCAGAAGAATTGAATTGGAAGGAGTTATTGACATATGAGGTCAGAGGTCTATTGGATGGAGCCCAGGGACGAAACCCATGGTAGGAAGGAAATAGTGGATGAGTTTTGCTCTGTCATTCTAGGTGGGATGGTTTCTTCACACTGAAAACAGAGTGGAGAGGCCTAGTATGAAGGTATATGTAATATACATTATATTTAGATAATATACACGCCTTTTGGAGAAGACTTAAAACCAAGGCCTTGATTGTTTGTTGTCATTTAAATTTTGCTGCACTTTTTGCTGAGGTAAAGGGATTAACTGGAGTATGTTGGCTAAATTCCGATTTAGCTAATTTAATTTTTCTTACTTAAATTGCCCGAGGAGTTCTAATAAGATAACTTATTCTTCCCTTCCCTTCTTTAAAGGCTTAGATATCCCCTTCCATGCACAGATCTCAAAGTGCTGCAGTGGATTGTCACAACAATCATGCACTTGACGTTGACTAAATGAGCCTGGCAATTGAATCCCCTTTTCACCCCAGCTGTCCATCCAGACTGTGGTTGAGATCTGGCAGTGGAAACCTGGTATTGAATGAATATAGAGACTGAAACGTGCTGAATCCCTACCTGGAACTTGGCCATGATAGCTTCTGAATGAACAGAAATAGCCAGGGAATTCTGCCCCATTGTGAGGCAAGCAGAGAAATCCCATTCTTTTCATGCACATGGAATAAAGAGAGTATCCAGCAATGGATGTTGGTGCCCTCTTGGAATGGATTCCGTCTAGTGTCCTGCTTATAGTACTCTCTGTGGACCTAATTCTGCTCCTCTGGAAGTCGATGGTAGTCTTCTCTTATACGTCAAGTGCAGTTGGATCTGTGCTTCTGTCACCCAGGATACGACTATAAGGAGCAATTAGCTCTCAGCAGGTGGGCTGTTCAGATTCCTGAGGTTTCCAGCAAACCTGAGATGTCATCTCTCATTGAGCTGTGAGATGCCAGAACTATCCTGGGGAGGTGAATGTGGAACAACAAGACCCAGTTTTCAGCTACCAGACATAGAAACACAAGGGATGGGCCGACCTGAGGGAGGAGAAGAAGATGGAGAGTTTAGAAGCAGCAGGTCAGCGGCAGGCAGTGTTAATTGCATTCATGTAACCCAAATACGCATGCAGCTGAGACTAGGTTTCTGCTTGACCATCAGAAATGTGACTAGGGGTGAAAGGACCCCCTTGAAGCGCCTTGTACGCCAGGGTTGCTGCCCTGGATTCTCTGTCACGCATTCCAAAGGGATATTTCCCTTTCTTGAGTGCCTCTTTTTATTTTTCTTCTTCTTTTCGGGCCATTTTACTTGGGGCATGTGCTCAGCAAGTGAAATCTGATGAGAAATAAAACTTCAAACCTTGCTCCTCGTCCTGCCAACCTCTTGTAGAGAGGAAATAGCTTAATTTAATAAATCTGGATTTGGAAACCTCTTTGCTTTACTCTTCTGTGTGGAAACAGTGACACTAAAAGAAAGGCTTCAGGGTTTGTTGTTGTTTTGTTTTCAGTGTCTTTTATTTATTTGGTTTATTCCAAGTGAAGCTCGTACGGAAGTAAAATTAATCTACAAAAAGTCAGTTTCAGGCTTTTTTCCTCCTCCTTTTTCAGGTGGGAGTTAGGGGGAGAGAGGGGACTTTATCCTGCAGGGTTTTCCCAAATCAAGTCAAGTGAATCTCATATGGGAGCTCTTCTCAAATGAAAAGCAAGTACGCTTGTTTTTCTGACCCCCAAGAGGGCGCTGGGTGCTCTGACTGTGATGAGTGTGAACTTTCCCCCGCAGCCACGTTAGAGGAGTCAATGTTGTGGGTCGATGGTTAGGAGGGCAAAATGAATATGACACAGAAGCTGAGTTCTTTTCCCACCCTCAGTGCACTTGGAATGGAGGGACTGGCAGATTCATTTCAAATGATCTTGAGTCTTTGGGTCATTCGTGAAATGAATTCTGTTGTTACAGTTACTATTTATATTGCGATACCATCTAGAGGCTCAGATCAGGGCCCCATTGTGCTAGACACTGTACAAACAGTGAGTGAGAAACCATCCCTGCTCTAAAGAACCTACACTTGGGACAAGACAAAGGGCAACAGAGATAAAATGACTTGCTCAGAGTAATAGAGCAAGTCGGTGCCAGAGCCAGATATAGACCCCAGACCAGCATCACAGCCCTGTCCACTAAACAACGCTGCCCCTTGTTCGTAGCACAGCTGCAGTGAAGTATTGCAAAGATTATTGATTTCCCAGGGCAGCTGCAGGAACTGGAATTGCAAAGTGGGTCAGGAGTATTATCCCCCCGATAAAGTACCCAATGAAAACTGCAACTGTCTAAGAAATACCAAGACAAACATAAGCCATGATCGTGAAAAGGAGGAGCAATGGCGCAAACCCGTACAGCATGGACAACAGCCAAAAATATGGTGGGTGGGTAGAGGGAACCCTTACAAATTGGAAGATAGACACATAGGGACAAATTCAGACCTGATGCAAGAAAACATAGTTCCACTGGGTCAAGAGACTTTTAACAACGCTTAACCCTGCCACTTGTTTTCCAGTTACAAAAGACATGGACATTTTCTGAAATCTTCGTCCATCTGACTCCTCTTCGTATCAAGGAGAGGCAAGATAAGGTGAATTGCAAGCAAAAACATAATGTACCACATTCTGATCTCGTTCACGTTGGTATAACTCTGAAGTAACTGACTTCATTCAAGTCATTCCAGATTTACGCTGAGGTCAGAATCAAGCTCAATAGTTTGTTGTTTTTTTTAGACTCTGAAAAATGTACTTTATTGCAGTCATGTGATCCACCACTCTAAAATCGATATAAAAAGCTATTAAAATGTGGTTTTGTTTCTGTGTCTAATAAAGTGCATTACGGTGCACGTCTCATTATACACTATATCAAAAAATATATGTGTGGGATTTTCAAAAGTACTCAATATTGGTCTAACAGTTCCCCGTGGGAGCTTAATCATTGACTTCAGCAGGATCAGAGTTAGGCCAATGCTGAATACTTTAAAAAATTACACCCTATGTGTATATTTTGCCTAGAAGAGGGTCAAACTAAGAACCTGGATCTATGAACTCAAGCTGCTGCATGAGATATAGTGGCGGGGTGTAGGGGAAGGAAAGAGATAAGGTAGGTGTTTACTTCACTTTTGGAAGGTCACCATATTGTTTGTCCAGTTCAAGGACAGTTTTGGCCTCTTTGCTGATTCTTGCAACCAGGGTGTTCAATAGGGTGTTGGCTTTTGTGATGTGGACTCCTGTCCTGTGGGGAATAAAACTCAGAACTACCAGCTCATTTCTATGGCTCACAGAACAACCACAGGGTGGTTACTAAATTTATCCCAAACCCAGAGAGAGGGACAGAAACACAGCTTCATTTTTGTTAACTGCTAATGATACGTCTTGGTGAATGTTAGGTTTGAACTGGCAACCTTTAGAGGTGAAAGGTTCCATCTGCTATCACCAGTCTTCTGAGTTACTCAGTCTGCTGATACATCAGCATGTTTAAATAACATTTAATGGGCCAAAATGTACGAAGCAATCAATGGCTATCAACCACCACTGTCATTAACGGCAGGAATACATTACCCCAACTCCATAGGCATTGGGCCGGATGCTCAGCTTGTGTAAATCAATGTCACCAATTTAGACTGGTTGAGAACCTGTCCCATTATCCCTCTTATAGAAGAGAAAACTTGCAGCCAGCACATATTATATATAATAGCCTCAGTCTGTGTACAAAACTGCAATGGACCCCAATAGGACCTGAAGTCTAGCATCATAAAGTTGCAACACAGGGTGGAATGCAGCTTGCTGAACTTTGTGGCTCTAACCTGAACTCATAACTCTTGAGGTTCAGTGAATTCGCTAAGGAAACAGAGCTCCTAATTCAGTTGCTATCCCTCCCCTGGTGCTTCATGGCTTCTGACACTCCTAGAACCCCTTGCTGGGAATCCAGATTACATGGGCTGGTTGCAAGGCTAAGAGCCTGTTCACGTGCTGCTCCCTGCAGTCCCACAGGGGAGATCAATCTTACGTTTCACAACAGACTAAAGACGTACCTGACTGAGCCGAATGCCCGGCGGTCTGTCTCCAGTGCTCTGTGGCAGCTGCAGCTGTTACCACTCCCTGGCTGCAGACTCATGGTGGCCAGGAGAGTGCGTGGTCGGCCTAGAGACTGGCGGTCTGTCTCTGCCTTGCTCCCTCATTCTGTCAGATCCATATATTATATCAAATATCTTTAAAGAGCACAATTTGAATGCTAGGTCTTATAATTCCATCTCGGGAGTTCTGATGACTCAGGCTTGGTTCTTGTGGTTTATGATGTCACCAGAACCCGTCGATGGAATCGCAGCCCCATAATTCACAGTTACCCTGTTATTTATTCTGCACAATATATGGCTGCAGTTTAATCACCAGGGTAAATTGCTGAAGCATCTTTGTGGAAACTATAATGTTACTGTAGCAGTATCTAACGCAGCACTGATTCAGCTGTGATGGCTAATGCAGACAAGACAATCCATAATCCTATTAGCACTACTGCATCTACTAAGCAGGACAAACCTCAAAAACTTCAAATGTGATGGGCCAAATCCAGACCTAGCATAAGTAGATGCAAATCCTTTGATTTCAGTGGACTTGCTCCCACTTAAACCAGATTTTAACTTGAGCCCCAGAAATTAGGAGGTGGATCCAAGCTTTCCAAGCCTATGCAAAATTATGATAAAAATTTTGTGCAGACAAGTTTTCTGATGAGATTCTTGCTACTTCTGGTTAAAATACTGTAAGACCAACCTTTCCCTATGGTATTTTTGTCTCTTCCAGTTCCAGTTCCTGAAATCAGTACTGAAGATACTCAAACTGAATATTTCAGAACCTCAAATATTTAAGGCTTGAATTTGTTTTGTTTTTTTAAATGGGCAAAAATTTCAGGAGATTTCTTATTTTAGCTGAACTGCCTCAGGTCTACCTAGCTGATACTGCATAATATCTCCACGCATGGGGTGTGTTGTACCATGTGGCATCCGAATGATGCCACGTCACTGTGTTGCAATGGTTCATTTAAGTAAAAACAAGACAAAAAAGGGTGGCAACATATTTTTTGCTAATCCTTGTATTTTATGTAATCTCCCAGGCTGAGATTTCCATAGATGCCTAAGGTTTTTGGACACCCCATTCCATCTAAGATTGAAAATCTTCTGTCAAAACTGGTTTTTGACAGACAATTGGGATATTGACTAAAGATTTTTTTTTTTTTGCATGCAAATTGTCTTGTTCCCACAGAAAATTTCAAGTTTTTGTTAAAAACATCAGAATTCAGGGGTTATTTTAATGAAAAGTGAAAATTTTCAATGGAAAAAACTTTCCACGGGAAAATGAAATTCTGATCAGCTCTAGCCAAATCCTTTAATGCAGCTTTGCAAATCTCAGCCCATTTTTTCTCTCTCTCCCCTCTCAGCATTTGCAGAGCATTATCACCGTGCTGTGCACCACAGCTCACCATGTCCAGCGGCTTATTAGTCTGCTGTTATGGGGAATGTCATTTTACAATGTAACTTCTTTTTCTTAAAGGAGTGGTTTATTATTTTCTACAAGGAATCATTGTTTTAACCTGAGCAACCAACATGTGTTTCATGAGATATCACCTTTTAAACACTTAGCAGTTGAGTTTCAGTCATCAGACTTTGCCGTCCCTGGATTCATACGGTTATACTGTTCTAGTAACTTGATACAGTGTAACAGGGGGAAAAAAGCCTTTAAATTTATGGTGGGTCTCCGCTCTAATCATGTTGTTGCTTAGACTTTGTCTTAGCTATCAATCATTTTTAATGACAGTTTCAGAGAAAAGAGCTGAAAAGCAAATCTTACCCGACTTTCTCATCACTGGTGGCATGTCATAACTTAAATCAAACCTTTTTATGGCAGAGCATTGCATTATGGAAGTTATGCAAACTAAGGGCTAAACCCTGCCCTGTCCTTAATGAGTGCAGGGAACCCCTTCCAGCACAGGAGCAGGGCAAGATATCCCCTAGAATGAAATCCTGGCTCCCCTCGGGTCAGTGGCAAAACTCTCATTGATTTCAGTGGAGACAGGATTTCACTCCTTTCCTCCAATGTGCTGATTGTGTCTGTGTCCCAAAGAGAGCATGGTCAGCTGGCACAGGGAAGTGCAATGGCCTGTGTTATACAGGAGGTCAGACTAGATAATCACAGTGGCTTCTTCTGGCCTTATAATCTACGAATCATAGGTGCCAACTTTTTCTCTACCCAGGGTGGTGCTCGACCCCCCCCCCCCCTCTGCCCCAGACCCACCCCCACTCCACCCCTTCCTCCAAGGCCCCACCCCTCCCCCACCTCTTCCTGCCCCTGCTCCGCCCCCTCCCTGTCTCTTCCTGTCCACTCCCCTGAGTGCACCCCATCCCCACTCCTCCCCCTCCCTCCCAGCACCTCCTGCATGCCGCTGAACAGCTGCTCCGTAGTGTGCAGGAGGTGCTGGGAGGTAGGAGTTGATCAGTGGGGCCGCCGACGGGTGGGAAGCGCTGCGGGGGCGCGGGGGGGGGGAAGCTTGGCTGCCGTTGGATGCTAAGCAACCACTGAGCACCCGTGGAGTTGGTACCTATGTTATGAATCTATGAGGTTCTCAGGCTAGGCCCACGCATCCTCTGTGTACATGTTATGGTCAGCAGCAGGCCGTTGGACGGGAAGTGCGGTGCCAGAGGTGCATCTTTGTAATGGCCCCATCCTGCTCCAACTGAAGTCAAAGACTCACTGAACTGGAGGTTTAGTGGATAGGGCGCTGAAGTGGGTTTCACAGAACTAGGCTCTGCTCCTGGCTTGGCCACTTCCCCTCGCTGTGCCCCTGTTAACCCCCCCCCCACCACCCTTTGTCTATTTAGACAATATGCTCGTTGGGGCAGGGACTGTGTCTTAGCCATGTATACACTAGGAACGCTATACTTGGGTACTACACCGGCAAAGCTCGCCTCGTGTGGACACAACTTATACCGGCAATGCTGTGTTTTTACTGGTATGCTGTAGCTTATTTCACTGCCCCCAACGTTATACCAATAAAAGGGCCTTTTTGCCAGTATAACTACGCCTGCGCAAGGGGCTTTTGCTGGCACACCTCTGTCAGTCACAAATCACATCCCTGATCGCTGCGGCTCTGCCGGCAGAAGTCTGTAGTGTAGACATGGCTTTATGTTGTGCGTGTTCAATCCTTAGAACAGCAAGGTGCTGCTTTTGGCTGGGGCCCTTAGGTGCTGCTGTATTATAAATACTAATAATAATTGGATAGAGCCCTAAAGGAGCAGCAAGAAGCTCTGAAGAGCACATTACCCCCAGGTCCTCTGCAACATCCTGGCCTTTGCTTGGCTGCTGCCACTCTGTGGTCTCCCCTCGCGCTGGCGTTGTTCCTTCTGGAAGAATGTTCCCAGTTGCAGTCTCCTGCTTGCTGTGTTCTTTCTGACTCGCATTTTGGCATGTTGGGTTTGTCTGATTTTATTCCCACAAGGGCTTTGTTGGGTTGATTGTTTGAAGCGTTGTCAAGGCCAGCTTTTGTCACACTTGCTTACTGTACTCCTTGAAGATGCCCATGGATTTCAACGGGGCTACTCATGGAGTAAGGTGCATCCAGAGTGAACAGAGTCTGGCCCTCTGATCTCCAAGGAACTATTCATGGAGGTAAAGTACTGCTCCAAATAAATATGAGTATCATCATCTGGCCCACCGACTTTGTAGCCCATGATTATGCAGTATCGCTTTGTGTCCCACTCTAGTGCCTGGACCATATAGATGTTTATGAGCCTGCTATGGCCTTTGAGACAACAGAACTGGCTCTTTTAGCGGAGGCAGTAGAGGCTTGTGGTTTTATATCGCAGGTCCTGAGTTCATTCCCCAGAGCCAGTGAACGCATCCTTGGGCGTCATGTTATAATGTCAGTGAAACTACTCGCAGAGTAAGGGGCTACTCACTGTGAGTAAGGGTGACAAAGTCCAGCCCTAAATTAATACAGCATCTTTATGGATCCAGTCCTGTCCTTTCTTTTTTCAGTCCCCACGTTTGTGTCTATAAACTGAGCCTGGACTTCGAGGTTCAAACTAGCTTAGATTTGAGAGGGTCAAGCAAAGGGCACTATTTAAACCACTATTCATAAATGTCATTTGTTGCCTGAGAACTGGAGTGAGGATTTGATTGGATTTTGAAAGATGTGATTCATAATTACACCAAGGACTTGTCTACACTTGGAAGTTAATGTGGAATAAGGTGAATAGAAGGTGAATATGACTGTTCCTAATCAACTCCGTATCTGGATGCTCTTATTCTGAAATCAGAGTACCTCATTCCAAATTAGCCTAATCTATACAGGAAGCTAATCAGGAGTCATTAATCAGGAATAGCTACTCCAGACTAACTCCATGTGTAGATGAGCTCCAAGGGCTTGTCTACATGCAGTGGCAAAGCATGCTAGAGTGGTTTGATTTCTAAAGCGCACCAATATGTTGCATGTTAACTGGCCTGTGTAGACCCCTCTGACACAGACTAAAAGTTCTCCAATGGGACAGCACAATGTTAAAGTGCACTAGGGAACTTTTAGTTTTTGCCAGCAGGGTCTACATGGGCCAGTTACAGTTTACGGCACAACATGCTGATGTGCTTTAGAAGTCACACCCCTTTACATTACTAGAGCGCTGGAAAGGGGTCATATTTAAAAGGAGAATCAGACCCTTGTTGGACAGATTTTTACCCAGTGTTGGTTTCCGGGTGGAATGAGAGAGAAAGGAACCTTCTGAACAGGTTTCCACCTTTTGGATAACGCAATGCAAGATGTTTGTTTATTGCAAGAAGTTTTAATGGGGCCGACAGCCTCAGGGTATACACCACTCCACTTCAGGCTTTAGATATTCCGAGATGCATTAGGAACAATTGCCTTGATCTTTTATTACTCTGGTAAATCATTTATTCTGGTTGCCTACTTATGAATTCCTCCTCATCCACCTTATCAGATATAATGATCATGGTATATAGCCCTCTCACCCATGTTCTGCAGATTTGCATACATAGCTCACTGATTATAAACTAACTAATGAACTATAACAGCTCAGCTCCTTTGAAGAACTCCCAGTCTTGTAATGGTAACTTGCCGCCACCCTTTTCAGTAACAGCCCAGGTTCGGGTTTGGGTTTGAACTCCCTTGGCATTCAGGGGGGTTTGGATCTGGGGTATTGTATTGGATCTGTCTTTACTATGTTACTGACTCTTATTGACTCTAACCGGATCATACAGAACGTACACTGAAAGTTCCTATGCTCTTCTCTTCCCTAGTATGTATTTTTAGGCGTTAGCAATGCGTTTAACGACTTCTTCTACAAAGGGCTATCAAGGTCCCCTGGTTACCCAAACGTTTGGCTCCATGGCATTTGTACTGCTTTTAATCGGTATGTCCTGGTACAGGGATTTGGAATGCTGGTGTGTGCCACGCCTCTGGGTGTGCCCAGGATTGATGGTAGGTGTGTGTGTGTGTGTCAGGGCTGAATGGCAGGCTGTGCATGTTAAAAGCTGTGGAAGCTAGGAATACCATATCTAACATGCACTAGGGCTCAGCACTTTTATTGATGACATCTTCATCATCTGGACCCATGGAAAAGAAGCTCTTGAGGAATTCCACCATGATTTCAACAATTTCCATCCCACCATCAACCTCAGCCTGGACCAGTCTACACAAGAGATCCATTTCCTGGACACTACAGTGCTAATAAGCGATGGTCACATAAACACCACCCTATACCGGAAACCTACTGACCGCTATACTTACCTACATGCCTCCAGCTTTCATCCAGACCACACAACATGGTCCATTGTCTACAGCCAAGCTCTATGATACAACCACATTTGCTCCAACCCCTCAGACAGAGACAAACACCTAGAAGATCTCTATCAAGCATTCTTACAACTACAATACCCACCTGCTGAAGTGAAGAAACAGATTGACAGAGCCAGAAGAGTACCCAGAAGTCACCTACTACAGGACAGGCCCAACAAAGAAAATAACAGAATGCAACTAGCCGTCAACTTCAGCCCCCAACTAAAACCTATCCAGCGCATCATCAAGGATCTACAACCTATCCTGAAGGACGATCCCTCACTCTCACAGATCCTGGGAGACAAGCAAGTCCTTGCTTACAGACAGCCCCCCAACCTGAAGCAAATACTCACCAGCAACCATACACCACACAACAAAAACACTAACCCAGGAACCTATCTTTGCAACAAAGCCCATTGCCAACTGTGTCCACATATCTATTCAGGGGACACCATCATAGGGCCTAATCACATCAGCCACATTATCAGAGGCTCGTTCACCTGCACATCTATCAATGTGATATATGCCATCATGTGCCAGCAATGCCCTTCTCCCATGTACCTTGGCCAAACTGAACAGTCTCTACGTAAAAGAATAAATGGACACAAATCAGACGTCAGGAATTATAACATTCAAAAACCAGTCGGAGAACACTTCAATCTCTCTGGTCACTCGATTACAGACCTAAAAGTTGCAATTCTTCAACAAAAAAACTTCAAAAACAGACTCCAATGAGAGACTGCTGAATTGGAATTAATTTGCAGACTGGACACCATTACGTTAGGCTTGAATAAAGACTGGGAGTGGATGTGTCATTACACAAAGTAAAACTATTTCCCCCTGTTTATTCCCCCCCATCCCTGACTGTTCCTCACATGTTCTTGTCAACTGCTGGAAATGGCCCACCTTCATTATCACTACAAAAGGTTTTTTTTCTCTCCTGCTGGTAATAGCTCACCTTACCTTATCACTCTCGTTACAGTGTGTACGGTAACACCCATTGTTTCATGTTCTCTGTGTATATAAAATCTCCCCACTGTATTTTCCACTGAATGCATCCGATGAAGTGAGCTGTAGCTCACGAAAGCTTATGCTCTAATAAACTGGTTAGTCTCTAAGGTGCCACAAGTCCTCCTGTTCTTTTTGTGGATACAGACTAACATGGCTGCTACTCTGAAACCTGTCACTTTTATACTGTGCCACCTTCTGTTTGGGCCCTGCTATGATCACCTTTTCCAGTCTAATCAAATCGTGTCCCCCCAGTGCTGTGCCAGTGACAATGGGGGTTGCGTGGAGGAGGACAGAGATTCAGATTGTTCTATTTCTACCTCTGAAGTCCTTTCAGGGATACTGGCTTTAGCTCGTCTCACCCCGTCGTTTCCACTGGGGCTGAGTCATTGCATTCAGTGTGCCTGCACTGACACCTTGGAGAGACTTGGGTTGTTCTCTTGTCTCACTTCCACTCTCTCCCAGGGTGGATGCGCGCCCTGGAGGTATGTGGTTTGTCTCAAGATATAAGACGTCCTCTCTCGACGACTACGTTACTTCCACAAGCTACAGAGGGCTGGCAAGAGGGAGACCCACTGAGATCCTTGCTAACAAGCCCACGCAGCTGGAACAAGAAACAGGCACCTTTTAATCTCCTCTCAGAAAGACCCAAGCCACCGGAAATGAACAAACACACACACACACACACTGCAGAGAGGGCTCAGCGAGGAGGGGAAGAGGGGATATTATCCAATTAGGTGGGGGAGGGAGAGCGAGCCAGCAGGACGCACCTGTCAATCAGGGCAGACAGCTGTGGCTCCCCGTATTCTCCTGGCTATCGCTGTACTGACAGCTAAATAAATAGGTAAACAATACAAAAGAAAGCAAGAGGCAGTGGCTTTGCTTCCAAGCAGGGTGGGCCAGGTCTCCACAAGTTCAGCGTGCTCAGCAGGAGGGCAGACTAGATGATCGTAATGGTCCCTTCTGCCTTAAAATCTGTGAGGCTAGGCACACGTTACCTTCCCATCACTTTGGGGAATGGGCCTTCTGATCTATCTATGTGTCCTATCTCTCCATCTCTCCCCAACCATTCAGGTTCTAATACTGGTGCCCATCACAACTCTATCTGACCTCTGCCCTAGGACTTGGGCTCACATCCAGGGCTGACACTGCAGAAGGATGCTGCTGTGTTATGGGGTCTGCCCTTCGGATGAGACACTAACCTGTGAGATCCCTTCTGCCTGATAGGTGGGTTTGGCCCTAGGAGATCCAACTGACTCCATGGTGCTTTTGGGAAGGAGGAAGGGATAACACCAGTATCCTGGCTACGATCTCTCAGTAAAACAGCTTCTAATCAAGGCTGTTGCTGAACCCTTACTTGACAGTTGCATTGATATGGTTGCGTTGGTTTGAAAGCCTGGCACAATCTGGGTGTGAAAGTAGCTATACAATGCCAAATTCTGTTATAGAGGCTCCTACCACTCTGGTATCCTGCGCAATTTTGTAAGGTTTGTGGCTGAATGAGGAAAGGGAATTTTTCTTTATTCTCCTTTCAGATTCCTGTTAGAAGAAGCCCCATGCTCCCTGCTGATATACTTTTCAACCTCAAGCAAAGAAAGGTCTTGAGAACTCAAGGCAACTGTGAGATGGGACAAATGCACACAACATGCCATGGGGCTTCCTTGATGTTTGCCTGTCAGAGTGCAAGATCCACCCATTCATGTGCATGATAACTGTGATTAACTGCACACACAGGGCATGTGAGCATTTGAGAGTATACATGTGGTTTAGGGGGCCATGTGAGAGTGCATATGACAATGTGCGTACTCATTCATATGTGTGCAATGTGCGTCTACGGCTCTTTATACCTATTTGAGGTTGAGCATAAAGGGAGTTGGACTCTGGTCTCTATTACACCAGTGTCAATGCAGAATAGAGCTTAATGGAATTGCTTCAGATTTGCATGGTCATAGCTCAAAAGCAGAATTTACTCCCTTACTCTGTGTGTTTGTACACATTTGTATTCAAGTGCTTAGAAATGATTGTGTGTGCTGGGTCTTCAAATGTGTGTGTGTGTGCTTGGAAATGCATGAATGGGTATTCTTTTCTACATGTGTATTCATGTATGTGCCCTGGCATCTGCACGTGTTTTGAGGTGTGTGGGAGCCTATTATGGGAGTGGGTGGGTGAGGTTCTGTGGCCTGCCATGTGCTGGTCAGACTAGATGATCACAATGGTCCCTTCTGGCTTTAAAAGTCTGAGTGACATTCATCTGTATTAAAAATTATTTTTTTTCCCTTTTGTGTATGCCTCCATGCCAGTTCGTCTGGGTGGGAGGTCCTGCTGTGTGCAAATGTCCCTGTCCGCGTGCCTTTCTTTACATCCATATATGTGTGTTGTGGGGACTGATACAAGCATAAGAGTTGGTGTATCGTTGTGCCAATGTGGGCATTCATGTGGGTGTACACAAGCTTGTGTGTCTGGGTCAGCATTTTTGTTTGGGAAATACAGTAGAGGAGAGTCATACAATTGTAGAGCTGGAAGGGACCTAGAGAAATCAAGTCCAGCACCCTGCCCTGAGGCAGGACCAAGTAAAACTAGACCATCCTTGACAGGTGTTTGTCCGACTTGTTCTTAAAAACCTCCAATGGTGGGGATTCCACACCCTCCTTGGAATCTTATTGCAGAGCTTAACTACCCTTAGAGTTGGAATGGCTTTCCTAATATCTAACCTACATTCCCCTTGCTGCAAATTATGTCCTTCAGTGGCCATGGAGAACAATTGATCACTGTCCTCTTTATAGCAGCCCTTAAAATATTCGAAAACTGTTATCAGCTCGCTCAGTCTTCTTTTCCCAAGACTAAATATGCCCAGTTTTTTTAACCTTTCCTCATAGGTCAGGTTTCCTAAACCTTTGATTGTTTTTTGTTGCTCTCCTCTGGAGTATCTCCAGTTTGTCCACATCTTTCCTAAAGTGTGGTGTCCAGAATTAGACACAGTACTCCAGCTGAGGCCTCACCAGTGCCGAGTAGAGCGGAACCATTACCTCCCATGTCTTATATACCACACTCCTGTTAATACCCCCCATAATATTAGCTTTCTTCACAGCTGCATCACACTGTTGACTCATGTTCAATTTGTGATCCGCTATAACCCCCAGAGCCTTTTCAGCAGTGCGACCACCTAGCCAGTTATTCTCCATTTTGTAGTTGTGCATCTGATTTTCCCCTTCCTACTTTGCACTTGTTTTTATTGAATTTCATCTTGTTGAATTCAGACCAGTTCTCAAATTTAAGACCATTTTGAATTCTAATCCTGTCCTCCAAAGTGTTTGCAACCCCTCCCAGCTTGGTGTCATCTGCAAATTTCATAAACTCACTCTCCCCTCTATTATCTGAGTCACTGGACTGACCCAGGACTGACCCTTTTGGGACTCCACTGATTATGCCCTCGCATTTTGACAGCAAACCACCGATAACTACTCTTCTGAGTACAGTCTTTCAACCAGCTGTGCATCCACCTTATAGTAATTTCATCTAGACCACATTTCCCTAGTTTGTTTATGAGGATGTCATATGGGACTGTGTCCAAAGCCTTATTAAAATCAATATATGTCACATCTACTGCTCCCCACACATTCAATAGGCCAGTAACCCTATTAAAGAAGGAAATTAGGTTGGTTAGGCATGAATTGTTTTTGACAAATTCATGCTGGATAATCCTTATAACCCTATTATCCTTCAGACACTTACAAACTGGTTGTTGAGTAGTTTGTTCCAGTATCTTTCCAAGTATCAAAGTTAGGCTGACTAGTTTATTATTCCCTGGGTCCTCTTTCTTCCCCTTCTAAAAGACAGGTACTAGGTTTGTGGTTCTCCATTCTTCTGGGACCTCACACGTCTTCTAAGATAATTAAAGGTTCTGAGATTGCTTCAGCTAGTTCCTTAAGTACCCTCAGATGAACGTCATCAGGGCCTGCCGACTTGAATACATCCAGCTTCTCTAAATATTCTCTAACCTGATCTTTCCCTATTTTGGCTTGAATCCCTTCCCTCTTGTTGTTAATATTGTGTTGAGTATTTGGTCACCATTCACCTTATTAGTGAAGAGTGAAGCAAAATACACAGTAAGCATCTCCGCTTTCTTGATGTCCTCAGTTATTAGCTCTCCTTCTGCACTAAGTAGAGGACCTACTCTTTCCTTTGTCTTCCTCTTGCTCCTAATGTATTTAAAGAACCTCTTCTTCTTGCCTTTTATGTCCCTTGCTAGAAGAAGGATGGCACAGTGGCTAGGGGCACTAGCCTAGGTCACAGGATACTTGGGTTCAATTTCCTGCTCCCTCACAGACTTCCTGATGTCGGTGTGACAAAGATAGCAATTTCCTGGAGACTTGGGAAACCTTATTGAATTAAGTTTAAGTATCTTTAGGTTCCATTATATTAGATGAATTGTTTATATATTATTGTGGGCTGCGATTGTAAGTAACCTCTCGAGGGAGGAGATGTGAGACATGGTGATTGAAAGGACTATAGTGAAAATGTGCCAGACAAGAATGGACTTTTGGACAATACATGTGAAGTGGCTTGCCTGGGGAATACCTGGGGAGAGGGGAATGCAATTTCCCCACCTCCGGTTATGCAAAACCCCAGCCTTTTGATGTTTTGCCCTGAAGAGAGGGTGATTGTCTGCTGATCACCAGTTACATGAGGCCAAGATCAAAGGCCCAAGTTGGATAAGGGGAAGACTGAACTATTCCTGGTGATTCTGGTTCTGAATTTGAGACAGTTATGAACTTGTAATCATGGAGAAAACCCATTTGCAGGTTTTGAAGGACTGACACCTACCAGAGCTCCAGGATGGAGTTGGGGTGATCTCTGGCAAGCTTTTTAGCATGCCTGGAGGTTCTTTTAAATACATTTTCTCTTTAATGATTTCACCTTAAGAATAAATGTGTGTGGCTGTGTGTGGTAACCTGTGACTGCTGGCAATTATGGCTGTTCATAGCCTTTGGAGAGCTGGACTCCTTAGACTATCTGGTTTGCTGGGACTATCATGGTGTAGGCAGGGAGCAGAGCAGCTTGGAAAGGAAGGAGAGACACACGAGTCTGTACCTGAGAGAGCCGACTGCTGAGGAGCTGGGAGCCTAGAGTAAGTGCCCTTGAGGGACCATCCACAGGGAATACAGGTCCAGCGGCCCAGAACTGTGACGATTGGGGCAAGTCATTTAGCCTCCCTGTGCCTCAGTTCCCCTTCTGTAAAATGGGGATAATGGCACTTCCCTATTTCAGAAGAGTGTTGTGAAGGTAAATACATCAAAGATTGTGAGGTGCTCTGATACTACTGTAATGGGTACCATAGCCGGTCATACATTTTGAGTGCCGGGGCAAACCCCTTCTTTTACCCCTGGCAGCTGTGGGGGCAAGCAACACAGTTCCAGCCTATTGTCCTTGAGCATGTGCCCTGGTGTAGGGCCGGATAGCTCATTTCAGGCCAGGAGAGATGCTCTGCTGGCCCATGTCAGTCTGTGACCCTGACTAGCATGGGATGCCAACCACAACATGTCTGATAGCTGGCTGGAGGCCTGGTCTCTCTCAGCCAGCAGTCCACATGCTCTTGGAACCGCTATTTGTCAGTCAGCTTGGCGTAGGCAGGCTTCGCTCTTCACCAGGGTTTGAGCAGTAGGTAGAGAATTCAGCCCTGCTGCTGTGTGAGTGAGCGAGTGAAGGGGTTAAGGCTCTCTATGCCATCTTACCTCCTCCACCCCACCAATTACATCCAGGCATCACAGGGGAGACAGTGGTCATAAAGGGGTCTGCAAATGTATGTGTCTTTGTTTCAGCAAAGTGTGTGTCGGTATGTTTGTGGTGTGCATGCATGAGTTTATAGTAAGTATGAACCGATGCTTTCTTGCGTTTTGCGGGTGTGCTTAGGAATGCACACGTATCTGTTGACTGTGTGTGCGGGGGTATGTGGGCAGTTGTGCTGGGGCAGGTGTATTTGTGTTTATCATATGGATACATGGGTTTCTGTGTGTGTGTTATTCACACATATCTGATAGCAGCAAATAATGTCACCTCCCGACCTGGAACGTACTACAATGTTTTCCCATCCCTCCCAGGATTGAAACAACAACAAATAGCGGAAATACAGGAGGAGCTGATCCTATTCTCCTTTAAAGAGCAGTTAGCAAATTGGCAGCCCCCAGTGCATGCTGGATCCATGTTCACTTTTGCATTGGGGTTCAGAGAAGAGAGAAGCAACGATTCATTTGCCACTGCCCTCGAGCCAGGAAACCTTAGCGTGGCGAATTTCCAAGGCCACGGCACATTCATATCGAAAGAGAGTGTCAGGCAATCGCTCACACGCACAGACACACACAAAGAGGGAATGGTAGGAAGGGGTATTTTCAAAGCACCACAGCGGTTAAGAGGCAGAGACAATCTCGAGTTTTCAGGCCATGGCTGTCAGGATGCTGTGCTATATTCATCGCCCCCCACTCCATGGTGATAAAAATTTACACAGCCAACGAAACGAAGATTAATTTCATGTGAAAAGCTGACAGAATGGCCCATGTCATTGCTTTATTTATGCCAGCACTCAGTAACTCCGTGCAAGTTCCATTGAGGTGGCAGACACCCCGTCCCCTTGAGCCATCTCTTCTCCTCTCTAATGATGCCACCGTTTTGACAAAACCGAGCAACACAGCCGGTATGTGCGAAGTTGGAATTAATTTTCTTCTGAAAGGTCAAGTATGTTAATGAGCTTTTGGCTGCCTGTGTTTGCTTTCTTGTCTTTTTTTTTTTTTAAATGGGGAAGAAAGAAAAGAGGAGCGAAAAAAGGGGGGGAAGGCAGAAAGAAAGAAACTGCAGGCGGTATAAGTGCCTGTTTTATTTTTCTCATCTGCTCCTCTCATTCCTGGGCTCGGGCTGTGGCAGGAAGGGGGCTAATGGTATCGGTGGACTTCTGAGAAGGCTGCTTGGAGGGTTGAGAGCGGCTGTGGAGGACACACATGGCAGAGGTGGTGTAACCTGGCACCAGGGAGGTGAATTACACCTACAGTGCACTTGAGGAATTGGCTCCGGCAACATCTGCCTGCCGCCGGCATGGCTTTCTCTTGTCACTGTTGCGAAGCAGCTGAGCTTCCCGTGGCAGGGTTGTGTGTGTGTTGGGGGGCAGAGAATGAAGGAGAGGGTGAGATTGCTGGAAAGGAAGAGGGCTGGCCAGCAAGAATGTAATGAGAGAAATGCCATGGGTGGGGGGCATACAGACAGGATGGCATGTGTTGGGGTCAATGTCGGGGGCATAGGCAGATGAAAGAGCAGTTGCCCCCACCCCTTATATTTGCCATGGATTGTTAGACCTGTGTGGGCTGCCCCCTTTTATCCTCCAAATCCCTCCCTTGATTCCTAAGAGTTGATTCTGCCACGGTCACACACAGAGTAGCAACTTAGGAGTGTTGCTGGTTTCAGTGGGACTTCAGTGGGATCAGATGGTGATCAGCATGAATTAAGGTGGTAGAGCTGGGCTCTACGGGTATGTCTACCCAGCAAAGAGAACCCCGCAGCTGGCCTGTGCCAGCCGACTCAGGGTCACAGGGCTCGGGCTGAAGGGCAGTAGACATGGGACCCTCACTCCACAGGGTCCTAGAGTCCAGGCTTTAGACCAAGCCCAGAAGGCTACACAGCAATGAACCAGCCCAGCAGTCTGACCCCTGCGAGCCTGAGTCGGCTTCTTTGCTGTAGAGACATACCCTAAACAGCTGACTCAAAGAGGGAATATCTTCTAGCCAATTGCAGCAAGCAAATGGGAATCATGAAGCCTCAGTTCTAATCCTGGCTGCGCCACGAACGTTTTGTGCAACCTTGGGCTAGCTACTTAGGCTCGTATTTCCAAACCCTGGTCTTTCCCTGTTTTGGCCTCAGGGCAGTGTGCTGGACTTGATGATTTCTCTAGGTCCCTTCCACCTCTACAATTGTATGACTCTCCTCTACTGTATTTCCCAAACAAAAATGCTGACCCAGACACACAAGCTTGTGTACACCCACATGAATGCCACACAGGCACTGGGAATTCACGAGTGCTCACGGACACTGTTTTTGCAATGTAAGACCTGCTTTGTTGATGTATTCTCCCCCCTGCCTTCCGCGTTGCACAGGCTGTTTCCCTCGTTCATCCATTCCTGGGGCTCTGGTTGTGATCTGGTCACTTCTCATAAGCCCTGCTGGGTTAGGCCTGACCAGTACTTGACTGAAATCTTGGGTGTTGCCCAAAGTGACATTGTTGACCTTGGAGGTCATATACTTCAATGCGCTTGCTTAAGTGTAAGGATGAATGATGCAGAATGTAAAGATGCAAGGCTCATGCATGGAATATTTAAGAGTGTCCTTAACTCAGAATGATCCTTGCTTTAAATTTTAAACAACTGATTCTTACATACAAGTCCTCATCTATGTATGAACCATCAGTCCCCAGAACACACACACGTTTGCCCTCTGAGTCAGTACTGCCCCAATGGGGTGTTTCTGGGTGTGAATTTCAAAATCACCTAAGTGACCAATCTTATTGACTTTCAATTGATTTACAGTGAGACTTGTGTTCCTAAGTCACTTAGATCTTTTGAAAATCCCGTCCACTATGCTCGCTTTATCTCTCCATTAATCTAATCTAAGGTCTCAGCAATAGGATATCTAAGCCTCTCTTCTGTAGTTACTGTGCCCTATTTAACAGCTACTAAGTTCCACTCTAGAGATGGTTGCATTTTAATGGTGAGTGGGAGTGATTTGGGATAAGCATCGCTCCACAGCAATGGAATTATCTAACACATTTCAGGGACAAATGATGTTTAGTCATAGAAATATAGGGCTGGAAGTGACTTTGAGAGGTCATCTAGTCCAGGGTCCTGCTCTGTATCATGATTAAGTAAACCTAGACCATCCCTGACAGGTGGTTGTCCAACCTGTTCTTAAAAACCTCCAGTGATGGGGATTGAGCTTAAAAAACCTTATTGATCAATTCAAGCAAAGAAAAAAAAGATATACACAGTGTCCAGTATTCAGAAGTGTCCCCGCAAAACCTGGGGCCGGTTTTGTTCAATATCTTCATAAATGATCTGGAGGATGGTGTGGATTGCACTCTCAGCAAATTTGCGGATGATACTAAACTGGGAGGAGTGGTAGATACGCTGGAGGGCAGGGATAGGATACAGAGGGACCTAGACAAATTGGAGGATGGGGCCAAAAGAAACCTGATGAGGTTCAATAAGGATAAGTGCAGGGTCCTGCACTTAGGACGGAAGAACCCAATGCACAGCTACAGACTAGGGACCGAATGGCTAGGCAGCAGTTCTGCGGAAAAGGACCTAGGGGTTACAGTGGACGAGAAGCTGGATATGAGTCAGCAGTGTGCCCTTGTTGCCAAGAAGGCCAATGGCATTTTGGGATGTATAAGTAGGGGCATAGCCAGCAGATCGAGGGACGTGATCGTTCCCCTCTATTCAACATTGGTGAGGCCTCATCTGGAGTACTGTGTCCAGTTTTGGCCCCACACTACAAGAAGGACGTGGATAAATTGGAGAGAGTCCAGCGAAGGGCAACAAAAATGATTAGGGGTCTGGAACACATGACTTATGAGGAGAGGCTGAGGGAACTGGGATTGTTTAGTCTGCAGAAGAGAAGAATGAGGGGGGATTTGATAGCTGCTTTCAACTACCTGAGAGGTGGTTCCAGAGAGGATGGTTCTAGACTATTCTCAGTGGTAGAAGATGACAGGACAAGGAGTAATGGTCTCAAGTTGCAGTGGGGGAGGTTTAGGTTGGATATTAGGAAAAACTTTTTCACTAGGAGGGTGGTGAAACACTGGAATGCGTTACCTAGGGAGGTGGTAGAATCTCCTTCCTTGGAAGTTTTTAAGGTCAGGCTTGACAAAGCCCTGGCTGGGATGATTTGACTGGGGATTGGTCCTGCTTTGAGCAGGGGGTTGGACTAGATGACCTCCTGAGGTCTCTTCCAACCCTGATATTCTATGATTCTATGATTCTGTTCAGGAGAACTGGAGCAGGGGACAGTTAGTGATCTCTGTGCTGACACTGACTCTGCAAAATCCCGAGTGCCAGATGTTCAAGACAGCTCAGGGCTGGATTGTCAAGGGCTCAGCACCCCACAGCTGGAGCCAGGTTTGCAAAGGAATTCAGCTCCCAGCAACTCCCATCTTGCCTCTCATGGCCAGATTTTCAAAGGGACTCGGCTTCCAACATGCTGAGCAATTCTGAAAATCCAGCCTCTTATTTCAGGGCCTAAATGGTTGCCGAGCACTTTTGCAAATGTGACCCATACAGTACAGAGGGCAATGGCTCTTCTTCCTTGTATACTCATGGTACCATTCCACTCTGTTTTAGGGACTGTTATCAACCTGCCTTAGCATAATGTCCCATGTGTGGCAGCTGAGAGTTTGTTCCACATTTGGTCTGTCTCTTTCGTTCCATTTTCTCTCATGGGAGAGCAGCGGCGCCTGGAACGGAAAGGTCAGCATAGAGGTTACCCAAGCCTCTCTGAGTCTTAAGGCTTCCTGCTTTGCTAAGAAGAACTGCCAACATTTTCTCCACCACAGAACCCAACATCTCTCCCTATATCTTTCTCCCAGGACTTGAGTCTTCTCCTTGGTGGGAATCTGACCCTGGCATGAAGCTGCAGAGGGGCTGTTTAGGGGCTTTAGTTAATCCTTTGCTGATTATTGTTTTAAAATTGAAGGGCTAGAAGATTAATCATTTGAAAGGCAAAGACCCAAAGTAAGGGTGGTGTTGCTGGTAAATGATAATGTCATTGCAGGAACAGTGCAGAGGGAGGCGCAGCTAGAGAGCAGGGCAGGAGGAGGAATAGCAGGATCCATGGGAAAAGGAACCAGATCAAGGGAAGCAACCTGAGAGTGGGAGCTGGACAGGGGAAGATGAAGTGAGAGTAGGAAACAGAGAAAGAGATCTGAACCAGGGGCTGGATATAGAGAAACAGAGCAGGAGCCATACAGAGGGAGATGGGTCAGAGAGGGACAGATGTGATGGGCTTAAGTCCTTCTATTCATAAGCTGCCCTTAGAGATTTGCCACGAGACTCCCCTCTGACACAAGATTGGTAGAAACGGTGGGCCAGATCCTCTGCTCTATTTCCCTAGGCTAGATTGAGACCCCAGTAAACCGCTTCCTGGGATGTATTTTACAGCACCATATGCATCACATTGGGATTTGGCCCACTGTTTGCCAGTTATTTGTAGGGTTGCCAATTTTGGTTGGATGTATCCCTGGAGGTTTCATCACATTGAATACTCTTTAATTAAGGACTAATCTTTAATTCCGGGAGACTCCAGGGCAATCCTGGAGGGTTGGCAATTCTAGTTATTTGATATGGGCCAGGAAGGGAAGCTGAGCACATAACTCATCTATTGTTGTAGCACCCTGCATGGAACTTGGAAGGAGGAGGAGAGGTTGCAGGAAGGAAGAATTTGGAGGCAGCACCAGGAAGCCAGTCTGTGTGCACATGGCTGGAATGCTATCTGCAGTTGCAGCACCTCTATAAATAGTTTGCTTGATAAAGAAGCAGTTTAGTTTTAGACATACGGAGTTCTCTGCTGTTATTACCCAGCATGCAGTACATGAAACAATTGTAGGTTCCATATCAACATTGTTTTTTATTTAGATGTGAGTTTATTTAAAGAAAACCCCAAATCCTCATATTAAAAGTCCAAGGGTCCTTTTTACTTGTTTTTACATGGTTGTTATGCCCTTCACAGGACTCTTTCAGTGGTGCCACTAGTCAAACAGAGGGCCAGACACTGAATAGGAAAAGGAAATGAAAAAAGCATCAAGTGTTTCTCCTGGAGCCAGGAGGGTGAGAATTCTTTGTGTGGCTGATGTGCCGTGCTGTGTGGGGCCCGGGGAAGCACAGCTATCAGCTTACTTCAGTGGTACCCCATGTTACCTGATCTGTCAGACTTCAAAGGCATCAGTTTCAGGGGATATGGCGCTCTAGGTAGGCGGCAAAGTGCATGAAAAGTGGGGCAAAGAGGAGAGGAGAGGAGAGGAGAGGGAGGGTGTGGAGGTGAACAAGGGGGAGCCCTAAATCTCTCACAGGTTGAAAATCAGATGCGATGGTCTCCCCACTTCTGCTCACTTGCTAAGAGTGCAAAAGTCGGAGGGGAGGGGAGGGGAGGGGAGGGTTGGGTGGGGCTTCAGCTAAATAGAATGTAATGTTTTGCTAGAGGCAGCAACAGGGCGCTTCCCAGCTATCAGCTGGTGCTTTCACTCACAGGCATCTGTGATTGATGGGCAGAGAGTATAAACACCTCATTAGTGCTGTAATTCACTGGTTAGAGCTCAGAATCTGCTGTGGGAGAGAGGGGAAAGGGTTCAGAAACTTTAATAACGAAAAAAAATGAAGCCGGAGAAGAACGGATCTAAAGGCCACACAAATCATTGCGGGGAGTTATCCGACCCACTTTGAAAACTTTAATTGCTGGTAATGGCCAACCTGTTGGGTGGTATTTTATTAACACTAATAGATTTTTACGGGATATTTCTCACGTTGCTCTCCCAGAGCCTGAGGAATACATTAAATATTAAAAGTTAATGCTCTTGGTTGCTGTTTCAAGGATGCCCTGCTGATAACGAGCTTTCCCGCAAGTTAGGAGCTGGGAGAAAACACGAGCCACTCTTGCCGTTTACGACTTCTGCAGTAATAATGAGGGGAATGCTTGGAGCTTAAGTGGCACCTTCCAACTGTGGATCTCAAAGCCATGTCCAAATGTTCATGAATGAAGCATCACGTGTTTGATCCCTGGTTTACCAATGGATAAGGGAAGCACAAAGGTGCCCAAATCCCAATGAAAATCAATGGACCTAACTCCCTGAGGCTTCTTGGAGGCTAAGTCACCCAAGCCAATTGCTGAGGCAGGAGCAGAAACTGAGCGTCCTGTTTCCTAGCCAGGCCCCATGTACAATGGGAATGTACTGACACGCAGCAGTTGCATTTTTATAAAGATGTTGCATTTACTCTTGCTGGTGACACAGAAAAGGGCAGAGGGAAAGGGGCCCAGCAGTGGTGGAAGAGGCCATATAAAATGTGGGCACCTAGGAGAGGTTTTCAGGTGTAGGTACTTGCCTTACAGATGTGCCATGTACACAAGAGCACCTTAGGAAGGAGACTGTCAGGCTGTCTAGGCAGCTAAGGAAAAGGCATCTGGGCAGCAGCCAAGGAAGGGAAAGAAAACACTGGGAGTCCTATGCATAGGGTAGCTGGAGCTAGAATTAGGGTTCCTGTGGATAGGGCTCCCCACTCTAGGGTTAGGGTTCCTATGGGTAGGGTACTTGGAGCTGGGGTTAGGGTTCCTATGGGTAAGGCTCCCTGCCCTAGGTTTGGGTTCCTAGGGGTACTGGATTTGCAGCTGGGGTTAGGATTCCTGTTGGTAGGGGTTTCTGGAGCCAAACAGGCTGGAAGGTGGCTAAACTGAAGCAAGCAAGGTTAAATGGGTCGCCCACGCCCACCGGGTGAGATAGTGAACAAGCCAGGCTAGAACCCAGGAGTCCTTACTCATTAACCTCATCAAAAATGGAACCTATAATTCATCTTTGGTGCCCGCTGCTGCAGCTCCAGCAGTGGTGGCAATGATGGAGGTAGTACTGTAGACAGGTCTCAGGCCTTTAAACCAAGAGCCCTGCTCAGCCCACCTGTCTACATCTCCCACCAGTTATACCACTGGTGCTGAATTATAGGTCCGAGTGTTTATGCAACCAGGTTCCCGTGCCATGATGACCTGAAATGAGCAGCAGCACCAATCCCCTCTTGGCTAGAGTCGGCACAGAGCGTTCAGCAATCATCGAGCCCTCCAGGCCTGTCAGGCTGAAAGAGCAGCTTCTTCATGCCTGGTGTACAGGCTGCAGGCTGGATCTTAAATAGAGCTTGTCCAACTGTTAGCAACAACCAGCCCATTTTCCTGTTCATAAATGGGCTGTAAACCATTTGATTTGTACACGTATTTTTGCAATTGTTCTAGGAATGCTTTGGGCCTGATCTGCCATTTCTTCTCACCTCTTGTCACCATTAACACCTGTGCACTGGGAGTGCAGAGCATTTATCACTCTACTTTGGCAGCATTTGCCACCCACTTTTGCATTGGTTTGCTCCAGCTGCTTTGCACAGTTCTAGCTTAACCTGGCCGGTGAAGTTAGGTTCCCAACTGCTTTGGAGTGGTGCAAAGCAGCCAGAGAATAGCAGTGAATCTGTCCCCTGGAATCTGGATCAGGATTCTAGATCCTGCTTTGAGAGCCCAGGTCCATCGTGAGCAATGTGACTCTGTGGAGCAGCTGTCGTTGCGTAAGAAAGCAGGGGGGGCCTGCGAAGATCAAAAGTTGTCCTCTGTTGTGGAAGGTGGATCTCGGGACTGCAGATGGACAGAATGGAGGGCTGCAGGCTGCAGCTGCCAGCAGGCTCCGATTGCTGGGCAGATATAGTGGAAGCATTAAACACAAGCTCTCCATGCCTTAATGAAAAGGACAGCACGGTGACCCTGGGGTGGAGACAGGCAAAACTGGGCATGGTTTTGATTCTGACGCGCTTGTTGCTCGGGTCGAGGAGAGGTGGGAGGTTTGGAATGGGATCCCATGTTGGCCAAGGTTCCAGGGAGTATTTAAATAAATGGTTCTGAGCCCAGTTCTATCCAGGAGAAAGTCCATTACGTCACCCCCATGAACAGGGCTACATTAAGGCATAGATACTCCAGGCTTTTTCCTAGGGCCCCATCTCCTGGAGTCATGGGACTAGCATGAGAATTTCAGCTTTCCCTTTTAAAATTGTAAATTTCTAACCTTCACAGTTGGAAAGAAAAACTTGAAAATATGGCTTGAATGGAAATGATGCAGTGACATCTACTCCCGAGTTGTAGGGAGGGACCCTACAGCCAATCCTGGTGGGGGACAGAAAACAACTCCAGGGTGTGGCCCCTACCTCTCAGGAAGGGGAGGGGAAGAGGAGTCTCACTGGCACTCAAGACTGTGGCATGAAGCAATGGTGCAGCGCGAGCCACAGGCCAGACCCCTGGGGGCAGGCACGTCTAGGGACCTGGATTGCCTTAGTCTGCCCCAGACCATGAGGCTTAATGATGCTGTGAGCTTTGTGTCTTCTTTCTGCTCTGAAGGAAGAAAGGATCCAAGTCTGAGAAGGTGCTTAGAGAATGAGGGGGAGCGAGTGAGAGGAGGTTTTGCAGACTCGTCCTTTCCGAAGGGTAGATCTATTGGCGCAGAAGTTCCGGGACTTGCCTTGGTGCTAGACTGCAGTTTAGCAATAAAACAGCCTTATTTACTTAACAGGAATCGACTGCTGTATTCACTCCCTCCCCCCTGGCCCCAGCCCTCAGCTTCTCCCAACCCTCCCTCCCATGCAATAACTACAGCTTTTCCTGATTGACCCCAGAGGCTTTTGAAAAACCTTTTTACTTAAACATATATTGACCTCAGCCTTGCTGCCTGGTGAATTATGTCACAGCTGGCAATCTAGAAATCATAAATTAGCCCTCAAACCTGTGGAACTGTCTGCTAATGATACAGATTTGAGCCTTTGTCGATGGGAGCTGTACCAGGTGCCTCCAAAGCTCTGCCGACCTAGAGAGATGCCCTTTTTATGCCTTCTCTACAGATCACTCGCTAGGACCTGTAATTTTTTTATTCTCCTCCCACTCCGCCCCCAGTCCCTTTTCTTCCTTAGCACCATGCACAAAATGTTATGACCTGGTTTAGCCAACCCTCCAAAGGGAAAGGAAAGAAAGATGTCGTCATCTTGGGTAGGGTTACTTTTACAGGGGGCTTCTGTCTTTCTTTTCTGTCTTGCTATGTTCTATTCTTTTTTCTCGTTTTATTTATTTATTTGTTGTTTCTTTCTTTTTTTTATCTCCTGACTTGATTCTTGTGATCACTGTGCCGGGTAGCGACATCGGAAGCCTTCCTCCCTCACTTCTGCAATGCAGCATAACCCCTATGGAGTTCTGTTTGCGTTTGTCATTTCTTTCCTTCAATGAAGACCTGGGATATATGCGCTCAGTTGGCACTTTTGTTGATAAGGGATGGGGAAGATGCGGTGAAAGGTTAAATAGCACCATAAGCTACATCAGCCGCAATGTCCCTGCCTAGCTTTCCAAATCACTGGCGCGCTACTTCAGGAGAAGTCTTGCTGTGCTTGCCTTAAGCACGGGCAATGCAAGTGGTGTCTGAGGCTCCTCCTGGAGGGGTGCATAAAAACTCAGACCTCTTGAGCTCGCTGGATCTTCACCTTCCAGCGTATAGACAGGAGTGAGAGTCCACTTGCTATCCAATCTCCCATGCTGGCAGTTGGTCCGGAATAGGAGGCACTCTCTTGCAATGGGACCAGATGGGGATGCAGCTTTTTACCCTTTCTTCACCCACAGGACTGGAAAGGGAGGGAGCTCGCTGTCCAATCCTTCTGGCAGCATGGAACACCCTTCTTGCTGGCCGGCCCTCCCCTTGCATTGGAGCTTGCACATTTTGGCTCTGGAACCGTGGCACATTTCATGCTCAGGGATGTCTGGAAAGCAGGATATCCTTGCTGCTGCTCTCTATGCCCCAGATTAGTCCCGGATCTTGACTTATTTTGGAAAATGCAAACATTTGACAGTTAAGGACAGTGTAATGTTGCATATGCTGGGGCCTGATCTTCCGAACCCCTACTTGTCCAGTTGGTCCCATTGACTTCCATGACCCTGGCTGCTGATTAACACCCTCAGCTCCCACTCATGTCCGTGAAAAGCTGATGACCTTTCAGAAAGAGCTCAGTACCTTGCAGGATCAGGTCTTACGATAACAAGATGATAAGCCCTTCAGAAATATCACAGATAGAGAGATACTTGTGTGAATGAGGATTTGCAGAATCAAGTTCCTGATATTTTACCTTATCTACCTATGGAGTACCTGGAATAAACATTATCAGTTGGCTTAGGTCCTGCATTTTTTTAACAGCATTACAAAAAACAAAATTAAAATAAATGTTGGCAATTAAAAAAATCAAGCATCCTTTTGTTTGGATGTAAACATTCCCCTGCAATGCAAAGATTGCAAGGCCTCTGAGACCTAGAAAAATGAAACTGACTAGAAACAAGTGTGAAACTGACTACTCTGTTTTCCTTTTCCAGCAGGCAATAGAGGCAAAGGACCTAAATCATGTACAAAAAAAGTAATTACGTTTTAAAAATTCTTTCTCTTTTAATAATCTAAAAGGCAGATGCAGGTAATGACATTTGTGTTTTGAATACACGATTTTTAAGCAGATAGCGTCCCTTTAAAGAAAAGATGAGGTCATAAATACCGTGAGATTAGATGCACCAAGGACCGGATATAGCAATGGTTCTGGATTTATGGCATTCCTCAAGGCATTACAGTATAAGACATTCTGTGACTGGTTTTTATGAAGATCAAAGGGCTCAAAGCCCTTCAGAATAAGATTTCCAAATCATCCAGAGGGCAACACCAAGTTGTCAAGGGGGAAGGGGGATCTTTAAAGTGTCAAGATAAGGACGCTTCTAACGCTCTGTCCTGTGCAAAAGTCATTTTTGCCCATGCCAGAGGAGCATGTCATTTAATCAAACTTCCTCTGCTAGGATTACATGGAGGGATGGACACGTCGAGTTGGGAGAGGTAAAGGGCTGGCTGGACTCTTCCCCCAAAATGGGAACAGAACCTGACCCAAGTTTTTTTGAAAGCTTTGGAAAAGTTTGGATAATTTTAAAAGAAATGATGTATCTAGGGCTAGATTGTGAGTCAGTCTAAGTGCCCATGGAGAGAGGTAACAATCCCAGTCAGACCCCTGAGTGCACTATCCCGACCTTGTATCTGAGCAAATAGGAATTGGTGGGAGTGCTCATTAAGAGCATGTGGGTGGGGAGAGGATGAAGAAAGGCCAAGTTGTGGCTTTACAACTCTACTCACTACTCAGAGCAGCTGAGCAACATGGGAACAGGAGGAGGTAGTAATTTGCCGCTGGTATAGGCCAGGAATAAATGGCTCCCAGCCAGGAGCCAGGCGGTCACAGGGGGAGGATTGTGCCTCAGAGGGGCTATTGCTGGGGCAGTACAACTCACACACCACCCATTGCACAGGCCGTACTTAAAATTCCACCTAGCCCATACACAGTTCGTTTTCTTTTCACGCCCCTCAATTTCCTGCCTTCAGCCAGCATTAGGAGTTGGAATATAAAAACGTCCTGGACGAACACATCCGCAGTGTTGCTGGTGTGACCGAAAGCAAGAAGCACCAAAAATCTCCCAAGAAAGTTTGTTCCCATAAGGTGGTCAGAGCAATCTGTAGACTCAGAGAAGTTTAAATGGTTAAAATATGGGCCGGAGAAGCACCAATCTGTTCCGTTGTCCTTGCCCAGATGTAAACTACTGATATGTTTTCTGTCCATAAAAAACAACCATTTATTTTCAGTCTGAATGACTTTTTAAAGGGAAAACAGCAAACCAAGAATGAACAAAAGGCTCCACGACTGAGAGCTCTGCATGTGTGTCTCCTCTATAACAGGGTACATCTGAGCTGAGCATAAAATGACCTTTATCCTCAGCTCAGATGCCTTTAAGAAATTTCAAGATGAAAACAAAGCAGTAAGAGTCACACAGTCTGATGTGCCACCTCCAAGCACAGTGCTCCTTCCCAATATTATAGTATGGTACATTGATTGTCCTAAGGATTACACAATGACCCTAATATTTTCTAGGCATGGTCTTATTTAATACTAGTATAAATAATAATACCTAGCTATTATATAGCACTCCTCATCAGTAGATCTCAAAGCTCTTAACAAATGGTACTGATTAGCATTATCCCCATTTTAAAGGTGCGGGAAACTGAGGCACAGAGAGGAGAAGTAACTTGCTCAGCATCACCCTGAAGGCCAGTAGCAGAGTTAGGAATAGAACACAGGATTTCAGAAAGAAAAAGGGGGGATAGAAGTGGTTCCCCCTTGTCAGAATAAAACAGTTTTCCTTTCAAAATGACATTTTATTTTGAATATTTAACATTTTTATATTATTTTACATTTTATAGTGTGTGTTTATATATATATAACACACACATATATAAACACACACTATAAAATATATATATACAATGTAGAATTTTAAAAAAATTCAAATTTGAAATGTTTTGATCAATTGAAACAAAATTTTCTTTCCTGGAGAATTTCCAGGTGTTCAGATTTCATGCCGAATCGGAACAAAAAAGAAACGTTGAAATCGTCCGCAAAACAGAATTTCCCATCTCCCCACAGCTCAGTCATGTTATTGTATGCCCAATACAACCTGCTTAACAAGTGTCTTGCACCCTGTTTTAGTGACCCAGACAAAGCATTTAAGCAGCAGCTTCCAAGTTCTCCTTTTAGTAGGCCCTCCTTCTTGTTTACTCTTGACCAGCCAGGTCTCCTCCTTCCATCCGTCTTAAAGCAACAATATCCCAAGCATCAGAACAGAGAGATCTACGTTGTCACCATTACACTTGCCAGTGTAGTGAATAAGGTTCTGGGCTAAATGGACCAGAGGTTGGATCAAGCATGGAAATTATGATGTTCCTATGCTCCAGTGTCCCTTTAACTGCTGGCTTTAAAATCAAAGCAGAGAGAGAGACACACAAATTATTACATTGTCATTCAATCTGGATTCAGTCCAGTGCGAACCCTGAAAATCTGGAACTGATCCAGTGGAGTGGCAGGAACAAGGCTGAGACTCATAGTAAACACCACGTGATTTCTGGTATTTGCAGGGCATCTGTTTTCTCTGCCCTTGCAGTACCTTTGTCTGGCTCTATGGAGGATCCTGGGTGACTGGTCATTTTATTATGGTCTGGCACATCTGAGATCAAGCCACTCAGCTTGTCAACATGCTCCCAGCAGAAAAACTTCAGTTGAAAACCTTGCTCTGGGTTTTGAAATCTGAACGGTGTCCAAGTCTGGCAGAGGGGTGTGATGAGTGCCTCTCTCTGTGATGTTGCCGTCTGAACAATGGTACGTTTGTGCGGTCTGAAAAGACAACAGGCAATGAGCAGGACAAGTGTCTATCACAGACTGAACTGGAGAAGGGTGGGTATTAACAGAAAAGAACCCCCGGTCTCAGCTTTTCTCTAGGTGCAGCAGTCTAACACCTACATTTAATAACCATAAAAAATGACACATGTACACCCCAACTTCCCCTTCTAAAGAGGATTGGTATTTTGAAAACTCCCTTTGCTGGAACATCTGGTCAGACTTGGCTCCTTCAAAAGCTGCACCTTATTAAATATACCAGGAAACTCAAGAGGAAAACTCTCCAGAGGGGGGGAGGAGAGGAGGATTTTGAAGAGATGTACTTTCCCTTAATAAATTAATTGCTTAAGAAGAAGCCACAGCTTAAACAACAACTGAGATTCTGTTGTTCATAGTTTCTATGTATCTATTTTTCCAGGGCCAGATTTTGCAACCCTGAATGGTGTTGAACAGAGCTGCTATTGTGCCATCTCTTTAAAATCAAAGGGACAGTGGAGTAAGAGCTGCAGCATGTGGCCCTTAATTTTTATAGCCTTGAGGCAAACAGATTCCACATTATGATTTATTCTTTGTAGCTCCTAGAGGACCCCAGCTGAGATCAGGGGCCCGTTATAGGCACTGTATGGACACATGGCAAGAGACTGTCCCTTTCAGTTAAGAGCTTGCAATTTCAATAGATAGGGCAGGCAAAGCGGGGGAGAAAGGGAGTATTATTATCCCCTTTTACAGATGGGGAACTGAGGCACAAAGACAGAACGATTTGCCCACAGTACAGCAGGAAGCTTGTGGCCAGGGACTGAACGTAGATCTTCTGCTTTAAGCATAAGAGCCCCCTTCCTCTTGCAGGCCTGTAGGTCCATTGTGAGAAATGCAACTGCTGGACCGCATGTGGGCTGGAAAGAGATCCTCCTACGGATCAACCCTAGTTGTAAAAGAAATGTTTTGTGAGGTCTGTGCAATTTGCTGCCACAAGATGTAACGCTGAGTGTGAGAATTCAGTAGGGTTCAAAAAGAAGTGTAGACATTTAGGCCAATGTTTTCAAAAGCTACCGTGGACTCTGGATGCCTCAGTGTTTGGGAGCCCAGCTTAGTGCAAATGGGTGCCCAGCTTATCTAACCATCTGCTTAGCGAAAATATGGGTCTGTGGTCCCAGTTCTCCATTGCCGTGTCACTTGCGCAGCCATTTACTGATATGCAAAACAGAGTAGCATTTCAGGCTCCGAGAGATGGGAATTCCCAAAGCACTCTGTGTTGGCCTAACTCTGCTGGCAGTAAAATCAATGGTAAAATGCCCATTGACTTCAGTGAGAGCAGAGTCTAATCTTTTTTAGGACCCTACCCATCTCTTGCCCTTATATGCTCACATTTGTTTCTTTATAAGGGTTATAAAACCTCATGATTCAGGGCATGATGAGGAATAGGAAGAAACTTGCTTGATGTTGTGATTATTCCATAATTGTCCACTAGGGGTTGCTTCACAAGGAAGTGAAGCATCTGGAGAGACAGAATATTGGACTAGAACCCCTGCTGCTCTGGTTTGGTTTGGTAATTTGGTGTAGCAGGGACCTGACTAGAAGACGGAAACAGGGAAAAATGCTCTCTTCCCAAAGATGGAACGTGACCAAGTGGCTGGATCACAAGACTATGCACCAGGACACCTGGGTTCTGTTCCTCACTCCATTCGTTGACCTTCGTCACCACTTCACTTTACTAAGCCCCAATTCCCCTGCCAGTAGCATGGCGATATTAATACGATCTATCCTGATTGGGCTGAATTAGTTAATATCTGTACAGTGATTTGGTGCTATAAAGAGCTGTATAAGTGCTATTTACTATTAGAAGGTTGTATAAAAGAGCCAGCGATGCAAGTCTTGGCAATCTTACCACTGCCATGCATCTTTCCAGGAGGCTATCCACACCCATATCCCATGGGTTAGAAGTATTCTACTGCAACTCTCCATTTACTCAGTGAGATGGCTTTTTATTTCACATACAAGCTACAGAAATCGTAGCATCTTCCTTTCCCTTTGTTTTTGATGTTGGGAAAGGATCCAAATTGGTATATTGCTCCTATAAGAGGTCACTTGCATAAATCTCCCTTCTTTTGACTGCTGTATTATTAAGCCCCTTCGTTTTCAGTTTAAACCAATTTTTACCAAAAATTTCCCGGGTTTTCCAAAAAGTATTATTCAGTTTTTTGTATCTGATGTTCAACCTACTTTTGTATCATTCCTATATACATATATATATATAAATAACTTGTTTTATTAAGAAAATACTATATATTATATTATGATAATACATTAGTCTGTGTGTATATGCAAAGCTGCCTGTTGAAGTAAGGCTAAGTATTAGTCTAGAAGTTACACACAATAAACAAAGAGGCCCACACACAAGTCATGACGTGCATGCGCATCTGCACACACTAATGAATCTCACACCCACCATGTAGACATTTCAAGCAGTCAGCAGATAACAGTTTAAAGATTTGGTGCACTAAAATGGGAAAAACCAAACATTTGTACCGGAATATGTTTCAGAACTCAAGGAAGTCTTTGAAAGTTTAAAAAAAAACAAAAAACAGAAGAAAAGGATTCATGTGAGTGTATGCGCTGCAAATGGTGTGGCCCAATTATTAAATATAAATATAAGGTAATTGTTCTAAGTCTACAACAGTAAACTGTTTATTCCAATGAAAAGTTTTATTTGGGGATTGGAGATGTATTGTTTTCTTAAACTCAGTGTTCTGAGTTCTCTGCCTCGTTGTGTTTTGAGTTCTCTTTTAGTTCTGCAGCAAACCACACTGATGAACAGAATTCAAACCGTTAACCCACTGAATACTTTTTTCCACCATCTTTCCATCCACCAAAATAAAGCCCAATATTTACCCAGAAAAATTATTAATAGTTTTTGCACTGATTTTTCACCTGTTTTTGTTGTGGTAATAAATACTGATAAATTCCTGGGAAAAATTAAATAAAATAAAAACTAAAAACAAAGGTCCCTATGTATCATATATAGTGTGCGGCTCCGGTTGCTGTATTATAGGAGAAGGATGCAGAGCACAGGGCAAAGCGGAGTGCAAACAGAATGAGACAGGGTCTTCTGGGATTTCAAGTTATTCAAAAAAGGCTGAAAGAATTACACATGCAAAGCAAATGCGGGGGAGGGGGGCGGCGGGCGAAGGAACTACTTTAAGGTATAAAAATATTTGAAGGGAATAGAGAAGCGAGAGGTTATAAGGCTATTTGAGTTAGTGTCACATGCAAGAATAAGAGATCCCTGATTTAGGCACGTAACGAGTTACCAAAGGTAGCAATTGTGTCAATAGGTTTTCAAAGACTCTTCATAGGGATCTGGAAAAAAGAAAAATAATGTGGGCGATGGAAGGAGGAAGGGAGAGTTTAGTGGTTACTGAAAGAGGTTGAGTGTGATGGAAATTTTGGCCTCTCTCCAGTGCGAGATTTCCTACCAGATGAATTATATTGCAACGGGTGCAGAGGCTTTCTGTGATATGTATTTCATGGATCAAAGATGCTACACAAAAGTACATGGCAAACGTGAGAAGGCAGAGTGGGCTTTACGGGTCATCCCCAAGACCTGCTGATGCCACACAGCTGTTTTGATGGCCCTGGGGCTCAAACCGGAGCCCTGCTCTTGTCCCTATGTGCTGCTCCCATGTGCAAATGGGCAGAAAGCAGATGGATTTGCCTTGTTGAGGATTCCTCTGGTGTGGGGAAGCCTCAGATGGTATAGCACTGCCATAGCCAGCTTCTATCCCACCCCACTTCTGCAGCCTCTGGGATAGAGGGCATACCAAGGGCATTCCTGAGGGTTGGAGCTGTGCTACGCTCTAATACAGCTTGGCTAGCGGATGGCTTTGGGTCATGGGGAGCATTCCTGAGAGGAAGGGATGTAACCGGAGCATGTTGCTAGACATCTTATGAGACAGGGATTTCCTACAAGATTTCTGCTGCCAACTGTTTCTTACCGTGCTAGACATATGATGAAAATGCCCTTGCGCCTTAACAATATTGTTAAATGATTTATTTGAAACCTCCAATCTGTTTTCCGTGGTGCTCAAGTTTTGGGTGAAAGGTTCAAGGTGCTTTGCCTAAGGGATGGGCAAATCCAATCATAACCCTATGGCTTTGGGTCTAGGTCAGATCCACGGTCCAAAAGACCCTTTTTTCCAGAAGTGGTTTAGATGCAGCCCAAGATTAAAGGGACCGTATGTCCTGGTTTTGCTGTCATGGTTCCAGTTTTTTATTTGATGTCCCAGAATCCTAGGAACTTCTTTCAGGACACCTGAATTGTTCTGATTTCTCATTTCATCTGTCAAAACATTTATTATCTGATAATGGCAAACTGCTTGTTGCGATAGCCAACAGAACTCACTTGGTGTTTTCCAGGGACAAACAGTGCAGTAGAACAAGCATTCAGTGGGATGAGCTGTGTTTGGAGTCAGGAGAACAATCAAATGAGTGCTGACCCCAACAGAATCTGTACATTTGCTCAGAGTCCATATTAATGACGAGTGCTCAGTTGTTTCGGGATGAACTCATTCACAACAGCTGATATGCTGGGGAAAATATCATCCTGCCTGAGAAGTGCACACCGGTTGTTGGACTGTCAAATGCTGGCAGTAGCAACTCTAGCCCTCTGCGGTTAAACTAAGGTGTGGTTTGTGTGGCGCTTTTGTGACCCTAAAAATGTTGGCCTAAAAGCATCCCAGGTTTTGGTTGGAGAATACAGTGACTGTACCCGAGATGGCAGAAATCTTGTGGCATCAGATAACCTCGTGGGATTCCCACGATTAAAGATAGCAGAAATCTCGTGCTATCAGAAGTTCTCATGGGATTTCCATATTCAGAATGGCAGAAATCTCATGCTGTCGGGTTATTTTGTGGGATTTTAGTAGATGAAGCTGGCAGACGTCTTGGACGGCAACTAGCATCACAGGATACCTGCCATCTTGGGCCAAAATCCATGAGAGCATTGTGCAAGATTTCAACATACCTCTGACTCAAACCTTAGTCCTGGATTTGTATGAAACCCCAAGCTCTAACCTAAACCTAATCCAGACCCAGATCTGAACCTTGCCATCTAAATTCATCTCTAAACAGGATCTTAACCACTGGGCCAAGTGGGAAAGCTCTTTCAAGGCAGTATCTGCAGGGCTGTCTGCTCTGGCAGACCTTTGTTCTAGTGCTCTTTATTATATACCCCTGTTGAGTGGTGGCATTGTAGCAGATGGCCTGGGTGATGCTGACCTGTCACCTCTCCAAGAGCTGCCGTAATGCCCCTTGTGTTTTGCTTTTGCCTTTCCAGTGGGCAGTTCACTAACAGCCGCTCTCAGCGGGAAGGTGACTGCAGTTAAGCGCTTCCCATTCTGACTGCTACCTCAAAGGGTAAAAGTGGTTTAACCATCTGCCCGCTGCACAGCAAATGCACGCGTCGCCGGGGAAGGTGAATAGCTAGCTTGGAAGGAGAGTGCCCTGGGAGGGAGGGATGGGCAGCGACAGAGCTGTCGCAGTGCTGGATGGGAGTGAAGTAACAGAGAAACCAAAGACTACAACCGAAAAAAAAAAGAGAGGTGCTGCGTATGGATGGTCTTGTAGCTGAGGCTGGAGCGAAGCATTCTAGCCTTCGCTCTGCCACAGATTCCTTCTGTGACCTGGGACAAATCACGCCGCCTTTGTTTGCCTCAGTTTCCCTCTCTGAAAAACAGGGGAAATACCAGTGACTTACCTGACGGGGGACCATGAGGCTTCATTCCTTAATGGGTGAAATCCATGCCAATGCTAAGGGCCAGCCCAATTCCTGGGAAGCACTGATGCCCTCAAAATAGGGCTTATGTGACACATAGGGCTTGTGCTGTCTCTCCTCATGAGGTGGCGTTGACTCTCTTTGACGCCAGTGCTTGGCTCCCCTTGGATGGAAGTTGCTACAGTGCAATGTATTATTATATGAACCAGTAAAACAATTTAAAGAACCTGGGCCTGATTCTCAGTTACTCAGTTTCTCTGCTGGGGTTGGGAAGTCAGTGGGATGGGGTGGAGAGAAAGATAGTTTTAAGACATCTTTTATCACCTTATCCTGGTGGGGTGGAGGTTTGCCCAGACCCTGGTGCAAAATCCCTACCTGCCCAACGCATGGTGTAAGGTAGAGCAGCCTTGGGGCTGCTCTAACTTATACTCTGCTTACCATGGCCCCCCATGGGCCCTGGGAAGCAGAAAAGGGGTGAAGAGACATGCCGATCTGCCTCAAATGCCGGGGCATAGAGAAAAGTTGCATATTGTCCTTACACCAGCTTCTGCCAGCTAATAAGTTCCTCTGTGCAGGGGGCATTTGGAGCGGGGGAGCATTTTCAGCCTCTTTACACTGTCAGAGCAGCATCAAACAGCCTTAGTGTGGCTGAGAATCAGGCCCCCTGTGATTTCCGTCCCACTGTCCTCCGTCCTGCGGTGTGTCGCGCAGACCACGGTGCCTCCTCCGATGCAGCCAAAGCAGAGTTAAGCCCCCAAAAGTGCATTGTGGGATTCTCTTGTCTTCCTCCCCACCCCCGCCCTCTCTCCGAAGCTGTGTGTTTGAAATGATATCTATTTCTCTTTGTGACAGCACACCCTGACTGCTGCCTTGATGTTCTCCCGAGCTGACATCCCGACCGGTATGACACTGATGCCGTTGGGCAGAAATCAGAGCCGGTTTGCTACATGCCTGTGTGCAGCCACAGTGCCTGTAGCACCGACGAGAGCCCCCAGTGCCCTGTTGGGGAAATGGAGCGAGCGCGTGGGCCCGGGATGAACTCCGGGAGCAGAGCAGGCAGCAGCCAGCACGATCCCGGCGCTACCCATTTTCGGTTTTAAATGTACCTCTCGGTGTCTTTTTCCTCCCCTTGCCTGTACAAGGGTTTATTTCCCGTTTCTCCCCCTCGTCGCGGAGTCCTTGGGGAGCTGTGCTTTTGCGAGCTGGAAAAGGAGCGCGCGGGCATATGATCAGCCCTTATTAGTGTCGGGAGAGAACTAATAGTTCCTGGCTTCTGGGACCATTACCTGTCATTTGGCTTTATTAAGTCCATGATGAGAGAGTTTAAAATTAAAGGCTTCGTAAATTGGATTCCGGCTTGAAAGGGAGGCAAGGACTTGGAGGTTAGCGCCGAGCCGGTGAAGGGGGCGTTGGAAACGGCACCAGATTTGGGTTTTATCTTAGCATGGGAGGATCCTTTGCCAAAGGGTACGGGCTGGAATGGCCTTGGGGTGGAGAGGCCTTTCTGGCTGTGTTAACGCTGCAGTCGATTTGCTGCATCGTGTTTGCAAGGCTGGAAGAATACAGTGCCGTCTCAAGCCAGGTGATGCACTACTTAGAGAGGAAGAGCGATCTTGCGGTTGAGGGTTGCTAAAGATCTGTGTTTGAGATCCTGGCTGTGCTCCAGCGTGCTTGAGTGACATCAGGAAATCAGTTAGCTCTCTGTGGTTCATTTCCCTGGCTATAGAAAGGGGGCGTTGCTTTATTTTCTCTCCCCGTTGTTTGCCTTGTCAGTTTAGATTGCAAGCTTCTGGGGGTGGGCACTGCCTCTTTTTATGTTTGTACAGCATCAAGCACGATGAGATCCCACTCAGTTAGGCCCGCCCAGCATGACTGCAAGATAAATAATTCCAATCATTCCATGCCATAAAAGAAGCAGGGCAAACCAAGTGAGCCACCTGGCTGAAGAGCAGGGCTTCTCTTCAAGGGTCTGCAACATTCATTCACTGATTCTGAGCTTTGTCACTGAATTAACATTGTAAACCTGCTTTAGAATGAACTGTCTCAATTGCAGGAAAGCAGTGCAGGTAGCTCGTTAGGGAAATATCTGGGGCCAATCAAGACAAAGAGCTGCGGTCACACTTGTTTAGGGTGACCAGACAGCAAGTGTGAAAAATCGGGATGGGGGTGGGGGGTAATAGAACCCTCTATAAGAAAAAGACCCAAAAATCGGGACTGTCCCTATAAAATCAGGACATCTGGTTACCCTACACTTGTTTCCTTCGCTGAATAAAAAGCTCATGTTGACATTACTCTGATTGGAAGCATCATGGTCTAGTGGTTAGAGCACAGGACTGGGAGGCAGGATGCCTGGGTTTCATGCCCAGCTCTTCCACTGATTTGCTGTGACCTTGGGCAAGTCTCTGGGGGGCCAGGATTTCAAAGCCCCCTTTTGTCATTGGTGTAAATTGTGCCCTGGCTTTTTTATAACCCAGATTCAGTGCTGGCACCAAGCTTGTTGTTTAAATGGCTAAATACTGAAGTGGGGGTGAAAGCAAAGTGCAGAGCTCCCAGATGGCAAGATTTGCCCCTGCAGTTAGTTGTGGTTACAAAAATGAGGGTGTAACGTTTGCAGGCAAAATTCACACTGCCCAAAGGGAGGCTGCTGTATAAAAATCTGGCACTGGACTGCTCTGTGCCTCAGTTTCTGCATTGAAATTCTTTGCTTTTCCTCTGCTCTGCCTTGTGCCTCTCACCCAGCTCAAACTGGGATGGGTTCAGCTCTGAGACCCCCTTTTCCCAAGGTGAACCCAGGACTAGTGGTTGAGCAATGGGAAAGGCAGAGGAGGCTGCGCGTTCCCCTCAGGCCACTCCTTTCTCTAGTGGGTGGTGAGAGCAATCGATGTTGTAGGCGAATGTGCCCCGTTCCCTGCAAGAATCAGGCTCCTGCCTTGCTATGAATTTACAAGGCTGATTGTTGCTTTGTCAGTGGGGTATCTTGGATTTTTCCATGGGAAAATCCATAGGAAAGGGGAAATTCTCGTGGGAGAACCCACAGGAAGGAGTCAAGGTCGGTGGGAAACCTCATGGAATTCCCTTCAAGTTCTTCCATCTGTTGGGTGCAGGCAGGGTAGGGAGGCAGAGGGGACTGACCCCAAATCATAGAATCATAGAATCATAGAATATCAGGGTTGGAAGGGACCTCAGGAGGTCATCTAGTCCAACCCCCTGCTCAAAGCAGGACCAATCCCCAATCAAATCATCCCAGCCAGGGCTTTGTCAAGCCTGACCTTAAAAACTTCTAAGGAAGGAGATTCTACCACCTCCCTAGGTAACGCATTCCAGTGTTTCACCACCCTCCTAGTGAAAAAGTTTTTCCTAATATCCAACCTAAACCTCCCCCATTGCAGCTTGAGACCATTACTCCTTGTCCTGTCCTCTTCTACCACTGAGAATAGTCTAGAACCATCCTCTCTGGAACCACCTCTCAGGTAGTTGAAAGCAGCTAACAAATCCCCCCTCATTCTTCTCTTCTGCAGACTAAACAATCCCAGTTCCCTCAGCCTCTCCTCATAAGTCATGTGTTCCAGACCCCTAATCATTTTTGTTGCCCTTCGCTGGACTCTCTCCAATTTATCCACATCCTTCTTGTAGTGTGGGGCCCAAAACTGGACACAGTACTCCAGATGAGGCCGCACCAATGTTGAATAGAGGGGAACGATCACGTCCCTCGATCTGCTGGCTATGCCCCTACTTATACATCCCAAAATGCCATTGGCCTTCTTGGCAACAAGGGCACACTGCTGACTCATGTCCAGCTTCTCGTCCACTGTCACCCCTAGGTCCTTTTCCGCAGAACTGCTGCCGAGCCATTCGGTCCCTAGTCTGTAGCTGTGCATTGGGTTCTTCCGTCCTAAGTGCAGGACCCTGCACTTATCCTTATTGAACCTCATCAGATTTCTTTTGGCCCAATCCTCCAATTTGTCTAGGTCCCTCTGTATCCTACCCCTGCCCTCCAGCGTATCTACCACTCCTCCCAGTTTAGTATCATCCGCAAATTTGCTGAGGGTGCAATCCACACCATCCTCCAGATCATTTATGAAGATATTGAACAAAACCGGCCCCAAATACACAGCTCCCCTCTGACTACACACTGGCTACGGGTTATCCACTGCAGCTCAGTGGCATCAGCATCACCCTGCTATAAATAGCCCATTCAAGGGGGTGCCGTGGCAGAAATGAGAGACTGTAGGAGAGTTAGTACGCCCTCTGGCATCATTACCAGTGGGTCCCTCACTGTTTTCTACGAGAGCACGCACCTCTGCCCTCCAGCCTTGACCTGCCCGCATGGCACCATGGGACACACTCCGCAGGTCGAGGGATGGGAATTTGGAGACTGCTGAACCCCGTCACTCTTTTTATCGGTGGGGTGGGGACATCAATGCCTGGAGGAAGGGTCCCCTCTACACATGGATCCTGGCGGGTGCCCCATCCCTCTACCTCACAATTAGGGTTTGATCCCATGAGGTGCTGAGTGCATCCTGGAAGGGGCTGAGGGTCCTCAGCTCCCACTGACTTCACTGAGAGTTCTGGGTGCTCAGTACTTCCCGGGAGTCCCTTTGCGGGATCAAGTCGTTAGCCAGAGGGAGATGCTGCTTCTGCTCTCGCTGCGCAGAGGTCTGTGCTTTAGGAGGTGAGGGTCGTGAGCTTTTCTCCCTGACGCTGTGTTCTGAGGTCAGCTGGCAACTGGGGTGCCTGCATTTATGCAGTTGCAGGTCATTCATGTCTGCTTGTGTTAATACCTAACAAACCAGGAATTAATGAATGCGCTATAATTCCTGTCTTGCCATGTCTGGGAGCTTAACTGTAAGGAGATTTGTTACAAATACATCGGAATTGCCAAACTACAACAAACCAGTGGTCCGTCTAGTTTCAAACCTGTGGACGTTTCAAAGGAAGTAATGAAAAATCCTTTATAGCATACAAAGTTGTATGTTATTACCGCTTCTGTTGCAGTGGCAATTGGGAAACCCTAACTGAGATAGGGGCCCCATTGTGCTAGGTGCTGTACAAATAGAGAGCGAGAGGCAGTCCCTGCCCCAAAGAACTTCCAATCTAAACAGACAACAGGTGGGAAACTGAGGCACAGAGAGATGAAACAATTTGTCCAAAGTCACACACTGGGTCTGCAGCAGCACATTGAACCCAGAGGCCTGGGGAGATGGTGTCTTAACCCCAGGCCTATCCTTTCTCTCTGCCACTCGGCATATGTTTTTCTACCCTCAGCTAGGGACTGTTAAGCATGGGAATAATACCTCTGACACTGCTCTGTTCTAACCTTGTGACGTATTCCATCTATCGGCTACTTAGAGGTGACTCACATCATTCTCGCATTTGCGGCCATGTGTCCTGACCTCAAGGCTTTCAGAAGATAAGCCTGGGAGATTCCGTCAGAAGTAAAAGCCTTCCCAGCAGGTACTGGAGGAGCAAATACACTAATGAACAAAGGGAGCATTTTAAAATTCCTCCTTGTTGGCATGGCGGCCACCCACCAATCGCAAAGAAGCAGCAGGGCTAGCTCCTGTGTTGTGGGCAGCTATTCTGTGCTGAGCTGCTGGCAAAAAGGGGTCTCGAGGCTGGCGTCTGGCCACAGAAAGATCACCTGGGAGTGTCGTCTCACAGAGGTGGTGGGGCAGCAGCATTCCTCCACCAACCACCATCCCTGCTGCTGTTCGAGGAGATGTGGCCAGGGGAAAAGGTGCATCTCCCGAGCTTCCTTGTGCCTTGCTGTTCCTGTCTATCAGTCCCCTGGAGTCTTTTGTAGCTGGTGTAACTTAAACTGCTTTCACTTCTGCTGGGGGACTGGCCCAGCACACAGCCAGGCCAGGATCAGAAGAGCACAAAGATGATCCTGAGAACCCCTGATGCTCCACCCCTCTACAGCGGCACTCTGCATTCCTCAGCTAGAACCGAGGGCCTGTCTTCTGATATCTGGACACCCCATAAAAATCCCTTTGAGGTGTTCAACAAATCCTGAGTCACATGTCTACTTGGCATATTTATATCTATTCCGGGCTGGGATGAGACAATAACCATGCTTTCATGCCTGGAATTTCACGACACATTGGAATCCCCAAACAAATAGCGCTATTAATTATAGGACATTGCTTTGATGAATGACGCCCCAGAGCCAACATCTCGTTTTACCCAAGGGAAACAACTGGGGAGGTGGGGTTGTGTTGAGTGTTGGGTGATGCAGGGGAAGTCCTGGGTGGTGCGTGATCAAGAGGGTGTTGTTCCTCTTTCTAGTGTGCTGGACAGTCAATGTCAAGTCAAAGCCACATCTGGATTGTGTCATCTTGTGATGGGGCTGTCTCATCACGGGCCAGTTTGTCTTACCAGAAACAAATTCAGCTCTTGATTTCCAAGGCTCTTTGACTATGTTATAATCACGTTATAGGTCATATGCTTCAAAGCCTTCCATGGCTAGGGATCTGCCTACCTGAGAGACCGCCTCTCCTCATGCCATACTGCCCCAGCTGCAGGCAATGGAGGTTCTTGAGCTGGGGGGAAGCCCCGCATTATAGAAGAGAGGTGGGCTGCCAACAGGGCATTCACAGGGAAGGCTTGGGGACTCTAGAATCTCTGTTCAAAATAGGCCAAACACGATCATCTTCTGAGCATGCTGAAAAAGCCATTGACTTGTCTTTTCCTCAAACCCTGTCATGTTCCTGGGATAGCTAAAATGGCTATTTTGCAGCCTTGATTTCATTGACTGATTCATAGATATCATGTCTTGCTGCTGGGTGATCACCGGATGTGACTGTAAGTCTAAATAATTGTTGGGGCACCTAAAGCTTTTTGTACAGGTGTAATTTATTGCTATGTCAAGCTAATTAATTTAATCAGTTTGGGAAGATCTCCCCTTTCGTGGAGGGGCTTTTGGATTACAGTAGACTCATAATGCTGGCCTAGAAAATGGCTTTCATTTGCGACATAGTATGTGTCTAAGTGGAGGGCACCATGGATGGATGCCTGTAGTAAGCAAAGAAGGTACATAGTTGGGAGGACAAAGGGTCAGGAGCACAGGAGGAGAGGCTAGCAGCAGACAGAAGACGAGATGCTTTCAGGATCAGTCACTAGGGAGGAGGAGGGGACCGGGCTGGGAATCAAGGAGGAGAGGTAGAATGTGGAAGGTCACACTGGAGTTTGTCAATTTTGCGTGTATGTGTGCACGCATGCACGCATGGTGGGGGTTCTATATGTTCGTACAAGATGTCTCCATGCATGTGACATGTACAGCGTGTCTGTGACTTGTCTGAATGTGACGTGTATGTGTCTCCATGTGTGTACAGCATGCTGGCAAGCATAAGGCATGTGGACAGCATGTGGCTGACATGTGAATGTGGCAGGTGTGATTCTGGATGTACAGTATTTCTACATGCATGCAGCCTTTGTGAAGTATGTTTGCACATGTTGCAGGCCTGCTTTCGCAAGCTTGCCGTGGGCTTGTTCAGACAGCATCGCTGGCTTTTGCTAATGCCTCCCAAACCCAAGGGAGCACTTCCCGCTGAAAAATACAAAGCAGAGCATGAACTGAAAATGCATTTTCCAAACTGACTAGGAAGCAGAGAGAAACCCAAGGGTGACCCCACTCCCCCACCTCGTTATCTCTGCTGAGCATGTTCACTCCTTATGTCAGCACAGACCCATTGAGACATCTGGGTGGATTCATATGAGTCCATGGGTTTCAGATCACTTTGCGTGGAAAAGCCTGCAATGCACTGCTCATCTGTGCATGGCAAACCGGGGGCGAGGCCGGAAGGGGAGATGTTCTGGTTCTGATCCAATAAACAACATTCTTGCAGAGAGTTTGATTGACTTAGCCCTCCAGCTCAGACGGCTTTTTGCTTTTGGTACAAAAGAAAACAATATAGGCCCCTGAGGCTCAGTTATTCACTGGCACAAGACAAGACTTACCGTCATCTACACTAATTTTATACATGTTTAATTCCAGTGGGCCAGATCCTCAACTGGTGTAAAATGACACAGCTGCATCAAAGCCAATTTACACCAGATGATGTGTCCCAAAGTCTTCAACTGAGTTACTCCTGATTTACACCAGTGCACATGAGAAGACAATCAGTCCCTAAATCCCTATTTTAGCAAAGAACTTCAGCACATATTTAGCTGAATCTGGGCCTCGGGGCTTGTCTACACTTAAAACACGGCAATGCAGGCACTACCTATGCCAGTGGGAAGGTTTCTCCCTTCGTCATACGTACTCACCTCCCTGAGAGATGGCAGCTAGGTCGACATGAGAATTCTCCCATGGATAATGGTGATCAAGCAAAGGTTATAAATGGACCTAGGCAAATAATTCATCACAAACGCTTTATTCAATGCATTTCACTTTCACTTTTTGTGTGAATTCTTTGTGAGCTGATTGCTATGTCTTGGTTTATTTATAATTGTTCCTCAAGTATTGCCAGTGATTAGCTGTTGCTCTGTAGCAAGTCAGTAGCAGTGTCCAGAAACGGATTGCAGGCGTCCTCACTCCCTGCATGGATCAGCACTGTGCACAAATCTCTCATAAAGGTGAACAAAGGAAAAACTTAAAGGACTTTACGGAGTGATTCATTTAGGGAGTTCATGCTCATATTCAGATTGCATGATCCTGGCTGCATTATAGTATATGTGCAGTACATTCTTCATACCGTGACTGTCTCTCATTATATGCTTGTACAGTGCCTGGCACAATGTGGCCCCAGTTCTAGGTTGGGGCCTCTAGAGACTAGTTTAATGCAAATAAATATATAAATACAGCTCTAGTCCCTGAGTAGTCTGTAGTTCCATGGTTGCAGAATTTGCTACAGAATCTACGCTTTTAAAAAAGTATTATCTATCTATCTATCTATCTATCTATCTATCTATCTATCTATCTATCTATCTATCTATCATGAAAACCTGGAAAAACATGGGCCAAGTGTAAACCAGTACAGTGGTGTCATCTTAGTCTGCTTAAATGATAGCACTGAGAGGTGGGAATTGCTCTGTTCATCATAATGGGGATGTTTACTCTGAAACCTAATGATGACTGTTTAGATTTAGGCATTCATTCCCGCTTCTGAGGATTTTAGCAGAAATGCCCAACTAACGTGCTTTTCCCAAATTTCAAACCATCTCTCTCCAGTTTGTGCCAGGAAGTTATGCATTACCAATATAAAAACCTGCAGCAGATTGTAAAGTGAAAATGTGGGAGTGGCTTACAATAAGTGGAATTTGTCACTTGAAGTAACACAGAGGCTATTGCTCTGAGTATAATATTAGCTTCCCTACTTAATTCACTGTGAAATTCCAGATATTAATGTAAATGAAGCCACACAGAATTTCCAATCTGCCTCATCCGAATGTCACACAATATAGGAAATCTTGCCGCAGAATTTAAATCCAATTTACTGTGAAGTGCAAAAGTCTATGCACTAGCTGCACACCAGAGGAATCCATTGTAGGTGTCTGAGAGGAATATGATACACTGCCTGGTGAGAGAATAAATCAATTAAAAGAACAATCTTCCAGGGCACCACAGGGAGAGAAAAATGTCATGGAAAGTTAAGCTGTCCAAAAAAATAATGGAGCTGTCAGATTAATACATTTGCTATGCACGTTTTTAAGAACAATGGAGCCCTCCTGAAGGAAGAGCTGGTAAAGGAGGCATTTGTTTTTGTTTAATGGAGTATGGTGGTTTCTATGAGATTTGTATTTGTGAATTTCCACTGTACCTAAAAAAAAAAAAATTGCTGTCTCGAAAAGCCTATGAAAAATATCTATCTATCTATCTATCTATCTATCTATCTATCTATCTATCTATCTATCCCCATACACCCCCTCTATCTATCTATCTATCTATCTATCTATCTATCTATCTATCTATCTATCTATTGAAATAAATGCAGATATTTTGCAAATAGGCTTTGAAGTTGTGAATCTTAAGTGAGTCTGCTGGGATGTAAATACATGTGTCTGAGTAATACCAGCATATTCCGTTAAAACTTCTTGAAAATTTAGATTAGCCCTTCTATTGACCTGACTAATTAATGAAAACAACTTGGATACTGAAGTATAGACTTAGCCACTGAGTTCACCAACAACCCAGCTCTAGGCTGAGGCTAGACCTGGGCTGCATTCCTGCCAAGAGCCTGCTTCTTTGTTTGGGGAGCTGAGACCCTCCTCTTCCTCCCCACTCTCATCATTTTCCCTTATGGCTTGGTAAAGAAAAAAGAAAAAGAAAAATAGCTAAAAAGGAGGATTGCTGCTTTGATTTCTTTGCAGAGACATGCAAACCGAAGCAGCTCAGGGGAATCCTGACACGCAGAGGTTAATGTGACCCAAATATAATTGTGTGAAAAGATGCCACTCTGCGCCTTTGTCAAAGAGGCTTCTTGTTACAGCCCTAGTTATCTAGTCCCCTAACCCCTTCAGCAAAGCACAGTTTTCTTGCATTAAATCACCACTGCCCTCTTGCCAGCTGCTTAGCGTTTGCACATTATACAGAGGAGCTGTATAATATATATTTATATATTTTGAAAAAGTGACAGATTGTCTCGCAACATATGTGGGATCGCCTTAAAATGAACTACACGCATGTGATGGCCAAACCAACAAGCCTCCTGTGTGAGTGTGGTTTGTATTTTTCCTCCCTTCTGTTAGAAATCGGAGACACTGGGACGCTCGGGCTGCTCATGTCACTTCCCTCTGAAATATTCATGACGAGTCGACAACCTTGTTTCTTTGATACCTGCCATTTATTTATGTGCCGCTGATGATAACTGTGGCTAAGTGCATATGTCAGTGACATGGCTGAGTGAGTAGGATGATAAGGAAATAGAGGGCAAGGGCAGGGAGCGGGGGTGAAGCGGGTATGATGGAATAAAATGAGTTTATAAACTCCGAGGGCATTTTAGGAGACTGCCATGCCCTCTCACTCACCCACTTTGTTCTTGTGAATAAAGCTGTATTTGCTGATTCCTTCCTGACTTGGAAATATGTTCATTTGCTCCTGCTTTTCTTAAGGATAATCACTGGCTCACGATCTAATGAACTAATAATGAATTCGTCAGCAACCTTTGCATTTAGAAAAGAAAGAGCTGTGAACATAGGATGATCCATGAGGTTTCGCTTGGGTCAGGAACAGATGAGGAACCATCTGTTACCAGTCCTTGAAAGAGATTTAGGCAAGTAGATTAGATGATGTGTGGGTTGTAGGTGGGCTGGGTGAGAGGTGGAATGAGGTGTGTGGTGGTGATGATGATGAAGACAGAGCAGGAGGAAGATGTACCCCAGAGCAGGTGGGCAGGCAAGGGGTGATGTACTACACATCCAGAGCACGTTAGAAAGTTAAGCATGCAAGTGTCAGTGATCTCAGGTGATTTCATTACTTGGAGAGACTCTAACTTGTATAGTTCTAGGCACATTGTTACCCTAGGGTGGAGCACCCTTACCTAGTAGCAGTTCAGAGATGGGTAGGGAAATCACAAAATATATGGGGGGAAATGTATCCCTAGTCTAAGCCCATTGAAGTTCATTGCAAACCTATTGTCACAGTAAAGCATGTAGCATAAGAAATTAAATAGATACGCACAGGAATAGATAGAGAGATGCCAGCAGAGTAACACCAAGAACCCGTTTGGTCCCTCTTGACTGTGAATCTCTCCATTGGCTTCCGTGAGGTTTAGATCAGGCACTGTTTTAGTGGCATACAGAAAACAGTTCCTGTGTGTGATAGAGGGAGTTTTTGAAGGTTAAATGGTGATAAAAGATTCTCCCCACCCCTCTTGTTTGGGATCCAGAGCAGGGAGTTTTGAGGGTTCGGTGTATTGACAGAACCCCCCGTCCCACCCTGTGTGGAAGGGAGGGAGGACTGAAGGTTTGGGGTATGGAACACAACGTCCCCTGTGGATTCTCCATCACTTGAAATCTTTTTAAGGGAGTCTGGCCCTCTCTTTGGAGTGTGGTTGTGAGATAAAATTGCTTCTTTCTTTCTTTCTTTCTTTCTTTCTTTCTTTCTTTCTTTCTTTCTTTCTTTCTTTCTTTCTTTCTTTCTTTCTTTCTTTCTATGGCTATTAGCCAGGATGGGCAGGGATGGTGTCCCCAGCCTCTGTTTGCCAGAAGGTGGGAATGAGCAACAGGGACAGGATAATGGGCTAGATGGACATTTGGTCTGATCTAATATGGCCGTTCTTATGTTCTTACATAGCTTTGGTAGTTTTCCTTTGGGAAATCACACCTGAGTCCCACTTGAGTAGTTGCATATGTTTCTCTGAAGCTGGGCATCTCTCCCTGTAAGAAAAATGGGGAAAGAAAGAGGACAGGCTTAATATGGGAAAGAAGTAAGAGGCCTCTGCATGTGTTTCTTGAACTGCAGCTGTTCTGGAGAGACGGGAGTTAAGGTGGCTTGGAGAAGGGAGCTGAGTCCAGAGAGGAAGTTGTTTGTGATGAATATCAAACCGTGGAACTGTGAGTGGGAGTTTATTTCAAGGGAAGAACAGGATGTTGCCAGAAGGGAGGGAGACTGGCCAGCATGATTTACTGGAAGAGGTCACTTGTAGGAAGTCAGTGGAGATACGGGACATTATAAAACAGAGGCCAAGATCCTAGAGTGAAGGCAAAGGCTAATGCTCCTGGAGGTTCTGGTTCCTCAGAACAGGGCCAAATAAGGAGCTGGGTGGTCTAATTTTAAGGCCATCTTTGGTGGTCCCATGTGCTTGTACTCTGGTCTATGTGTCACTTTCCTTCAGTAAGAACTCATCATTCTCTTGGTTCTGTTACAGGGTTCACACCACAGGAAGACATACAAATTCTGCTGTGGATCAAATAGATTTCTGGTCTTTGTCAGGGTAGTAATTTGGTGATTACATGCAGAATGGTGCACATGAATGCTGTCGACAGCGTAATTCTCCAGTGGTCATGTTTCCCTTCCTCCATGCTGGAGATACTCCTGGAGAGGTAGGAAATGAGAAGATGGACAATATAAGAGGAGTCAAGGTCATGGATAACCTTTCAGGCCATAAACTGATTGAAAGTCCATATGGATGTAAAGCTTTAACTAGCTATGAGCATAAAATCTACACTTCTCGTGGAGGGGTAACGTAATGGTCCATACAGCTTGAGCAAGATGCTACACCGCAGGTGCCTGTGTCCTGCAGAAAGTGTATTAAAAATTAGCCCCAGGAACTGTCTCTCTTGTTCACTTGTTCATCTCCTATTTGTTTGTTTGTTTTACAAGCACTGCAATCAGAGTGGGGCCCGATTGTGCTCGGCATTGTGCAAACACATGGTAAGAGACAGCCCTACCACAAAGAACTTACCATGCGAATAGACGAGACAGAGAGTGGAAGAGAGGAAGGATTATCATGCTCATTTTGCAGGTGGGGAACCGAGGTACAGAGAGATGAACGGCCTGATGCAGAACCCTTTGCAGTCAATGGAAAGACTGCCATTGACTTCAGTGGGCTTTGGATCAGGCCCTAAATGACTTGTCCAAAAAGTCTGTGGCAGGGCTGGGGACGAAGCCCATGTCTCCTTAATACTGCGCCAGTGCCTGAATCATAAACCACCCTTCCTCTCTTTTCACTTCACTTTTTGACTCCTTTTCCCATTTACACAGGGTCGGAGGTGCCCACAATTCTTCACCACTCCTTCCGGTCCATGACACCTCTCTGTTCAATTACAGCTTATTCCAAACTGCGCTGCACACTGTATTTTTTGGATGCATGCGGACTCTCCTCTTACTCCTTTGCTCAGGCAGTTGATCTGGCTATCTCTTCCCATAAAAGATGAGAATAGACTGACATAAGGATAACATCTGAACTTTCAGTATTATCTTTTAATTTAAAGTTCTCCACCCTGCGAGCCCCTCATCCCTATGTAATGCGGTATGTTCCCTCTTATGCTTTACACTTGGTAGATGATTTATCACTTGTTATATCAGCAGCGTTCTGGGCAACGTCCAGGGACAGAGCTTTCTCCCATCTGGTCCCAAGCTGGTGGGACACCTTTCCATACGCTCTTCACACCTGTGGTTCTCTTAGCACTTTCAAGGTCAGACTTCCTTTCCTTTCGTCCTTTTGGATTCATCACTATGTGCATTGCATTCAGCAGGGCGCCTTGATACACAGGATGGATGCTTTATAAATCAGTCAGATGAATGGATTAAAGCCTCGACAAGTGTGTAATGCGCTTGAGGGATACGTCTCAAATGGCTGAAGAAACCTTTACAATTGGGCTGCCTCTGCCCTTGAGGAAGCAATCTCCACATCCACAACACAATGTGAATTCCCAGCAGCAGTGTTTGAAACCCTTCCGTTGTTCATGGGACAGCCCTTTCAACTCTGCCCACGGCCCTCTGCCTTGCTCTGGAAGGCCCACAACGTGGAGTGAGTGGGAAGATCAGGCTTTCTGCCCATTCAGCCTGGACTGTCTGATACAAGTCCCATTTGTGACTGTGGGTTCATGATACGGGGAACTTTCCACGCGCAGGAAACCTGGCCGAGGCCACAAACTCATAATTTTAGATGGGTGACCAGACGACATTAATTTTTGGTCGCTATGGACATGACATGGGGGAGATCAAGAGGTGAAGAGCTCTGTGTACCATTACTAGTCTCCTGAGCTGACAAGTCCCCCCAACCCTGCTTTAAAAGAGCTCTTCTGAGTGGACTCAGATGCCCCGGGATTCAGTGATCTTTTGGGATTTCTCTTCTCGGTTGCCTGTGTTGATTTTATTCCATTTGGCATGATGACTCTCTTTTTATCTTATCTGCCTTTTTCTCCTCTTCTTTGCTCTCCATGTTGTTTGTTATTCCAGAGTAAACTTTCAGGCTGGCTGCATGCCCCCGGAGGGCAGTGCACTGCGTGTTACCCCCAGCGATTGTTCAAATATTTGTGCCTCACCAACCTCTGTCTCACTGGACATGAGCAGAACCACAAGAAGGTGCAGGTGAGGGTGTGCTGGAGAAGCAGAGGGTGTGAAGTTAACACACAGCCATTGCTGCAGTTGGCTTGACAGTCATAACAAGAGACAGCTTCACTGAAGGGATTGTGGGGCCCAGGGAGAAATGAGAATTCTCAATACTGAGCGAGGGAATGTGGGAGAGGTGCATGAAGGTGTGTGTGTACAGGTGTGATTATGTGTTGGCAAGCTTATGCATATCATTTGTGTGATTATGCACCTATAAGATGTACTTCAGGGTCAGCATATGTGTCTGTGTGGTTATGTATGCATGCCTGTTTCTCTGTGCATGTGTGATCAGTGTTGTTGGGTTTTTGTTTGTTTTTTTGCAGAGGAACAGCCCCATACAACAAAATACCAGAAATTGCTAACCAGCACCAAGGATGGTACCCCAGTCAAAACACAATAGTATGCTCTAGCACCATCTAGCTAGCTCCTAAGTTCATGAGCTTCAGTTTAGTAAGTATGTCTTTTGTACAGTTACGTGTGGGTGCACACCTGTGTGATTGTGTATGTATGTGATGAGCGTCGGCATGTCTGTATGATGGTGTATGTGCAGTGTATGGGATTGTGTGTGCAACTTAGATATCCCCTCCTGAATTTTTTATGTCAGCATCCTGGACCAGCCCTAGCCCCGCCTGTAGGCTATGTTATGATGGAGCCAGGAGAAACCCAAATCCTATGGAGTTTCAGAATGAGTAGGGTAGGGCTTCCTGCTAGGTTTACCCCAGTGGTTTGTTATTGGAGGCTTCAACTTTCCTCCGAGGTATAAGAGCACTGAGTTCATGATATCTCTCTTTTCTGCTGCTGCTGGAAAGCCCTTGTGTTTTTGCAGTTGTTTCCTTCTTAGGTTTTGTGCATGGATCCATGCTAGAGCAGTAGGCTTAGCTGTTTATCCCATTAAGGACACCTTCCCATAGTCTCACATGTTGACTCCCTGCGTTGCATACCTCTCTCACCTTTGCTTAGCTTGTTTGATCTGGATTGACAGTTATTTTTTTTTCCTGTTTGCTCACTGTAGCCTCTTCCCAGTTTGAAGTTTGCCGTCACTTTGCTGCAGCGCCAACGACCCTTCGACGAGCTGCTGGACCTTGCACCCCACTCTGGGCTTTTATCAGCTGGACTGTTCCATTTGCATCTGATGCGTTTAGCCTGGAATGGATCTCTGGCAAGGCTGATTGATGGTCTTAGTGACAATCGGGTTGACCCTTGTTCAAGGGGCTGACAAGCTCTGTATTTCACAGGCAGGCATTTGATGTGTATCAGAGAGGTGGTCAGGTCATCAGACCAGCCAATTAAAACAATAAAGAGGGAGGAGGTGGGGAGAAAAAAGCAAGATTTTAACTCTTGACAGCTCATTATCATCTCCGGCCATTGCAATTCTTCTGCTAGACATGAGAGAGTCTGGTTGAAGGGAGATAAAAATGAAGTTCCATTTCTGTTGAGTATGTCTGGGGTCCTCTAGAAAAATTAAAGGTGTGGGGATCTGGAAGGAACCTCTTTTGGACCCCTCCATCTTTTGGGATGTAGATGCTCAGGAATAATTTCTGAGAAATTTGCTGGCATCTCTATCTTCTGGACATTATATTAGAAAGGAGGCTGTGGATATGTGTGTGTGTATATACATATATCTCACACTTGATGACCTGTTAAAGGCAATGCAGTCTTGCTTCATCATCACTAACTAAGACTGTTGTTATCTGTGAGGTCTGAGGGCTCCATCTTTCAAACACCCATGAAGGCCCATGGCAGTTGACGGCCCTTGGCACCTTGCAGGAGGTATTCAGCACCTCATGGGCTTAGCACCTAATTTAATATCAGCCTCTAAATAATGGTGTTGGAAGACCACTCACTGTTCAAGAGATGGCAGAGCCTCATGTGCAGAGAAGTCCAACAGATGAATAGAACCATTGGAATTAGAGATCTGAAAAGGTCTATAGTCTATTAGCGGACGGGGCATTTCTACACAGCACACTAAGCCTGGGTCTCTGTGAGCCTTGTCTGTAGACTTTTTGGGCTTCTGAGCCTGCCCTTGAGTGTCCACACTGCATTGGAAACCCTGGCCTCACAACTGTACTGGCATTTCCATACTGCTCTACGCATGCCTGAATCAGAACTTCAGCTTCTGTGGACCTCATGCTATCATATCCCAGGGTTCCTAGCGCCCTTGCCAGCTGCAACTGCTATGGGGCTTTTTTCTTGCCCATGGGCCTCTGGGCGGAGGGATAGCTCAGTGGTTTGAGCATTGGCCTGCTAAACCCAGCATTGTGAGTTCAATCCTTGAGGGGGCCATTTAGGGATCTGGGGCAAAAATTGGGGATGGGTCCTGCTTTGAGCAGGGGGTTGGACTAGATGACCTCCTGAGGTCCCTTCCAACCCTGATATTCTATGATTTTTAATGGGTCATGGGAGAACTTGTCTGTCCATCCCATGGGAGTTGACCAGAAGTGTTTTGGGTGGTTTTAGCTTGCAAACACATGAAGACCATGCTAATGCAGGATTGTTCCCTAACATGTTTACTCTGGTGCTGTCATACAAGATGCCACCGTCTTTCTTGTAATGTAGGCAATAAGGTAAGGTTCTAGAATGAGACTATCAAACTTTTAACTTGCTTTGTCCTAAGTCAGACTTGAACCTAAATCTCCAGAAGTCAAATTAAAAAGTGAGAGTAATTAGTCACTGGAACAGCTTCCCAGGGGCTGTGGTGGATTCTCCATCACTAGCAATAGTTAAATCAAAGTTGGAAGTTTTACTAAAAGATATCTTCTGTTTCAAACAGGAAGTAATTCAGGAAATTCCTATGGCCTATGTGACAGGGTTGGGCCGGATGGCTACAGGAGAGTAATAGAAGGCAGATATATTAGCCCCAGGTTAAGTAGGTCCCTTTTTCCCTGGGTAAGGTAACAGGGAAGGTTCCAGAAAAATCAGGAACCTTCTGGAGACAATTAAGACAGACAGGCTGATTAGAACACTTGCAGCCAATCAAGAAGCTGCTAGAATCAATTAAGGCAGGCTAATCAGGGCACCTGGGTTTAAAAAGGAGCTCACTTCAGTTTGTGGTGCGCGTGTAAGGAGCTGGGAGCAAGAGGTGCTAGGAGCTGAGAGTGAGAATGCAGACTGTTGGAGGACTGAGGAGTACAAGCATTATCAGACACCAGGAGGAAGGTCCTATGGTGAGGATAAAGAAGGTGTTGGGAGGAGGCCATGGGAAAGTAGCCCAGGAGTTGTAGCTGTTGCACAGCTATTCCAGGAGGCACTCTAGACAGCTGCATTCCACAGGGCCCTGGGCTGGAACCCGGAGTAGAGGGCGGGCCCCAGTTCCCCCCAAACCTCCCAACTCCTGGTCAGACACAGGAGGACTTGACCTGGACTGTGGGTTCATGAAAACGGCCAAACTGAGGGCTGCCGTGAAGCTCCAAGGCAAGCAAATCTGCCAATAAGCGCAAGACCCACCAAGGTAAAGGAGGAACTTTGTCATAACTCTTAGGAGCTCAGACTAGATTATCACAATGGTCCCTTCTGGCTTTATAATCTATGAATCTATGGCCTTGGGCAAGTCATTTACTCTACTCTGTGCCTCAGTTTCTCTTCCGTAAAATGGGGATAATAATTCCCTTCCTCTTAGGGGTGTTCTGAACATCATGAAGGGCTATCATGATGGGGGTCATATAGGTAGATGAGACTAAGGGTAGAAAAATCTACTCCTAAAATGACACAGTATTTTAACACAGGGCAAGTATATAATCTTAATAGATCTCCTTTCACTTGCTTATGTTCCCTCCAGCTTTTGCTTTAATATCATAATCTCACTAATGCAAAGACCCAGAATGCATTTTCTGACTGGTGGGAAACTGGTGGTGAAGTGTCATGAGATTTATTTAATTGTCCAGCTATTTAAAAGGGGGAAAAGGCGAGATGGTTTGTTGAGTGAAAGCTTTTATGCTTTTAAATGAGGTGTTGCTGAGATTGAGTGCTGATTAGAGTTAAAACAGCAATAATTTCCTCAAAAATGCACTGGAAATAATAATGGGCTTGTTTGAATGCCCAAATAACTGTATCATTCTCATTGCCAAGAAACTCATCTGAACCGCTGCTGATGATAATAGCTATTTTTCCCCATTAAATATATTGCAGCTATAATATTCAGGGACAGAAACATCTTCATTAGACAGCATGGAAAATGAGTGCATTGTTCACAGATCAGCCTCAAGAACAATGGACCAAAGAGACTTCAGGGGGTATTAACAATGCTATGTGTACCATATATGAAAATGATTTCAATAGGATATGAGCCCTTGATTCCCTTAAGTTCCTTTGAAAATCCCAGAGTAAAGATTGGGAACCCTCAAATGACCTACCTTATTGCTTGGTCTACCTCAGTGGTAAGTTCACTATTTTTTTCTTTAGTGAAAGTACCAGAATGACATACAAGGGCTAGCTCTGATCAAGCTAGTGTGATAAAAATAGTAGCACAGCTGCAGCTGCATGCGTGACGGGCCAGGCAATCCATCCCAAGTACAATCCCATCGGAGACCCTAGATATGTACTCAGGGCGCCTAGCCAGTGCCTCTGCGCATGCAGCCATGGGTACACTACTATTTTTAGCACGCTAGCTCTATCGGAGTTAGCATGGAAATGACACCTCCCGCTCCAGTGCAGACTAGGGCAGTAGCTACACTCCTATGGTAACAGAGCGATGCACAAGCTTCAGTTCTCGAGATCAGACACACCCCAGTCATGCTTTACTTCGATGTCTCAGATATTGACGAAACTCCCCAAAATTCCATGACCAAAAAAATTAATTTCTTCAGAAATTGTCATGGGACATGAAACCAATCCCCTGACCAGGTGTAGTTCCATAGACCCATTCATATCAAGCAGTGCAGGGCAGAGCTACTTTATGCAAGCTGGTCTTCAGCGGGGACCCAAGTGCTCCCCTCAAGAGGAGCACTTGTGTGCTAATCGATGACAGGAATGTGTCCCTTGCCCTTCCTCATCCCTCGCTTTTCTTGGCTTCGTGTCAACCAATAAATTTAAGCCCAAACAGCTGCACTTTACAGGTACCATTCCCCCATAGGAGCTAGAATGATGCTTACCCTGAGCCGGGCACAGGAGCATTACATTTCTGGTTTCTCTGCACTGCCTTCTGCCTAGAAAATCTAAGGCAAGAAGACTGGGGAGAGCCAGTCAGTCCCTCTGTCAACATGAGAGCAAGTGAGAGCAGCAACGTTTGAACAGGACTAAACCTTCCCCGCCCCTGACCCCCAGCAGGCCTAAGTGCCATTTAACATCCACCGTCCGCTTGTCTCGGCTGGACACCGATTGCTCTGTCAGGGGAAAGCCATCCATCTTGGTTGGGAAGTGATGTCACCCAGCAGGGGGGCACCTCTTTCCAGCCAAAGCTACAGGAGGACACTGACAGGCTTGATGTATTTATCACCCTCTGCCTGGATAAACACCCACAGCGGAGACAATTGGGGAAGGGGGAGGGCGTGCTACCGTCCCTTTGGAATGGAGGATGGGGATGAGGGCTGACTGAGGAAGCAGGCAGCTGGTGGCAATAAGGGGTGAGAGGAGGTAAGGGACAGAGGAAAGGGGGACTGTGACAGGGTATCCACCACACACTAGGCCTGAAGGGGTTGAGGTGGCCAGGTGGGCCAGTTAACCACCTAGGCTACACTTGGAGGAGCCAGGGAGCAAGGACTAATTGGAGATAAGGCTCAGCTGGACAGGAACAGGAGAGGCCTGTATCAAGTCCAGGAGCTCAGGGCAGCTGGGGGCTGCAGAGAGAGGCTGCCGTCACTCTCAGGGCTAGTGAAGGCAAGGAAGGAAGTAGCCCAGGGATATAGCTGTTATGTTATGTTCGGGACTGTACTGCTTGTTATAGGGTCCCTGGGCTGGAACCCAGTGTAGAGGGCAGGCCTGGGTTCCCCTATCAGCCACTGGGAAATTGGAACTGTTAAGGGGCAGTGAATGGGAAGACTGCCTGGGAGAGTTGGAGACTTTGCTACCCCAGAAGGGGAGGACTACAGTGACCTGGCCAGAGGGCCAAGCCACAAAGGGAGAGCAATTGCGTCCCGAGAGAGTGAGACGCAGAGAAAGTGACAGTGTGCCACTGCAGGAAGGGGCATCGGCCTGGCAGAACTAAACCCCAGATGTGGCCAGAAGGAGGCGCTCCAGTGGTGAGTAGAGCACCTTGTGACGGGGACACAGTGGAGGAAGAGAATAATGTAAAAGGCCATTCCCGGTGCCCAAGGGAGTTTAGAGCTTCACTCATGTCTTTAAGTGCTTGGGAGTCAAGAATGCTAGGGACTAAGAAATAGCAAAAGCAAAAGCAAACAGCAGGTGAAAAGAGATCATAGTGAGAACGGAGGGGAATGCCCTGCCACAGCCAGAGCAAGCAGATGTCACCCCAAGGCCCGGCCCTGCCATGTGATTGCAGTGGGAGTTGGGGGCTCTTGGCACCATGAAATGGCCTGTCATGTTCAAGGAAGAAACAGAAGGGAAGCCCAGAAAGAGGGCAGAATGCTACAGGTTATTAGTGAGCTCATCTCGTTCCTTCAGTAGGTGACTGGAGTTCCTAACCGCTCTGCATCCCAATGTATTTCTAAGCAAAGGGTCGCTTTTCGTCTCTTTTGTCCCAGTGTGAGTGTTTCACTGACTCTGGGACCCCACATGATGATCACCCCATTTCACAAGTGTTCACAGGTGTTGGAAATAGAGGTGTTGGGGATGTATCAGCACCTCCTGGTTTGAAGTGGTTTCCATCATATAGAGGATTTACAGTTTTGTTCAATGGTTTTCAGCACCCTCCCTGCCCCCCCCACTCCCCCACACATACACACACACTATACAAATTGTGCCAGCATTTATGCAAGATCTCTTCTGAAGCTGTCATTAAGGTCCCTGTTAAGGTCAGTTGTCTCTGTTAGACCCAGGCCTGCATTGGGGAAAACGGCCACTACCACACAACTTGAGAGGGTGCAATGTGGTCTGCTCTCTGCACTGCTCCTTTGGCTGGTGTGAAGGAGGGAAGGGCTACAGGTTCATAGATTTCATAGACATTCAGGCTGAGAGGGCCACTGCAATCACCTAGTCTGGCCTCCTGAATAGCACAGGCCACAACATTTTCATCCAGTGATTCTTACATCAAGCTCAATAACTGTGGTTGAATGGCAGCATATTTTTTAGGAAGATATCCAATCTCGACTGAAGTCTTTAAGTGATGGCCAGTCCACTTTTGACTGAAGTCTTTAAGTGATGGCCAGTCTACCACGTCCCTCCGTGAGTTGTTCCGGTGGTTAAGTACCCTCACTTTTAAAAAGATACACCTTATTTTCACTTTGAGATTGTCTTCAACTTTCAGTCTTTGGACCTTGTTATGCTTTTGTCTGCTAAACTGGAGAGCCATCTAGAATCAGAGATCTTCTCCATGTGCATGAATTTAGGCATCATGATAGTCTCTTCTTGCCCTCCTGCTCTTCATTAAGCTGAATAGATTGACATCCTTAAATCTGCCATAGTAAGGCATGTTTTCCAAAACTCAAATCAGTCTTTCAGCTCTTCTGTAACCCTCTCCAACACGGTCCTCTAGTAGTGGTCTCAACAGTGCCGTGAACAGAGATAAAACTCAAATTCAGTTTATCAGCAACAACCAGTGAGTCCTTACAGTCTTTGTTTCTACATGTACCACCTTATACTTGTAGGGGTTGCTTTTGGGGGGCAGGAAATACTTCTGATTTACCAAAGTTAGGAACCTTTGTTGTACTGAGCACACTCTGTGTGGTTTTAGTAAGCCAGGATATGCACAGCTACAGGCTGGTTATATCCCCACTGTAATCAGTAGCAAACTGACCTTGTTGGACCTTTGAAAATGAACACCATGGGCCAAAAGCTGCTTTCATTTACATCATTGTAAATCTTGAGTAATTCCATTAAAGTCAAAATGATGACCTATTTTATAATTGTGATATCCTTTTACATTCATATTATAACTAACCTACAGAGCACGTATATATATGAATATGCATGTCTATATATATGTACGTATGAAATAAAATTTTGTGTGTTATATTTGCACATAGTAAGTAAGCTGATGAAAAAGACCAAATAACAATGGAATTATTAATTATTATTATTATTATTATTATTATTATTATTATTATTATTATATAGTGATATTCTGTCTACAGGTGTTGATCAAACAAATTAGCCAAACCCTCCCCTTCTCTAGCTCCTCTTCCCTCAACCAAGAAGGGATTTGCTATTGCAGTTCTGGAATCACCGCAGAATGCAGCTCAATGCCTTCAGTGTAGTCTTCAGGAGGGAAGCAGAAATGTAACCAGCTAAGGGTTGTTGAGTGTATATTTGTTTGCCAAGGGATGTCACCTCCTTCTTTGATTATGTATGAGGCACACTGGCATGGCAGAATTGGAAAACTTGCCCTGCCCTCCTCTTCAACCTGCTATGTCAATAAATAAGTCTTCATTCCCCAAAGCTATCAGCCTGGTACCTTTCACCAGCATTAAATTGAATAAGAAACTTAGGAGAAGAATATATTCCCAGCTAGCACCAGTTTCCCACACAGAGACAAGGGCCCTACCCTGCTTTCTGAGGTGGATAATTCTCTGATTTCACTGTGTGCTAGGATGCAGCTCCTCATGTCCCCCTTCCCCCACCTCCCTCATGTCCCCCTTCCCCCACCTCCCTCACACCATGGTGTCCCTGGCAGCTGCTGCTTTCTCTGTTTAATAGGTTGTCCATCCCTGCCCTTGTGTGACTGTGCGTGGAGTGAATGCAGGTCCTTTCCATCCTTTTCCTGTCGTATTTCATGGGTCTCGATGGCAGCTCGGCTGAGGAACTACAGATTTCATATCCTTTCGGACTGGAGGAAAATGGCAAGTGAAAGATTTAATATCCCACAGGGGTGGGATAGGAAGCTGGACCGGGGAGGAGATGGGGGAGGAAAGGGGAGGCTGCTTAGAGCTACAGGAGTTTTACAGGATCTGTACAAGTCAAGGCTTCTGGGAGTTGGAGAACGGTGAATTACACAAGCTGAATTCCAAGTGCAGCTCCGAGCGGGGTCCTTCCTCCTCAATTTCCCCAGATAATGCGGGATCTGAGCATCAGAGAAGGCAGCTCCCATTTGACCTAGTGGTGGATTGCAAAGGTACACACGACAAAGCACTTTCTGATGGAAAATAAAATTCCTCAATCAAATCAGCATCTTGGAAACTGCCGCCTTGCAGGGGCCATTTTGCTCATAAGTCAAGGCCATACTCCCACTGGAATCAATGGCCAACTTCTGCTCTTGGGGATTCAGTGGGAGCAGGACTGGACTCTTAGTCCTCATGGGCCAGAGCATGATTTGGTCTGTGTATGGGCACAAGAAAGTAGAAGGGGCATAAGGAAGCTGCTTTCCTCCCTCACATCTGTGTGTCACACTATGGCTTTCTGTACCCCGGCTGTGCAGAGCCACTATCTGCACCCACTCCTGGCTGCCCATTGTCATAGTTATGCCAACTCCTTGGGGAGATTATACTGCAACAATACCTGTCACTGTTTATTTCCCTCCCTGAACCAGGGAGACCATGAGGGTGAGTATGAATATGACTCCCTGGGTCAACAGTCTCCCTGCCAGACTGCTCTAGGGTCTGCTCGACATTGCACTGCCCCTTGCTGTGGGATAGATCTCAACGTGATGCCCTAGCCCCATATGTGGCACCAGCCCTATGGGAGCCCAGTATCTGAGATCAGAAGAGGAGACCAGCTTCTACTCACTCACTTCTTGATGGGTTGTTTTTTTCCTAACAATCAAAAGACCAAGGTCGTCATTAGAGCCAATGGCAAGAAAAAATGGGCAGGACGGTGGAGTTATGAGAATGATTTTGATTTATTTTTTTTCAATGTAAAATTGTTATCTCCAGGCTAAAATAAAAAGAAAATTCTGTCACCTCTAGTTATTTGGGAACCCACAGAAATGAAAAAGGAACGAGGAAAGATGTGGGGGGGGGGTCTGAAATTTTGCAAATGTGAAGATGGAGGATTTCATGCAGTGAATGCAAACAATTTGGTGCAATTCGGAAAGAAAAACAGAGAGGCTGCAAATCTTTTATACAAATGGGCACATTTAAATCCTAAATATTACAAATTTCTGTCTGGCCCTTAAGAATCTCTCCCCCACCCCCATCCCCCACTAATGTGTATGATATGGAGCTCTATGGTTAAGGTTAGTTACCAGACTGTTCCTTTTTCATCTGGCCTTATGACGTGAGACATCAGACACTAGCGCAGAAGTTATTCAATCATAATGTCAGAGACACTCTTCTGGATTGTAAAATGTTCCATTGGTTATATATATGTGACCCCTCTGTAATCATGATTGAATAGATATGTGGATAGTTCATGTTTGTCTCCACACTTGCACAAAACAAATATGGCAAAATACACCAGGAAAGGCTGTTCTCGGGAGATTCCTGGTTCAGTTGTGCACACTCAGGAGAGAAGGATTCACATTTTGGGGTGTTTCTCTCTCATGACTGAGAGCACCTGCCACTCCCACTTCAACCCTCTTACTATTTCATCGTTGGATTCATTCCATCCCCTCCTGTGCTGTCCAGGGTTAGGAGGGCTCTTGTCCCTCTCCTCTTCCCAGGTTTAGGGGATCTCACAACAGCCGTCCTTCAAGGCCCATATGTTTCAAGAGTGCTTACTATATCATGGCTGCTGCTGTTTCTATGCTGCGCAGGCCAGCCCTCTCTTCTTGCTGACAACATTCACTTCTACAAGGAGAGAGGGGAAAATCCAACTGGCATGTCAGGCACCTCTGAGGAGAGGGCTCCTAACTGCTCCCGCAGAGCTTGAAGAAAGAGTTTTGACGGATTTACGCAGGAAAATGGTTGCGAAGGGATTGATAAACACACAGAGAGATCTAACTAGTGTGTCCCATCACTCTGAATAGCCTATCATAGCGAAAATGCTGCAGGGCAGTGTCGGGAACAATTTGTTGACGTGAGCTTGCTTCTCCAGGAGAGACTCGAGCTGTTTCAGGGAAGGGACCATCCAGAAAAGATTGCCATGAAGGAGAATACAGCAGCGTTGGAGTTGGGGGTGTCGGTCAGACGACCACTGGTGCTTTCCAAGGGCCAAGCTGGGAGGATCCCAGCTAGGACTCCAGCAGACTGAGCTTCCTCGCAGCAGTGATGGCCATGTAAGCTTTGCCCCATTGGTGTCAGCATCTGAGCGACGTTAATGCTCGTTCAAATTCCAGTCCTGGGAGATTCCACACAGCAGTGCCAGTAGTTTCCTAGCTCCGGCCAGAAAATAGGGACCTTTGCTAATTCAGAGCAGGGATTTGAACCTGGGCCTATAGAATCATTCTCTCTCTATAAGAAAAGGAGGACTTGTGGCACCTTAGAGACTAACAAATTTATTTGAGCATAAGCTTTCATGAGCTACAGCTCACTTCATCGAATGCTGTAGCTCACGAAAGCTTATGCTCAAATAAATTTGTTAGTCTCTAAGGTGCCACAAGTACTCCTTTTCTTTTTGGGAATACAGCCTAACACGGCTGCTACTCTGAAATCTTTCTCTATAGGAAATGTTCCACTTTATAGAAATAATTCAGTATTCATTGGGCCCAAGAGCGTGTGAGACTGATGCTAGACTGGGAGTTGGGGCATTTGCCTGGGATGTGGAAGACCTAGGTGCAAGTTCTTGCCTAAATTAGGCAAAGCAGGGACTTATATGTGGTCTCCCAGTTGAGTGCCAGGCTATTAGATATTTGGGGAGGGGGTCACTCTCTCTATCTCTCTCATTTTGACTAGAAATTCCATCCTGGACTAGATAAACCTTCCCGGCAAAGTATTCATTGAAAGCAAAACATTTCTGTGAAACTTTTTGGTTTTGATAGAAAAAAGGTTGTCTGAAATTTTTTTTTCAACCAGTCCAGTCACAAGACTAGTTAGGGCGCTAACGGTGTGAGCTTCCATGCAGCAGTGCCCTTGTCTGTGCCAGCTGGGAGCGGCATCTGATGTAAGCACAGCTGATCATTGCATAACTGAACTTTGTCAATGCCCCGGCCTCAAGGTAATGTCCATCACTAACTAACTGTGAACTGATTCATGAAAGAAACAAACACCACAAAATTATGGATCGATGGGTGAAATAAATAAATATAGACCCAAACCTGAAGCCCATATTCAGCCCTTTCTCAAGACAGACTCTGTATTAAGGTAAAAGAACTGACAGTTGTATTTGCGTGTGTCTTGCCTGGTGCATATGCAGAACTAATTAGATGATGCATAAGTGTCCTGTCCTGACTTGCATTGGGTTTCATGTAAAATGTGGTATGGATTATTTGGAAGGCTGTCATGGTAGTTGTTCCAAACTATGGGTATGAAACCAGGAGGGGATCTTCCCGGGACAATACTCCTCTGGCTATAAAATGTACCCTTTCATGATAGAACACACTGTTGGGAGGAATGTATTGTTTTCTGAATTTGGTTCGTTTTCATTTTGTTTGGGGTGTTGCTGTGTCAAAGGATTGGCAAGGGTGAAAAGGTGCCAGTTCCAACTGCATTAATTTCAATTTTGCAATTAATTAGCACTGCCTAATAGCACAATAGGCAAGTGTGTCTTGGGGTAGATGATTTGCCTTGGATCAAATGAGAATTGACATGACTCTTAAACTGACCTTTGAACAGAACCTGAAACCTCAACAGAAGCTTTTCTGAAGTTCAAAAATGTTTCATTTCAAAATAAGGTCAAGTGTGGCCGCAATTCCTGGTTTGCTATGGAAATGAAAAAACACCCTTAAAAAGTCTGTTTTCCCACTATTCCCAACATGATCCAAATGCAGCGGAAAGCTTGTCCTTGTGAAATCTCAAATTTGGCTTCCAAAGAAGTTCAGATAGGTTCTAGATAAACACGCAAATTGTAGAATTGTTCCAAACACTGAAATTAGAGTTAAAGCATGAGACGCTTGTGTGGTGCATTCTCAAATCAGGTTTTTCTTGGTTTTTCAGGCTGCATAACAATCTCCACTCCCAAATTCAATAAAAGTGTCACGGCCGGGATGAATCTGGGGTAAATTTAAGCCAAACCTAAGCCAAATGTTGGATGAACATGGGCTAAATTTCAGCCAAATCTGGGCCAAACCTGATTCAATTTTGAGGCGAGCCAGAGCAGGGTTTTGGATGAACATTGGCCAGCTTATGGTTTTGGTGAGAACCATGAAAAACTCATTGATTGAGGATGGTATATCTGCAAACCAAATTTGGACTGGCCAAGGGACTCCCAGAATATGCCCAGGGCATTTTCTTCCTTGCCCATCACAAAGCTAAGCAGGATAGCGCCTCCTTAGTGTTGAGGAGAGAAGTTTCTCCAAAAATACAGTACAATTCCTCTTTCCCCACATGATGCTTCCCAGTCACTCCTGAAGCTGAAGCTTCTGGCATATTAGAGTCTCAGAAAGAATTGGGATCATATCCATGGCTTCTAAAATCTGTCTTTCATTTTGTTTTCTCAAAAGATTGTACAGAGTATATTCAAATAATAAATGTGGAAAGAAAAAGTCCAGTTTCCAGACTGTTGTAATACCCTGATCTTAGTATCTCTTCTCTGTGCCTTCCCCCACCAGGTTGACTACATGTTATTCCTGAGAGCAGAAGCTATATGAAAGATTATCAGGGGTTGAGGGAAGATCAACTAATATTTCCTGGTAAGTCTCAGTATAAAAACCAAAATGTATTTGGAAAAGGAGAGTCTGTGAGCACCTACAGTTGAGGACTGATAGGGTGGGTAGGTTCCCTCCCTGGCTCTGCCACTAATTCACTCTGGGTCCTTGGGCAAGTCAAGTAACAGACTTGTGCCTCGGTTTACCCATCTATAGGGAGACATGAGTACCGTCCTGATTAAAAAATCTTTGTGTTGTGCATTGATACTCTCAGACGGAAGACGTTATATAAGTATAAAAGAAAACAATAGACGTCCAGGCCAAAATTTTCACAGCTACCTAAGCGATTTGGACGTCCATTTCCCATTTGTTTTTATGGGAAGTGGGTATCCAGATCTTTGAAAATCTTAACCTAAAATACATATATATAAGATGAAACAAACCCAAGACGAGGTAGGATATCTGCGCACAAAAGAAGTATTCTTACCCTTCAGCAGTATCCACCAATAGGATGGCAGGGCTCTTTGTCACTAGATCTATTAGTCTTATAAGGCTGGAGTGACTCATTCCCCAGTGACAACATTTTCTGATGTCTTGATAAACAAGATGTGTGTGTGTCTATTACATTTTAAATAACAAGACTAACAAATTGAGATTAGCTATGTGGGCCTGGCACGCATACACCAGGGCCTGAGTTGATTTATCTTGATGTTTGGTTGAATTCCATGCATTTTGGGTCCCTTCTGTAACCTTTTCACCTCGTTCTTTTTTAAGGTGGCTGACTGGCTGTTATAATTTATCATGAATGCATCTCACTTCAGTCCTGGCTCCTCTGACGGAAGGAACAGCCGGTCTCCGGGAGGTCAAAGACATTATTCTCCCTTCGTCTTTCTCAATTTCCAGCACAGATTTGTCACTTTGAAAAAGCATGAATTCTGGATTTGATGCACTTTAATTGATTTCACCCTCAACAAGTCCGACTGTCCATCAACCTTCCCTTTTTCTTTTCTTTCTCTCCCTCCCTCCCATTTCTTTCCTCCATCCTTCAATTTATGGTTAAGTTTTTCAGCCACTTGCGTGCAGAAGCTGTCCTGAAAACCGTGACCCTTCAGTGCCAAATGTCACTAGCCATTTCACTCTTGTTTCTTTGACCTTCCTGTTGACCTTTAGGTGTTGAGAGAGAAAGAAAAGTCTTCTTATGGGAGTCTTCCACAGTTCCACCCATGGAGTCCTGCTCCTACCCGTTTCAGTGAAAGCAGCTCCTGGAGGCCAGTGAAGGTTGGCTGATGGGCTGGTAGAATGGTGTAAGTGGGAGCAGTATAATAAACATGTAGAGAAAAACAATAGTATGAACCCTTGATAAATGAACAAAAGGTACTTACCTCAGTTTGCTGCAGAACGCTGGCTGGGACTGAACATAGTAAGTAGCCTGCCTTCCTCCTACAAAAAGGGGTGTAGTGATCTCCTGATGTGAATAAAGTTCTCCTTTCCATCTTGTTGGTATGTCGATGTATAAAAATCCAGCTGAATGGGATGTCATTTGTCAGAATCTTCTGGACATTTTATTTCAGCCCAAGAAACAGAAGGTGGGACCCACTAGATTGACACCTTTCAATTCTACTTTCCAATGAAGAACCCTGAAAGCCAGGGACTGAGATGGGCAGAATGTGAGGGAAACCACCTCTTTGGCCTAGGCTACTCCACACAATCTTGGAACAAGGAACTGCTGTCCATGGTCCTGTGTTAAATGTAGGTGTGTTTTAGGATTTTATAAAGCAAGTGTTCTACTTTTGCGGGCTCTTGGAAGGCTGAGAGACCTGCCCTTCTCAATGGGCACATGCATTGAAAGTCATTGCTGCATAAGTTCATGAGGCACACAGATTCTTTGTTGTTCTGCACCCTAGATATATAGAGTGCTCAGTACAGATTAGTATATGGGGCCTCCATTAAAATCAGTGGGCCAGATGCTAGGCTTCTTATGCAGACATAACTTCCAGTGAACTCACTGAGAATTTTATCTGAGTTTGAAGTCCAGGACTAAGACACTCCCTGCACATAAAAAATGGAGTTTGGTTTATCAATCTGGATTATCTTCTGAACATAATCTATACTTTTGACAGGTGAAGAAGAAATCAGTGCACTGGATCATCACTACTGGGATGTAGATTAAATTCCTCCCTGGAAGATCTACTTGAAATGAGTTCTTCTGGGCATCAGCCTTTTCCTGGTGCATTAGATCCCTGCTTGGAGCCCTAGTGCGAAATATGTTTGGGTGAGTCTCAATCTATTTCCTTGTGGGTGTACCCCTTCCTACAGCCACCTTATGTGAAATAAACTCAGCTGAATATCAGCTTGTCTGCTGGTCAAGGAAGATTTCCTTACCCCTTCCACTTCTCTCCTGTCACCATGGCCAGAAACTGTGAAATGAGGGACTGGCCAAAATTAATAGCTTTGTTCTTACATTCATGCACCTCCGTAGCTGCATGTAGTCTTGGTGGAGCCATGTCTATAAAATCTCAGATTAAAAGGTGTTTTGCAGATGTGTGGAATCTCAGACACAGGCTTGCTTTCCATAACCTCTCAGATGAGACCTTTCTCACACCCAGAATTCATTGGCTTATATGAAAGATCTATGACTTCTCTAAAGAAAGAGCAAAGACACAAATCCCAGTCCTCGCTGGCCCAATGAATGTTTGTTTATACAAAGTGAGACAGCTCCAACAGGAGAGATTCAGTGTCTAGCTCAGTCATTAGGACTCTTGCTTAGGAGAATAAGGCAGAGCAGGGACCTGAGCTGGAGGGGACGGGGATAGCTCAGTGGTTTGAGCATTGGCCCGCTAAATCCAGGGTTGTGAGTTCAATCCTTGAGGGGGTCATTTAGGGATCTGGGGCAAAAATTGGTGATTAGCCCTGCTTTTGAGAAGGGGGTTGGACCAGATGACCTCCTGAGGTTCCTTCCAACCCAGATATTCTATGATCTGCCATATCCCCCATGAGTGCCCTGCCAGCTGGGCCAGTGGCTATTCTAGCATAAGGCTCTTTTTCATATATATATATATATATATATATGCTCTTCTGTTTAAGCTCAAAAGCTTGTCTCTCTCACCAACAGAAGTTGGTCCAATAAAAGATATTACCTCACCCATTTGTCTCTCTAATATCCTGGGACCGACATGGCTACAACACTGGAAGCTATCCTTAGAATGCAGTCAGCCATCCTTCCCTGACTCCTGATTCCAGGCCAGGATTTAAAGAGACCAAGACTGGTAACTCTAGGCAGCACAGGCCATCTTAGTCAGCCTGGAATGTAAAGAGCCAGAGAAAAACCAAGAGGTCTCTGTGTCCAGCAGCCTCAACACAAAATCTCCTTTGTGTCTTCCTATGAGCAGCTCCGCTGAAATCATCCTGCCACCAGAGAGTCACACAGAGCACATCCCCACCATCTAAACTGTTCTTTTCACTGAAACAAAGTAGACACCCATCAGATCGTGTGACCCCAGAGTTTCCTACACCCCTTCCCACAGCACTCCAATAGAACTGACAGTCCAGCTGTGATTGGTGGGTTTAGCAGAATGGAAAACTTAGTGAGCACTATAACTAAGAGCACATTCAGGTCCCCGCTTTGGGTTCCTCAGGTGTGCAGTTGTGGCTAGCCAGGCAGCAATAAGTGGAGCATATTAGATTCCAGTCAGACGCTAAGTCCGTTCACAGCGCGAGGACGCATGAACATTTGATGCCCAAATCAGATCCATGTTGCCATTACACCTAAATGCACATGATATTGGCTGGCTGCAGAGCTGGGCTCTGAGTTGACGGGGAGAGCCGACACAGTGGCAGGTTTTTCACACTCCGCTTGTGGCTACATCAAAAAGATTTTAACAGGTTTTTAATGCCAGGACAAGGGTAGGTCCCTTGTGGGAGGGGGAGAAGGAATGGAGGTTACGGTTGGGTCCTGAGGCGGTGCTAATGTAAGTCTTTTCATTGCACTGTCTTTGTCATCCTTAACTCTGATAGGCTGTCCATGATTTATCCCGCCCCTTGTCTCTTTCACCCTGCCCAATCCATGGCAAGATTCACAAATGTTTTTTGCATCCCCCATTTTCTACTTCAGGATCCCATCAGGACGAAGCACTATTAAGAATCTTAAACTTCAGATATCAGGCTAGCTCTCCGAACAAAGGTTATTAAAAATATATGAATAAATAATACATCAAAAACATTTCTTCAGAGGCTCCATTATTTCTTGTTCCAATGGACTCTCTGGTGTAATCCTTCTGATTCTCTCTATCCCCTGGCTCCAACTTGCAGGGTAGCTCTGTTTTATAAAGCAGTGTTTGCAAAGATGCCAGGATGTGGTCTGATGTTCAAAATCACTCTGCCTGCTGTATCTGTGCCACCATCTAGGCCTGTCAGTCGGTCTCTGTTTTGGCTTTGTGCTGTTCAGGAGATTGAGGATCAGGCCTCCAGGGGTCCTAGTTCTGCCAATGACTTGCTGCGGGCCCTGGGCGCATCACTTAACTTCATGTAAAATGTAAACATCAACACTTCTCTACCTCACAAAGGTGTTCTGAGAGTTAATGAATCCATGTCTGCAAAGTGCTTTGAGATCCCTCAGGTGAAAATTGCTATGTAATTCTACTGTATTATTAAGTATTAACATCTTGCCTATTGAATGGCCCCAAAGTATCAATTCCCTAATTAAGCACATGTCTCATCTTGCCCCATGCACTTGAGATCTCATTTATTAACAATGAAAATATACAATTATATATAATCCCTGCAAGAGTTAGGATTGTTGACTCTCTTTCTGCATGAATTTAGCTTCAGAAATAACCAATGTGATATAATCATACTTAAAATGTATTGTGACAGGGTCGGGCCAGGTGGCTACAGGAGAGTAATAGAAGGCAGATATATTAGCCCCAGGTTAAGTAGGTCCCTTTTCCCTGGGTAAGGTAACAGGGAAGGTTCCAGAACAATCAGGAACCTTCTGGAGACAATTAAGATGACAGGCTGATTAGAACACCTGCAGCCAATCAAGAAGCTGCTAGAATCAATTAAGGCAGGCTAATCAGGGCACCTGGGTTTAAAAAGGAGCTCACTTCAGTTTGTGGTGCGCGTGTAAGGAGCTGGGAGCAAGAGGTGCTAGGAGCTGAGAGTGAGAATGCGGACTGTTGGAGGACTGAGGAGTACAAGCATTATCAGACACCAGGAGGAAGGTCCTATGGTGAGGATAAAGAAGGTGTTGGGAGGAGGCCATGGGGACGTAGCCCAGGGAGTTGTAGCTGTTGCACAGCTGTTCCAGGAGGCACTCTAGACAGCTGCATTCCACAGGGCCCTGGGCTGGAACCTGGAATAGAGGGCAGACCCGGGTTCCCCCCAAATCCTCCCAACTCCTGGTTAGACACAGGAGGAGTAGACCTGGACTGTGGGTTCAGAAAAACAGCCAAGCTGAGGGCTGCCGTGAAGCTCCAAGGCGAGCAAATCCGACAATAAGTGCAAGACCCACCAAGGTAAAGGAGGAACTTTGTCACAAGAGGTGTTAAAAGTGGGATCTGGTGTGCACAGCGTGGCAGAAGAAGGAGGGTGTTTGGGGAAAAAAAGAAGGGGGAGAGGGTTTTTTTTTTTTTCTCACCACAATGGAGGATGTAGTGCTGGCACTGATATAAGCCACGGCTGCCCAGCAGGAGGCAGTGCGGCTGCAGCAAGAGACTAATCGCCTGCTGATGGACCAGGCTGCTCAAGACCGGGCTATGTTGCAGGAACTGGTAAATCACGTAAAGGCCCTTACAGAGCTGAACCGCGGCCATGATGGGACGCAGGTCATGCGGGCCAGCAACTGGCTGCAGAAAATGACACGGGAGGATGATGTAGAGGCATACCTCCTGGCCTTTGAGAGGACAGCCCTGCGGGAGGCTTGGCCCCGAGAACAGTGGTCTGGCATCCTCGCTCCATTCCTGTGTGGGGAGGCCCAGAAGGCCTACTATGATTTGCCTGAAGAGGCTGCAGCAGACTATCCCCAGCTGAAAGCAGAGATCCTGGCCAGATCTGGAGTAACGATCGCAGTGCAGGCCCAGTGATATCATGAGTGGCGGTACCAGGAAAACAAAACCCCACGGTCCCAATTATATGACCTCATCCATCTTGCATGAGAGTGGTTACGAACGGAGTCCGGAGGAGATACTAGAGGTTCTTGTCATCAACGCGGTACCACCAGATCTTCACACCTGGGTAAGTCAGAACGAACCCTCCACCTTCAACGAGGTTGTCACGCTGGTAGAAAGGTGAAGGATGGCGAGGGAGCTGACCCGACCAGTTAAGGAAGAAGCACCCTGGATTAAACTAGCAGAACCAAGCCCTAGAGCTCAGGTGACTGGGCCACCAGGAGAGCCCAGGTGGAAAAAGAGAGGGGCTGAAGGCCCACCAGAAGCTACAAAGAGTCGAAGCACTGAGGGGAAAGAGGATCGTGATGTTAGACTGCCCAAACCAAGAGACCAGGGAACACCTAGGGCTCCATACAGATGTTACGCCAGCAGGGAGTGGGGACACATAGCTGCACAGTGTCCCAATGCTGAGGAGCCTATGCAGTGTAACCTGGGGAACTGGGCAGACCCATGCTCCCTAATCCACCTTATGGGGGTCTCACTAACCCCACATATGTACACCAGACCAGTGAAGCTAAATGGGGTAGAGACCACAGCACTGGTTGATTCAGGGAGTGCTATCACGCTTGTCTCGGGGAAGCTTGTGAAGCATAGTCAGCTGCTGTGGGCTAAGCATACGGGGATAACATGCTTCCATGGGACAGTTGGTTATTACCCCACCATCCCAGTAAAAATCGAGATTCAGGGGAACACTACTGAGGTAGCAGCAGGTGTAGTCCCTAAACTCCCATACCCAGTGCTCATAGGGAGGGACTACCCAGGGTTTGGAGACTTACTCCCGGTAGCGGAATTGGAGAAAGGGGGAAGCCCTGAAAGTAGTGAGGCACCCACAGTAGACTGTCAACCCCCAACCTTCTCTGAAATATCTCCAGATTTGTTCTCCACTCTCAGACAGCGTAAAAAGACAAAAAGGGAAAGAAGGGCAGCTAAGGCCTTGGGAAACCGAATACTGGCCCAAAGCCAGAGGGTTGCTCTTGTAGGTAGGTGGACCCGAGCAGCTGAAAAGGAGGCCACCCAGGAGGGAGAAGCACCCGAGTCTGACCCACATCCTAACACCTCTGAACCAGTAGAGGCAACAGAGACTGGCCCCCTAGATCTCGGTCAGATTAGCCCCGGGAGAGGAAATTTTGGACGGGACCAGGCTGAAGACCCAAGGTACGACAACATTAGGAAGGAGGTGACCGAAATAGATGGGGTCCAGGTGGAAGGGAAAACCCAGGGACCAGGACCCTACTTCATAATGAAGAAGAATCCCTTATACCAGGTTGCACCAGTACAGGGGCAGAAAGTACAGCAGATCCTAGTACCTCAAAAACACTAGAATGCTGTATTAAGTCTGGCCCATAGTCATCTTTTTGGGGGGCATTTGGGGGTAGACAAGACCCTGGCATGGGTCCTGCGACGATTCTTCTGGCCCGGAGTACATGAAGAAGTGCGGAGGTACTGTGCGTCCTGCCCAGAGTGTTAGCTGTACAGTCCCCGTCCGCACTTGAGGGCACCTTTAGTACCCCTTCCCATCATAGAGGTCCCCTTTGAACGAATAGCCATGGACCTAGTGGGACCCCTGGAGAAGACAGTCCAGCACCACCAATATATACTTGTCCTTCTGGATTATGCTACTCGCTACCCAGAAGCCGTCCCCCTGTGGAACACGGCCTCTAAAACGATAGCTGAAGAGTTGGTGGGGATTATTGCCCGAGTGGAGCTACCAAAGGAGATATTAACAGACCAAGGTACCCCATTTATGTCAAAGCTAATGAAGGACCTCTGTACGCTGCTCCATATACATACCCTGAGAACTTCAGTCTATCATCCGCAGACCCATGGGTTGGTAGAAAGGTTTAACCAAACCCTTAAGGCAATGATAAGGAAAGTGGTAAGTCAGGACGGGAAGGTTTGGGACACCCTACTACCCTACCTTATGTTTGCAATCTGGGAGGTACGTCAGGCCTCAACTGGGTTTTCCCCCTATGAATTATGATACAGACGCCACCACCGTGGCATACTAGATATCACAAAAGAAATCTGGGAAGAGGAACCCAGTGAAGGGAGAAATATAATTGACCATGTGTTGCAAATGCGTGAACAGATAGCCTGGGTCACCCCTATTGTACGGGAACATTTGGAAAAGGCACAGGAGGCCCAGCGAACCCATTACAATCACCAGGCAAAAGTCTGACAGTTCCAACCAGGGGATCGGGTGATGGTGTTGGTACCCAAGGCAGAAAGCAAGCTTTTGGCTTAATGGCAGGGGCCCTATGAGGTGGTTGAACCAGTGGGGGAAGTAACCTACAAGGTGTGGCAGCCAGGATGTCGGAAACAAGAACAAATTTATCACATTAACCTCTTAAAGCCTTGGCACCAATGAGAGGCGTGTATAGTGGCCCAAGAGACCCCAATCCAGGGAAATAACATGCAGGAGGCAGATCAGGATATCCACTGATCTGACACCAAACCAGAAGAAGGACATAACTGAGATGATCAACCGATACCAGGACTTATTTTCAATCAAACCAGGTCGGACCACTGAAGCATATCACCACATTATCACAGACCCTGGGGCAAAGATAACTTTAAGGCCCTATCGGGTCCCAGCAGCAAAATGGGAGGAGATCAAGGCAGAGGTAAAAAGGATGTTGGAGCTGGGAGTCATCGAAGAGTCCCACAGTCAGTGGTCAAGCCCGACTGTGTTGGTGCCCAAACCCGATGGCACCACTAGGTTTTGTAATGACTTTCGCCAGCTGAATGAGATATCCAAATTTGATGCATACCCCATACCCCGTATCGATGAGTTAGTTGACCACCTGGGCAATGCCTGATTTTTGACCACCCTTGATTTAACAAAAATATACTGGCAGATTCCCCTTGCCAAAGATGTGAAAGAAAAGATGGCATTCTCTACACCAGAGGGTCTGTTTCAATATACTGTTCTTCCTTTTGGACTGCATGGAGCACCTGCCACCTTCCAGCATCTTATGGATAAGCTCCTATGGCCCCATATCAGTTATGCAGCGGCATACCTGGATGATGTGATTATTCACACCCCCGACTGGGAAACCCACTTAGGAAAGGTGGAAGCGGTTCTGGACATGCTAAGACGGGCTGGCCTCACAGCCAACACAGCCAAGTGTGCTATAGGGCTAGCCGAGGCTAAATACCTTGGCTACATTACATAGATCCATAGAATATCAGAGTTGGAAGGGACCTCAGGAGGTCATCTAGTCCAATCCCCTGCTCAAAGCAGGACCAATCCCCAATTTTGCCCCAGAACCCTAAATGGCCCCCTCAAGGATTGAACTCACAATGCTGGGTTTAGCAGGCCAATGCTCAAACCACTGAGCTATCCCTCCCCCCACTGTAGGAAGGTGCATGGTCAAGCCCCAACTAAACAAACTAGAGGCTATCCAAAATTGGTCCCGGCCGAATCGGAAAAAGCAAGTCCGGGCATTCCTGGGTTTGGTGGGGTAGTACCGACGATTTATTCCCCATTTTGCTACCAGAGTGAGTCCCCTGACAGACCTGATAAAAGCCCCTGACATGGTGAAGTGGACAGATGCCTCAGAGAAAGCATTCATGGATCTACAGACAGCCCTCCGCAGTATCCCCATGCTTATAGCCCCAGACCTCAACAAAGAATTCATTTTACAAACAGATGCATCTGAAGTAGAATTGGGAGCTGTCCTATTGCCGATGGTTGGAGATGAAGAACACCCGATCCTCTACCTCAGCAGGAAACTCCTCCCGAGAGAGCAGAAGTATGCCGTGGTTGAAAGAGAGTGCCTAGCTGTGAAATGCTATGTTATTACCTTCTGGGACGACGGTTTACCCTTGTGACCAACCATGCACCCCTTCAGTGGATGCAGCGAAATAAAGAGAAGAATGCAAGGGTGACCAAATGGTTCCTGTCCCTACAACCTTTCCAATTCACCATACAACACCGGGCTGGAAGCCGCCATGGCAATGCAGATGGCTTGTCACGAGTACACTGCCTGACGTCCCAAGTTGCCCAACCCCGTAGTGTTGAGCGGGGGGGCGGGATATGTGACAGGGTCAAGCCAGATGGCTACAGAGAGTAATAGAAGGCAGATATATTAGCCCCAGGTTAAGTAAGTCCCTTTTCCCTGGGTAAGGTAACAGGGAAGGTTCCAGAACAATCAGGCACCTTCTGGAGACAATTAAGACAGAAAGAAAAGGAGTACTTGTGGCACCTTAGAGACTAACCAATTTATTTGAGCATAAGCTTTCGTGAGCTACAGCTCACTTAAGCTGTAGCTCACGAAAGCTTATGCTCAAATAAATTGGTTAGTCTCTAAGGTGCCACAAGTACTCCTTTTCTTTTTGTGAATACAGACTAACACGGCTGTTACTCTGAAACCTGTAATTAAGACAGACAGGCTGATTAGAACACCTGCAGCCAGTCAGGAAGCTCTAGAATCAATTAAGGCAGGCTAATCAGGGCACCTGGGTTTAAAAAGGAGCTCACTTCAGTTTGTAATGTGCGTGTGAGGAGCTGGGAGCAAGAGGCACTAGGAGCTGAGAGTGAGAACGCGGACTGTTGGAGGACTGGGGAGTACAAGCATTATCAGACACCAGGAGGAAGGTCCTATGGTGAGGATAAAGAAGGCGTTGGGAGGAGGCCATGGGGAAGTAGCCCCAAGGAGTTGTAGCTGTCGCACAGCTGTTCCAGGAGGCACTCTAGACAGCTGTATTCCACATGGCCCTGGGCTGGAACCCGGAGTAGAGGGCAGGCCTGGGTTCCCCCCAAATCCTCCCAACTCCTGGTCAGACACAGGAGGAGTTGACCTGGACTGTGGGTTCAGAAAAACAGCAAAGCTGAGGGCTGCCGTGAAGCTCCAAGGCGAGCAAATCCGCCAATAAGCGCAAGACCCACCAAGGTAGAGGAGGAACTTTGTCACAGTATTCATAGATTGTAGTACCAGAAGGGACAATTAGATCATCTAATCTGACCTCCTGTATAGCACAGGCCATTAAACTTCTCTCAGTTACCCCTGTATTGACCCCAGTAACTTGTGTTCGACTAAAGCAGACCTTAATGAAGTAGTAATGATTAGTTGGCAGACAACAGATTGGTTTCAAATCTGATTGTTGCCCCAAATCTCACAACCAGAATCCTTCCAGAATCTAACACAGTCCTGCAGAAATCATTTGGAAGCTTTAGTAGCCCAGGCACCAAATCAACTTGCCCATCAAATACAACTGAACCAGTTGTATTTCTGGGGTCCACTTTCCTTATTCCAGGGCTCCAACAGGGATTAGTTGTATCCTATAGGAGGAAAAATCCTTTCCAGCTACAGCAAATACTTCCAGAGATCATTTCCAGTGCCCCTTTTCTCGCTTCCTCCTCAGCCCTTAGAGAGCTGCCTTCTTCCCAGCTGTTGAGTACGCCATTAGCATACAGTGAGAACATTACTGATATTTTACTCATTCATCTGCAAAAATAGTTGCTTCAGGTGAAGAGCTGAGTGGAATTGTCTACTTCAGGAAAAGGGGGGGTGGGAAGTAGAAAATTCTGATAAACTGCAATTATTCAAATTCTTGGGATACATATGAAATATATGGATAACTGAAATGTTGGCTAAATGGTATTAATGTCTATATGCATTTGGATTCTGACAATAAGAATGTTTATTAATTATAATTAATGGGTCAAAGCTGGAGGTCAATGGTCAGGCCCCTAATCCTGCAACTGACTCTGTTCAGGCAAACTCCTGCTGCCAGGAGGGAACCCCCAGATGTCCGAGGGATTCCACAGCAACTCTGTCAGCCCACACAGAGTCTGTCGTAGGACTGGGGCCTCCATTTATACTTGGTCCTTCCTCAGGCCAAACTCTCATTGGTTTAAATGGAGTAAGGGCTTCGGGCTTTGGACCCATGGGTGTTCCATAGTGTGGAAGTGTTCAGGGGTTGCGGTTAGGCCAGTCAGGGGTCAGATGGGAAGTTTGGATTTGGATCTAGTTTCAAGCTTCCCTACAGTTCTGACCTTCATACTTAGCACAGAGCACTTCTCATCTCTAAGGCACTTTACTAGCAACGGCCCAGTATCTTCAACCCATTGACAAGACTTACGCCCCTCGGTGAAGTATGGACCTGAGCCAGCTCCCATTGGCTAGGGTAACTTGTGACAGGGGACATTCCTTCCCACATGGCAGCCCAAATCCAGTGGGTTCAAAAGTAAAGTCATCTCTGCCTCTTCTCCACCAGGGCCTTTGTCTCACAGGGTGTAGCCCTAAGCATAGGTGCTGAAACTAGGGGTGCTGTTGCACCCCCTGGCTTGCAGTGGTTTCCACCATACACAGCATTTATAGTTTGATTCAGTGGCTCTCAGCACACCCACTATACACATTGTTCCAGCCTCCCTGGCCCCAAGCACCCCCAGTCAGTCCCTCTCAGTGGAGCTGCAGTGGCTTGCATCAGCAGTGGCTATGCCCTAATGGATGCAATGGAAACTGAAGGGTCTCAGCGCCTTGCAGAAGGTGCTCAGCCCTTAAAGGGGCTGGATCTGCGAGACTGTCAGGGAAAAACAAAAGGTTATCCCCCAAAACATGCCCCGTGTTGCTCAATCTCCAAAGTTCAGTTCTCGGCCTGTCTTCCCCTCCCCCCCGCCAACATCTCCTGAAAAGAAATGTACAGGCCAAGTGCCCCAAGCTGAGTGGAGAAGTGCAGCAGCCGGCAGGACTCTGACCTTCCTGTTGTAGGTAACAAATTGGATGGCATGTAAGCTACAGATGCCTGAGGAGAGAGGAAGAGAAAGGGGAAGGGGGGTGGAGGGGAATGAATGGGGTTAGAGTTACAAAGCCAGCATCTGTTACTTAGGGTATCAGCCACACAGCCGTATCCATCCCGCCGCAGGAAATGGGACTGGCTTAGGGGCAGATGGAGGAGAATGGTTTCGGGTCAGCAGAGGACAGAGGTAAGAACGCGTGTGTTTCTGAGTGTGACTGTAGAAACAGATGTAAACAGATAAATATGAAAGAGAGTTGTGGGGGGAAAAAACTGAAAGAGAGTGTCACAAATGGAGGAGTGAAGAGATCATTTTTATTTTTATAATTAACTGAACCAGTTGTATTTGTGGGGCTGACTTCCCTTATTCCAGGGCCCCCATAGGAGTTAGTCATATCCCACAGGGGGGAAATTGGGCCATTATTCAGCTGCTGTCCTGCTACAATAATCCAGTGGTCATTTCCAGTGCCCCTTTTCTCACTTCCTCCTCGACCCTGAGAAAGCTGCCTTCTTCCCAGCTGTTCAGCACACCATTAGCACACAGTGTCATTCAGAAAAAGGTAGGGGTCTTTTCCTAGTCCTTTGCTTGCAGGATCAACTCATTCCCCCCCAGCCCCAGCCATGAAGCAGCAATGCAGCCTGGGCAGGAACACCTGAGAGTTTACCCCAAATGTGCTCGGTCATTTTGGAAGATCCTTTTGGTTTGAATTGTGTTGTGAGCCTAGATCTCCCCTCAGGAACACACAAATGACTGTCTGAGGAAGGGGACTCGGAGATGGGGGGCAGCTACCCCACCAGGAGATATTATTTTAGTCTGTGACGGGGCACAGGCATGAACTCAGGTGTGCATCATCGTTTTGTGAACCAGATAGACGTGGTGGGTGAGGTAATATCTTTTAGTGGAGCAGCTTCTGCTGGTGAAAAAGACAAGCTTTCGTGCTGCATGGAGCTCTTCTTCAGGTAAACCAGTCTCCTGATAATAGTAATGATAATTTGTACTTACACAGAGGGCTGTGCAAAAGGGTCACAGAAAAATTTGAAAGCATGCAAAATTGTTATTAGTTGCATTATAGTCACACCTAGGAGCCGCAGCTGCGATCAGGGCCCCATTGTCCTGGGTGCTGTACAAACACATAGCAAGAGACACCCCCTGCCCTGAAGAGCTTATAGTCTAACCAGACAACGGGTGGGAGAGGAAAGAGGGGAAGTGACATGCTTGAGGTCATCCAGAAGGACAGTGGTGGAGCTAGGAATTTTAGAACCCCAATCTCCCCACTCCCAGTTGGGTGCCCTGATCATTAGACTACACCTGCTTTCAGATCCCACTATGAACTAGAAACTTAGGGTACTTCCTGAAAAGTCCACTCCTTTCAAGCTAACGTGGGTTGGGCTTTGAGCGAACCTGCATCCAGTCCAAGAAAACTTAGCCTGGCTTTCAACCCAACCAAGATTCAAGGGAACCTGGGCCAAGAGGGGAATGAAATGTGACTGAATTTCAGAAGTGTTTGGGGCAGGATTTGGGGGAACCAGCGCTGACCTCATTCCATCTGGTTTTACTTGTGTGGTGAGAAGAGACCTCCCATCACCAGGGCACTCGAATGAGCGCTCAAACCGGGGTGGGGTATCAGCCTTATTTGGGCCAAATACTGAGCAAGCCTGGGCAAGGCTTGGAGAGTATGTGGGCCCATTCCAGGCTCAGATTGGCTAACAGGGAAATTTCCCAGAAGGCCCTAGGACACTTCCACCCACAAGATCCCACCATGCAGTGACAGATTAAGCTCAGAACCCACTGATCTGTGGCTCTGGGTTCTGGCTGGCAAGGGGACTCAGTGCCTAACCAAACTTGGCACCACAGATCCATTGTGGGACCCCTACCACTGAAAAATAGGGGGCCATTAGGAGTCCAAGTTTGGGCAGCAGCTGCCCTTTGCTGCCTCTTGTGTTTGAATTTAGCGTGCTCCCTTGGTATGCCTTGTGAATATGATCTGAAACACCCTGTCACTCCTAGCCCAGTAGCATGTTAAATTCAAACACAAGAAGGAGCAGGCATCGAAAGAATAGCATATGTGGCAAGCCAAGTGCTGAGGCAGCTGGGCCCACTAGAGAAGCATGGCATGAAGCTGCATAGAAATCCCGCCACCAGCCTCTTTATTTGAAGGGAGAAAAGACAACTCACCTCCCTTTTACTGTAGAGGCAATAATGGTGGTCAGTGAACTCAGCATGAGCCACTACTGCCTAGACTTCATTTCCCCTTAGGCCCTGGCCTATCCTGCCAAATGTATCATGCAAAACTGGATTGATTTATGGTTGTCCATCTGGAGCATGTGGAATTTTCAGTTGACATGATTTTAATTGATTCTTATTAAATTTGGCTGTAGTGCGGGAATTTTGCGTTGAGTCTCCTAGTTCATTTGAGCCCCTGGAGTGAAATTCAGGGGGTATATGAACCACATGGACTGAAATCAATCCAACTTGGAACTGGTCAGGCATTTTCCCTCAAAAAGGGTTTGTTGTGGTTTGGTTTTCGGATTATTTGTTTGTTTGCTTTTATGGACAGAAAAGGCAGTTTCTGCAAAATCAAAATTTTCTGTGGGAAAATTTCAATTTTGTTTTGACTTTCCCTCTGGAAAATTCCAACAAAGACTCTCAGTCTGGGACAAGTCAACCCAAGTTGAAGCATTTCAGATTGTTGTACCAAATTGAAACATTTCATTTCCAGTCAGTTTGACATTCAGCGCTGTCGCCTGAGCTGACACAGGGCCTCATGGAAGCTGTAGTTCGGGAATCTTATGTCCCCATTGTCCCCTATGGGCCAGGCTCCCTGGCTGGACTACATCTCCAATGAACTGGCCAGGAGGAAGAGCCAGGAGGAAGCAACTCAGCTGTCTAGCCCATGGATACCACTGGCAGAGAGCAGCACCATTTCCTATATGTTTGGCTTCTAATACTGTAGGTATTTGCTAACGACCAGACTGAGATAACTCTTACTCATGCTGCATGGTAATTTGCACCATGAATAGTCCCAATGAGTTCACTAGACACTTTTGAAAATCTCATTAGGCAACGATTTGCATCTTCAAGTATCTAAATCCCTTTAAAAATCTGGCCCTATGACATTTCTTATGTGTGAGTAAGAGGATCACACTATGGCCCACAATTATTAGTGCAAAGTTAAATGTGAGAATTTTGGCTGGAAGCTGTTGAATAACTATTCGAAGCTGAATTTCAGCACTGCCCTAACAGCTTGACTGATAGTAATAAAATACAAGTATATCATGGTACTCAAAGTTTACACCTCTCTGTGTTACATTACAGTGCTTTTTGCTTTCAGAAGGGGGTAAGGAGGGGTAAGGAGGTAAGGGGGTAAGGAGGTAAGGGGTAAGGAGAGGTAAGGGGGACCCGAGAAGTAAAAGTGAACACAAAACCCCAAGAAATCCTACCTTTCTGAGTGCACAGATCAAGTTTCAGATCAATGAAAACCTAATTAGGTTATGGTGACCTTCCAAAACTACCTTTCGAGGAGGCATTGTGGGTAATGAGATGTTGATTACAGAACAAGCAAGGAATTTCAGGATAGGCTAAAATAGAACCTTGCATGTCTTCCTGTCACCCACAAATGTCTCTTACCTCTGATTCCCAGAGGCTGTAGGGAGTGATTTTCAAAGGTGCAAATGGCAATCAGGATCCCTTAGTTCTTACCCCATGAACTCGACATTTCCTACTCTGTGTCTTTATTTTGCCTCTGATAGGAACTATAGACAAGGATCTTACAGTTACTCCAATTGTAAATGTCTCTCTCTCTCTCTCTCTCCTTGTCCTTTGGAATACTCCCGGTTTTCTAGCCAGCCCACCTGATCCTTGAATATTTCATAAATCTCCTTGAAATATCCCTGGTTACAAATGGCCTGTGTCCGTGGTTGATATGCGGCAGTAATGCAAGGTTAATACCTAATTAGTTCATGGGCCCATTTAGCATTTCACGGATATTCAGTAACAAAAGCAACAATAAACAAGTTGAATTCCTAGGTCTTATCTGGGGGCGGTGGGGGAAAGGGGAATGACAAGAACCTGAAAATGCAGAAATTATTCAGTGCAACATGAAAGTTTAGTCCCTTTTCTCATGTCAGCTGCTGTAGCATCCTCAGAGCTCCAAGGGAAATGTAACCTCCCTCCCTTCCTGTCTTTAGTGTTTCCCCCCACCCCCCACCCCTGACGTTTGTACAGGAAAATTCTCATTTCTGTGACACACTTTAAATAGCTCCTCTATATCGTTCCCCTCCCCCAGCCCCTACTCACCCCGACCCCATTTTCTGACATCCAGCCATACCTGATCAATTGTATCCTGAGCAGCTGGATGTGATCAGAGCTGGCCTTCCACCTCTTGGGATGGCTAGCATATGGGCCTGCGGGCCGCAGCCATTACATGCGTGATCACTGAGCCTGCCTGCCTGTGGCGATGGAGTTTTTCCCTCTCTCAAGCAATCGCAGATAAACCCTCCTGATGAGTAACAGGAAAGCAAACAGGCCCTTTGGCTCTGTAGGCAGCGAGAAGGAAAAAGAAAAAACCAAACCCAACAACAAAATCCTCGCTGTGTTTAGGCAGCACATGTAGTGCATGGCAGATGCCTTCAGGAAGAGGGATGGCTTCTGTGCCTTCAGTCAGCGACTGAGCTAGCTAAAAGCAGAAATGCGTTTCAGGATGATTACCCACAGACACTGGCGTGAGGGCTCCAGGGAAGGGGTTGGTTTGAAAAAAAATAGCCCTAGATCCCACACAGACCAGCACTTGGATGGAGGTTTGAAGGAGACTAGGTCACAGACTTAGACCATCCAGCACTGGGATGGAGGCTGCAAGGATACAGGGTGACCCCCTCTCTCAGACACTGGGCCAAGGGATAAAGCTTGGTTTCAGGCCCCATGCCAGTCAGAGAGCAGTGGCACAAGGGACTGAAGGAGAGCTGGCTTGGAATATTTTTTCCATCCTGTAAGAATTTTTCAAATCTGGAATTTATTTTCCCCAATCCCAAATCAGGACAAAAAGACAAAATCACGAAAGTTTCACACACCAAAAATCTGAAAAAAATATCAGATTGGCTCAGTTGATCTGTGCTGTTTTGATTGAGGCCTTTTTTAAAAAACAAACAAACTATAAATTAACTTAAATCTCTAAGTGAAAATTTGTTTTGACCCCAAAACCAGAACTTTTCGTTTCGGAGAGTGGGTCTGGCTATAGGAAAGGTACACCCTCTTTCCCCATGCGCTCCTGGTGGTCCTTTTGCACACAGGAAGCAAGGCTTCGAACCTGCCCCAGTCATGCCCCCTCTGAGGCTAGTTAACTCTTCCCACACCCTAGAGGGCCCACCCCCATACCCTAGTGTTTCCTAGCACTAGTTCCCAAATTATAGCTACATCCTGCATCAAGGCACTAGGGATTGAAGTGCTCCCATCGCCCCCTCTGAGCAGTACCAGTGCAGTGTACCAGCCAGAATTTGGCCTGTGGACATCTGCTCTATCTGAATGCACCTGTGGAGAGGACAAAGAAAAAAACCTTTGATGCTGAGTCTGGAGCAAAGTTCATTCACTCACAAGTGACTCGACTATTACAGCATGAAAGCTGAGGGCTCCAGCTATTGCCATAGGCTTGGGAGCATTTGCCACCCAAGAGAGGATCCTGCTACTCTCTGTGCTGCTCCTGATGCTGCAGTTCTGTCCAATGCATTGAAGAGCTGTCTCGTAAAGTAATGCCTCATTAGGAGCCAGGGACTAAATTCTGTGCTGACTTATCCCTGTGTGATCCTGATGGAGGCTAAGTCAGCACAGAACTTGACCTCCCGCAGGGGGTCGGTGTCCTTCCAGCAGGTGGCAAGACTTCTCCCAAAGTCAATAGCTGATGAACTTTTCCAACTTCGAAGTCAACCGCAGAGCGGAGCTGTTGAAACCTTGCCTCCACAGATAACGGCCAAGGTTAGCATGTTGGCACATCTACAGCGCACTTAGGCATCGCCTCGAAACAGTGCCAGAGTCTGTCTGTTTTTGGACCTCCTGTCCCTGACACCTAGTCCTCCTCCAACTAAAGAGGAGCACAGAGCTGAAGTCAACATGAAATTGCAGCAGATGGTACCAGGTGTGCCATTTGAATCCCCGCCAATGCCGTCTCTTCCCCAGAGCTTTCAGTGGGAATCGCTCTTGTGCAGTGGTGTAAAATTGAGGTCCCCAGAGTTGTTAGTTGCGGAGAAGGGTAGAGAATCCATTACAGAAACTGAAAGTCAAGGAGAGACAGTGAGAGCTTTTGTGCTGGCATATGCACCAACTGGGTCAAGTTTTGCTGTCAGTTACGTTGGAGTAAATCCCATTGAAACCAATGGAGTTAACTCTGTATTTACGCTGGCGTGGCTGAGCCGAGGCTGGCTCTGAGCCAGTTGCGGTGGGGGATGAATGTCACTGGAATACTCACGCTCATTCGCTTGCTCCCTCGCTCTGTGACACACACACGAATGTTGGTGACGCTCCAAAACCCAGTGAGCCCACAAGGAAATGAAAGACGTGAAACCCTAGCTTGCCTGTTCTGCACAGCTGTCCATCTGCTACAGCCGATTCACAGGCAGGACATGCCACCTTCCAGTTTTTTTGCTCAGGCATGGTTCAGAGAGCGTGAATGTCCCTAAGACACTTAGGAAACAACAGGCTGAATCTTGCTGGAAGAGCTGGGCCTTTGGATTTGGCCCTGTCATTTTTTTCTAGTTGCTCTAATTTTTTTTAGCCCTTGATTTTTTTAAAAAGAAAAATATTTTCTTTAGAAGTGAATCCACTGCTAGTGAAGGGTGACGGACAGAGAGCTGCAAAGACCGAAGGCCTCTCTTTAGCCTCAGAACAGGTGCAGCCCCAGGCAGCTGCCTTTCAAGCTGTCTCCATACTCTCCTGCCAAAGGGAGTCTCACCCATTCCTGTACTGTTAGACCGATATAAAGGATCACCTCTGGCTCTGCACTTTGTCTTCTTCGTCTTCTCCATCTAACCCATTTACTGCTTCTGCCTCTCAGTGCCCTAAGAAAAGGCCAGTCCAAAAGATGGTCCCCAGTGCCCCTCTCCAGGGCAGGAGAGGGTAGTTTAAAGGTCTAAAGCATTGGGTTTGTAATGCCTAGCCTTCTTGAGGACAACAGGCTCCAGTCCAAGCCAGCTGAGGACAATAAAGTGAGCGTCATGCGGCTTATTGCCTGCAGACAAGTTTCAAGAGAGAACTTAAAAACTGTGGGCTGGATCCTGAGCTGCTGTAAATCAGCTTGACTTCATTGTAGCTGTGCCAAATCACACCAGCTCAGGGTCTGGCCCTGTGTGTTTGTGTTCAGACTATGCTGTGGCTTATATTTCAAGAATACAAGATTGGCCATCTGTTCTAGCCAAAGCAAACACTTCCTCCTTAGAGTACTGTGTAGCGGCGGCCATTTCACTCCCCAGAAGTAGCTGCATTTCAGTGGTGCTCTGTGCATATAACTTGCAAGGTGCTTTGAGATCCTTTGGAATGGGTAGCAGTACAAAATGTTATCATCAGCGCAAGGCCCAACAGTAACTGGCCAAGAGGAACAGAAGAAAGCCTTGCCTTGCAGCGTGTTCATTTGTCTTGGCCTATGGAATTCGCGATCACATTTCTCCCTCTTTCCAATAAATATTGCAGAAGTATTGCTAGGCTCGTGGTGGGTAGTAAATTGCATTCCACCTCCGTTATAACGCTCTTTGTTCTAACAACCTGTCCCAGCTCCACTGACCCTTAATTACAGCAACATCTCATTGTAGTATGTGCTATTCTGCCCGTGTGGGCACCAAAACAAGTTGAAAAATGATGCCCTCAAATCTTTCCCTTCCTAGGGATTACAAACAGCTGTGCCCAGCTGTGGGGCTAGACTTGGATTCAGTCTTTCCCTCGGTCCTTCTGCGCTTGTTTCCCGCAGCAGCTGGTTTCATCTGCCTCAGCCCCAGCAGCTCTTCTGCTCTCTGCTGAAACGCTCAGTGCAGCGTATTTGAGGGAACACTCTAGGCTGAGACATGTGTTGTAAAGAGTTTATTCATATTTATGACTACAAGACGCTTAATAGATTCTGCTTTATTTCTGTAGCCTGATGATACGGGGAGTGCCGCGTACAGACCAAATCATGCAACACGCGGGAAATTCCAAAGCGTAACATGAAAGAGATGGGGCTCTGATCCCTGGACAGAACAGCAGGGCCATATTCCCCAATCTATTAGGGCTGTGCCACATGCAAGATGGTTGCCCTAAACCTGGCCGCTCCCCCTCTTGTTGGTGTAGGAGAGCCAGCTCTGGTGGTGTAGAGATGATGTAGCTACTTGCTTGCCCACGGTCTCTCCCACAGTCAGCACAGGGACTTTCCTGCACTTCAGCAGTTCCTGATCGCTGCCTTGGCCCCCCGGGGACACTGTAATCTAAAGCATCCTACATGCTGCTCTAATTTGTGCCAAGAGACTGGTTTGCCACATAGCCCATGAATTGGGAGAAGGATGGCGGCACCTGTGCTAGTGGATGTTGTGGGCATTGCCTGTGGGTGGGCTTGGTCTCACATCTCCGACCCAGTCAGCCTCAGAGGGAGGGAGGATTATGGCTCCAGAAGCGGGGTGCTTGGGTAGGACAGGGACTCAGATCTGCTCCATTGTATACCCATGCCTACCTGTCTCTTTATTCCCACAGGGACCAAGTTCCCTCCAGGGCTAGGCAGTGCTTGCTGCAGGCGGTCATGGCTGAAGGCAGCTGACTTTTGCTCAGGTGGACGGCTCCTGTCTGGACATTCCCTTCTACGCAAACACACATTCGGATTCAATACAAACAAACTCAGAGGCTTCACCTACATGCTGCATGGAAACCTGGCCAGAGGGCATGCCATGTGTCTTCGCCCTCACAACGGGGATGGAAGGGAATATGAACAGATGGGAATGCTCCATCTGCCAGCTATGGAGCTGAAAACCGGGACCCATGAGGACCTGCATTTCTGATAGGCCCTCCATTAATGCTCTCTGGGACAGCGTGGAGCACCCGGGGGAAGATAATACATTTCACAGGAGCTGTGAGCACCACCAGCATCCAGAGAGCACACACCCAGCACACTCAGTTGGAGAATACTGTTTCCTCAGGGTGATGTTCCCTCTGCCTGGGCCCTTGGTGGTCACCTGCTGATTGGATAGGGGCTTCCACCTGTGGTCTTTGCCTTCTTCTCCATTTGGAACACTCCACATGGAGTGTTGTACACCAGTGGTTCTCAACCTTTTTTCATGGGCGGACCCCTTTGGACATTTCAAATGGAGGTGCAGACCCCCTTGGAAATCTATTGCCTGTATATATATAGTTGAATTCTGTTCAGTCAGTTTGCAGTTTAAGGCTTTCACGGACTCCTTAGACCTAGCGGTCCATGGACCACCACAGATTGAGAACCACTGTTGTTCACGTCTGAATGTCCTGCATCCCTTCCCCAGGGCATCTCGCAACACCCATTGCACCAAGCACTTCCGTCCACACGGAGGCTGTCTAGGCAGCCCCAGTTCACCAGAGCTGTCCCAGACAAGAAGGGCATAGTGCTGCTTGGTCATTTGGTTCTAAATTCCGCTCTCTTATTGGGAATAATTTGCCTTCCTCTTTCAGCCAGGCATGTTGCAAAATGGTATGTTATATTGATATTGTAATCAGAAGTACACCATCTTTTTGGACCCAATCACAAGTATGTGCATATTTGCAGTATTCTATTTGACTATATTTACTATTTAATCTATTGCAATATTGATATGAATTCAGCTACTATGTTAATTGACATAGAGCAATAGATAGATACTATTGCAAAAGAAATTAAAGCAACCACCAGAAAGCAAGCTAAATCTCTTTCTACTAATTAAATAGCTGATATCTTTTAAGAATAGCTAATAGATGAGGAATATTTTGCCCTATTTTTTTGGAGAGCCTGAAAGACACTTGTTGTTCACCCTCATACTCCACTCCCACCAGGAACCTTGAGATGTCAGACATGGAAATGTGGCCACAGCTGTTTATGCACTTAGAGTATTTCCAAGGCCACATCCTTCTATTCTCCTTCAGATTACGCAAGTAGATGCAATAGTGACTCCAAAGACCCAAGGTCCATGTGCCACGCACCGGCATTGCCAAGAGATTTTACATTCTGAACATTTGAAAACTATCATTTAAATGGTGGGGGGGGGGGGTGAGTTTGTTTTTTTTCCAACTTCGACTGTATTTTGAAAGCTGCTCACTACAGAAATGTGTGCATTAGCAGATAGATGTTACCCAAAGCACTAACAGTAAGAGATAATGGGCCATATTTAGGCTTAGGCAGGTACCTTGCAATCTGCCCTATGTGAGGGGCATTGCATAATAGTGCTGCCCAAGGAGCAGAGCATGGCCCAAATTGTCACTTGGCATCACAGTTCAGTCCCCACTCTCCTTTGCTCTATGGGGCAAGTAAGCTGTGCCAGCCCTTTTTCTGGTGCAGCTTACGTAACCCGCCATGTTGGCTCACATGTGCTGGCTAGTGTGCTGAGGAGGAGGAGCTATGGCTCATTTTCCCCCTCCTACCCACCCACGGCACCCCCACCTTTGTGGGATGGGATGTAGTGAGCCAGCAGTGGCTGCTTTACTCCCATATTATGACCTGTGATGCAGGTAGCCAAAGTAGGGGAATAAGAAGCTGCCTTCCTGATTCTCCCGCATGGGCATGTAGGCCAGCTCATGAATGATCCCTTCCAGTTCTCAGCACATGTAAAAAGGGCTTTAAAACCCATGTACTCCACATATACCAACTGAAGGTGGCCCGGTTTGTGCTCCTTTTTGATTTTTTCTGATGTATAAAGAAAGCCTGAATGGAGTTTGTCTCCCCTGCTTTCCTGGAAGATTCTATGGATGATTGGAGACCTGGCAGGACTATGTCCTCAGAAGAACCAGGGAAGAGAGATCTGAAATGAGAAGGCATTTTAGTCAGCTTGTTTTTGTTAACCCCCCTGTTCAACTCAAACTTCTGACAGCCCAGAAAAACGCTCTCGTTGTTAGAGATTCAACAGTTCCACCTTTTCAGTCAAGGGCTGAGAAATATCCCATTCCAGGTCTAGGGTCCTCCATACAGGGCCCCCCCAAAAACAGGAAAGAAAAGGTTTGATATCCCCAATAAGGTGTGTATAAACAAACAAACAACAAACACATACAGCCTTCTCCTCCCCTCACGTTCATGTTAGTGAGGCGGTTTGGGAATATCACAGAACATGTCACGCTACAGACAGATGGAAGGGGGACGGTTTAACTTCAGATCAGTTATCTTCCCTTCATCCCATCCAAGGTATTATATTTTCTAAGTGAGGTGCCTAGTATTCTTGAGAATTAAGTGCCTGAATCAGCCCCGTGGCCCATTTGAAATGTCCTTTTATATCATACGTTGATGATAGAGTCTCCCATCAAGTTTGACGGATGAGCTACAGTCTAGGTGGCAGAGCTGAAGCCATTGGCTCTTGTCTTGTGCTAAAGGCTCCCACGTGTTGAAGTCATTGTGAGATTGGAGGTTGGCCTTAAGATTGTCTCTGTAACGTTTTCTTGGTCTGCCCCTAAAACGAGTTCCAGTCTGCAATTCTCTGTAAAAGACGGCCTTCACCATTCTACTGTCAGACATGGAGCCCAGGACGGCACCATTCCAGCTGCACTCACCCTATAAAAACTTCAAGCCCATGATTGTGTAGCACGCAAGGACCTCAGTGTTTGGAACCAAATCTTGCCATTTAATTCCCATCATCTGCCATAGCCATTGTAGATGGAGTTGGTCCAAGCGTTTTATGTGGCGTTGATAAGTAGTTCACATATCACAATGATAGAGGGAGGTGGTGATGATGATAGCCAGTAAGCATACATTTTTGTTTGCAGTCGGACATCATGTTCAGTCCAGCGATGACCCTAAAGGTTCCCAAAGGCATCACTGGCTGCACCAATTTGCTTTGTAATGTCATTATCAGACATTCGGAATGAATCTTATATTACATTGCTTTCATCTGACGTGGTGTGAAAAGACCCCCAAAATGGCACATAGTTACCGTTGTGATAGGCAGCTTCAAAAATTTAGATACATAGAACACAGGGGACATTTTGTGGGGCCGGTGGGGTAAATCATAAAATACTCAGCACCGATCCATTGAAGACAATGGGAATTAGACCAACACTGAACACTTTCAAACTTCCATCCTAGAAGATATTATGGGTATGTCTACACTGCAATTAAACACCTGTGGCTGGTCCATGTCAGCTGATTTGGGCTTGCAGGGATCAGGCTACTGGGCTGTTTAATTGCAGTGTGGATATTCGGGCTTGGGCTGGAAGTCTGGGCTCTGGGACCCTTCCTGCTGCAGATCCCACCCGGAGAAGAGAATTGTATCTATCAATACATGTTTACAGCCTCCATTACAAACTCTTTCCAGCAGCTCTTTGATGAAGCAAGTAAGACACACTTGGGGTGGGGTACATAAAATAATCATTAGAAAATCATAAGTGAATCTACTCTTTAGGAAGCAGGCAGGCAGGCAGAGAGAGGGGAGGTGGGAAGAGGCAAAAATACAATTGTTGGCTGATATGAAAAAAAAGTCATGAATAAACCACAGATTTAAAAGAGAGAAAGAAAGTGACATGTCCATGGAGGACGGAGGCTTGGAACTGTTCAGCCTAATGCATGCCAGATTCCTTCTCTCTCTCTGTCTTGCTCTCTCTTTTTTCCCCCCTCCTCTCCTGCTCTCTTTATCCTTCACCAAATGCTGTCTGCTAAACTTCTGAAACACCCTTTGCCTTTTTGACCCTTCAACTTGTCTTGAACTTCGGAAAAACTGGGGTGGAGGGAGGAAGAATTGACTATGTACTGTATGTAAGTGTGTGTGAGAGTGGGCTGGGGGGGTGGTTGTAACAGCGATCAAGGGGTAGCTGAAATGAATTTGTGTGGTGGATGCTACACTGCAAACGATTTGTATCTTGTTAATAGAATTAGTAAATATGTGTTGCTCCCTTTCCAGCCAGTGCCCTCAGGGGAGATCTGGCAAAATAAAAAAAAAAAAAAAAATTAAAGAGACAAACTACTTATTTAGCCCTTATTCCCCCGTCTTTTTTTCTCCCCCTTTATGAAGACACTAAGCAGACAAGTTGTAGGCTTAAAATGAGGCCTTGGATTGCTGCTGCTTGCAGGAAGTTACGGGGTGGTGCATGGGGTATGTGTGTGTGTTTAAGAAGCAGGCCTGATATCTGGTAATGCAAAATCCATTCACAGTTAATGAAATGATTCTAAGCCAAGTTCCTGAGTTATTGAGAGGCCTGGACTGAAGCAGATCCCCAACCATTGACTGGCTGCCTTGGATGAAAATATACTCTACCAGGGCACTGGCCTGACATTCAGTGCAGTATGTGTGCTTGAGGGAGAGAGAGAGGTGGCTTCCACTGGGGGATTTTGATTTACATGGCTGCCTTCCAGGATCTTTCACTCTGTAGGGTGGCCATACGTCTTGTTTTGGCCGGGATAGTCCCTTTTTTAAGCCTTGTCCTGGCCATCCTGACTATTTTTTGCAAAAGTAGCCATTGGTCACGTTTGCTCTCGCCAACTTGATCAATTGACAAGAGCAAACAGGACAAATGCCTACGTTTGTCAAAAAAGTGGGGTCTGGTGCGGAGGAACGTCTGGGGGATGAGTGGAGATGCTAGTCCTGTGCGGGGGGGGAGGAGGGGCCAGCAGGGATCCGGCAGGGGGAAGGGTGGGGGGAGTGGCTTGGGGGAGCGGATGGGGCCAGCCCTGCACAGTATCCCATTTTCCCTTTGGGAAATATGGTCACCTTATCACTCTGTGACACACTGGAGTGATAGTAAAAAAAGATGCACAAAGACGCACATCCTGTGCTCACTGCCCCCACATGTGTATTGTAATGAGAAGCAGGAAAGGGCAAAAGAGAAATTAACTGACCTGCAGGAGATAACTGAAAAATTGAGACTTGGGCAAAATCTTAGGACTGATTTTTTTTTTAATTATTTCCTATTTTCTTATTACTTTATCTTATTATTTACAGAGGACTTCAGCTGCCTCAAGTGAGATCAGATCTCCTTTCCTCTAAGCACTGTACACACACTCAAAAATAACAGTCTCTGCCCCAAAGGGCTTACAATCTGAATACTCAAGTCAGACAAGAGGAGGAAGAAAAGACATCCAGAAGAAAGATAGCATTTGGAAGGGCCGAAATTCCAACTTTAATTAAAAGTCCTCAGTTGCTAGCAGGTCTTATTTGAATAGGAGAAGATTCTGGGAGGAGAGGTAGATACGCTGGAGGGTAGGGATAGGATACAGAGGGCCCTAGACAAATTAGAGGATTGGGCCAAAAGAAATCTGATGAGGCTCAACAAGGACAAGTGCAGAGTCCTGCACTTAGGACGGAAGAATCCCATGCACGGCGACAGACTAGGGACCGAATGGCTAGGCAGCAGTTCTGCAGAAAAGGACCTAGGGGTTACAATGGACAAGAAGCTGGATCTGAGTCAACAGTGTGCCCTTGTTGCCAAGAAGGCCAATGGCATTTTGGGATGTATATGTAGGGGCATTGCCAGCAGATCGAAGGACGTGATCGTTCCCCTCTATTCGACATTGGTGAGGCCTCATCTGGAGTACTGTGTCCAGTTTTGGGTCCCACACTACAAGAAGGTGTAGAAAAATTGGAAAGAGTCCAGCGGAGGGCAGCAAAAATGATTAGGGGACTGGAACACATGACTTATGAGGAGGGGCTGAGGGAACTGGGATTGTTTAGTCTGCAGAAGAGAAGAATGAGGGGGGATTTCATAGCTGCTTTCAACTACCTGAAAGGGGGTTCCAAAGAGGATGGATCTAGACTGTTCTCAGTGGTAGCAGATGACAGAACAAGGAGTAATGGTCTTAGTTGCAGTGGGGGAGGTTTAGGTTGGATATTAGGAAAAACTTTTTCACTAGGAGGGTGGTGAAGCACTGGAATGCGTTACCTAGGGAGGTGGTGGAATCTCCTTCCTTAGAAGTTTTTAAGGTCAGGCTTGACAAAGCCCTGTCTGGGATGATTTAGTTGGGGATTGGTCCTGCTTTGAGCAGGGGGTTGGACTAGATGACCTCCTGAGGTCCCTTCCAACCCTGATATTCTATGATTCTGTGTGTAAACTGGGCTACGTCAAAGCAGTGAAGATTCTACATGAAGTAGTTTGAGTGTGTCAAATTACTGCTTCTGCCCAACTTCTTGAATTCCGACTTTTGATTCTTGCAGAAATCCTAGGGAAAAAACGAATTAGCTGAGGGTGAACGGGTTTATAGAAAATAAGACTGACCCAAACTTTTGCCATAAATATAAATCAAACTGAAAAAAATCATTTGGCAGTTTGAAAAATGTGGATAACTTTCCTCTCCACTAGGCTTTAGTTTTGTGTGGCCTCCGCACTCCCCAAGTGCCAATGAGGTCTGAAGTGGACTTGCTGGCCTCATGAGGTACACAGCCCAGTGTTTCAGACTCAATAGGCTCTGATAGCTCCAAAACGATTTTTTGTTTCAAAATGGCTTTTAATTCTATTTTTTTTTAATTCAGAAGTATGAAAAAATGGTCACATTCAAAATGGAATATTTTTATTTGGTTGAAATAAAATGCTTTGTTTGATCCAAAATGAAACCTTTTTTTACTTTTCGATTTGCCAAAATTTTCAAAAACTTTTGGTTTTGGCCCAACTCGAAATCATTTTTTTCTACTTTTTGAAATTGCCAGCAAGCACCAAAAATCTGTTATTGACACAGCTCTTTTCCTGAGCATTGCACGGGTGGAATTCCACCTGGCTGTTGTACAGGATATGGAGGCATCAGGCCCCTACACCCTCTTTCTCCCCATACAGGATAGGAGTTTTATTCCTGGAATCTTTTCAATAATTACTTCAAAAAGGCAGCGATTTTCAAAGCTTGTTAGGATCTTGGGATTCCCACTTGCCCGTCCATTTAATGGGAGGCCTCAGGTCTGAGCACCTTCATCTGAGCCTGAGGACTAGCCATCTCAGCCTCCCATCAGATTAATGAGCTCAGCTGGGTGATGGTAGGACTGCTTGATTGGGCAGACCACTAGATTTGCTATGGGGAGCAAGCAAGCCTGCTTTTAAGGTCAGCAGCAGTAGAGGTCATTGTCTATTCACTGTTTTAGTCCACAGCTGTGATTGTTCTTGCTCCTGTCCTGCATCAGCTCCAGGCTTGCTCCTGCCCTTCTCTGGTCCTGCTCCAGCCCTGTTCCTGACTCTGGCTTCAGCCCTTGGCTCTGGTTTCTGGCCCACTCAGCCTGGTTCTAACCAATGACCAGCACCCAGGCCTGACAGTAGGTAGGCAACCAAAATCTCTTGGTGGCTTGGAAAATGTTAGCCTACATCGTTTGCTTTTTTTAGAGGGGGTGGGGAGGGAACAGTTCCCTCTGTCTTGCTCACAACTACAGCCAGCTGAAATTTTTCATTCTAAACTTTGCTTTTTTGGGGTGTGGGGGGAAGGCTTCATTTAGGAAAAAAACAAAACTTCATAATGCAAGAAGTGAAAAATCAACAATTTGTTTCTGAAAATGAAAAACAAAAATACTTTCGCCTTCAGGTTTTGCGTGTGTGTGTGGGGGGGGAGTGAGTTTTCCCTTTTCTCTCTCCCCTTTTTTTCTTTCCTTAGCCACTGAAAAAGGGGGGGGGGGAAGGGAGAGGAAATGGGGCCCCTAAATATACCCCCCCAAAAAACCCCAACATTTGGGTGTGTTTTTGCAAAACAAGCCATTTTTCAACCAGTTCTGTTTGTGCTGATACTAGGGAAATCTAGCCCAGGAACAGGACCATCCTATCTGCATCTCTGGGGTCCTCTGCTCTGTGTCCCCCTCTGGATCCCTGATTGTAAACCTATGACCCTCACACCCCATTCCTGTGTTTTCATTTGTTGTCCTCTGGAATTAGTGGATCCCCATGTTGTTGGGTTTTTATTCCTGGTCCTTCCTGTCTGAAGCAGGGGGAGGCCCTTCTGGTTTACTAAATGGATCCCCTTTGGGGATCCATCATGTACATGGGGACTAAATAGGCCTGGCTACATCCTCTTAGCAATAGACAGCACAAAGCACAACCTCTGCAAAGAGGAGTTATGGATTACAGCTGCAATGGAATTCCATGCAATTCTATGGACTGTTTGGGGGTTGGAAGTCAGTGTATGTGAGTGTCCAATCCATTGACAATGTGCCAGGACCAAAGGGGCAGCTGAGTCCATTAAAAGGTATAGTAAAACAAGGAGTCGCGTTATAAATGACGGACCAAGCCAGCAAGGTGCTGCTGAACATCCTCAGCTCCCACTGATGGCAGAAGACATTCAACGTCTTGCAGGACTGAGCCCCAGGTCATGTGAGTGAGGGCCTCTTTTGCAATTCTGTATTCCTGCCATACCTTTCCCAGCCATGCAGCTCAGTGTTTATTAAGCATACGGATTGCCATGATCCTTTTGTTCCTCAGCAACTTATCCTCCAGCTCCCGTTCCCACCCAGAGCTGAGACCTATTAGAAGGTAATGACGTGTTAAATGGAAGGTGAGGCACAGGAAAATCTCCTGAGGAAAAGGCTGATGAGGCAGCAGGAGAACTGACCACAAAAGTTGGGCCAACTTAACATCTACACTTTTATTCTCCCCCGTACCCTTGCTTTCCATGTGCAGAGCCTTTTACCTGCCAAGGTTTCAGCAGGCTTGGTTTGCGGGTTTCACGTGCATCTGTTTCACTGTTAAGTTTTCACTATTGGTGAAAGAGAAACCTGAAAGCTCACACAGAGCTTTTCTTAGATCTCCTTCTTCAGATTGAAAGCTTGTCGCTTGCACCAACTTCTGTTGGTGAAAATAAAAGATACTGCCTCACCCACCTTCTCTCTCTCATTCCTGGGGCCAAAGCGGCTGCAACAACACTGCAAACCACAATTTGAGAGTGGTGTTTTACAAAACTCACTTTAAACTACTGAGTTTTGCCTGGCTTTCGGTCAAAAACATGAAAAGCTCAATTGTTCATGGTTTGGTGTTCCTCTAAAACCTTGAATTGGCTCAGGTCCTCTAAAAGTTGTCCCAGATCTCTGAAAACTCAGCCCAAGTTCACTTGAAACTCGGTCCAAGTTTCAAATGGCCTAGCCCCAGACAAAGTAAAACTCAGCTGCTGCTTCCCCCCCTCCGCCCCCAGTTTCATCATGAAACATTTCCAGCACTCGAGTGAGTGGGTGGTTTCTCATTTTATATGTTTAATACAATGAGATCTGAATTGTAGCTATTTGTATAGGGCCTAATTTTTATTTACATCATTCTGCATAAAGGGGCCTGGGACTGGACATAAATGATTGAGTGTAGGGGGAAACTATTCAGAGAACCCTCTGTAAGACTCAGTGGCTCCATAGTGTCAACAACTTTATTTTGTATGGTAAAAATAAATTTCAAGTAGAGCTGGTGAAAAATTGTGAAACAGTTGTGGAAAAAACTGACATTTCAAAGGTTTGAAGTGGACCTATTTTCTGAGACACTTTGAGATGTTTTTAATTGATATTTTTTGTCAAAATTATTTTAGAAATCATTATCCAAATCTTTTGTTTACAAGAAATCACATTTTTCTTTTTGGTAAATAAAAGAATTCAATACCAACTTTGAAAACAATCATGATTAAAACCATTGATAAAAGTATTAAATATGAAACATTTCATAAAAATCAGAATTTAGATGAAGTTGGAATGTTTTGGTGAAAAGTTTGTTTTTGTAAAAAGACTTTGCTTTACATAACTTTGCATGCAAAAAATGTCAACCAGCTCTAGTTTTAATATGTGCCCATGAATAAAGGCTGTTGGTCTTTTTAACAGGAATAATTAAAATTAAAGTTATAATAAGCAAGAACAACAGACATGTAATGCATTGGCCAACCAACAGCCAGGGCCTTTTGGGCTGATTCTGGATCGGATTCTCTGAAGTGCTTAGAACATCCTGGGAGTTGCTGAGTGTCCTTTACTTCCACTGGTTTCAATGGGAATGCATAGGCTCTAAGTCTATCTTACTGAGAAAAATCAATAGGAAAGTCAGCTGGGGAATTATCATCACCAGTGCTTAGATACTTCAGTAACAGGAATTCTAGAAAGAGAGAGAGGAAGATGATGGAGGAAACCAGGGAGCCAGGTGTTTTTTCCACACCTAACCAGAAGAAAGCACACTGATCTACAGCTATAAAAGATATCTACAGCCAATTGGAACACCAGTCAATACGCAGGGTGAGCAGGAGATTACATATTAAATCTGGGGCTGATCACAAACCGGCAGCCCTATGGAATAGACCCCCATCCCTGGGCCACGGGACTTTCAGGTCCTAAAAGCTCTCTCTACTTGATATGTAATATATCTGGACACTAGGCAGGCTCCGAACACTCATTCTCTTCTGTCTAAGCCCAGAGTCCAGGTAAATGTGGAAATCATCTATTTCCGGTTCTCCTCTTCTTGGGAACTGCACCCAGAGTGCATTCTGCATAGATGTAGCTATCTGTGTCCTGTTGTTTTCCTCTTTATTGTCAAAAAATTAAGAGATTTCAGGGATCACCTACAGGCTGCTGTCACTCCTACAGAGAATCTCAGATAAAACTGGATGATGATGATTGATTGAGGCCAGTTCAGGTTCCCATCCAAAATTATGAAGTTTATCTGAAGTTTATTCCAGCTACCTGAAACTCTTATGTATCTAAATCTGGGCTGAAAATCAAGGAGAATATGCTTCCTTGGGAGATTTCTCTGGGATTCCCTAGACCCATTTGTGCTAGATATTATGGGGCGGTGACCATCTTTTTGGTACTCTCACTTCTGGTCCCAGTTACAGCCTGGAAGTACAGAAAAGGATGGAGATACAAAATGCATTTTTTTTTAAAGTTCAATGATTTTTGAATATATCCTTTACAATAGAACCTCGGAGCTACAAACACCTTGAACGGAGGTTGTTCTTAGCTCTGAAATGTTCGTAACTCCAAACATAAGGTTATGGTTGTTCTTTCAAAAGTTTACAACTGAACATTGACTTAAAACAGCTTTGAAACTTTACAATGCAGAAGAAAAATGCTGCTTTCCCTTTTATTTTATTTTTTTTTGGTAGTTTACATGTAACACAGCCCTGCACAGTATTTCTGTGTATGTGTTTGGTGGGAGGGGGTGGGGGGTTTATGTGTACTCCCGGTTCCAAATGAGGTGTGTGGTTCACAACTGTGGTGTTAGTAACTGTGAGGTTCTGCTGTAGTTAATTTCACAGTGTGGCTGAAAGTTGAAGAGGAGAGGTGGTTACCAGACTGCTCATCTCCACAAATTATTTAGTCTGACCATTCATTACCAAGGCATCTATTTCTCTCTCTCTCTCTCATTTTTGTCTCTTCTGCCTCTCTCAAGTATTTAATTGTAGAAAAGCCATTTTTTGTACACAGGGATATTTTTCTATGATTCCAATAAAGCCTAGAGTACCATTGACATTTAAATTCTTCCTATAGAGGTGTCAAACATGTAAACCAAGCTGGTCTCTTGTAAATCATAAGCAGAAGTGAAAGTAAGCTGGTCCGGTCTGGTCCGGCGTACCAGCAAAAGCCAGTACACAGCTGACCGTACCAGCAGGGGGCAGCTTCCCCAGGCCGGCAATTTAAAAGGGCCCTGGGCTCCCGGCAGTGGCCTGAGCCTCAGACCCTTTAAATCACCATTGCTGGAGCCCTGGGGTAGTGGCAGCGGCCGGGAGCCCCAGCTTTTTAAAGGGCCCAGGGATTTAAAGGCCCCTTCCGCTTGAGGGGTCCCCCTCCCGCCTTGCTTAGGACCCCGGCCCTGCGTACCGGTAAGTCCCTTAAGTTACTTTCACCCCTGACCATAAGTGTCTTTCAGCTGTCTGCAATGGAAATTCAACTCTACTTTGGGACCAAACATGAAGGCTACAGGAGCTGAAGCTAGTAGGACCTCACAGACGGCACTCAATACATGAGAGATTTGGACAGGCAAACAAGGGGGTATTCAAGTGGTCGTTAACAGCAGAATGAAGGTGCGTATTATACATGTGTGTACGTTTGGTTGCTGCGCTTGTATTTCATCACTCGATCCATGTGGGCTATTGGTCTGCCATGTTCATGACTGAGATCAGATATTTGGCCTATGTTTCTTTGAGAGGGACAGTGCTAAGATTTGCACCCTAATTTTTGAGTTAAGAGGGAAAGGTGGATAGATTGTGGGATGCAATACGGAATCTCCCCGTATTAATTAGTTCAGTCGCTTTGCTCCAGCTTTCAACTTTGTTCTTCTAAAAGTGGCCTGCTCTGCAAAACCCAGGTCTCAATTAAGACTATTATCCTGGGATGACATTTCCTCAGTCTGTCGTCGGTTATTTTTTAATTCTCTAATTTGTTCTAATATGCGCAGTGCCTGCATATCCAGTCAGCCATGAAGACTCTGCATTTCCAGGTTCCTTCCTCTCTATCCTCCTGAAGAAATTAAAGCAAGGAGGCTGTGGGACCACAAGTGCAGGAAATAGAATTAGGAGACATATTAATTGGGGCATCAAGTAGGATTTTGTTCCAGGCGGTTTCCTTCCGTGAGCCACTTTGATGCTTCCCCTTCGCAGCTCTGTTTCTCATTAAAAGTATCCCTTAATGGCAAATGCTGTTTATACATGTTGCAATTATGTCATGCTATAACCCCTATGCTGGCAGGCTTTGCTGACTAGTGAGGAGGGCAGGCAGAGGAGGTCAGTTCTGGGAGAGAGGGGGAGAAAACCGAGAACGACTTGCGGCTTCTTTGTGCAATTTGACAGTTGCTCTGTTGTTCTAAACTTCCCTTGTGCATTCAGTTCAGCAATATGTACCCTTGTTAGATACCCACGTTGGTTTTTATTCTTTCTGCAGCTCACTGGCTCTGCAAGCCAGTGCTTAAGTGGCTGGATCAAACCTGAGGAGTCCTGCTTTTCTGAAACCAAGCACATATGCCCTTTTACTTCAACACTTTTTTTTTTTTTTGGGGGGGGGGGGGGGGGATTTTTTTCTTTTTTCCTCCTTTATGCTCCCTCCCATTTTTTTCATTTGTCTTCTCACAGCAACCATGTCAACCCTTTGATGAATCACACAGGATCTTCTTCAAGGCCTGAGATTTACCCCAGTCTTTTCAGAAATGCTACCTTGAGCAATGCAGCCGTAAGTGTTTCTGCCAGCACTAAGTCGAGGCTGTGAGAACAGCTCATTTGTGGGTGGGTATTTGTTTTTTCCATCAAGGCAGCCAAAAAACCTCCAGCTTTCCCTCTTGCTCTGGAGGAGATCAGGAGTGCTCTGGATTCATTTTGTCCCTTAATCTCCAAGCTCATACAACCAGCTGAGGACAACCCTGTCAATGAACTTTTGTTCTTGGTGTTTTTTGTTGTTGCTTTTCCCATTGTAAAATGGGTTTGCCCCACATACGGATCACAGAGCAAACAATAACGATAATGATAAAAGAAAACAGCTAATGCATGTGGGACTGCAAGCCAAGCCACGTTAATACCTAAGCAAGTCCATAAGCCAATACAAATACCACAGCTGTGCTCTGGAAATTCTACTGGCTTCTCTAGCTACCAGGAGTCAACATTAAGCACTGAAGCTGACACTGAAAGCAGCAAGCGAAAACCTCAAAGTTATAAAAATCTGAGTGTAAAACAAATCAAACAGCAAAGAAACCACCCCAGCCACTGCCTAATATCTGATGTAAAATGACCAGAGTCTAAATAGTCAAACAGCCTAGAAGATCAAGGGAACTGGCGATGACAAGGACTGACCAGAGGAATAAGAGGACGCAGACAAGTGTAGGAGTCACAGAGGAGAAGTCTGTCTCTCTCTCTCTGCCTAGAGCCAGAGCTGCTGTGAAATGACGCATTTCCACTCTGCTTGGATGATATTTGCATGCAAAACCCATTCTTTCTCCATGAGCAGTCATGGGGGTATTCAGTTCCTGTGTTTTTGATCTGGGATGAAACCCACCTTCCAGGCTTAAAACTGTGATGTTTCATGGATTTATCCCTCCTGAGGGTCATTCGTCATTTTCATAACATAGAGCTCCATCCTACTGTCCCTTTGCAGTGAAATCAATGGAAGCGTTGCCATGGACTTCAAAGTGAGCACGGGAATGGGCCCAAAGATAGGACCTGACCTTGCAGGCTCTTATGCATTGGAACTGTCCCACGGAAGTTGACAGTCAAGGCCTGAAATTTTTATGCAGTTTTTACTCGGCTGTAACTCAGGCAAAAATGTCAGCTGAAACTGAATAAAGACTTCAAGATTAGACCCACTGACTTGACTGGAATTATAGGCCCTGCTGAGCACCTAGCAAGAGTAGCCAGGATCCAAAGAATTAGGGCTGTGGGCCTGCTTCCTAATACCCTGGGAAAATCTAGGAGCTACTGTGCCTCCCTCTTGGAGCTACCAGCCGGCATGGTGCCCCCAGCGCAGGGCTATGTGTGACTGGCACAATATTGCCCGTTATGTAACTTCAGGACAATGACCGAACAATTCTCACCCACTGTTGAATATCATTCAGTCGCATCTCTGGTGAGAAATGCTGTCCATGAAAATGCTTCATTCCTAGGCAGATATAGGTCTTCTCAGTCTATTCTGAAGTGAAGCCCCCTTTGTCAGGATCAATATGCTGACCTCTTCAAGTGGATTCTACTACTGACCTTGTGTCCACTGGTGATGGCTCCAGCAAGGCGAACACAAGATGTTGGCTTCAGTTCACTGGTTTCCATGGACTATTCAGTGTGTATGACAGTTGCCCTTCTGTGCCTGCTCCACAGAAGATATGAGTCTGCTCTCTTAGCATAAGCTGTAGAGTCTCATGCTCTTAGCTCTACAGATCAGGGCTTCTCATCCCCCGTGGTGAACAAATGAAAATTGCTACATATACGGGTTAAATAGGTCCAGCAACATTCTAACCCCCGCCCCCGCACACCCCTCAAGAATCTCAACTCTCATGGAGCCTTTGGGGTCCAAGCTGGTCTCAAACCCAATAGAGGACAAAGCTTTCCCAGGGGTCTGCTCTGTCAGACTCCCTATTGTCTGCACATCACTTCCTTCTCGCTCCCCATTAGACGGTGTTACAGAAGGAACAGACCTCCTTAATGGGGAAGCCCTTTCTAATCTATGATCCTTCGTTCATTTGTTATGGTTAGAGGCAGATCATTCTGTATCCCACCTCTTTCCGCCTCCCCTTACCACCTTCTAAAGCATTACATCACTATGCCCCTCATGCAGAGATGGGAAAGCTAACGGGAGTTCCTGCTGAAGTTTGTCAGGGCTGTGCTGTGTGTCTGTCAGCAGAATTTGGGAGTAATTGACACATGCCCTTCCAACTCCTATGAGCTATGGACTGAGCTCACGATCCAAACCCAGATGCTTCTCCTGGCAGAATGACACTTCCCCTAAACCTCTGGCGTCAGCCACACCCACATTACTGTTCAACTTTATTTACTGTCTTCAGATACATGAAGTACTTCCTTAAAGGTAATGCTGCTATGGGCCCTATGTACGTGTGCTAGGCATCCTGCCGTTCTTGGTATGGCACACATAGAGAGCAGACATGCCAAACCCAGAAAAAAAAACGCAGAAATTGGGCTTGGTTTTGGCTTAATTGGCTTGTGACTTGCTTGTTGGCTAGTTTTTGGCTTGTTGCTGCTTTTTTTTTTTTTTTTTTTTTGGATCGGCTCCCGGCAAGCACGAGCAAGGTGGGGAGAGTCAGGGTACACAGTGGGCCCACCACAGTCCCAGACTGCACGCCGGGGAACCTAGTCACCTAGAGTGTTGAGGTTCTTAGGGATTGGCTTGTTTTGGCCTTGTTTTGAAATGGGATTCATTTGATTTTTGGCTTATTGTGAAAGTCAGGGAGCTTATTTACCGTGTGAAAGTTGGCAGCTGTAAGACAGAGAGATGCCATGAATGCGGGCAGCATGCCACAGTTGAGGTTGGGTTGCTTAACAGCTGCCTATGCTATCAGCACTCTCCCTTTTGAGTGGGTAACTCCAGACAGTTGCTACTCTACAGGGAGAATTAGGACACACCGGGGGAAAATTAATGTTGACAGTAGAACTGGGTAAAATTTTTCAGAAAAACTTTTGGTGGGGGGGGGGGGGGAAACAGATTCAGGTCAGCTAAAATGATTTTCAAATTTGTGTCAAATTCACCTAATTATTTCAGCCAATCCTCACTCCTCTGAAATCTAAACAATTTAGAATTTAGAATTTAATTTCAATTTTTTTAATTAAAGTTTTGGAGGCTTCTCTCCCCCCAACCCCCTAAACGTTCAGGTTGCATGAAAGAGATCGGATTTTGTACAGCCCAAAATGTTTTGGTTCCCAAACTCTTTCAGTCTCCCAAAAAATTCAAAACATTTTTGGGTCAACCCACAATCAGTTTAGCTCCTGAACGAAAAACTTGGTGACTTACACAGTTCTGAAACATCCCATGTTTTGTGAGGGTGACACGTCTCCCTAGAGGAATGCAATTAAATAAAGAGGGTCATAACAGTGTGGACATTTTGTTCAGGCAGATGGTTATGGAATTCGGAAACCTTGTGGTCTGCAAGACACTGTTTAGCAATGAGCAAGAATGGGCTTCACAGAAAAAGGGCTTGCTCACACACAAACTTGCATAGGTTAAATTGATGCAAACACCTGTGTTCTTTGTTCAGTGCAGGATAGAAAAGGCCCCTGAACAGGTCTATTTTGGCACAATTGCAAAGCTGCAAAATAGAGGGAAGAAATACAGACACAAGTAACTCTCCTAGACAGAGCTAGGACAACTGCCTCTAGCATCTTTTTATGGATAGAAAAACAGTGATGTGCTGCCAATATTTTTACAAGGGCTCCTATCATTTCTCTCCTCCCCTTAAACTAGGTTAAATCCTAAGTAACCAGGGGGTACATGCGCTCTGAGACAAAGGAGTGAGGCATGGGCAAATCGGTTCCTATGTCCTCGCATTTAAACACAACCATTTTCTCATAACCATAAGCCTGGAGAGTGAGAGTGCCACTTAGCAAGCAAACTAAAACATTAAGGGCACTTTGCTGGAAATGTTTATACTTTGTTCCTGAAAAAATACACAGAGTGCATTGATAGCATTGTGCAGAGTTCAACTTGTGCAATCGGAAAGGGTGCGTGTTTGTGTGTGTGTGTGTGTGTGTCTCTCTGTGTGTGTGTGTGTGTGTGTGTGTGTGTGTGTGTGTGTGTGGATGTTGAAGAGGTATCCAATGATCTTCTTTCTCTGGAAAAGGTTTTGAAAACACCTGGCACCTGGTGAATTCCTAAGTAAATTAAAAAAAAAAATTGCACTCCAGACATTTTCTGGTCCTCTGCATTAAGGCACCCCTAACAGGAATGGTTAAGCATAAGCCAAGGAGGGATGAATTCTAGTAGGGGGAGAGGAATCCCCTTAACCCTTTCTCTGGTTTGATGGTGGAGCCCATCACTGGGTCTGACTCTCATGTCTGAAACCAGACACCAGAAATGATGCGGGTGTGTCCTTCTCCTTGTGCCTTCTACTAATGCCAGCCAGAGAGCGCCGTATGCTGCGGACGGGTGGTGCCATGTTAATGAAATCCCCACCATGGGCCACGATACTTTTCAAGAAACAATACAGAGCGCGCACTGTTTTCCCCAGAGCTCTGCCCAGCTGAGCTTTTGTGTAAAACAAATAAGACACAAAGAAATTGGAAAAGTAAATTGGTATGAAATTAGCAAGGTCGTGATCTGACTGTTCCCAACCAGAACCAGGCAATTTTCTGACTTTTATAAGCATTGCCCATATGCTGCTTTTCTCCCTTTGCGCTCCCTTCTCATATACTTATGTGCACACCCCCACTACCAATAAACACTGATTTACACTAGCCCTGTGGTATTGGAAACCTCCTCAAATGAAAGATTATTTTTTTCGTATGAAAATTCCTCTGCAATTTAGTCTGCTTATGAAAAAGTGGAAACACCCAAAGTAAACAAAAGCAACAAACAGCTTGGGTAGTCAAACATAATGAGTAATTGGAAGTGCAACTGTGAAATCAAGCCCCACTTAATTACAGAGACATTTGTAAAGGAGTATTGGCAGAGTCTGTCTGTCTTTCTCTTAGGTTATTGACAAGCAAAGTATCTTTTCCCCAAGGCTGAGTACAATAGTGGTAGTCATAACTTTAGACCCCCTCTTAGTGTCCTACCTACAGTTTTACCTTTAATTTAATTTGTTTGTTTTGGAAGGAATGTAGGGCTGAGAGAGACTCTTGACTCTCCTGGCTAGCTTAGTCCTGGGCATCCCAGTACCAGTAATGCTGCCGGTGCAACTCGGTGGATTTTGTGTGATTACTGATGGGTATATATCAAGAAAGACCTCCTTGATTGTGCCATTCCGTCAGCTCCTGGGCAGAATGCTCACTTGGAACTCAGGTTTCTAGACCTCCCAAGATCCTAAACTAACTTCTTCGTTTGATTTTTTGTTGTTGGTTTGTTGAAGTGGCCAGTGCACCTGTTGGTTCAGTAAAGGCATCCAAGTGGACAGTCCTAGTCTGATTAACACTGGGGTGAGAGAAGACACAGAATTAACTCCGCTGAGCTCAGTGGAATCGTACAAGTGCAAAACTGGAGTGAGAGAAGAACCAGGACCTTTGTTTCAGGATCGGAGACCAGCAAGCTTCCTCCATTGCTTAATTTAGTGACAACGGATTCTGGGTGTACTATTACCAGAATGACTACGACAAAGTTGGATTAAATAGATACAAAATGCTGGCTAGTGCAGTGTTTTGTACCCTACAGTGCAGCTGTGCTAGTGAGGCAATGTAGCAGTAGCTATTGTATCCAAAGCTTGCACCCTATTAAGCACACCGGGCCAAGTTCATCCTGGTGAAACTTTAGTGAAGTCAATAGAAAGGGGAGCTAATTCTGCAGAAGATTCAGAACAGGATTTTCTTTCTGCAGGAGGTCCAAACTCAAAGAAAGAGGCCTTCTCATGTAGAAGATTGGAGTTTTCAGTAAAGAAACTAGTATAGAAATTAGTTCAATTTTAATATAGGTTTCAGCACCAGGAAGGGTTTGAAATTGCCTCTTTCAGATGGCCAAACTCTATAAAAACCCCAGACCAAGTTAAGGGACTGTCATAATTGCTGGGAATAATGACAGTGCATTTTACATTTCTAACTTTTTAAAATGTGAGTGAACAGTTGAGTTTTAAATACACACACACACACATTTTTAAAAACCTTTTTTAACGGGCGGGACCTAACATTTTTCTAATAAATATGGAATGGAGTCAATTTTCAGAAAACATCTCATGAAAGACTGCCAGATGGAGTTGTCAGGAGAGCACTTTTCCCCCCCTCCATTCTCTTTGCAAATAGCCCATAACGTAGCCAATCCTTGACCGCTACCGAAGGCCAAAAAATACAACTCTGTGGATTTCCCAATATTTGTAACTTGGTCAGTCAGGGCTTATCTCCCTGATAAATAAAAGGAACACACACACACACACACACACACACACACACATTCCCTATCTCAAAACAAACAGAGCACTCACCTTACCTCACGCAAGGTGAAGACATTGGAAGTGTGCTGTCAACAATTTAAACAATGCAATTAAAATATATAGTAATATCTCTCACGTGCACTGGTTTAAACCAGTACACATTCACTGAAGCTACTTCTGATTTACACCTGCTTTACGTGAGAGGAGAATCAGACCTGCTGTCTGAAAAGAAAATGAATTGCTGTCTTCTTGCATTGTGCATTAGTCAAACCAGAGGCAGGATACAGCACTAAATGGATCAGCCGTCTATTTAATAGAGCTATGCCTGTTTATACTAGCTGCAGAGCTGGTAGCACTGGACAGCTTTGGGCAAGGACAGCAGGTCTGATGTGGCTTCTCATTCAGACAAATGGGCTCCAGCCCCCTTTTTTTCTTCCTCACTCCTATGCAAATAGCTGCTTTATTTCCATCCCTTTAAGAAAATGTCAGGGCACTTTTGTCCCTTTTGAGATGGGCTTTTTAATTGGTTTAATTTGATGATGTAACTTGGTGTCCTAGTGGCCATTGATTGATTTCAATTAACATTCCCAGGCTCCAGGCACTATAAATAACCCCTGTCTGGCCCCACTGCTCCTCCACTGGCAGCTCAACCTTTCTCCTTTAGCTGCTGCTGAACTTGCTTCTCGGCTTGGCCTCAGGCTCAGTCTATAATTCTTCCCAAACTTCCCTGTATAAAATAATCATGTACATGAAGTAAAACAGGAGTCTCGTATACACACTTAATAACTCTTGTGTACTGTACAAGTGGGAATTCCACTTTAGAACCCCCAGAGCTTTCGCATGGTTCTCATTTTCAGCAGGATTCCTCTTGTGAGATCTAAAACTTCACGTTTTGTCCCAAGCTGCTGCTTCTCCTTTCTACCTCTTTTATTCTCCTCTGGATTCCCGGGGACAGACAGCTTCTTCTTCGTCGTCTGTGGTTTTAGCTATAAGGCGTCTTGGAGCTGACAGCCCCACTGTTTAGCTCTTGAGCCAAATGTCAGGGTTCTGCTCCGCAATCCCACATTTTCCAAATTAAAGATGCAACTACTTTGCAATTTAGAATGAAAGGCTGTGAGTCAAGATTTAAATTAAACTTATAAGATAAAGTTACAGTAACTACATTCAATGTTCTACATCTCTGTCTGCCTAGATATTTATCTTTCAGTGAAAGAAAAAGAGAGGATTACATGTTGCTGGACTCGTGTGCACATATATATGTGTGTGACAGATATAGCATCTGTACATAACACATGCACATTAATGCTACACTGACAGAAAATAGATAGATATGAATTCATAGTGGGTTTTGGTTTGTTTGTTTTTTCAGGCCAGAAGGGACGATTAGATGACAGGTAGCTAGGGCTAGAACTAGCTGCCGGGTTTTGAATTTTAAAATTTTGTCAACGTTTGGAAGTTCAGTGGAGAACAGGCTTTTTGACAACAACATTTTCATGAATTTGCTCCCCTGCCCATTTTTCAGCCAACTGTGGAGCTGGGTTTAATTTCTCAGATTTTGACTGTTGTGAATTTTGAACATATTTTGTTATTTACATAGCAAAAAAATCAAAACATAATCAGGAAAAATGTTCATGATTCCCACCCCCTTTTTATTTCCTCACACAGCTCAAGATACAACTCTGGAGATCTTCAAAGCCCCGAGGTCCGGATCCAATGTCCGTTTAAGTTAATGGGGAGATTCCCGCATTGACTTTCGATCAGGCTGCAAATGTGGGAGAGACACAATATTGCCTCCAGCAATCAAGAGGGTCACATTTCAAGATTCACCCTGAATTCCTTATGAAAGGGTAAAAGATTATCCTTTTAGAGATACAGTGTGAAAACAAGGGGAAAAGTGCATCTTAGGCCATATCTACACTAGGAGCACTTTATCAGTTTAAGTATACCAGTATATTATCCTGCTACTTGTGTGGACACAGCTTAAACCAGCAAAGCGGCACTTGTGCCAGCATAGTTTTGCACACACATGAAAAAAACAAGCCAGACCTATAAAAGTGTAGTTTGCCCAGCATAACTTACTTTACACTAGGGGTTTTTGCTGGCACAGCTCTGTCAGTCAGGGATCACACCTCTTCACGCCCCCGACCAATGTAGCGGTGCCTGCAGAAGTCAGTAGCATAGACCTGGCTTACTGCAAAGTAGTCAGCAAAGAAGGAAAAGCGATTAATTTTTTGACGTTGTTTTGTTGCCACAGGGCATAATTAGGTGTGGAGAGGGGAGCATGGCAGCTGGAAATGCAAGTGGTGTCTTTTTGAGAAAGTGAGCATAGAAAGCGGAAGAGAAAGCATGGCCAAAGGACAGAGCCCAGTGTGGCATGTTCGTCCTCCAACACCTGTGGGTTAGAAGTAGTGAAACAGCAGCGAGAGGCTATAAGAATGCGACCTATAGCTGCCAAACCAGGCAGAAAGGCATGCACAGCTGTGATATGTAGCACGGCCAGCTCACAGGCACTTCTGCTGGCACTCCATGCTGACCTTCAAGTCTGCGTGAAAGCCCATGGGAGATGTGCTTATTGCCTCCATTTCTGCGACTTGGTGGGGAGGCGCTGCTGTGCAGTTGACTGGTGTGCTTGTTGTGACCTCTGACCTCCATCACTGTGACATGCACGAGCCCATGTCTTCTGTACGAGTTGTCATGGAGCTGTTCATCATCAGTACTGACAAAAAAGTCCTTCCTGGCAATGCCTGGTTTTTCACATCCCACAGCTGGACTCTGGCCTTGGTGGGCATCCTTTCATTGTGTCACTTGTTCTTCTCACTGTGACCCATGTCTGAATGCTGGGCCTCCATTCCTGCTGGGTGCTTGGCCATTCCCACTTCTTGGATATACATGCTGGTCTTTGGGTGTCACCAATATACACCCCCAATACTATTGGTCACCTCTTACTGCTCCCTGCTGAGTTTTTCCCCTTGATCCATAGAACTAACTCGCCGGGCTTGCTTGGGCTGGAGGGACAGAGTAGTTGTTGGCTGCAACCATATACAAAGGAGCTTATCACAGCAATGCCATCAGTGTTTCCCTCACCTTACACTCCCCTATAGTGGACTCATTCCTCTGTCAGCTGTGCATCCGCACAGACATCATTGTTTGAGGGAAAGGCCTGACTAACTATTTCCCTACATCTCGTGTAGTCAATTCTACCAATACAAAGCAGCTGTAAAAGGCAACCACTCTGAGCTGCATTGGTGCAAATGACTGTAGCAGGTACAGGGTGAATCAGGCCTCGCATCTGCAGTTCAGGAAATATTTCCCTCCCCCACCCCCTTCCCTTTGTTGAACGCACTAAGCGCATGGTTATCAAGACATCCAGTTTCACTGTTGCAAGCCCTCCTATCCCACCAACCTATGCACATGTTCAAACAAGAGACACAGTGAACAGGATCGCCTGAGACCAAAGAGTGAAATAAATGGATCCTGGAAGAAACAGTGCAAGTGGGGATGTGGAAAATATGCACGAACTTTAAAGCTATTTGTGGGGAGGGGTTGTTTTGTTTAATGCTACAGGATGTAATTTATTTGGTTTGAAAAAACATGTTTTTACTATGTTGTGGGCCTTTCAGAGTTCTCAGGCTTTCAGAGTCAGCGCTGACTTCTGTGTCAAGGAGCACTTAGGGACTTGGAGCCCTCAATTATTGGCTGTCAAATGCTGGTCCTGAGTCACTGGGAACCACCTTTTCCTTACAAAATTAATTTGTTTTTCTCCAAGATATCCAGAGCAATCAGCTGTGAGTGGCAGGAAAAATTCTAATAATAGCACATTCTAGGAGCTCAAAGAAAGGCACTGGAAAGGGATGTTTTTCCCATATTCATATTCATGGTTATTGCCTGTCCTTCGAAGGTACCTGGGGTTTTTGGTTCAATGTGTTGTGCAGCTATACACCATTACTAGTAAGTTACCAGTTTGAATCCAGCCTTTGTCAATGTCAAGCAAAAGTCATTGGGCCATATCCTGAGACGTGCTGAGTACCTTTCTCGTTGGGCCAAAGCCTGAGGCCTAAACTCCCATTAAATAGGAATTGGACTCCATCATTTTGCCTGTTGGAAAATGAGAATGCTCAGCACCTGTAGGCTTGTGACTCAGTCACTTTGGGGCTCAGGGGCTGTATGAAGACCACTCTACTTGCTTTGATTCACAGGGGTTTGAGTTTTGATTTGAAATTTTTGGGTTTGAATGAGATCAAAGCTTAAAGTGAAACTCAGCCTGAGCCTCTGAGTTCTGGCTGGTTTCCACCAAGCTCCCTCCCTGCCACCTGATAAACTTCCCTTGAAATTCTAGGTTCTCAAAATGCTTGGCACGAGTCTGCTCAGAATTCATCCCAGGTTTGCTAAGACGTGCAGGAATCCCATCTACCTTGACCCAGCTGTGGGGCTTGTAATAACGTTTTCCTGTCATTGGGGTTTCACTACAAAACTTTATGCATCTGGCAACTGTCGCGTGGCCTCTCTGAAATGAGCTGGTGGGTCTTGTCAGACCAATTCCTTGTGGACAGAAGATCACAGATCACAAAAGCCATGCAGGCAATTGGTACTTTTCTTGAAACCCCAGCAAGACCAAGGTTTTAAATGTGCCATGAAGATGGAGAATGAATTTCTCCCTCACCACTGGAGCTAGTCCCACTTGGTACTCTGATGGGGCTGGTATACAATGAGAGAAGTTTCAGTTGTCCCTGTCATTTGGATAGAGGTCTTGTTCTTCAAGGCTTCTGGTCCCACTGCTTTCATCAACACTGAATTCTTTTTTAAATAAAAGGAAAATTGATCAAACTGTTTCCTCACCACTACACTTGGTAAAACATTTTCTCGGGAGCTGAGACCCTCTGTGCAGATTTTCACCTGGCTGGGAGTAAAATTCCAGAATGGGGTTAATTATTTATTATAATTATTATTATTACAATTGTGCCTAGAGACCCAACGAGGATTGGGCCCCATGGTGTTAGGTGCTGTACAAACACACACTAAGAGACAGTCCTCTGCCCCACCAGGCTGGCAGTCTAAATAGACAAGAAGTATTATTGTCCTCACTTTACTGATGGGAAAAGTGAGACATGGAGGGATTAGCTAACTTATCCACACAAGGGAAATCGATGCCAAAGTAAGAAATTGAATGTAAGTCTCATGAGTTTGTTTAGTTCCTTAACCACATGCCCATCCTTCCTCTCTGAAATGCAAGCTCCGTTGTTGTTTCTTAGCTCTTTATATGTGTTGCAGATGTTAACATGTAGGCTCAGTATTTTCAGCAGGTGTCTCTGGTATAGGCCATCCCTAAAAACAGGGCTCCTAAAATAAACATCAGCTGATGTTCATCTATACTAATAAGGCCTAGCAGGTCCCATTATAAAACTATCCTCACATTACTTCAGTTCTATGTCTCTAGACTGCTTTAAATTTCATGCAACAAAGATAATTCTGTGAGTTGAGCTACTGTCCACGAGCAGCTGAGCCGAGAACTTTCCTGGCTCCTCTCCTGAAAGGATGCACAACTTCCAAGTACAGCCCCGAAGTGCTGAAGGTGCCAGCTCCTTTCCCTTAGCAGGGAAATAGCTTTTGCTGCAGAAGACGATAGAGCTGAGCTGCTCTTGCTAACCTTTGGGTTCAGAGACCTTGATGTCAAAGGAAAAGTACTTCTCTCATGTGCCTTAAATGATTCAGCAGAGATGGAGACCCTGGTCTCTGAGTCAGTCTCTGCATCTACCCAGGGGCGTGACCTGTATGAAGCACTGAAAATCTTAACGAAAGAATCCTCCATTAAGTTCCCTCTCCCACCTTCACAGCTCCAGTTCCTCACTCCACAATGAGGATGGAGCAGAGGGCAAGAAAGAAAGTGACGTGGGCGTGAATAAGAGAGGGAGACAAGTAACAGCGTGCTACACAAATGTGGAGAGTGAGACGAGGTAGCCAATTCCTGGCTTCCTAACACAATCCAAACCTTGCAATATTTTGGTACAAGCCAGTCTAGTGACCTCCTGACAGTGCAGTGCATGGGATCAGAATCTAAGCTCATCACAGTCCTTTGTAGAGTTGAAGGGGGCCACTGCGGAATAGTCAAGTTAAGGCCCAAAGCAGGAACCTGAATCTGTTTCCCACACCAGGTGAGTGTCCTAACTACTGAGGTGGGCACCCTATTTCTCACACCGGTTTTGAGTGGAAGTTTCATCCTGGACTGGAGAAACCCATTTCAGTTTCTGACAAACAAGCATTTTCCAACAGAAAATTTGTTTCACTGAAGAAGTCCCAACTTGCTTTTCTCCTTTGTTCCTGAAGCTGCTGGGGGCTGGCTTAGAGAGGGCTGCCTGGTTTCTAACACAAATGGCTACTTGGAGCTACTTGGGAAACGTTTGCATGGGATACTGGCACATTCTGACCTTTTATCAGCTTTATGAAAGGCCAAGGGGAAGGAGTCATTGTTGTGGGTGGGGCCAGAGTTTACGTCAGGGTGGGGGCTGGGAATTCTTGGCAAAAGTCATAATAATAATAATAATAGAAAGCTTGACTAGTTAATTTTCACAGCCCCCTGTGACACAGATAAGTGTCGTTAGCTAGTCTCTGTGTACGCATGGGGAAACAGGGACAGATGTGACTTGCCCAGTTCTACCCAATGAATCAGTGGCAAACCTCGGATTAGAACTTGAGCGCCTGGTTCCTAGACCCAGGCTCATGCTACAGGGTCCAACTTCCTCTGCCCCGGCTAAAAATGGGGCAACATTGTGAAACCATATTAAAATAGTTTGCACAATGATGGCCAGTTGGACAACTGGGTGCAGCCACACAGTCATGGCTCAAGAAAACCATTCGTTAGTTCCCTCACAAGCAGTGGCAAAATGCCAACCAGAAAACCTCCCCTCCTCTGACATATTGGACCTCTTCATGTCTGAATCCAGCGCTCCTGAGGGCACTCACAGCACCAATGGATTGTCTCCTCCTGGCAGAGGGCAAATGGCTTTGCTGATTTTGTTTGGCCTTTTGGTAGGCCTCTGATGCCTTAGATTATGCAGTTCTGTTCTCTCATCTACAGGACCCGGCAGATGTGAAGAGAACTGGTTTCAGCTGGCTCCATTTGTTCTTTTTTTTAGACAGGCCACTGAGGATGGTGAGGGGCAGCTACAGCTCTCTTCTCTCCTGAGGATTTTTGCCTGCTGAGCCTTGTTGGAGTCTATCTTGACACCTCTTTTAGGGTCTGGCCCTGCAAGGTGCTGAGTACCCTCACTTCACATTGACTTTACTGGGAGTTGAAGGCGCTTTACTTACGTAGCACCCCCTCTCCACCCAGTTACCTTCTTTAATGCCAATCTGCTTACAGGTTTTGATGGACAGGTCTGGGTTCTTCTGGATCCTGCCACCCATTCAGCAGGGTGTATCTTCTTTATTTTTTCCTATGAATTTATTTGGAGGTGGCTCCACCCCCTTGCTCCTTTGTGGCAGGGTCAGCTGGGCAGCTTGGAAGGAAAACTCTAACCACAGGGTAATCCCCACTTACTTGCCAGATAGTTGGAGACTTCCAAGAAATAACACAAACACATACAATATATTCAACACAATAAGTATATTACACAGGAGACATATATACGTAACAGGGTAAAACACTATTTCTAAGGTCACCGGTGCCCACGCTGATAATACCCATGACTTTCCCCAGTCACAGGACCTGATGTAGCAAATGTAAGATTAGTGTCCCGTTGGTACGTGTACTTTGTTGGGGCCCTTGATGACCTATGACCACAAAATTCTTCTCTGCAGTGGTTTAGCAGTGTGGCTGATTGGGTTCAGTACAGCCCAAAGGACTCACAAGTGGGAGAAGGTGGTAAATCCCTCCACAGGTTTAATATGCAGCAAGTTATAAAATCCCCAAACTCTTACTCCCTGGCTTGAGGACACAGTTCAGGGAATAGGGGGTCCCCAAAACGAATTCCCTGTCTGACTAACTAAAAGATGGTGCACTCACAAACTCCATGAATGATCCTCAGGTTCAGAGATGACTCTGGACTCCTCAGTCACTGCAGAGGGGCTGATCTCTGCTGGCAGGTATCCTCTTCAAGCAGGAATCAGGCTGCTTCGGTCCCAGGATTTCCCCTCACCACAAAGGGGTGCAGGGCTCAAGGTGCAGATTACACAACTGTACTAAAATCCAAACTGTAGTCTCCTAGCCCAGTGTCCAGACACACTCACAGCAGGCAGCAACCCTGAACTAGCAGACAGAGCAGAGCTGACCATGTGATGACTGGTCTCACCTAGGGAGCTGGAGGGCGAACTCAGCCTGGCTGGGGAAGTTTCCCAGCAAAACTCTACAAACTGGGAGTCATCAGTGGAGAAGAAAAAGCCCAGCTGAGGGATCTTGCTGTCAGGTCCGTAGAGGCCTGGGACTCACCAGCTCCCTACACAGCCAGTCCTGCCCTTGCCCTGGCTGGCTCCAGACTGACTCAAAAACGGCTTCTCCCCTTTCCTGAGCTCCCTGGGAGGGGCATCTCACTCCTTACTGGTTCCCGGGCAGACTCTGAATTTGCCTTGGCTCCCCCTCCCTACCAGGGACACTGTGCCTCTCCCTGAGCTGCCAGCACACAGAGCCTGAGGAACCTAGGTTGTCATCTTGGGGTTACACTTATAGGCCCATTCCAACTCCTGCTGAAGTCAAGGAAAATTCCCATTTACTACAGTGGTCGCTGGCCATGAGAAGAGACCATGAAATGCAACAGGCCTCAATCTCATTGGTATACAGACGCAGCATGGGGTTTCTTCAGCTGATAGGCATTCATGGGTATGGTGTTCTCAGTGGAGAGTCCATGACTGAGGACAGTTTTCACTGAACAATAGACTGAGGCCAGCTCTCACCAACTTTAGGGAGTGCTATTAGATACTGCTCTGTAATCAGGAGTTTCCCCAAATAACCCTGTCATATGGCTCTCCTAGAAATCCCCTAGAAATGAGGGGGAAGAGAATTCTTCTAACCAGAGGATGTCCGTTTTGTCTTTAATTTTGCAGGTACTATGACAATGGGCACTTTAGAAAGACACATGGTCACACACAGTTTCACACCACTCTGGTTGCACAGTTTGTTATAGTCAGTTGTGTCAGTTCCTCCCCCACCCCCCACCCCGGGAAGGCTAATGGCTATCAATGTCTTGGGGGTTCTTTTTTGGTTTCAACAGGGTTATTGCTCATATGGCCATTTCTTAGAGCAGTTGGGGCTTACTGAAGGCTTGTCCTCAGAATGCATTGTGGTTATATCTGGCAGTTGCTTGGTGTGGTTGTAACTGATGTAGATATTTGCGGGCTGTAGCAGTTGTTTCAGCACGTGGTGTGTGTTGGTGGCTTGTTTCCTGTGCTTCTTGAGTCTTCAACTCCTTTGTTGTCACGGTCATTGTGTGTCTTTTGGGTTCTGATTTTTGGTTATCATGTAACGTTGGAGACTGTTGCTGCTCCTTGTCTCCTATTGTGGTTTCTTGTTCACCGTCATTTGTTGCAATGAATAATATGTGGTGGTATTTTTCAGCACAGTCCTTTGCTCTGACTCTTTGATGTCTGTACTAAAGCAGCAGATTTCCTGGGTAAACCCTTAGAGCTCGGAAAAAGAACAGTCAAGTTTTCCCTCCTAGTTATTTGTGAAACTCAAACAAGATCTTGTTCCACTAAAACTTGGAGATCAAACTGAGTTAACTGAAATGCTCCCTCAACACAGAAACTCACTCCTTCCTCCATTCCACTTCCCACCCTCTGCAATCAGCTTCTTCTGGCCAACTACAAATAGAGGGAAAATATGCCCACCATTAACTGGGCTGCACATAGTTCCATTGAATGGGACTTGTTCAGGTGATGAGCCATCATTAATGATGCTGTTGGCTCTGTAGCCACTCAAGAACTTTTTATCCCCTAAAATGCAATCATAGAAATGTAGGACTGGAAGGGACCTCAAGAGGTCATCTTGTCCAGTCCCCTGCACTCAAGGTAGGGCTCTGAAGATAAGAACATAAGAATGGCCCTACTGGGTCAGACCAAAGGTCCACCTAGCCCAGTATCCTGTCTTCCAACAGTGGCCAGTGCCGGATGCCCCAGAGGGAATGAACAGAACAGGTAATCATCAAGTGATCCATCCCCTGTTGCTCATTCCCAGCTTCTGGCAAACAGAACGTAATAACTAGACCATGCCTGACACATGTTTATCTATCCTGTTCTTAAAAACCTCCAATGATGGAGATTCCACAACCTCCCTAGGCAATTTGTTCCAGTGCTTAACCACCCTGATAGTTAGGAAGTTTTCCTAATGTCCAACCTAAACCTCCCTTGCTACAATTTAAGCCCATTACTTTTTGTCCTATCCTCAGAGGTTAAGGAGAACAAATTTCCACCCTTCTCCTTGTAACAACCTTTTATATACTTGAAAACTGTTATCATGCCCCCCATCCCCCCCCCCCCCAGTCTTCTCTTCTCCAGACTAAACAAACCCAATTTTGCTTGGATAATTTTTGTTTTTCTTTGCCTTCTGTTCCCTTTGCTTCTTGAATATAATTGTCACAACTGAAGAAAGATTCTGGTCATGAGAGGAGAAAGGGGAAAAGGTGGGGCACCTCAGTGCCACCTTTTTCCACGTTAAGTGAAACTGGCGTATTTGGTATTTAGCTAAAAGCCCCAAGAAGTTTAACTCTTCTCTTATCTGCCTATGGTGAGACAGTGTTGCATGTTTTATTAAAACTGTGGGATTTTTTCATTGTGGTGTTTTTTAAATAGCAAAACTCATGAGGTGATCATGATGAAAAGCCTGGAATGAGGCTGGAGTCACAGAGATTTTGTGGAAATTCCACCCCCTTTTCTCTTTCTCTTTTTATTTTGAAATTTTGCCAGAAAAAGTTTATAGAAATACTGAAATTCAAAAAATGTAGAGCAGCTCTAATAGTAATTGAAAAGTCAAATGTCAGGACATGGCTGTGTCTCACTGTAGTGCCCATAACTGGAACCTTGCTTGTGCTATGTTAACAGTAAACAGATGTGAGGATACTAGATGCAATACTGAATCTAACCTTTCAAAGCCCAATTTACCAGACTGTTTGCTTTAAAAGGCCCTGTTCTGTCACACTTACTTATACTGAGTAGCTTACTCTATAAGAGGAAACACTAAAACCAATGGTAGATACTATCCAATGTGGGTAATAATAGCAGAATCTGGACTGAAATGTCTGCTATTACACTGGAGAAAGGAAGAAACTTCACCCCCACTGGAGGAATTCAGCTTCACTTTAAGGGCCAGATTCTGATTTCAGCAACAAAACAACCTCAGAAATTCAACATTTATAAGTGCAAAGTAATGCACATTGGAAAAAATAATCCCAACTATACATGTATAATGATGGGTTCTAAATTGGCAGTTACCACTTAAAGAGATCTTGGAGTGGATAGTTCTCTGAAAACTTCAGCTCAGTGTGCAGCAGCAGTAAAAAAAAAAAAGCTAACAATGTTAGGAACTGTTAGCAAAGGGATAGAAAATAAGACAGAAAATATAATAATGCCACCACATAAATCCATGGTACGCCCACACCTTGAATACTGTGTCCAGTTCTGGTTTCCCATCTCAAAAAGGATATAGCAGAAATGGAAAAAGTTCAGAGAAGGGCAACAAAGGTGATCAAGGGAATGGAATGGCTTCCTTATGAGGAGAGACTAAAAAGATTAAAGATTTTCAACTTAAAAAGAGATGACTAAGGGGAGATATGATAGAGATCCATAAAATCATGAATGGTGTGGAAAAAATGAATTGAGAAGTCTTATTTATCTGTTCCCACAATACAAAAACCAGGGGTCAGCCAATGAAGTTAATAGGCAACAGGTTTAGTACAAACAAGAGGAAGTACTTCTTCATACAATGCACAATTAACCTGTGGAACTCATTGTCATGGGATGTTGTCATGGCCAAAAGTATGACTGGGTTCAAAAAAGAACTAGCTAAGTTAATGGAGGATAGGTCCCTCAATGGCTGTTAGCCAAGATGGTCAAGGATGCAACTCTATGCTTGGAGTGACTCTATACCTCTGACTGCCAGAAGCTGGGAGTGGAGGACAAGGGTGGATCCCTCAAAAATTTTACTGTTCTGTACCTTCTCCCTGATGCTCTGGTACTGGCCACTGTCAGAGAGAGGATACTGGGCTAGACAGACCATTGGTCTAACCCAGTATGTCAACCCTTATGTTTTTATTGCTTACAGTGAGTCATATCTTAGGCCCTGATCCTGCAAAGACATATGTACTGTGAGTAGTGCCACTGAAGTTCATTGGGCAGTACTCCCATTTAACTCCTTTGGATTATTCACAGAATCTGATCCAAGCCCACTGAACTCAATGGAAAGAACTGCCATTGACTTCAATGGAGCTGGATCAGGCCTACAGTGTAAAACGTTAAACACGTGCATAAGTGTTTGCCAAATCAGGGCTTTACTCGGTAAGCAGTCCCATTGATTTAAAAGGGTCTGTTCATAGAGCAATGTAAGTGACAGCTCTTTAGGAGGCTCGTTCTATCACTTCTACTACTTGCCTTCTCGTGGTAGAGGTGTTCTTAATTGAAGGGAGGGGTGTGAAAGGCAAATGTCTGGCACCTTATAACCAGATTGCTTCTGGCAGAGTGGGCTCATTCACCATGGTAAGCAGTCCACCTAGGAGAATGGACTCCGATTTTAAACCAAGAATATCAGGCCCGGCCAGACAGTTTGTAAAAGTTGTGCCCATCACACATACTCTATGGATCTTTGACTTCAGGCAGTATATGAGTACAGTGCTAGGGCATCCCCTGTAAGTAATACATGAATGCTTTTTCTAATGACTGTGGAAAATGGGAAAAGGCTATTGCATGCAGCTAAAGAAACAAGCCCCCAACAACTACATTTGGCTTTCCTGAATGGGGGGAACAATGACTGGCAAATCTAGAGAAGTAGCCAAGATGTTGAAAAGGAGAGTGCATATTGCGTGTAGGTAAGAGATGAAAAGGAAGGGGTCAAAATCCATGGACCTCGGGGAGAGTTACAAGCTAACATATCATGGCTCAGTAGCCAGGAGGAATGGAGTAGGAATAATCGCAACAGAAATATTCCAGGATAAGATAGTGGACATCCAAAGGAAGAGTGACCAGCTGATGCAGATGAGCATAGCACTGAGCAGAGAACAAATATTTGATGTTATGTGCTGATACATGCTGCAGGTTATTTGTATGACTGAGGAGAAGGAAGAATTGCAGATAGCTCTGGAATACGTAATTATATGGAATACCTCAAGCTGAGTACTTGATTATCAGAGTGGATCTCAATGGACACGTGGGAGAACACAGTGAGGGCTACGAAGATTGTCTTGGACAGCCAGGCTTTGGAACCACAAATGAAGTTGGTGAGGATATCTTAGAGTTAGCCAGAGCCCATGGCCTGATTGTTGTCAATGCATACTTTGTAAAAAGGGAAGAGCCCTTAATAACATGCATGCGCTGTTCCAACAGGTCCCAGATCAATTACTTCCTGACAAGAAGAAGAAATCTAAAAAACGTGAGATTGTAAAGTCACCCTGGGAGAACAGATTGTGGAGCAACATAGATTGTTTGTTTGTAATGGACTTCTGGGTGAAAAGGCTAGTGGAGGACAATAGATGAGTTGTGGAACAAAGTATTAAATGGTGGAGGCTCACAGATAGGGAAGTTAGCCTCAGATTTAAGGATGAAGTTCTACAGAGGCTGGACAATGACCAAACCGACCAAGATGATTCCAATGAGGTTGGGGGGGGGGGGGGGAATATCCAAAGATATTACAGAAAGTGCATGCGCTGCCTGTGGTCAAACAAAAGGAGGGAAATTTCACGGTAAAATGACCTGGTGGTGGTCCAACAATGTGCAGGAGGCCATGAAGAATAAGATGATGAAGGAAAGGTTTAAGCGACGACAGAAAGTAAGAATGGTGGAAAGATATAAGGAATACAAGCTGGTAACGAGAATGGTGAAAAGAGCAGCTGCGGAAGCGAAGGGGGAGGCATTTAAAGCCTTATTTGTAGGACTACTAACAGATTAGTCAAGATTAGACAAAGAAGCACAGAGGACTTGGGAGCTGTGAAGTGTGTCAAAGATGAAAACAGAAGAGTATTGGTCAGGGCCGGCTCTAGGTTTTTTGTCGCCCCAAGCTCCGAGAGTGCAACTGCCCAAGCAAAAAAAAAAAAAAGGTGGCCGGAAAGCCGCCCCTGGAATTGTGCCTCCCCAAGCACGTGCTTGCTTTGCTGGTGCCTGGAGCCGGTCCTGGTACTGGTCCAAGACAGTGAAATCATTAGGAGGTGGCAGTGTTTTAAGAGAAACTGCTCAATGAAGAGAATGTGAAGAAACCGCTCAGGGAAATATGCGCAAGCAACAATCTTCCAAGACCTATCACCATGGTGGAGACTCAGACAGTGTTAAAGATGGAGAAATGTAGGAAGGCAGTGGGACTGAATGGTGTACCAACTGAGACATTTAAAGGGGTGTGGTGATGAGGATGAACTTTCTCAACTCTTCATACTGGAAAAATGCCCAACAAGTGGAGGAAAATTACATTGGTCCCTATCGTCAAGCATAAAGTAGATGTGCAAGAATGTAGTAATTACCAACCAAGTTCATGAGTCAAACAGTGAAATGGCTGGAGAGAATTGGTGAGAAAAGACTTCGGGAGGAGCCGGAATATCAAGTAATTTGGGTTTGTGCTGGGAAGGTCAACAATGGATGCAGTGTTTGCTGTCCGAATATTGCAGGAGATGTACAGCGAGAAACTCAGGGAATTGCACTTAGTGTCTGTGGATTTAGAAAAGTCTTATGACAAAGTTCCCAGAGAATTGTTATGGTGGTCCATGTGGTCACGCAATCTGCCAGAGGCATATGTTCAAACTAGCATGGACATGTATGAGGGTAGTACCACAATAGTGAGAAGGAGCTGCAACTGCAATAAGTCATTCACTGTGAGAGTAGATCTACATCAAGGATCAGCCTTAAACCCATTCCTGTTTCTGACTGTAATGTACCCCTTGATGCAGGAGATTAGGGAAGAAGCTCCATGGAGCATGCTTTTTGCTGGTGGCATGCTGCTCATCTGAGAAGAGCAATATGAACTGGAAAGCTATCTAAAACTATAGAAGGCTGCATTGGAAGAAAATGGCTTGGCTTATGAATCAGCTGATAAAAGCATAATGCATATGATGCTTCATTGAAAGGGACAATGAGAAGCCAGTAAAACTAGATGGTACAGAGTTAAAATCTGTGAACAATTTAAATACCTCAGTTCAGTGTTGAGGCATGATGGGAATGTGGATGCAGATGTTAGAAGCCTCATGAAGAGCCCTTGGTTTAAAGGGAGGAAGTTGATGCAAATTTTCTGTGGTAAGAATATGTCAAGTAAACTAAAAAGTAAAATGCTTAAAATCATGATTGGGCAAGTCAGGACATGTGGGTCAGAATGCTGTCCAGGGAGGAAGAGAGAAGAACTACTACTTCACACCACCAAAATGAGACTGCTCAGGTAGATGCTGGGTGAGAAGAGAGCTGATAGGCTATGCAATGAAATGGTACAATCCATGGTACAGGTAGCCCCCATTCCGAAAAATATGAGAGAGTATTGACAGAAATGGCTGGGCCACATGGGGTGACAAGAAGGAAGATATGTTGGCCAGGCGTACAAGAGCTAGTGGTCATGGGACAAAGACCCCAAAGTAGACCTAGAAAAAGATGGTTCTAGATGCTAAAGGAAGAGCTGAAGAAGTTTGGTGTCAACTTGGAAAATGCACTTGACAAAAACTCTTGGAGGCAAAGAATAAGAGCCACCAACCTCGACAGACAGGACAAGGTGAAGAAGAAAAGCCATAGAGTATGGTACTACTCTCTCTCTCTCTCTCTCTCTCTCTCTCTCTCTCTCTCTCTCTCTCTCTGAAGCCCAGAGGTTAACTTGGCAGCACTCAAGGTTCTCGGTAAATTTAGCGCAACATTACCATCACATCCACCCACTCGCATGCCATAATCCCCAAATGTCAAAAGTCATGGATATCATTATTATTATTTTAACCATGAATCCATGACTCCCGTGAAAACTGTGACACAAATGTAGCCTTAAGCAGTTTAAGGTTTTTATTTTTTTTTTAAAGGGAATTTTGTTTTATGTGAACATCAAGTTTTTCATTAATGTGAGCAAGCTTCCGTTCAAATGACCGCAAATTTGCAAAATGAGGCTGAACTTGAGAAGTGTGTGTGTGTGTTGGAATACAATGACCCACTGCTAAAGCATATGGATAAGTTCACAAAATGACCAGAACATTTTGCAAACAAAAATCTGGACATTTCTCCCAGGTCTTAAGGGAGGATGCTAAACTGCCAAACAAGATGCTAGGCTAACATAATGATGTCCATTTTGTCCTGTTACTATTGCTACTGCTTCTGTGAATGTTAAAGCCCTTTACTTTGCCTGAATGGTGTAAAGGAGCTATAGTGTAATTGAGAATCAAGCCCTTTGTCTCTAGCTTGAGTTAATCCATGAAGGGTTTCCCTGCTGCTAATGGTCACTGTGTTTCCTTTCTTCTTCGAGATGAATAAAAGGCCATCTAGAGGGAGTGGAACACTTCTGTAAAGAACAAGCTTTGTGTCTGTTACACAGATCTCAGCCTGCTGCCAAAGTCCAGCTGTGTGACACAGGCCTTTACAGTGTGAGACAGAGCTCCCAAAATGAGGAACACACACACAAGGCTAATAGGCAGCTCCAGAGCAGAAAGGGGCAGCTGGAAATGAGCTGTGGGGGTAAATAGGGTTTGCTGAATTAGAGTTAACTGATCTCAACAGACAGGGAAGGATGGTGTTGGGGTTAAGCTTGGGCTTGGGTGTCTAGAGACTTGTGGAAGGATCTGATTCCACAGACCTGGGGCCAAATCCTGGTCCTGTGAACATTGATCATTCTAGAGAGACACGGTGAGGGAGGTCATATCTTTTATTAGACCAACCTGCTATCGGTGGAAGACATAAGCTGTCAAGCTACACAGCGCTCTTCTTCTGGTCTCAGGATGGGGATTTTTACGTTCATGGAGCTTTGTTGGATCACATAGGAGCAGATTCTGCCTCAGCCTAGCGGAAGTGCACGTAGGGCCAGGAGGGCACCAGGAGCTCTCACTTCTCTTATGTTTCCTTTACAAAGGCCAAGCACAGTAGTGCAGAGACTTCTCCTGACATCCACGGGGTGCAAATTTCCCAAAGACCATTCCTAGAGGTGGGGAGGAGACTCAGCCATAGCCTTCCTTCCCCTCCAAATCTGCCTGCAAAGCTGCCTGGTCACCAGAGGAGGGTGTTACACTAGATAACCCAAACCCCCGCCCCTCTGTGCACTGGGGAGCAGAGAGAAGGAATGGGTCTCCTGAGGTCTAATTCCTCCTGGAGTTCTCTGTGGGGCTGATGTGACTCCACCCTATCCCACAGAAGCCAATACATAAGGATGTGTCTACATAGCAAAAAAAATACCCATGGCAGCGAGTCTCAGAGCCCACGTCATCTGACTCGGCCTCAAGCTATGGGGCTAAAAATAGCAGTGTAGACATTAAGGCTAGGGCTGGAGCAGGGCCTCTGGGACCCACACCTCTTGCTGGGTTTGAGTCTGGGCTCCAGCCCAAGCCCCAGTGTCTATACTGCTATAGCCCTTCCAGTGTGAGTCCCATGAGCCTAGGTCAGCTGACCTGAGCGCTCAGACTTGCAGCTGAGGGGGTGTTATTTTGCAGTGTAGACATACCATGAAGGGCCCTGAATCCCTCTCACACATCTCCAGCCCATATTCAGTCCTGGCGTAAGTGAAATCAATTCCACTGGCCACACGGCAGGACTGAATGTGGCCTTTATGTGTCTCCATCTGTAAAAGGAAGACATTCTTCAGTGGATAGTGGGAGATTTTGGCCCGGATCCTCAGCGCTATTAGGCACTGGAATCCCATTAATCAGGCACCTCCATATCTTTGAGGATCTTGGCGTCATTCCTTAATATTCGTAGAAGCACCTCTGTGTGACCCTGGTCTGGACAGCACCCCACCAATCACCCAGGAGATAACACCAGCACTTTGTGGGAAGGAAATACAATGAGCAGCAGCTTCCTATCAGGGGCCTGTTATGAGAGGTCCTTGCTGCGAATGCTTCCCGGGGAGGGGATTTACAGAATTGCTCAGACGGTAATCAGCTGGCGCCAAATGAAATGCACATTTGTTGACCATTTCATGGTGAAACTTAAAACTTCCCCAAAACTTGAGGGACTGGGTAGCTCTGAGATACGGAGCCGTTCATCTTTCGACTCCAGCTCAAGGCAACGCCAGCGGCTGAAAATTGTGACCATCTGATGGCTTATAGATAAGGAGTTGAGGGTCTTACTCCATTTCCTGGTAGTCGGGGAGCTGCATCCCACACATAACAAACGCATCATAAAAACTGGATGTTCGCTAGCCTCATTGGAAGCCGCAGCAGACGGACCAAGGGCTGGATGGGTCTCAGAGCATGAACTATACATTCATCTCATGATGGGACATTGGCCCCACATTTGCTCTTAGGAGCCAGAATCCCATTGATTGGTAATGGGAATTAAGCTCCTAAGTGCCTAATTCACCTTGAAAATGAGATTTAGGCTCCTAAATCCGAGCCTAAATGATTTCCCCAAGGCTCCAGAAGGAGTCAGTGTCCCAGGATTAAAACTCGGGAGCTCTGAGCTCCTATCCTTCTGCTGAGACCGGTATTAGACCAGATCACTCTTTGGCATCAACTTTTTGTCTCCTCAGGACATCTGTCCAAATTTCTTCCTTGGTGAATCTGAGCAAGATTGGTCAAACTGGGAATATTTAGCACTAGAAATTCCACTTGCTGCTGCAGGTTCTCTCATTTGGCTTTGAATTCTCTAGGTGGCAGGGAGGTTTTGTGGTTAGAACGTAAGATGGGGAGGCAAGGGACCGAGGTTCTGATTCTGGTTCTGCCTTGGACTTGCTGTCTGGCCTTGACCAGGTTGCTCACAGCTAGATTTTTGCCTTGCCTTTGCATAGGTTGTGATGGTAGCAAGCAGATTCAGGGCCAGTCCCGAAGAGGAGAGCACATTGCACTGGGTGTGCTCCCTGGAGTTGACAATGCGAAGAGGCATCTTGCCTTCTGGAATGCATGCAGAACTGTGCACATCTGGCTCTTCACCTCCTCCTCCCAAAACTCAAACAGTGATGGCTGTGCCCTGGGGCTCTGCCCCATTCCGAAACTAACATCGCAATAAAATAAACTTCTCTTCATCCCAGTTTAACAGTTTCCCTCCCCGGTGAAGGGTGCATGCCAGACAGCATCTCCAGCACCCCGGACTGTAAGGTCCACATGGCCACATTGTGGGAAGGGGTTCCAAGCAGCAGAAGCTGAACTTCAGTGGCGACCCCCACCAGGGGAGGAGGTGTTCTGGGGATTTTGGTGAAACTGGTGAACAGCTGACAGGAGCAGGTTCTGCTTTGGCTGGTCCCCATCACACAGTTGTAGCAATGGGATGGCTATGGAAGCTTTAAGAAGTGGCCCCACCAGGGCAGAATTTGCACTAAGATGCGGAAGGGAGAGGAAAAGGAACTGTATCTATGATTAAAGATTCTGGGGTAATAATAAGATCGTGTGTTCTTGCATTTGCCCTTGATAGCAATGCTTTGCTCGTCCCCATTGAAGGCTAAACTGCTGCCTGGAACATCCTATGCCCTTAGATCTCCCCTCACTCATGGATGGGGGGTAAATCCAGGACTTGCCTTTGTCCCCCATTGGGATTTCTAACCCTGTCGCCAACACTGGAGACCCAAGTCCTTGTTCTTAGGGAGGGCAGACCCCTGTGTGGTACCAGAGACCTACACAAGGGCTAAAGTGGTGATGAGGCAGGACCCCTTTCAGCCTGCAGGCCTTTCCATGGTTATGCAGAGCCAGGCACAATCTGGATCTTAGTAAGCAGATGATGTCAGCTTCCACTGGCGTTATTTTAAGCTGCCTGTGTACATTACTTCTCTGTATGAATCTCTGGCCTGTTCTCCCCGCTCCTCTCAATCACACACACCGACTTTTTTTTTTTTTTTGGTTAAAGCCAACATCTGTAGGTTTGTTCTTAACAAAAATAAAGCCATCCATCTCCTTTGGGATGCAGTTATGTCATGTGAGCTCAGGAAAGCTGGCTCAGGCAAGGTTTACAGTAGCTGTCGCAGCCTTCAGTGGGAAAGGCAGTTATCTGTATGGGACGGTTTGCAGTTCTCAAGAATGCATCCTTCCCTCAGACTGAGGGGGTGGCTTTTGTTTATCCTTTGGCACACAATGAAATGATGGGAAAACATGCTTGGATGCACTGCTATAGTAAGGTGGGGCAGGGCAGCAGTTAAAAATGGAACAGATCCTTTGATCCCTGGCCAATGCAGATGACTCCCAGGGTTTGGGTTTTAGAGTGGACGTCATGTTCTCTCTCTCCATCTCTGTGTACAGATCTAACAGTTCCCTCCTACCTAGCGAACAGAACAAAGCCTCAAAGACAACCAGCTTCCAGGAAAGAGTGGGTAGGCAACCGACATCAGAAAAGAGCAACCGTTTGGAAGGGCTGTGGGGGTGTGATCGATTATACCACCCTCTGTGTTCGCTGCTGAGCTACCTGGTTCAAGCTGAAGCTGGAATTGGTGGCTGGCAATCCCCAGGCACACCAAGGCATTCCTCTCATCTGGCCGGGTGCAAGGATGAGCAAATCAATACTGCATGCCCCCTAGGATCTCAAAGCGCTTTAGAAAACAGCCCACAGCTCTGCCGCTGCATTGTTGCCTTGGGGGTAGAATGTGGTAGCCATTTTGTGCCAGGTGTCTCACCACACAACAGCTTCTAATTCTTCTTATTAGGCTTTTTCTTCCCCCCTGGAAAACAAATAAAATGGAAACTCCACAAACTAGGGCATAGGCTGGGACATACCACAATGCATGTGGTATTAGGGCCCCAAGGAGAGACACTGACTCCCACTCCAATTTCCCACAGTTACCCCAGGTAGCAAATAAAGACAAGTCTGGAGGGGAAAGGAGTGGGCGGTAAGTTTTACAGGCCTGCTCCTTCACCTTACTCCACCTCAGATACGGAGTGGGATGCTCACCGCAAGACTCCGAAGTCCTGACTCTGTACAGCCAGCGTGTGTCTCATCTGCTCAGTCGCTGGCAAGATTGACTTGTGTAGGGTGAACAGATAAAAGGCATCTCTAAAAATCTGGCTAATGCCATCTGCCTTGTAGACAGAGAGAGAAACAGACATCGATTAGATCAATCGATCTGTGGCATCCTTCAGAATGAGGTTCAAGACAAGGATGCTCCCTGTTCCCTTGGGGTTAGATTCATAAAATGACTTAGGTGCCTAAATCCTAGAGTCAGGCCCCACTGGGCTTCATAAAACCCCCACTCAGCTGCCGCCAAACTCTGTAGGTGCCTAAACTTGCTCAGTGTCTAAATTTTTGCAGTACATTTTCCTAGCTGCATCTATTTCTGCCTCTGAGAATCTGGACACCTAAGCCTCAGAGTGAGGCAGAAAGCAGGGAAAGACAGACATTCCTCTGCCTAACTTGACTGCCGGGCCTGATCCAGGAAGTAAGTTCAGAGTAGAATGACCTTCCTCATAACTTTCAGCCCAGTGGTTATGAGGTACTTACCCAGGATGTGCGACCTCCACACTCCAGTTCGTCTGCCACCTCTCAGGTGGGTGGCCTAGTCACTGTGCTGTGTGATATTCTGATATGGGGCTTCCTTGATCTCTCCTGTTGAAGTTGTTCCACACAGAATAAATAAGGAAGCGTCACTTGGCCAGAGAGAGAAAGCACAAGCATGAGAATGACGCTAGCCTCGAGGTTAGAGCACTCCCATAGGAGGTGAAGACCCAGGAGCTAGTCCCCCTGCTCCAATGAATATTTTACTTATTTAGCCACAGTGGGACATCTTCAACAGGAGAGCCTGAGGGAGCATCCCATCAGAATGTCCCATAGCCTAAAAGCTAGAGCACCCACCAGAGAGATGGCAGATCCCTCTTCAAATCCCTTCTCCCCCTGAGCGGGATGGGTCTTAGGACACACCCCTCTCCTTGGCATCTCCCTACCTTCAGTGGTTTCCTACCTAGCCTGCTGGCTTTGGTGCATCCCATTCTGAGGCACCGGTCTCTCCCCATTCATTGTATAGGGAACCTAGGCTCCCAACTCAGGCTTTGTGAATCTCAGAGCTGGTCTACACTAAAATCTTACATCAGCATAGCTACATCTCTCAGTAGTGTGAAAAATCCACAGCCATGAGAGCTGCAATTAAGCCGACCTAACCCCCGGTGTAGACAGCGCTAGGTCAATGGAAGAATTCGTCCATTGACCTAGCTACCTCCTCTCTGGGAGGTGGAGTAAATACAGAGATGGAAGAACCTCTCCTAGCACTGTAGTGAGTGTCTACACTAAGCCTTGCCACTGTAGCGTTTTAAGTGTGGGTATAAGCCAGGTCTTCACTACAGACCTATATCGGTATAACTACGTCATTCAGGGATGTGAAAAATCAACACCCCCTGAGTGATGGAGATATACTGACCTAATGCCCCTGTGGAGACAGTGCTATGTCAAAGGGAGGGCTTCTCCCGCTGACAGAGCTACCGCCTTTCAGGGAGGTGGATTAACTACACTGACGGGAGAAGCTCTCCTGTCGGCGTAGGAGCACACTTCACTATGCCACTGTAGTGCTGTGTGTGAAGACGAGCTCAGAGCCTCAGTGATTTTCTAGGTACCTAAAAGTCAGGTGTGGTGATGCTCACAGGTGTCATACCTAAATGCCTCTGTGAATCTAGCCCTTTGTCTCTGTGGTCTAGGTATATTGTTTTCTGCTATTTATAGTGTGTGTGGGAGGGATGCTGTGCAGCTCAGTTTGTTTGCCCTTCTCTGTAGTTTGTTTGGAACAAGTCCGATTGCAAATGTGATTTTTTTAGTCGCTTTTTGTTATAGAGCTCAGCACTGTGCTGAAAAATACAAAATGGCATCATTTAACCATTTACTTTCTATGAATAAGAAAACTTGATGCTTCTCCAGCATCTTTCCAATGAGGATCTCAAAGCACTTAATGTGTATTCATTACCTAACTTCACAGCACATCTATGAGGTAGAGAAGGGGCACTGTGTGGCCTCGATTTAATGAAGCACTTGCTTAAGTCCCATTGATTTCAGTGAGATTTAAGCACACGCTTAAAGTTAAGCATGTGCATCAGAGCTTTGATGGATCATAGCCTGTGTAAGAAACACTTCACCCACCACCCAGCTACTACCAAGATAAACACAGCAGCTGTTTAAAGTAGCACATAGCAACATCACCCAGCACTATGCAATAAGCCAGGAAATGAAGAAGAATTCCTTGAAATGCAAGTTAGTTTCAAATTTGGTTCAGTGGTTGAATGTTAATGATTCATACTGCTGTTTAGATACCTGAGGATGCTGTGAGAAGAGTGAAAGGTGCTGAGGAACATCTCAAGGGCCAAATTTTGTGGACAGCAGTATTTGAGCCAAAGTGCTTTAGCAACTAGAAGACAGCCTCAAAATGATTAAGCAGGCTTTTTTCTTTCTTGAACAGAACTCAGATAGCCTGGGTCCATTTCCTCATTGTCCTGAGCACCTCTGCACCACCTAGGCTGCCCAAAACTGGCCATGATGCACTTACATAAAGTATCTGGGGAAAACCTGCAGTGGATGGGGTTCTTCTAAGCACAGAGCCAGGTCCACTAGCTCTGTGACACTTCGACAGCAGCCCCAGATAAGGTGGCGTTCTGGGATGGGTCACAGATGTGGAGAAGAGCAGCCCAGAAGAGAGAAAGGGTGTGTGGCCAATGTGGACATAAGCCCTGATGATGATTCTGTGCATCTGCAGAACCCCTCTGGGGCCACTGCAACAGGGCTGCAAGTTTATGTAGCTCCTGAATGTCTCCTACATACACCAGTGTGGGAGCTGCCATCTTGGTCAGCACACCAAGGATTGAACCAGGAATCTACAGAGCTAAATGCATGTGTCTTGACAACTTGAGCTAAAAAGCCAGGCTCTGTAACAGACTCACATCCTCTGCAGATCAGACACACAGAGGGGTACACAACACGCTAACCCGTGAGTTACACACACCTTCTGGACAGAAGCAGCTCAACCCAAGCAGTTCAAATCCTAGATAAATTCCCATTTCCATGATTACTGCCATCTTGGCCCTCACACCAGGGATTTACAAGAGACTCTCCAGAGCTAAAGGCATCTCTCTCCCTAGCTATGTCAGTGCAGCATTCTGGAGCCTGAGTGGGCAAGCCTCCCAGCCCGGGTCAACAGACTCAGGCTAGCACTCTAAAGATAGCTGTGTAGACAGTGCTTTGACGCTGTAACTTGGGCTCGGAGCTGCAACTCCGAAGTACTGCTACACTGCTATCTTTAGTGTGCCAGCATGAGCCCTTGTGGCCAGAGTCCGTCACCCTGGGCTGGAAGGCTCGCTTCCACAGGCTGTGTGGACATCCTCTACAGTTTGAGCTAGCGAGGCAAGCTCTGAGGCTGGAGCCTGTTACAGACCCACATCCACTGGGGCTCAGGGGCACAGAGGGATGCATATTACGCAACTGATACAGGGATGTATCTGGCCCGTTACATTTTTTTTTTACATGTGGTTTAAACATAGCATCTAGGCTGAGAAATCAAGCACTCCGCCTGGAAGTTTGGCAATGTGAATAAATTGAGACAGCACGAACTTGGCTACGATGTACACATGGCATTAACTACATGCTTTCCTTGTTACATATAAACCTTAACACTTTCCACTTTATGGCATTTAAGCTGTACCAAAAAGGTGCCAATTGGCTGAGTTAACAGTACAGTAGAAACCTTTATTTGTAGAACTGCCTGGCCTTTGAATACTTGATTTCTCAATCTTACCTTTATATTAACCATAGTTTTTGCATTCAGGTATCATTATTATCCAAACGAGAGGCAATTATGGCCCCCTAGTTCCCTACATATCAATTGTTGCCTCACATCTAGGACATGGGATAGGATACAAGTTAAAAGGAATGGATAGACACTTCATTTTAAAATCACAGGCAGGGCTACCCACACTAGCTAGTGTCAGGGAGTGTTACTGTCTGTTGACATCACAGTATATCCGAGCTTTATGGCCCCCATTGATGTCAGTAACAAAAACTTCCATTGATTTCCATGGTGCAATATGAGCCCTTGTGCCAATGCTACCACTGATCCAGCTTAGCAAGAATCAGCAGGTATGATGACTGGAGACTACAGAGGGGTAAATATGACATAGGAATTCATAACTAATAGCCGACATCCTGACTGTTTTAATGTCCAAGTGTTGCATTTTAGGTAAGATAAAAACATTTCATTTCAGCTTTCTCATTTTGGTTCACCTTTTATATTGTATTTAATGTTATCCCATTTATATTATAGTTCCTATTTGGTTAGGATATGATGTTTCCAAACAAAACATTTCCACGTTATCTAAATGAAACGATTAAACATTCTTTCCAAATTGAAATTTCTCCAAATGTTTATTTCACAGGAAATAAAGGTATCCGTTTTTTCATTCCTGTTCAGAATGAAAACCAATTTCAAAATATTAGAATTTCCCCCAGAACAGAGCCTTTGGAGAGTCCATAAACAATGCTCAAAGGGTGATTTTTCTCTCTTGTGTTCTGAATTGCTTGTAGATTTCTAGAAGAAAGTGAGAACACCTGCTCAGATTTTCTCTTTTGTTTGATTAGATTTCATGGCAATGACGGAATCAGTCCCTAGGAATCCAGGCTTGGCTTTCCCAGGCATCAGACCAGTTTTCCTTGCTGCATTTGGGTATGTTGTTTTTCCTTTGTGACCGCCTTTCCTGGGACAGTGTGGCGCTCCCCTACCACCCGCCGTATAGCCTCTTCTAACACCCCTTTAGTGCATTTACAGCACTGCTTAGAACAGGGGTTCTCACTATAATTTTTTTGATGGCCTCAGAAGGCAGCCACCAGCTCTTGCTGGTGGCCACTCTGACAATTCTTCCTAAAATACTTAAGGGAGGTGGATATGGAAGCAGTGGGGGACAGGGGCGTAACCTTGGGGCCAGAACCCGCCACTGTGCAGCCAGGGAATGGAGTCTGAAGCCCCGTGGCTGGAGCCTGCCACCTGCCACCCAAGGGCTGAAGCCTGACCCCACCAGCCCTGGGAAGCTGGGGAACAAACTGGCTGCCTGCTCCTCCAGCTTTTGTGTCTCCAGAGGTGGGCAGGGCCCAACCACTGCTGGTGGCCCTGAGGGAGAGGAACCGCTGCTTTGTGTCTGTCTTCCCCCCCCCTCCCATTCACCACCCAGGAGGCTGTGGCCACAAGAAAAGTCCCTGGTGGCCACATGTGGCCATGGTGGCCGCATTTGAGAAACTAGAAAGTGCCTCTAATAAAGTCACAGGCCTTTGAATCTCAGCACGTAGTTTGTCTCTCCAGCAAGTCTTATCTCTGTCTCACCATTGTGGTGTTGACAAAGGACAGCTGGGATTAATCTGCTTTCTTCTCTATTTTGTTTATAGTTGCATCTGATGGCTGAGGGCTATTAAGCATGCAAGGACTGTAGTCTCTGGGTAGGCAGGATGGGTTTTGCCTATCCTATTCTGATTCAGATGAAGTATATTGCCCTTTTAGCAGCAGAAACCCATTTTGTCAGTTTCCTGAAAAGCAAAAGAAAATATGTTAATTTTTTTTAACACCTTCACCGGGACTTTCTCACCATTCCCCTGAGAATGGCAGGTTTTGTCAAACTTCTGTGTCATCGGATCACAAGACCTGGTTTTCACTTCAAAAAAGAAAGCCTAGTGGATTCATCTGAGGGTGAGTGATCCAGCAGCTGTCTGTGGGTGTCTGGGCTGGACAGAGCCAACTCTGGCACGTCTGGTTCAGGTGTTGGACTAAACCTGCCCATCAGTAAGAGCTGCTCCAGAAGCAGGCCAAGAAGCAAATTGTGACTGAGAGTCAGAATTCTCTGTTTCCCACGTTTGCTCCCAGGAAGAAGTAATCTGCTCCTTCTCTATACCAATATCCGATTGCTTCCCACTGCACACTAGCACAGCACTGCTGGCCAGTGCATGATGGGGGCAGAGTCAAGGCTCCATCTACACTTTCCCTCTGCCCACTGGCTCCCGACCAACTTGAGAAGGAGGGAGATCAGCGACTCCGTCCTCTTACATTGCAACTCATGATGTGGGTAGACTACCGAGGGGAGTGCAGAGGTGTCTTACAGCCCATAAATCCCCAGCATGGTCTTACAGAACAAGAGACCATCTTGCCCCCAATACCTTCCCACACATCCTCCCCCTTTGTTTATTTTGAGTATTGCTAACTATATCACAGCAGACTGTGTGTCCCAGTGCACAGGTCTGAGGCCACATTGTAGATTCCTCTCTCCTAGGAGTTCTATCATTGAATCCCTGACATTTAGGGCCATATTCTGGTGTCACATCGAATTCTAGTACCTGACTGCACAAGTAGTGCCATTGAATGTCCAAGAGATCACTAAGGGGGGATATGATAGAGGTCTGTAAAATCATGAATACGGCTAAAATGAATAGGGCTGTGTTATTTATCTCTTCACAAGAACCAGGGGTCACCCAATGAAATTAATAGGCAGTAGGTTTAAAACAGGCCTAAGGAAGTACTTCTTCATGCAGTACAGGCAACCTATGAAACTCGTTGCAAGGGGATGTTATGAAGGCCAAAAGTATAACCGGGTTCAAAAGATTTAGATAGATTCATAGACAATAGGTCCACCAATGGCTATTAGCCGAGATGGTCAGGGTGCTCTGGGTGTCCCTAGGTCTCTGACTGCCAGAAGCTGGGACTGGATGACAGGGGATGGACCACTTGAGAATTGTCGTGTTCTGAAGCATCTGACACTGGTCATTGTTGGAAGACAGGATACTGGACTAGATGGACCATTGGTCTGACCCACTATGGCCGTTCTTATGAATCCAGTGGGACCAATTCTGGAGCTATGTCCTTTTAACAGAATAATGGGCTTCAACCAGATACACTGACAAAATTGAAAACACATCTCTGAAACCCAAATCCATGCAAAATTCACCTGGCTTTGTTATGAAACCAAAATTGAGAGCATGTTTCTTACAGGTTTGAGAACCAACCTGGGTCCAATTTTGAATTCACTGGGTCAAATTTTGAGCCAGTTTGGTACTTTTTTTTTTAGATTGCTGTATGACAAAGTTCTACAGAATAGGAAGTGATCACCATTCTATAGCTCCTTATAAACAAGCTGAAGAATTCAATAAGGAATTATATCCTGCCATTGAATTCTATAGGATCTTTTAAAAAATAACACTACAGACAGGATCTCATTCTCTATGAAACGTAATTGATTTTTGGAGCAAAGTCTATGATGATTATTAGTGGTAGCCTGAGGCCCAAAGCAAGTCCTGGTCTCCTTTGTGTTGCCCATTGCTGTATGAGTTCAAACCATTGGACAGACATTGACATTACTTCCCTATGAGATAGGTGGGCAAATATTATCCCCATTATGAGGCAGAAATATAGAAATATTTGCTCAAGTTAGTGGGAGAGTCAGAACTGAAATTCAGCACCACTGTAGTCCCAATCCTATACTCATTCCTCCAGGCCATCTATGGTTTAGCAACTGATCACCTCCGGTATTAATTCCCAGCTCTTATATAACACTTTTCAGTGGTAAATCTCAAAGTACGTTACAGAGGAGGGTAGTGTCATGATCCACATTCTTTACAGATCGGGAAACTGAGGCACAGTGAAGTGACTTGCCCAGCAGGCCAGTGGTAGGGATGGAAATAGAACCCAGATCTCCTGAGTCCCAGTCCAGTGCTCTGTCCACTTTAGGGAAGGGAACTAGACCAACCATATTTCCTGAATATGCCAGTTTAAGTTTTGCCCCAAACCCCAACTAACATAGCTCATACATGGGTTTGCCAGCGGCTGAAGATGCTCAGTGGCTCCCTGCTTGTGTGTTCCCACATCTGCCAGAAGTCCCAGAGGCAATCAGAGCACCAGGGTATAGGAGAGAAAATTGTGCCCAGGTCACTGTCTGTGGAGCGGTATGGGAGAAAAGCATGGCACTCAGCTTCTCTGCCTACAGCGGTCCCTCTGCCTGGTATGGGAACAAGACTGCTTAGTTTCTGGTTATCCCCCAGCTGTACGCTGTCCAGGGGAAGTAAAGGAGAAGCAATCTGTTCCCCCACCCACATGTAGCAGGCTGCAGCCAGAGAATGCTCCTCTATTCTCCCATCACCATGAGAGTTGGTAGAGGAGGAGAAGATCCAGAGCAGCAGTCAATCAAAAAGCTTCCCCTCTCCTCCCTCATTAAAAAACAGCACACATTTGAATTCAGCCAAATGTTAGGCACCGCCCCACATTCACAGTAGTGTGGCTAGAGAAGGGAACTGATGCCTTTGCCTTTGCAGCCATAATACAGTGTACTACATCGAGTGGGGCAGCTGGGACCAGTTCTCCTTCTCAGTCCTCAGACACAGCCCCACCCAGGGATTCACTGCCATTCTTTTGGATGTGATCAGAGAAAGGAAACACCAGGAAACTGCAGTGAGCCCCTGCTGCATCTGTATGAAATTACACTGCAGAGGGGGGTTGGGGGGAATGAACAACAGCCACATATCCTCCTTTGGACAGGACACAATTTATGCTAATCAAGTTAGTTTTTACTAGATTGGTCCTCGGCAATCTGGTCTGTATAAAATAATGTGACCCAACCCAGCCAGCTTGCAGTGACACCACAAAACATCTCTCTGTCTCACCAAAAGACAGCACATGCATTCTCTGAGTCAGGAGTTTACAGCTAAGCCAGATTTTCAGCAAAGGGCTAAATGGGTCAGATTGAACTTTGTGGCTCATAGAATTTCTGTTCTGCTTGCGTGATCTCCCACAAAGACTCCAAAAGGAAGCCCTGAAGTCTCTTTCTCTCCTCAGTCTCTGCCTCTCTCTCCCAAGGTGCTTTTGCTCCCTACAGTTAAAGTGAAATTAAGATAATGAGTCAAAGAGGAGAGAGGGGTGGGGGTGGGAAGGGGAGGGGAAAATAAAAGAAAATACAAAGAAGAGATATTCTTCTGACAGATAATTAGGGAGATTGGTTTACCAGCCAGGGACTAAATGCTAGCTTCCCGGCTAAAAGAGTCCCCAGTGACCCATTGTGTGACTTTAATTTCTCAGGGGTCCCTTAAGCAGGTGCCCTCTGACAGGTAGTCAATAGAGAACTTCTGGCTGAGCACCAGCAGCTCATTGGAGAGGTCAAAGCTGGAGGGCAAAGACCAAGGCTTGAGAGGTTGTCGGGTCAGGAGCCATCATGGTGACAGATGAACCTCAACATGTTCCCGTCTCTGTCGCTCTCCCTTGTAAAGAAGCTAAGCCGGCGTCTCTGGAGATCGGCCCCCTTTTACAATGAAAGGTTCCTGTTCGTGTGCTGCCCGCACCTCTCAACTGGTCTTCATTAGCTGAAGTATGTCACCGCTTGGTCACCGCCCGCCGTCTCACCCTGAGAGGGTGCTGTCTCCATGCCTCTCAACTGTTCCTCATTAGGTAGAACAGGCCCCTATTGTCCTGCATGAAGACTCCTTTGTTTCTTACATAGAGCCGGGCTGGAAAAGCCGAAACTGATACAAAACAATGCAGCACTATTTATAGGGAGCCTGAAGTCGAAGAGGGAGCAATGTTTCTCACAGCTCTCGCTGCTCCCATACTTGAAAGAGAGAGTGTGTGTGTGAAAGAGAGAGAGAATACATATATACAGATGTCATAGATCTTTTGGTTCCCCACATGCATAATGTTTGTATCTAGTTCTCTCTCTAGCTATCCCTATGTGCACTTCCCCCAGCAACCTGTCTATATTTATCTATCCCCCTTACCTATCTCTCTCTCTCTCCCGCCTAGTTCCCCATGCAGCCCCATCTATCTATCTATCTATCTATCTATCTATCTATCTATCTATCTATCTAATCATGCAGAAATGGCTTTACTCTTGCAGGCCTAGGAAGGTATAATTTATACTTTGTTGCACCAGCCTACCTACCACACCCCCTGGCAGACATACCTGAAGGCCCTCCGTTGGATTATCCACTGGGAACAAGCACTTTAATTCTTCCTTCATAGGTTCTGGGAGGATTCAGACCACCCCCAGCTGCCTTTGCTATGCCTCCCGCCCTGCCAGCACTGTTTATGTTTCACTGGTGGATGGGGACATAGTGGCCACTTTGCACTGCTCCCACCTGTCCCCAGTTGACTTTCTGCCCTGGCTGAAGTTACGCTGACCAACGCTTGTGTGGACTCTTGTCTGAGTTCAGCCCGGGGTCTTGGTTGGTGGGTGGGTGCGGTGCTGCTGCAAACCGGCATCATGACAGAAGTGTCTATTGGGTTGTAAATCATACACAAATAAATAAAAAAATATACATAAATGGCTGGCTCCTCCGCCAGGTAACTGCTTCTTATTGTCCAGGAACATCCATCTGTACCACAGCCACGTAGCAGCTGTGAGATCACTGGATTCAATAGAAAGCTTTGGAAGTTGGACTGGAACCCAGGATTTTGATCCTTCTAGTCCAAAAGAATCACGTTTGGTTTAAATAGCACTTCGAACTGTGTGAGAGTGGCAGCTGTAAAGCCTGGTTTTCAGAAATTCTGGGCACCAAAACGTCACTTGAAATCAATGGGAGTTGTGGGCACTCAGCCCATCTGAAAATCAGGCCCCATTAAAGTACGTCAATGAAGTGATGTCCACATGGACCTAGGGATATATGAATAGGCACTCTTGTAACATCCTGGCCTACAGTAGTTTTGGTACATCCATAAACAGGCATTCCTATTTCACATATGCGCTAATCAACCCTCACACAATGTAACCTTCTGGGTGGCTGTATCAAGCCCTAAAATTGCACCCATATGGTCCTATGGACGTGCAAAATGCAGCATACATAATGCCCTTTGGGTTGTGGACTTTCTTGCTCTGATGTAATTTCTAAGCCTATACTCCAGTTATAGAAAGAAACTGACATTAACGCATAATGCCAATGGAAGACTAATGATACATATAGAGCTGGCTGTGTCTGGCACACAGATGTTTCAGCAGGCAGCCAGACACTTCAAGGGGAAGCCCTGACAATTCTTTTGCAGAAAGATGGGAACATTCATTGATTGGCTTTAGTGACAATATTATGTCCACTCTCATCATAAACTCAGTCCTTGGACCTGATCTGTTACATTCACAGTTTACCCCCATATGCAGCTTTGCTGACAGATGTTTCTACACTTTGTTGCTGCTGGTGTGGCAGGCTAGTTGCATGGTCCTTTAGGCCTCCTTAGAATAGCTATGACAACAGCTCTTTGGCATGGTTTTGAGCAATTTAGTGTAGTGGAAGGGGAGTAATCGGGTCTTTGGTGTTATTCCCTCTTTGCTGTTCAGCCTGGCAGGTGGCATCTCATTGGTTTGGATGGGTGCCCTTTGTCTGTAGATGGGCTCTTGAATGTGAATTTCTAGACTTGCACCAGGCTACATTTTTCTTGCACGTGTAACTGAAAGCCCTGAATGGAGCGGTCCTGAAGAGTAAGGGAGGAAGTTTGGCAGAAGGGTGGGGATATTTTTGAGGTTTAGCACAGCATGATGCTCCACGTGTCTTTTTAGATGGACAGGGGATTAAATTTAACCTTTTTGTTTCCTCATTGGTTTTTTAAAAGGGTACATTTTCATTGCCAGCGTTTGTAGCCATCTGATCTTATTGCTGATATCCTTATTCTGTCTTCACACTTCCCTCTTGTTTTCTACTCTAGCTCATTGCAATCTTGTCTTCAGTTAGATGTTACACTCTTCAAGGCAAGAAGTGTGTCTTTGTGCACCACCAAGCCTGAGATCATGAAACACCAGAGGCCAAATTCTCATTGGGTGTAAATTGGGGAAGCTCCTTTCAAGTCAATGATTTACATCAGCTGAGTATCTGGACCCAGGTGTGTCAAAATCTGAAGCACCCAAATTCAATGGCCACTGTTGACCTTTATCATTTCACTCTGTTTAAACTTTTGTGCTCTGTTAGTTTCATTAGTCCTTGGCATGTTTGAGGTCTTGAACCCAGGCCTAGGAGTGCTTAAGTAGCTGTTGCATTCCAGCCTCCACCCTACATATAGGGAACCCTACTGTGCTGCGAAGTTAGTAGGACTAGAGTCTAAGACAAGGCCTCCATACATGGAAACTCTGACTGGAGGATGGCCTGACTTTACTGATTGGTCCAACCACACTATTTAAGCCACAAGGAGGGCCAGGAAATTGTCTGAGTAGTGAGGTGATTTCTTGTGGCTGCACCCAATCCTGTTCCTGCTGTGCGCCTACTCTGTAGTTCCTGCCCTTGCACCGCAGTTCCAACCATCATTTCCCAGTCCTGGCTCTGACTTGGGCCTCTGACTATGGCTTGACCCTTGACTTTGGCATTTGGTATCTGACCCTGGCTCTGACCCTCAGCTTTGATTCCTGACTCTGGTTTGACCCCGGCTCTCATAATTGGCAGTTGACTCTGGGGCTGATCCTTGGCTTTGTTCCCCAACCTGGATGCCTGCTCTATCCACCAGACAGGATGCCTGCTCTGACCACTAGGCCAGCCTGCATACATTCTGGTCCATAAGTCTTCCCCTTCTTGAAAAGCAGGTGAGTGGATTAAAATAAAATAAAAAGAACAGTTCTACTCTTTAAAAGTTGCTTAATCTTCCATTGCTCCAGCTGGCAGAAGAGAGATGGGCCTGAACCAAGTATGCTGCTATTTTTAGTGCACTGACTCAGTCAGGGCTAACACAAGTATGTCTACCTGGGCTACCCTTCCTGCTCCAGTGTAGCCACAGCCTTAGAAACAAATACATTAAAATGGGCCCAAAATAGATCTTTTCTTTTGCTTGCCCCATCTCTGAATTTTGGTGGCTCAGATAAAATAGTTGCATCTGGGTTTGGGATTGAGTTTGCAAGACTGAAACCCAGGCTTCTCAGAAAGCTGTATAGAGAGCTCTTTGGATGCAAAGGGAAGATGTGGTATCAAAACTGCTTCTAGGTAGACCAGCTACATTAGTTTGCTAACTATACTTTTTAATACCCAGCACAAAGCTCTGTAAAAATATTTACTATTAATACTAATTCTGTCGTACTAAGTAGTACTTGTTATCATATTAACCCCCACCCCTTAGGGTAGGTTGTTTTCTTCATTTTACAAATCAGTTAAGTGAGGCACAGAGACACTTACTGATTTGCCCAAGACATACAGTGAATCAACAGCAGTGAACATAAGAATGGCTGTACTGGGTCAGACCAATGGTCCGTCTGTCCAGTATCCTGTCTTCTGACAGTGGCCAGTGCTAGATGCTTCAATGGAAATGAACAGAACAGGGCAATTTATCGAGTGATCATCTACTGTCATCCAGTTCCAGTTTCTGGCAGTTGGAAAACACCAGGCTTCTGGTAAACAAAAATGTTGATAACCATGTCAATAATGAGCTACAGCCCACTTCATTGGATGCTGTAGCTCACGAAAATTTATGCTCAAATAAATTTGTCAGTCTTTAAAGTACCACAAGTCCTCCTTTTCTTTTTGCGGATACAGACTAACACGGCTGCCTCTGAAACGTCAGTAATGTTTCTACAGTGTTTTAACTAAAAATGTCATTTCAGTGCAAACAACTTTGTTTAAATAATTTTAATAATTTTTCATGACAATTTCTTCTTCAACGAAAGACCTTTTTTGGCGGGGGGTGGGTGGGAACTTCAGCCTGTCTAGGGTGATACTTCTCTGCTTCAAGAATGTCTAGATCCCATTTGGAGTCAATGGGAGTCTGTGGACTTTGGATGAGTGGTGTGAGCTAATCTCCTGATGTTTAGGAAGCCGAGTGAATTTTTTTTTTTTTTTTGGAGAAAGGTCAGAGAGATTTTGACATCCTTAGCCGTCACGAGGCAGAAGTGGGTTTTTTCAGTTTCAATCCACAGCTTCAAGTGAGCGGTAACCTTGGCACATCTAGAAATTGCCGATCATTTGACTGTGCCTCCAGTGCTATTCTGACATCAGACATTTAACCTATGAAGGAAGCATGAGCAACACTGCATGTTATGTTGGAAACATGGAGAGGGATTGGTTGTTACTCCTGGCCAGCAAAGTGCTGGATGGAACTGAGCTGCCATAATCTTTCAGGCCTATTGGATGATGTAGGAAGCGGATGTCGACCCACGGTTTAATTTTAGATCTAGCCCATCTATTTTTGGAACATTGGATTTAATTTTACAGATGAGGCAATGATGCATAGATAGCAAACAAGATGGTGCCTACCCCTGCTATATGTGGTTCCCATAGTCCGTTTTCCGCTGTTCCCTCCTTACCCTATGCTGATTGGCTGCTGGCTCCAAGGGTTCTATTTTAATGCTGTTTGATGATAATAATCGCTCTTGCAGGATGAATGGTTGAACAAAGACAGGAAGCATCCCCCTGATTAGATAGACAGGGCAGCCATCAGAGAGAAAAAACAAATGACAAAAATGACAAATGAGGGTCCCATGAATTCTGCCATCCTTTGGGGGGAAAGGGAAAAAATAAATGAAAAGGATAATAATTCATGGATTTAGCAAACCAAGATTTGGAAGTCTTGAAGCATCATCTCAACCAAAAACAAAGGCAGGCAGGAGAAGAAAGTAAGTCAGAACCAGCAAAGGACAAAGCCACCAACACTATCAGATTCATCAAGTGTAGATCATTCTAGTCACATGGAAATTCATTGTGGCCTTTCCTACTGTGTTATTATAGTAATGCAATTACATAAAATGAGCCCCAGCCATAAAGTTTGGATCAGGGTTCAAATGCTGATTAATATAAGAGCTTTCACAAAGTTTCAAGGCATTCAGATTGGATTGGGTTTTGGGTCAACCCATTGTTTGGAAAAGAGACCAGTCACAATGTTTTGGTTTGGTTTTATTTATAAATAGACCCATTCTTTTATCACAAATCTTATAAAACTTGTTTTAGAACTTAAATAGAGATAAACTTAACATCTGCATGATTATCAATTGGCTTATGGAAGTCCCTAAAGCCATACTGAGGAGACCTGCTACTAATTTTCTTCAGCACTGTGGTATTGTCTACCTACTGTGCTTGATGCTCTCCTACTCTTCCTTTCTGTTTTGTCTGCTGGCAGTGTCAACTGAAGTCTTTCATCTCATGCTTAGGTCCAAAGTTCTGTTTTACTTACATTTATTGGAAGCCAGATCAGAATGTCTTCTAAATATAGAAGTGCTGGGTAAAGCTGGTGGCAAAGTGTTTTATTTTTTGTGAAAAATTTCAAAGAAACCAAAAATCTTTAGTTTTCGCTGATTTCCCCGCCCCCTGCCACCCTGGAATTTTTGGACATTGCATCAAAACCCAAAAAACTTAATGTTTTGGTTTTAGAAAAACAAATTTTGGAGGAGGGTTTCAGATTTTTTTCATTAATAGAATTTCAATGAAAACCATCAAAAAGCCATATTATCTTGAAAAAAATTTCCATCTAAATTGTTTCAAACAACTCTGGGGCTGAGATCCAGAGCACTGAATTTGGGGCTGTCTAGAGTTGCTATGCATTGAGGAGCACAGCTTTCCTGACTCCTGCTTTCTGGATTTAAACCACTCCTGTAGGCAAAATGGAACCAGAGGCAGAAATAAATCTGTTAGAGACCCCTAACATTCATAGACAAGGGGGCACCCAAACCATTGTTCTAGGCTATTATTTTAATAGATCTATTATAGCTGGTCAAAAAAATGTTGACCTTCAAAATGTCAGCAGAATTTCAAAATTTGAAATTCAAAGAGAAAATGGATACAGGTGTGTGGAAACATTTCCAGCAATGTCCCTGGATTTTTTTCCTAACTATCTCTAGTATATATGTAAAATAAATGACCTTATTTCTGGGGTCTAAACTTCCCAGGTCATCCCCTTTTATGCCCATATCCAAGTGCTACCACAAACTCTGTTGGGTCTTCTCTTGCTTTCCAACATGCTTTGTCTTCAGCACCATCTTCTACATGTCCCAGATGAGCTACTACTGAAGTAACGTGCTGCTTTTGTTTGTTTTTTTAAAAAGGATAATTGGGCCTAAGCAGATACAGCTTTGGGCCCTAGATCACTCTTCCAGAGCACAGCTTATAATTCTGGCCTTAAATAGGCTCTGCAACATGTCATTCCTGTGTGTGTGTGTAACTGTTTCCATGTTTTTGACAGATGGCTTGGTGTGCCTCACAGCCAAGCCAAAACCCTGTTGAACAAACAGTGATGAAGAGCGAAGAAGGGAGAATGGGGTGTGGGAGAGAATGCAGGATGCCATTTATGCTTTTCTTTATGCAAGTATTGTGTGTTTTGTGTGTGTGCATGCACCCATCAGCTTGGAGCTAGGTGAAAATCTTCTTTGTACAGGATTTCTGTTCTTCAAATAGGATACCTTATACCACTCTATAGACTCTAGGCCTGCTTCTCTTCTTACTTCTGATATCATTTGGGAGTGATTCTGCTGAAGTCAATGGAGTTATTGGTGGAGAAACTTGTATACCTTCAGGCTCCAGCCAAGGTTTGAGCCTCATTGTGCTAGCATTGTCATGGCAAATCCCAAAGGAACGTAACTTCCTTGCAGATCAAGCACCATCTCGATCCATCTCTAAATAGGCCCTTAAGATGGTCTGGCTGGATATTCAGTTTGTCCATCACTGGTGACCTTATCACGCCACCAAAGCACGTGATTGCCAGCCACAGGAGCAGCATTCCTTGGTAAATATGCTTCATAATTCATTGGTTTTCTATCTTATAGTCCCTGCCCCAAAGTGCTTACAATCTAAATAGACCCCAAGCTGGAGGGGAAAACAGCAGTGAAGTGACTTGCCCAAGATCACACAGCAAATCAGTGGCAGAGCTGGGATTCATTTATATTGTAAGCTCTTTGGGCCAGGGATTGTCTTTTTGTTCTGTGTATGTACAGCACCTAGCACCCTAGGATCCTGGTCCATGACTAGGTATCTTAGGTGCGAGCACAGTACAAATAAGAAAAGTCAGGAGAAGCCAAATCTCCTGACTGTCCATTGCCCTAGTCACGAGCTCACACTTATTGCTAACCATGTCTATACTGTGAAATAACTCTGGGGTAATCTCTTGATGTTAGACCCTTACCCCTTGTATTTCCCAAATGTGACAGCTTTTCAGTATGTCTTAAAATGCTGCTGAAGAGCAGACTCTTCTTTCAGGGAGCACAGACCACTCCGCTTCTGTCGGGACAGTCTCCCCAGCATGCCCAAGAGGTTTGGAGAAGCTTCCAAACTTGCTTTTAGTGGTATGGAATCATAGAATTGTAGGACTCGAAGGGACCTGGAGAGGTAATCGGGTCCAGTCCCCTACTGATTGTAGCAAAGCAACACACTGGATTCACAGGCACCAGGAACACCTACCCAGACTCCAGAAGTAGCAAGGGTTGCCTGCTCTACAAGAAGATAAGATGCAGCATGATCTAATGGATAGAGCACTGCATGGGGACTCAGGAGCTCTGGCTTCTATTTCCAACTCTGCCAGTGGTCTGCTGGGTGACCTTGGGCAAGTCACTTCACCTCTTTGTGCTTCGGTCTCCCCATCTGTAAAATGGGGATAATGACACTGCCCTCCTTTGGGAAAGGACTTCCAGAGATACACATGAAAAGTGCTGCATAATACCTAGCTCTTACCCTTATTATAAGGAAGCAGTGCCTCCTAACATCTGTATAAGCTTGTCAGCTGTTTGGATGCTCCCAAGATGACTGCTATCGCAACATAGTCTCATCCATCAGAGACCTTCAGTGGCATATAAATCCACTGGTATTGTCACATCTCCTTTTGGACAAGGGTCCCCTTCAAGCCCAGCCAGCATGTTGGGAGCGAGTGCGGAAAAGAGACCATGGGTCTGAAAGAAAGAAAATATGGATAATTATTAATTAGTGGTACTATCCCCATTGGGATATACAGTGCTGCTCTAGAACACAGGAAATTCTAATGCAGGCGAAGAACAGTCCCAGAGGTGAGTGGAGTTTCAGGAACACCTTCATGCCTATTCCTGCAGAGCACCAGGGGGATTTCTAAAAGTGCTTCACGTTGGCCTAACACTGCGCCCACTGAAGTCAACTGGATCGACTTAGGGTATGTCTTACACTGCAAGCTGGCATGTGACTGCAGCTCAGGGAGACGTCTGTGCTGGCTGGCTAAGACTAGCAGTGTAGATGCGATGGCAAGAGCTCATACAATAACAAGGACCCCAGGATCCTTGGCGTGCTTGTCTAGCCCACTCTGAAACCCACCCAGCCTCAGCTACCCTGCTGTACTTGGACTAGGTCGAACTGAGCTGAGCTGCAGTCAGACCTCAGATTGCAGGGTCGACCTAGTGTTAGATGGAAGCAGAGTCAGGAGTACCCCGAGTTCTTCTGAAAATCCCACGCTGTGTCTCTAGACCTTCTTTCTCTTTTTTTATTTTATTTTTTTGTTACTCCATCTGTGTATTGATCTGTCTGCCAGCCCATAGAGTTATTCTGTTAGCCTCTGTATCTGCCTCTCTCTTCCCCTTTACATTCCACTATCTATATCTAACATAGGCAAATTTACATCTTTCTTGTATTTTGCTGCTTTTTTTCCTCTTGATATTTTAGCTCTGTCTGGTCAGATAGAGGTAAGACCGTGGCTCATCTGAATAGATTCACCCTGTTCAGGATTTGGCTGATGTAGAAAGGAACAGATTTTGCTCCTCACAAAGGCCTCCTCCAGCAGACACAGGTCAGGTCTACTCTACAGACCTATATAGGTATAACAACATCATTCAGGGGTGTGAAAAATTTACACCTCTGAGGAACATAATTATACAAAGTGTGATACAGCATGGCCAGAGGGCAGCAGGAGAGTGTTAGAAGGGAGCCTTATTCCCTGTAGAGGGAAGAAAGTTTGCTATAGATTAATTAAAGCACCTGAAGCCAGTCACCTGATAAAACCCCCCTGCTTCAATCAGACAAGGGAAGGAGTCGAAGCGGAGTGGATTGGTGTTGGAGCAGAGAGCAGTTTGGAGGGAAGCAGAGGAGAGTTTGGAGAAGTGCTGCGGTGGGCTAAGAAGACCAAGACCCTAGGTAAAGGGACACCTGGTTTGTGCAGAGGGAGGGCAGGAAGCCCCACAAGCTGAAGGGCAGGAGAGGGAAGTAGCCCAGGGGAAGGAACCGCTAGTTCTAGTGGTTTACCGCTATCCCTAGGGCCCCTGGGCTGGGACCCGGAGTAGAGGGCGGGCCCGGGTCCCTCCCTCTCCACTCCCCTCCTCTAGGACACTAGTGGGGCAATTAATACCCCAGTTCAGGGGTGAGAAATGGTGCCCTGAACCCTCCCCAAGAAAAGAAAGTGCGAGACCCATCAAAGTAGTGCTGGCAATTTGCCACAATGGACAGTGCTATGTTGGCAGGAAAGCTTCTCCTGTTGACATAACTACTGCTTCTTGGGCAGGTGGATTAAGTATGCTGACGGGAGAGCTCCCATCGGTGTAGAGCATCCTCACTAAAGCGCTGCATCGTTTCAAGTGTAGACTTGCCCTCAGTCTCTCTCCAAGCTGCTCCAGGGCACAGTCAAATTGGGTGCGGCAATAGCTGAGAATGGAGCTGCTAATTTTGATAGAATCATAGAATCATAGAATATCAGGGTTGGAAGGGACCCCAGAAGGTCATCTAGTCCAACCCCCTGCTCAAAGCAGGACCAAGTCCCAGTTAAATCATCCCAGCCAGGGCTATGTCAAGCCTGACCTTAAAAACCTGTAAGGAAGGAGATTCTACCACCTCCCTAGGTAACGCATTCCAGTGTTTCACCACCCTCTTAGTGAAAAAGTTTTTCCTAGTATCCAATCTAAACCTCCCCCATTGCAACTTGAGACCATTACTCCTCGTTCTGTCATCTGCTACCATTGAGAACAGTCTAGAGCCATCCTCTTTGGAACCCCCTTTCAGGTAGTTGAAAGCAGCTATCAAATCCCCCCTCATTCTTCTCTTCTGCAGACTAAACAATCCCAGCTCCCTCAGCCTCTCCTCATAAGTCATGTGCTCTAGACCCCTAATCATTTTTGTTGCCCTTCGCTGGACTCTTTCCAATTTATCCACATCCTTCTTGTAGTGTGGGGCCCAAAACTGGACACAGTACTCCAGATGAGGCCTCACCAGTGTCGAATAGAGGGGAACGATCACGTCCCTCGATCTGCTCGCTATGCCCCTACTTATACATCCCAAAATGCCATTGGCCTTCTTGGCAACAAGGGCACACTGCTGACTCATATCCAGCTTCTCGTCCACTGTCACCCCTAGGTCCTTTTCCGCAGAACTGCTGCCTAGCCATTCGGTCCCTAGTCTGTAGCGGTGCATTGGGTTCTTCCGTCCTAAGTGCAGGACCCTGCACTTATCCTTATTGAACCTCATCAGATTTCTTTTGGCCCAATCCTCCAATTTGTCTAGGTCCTTCTGTATCCTATCCCTCCCCTCCAGCGTATCTACCACTCCTCCCAATTTAGTATCATCCGCAAATTTGCTGAGAGTGCAATCCACACCATCCTCCAGATCATTTATGAAGATATTGAACAAAACCGGCCCCAGGACCGACCCCTGGGGCACTCCACTTGACACCGGCTGCCAACTAGACATGGAGCCATTGATCACTACCCGTTGAGCCCGACAATCTAGCCAGCTTTCTACCCACCTTATAGTGCATTCATCCAGCCCATACTTCCTTAACTTGCTGACAAGAATGCTGTGGGAGACCGTGTCAAAAGCTTTGCTAAAGTCAAGAAACAATACATCCACTGCTTTCCCTTCATCCACAGAACCAGTAATCTCATCATAAAAGGCGATTAGATTAGTCAGGCATGACCTTCCCTTGGTGAATCCATGCTGACTGTTCCTGATCACTTTCCTCTCCTCTAAGTGCTTCAGGATTGATTCTTTGAGGACCTGCTCCATGATTTTTCCAGGGACTGAGGTGAGGCTGACTGGCCTGTAGTTCCCAGGATCCTCCTCCTTCCCTTTTTTAAAGATGGGCACTACATTAGCCTTTTTCCAGTCATCCGGGACTTCCCCCGTTCGCCACGAGTTTTCAAAGATAATGGCCAAGGGCTCTGCAATCACAGCCGCCAATTCCTTCAGCACTCTCGGATGCAATTCGTCCGGCCCCATGGACTTGTGCACGTCCAGCTTTTCTAAATAGTCCCTAACCACCTCTATCTCTACAGAGGGCTGGCCATCTCTTCCCCATTTTGTGATGCCCAGCGCAGCAGTCTGGGAGCTGACCTTGTTAGTGAAAACAGAGGCAAAAAAAGCATTGAGTACATTAGCTTTTTCCACATCCTCTGTCACTAGGTTGCCTCCCTCATTCAGTAAGGGGCCCACACTTTCCTTGGCTTTCTTCTTGTTGCCAACATACCTGAAGAAACCCTTCTTGTTACTCTTGACATCTCTTGCTAGCTGCAGCTCCAGGTGCGATTTGGCCCTCCTGATATCTTTCCTACATGCCCGAGCAATATTTTTATACTCTTCCCTGGTCATATGTCCAACCTTCCACTTCTTGTAAGCTTCTTTTTTATGTTTAAGATCCGCTAGGATTTCACCATTAAGCCAAGCTGGTCGCCTGCCATATTTACTATTCTTTCGACTCATCGGGATGGTTTGTCCCTGTAACCTCAACAGGGATTCCTTGAAATACAGCCAGCTCTCCTGGACTCCCTTCCCCTTCATGTTAGTCCCCCAGGGGATCCTGGCCATCTGTTCCCTGAGGGAGTCGAAGTCTGCTTTCCTGAAGTCCAGGGTCCGTATCCTGCTGCTTACCTTCCTTCCCTGCGTCAGGATCCTGAACTCAACCAACTCATGGTCACTGCCTCCCAGATTCCCATCCACTTTTGCTTCCCCCACTAATTCTACCCGGTTTGTGAGCAGCAGGTCAAGAAAAGCGCCCCCCCTAGTTGGCTCCCCTAGCACTTGCACCAGGAAATTGTCCCCTACGCTTTCCAAAAACTTCCTGGATTGTCTATGCACCGCTGTATTGCTCTCCCAGCAGATATCAGGAAAATTAAAGTCACCCATGAGAATCAGGGCATGCGATCTAGTAGCTTCCGTGAGTTGCCGGAAGAAAGCCTCATCCACCTCATCCCCCTGGTCCGGTGGTCTATAGCAGACTCCCACCACTACATCACTCTTGTTGCACACACTTCTAAACTTAATCCAGAGACACTCAGGTTTTTCCACAGTTTCGTACCGGAGCTCTGAGCAGTCATACTGCTCCCTTACATACAGTGCTACTCCCCCACCTTTTCTGCCCTGCCTGTCCTTCCTAAACAGTTTATAACCATCCATGACTGTACTCCAGTCTGCTCTGCTCCTGCACTTGCCTTCTGTTAAATTCACCATCACAGTCCCCTCTGTGATGTGGCAAGGGAGCTGTTGACACTGGTATCTCTGACATTAAAGCTTCTGCCACTGGAAAGTCTGGATTTAGCAATCCAGGAACAAAGGTTCAAAGTGTACACTGGACCTTTTTTTTTTAAAAAAAAAAGTTGTAATAAGAATGGAAATCCCCCAAAGTTGTAGCATGAACCTTTTGCCCTGAAACTTTCCTAAGTCCACAGCTGGTCCTTGATTATTAATGTCAGTTTCTGGTTTTTAAGTTGGAGTGATTCATGCACTATTACTATTTAATCAGGCTTGGATCAGAGGGGCAAGGGTGAGCATGAAATGGGGAAAAAATCCACCCTGTACTGGACTGGCAGATCTGAGGTCATCCATAGTGCTACCATATTAGCAAATAGATGTTTGGCTTCCAGAGTTTTCTTCCAGGGAAACAGCTAATAAAGCTAGTTGCCTGTATGGTTATTCATGCCAAGATACATTCCAGTATCTGATTATTTTACTTCTCTTATTTATTGTGGAAAGAGTGGGAGAGGCATTGATTTCCCCCCTCCCCTCGCTCCCCATGGGGATTGACCTGGTTGGAGGGGTCATGGCTTATGGTGGGTGAACAGGTTTGGATAGGATTTAAAGCTGACCCAGATTATTACTTAACTTCAAACTCTACAGGAAGAAAATGTTCCTGAGCATAGGTTTAAAAGTCTGTGTGTTTGTTCATGTTTGGGCACTTCTGCACTCCCAGCTTCTGGGTAGGAAAAGAAACAGAAGAAACAAAATATAACAGGAATTATTGCAACATATCTGGCCTGATCAGAAGCAGGAAGTACCAGAAAATCAACCTGCCAACCATTTGTCACATGCGGTGTTGTAGCTGTGTCAGTTCCAGGATATTAGAGACCCAATATACCTCACCCACATTGTCTCTCCAACCATTTGTCACAACATTCTCAGCGAGAGCAGGTCAGGAATTGAAAATTCTGCCTCAGGTGAAATTCTGGCATCTTGAAAAAATAATTCCAAATTGGAACTAAAAGTCAACACTTTGAAATTCCCACAAACTACAAATTCAATTTAGGGCCATCAAAACACTTCATTTCAACTTTATCATCTATTAAATATTTCTATAGCATCATATTATATGGCTATCGTATGATATTAAAACAGAAGTCAAAACAAAATTAATGAGAATGAGAAAGTTGAAATGAAATGGCTTGACTTTCCCATTCAATTTTCAATCAAAATCAACACATTCCTCCAAAATAGTTTGACTTTTGACAAACCTCCTTTTCTGCAGAAAACTTCTTTTCGTCAAACTTTTCAACCAGCTTCATTCCCAGCCTGAGACCTGTTTCTTCTTCACATGAGAAGTCTTTGCTCACACAAACAGTGCTATCAAATTCTGTGGAACTGTTCACGTGAGGAAGGACTATTCAAATCAGAAAAAGTTGCAGGCCGTTTTTCACTATGTAATGCTGATTTCATTGATGTCTCCTAACTTACACCAGCGATATCTGGCTCTAAGATTCCATAGTCAAAGATCCTAATTCCAGTCTCTCACTGTTTTGTACACAAGTGTAAATCCATTAATTTATTCCTGATTTATACTGGTGTAAATGAGAGGAGAAACAGAACAAAAGAGTTTTGGGTAGCTTATGGTGGCTTACTGGACACACATGTTAATGAGTGGAAAATTAGAAAAAGCTCTTTATCCAGCATTTTTTAATCCTCTTGATCATCGCAGTTCCAGATTCCATAAAAATCACAAAATATATTTGAAAATAAAGTCTTATTACCACTGAGGTTGCCAATCCTTCTGCCAGCAAGGACTGTCTTCCTGAAGTGATAGAATTTGTGACTTGTGGAGATCAGTGTTAGTCAGGATATTCAGACCCTAACATTTGGTTTGGCCTATTATAAAAAGAGACAACTGTCAAAATTTGGATCTGCAATTCGGTTCGGGTTTTATAAACCTATCAAGTTTGGGGGCTCTCTCATGGTGGCTTTTGGCCTAGTTACTTCTCTAATCCATCCATTTTAAATGTTCTTTTAGCTGAGTTTGTGAATGTCCTCTGTTAAAGAATGATCAGACCAGTGATGAGCTGCCAAAATCTTAACAACAGGTTCCCGCCTAACCCCACGAGGGGGTCATTGCCCACCCCCGCCCCCCGGGACTTCTGCCCCATCCAACCTCCCCGCGTTCCTTGATGCCCCCTACCCAGGACCCCTGCCCCATCCGCCCCCCTCCCCTGTCCCCTGACTGCCCCCAGAACCGGGCAGGAGGGTCTTGTGGGCCACCGTAGTGGGTGCCCACCCCTAAGAGCCAGAGGGACCTGCCAGGGGGGGAGGTGGGGAGTCCCAGCGGTGCTTACCTGGGGCAGCTCCCAGGAAGCATCTGGCAGGTCCCTCTGGCTCCTAGGGGCAGGGGAGCGTAGCTGGGGGGGAGCAGGGGGAGTGGCCGCTCCCCCCACTGATCACATCAAAAGTGGCGCCTTAGGCACCGACTCCCTGGGTGCTCCGGGGCTGGAGCACCCACCGGCAGCTCCCCGCCCCGCGCCTGGCCCTAGCTCACCTCCGCTCCGCCTCCTCCCTGAACACACCGCCCCGCTCTGCTTCTCTACCCCCCCGCCCCCCCCCGGCTTCCCGCAAATAAGCTGTTCGGCGGGAAGCTGGGGAGGGCTGAGAAGCAGACCGCAGCTTCCCGCTCAGGCCGAGGGTGGCAGAGGTGAGCTGGAGCAGGGAGCGGTTCCCCTGTGCGCCCCCCCCCCCCCCCGGGTTATCTGCTGCGGCGCGGGCGGCCCTCCTCGCACCCCGCCCCCAGCCCGAGCTCATCTCCACTCTGCCTCCCTGGGCCTGAGCGGGAAGCCGCCACTTGCTTCTCAGCCCGCCCCGACTTCCCATGCGAACAGCTGATTCGTGGGAAGCCGGGGGGGTGGAGAAGCAGAGCGGGGTGGCGTGTTCGGGGAGGAGGCGGAGCGGAGGTGAGCTGGGACCAGGGGTGGGGCGGGGAGCTGCCGGTGGGTGCTCTGCACCCACCAAATTTTCCCCTTGGGTGCTCCAGGGCTGGAGCACCCATGGAGTCGGGGCGCCACTTAAATTTAGAAGCCCTTTTAGAACCGGTTGTCCCTCGCGGAACAACCGGTTCTAAACGGGCTTCTAAATTTAACAACCGGTTCTAGCGAACCAGTGTGAACCGGCTCCAGCTCACCACTGAATCAGACCAAGGAAAAGTTCCAAGGATTGTATGAAGGCAAAAAATCTAAAAGCTTCTGAAAGGCAAAAGGAATCCATCACGCTTCTTATCTCATTTAACTGCTGGAGTTTGAACAAGGATTTGCTCCTACAGCCCAGTTTCTTTCTGATGGTTCCTGCAGGGAAAAAATATTAACACTGGATCATAGTTCAGGATATAATGTTCACAATGTCAAGATTCACCCAGGACAAGAAAAACATGACTGTGATCTCAAACTCGGACTGACTCCAGAAGGTTGGATACTGGCAAACTCTGTGGCGCTGCTTGTTTTTGTTGGTCTGTCACACAATCTCAAGTCTACAAAAGGCAAGTGCATTCAATGTACAAGAGACTGAGCATGCGATGCAAACTGTAACCGTTCTGACAAACGGCCCAAATGGACACAATAACATTGAGTGGACCAGAAAACCACAAATGACCTGCAATCATTTCTCAGCCAGGCAGCAGAAGCAGTTGATCAAGGTGCAGAATTCACAGGGACACAGAACACGTCAGTCTTGACACCTTGGAACTCTGTCAAAAGCTTTGTGGTCAGACACACCTCCAGACTTTTGTAAAATGATTGGAAAGGGGATCTCTGTGTATGCACTAGAAGAATGGAAGGACTCTTCAGGGTTAATCAATTGTCCTTAATTTCTTAAGGGTGGGGGGGCCCAAACCAAAAAAATTCAAAAATGAAAACAAATATTTAATAAAAATATTTGTGGAAAAAAAATCAAAGAAAGGGAAATTTGTTCCTTCCTGGAAACTATGGAACAAAAATTACTTCATGGAAAATGTGTTCCCCCTTTTTTGGGACCAAGTCTCATGTACACAGCTGCCATTGACTTTCATTTAGAACTAGATGCTCGCACCAGAGAGCAAAAAGGTGACCTTTCCAGTGGACCATCTTAATTACACCTGTAAAAGCGGGCATATCTATTCTGAACATACAAATGCAGAAGTAGGAGAATAATGGTGTGTGGGGTAAATGTGATGTGTTGAATTATTTATTCAACACATCGCTAAATTAATTGAACAAATTATTCCACAAATTATGTAACTAGCTCTACACCACCTGTGTGCTTGCAGAATTTCATGTGCAAGGTAGTATTTGCATGCACCATACCCATTTAGCATGCCCAACCGCAGGCTCTGTGCAAGTGGACTGGATGTGAAGGTAACTACAGAGGCACTATGAAAATGAGCTGATGGTGCTTTGGGTTTGGGTTTTTTTAATGTTGACCGTGGATTCAGAGCAGATACATCACACATGGAGCTGGGCAGAGGATTTTGAAATCCAATTTTGTTCCAATTCAGAATGAAAAACCAAAAACTTCAATTTGCCACAAAAGGGAAATCCCCAAAGTATTTCAGTTTGGAAACCAATGATATTTTGTTTTGACTTTTTTTTTAAATGTTTGAGGGTCCCTGAGCAGCCCCCCGAGGAGGGAGTGGGGAGCCCCTGGGGCTGTTGAGGAGCCAGGAACTGGTAGTCTGGCCTCCCCAGAGCCCACCAGGAAGGCTGCTAACGAGCTAGACAGGTGAGCGATCAGGCAGGGGTCTGTCAGAAACCTCCCTCACACCTTCTCCTGCCTCCCCTCCCTAGTTTCCACTGAAATTTAGTTAAAAGAAAAGGAGTACTTGTGGCACCTTAGAGACTAACCAATTTATTTGAGCAAAAGCTCATGCTCAAATAAATTGGTTAGTCTCTAAGGTGCCACAAGTACTCCTTTTCTTTTTGCGAATACAGACTAACACGGCTGTTACTCTGAAACCTGAAATTTAGTTGAAATTGACAAGTGTGGAACACTTTGATTTTTTGATGAATCGACCAATTCTGACCAAAACAATTCAAAACTTTCCCTGCCACCTCTAATCACAAATGGACACACTTCTTTACACCATAGCATTGATGTCAACTGCACCTTGAACGCCCAGAGATCCTGCGAACGTCGGGGATCAAGTCCCTAGGTGGCATAAATCAAATAAGCCAGTGGAGCTATGTCGATTTACAGGAGCCCACTAGAATGTCTTGAACTGACACTAAGTCCAGAGGGAACTTTAGAAGTAATTGGGGCTGCCCTACAAAAGGGGAAGACTGAACTATGGAGACAAGTCCTATGCACTGACCCCATTCTCCACCCTTGCCATCCATCACTTTGCACTGGTCTTTTATTCTACCAGTATGTCAGTCACCATTTCAATGAGCTAGTGGGGGGAGAGAGTGAGGATGATAGCACCTGATAATCCATTTGACTGAGGATGAATCTCGCTGAGGAGGGCATCTGAGGTTAAAGAACTCAGGATTCTGGGTACACGCATAAATCAGCAGACTTGAGGTTTTCATTATTTACCTTCTAGTGCATGAAGTGATATGACTCACTGGATCATAAATGAGATCAAATAGCTTTGTTGCTAATCATTCTTTCCTTGACCCATTCTCTGGCACAGTGGGTTTGTAAACAGAGTTTTAATGGCATCCCTTGCACATAACATCATGCCTTTACAGCCCCTGGGCTGCCCATATGTGCTTGGCTTTGACTGTGCTGAGGCATAATCCTCAGGAGTTTGTGGGAACTAATGTACTTTTGCAGCTATGTAATTTTTTAGTTGTTGCCTTTTTTAAGGCAGTGACCCTCTCCAGTTATTCCGCCTCCCCTCCTCGCCTGGTCTCACATGTATGGCATTTGAACCATACCAAAAGAATTGCATGGGGCTGGTCTCCGATTTCCTAATCCATCTCTCCCTGGATGATAAATTGTCCTGTAATATTCTGCTGGGATCATGTGCTTGATCTTCAATGTGTCGTTAATGCCTAATGAGCTCATGGCGCCATTTATTGTTTTATGGGTAAGTCATGATTATTCATTAACTAAAGCAGCAACACATGACTGTTCTGGGTTTTGATTCAGGGAACGTGGGGGGGAAATGACATGGCAAGGACCCACAAACTCAGCAGTCCTTGTGGGTAATAAGAATAGAGCGTGTGTGGTGGTGAGGGAGGCCCAGTGACAGGCTCTGTACTGGCTTCTGATCCAGGGCTGAGGTTGTCTTGCTGAGGAGAACTCTTGAGTGGGGAGGGAGAGGACGCTTCTGTAGCTAAGGACATGAGAGACCTGGGTTTGATTCCCAGCTCAACCATAGATGCCCTGTGTACGTTTCAATGAATTGTTTCATCTACCCTGTACTTCGGTGGGAAAGCTATTTTGCTACCTCACAGCAAGGGTGTTGGATCAAATCCAGCAATGATTGCATGGTGCTCAGCCACTGTGGTGATCAGGACCCCTGGGCAGAGATCCCATCCTACAGCAGTCGGGGTGGGGCAGGGGCTGATGGAGATGTAGGTCTTGCATGCTGCATGACCATTGTTACTAATGGTATGGGGCTCACTGGCATTCAGCTACACTTAAGGGGAAAAGGCTCCATAATCTAAGTGAGAGACACACAGAACTGGCCATAAAGAAGAAGGAATGGATAAGTAAGATTGGAGAGACAGAGAAGGCAAACAGGAAAGGCATTTCAACCAGATGAAATATGCACAGAGGAAAAATAACTTCCAGCTTTCTACCTGCCCACACCTTCTTGGAATGGGCTGGAGCAGAAAATAGAGATGGAACTGGCAGGTGCGGGAGGGAGGAAGGGTTATAAATGCGGAACTACATTAACATGGATGCTATTGTAGACTACATGCTGGAGGATTCATCAAAGAAAGAGTGCCAAAGCCCTGTGGGATTGATGCTTATAGGAGCTGTTAGTGAGCCAGAGACAAGTGTTAAGACAAAATAATAGAATCTGTAACCGTGAATATATCAAAAAAGGGCCCTGTCTGCATTAGCACTAAACCTTCTAATTATGGCTTGCTGTTTGATCTGTCATGTAGATATGGCCAATGAGCTAGACAGGAATGTAAAGGAAGGAAATTCTGCAAATGACAAACATGAGATGGATATCTGGACATATGAAGATGACTCTACTCTGAAAATGTGACTGTCTGTATCTGAATCCTTTTTGATCTATTCCCCCAGCTAATGTATAGGGATTAACAGAAGGCTACTGGAGGCTTGTCTAAACAGTTTTTGTACTGCTATCATTATATCCGTTTAGAAAATCTACCAACATAGGCATGTTTGAATTGTTATAACTGTATCCATTTGGGGGATTGTACTGCTTTAACTGTAACAGCTTCTAAACAAATATAATTATAGGCATATATGGTGGATTGCCATCACTTGCAGTCTTTAAATCAAGCTGGGATGTCTTTCTTTGAGATGCTTATAACTCCACCAGAAGTTATGGGCCTGATGTACAAATTACTATGGCCTGTCTTATACAAAAGGCCAGACTAGATTATCAGAATGGTCCCTTCTGGCCTTAAACTATATGAATCTAAAGAGTGTATAGACATGCATTTAGTCACCATCTGGTGTCCGAGGCAGGGGTTTTCAAAGGTGTTAAAGGGAGTTAGCTGCCCAAATACCAATAAAAGTCAATTGGAACTGGGTACCTAACTTCCTTCAACACCTTTGAAAATCCCAGCTTCGGTTATTAGCAATATCTTTTAACTCATCCCTGATCTTGTAAAATCCACTACTGCCCCAGGAATTGATTTGGCTCAGAGAAGGCAAAATTCTCCAGCACATATTCTGCACTTGTTCTGAATACCAAATTCCTACTGTTTCCTCCCAATGGGAGTATGGCACATAGAATGGGTGAGGAACAGTCAACAGAGATCTATAGGGCAGAGGATCAGAATTTTGTACAACTCTTTGAAGTGTTCTCTTTATGAAAAAGGGATTAGGCCTGGATATAGATAATGAGAACATCCACAGTAACAGTAGATAGGAAAAAATGCCTGAGGGATATAAACCCCCATGCTTCAGGGCAGAAGCCATGAGGAAGAAATTCCCCTTTGGGACATTTATTTCACATTTGTACATTCTACGGATTCTTACTGATATTTGGCTCCTTTCATCCACTGAACTCAAAGCACATTACAAAGGAGGGAGGTACTATTATCCAAATTTTTTCAGATGGGGAGACCGAGGCACAGAGAGAACATGTGACTTGCCCAAGGTCACCCAGCCCCAGCCAGTGTCATAACCAGGGATAGAGCCCAGGTTTCCAGCCCAGGTCTCCTGAGTCCTAATTTGGTGCATCTACCTCTGCAGCATCTGACGCTGGCCACTTTCAGAGGCAGCATATTGGGCTCCATGGACCTCTGGTCTGGTACAGCCACTCCTAGGCCACCCATTCATATGGGTATACCTGAGCAAAATGGATTTCCTACGGTACAATGGCACCGCTCTTTTTATTCCTGACAGGAATTGCTTGGGAATATGGCAGCCCCATTTTATCCCATTCCAATATTATTTCTACACCACCAGCAACACTCAGCTCTTCCATTCCCTCACCCTGCTCCTTTTGCACAGGACAGGAAAGCAGACTCCACAGACAGAAAGGAGGGGAGGGGGAAAGAAGCCCATTACAAAGTTATTAGCCTCGTCTTGCGTATCCTGCGGCGTGAGAGCAACTGCCAAACCCACTTTGCCTTAAAATGTTTAACAGATTTGCCCATGTCTAATTTCTGTGTTTACAGAAGGTAGGTGGGCGGGGGGAAGGTTCGGGGAAGAGGGGCAAGTAGTTGCCAACACTCCATCAAAGAGCTGCATTCCTCCGTGTGGTTTCAAAATGTTTCCTCTTTCCCCAGCCAACCTGTAATCACTCTCCAGCGTTCACCAGAGCAGTGTTTACATCCAGCGCCATTACCGGCAGGGGAGATGGGAGAAATTAAGGCCTCACGGGCTCCATTATCTCCCTTCCTTCACCCCCTTTCATCAGACACCTCCAATGGATGAAGGAGTAAAAGCCTTTAATGGGATTCTGAAGATATTTAAAATCCAGGTGGCTTGTTTAAGAAAGGAAAAATACCACCGGTGTCGCCCTTCCCTTTTCCCTGCATGTCCTCAGCCCCTTTCCCTTAACCCTGCTTGCCAAGCAGAGCTGTAGCACTGAAATTTGACTTGGATGGCTAGCGAGACCACACAACTCTCGCAGGCTGGAATTAATTTCCTACATGCAGCTGAAGAATCCCATGCACACATAAACACACCAAGTCCTTTAGTTTCCATTTGATTTCCTTTGCATTTCCTTCCCCAGATAAAGCTGATCAGCAGCAGAAATTGATGTAATGTTGCTCCAGATACTGTCAAGGCAGGAGGCATTAAATCGTCATGCAAATGAAAATGGGGGTGGCAGGTAGAGGAGGCAGACGGATAAAAATGTGTAAAATGGCAAAAGTTGGACAATAACAGAATGTGGGTTTTGGATGTTCTTAAATTAAGAGTCAGAAAAGGATGGTCTCATAATTTTGGCATTCAGCTGGGACATATGAGATGTGGGTTCAAGTCCTGGTTTAGCCACAGATTTTTCCCTATGTCTTATTATTGATTATTTATTTTATCCTCCATGCTATAGCCATACAAATGAATAATAATAAATTCCACCATAAACGAGGCTTTCTGTGCATAAAAAGAGAATGTTTGTTTGTGTAGGCGTCTGTCCATAATGTTTCACCAGAACTAAATTCATGGAGGGAGAGAGAGAGAGAGAGAGAGAGAGAGAGAGAGAACAAAAACTATTTTGTCTGCATTCATGAAAAATAAATCCCATGTGAGTAGTCAATAGAGACGAACTACTTAAGACAGCAAAAGTGGGGGCAATGTTTTTTTCAAAGGGAGCCATGTCCTGTGTCATTCCCCACTGACAATCTAATCTGGATACTCCTGGGAGCCTCGAATTGCAGCTTTGGAGAGACTGAGGAGATGCTGGATTTTGGACTCCCTTTAGAACATAACTGCACCTGATTCTCATTTATACTAAGGCCAGGACTCTACTACACACTTTTGCCAGCATAGCTACATTGCTCAGAGGTGTGTCAGAAGAAGCCCTTAGTGTAGGTGCAGTGATACCGGCAAAAATGAACTCTTGCTGGGATAACTTCTTTTGCTCCAGGGTCAGAGCCAGATCAGTGCAAAGCCTCTTTGTGGGCAGGGGGAGGGTGCTTTCAGCTGGGGGTGTGATTCCCAGCTTGAGGCGCCATACTCATGCTAGGTCTGACTGAGCTTACCCATTAAAAATAGAGCCTAGCTGCAGTGGTGAGAATGGTGGGAGAGGCTGGCCCCCTGAGTATGTACCTAGTGTCTCAGATGGTCATGTACTTGGAGCAGTTTGCCCTCCCACCACCTGGTGGCTACAACTCTATTTTTAGCACATTAACTCAATGAGAGAAGTTGTCCCCCCCTGGATCAAGGTGTGACGTACCCTTAAGCAGGCCCCACCATACATGTCCTCATTAAATTTTGAAGCTGATATTTCTGAAGCTGCCTAAAGTCTTGTCTACACTAGAAGTTGTACTGTGTAACTATATGATTCCTGTATGGGGAAAGGATATAACTAAACTGATCTGACTGCATCTGCAACAGGGGTTCTACCAGTATAACTGTTTCAATTTAAAAAAGTCACACCCCTAACCAACACAGTTGCACCTAGGAAACTTTTATGCGTAGACCAGACCTCTTTGATTGGGATTCTCAATTCTCTTTTTAAAAGGGCGTTGCCAGTCCCACCCCTAACCTCCAAAAACACACGAATTTCAAGTTAGAGAAAGCATCACCGCAATGAGTCTGTTGCTGTGAGCCTTGCAATATTTGGTGCTTAATTTAAAGCCCCAGTTCCTGGAATTCCAGGCTTACATGAGAACCTCAGTTTCATTTTAAAAAACAAACAAGTTTCTAGCTCTTGTAGCTGCAGAGAGCTTGAACGTGTAAGCTGAGTGCTTCCAAAAGGCTCACACAGGAAGGTGAATCAAAAGAACCCCAGATTTCCTATTTGAAAAACCTCATGACGTTTGAGGGCCTTCCTAATTCTTTTTGAATATTTGAGGTTGGAAATATTGTAATGGTTGGGTTCTGTTCCCAGCACCTTCCCCTCTTCTCACCAGGCCCAGACACAGGAAAAGACAGCGAGCATCACCAGTGCTGGGTGTTTCTCCATGTAGCAGCATCTCCACACCCCTGATCACAAACTTGCTAAACAGGAGCAGGCCTCAGAGTCATGCCCTTTGTGAGCGGCTGGGCAGGAGAGAAGTACTCTGCAGAGGCAGAACAGCTACCAGGGCTCTGAACAGAACAAGAGGCTCTAGCTCCTGCTACTCTCCGAAGGTGTTCGATAGTACTTCAGCCCCCAAACTTGATAGTGGTTTGACCACACCTAAAATAAGACATGAACCCACACCTCTAGCCTGCTATTTCTCGACTCCTAGGGTCTCTTCTACTTTGTGTTGCATTTTCTCATCCCACGCCGTCCGTCCGTCGCTCGACCCGCCTGCCCGCCCGGGTAGGCGGGGAAGGGTGGCGGCGGCGGGGAGGGACGCCCCAGAGGGATCGGAACCGTTTCCCTCACCCAGGAGCCAGGTACCTAGCGCTCTCCGCGAGCCTCGCGGCCCGGGGAAGGCGGTGGTTCAAAGACTTGTGCGGCCTGAGGCGGCCCGCGGACGCCCACGAGGGGGCCCCAGGGAGGGCGGAAGGGGGACCGCCGAGGAGGGAAGGACGTCTGCTTTCATTCGACTGGATTTCAAGGACCACACTGCCATGCGCACGTTGAATTTATACCTTACTCTGCAAGCAATTCCATTGTGATGGGGCTACTTCTATAGAAAGATAGAGGGGGTGGTGGGGAGAAACTAGCTCTAAAAGGGTATTTTAAAATTCTTTTTTGGGGTCCTGCCAACCTGAAATATTCAAAAATAATGAGTCAGACTTCACAAAGTCATGAGACTGGGGGTTCATTTTATTTGTGGTCTGGTTCCTGTGCCTCTAGGATGCACTTGGGTCACAGTCTCAAGGTTTTTTGTTTGTTTTTGCAATGGCAAGCTAGAAACTAACTTTTTTTAAATAAAAGCTGAAATTCTCATGTAATCATTTGTTTTCAGTAATTGGGTTTTAAATAAAATATTAAATTGTGAGACCCACAATAAAGGTAAAAACAGCCACACAGGGTCGACCAATGGTCCATATAGCCTGGTATTTTGTCTTCTGACCAGTGTTTAATTTGTAATGAAAGAGGTGTCAAGGCTCAAGCAATTAGGCGCTGGGACTCAAGCGATGTTTTTACTTTAATAACTGATGCGGGAAGCCAAGAGGTGCCAGCGCTAAGCCTTGGCAAGCCCTGGCACAAATTAGGCACTGCTTCCAACTGTGGCCAATACCAGGTGCTTCAGAACAGTCAATCACTGAGTGATCCATCCCCTGTTGTCCACTCCCAGCTTCTGGCTATCAGAGGCTAGGGACACACAGAGCGTGGGGTTGCATCCCTGACCATCGAGGTCAGAGTGGGCAAAGTATGGCCCGCGGGACCCTCCTGCCTGGCCCCTGAGCTCCTGGCCCAGGAGGCTAGCCCCTGGCCCCTCCCCTGCTGTTCCCCCTCCCCCGCAGCCTCAGCTCAGTGCACCGCCAGCGCAATGCTCTGGGTGGCAGGGCTGCAAGCTCCTGCCGGGGCAGTGCAGCTGCAGACCGCGGCCTGACCCGGTGCTCTGTGCTGCGCGGTGGCGTGGCTGGCTCCAGCTGGGGAGCACGGGTACCTGTCCTGGTGCTCTGGGCGGCACGGCTGTAGTGCTGCCAGCCACCAGTGCTCCAGGACGTGCGGTAAGGGGGCAGGGGGCAGGGGTGGGGTTGGATAGAGGGGAGGGGAGTTCAGGGTGGTGGGCAGGGGTGTGGATAGGGGTCAGGGCGGTCAGAGGGTGGGGAACAGGGGGGTTGAATGGGGGCAGGGGTCCTGGGGGGGCAGTCAGGAAAGAGAGGGGGGGTCGTATGAGGGGGCAGGGGGACAGTCAGGGGTGGGAGGTCCGGGGGCAGTCAGGGGACAGTGAGCAGGGGTGTGTGGATGGGGCAGGAGTCCCTGGGGGGGGGCTGTCAGGGGGCGAGAAGCAGGGAGGGGTTGGATAAGGGGTGGGAGCCTGGCCACGCCTGGCTGTTTGAGGAGGCACAGCCTCCCCTAACCGGCCCTCCATACAATTTCGGAAACCCGATGTGGCCCTCAGGCCCAAAAGTTTGCCCGCCCCGATCTAGGCTAATAGCCACTGATGGACTAATCCTCTGGGAACTTAGCTAATTTTTTAATGTCCCCTGGCAACAAGTTCCACAGGCTGACAGTACATTGTGTGAAGAAGTACTTCTTTTTGTTTGTTTTTTAAACCTGCTGCCTATTAATTTCATTGGGTGCCCCCCTGTTTTTTTTGGTTATGTGAAGGAATAAATAACACTTCCTTATTTACTTTCTTCACACCATTCATAATGTTATAGACTTTTATCATATCCCCTCTTAATCATCTCTTTTCCAAGCTGAAAAGTCCCAGACTTTCTATGGAAACTCATATGGAAACTGTTCCTTACCCTTAATCATTTTTGTTGCCCTTCTCTGTACCTTTTCCAATTCTAATATATCTTTCTGGAGATGGGGCAATCAGAACGGCACACAGTATTCAAGGTGTGGGTTTATATAGTGGCATTATGATATTTTCTGTCTTAGTATTTATCCCTTTCCTAATGGTTCCTAACATTGTTAGCTTTTTTGACTGCCGCTGCACATTGGGTAGATTAGATTGGATTAAAGGAGAGGAAAGTGATCAGGAACAGTCAGCATGGATTCACCAAGGGCAAGTCATGCCTGACTAATCTAATTGCCTTCTATGACGAGATAACTGGCTCTGTGGGTGAGGGGAAAGCGGTGGACATGTTGTTCCTTGACTTTAGCAAAGCTTTTGACATGGTCTCCCACAGTATTCTTGCCAGCAAGTTAAAGAAGTATGGGCTGGATGAATGGACTATAAGGTGGATAGAAAGCTGGCTAGATTGTCGGGCTCAACGGGTAGTGATCAATGGCTCCATGTCTAACTGGCAGCCGGTATCAAGTGGAGTGCCCCAAGGGTCAGTCCTCGGGCCAGTTTTGTTCAATATCTTCATTAATGATCCGGAGGATGGCATGGACTGCACCATCAGCAACTTTGCAGATAACACTAAACTGGGAGGAGAGGTAGATACACTGGAGGGTAGGGATAGGATACAGAGAGCCCTAGACAAATGAGAGGATTGGGCCAAAAGAAATCTGATGAGGTTCAACAAGGACAAGTGCAGAGTCCTGCACTTAGGACGGAAGAATCCCATGCACCGCGACAGACTAGGGACTGAATGGCTCGGCAGCAGTTCTGCAGAAAAGGACCTAGGGGTTACAGTGGACGAGAATCTGGATCTGAGTCAACAGTGTGCCCTTGTTGCCAAGAAGGCCAATGGCATTTTGGGATGTATAAGTAGGGGCATTGCCAGCAGATCGAGGGACATGATCGTTCCCCTCTATTCGACTTTGGTGAGGCCTCATCTGGAGTACTGTGTCCAGTTTTGGGCCCCACGCTACAAGAAGGATGTGGAAAAATTGGAAAGAGTCCAGCGGAGGGCAACAAAAATGATTAGGGGACTGGAACACGTGACTTATGAGGAAAGGCTGAGGGAAGTGGGATTGTTTAGTCTGCGGAAGAGAAGAATGAGGGGGGATTTGATAGCTGCTTTCAACTACCTAAAAGAGGGTTCCAAAGAGGATGGATCTAGACTGTTCTCAGTGGTAGCAGATGACAGAACGAGGAGTAATGGTCTCAAGTTGCAGTGGGGGAGGTTTAAGTTGGATATGAGGAAAAACTTTTTCACTAAGAGGGTGGTGAAGCACTGGAATGCGTTACCTAGGGAGGTGGGGGAATCTCCTTCCTTAGAAGTCTTTAAGGTCAGGCTTGACAAAGCCCTGGCTGGGATGATTTAGTTGGGGATTGGTCTTGCTTTGAGCAGGGGGTTGGACTAGATGACCTCCTGAGGTCCCTTCCAACCCTGATATTCTATGATTCTATGATTCTTCAGAGAACTATTCACAATGACTCTAAGATCTTGAGTGACAACAGCTAATTTAGTTGTGAGAATTGGCAACAGTATTAATCTAAATTAGTGATTTTTTTATTACTGTATTAGGTCCTGGTCACTTAGACAGAAGATTGCCATGTAAACTTTATTATTGGTTGAAATTTTTTTTCAGTGGAACACTTTTGTCTTTGGAAAATGCTGATTCAGCACAATTCAAATGCTTCCTGGGAATGTATTGATTTTGTTGCAATTTTAGTGAGGAAATTTTACCTAACATTTCATTTTCATAAGGTCAAAATAGTGTCATTTTGACTTAAAAATGCATAGTCAAAACAATCAGTTTGAAACAATAGTTTGACGTCTTCAGAATGAAACATATCAAGAAGGATGAAACAAAATATTTTTTGGAATTTTTTTTTCTGAAAAATTCAGTTTGTCTTTTTATCCCAATTAAGGATGAAAACAAATTTTGAAAACTCAGAAATTCCATTTTCAAACCAGCTTTTATTATTATGATAACTTCAATCTAGGTCTAGACGAATTATGTTAATAGAAGTACCAGGACAAAAAGCACCTGACCCTAAATAATTTTTTCTAAGTTTCCCCTTTCAACTATTATTATAACTTAATTAAGGAAACAATTGCTGAAAGCCAAAAGAGCATTCCTTAATGCAAGATTAATAAGTGCAAAAAGGCTTCCATTACAGATATAGCTGTCCCCGTCACACACTGGTAGTTTTACTCTCCGTTTGGCCACTCTTTGGGTAAATTTGTAGGGGAGGAGAAGGATTTGAAAAAGAACAGTAATATCTGGTTCAGGTTAACAAAATGAATCCATGCAAGGACCATATCTCCTTTATTTGCTGTTGGAAATTTCCATTAATGGTACTGTAACTGGAATCATAGAATCATAGAATATTAGGGTTGGAAGAGACCTCAGGAGGTCATCTAGTCCAATCCCCTGCTCAAAGCAGGACCAACCCCAACTAAATCATCCCAGCCAGGGCTTTGTCAAGCTGGGCCTTAAAAACCTCTAAGGATGGAGATTCCACCACCTCCCTAGGTAACCCATTCCAGTGCTTCACCACCCTCCTAGTGAAATAGTGTTTTCTAATATCCATCCTAGACCTCCCCCACTGCAACTTGAGACCATTGCTCCTTGTTCTGTCATCTGCCACCACTGAGAACAGCCGAGCTCCATCCTCTTTGGAACCCCCTTTAAAGTAGTTGAAGGCTGCTATCAAATCCCACCTCACTCTTCTCTTCTGCAGACTAAATAACCCCACTTCCCTCAGCCTCTCCTCATAAGTCATGTGCCCCAGCCCCCTAATCATTTTCAAATGTCAGGACAGACATGGCTATTCTTGTTAGCACTGGGCAATCCACGTCAGATGTTGTAATAACTAAAACCCATGGGAGGGGAAGGGGCTCAGCACTTCTGAAAATCGTTCACTGACTTTAGGTACCCAAATATGGACTTACGGGACAACCGTCAGGAACTCATGTTAGGAAAATTCTGCCTCTGTGCCATGCACGTGGTGACTTCTAGAACTAGCTCTCATGTAGCTCTTTACCTCTTCAGAATGCTTTGCAAACATTAATCAGTCCTCCCGACAGCCTTGTGGGGTACATACATATTTCCATTTTACAAGTGAGGAAACCTAGAGAGAGAAGCTCAATGACTTGTCCAGGCCACATACCGTGAATCGGTGGCAGAGCCAAGATCAGAACTCAGGCATTACTGTCTCACAGACCTATGCTCAAGCTATTACTCAGGCCACAGTGCCCCCAAAAGTGTCTGGGCTCCATGAACCAAAGCCCAAGTCCTTGGTTCTGTCTATAAGGCAGTGAATTTGCAGAACTCATTCTAGCTGGTGCCTCATGGACAGAACAAAATGCTTTCCTGGTCTTGCAGTAATGTGGTGCTTAATGCTACCATTCAGTGCCTGTTATTTCCTATGGGATCAATGACTTCCACTCACAATCGGCTGCTTATAGCTAAGGATTTAAAACCATATGCCGTGTGTGTCACCGGTGCATTGCCATGCCTGGCATACACAGGAAAATGCCAGTGCATGAAGTCTGATAGACCGTCCCCAAGCCCTGGAGGAGTAGCCTCTCTTCCCTGCCATATTCTCATGGATGGACAAAGGCAAACCAGGTTTGCTTGCCCAGCTCTATTTGCCATACCCAAGGGAAGTAGAGGAGTTGAGTGCCAGTAACTGATGTGCCCCATTCCATTGCAACTCTCTGATCTGTAGTATCTTATGCATTTGCACATGATTAAGGGCCCCCAGTGTACTGGGAATCAGGCCCATGGGTCTGCAGTGTCAAGTGAATCATAATGTATTAGATCCAAACGCTTCCCCCACGGGTGTTTAGTCTCAACAAACCCAACTAATTCAGATTTAACTTAGCTCTTAATACGCTACATTGCTGAGTCTTCTAATTAATGCCACATGTTGCAGTCAGCTGTCACACTGCATAAATGTTTACAAAGCTATTAACGAACTGTATTTGTAAACCAGCCCAGCTCCACTCTGGAAATCATGTGGTCTGCATTTTCCCCTCAAAGATGGAAAAGTTTTAGCAATAATGAATACATTATTTTGCTGCTACAGGAGGGAGGCACTACCCAGGTATTCACTGCAAGCTGCCTTGGGCTGCAGCAACTAAAACTGATTGATCTCTGGGCTTGATTGGAAATGCCATCTCCTGAACGGTAACCTGTGTCATTGGAACATGAATGGAAATCCAGACACCCCCTGACCAGCAGTGAAGTTTATAGCAAGATGGCCATGAGGCAGTGCAGGAGGAAGGGATGGTGGTGCTGTTAGGATTGCAGGTAGACTGTAGGGGATACTGATCCAGAGGAAGAGTGGGTGAAGAGCAAGGCCAGGAGTTAGGGAAAGAAGCTCACAACACGGGCAGAAGCATGTGTGTTGGGGGAAGAGGCTGTCCCTGAGGAAACAATGGGAGTAGAGGATCAGAGACTGTGATTCTAAAGGCTTAAAGGTGGGGGGAGAAGTGATAGGGGAGCCATATGGGCTGAGAGACAGTCTTGTCTAGTTTCAGAGTAACAGCCGTCTTAGTCTGTATTTGCAAAAAGAAAAGGAGTACTTGTGGCACCTTAGAGACTAACCAATTTATTTGAGCGTAAGCTTTCATGAGCATGCATCCAATGAAGTGAGCTGTAGCTCACGAAAGCTTATGGTCAAATAAATTGGTTAGTCTTGTCTAGTGGATCGTGCACTGGGCTGGATGTCAAGAGACCCGGGTGCTATTCCTGTCTCTATCACTGAAATGCTGTGACTTTGTGCAAGTCACTTCCAAACTCTGTGCCTCAGTTTCCCCTCCCACCTTTTGTCTGTCTTGTTTAATCCGATTGTAAGCTCTTTAGGCTGTCAGGGACAGGGACTGTCTTTTACTATATGTGTGTTCAGCACCTAACCCAGTGGGTGCCCTGATCTCTGTTAGGGCATCTAGGCACTTCTGGGATAGCAGTAAATAAAAATGTTATCTCTCTGAGTGGCTGCAGATGTCTTAAACGTGGGTTTCCCAATGGAGGAAAAACTCAGTGAAGTGGAGCCTGGGTATTTTCCTAGTAGAATTCATTTTATTTACATGAAATACACCAATCCTTGGACAGAGGAGGTCACAAATGACATGCAGGCAATCCCCTCTTTCAAGAATCTCAGCCCAAACATGCATGACCAGTTTCCAAGAAGCAACTCGGCCCCATGAGATAACTAGTGAGAAACAAGGCTGAGATCAAACTCACTGTTTGCAACAGCGCCCCACCCCCCAAAAAAATCTCCATTGCAAAATTAACTATTGTAGGACTTTTCTTCAAAGATTGTGCACTGCTCCCACACTATGAAGAAGAACTTGTTAGAATATGGGTAACAGTGCTGTCTAAGACCTCCCACCATAACAATAATAGATGAGGTAGAGAGGAATAGCATCAGAGAAATGGACTAGTGAAAGACAGAATGAATTCCAAAAACAGAGTGAAGGTGCCAATCCTAAAGCATGTTGCTAAGGAATCCAGCCATGGCAGATCCCCCATTGAAGAGGCTATAAAAGCAGACCTTTGTATTTCTTAGGTCCTAAGATGCAGATTCAAATGCTTTTTTTATTATTCCATTCTTTTCTGATTTTAGGAAACCTATGTCTTAGGATGTCTTTTAAAACAAATGCTCTGCTTCATGGACTCCCAAAATCTTCTGTGTTCTCTTCTCCTTCTAGTCTCCTGCAGAGACAAAGGGAGATGCCCAAGGACTAGCCTAAGACTTGGGAGATCTGGATTCAAGTCCCTGCTTTGCCATAAGCTTTCTGTGTCATCTTAAGCAAGTCAGATAAGACCATAAGAGCTGCCATACTGGATCAGACCAATGGGCCTTCTAGCCCAGCATCCTGTCTCTGACAGTGGCCAGTATCACAGCTTCAGGGGCAGTGTACAAAACAGAGCAGTTGGAGTGATCCAACCTGTCTTCCATTTCTGGCAGTCAGAGGTTTAGGGTCACCCCAAACATGGAGTTGCATCCTTGGCCGTCTTGGCTAATAACCATGAACTTATCAAGTTCTTTTTTGAATGCAGTTATACTGTTGACCATCATAACATTCCATGGCAATGAGTTCCACAAGTTAATTATGTGTTTGTTTCCTTGTTTGTATTAAACTTGCTGCCTATTATTTTCATTGGGTGACCCCTTGTTCTTGTAGCATAGGAAAGGGTAAATAACTTATCTCTATTCACTTCTCCAACTCTATTTATGATTTTATAGATCTCTATCATATCCCCCCTGGTAGGGCTGTTCACCTTAGAAAAGAAACTATCTTATTAGTCTCTTCTTGTATGGATGCTGTTCCACCTCCTAATCATCTTTGTCCTTCTCTGAACCTTTTCCAGTTCCACTGTGTCCTTTTTGAGATGGGGCAACCAGAACTGGAGACAATATTCAAGGTGCGGCCATACTATGGATAGTGGTAATATGAATATAATACAATTTCTGTCTTTTCTCTTTCCTAACAGTTCCCAATAGTCTGTTAGCCTTTGTGACCACTGCTGCACATTGAGCTGAAGTTTTCAGACAACTATCCACGATCTTTCTTGTGTGGTAACAGCTAATTTAGAACCCATTATATAGGGGTTGGTTGGGATTATTTTTTCCCGTGTGCATTACTTGGCACTTACTGTTGAATTTCATCTGCCATGTTGTTGCCCAGTCACCCAGTTCCGTGAGATTCCATCTGTAACTCTTCGCAGTCAGCTTCAGACTCACCTATCTTGAGTAATTTTGTATCAGCTACACACTTAATTGTTCACTCCCTCCTCCAGATCATTAATTAATACATTGCCTCAGTTCCCCGTTTGTAAAATGGGAATGAATACACTTCCCTACCTTGCAGAGGGGTTTGGAATAAATACATTAAAGATTGTGAGGGGTTCAGATACGGTGGTCATGGGGGGCATGTACAGTAGTAGCTAAGCCAGGTGGAACCTGGCAGCAGCAGTAGGAAAGATGTGTGATATTAGGACTGTGCCTCAAAGGCTGAGCAGTGGGGTGCTCTGTAGCTCTTGTTCCTGTTATGCACAGCAAGTGGGAATCAGACACAGAATAGAACAGAGCTCTTGGAAGTGCCTTAAGCACCTAGTGATCACTCAGTGCCACCTTGATCCTTCACAGGCACTTGCCCCCTCTGTGGCAGGAGGCTGGTATGGGGCCTTTCCAGCAGACAGAATGTTCATATCTTCCAACATTTCCAGTGGCTAAAGCAGAAAGGGTGCTGCCCCTGGGGGATGGAAGGCCCAGGCGGGGGTCAGGTGCTTCCCTGGGGAGAGGGGAGGCCTGGATGAGTCAGTTGCAGAGCAAGCCCTGCCCCATAGTGGTGGCTCCTGTCCTGTGGGGCTGGGATGGGGGATGGGAACAAATTTGAATAAGCGGTGCTGGAACCCTGTACACCAGGGGCCAGATCACAACACCCTTCAAGAGGAGTTGAGCCCAGCCAGCCCTGTGGGACAGGAATTGCTTCAACCAGGACAGAAGGTTTGGGGGATCAAAGTGGGACAGTCTTGCACAGTCCAGGCCTGGTGAGAGGTATGGAAGCTAGCTGTGCTGAAGCCTGACAGATGGGTGGTTTTGTGATGCAGACTTTCTGTCAACTCAGGGAATGCGCATAAAATGACAGCTGGGATTTGGACTAGCCAAAAAGCTGAAATTCCACTTAAGTGTACCAGGAAAGAACATGTTTTCCCTCTTAGCTCTAGTAGCTGTAATAATAATAAACATTTTTACGGGGCTATGTTCAAGGAGCTTTGCAAATAACTAATTTATCCCCTAGTGACCCTGTGAAGCCGGTAAGGGTTAATTATAGAGCTAGTCAATTTTTCTAACATTTCAGCAACATTTCAAAATGAAAGAAAAAGCTGACATTTTCTCTTTGACCAGCTATTGAGCAGATTCATGTTTTTCAACTGTTGACATTATTAGATATTGTCTTCATTTTACACATTGGGAAACAGAGGCAAAGCAGTACTTGCCCGGTGTCATGTAGAGAACGAGATGGGATTAGAACTCAAACTCCTAGTGCCCAGGGCTGAGCTCAGGAATCTGTCCCTCACTGATCAAGAATGCTACCTCACAGCCTTATTGTGTTTGTCGTATTCAATACACATCACCCCTAAAACTTGGAGATTTTGATTTAGGAACAGATATTGCAAGGCAAAATAATGGCATCCCAGTTACATATGTCTTTGTCCAGCTGTTCCCTTCTCATCCATGGTGGGAATTCCATAGATCCGTCATTTGTTATTTCTCCAAGACTTAGGGCCAACCCAGCTTGGGGGGAATTGGATAGATAATAGAGAGCATCTTCCCTTGCTGCAGGCTCTTCTGCTTTCCTCACAACAGTTAGAGGAACTGTCTATTGCAATGCCTGCCGTTAGCTGCACTGCTCCCATTAGTAATGTGCTCCACAGGGCATGGGTTATCTTGGTGTCTTGTGAAGCCCCAATGTGTTGTCAACACTTAAATAATCATCATCAAATAATAGTAGCTTACAAATAACCATCATGAATAATTGCATTAATGGAAACTAATTAAATTAAATGAGAGGCTGTGTGAGGTCAGATAATTCCAGGTGTGTACAGATGGCTGTCTTTGGTTTGTATCCCCTAGCCCCCAGAGTTCTCTTGTCCTACAGTGTTAAAGGTTTGAACCCATACTTCTAGCCTTCTCCCCTCCCCCAAGTTTCTCTGAGTCCTGCCTGCCCCATCAGACATGCATGCATATACTGAGCCTGGGTGGTCTCTTTTCCACTGTTCTCCCAGAGTTCTCTCTTGCTCAGACAGCGAGGGTTGTCTCCTTATCTCTTACCCCAATCCCTTCTGTTCTACGAGGGGACAGAGGTCCCTACATACTTCCAAACCTGTCTCTCCCTCTCTCCCATTCATCCAGGGTCCTTGTCCACTATGTCTCTCTAATCCCGCAGGCTAGTTTACCTCGCACGCTGGCCGGGGGAGTGTGCCCATAATGTTAAACTTCCCTCATTAGGTGGAACATTCCTCTTTTTAACCTCTTTAACCTACAGCATTCCCATTGGGAGGGTCCTGTCTCCATGCTTCTCAAGTGGCCTTAATTAGATTGGGCATTCCTTCCTCCACTGTATATTTACAATTTAGGAAAAGGAAAAAACATAACCCCCACGTAAGGGTTTTCCTTCCTCTAGTTTGTTTGCTTGGTGGACAGCGGGAGTTGGAAACTTACAAAGCCCAGTGGGACTAAACATGGCCTCGGTTTGCTTGGGAAGGGAATATGAGGGAGTTTATATCATTCCTTAGGAGGCACTAATTTCATATCTTGATGAATTTTTGCAACAGCCCTGTCTTTCTCTCCCCTGGTGTGCGCGCGTGCAGGCTGTTCTCTGCCTTTTGCTCTGATTCTGCCATCAGCCTCTTAATAATATTATTGTTGATGGCTTTTCATTCCCGATGCCAAACCTGATTTGGCGATCACAGGACTGAGGGCTTCAGTTTGAGCACTGCAGACAGCAAACTGGAGTCCTAAGTGACTGGAGCCCCCAGACAATCTAATTGTTATTGACATTTGTGTCTGATTGTCCATCAAGGGAGATTTGACTTGCAGGCCAAATCATTCTATTACTGGGGTTCCTTTCAGCCTCTCTTCTAACAAAAAATGCACTCAGCAGCAGAAGAATCAATTGCAATATCTATATACATCTATCTATCTATCAATCCTGGGTGGGTGGGATGGGCAGGGAGGAAATCGGACACATTCCATTTGCAATGGAAGTGTGAGCAAAAGAACGCGGCTCTGCAGTATTGCATTACAGAAAAAGAACTAATTAAAATACACCATTTTTTATGTTGGTGGAAGAAGGAGGCTAATATTATTAAGGTCATTTCATCTGTCAAATCTGTCCCCTTAGTCGTATCCTCAAGGCCCTGGGATAACATCCAGATTTGTCCTGAATGGCTGCTCTGTTCCCTCTCAGGAGCGTTGACTGGTGGATCATGAAGGGAGTTGCATAGAAAGAGCCTTGATACATCCCCCCTCCCCTGTGATCAGTTTGGATTTCCCTCCCCCCTCTTTAATGCCTCATTCATCCCCCATTCGATTGCATTGTCACCTAGAGCAAAGCAGCCTGGTTTGGTACATTTCTCTCTTGTTGACTGCTATAGGTAGCTGGTGATTTCAGCCCCCTTGGAAGCTCTCTTGTCCGCAGGATCAGGAAGAGATTGAACAGGACTATGTAATGGGACTGCTGTGATAGCAGGCGAGCGGACTTGAGGACCTACGAGATCTCTTCCAGTTCTGTGCTCTTATCGGCTAGCCTGAGTGTACTGCTGGTGGAGGCTACTTCTATTGAGGTCATGGATCAGATGTGGCTACTGGGGTGGTGACAAACAGGGGTACCAAAAGAGAGAGAGAAGGGGGATATTCTGTAACGAGTTTGAAATTGATGTTGCTGAGGATCTGGCTGAGAGGCTCAGGTGTCTGCCTGATGAATCTGAGAATTACCTGGCTGCTTTTAGAGGATATTCAGAGGGGTTAGCCCATTACATTTTCCAACAGCAGCAGGGTTAATCTTCCCCTGCACGCTTCTCTTTGAAGGTAGTCAAAGGCTGAGATAGAATGCCTAGCCTTGCCGAAATTAACAGGTACCGGTAACTTGGGGCAGAAGGGGGTAGAAGTTACACAATAGGGCTCATTCATGATCACTCAAGTTATAGCTGTTGCCATGGAAACAGCAGGAATGTGAGAGCCCAGAAGCTTCTCACCAAAAGTTGCTATCCCAGAGCACTGGAGGGGAGTTGAAGGAGGGGAGCCCATGTGCTGTATAAAAGATTCTGATGGCTAGACTCAGTGGGCCAAGCCCATCTTGGGATAACACCACAGACTCCAAGGCCAAAAGGGACCATTGTGATCATCTAGTATGACCTCATGTATAACACCAGAGAACTTCCCCAAAATGATTCCTGATCTTAATGTAAAAATTGCCAATGATGGAAAATCCACCATTACCCTTGGTAAATTGTTCCAGTGGTTAATTCCTCTCACTGTTAAGTAAATCGGATGGGACATACGAGATACATATTTATTTCCAGTCAAGTCAAGGGCTGAATCTGACCTAGAATGTCCTGCATTAGATCATTAATAGGCATGGGAGTGCTATACACGTCTGAAATCAAATCCAAATCTGAATTCCCCCATTGCTGATGAGCATTTGGATCCTGTGATTGGGCACACAGAGATTAGAGACAAATAGTAGGGTTTTTTTACTCCATTCTAGAGACAAGCTCAGGTTTTTACCTCTGGAATCCAGATCTATTTAAACTTTCCTACAGTTCAGTGGAGCTGCTCAGAATTGAACCCTGGACTTCAATATTGAGCCAAGTTAAATGATGGCTTTAGTCCAGCACTAATGTAGCGCATTCTCCCTAAGGAAAGAGGTGGGAGTTGCCACCTGAAGGGCGAAAGGAAAGGAAAGTTCTGAGAGAGCCAAAAGTGGGTGGAGGCGCACACACAAACACATGCCAGTCCCTCTAACCAGTCTCTGCTGCAAGAGCCTCCTCTTCTGCAGCCTCTACGGTGTGAAAAAGAGCTGCTCTCCGCAGTCCAGTTCTTCATCTCTTTTGAGTTGTAAACTGAAAACACACCTTTGCACTCTCACCTGTACTGGGCCAAATTCAAGATTTGCCAGGGAACACGTCTGTCCTCTAGTTTTCTCATTTAACTTTGTAACCTGTATTATTTAGTTTTGTAAAGCATTTTGGGGTCTAGCTTGCATGAAAGAGACTGTAAATACAGTTCTTTGTACTGGATGGATTGGATTGGTGGATATCCATCATAAAACAAGAGGTGGTCTTTTGGAACCAGACAGATATTGGTTATAATGGTAACGCCTGTGCATGCTTTTGCCTGGGTTAGCTCTCAGGGCTGGACCCGCAGCACCAGCCAGGGTTCCATTAAAGTCAATGAAGCTGCGTTCGCTTATACCAGTTGAAGATCTGGTCCGTCCTGATAGGTTTGTGTGAGCAACTTTAAGTGCCCAGCCAGCCTCTGCCTTTTGGAAGAAGCCCTGTCAAGGTTTTGATAAGACCTGAGACAATGGAAAGCAAACGGGACAGCATGTGAGTATCAGTGTCTCACTTTTGACAGGAGCTCACACTGTCCAAGCGAAGCAGTGATGGAGACAAGCCTAAAAGGGTTCCAGTGTGGTAACCTGAATCATTTAAACAGCAGAGAATAGGAGACAAAGCATGGCATTGTAGGCAGTGGCGCTGGAATAAGAAGACCCTAGGGAGCCCTGCCACTTTTCTCTAATCTGATCAGAGATCAACATTCTTGCAATTCCCTCCAGGTCACCCTGAATTCCTTGGCTTTCTCAGCCAGGTAGAGACCTTCCCGTTTGATATTAAAACCCCCAGACTGTCTAGCTGCCTGGAATACAATGTAATAAAACTAAATGATGAAAAACTTACCCTACCTAATATACATAAGGAAATGTTTGCATGTCGCTTCTCCCACCTCTAATGCTACTATTAATATAATTAATGAATAATACTTTACATTCATATGGCTTTATACCTTCACGTCACTTGGCACAGTAATTATGCATAAGTATACTGTTATATTTTTCAAAACATGATATACACTGTCAGATTATCACACCCATTCACCAGGATCTATACTGTCTACCACTTTGTTCCAGGTGCAATTTAAAGTGTTAGTTTTAACTTTTCAATCCTAGGGCCTAGATTGTGATTTTTCCCACTGGACCCAAGTAAGGGACAGGATACCACAAAGCAGAAGCAGCTCAGAAAGTTTTCCCCTTCCCCAATTTGCTGTTGGAAGAAAGAAATCTGCTACTGGCCCGTATCAGTAGTAAATTACTACTTCATCCTATGCTGGCTCAGCTGCGTTGTCCAGTGTGTGCTGGTAGCTAGCTCACATGAGAGCTCCTAATAATGGACTGGACCAAGTCCTTGGATTCAAACACCCCTGAATTTTGGGCTGTCTGAAATCTAACCAGCTCTGGATCCATATGTTGCAGCTGGAGCTGTCTCTAGTATTGCCTTTAACAACCTGTCTCAATCATCATTTTCTGAGTCTGTCACATTGACCTGAATAGCACACAAGACAGAGGAGGTTCATCATTATGTGTGCAGGCAGAGGGCTGCCAGTACCCTGTGGGATCATGTAGAAGTCCCGAGATGTTCCCAGTCAGTGTACTTTTCTCAGTGTACCTTTCCTGCATCGGTCTTTTGATTCACTCTAAAGAAAATTGCAGAGCCATTGCTTCCTTTAGAAAGATCTATTTGAATTACCTTCTGACGTGGGGTGGCCAAATGCACCCTAGATGCACCCAAATGCATCTCTTTGATCTCTAGTTTCAACTGCATTTGTTTTTGTGTTTGTTTCGCCCCCCACACACACACACTTCTTAAACGTTCCGATAACAGTCCTGGGCACTAATAAATAGCTGCCACATTCCACCGCAGAACTGACTGCATCCCAGCAACATGCTATTTCAACCTGTCCCAGACATCCTCCATCTGCAGCAACCTATTCAAAGCCAGCCCAAAATTCCCATATGCTGCAGGTACACAGGGTGTGTAGAGGTCCTGCACCTGTCCACTCCATTGGCCTAATCCAGAACCCATTGAAAACGATAGGAGTCTTTTTCCACTGACGACCACTATGTTTAGGGAGTATGTGTTAATGGGCTTGTCAGTATAGCAGAGAAAGGCAGAACAAAATCCAATGGCTGGAAGTTGAAGCTAAACAAATTCAGACTGGAAATAAGGTATACATTTTTAACAGTGAGAGTCATTAACCATTGGAATCATTTACCAAGGGTTGTGGTGGATTCTCCATCCCTAGCAATTTTAAAATCAAGACTGGATGTTGCTCTAAAAGATCTGCCCTAGGAATTATGTTGGGGAAGCCCGTATTGTACAGAGGTCAGACTAGATGGTTACAATGGTCCCTTCAGGCCTTGGAATCTATGAACTCTAGCTCATAGGAGCCTCCCCTTTCCACCGAGCTCTCCTGTGGAGCTTAAGTGATGCGCAGGGCACTTTAGCTCAGATCCTCAAAGACATATAGGTGCCTAACTCCCATTGATTTCAACGGGAATTAGGTTCCTAAGTATCTTTGAGGATCTGGGCTTTCATGCTTGAGTGAATTTGCCTTTTAAGTGAGGGTCTCACTATATAAAGAACAGCACCTTGCATCCGATGAAGTGAGCTGTAGCTAACGAAAGCTTATGCTCAAATAAATTGGTTAGTCTCTAAGGTGCCACCAGTACTCCTTTTCTTTTTGTGAATACAGACTAACACGGCTGCTACTCTGAAGCTTGTATATTAATATGCACTAAAACAACTGGAAATTTTCATTCTGCTTTGCTATAGACATTGACTCTGAGTTCATTATAGGTGAGTTCCAAAAAGGAAATTGATGGCTTTGCACAGCTCCTCTTTACCACTGAGCACTTAAATGAGAAATAAGACACCTGGGGAGAGGAGGAGAAAGAGTTTCAGGAGGGCTGATTACAATGGTTGCAATATTGCTTATGAGGAGGCCCCAAAATAGGATTTTTTTCCAAGTGTTTAATTAATTCTGATTGCCAATTGTGTTTATACTGAATTGTTCTTGATTCCCTCTAAAATAATCCAGATTTTGGTGGTCCTGGCCCGGATGCACAAATGTGGTTAGACTCCTGACTTCTAATGGGTTTGTTGTGGATCTAGGCCCCTCTGTCCATTTTCCACTTTTCTCCTTCTTTCTCTTTCTCTTTCTCTGGCTTTGAGTACAGATTTTCTCTCCTTATTTAGATAATGGTTTGACTCTCAAGAGGGGTGGTCGTTTTGAGGAGGTATGGTTAAGAGACTGAGTTTTGAGAATGCTACGACTGAAAACGGAGTTGACTTATTCGGGTCTTTATTGCATTGCAAGGATGTAATTAGTCCTGCATGTCCATAAATACACATGATGTTGTGAAAAATACAAATTCCAGTGACACAATAGGGATCCTGTTGGTTGGGCTCTAGTTTTTTGCTTAAACCTAGACACCATCTTGAGATAGCAGTCACCATATGAGCAGCTACTTGGGTTGCTTTTTTAATAAAGCTGGCTGAAATTTTTCAAATGTTGAAATTAAGCAAAAAGGAAAATAATTTGACATATTTTTGTGTTTGTTGCCCCACCCCCCACCCTTCTCTTGAACATCTACAGAACTGGGGGAAATCCTTCTAATATTGACAATTGCAAATTTTTTAAAAATTGGGGGATTATTTTTAAAGTCTGGACTCTTTCCCTCTTTTTTGACCAGCTGTGCGTCAGACTAGCTCACCTGCAGACAAACAAAACTGCAAGACTTCTGGGGGCCTGAATGTCTCAAAGATTTGTAATGGGATACATCACTTTCACCTCTAAATCACTGAGTCTTAGCCCTGCCCTCGTATTAATGACTGAATTTTCTTACCATCTGTTTGATGGTCTCAGGCACATTCTTCATACTGAGCATTATGATGGGAAGTCCCAGGAGAGATAAGGTATTGAGGCTAAAGTCTTGCTCTGACCTCCTAGAACGAAGTTATTTCATTTTTGGATTGATGCATAGGAGCAGGCTGCTACGGGGAAGTTTGAACTGTCATGATACCTGCTCTGTGGCTCAACAGGTACCTTCAAGCACTCAGTGAGTACTTCATGCACCAGCTGCATAGAATTTTCAACAATAAGCCAGTATTTAAGCACTTAATCCTAAATATATCCCTGAAATCTCTACTCCCCCAGGTCTGATAGCTGTATTCACGTCAGGTGTATTGGACACTAAAATATCCCCCAGTGTGTTGGGATGCCCAGATGCTTCTCCTGGTTGCCTTTGTTTTAACTCCTGCTGGGATGGCAGCTCATGGTGTTGCTAGCAGAGCTGTGTGAAGCACTTCCATATATTTCTTCTCTGTGCCCGAGTGACCTCCATATCTACTCCTCTGCGGATACCATGTGTGTGCAGGAGGTGGGAGGGTCTGAGATCCAAAAGCTACATTTCACTTAGTAATTAATTAGTGATTCTTGACCCCAGGCCATTTCATCCCCCTGACAATAACAAGACTGCTGCCTTGTGTATAAACTGGACCCCTTGCCCTTATTACACTCATGCTGAAATCCTTTACAATAGAGACACAAGCAGCCTGGCAGTGGGTTCTCACACTTTAGACTCTTACTCAGGTGTTGCCCTTAACACTTCTCCTGTCCACACACAACCCCTCACCCAAGTGTGGTGGTGCTTTCAACCAAGGCTAGCAGGACATGCAGGTGAAAACCTTAGTGAGACTTTCACTCGGGCTGGTGATCCACCCACACTGTAGTGAGGACACAGGCTAAATCACGCTAGTGCGGATAGTCCTCCAATGCCTTCCCAGAATTCCCCCTGTGTGCCCGGAAGGACAGACAGAATCTCCCACAATCATGCAGTAGCTCCTAGTGTTTCACACAGGGGAGTACAGTACCAGTGAGGAAACGGTAAACCAGGTGGGACTTTGCCGTTGACTGGTCAGACCTAGGCGAGGCTAACCTGGTACTTAGACCTGGGTGCTGATCACCCAAAGTAACTCTGCAGTGAAGATGTAACTTGTAAGGCCACTGCTAGTGATTTATATGGTCAGAGATTTGCTTTTACACCTCAAATATTTGTAATCATTTGAAGCCTTTGAAATTAAACTAATCCTGTAATGGAGGCACTTCAGTTCTACTGGCTCATCCAAAGACATTCACAGAGGTGTGATCAGCCATGGCCATGTCAAGAAGGAACTCAATTACCAGGCACTCAGATAAGATTTTAAAGCCAGAAGGGACCATTGTGATCATCTAGTCTGACATCCTGTATGGCACAGGCCAGAGAACTGCCCCAGTTCCTAGAGCAGATCTGTTAGAAAAACATCCAGTCTTGATCTAAAAATTGTTAGTGATGGAGAATCCACCATGCCCCTTGATAAATTGTTCCAAGGTTAACTGCTCTCACAGTTAAAAGTGTACACCTCATTTCCAACCTGAATTTGTCTAGCTTCAACTTCCAGCCATTGGATCATGTTAGACCTTTCACTGATTGAAGAGCCCATTACTAAATATTTGTTCCCCATGGAGTTATTTATAGATTGTAATCAAGTTACCCCTTAACTTTCCTTGTTAAGCTAAATAGACTCAAGGAGCTCAATCTATGACTATGACATGTTTTCTAATCCTTTAATCATTCTTGTGGCTCTTCTCTGAAACCTTTCCAATTTATCAACATCCTTCTTGAATTGTAGGCACCAGAACTGGACACAGCATTCCAACAGCGATTGCACCAGAGCCAAACACAGAAATAAAACCACCTCTCCACTCCTACTTGAGACTCTTCTGTTGATGCATCCCAGGATCTCAAAAATTCTTTTGGCCATAATGTCACACAGAGAACTCATTCGCAGCTGATTATCCACCATGACCCCTAACTTTTTTCAGAGTCACTTCTTCCCAGGATAGAGTCCCTGGTCCTGTAATGTGGCCTATATTCTTTGTTCACAGATGTATATATTTACATTTAGTCGTATTCAAATATATATTGTTTACTTGTGCCCAGTTCACCAAACGATCTAGATCACTCTGGATGATATGAGGGGCTTCAGTGCAAGAAAATAGCTCTAAACACTAAAGATCCTGGAGTTGCTGAGGTCTTGTGCTTCAAGAGAAGAAAGGTGGTGGTGGTGGTAAGGCATTAGAATGGGATTGAGGGAACCTGGATTCATTTCCCAGATCAGCGCCAGACTTCCTGTGTGATCTGGGGCAAATCACATACAGCCTAGTCCAAAGCCTATTGAAGTCAATGCAAAGTTGCCTTTAATGGGCTTAGGATCAGGCCCTTAGATAGAAATAACCCCAAGAATAGAAATGGGACTGATTGCATATTGCTGCTGGAATTTCCTGTTGCATTTCCTGACTTCTTGTGATTTTTCACTGGGAAAATGTTCCACTAATGCAGCTTTTTATAACAGTGAAGAGAAATATGTTACTGCAGGACCAAGACTGCATAGCCACGCTTAAGTCAGGAAAATTAAAAGCAAGGCTAGATGCTCAAATCTGGCCCCTGCATACGTGCATCACATAATCCAACAGTAGGATCATCCACTGTGATCCACCCTGGTGCAATCCAATCCAATCCTACTGTAAGTAAAGTACAATACACTGCAATACAACACTGCACAATGCAATACAACATTACTATGTAGTAAGGTATCATGCAAGCAACACAGTACAACACAATGCAGTGAGCGCAGTGCCATGCAATGCAATACTATATGAAAGCATGGGGCATGACCTGATATAATATGATACAAACCCTTAGCAAATGTAATAAGAAACTTTTTTTGTTTTAAGCTCCCCAGCTGCATAGCTTTCGGGGAACATCTAGTCTCTTCCGTGGTTTTTCCTTTGTCATGTTTAGGAAGTTTTTTTGCATGTCATACCATTTTGTCTGTTTTGCTGAAATCTCTCTATGTAAAATGAGTGTCGGCGCAAACAGACTGACGTGTTGATACAGGTTGGCAACTGAATTAAAACGTTAACACATTTGCATACAGTTTATGTTGTGGCCCAATTCTAAGACGCAGAGGAAATGGGGAGGTCTGAATCTGACTTTATCTTCCATTGCTGCTTCTCGCCCTCATTCTTAACTTCTGCTCCCTGAACGCTATGGGAGAGTTGTCTGGATTTTTCCATTCAGGTTTGCAACAACAGGTCCATCTTGTAGATTTCATGCATTGTTTTCACAATCTGTGTTTTTCCCTTTCTTTCCCCCACTCTATCTGGTTATTTTTCTTAGCCTTCTCTTTTTCTCCTTGTTTTCAAAAGCTGCTGATGGAGCATTTTTCACAGTTTTAAAAACGTCATTTTGCTGTTGTGACAGTAATCCCATGGAAGCTCAGTGTTTTCAGTGCAATAATAATATTATAATAATACCCCCTAGCTCTTGTGTAGCACTTTCCATCAGTAGATACAAAGGAGGTGAGAGTCATTATTCTGGTTTTACAGATGGGGAAACTGAGGCACAGATTGGTGACGTGACTTGTCCAAGGTCACTCAGCAGAGCAGTGGAAGAGTCAGGAATAGGAACTTGGTCTCCTGACATCCAGTCCAGTGCTGTATCCACTGTCCCAGTGTACTCTAGGGCTTTTACTAGGGCGCAACTGTTAGCAGATATATAGCAGTTTGAGCTGTGCAAACTGGTTCAGTATTGAAGCCCATGGTTCCTCATGAGCACCAAACTACACATACTGCTTCACTGTTGAAGGGTCACTCATGGCTACTATGCCTTCCAAGAGTTCTACGGTATTCACTGGCTAAGAAACAGATATTACAGGGTAAATTCTGGGCCTCCTTTTAATCTCCGCTATCCTGCCAGAAATCTAAGGGCAGGATAGTTGAAGTCCTGATGTGAAAAGCCCAAGATAGAGCTGGGTGAAAGGAACACATGAACAGAGCAGAGCAAAGGGCAGCAATAAACCCAAGCCACAAAATTCAGATTACAAATCTTCCTAAAATTGAGAGCTGCCCAGATGCAAGGTTTAGGCTTGGTGCCTACCTTTAATAGGGACACTTCTTTTTTTCTTATGTACCTCCTCTGAAATGCTTAATACTACAGGGAGACAAGCACTGTCACTTCAGTTCTTGGGTTTCCTACATCGAAATGTTGGCTGGAGTTTGCTAAACTTGACACAGTGGTGTCATCTGTGCTGGGAGAGTCAGGAATTCCAGTGACTTGCTATGTGCATATCATGAAAGGACTTTCCAGATGTGACCTCCAAAGACGCTAATAAGCAATGCCAGAGCCAGGCTTTCTAGTATCCTCAAACTTGTTGGCTTGCTGCTTATACCCATGTTTGAACAGGAAATGGATGTTGATGCTAAATTACCAGACTCACCTTCTCTCTACGTGTTCCAAGTGAGCCGTTATATTGGGCTAAGAGGAATGGTAAAGTTGTCAGCTGTGGTTTTCAAGGGACCTAAAAGAAGTTAGGTACACAGGTCCCTTAGAGTCCTGCAGGGAGGGAGGGAGAATAAACCTCTGCTATTCTTTCTAGCTAAACGAATGGGATGTGGGGGGAAAGCACACTTGAGGTCTTGTGGTCTAGTGGTTAAAGCATAAGACAGGAAGTCAACAGCATTGAGTTCTTTTCTATGTTTTTGCCACTAACCAATGGGCCAAATTGTGATAGCCTTGCCTGGAGTGGTATCTTATTATATGAGTACTGAAATCAATAGCAGCGTGACTACCCCTGGAGTAAGATACTACTCAGTATGAGTAAGGATATCAGAATCTGGCCCTATTGATTTAGATAAAGTCACTTTGACCCAGATCCTCAAAGCTATTTAGGTGCCCAACTCCCATTTGAAATGGAGGGGGGTTAGGCGCCTAAATAACCTTTGACAGTCTGAGCCTTTATATCTTTGCCTCAGTCTCCCTCTTTTGTAAAATCTATCCCATGGTGGTTTTGCGAGGCTCCGTCCACTAATGCTTCAGAATCATAGGATGGAGGGTGATTAAAGACAAGCCAACTGTTATGGTGCCTATGCTTGAAATGTGGTGAAAATCTAACAAAAAGAGACCATTTTCATTCTGTCCACCCTCTTTGGAACAGAACAAAACTCCAGTTTTGTAGCATTTCGAATGGTTCTTCAAATAGTCATGTATCCAGTATTTTACATGTTCGTGTGCTATGTGGCTTTCTGAAATGTGCAACTAGTTAATAACTGCTGTCTGATTAAAACAACTGAGCTACAAGGAGGCCTAAAACACCAGCGGCCTTTCTAGGTCCCATGCGAGCTCTAACTCGCTTGCCCCATCTGCATCTGTAGGGTGGGGGAGAAGGCTGTTCTCACTGCCAGACCTTGCCCTCCTCCTCAAGCTTTGGGAATGTAGCGGGATGGAGCTCGGTGCTCAGTTGCTTCTGAGCCCCACAGATTGCTAGGCCAACAGTGGCTCTAAGAAACCTGAGAGACAGACACACTCGTACATCAGGGTCTCTGTTGACAAGGTGGCAAGCAGGAGAGGGGAGCTGGAGTGGTTTGTCATGTCAACATAACCCCGAGATAGCTTTGTGTAGCCTTATTTACAGGTTCCCTGTGCTGTTTCATATGCTGGTAGGTCTCTAACGAGAAAAACATGTTTGTGGAAATCGTACACAAAATGTCCGTCCCCGTCCCGCCCCGGCCAGAGCTTTCCTGAGTGTTTATTTTGCCGGGTTCGGGGTGGGGGTGGGGAGTGCTGCAGCAAGCGCGCGCAACCCGCAGAATCATCAACGTGTTTTTTTAGAAAAACGTACAGTTTGACTTCAAAGTGAGTGTTGAACAATAACCGAGTGGGTGAGGATGTAGGGCAAGGGTGGCAGGGTTTTGACCTCCAAAGGAGTTCACCCACGACACTTTTTCCCCCCACCATTAGCATTAGATCACTTTTGTGTTGCATTCCTTGTGGCTGGTACGCTGCAAAGGCTGTCTGCGGTGCTGACGGAGGTGCAAAAGGCAGTTGATTTGCTCTGGTTTTGCTCATCCTGTGGACGGCGAGGCAGGGACAGAGTTCAGGTTGTTTGTCCGACGTTATAACCGTGACTTCCCATTGCTTTCTAACGTCTGTTAATTTGGGCCAAAGCAAGAACTCAGCTTTGGGTTTCTAGGTTTTGTGGCCCTGACTCTAGTGCTCAGGACATGTGATTATTCCATTCCTGGCTCTACCTGCATGACCATGGACAAGTCACTTAATTGCTCTTTGCCTCAGTTTTCCCATCTCTAAAACTGGAATCATGAGACTTCTTTTGTCTGTTGGGTCTAGTTAGACTGTAAATTCTGACTTTCTTTCCTCAGTGGGAACTGGAATTTAAACTGTGTTGTCAGACCATATATCTCAAGATATATCCGGTTTGAAAGCATACTCATGTGCTATTTTTTTCAGCTAATATAGATACAGCTGTGATGAGCACTAACCAGGCAGGCAGACAAAGAGATTAGATGGCTTATTTCCAATGGAGCTAGACACACAGACATGGCCTACACACACACAGAGTTGCACCAACATAGTTAAAGGTGTGATTTTTAAACCAATTTAGTAACTGGTGTAAACCTCTATGTGGACACACTTAATCTGATTTAGACCTGGCTTATCCAAATGCAGCTTGGGACAGGAAAGAAGGAATCCCATCTAAACCATGGAGTGGCAGCCCAGTCATGCTGGCTAAGCCCCTTTTTCATGGGGGAATGTCTGGTCCATCCACTCAGTGGCAGTTGCACAGCCGATGCCCTCCCTCACCTTCCGTCTCAAGCCCTACCCTATTGTGCATCACGAAACCCTGTGCCTCTCGCTTCCTGCATGTCCTCCCCAAGTCCTGCCCCTCTGCCCAGGCAGTAGAACTGCCCTCCATACACCTCACAGCAAGGGCAAGATTTGCCCCTGATAGAGAGCCCAATTCTTCTCTCGGTTACGCTAGCAGAAAGGCAGTGTCCCACCATCGATTTTGAAGGGTCTGCTCCGGCTTTACGCTTGTGCAGTTGAGAGCAGGATCTGGCTCTGAATCTCTGGTCCTTCCTCCTGTTCCAATCACAGGAACCATCAAGGAAGCGAATGGCTGAATTCTGAAATCATTTACAGGCTAATTAGAATAGGAGCTCCAAATTGCCGCCAGGGCTGTTGGATTTTTTTTTATTATTATTATTTTTAAACAGCCATAATAAAGAGGGGAAGTTGAGACTGGGCTGGTAAGACTGAAGGAGCAGGGAGTGTACTGACTGTCAGAGGTCAGCCTCCCTATAGCCCTGTGATCAAAGGCTGCTCTCAGCAGCGTGAGTTTATAGGCGGCCAAGACAAACAATGAACAACTTTATCTCTCTGCAGGAAAAAAAAAAAAAAGAAAGAAAGAAACCTACGTTCCAGGAAACTATTTCTGGACTAGACAAATTTTAGTTGCTCTCTCTCTCTCTCTCTCCGTCCGTCTCTCATAATGAAGTGCTATTTCTAGATTAACGATAACAGTAAGACAGCAAAGAGAAAGACCAAACGAACACAATGCGCCATGTCCTCAGCTGGTCTAAACTGGCGTCGCTCCATTACAGTCCAAAGAGCACCACCGATTTACACCAGCTGAGCATCTGGCCCCGACCATCCTTATTGTAAAAGCACCAGGGGAGCGCGGACTGGAATCACGGCCAGTCTGATCCATTTCCCTGAGGTGCTGCCTGCTTTGTTTGCAGCTGGAATGTTGCCTCTTCTCTTGTCCCAGCTGTGGCCTCGTGCGTCAGCTGGTCAGAGCACAGCTGGCCAGTTTCAAATATGCTGATTCCAGTGCTTTTGTTCACTGACTAGAGTGTGCACAGTGAAAAAAGAGGAAAAATATTCTCCCAATCTGGATCCCAGAGAGAACTTACACAGTTCAGAGCTTTTTCCTTCCTAGTTGTTGGATGAGGGACCAACCTTCTTTAGGGTTCTGGGCTCCAATGGACAATGTAGTCATTTAGCTGGGAGAAAAGTCAAGTCACTAGATTCCAACCTTTCTCCTCCAACCCCCATAATGGAAATGGGTCAGGTTGCAAACTTCATAGCCAAGTTCAGGTCTGGGTTTGGAAGGGAGGGAGATTGTATCAAAATCTGGAGAGTATTTGGATTGAAGTCTCCACTTTGATCCATTTTGGAGAGCAACACTAATCACAAATAGTTAGATCTTTAACTGGTGTAAATCAGTGTAGCTCCATTGATTTTAGTTGGGTTATGCTAATTTACAGCAGCTGAAGATCCCTACCTAAATTTGAATCTGGATTTCAACAGCCTCTTCTCACTGAATCTCCTGTTTGGATTCAGGGTGTGGTCCAGTAGAAACATAAACACTTGTTATGAAATTCAGATCTGGATTTTAAACCATCCCAAAATGTGTGAGGTGTTTGCATTTAGGATTCTGGCTCCTCTCTTCCCTGCTCCCCCATAGCAAATACAAATGTCTCAAAACTCTATGTGGGCAATAAAGGTTTGCTTGTGGTCCCTAAAAAGATTTATTCTTACAATGGACAGGGATGGGTAAGTAAAGTCAGAAAAAACTTCCCTCTCCCCAACTTCACCTAGTTTCAAAGGCAAACTTGAACCCACAGCTTGAGGTTTTGTTTACTCATTATTTTCAGTTTTTGAACTAAGTACTTCTACCCTTCCACATTCTGGGAATGGAAAATTTGAAATACCACGAGAAAGTCTATTGTTCTGGAATTGCCAGCTGGAAATACAGGCAGGAAGCCCTGAAGTACTTGTGAGAGAACCTATTGTCATGGGATTCCCCACACAACTTTGTAGACAGGTCTGGAGAGTTAGGAACTTTGAGTCTTCTCAGATGCACTCTTCATAAGCAGTAGCCACTTGGGTTTGTCATCTTGAGCGGTAGGAACAGAACCATGAGACATGAGAGGAGTGGGAACGGGACTGTCTTCAAACTTTAATCTTTCAGTCCAGTACTAGCCACTGCTGACTGGAGCAAGCAGTGGGTAATAATGTCTCTCTCTCCATCCTCCTTTTCTCTCTCATTTTAGTTCTGCATTTGTACAGCACCCAGCAAAATGGGATCTTGGTTCATGACTAGGGCTTCTAATTGCTACAGTGACACAAATAATAACATAGTAATAACCCATTGAACAATACAAATACCTAGCACCTTTCACCCATAGAGCTCCAAAGTGGTGTAAACAGATGGGTGTTGTTAGCCCCATTGTACAGATGGGGAAACCAAGGCACAGCGAGGCCAAGGTCCTTACCCAAGCTCACACACTGAGTCAGTGGCAAAGCCAAGAATGGAGCCCATGTCTTCTGACTCCTAGCCCTCCCTGTAGGCCAAATCCAGGGACACTTCCCCTCCCCCAGCCCCCAGACTGAGTAACAGGCTGTGCACTGGGTATCTCCACAGAGGGCAAGGAGAAAAATATCCTCATCACCAGGCTACTTCATCCCAGTGGCTGAAACACTTGTTGGGCCTCGCCATGGTCAAAGGCCCATAGGACTTGCACTGCCATCCCCTCCTGTTCAGGGAGTCCCTGCAGTGCTTGGTTCCTTATTGCGCCATGCTGGAGAGCATATCTCTTGGGAAACCCTGCCAGTTCTAGCCCCCTCCACCCTAGCGTAACCACACAGGTTCTGCTGCCAGTGGGCTCTGCACAGCTGTGGAGGAAGGAGCTCCATTTCCCACTATATGAACAGCTGCCCCCCCACCAGAGTTGGGCCCCGCAGTGCAAACAGCTTCCTCTAACAACCTGAATCCTTCCCTGCAGATACGTGTAAACGAGCTTCGCCGCTTTTCAGTGCGTGCTGGAGAAGAGTATTCATCCTGTACCCCGGTCCTGCAGCAGGGGTTTGTTCCCATGCGCACCACTGGAGAGAGCAAATCCATCACGCCTAGTGCACCCCTCACAAAGGGTCGGATTCTTCTCACAGTTAATAACTCCATTGGAGCCAGTGGAAAACCGGGAGCTGCTTTAAGTGGCACTAGGGCCCAAAGAGACTCCTGGCATGACATGGAATTAGAGCCACGCAGATGGCTATGGAGTAGCAGGTCCACAATCCCCAATTTATTCCTTATCAACATTAACCAGTCGTCCATAGTTTAAATCAAATTTGCTCAGACATAAGCTACCTAAGATGGGGAAGGCTCTTTTCCAACACTGGAGTTGTTGTTTCTTTGTATTCCCGTAGCTCTTAGGAGTGCCACTTGCGGCCCCGGGCACCATTGTGCTAGGTGCTGTACAGACCCCCCAAAAAAGACACTCCTTGCCTGCAACTGTTTGCAATCTGAGACAGCAGGTGGATCCAAACATACGGGGGAACACAAGGAAACAATGAAGCTATGTCTATACTACAGACCACTGGCGGTGACATATAGGGTATGTGTAGCTGCTCTGGAGGGCAAGGGAAAGGGAGCTGCTGGAGACTTTCCCTGCCCACTGTCTTCCCACTGCCAGAGCCTTTCCCTGCGACAGGGAGGTAGTGGGACCCTCCATTGCTAAAAGTAGCAGCAGAGAGACTGGGGAGGCGCTGTTTGAGCATGTAAAGAGCAGTGTACGGTACATACCCTAAGGGTTTGTATGTGTCTTTACGCGCCTAAGCAGCACTTCGCCTTCCACACTGTTGTTTATACCTGTGCAAGGCAGGCGTGCAGCATCACGCCGCCATAAGGTGTATGAGTGAAAACGTATCTTGTCTGGGTCAACATGATGGGCAGTGGTCCCAACACACCAGCTGCCTAACCATTGAGTTTCTTGTAGGCATCATGGAGGAAGAGCATTTGAAGGAGGGATTCAAAGGAAGACAATGTCTAATAGTGCCTACTTCTTATATAATGCTTTGCATTGGTAGGTCTCAAACTCCTTTACAAAGGAGGTCAGTATCTTCATCCCCATTTTACAGGGATTGGGAAACTGAGGCACAGAGCGAGGGAGTGACTTGCCCACAGTCACCCAACAGGCTGGTAGGAGAGTCAGAGCTAGAACCTGGGTCCCTTGACACTCCGTTCAGCGTTCTGTTCACTAGACCACACTGTTTCTGCAACAAAGGGGTTTTGATCGTCAGGAATCTATTACAAAACCCCAAATCAACAGAAGTTATGCCAATTTACACCAGATGAGGATCTGGTCCCAGTGCTTTGACCCCATCTGGAAAGAGAGACGGGCTGATTCATTTAGGAATGCCTATTTCTGTGCAAAAGCGTGAGTGGCGAGTACCAAGGAAAAGCAGAGGGGCTTGCTGTGTATTTTTCTATTCCAGGGGTGTTTCCACCAGCTAGCAGAGAGTGGCAGCAGCAGGTGAAGGAGATAGAGCAAAATAGCAGGAGCGAGACTTTCTGCTCTTTTACTTTTCCGTTTCTATCTTCCCTCTTCTTCCCCGATCTCCATCCTTCCACTGAACCCCATGGTGAGCTCGACGGTGCACAGTGAGTGTCCGTGAAGAGAGAGCGTTGCTTTTTTGTTTACCTAATGTTTTGGCATTGGCTCGGTTGACCCAGACATGTTAAACAAGCAAACATGGGGCTGATTTTATTTTAAACCCACTTTATTTTAAACCCACAAGCCACTCATCCCAGTGCCTTCCCATATGCACTGTTAGCTTTTAGGCTCCGTGCTTTTCAGGTGTAGAATCCATTATTAATTTGTCTGGGAGTTTCAAAGGCACCTAAGGAAGGGAGATGCCCACTTCCTATTATATGTCAATGGGATTTATGTGCCTAATTCCCATAGGCTCCTTTGAAAATCCTAGCCAAAATGCATCTCACTTACTTAGCACCTTTTAGGACAAAGGTCTGAGCGCTCTGAAGATGTCAAGGGATGGATTCTGATCTCACTTACGTGCTGTGAATCTAAAGAAACTCCAGTCAAGTCAATAGGCCTGATTCTCCATGCTAAGCACCTTGTGTAGTCTTTTATCCTGTGTAAAAATGGCCAGATTCTAGCTCACACTCTGGATGCTTTGCACAGCTCCAACAGGTCATCAAGTCCAGCACCCTGCCCTGAGGCAGGACCAAGTAAACCTAGACCATCCTTGACAGGTATTTGTCTGACTTGTTCTTAAAATCCTCCAATGGTGAGGATTCCACACCCTCCTGGGATCTTATTACAGAGCTTAACTACCCGTAAAGTTAGAATGGCTTTCCTAATGTCTAACCTACATCCCCCTTGCTGAAGATTGAGCCCATTATTTCTTGTCCTACCTTCAGTGGCCATGGAGAAAAATAAGGGGAATCCCTGAATGGTATAACTTTCCAGTCCGCAGCATAAAGCATTTGGCTAGGAAAAGGGGACATAGCGGGGTTGCTTGTGCATTCTGATAGGTTACTGGGTAGATGGACCGTTGGTCTGACCCTGGTTGGCCATTCTTACATTCTTAAATATTCGCAAAAAGAAAAGGAGTACTAGTGGCACCTTAGAGACTAATAAATTCATTTGAGCTTAAGCTTTCATGAGCTACAGCTCACTTCATTGGATACTGAATGCATCCGATGAAGTGAGCTGTAGCTCACGAAAGCTTATGCTCAAATAAATTGGTTAGTCTCTAAGGTGCCACTAGTACTCCTTTTCTTTTTGCTAATACAGACTAACACGGCTGCTACTCTGAAACCTATTCTTAAATATTGTGCACACAATAGGCTAATGCCTGGAGACATATGTTGTGCTGGGTGTGAATGTTGCTTTACCATATGCATTCCTTGCTTTTCAGTGTTCATGTTGCATGAGAAAATAAGCTTGACAACACTTAAGTCTAACTTAATTCAGATTTTTATGTAGGATAAACATATTGCCCATTTGCAAAATGTGGCTGTATAGTAGGGTTCAGATGTTCATCAATCCCAAAGTTCATTCGTGTTTTTGTCCAGATTAGAACTGGTCAAAAATGTATTGTCTTCATCAACAACAACAGAAGAAAATGCAGTATTTTCATCTAAAAAAAAGTCAGCCTTTGTTGCATTTTCATAAAAAACCCCAAACCCTGGGTTTGTTAGTTTTCTGCAGACAAAAAAATATTACTTTTTTGAAAATCAAAAAAAAGGGGGGGGAAGGGGTTGATTTTTTTTTTTAAAAGAAAACCTGGAAAATAAAATAAAAATAAATTTTCTCACAATTTTTCTTTTTAAAAAACAAAGTGAAAAGTTTTTGACCGACTCCACTTCAAACCCATCTCGGTGAGTAAATGAACATCAACACGCCCAACAAAACAATGCTCAGCCGGTTTTGCTGGATTTATTCAAATGTCATAAACTATCCCACTGCAATTTCTTTTGGTACAAATGTGTTTTTCATTTCACATGTTTTGCTGTTTAGGATCTCATAAATTCTTCGCTAGATAAGAGACACTTCTGTGCTTTCTCCTTAGGTGCACTCAGTTTCTGTCACGGCCTTTGCGCTGTATTTAGGCATTTATTATTTTGCTCATTCGATTTTTTTATTTACAAAATGTTTAAAAATACCCACCCCCCTCACTCCTTCACTGTCAAGAACCACGAGAGAGAGGGAAATATGTAGAGCTCATTTATTTTTAAGTAACTGTAACTAACGGCTTGATCAGCTAATGTAGTGGAAAATATGCAAACTGCTCGGAGGAGAGTGGATGTTAAAAATGTAATTTACCCATTATTGAGACATCTCTTTCAACTCTAATGACAGGATGCATAACAAACATGTCAAAAACTTTGTTGCTTCTCCAAGCAAAACCAAATAATTGAGTTTCTACTCAGTGACAGTTCTGCCCTTCCTGCACTCAGTTCCTTGTCTGTTTTACTGCATCTCTTTTCACGCTTTTTTGTTGTAAACAAGTTGATTTTTTTTCTGAAGGGCTAGGGAAGGGGGGGAGTTTCCGGGTAGTTAAGTCTCATTTACTTCATTCCCTGATTGGGTCAGAAAATGAGCCACCTTTGTGCTCCCCAGGTCAGATCCTCAGAGAGTGTACGTTGGCATTACTCCACTGACTGCAATAGAGCTATGTTCTGTTGCACCACCTGAGAATCTGTCCCCCATATTTTGCAGGGGCCTGCCCAGCCCTTGGTCTAGGTTAGGGCAGTCCCAGGGCATCTCTGATTGATTTATGCATGTGCCCTGGGAAGCAGACTATCCATAGTGCCAGTCACTCCCCAATCCCTCCCTCCCCCCAGCAATCTACCCACAATGCTAAGGGCTGGAATTAGAGCCAATGTAGTGCCCTTATACCAACTCTAAACTATCAAGGGATATTATGAAGGACCTATGGCCCATTAATCTATCTCCTAGGTGGTTATCTGGCCCCTATTACTTGTAGTATCTCTGTGCCTTACAATACCCCATTGTACAGATGGGAAACTGAGGCACAGATAAACTAAATAATTTGCCTTAGGTCACACAGAGAGTCTGTGGAGAAGCAGAGAATTGGACCCAGGTTTCCAAAGTCCCAGGTTAGCATCTCTAACCATTGGATCATCCTTCCTTTCTGTTTACATCCAGTTTATGTCCTGAGCAGTACAAAGAGTCCCTTAGTGTAAATGGGAATCAGGCTCCTTATGCTGAGCCAATACCTGACAAGGAAGGCAATGACCAGATCTGTGCGACTCCATTTACTGCCTTGTCAGCTGGGGGAGCACTCTAGAGCACTAGGAGATGCTCCCCATTCCCAGGTGCTGAGCTTGCTCTTCCAAGGGACTCCCTGCTCATACTGGTCCAAGGATCAAGAAACCGCAGTCAGGGCCTGAATTCAGATTCTCATCTTGTTGGAGTGAGTTCAAAGCACCAAGCCAGCCTGCAACTCTTCTTTCTGCTGGAGTTGGGAAGGGGCCAATTAGACTGTTTTATTTAATGCAACGCTACAACAAACCATTCCACCCACTGGTGAGATCTCTGGAAAACTAGCTACCCAAAGCTCAGAAACTTGCAGCCTTCCGCACTAATGCATAGGCCCAGCTGGCTTGAGATTAAAGAGAAACTCTAAAACCTAAAAGCATCTGAAATCACCCCACAGCTCTGGCAGAAAACTCCAGCCTTTGTTGACGCAGGAGTCTTGGAGCTGCTGAGAACCATAGATTAATATTCAGAACTGAGTCCCGTCATTAGCGGTTCATTGTTAGTGTTTCTTCCTCAAATGTCTAAGAACCTGAGAGGGGGGCACCTCCAGATCCGAGCTGGGCCGGAAATAGTTTTCCCATCCTATGAAAACTTTTGAGATTTTAAAAAGTTGTTCCATGAAAAGTCAATATCTCAAACACTTTCATGAACTGGAATATTTGGAAAAATTTCAGTTTGCATCAACTGAAACATTTAGATCACTTCAAAACATCGAGTTTGGAGAGATCGTGGGGAAAAAATTAGGAGTGCCCGTGGCCATTTGGTGTATGACAACGAATGAAGAGGGGGAATTGAGAATGGGTTCCATTCCCATGTCACCTGTGTGACTCACATGCAAAGGCAATACTGTTGTGGTTTTGGTTGCTTGACGCATATTAATAACTAACTATTTTACCTAAGTGGAAAATGTTGGGATGGGAAAGAACTGTAGGCTAGATTCTCAGTTGACGTAGATTGGCGTAGCTCCATTGAAGTCAATGAAGCTAGCATGATTTATGCCTGCTGAAGATGATGTCCTACGTTCAGAAGGGACCACTTGTGCATTACTGCTTTGAACATTCAATAATAATAACCCTGTGCATTATACAGAGTTCTTCATCGGAAGATCTCAAAGGACTTTACAAATCTTAATTCAGATCTGCAGCAGCCTAATGAGGATTCATTAGATTTATCTATTATTTTGCAGAGAGGAAAACTGAGTCACAGAGAGTATGGAAATTGCTCAGTATCATAAAGCAAATTAGTGGCAGGGCCAGGATGAGTAGCTCAATCTCCTGACTGCCAGCCCTATGCACTAATCAATTTGCCATGTTGCCTTTCTCCCCTTCACAACCCAGTGAGCCCCTTCAAAGGGACATGCAGAGGGGAAGGTAGAAGATGGTCATAGAGCTGATGTTTACCCCCACTTTCCACATCTAAGTCAGATCTGTAGGCGCAAGCTCCCCACTCCTCGTGGAAATGGAGGAGAGAATGGAAGCTTAAGATAATCAAAGACCACCTGAGACCTGCAGGAAAATAATCAGAAATATTTTTTTTTAGAAACCATTCTGCTTCGATGGATTTTCTTTCTTTCCTTTTTACAGGGAAAGAGAAAATTTTTTATTTCCTAATTTTTCATTTGTTTGCAGTATATGCCCCAACTGAGAGCCTAGTCTTTGGTGATGTCACAGATCATCATGATCACGTCACAGTGGTTATAATCTCAGCTCTGGAAGGTCGGAATGACCTAAGGCAAACAAAATTCCTCGGCCTGATTCTCATGTACGTTAAGCTCCTTTATACCCCACTGGCAGCATAGAGGGGCATTAAAGTAGGAAAAAATGTACATTACCCCCACTTCCTAGAGGGGTGCAAAAAGGCCTTAGTATAAATGGGAATCAGTGCCCCAGTGTTCATGTAAAAAGTTCCTTGGTGGAAGAAAAATATATATAATATCTACACTTGCAGAATTGCTTTTCAGTGGCATCGTATCTTTAATCCACTGGAATCTGTTTCTATCAATGCCTCATCCTGAAAACAAAAGTAGAAAGAGAAGAATCAAGAACTGGCAAACTTGGCTTTAAAAGGCTTTTTTAAAATATACATAAAGCAAGAGGTGAAGAGAACAAAAGGGGTAATGGGACCCTGACAGACAGTTTGCATGCCATTAAACCTGCCTTTCAACCCCTGACACACACACACACACACACACACCCCACACACAAACGGCAATTATTGTTTAAGGGGGGAAAAAGTGTTTTGATTGTGAACATGTGTGAATGGCAGTTTCAGCCACATAAAACTGATGCCCACAATAAATATATTTGTGTAGCAATTAATGTGAGATCACAGGCTTGGCTTTTGCTAAACAGTAATGTCAGCATGGGGTAGATTATGTGTGTGAAAAATCCAGTTCCCAAATGTGGAATACATTGGGATTGCTGTAATTAAGCATTTTGTCATTGAAAGGCAAAGCTACCTTCACTTCAGCTGAGGACTGCATCTAAAACACAGTTTCCAAAAATTTCCTTTCCTTGGCAGCTCTTTAAGGAAACTTTATGCAACAGGAATTTCAAGACACTTGTAATTAGATCATTCAAAAAAAAAACCCCCCAAAAAACCATGCATGGGGCATTTTTATTTTGTCTCTCAAGTAAGAGACAGCTAATTTAAATCTCTCTTTATTGTAGCAGGGCTTATCTCTCAGGTTTGCTCGGTTGATATATCTTTTCCATTAGGTTTCTGTTAGGGGTTTGTAGTAATACTTCTGTGAATCCAATACTTTTTGGGGAAGTTTATTACAGCAGCTGTCAAGGCAGAGTTGAGGCATCCAAAAAGTGCAGGAACACGCATTTACCACACTTACAACTCCAAGAGATTTAGTTACCAAGTACTGCTGCAATTCTTTTTTCATATTCCTTGTGGTCTTATTAACTATGTGGACTCGAGTAAAACTGTGGTCCCCGATACTATATTTCTGAATGTGTTTTTCAGTGAAGCTGAAGTGCAGTGAGGCAAGGTTTTTGGCAAGCATGGAGTTGGCTGAGGATTGTGTACAAGGTAGGGGTGTGTGTGTGAGAGAGAGGGAGGGAGAGGGAGAGGCTGGGGGCTTCATTCATTATGCTCTCCCTCCACACACAAAGCTATCTACAGACCTATCAGGCTTTCATCACCCAAATGTGATCCAAGGGTGTTCAAAAAGTGAAACACATCATAAATCTGTAGGTCTGGCCAGAACCTGGAAAGTTTTAAAAAGCAGTGTAGGGGCAGGGGTGGGGAAATAGAGAGAGAGGGAAGGGTTGATCAACACACTGTAGCTTGCAGACGAAGCACCTTTCTATGGCTTCGTGTATCACAGTCATATTTTATCTCAGTATTAGGTGGGACAATTCCCAACTTTTTTTTCCCCCCTCCAAGGGAGTTAAGAACAGATGTGTCCCACATTGTAAATGTTGACCAGCTGAGAAGAATGCCTGGATAGCTTTTTGTGTGTGTGTGTGTGTGTGTGATTTTCTTTAATGGTTTCCCCAGTAGTGACGTGACTATCACTTTAGAAGGAGGGGTGCACAAATCAATCTTTGTTTCGCTTTCCATTGCTGCTGCTCACTTCAAGTTGTTTTCTACTGATTCTTAGCCAAGCTTGTTGGAATTGGGAGAACATTGTGAAAGACAAATAAATAATAGTCCAGCGTTCCCCCCCTTTTTTGGGTCAAATGAAACACAGACACACTAACACATTTATTTTGATTTAAAATAGAGAGGGACAGACTCTGTTACCTTGACTCATGCTGAATAGCACCTTGTTCCAGAAGCAATCTCACTGGAGTCAAGGGATTAGATTCTCAGTTGGTGTAAATTAGCAGCCCTTTATTTGCTTCAATGGAGCTATGCTAATTTACACCAGTGAGGACCAGGCCCAGAGAGATTACTTGCACTGTGAGGAACAACTCCTCCTGAGAAGGAAGGCTAGCAACATCTGGCCCATGGTCGTGTTCATATTAGAACTTCTCTTTGCCATTTGTGGGTCTGCTTCTCCTCTCTAGTGTAAATCAGGAGTAACTCTATTAAAACAGTTGTACGTTAGAGGAAAATCAGGCCTCCTATAGGTCCAATGTGGGCCAGATTTTTGTTTTAGGAACAGCCGTGAGTAAAGAGTGCCATCTCCGGGAAGCATTTTGCCCCAGACACCTCTGAATCTGTTCTTCCCTTGCTTCCTCCAAAGAGGTAGTAATTTGCTGCTGACTTATACCAGGAGCAAACTATAATGCCCACTCCCTCCTCCCTGCTAGCTTGACCAGAGAATAGAGGCATTGGGCAAAGGTTCCATCCTTTCCCTGCACCTCCCCGCCCATCTACTGCAGGTAAAAGGGGGGCAGACATGTGGCATCCACCTATTCCTGCATTTCTAGAGCCAATATCTCAGTTGCCCATGTAGAGGTTAAAGGAGGGGTCCTTAAACAGGCATGCAATCCATGTCAGTCTAGCCCTTCGTGGTTATCCTGGGTCATTGCATAACGCAGTGTGTGCTGCTTGTTTGGATTTAATGTAGCGGGTGAATGACCCACATTGTTTCTGTCTCATAAGGGTTGTAAATTTCAAATTTCAACCAAAAAAACTGGGGGGAAGTGGGCATGACAACTTTTTTCTCTTCTATGGACTCTACATTTTATCCCTTTTACTCTTTGTGAAACGTGCTCAAGACGATCATAACAGCCCCTCGTGTATTTGTCATTGAGGATTATTTGCACCTTTCTCCGTTACTTTAATTCCATGCTCGAATCGATTATGATGTGTTTGCTGTGAAGAGTTAGTAGCTGACATTAGACTTTCATGTTATGTTGCTTGGTTACCTAGATCACGTGGCATTGTTCCTGATCTCTGATTGGATGGTAACTGACCAACACTGCAAAAAATGCAAATTTTGAATATTTCAACCAACTGTACCACGTGAAATTCTCTTTTGGGGAATATTCTTGTTGGTAAAATTCAAGCTCCCATGTGTTCATGGAGAGGAAACATGAAAGCTCACAAACTGGCCTTTGAACCTGAATGAATATTCATAGAAAAATTCCCCCCTCTTCTCTCTGCTCTGTGCATAGTAGGCCAAATCCTGAAGTCCTTGTGCAGGCCAAGATTATGCCTTGCAGCTCCATGGCTCCACAAGGTGATAAGGATACCGCAGTTGAGTCCCATCTTTTTCCAGGTGCAGCAGAGCACAACTGTAGCTCCTGTACTCCAGTGAATGCAAGGACTGTGGCTTCCATGCATCCTTAAGGAGGCAATGGTTAGAGGAGTTTGAAACGAGGGGAGCTCCCATTACCCCAATTCAGGAGGAAGGGGAGCTGTGCAGAGCATTGCTTATCAAAGCCAAGGAGTGGAGAAGGAGCTATCCTCTGCTTTTTAGCTGAGGAGGGGGACCTGTACATCTGCCCTTCTCCCCTTTCCTTTAACTTCTCTTCCAAATAGCAAAATGTCCCAAAGGGGGACACAGCCAAGGCCCTGCCCCAGGTCCCATGCACTGGGCTAGGGTAAGTGTAGATGCATATTTTTTAGGCCAGAAGGAGCTATTACAGTCATTTAGTCTGAGCTTCGGCCTAGCACAGGCCAGCAAACCTCACCCAGGAATTTCTGCTCGCATTAGTTGTATCGGTGTAGCTGCATGCCATGAATGTAGCAATGGACACGTTCACCCTGCAGAGGGATGGGGCTGGGTTCTGTCCTCCTGAACTGCCCGGGTGTGGTCAAACTCTGCGCTGCTTCCAACACGGGGCTGCCCTGGACAGCACGTTTGTGCCTTCTTAATCCTTACCGAAACAAAACACCTAGGCCCCAATCCTCAGAGGTATTTAGGCACCTAAACCTCATTGCAATCAATGGGAATTAAGCACCTAGTACCTTTTGAAGATCTGGTACCCACTGAATAAAGTTTCGCTTTAGACCAGAGTGAGTGAGAACTGAGTCAGGGCCTAAAGATTTGGCTTCGTAATTTATTGCTGGATTGCGTGCACGCACATGCATATTCAGCAACAATCCCTAACGAATTTTCCTGAAAATTAATGAGGCTTTCTTTCCCACATGCTAACCAGGCTGATCTTCCCCCAGAAGCAGCAGCTCTGCACCCCAAGTGAACTTTTGAACTTTACCCTTAAGCTCCAGCAAATTCGTTATTTTTGACACGCCGTACATGAATTGTTGCCTATATGAAAAACAGATAGATGTCTCCACTCCCTCCTTTGCAATGTCTCTAGGCAGAGCTCTCTGTCCTCCTGCACCAAGCAAAGTGCTCAGTGCCTCCTTTCAGGGGAGCTTGCGGAGGCAGAGATAGTCCTTTGACAGTACAGTGGACAAGTGCCATCCACAGTGAAACCAGCCTGCCATCTGGTACGCTCCTTGATCAAGTTACAGGAATGTATTTTTCTTGAGCCTGATTCTGCCTTGTTTTCTAGAATATTTCTCTACGTGAACATCAGGCTTCCCTTTGCTTAGCTTCAATTCAATCAGGCAGAGATATTAATGAGTGAGCATTGTGTATATTTTCAGCTTTCTATTTGTGGCCAGACCAACTTTTGGATGGGCTGTGTTCCAATCCAGCATTCCAAATTGTTCCAAGCATTTACTGACTTCACCTTCCCAGCAGGTGTCGTAAAACTCAGAACTAGATCTCAGACCCAAACTTCCCCAAAGTTCAGAGGCATTTGGATATTGTCTTTTGATCCAGCCCAGTATAGAGACCGGGCCTTGTTCAGCTCACGCTTGCACAGGTGTAACTCAAACAAACTCTGCTGAAGTTCACAGATCTGCACCTGTTTAAAAGCAGCGTGAGAAGAGAATCAGGCTCTCAGGGACTTACCATGAAGTTCAGATCCAAACTTTCCCAAACTTCTGGCTCATTTGGAGCCATGGCTTTGGCTCAGGACAGTAGCTAATATTTTTCTCTCGTTTGTTTGTTTTTTCCCTCTGAACCTTACCCCATATGAGATTTATTGTGAAATCTTCATTCCTTGACTGCCACAGTGGTCTTGTCTACACACACATTTGCACTGGTTTAGTTGAACCAGTTTACATTAGCCAGTGTGGAAATGCTTATTTCAGTTTAGCTTAAATCAGTTAGGAATCTGGTTAAAATAACCTGAAATAAGGCACACTGGGAACAAAACAAAGAAGTGTCCATACGAGGGCAGGCACCAGTTTACCTAAATCAGTTTTAAACCAGCACAACTTTCTTGTGTGGACAAGTCGTAGCCTTTGTTTAAACCAAAACGAGAGGGTCCGCACAGCCTTTTGCACCAGCAGAACTGAAACTGTTTAAAATTACACCTTAAATTAAACCAGTGCAACTCTGAGGATAGACAAGCCCTGAGGTAGACCGTTTCCCATTGTAAATGTTGTTGGGGGATGGGTATATCTGTTATATTTATACCTTCTCCACACAACCCGCTCCCCTGTGTGAAGTTGGTTTACATTAGGTCTGAAGAAAGGTGTCCGACTGACAGCTTAAGGGACTGACACTCGATCGTCTAGACAGTGCCTGTGCAAGCAAGGAACGTTCCCTTGCTGGCGCCCCTTGGCCCTGATCTGGATGGGTCACCTCCAAGGGAGTTTGGTCTCCATCGCCGGTTGGCTCTCTGCAAAGACTGCTGACCAGGGTATCAGCTAGTAGGGATGGTGGGGGCGGTGGGTTTCATTATGGGCCTGTCTGTCTGAGGAAGTTCTCTGAGACCGAGCTCCTTTACACCCCACCCCTGCGTCACACAGAGCGCGGCTGAACGTGGTGTTAGAGAGTCAGTAATTGGCCCTTTTCAATATCCAGTCGCCATGTTGTATTGGTGAGCTAGATCCATGCATCCATCCAGGGAACCAGTCAATTTAGGATCTAAGATCTAAGCTGACGGAATTGATTCTTTGTGAGTTCTTTTAGCTCAGTTTCTTATTTCTTTTTCATATGCTGCATGTTCTCTCCCCCCACCCCCACTTTATCCCTCAACTTCCTTAACCATTTTTTTGGGGGGGAGAGGGTGAAGGATTGTGTGTGTGTGTGTGTGTAAATAATTCCATATCTTGTAGTTGGTGGTGATGCTGGAGAGAGAGGTGTGGGGGGGCACCTGTGCACTCAGTTAAGGGTCCAATTGTCCTCTCATTCCTCCCTGTAATTATACCAATGATCTATCATCCCCATAAGCTGCATGTTTATCCATAGAGGCTAGAAACCTCTCCCCGACCCACCTGCCATCTCCGGCAATGAGTGAGGCGAGCGCCCACAGCAGACTCCCCCAAAGCAGCCGGATGCAGGGAAACGAAAGAAAGCATGTGCCGAATTAGACTGGGGATTTGAACTTTTAAGTCTCCACTTGCTAAGCGTAACTTTTCAGTTGGGATTTGACTGATCCAGTAGCCACAAGCTACCCTGGTGAATGCCCGTATGTCTTTATGCAGCGTTTCTGGGAACTTCAAGCCGATACAGCCCCACATTTATTCTGAGCCTCGATTCATTTAGCATTTGCAGAGTGAACTATTCCAAGAATGTGCAAGAATCCATCCCTAAAAAGGCAGATGGAGAAGAGAGGTTGGATGGGGGAGGAAGAGAGGGCTTTACAGTAAAACAACATATCCTCTTGCAGTTTACAGCAGCCTTCCCCCTCCCTCCAATCCAAATACCCCTGCATGACCTGAGAAGTTTTCTAATAAAATATAGATGTAACTTTATCTAAAGTAAGTGCTGCAAATGTACACTGGATAACATGTAATTAATAACAGAAAATAAAATTTCCCCTGTTATTAAAGCAAGGCCCCTCTTGGCCTTTCACCCTCATATAAATGTCTCTGGTTTTATGATAGCAGTGGACAAAATTAGAGAGAGAGCGTGCGTGTGTGGCAGGCGAAAGGCTCACCTAACCCTTGCTGGAATTGGTTTAGTCCCCTACCCCCACGGTTTATATGGAGTTCAGCCCCCAGATGAACTTAATCAGTGTATGAAACTGATCTGGTTCCTTTGAGTAAAGGTTCTGTCTATATATCTTAATGTAACTATATCTATTTACACGGACAGACGAGGAGAAAGGGGGTGAGCATTTCTGTTTGGAGTCCCTAATGCATTTCCAAGCTCGGAGAGATGCTGGAGGAATGTATCAATATTTAGGTGTCCATGCAGCATGCAAGTGGGAAACAAAGAGCAGCTGAGCTGCACTGTAAGGGGTCGGCGTTTGTGTTGCAATGCAGTAAATCCGTGGTGCTTGCAAGGGGATGGTTCCTCTTTGGAAAGAGTTTTCCTGCTTCAGCCTTTGCAGACAGTTTTGCTTCCCACCAGTGTGCTGTGATTGCTGCCAAACATACAGAAAGGGAAGAAAAGGGAGCAGGTTAGGGACCTCATGTGTTATCAGCAAGGACTGTTTTTTTAGTCCATACTGTTTGTAACTATCTCCCCTCCCCCGCCCCAGTATGCTCATGATAAGTAATGCTATCTAGCTCTAAAGGTCACCAGGTTCTGTCTGATGTCTAGGCTTCCCTTCTGATTCATTATGTTTGATGCACAGCTTTTCCTGGTGTCAACTCAGCCAAACCTTTGGGTTAATGGAAGCCACACCGTCTCCTTAATCCAGGAGTTTTGAATTTTTGTGTTTGTGTTGGACATTGAGGCTGAGGCGCTGTGGAAAAACCTGGTCTTTTAGGGTCAGAGAAGTTCCTTTTGATCATCATCAGCAGTGTTGTGACCCAGAGGTCATACATTTTCCACCAGATCTACCAGACAGCTGCAACCATGTCTGCTTGTTCCCCCTGCTGAAGTCAGGCAATGCTTCTCATTCCACCTCCCATGGTCCGAGGGAACCTGATGTTCCCCTTCTGCCCCTGGCTTTCCAAGGACTCTGGACCATGAGGGACCATGTCCTGTCATCCCATTAAATCATCTGGATACAATCCCCCTCCCAGACACACACACCCCACCCTCCCACTGAAAGGCACCATATTCAAATTTTAGTATCTTCCCAGCATGATTTTTTTCCCCGTTGGTGATTTCCTGAAGGCACTAAAAGAAGCAGAAACGTTGGAATCCTTTAGGATTTCGAGCAAACCTCTTCCTTTCCATTAAGGATGGTGGGACAAGATTCACCTTAACTACATGTAGTGGAATTGCCAGGCTTCAGCATCTATCATCATGCATCCCACTGCTCGCTACCTTTCCTTTTCTCCCCCACCCTCTTTCTCACATACCTTTTTTTTCTATAATATGCATATGTCTGACCCATTTCTCTAACTAGTATTTGTGAAGGGCTAAATATGTGGCACAATGGACATGCATTACTAAATATCTCGTAATACACAATAATATCACACCCCCACATTTTGATGACTGCCCCAAAAATGCAAATTCGGGGCATATCACTTTCTGGTTTAATAACAGCAAAGAACCCAGAGCTCTAATAGCGGGAACCTGCTCTCTGTATGGGGCTAAGTGACAGTGAAAACATTCATCTTGCGATAAGGGCATTTGTGGATGTAGCTGTTAGAAACAAATCTTCTCTGATAGGGTCGGAATGGTGCTGGCTGGCATGTGACACATACGGGTGCAATGGAGGGAGAGATGAAAGGAATTTTGTGTCCGTCCTGCAGGGCTGGGCTACTCAGAGCTACTACTTCCATTCGTGTCCAACTCAGCAAAGGGGGTCAAAAGGGCTGGGCCTTGCCCCTCCTTCTAATTCCTAGAGAGGAAGATGGTCCAGTGGTTAGAGCACTAGCCTGAACTATGGGAGGCCTGGGTTCAATTTCTGATCTGCCACAAATCTCATGTGTGACCCTGGGCAAAGCATTTAGTCTCTGTGCCTCAATTCCCCTCTGCAGACTGGAGATAACAGCACTGCCCTGCCTCACAAGGGTATGCCAGTTTACACCACCTGAGGATCTGCCCCTTTATAGAGAATCTAGAGAAAATTACCTTGGGAATGACATTTGGAGGGATCTTCCACACCTAATAGTCCAGAAGGACTTGAGGACCTAACATTCATACAGTCAGAGGGGAAGATCCTCAGCTGGTATAAACTTGGCATAACTCCATGAATGGATTTGGAGCTGAGGATCTTTCCCAAAATGTCCATATTGCTTACACGGAGTCTAATCCTCTGACTGTTTACAATGATTCTGCCATAACTCCATTGACGTCACATGAGTTCATTACTCCTGGTTTACACTGGTTCAAGCGAGAAGAGAATTAGGCTCCATAACGTTTTGTAGCATTTCTGTGTTCTCACTAGCTAGTAATAAGGCTTGCTGCCTGAAAGCAATAGGTCTAAATTGAGTTTGAGTATGTCTACACTACGAAATTAGGTCGATCTTATAGAAGTCGATTTTTAGAAATCGATTTTATACAGTCGATTGCATATGTCCACACTAAGCACATTAAGTCGGCGGAGTGAATCCTCACTACCATCGTTAGCATCGACTTACGGAGCGGTGCACTGTGGGTAGCTATCCCATAGTTCCTGCAGTTTCTGCCGCCCATTGGAATTCTGGGTTAAGCTGCCAATGCCTGATGAGGCAAAAACATTGTCGTGGGTGGTTTTGGGTACAGGTCGTCAGTCGCCCCTCCCTCCGTGAAAGCAATGGCAGACAATCGTTTCGCGCCTTTTTTCCATGCAGACGCCATACCACGGCAAGCATGGAGCCTGCTCAGCTCAGCTCACTGTCTCCGCTGCTGTTGTGTCCTGTGTGCTGCTGTCATCATGCACCGCTTCTGCTGCAACCCTGCTCTCCCTGCTCCCCAGCGACGAGCTCGGGGGATCCGTTCTGGTCCTCCTGGGTGCCGTACGACTGCAAACTGTCTTCATCCACCGCTTCCACTGCAACTCTGCTCTCCTGCAGACGCCATACTACATGGAGCCCGCTCAGCTCGCTGTCACCGCTGCTGTTGTGAGCGTTGTAAACACCTTGCACATTATCGTGGAGTATATGCAGAACCGGGCAGAATCCAGCATGAGGAGGATTTTGATGAGGACATGGACACAGACGTTCCTGAAAGCAAGGGCTGTGGCAATTGGGACATCATGGTGGCAGTGGGGCTTGTTGATACAGTGGAATGCCGATTCTGGGCCCAGCAAATAAGCACAGACTGGTGGGACTGCATAGTGTTGCAGGTATGGGATGATTCAAGTGGCTGCAAAAATTTTGCATGCGTAAGGCCACTTTTCTGGAACTCTGTGAGTTGCTTTCCCCCACCCTGATGTGCAGGCATACCAAGATCAGAGCTGCCTTGACAGTTGAGAAGCGAGTGGCGATAGTCCTGTGGAAGCTTGCAACGCCTGACTGCTACTGGTCAGTCGGGAATCAATTTGGAGTGGGCAAGTCTACTCTAGGGACTGCTGTGATCCAAGTAGCCAATGCAATCATTGATGTTCTGTTATCAAGGGTAGTGACCCTGGGAAATGTGCAGGTCATACTGGATGGCTTTGCTGCAATGGGGTTCCCTAACTGTGGTGGGGCGATAGACGGAACGCATATCCCCACCTTGGCACCGGACCACCTTGTCAACCAGTACATAAACCGCAAGGGGTACTTCTCAATGGTGCTGCAAGCACTGGTGGATCACAAGGGACATTTCACTGACATCAGTGTGGGATGGCCAGGAAAGGTGCATGACGCTCGCATATTTAGGAACTCTGGGCTGTTTGAGCAGCTGCAAGAAGGGACTTACTTCCCAGACCAGAAAATTACCTTTGGGGATGTTGAAATGCCAATAGTTATCCTTGGGGACCCACCCTACCCCTTGCTCCCATGGCTCATGAAGCCTTACACAGGCAGCCTGGACAGTAGTAAGGAGCAGTTCAACTACAGGCTGAGCAAGTGCAGAATGGTGGTCAAATGTGCCTTTGGACGTTTAAAAGCTGGCTGGCGCTGTTTGCTGACTAGCTCAGACCTCAGCGCAACCAACATTCCCATTGTTCTTGCTGTGTGCTCCATAATATCCGTGAGAGTAAGGGGGAGACGTTTATGGCAAGGTGGGAAGTTGAGACAAATTGCCTGGTGTCCGATTTTGAGCAGCCAGACACCAGGGTGATTAGAAGAGCACAGCAAGGTGTGCTACGCATCAGAGAGGCTTTGAAAACCAGTTTCATGACTGGCCAAACTTCGGTGTGACAGTTGTGTGTGTTTCTCCTTGATGCAAACCTTTATTAATTTAAAAAAAAAATGAGATAGCGGACAAGGTAGCCCGGGTGGGATGGGGGAGGAGGGAAGGATAAGGCCACATTTTTTATTGTAGCCACACTAAAAATCAAACTGTTTGAATGACAGCCTTTGGTTGCTTGGGCCATCCTCTGGAGTGGAGTCGCTGGGTGCCTGGAGCCTTCCCCCCATGTTCTTGGTCATCTGGGTGAGGAGGCTATGGAACATGGGGAGGAGGGTAGGCAGTTATACAGTGGATGCAGCGGGGGTCTGTGCTCTTGTTGGCTTTCCTGCCGCTCCAACAGATGCTTCATCATGTCTGTTTGCTCCCCCATTAGCCTCAGCATCATGTCCTGCCTCCGCTCTTTGCACTCACTTAATTCTTTCCTGGCCTCTGCCACTGAATGCCTCCATGCATTAAGCTGTGCCCTATCAGTGCGGGAGGACTGCATGAGCTCGGAAAACATGTCCTCGCAAGTGTGGGGTTTTTTTACCTTCTAGTCTGCGATAACCTCAGGGACGGAGATGATAGGGGGAGCGTAGAAACATTTGCACCTGGGGGGAGATAAAAAGGTAGAGTAAAATTGGGTTGGCTTCTTACGCCTTCATAACATGTGGGAATGTTTTCAAACTGCAGCATCCCCCTTTCCCAGAGCAAGCAATGGATTGAGTTTCACATTTAAAAGGAGGGGCTGCAGTATTCGGGTAGATGTGCAGCACACACCTACCCCCACCCCACCGCGTGGCTATTCTCCAGGATGATCCCTTCACCCCTCCCCCCTGCCGCGTGGCTATTCTCTGGGATGATCCCTTTTAGCCAAGCACAAACAGCCCAGCATGAACAGGGTCCTTTTACTGTTCCCTTACATAGAATCATAGAATCATAGAATATCAGGGTTGAAAGGGACCGCAGGAGGTCATCTAGTCCAACCCCCTGCTCAAAGCAGGACCAATCCCCAATCAAATCATCCCAGCCAAGGCTTTGTCAAATTTACAAAAATTCCCCTCTTTCAACCGGGTGACCATGAACACTATTGCTTTTAAACCCTGTACTGTAGTTACAAATGTGCACTCACCAGAGTGCCTTCTCCAGCTTCAGGTTCGGGGATCCCGCCTTGGGAGGGTATTGGCTCCAGGGTGGTGATAAGGTCCTGGCTGCTGGGGAGAACAGATTCACCACTTGCCTGCTGCGCATTCTCCTCCTCTTCATCCTTCTCCTCTTCCTCATCCACAAAATCCTCCTCCGTGCGGCGTGAGACTCCCCCCTTGCAGGTATCCACAGACAGTGGTGGGATAGTGGTAGGGTCCCCCCCAGAATGGTCCTTGCTGGAGCTCGTTTGCAATTCTGGAACTGTATGGTCACCTGTGCTGCTGAGTGCTGCTGAGCTCGCCACGCTGACCAAACAGGAAATGAAATTCAAAAGTTCCCGGGGCTTTTCCTGTCTACCTGGCTAGTGCATCGGAGTTGAAAGTGCTGTCCAGAGGGTCACAATGGTGCATTCTGGGATAGCTCCCGGAGGCCAATACCGTCGATTTGCGACCGCACTACCCCAAATTCGACCCAACGAGGTCGATTTTAGTGCTACTCTCCTCGTTGGGGAGGAGTACAAAAGCCAATTTTAAGAGCCCTTTAGGTCGACGGAATAGGGTTGGTTGTGTGGACACAGTCATTTTTAAATCGACCTAATGCGGCTAAATTCGACCTAACCCCGTAGTGTAGACCAGGCCTAAGTTAACTTCTGGGTGTGGAAAGAAGTTGTTTCGGAGATGAAACTTAGGAGGAACCATGACCTGCTTTCAGAACATTTTCACTCCCACCTTCCATTGCCAAAACAACTTCCTTCCACACCCAAAATTTAATGAATGAACTTAACAAAATGTAATGAAACAGAAATGAGAAATTAAAGCAAAGTTGGTCTACATTACAGTTCCAATCAAGTCAGGCAATCTGGTTAAGAACATGGTCATCTTGTTTGACTGATTTCTATAATAAAGAATATACATGTGTTAATAAGCAAAGGTTTCTCTTAGTTGATATTTGTTTGCTTATTTGGTGGTGCTAATATAAATATCAGTAAAAGGGATTGTTGTTATTCCTGGGTCCAGTTCAAGCTGCACAGTAGGAGGGGTTAAGTCGGCCATATTTATAGTTATTCAAACTGGAATATAGCCAGGACACAAGGGCAAACATTGCAGTTCTTGGGGAAAGTGCCATGGAATATTTCATGATCATACATGGTCATGACCTCAATTTTACATCTCATCCAAAAGGCATCACCTCCCATATCACAGTGACCCCAATGCAATATAATAACTGGATATTGAAAAGGGGTCTATCTGCTGAATCATTTGGGTTAGTTTAAACTGATTCCTAATTTATTTAAACTAACCCAAACGAAGCCATGTTGAAAATAAAATAAGTGTCCACAGTCCTTTGTACTGTTCTAATTAAATCAATTTAATAGCACACCTTTAGTCACAGTGGTGCAACTTTCTTGTGCAGGCAAAGTTTTAATACTAAATTCTCTTGTACAGTTTTCCTAAAAGTGTGATCTTGGAATTTTTCTGTTAAAATAATTGTGCTAATATTTATTTTTAGCATCAGATTTAGAAGGCTAACTCACATAACTTTTTCAATGTACAAGGTCTAAGCATGCGCACCTTTGTTGCACCCTGTTGTTAGCCTCTGTAATTACAGGCTAATATTTATTAAGGACTTAATATTTAATAATACTTAGTCCTGCCATGAGTGAAGGGGACTGGACTAGGTGACCTATCAAGATCCCTTCCTGTCTTATGATTCTATGATCCTCTGACTAAGGAAAAAAGGGAGAATGCTGTCAGGATTGGATTTGGGATTTTTGTGCTTTCCATTTACTTAAATTTCTGAAGGTTCACCAGGGCAAAACTGCAATTGATTTATGTTTAGGTAGAGAACCAAAAACAATAGACACAATAGTGAAATACTTCATAAGGTTTCATCTTGCAAAATAGCAATCAGAAATGCTACTCATTGATTTCATAGGCCTGTGATTCTGATGGGTCACTTCTTGATTCCTGATGAATATAGATGGTGTGTAGGCCCATGTTCACAACATAACAGGGCATGCATGCTTTTCTTTAATTATTTCAGTCACAACCAGGATGAGTGAGCCCAGCTGGTAGGTACGAATCAAATATGTACAAATATGGTTCATCTTTCTCAACATATGGAAGCCTGAATCTTAGAAGTAGTGTGTGTCTCTCTCTCTTTCTCCCCCTCCATATGTCTAGACTAGATATGTGGACTGTTTTGATCGACTGATAATTGTCTAGTGTGTGCTAGCTAAACTTGACCTAAACTCAACTTCTTTCTTAGTGTGGATGCAGGGTAGCTCCTTGAGGCTTCATTTATCTGGCCTGGACACCTTCAGTTAAGAAATAGGTGGCCCTTTCTTCTGTTAAGGTTATTGTATTGGCCTGGATATAAACACTCTGGTTCATTTTGGAAATAGCTGTTCTTTTCCCAACTCAGATTTCAAGAAAAACCCGCGTTCAGAGCTGTAGGAAGGTAAATTTCACATTGCATGAGGCTTGATGCAGAGTTACACTTTTAAGAGGTGTTGCACTCTTGGAGCTAAACTCTATTTGCTCTGATCCATGCTCAGCAGCCTTTCCCAAAAGGCAACTACCAAGATATGTCAAAACACTATTGGGGGAAAAACTCCTCTGAGGGAGGGAAAGGAGTAACCATGTCAAATCACCGCAGAGCCAGCTTGAGCAAATTGAGTTTGTCTAAAATTCATTCAGCCTTTAAGGTTTAATAGAAGATGAAAGTCTTAATGCATCACATGCCGTGGAGTAAATGGATACTTTCCCTTTAAAAGGCCCCATTGATGGTCTGTGATGGGGAACAACAGTTGTTATGATTCTGAAACTCCGAATGAACCCAATTCATCAAGGCTGAGATGATGTGAATCCTGTGCCGTGTTTGGTCACCTTCGCTGATATTCTATCCTTACCCCTGTGTAGACTGAGGCCTGATTGATGTCCGCGATACACCCAGTGTTCAAGGGAAGGCAAAGCCAAGTCAGTAGGCCAGAGAAACAAATTAAACCAAAAGTGTGTGGGGAAAAGGAGATCAGTTTCAGAAAGGGGGGGGGGGGAGCGCTATACCTTGGGTGCTTGGATCTGGGCACAGAGTTGAGCAATGCCAGAGAAGGATCCCGGGGGGGTGTAAGTGTGAGGGAGGAGGAGCGAATTTCCTACGGGAAGTTCAGCGTGAGATGGCTACACCTGCCTCCCTCGAAGATTTCGCAGTGCGAAATCTGTCGCAAAGGGCAAGTTCGCAGCCTTGAGTTGCTAATGTCAAAATAATCTCCCAGCCCTCCTCCGCTCTTAGGTTACAGCCCGCCGTGGTTGCCTTCTGCCTTGCCTCGGAGAAAGGGCTCTGGAGGGGGAGAGAGCCCCGCTACGTCCCGGAACTGCAAGGGCTATTTCAGACGCGAGCTAATATTTCACACCCACCCACCCACGAGCTTTTATCTGCCCGACTCTTCTCTGTGTGTTTCGCAATGGATTTCCACGTGTCGGTCCTTGGTTTCATGCCCTCTCCACGCTGCCAAGCGCTGGACAAGGGTTCGCAGTTTGGATCTCGCCTTGTGTTTGCTCTGCACGCCCTCTGGATTTCACCAAGCGCGGGGGGCTCGGGCTGAATGTTTCTAAGGCCAGACACAGCGCTGGAAAGCAGAATCGCCTCCCATTTGAGACAGGACTTCACTGCCCCCTCGACCCCCAGATATTCCGTAGCAGAGTGGGACAGATAGACTCGACTGGGGGGTGGTTAACTGCCAGTCAACACATGCTTGGTTCCCATACATATTTGAGGCCAAATTCTGCACTCAGTGATACTCTTCGGGACCCCATTCGCCTCTCTCCGGAACCCACCCACTAGAATAACACCCCGCCATTATATTCCCCGCTCCTCTAGGGAGAGATTTGTTCAAGACAGCGTGGTACTGAGAAGTTTTCCCGTCAGGTTTATGAGATACTTGCTAGCGCATGATGCTGTCCCCTTGGGGGTCACTGGCTCTGACTTCGTTAGGGGAAGGATTGGGCCCTTAATTTTTTCCCCCTATCAACTGGTGGTTCAGAGGAGGGGGGCGCGGCTGGGGAACAGACCTTGGAACAAAACGCCCCAGGGTCTAACCCTGCATTCACTTCCCATTGCGGTACGCTCGGATCCGCTCCTTTCCCGACGCGCACACGTGTGTGGGGGGAAGCCCGTGAGACCTACGGCTTCGCATCTGGTTCTAATGCTTGACTAGGTAGTTTTATTTCTGCTCCGCTGTCTAATATAAACTGTACCGTTACGGCACACGCAGCGGAGTCCGGGTCGCCTCTGAGCTCCCCTGGCAGGCTCCTGAAACCTTGCTGGGTGAGGGAAATCTGCCCGCGCCCCTGCGATCTGAGCAGAGAGGCTCCGCTTTTCGGCTCCGCCGCGTTCGTGCTCGTTTTTGCTGCAGTTTATATTAGAGCAATTTCACACGGCTGCAGCGGGACGGCAGATCTCCTTCCTGCAAGGGGCTGCCATTCCCCTCACGCCGTTTGCTGTGGAGGTCGCCAGCCCGGGACTGAGGAGGTGTTGGAAGGGGCGCTGGGGAGACCCATTTCCCATGAGATGCGTTGGGAGCAGGGGTGGCTTGGCTAGGCTAGCACGCAGGACGACAGCCTGCGAAGGGTCCCTCGGGCGAGATTTTTGCCTCGCAGGAGCCCTGCGATTAAGGAGGCAGCTAACACATCGGCACAACTGGCCCTTTCTTTGGCCGACTTCAAAATCTGTGTCCAACTGCTCCGAGCTGGCGAGGCTTTGGGCAATTCGGTGGGTAACGGTGCAGTGTTAGTGACCCAATCCATTCACAAACGCGAGGTTCCCCGGTTTTCGGGGTCTGGGGGGAGGAGGGAGTGATACGAGATTGTATTTAGCCTAATTTTGTTACCGTTTAATACAGCATCGCTTCATCTCTGTAATAGCTTTCAGAGTGTCTGCTGGGGGCGGGGGGGGCCGAAAGCCTTCCGGAAGTTGCATTCTGTCAAGATTATTTTTCATGACTGATTTTTTTTTTACAGTTAAAAAGAAATAAATACTGTTAATCCGGTTCAGTGAGGGGGCAAAAAGCCTTTAACTATAGATATATTTAACTCATTAAATTTCCTTTGAGGGGGGAAATATCGTGTACTATAATTAATTGCATGTTTAATAATGTACCTTTGACCGCTTCCTTCTTTCTTTGTCAAGCAAAGAAAGTCACTGCGGCTGACTATTAACTAATTGTTTGGACAATTGTTTTTTTCAGCGGGAATGATTTGGGAGATTAAACATCGTAAATAGAAAAGGCTGAAGGAGGCTCTATTGCGATATCGCAAATGTATCTAATCTATCCGTCCCCTTTCCGGAAGAGTCCGGGGATCGGGGAATAGATTTGCTTGGGAACAAAAAAAGAAACGGGGATGTTTACCTACCAGGTGTATGTAACTGACTCGCATCAGCTTTGAACGTCGTGTTTCCATCCCTTCCCCACCCCCCCGCCCCCAAATAAAATCAAAATAAAACCAGGGAAATAGCAGCGCTTCTTAAATATAAACTTGGATACTTTGAATTCTTCCTCGATTCTTCTCAGAATCAAGTCGCTGTGAACAGCATTTACCCTTCACATGCCTAGGTCAGGGGAAGGGGAAACCCTGTAACGGCTCAGCTTTGATCGCACACCTGCAGGAATGGGGTTTCGGTAGAGAAGGTCTTCTGGAGATCGCGTTGAGCCGAGCGTGTGTGGAAGCGGGGGCGCTTGGAGTTCCACAGGGCAGCTCTACGAGGCGGGGGGAATAATGCAAAACAAGCCCGTGGGGGCTGCTCGCGTCTTTCAACTGACATTGCTGGGGGGGGGGGGGCTCTCCAGAACAAAACGTACAAAATAACAACGCCGAGACCGTGTCTGTGCAGCCCCAGGGTTTGCATCCGGGCGGCTGCCCGTGTGGCTGCAGAACAAGCGGGGTTATTTTCCGCTTAGTCCGGAATGACTTCGGAGCGCCTGAAATGGACCAGCGGGTCCGTGTCTGGCCCAGTGACCCAACGCTCCAAGTGCGCGCGCCCGGTCCCCCTCTCCCCCCAGCCCTGGTGGGCTAGGGTGCACCGGGCAGGCGTGGGGATGGTGCAATGGCTCAAGACCCATTTGGGATCCCTGGACACTGCTGAAGGGAGCCCTGCCCTCCCGCAGGCTCGAGGGAGGGAAATGACTAGCTCCAGTCCCTCCCCCGCCCACGCCGAAATGAATTTACATCGATTTTGTTGCTTGCCCAGAGTCTCCTACGAATCACATTTGCTGAGCTCCCCCCCCTTTAACTTTTCTTCCCCCTTCTCTGTCTGCCGCTGCCGCCTTGCAAGCCTGCATATTGTCACTCAACCGCAGAGCCCGCTCCAATCGAGGCTCCTTTGTGTTCTTTCAACTCTCTGCCTAATTGTATTCCCCAATGGATTTGCTTTGATGGATTTACCTCCTTTTATAATTTCCAAGTTATGTATCCTGGTTTTGCCTTTCCAACACTTCATGTGGAAAAAAGTGCCCCTTTTCTCCCCTGCACTGGAGCTGCGTGTTGCCGGGCTTTCCAAGGGGGGCTGCTAGGAAGCTGGCGGTTTTCTTTTTACCTTGGCCTTGTTGTTTTCCCTTCACGGTTCCTCCCAGCCACCCCCCAGCCCCTCGCCTCCGCGCCTTCCAACAACTGGTTAAATTTTCACACGGCCATAAATCACCATGTGTTCCAAAGGCAGGTACGGTAAAAAATACATCGCAGCATTCCAAGCCAAATGAAAAATGAGGAATTTGGTGAATTAAAGGGTAGATTTTTGCCCTCCTTATACACAAACATCCTCTATGAAGAGTTTTTAAGGGGATACAATAATGATAAAGAATCCTATATTAGATATGCTTGGGGGGGGGGGGGGGAGATTGGGAGCTAGGGAAGAAATAGTGGGTCTTGGCCTGGGTCTGGCTGAGCAAGGAGACTGGGAATGGGATGAGGAGCCCTGGGACTGCAGGGTTAGGAAGTAAGTTATACATGTTCCCTCTCGCTCTCTTTTTGCCACATCTCTATACATTCTGCATATGCTTGGTATGCCAAACATACTGCCGTATAAGTTTCACAATGAATGTATCCAGATCTTAGTATTTCTGTCTATATCTGTCCACCTCTGCACTGTATATATGTGTGCATGCTATATGCACATAGTGCTTATGTGGATTGGATCAAGATGCTTGAGAACTGAGACTTGGAGCTGGAGGGGGGGGCAAAAGATTGGGACTGACTGGGCAAGGAGACCAGCAGCTGGAGGAGATATGGGGACAGGGTGGGCCTGGAAGTCAGTTGGGGGAAATGAAGTTGGACAAAGAGCTATGGCTGGAGACTGGGATTTACTGGGCTAGGAGACTGGGACAAGGAGATGGGGGAGATTAGGGTTAGGAGTGGGAGTGGAGAGATTGAGATTGGATGATTAGTGGGAGGGAGTTATAGGAAACTGGGACCGGCTGGGCTAGGAGCCTGGAAGAAGAAGCTTCCAGGGGAAGCTGGGATGAAGAGTCTAGGGTGGGATGCTGAGATTAGGACCTGGGGTGGGGAGAAAAACTGGATGTCAGATTGGGACTGACTGAGCAAGGAGACTGGGGATGGAGTGAGGAGCCCACAGTACAGAACTATAGCCTGGAATTGGATAGTCAAGGAGACTGGGACGAGGATGATGAGCTGGGGACTGGAAAAAAGACAGGATGGGGACAGGTTACGGAGGATGGGGCAGAAGGCTCTGTGCCCACTGGAACACACTCCACTCCAGATCCTGGAATGAAACTCGAGATTCCACCATTCTTCTGCTGTCACCAAATATCTGTGAAACCCACTGGCAAAGTGGGTGTCTCATCATGCCCCTCTAGTGCTGGTCCACATAGAGGATGACAACTTACTGTTGCTATGAGCTAATCCATTAGCTCCAGTGGGAGAAGTATTTGTGGTGGCTCTCAAGGTTCCAGCCTCTCTGATGACCCAAGTGGGTGTAAATATGATGCCACATGATGAAATTTCAGCTTGCTTGTAAAAAGCATGTTAAATTACACTGAAAGAAAGTTAATGTTGTGAAATCAAGCACTCAAAAGTTAAGGAATACCAGAATGAGGATTGCCTGTGCAACCATAACTTTGTGCCGGTGGGTGTATGTATTATGATACCATATTTAATTACAGGATCACATACTGCTTTTTCTATGGGAGCCCTGACTCATTCAGTGCACAGAATGGGCCACGCTGTGGAGATGAATCAGAATAGCCTAGGGAAGAAGATTATCTGTTGGGCCCCTGCCTCCTTTGTTGCAGAAGTTGGAAAGTGTGTCGCAAATGAAGTAGGGAATTGCAGGAAGAGAAAGGATGATCTCATGGTTCAGGCAGTTGACTGCTGTCCTGGAGAACTGGATTCTAGCCCTGCCTCTGCCACAAAGTGCCTATATGATGCTAGGAAAGTCACTTAAACCAACCTTGTCCCGTGTTGCCACTACCTGTGGGTTTCTCCTGTACGAATACCCAACCTGAGACCTTGATTTGCAGAAGGGCTGAGCGCTTACAGCGGCGACCTAAGTCAATGGGCAGCTGAGCGCTGAAGTGCTGTACACTGTGGAGCACTCTGAAAAATCAGGCCCTAGGCGCTGTAAATTGGGCACACCAAATTAGTGGACACTTTTGACCTTAATCTCTCTGTGCCTCCATTCCCATCTGTAAAATGGAACAATAGCACCTGCTCATTTCACAGGGGTGGTGTGAAAATAGATTCATAAAAGTAATCAGATATAATGATGAGCATCATACGAAAGCCTATGAGGATTACTATTAATAATAAAAAATAATTCATAATGACAGTACATAGGGCCACTCATTGAACAATAAGAAGAAAACAAACGATTGAATAGCTGCTCATTAAGTGAGTACCATCCATCTCCCTGGTGGGTTTGTCATTAAAGAGGGTATCATAATGCACGTGCATAGCGGAGGAGGAACGGATTCTGGCATTTCCTAACTTGTGAGTTGCTTGACTTTGCAACCTTCATGTTTTTTAACATAGTTGTGTGTGTGCATATTAAATATGTATAAAATCACTGTGAGTATCTAGAATACATAGCAATTTTTTTCAATAGTAAGTAGTGATTTGGGGTGCCTAACTTGAGACATCTGAAAGAGGCCTGATTTTCAGAAAGTGCTGAGTGCACACCTCTGAAAATCAGATGTCTTAGGTTGGGCAGTCAGAAATTAAGTCACTGGTCAGCCCTGAAAATTTGGGGGAGGCAGAGAGAGACATTCTATACATATTCGACCAGATAAATTGATACGTTATTATTTATTTGTACAGCGACTTGCTCACTGTTGTCTCTGTGATTAACTCTCCTAGATTTGAGTGAACCGAGAAACAGGACTTGTTTACTGCCATTACTTTGTAGAAAACTGTTGCACAACAGCTGTTTGCAATCCAGAGTACTCATTTGACTTGCTCCATGGTGGGCCCCCAGCTCTTTCGTGAGGCTAAGAAGCACTGTACGCTCAGAGACCTATGCTTGTGGAAGGTGTATAGTCACATATATGCCTGAGTGGATCCACATCCAGATCAGGGTTTGTATTGCATGTACCTGTGTGTGTATCTGTATAATTGTGAGGTTGTGTCTCTTGGAGTTTGCATGTGTGTTTTTGCATGTCTGGCTGTGTGTGTAGGTTGGAGTTCATCTGTATCTCTGTGTTTGAGTCCATAATTAGCCCTGTTAGATTTTTCTATTTCATCAGACAAGGCTAGACTAAACTAATCCTTTTCCTGTCCAGTTCCTACCATAATTAAATGTCACTTTATTCTGACCAACTGTTACATTTCTGAATGGGGGTGGGGGGCAGTACTTAAGCAAGCCAGAGCCAAACACCTAATGTAAATATACAGTTATAAAGGTGGGGTAGGACTTTAGGTTCAGTTTAGGACAAATTCCTCTCCCAGTAACACCAAGGTAAATCCACAGTGATCCAACTGAATTACGTGGATTTACACTTGTGGAAAGAATTGAGCCCTTAAGTTTAAACTGAGATATTTACCAATTCACTTATGCCTTGCATGGTTATTTTTGTCCTGGACTTGTATGCTGAATGGCTATATTATGACCAATGCTGAAGGAAAGACAGGCCAGCGGAGACAGTTCAATGGTGATAATCACTTCTCTAGCTTCACCCTGATGCTCTTCCTCATCTTGTACTTTTAATCCCTCCTTTCTTTGCCAAGAATAAAAAGTCATTTTGAAAGCAAGGAGATTTTTATGGGACTGGAGCAAGTGTATCCTGGGAGACATTCATTGTTCATGGCCTGTTACCGTTTGAAAGTGCAGGGGCATAGAAAGGTCTCCTTTGAATCTTCTACGGACAAAACTACTGTATGGGGGATTGAGATTTCCTCACAAAACCAAGGAATTCATATGCACAGGACAGACAAATACTTCATAAATTCCTGGGGCCGTGTTCTGCTTTCACTTATACCTGGGAAATGAATGGGTTTGTATGAGTATAATATGGCTCCTGTGCTTTTAAATTTGGCCTACTGACCTGATCCTGCCCCTGGGGGAAATCAATGGCAAAGCCTCCCTTTTGACTCCACTGGTGCAGGATCAGGATCCCAGTCCTTGAGCCAATCAAGCCCACTGACTTGAGAGGACGGGAATTCTTCCTCGGAAGGGTTAATGCCTAGCAAAGCCTTTGGAAACTCTTTTTTGGAGGCCATTGGCTCCTCCCACCGCCAGAGAAGTTATTTTATCTGTATGTGTGTGGAGTGGGGGGGATGCTGTAGCGTGTGCCCACTTGTTAGCTGTCTCCTTTTATCTGCTTCTTGGAGATAGGCTCCCTTTCAGCCAGCCATGACCTTCCCCATTAGTTAAACTAATAACTTTTGCAGGCTCCCCACCCCCCCCCCCCCATGTTGCCTGTATTATATAATGTTCCCCACATCTACCCTGGCAACTGTCTCTCCAGATTCCCTACCTAGCAAATCTCTAGCAATCCAGGAAATCTGGATTTTTGGGGGGGGAGAGGGTTTGACTGAATGGTAAACGGGGTACAAATTGGCTCCCCAGAAATGCAGAAGTTTGGTTGTGAGATGCACCAAGCCAGCTGCATTTCTAAAATGATATTAACATCATCACAGCAATATGGGGAAAGGCCCAGGACAAAAGCAAAAGCTTCCAATGATTCAGTCAGAGTCTGTGTTGGGTTACAGACCCTTGTTTGTGATGCAGGGTCATGTTCAGTGGCGCACCCCCTATTTCCAGATTACCTGTAGCATGTTAGAAAGCGTTATCCAGATTAAATATGTTGAAAGGAGGTACATTTTTTTTTAGATATCCTGGAGGCTGAAACCTTTCGAAGTAAAGAACCAAAGAAGCTTGTTCAAGTGAAGGAAAAGATTGGTATTTCCTGTGGGCAGGTATGTAGATCAAACTAACTACAACCCAAAACCGAAACTGGCAGAGAACAAATAGTTTCGGGAGGAAATGAAAGGATCACTGAATGTTTTAAAATGGATGGAGGACGTCCATTTTCCAAGTAGCTCTTCAAATGCGTGGGAAGGGTTCTTCTGATGGGATTAGAATTTGAGTTTTAGTTCTGAAAAAGAGGAAAATTGCGACAACTTTAGCCGCTATCAGCAAATCTCCTTCCACAATGTGTAGATCCTTAACAACAAAACCTCCCGAGGAGGAATAGTAGCCTGAAGTCTATTCCTCAGTAAGAACGGTAAGGAACAGGAGAGGCAGAGAAGCAAAATAAATCTGTTTTCTATGACTTGCGACAAGTTCCTCTCTACTGTACATCTGAATTTGGCCCTGTCTCGTTAGCACTGTTGAGAGGATGAGGAGTTTCGAAGCGCAGTTGGTAGCGGGACTCATTCAGCAGTATGATTCAAACTAGAAGGGTCGAACTTTGAACTTTGCACGAGACTTGGCTAGCGAGACAAACAGTGTAGCCACACACTACACTGATAAAGGGTACATGGGAATCTGGATTGACAGCCAGGCGGATTTGGAGCTGCGCTTGAAGATTCCAGGGACTGAAAGCAGTTGGCAAATTTGTTTCTGAAAATGGCTATTTTTTCCCTCCAGACACTAAAAAGTCCATCCAGTTTCCTTATCTGAACAGAAGAGGAATGAGCATTTTACTTAAGGAAAAGTAAAAACCTTTAGATTGCTAACCCTCCCAAAGCACCAGGAGAGCAGCATTTCCTCTTCTCTTTCCCTGGGTATGAGCCAGGCTGCAGCAATGGCGAACCCACTAATAATCTCGTGGAAATAGAGGTCACCTTCGGGAGAAAAAGTTTATTGAGGCATTAAGGAAATCAAAACACTTTCTTCCCAAAACATCTCCCCTGTGCAGCAGAACAGTCGGATTTAACACTCGTGTCATTTTGAAAACAATCCTGTTAATCAGGGAAGAGGGAATAATCCACAGGACACTTTAAAGAAAAGCTGGGGCATTAACCCTGTGCCCTAGTACAATTCCCCCAAGAAGCATCTGGTACTTATATCACAACAAGGGGATTAGCTTTCTCCAGGCAAGTGTACAGGATCAAAGGGCTGTTCTGTGGTATACATAGACCTCTCAAGATCTTCCACTGTCCAGTCTGTGTGTCTATGTTGTGTACACCTATGTACACGGTGTGTGTGTATATGTATCTGTGTGTGTGTGTATGTCGGTAAATCTTTATTTAGGTAGGCAGCAGAGACAGGATCCATAGATGGATAGATAGACTTTATTTAGATGTAGAGAGCTACACTGGAGAGAGATTATATTTTGGTAGCTATACATGATAGGTAGTTAGATGGGGAGAGAAAAAGACTTTAGGTAACATGATTGAGCGGTAGGTTTGAAGGTAGAGAGATGCCACCAGAAAGATACAGTACCATAAATATGGAGGAAAAGAGTCCTATCGAGTCAGCCACACGCAAAGCACAAACTCGATCTCTGGGTGGGAGAATGTCCCACTAGTTATCTCCGCCTCTCTCCAGAAATCCCCTGGCAGTCTCGCTAGAGAAGCGCTGGAAGCACCGCGTTGAAGACGGCGACGCAAAGCAGGCTCCCGGGGTCTCCTCTGCTGGCCCCGGGGTCTCTGAGAACTCACAGGTGAATGCGGCTTGGCTCCGGAGCTGTTCAGGAGAAGCAATGCAGGGGCGGCCCCACGTCTTGGCGTCTCTTTCGCTTCGCTTGTCCAGGGCAAACGTCAAGCCGCGGCCTTTTGGGGTCAATCGCTCTCCCCTCCCCCACTCATTAAAATCCTGCTTTCCAGCCATGTTTAACCCCCTGCACTCATCAACTCCTTTGCCTCTCTCTCATTGTGTCCTCTAATCGTTCCTATGCTTGCGGGGAGAAGGGGATTCAGACTTCTATTTCCTACGGAGCTCTGGGCATGATGACAACCCCTCTGGTGGGCAATAGACCCCGCTGGACTCAGAGGCACAAAATGCATCTTAACCTTAATACTAAGCTTCACCTTCGCTCCCACGTAGCAAACTCCCGGGACCCTCGGTGGAGCTTTTCAACCCGGCGGCGCTGCAAACTCTGTCGCAGGGAAGCCAAGTACCCTTCCCGATCGATGATTGCCCCTGCCCTGCCTTACCCATCCTGGTCTATTTAGACTTTAGGCCTCCCAGTGTTTCCTTGGCTAGCTCGTAAAAAGATTTACAAGACACAGTTAACTCGGCAATAAAAACAATTAACTTTAATGGCACCTCGGTTGGTTTTTTTCTTTTCTTCGCGGCGTTAAGTAGCCCGTGTGCAGTATGCGGGATCTCCCCGCTACCCTGTGGAGACAGCTTTCTCCAGGCTCCAGTCGGGGCGGATGGGTGGGAAGCAGGAGCTGGGCTCTCTTCCATCATCACAACCCCAAAGCTTGCTTCGGGGCGCCCCGGAGACCGTCGCTTGAGGGGTGACGGGCTCTGTGCTGGAGAGGATGAGGGGTGGAGAATCTAAGCGAGAAGGAGAGAGGTCAAATTGGGGTGCGGGGAGAAAGCGACAGAATGAAAGAGAGAGCGGGGGAGGGGAGGGGAGGGGGAAACTGAGTCAGGAAGAGAGAGAACCGGGAGGAGCTATGGGGGCGGAGAGAGAGAGACGGCCCTGGTGTTAAAAGATGCTTGTCATGATGCCCCTTCTCTCGCCCCTACCTGCCCTCCTGTCCAGCCCACTGCCAGTAACCTGCTGGCGCCAGAAAGGTAGCCGGCCTGGACAAACCCCTCCGGCTGGAGTAGTAACAGTAATTACACCAGTCAACCGGAAAGTTGCTCTTGAGGCTGCAGGACACGTGAACAGACCCCTGGCACCTCCGGGGGCTGCTTTTCTTTTCGGAGCTCTGCCTGTAATGCAGAGAAATCTTGATCCGTCTCCACCCACAGCAGCATCACCCCAAATCCCGGGCAGAGCCCACCATTTGGCTCTTCAGCTTTCTAGGGGGGAGGCCATGTGTCCCCCCCGCGACCTCCCTCCTCCAAGGAACCTGCCCTTTTGTGCTCTCACCCCTCTTGCATTTCTCAGCTATTCACATCGGTGGCCCAGTGTTAGCAGCAAACCAAACGCAGGCAAAATGCTCTCGTGGTCATGCACTCCTTCGCCCCCGACCCCAACACACAGTCCGGTGAGGAGCCGCGTCTATCCCTCAGAAGAGGGATAAGGGCATCTTTAGGTTGAGTAATGACCTGTTTCTGAACACCTCAGCCCTGGCTACAAATTACTTGGCTGATTATGGGAGATCTGCCCTGCCCCGTGTTCCACACAAGAGTCCCCAGACCTATTGACTAATCTTTATCCCTTTTCCCACTTCTTTTTCTCTCTTCTCCCTCTTGCTTTTTCTTAGCAGAGGGATTAAGGAGCCTCCTTAGCCCGGGGTTTGTCCAACAGGTGAGGCAGGGGATGGAAGTTTGCTCTCTGCTGTTTCTGTCCTAGGATGGCAATACTTCCATAGAATCATAGAATCATAGAAGATCAGGGTTGGAAGGGACCTCAGGAGGTCATCTAGTCCAACCCCCTGCTCAAAGCAGGACCAACCCCCAACCAAATCATCCCAGCCAGGGCTTTGTCAAGCCTGATCTTTCCTCTCTAACACTGAGTGGCCTGCACAATATCTATCCTAAAAATTATAGAGACAAGGTGAATGAGGTTATATTTTGATTGGGCCAACTTCTGTTGGTGAAAGAGGCAAGCTTTCAAGCTACACAGAGCTTTTCTCTTTCACCAACAGAGGTTGGTCCAATAAAAGACATTTCTTCACCTACCTTGTATCTGTACTATCTTGGGAACAATAGGGCAACAACAACTGCAAAGGTATACTAGAAATTGTGAAGTGCTTTGACAGCTGCTGATGGAAAGTGCTCGATAAGAGCTTGGTGGTATTATTATTATTTTATTATTATCACGATCTATGGTGCCCAGGCTATATTGTGTTGTATAATGAGGCTCTATTGTAATTATTTTATTGCTCTAGATACGGTCATTAGTTTACAAGCAAATTACAGTCATTTCCCAATTGTCACTAAGGCTTCTTTTAAAAAGTGCTTCTTCCTTTTAGTTCTTGTTCACATACAGATCCATTCCACATGACTCCTTGGTTTCTCCTGAACTGCTCAAACTTTTCCTAATTGTCAGTTTCTTGTATCTTTTTCACTACAGCTATTATTTAGTAAACAAGCTGCGGGATTAATTTTTATGGCAAGAATACTTTTATATGCACTGTACATACAAAATAATGGTCTTATGCCCTCTGGTTAGAGAAAATAAACATGTGCAACGTAACACAGCACAAACTTTCGGTTAAAATGGCTTCAAGTTTGGGCCTCTCTAGGTTCTTCTGGTCAAAGATTACAGAGAGAAAAGTTTCTGATCTCTCAGCTGTTGAAGGCACTGGGAGGTGGACAAAGGGATCTGTTTGTCAGTCAAGAATGATTTGGGAAGAATCACTAGACACTGAAAGTTGTGTGTGTACCATAGAGAGAGAGGTGCCCATCATACTGTGCGTGTGTATGCGATCCTGTGTCAAGACCCTATTAGTAGCACCCTGGTCACTGATGTCATTGCAGCATGAAGAAGACTGCAGGGTCAGCTATGAGCAATTAAACACTTTCTATTGGGGGATTGTGACCACCTGGGTTAAGGATGTAATTGGGAGGACATAAGTGGAAGAAGCAGGCAGTAAGGGAAAGCTTGGTAGGAAAGCTTGCAGGGTGAGGGATGGAGGTGTGAAGGCTATGGGGAAACCATGTCTTGCTATAAGTCTGCATTATGCTGTTATGCTTTGCAAGGAAGGAATACATACATAGGTGGTGAATAGGGTAACAACCTGGTGTGTGTTTGTGACTGTCAGGCCAGGCAGTAAAGTACACTGGGTAGTGACAGAGGCACCCTGTGGCATAGTAATGTGTGCGTGATCCTTGTGATGCTCTGTGAACATGTCTACATGCAAGCTAGAATCAAATTTTGCTTAATCCAAACTAAAGGCTTAGTTAAAATGGTGCAAATCCCTGTGTGGACATGTTTATTTTAGCTTAAACTAGGTTTATTTCTGTTGAATTTAACTTGATCAGGAACAGATTTAAGAGAACCCAAATGAGCCTCTCTTAAACCAGAATAAGAGTGTCCACACAGAGGGTTGCTCCAGTTTAACTAAATTGATTTAAAACTCAATTTCAGTTAAGAGGGTGAAACTTTCTCTCAGAGGCAAGGCATTGTCAGCACACTATGGTGGTACTGCTTTAATCATGTTTGTATTGTAGTGTGGATGCAGTTATATCAATATTAAGGTACGTATAAAAGAACAGCTTATTCCTGTACAAGAAGGGGAATAAGCTATGGTGATATAAGGCACTTTTATAGCAATATAACTGTGGACACACTAGGAATTGTTTGCGTATAACTTCATCAGTTAAAAAAAAAAATCACACCCCTAACTGAGACAGTTATATCAGTACAATAAGTGTGCATAGACCAGGCCATGGTTATTTCCATTCCAGTTTGAGTGTAGAGAAATGTGCGTGCATGGCTGTCTATCTGTACTATAGTGGCATAACTATAGACGCAGCCTACACCAATGGAAGGAGTTTTCTGTTTGTGTAGGAACAACATCTTCCCCGAGTGACAGCAGCTAGGTAGACAGAAGCTTTCTTCCATCAGCATAACTGTGTCTCCACTGGGGGCTAGGTCAGCATAGCCAGAGGAGTGTGGACTTTTCACACCCTGCCTGACATCGCTATGTTGGTTTAAATGTTAAGTGTAGGCCAGGCCTGAGAGAGAGAGATCTCCCCATGATGCTCTATGTGTGTGAAATGTGTATTTTCTCTACCAAGTCATAGGGTATGCCATGAAATCTTTGTTTCTCTTTCAATGTCAAAAAGGATTTTTCCCCCTTCAAATAAGGGAATTAATTTCCAAGAAACTAGAAATGTCAATGGCAGAAATAAATCAAAATTGGACAGAGGATGAGCATTATCCAAAGTGAAGCAATTTAGTAAGATTGTTCCCCTCCCCCCAACCCAATGAAAATTAAATTATTAGCCCAGTAGTATAAATGATAGGGCAGTAGCAGTTGGAATCACTGTTTGGGATGAGTTCATTAGAAAGATGGCTTTAAAAAATAAAGGAGGATTTTTAAAAAATGATATTCTACTGTACTGATCATTGAATGGACTTTCACATATCAGTGATGGAATAACAAATACATTTCTACCAATGATAGATATATAAATGGCCAGACCTTTTCTTTCTTGGATTAAAGCTGGAGAAAATCTTTATTAATATTCAAACATCAGGATAGATTGTATGTAAAACATCACCTGGAAACATAGTATTTGTTATCAGTGAGCTCACCAGTTACAAATAGTAAAAGTGTTGGCAAACTGAAATGAATCATAAAGCACATTCCAATTAGATCTGAAATTTACGCACTGAAATCTAATTGTTTTATTTTTTGAGCAGTGAGAGGCTCTAACCAAGATCAAGTGTTCTGCTTAAAAATCAACAACTCAAGGATTTTCCAAACTGAGATAATATTCTTGGTTAAAAGCTTTACTGAAGGGGGAGAAAAAAACTGTTCACGAAAATAAATCTTTTTTTTTTTTTGCAGAAATCTAGATCATGTAACACCAAGTGTGTAAAGACTGTTATAAATGACATGTATATGTTGAAAGACTTTATGGCCTTCATTTTACGTCTATGGCACAACCCGCAGTGCTGGGTCTAGAGGCTATGGTGTCTTAGACCTTTACAATACAGGGAGATTGACCAGCAGATATACAGTGGTATAATTATACTGCTATAAGTATGCCAATATAACTTCCTATCAAGCTATCCAGCAGTGGCTTAAGAGCATGAGTACCAACCTCATGGGAGAATTGTTAGGAAACAGGGCACAAACTCCAAATTGGTTGTGAGTGCTATACTTAGATTTCACCCATCAACCATCAAATTTAAACTCCTCATTATAACAGCCAAAACATGGAGTCACAGATAGTTCCCTTGGGTGCTCTGAGCTATCTCGCCACTGAGTGAGCCTACCTTGGTGATAGATGGTCCCTTACACCCAAAATCACAGCAATATTCAGGTTACTCCTAGTCCCAAAGGACCAGTCACTTACCCCAGGTCAATTGTTCTTTAGATCTCACACCAAAGACAATGCTTGTAGCCAATGCTGTAATAAACTAGCTAAAGATGGATTATCCAGGAAAAGAAAACAAGAGAGTTATTAACAAGATTAAAACAGGTAAACATACATACACACAAATGAGTTCCAATGATAAATTTCAAAATAGAAGCTGCTATAATAAGCAAACTCTATATGTCCTTTAGGGCTAACCCAGACTAAGCACTGGGGATCTTTTGTTTATGCTTGTTAATCCTTGCCTCTCAGAGTCCCAGTAGTATAAAGGCTCACTTCCTCCTTGTTAGGGCTTTTTATTCCCTTCCCCTGCTTGCGCTTTGAGCCGCAAATTTAACTGATGGCTAACCTCTACCTTCAAGCTAGTATTCATAAAAAATTATTTAAAATCTCAAGCTATCCCCCCCTTCCACTTTGAGCTGCAAACTCAGCTGATGGAAGGAATTCACTTGCACTACTCCTCTTCATGGGGGGAGGGGCAGATCAATCAGCAAAGTCTTTTGTCCTCTTTGGTGTTCCACAATAGTTCATCTGGTCTCAATGTGCCTTGCTTGAGGGGCAGGACATAACACCTTCTGTTGGAGATCAGCGCTTTACTCTAATTAATGTTTCTCTCCTGCCTGCTGATTTACACAGTCACAGAACACAAATGTTTAAATAGTACCTTACAATATGGTACACAGATGTTATAAGTGAGATTAATGTGTTCAGCAACTTACAAGTATTCAATAAAGTCTCACTGCTAAACACATTTTTGTAATCCTAATACCTATTTTAACAATACTAACACACAGGTGAACCAGATGGATTCTAGCTCTGTATTTGTCAGTGTTCCACTGAGGCATGGGGTCCTTGGCATGAGCAGGCACCTGGTCTGCCAACGCCACACTCCCCAGTGTGAACAATCTATTCTGGGATAAAAGTGACTTTTTTAATATAGTTTATGGCACTTTGGAAACAACATTAGAAAAGTTCTATAGATCAATTTGCCCTTGAAGACAAGGCCCGAGTCTTTGGGTAACATTTGAATTGACAGCAGTTCTTTTTTGCCTTCCATTCTCTTGGGCTGACACTAATTAAATGACTGGCTTCTTCAGAGATTGAAGAAACAGAAAGGAGGTATGACCAAGGCCATCAACAATCTGTAGCATCTCTTACCCTGGGAACAGTTTGCACCAGATACGTAGTGATAGACTTACCTCTTTCCATCACAATTGTTGCATGAACCTGTCTGTATGAGAGGCCTCATGTGAGTGGAATGCTCTGCCAGCTATTTCAGAGGTGCTGTATCCAGACTCAAGGCACCACCACTACACAAATAAATAAATAAAGGGGAGGTGGTGGCAATGATTTGTTCAAGCAGCCTCCATGTTCACAGCCTTGCCGGGTGTTTCTGTTAAAATGACCCACAGAGAAATAGTTTGGAATGTTGCCTTTTAGGCTGGTATCATTAGGGTTCAGAGGAATCACCCCATTGAGAATACAGTCTGCGTTTTCAAGAGTTAGGCACTGAAATTCTAATGGACTTGGGTGCCTAGGTCTATTAGATTCCTTTGAAAAATCCCATCTAATGGTTAGTAAAAATGTCAGTTCTAACCTCTCTTAGAGCTATCACTTCTGTCAGTCTGTCTGCAGAATCAGGAAGATGGCACTATTATTGCTCTAGGTCTCCCCAGGCGTGAACTGCTGCAACATCAGTCTGACTTTGGCATCTTAAACTTTAGAAGACTATGGCAATACGGTGGCTGACCTCTTGTAGGCATGCTGGGAGATAAGTAAAGACACAGGTGCCAGCCACAATGTGGCTGAGGGAACACTGCCTACTTATAACTCTGTCCAGAGCAGGTGGTAGGCTCTGTAAAAGGGATAGCAGAGTTGGCCGGTCATGAAGTGTCTTGTAACTTCATATATGGAGTGGCTAATGTGGTTTCATCTATCTCCCTGGAAAAGAGTCACTGAATAGCTACCTAACAAAGCAACTCTGCTACACACTTTTTTCCCCCTCCCTTCCTGGCTTCAAGCACGATAGAAAATTGCAGACAGACATTAAACAAATTCACTCTGTGTACGTGTGTTACAGAGGAGATCAAGTCTCTATGCGGCACATGAAAACCTCTCTTGTCTTTTAACACCTTTATTGCAAGCTTCAAGGGTAATCAAAATACATGGCCACTGGCAAAAAAAGTAATGCTAAGCATGGAGTAGGAAGATATTTTGTATTCCGGGACTAACCTGGGGGTAATTTTATTCAACCATTTTTCAGTATTGTTTTTAGGAAAGAGAAACCAAGGACAGATTGAAGACAACTACCTGGGCTAAATCCTCAGCTGGCATAAGTCGGCTACTGAAGTCAAAGAGCTCTGCTAGCTCTCCCCAGCTGAAGATTTGGCCCAGTTGACTGGAGATCATGTTAATTTGATTTGACCCCTAAGGGGTTACCAGGAAGCACTCTTACCTACGGGCATAGTTAATGAGAGGCCCCACAGCAAATAAATGCAACTTGCAGGCCACGGCATGAAAACGAAGGATATTTGGGAGGTCAGCATTGGAATCCGATAATTTTTAAGTTGCATAATTTTATGCCAACTCTTTCAACTTGTATGTCTTCTCATAAGAATCAGTCTGGTACCAGCAGATCCTCAAAAAGGGGGGCTGAGCACTAGGGCAATCTGTTCTGGACCAGGTTAGCCTGGATTAGAAAGAAAGAAGCCTACCCATGCCACAGAAAGGAGCAAGAGATCTAACGGGTGAATAAGGCACCCATGTAAATGAGAACCCCAGTATATTAGCAGCCTTCTTCTCTTTCCTTCCTGTTGGTGTCAATAAGAGGTGTTGGAGATGCTACAGGCCAAACCTGAACCCCCATGTGCAGCTCAAAAGAGGAGGGGTCAGAAACAAACCTGCCACTAGACTAAATGTTATTTTAAGACTAACATCTGTTGAGCAATTACTTAACACACCCCTTGCATCTGATGTGAGCGTTGGCAGGAACCTCATCCCTATAGCAGTGAGAGGGCTCTGCTGACGGAATTAGGGGACCATCCTCCCCACACGTGATTACAGCAAGTTGGTGATGATGGTGCAGGCGCCATTTAGAACAATATCCTCTGTGCTGGGCACCTGAGTCCTGCCCTCTGCCAGGCTGACAGTTCCAGTTCTGTAATGGAGTCACCAGGCATCAGAATTCCAAACAGCTCCTTCTTTTAAAGATCTACCTCAGCTCACTGACCCTCAGCCAGCCCAGAAACGTTCTCCCTGCCATGATCAATGCACAAGAGGCACTGGGCATTCTCAGTGCATATCATCCTCTAAACCCGAACAGATATAGGCGAGATCGATGGAGGGACGAGTCTGGCCAGTTGCCTACAGTCTTGAGAAGGTGAGGATTTAGGTCTCCTTGTAAAGTCTTTGAGGGGAATCCTCCCCCTTGGACCAGGCAATTACTTCTTGGATTGAGAAACATTGGAGGCTACCAGAGCAGCCACTCCAGGCTGCTCTGAGATAATTATGAACATAATTACTGTTGCAATTTGGTATCACTCATTTTGCCGATGCGGGAATATGTGTCATGAAGAGGGGAAATGGCTTGACCCAGGTCTCCCAGCAAGTCCAAAGCAGAGAGGAAACAAGAAACCTGATGCTCAAGCGCCTTGCTTTAACCACTAGCCAAATGCTGCATTGGAAGTAACTTTACACTCCTGAGTCCACACCGCCTTCTGCCAGAATTGTGACCTGAATGTTTTTATAAAGTTTTGCCTCCACCTATTTGTATCACCTGAGCCTATTTTCAGACTCCAGCTAGCTACCACTGATTTTCTTCATGCCTTCATTTTAGGGCTGGTTAAAACTTTTCTGTTGCAATGGGTTTGCCAACAATGACTTGGGGTTTCGATTCCACAAAATGTTTTGCGATAAGGTCTGCTCTCCACACTAAACGTTGACTTTGGGGAAGCCCCCCAAATTTTTGTATTTTGGCTGGATTTTTTTAATCTTTTGCAAAAAGTTAAAATTTCTCATGGAGAAAGGCGACATATTTTTATTATAGTTTTTTTTTTTTCATTTTCCCATGACAAAAAAAAGAAACTCTTTGCTGCCAGCTCTAATTAGCTGTGTCTTTGTTTCCTGTTTGCTTTCTGTGTGAAGATTATTAATACATTGGGACACTGAGGTCACCGTTCAAGTTTAAAATTATGGGCCAGATTCTCAGATGGTGTTAACTGGTCTGTAGCTCCATTGAAATCTGGGAAGCTATGCTGATTTCCACCAGCCGAGACTCAGAACAGAATACAGAATGTTTCTTGTCCCTGCCCTGAGGAATTTTCAGTCTCAGTGTGTATAGAGCCAGAACCTTAACTGGCATAAATCAACCTACTCCACTGAAATCAATAGAGCTTGGCCGATTTACACCAGCTGAGGTTATGGCCCATGTTGCAGTTCTGCTCCTCCTCCCCCTTCTTCTCCAGCATGGACCATGAGTTTAAGCCACAATCTGCACTAAATATACTGGACCTGACTCTGAACTTACACCTACTACTTTTGCACCAGTGTGACCCCTTTTCCACTGAGTTATTTCTGATTTGCACCAGTGTAAGTGAGATCAGAAGTGGAGCCATTGTTTGCTTAAGGATAATGGATGAGAATTTCAGCTGGTGGAATTCAACGTCAGTCCTTTGACGACAATGCAGTGAGGCCAGTTTACCCCAAGTAAAGATCTGGCCCCATAGCAGGTGGGCAATTCTGTGCCTTTGGAAAGCAGCAGGCAGACATCCGTGAATGTTCTCAGGTTCTCACCCAGACTAACCTCACCCTCCCTGAAGCTCTGCTACAGGTCTTCTGAACTGCTTAGTCCATGGACAGCCTGAGAGATGCAGGAAAAATCCTGAGGGATGCTTACTGAACTCGGGCTATGTCTACACTACAGTGGCGCAGCTGCACTGATGGAGCTGCACCACTGTAGCGCTTCTGGTGAGGATGCTCTAAGCCAACGGGAGAGAGCTCTCCTGGCGGGTTCATAACTCCTGCCTCTGCGAGAGGCGGTCGCTGTGTTGGCGGGAGAAGCTCTCCTGCTGACATAGCGCTGTCCACACCAGCATTTAGGTCAGCATAACTAATGTCACTCAGGGGTGTGGATTATTCCCACCCCTGAGTGATGTAAGCTATACTTAAGTAAATTCTAGTGTAGACGTAGCCTCAGACTACAGCATGGGGCTGCTAGGCTAGCTTCCTTCTCCCAGCTCTTGTCATCACTTGTCAGCACGATCTCCATGGAGAAGGCTGTGATTTCAGGGCGCACAGGAGCTGTGCAGACTTCTGAGTGGTGCAGAACTCAGCTTTGTAGAGGTCCCTTGGCCAATCAGCTCCAGCACAACCCCTTGCCCTTGTGAAGCTGAACTGTTTGCCATAGTCCCTGTGCAGCCCCGTGGAATCCTGCAGCCCCTCTACCCCAGGCAGTGGAATATCACTGGTTCTGCTAACAAGGCATTTGTCTAGGCCAAGGAGGCAAGGGCAGGAATTTGGTCTAATGACCTGACATTGCACCTCCGCATTCAGGAGAGTCACCGAGGAGCCATACTACTACCCTGCTATTGTAGCCTCCACATCCCTAATGCATCCCCTTTATGTCGAGAGACAGGGGGGATTCATGTGGCAGTGGATCTTCATCCTCACCTCTCCTTCAGTTCACTCCCACTTACCCCCTATTCATTGGCGAGTCAGGAGCCATTGCAGAGCTGATTCTGCACTGGGTACATGTCCCCTGTAGAGCCTCATCCCAAAGAACCTTTCCACTCCGTGATTCCACCGCTGAGGACCCTCTGACACAATGCAGGAGGGGCAAGATTTCCTCCTTGCAAAGGCCCTTTCCTTTGGTACTATTTTTCTAAGATTTTCCAAGTCAAGTCCAATGCAAGATTGAGATTGAGCTAAACCAACTGACTTTAGGAGCTTTGCCCACATTAGGGTAATAAGATTTTGCAAACAACAACAGAACACATGGCTTGGAATGCCTTGAGCTTACAATGTGTGTCAAATGTGTTGATTCCATACACACCGGCTCCTCTAGGAGTTTTAGTAAGCACTTGTACTGGTAGACTGCAATGTCTTGGGTGAGGTGTTTAGCAAAGGGGCAAGTACTGCAGTATTATTTATTTATTTATTTATTTATTTGTATTATCGTAGCACCTCAGAGCCCTAGTCATGGACACACACACCCCGTTGTGCTAGTTGCTGTACAAACACAGAACAGAAGGACAGTCTCTGCCCCAAGGTAGACAACAGATGGATAGAGACAGAGTGGGGAGTACAAGGAAACAATGAGGCCGTGATGATCAGCATGCTAGGTAGTGGTCTCAGGACGCCAGCCATTTAATCTTGATCAAGTTTTATGTAGGCCTCTGTCTTCATCCCACAGTGCAATGGCTTTTGTTTGGAAATTACCCAAGCGCACCTGCTCTCACTAGCGGCTCCCAGCATCATCCGCTTCAAGCTCCAGGAGTCCCAGCTGTGAGGCACATTATGTTTGGACCAGCCAAGATTATGTGGTCCTTATGGGTGCGCACACACACACAAAAAGCACGGGAAGCAGTCAATATCTGTGCAGTCAACATCCGTGCAATAGTTTCCTTGATCAGGACTCAGTGCTTTAAAGGGCCAAACACTTTGAATCCCACTGAAATCAGTTGAGTTGAGGCAGGGCAGCATCTTGCAGTGTTGTGCCCTCAGTGTGTATAGAGTCCATCGATTCCTGTTTGTTTAAGTGCTAGGCTGGTCTCTGGTCTTGACTAGAGGCTGGTCTTGACTAGAGGCTGCTTGAAATGTACACTTAAAATTAGGGGGTCTGATTTGCCGCTATGTTACTCCAGTTATACACGGCTCTAACTCTGGTGAAATTAACGGATTTACTTTGGTGTAAAACTGGAGTAATGGAGAGGTGGATCAGGCCCCAGGTCTCTCAGAGAGTAGCACAACACTAGTAATGCAGGTGATCCATCAGGCCCAAGCTAACACAGTCAGTGTCAGTTCCTCATAGGCTTCCTCTCTCATCCTTCTGCTGGGTCAGGTGCCCTTCTTCAATGTGAGATGCAAACACAACAGAAAGACCTTAACACAGGAGTTTGTCAGCCTTTAGCTCCAATTGCATTACACTGACTTCAACCAAAGGAAGAGGAATGGATTGGAAAGTGGGGAAGCCACAAGAATTAGCAGTGCCAACTCCTGGCCTGTCTTCAATATGGACTGAAGCCATAGCAGCTGTGGATCTGCTTTGGAAACACAAAACCAGATTAACATGAAAGGATCTCTGTGTTGAGTTTGATGATGGGGGAGGCGTTCAGTTGAAGGAAAGCCAGATCTGGAGATAAAGGGTATTCCTGGTAATAAGAGGAGATGGGGCTTAATCTCATCGTTACTCCTCTTTGAACACTGCTCCTGCTTTTGTGAAAAATGCCATGAGATCTTTACTGTCCACAAATGGTCAGGATTTGGGGTTTGCCTTACCTAAAATATGGTCTTCTCAGAACCATAGCATCTCCTAGCATGGTGGGGAATTGGGTTAGCACTCACCCAAGGCAGATTGCTACCAGATACGTTCCCATCATCACTTCCTCCAGAACATAGTTGTTCTCTGAATGAAGGTCTCCCATCCAAGTATTTGGCAAGGCCCAACCCTACTTAATGTCTGAGGCCCTTATTTGATTTTTTTGACTGCTGCTGCCCATCTTCGATGAAGTGCTGCCTAAGAAATTACCTGCCTAAGTGCTGCTTAAGAAATTACCATGGCTTTACAACTCATCAAACTACATTCGTTCTCCAGCAGTCTCCTTCCAGTGTATGCTAACTTGCATTTGTCCATGCCGAATAATTTGATCTGCTAGTAAGTTGCCCCATTATGTAGTTTTCTTAGGTCCCTCTGGAGTTTATCACAATTCCCCCCAGTCTTGACTTACCTAAGTAAGTCATCAGCAAAATATTTCACTTAATTACTCAACCGTTTCTTCCAGATCAATGTTTCTCAACCAGTGGGTCGCAACCCCTGTGGTGGGAAGAGGTCATGAGAGGCGGTCAGGGAAGTGCAAATCATTGAGAATTTCATCATATTCTAAAGCAAAGAAAATCTCACTCCCCCAGTCTCCACCTACCTTTACCCTTCCAGGTCAGGTATTCCCCATCAATTTCTCAACACACGCAGAGAGATAAATTATGCAGAGTTATCATCATCATTGATATTGTTTACTCATACTTTCATAGTAAATGTAAGGGGACCGTAACAATTTTTTATTTTAAATAAGGGGTCACCCACCTGAAAAGCTTGAAACAGTGTTCTAGATCGTACTTCCCTTCCTTTGTAAATCACCTCCCATGCTATTTGGGCCTGGTCCTACCCACATTGATGTCAATAGCAAATTTATTTCTATTTCAATGGGTGCTGGTTTAGGCATCATCATTATAGTATTAATTATTGTTATAATTAATTATTCCCCAACCCTAACTACAGGGGCATCCCCCTGTTAAGCACTTTCCAAAAACTTGGGGACACGTCCTACAAATTATTTCCATATTGGCCATTTGCCATTTATTTTGTACACTCTGTTTTCTGTCTCACCAAGTTTTTAATCTGTGACAGCACTTTATCTCCCAACCCCATGATTGTAAAATTTCCTTCAGAGACTCTAGTGAAGGACTTTATCAAAAGCACTTTGAACCTCTCCATAAATCATATTCTCTGGTTCTCCTTCTCCTGCCATTTTATTAACTTTCAAAGAATTCATATGGCTAAGGGAGGCATGATTTACCCACATTCTTTTGTCCCTATTATATTATGCTCATCAAGGTTCATTTACTTCACTATTATAAAATTACCTTCTATTTTTTCTGCAAGTGAAGCATGTTTCACCAGTCTGAGATCACCCTTAGCCAATTTTCTAAGAGGCGTACAACAATCCACTGATATTGTACCTGTAGTTAAAGACAAATGCGTGGGACCTGATCCTCAGCTAATGGAAATTAGTATAGCTTTGTTGATTTCCATGTGATTATGCTGATTTATGCAAGCGAGGATCTGGCCCCATTAATTTTTGTGGAAAGCAGTTATTTCATTCTTTAAAACCTTTGGAACTCTCAAAAGAAATGCAATATGATCTTGGTGTTTTACTGCAATCTTTTACGTTGTTCCATAGCCTCTATATCTTGCAGTTTTTCACTTTCATTACTTGTAAAGAGTAATCCTGGGATAGATATTTCGCCTCATCCGCCAACGTTCTGAACAGGAGCATCATTTCAGAAAAATTCTAGGGGGAGGCTAAGTTCTGTCAGTATATAGAGCATTATGTGTTTATATTGTATCCTGCAAAGTTGAGGATAGGGGGGAGGTTTCGGGAGTACAAAAACTGGAATATATAGAGTTATGAAAGGTCAAGGGTGGGGGACAACCTTACTCCATAGCAAACAACACCCCTCATTCTGAATAGAGCTAGTTAGTAATTTTTCAACAGCAAGTATTTCACTGGAAATTGCTGATTTATTGAAACCAAAACTTTCTATGGGAAAGGGCTGGTTTTGTGGCACATCTTCTTACTCAAAACATTTTTGGGGAAAAAAAGTTTCAAACTGGTTCAAATGTTTTGTTAAATGTTTTCTGAGCAAAATGTTTTTTTCAAAATGATTTTTTCATTTTTGAAATATTAATTATTTTTTGAAAAATTAAAAATGGTTAAAATGGAAGCAAAGTTATTTGAAGTAATCAAAATGGCTGGTTTTCTTCCAGATTTTTGGTTCACAGAAATTTTTTTGTCCCAGTTTGAGATAGGAAAACTGTTTCCTACCCAGCTCTATTTATGACCAAATCAAAGAAATGGTAGCATGGCCCAGTAGATCGAGCATTGAACTGAGTCTCATAAGAGCTGGGTTTTATTCCTGGCTTAGTCACTGACCTGTTGTGTGCCCTTGGCAAGTCACTTCTGCTCTCTGTGCCTCAGTTTCCTCTACCACAATTTCTCTGTCTTGTCTATTTAGATTGTAATGTCTTTGGGGGCTGGAATTGTCTCTTGCTATCTGTTGGTACAGTGCCTAGCACACTGAGGCCTCGTAACAGCAATCATAATATGTCTTCTCTGAAATGTCTTCCGTTTATATTTGATTCTCCCCTTACACCTTGGTGATCTAGTAGATTTTTCCCTGTGGCTCTCGCTTCTAATATAGTTAAATATCTTCTCATATTTTGTTCTAATGCAACAACATTGTCTCAAGGCAAATCCAGATATTGAGCATCCTATAAAATCAACTAGGAATATTTCACTCCGACACCTAATTGACTGCATACATATCCCCTCTCTGGTAGGTGATATGAGATGATCTATGTTCGTTTACTTCCACATTTGTTCCGAGCAATGTTTCTATAGTGAAAAGTTAAGACGTGGACCAAATGGGCACCAGGACTCATGTGCTCTGGACCCATCACTGCCACAGGGTCTTCCCATGGTCCTGATTTTCAGTGGTGCTGAGTACCTGCAGATCCCATTGCCCTTCGCATGAACTGTGGCTGCTCTGCACCTTGAATGGGGCTCAGGATGAGCACACACAAAATGAGGCTCCAAAAGGAGTGGTTATGACAAATGGGGATTTGACTTTGTTGTGCCTCAGTTTAGTCACAGGTATAATGGGCTATAACAATCCATGTCTACCTCACTAGATGTCCCTGAGTCAAAATTCCTCTAGGCTTCCAAGCCCCCTCCAAGGTACTCAAATGAAAGACGCCCTATACAGTAATTACTACATCCGTTTTGCATAACACCATTTGATAGGAAACAGTCTGCAAGGCATGGCTGGAAAAGAAAGTTAATTTTATAGTGAAAATCCTTTCTAGGGAAAGTGAAAGATTTACTGCTAAAATGTCAAAATCAGCTGACTCCTTTTACAGCCATTACAAATGGATTTGAGACAACGCTACATTGCAGTTAATTCCAACCACTGAGGAACAGTAGAACTCTCACAAATCTAGGACTGTCAGCACTGTTAGCCTAGTTTGTAATGTAGTCGATTCTGGGTATGTCTACACTGCAATAAAACACTCGTGGCTAGCCGGCGTTAGCTGACCCGGGCTTGCAAGGCTATACAATTGGAGTGTAGACATACAGGCTGGAGCCTGAGCCCTGACACCCCATGCAAGGATCCCAGACTCAGGCTCCAGTCTGAGCCTGGACAACTACAGTGCAATTTTGCAGCCCGAGCCCTGAGCGCCTAAGTTGGCTGACTGGGCCAGGCAAGAGTGTTGTATTTATCACAAGCCACCAGTAAGGGGCAGCATGTAGTTGCACTGGCCTGTGAGAAGAGCAGGCTCCAAATTGTGACTGAGTCACAATTTCTGCTCTGGTTCCTCCCTTGTTCTAGAAGGAAATAATCTGTGCCAGCCATAGTGCAGATTACTTCCCCTTCCATGCTGACTCAGTTGTACTGGTTGGCATGCTGAGGGGGGGCGAGGGGGGGCGGCAAAGTCAGTGCTCCACCCACTGTCCCATCCCTACCCATCTGCACTGGAAAGGAAGTAATGACCTCATAGAGACATCCATCCTACTCTGTGCAGCAGGTAGCCCACAAAGAGGAATACGGGGCTGTCTTATGCCACTCACCTAGAATGAGCCATAATTTCACCCAGTGCAATGAAAAGCTGCAATCCTTCTCCCTTTTCTCTCTGTCTGCCTCACTCCCCATTTAACAACATCACTCGTGACCCTTTCACGTCGAGGAAGATGTCACCACTGGATGATAGATGACAAGACACATGCATGATTGCTAAGGGCCTATTAAAAAATGAGACACCTTTGAATTCACTGAGTAATAACGGGCATGGAGTATGCTTTATTGGTCTCTCTTTTTTTTTCTTTTTTTTTTTTGTGAAGAAGTGATGGATGTTCCTGTGGAAAGATATAACACGCCCTCCCGAATGAGATGCTGTTACATCTCCCATCAAAATTCCTAGGTCAAAGGAATGGCTTTAATTTCACTGTTAACACTCAGCCAAGTGAAATATGTGCTAGGTGTGAAAGACACCTGTTCTCAGTGCAAAACTGCAGAGAAATTTGAAAAAAGAAGTGAAGGCTACCAGGCAATTTGGCTGTCGCTTGTTTTCTCAGGAAACTTCCGAGTGATGTGTGTGGATGTGCATGTGCGCCTATGTGTTTATTTCATACAAACATATGCCCCAAGGAAAACCAGCCCTTATGGTGAAAAGTACAAAGAATCAATTTGTTGCAAAGCTTTTCCTTTTAAAATTGGCAGCCACCACATTATATATCATTGCAGATAAGCTGTTATGTACACAGGCTCGTTTTTTTCCTCCCTTCCACTTCAAGGTGACCTTGTGAGGACATTTAAAATCCCATCTTTTATTACTTTGCTGTGTGCTCCTCTCCAAGCCTTTTGCTATGTATTGTTTACGGCTCAACCTGAAGCCTGCATGACTTGATGGGAATCTTTCCATTGACCTCAGTAGGACTCACTGATCTATTCAGATTGGTTCATTGTACCTATATCACAGGCCCTCAGTAGAATAGCAGATTTTAATCAAATATAAAAACAGGGTATCCAAACAGGCTTACACCCATACATCATACAAGGAGACACACACAGATATCCTACAGTATCCTCCCAATCCTAATAACATATCACAACCCAGCTTCTTCCCTGCTCTTCAGCGTCCTACCCCACCTTCAGGACATGTCTTGGAGGACAAATGGGTCTCACAGCATGCCCTGAAAGAAACCAAATCTTGGTGTTGGTAAACCAAGGAGAAAATTGAGTTGTTTAGCTAAGGGCCTCTCACTGAGCAAAGGTTGCTGTCAGCACCTTCCTCTTTATATCAAAAAGGAGCTGTTAGCTCAGAAGCCTCAGGTGATCTCAGCGCACAAGAAGAGAATTGACCTCAGATAGCCAGGACCCGAGCCATGTAGTCTATAAAAGTCAAAAGCAAGGCCTTTAACGTGGCCTGGAAATTGATATGCGGTGTAGGACACGGGTGTAATGTGCCCTGTGCATGAAACTCTGCTTAACATGTGGGCTGTCTCATTCAGCACCAACTGCAGCTTCCCCTTTGCATCAGTCTAATCTTTTATTGGATGGCATGTGTATTCTTCCATCTCATTAACAATAAGTGGGCAATGCATGTAGCCTGGAAAAGACACATTTTAACATAATATTTCAGAATGCTCTTTTTCACCAGAGCCTTTACAGCTACCTCCCTTAAAATGTGTTTAATTAATAGAGTATTTATAGTATGCAAATTCAACTGCTGATCCAAAGCTTGCATTTTGCTGATTATAAAACAGATGCTTGTCTGCTATACTGCAGCTCACTTCCAATAAGCGTGTTAGCTGCAGCTGTTCAGAACCTCTGACAATCAGGACAATTATTTAGGTGCCTAAATACAGAATTAGGCCCAGATGAAGATCTAAAGCCTATGTTTAGATACCCAGTTTGGATACTTTAGTTACCCTCCACCACTAAAAGGTGTCTGGATGATCTCAGGTCCCTTCCTATGGGGCTGTTTCCCTCCCTTCCCAAGATGTTTTTGTATGAAGTTGCCATCTGTTGAAACTTGCTTTCTCCCTGGACCTTCATGCATCTGCTGACCCTCACCAACCCTTTTCATCTGAATGGCTGGAGACAGCCTGGGTGTGTTGGAAGCATTGCCTTAGTGACCCTGGCTCCACACTCAAGGACTGGCCTGAGGTCAGTTTTCAGCAGGCGCCAGGAGCTGGCAACAGGCTCTTAGAAGAAGGGACCGTGGTCTTCCTCCTCTCCACTGCTGAAGATGGAGCTTCTGCCAGATTGGATTCCTGAGGCATCTGGATAGCGTCTGTCAGCAAGGTGTGATATTAAAGGGGTGGGGAAGCAGAGGGGGTTCTCTCTCTTTCGGAAGGGGGCGTGAACTGGGCTCTAGGGCTGGCAGGGCCAGCAATCCAGACAGATTCTTCTGGCTGCCTCCACCCAGGTGTAGCAAGGAGGCTGTATGTGTCTCACTTGTGCTGTCTGAGAGCAAGGAAACACAGCCCAGGCCCTTGGAGGGGTCAGCGGTGATATTTGTCTCCCTGTTAGGAAGGGCGCAGGGCGGGGGTGAGGCTGAGGTGTCTGTGTGTATATCAGTTTAAGTGATCTCTTTCCATGTCCTGTTGTGCTTTTTTTGTAAAACAAGTTAACCTGCTGGCTTTCCCCAGACTGCCTGGCACCAGTGGTCATTTCTGTAGGCTATAAGAGTTGTCAATTTAAGCTGTAAGGACAGGTGTAAATCTGTCCTGGCATTCCACCCTCCCAGCCCCTCCGCACCTGAGGAGTTCTCATTTATTGCAGAGAGCGAGCAAATAAACCCAACAATCGCTTTGCCTTTCAAACGAACCCCCCACCGCCAGTTAACCCCCCTCCCCCGTGTATTGCTTTTTATAGCGTGCCTTAAAGTAAACCCCCCTCAGCTGTTTGTTAAAGCAAAGCAAATAAGGGCAATTCCAGCTCACACACAAATCCACTTGTTTGCTGGAGAGGGTGTTTAAGAAGGCAGCAGCGGGACAGTGAGGGAACGGGGGAGACCTGCCTGGTGCATTAGAATAGACTCATTAACAGGGGATGGGGGAGACAGACAGACAGCCCAGCGGGGGAGACAGACGGACAGCCCAGCAGCGGAGCCTGTAGAAAAACTCCGATGTTTTTAAAGTGATATTTTTCCCCCCTCATGAAACAATTCGGACAAATTTTGGGGGGAAACAACAAGGGGGTCTTTGGGGGGGTCGAAATTTTAGGGGGTGCGTTTTGAAAAATGTGAAATGCGTGGTTAAAATGTTTTTTTTTAAAAAAAAACTGGGGCTTTGGGGTGATAAACCTGCATTTAACTTTATTTTATTGCCAAAAAGTCTTTTTTTTCTTTTTTTTTTGGCCGGGGGGAAAAAATTGCAATTTTTTTCTATAAAAGTGTTGGTAAATCGTTGAAAAAAACCCTTCTCTCTGAAATTTCAAAAAGTGTAGCGTTTGACCAGATTCTCTGCCTGAGATTCTCTTGGCTTTCTCACTTCCCCCTTGACCTAAGTACCCCCAGACTGGACCTTTACCCCTTAGAGGAGTTCTTCATAAACTTGACTTCTTTTTTTTTATAGCAGTTATCCCCAGAAGTTGTTGCTGCTTGATCAAGCCAAATGTCCCCATGTTTTTCATTAAGAGACTGGGGAACGTTTCCTATCAAGAATTGCTGTAATCTTGACCGAGTTCTGAAAGCTACAGGTTTTCAATTCTTCTAGACCCCCTTTGATTTATGTTTTAACTCAATATTACGCATCCTACCAACACGCTGAAATCCTTACTGGCCAGATCTCCCCCCCAACCCCCAAAGTAACCCTTCTGTGGATGTAGCAAACCCTAATTAATTATAACTTATCTCATAACTTGTCAGCATCAGATGTTTGATCCTGTTTAGAAACCATATTCCCAGGCGACCAAGTACTCTGGGAATAGGGTGATGCTGCTCGATAGTGATTTAATGGACGCATTAATGCTGAGACAGATAACTACATAGGCACGTTAAGTAATACATCAGGAATACTTCCCGAGAAGCAACTTTACAACTCACTACAGACCTGCTCACCGACCTTATCCCCTTTACTTCGAGCTAGAGATGGACACTGGGAATTCCCCCCGGCTCCCATCGCTCCATTCTCTAGGTATTCTTGCTCGTTCGCTCTCCGTGTTCTTTTCTTTCCTTCTTGTCGTTTTGGGCCAGCTGAGAGTATCTCCCCCCACGTTCTCCTTTGTGGTCTGCAGAAAATGTGAGGGATCTGGTATGCCCAGCTAACAATGCTTTAATGGGGGGAGGAGAGGAACATTGCTTATTAACAGATTTTTATTTTTTTTTCTTTTGAAGCAAACCCTGAAGTATTTTGGCTTCCGTTGGGTAACTGGGCCGGCGTAGGGGGAGTTACAGAACAAAACGGGTCAAGGGAAACTCGCCCCCTCTGTATGTTTCTGTGGCTCATCTCTAAAATGCAGCGGGGGTTGGGGGGGCCTCGCCTGGTATTTTTCATGCCTGTGGATGTTACAACAAAAGAAACGTGGCGACGTTAAACAGCCCTGAGCGGCAGTTTCTCCCCTCAGGTCTCCCGGGACCGTCGGTTCACGTCTAAGCAGCGGGGCTTCGCAGCACCCCCCTGGGGCAGCAGACCCTTTCGGGCGGGCGGGAAGAGGAGAAGCGGGGGCGGAATTTGCTACGTTTCCAAAAGTTTCCTGGTTGGAGCGATCGGCCTGACCTGGCCCCGTGGGCACAAGGTGGTTTTACACCAGGGGAGGGAGGGCTTGGGCGACAGACACCCTGCGGTTCAAACGGCTACGTCCGGCAGCCGTGGGGTCTGCCCTAAGTAGCAGGCACAGAAATGAGACGATACCTGCGCCTGGTGGCAAAGCGCGGTCGTGGGTGGGGTGGTAGCCGTGGGGTGTGTTTGTTTCCTCACCTTCCAGGCTGGACGGATCGTCTGACGTGGAAAGCAAAAAAAAAAAAAACCCGCCCCTCAGGTGCGCGACAAAACAGGGGGCGGCTGGATTGGGGGAAGGGACACGAGCCACGTGGGGGAGGTGGGTTTGCTTGGGGAGAGCCCTGCCCCGCGTGTTCGCACTTGACGGGTGTCAGCTCAGTTGGGAATCACGGCACCGCCCTGAGCCGCTGTAATTAGTCCTGATCCACAAAGGGATGTTGCTACTTAAACGTTCACTAATTACACCGCTTCAGCTGTGTTGTGTAAACACCCGTGGGAATGGCTGTACCTCTCGCATGAAAGATCCCCGGCATCTGCTTGTTTGGGTCTCCACTCCTGCAATGATGTTCTAATACTTGGTGGGTTGACTCTCTGATCACCCAGGAATAGCCCGAGTCTACTTGGAGATCTGGGTCCCCTGTCAGACACCAACATCTGATCCTCCAACAGGCTTTGGCTGGCAGGACCCCTATCCTAACACTAATAACCTACCGCGACACTAACAGCTGAGTGATCGGGTCTCTCTCGCTCTCTTTCCAACAGACAGGAAATAGAAACCCCATAAAATCTACCACGAACTTTTTAGGAAACCCTATTTCATCGCACGCCGCAAAAGAACCCCTCCCGGCCCCCGAGCGGTCTTCAAGGAGCTGTGATCCAGCTTGCGCAGAGCCCTGCAAATCTACAGGAAGATGCAGCCCTGTGACACCTCCCTGCCACTGGGCCGGATGCGTTACCAGCCGCAGACGCGGATCCGCTCCTTTCAGGTAGCGTCGACGGGAGCGACCTTGGAAACAATCACTTCCATGAGAAACGGGGCAGCTCCTGGACATTCATGGAAATCGAAGGACACAGTTTCCCTAGGTCCTTCCGCCGGACAGACAGAGACCGGCACCTGGGTGCAAAGCATACACACGTACTCGATAGCTGTCTCTCTAGATTGACAAAGAAATGTGCAGGTCGTGCAATGTCCTTCCCACTAAGACCTCATTACAAACTGTTTTTATCGGTGGTTAACGCCCCCAAAAGTAATTGGGTTTTAATTGCAGGCCCGAGAGTGAGGTGAGGTTGGGAGCTTTTAATTATTATTATTTTTGCTTACCTATATTTTCCCTCTAAACCACTGATCAGTTTAGGTGATTGGTTTGATTCTTTCCCCCCATTTGTCAGCTCAAAGATCCCCACAGCAGAATCACAAACTCTTCGGAACAAAATGGGAGAGGGGTTAGAAAACCTGCATGCGAATAGGCCTCCGTGGGTTCTTGCTGGAAAGTGAAAGCCAGCTGGCCTGACCCCTCCAGGGAACACTCGAAGTGGAGTCGATGGGAACTGAGCAGCAAAAGGGGCTGCAGAATTGGGCCCACATAGGTTCAAATGTGAGCTCTTGATTTGCTCTGCGGGGTACGAAGCTAATGCACTCGTGCTCGGCACCTGTTGGATTCTTGAAAGGGGGCATGTACCTTTTTGTGGAGTTTCAGGGTGCCCCTTTTGTCTTGACAAAATAGACAGTTGTCGCCTTAAAGGCAGAAGATCAGCCTACTCGCCTTTCCTGGGACTGGAAAGGCGCCCCCCGCGCCCCAAAGCCTATTTTGGAAAAAGGGGTCCTCTTACTTTGCAGATAACTATGAGGGGATCAGGTCAGCTGGGAAACTTAAAAAGAAAAAAACCAAGCCTACTTTGAAGGGTGATTTGACTAGACAGGAGACCTGAGGGGTTGATGATTATTAGTATTTATTACCTGGTTTTTACCCAAGGAAAGTTCCTATTTACCTGGGGGCTTGCCTGAGTAAAAACGCGCTTCCAATTTGGGGTCTGACCCTAAATCCACTGTAGTCCCTGCCAAGCCCCCCATCTACTTGAGCAGGGTTTAGAGTCCTAGATCCCCAGGCCGGAAGGGACCACTGTGACCATCTCGTCTGACTTCCTACATAATCAGGCGGTAGAACTTCCGCCACCATCATTCCTGGAGCAGATAGTTTAGGGGAACAAAACATCTGATCTTGATTTAAAACCCTGAGTTCTTTCCCGGCCTGCCGCTGATTTCGAAAGGTTTCACGCAGCGTTTTACCAGAACGTCGCCCCCTTTGATGGGGGAGGCGGGAGGGTTTGCAGAGGGGCGCGGCAAGGTGTTGTGGTTTGCAGGAGACGGCGTCGTTAGCAGCACGGCCCGGTGGGGTTGTGTGTGCCACGGCTGATTAAGCGCTGTCCCCGAAAGATGGGATCAGACATGAGATAATGAGGCTCTGTGACAGCGCAGGGGCCGCTTTAAGTTTTCCCAGGGACTAGAGCTGTCTCCAGTTCACAAAACTGTAGTGTAAGGCAGCCGCACGCTACTCACATCCAATTTGTCCGGCACAAAAGCTGACCCCCCCCAACCCCCCAAATCCCCACTAACAACCCGGTACCCGGAGACAATTCCTATAATGTTGAGTTTGATTCATTTCAGGACTAATTAACTGGAATCCCACCTCCCTCCTTTCTACAGTGCCCAATTAATCTGCAATGTATGTCAAAGGGCTGGAGCCCACTGTAGACTAGTGAACCTTTGTTAAGATGTGTAGCCCCCTCTATACTGATCTTATTAGGACCCCCCCACACACACTTCTGTTGCTCCGTGCAAATAGTTACGGGTTGGGGTTTATGCGAATAAAGCTTCGCTTTCCAAATGTTAATAGGATTTCTCCAGTTCCTCCTCCCCGCATCCCCTTTGGAGTTCACGACAAGACCCGGCTCTTAGGAGGCTTAAGATGAGCTCAGAGGGGACACGAGGGAGATGAAGTTATCTGGGCAGAGAGAGCCAGCCCATTTGTGCATCTCTGGATTTACTGTAAAAAGTTCCACATTTAAAAACAATGGGGGAGGGGTGCAGGGGAGAAGGACTTGAAAAAAGCTTTCAGCTGGCCGGCTAGTGGATGCGTTATTACCTCTGATTCTCCCGATTATAGAGATTTATCAGCGTGTAGGTGCAGGAAAGCGCAATGACAGGGTATTTTATGAGACTCCTCTACTAAGCGGGGCATCACTTTATTTCTGCATTAGCTTGGGGTGGGGAGATCGTTTTTAAGCAATCGGAGGGAGCGAATATAAAAAAGGAATTTATTAGCTTTCAGCCCATCAGAGGAATAAGCATTGATTTTATTGACCTAATTATGCACCAAATGACCTCGGCCATCGATCACGTAAAATTAAGGGTTTTTAAGTTGGGGGAGGAGGTGGCGAATAAATATACTTACTTGCAAAAGAAGGAGGAAAAAATAAACCAGATAATGTATTTGTAAAGCCTTTACAATGGAAATATAATGCAATTCTCCCAGGCAGGAGATGGAAAAATTGCACTGAACGTCTTTTGTCAACTAAAGCTTTCATGCTGAATTCAGATCCGGTCGGTTGGGCTAAAATATCATTAAACAAATGGACACCAGTTTATTTTTACTCCCGGCAGCCCCTCAACTGCATTGGGTAGCCGGCGCAGAAGGAGTAGCTGAAATGTAACAGGCAAAACACAAGGCAGAGTCTCGTTTGATTGTAGCGATTTTTCTTAATAAGGTTCTAACAGACTCACCGCTAATCAAGAATCAAACGTTCTTTCCCTTGGATAATTCCAGCTAGTCTCTAGAGTTTTTCTATAGGATCTAATTAGTCTCAGTCTTGCAAGGGGAATGATTCTACTAAGTATTCACTTGAAAACACCTGTCCTAGGTAAATGTCTGTTCTTGTCATCCCTTGATTTCATCTGCAGTTGGAAGGGGGTTTTTTTTTGTTTTGTTTTGGTTTTTTTAACTGATCCTGCTAACTGGGATACGGAGAGATTTCATGACCTGGGATTTGACTGAACTGTCTGAAAAATAAGCACATGAAGGGACTTCAGTTTTTGTTTCATTATCGTTGAGGTCATTGTAATATTTTTGTTGCTAGTAGGATTACACACACACACACGATTATTTCCTCTGTGTGTGTGTGTATTTGACAGCACACTTGTCCTCCTTTGTACCACTTTAAAAGAATAATCGGGGCTCATCCAGGCTCCTTGTACAATTCGGGCATCAAAGCAAGAAGGAGATCGGCCTTTTAGGTCAATTCTTTTATCAATAATCCCCAGTCTCTTTTCACCCCCAGCCACCTCTTTGAGTTGGTCCAGTAGATGCCTCTCATCACAGAAGATATTATCCCATATGCGATGTTAAACTTAGGAACCATTCTTGCCCGACTCTGTTGCTAACTTAAAAGTCTTTGGCTCTGCTCTGGCTTCCCGCTCTTCCCCCGACACACCCCTAACTCCGAAATACGTTGAATGATGATTTTGCATCCCCCCCACACCTCAAGGGAAGTGGGGGGGAAGAGACCCGATCCAGAATCGCGAGCAAGGTTTCAGTACATTAACGCCGATCTGTCACTTCTAATAAGCAGTTTATTGCAATGCCCTAAGATGAGCAGTGCCCCTAGACTGGCCTTTGCCCAATCGGAGCAAGCAGCGTGCATACGAATTAGCAACCCCCCCCCCCCCCCGCCATATTCTGCCAAGAGCCAGTTAATTATAAGTCTTTTCTCTCCCTAGCCTAACCGTTGTCACCGAGAAGGAACTGTTCAGGTAAGGAAAACACTATTTCTTCCTGGAGAGAGACACTCGGTGAAGGCCACTGGGGCGCCATCAAGTGGCCAGAGGTATGAAATCCCAGGGGATCCATTGGCCGTGCGAGCACTCCAGAGAATAAGCAGAGCTGCTCTAGCCACCGGAGGTGGTGAAACAAGAGGTTAAACATAGGGAAGCCCCTCGCACTGGGTATTCTGGCTGCACAGAGCTTCTGCCTGCGCGCTCGGCTCTAGGTTCACCCAGCGTTCATTCACTCCCCCTCATTAAGACAGGGCTTTATGCAGAACATCTGTAAGGGAAGGCAAAATAAATGACAACACTTTTACACCACTTCCTACTTAACTTTCCTTTTATGTGGCTTCTCTGGATTTTCCGTCGCTTTGTACTATTTGAATCTTGTTTAGATGTTTGTACATGTTCTACTCTCCCCACTTAAATTCTGGGGAAGGCTTTTTCCAATCTGTAAACACAATGTTTCTCAACGTACCGTGCACAGAGCAGAGCCTCTCTACTGTGTGTGAATGGTAAAAACACAAGTACACACACTTTATACACCAGATGCAATACATAACCTGTTACATAGGAAGAAGATGAGACACACGTATTTTGCATCGAATGCTACACTCCTTATAATCGCTAATATCCCATTTTTGTACCTGAAATTAAAAGGAGTTTTGCCTCAGGATTGACACTTGTCCTAATGGCATTTAAATAAAACACCTATTGATAACTTATTAGCCCCTTTTCAATTATTTATAAATGTAACCTTAATATCTAGCAGTGACCTGCATGTCTGATATGTTACACATTTGTCTTGCCTTTGCTATAATGAATGGGGTAACAAATAGATAATCTCTTAGGCGCATTCTTTGCTTTTCAGTACTATGGGGAAAGTATTTTACCTTTCCTTATCTGGAAGTTCACATCCAATGCTCCGTTTCCATCCTGTATATTTTCTCTCCATACCTTCAGTGTACCTGGGATCATTTATTACCCATATGTCTTTGGGAGTCTTTCAAAGAGGCCTGTGACCATCACGAAGTTTCCTTTCCCCATGTGATGAACAGCATGGAAAGGGCATACAAGGGTTCACAACTTTCCACAGGTCAGGGAACCCCAGAACACTGAGTGGGTCTGCAATTCCTGGGTAGAGCATAGGCAACAAGGATTATTTCTAGGTGGGGACCAGATGCAGTGTGTATCGATCATGCTCACTGATGGTCTGTAATGCTGAACTATAGATTTGGAGCAATATGAACTCAGAAACATTCCAACCTGCTAATTCAGTTAGATGCAAGGAGTTTACCAGAAAACATGTATATATATTCAAAGGAGGGGGGGGGGTCATATAAATCTATAGTGCCATTAGATTTCATAAAGAATTTAGGCAATGCTATTTGTGTGAGGGTGGATCCAGCATCATGTTTTACTTACCCATTTAGGACTTAGGTATTTTTTTTTTTAAAATTGGGCAACTTTCCCCCTTCAGACCATTACAGTCAGGGGAAAAAGGGTTGTACGAATAGTGAGCACGTGCAAGCTTGACTCCTTTACCAAAACACTATTTACACCTGCAATGGAGGGATGACTGTATTCTGCTCCAATGGACTTTAATTGTAAATCTTTTCCTTATGCCCCAACTCCTGACTCATCTGTGTTTAATAAATTTTCACAACACCCCTGCTGCAAAAACTCTGTGGCAGGAACCGACTCTGCCTATTCCACTGAACCCTAACAGAACAGTAATTACTCCAGGCACACTAATGGCCTGCAACTTGCTGCAGGAAGAGAGACAGGGGTGGGGTGCTGGGGAGTTTTTCGGATAAATGGCTACTTTTAAATAATTTTTTTCAGCTGAAAAGCAAGGAGCAAGTGCAAGAGCAAATGTAAAACATGTCCTTTCAGCATCCAGAAAGAAATTAGAGGGCCGTTTAAAATGGTGAATTAAAGGTGGTTTTTGACTATATAGATTTTTGGACTCTTTCCCCCCTCCCTCCCCCCCACTCCCTTCTGTAAAAAATATTCCTCTTTTCCCTCCTAATTACCTTGCATTTTTCACACTTGTATGCATTTTGGCCAGTTTTTTCCAAAATTTGTTCTAAGGAAACACATATTTAATAATAATAAAATAAAATAATAAAAAACCCTGCCCCTCAGCCACCGAAAAAGAGGGAGCTCCTTTTCACTTCCCAGGGTACACATTTAAACTCCTCTTGCTTTGCTTATCCATTGAATGGGTTTTGGGGGAGGTTGCCTGAGTGACCTTTTTTTGTTTTTTAAACAGCAACCACCACCAAATTTTAGCTGTGGTCAAGTCGAATTGTTCTTAAAGATTTGGGGTTTGGGAATGATTTTAGACAAAAGGGGTGCCACTATCAAGGAAAGGTTTAATAGACTCCTAGGAGGGACAGAAACAGCCAAGGTCATTTTCTGTGATTCCGTATAAAACTTACTCCTATGAAAATGAATGGCACACACCTCTGGCGGCAGCTGCTCTGGTCAGATTATAAAACTGGATGAATTTGTCCCATTCCAGCTGCGAAAGCGCAGGGTTGGAACGGGCAAAGCGCGCAGTAAAAGTGGTGGGAGCTGTCTTGCACAAAAACCCAGCTCCCTGAAGTGGCTGTCACACAGCATGTCGTAGGGATAATGTCCCGACGTAACAAATCCCACAGACACCCCACTGATTTCTGTAGGGATGGTCTATATTTATTCGACACTACCGTTTTGATCCGTATGTGGCTGGGATGCCGCGGAGAAGTCGGTGCTAGCAAAGAAGTTTCACGCTTCCCAGTGATGGGATGGTGACAATACAAATGTAGCTCTTCCCCGATGCTACCCCGTTGAATGAGAGTAAGGTGGTGGAGAAAAGCTCTTTCCTGGGACATTGTACCATGCGGCTTGCCATGTATTTCGCCTTTAAAATGAAAATTGTTGAAGTGCTGTCAAAGAGGAACAGAATTCATCTGACGCTAAACTTTCGAAAGTGAAGATTTTATAAATTCTTGGATTCCCTCCCCAAAGAGATTTGTAGGATTTACAAATTAGAAGTCTATGTTTTCTTCTGTCTCTTGCCAATATATAGTCAGGTTTTAGTGTTTTGGGGGCGTATATAACTGAAAGTACAATTGTAAATTACACGCTTTCTGTTCACCCCCTGGTTCAAATAAACGATCCCTATAATTGTAGCTAAAGAAAGAATTAAGAGAAGAATAATTCCTATTTACGAACTCTGAGCACTTTACACGGATATAAATATTAGAACAGAGCATGACCAGCAGAGCACACATGTCCCGTCCATTTTTGAGCGGGGGGGGAGGGAGCAGCTCAAGTAGTTTAGTGGAAATTGATCAAAGTTGTTTTCTTTTTAATAATGTGCAGTTTATGTACATCTTATACGGGCAATCTAAATACATTTTTAATGATTTGAGGGGGGAAACGCTCCTTTGATACTGGGACTCTGGAAGTCATATGCTTAATTGAAGACAGCTCTCGATCTCTGAATCTATCTGTCCTACACCAGGCTTTCTGGTTTGTGTAGCGATACTGTAAATCTTAGATCTTCAATTACAGGAGTGCTTTGAAAACATATACAGTTTAAAAGGCTGCCTTGAAAAGGGGAAAGAAAAAAAAAAAAGAACACCACCCGCTCGGTTTTCTATTAGTAAAGGACGTACAGCCTTTAAAATGCAGAGATATTTTAAGTACCGAGATTCTTTTTTTAAAAAATTCAGGGCTTCTGGGATTTTAACTGCTCCTACGCAAATAGATTAAGGAGAATTACAAGGAGCGGGAAACAACTATCCCTTCCCTCTCTTGACTAGTGAGGCAGACTCTTGCTTCTTCTGAATTACTTATTGATAGATCTCCGTGCAATCCAACTGTTGATTTAGCCCGAGCGAACCATGTGTAGATATGGTGGAATCAAGAAAGAAAGTTGCAATATTTAGGCGGGGGGATTATTGCTTTCTGAGTTTGATGGAGCTATCTAATATTCTGGCAATGAAGCCGTCTGTATTTTACCAGGCATATTCTAGGCCTTGCATTGTGATGTGGTAGCAGCCCCCGACCCCCACCCCCAGCGCCTTCAAGTCCTCAGGACAGGTTTGCAAACGGTTCCCCCCTTTCCTGGCATGCAGCCCCGTTGGTTTATTCTGGTTGGGGAAGTAAATAGCTCGTATTTGGTAACAAACCCAGCGAGGAGAAAGGGACTTGCCCGCAGCTTCGTCTTCCCTTTCATTTATCTCCTGCCCTCGGTGCATGTTTTTTGTCTCTTTAATTGAAACCCAGTAAGGAAAATAGTAATGGATACCCGGCTTAAATTGAGAAAACGTGTCCGCTGCTACATGGCGAGTGTTAGTTCAGCAGATTTGAAGAAGCCAGTTCTTCTTCTGCCTGTCATTTTCCTATTGACTGGAGCCCCTATTAGATTTGCCATGCTCTTCTGCTACAGATGTCCCTTTCCCTCCTCCTCCCCCCGCCCTCCCCATCCCCTCTGGGGGGTAAAAAACCTAGGGAGCAATCGATTGCCTGGCGGCTTCATGGCATCTTGAAGAAAATGCTTAAAAACAAAAGCAAGATGTATCCGATCAGCAGCCAAAGGATCAAATCCCTCTGCTTGGTTTTACTTTTGCAGGCAACGGTGCTGCGGAGAGAGAAACTGACTCTCTGGGCTGCCTCAGACTCTCTGGGGAAGCGCTGGTTTGTCAGTTTCATTCTGACAGTGACTAAACATTGCTCCCCTCTGCAGCCCCCTCTCCGGACTGCGGCCGCGTGCTCCGCAGCCGAGCACACAGCGGCTCTCCAGCACTTACCTTCATCGGGACAAAAACTCGAGGAAGGGGGTTGGGGGAGAGATGGGAAAGAGTCTTCAGGGCTGTGTCTGGGCTAAAAAAGAACACGTCGGATGGTCAAAGCGGATAAAAATCAGCTTCTTTATTGTGTGGTCTCGAGTGCCTTGTTACAGGGTACACAAGAAAAGTGTGTGTGCGGGGGGGGGGGGGGGATTATGTAGCGTCTTGCACGCTAGCGGATTCCTGTTATAGGAATCCTCCAGTCTCTTCTTTGTGTGTGTGTGTGTGTGTGTGTGTTAAAGTAATTGAATAAAACATTCTCTCTCACACACACACACACACAAAGCAGGCATTGAAAAGACAGATCTGCTCGAAAATAGGAAACGACAATTAGCTCAACTTCCTGAGTGTGTGTCTCTTTTCTTTTAAGCTGCTCCCCAGCGTTAGCTACTCATAGTTTCTACCTCGTCGCCGCTGGTGAGAGAAAGATGATCATTAGAAAGGGGTGAGAGCGTTCGCTTAGACTGTGCCAGCAACGTATTGGCAAAAACTGGAGAGCAAAAAACCAACCCACCAAACAAATCAGTATGGACTGCGTGTGCTTTACTGAGAGCCTAAACCGACTGGCGCCAAAGCGGGGCTGTAGGCTAAACATGCTGCAGCCCCTAGCTAGACAACTTTGACTATCTCTGCTTCTGTACACACCCAACACACACGCAGCTGACTGTTGCACTAAATTGCCCTGATCAATAATTCAAAGGCCCTGTCAGAGGACATGTAAATGTAAGTTACAGGAAAGCTAGATCCCTTTTTATGTTTTTTATACAGGGCCAAATGGAAAGCAACGTGAGTAAGTCAAGGATGCTCAGGGCCTAGGATGCTGGTTTGGGTGAAAAGGGTCCCAGCTTTTGTAAGCAGCCATGGAGAGGGCCTGGGAGGAAGGAAGCTGAAACCAGAGACAGACAACCTAAATGATTTCTTTTAATACATTTGTGAAGGTCCTGTAATTGAAAGGAGCCTGATCAGAGCCGAGGCCACGCACCACTGAGAAGTGAGGTGCTCTCCCTGTACCGTCTAGGTGCTGCTTCACTATCCAGTGAATCCGGCCAAAGGGCTGCCCTTTAGTTCAATAGGAATGTTAACTAATCGCATTCCCTCCGCTGGTGGAGAAGGGTTTGACAAATCTCTGTGGTCAAGGGACATGCTCTAGTCCCAGTCTGAGTCACCCAGCAGCCTTTTCTTGCATGTTAAATTTGGATTTTAGCCGCTGCTTGCTGGGCCTAATCGGACTCCCTTTCAACTCAGTATATGATAAAGTTCAAGCAAACTCTCCGGCACCTCCAGGAACGTAAGGGGTGGTGCATTGAGGGTCTCTTGGTCAGCTTCAAGTGGAACCCTCGAGCTAGTGCTTTTCTTGCAAGTGTGACATTCTAAGCAGATAAGACAATTCAGCCAACCACACAGCAACCTGCTAAAAACCCCAGAGCACCATTCTGAGACCTGGGTCCTTACAGATAGGCTCCTAAAACCCATATTTAGGCATCTTCCATCGAAGTGGCTGGGGTTTTAAAGGTGCTAGGTTTTGTGGGGGTCTACCTTTAGGCAACCCCGGCTGGAAAGCTTTGGCCTAAGTTGAGTGTTAAATTGTGCTGGCAATAAGGTCTTGATAGGAGCGAGAGAGCGCGAGCAATTCCCCCTGCCCAGTAAAAGTTTATTTAGTCCGAGCATATTGACTAACCCCCTAAGGAACCTGCTTAATTAGGACTGAGCCCTTCAATGAGAAGCGAGGATGCAGTTGTGTCAACACCGCTTCCTATTTAGTGACACCTTCTGCTGAAGTGAAAGGGCCTGCGAATGGGGGTGAAAGTTTAAGTAGGAATGAGCATGTAATCACGGCTCGCCAGACCTCACACGTGCGAGGGAGAATATTTACAGCAAACGTGCCAAAGCAACGTCCCACTCCGTTTTATTTGAGATAAACAGCGGTCGGCCACCAAGGCTCTGGCTCCTTCAAAGCGCGTCAGACATGAGCGAGGGCCCCGGGGGCGAGGAGGAGTGGGTGGAACGAAAGGCAGCAGCGCCATGCACATGGGTACATACATATTTCCACACACAAACACATGCCCAGGCGCACAGTCACAGCCCTCCCCGCGGCCCTCTGATGCACAAACACACAAGCACAGCTTCACACGTACAGGTGCTCGCGCGGTAAACGCATGCAGAGATACCCACAAATAAACATCTAAACAACATATGCGCAACGCACAGACAGACTCACATCCACTTAGAAATACATACAGACCCAGCCACAGGCACCACACCCAAAGGGACCTACACAGACATACGGCTGCATAATACACACACGGAACACAGAGCGCACAGACATCTAAACAGACATACATGCGTGTATACCTCGCGCCTCCGCACATATGCAAATACGCGCACGGCCACACTGTACGCATGATGCAAATATACACGCGCACAGGCGGCCAGACACACACAGATACATAGTGCGCACACATGCAGATATGCACATACATAATGCACACGTATATAGAGCAATGATACACACACGTGTGTATATATATATATACACCTACTTAGTACACACACCTACATAACGCGCGCACACAAATATCCGTATACATCATGCCCACAATCATAGTGCGCCCGCAAACACAGTGCGCACAGAACTCTACAGATACCTGGCGCGAGCGGGCGGGCACCCACAGTGCACGCACACACGCACAGTGCACACTCTCACACAGAGTCTAGGCGCACAAACAAACAACCTAGAGTCCGCAGAGCGCACAATAGCTGGCGCACACAGGCAGGTAGACTTAAAATGGATTATTGGCGTGGAAAGGGGACGCAGAACAAGTGTCCCCAAGGCCAGAGCTAACCGCTAGGCTGGCATGCCGCAGCCTCTTCAGGGTATATGTCAAGAGAGGACCGAAAAGCCTGACGTGAGTGGAGCTAAGGCAAAGTTCTCGTGAATGAAACCGTCGGGGAGCGGGGGGGCTTGTGGGGAACGTTTGATCGGCTCAGGGTCAGAGGGGACAGGGAAGGTACCACCGTGTTATTTATTTATTTGATTGCAGCCTTCACTATCACAGCCCTTGTGTTAAAAGATTAGAGGGGGCCCTGGCCTAACCACTCCTCCAAGAGACAGAAAACATCTCAATGCCTCTTTGAAGAGCAAGATAGCGTCTAACATGCTTCGTCCCCGGGCTTCAAACAAGGCAGGGAAAAGCCACCCTTATCTCGCCACCTTATCGGCTCTGCTTCTGCTCAGCCCAAGTTCCCGACCTTTCTGGCCCTGCTCCCCTTCCCTGGCCGGGCGCTTCGCCCTTTGCTTTTGTGAGGGCGCTCGACCCTGTTGCTTGCCTTGCAAGAAAGGGGCTAACAAGTAGCTGGAAGCGCTGGCCAATATTTAACTAACATGGCTGGCCATCAGGTCCCTTTTGTTTGCTTGCAAATTAATCATCCAGCGCGCAGTCGGCGCCAGTGTAGATTTATCACACACAGGAGAGGGAATGAGGCGGCCGAGGAGAGACAAAGGGAGTTCGCACCTTCCTGCTTTTGATCCTAGATTAGTGCAGCATCCCTTCATAATAGGAGTCTCCGGGGGGCTTCGTCTGGGAGGTCACTCATAATTGGCGGAAGTTTGTACACCATTAGCAAGACGATGCGATTGGAAATCATAATCCACAAACATTTTCCGTGCCTAGTAAATGGAGGGCTGGAGGGGGGGGGGGGGCATTTTGCAGAGGGAGGGTCTGCGTGGAAAAATATAAATGAACTTCTTTCTTTCAGCCGCTACCTTTGTTTTCCCTAGCAGGGGTGGTGGATTTATAGGCGACGTTACTCCAAGGGGGTTAAGTATGCAGTTCTGCACTGAAACTTTTAAAAACCAAACCCAAACCCACAATCATCTCCTGTGTGAATGTGCAGATCATTCTTTGGGTGTATGCATGACGTGTTTATTCCTCTGCATGCACACACGGAAATGTATATACAAATACACACACCCCTATATAGCTAGAAGTGTATATCTATACACAGAGAAGAACACTTCAGATACACAACCAGACAACGGCGTGCAAACACCCTTTCGGTCACTGGAGAACTCATGGGGGTTGCTTTTAAAGAGCTCCTGGATTTCTGGAAACTTGCTTATTTTGATTGTTCTATTCATTATTTTATTAGCCTCATCCTCATTGTGATTTTCAGGTTGTGATGGGCAGGAGAGGGAATGAATGACACGGAATCACGGATTTCTAGCAGGGGTTGGAGGAAGGATCTGCAATCGCTTTCTCTCCCTCTGTCTGCCATAACTAGCTGAAAACTATAACCAAGGGGATTAGCTAGCCCATAGAATCACTAGAGGATCCAAGCGTTTGGGTTCGCCAAAAATGCGACTCTTCTCTCTCTCTCTCTCTCCTGCCCCCCCCCCCCCCATCCACCCGCATCGCCTTTGAAGGCCTAGTCCCTGCTCCCCCTCCGCCCCCCCCGCCTGAGACTGAAGGGGAGATATTTTGGTGAATGCAAAGTGATCCTAGACGCTGGTTACTACAGGGATTTCACCAGGCTGGCGCCAAGCGCTCTTAACCATGTGCGTCAAAAATGCAACGTTAGAAGAGCTAATCACTTTAGATGTTCCGCTGCTATCTACATGCATTTAGGCCACAATGCCACTGCCGGCTCTCTCTCCCTCTCTGCTTTGCTCCCAGCATTTATTTCCCTTTCTGTAAGCGGAGTGTGTGTGTGAGGGGGGGATCCCTCCCAAAAATGTGACATTCTCCACCCCAGCTTGTACATCTGTATGATTTCTCTGGCTGCTCATTTCCTCCCTCCCACCCCCACTAACACACACATGCTCCATCCCCCCCTCCCACAGCCACACTCAAACTCCACTCCACATATTTTCTGCTCTGTCTCTCTCTCACACGAGCCCCATCCGCAAGATATGACTTGCATGTATGCATTGTCATTCCCAAAGGAACATAAACTGCCAAGGCAAAGCCAGCTCAGCTCTGATCTTCCTAAAGTAACACAGAGGGGGTGGAAGGACACAGAAGGGGTATGTTAGCTGGGGCCCGATCCTGCATTCCTTAACAACCCATTGAAGTCATCAGGCGTTTGGGGTACTCCAGGAAAGGCCTGATTGTGCTTTACTCCGGGCTCGCCCTCTCCAACCCCCACCAAATTCCCAGCCCCAAAGAGCACGGAGAATTGCACTGCACTTCCCGTCTTCTCCCTGCGCACCCATCTGGAGGAGGAGGGGTGGGAAGGCGCTGGGCTAGAGTAACCCATTCGGCGCCAGCATGAACTGCTAGCACAATCCACTGCTTAAAAAAAACTATCCCCCCCCCCCATTCCCCAGTCTCCCCTAGAAGCCACTGGGACAAGGACTCAGCCACATCAGAGGCCGGAGAGCAAGATGTCACGGTTTGCTTTAGAAGAAGAAGAAGAAGAATTAACACACACACCCCCGATCCCTGTGCAGATAAAACACGGGTGAAGAAAAGAGCAGGGAGCGCGAGGCTGCATATCGTAAAGGCGATCCCTGAGTCAGATATCATCCCCCCCCCCCCCCAAGACTTGGTGACAGAGGGATAAAAGGATTTAGAACAAGAGCCAGGCCTTGAGACACTTTCGCCTTCCGAGTGAGCCTCTCTCTAGGCGGCGTGAGCGCAGACTTCATGGGGGGTGTGGGGGGGGGAGCCCCCTGTTCCTTCCACACACGTGTAACAGCGGTTGCCTCTCGAGACAATGCATCCATCGTGTGCACCGGCAACGTACCCTGCGTTCGACTGGATCCAGCATGACATGTCTACGGCGCAGAATAGTCTGTGTCCCTGGGTCTGACTCTGGTACTCGCGTGTTTCTGGCCTACAGCCACTCCCTGTATGTGTCCCGTAGACTCGATTCCAAGGTGTGCACAAGGCAGAAGCTAGCACAGGGCGGAGAGTAACGTGTAGGTCCTGGGGCACCTTATCCCCTGCACTTCAAACCAGGGACTGGGGACAACAATCTCAAGCCCCTAGAGACTCGGTTCATTAAGGCCCGTTCTCCAGCCGCAAATCGCGCACCCCCGGATGGCAGAACTAAGGTGCCGCTCCCATGGCAGGGTAAGCGCGGCTCCAAGCCCCCCCCCCCCCCCCGCCCCCTTAGCGGCTGCCCTGGCTTTTGTCCTGCGAGGCGGCGAGGCGATGCAAACCCCGCTGAGCCAGGCGGTTGCTAAGTCGAAAATGAAAATGCCCAGCGCGGGCCAGCCCTAGATCTGGCCAAAGGGAAGGAGCCGCGGAGCCCTGCACTGTTCCAGGGAGAGGCGAGCCTCTCCCAGCCGCCCACCCCCCCCTCCTCTAGGGCTGGAGCAGCTCGAGCCGGGTTAGGGGGCGATTTCGCCTCGGAGAAGCCACCTAGAGGCGGTTCGCTCGCTCGCTCCCCAGTGGCTCGCTGCGCCCTCCCCTCTGATCATGTTGACATATTCACACGCCATGGAGTAGTAGTGATGCTTTGCTGCGGCGTTACAGTTTCCGACACCTTCTTTTTATAACTCGGCTCTGTCCCCCTCCACCCGACCTGTCAAAACCACGCCTATGGAGCCACACAATTGGTCCGAAAGCGTCAAAGAGCCAATCAACTAGGCTCCAGCTCCCCTGCGACCCATAACACATCCAGACAATCCGGTGCAAGGGCGGCAGAGCTCACAGGGAATTCTTGGAGCTGAAAGTCTCTCTCTCTCTCTCCCCTCTGCTGGAGTGTGCTGGAGCGGAGACAAGGGTGTAATTCCAAATAAAAAAGGCAGGGAGAGAGAGAGAGAAGGGAAGTGGGGAAAGGAAAGGAAAGAAGAAGAGATCCTTCTTGGAATCAGGGCTCCTTCCGAAGGCTCTGCGGGGGAGGGGGGGAAACGGAAGCGAGATTTCACTGCAAATTTTGTAGCTGCTGCTTGCTAGAAGGGTGATCAAGCCGGGGTCCTTTTCTGTTTTGTGGGGAGTTTTGTTTGTTTTTCTATCTCCGCCCCCCCCTTCCCTTCCCTTCCCTTCCCTTCCCAGGCTCTGTTCTGTGCAAGGGAGGGTGGAGGGAAGGGACCCACACACCGCAACAAGAAAACAAACCACAGAGAGAAAACCCGTCTTCGAGCCCTCAACCTCTGCAACGGACGGAGAGGAAGAGAGAGGGAAATAAAACACACACAGGCTCCAGGAGCGCCTGCGTCCGCGGCGGAGACCCCCATCAGCAGCAGCGACATCCTTGGATTTTCTTCTTCTTCTTCTACATCCTTTGAAATTGCATGCAAGAACTTCCACTCAGGGAAAAAAAAAAAAAGCCACACTAATCAGCAGCCGCCACAAGGAGAAGCTGTCCGGAGTGATTATGTCTCCTGACTGGGCCACTTGCAGTGTGTAGAGTTTTTCTTGTTTCATGTACTCTGTGTCTATAGATCTCCCCCCCCCACACACCCTATTTGGGGTGATTTTTTTCCCCCATGAAGTACTGTTAGAAACCACTCCAGGGCTCCTCCAGCAGTAGGAAGATCCGGGGGGAGTGGATGAGTATACCGATGAGAGATCCAGTAATCCCTGGGACAAGCATGGCTTATCATCCCTTTTTACCTCACCGAGCACCGGACTTTGCCATGAGCGCAGTACTGGGACACCAACCTCCATTCTTCCCGGCGCTTGCTTTGCCTCCCAATGGGGCGGCTGCCCTCTCCCTTCCCGGGGCTCTGGCCAAACCGATTATGGATCAATTAGTCGGGGCGGCTGAGACTGGCATTCCCTTTTCTTCCCTGGGTCACCAGGCGGCAGCTCATCTGAGGCCTCTAAAAACCCTGGAGCCAGAGGAAGAGGTGGAAGATGACCCCAAAGTGCATCTGGAAGCCAAAGAACTTTGGGAACAATTCCACAAAAGGGGCACAGAAATGGTGATCACTAAATCAGGAAGGTAGGTCTGTGTGTTTCGCTCTGTATTCCCCTCGACCCCACAATGCAGTGCCAAAGCAAGCCAACGACTTCCTCCAGAAAACTTGTTTCATCTGGAATGATGAAAACTTTCAGACAGCTGAAGTGACTGCGCTTCAGGGCCCTGTTCAGCTTCTGAATCGCCAATAGTGGGTGCTGAGTGTGTCTGTGTGTGAATATGTGTGTCTATATACACACGTGTGTGAGACAACAGCTTAGTGTGACTGTAGAATATTAGAAGAGAAAAAAATAATTTTGGTTAGGATTTTAACTGGCTTGATTTCTGCTTTATTGCATGTTGTCTTTCATAACCGGAAAAGGGGGCATAATTCTGCTGTTGAAGTAAATATAGTAGTGTTAGACGAAATGACTTCTCTCTTCCAGTTGCTTCCTTATGAATCTGTGTTTCTACTGTGATCTATGCAAGCATTTGTGCTGACTAATGGTGTCTGGAAATACATAAACTGATAAAAAAAGAAACATTAATCTTACACACAATGTATAGTTATAGGTTTCTGTCCACAAAATTTGCGAGCAATTTTGGTATCTATCTATCTATCTATCTATCTATCTATCTATCTATCTATCTATCTATCTAATTCCTTCATTTCTGAGTGCACACACAGACGTATATTAAGTATGAATGTGGGTATGTTGTATGTGTATTATATAATGTGTATACTCATAACACGCATATGCGTTAGATATATACATACATATATGCACAATTAATAGTACTTAATTGTATTTTATTATAAACACTGCTAATTCATATGCAATCTGTAAGAGCAAATAATTCTTAACGAACCATTCCTGAGAAGTAATCCTATAATGCTTATAATAGTAATATTTACGTTATAGGGTTTTTTATTGCATGGCTTGTAGATTGTACAGCCACAAAAGAACTGAGAGCTGCAGAAAATTGCCCCTATAGACACTACCGCCTCCCCCATTTTTCTGTGGCCAAACTTTTGCAGGAAAGATTGAAGAGTATTAGATACTTATTTGTTGCAAAGTCATGTGTTTCCTTTTAAGTGGAGATTGCTGAATGCCAACCGCTCGGCATAATAAACAGCAAATTTGTGGTATCCTGTTGCACTTTAGAACTGGACTTAGGAGCATAGGGGAATGTGGTTTGCAAGGAGCCCTGCTCAGATATGTTCCCCTACATTGAGACATGATTGGATTCTGAATTTCACACTTACGTACAACATTGTGGCTCTTTCCCGGCCCCAGCAGAAATCTTGTTTCGCCCCCACAGCTAATGGACTGACTCCTAAACCTGCAGAGCATTCGCACAGTTAACCAATGGCTTCCCATGTCTCTTTGTGTAGCACTCAGAGAAATAAAATCAAATAAATACAAATGGCTTCAAGATCCAACTGCGATGTCAGGCTTTGAAGTTTGTGAGTGGAGGGCGGGGAATGTTGTGGCGATTGTAGGGAAATATACACATCCTCAGTACGTGCTTTTTCGAGGAAGAATTTTCTCTTGAAACCTCTAAGCGATTGAAAAAAAAGAATACTTTCTGTGTGTGTGTGGGGGGGGGGGGGGAATACATCGTGTTTATTTCAGGGCCTTTTTCTATTGAGACATGAAATTACTGGCTGAAATGGCATTGGGATATAGGAGTTTACTCATGTAGGGTTTTGTTTGTTTGCTTGTACGGGTTTTTTTTATCTTGTCTTTTTCTCTCTCTTCCTGTTCCTCTCTATCCCTAGGAGAATGTTTCCTCCATTTAAAGTGAGATGCACTGGGCTGGATAAAAAGGCCAAGTACATTTTATTGATGGATATTGTGGCGGCTGATGATTGTAGATATAAATTCCATAATTCCCGGTGGATGGTAGCCGGCAAAGCTGATCCTGAAATGCCAAAGAGAATGTACATCCACCCGGACAGTCCGGCTACGGGAGAACAATGGATGTCCAAAGTCGTCACTTTCCACAAACTTAAACTGACTAACAATATTTCTGACAAGCATGGATTTGTAAGTTCCTTTTCCTTTTGATCCCTCTCTTACTTTTTCTTTCACTCCTTCCCTCCCACCCACAATTTGCAACAGAACCAGAGTCACTGAGTTTGCAAAGAGGGTGCAGCCCATGGCAAACTACGTAGTCTTGCAGAGTTGGAATATTGCGGGAGGGGGTTGCAAATAGGAAAAAAAAAAAAAAAAAAAAAAAAGAGAGAAAAAAAGAGAGACGCATTTGCATTGATTTTAACTCGCTAAAGAATAGATCTGTGGCAATAATAAATAAATGAATAACCCTCCTCTGTAACACCCACGTGTCCAGCCTATAATGCAACTAATTTATTTGCCTTTTGATGAATATAGTAATTTCAATCTTGGTACATCTAGAAACTCACTGGAGCAACATTGGCTTTAAAATAGAGAGGATCCCTTTTTTACTGTAGGGAATTATATGGGTATGTGTATAAAGGGTGGTTTAAATGCCCGGGAATGCAAACATTTAAATATATATTCATCAAGATACGATAATGCAAGTCAGAGAGAAAATAAACAGACACAAGAATGAGAGGTCAAGGGGCCCATTCATTTCTACCCACTCCATTACATTTACTGGGTGTGCAGTGATAAAAACTAACTTAATAATTAAATCAAACAAATAGGCTGATAAGTGCTAAAAGAAGTTAAATGATCTTCTAGGGTTCTCTCTCTCTCTCCTTGGGAAGACTCTGCAAAGGAGCAGGGAGATGGGAAATCTCTAATGTTGTGAAGATTGCATTTGCTGGCTGTGATTTGATTAGATGATACGTTTTTGCTCTTCGCAGAAGGCCTTAAGTGGATTGGGACCGTCAATTAGTTACAACTAAGGCCCTGGATTGTTTTTTAAATTAAAATACATGTTGTCCTTATCGCAAACGATTCTTCCCCCTCCCCCATCCGCTGCCAAAATGTTGGTCGATTTCAAAATGCACAGAGAGATGTGTATTAATTGAAAACTGAAGTGTGTAGCTGTCAACGTGTGGGGGGACTGTAAGGTGGTGTGGGGAATGGAGAGGGAACAAATTCACCCTCCCAGCCGATCACTCTTGTAAATCCGGTTGTTATTGTTTTTGTATCTGATCGTGTCCCTCCTCCCGTGCAATTGCAGACAATTTTAAACTCCATGCACAAATACCAACCGAGGTTCCATATTGTCCGAGCCAACGACATACTCAAGCTGCCGTACAGTACATTCAGGACCTATGTATTTCCTGAAACTGAATTCATCGCTGTGACCGCATACCAGAACGATAAGGTAAGGCGATTCGGGAGGGATTCGTTTTAAGTGCTTAGGCTTTTAATAAAGCTTTTCTGGTGCATTGTTGATTTAAAAATCAGGAAGTCTGTCACTCTTTTTTTTTTTGTAGTGCAAACAAGGCTGCTAATATGGCGTATCCAGTTTGCCTTGGAAATGTTATTTTAAACGGGAGGGTTTACACTGAGTGTGCACGTGAGGGAGGGTATCTGTGTTTTCGGTGTGGATTAAATAAGAGTAACATAGGGGAGCAGGAGGGACTCAGTCCGATCGGTGTTCAGAAAGACAGGCCAGAGCCAGGGTTGTAGTTTGCATTGCCCTTGGCCTTTGCACCAGTTTACCTCCTTTGACAGCGCTGGCGATAAGGCTGGAACGCACCTTTACTTCCTATTATTATTTCTACCCTGCAGTGTTTTTATTACTGTTGTTATTGATTCGGGGGTGGGGGGAGGAGGTTCTGATCAGGGAGGCTCTCTAGCAGAGTTTAGCATTAAGAGCTGAACTAGGCAGTGTGGACAAAGTTGCAGCGCGTCAGACTTCTCCTTTCCCGTCTGCCAGGGGATCGGTTGTATCCAAGGAGCTTTATTTGGGAGATTGGTGAATGCTGAGTTTAGGAAAATGGAGACAGGTCTCGGGAACCAAAGAGCCAAAACTGGCGGTGTTTATTGTATTTTTTCTCTACACGTTATAACTTCTTTTGTTAGACTAAAAAGTGCTGGATTTAAAGCACCTGGCTGAGTTGCTGGAATTCTGCGATATGTAATCCTTCTAGGTCCCCCTTCTATTATCCCACGAGATGAATATTTTAAAAGTTGGGGGGGAAGATTCCTCACGCCCTAATTATTATATTTTAAAGAGCTATTTGTCATTGTGGGGAAGGGGGGGGGGGGAGTTTACACTGTTTCTGCAAGCCTGCTTTTTTTTGGTAAGGAAATAGAAGGGAAATGTGTGCAGGAGAGATGGGGCTAGATTTTGCCCTGGGACTTGCTAGCAACAATGCTCGCTTGGAGCCGTCAGCGGAGCCGTCACTTCGTTGCAGAGTAAAACTAAATGTACTTGTCTTATTGCCATGAAATTGTGTGTAAAGCCTATTGCAATGGAAGCAAAGTGCCCCTCGCCCCCTCCTCTAACTCAGCGATCTTGCCCGAGAGGTCAGAACCCACATTCCACGACTCACCTAGCCAGACCTTTGTTAGTTTCGTGCAATCGTTGGGTCCTGGGTTTAACTTTATAGACCGAGGAGACACCATGCAGAGTTCAGGGAATCCAAACAGAAGGCATAAGTTATGCTTTATGGAGCTGCTTTGCTCTCTGAGCGGAGGTTGTTGGGTTTGCAATAAATAAATACATAAATAAAACACCCTCCCCTCTTACCCTGACACCTCCTCACCTCCCCGATTTTGTAAATGAAACCCTTGGTGCATTTTTCTAGTGTAAACTCCTCGCCTCGTATTTACAGGCGCTCCGCAAACTTGGAGGGGGGGCTTAAATCTGCCCAGTGTCTCTTTAAGATCTCCACCGATTCTTTAAACAGGCTTTAAAAATGTAAAGCGGATAAGCGAAAACAAATGTTTTCAAGGGTAACTCAGTGCTTTTTAATCTAAAAAATCTTGATGCATTACAAGGCGTTTTCAATAAAATCAGCTCTGTGTTCGCCCTCCCCCCCAACACACGCTGTGCAATGTAACTATATAAAGTACTTTATTGTATAGCAAGGGGGGTGGCTATGATTCGTTTGCGGTTTAATTATGGCATTTAAAGAGTTTAAACTGAAGCATAACTTTAATGGATCGCAGTGCACTTTGTTACATTCCTTCCAGCGCGGTATTAGCAACACGGGGCATTTTCAGTGGCAAGCCATTCTCTGCGATTGACTCGACTAAGCCAGTCTGTGTAACTGAGGAGACAAACGTGTCTTTAGAACTGTGCAAAGCCAGAGTATTAAAGTGTATGGATCCACCGAGTAATCTGCTTGCCCCTGCCAACTCAAAAATCTTTGCACGTCCACGTACCGATTTATGTGCTGTGTGTTTCTTGAAGAGGAAACCTCCTGCTGTATGTATTGCAGGAGAGGGGGGAGAGTTTGAAAATTTTGGTGCCTTACTTTGTGGCCTCTCCCCACCTTTTTTCCCCTTTAGATAACCCAATTAAAAATTGACAACAATCCCTTTGCCAAAGGTTTTCGCGACACCGGGAATGGAAGGAGGGAGAAAAGGTAAGCCTGAAAAGTTGTTCTGTTTCTTTCTCTTTTGCCAACTTTAGAACGTGTCCAGAGGTCAATATAACTTCCAGCTTGCTCCGAACTAGCCCCTTCCCCCAGCCAGATTTAATAAGGAGAGTTTGTTTCATAAAGCAAAACAGATTGCGGGTGATTCGATTGTGTTTTTACCTTTTATTTTCAATATTGCATTGGATTGATATGAGAAGTGACATAAGAAGAGAATGACATACGGCCAAGGATAGAAATCTCTCTTAAAAGGCAAGGATATTAAAGCATGTGTTTGCAGCTGGCTCTGGAAAATACGAGGAATAAAGTATAGATTTGAGAGCCCACGGTAAATACATGCCATTGTATATACATTGGTATCTTCCTTGGGGTGTTAAAACCCCCTTTCTGCACTGAAGAGAAAATATAATACATCTCTTTTATAGAGATGGCATCCTGATTATAAAATTGTCTAGGACTTTATTTCTGCAAAGTAGGAGTAGTTCGTATTTTATATAGAAACAAACAAAGCATTTTCACTGTGGCAACAGGCTTGTTTTAATGCTCTAACAGAGACGCCTTTCATTTGACTGGGGAGGTGGCATTTTATCAATTGAAAACAAATCCCACATGGAAGCCACAAGTCGGAAATTATTTCTAATTTCTCTCTAAATATAAATAGATTTCACTCCGGGTTAATTGTTGGGGGAAAGATTACATAGAGTACCTAGCAAAATAACCACTTCCTAGCAATCTTAGCAACCATTAAGATGCCTGATATCCCAGGAACACGCTAACATTTTAAAAGCTAATCGCTTGGGAATGATTTTTTTCCTCCTCATTTATTTAATACTCTGCCCTAGCTAAGTACTGATGCTAACAGCTTCCAAGAATCTCTTCTCATTAGCAGACAACCCGCAGCGTTTTAATTCTGCCTGCAAAAATGTATTCCTTCCAATCCATGAACCCTGATCCGTCATAAATGTGACCCAATCCCCACCGAACACACGGGGGGAAAACATCTGACATGTACAAAGTCGTTATTAATGCAACATAGATTCTGTGGCCCCTCCCGCTGCACAGCCAGAAGGGGAAGGTGGAGGTAGCGGGGTGCAGAAGGGCGGTTGTGCTAGGTAGCAGGTTAACTGGAGTCCCGGGAGAGCGCAAAAGCCCTCTGAAGAAGTTCTGCTCCCTCGCTGTCCCCGCAGAAAGCAGCTGACCTTGCAGTCCATGAGAGCTTATGACGAGAGGCAGAAGAAGGAGAACGGGACCTCTGATGAGTCCTCTAGCGAGCAGACCGCCTTTAAGTGCTTCGCTCAGTCCTCGTCCCCCGCCGTCTCTGCGGTGGGCACATCCAATCTGAAAGGTGAGGTTCCTTCCCCTCACCTCCCCGCACGCACCTACGCCAGAGACCGTGTCTATCCTTCATCTCTGGGTTGCTTTTCCTTTCGGGCGTGAAGGAAAAGTTTCGCTCCTGGCCAAACTTCTGGCTACAGCGAAGCAAATGATTTTGAACATGCATCCGCTGAAGGCTCTTTACATATACAGATCCGCTTCTCTTCCCCACCCCTCCCTCACTTTTTTTTTCTTCTGCTGCTGTGCTTTGAATCTCTTTTTCCCCCTCCTTCCCCCTCCCTGCGGTTCAGAAAGGAGCCAGCTCTGAGTCAAGGGAGCAAAGGCAGACTACGGGGCAAAAGTTCAAAACTGGAGCCGGTCCATTAATATTCATGTTTCAATCTGTTATTAAAGGCAGGCTCTTTCCCCAGCCCCTTTTATAAAATCCTACTTTCTTGCAGAAAAATCGCCGTGGATTTCTTTTTCTTCCCCTTTTCTCGGCGGTGGTTTTGAAATCTTCCTTGGGATTTCTGTTGTGTTGGCCGAGACACTGCATTTCTTTTTCAATTCTCCCCCCTTCCCCTCCCATTTTATTTTATTTTATTTTATTTTGTGGTTTAAAGTCGTGCAGAGGTGGAGGTGGGAGGGGATCTGACAAACAGACTAGATCTTAACACCTGGAGGTTGCACGTAGGTTAGGAGATAAAATACCCAGGAATCTTATGCAGGGCCAGGAGGGGTGGGGATAGGAGGGAAGGAGTTTGTTCAAAGCCTGCAACGGGTTTCCTGTCTTTAAGCAGGAAAAAAAATGTCTGAAAGCTGCAGAAAGTGATTTAGAAATAAACAAACAACAATCCCATAACGTTATTTTTTAAATCCTCTATTTAACTACATTTGAATAGGAAATAGGATTTGAATAGGATTTTGCTCGGTACACACACACAATGCGCGCCCCGGCCTGCTCTCAGTTTCACCGGAGCAACCCATCCTGATTTATGTGGCAGCTAATTCGGATTTACCCCGGTGTAACTGAAGGCTCTGGCCCCAGGCACGTTCACTTTGGGGTATTTTCCCATACACACGTGTATGTTGCTCCTCTGCTGATTGGAGTGGAAGGATTCGCTATTTTCTTAGTTCAGGCTTGCACGGAATATTCCCCCTAGCCCCAGGACAGGGGAGCGCAGAGAGGTGCTGCCTGGCAGGGCACAGGGGGTCTGCAGCCAGGGCCAGGATTATGCAATAGCGCCTGCTCCTTTGCCTTTCAGACCCGTGCCCCAGCGAGGGGGAGAGCGACGCCGAGAGCAAAGATGAGCAGCAGCTGCCGGAGGCCAGTGACTCTGGCAAGATCAGCACCACCACGGCGGCGGCGGAAGACCCCCGGGAGAAGGGCGGCAGCCCGGCCAAAGCGCCCTTCTTCTCCACCGACTCGGCGGCCGGCAAGAGCAGGGAAGGCCCCAGCCGGACTGAGAAAGCCCCCCCGGATTCCAGGCACAGCCCAGCCACGATTTCCTCCAGCACCAGAGGCCTGGGCAGCGAGGAACTCAAAAGCCCCCGCAGGGACGCCCCGAAGGTGGATGAGTCCCGGCTGCTGAGCAAGGAGCCCTTCGCCCCGCTCACGGTTCAGACGGACAGCCCGGCGCCTCTGAGCCAGGGGCCGCTGCAGAACCTGGGCTTCCCCCACGGCTTGGCGGGCCAGCAGTTCTTCAACCCCTTGGGCAGCGGGCACCCGCTCCTCCTGCACCCCAGTCAGTTCGCCATGGGGGGAGCCTTCTCCAGCATGGCCGCTGGCATGGGCCCCTTACTGGCCACCGTGTCCGGGGCCTCGGCCGGGGTCAGCGGACTGGAAAGCACGGTTATGGCCACAGCAGCGGCTCAAGGACTTTCTGGGGCGTCGGCAGCTGCGCTACCGTTTCATCTCCAACAGCACGTCCTGGCCTCTCAGGTATTCCCCCAGGCCTGCCCTCCGCTAGCCCTGGCGCTCACAGGGTGCTGCTGGGCTGGGATTCCTTTCCCTCCAAGGCGGAGCGATGCGCTCTGCCTTTCCCTGGGCACCCAAGGGGTCCGACTCGCCTTTCCCGTTTACACTGGGTTCTGACTTCTGATTTACACCCGTGCAACTAAGAACAGAGTCAGAACCACCCCTCCACTAGGGATAGGGATAGGGAGCGGTTTTACAAAATTGCAACGGGTTGAAAGCACCAGGTTGTATAAAAATGAACCTGGAATAGAAAACGGGGGGGTTTCTTTGTCTTTTTTTTTTTTTTTTTTTTTTTAGGCTTTCATTTTTATTTCCCCTGGGAAACTTATGTGCAGGGTGTTTGATCTAGATTTCGTTCAGTTCCAAGCTCTCTGGCGTCCTTACTTCCAGTAATCGTTACTAACCTCACGTGTGATGTGTTTGTTTTAAAGATGATCTTGGGGGGGGGGGGGGGGACCGGTGCTAGTTGAAATCCATCAGTCAGCGATGAGAGAGAAAATGGAGGGCTCTAAAAAGTAAAATAAAAGTAGAGTTGGGTAGGAAAGGGGGGATCTCCCCTAATTTCCATGGGGGACCATGCTCTCTTTCCTGTTTGCAGGCCCACGGTTCTCAAACTTTGGGTGCCTAAACTTCGGCACTTGCATTCCTGCGTAAATGGCCCGATTTTCAGAGGCGTTGGGCCCAGTGATTTGAATGGGTGATCAGCACCTTTTGTGGAAAGCCTGGGAGGTGTTTCCAACTGAATTGAAGTGACTCCACTTCGGGGCACTCAGGCTTGCAAATCGCGGTCTGGCTGTGCCCTGGCCTGGTCTGCTCGGGGTGTAAGTTCTCACACTCCCAGCTGTTCCGCCTTTGACATGCAGGCCTGTGTGTGAGTCTCCTGTTCCATAAACCAGACCCCAAATCTCCCCAGCCAGGGGGGATGATTTGTGGCGAGCCGAGTGAGCGGTGTGTTTTCTCTCCGGCTCTCTGGGCTGCATGGGAACATGGACAAAGGGTGAAACATCACTGACAGTTCCCCCCCCCCCCCCCTTTGCTTCTGTTTTTCTTTTCGCAGGGCCTGGCCATGTCTCCCTTCGGAAGCCTCTTTCCATACCCCTACACCTACATGGCTGCGGCAGCCGCGGCCTCCTCCGCAGCCGGCAGCTCGGTTCACCGGCACCCTTTCCTCAGCGCCGTCCGCCCTCGCCTGAGGTACAGTCCCTACTCTCTCCCCGTGCCCCTGCCTGACGGCAGCAGCCTGCTGACCACTGCCCTGCCCACCGTGGCCAGCAGCACAGGGGAGGGCAAAGCTGGCAACATGGCAGCTAGCCCCGCCTCGGTGGCGTTGGACTCGGGCTCAGAACTCAACAGCAGGTCCTCAACTCTCTCCTCGGGCTCCGTGTCCCTGTCGCCCAAACTCTGCTCGGAAAAGGAAGCGACCAGCGAACTGCAGAACATCCAGCGTCTCGTGAGTGGACTTGAATCCAAGCAAGACAGATCCAGGAGTGGGTCTCCTTAATAGTGTCCCCTCTCCGCTGCACCCCCTTCCACTCTCGGGGCGGGAGGGGGGAAGAGTGTGTTAACACGGGGGTGGGGTTCCCCTTTCTTGTCTCATTTCAAATCACGCTCGCAGTGCACTTTGTTTGAAGGAAACCACATGGCCCAGCCCAGCTTTCTGCGGACTGCGCTGGCTTATCAGCAAAACGTATCTTGAAATGGGCGAAGGAGAAGGGGTGGGGGCCTGGAGGTGGAAGAGCTGGTTTGAAAGCTGCTATCAATGACATGTGTAGGCCAGAAAGGTGGTTTTGTGGGTGGTGTTTATTTCTTTTCTTCAATGTGTAAAGCAAACAAACAAACATATGGATTAAAAAATAAAGTAAGAAAAGTGATTTTTTTTCTAAAAAATATGTAAGTAACTTGCATATCAGTTCTTTCAATATTGGTTTTTTTTTTTGGATGGGTTATTAAATATAGCTCTTGTTAGTCTTTATTAAGGGAAGCTGTGTCTTTTGACATATTGTTGTGATGTCTCAAAGCCACCTTATGGCTTTTTGCATGTTCCATAGTAGTCCGCTTTTGGGGGGGGGGGGTTGTTTTATTTTTGGATGCTTGTTAAAAATCCCAGGGATAAAAATTAAAAAACAAATAAAAATATGATCCATACCCCTTTCTTCCCACCCTTCCCCTTTGTAGCAACAAAAATACAAAATGTAGCTGGAAAGGGAAAAAAATATTTTACCTAAAAACCTCTGTAGCTTGACTGTAGGTTTATTACAGCTTTCCCTCTTTTACTGTATATGCAATAACAAGGTTTAAACATAATGAGAAGAAAAAAGTGGACACTATTATTAAGACAGAAAGTATTTATGTAATTATTTGATAACTTGTAAATAAGTGGAATATGAATACTCAGAATTAAACTTTAATTTATTGACAGTGTACATATCTCTGTAAATATGACTGCAGCTGTTTTTTTCTGTTTTGTTTTAGTCATTTTCAAGTTCTTACTTCCTTTAAAAATACCACCTAAAACCAACAAACCAACCAAATATACCCCAGTGCTAAGTGTTCACTTTTCTTTTGGTTCACCACCACGCAAAAACTCAAGTGATTTTTTTTATAAAAAAAAAAAAAAGAGCTGAATGCAAAAGAAAAAGAAGAAAAAAATCAATGAACTTAAAGAAGAATGAAAGAAATGTGCCACTGTAGCAGTTAACCCTTGTTTTTCAGTGTTAAAAGTGCTACGCTCAGTGTACAATTCCCCCCCCCCCAAAAAAAAGTTAATAAAATGACAACACACTTCTCCAGTGACTTGAAAGGAAAAGAGAGAGAGAGAGAGAGAGAGAGAGAGAGAGAGAGAGAGAGAGAGAGAGAGAGAGATGAAGAATTTAGGTTTTTCTTTACTTTTTAAAAGATATTATTTTCCAATTCCCTTAGTGTGTCAAAATCACAATGGATTTTTACTACTGTTTTGCTTATTGTTGTCTTTGTTTGAGTGGGTGAATATTTTAATGGCTTGAATGTCAGGTAGGTGCTCAGACCTGATTAAAAGAGAAATGAAGTTATACTTTGTGTTATATAATTGTCAAGAAGTTCTTGGATTTTCTGTAATTCTCTCCCCCCCCCCTTTTAAAAGTCACTGAAGTTTCAATAAATTTTTATTGAAATGTCTTTGGGCCTCTTGTGAAATGCCTTAATAGAAACTTTCCTAAAAACTTGAACTGGAGGGAGAAGAGAGGGGTTTTTAAAATATTGCCTTTTCTGTCTCTTCTGTTCCTTGCTCTATATCAAAACCCATGTGAAATGAGTTGAGAAGGATCTCTTTTAAATCAAGCAGTAAAGAGAAGGATAGCTTGCAATGTTCCTGGGAAAATACAAGTTTGAACCAAACTGTTTAATAATACACTTTTTTCTTCTTTTTCTTTTTAAAAAGTGGATTCATATGCAACACAGTCAAGTTTTTTAATGGAAAAATATTAAGTGACATTTGAAAAGTTAATGAGAATGGCTCAGCTATGCTTTTATCCATCATAAATTAATAAAGCAAAAGTGAAGAATTAGAGAATAGATCTGTTAAAATTTAATGCAAAAGCCTCCTCAAAAGTTTGCAGGTAAAGTGCTTACAATGTGGTGTGGTATTACTATTTTATTTCTTGCCGTCTGTTTTTCGGAGTAGAATCATTCTAATTTTGCCCTGAAAACACATTTTTCTTCCTCCAACTTGTCCTGTTTTTATGGTTGTAATAATAATAAAGACATATAAAACGACTGTAGCAGGAACACAAATTCAGTATTTAATCATTGGGTTTATATTCTAGTTACCCTCACCAGGCCTTAGAGGTTATAAGATTAGAAATAAAGAAAATTGGCACCAGCTCTCTGTACATTTGCCAACTCCTTGATCACATTCTCAAACATTATGTATATATTTTTCCTTGTTAAAAAAGATTTTTTTTAACAGTTAGTGGCCTATATATTGGAAAGTGATTCATCTCCAGCCAGTAATAAATATTATAAGGATCCACTTCCAGGCTGTATCCTGTTTTATTCTCCTTCCTCCGCCTTGCAAGGCCTCTGAATTGAGTGGTTTGTAGATAAACAGAGGTCCAGTTGGTGAAAGTGGATATATACACAGCAACCTTCTACAAACCTATTAAAATCCCCTTGCAAGGGGCACTTGGACGCTTCCCTTAAGAAGAACTGCTGCTGAAAACATCATGAAAAGAAAGGGGTTAGTCACACTTTGGGGTTCATTTGATCAGATCTTCTGTTCATGGAGAGTTTTTGAGAGAAAAAGGACATTTCATCTTAAAATTGAACCCCAATAAAATATTTTTGCTTCTTTATACTACAGGAAACCAAACGACCTCACAATGTTAAAGAATCCAACTGTTGACTGTTCTGTACTTTCTCCTGTACTTAGTAGAGGAAAGAAAGTTGACAGGAGTTTTAGGAGCAGTAACCCACGTCGCTGTCTACAGACACAAAGCCATTAACAGAAGCACTCACACTACACACATAAATACACACCGCACAAGCGCTGTATAGACCTCCTGCATATTGCACACACGTTCACACAGTGCAAACACATGTACACACACACCGCCTAAACATACATACATATTGCCCTTACACACACAAACACACACATTCCTAGCAGAGCTGTCTCCAGCTGATCATTCACTGGAAGGTGTTTTCTAATATTTGAGAGCCGGGTGGATGGGCTTGTTTTAAACCACGGCGTGTTCAATGTTGATGGATCAATCCGCACCCACTGACGTGATTAAGGTCGAGGGCTTTTTTTCCCCCTTTGGGTCTCTTGAAAGCCCGTTGTGAGGCCTAGTAAGAAATTTCATTTAAATGATGCACCATATTTAGCTGGACTCTAAATAATAATGAACCCCGACTCGAAAGGCGTCATTTTCGTCCCAAATCTTTACAGGCAGAAAGGCTGCTGGCTGGGAGTGGCGAGAGTATATTACACGCACAGCTACCGCTAAAGAAACTTAAAGCAGCGTTATCACAAGTCGATCTAGACGTCCATGGCTACTAATGAGCTGCTCCTGACCTGTGCAATAATTGATGCATAAAAAGCGTATTGGAAACGCCGTCCTTTTCTCCACGTGTGGACGTCTCACCGAGGCCGAGGTGTAGGGCACGAGGGGAATGTGTGTAAAAGAACTTGAGTTATCCCTCACTTTTCTGTTATACACAGAAGCGGTGTAAGAGTAATTTACTTTGGGGCTCATAGATTTTTTTGTTCCTTTCTTTTTATGCTGCCTGCTTGCACTGAGAACTTGAAATATTTTCAGGGAAAGGTTTGGGGCGAAGAGTGAGACTCGCTGTTCATGTCTGGTGTAAAGCAATTGTTCTTGTCCAACCCCTTCCCCGCTGCCTCTGGGCTCATTGATTAGGCAGATCGCCCCAAATGCCTCGATGGAATTGAGATATCCAACCAGCCCTTAGCAAAATGGCTGAGTCCCGCTGATAGCCCCATAAACTCTGGGGGGGAATCTTCAAACCTCACACCTGGAGATCAGAAGTAAGGGCAACTTTCCCTTGCCTGTTTGCTCTTCTCCTATGCGGGCAATCTAAAACCCAGGCCTCACGAGAGAAGAGTTATGCACCCCAGGTGTAATTCTGACTTGCAAATGGCTTTATCTCCTGAGTATCTTATTTGTATATAGTAACGTTAATGAGTAACCATTGTGGCGCTTGTGGATCGAGGTAAACGGCGAGCAATCTCTCTGGATTATCCTGTCTATTACTCACCTGGCGCCTGAGTTGATATCCCCAATGGTTTTATGGGATTGCTGCCTTGTGCAGGCGACCTGGCTGGCGCTAGGGGAGACTTTAGCGGGGGAGGAGCGCCACCTATGTGATCGCAAGGCGATAGGAGAAGCTCATCTGACTTTAAGGAAGCAAGCAGGCTTTTGCTCGCTGGGGGTTAGTTTCCTTCTCTTGCCAGGAAGACCACAGGTAAACGGCAGGTAGTTAATTAGATGCAGCAGCCCTTTCTACTGAGTTGTGTGGAACTGGGTGTTTGAACCCGAGGCGCGGGACGGTTCAGGGATTTGAACGCCGACCGGGGACTGCTTTCCCCGTCGGATTCAATGGAAGTTTCGCTTGATCGAGTGCAAAGTCTGTGGGAAAGGCGGCCACGGGCCTGACTCCCCAGCCCTGCGCCTGGAGCTACCGGCCCAAGGGTGATGCGCAGACCCAGGAGCTGTGTGTGCGCGCGCGCGCAAGAGGAGGAAACCGCTCAGCGGAGGCGCAACTGCGCGTTATTTCTAGCCAGGACGCTTCTTAAAATGAGCAGCCTGCTCGCGGACAGCGTCCCTGGGGCTCGTGGGTTTTTCTCCTGATGAACAATTGGTCATTCTTCTTCTAGAGAGGGTCCTAATGAAAGGTCTTGGTAAACCGGGGAGCCCCCAAAGATCACCTGCCCTACACCTCTCCACCACCTGATTCTTTCTTTCTTCCCCCCCACCCCCCAAAAAGGAAAGGTAGCGGTGATGTCCCCCTGGAATCCACACCCCTTACGTTGTCCTGCTCCAGGCGACGCCAGCGGTTCTGATTTTTCCACCAAACAGCGCGCACGTCCGCCCGTCTTCTCTCTTTTTGTCTTCAAGTTGCAAGCGCAGTCCTTGCGGTCCCTGCCCGGTCGGTTCAGACCACACGAGAGTATGAGTTAATTATTTATCGATTACAAGTGACAATTTATTACACCCAAGCGGGGTTTTTGGTTTGTTTTGTTTTTGTCTACAGATCCTATTAAAACCCCCTTCCCCCACGCCCCTTCAATGGCGCGGTTCCCTCCTGCCTGGAGTCCGCACTCTGTGCCGGGCTTGTGCAACTGCTTGTGTTGTTGGGCTTTGCAGCTTCCAGTAACAGGCAACAGCTTCAAACCCACCAGCTGATAGTCCGTGTCCTGGCGCCCCTTGATCCCCCCCCCCCCCCCAGCGATGCTAATCGTGGCTTTTTCCTGCTAGAAATGGATCCTTCAGCCGTAATTTCATTTTTCCCCTTGAGAGATCCGAATAAAACAGGATACCTGTCGCCTAAGGGGATCAAAGGGACCTCCATATTCTGTGCAAGGAAGGGAAACGTTTCCTTCATTACTGATTGTTCTTAAATGTCTTAAAAAGCAACGACCAATGCAGTCTGTCTCTCTTCCACCTCCTCTCCCAATTGACTGCACCCTGGGCTGTAGCATTTCACGAGCTGTGCTACAGGGCAGTGACTAATAACACGGACACAAGTTTCGGGCAGCTTTTAAAAGTAGTTATTTTCCCTCTCAGAAAACAACATTAGTGCGCTTTCTGTACCGTCACTGAAGATGCTGTTGTGTTGTAAGAAACACAGAGGCACCACATATATATCACACACACACACACAATATTGCACGTCTTTTGCAAGATGCATAGCTAAAATCACTGACACACACCACAAATGTGAGACTGTGGTCAGCAAAGTTCTTTACTTTCTAAAGGTACTTGCCCTAGTATGGGCAGATATCTGTATCTATATATCAAGAACGCAGGGGTGTGTCTCGCTGTATATGTCTTTGTGTGTATCCACACACACGTATATACACATGCTCCTATGTATTGAGCTTTGCGGTCAAGGTCAATCTGAGACTGGAAGCCCCTAACGCATATGTAACCAGTGTGGTTATAAATACATCACGACACACATATGCCGTGTGTACAGTAGTGTGTGAATATACCGATTTGTTTGTATCTCTGCTGGTGGGGAAACAAAAGCGCGGGGCCCAATAGCTGTGACCAAAATCCGCTTGAAGTGCATGGGGTTTTTGCATGAGTAAGGCGAATGGGCTTCATAACTGACATTGTCATGCAGCCTTTCCCCGGGACACTTCTCAGCAAGGGAGAGCTGGGGATGATCAAACGCAACACACTCGAACCGCTCCTTCCTTCGGCTCCCTGAGTTAGGTGCCCCTCACTATGCCCCCTGGAACCCCCCCCCCCCCACACACACACACTCCCCTCTCTGGCAGACATAGACACGCACGTTCTTGCTCTTCAGTCTGTGTGCACAGACACCTACTTCTCTGCCGGTGCCTTGCAGACACGCTGCCAGGTGCTGAGATAACAGCGTCTGGAGAGGCCCAGGAGGGTGCCCTAGATGTACTCGGTGCTCTCAGGAATTGGGGTGTGTGTGTGGGGGGGGAAGGGGGTGGCCGAAGCCAGGCTCCAGCCACAGAAGTGGACGGTGCACGTGCAGCTGCTACTCATGGAGACACAAGGTAAAGGTTCCTGCTCCCCCGTCGGGTCAGTAGCAGGGGAGACATGTGGACGCTGCAGCTGGAGGTTTGCTCCTAGAGTTAATTTAAGGGCGTTACAGGCGTGACCCGGCGCAAGATCTTTTGGTGGTTCTTTCACAGTGACTATGGAGACACACAAACATTTTCTCTCTCTCTCTTTCACATGCACAAACACTTTCTCACACGCACGACCTCCACTCTTTAACACCCCCAGCCCCCCCAGCCCCCGCACTCCGTTACACACAACGCCCCGCTGAACGCAGAGCCCCATACAACTCGCTCCTCCACCCCCTTCACACCCGACCAGGTAAACAGACACGAAAAGGGACATTGCAACTCGTGTAGCGGGAAGATCGGATCGCGTTCTCCCTCTGACCTAGCGACCCCTCACTGCAGCCCAGCCCCTCTTGCATTGCTTGAGATTTTAAAGAGCTCCCGGCCCCCCCGAAGCCTTTGACTCGGGGGGGGGGGGCGCGGGGGGAGAGAAAGCCACTGACTCACCAGAGAGCAGGACTGAAGCGAATTCAGCTTCTTTTTTTCGCTCGGGTCCCAGACTCCACACGTGCGCCTAACCAAACCCCCTCGTTACAAGGGAACCATCAAGACCCGAGAGGCGTGTACAGACATGGCGAGGATACACTCTCTACTGAGCTGGCAGTGCAGTGTAGCCCGGCCACCCTTGCTCCGAGCCATCCTGACACGAGGATTCTAATTCGGATTTGCACGCCTGCTCTGGATAAGAAGCCAATTCAGCTGTGGACAAGTGGCTCGAAGGGGCTCTTCCAGCTGTGTTGCTTCAGATTCTATTCAATGGGGATATTTTAGATGTTGCTAGAAATACAGATTAACAGGGGGGTAGGCAGGCAGGTGCTCACATTGGGAGGGCGCTAAGATTTGAACAGGCTCTCCAAATTCGCAGAAGCTCGATAATACTCCTATATTTTTATTCCACTTCTGTGCTTTTTACTCCTTGATCTAGAGCAACTCTTTTAATCCCCAGCACACACTCAGTAACACCAAGGATCGAATTTCTTGCTTTGCTATTGCTGGTTTTTCATGCCAGTGCGATCTTCCCCCCCTTTTCTTTCACCCCTTTTTCCCAGTTCCGTTCCTCTGTTAATTTAGGGGAAAATACTGTTAAAGCCATTTTAAAATCGAAATAAAATTCTTACAGCAAAAAGGGAAACAACTCTTGCCTAATGCAGTTTGACTGGGGACAGAATTCCTCCTGAACTTGGGATGTGGTTTCTACTGCCTCTTTCCCCCACTTTCTGCAGTCAGTAAGCAGACCTTTTTGACATCTTGACTGGCATGGGATTGAAAAATCTGTGATTGAAAACAAGCTGCTCCGAGACAGTAGGCTCCACTCTGCTGAGTGCTTCAATTGGATTCCAAGACAATTTTGGAATACCAGAAGCAGCGCTGTTGAAAATTTTGCTCATTTCACTTCCTCCTGAAATCTACAGTTAGGCGGTGTTTTTTTTTTTTTTTTTTCTCTCTCTCTCTCTAGCTATCTATCATTTAAATGCAATTTAAAGAAAGAGCCATATTGATTGAGTCTGAGGACATTTTAGGTGTACTTTGGGGTTGGTTTGTTTTTGCTAGCTTCTTTGTTTGGTGCAAGATTAAGTTAAGTTTGTTTTAAGTTTAAAAATCCTCTAATTGCAAATGTAACCTGAAATAAACCGGCTACCTGGGGGGTGAGAAAACCCCAAACAAACTCACTTTGGACACGTCCATTTTATAAAACCAACTAAATACATAAATGGAGATACATCACAGCAGTACTGAAAAAAAGGGGGAAAATACGGCTCCCCATTTTTGCTGAAATGTTCATAAAATGCAGGACATTAGTTTTTACAAAGATCAGCCGAGAAATTAGATGACAGCCACTTGTAATGGGGAAGAGGGAAGATTTGTTTAAAGTGTTCGTGTAAAGTTTTATGACATTTTTCTTTCAAGGAAGAGGCTATCTCTGAGCTGAATCGGTGTTCGCGCTATGGCATACAAAACAGAGTTTTCATCTGCAAAAGTCATAACTTGGACATTTAGGTTTGCAATCAGTTCTCTCGTTTACTTCCTTGGGAATTTAGCATTGCAATCAGGTCTGTCATGAATCCCCCCTGGAAACCTTCTTTTGGGCTCAGTTCTGGTATTGCTTTTTTGCTTTGTGTTTCTTTAGAATTAGTTTTAAATGTTAAAAAAAAAGTCAGTGACTTTATTTTGATAGCCACTTCATCCTCCCCCCCCCCACCCCGTCCCAGTTCAGCTCACTTCCGCCCCGGGGTCTCGGGTTAAACTAAATATTTTAAAAAATATGTAAAATGCAAGAACTGATCATTAGTGTTTCCCCAAAGTTCTCCTCTAGGAAGAGTGAAAAGCGTGGTTTAAAGGACGGCTATTGATAAGTCTCACTTTAAGGTTGAAAGGGCTTATGACCCATCCCACCCCTTACCATTTATTTGTCTCACTGTCACAAGTTATGAGTCATTAAGGGGATTTTAACTTCACAACTGCATTGTGTGTTTTTCACTATGACTGCCGATTTCTCAACATGACTCCAGCTGGAAAAGAGAAAAATACCCCGAGGTTTAGACACCCATAGGAACACATGTGAAACTAGCCCCGATTCTGTAAAATTAGGGCTAGATATTGGTTTGCATCAGGAATAATTTGCTCTGGGGAAAGTGCAGAGTGGGGCTGTAATGGGGCTAAGGCTCCCCGGGTTTTGACAGAGGACATGTATTTTTTCGGGGCGACGAATAAACAGAAAGGAAGAGAGAAAAGAGCAGGGGGAGATGGAGAGAGAATTTTGGGGCATTTACAGCTGAACATTGTGGTTGAATTTGACCATGATGGAAAAGAGAAGTGACAGGACACGAAATATGCGGTAGATTTTTGACCCCCGTCTAAGAGTATTATGTTATATATACATAACTATAGATGTGTGTGTTTGTACATATTATGTATAATATGATCTGTATTTATATGTACATACTACATATACTGTGTACATCTACAAAGTGTCTACATTATAACTCGCTGTTTGTGTTATATATGTGTGTATATACACACAGAAAGTGTGAGGTATTTCTCATCTCATACACACCTACACGATGGTATAATATTATATGTTATATTACTTAGATAACATATACAACTCTATGTATTACTTATATAAATAGAACACACGACACCAAGTTTTTAATGTTATGCCAGTTAACGTCGTTTAGTGTGTGTGTGTGTGTGTGCGTGCATTTTGCACACCTCTCTTTTTCCATCATGGTCAATTTCAGCCACAATCTTCAGCTGTAAATGCCCCAGAATTCTCTCTCCATCTCCCGCCCCCCGCAGTCTAGTTAGCCGTAAAGCACCTTTAGGTATGTTTGCCAGCTTAATACAGCTCAGCGTCCCTCGCATTGCAACTCCCTGCTTCTTTCCGAGCAGTAGGCGTCATTTTAAACCCCAGTTTTCGTCTTCTCTCTGCTCAGCCCCCGGGGGGAAGCGCCTTTGTTGCCACTCAAGCACTCGGTCGCTGATTTCCCCCCTCGATAATTGTCTAAATGAGGCTGGGTGGCGGACGGAGGGAACCACCAAATGCATATTTAACCGCCCCGCAAGCCGTGGATGCAACTCCTCCTGTCAGGAAACTTCTCTAGGGTTGATCGAATATTTCGGAGAGATTTACTGGCGCTTAACTTGTGCCACCATGACCGATGCAGAGCGAGCAGCTGTCCTGCATTGCAGACAGTAATCAACAGATCAAGGACTCTTTAGTCCTGTTCTTAGAGGAAATAATGTTCTAAGCAATCACTGACCATTTTGCACCCGAAGCCTGCGTGTTTTGGGTCCCAAACCCACCTCCTTGTTTTCGCATTTCTTTATAATCCTCACAAATCCATTTTTCTCCATTTGAATCATGCTAGAACACGGAGTCAATCGACATACCTGCCTGAAAGGGAAGGGGGGACTGAGTGAATCGCAGTTCATGTGGAGTACAGTACGGCGCGATTCAGTGCCCTGGCATAAGCGGTCTAAACTGTTCTTGGAGCGCCATCTGCTGGTAAAGGCTTGTAAAGTCAACTCCTTTGTCTTAGCTGCAAAGAAGTAAGTTACACGCAGACTCCTAGCAGAAAATATAACAAAGAAAATCCACCAGACTCACTTGTCTGTTCTTGTCACTCTCTAAGTAACTTCTTCAGTTCCCTCCCACGCCCGCAAAAGATAACTGGCATGAAGTATCTCCACAAGTGTTACCTGATGATGGTAAACCTATGAAAACAACTTCACAAGATTTGCTTGGTTATTAGAGACAACTTCAAAGTGCTTTTGTTATAAATATTAAATTAAACTGTGTGTTGTCCATCAAGGAGGGGAAAGGGTGGGCCTGCCTGATGTTCATAATTACATGCAATTTCTTTCTTTGGCTTGAGTAAATTTGTATAAGTGAGCCTAGTCCTATAGGGCTTGTTCAATAACCCAAAGAAAAGCAATGGTAAAGCTCTCAATGATTTCAGTGGACTTTGGATCTTTGGGTGGAAGAATTTGGCCCTATATTTTTATAGACAAACTACAGAAATATTGTGTGTGCTTAGATGTGCTCTATTAGGAGGGAATTTTTTAAAATTGAAATCCCCGCCCCCCCCCAAGTTAACACTTAGGTTAACCAACAGGTCAGTAAAGAACAGATCATCCTCATTTTCAAGTATTTTGTCTTATTATCATTTTATTACTATATTATCCCCCCCACCACTCTCTATTTCTCTCTGTCCCCCCTGCACACACATGGAGCTATTTACTGTCTGAGAAGCTGAAATTTTGCAACCAACATTCCTCCCAAAGCGACTGATCAATTTGCTGAGGGAGGCCACTAAAATGTGAGAACAAGGATGTAAAAGCCTGAAGACTTCAGGGTAAACAATGGGAACTATATTGGTTGCCTTTTAATATGCAGTGGTCACACACTTGGAAAGAAAGCCTTCTCCTCCTATGGAGCAGCCATGTGTGTTTAACTGACCCATGGATCCCAGGCCCCAATGTCAACATTTCTGGGACAGCTGAGAGGTTCCAGTGATGCAGACAGTCCTATGTCAGAGGCTCTTCAGGCTCCACAGAGCTAGAAAATAAACTGCTGCCCTAGTTTCCAACAGTCCCTGATTATTCATCAGAAATTCCCATTGTCCTTTCTCAAGCTGGTGTGCACTCTCATTAAGGCCTTTGACTCATGTCTATGCACGTGAGTGCCAAGGCTGCTTTTGCAACCTCTGCAAGGATCAACATGCAGGGTTTCTGTGGCAGGTAATTCCTGCTGTACAGCAGCCTGAAAGATTTATGAAGGAGTTAAATCTTGAGAGCTTCATGTTAATTCTTTTGGGGTGGGGAGGTGCGGGGGGAAGAATGATTGTCATGCTGCAGAATAGCAGATCTTGCCACAAACGTTTAGTGTAGCTGTGCGAACAGAGCTTTGGGGGAATTCACAACTAGATGGCCAGCAATTTTGCTGGAAGTAGAAGGATTAACTTGAGATGTAACAAAGTAACCACTCTTAATTCCTCGGGTGTTGGTTTTTGATCCAAATTGACAGGGGATATGCTGGCTGGAAAGCAAAGCAATTCCTTACATTTCTTAATGTGTTATCTAAAGTCCAGATCACTTTATGCTCAGCGAGGATGGCGCAATATGCAAGGCAAAGTGTCAGAAAATGTGAAAGCGCATCTGCTCTTTCCACTTGGCTAGCTGCTATCAGTTTGGATAATGGACATCCTGTTCAGATCCTTAGGGGGAATCTTTGGGACTCTGGGTTTTCGCTAAAAGGGGACATGCTGTTTTATTTATTGAATGATAGCCTGATTTGAGGGGTAATTGATTACTTGATGCCTTTTCTTCTCCGTCTTTTTAAATGACAGTGAATGACTTTCCCAGTGAAACCCAGAAGACGGAGAGAGAGAAAGAGGAATCTATAGATATTCTTTTAAAATATGTTCACTTCAGTTTGGTACACATTAAAGGGAGAGAATGATAGCATTAATTATAGCCAGATATAGCATGGAAAGTGCCTCAAATCTACTTGGCTTTGGCACCTTAATCCTGACATACAGGACCCCTCTGCTAGCTCAGTCCTGGGCCCCATGCAGCTTTGCCAATGAACATTGGATAACATTTTCCAAAGGACTTAGGAGCCTAAGTCCTGGCAGTGGCACTTAGGCACTTTTGAAAATTGTGCCCCTTATTCCTGATATACCGTCATATTATTGCAGTCCTGGGCTCCTTCTAAGCTCTTTATTCCTGACATGCAAGACCCATTTTCTCAGTCCTGGGCCCACACATGGCTCTGTCACTATACCCTGATTTGCAACACTCTCTTCTTCTCTGCCCCCCATGCACAAGTGCACATCATTTTTGACCTGCACCAGTCTAGCCCTGAGTAAAGACTGCTGATCTGGCCAGTTTGTTTGCTAGCTTTTGTCATATGGCTAAAGGTCCCTTAGGGACCATAAAACGCATTTCTGACAAGCAACTGGCAACAGGGTTTGAACTCAGATCTGCAGCTCTAGTGGTTTAACGCTCTAACATCAAGCTTGCTTCCATCCTCTCTCTTCTCTGCTGTAACCCTTCTCCACACACTTGCTTTCTATTCTGCAGGAGGCTAAAACTGTAACTTAATAAGCAGCCAGCCTGCTTTTGCTCCTCTGGTTGGTGACACCAAGCATTGTGCAGGTGTTTCCAACTCCCTACAGGAGAGGTTGTTGAGATGGGCTGGCTCAGGACACAGTCACCTGGTGTCACACTGTCATACCAGAAACTGGATCTGAGCTGCATGGGAAATCACCCTGATATGCACGCCCCAGTTCAAGGGATATTTTATTGGTCTAGTAGGAAACTGCTTGTCCAGCTTGTGCAGGAGAATGAAGGCAGGAAGGGCGCCTGCCCAGTGGAAGGGATCAAAGCTAGAGAGGTTTTCCAAAGCAAGGGAAGGGATGAAAATCCCACAGACTCTCTCTGGACTGTCACGGAAGCAAGAGACTATGAGAAGTAGAGGGAAGGGTCAGAAACAAATCAAAACCACACTAGACTGTAGATCCTCAAAGCTCTTCACATCTTAATTCCACCTGCCCCATCTGATTTAGTAACTTATCATGATGTCAACCCCCATCATCGCTCTGCCAAGATGCCCAGCCTTAACCACCCCCTGAATGTCTCTAGACTTTCTCCCATATTACCCTTTATTCATGGGGAAAACTCCCTGATAAAATCTGAACAGCCATCGCCTCCTCTTCCTCCAGATTCCTCCTGTACACACACCCCTGCCATGCACTTTACAAAACCCAGCCTGCTCATTATGACTAGGCCAGCGGTGAGCTGGGACTATCAGAGGCTCCTAGACTCTAAGGCTGCAAGTGACCATTATGATCATCTAGTCTGACCTCCTACACATGGCAGGCCACAGAACCTCACCCACTCACTCTTGTAATAGACCCCTGACCTCTGGCTGAGTTACTGAAGTCCTCAAATCATGATTTAAAGACTTCAAGTTACAGAGAATCCACCATTTACTTTAGTTTAGACCAGCAAGTGACCAATGCCCCACATTGCAAAGGAAGGTGAAAAACCTCCTATCCCTCTTTTTCTCCCTTCCTCTTCCTAGCCCCTGCTATCCTTTCCTCCCACACCTCACCTCACCTCTAGCCCCCAATTAAAAGTCAAAACAACAACAGCAAAACATGTGAAAAGCAAACAGGGTCAATCCTTCGCCCAATTAATTTACTCCCATGTTACATTCCCATCCCCTACCCTTTGCCTGTTTGTGTCTTCCTGACTGCAAGTCCTCCAGGCAGGGACTTTCTCTTATCAATGTTTGCACAGCACCCAGCCCAGTAGGCCTTGATCCTGATCAGGCACCCCCATAATATAAACGTTTATTGGTATGACTACTACTAAGAGTTTATTGTGGTGGGGACTTGAAAAGCGTTGCTTTTTTCATGGTTCCTAGGAATGAATTTTTCAAAAGCTCCTCAGGCCCAGATCATCCCAGGTATTTAGGCTCCTATTTCTATTCATTTCAAAAGAAGTCAGGAACCTAAATGCCTTTGAGAATCCAGGCCTCTGTGACGTAGGGTATGTCCACACTATAGTGGCACAGCTGGGGCTCTGCAGCTGAGCCACCCGAGTGCTACAGTGCAGCCACTTCCTACATCACCTTCCTACTCCATCAGTCTACTTAATCCACCTCTCCGAGCCGTGGAAGCTAAGCTGATGGAAGAATGCTTCCATTGGCCTGGCTGCATCTACAGTGAGGGTGAGGGCAACCTAACTACAGAGCCCGGGTGCCAATTTTTTCAATGCCCTGAGAGATGTAGCGAGGTGGATTGAAAGTTTAGGTGTAGACCAGTAGTAGATCAAGTCTCATTGACTTTCAATGGATTTTAGGCAGCTAAGTCACTTAGGTGCTCTTGGAAAATGTACCCTTTACGTTCTATGCGTCGTCTTAATGTAATTCATACTGTGCTGTCTGCCTGAGTTTGCACAGAGCCTGAGACAACGGCTCTGAGGAGCGACACCACATTCATATCAATGGATGTTAACACAGATGATACTTTAAATGCCAGCTTGGTTAGTGATTTCACCAATCAATAAACCATGTAGGAAAACAGAGGAATTATCACAATGTGAAGATTTACATCAGCATTCCCCAAAGCATGTGTGGGTGTGGCCGGCCTCATAAAACCCACACTGGCAGTGACAGGGTTAAGGAGAGCTGTAGCATCCAATAAGCACATTCTGTGGCACCTGGAGGGGAGACATATAATTAAGGATTAGAGCCAGCTAAGAAGAACCAGCTTGGGTGGTTCTATAAAGGATGGCCTGCAGGGTTAATAGGTGAGCACCGAGAGAGGGATGCTGCAATAGGTTGCACAGGTGAAGGAGTTCTAAGGGGCCTGTCAGAAAGGCTAGGAGCCACCCGGAGGAATCTCCTCAGCAATAACCTGGGAAAAGGGGCCCAGAAAGATGCAACTGCAGTGAGAGAGGAGTGTGCAGCTCCATGACAGATACTGGCAAACAGGCAAAGGTAGGTGGCAGTCCAGGGGGCCAGTGGGGAGAGATAAGAAACAGGCTGGAGCTGCTTATCACAAGGGTCTTGGGCTGGAACCCAGAGGAGAGGGTGGGCCTGAGCTCTCCTAACAGGAGCGGTCTTGGGAGTAAAGGGGCAAGGGCCCTTGAGCCTACATGGGGCCTGGTATGTGGTCACTAAGGCTTTAGGTTTTCATTTGGGCCCCGGAAGGGGTGAGGCTGTGAGTGTCCCAGTCAGAGGGATGAGTCACAAGAAGGAACAGACTAGGGTCAACAGAAACTAGAGGGCTTCTGTGCCATGCTCTGCCACAAGGGGGGCACCCCAGCTGGTGACTGAGCCTTCTGTGGGCTGCATAGTGCTAGCTGGGGGGTGCAGAAGGTGCAGTGGTTGATATAGGTTGGCCTTTAAAAACCCATGGCTGGGGCCCAGAGGGGGTGGGTGCAATGACTTTCGTTTCCCTGAAGAGGGGGCACTGTGTTCAAACGCTTAAGAAATGCTGCTCCCATGGGACCGCTTGGAGAAAGCATGTTTTGAATGACCCCGTGCTCCAGGAGAGACGGAGGGGCTTTGGGATGGGCAGCAGGACAGGCACTTTTCATCTCTGCGTCACCAGTTTGAGGCCACCCCAGGGATGGAGAGAATGAAAATTGCTGACATAAGGTGGCTTTAATCCAGTTCCTGGCAGACACGTGTCCAGCTCCCAGAAATCTCCCTCTAATGGGCAACCTTGTTGGAAGACTTGGCAGAGAGGCTGAGGAAAGTGAATGATCCTCTCCCCTCTACTCCACAGGTGGCTTCTCCAGGGTGGCATTGACGTCCTGCTGCTGGGCCTGCAATGGGGCTAAGACACTCCATCCTGCTGCTGGAAAACTTCTACATCCATAGCTGAGCACCTTATGGCCCCCATTCCTGTAGTAAGTGAATACCTCACACCACCCCTGTGAAGCAGGGCAGCAGCGATGACCTGTGCCTGCCAATAGTGGGGGGGGGGGGGGAGGGTCACAGAGTGAGGGCAGCCAGCTTCAGCAGAGTTACTGAGCATGCTCAATCCACGTGAGCATGCTCATTACAAGTCAACCCGGGGGGGGGGGTGCACCTGACCCCTATATGTGTCATGTCTGCAGGGCGGCAGTTATCCCCATTGTACAGATGTGGAACTGAGGCAGAGAGGAGCTAAGGTCACAAAGGGAGCCTGCAGCAGAGCAGGGAAATGAACCCAGGTATCCCAAATCCTAGACTAGCCCCGTAACCAGTCACCTGCCCTTCCTCTCGTTGGTCTCTGGAGCCAGCACAAAAGGCTTGATCCTGCACCTACAGGAGGACAATTCCTGGGATGCTGAGCCCCCTCATCTTCCACTGACTCAAATGGGAATCAAGGGTGCTCAGCACCTTGCAAAATCGAGTGTGTCAATCATTCTTCAGGGCTGTCCCTCTGGCACGATCCACTTCCCGTGCACTGAGGCCCCAACTCAGCAAAGCACTTTAGCACCCACTTAAGTCCCATTGAAGTCAATTGTCTGCCAGGCTCCATGTGGGCACAGGGGTCTGCAGGAGTGAGGCTCTGTGCAAGGTCAGGGAACTTTGTTTGCCAGCTAGGCCACCTTCTGAGGCATCCCTGCTTATGCGTCATTCTCGCTAAGGTCACAAACCCTTTCCCTGAAAACTCCATTAGGTCTGCTGCACGTCCATGTAACACTCTTCTTTCATCCTGCGCCAAGACAAGGGTATATGTAGGGAGGGAGGGTGGCTGAAATTATTATTTGTATCATTTCTCTAGCACAGCGCTGCAGATGTCCACCCGGCTGTGCGGTAGGTGAAATGTGTGAGCCAAAAGTCCATGACTGGAGCGGCTTACAGTCAAAAGGCAGGAACTGAGAATACACAGCAGAGCAAATACTGAATGGATTGCGTGCTTGAGTCAAAATCCTCTCTCTCTCTCTCTCTCTCTCACACACACACACTGTCAACACTCCATGTTAATATGTCACTCACTTACAGCTACTCCAACAAAAATGTATCAGCCTTAATAGGCTGAGAGTATCTGAAGACAATTCTGTCCTTTTCCATAACAGTAGCCAGGGATTTTTGCAAACCTTCTCTGAGCCTATTTAGGAGCTTTTATTAAGGCCAAGAAAAGGCTTAGTGAGTTGCCCATCTTCAAGATCAACAGTCATCTGCTTGCCGCTTTGTCCTGCCTCCCGCGCTCTGTCGGCTGGCTGGCTGGCTGCCATGCCCCCTGTATGTATGACCAGGGTTGTCTCTGTAGTCTGCGGGGGGGGAGGGAGGGGGGGAAATAAAGAACCAAGGCTCCCTTGAACAGACATCAATTAATGAGATGAGGGGCGGAAGCGGCTGAGTGTGTGGCGGATCATCTTGCCACAAAGAAAAGTAAAATAGGGCCCCTACGACTCTAAGCCCTGCCTGTGCTCTGTTTTCATTCTCTCTTCCTAGTGCAGGAGAAGTTGCTTGCAAGGCGGAAATCACCAAAGAATGCTGGGCTGCTTATTCTGCTTCTGGATTTGTGTGGGCCACTTTCAATTTAGGGCAGGTCACCCTAGACTGCTACTCCAGCCAGACCTCAGCATCTTGAGAAATTAATTAGGAAGAGGAAAGCTACTGGGCTGGGGAGCAGGGGTGGGGGAGTTTCCACTCAAACCGTCAGGGCTGGCTGCTACTAGAGAAGTGCAAAGCAACAACAGTAAGGTTGTGATTTTCAGATGAACCTAAGGCCTGGATCCTGAAAGGTATTTAAGTGACTTCAGGGACTTTCAATGGGACTTCAATGCTTTTGAAAATTCCACCCTGAACATTTACCCTGAACCTGAACCCACCAAACTTTTGGGAGGTTCTAAAACATTTGGCCAACTTATTCGTCTTCCTTTTCTCCCTTCCTTGCCCCGGGACTAGAAGAAGTGTCCTGATACAGCCTGTTCTCAGGCTGACTGAACTGAAGCGAGACGGAAATGAAAGGGAAAGTTTCAAGGAGCTCCTATTGTTTGATGTTGACGAACCCAAGCATTTGTTTGGCTTCTGACATGGTGGTAACTGTTTGTCAACGCACTGATCTCTGCCTCCCTCAGTCATCAAGGCAATATCAAAGAGATGCATTATGTTTATTGGTGGCAGCATGGTTCAGTGGCTAAGACACTGGCCTCAGGATCTGGTTCCTGATTCTGCTATTGATCTGCGGTGTGACTTCATGTAAGTTACTTCTGCTTGGTTTCCCCTCTGTGTACTGGTAACATCTTCAGGGCCGGATCTGTCTGAGTATGTTTGTACAGCGCCTAGCACAATGGGGTCCTGATCTCATGCCTACCAAGCCTTGTTGCAATCCTAATAAACCTTGGGATCTTCCTGCACTCATTACTTCCCCAGGCACTGGAGTACCAACAGTGGTGAGAAGTACCTTCGACCACTCCCCGGAAACCCCGCTTCCTTTGAGATGAGAATCTGGTCCCTCCAATCTATTAATTCATCTACATGCTATGCTAAGGTGGTAACTCGCTGAGCGGAAGATAGAGGAGGAAACATGGAAACTTTCCAGATGTATAAAATGCAGCAGACTGCCTCTTTTTCAGGGAAAAAAACTGCCCAAGAATATATTACATGATTCCGCGGGCCTCAGGTTCATATCTGGTGTTTATTCAAGGCTTTGGTCTTGCCCATTAAGTCATTCAGTGGGTGAGGGGCCTGGTCTATAGATTCGTAAGCCAGCTGGGATCATTAGGTCATCTAGTCCAACCTCCTGCTTATCACAGGCCATTAAATTTCACCCAGTTAACCCTGCATTAAGCCCAATAACTTGTGTTTGGCTAAAGCTGTGTCTACCAGAAAGGAATCCAGTCTTGAGCTGAAGACAGCAAGATAGAGATTCCACCTCTTCCCTTGGTAATTTGTTCCAACAGTGAACCATCGTCACAATTAAAATGTGCAACTTGTTTCTAATTTGAATTTGTCTGGCTTTAGATTCCCACCACTAGCTTCTGTTCTCCTTTCTCCACTATGTTAAGGAGAGTCCTTTAACATCCAGCATCTTCTCCCGAAGAAGGCACTTAGACACTGTACACAAGTCCCCCCAGTCTTCTTTTTGGTAAGTTCAACAGAGTTCTTTACTTCTCTCACAGTAAGGCATATTCTCCAGGCCTCAAATCATTTTTTTGTGGCACTTTTCTGCACTCTCTCCAGTTTTTCAACCTTTTTTTTTAAAATGTGGACACCAGAACTGGGTGCTGTATTCAAGTGTCGTGCCTCCAGTGATGTCTATAGAGGTAAAATCACTTCCCCACACCTACTCACTACTCCCATGTTTGTCCATCAAAGGATCGTGTTAGCCTGTGTTACTGCAGCAGTATAGTTGGAATTCACGTCGAGCTGCTTGTCCACTAAGACCCAATCACACTTCATACAGGAGAACCCCTCTCTACCCATGATCCACTGAGGAAGGTTGGTCAACTATGTGTCATCAAAACACTTTTTCAATGAAAAATGACTTTTCAACCAAAATGGAAAACTTTCATTCTGGCCAATTTTTTCCCCAATGACAAACTGAATTTTGGGGGGTGGGAGGGAGAGGGGGCTGGTTTAAAAACAAACAAACAATTATTCAAAAATGGCTTTTGAAATCTGATATTTTTGTCTGGCTCTTGTTGTTGTTGTTTTTTTTTTTTTGCTGGCAAACCAAACAAATATATAGTCACAAGAAATTTTGGAGGAAAAAAACCTTTTCTTTTCAAGGTAAAACTATTTGACATTTTTGACCAGCAATCTGGCTGAAACTGTTGTAATTCTTTGGGGCAAGGCAGCTAAGAGCACTTGAAATGAAACTTGTGAGAGCTGGAATTAAAAATACTCTCAGGTATGCATCAATTTCTGGTCTCTTTCAGTTTAGGTTTGAGTATATAGGGCCTAGAAGATTTATGGGGCCCTGTTTTGGTGGCAAAAATGAAGAGACCTGCTAGTCGGACTTAAAAAAAATTGGGGAGCTATATTTACAATACTCTTTGCAGGGGAAGATCTCTACCAAGGCAGAAATAGAAGAGGGGAACTATACTTCCCTCCCTGCAAACTTGTAGCCAAGGTTGGGAAATTGTAAAGAAAGAACTAGCGAGTGGTGCTAGGCAGCAAGATGCTCACTCGCTCTGTGGATATCTTTATTAAAGGCTAAAGCCAGATGTGCATGGGGCAGGCACCCAAGAAACTTCCTCCCAGTGATTGGACTCTCTGGGATGGGGCCAGGTATAACCCCGCCCTTCTGTCCCAGCGTTTGGGTGAATCTACTGCCAACAGAAGTAGAGGTGGAGGAGTAGGGTGAGGTCAGGGCCACAGCGTAATCCACCCTCAGCACCTGCAGACTAGTGTGGTGGGAGAAGGTAGCGTATGTTGCATCCTGTGAACAGGTAGAACCATAGGGTTAGGAGGGACTGTAAGGGCCAGGTCCCAAGATGTAAAGATCCAGGGGCTGGAACCCAGGTCTGCAGAGCTTGGGACAGCTGGTAGGCCCACAGTGCCAGCAGGAGATGCAGTGAGGGCTGCTTCTTTAGGGATTCTGACTCTTGAAACTGCTGCTGTTGCATAGCTCCTACTGAATCTCTCCCCCACCAAAGCGTAACGACTCAGGGCCGCATTGCCCCGCGCGGTGTGCAGTCATTGGCACCAGCGCAAAGTGGGTATAAATTGCTGCGGTTCTGATCCGATGTCGTGTTTTGCATGTACCTTGCACATGACCGCGTGTGCTACAAGGGCAACAGGCCACGAGCCGCCTGGTCTCGCTTGGAGCATTCAGAGCTTCAGAGGGGAGTATGTGAGATGCATCATCATAGTGATGGTGTTCACAACCCGGCATATTTCACTGGTATATTTTGTTTATTTTCGGGGAGGAGGGATTTTCTAAAACACTTAGGGGATTCAGATGCCCAATTCTCATTGATTTTAACAGCAGAACATAAAAGTGAGTGCAAACCCTAGGGAAATATTTATTTGTAAAGGCTCCTCCTTCCCCAAGATTCTGCTGCCTGGCAAGACTGTAGCACAAAGTGCAAAAGAGTATTTATGTACCGACGGCCGAGTCTTTGTAGTGTGCAAATGATTCAGTTCCTTTCTTTTGGCTGCTCTAGCTAAAGCAGGTGCCTTCCAGTGGAGCCATCTAGTGGTGCGGCCTATGCTATGGTCTGGCACCAACATTTTCTCAGACAACAAATCTTTCCCCTCTTCAGGCAGTAAAAATACCCCGGAGTCTCTTCCTTGACTACTGCAGGGGCAATCATCTGGCAACAGCTGTATCCTGAGTTGTGGGTACAGAGTAATCAGATGTGCGCCTCTAAACACAGAATTAACAGGATTGTTTATTGATGGCACATGCCAACAGTCCCTGAAATAGTCCTGAGAGACGGCAAGAGTGAAATAAAAAATAAAACAAATGACCGAGATGTAGGTGATGTTTTAGGAATATGCTCGCCGAGCACTAAAAGCGCCCCCCTGTGATGGGATGTTCACCCCACACCAGCCTTGAAAGGGTTAATGGGGCTGAGATGGGGCCAGTTAACATGGTTGGCCCCACCTGAGGGGAATTAGGCTGGCTCAGTAACCCCTGATTGGGAACAGAGCCCAGCTGAGAAGGAAAAGGCAGGGCTATGGTAAGGCCAGGAAGTTGGCACAGAATGACAGGAGGAAATCGGGGGAGAATAGAAGCCCTGGGGGAAGAGCGTACCTAAGGGAGGGTGGCAAATGAATCGGATAGAGGCAAAGAGCCTGACCGAGATAAAGTAGGAACAGCCCAGGGAAACAGTAGCAAGGTTTGGGACTGTGCAGAGTTTGGCTGCTGATTGTAGGGTCCCTGGGCTGGAACCTGGAGTAGTGGGTGGGCCCAGGTTCCCCCACCATCCACTGGGTAGGTGGCACAGATAAGGCAGTGGGGCAGAAGACTGCCTAGGACAGTCATCCAGTGGGACTTTGACCCCTCAAAGGGAAAACCTGCAGTGACCTGGCTGGAGGGCCAAACCACAAAGGGAGAGCCCCCTGAGTCTCAGAAAGAGAGGTAGGTGGGCATGTGAACGAATGTCCGAAGTGGGAGCTGGACCTGGAAAGACCTAATCCCCACAGTGGCCAGAAGGAGGCTTCCCAACAGTGAGTGGAGCTGATGACATCCCCCTCTCCAGCGCTACCAGTAGAAACACCATTTTTCATGCTCTTTAAGGTACAAAGGTGAAGGTTCACTAGAGTTGGTACAACCAGTGCCATCCTAAGGGAGTAAGGCCCTCAGTATCCTGGGGAAGATACCTCCCAAGAGATGGTACCACTGCTTGGACCCTCATAGGATTTCCACTACAGTCTTTCCTGTGACCCCATTGGAGGTCTGCCAGCAGAGAGGATATGCTCAATGAGTGCATTCTCCAGCCAACTTTGCCATGTGTCCCCTTCCTGGGCAATGCCACCCACATTTTGGGCTGTGCTGGTCTCCCATTGTTTCCCACGCTCTCTAACAGAATAGTCTGCAGCCAGCTCCCACATCCTCCTCCCATACGGGAATTGACTTCAGTGGAGTTACATATTGTATGTGAAGTTAAGCACATGGATAAGTCTTGGCAGGATCAGGGCCTCATTTTATGGGATTTTTTTCTTTCCTGTAGATTTAGTGCCATTATTATACAACTCCCAGGCTTGATACTCCATGGCCCTGCCCCTTGTGTAGGTGTAAATGCTATTATCCTGATCTGCTGGTGTTTTACACGCACTTGCCTTGAAAGTGACGGAAAAAGTTGCGGGGCAATGGCGAGTCAGACCCGTTGCTTTTACTCAGGGTATGTCTACACTAGAAAAGCTACAGCACTGCAGCTGTAGCCTATAGTGTGGATATTTACTACATCAATGGAAGGGATTCTTCTGGCTCTGTAGTAAATCCACTTCTCTGAATGGTAATAGCCAGGTTGATTGAAGAATTCTGCCATCCGCCTAGCGCTGCCTACACAGGGGCATAAGTCAGCTTCACGATGTCTCTCAGGGATGTGAATTTTTCACCCCCCGGAGTGACATAGCTAGGTGGAGCTAACTTTCTAGGGTAGACCAGTCCTCATTCTCCTACAGAGAAGGAAAGAACCTTCTGGACATGTTAGTTAACCAAATGGTTTAAAAAATATCCATCAAGCGTTGTGTTTAAAAATAACTCCATCTATTTCCTATATGTGCACCTCATCCTCTGATCAGACCTGATATTAAAGCATGGTGCAAACAATAGCTACAGAGTACATATAGTCCTGAGCTCAAAAATATTTCTCATGTTGATTTAGATTTTCTAAAATTAATCTGCCAATAGTTTAGTTCATGCACATGTCTGTTCTTTTTAATCTATTAATATACAGCATTGTATTTAAATAAGCTCTATTTTTGTCCTCTTATAGAATGTCTTCCAAGGAGGAACTAGAAAGCACTTTGCAAACATTAGCTCTGTCCCCTACTGAAAACTTATTTTTGAAAGTCTAAGGTGGAATTAAGAGGTGCACGGGGCTTTTGCTGAATTTCTGTCCCGTGGTGAGTTTCTCCAATTAGTTAATTAAGTCTCATTGCAGCCTTTTGAAATGGGCAAGTATTCTTACTGGCTAGGATCTGTTGTATTAATTTAGATGGAATAAAGGTGTTAACACTAAACAGTGTTAAATAAGATTGGGAGTTTAGTATACAAAGACCTCAGCCAGCTTAGAACCATGACAAACACACCATTAAAATTCCTTTTATTAAAGATACAGAAAAGAAGGAAAGACTGTGAAAGCATTTGAAATGGAAAGTATTAAGTAAGGCTTTCGTTTTCACAACATCTCTTGTTCCCCCCCTCCCCCCACATGTTTGACAGGGTCTTGGAGGGTATCAGAGATGGTCCTAACTGTCCTTTGGGGAAAGAGAAGAAGTTGGCTGAGATGAATTGGCGCTGTTGCTGTTACAAAGGCCCATCCTATTTTATCACAGGTGGTGTTTGGGGTTCAGCGGGAGCTGATAGGGGTGGCAATGTCAGCTGGAGCCCTCTTTCTGGCTGGAGCTGGTCAGAACATCTCCCAGGATTCGGACAAAAAAGGTCTGGGGTTGCAGGAGATGGTGGGGGGTAGCAGCCAGGATGGTGAAGTTTGCTTCCGTCGCCTCCATCCGCTCTTCCTTTTTCATCTGTTCTTTTTGTCTCCCCTCCCACCCAGACCCCAAAGTCTCTTTCTTTAAGGACCCACAAAGGGAATTTTGTCCACCAGTTAGGTCTAATGTCTGACACCAGTTTTGGTTCATTGACTTCTGCCACCACATCACCTGTTTTAAGCAGCATAATTTCAACCTTCTGTGGATTATATCAATGTGGTCCTTTTGGTTTAGGCTGATAGTTTCTTTGACTGGTTTTCTTGCACCTATTCCCATCAACATTTGTTGTTCTAGATTGTGACATTTTATGATCTTTCATATACTTTTTACAACTAGGGTAAATCTGTAGGCTTAATTATTACAACAGATCATCTGGGCATGTCTCACCTAACCAATTCCCTGCCACTGCAAGGGCCTCAGGCACTGGTGTGCCTTGGTTTCTAGTGCTCTTTCCCTGTGGCACACACAATTCTAATCTCCTGAGGACCAAAATGCTTTGGTTTAACTGAAGTTATTGAGCTCTGCATAGGGGTATTTGTGTGAAATGTAGTGGCTTGTGATGTGCAGGAGGTCAAACTAGTTGATCTAATGGTTCCTTCTGGCCTTGAACTCTGTGAAACTTTGATGCTCTCTCCATTTAACAGAAGAAGAAACTGGTTTAGAGGCTACATAGCAAGTCAGTGGCACAGATGGGGCTAGACTCTGTCTGGTGCCATAATGACAAGCTCAAGCTCACCATACTATTTCGGTTTTTATACTGTTAAGAAATAGGGCCACGTATGTTTTATATTTTGTATATAGAGGTAAAGCCATGAGAAATACATTGCTTCAAGGTCTGACAAACTCAGCCTCCCACTGCTTCTCCTGTTGGGTGTCCATTCATGCTTCGACAGAGCAGATGTGATGGTTATCACTTCAGCTGAGGCACCGGAGACTGAAGCAGGGACCTCCAGACCTAAAAGCACAGGTTGTTACAGCTTGAGATAAAGCTCTTTAGTTGTGCCTACAACAAAGGGGGACCTGTCTCTCTCTGATGCCCCCACCGGTGTTCAGGGACTGACCTAAAAAGATCCACAACACAAGATACTCCTAGCAATAATAATTTGAAAGGACTTCCAAGTCATCCTAATTTGGAAAGCATCTTGGAATGGATACGATCATTTGAAAGGTATGGTAGGGAAAGAAAAACAATATTTCCCTTCCAACAGAAGTCTTGGCTAAGATCCTCAAAGCTCATGAAATCAATGAGATCAATATTTGAACCAATCAATCTTTGAAGATCTGGGCCCTTGTATGAAAAGAACCCTATGTATGATTTGCCAAAACCTGCCTGTCTTCTCATTTGACCATTATCTTTCAATGCTCACAAGACCATTAAAAGATGTGACAGCTGGTATTTTAATTTTAAACAATATATGGATATATGATGATACACTTCAATATTCCTGGACATTCTATAACAGATTTAAAAGTAACTATACTTGAACAAAAAAACTTCAGAAACAGACTTCAAAGAGAAACAGCAGAACTAAAATTCATTTGCAAATTTAACACCATTAATTTGGGCTTGAATAGGGAGTGGGAGTGGCTGGCTCATTGCAAAAGCAGCTTTGCCTCTCCTGGAATTGACACCTCCTCATCTATTGTTGGGAGTGGACTACATCCACCCTGATCGAATTGGCCCCGTCAACACTGGTTCTCCACTTGTGAGGTAACTCCCTTCTCTTCATGTGTCATTATATAATGCCTGCATCTGTAATTTTTCACTCCATGCATCTGAAGAAGTGTTTTTTTTACCCACCAGAGCTTATGCCCAAATAAATCTGTTAGTCTTTAAGGTGCCACCCGACTCCTTGTTGAATATATGGATATGTCTCTGTTTGGAATAAAGGCATAATAAACGTGGCCACTAGATGGCTCCAGTGAGAGAGACCTGTTGATATTATGCCAAAAAGAACTAGCTACCTTTTTCTGGCACCAGGGATTCTTCCCAAAGTCTGAACGCTCTCACTAATCCTCGGCTTCTGCAGCTCAGCATCCGTCTCGGTTTGGGGCTGTATAGCCTGTTTGATAGCAGTTTCTTGTGCCTTGAGGGCCTTAATGATTAGAGGAGGCTTTTCAAGCTAAAACAACCTTAACACAGGGAGGGTAATGGGAAAATGCTTTCGCCATTAGATGCAGAGAATTGAGGCCAGTGCTGGGCAGGCATTGAAGTCTGTCGCAGGTAGCACACCGGTTGTGCATTTCCAGACAATCAGTGCATGATGGGCCCAGATGGCACCCTCGGAGCCAAACACCCCTACCCATGTTCTGGAGGGGAGGATGAGTTAGAATCCAAACCTGGATCTAGATCTGAATTCCCCAGATCTGACATGAAACGTGAACCTCAGAAGCTATGTGATTTCTTTTTCTTTTGAAACACATAAAGGGCCAGATCCTCCTTTAAAGTCAACAGATCTGCTCAGATTTACAGCAGCTGAGGACTTCTTGGGCCAGAAGTATAATAAATCTTTAGAAGTCATTGTGATGGTCTTCAGCCCTGTATTCACCCCTCCATGTTACTGTAATAACATTTGCACAAAGTATGCCTTCCGAGGTATCATCTGAAAACTCATAATTTGCTGATCAATATTGTCCTGATAAAATATATATGGCAATATTATAGGTAAAGTTATAAGATTCCACTGTATGGCGTTATTAGCACATGTTCCAAACCCCAGCCCCACCTACACAGAAATTGGCAATCAGGTCTATCTCAAACAAAGAATGTGTAATCTGCTTAATTTGCGTTTAAGCAATAAACAGAAGAATCAAGCACAAAGGGAGTTCCAAGGGGTGGATAAACCATCAAGAGATAAACAGTCAAAAGCGAGGCTGTCCCCTGAATTTCAGCAGGAAATCTTTTCTAAGGGCAGGGACTGACACCATAAAAATGAGGGACAAACACCCCAAGGCAGCCTTCCTCCCGGCTCTCACTCTGTCCATTGACTGCACCAGAAGGAACCTAGGAAGCAGCCATGACACAGAAGAAGGGCCCTGGCCTAGAGGTTTGGTCAGGAAGAATATTGAGAGCATGTGGTGAGAGAACCTTTGCTTTGAATGTATCAGTTTAAGATAGGCACTAGTGGTGGTTTAGCTTTATTTCTCTTGTACTCAGTTCTGACTTTTGCCTCTCATTACTTGTACTCATTTAAAATTGCTCTCTTTGTAGTTAATAAACTTTGTTTTGTTGTATTAGCTAAATCAGTGTGTTTGTTTGGGAAGCTCCATTTGGGGTAACAGGATTTGTGCATATTGTTTCTATTACTAAAATGATGGACTTTATAGGAGCCTGTATTGTCCAGGAGAGGGGGGACCCTACGAAACATACATTTCTGGGGAAAAGTCTGGGACTGTGAATGTGCTGGGGGAACCTTGCAGAGTAACTCAGGCTAGTGAAAGCCTGAGTGTGACTAGTAGGTTGCAAGTGCACACATGCCGAGCTCGGAGTGACTTACATGCTAGACGCTGTTTGTGGAGGAGTGGGGGCAAAACCAGCCAGGCAGGGTAAAGGGCACCCCAGATTAGGGGGCAGGGCTGACACTGCCACTCACTACTCTAGATATTGTACCCGGGTATAGGTCAGATGCATTCTGCCCAGTGTGGTTATTTTGAAATGGAATTTAAAAATGAATGACAAGGTCATTTGTGTGGCCTAGATGATCAATACACTGATGAAGAGGCATTGACAGGCAATCAGAAATTGCCACTTGTGTATGATCATTTGTTTCACAACTGCACGAGTTTCTTCTGGTTAGGTTCCCCAGCACCCCGCGGTCTGAACAGTACACACCATCTGTTGGATACAGAGCATGGGATGTAAAAGGGCCGCATGCTTTGTGGTGCCCATGAGCATTGAGCTGAAACGTATTTCACTTACGGCTATAGATGGACTAAGGAGGTGATGTGTTACAGGGGCACCGACCGAGATCAGGCTAGGCACGTAGTAAGACACAGTCCCTCCTCGGAAGAGCTTACAGTCTAAAGAGATAAGTGGTGCGAGAGGAAACAAAGGCATCGGGAGGAGAAGTGACTTGCCCAAGGCCTCAAAGCAGATCGACTGGGAATGAACACAGATCTTTGGAGTCCTCATCTAGTCCTTTAACCACAGGACCAAACTGACTGTAACTGAGGCAAAATGAGTTACACCATGGGAAGCAGGCAGAGAATCAAGCCCCCATTGTATCCAGGCAAACTCGCCCTTCCGGTGATATGCACAGATCTGATGCCATTCCACCCCAGAACTTTTCAAGGCTAAGTTCTTCTTGGGGACTAAAGCACCTTTCATCTGGGGCTATCAGAGCATGGGTGGGAGAACTGCGACTATCTGAGTTCCTACGCAGCATAATTGTCGGTCCCAGGATAATAGAGGCAAAGTGGGCGAGACAACATCTTTTATTGGACTAACTTCTGCTGGTGAGAGCGACAAGCTGTCTCTCTGTTATCCTGTTTGGCAGCCTGGGCACTGACCCCGATTCTAATCGCTACATAACGCTGGGCCACCTGTAAGCCTCAGATCAGTGGCATTCCCCCAGGGGCCAGTCTGGCTTGCTGTCTCGGTTCCCTCCCCTGCCTTGTGGGGTTAATAGCACCTCTCGGAGCTATTGGGAGGCTTAATTAGTCATTGGGTGTAAAGCGCTTTGAAGATCAGTCGTGCTGCGTAAGTGCTAAATGCCATCAGTGCAGAAGGCCTGTGCTGTCTTGTGCTACTGAGGGAGTGAGAACTCAAGGGCAGGGAATGGAAATCTCCCCCCCGGATGCTTCTTCGCCTGTGGAAGGGGAGTTGAGGCCTAAAACGGGACCTTTAAAGTACATGGTGCTGCTTGGTGCATATGCCCCATTGCCAGTAGAAGTTAAAGGGGCACAAAGAACAGACCCACTTTGCAGGGGGTATGGGGCTGGCTGTTAAAATGACCACAAGGCAAAGACATGGGGCTGGTGGGTTACTGTCCATCCCCTGCTCCATATAAGAGAATTTACTTTGATGCGCACATGTAGCTTAGGTTTCAGAGTAGCAGCCGTGTAAGTCTGTATCCTCAAAAAGAACAGGAGGACTTGTGGCACCCTTAGAGACTAGCAAATTTATTTGAGCATAAGCTTTTGTGACCTACAGCCCACTTCATCGGATGCACGCAGTGGAACTTAGTAGATATGCACTTCTGAAGGCAGAATCTGGCTTACCTTTTCTGTACCTCAGTCATTGGTGGTCAGCACCTGTCGTAGACCTCAGGTGTTGACCACGGAAAGCTACAATTTGCACCTGTTGTGCTTATTCCCAGCTTGAAACTGGATTAAACTCCATCAATGCAATTTCTGGCTGTCTCATCTACACTTGCGCTTTGCCCTGGTGCAGCTACCCCAGTTGCTGTCCATCATTGGCTAAACCAGGGCTCACCCCAGTCTAAAAAAGGGCGAGGATGCCCTTGGCTAAGAGCACTGCAGCACGGCTCATTCAGGAAGGAGTCAGTCTTATGCCACTCGTAAGAACCCTCCTTACTTTGGCAAGTGGCTGGAGAGGTTCCAGAGGAAGTGTGAGCCCAGCCCTGTTTGATTGGAGGGATGATCACTGCGGGACCAGGCCTCTGAGTTTGGCGGGGAGACGTACATAGGGAAAAATGGGAGTGAACTCACGTCTCCTCCTAAAAATAATTGTTCACAGCACAACACCTCGGCTACAAATAACTGCCTATCGTGTTTCAACTTATCCTGGTTTGGTGGCTGCTGACTCTGTGTTTTTGATGGGTTTCACTGATTTCCTCAGGGCCGTTTGCTTTAGTGAGTGCAGCACAGATCCTCAGCCGGTGCCAGCCAGCTCAGTGCCATTGAGGTGAAGAGAGCTAGGCTGGCTGACACCAGCTGAGCATCTGGCCTACGACTTTTAACCTGGGAACCCAAAGCACCTGTAAAGAAAAGGGAGTTCATTGACTATTTTGGAGACCGTCAAAGAGCCAATGGTGGAGAAGAGTGGTCCCTAAACTCACTCCACCCTCGCTGGGAGCTTGGAGTGGGTGAGAGAAGGAAGGCAAGAGAATATCAGACCCACACCCCAAATGCTCTGCTATTGGTTTTCCACGTAGAGCAACAGACCCCAACCAAGGCTGGTGCCCTGTTGTGCAAGATGCTTTCACCCTGACCACACCACACGATCCATCGTCTACAGCCAAGCTCTGCGATACAACCGCATTTGCTCCAGCCCCTCAGACAGAGACAGACACCTACAAGATCTCTATCAAGCATTCTTACAACTACAGTACCCACCTGCTGAAGTGAAGAAACAGATTGACAGAGCCAGAAGAGTTCCCAGAAGTCGCCTACTACAGGACAGGCCTAACAAAGAAAATAACAGAACGCCACTAGCCGTCATCTTCAGCCCCCAACTAAAACCCCTCCAATGCATTATTAAGGATCTACAACCTGTCCTGAAGGATGACCCAACACTCTCACAAATCTTGGGAGACAGGCCAGTCCTTGCCTACAGACAGCCCCCCAGCCTGAAGCAAATACTCACCAGCAACCACATACCACACAACAGAACCACTAACCCAGGAATCTATCCTTGCAACAAAGCCCGTTGCCAGCTGAGCCCACATATCTATTCAGGGGACACCATCACAGGGCTTGATAATGTCAGCCACACTATCAGAGGCTCGTTCACCTGCACATCCACCAATGTGATATATGCCATCATGTGCCAGCAATGCCCTTCTGCCATGTACATTGGTCAAACTGGACAGTCTCTACGTAAAAGAGTAAATAGACACAAATCAGATGTCAAGAATTATAACATTCATAAACCAGCCGGAGAACACTTCAATCTCTCTGGTCACGCGATTACAGACATGAAAGTCGCTATTTTACAACAAAAAAACTTCAAATCCAGACTCCAGCGAGAAACTGCTGAATTGGAATTCATTTGCAAATTGGATACAATTAACTTAGGCTTGAATAGAGACTGGGAGTGGCTTAGTCATTATGCAAGGTAGCCTATTTCCCCTTGTTTTTTCCTACCCCTCCCCCCCCGATGTTCTTGTTAAACCCTGGATTTGTGCTGGAAATGGCCCACCTTGATTATCATACACAATGTAAGGAGAGTGGTCACTTTAGATAAGCTATTACCAGCAGGAGAGTGGGGTGGGAGGAGGTATTTTTTCATGCTTTGTGTGTATATAATAAGATCTTCTACACTTTCCACAGTATGCATCCGATGAAGTGAGCTGTAGCTCACGAAAGCTCATGCTCAAATAAATTGGTTAGTCTCTAAGGTGCCACAAGTACTCCTTTTCTTTGTGCAAACACAGTGTCCCTGCATCCGATAGATAAGGAGTGGAAAGGGAAATAGAGGCTCAGAGAGGAGACATGATTTGCCCAAGGTCAAGCAGCAGCAGTAGCATGGAGGCACCCTGACCCTCAGCCCAGTGCACTCTCCAGTACGCCAAACTTAGGGGTGCCAATTTTGGTTGGCTGTATTCCTGGAGATTTTCATTACATGACATTATCTTTAATTAAAGATTAATATTTAAGTCCTGGAGACTCCAGGCAAATCCTGGAGGGTTGGCAACCCAAGCCATACTGCCAGTCTGTTGGGTAGGCAATGCAGCCTTTCTGAAATGCTTGTTGTTTGGGAAGGGTGTTCAGGCTCCTCTGTGTTAGAAGGGGGTCCCCAGCCACACCCAGACTCCTACGAACGTTCTGCTGGAAGAGAGAAACCGTTCAAACTTTTTTGGCCTTCCATGATGTCAAAACTCATTGATGCACCTGATTTCCCAGCTGTGGATATAATTACCACCAGAACGATTAAAATGACATTGAAAGCAAGTTGCCAGATGTGACCTGTCTTGCACCGTCCCAGAGAAGGGACTTATTACAGAGTTCTGCCTCAAATGTATTATGAATTGTGTCTTATATAACTACGGAAGGCTAGGACACTTTTATACTAATGTGCCAAGTTAACATTTCTGTTCTTGATTACACCTTTGATTTCAATGACTTAATAGCTACAAACTCCATTGCTCCTGACAGATTATATGTACATGGAGCAGGGTGAATAATTGATTTTTTTGAGTTCTCTGACAGTTCTGGAGGTGCGGGGGAGAAATTTGTTTCAGCTCAATCCAAAAACAACATTTTAAATAAATGTTGGTGAATTCAAAAGTTGGGGTTTTTTTTAAGTGCCTCGTTTGACCCAAAATGAAATGTCTAATTTTGATTTTGAGCGTTTTTTAACATTAACATTTTAAAAATTAAATTGAAGGAAATTTTCAAACAAAAACCGGTTTTGAATCAAAACAAAAATGTCAAAATAAAACAGTTTGGTTTTGGGAGGATTTTTCTGTTTGCTTTTTCAAACTAAAGCAGGCAGATTCAATGGGAATTTACAAAATGTTTTAGTCAATCTGAATCTACAATTTTTGACCAAAAAAAAAAGTTTCAGTTGAAAAATCTCACCTTTGTCACCCGCATGCATCCTCCTGAAACGAGGGCCAGATTTTCAAAAGAACTCAGAAGGCATAATGGGGGGCAAATCTGAAAAGAGATCTGCATTAGAGAGGTTGGAAAATGAGGTTTTCTTCATGATAGTTTTTTTCATTCACAAATTGAAATTTTTCAGCAGAATTTTTTTTCTTTCGTTTTGGTTTCCCATCAGGCAATCAAAAAAATTTGAAGGAAGCAGGTGTGCAGATGAATATCTGAATGCCCTCTTCATCCTCCCAATCTAGGACAATATGTATTTATAGGGTGGGATTTATTCCCCTCCATTTTTCTTGTCCTAGACTCTGCTTTCCAACTCTTGTTATTTCCCAACTTGGTCCCATCCCCATCTGGTACAATCCCAAGGGATAATTCATCCTCTGGCACTGGTGAAATAATTCCTTTCTCTCTCTCCACTTCATTCCCTCTGTCCCCTGAAATACACCTTAGATTGGAGCTCTTGCAGTTTGAGGCAACCTGGACAGGATGTGGGGAGGAGCCAAGATCTGGCATGAGCTCAGAGACAGCAGGAGCTCACAAGAACCAAATCCCAGCAGATGACTCCCAGAGCCTGGGCCTTGCACCCTGGAGGCATGGGAGCTCAGAGGGGCTGAGTCCCACACAGGTTCCTGGGGAGCAGGAACCCAGTCCTGGCACAATGCTTAGAAGTAGCTGGGAAGTACATGAGGACAGGAACTGAATCCAGTGTAATGCTTGGAGTGAGCTGTCTCTCACAGGACTCCCATCTCTCCCAGCACTCGTCCAGAGCTGCCGCTGAGTCGGTCCTGGCCTTTTCTTTTTCTGGTGCCTCAGTGGAATGATGATGATGATGATGAGAATAATGATGAAGAATATGCGTTAAAAGGGATCATGGATAAGGAAGCTGCGAAAGGTGAAATGCAGACTAAAACGGTAAGATGTTTTATGGAGACATTTCAGAGAATCAAGTTGAATCTGTTCTGCTGGGCTCATATTGCCTTCAGTACCTCGCTTTAACCCTTCGTATTTAGCCTGGAGATCAGCCCTGTGCTGCAGCACTGAAGAAGCCCCAACTTCTCACGTCTCTTTAAGAGCAAAGTTTGCCTCATTTCTCTCTTATTAAGGCCACTAGTTCCAGTGGGGGTCTGTCGTTGCCCCTACAGCAGTCACCAGGATTTGCGCTTGGGACCTTCACAGCGTCATCACACAGACTTCTGCCACTTGAGCTAAAGCACTGACTTCATTAGATGGTGACAGTAGTAGGCTGTTATTCTCCACCCACTAGCAGGAAACATGGTGCACACTTTGCATATATATTATATGTGCATTAAACCAGTCCTTATTAAAGTACTGGGCAGTCAAATCTAATCTAAACTAATCTATTCACTATCTCTGTCTGACTGTGTGTGTATTCTGCCCATCACCAGGGCATCTGATTGGTACGGTATGCTGAACCAGCTTGGACTATTACCGTAGCATATTGTAGCATTTCCTGAATCAGACAGTTTCTCCCCCTCACCCTTCAAACTAAGGGCTAGGTTGTTTCTTTGGGCAGAGCTCTGGGCAAAGGTGGTACATAGCTGCACTGCCCCAGGAGTAGCATCAGGGAAGTAACTGTGAGTCAGTGTCACAATTTGCTCCCTGTTCCCTTCATGGTCCAGGACGGACGTAGCCTGCTGCAGTATGTTGCTAAATGCGCAGTCCTTACCCCCCAAGAGCTCAGCTCCAACTCTTTTGCTCATGGGGGCTGTATATATGAGGCAGCCTGTTTATCCCTGTGCCCTGACCTAAAGTCTGGGGCTGCCATGCCAAGGTGGGTCTGAGTGGGTCTTACTCCCCCTTCTGGCTGCGCATGGGTGTGTAAGGCTGGGCCATGATCTAGCTGTAAATCAGAATGCAATGATGAATGCGATGGTCTCTGAATGAAAACTTGCTTTTATGACAAAGCTCGGGAAAGGGAAGGGGACGGAGGAGCTCTGCAAGTGTCAAGGTGAGAAGGAAGAGCTATGTTCTGAGATGTAATTTCTGTCCAAATAATTTTCTCAAGCTATATAAACTTTCTTTATTTAAAATAAATACCTTCAAAAACACATTCTGTGTCCCCAGCTCCTTGACAACGTTCCCAGTAACAACTTTCGCCTGCACTTATCCCTGAGCCAAAAGCGAGCAGTTTTACCTCCCCCCTCCCCCACTATTAATCTGAACAGTAAATTTCCTTGAGCAAAGTTTCCTGGTCCCAGACCACAGAATGAATGTAAGTAAACAAGGTGTACAATAACAGACTTGTGTTAGGGCAGGTTTTTCAAGTGGCCTCTAATATCTAGTGTAAGTTCTAAATCTCTCCACACTATGGAGGGGTTGGTGTGTGTGTGTGTGTGTGTGTGTGGAGGGGAGCAAATGATTGAAAATACCTCTAGGTAACTGTTTGAAGCAACCTGCCTCATATCCAGCAAAAGTGGATCAGGTGTCTAATGACCAAAGAAATCAGGTGAAAAATCAGTGCCTGGAGTCCTGTCAAATTGAGGCTGAGCTTTCCAAAGCAACTAGTGATTTTGCGAGCCTCCATTTTTGGGAGTGTCCAACCTGAGGCACCTTAAAGGGGGCCTGACTTTCAGAAAGTGATGAGCCCCCAGCTTCTGAATACCAGGTTCCTATAAGGTGTCTCTAGTTGGGCTCTCAAAAACTGAGGCAGCCAAAATCACTAATTGCTTTGAAAACTCTTGGACTAGTTAATCTTCAGGATTCAGACCATTAAAAAAAAAATCCTCACAAGGAGCGGTAATAAGAAAGCCATAAGAGATGTGAAAGACTTCCAATTCATACCTGTACATCATAGAGCAGTGAGTTTGAAGACTGAGGCACTCTGTTTATATCATGCAGAAGATGTGCAAATTGCTCTGCATTGCCTCAGTAAAGTGTCTGCACTTGGACCCAGAGGGATCATCTCAGGGGTGAGAGAATTCAGTGTCCTTGATGCATTCATGCTTTGGTGTTTCTACTGAGTCTGCTAATAAGAGGGTCGCTTGTGGTGAGAAGGCTTACTAGGAATGGACCAACTGTTTTCATAGACCATCAAATGGGTCACAGCTTTCAGTTAAGCACTGGCCAGGAGAATTTGATCTGACATATCAGAGGTGGATACCAGAGCCCATTTCTCTACCCTGAGCTATCCAGTTCCTCTCATCAAAGGGCTTCTAAGATGGACTATGGATGTTCTCTCAACGGGCTTCTGTTCCTCCTTGGCTCCTTTGGCCTGTCCTGGTGAGTTGTGCAGATAGACCCATACCAGGACACCTCCAGTATTTCTGCATGTCTGGATGAGGAATGTGGGTGTTTTAGCCCTTTCCTAGCTAATGAACAAATTTTTGGTTTGGTGTACGGTGGCGTGTGTAGAGTAGTATGGCGAGGACAACAGAAGCATCCCTAATCTTTTGCTTGCCAGTGTGGGCATGTCCATCCATTAAATTTAATAATGAATAGTCAATGGAAACAATGCACAAAGGGAATGAGAGGAAAGACAATGCAGGATGTTTAACGTTTCAGCCCATGGGGGAAGCTTATCCATGAAGATTTTCCATGTCCAGGGGTCAAAGGGATGGGAGGGGAGTGAAGCTGGTGCAATAAGATTGGCAGTAACTGGTTTTCCAGCCATCACCTCAGACCCAGGTTCATTTCTTACCTCACAGGCACTGAAGAAGGATCTTTCATGGAGAAAGCAACAAGAAGAAAGTCAAGGAAAGCGTGGGCCCCTTACTTAATAAGGGAGGCAACCTAGTGACGGAGGATGTGGAAAAAGCTAATGTACTCAATGCTTTTTTTTGCCTCTGTCTTCACGAACAAGGTCAGCTCCCAGACTACTGCACTGGGCAGCACAGCATGGGGAGGAGGTGACCAGCCCTCTGTGAAGAAAGAAGTGGTTCGGGACTATTTAGAAAAGCTGGACGAGCACAAGTCAATGGGGCCGGATGCTCTGCATCCGAGAGTGCTAAAGGAGTTGGCGGATGTGATTGCAGAGCCATTGGCCATTATCTTTGAAAACTCATGGCGATCGGGGGAGGTCCCGGATGACTGGAAAAAGGCTAATGTAGTGCCCATCTTTAAAAAAGGGAAGAAGGAGGATCCTTGGAACTACAGGCCAGTCAGCCTCACCTCAGTCCCTGGAAAAATCATGGGGCAGGTCCTCAACGAATCAATTCTGAAGCACTTAGAGGAGAGGAAAGTGATCAGGAACAGTCAGCATGGATTCACCAAGGGCAAGTCATGCCTGACTAATCTAATTGCCTTCTATGATGAGATAACTGGCTCTGTGGATGAGGGGAAAGCAGTGGACGTGTTGTTCCTTGACTTTAGCAAAGCTTTTGACACGGTCTCCCACAGTATTCTTGCCAGCAAGTTAAAGAAGTATGGGCTGGATGAATGGACGATAAGGTGGATAGAAAGCTGGCTAGATTGTCAGGCTCAACGGGTAGTGATCAATGGCTCCATGTCTAGTTGGCAGCCGGAATCAAGTGGAGTGCCCCAAGGGTCGGTCCTCGGGCTGGTTTTGTTCAATATCTTCATTAATGATCTGGAGGATGGTGTGGATTGCACCCTCAGCAAGTTTGCAGATGACACTAAACTGGGAGGAGAGGTAGATACGCTGGAGGGTAGGGATAGGATACAGAGGGCCCTAGACAAATGAGAGGATTGGGCCAAAAGAAATCTGATGAGGTTCAACAAGGACAAGTGCAGAGTCCTACACTTAGGATGGAAGAACCCCATGCACTGCTACAGACTAGGGGCCAAATGGCTCGGCAGCAGTTCTGCAGAAAAGGACCTAGGGGTTACAGTGGATGAGAAGCTGGATATGAGTCAACAGTGTGCCCTTGTTACCAAGAAGGCCAATGGCATTTTGGTCTGTATAAGTAGGGGCATTGCCGGCAGATCGAGGGACATGATCGTTCCCCTCTACTCAACATTGGTGAGGCCTCATCTGGAGTACTGTGTCCAGTTTTGGGCCCCACACGACAAGAAGGATGTGGAAAAATTGGAAAGAGTCCAGCGGAGGGCAACAAAAATGATTAGGGGTCTGGAACACATGGCTTATGAGGAGAGGCTGAGGGAACTGGGATTGTTTAGTCTGCGGAAGAGAAGAATGAGGGGGGATTTGATAGCTGCTTTCAACTACCTGAAAGGGGGTTCCAAAGAGGATGGATCTAGACTGTTCTCAGTGGTAGCAGATGACAGAACAAGGAATAATGGTCTCAAGTTGCAGTGGGGGAGGTTTAGGTTGGATATTAGGAAAAACTTTTTCACTAGGAGGGTGGTGAAACACTGGAATGTGTTACCTAGGGAGGTGGTGGAATCTCCTTCCTTAGATATTTTTAAGGTCAGGCTTGACAAAGCCCTGGCTGGGATGATTTAATTGGGGATTGGTCCTGCTTTGAGCAGGGGGTTGGACTAGATGACCTTCTGAGGTCCCTTCCAACCCTGATATTCTATGATTCTATGAAAGCAAAGTCTACTACCAGATTTCTGATTATATCTATGGCAGGGGTCTCCTAAACGGTAACTTCTGGGCAAAGCAATCATTGATTCTCAATGAGACTTGTGCTGCTAAGTCATTTAGGCACTTTTGAAAATCCCATCGTAGATCAAGTGGAAAAGAATGCCTCTTTCTGCTTAACAACGGAAAGCCGTATTTTGAGTGAAAGGGATGTAAGGATTAGCTTGACATAAAGGTCCATTGGTGGTTTCCTTGGACTCCACCGGACGGTGATTCATTGTTTTTGGTTATTATTTACTCTGAACGAAAACCCTGCTTGTAAAACTGGTTCTGTTCTAGCTAAGTTGGGAGGAAGGAGCAAATATCAGGTTTCGGCATTAAGGGCCTGATCCAAAGCCCACTGAAACCCTTAACTTCAATGGACTTTGGATCAGATCCTAGGTGTGTGGAGAGTAATCTACTAAGGCAAAAATGAGCTCATGTCTAGCTACGCTTGTTTGATCTATAAGCCAAGAGGAGTTGCCAATTACACAGTCTGGGGGCAGTAAAAGGTCAGAACCTTTTCTGTGCAGTATAGAACATTGAGCCTAAAATGATAGACCATGAGACAACATAAAATAGTGTGAATAAGGGTGAACTTGAGGTATTTACAGTGTGGGCCTGTTGTCCCAGACATTAGATCTGTTTTTGAGGAGATGCGAGGAGAGAGAGCCTTGTAAACCATTTATATTGCCATTCTATGCTTTCTAATATCAGCTTGATTTCTTTGCTCCAATGCACCCATTGTTTATCCTTGAAAGAGGTGTAAAGATCCAACTCCAATTTTTGGCTTGCCTTAACCTGCAGGAGAAAGGTGTCATAGCTAGCTAAACACTGAGCGTGCAACCTTGGCCTGGCCTACGCTTAAAAAGTAGATCGACCTAGCTTCCTTGCTCAGGGCTGTGAAAAACGTCATGCCCTGAGTACCGGGCTTAGGTCAATCTAACTCCCAGTGTAGTTGCATTTAGGTCAACAGAAGAATTCTTCTGTCAACCCTAGCTACTGCCTATCTGAGAGGTGGATTAACGACATAGACAGGAAAACTCCTTCTGTCGATATACGAAGCATCTACACTACAGTGGCTTAGCTGCATTGCCATAGTGGTGCTGCTGTAGCATCGGTAGTGTAGATGTACCCTTTGAAAGCCTTAGGCCTCGTTCACACTACAGACACTTTGCTGGTATAGCTATACTAGCAAAGCCCACAAGTGTAGTGTACTTATGCCAACAGAAGGAATGTTTCTGTCATACTGGTAACACACCTCTCTGAACAACATTAGCGAGGCCAAGAGAAGCATTCTCATGCCAACAGAAGCTGTATCTACACTGGGGGTTTTGCTGATGTAGCTATGTCAGCTGTGGTGTGTTATTTTCATACCCCTGAGTACATCGCTAAACCAGCCTAACTTTGTAATGTAGACCTGGCCTTACTCATGTTGGCTAGAACTTATTTCCATGAGTAGCCCCATAGACCTCTTGTGTGAGTGAGTGTCATTAATATGCACAAACATTTGCCAGTGTGAGTGAAGGGTTGAGCCCATTGTATATTAGATGTAATTAAGTGGTTTTGTGCGATATGACTTTGCTAACGTTTTTGCTTCCAAGGGGTAATTTTCCCCTGGGTCAAAAATCATTCAATGTACTTCCAATTCTTCTTAAATTCTTATTCTTGAACAAATAATTTAAAGCAGCCAACATTGCCCTAACTTTGTTCCCACTGAAGTTAATGGGAGTTCAGGGAATCAGTTTTGAACCTTAGGCTATTGTGCCAGTGCAATACATCACTGCAAAATTAATTTTTCCTAGATTTGAAAGAAAGTATCACATCTGATTTTCCATCTAACATCTATTTTTATTAAGGCAATTAACACCTTGGATCTAAGCACAGATTGTTTCCATACAAATAATATTAGCCTCAGACAAACGTATAATTGTGCATGTGGTTTTGTGGCTTTGCAAAACTTTTTCAAAAATGAGCTTGATGGGCCAAATGCATCTCTAGGATAATTTGTTTTAATTCATCTGAATTTCACCAGGATGAATTTGGCCCAATCTATCAAACTCTCTTCTTTCTAAAACATCACGTATTTATGTTGAATAGAGACATTCCTAAAATGGGTAGCTCCACATTTATTTATATTCTTTGGCCCTGATCTGATTCCCTCTGAACTCAGTAGCAAAATGCCCATTGCCTTCAATGGAGCAGGGTCAGACATCTATACAGTATCCCCAAAATAAAGATCTCTTCCTTGGATCAGTACTGGTCCACTAAGGCCCTGGTTCAACAAGGCACTTGAGAACAAGTCTAGCTTTAAATATGTGAGTAGTCCCATTAACTTCAATGGGACAACTCATGCACTTAAAGCTCAGTACATACTTGAGTACTTTGCAGAATCAGGGTCTAACTAGTTGAGAGACCTATTAAAAAGCAAGAGTTCTGTTGCGCAATGTGTCCTAACTTCAGAGACACCTGAGGGCTAGGATGAGAGGACCGACAACACACTTCTGAGTAAGCACACCTTTTAAATTGTGAAGTGACTGTCATTCCAGGAATAACCTCATCCAGTGTCAATTACTTTAGTATGGACAGCCTATCAGTCAGTGAAAAACACAATCTTTCATTGTAGGCTAACAGATTTTAAAGCTAGAATTGAACCCATTATGAGCATCTACTCTAACCCTGCATAATGTAGGCCATAAAATTTCACCCAGTTGCTTTCTATTTTGCCCAGCAACTTGTGGTTGAACTACAGCATAGCTTTGATGTAAAGACTCTAAGTGGCAGAGAATCCATCATATTCCATGGTGAGCTGTTCCAGTGGTTAATTACTCCCACTGATACAAACTTGTGTTTGCAGTCTGAATTTGTCTAGCTTACATATCTAGCCTGGAACATGTCCTTTGTCAAACAGATTAAAGAGCCCTCCACTATCAAACAACTTCTCCCTGTGCGGGTAGTTAACCTTAACCTTCTCTTCAATGAGCTAAATAGACCAAGCTCTCTGGGACTGATTTTTAAAGATATGTAAAAAGAAAAGGAGTACTTGTGGCACCTTAGAGACCAACCAATTTATTTGAGCATGAGCTTTCATGGGCTACAGCTCACTTCATCGGAGCTGTAGCTCACGAAAGCTTATGCTCAAATAAATTGGTTAGTCTCTAAGGTGCGACAAGTACTCCTTTTCTTTTTGCGAATACAGATTAACACGGCTGCTACTCTGAAAGATATGTAGGCACCTAAAGTTGCTATGTGTAATAGTATTTTCAAAAGCACATAGATGCAAATCAATGGGAAGCTTTTGAAAATCCCACTAGGCACCTAGCTGCATCTTTAGGCACTTAAATACCTCTAGCAATCTGGCCCTTTATGTCTCTCAGTGCTGGGTGTGTTTTGTAGACCTCAGAACATACTTGCAGTTACAAAAAAAGGAAACTTTTTTTTTTTGTTTGCTCATAGTTACAATGAGTACATTACAAAGTAATACAAGGCAGCTCATATGCATTTTACAAGGCCTGGAAAGTGCTGCAATTGGCTGATCATTGATTACTGCTTCCTAAAATAAACTCCTGGCACCAGCAACACCATTGGACTTCCCCTTCTTGACAAAATTTACAGCTATTTTCCTTCTGGGAAATTCTTGTGGCTGTAAAATGAAGGCAAGTCTCTAGCTTTGCCTTAGGGGAATTAGAAAAGCCTCAATGGATTGATAGCATTCTGGAACAATTGCATACACAACACTCGCTTGATTATGTGAATTTGTCCCTTTGATCAGACACATCTTCCCCTGCTCTCTTCTGGGTCATAAACATAGGTGAGTCCTGATGACATGGTTGTAAACTATGCTAAGAAGTGAAGGGCTAGAGCAGGGTGAAACACAAGGTTTGGTTGGTGTCCAAACAGGGAATTGCAGAGGGAACTGTTTTGAGAACAAGAAGTGACCACGCGATCCAAAAGCCATTGGGTTTCAATGGTAGTCACTCTACTGACAGATGTCCGGTAAGAGGCAAAATAATTCCGTCATCATGGGTTCCGATTGTCTCTGATCTGCATCCCAGATGTCTGTAAACTACAAGGACATTAGTCTGTGATTGATTGTCCTTTGGGTTTCATATTGTGCTTTATTTGCACTTGACTGTATAAGGAACAAGTTAATAGTAGCCATTAATACTAACCCCTACCATGTGACTCCGATCCATGTCACCTGGCTGGGGCTAGGAAATAAAGTTTAGACTTTTAGCAACACTCCTGTATGTCACATCTTTCTTACATACTGGCCGTGCTACCTGGTTCTCTGCTTGTTTGGATGTTACCCTCCTGCCGGTGTCTCCCACTCAACTGACTGTTCCAATGGGGACATCTGTTTTCTCTTCATCTCCCCTTATGTAGCTGCAGTGCCTGGTGGAAACAGCTGGGCTCAGTCCCTGGTTTCCAGATGCTTTTATGACTTTCCAAGGTTGTTCTTTCCAGTGAAGAACCTGGATGCCTGTAGTAGCATCTGTAAAAATGGAGGAGGAGCCAGCTCCATGTGACCTGTCAGTTTTCCATAGACCCCGAGAAAGTGCTCGACAGGGCACAGTTTGAGACTGTCTGCGTTAGTACCTCCAAGATTAGGTTTGGAACAGAATATCCGTTCCTGGAGTCAGGGGGGTTATAGCATGTGCAAGCTGATTCACAGGTACGTGGATTTATTTTATCTGCAGACTGTTGCTTATTTGGTATATTGAATGCATTTGCTAGATGTCACTAGTTCCTACCAGACTGCTGGGAGGTTTGTTCTAAGGCCTGAGGTAAGCACAGAAATAACTAAAATTATCGGGAGCATTAGCAGTAGGGGTGGGTGAAGCGCTTCAGGGGAAACAGAATAATCTGAACTTTTGCCAAAAATTCAGACTGAAACCAAATCGAAACTATTTGTTTTTTTTTTTTTTAAAGGAAAATCAGCTGATTCTCAATGGTATGTTTGTTATTTCTGTTGCGCTTTTGTGCTTCTGAGATTGGCTGCAAATGGAAGCAGAAGAGACCAAATACTATGAGGAAAGGTTGTTCTCTGTCTGCTCCCAGTTAGGTCAGGAATACACAATGTGAGAAACCTCCCTAGGGAGCCTGTAGTTGAGAGATTTCCCATGCAGTTAGGTAGAGCCATAAAGAGGAAGTATGGTCCAATGGTTAGAGTGCTAGCTTGGAATTTGGGAGTTAATTTCCCTGCTCCGCCACAGATTTATTGTGTGACCTTGGGCAAGTCACTAAAGTCCAGATCCTTGAAGGTATTTAGATGTCCAGCTCTCCGGGTTCAGGTCCCCATCAATAAAATGGAGATAAGAGCCCTGCCCTATTTCACAGGGGTGTTGTGAGGATAAGTCCATTAAAGATTGTGAGGGGCTCACTACTATGGTAATGGGGGTGGGGAGACTGTGAGGTTGTAGGGTCCCAGAGCTCAGGCTGCAACCCCAGCTCAAACCTCGACACTGCAATTAAACAGCCCCTTAACCCGAGCCCCATGAGCCTCAGTCAGATGGCACCAGCTAGCCACAGGTGTCTAACTGCAGTCTAGACATATCCTCTTCGTTTGGTCCGGGTGAACCAAATTCATCCCTGCTGTAATGTTATTGAGAACAGTAGAGTTACACCAGGGATGCATCTGACGTGGTCTTTCCAATCTTGTTGCAGATTCCTTTGAGATTAGATGACAATTATTAGAGAACTTCTTAGGGGCAGTCTGTGCTCTCATTTTCACCAGTGTAAATGCAGAGTAAGTCCATTAACATCAACAATGTTACTCCAGGCATGTATCTGTTTAAATGCGAGCAGAGAGCTGTCCCTTTTCATGTTGCTGTGGAGGAGCAGGGGTGTGGTTAGGTTCAGAGGGAAGACTTGCTGCAACAGAAATGTCTTTAGCATGCAAATGGAATTTTTAAAAAAACCCATAAATAAGGGAAACTGCAGAGCTGAAACCACAGCCCTCATTTAAAGGAACACTGACAATAAGCTTTTAAAAATAGATTTTAATTCTCTTTGCTGTTTAAAAACACCTCCTGTAATGTTAAAAATGATCAGAGTTCCTTCACTTTATATGCAGTTATTTTCTTTTTACTAAGCATTGGTTTGTTTGTGCTGTCCTCCCCATGGCTCTAAAGGGGTATGGGGACTGATTTTAGGGACATATGAATTGTCACCGTGGATGAGACCCATGGTCCACCTAATTCTCTAACCTGTCTGTGACATTGGTCAGGACAAGATGAAGAGTCAGGTGCAAGAAATCCTGCAGTTAGAAGTTATGGGATAACCTACCCCCAGGGCAAATTTCCTCCTGACCCCTGTTAATTAGAGGTTGGCTTAAGCCCTGAAGCATGAGAGTTTATGGGGTTCCAGATCCTCAAAGGTACTTACGTACTTAACTCATACTGAAATCATACCTTTGAGGATCTGAGCCTATATCCCTTCCACATCTCTTGATAATTTTGTAGCGTTTACAGCTATAACCCTGGATCATTGTGTTATCCAACTAAATGTCAAATTCCTTTTTGAATCCCATTAAGATCTTTGCCACAGTGATGTCTTGTGGCAATGAGTTCCACATGCTCAATGTGTAAAATTGCATTTTCTCTGATCAGTTTCGCATTTGCCACCATTTCATTTCATGGTCTTGACTTAGGAGACTGGCGTAGCTCCACTGACTTTGGTGAACTCACTCCTGATTTACAATAGTGAAAGTCAGGAAGAATCAGGCCCCATAGTTGGAAATTGTACCATCAAGGTTGATGCATACATTGCCCTGTTCCCAGAAGCATGCACTGATGATGTTTTTACCACTCAAAGACCTGGTTGTGCCTGTATGCACAAAGGAAGGAGAAAGTGTATGGTAAGGAGACTACCTTCACTTTGCTCCCACTGTAAAAGGGCCAGGCATACTGTGGCTCCTTGCACTCCACAAAGCTAGTGGCATTGGCCTCTGCAAAGATGGTTGGAAGGAGAAAAAGAGGGGTCATGGTACCAACCCTTCCGCCTCGCACGCAGCCAGTTAGCCAGGGAGGGGCAGGCTCACAGCACCCACTTTATGGGTGGCATAGTGGTTAGGGGGAGACAGTGTCCCTCCTCCCTCCAGGCTCCTGCTAAGCTGGTGCAGTTGAGCACTGCTACCCGCTTGGGGCTGTAGCCATACGTTGTCATTTGTCATTGGTATAATGGAGCTGTGCTCGGCCATGCCCTCTATCAGTCCCCACCCTGCTTCTGACAGGCCCCCTCTTTATAGCAGGGGTTGGGGGTGGCTTTGTATCAGCAGAGGTTTCCTCAATACAAGGGGAACCCTCGGCTGGTTGTTTCTTGCCTGTTTCCACTCAAGTAGTGTAAAGGGGATGTAGCACACTGGAGAATGTGGGTCTTGGTCTTTTCAATTTGTATATACAGCTAGTAATGTTTCAGATAACACTACATTAAAGTGCACTAAGGAACCTTTAGTGTGCACTAGCAGGGTCTACACGGACCAATTAATGTGCAGCGCATTTGTGCGTTTTAGAAACCACACCTTCATAGCCCACAATTACTGCTCCATGTCGACAAACGCTCAGATACAAGCCAGGGAGCAAAGATGTCACAAACTCCCCTGGGAAAGGGGTAAAGTCAACATGAGTGGAGTCACCATTTCCTGTGTTTTTTCCAGTGGTTACCGGATAAAATGAAATTGTTGTTTATTTTTTAAATCAGGGGTGTTTTACCAGTGCTGATTGGTTAAAATCTAAAATCAGAAGCCTTAGATATAGATTAATGTTGAACTGATCTGAAACAATATTTTCTGAGGGGAAAATCAAATAATTTCAGCAGGGCAGACAGTTCCTTATAAAAATGTCCATTTTTTGGAAACCACGTATTCCATCAAAAAAACATTTCGCTGGAAAACTGCCAACCACCACGAGCTGTGTGCTCTGTAGGTGTCTAAATGAGCATTCTAATAACAGTTTCCCAGCATCGACTGAGAACCGGACTCCCGAGGCTGATAAACAATCTGACTCCCTATGCAGTGTGCTTTGTCCTATCTCCGTGTTTGAAGTATAGAACTTGGATGCCTGTAAAGATTTGTTAGTTTATTAAAATCCCCAGCAGAATTGGCTGCTATCCAACAGGTTAGGCTTTGGATTTGCTTTCCCCACCTCCAGCCCACGCCAGCATCTCCCACGCCTTGAAAGCCGGAGGAAAGATTTTGTGTGAAATGACTTACCCTCTGAAAGAGATTTAAACAAGTGCAAAGGGGGTTGGGGTGTGAGCAGTTCGCCCCATGTGGAAGACAAGCAGGAGGATCCTGGGACCTACAGGCCAGTCAGCCTCACCTCAGTCCCTGGAAAAATCATGGAGCAGGTCCTCAAGGAATCAGTTCTGAAGCACTTAGAGGAGAGGAAAGTGATCAGGAACAGGTTTCAGAGTAGCAGCCGTGTTAGTCTGTATTCACAAAAAGAAAAGGTGTACTTGTGGCACCTTAGAGACTAACGAATTTGTTAGTCTCTAAGGTCCACAAATACTCCTTTTCTTTTTGATCAGGAACAGTCAGCATGGATTCACCAAGGGCAAGTCATGCCTGACTAATCTAATTGCCTTCCATGATGGGATAACTGGCTCTGTGGATGAGGGGAAAGCAGTGGACATGTTGTTCCTTGACTTTAGCAAAACTTTTGACATGGTCTCCCACAGTGTTCTTGCCAGCAAGTTAAAGAAGTCTGGGCTGGATGAATGGACGATAAGGTGGATAGAAAGCTGGCTAGATTGTCGGGCTCAATGAGTAGTGATCAATGTCTCCATGTCTAGTTGGCAGCCGGTATCAAGTGGAGTGCCCCAAGCGTCAGTCCTCGGGCTGGTTTTGTTCAATATCTTCATTAATGATCTGAAGGATGGTGTGGATTGCACCCTCAGCAAGTTTGCAGATGACATTAAACTGGGAGGAGAGGTAGATACGCTGGAGGGTAGGGATAGGGTACAGAGGGCCCTAGACAAATAAGAGGATTGGGCCAAAAGAAATCTGATGAGGTTCAACAAGGACAAGTGCAGAGTCCTGCACTTAGGATGGAAGAATCCCATGCACCGCTACAGACTAGGGGCCGAATGGCTCGGCAGCAGTTCTGCAGAAACGGACCTAGGGGTTACAGTGGATGAGAAGCTGGATATGCGTCAACGGTGTGCCCTTGTTGCCAAGAAGGCCAATGGCATTTTGGTCTGTATAAGTAGGGGCATTGCCGGCAGATCGAGGGACGTGATCGTTCCCCTCTATTTGACATTGGTGAGGCCTCATCTGGAGTACTGTGTCCAGTCTGGGGCCCCACACGACAAGAAGGATGTGGAAAAATTGGAAAGAGTCCAGCGGAGGGCAACAAAAATGATTAGGGGACTGGAACACATGATTTATGAGGAGAGGCTGAGGGAACTGGGATTGTTTCATCTGCAGAAGAGAGGAATGAGGGGGGATTTGATAGCTGCTTTCAACTACCTGAAAGGGGGTTCCAAAGAGGATGGATCTAGACTGTTCTCAGTGGTAGCAGATGATGGAACAAGGAGTTGCAGGGGGGAGGTTTAGGTTGGATATTAGGAAAAACTTTTTCACTAGGATGGTGGTGAAGCACTGGAATGCGTTACCTAGGGAGGTGGTGGAATCTCCTTCCTTAGAAGTTTTTAAGGTCAGGCTTGACAAAGCCCTGGCTGGGATGATTTAGTTGGTGTTGGTCCTGCTTTGAGCAGGGGGTTGGACTAGATGACCTCCTGAGGTCCCTTCCAACCCTGATATTCTATGATTCTATGAAATCCTATGCATAGCACTTTAGCGAAATGCCTGGTATGTCCTCCTCTAGTGTGTGGTTTATATAGAAGATAACAGCTTACTATTGCTGCCGGTTAAGAGGTAGCTCTTTAGCTCAAGTGGAGAGAGGTCTGTGCTGTGGTGCTGAGGGTTCCGGATTGAACCTGCAAATGACTTGTGTGAGACATTGTTCCATCAGCCCTGTTCTGATGATTTAAGAGGTGCTGGCTCCTCTGCATAAGAATCAATCTCAAGAGTGGATTATAGCTGAAATCCGGCAAGTTTGATGCCTCTCAACTGGACTCGGGAAGGATCCCTTTTTGGATGCACAGGGAGAACCCAAACACCTCCAAAGCATCTTGATTTAATTCTCACCTCACGTAACTTGCAGTGAGTCTGACCACAGGCCCCATGGGGCAGCTCACTGAAATGGTGCAGCTTTCTCTAGTGCCTGACCACAAATTAGTAGCCACAGTGGTGCTCAAGCAGAGTTTTTGGCCGACTGTTTTGAGCTGATCCCCAAGAGGGAGCGAGTACACCACACAATGGCCTTCTCCAAGGAAAACTGAACTGAGCAAACCATGTGGATGGCAAAAGGCCACTTACCTGACATGTCATTTCCTTCCCTCCCCCAACCCGTCACAGAAGCACACGCGCACAAATCAGCCCATTCATGGCTGCTGCTGGGAAACACATCCATGAAAAGGGATACTTTTCCCTGAGGTCTGAGAGGTTTGCTGAATTCTTCCATCACCTGACACTATTCAACTCTGGAGCACAAAGACTGAGGCTGCCAGTCTCTGATGTGTAAGCCACTTGGCTCGAAATCGCCAGTAGTTCCTTGGAACCTTTTACACTTCATAATTGACTTACAGCAGGGAAGCGTTTAAAGAAAAGAGATGGATAGATAGATAGATAGATGACACTTATTCATAGCAACAGGTAACTTTTGCACTGTCTAATTTCAAATTTACTCAAATGTTCTGGGTTCTAATGCTGGATTAACTCCAACACCATTGAGTTTAAATTCTAGTTCGGTGAGAAGGAAAAAGGAATAGATAGGAAAATATTTTGTGAAGAAATAGGGTGGAAAAACCGGGAGAAGAGAGGGGACAGCGTGAAAAATAAATGCAGAGAAACAAGGGGAATTTAAAAAACATAGTACTGAAGCAAATACATTTATGCTGGAGCAGGGCAAAACAGACTTCATGAATCTAGCTAAAAGTCCTTGTCTTAAAGACTTTGGGCCTGATTCATGCCTTCCTTGCACATTGGGTTGTCATTTACACCAGTGCAAAGTGGATGCAAAATACAACCTTCGGCTTTAATAGCATTTTTCATCCACTAATACTCCTGTAAATGATTATACCAGGGCCAGGGCAATGATGTACTTGGCCTCTTATACTCGAACTCAAATATATTATATTGGGATCAGGGTTCAGATGAAAGAAGTTGGGGAGACATTGTCAACATGGGAAGACATATACAAAGAGAAGCTAGGTCGTTGAGATATACGGCTCAGCTATCTATAGCTATAGCTATTATGGTAAGGCATGCCGTAGAAAAGCCTAATCCTTGATTTTCACCAAGTCACCTCCTGATCCTGCCTAAAGACTCCCTCTTTCTCCAATGCCCGCAAGAAGCGAAGCAATCACACATTCAAAAAACCAAAACAAACAACCTGTCTCCCCAAGTTCTCCCTCCCAACGGCTTTCCCAGTATGTCCCATCTTTGCTGTTCTTTTTGGGCCAGAATGTGATTCCTATCCTCACAGTGAAAACAGCGCCTTGCACCGTGACGATCCCCGTTGCCTCCAATGGGTTTCTCCGCCTGCTGCAAGGTGCTATTCAATGTCAAGCTCTTCAGAGCACGGCTGGTCTTCATTTTGTGTCTTGAGTGCAGTGTTAGTGCTTAACAGTGAAAGAAAATATTAATCAATAATGATAACGGACAATGAAATTAACCTCTTTTATGCTTTGAAGCACATTTCTCTCCTTCCTAAGAAAGTGGCCACTCTATAAGTGGGAGGAAGTACATAGATAATATCAACCCACGTAATTATGGAATGAATGTATTGGGTGGATGGCACTAAATGTATTGCTCATAAGACAGATAAATAATAGTAATCCACGGAGACAGAGGCAATTAAAGTGACAGTAACACTGATGGATTGCTAAATGCAATGACTCGACTAGCAGTAAATAGATATATGGACACCCAGATACAAAGGAAAATGACAGAAATATGAACCTGGCACATCCCCAAAATGAATTCTGAGCAGCTATTGTGGATGCTGCATGCTACCTACTGTTCAAAGAAGTCTTCCAGGACCCACTCAACTGTACTAAATCATAGGGATAATTTACTGAAGCTGTGAATTGCACAGAGTTTGCCAGGTATCTTTCGCTTTGTGGTTACTCAGTGCATCCATAATTTGACTGAAGGAGCTTTATCCTTCACTGTTTGTGGGGTAGAGAGATTGTGGGGATAGTGGCTTGCAAAATGTTAGAATTTTAGCTGCGTTGAATAATCTAGTGGGATATTTTTGATAGCTAATGCTAGAAAACTGAAAAGCAAGAGCCAAAGGCTGGTTTCAGTTAGTTCCCCGTATATAGCTCCATCGGGACAGGTTCTGCTCTCAGTTCCATCTGTTGGAGATCTGGAGGAACTCCAATGAATATGGTGAAATTACTTCAGATTTGCATCTTTGTGTCTGGGAGAAAAATCTGGCCCCGTGGCCCAATCTATCCTTTTTCTTTGGTCTCGCTAAGCTGGATAAAAGGGGCCATAGGACAGATACAAGCAGCCCCCTCTGGGGAATACCCCAGAATATTGGTCTCCTATGCTGAGTGCAGAATTGGCTGTGGCAGCTCTGCACTGTCTCTGCCACAGATCTGGGTGGAGGGGGCGTTCTAGGGTAGGCCGGGGTGGAATGGGCCTGGGGGTGGGCTGAGAGCGGGTTGAAGGAAGGAGGAGCTGTGTTGGAGCAGAAGGAGGGTGGTCTGGAGTACTGTAATGTCCCAGCTATTCTGTATCCTGCAAAAGGAGGCACTGAATCAGGGATGCAATTTAAGGCAGGTCTCAGGACTACCCTAGCCTGTGCTTAGGGGTGCACCAGCTTCCAGAGCTGCTGAATAAGAGAGGCTCAACTGCTTCACCTCTGTCCCTCTGCTGGCACCTGCACTTATGTAAGGATTAATCTGCTTCAGAGAATGTCTACATTCCAGCCGGGGCGGACCTGCTCTCGTTGTGCTCTAGCTAGCTTGCTAAAAATGGAAGTGGGGATGCCATGGCCTGGCTTCAGGGTGGGCTGCACAAACCCACATGACCCCCCAGGTACCTGCTTGCTTCTGCACCCTGCTCTGAAGCCCACACCACAGCAGCCTCACTTCTATTTTTAGTGAGCAAGCTCAAGTACAGCTAGCCGCAGGCATGTCTACACAAGCTGCCAGTCACACCCTCAGCAGCCATGCAGCTGTACCCTCAGTGTGCTTAGCTTAACATGTATGGTTTAGTGGCAGATCAGAGAGACTAGCAGCATATAGCTGGTCTGATAAATAACTCCCCTGTCTCCACTTTCCCCTGTCTATTTCCTGTTACTCCAAAATTTAGTCTTTCTTTCTTTTCTTTCCTACCACAGGGGAAATGCCACTATTTACCTTGGAGCAAGAACTAAAAGGCCAGAGCTCGTTCCCACTGACGTCCTTGTCAAAACATCTCCATGACTTCTATGTCAGCAAGGCTGGGCTCATCAAAACTCTTTCCAAAGACAAATTTCACTCAACAAGACTGTTGGAACAATAAACAGCTGTCAGATGTTCTGCATACTGAGGTCTTCCCAACTGTAATTCTCATTAAGTCAATAGACTCCGAAAGGCACGGATGCGTTGAGATGTAAGTAACTCGCTGTGCAAAGACGCAAACACACGCAGGGTGAAAAGGGAATAGTTAATTCAGGCTGCCCTGTAATTCAGAGACAATTTGTAACGTGTACACCCCATTCCTGCGTGTTTCTCAGGCCGCATTCAAACTGGTGCCTGTTTGGACCTGAATTTGAGTTTAATGAAGAAAGAGAAGGCAAGGTAATTTTTCCCTGAGGCTTCATTTCTGCCCAGAGCCCTCTCAATTTCTTTGTTTTGCTGCTTTGCTTGCATGCACATTCTCCCTCTTTCTCTGTTAATTAATTAATTAACCTTTGCTTAAAAAAAAAAAGGCTTTGAAGCTGAAAAGCGCTTATGTGTGAAGTATTGTTGTCTTTATTTTTTGTTCTCCTGGTATTCAGGAGGACAAACGGACATGACGAGAGCACGTCAAAGTCTATTCCTGTGCTCCAGAGTTTATGCCGTCATAGCAACTCACAGCCTACACCTACAGAAGGTGTTTTTCTGCTGATGTAGGAACTCCACCTCCCTGGATGACATTCGCTAAACTGACAGAGGCACTCTTCCATCAGCACTGCTGAATCCACGTGTGGGTGGATGGGGTGGTTTGGAGTTTTTTGGCCAGCGTAGCTATGTTGGTAGCTAGTGAGGTGGGTTTTTTTTCACACCCTGGCTGAGATAGCTCTGTTGGCATAAGTTTTAATTGTAGGCCAGGTCAAAGATAGTTTTCAAGTGAGATAACTGCCTTTCACCTTGTATGGTCACCTATGAAAAGTGAGTGCGAAACGTGAAAAACACGGTCAATTCAGTACAGAGAGGCAATCTGGCCTAGTGGCTAAGGCACTGCCCTAGGTAGTCAGCAAACCTAAATTCTAATCCTTCCTCTGTGACTAATGGTGGGTAAATCATTGCATCTCTTAGTGCCTCCCTTCCCCCTTTGCACGTCTTCCCTATTTAGGCTGAACACTCTTCACAACGGGGATTGTCTCATGGTTGTACAGTGCTTAGCACAGTGGGGCCCTGATTTGAGTGGGGACCCCTAGATGCTACTGTAATACAAAGGACTGAAGATGATGGTAAGAACATAAGCTTAATTTTTTCAGTCCCAGTTTTTTGCTTCCATCTGCTCATCCAGGGGACAGTAAATTGAAGTTCTAAAATACGAGCCAAGCCAGGATCAGAATGAGGAAATAACAGGAATCTCTCAAGAAAGTTGTTTCTCAAGACAGCTGGCCGAACACAATTAAGCTTTCAGCAGACATCTGAACTTTCAAATGCTTGTTTAAATGGAACAAAACCCAATCCAGATACTACTTTTTTCTTCCTCCTCTTCCTCTTTGCTGCTTATGACTATTTGTTTCACAATGACCATGGCTTAATTTTGGATCCACCCGTCATTAGTTCAAAGATGAAAAGGGGCCGGGGGGGGGCGGGTCCTGCAATCTTTTTATGTCTGGAACTTGTAGCAATTAGGTCAAATGATTGTTTGCTAACCTCATTTATCTTCTATATGTAACAATGCCCCTGGCTGGGTCACCTGTGGGGATCGGAGATGTGACCTGTGGCTCTAAAAGCATGAACTCCCACTGCTAGTCATACATGAATGAAGCATGTGTATTTAGAACAGCAGCAGCCTTGTAAACCACTGTATGTGGTCGAGTCACCATTGGAAGACAAAGGGCCACCTTGTTTTAGCAGGTGTTACACATTATTATTTGTTTGTATTTCCAGGGTGCCTTGGAGTCCCAGTCAGAGACCAGGATCCCATCGGGCTAGGTGCTGTTCAAACACGTTTCCTCTCAGTGCACTTTCCTAACTCCTGTTAATGCTGGAGCCCTGAGTGAAATGTGTAATCCTCTTGTGCATGTACAATACCTGATAACAACAGCCATTGCTCTCTGTACCTGAGCGAGAATAACCCTGCCATGATAAGGTGCAGTACAAACGCCAGCAATAGATAACAGTCACAAAACAGACTAGCGTAACTGTTTGTCTCCATGCAAACAACTTATGTTCACCCACTGACTTAACCAAAATGAGCCTACGGCATTGGCATGGCATAAGCTGTTGTTATGTACCTCACTGGTTGCAAACTGCACAGACTCTGTGGATTCCCATATATGACCCCATTAAGAAACTCTGGAGGCCAATTGTTAGGATATAGATATTCAGGCCTGTCTGCAAAGGCCTGTACTTTAAGAATTTAGGTGTATTCTTATCACTTGGCTAGATAGAGGTATAAAGGAAAGAATCAAAATCACCGTCTGCCAGTGTAAGCTCCTTCTTTTACTGTGACAGTCTGAGGCCCTGTTCTTAGGCTAAGGCCTTTGGCTAAGCAACAGAGGCAGCCATGAGCTGGGAAGCGACCGGTCACCTCCTCACATTCCAAACTAGTCACACTGAAAGAAGGTGCTATTGGGCTGTTAGGAATACAATCCTGTCCTGATAATGCCTGTCACCTCCAGAGAAAGGGAAGTGCCTAGAAGATGTAAAAGGAAATTTAGGTTGATAGTTTTCTGTCTGGTAAGTTTCAGAGTAGCAGCCGTATTGGTCTGTATTCGCAAAAAGAAAAGGAGTACTAGTGGCACCTTAGAGACTAACCAATTTATTTTAGCATAAGCTTTTGTGAGCTACAGCTCACTTCATTGGATGCATTCAGTGGAAAATACAGTGAGGAGATTTATATACACACAAAACATGAAAAAATGGGTGTTATCATACATACTTTAAGGAGAGTGATCACTTAAGATGAGCTATTACCAGCAGGAGAGCTGGGGGGAGAAAACCTTTTGTAGTGATAATCAAGGTGGGCCATTTCCAGCAGTTTACAAAAATGTCTGAGGAACAGTGTGTGTGTGTGGGGGGAATAAACATGGGGAAATAGTTTTACTTTGTATAATGACACATCCACTCCCAGTCTCTATTCAAGCCTAAGTTAATTGTATCCAGTTTGCAAATTAATTCCAATTCAGCAGTCTCTCGTTGGAGTCTGTTTTTGAAGTCTTTTTGTTCTAATATTGCGACCTTTAGGTCTGAAATCGAGTGAACAGAGAGACTGAAGTGTTCTCCGACTGGTTTATGAATGTTATAATTCTTGACATCTGGTAAGAACTCACTTATCAATAGACACAGCTGGGAAACCCTTACGTCTTTATAGATGTTAGAGAGCTTATTCCTTCACTCTCCCACTTCCCTGGTCCTTCTCGCATGAACAGAGAGCAACAATACCCAAAGTCCGAAGGTGCAAACAATTCGATGTTTATTGGGGTGAACTTCCAGCAAGCTTAAATCCAAGTTCCTTTTTCCTTATTTTCGAATCCCAACTTACTTCCTGTTGGCCCCTAATTTATATAGTAATATTCTTAGCTATACCTTAACCAATCATTCTACTGAAATTTAACTAACCGATCCTAACATATTGTAACATGATTAGCTAACCAATTATATCCCACCACCTTAATTAGGTTACACCCAGCAAAATTAATTATACAGCAGACAGAAACAATCACAAAACCAGACAGAGACCATGCCAATAAACAATAGCAAAGTGGGAACTATAATGACAAAACAATACAGAAGTGAGGATTTCACAACTACATCTATAAAGACATAAGGGTTTCCCAGCTGTGTCTATTGATAAGTGAGTTCTTACTAGAACTTCCATTTCTCTGGAGGTGACAGGCATTATCAGGACAGGAGTGTATTCCTAACAGCCCAATAGCACCTTCTTTCAGTGTGACTAGTTTGGAACGTGAGGAGGTGACCGGTCGCTTCCCAGCTCATGGCTGCCTCTGTTGCTTAGCCAAAGGCCTTAGCCTAAGAACAGGGCCTCAGACTGTCACAGTAAGAGAAGGACCTTACACTGGCAGACGGTGATTTTGATTCTTTCTTTTATACCTCTATAACTAGCCAAGTGATAAGAATACACCTAAATTCTTAAAGTACAGGCCTTTGCAGACAGGCCTGAATATCTATATCCTAACACCAATTATATCCTCAGTCTGGGTCATGACAGCCTGGGTCTGATCCTAGGTAATTAGACAGCTACATTTGCTGTTTGAGAGTGTGAGTTTTATTATTATTTATTATTTCCATTATGGAACCCTCAATAAGCATTAGAGTTCCATGATTCTAGGCATTATGTAAGGCCTCATCTACACACAAAAGTTGTACTGCTTTAAACTATACCAGTATAGTTAAAGTGGTACAATCCCACTAGTGTGGATGCAGATATAGCTTATTCCTATATAGGAAAGGGAATAAGCTACACTGGTATAAGGCATTTTTTTAACAGTATGATTGTGTCCACCCTAGAGTTTATACCAGTGTAACTATTTTGGTAAAAAAATCACACCCCTACCCTATGTGGTTATACTGGTGCAAAATCTGTGGCCTGGTCTACACTTAAAACTCATAACGACATGACTATATTGGTCAGTGGTATGAAAAATCCACCCTCCCCACTCAGTGACATAGCTATGCCAGCCAAACCCACAGAGTAGATGCAGCTATGCCGATAGAAGAGGACGTCTGTCAACCTGGGTCTGGTCTTCACTGGAAACTTACATCTGCATAGATACGTCGCTCAGGGTTGTGAAAAATCCTCACCCCTGGGAGACATAGTTAAACCGATCTAATCCCCAGCATAGACCATGCTGGGTCAATGGAAGAATTCCTCCATTGACCTAGCTATCACCTCTCAGTGGGTGGATTACCTAAGCCAGTGGTAGAACTCTTCTTGTCTGTGTAGGTAGCGTCTACACTGAAGCACTGCAGTGGTGCTGCTATAGCGTTTCAAGTGTAGACAAGCCCGCAGCTAGCATCATTCAGTCAGGTGGTGGTGTTATACAGCAGAAAAACTCCTCCTATCCATGTGCACTGTGTCTACACTAGAGGGTTATGCTGGCATAGATGTGCTGACAGAGGCTCTGTAGTGTACACACATCTTGTGTGTACACCAGGCCTTAGGTCTTGTCTCCACTATGGGAGCAAGTTGACCTAAGTTACACAACTCCAACTATGTGGATAACGTAGCTGGAGTTAACGTAGCTTAGGTCAATTTACTGCAGTGTCTATACTGTGCTGGGTCAACGGGAGACACTCTCCCGTCGACTTACCTTACACTTCTCGTCCCAGTGGAATACCAAAGTTGACAGGAGAGCGAACTGCAGTCGATTTAGCGGGTCATCACTAGACCCACTAAATCTATCCCTGGTGCATCAATCCCACAGCATTGATCCCCAGTAAATGTAGATGTGTTCTTAGTGACAAGGAAGACAGTTCCTGCTGCAGAGATCTTCCAACCTACATGTCAGACAGGATGCAACTGGTGGATAAGACAGGCAAAAGGGGGTCGGGAGGATGAGGTTACAATGAAACAAACAGAGTTTAGCAAATGGCTCAGGTCACCGTTTCATAGAATCATAGAATATCAGGGTTGGAAGGGACCTCAGGAGGTCACCTAGTCCAACCTCCTGCTCAAAGCGGGACGAATCCCCAATTAAATCATCCCAGCCAGGGCTTTGTCAAGCCTGACCTTAAAAACTTCTAAAGAAGAAGATTCCACCACCTCCTTAGGTAACGCATTCCAGTGTTTCACCACCCTCCTAGTGAAAAAGATTTTCCTAATATCCAACCTAAACCTCCCCCACTGCAACTTGAGACCATTACTCCTTGTTCTGTCATCTGCTACCACTGAGAACAGTCTAGATCCATCCTCTTTGGAACCCCCTTTCAGGTAGTTGAAAGCAACTATCAAATCCCCCCTCATTCCTCTCTTCCACAGACTAAACAATCTCACTTCCCTCAGCCTCTCCTCATAAGTCATGTGTTCCAGTCCCCTAATCATTTTTGTTGCCCTCCGCTGGACTCTCTCCAATTTTTCCACATCCTTCTTGTAGTGTGGGGCCCCAGACTGGACACACTACTCCAGATGAGGCCTCACCAATGTCGAATAGAGGGGACCGATCACGTCCCTTGATCTGCTGGCAATGCCCCTACTTATACAGCCCAAAATGCCATTGGCCTTCTTGGCAACAAGGGCACACTGTTGACTCATATCCAGCTTCTCGTCCACTGTAACCCCTAGGTCCTTTTCTGCAGAACTGCTGCCAAGCCATTCGGTCCCTAGTCTGTAGCGGTGCATGGGATTCTTCCATCCTAAGTGCAGGACTCTGCACTTGTCCTTGTTGAACCTCATCAGATTTCTTTTGGCCCAATCCTCTCATTTGTCTAGGGCCCTCTGTATCCTATCCCTACCCTCCAGCATATCTACCTGTCCTCCCAGTTTAGTGTCAAGGAAGTGTTATTTGCCTAGGCACTGTGAGGACCGTAAATTGAGAAGTGTATTAGGTTAGCCTCCTTGACTCTCTGCATCGTCACTGGAGCCAGTAATTTAAAGTGACACAAGAATTGTTGGTATAGCAGCAGAATGGAGATTTACACGAGATAAACATTGTAAAAGAAAGAATGGCCTAGTGACCAAGACTGGAGATGAGTCTTCAGCTCTACCTCAAATTCTGACAATGAACTGCTGTGTTTGGGCAAATTACTAAAGCACTCTGCTTTACTTTACCCATCACCCCTTTGGAGTGTTCCATATGGTGTAGTGAGGACTGTGTTGGAATTGCAAGTTATCACTCTGAGTAGGGGGGTTTCCTGGTCCTGCTTGCAGGCTAAGGGGCTCTGTAGGGACGTGGGATTCTGGATCTCAGCAGTCAGTCTGCAGCCAGCCAGCCTAGAGTAAGGTGTGTTGAGTTGTGCCTCTCTATTTTAGGGAACAGCCTGCTTTGTCTCTTTCTGGTTTGGGGTTCTTGTTCTGCAGTTTAAGAAACAGTTCTACCTTGCAACCGTCCAGAAAGTATAGTAAGTTTTTATCTAACTTCTCTGTGTGTCTGCCAGGAATATAATATTCTGTGGCCTAACTAAAGTTTGTAAAGTGCTTTGAGATCTGATGAAATTGTAGTGATGTAGGAGCTGGAAGGGCATCTAGTCCACCCCCCTTGTGCTGAAGTAGGAATTAAGTAAACCTGCTTCAGCACATGGTAGTGATGCATGAGTGCAAATGACATATTCTCAAGTAGGTGCTTGCTGTGGACTTGCTCACAGGGAAATTCTGACCGGATGCCAGAATTTAAACAATTGGCTGGGATGCCAAACCCCTTTCTTCTCAGTGATGTGCTGAAGAAGACACACTAGGGCCTTCCACCAAAGCAAAGGGAAATTTGGGCCAATTTCCCTGTCTATTACCCTGTCCTCTCCCTCCTCTCTGCAGCAAATGTATCCCTTGTACACAGTGCAAGGGGAATATTTTTACAGGATTCTTCTTGTTAAGATATGGACAGCACCCTGCTGATCCCTTGGGCTTATCTGTGAGAGGCATGTGAGTTCTGGCCATATTCTTGATCCTGTACTGTAGACTTTGTTCCATTGGTGACAGCTAAATACCTGGTTATTGTCTGAAATAGGGATGGGTAAGCATCATGGAATTTCCAAGGCTTGGCAAAACTCACAAACTATTTTTTGGAGTTTGCAAAACTAGTGTGAGTTCATGAATCCTTTCTTCTGCTGTAATTTAAAACTGTATTTTTCAGTTTTAAAACAAAGGTCCTAGTTCTTTATACGCGTACAACCCAATTTGTACCACCGATCTGGCCACCTGGGAATTCCCCCTGCATTTGGGAAATCCTCAAGGGGCGTAGGCCAGATGTAGCCTGTACCTCCCCTTGCAGCCTTCCCAGCACAGTGAGTGTGGCTGAGGAACAGGAGGTGTGTTGTCACATCATTATGTGCCACTATTCCCAGGTTCTAGGACAGCCCCTTGGTACAAAGTTGATAACGTATGTGCAATATTTATAATTAGATCTGTGCAAGTAACTGATTTTTTCAATTCAGTGGCTGGACTGAAAAAGCAGAAAAAATCCCACCATTTTTGGTCAAGCTGAAACAAAAATTTTTTTCAAAAATGTTGACAAACTGAAAAAAACTTTAACTTTTTCAAAAATTAAAATTGTACTCAAATTCAAAATGAAACGATGTTTTCAAATCAAAGAATCAAAATGTTTCATTTTGAAAATGTAGAAATAAAATGCTTTAATTTTTTTTCAGATGTTTTCCTTTTGTATTTTTATTTCTAACCAGAACAATTCTGTGAATTCTACCTAAATTTTCTACGTTTCGATCAATCCGAATTCTGCATTTTTCATCAAAAAACAAACAGAAACCTTTTGCCTAAAAAAATTTACCCAGTTCTACTTATAATGTCTGAGTCTTCCCCTCCTCTCTCTCTCTCACACACAGACATACACAGCTCTTTTGTCTTCTGTAAAATGCCTCTGAGTTATAATCTCTTCTCAACATATTTCCATAAATCCCATTCTATTATAATAATCAATATGTATGATAATAGAAAATGCAGGACTGACAGTCTCTACCCATGTGACTTTTAGGACAGTATGTGTTTGCTTTGCAATCCAAATCCCAGTAATAAATAATTTGTCTGTCATAAAACAGACTCAAGAAAACTTGTTTCTCCATGCAACAGGTTATGTTCACCTAGAAACTCAGTAAAACTCCACCCTATAGTTATCATGTGGTGCTTTTTGTTTGGTTTTTAATTGCAGTAAAATATGTGAGACAAGCATGTAAAAAAAAATCCATAAAACATGCAATAAGACACTAGGGGCACAGATAATGGCTAAAGTCTATTTAATTATGTCCTGGGACAGATTCCAAGGTAATAAACCACTACATATCTGTGCTATATTAAACTGGCTGTGTTAGTATTAGTTACTTGTTCTAAAGTAGAATCTAGGGGCATTGTGCTAGGGACTGTGCAAACATACAGTATAAAGCCAACAGAGAGCCGACAATCTAGGTATGTATCAAGCCTCTTGAGATGGATGGAATTGACAAGTGGGTCTGGGGTTGTTACGAAGATTACTACGTTTAAATCCTCCCTGCATATCTCTTCATGGAGGTAAAAAATGAGAGCAACATTTTAGAGAGAGGCAATAATATTCAAAATGTGTTGAGGTTCTACGTCTGCCGCTCGCTGTGTGGCTTTGGATTTGGTAAGTCATCTATAAAATAGGGATGATAATATTTGTCTGCCATATCAGGATGTTATGAGCTTAATTAGCCCTTGTAAAGCATTTGAAACTGCTGGATGAAAGGTGCTGTATAAGTGCAAAGTACTGTAATTATATATTCTCCAACAGTTGCTTGCTTAGGACTCGATCACAGGGAAATATGACTCGATGCCAGAATTTAAGCCACTGTCCAAATACATCCTTCTGGCTCATAATTGAAATGAGTAATCTGAGAACGCTTGATCCTGTATATTAAAATTAATATGTTCACTGTGGATTTGATCCAAAGCCCATTGAAGTCAATGGCAACCTTCCCCTGGCTTCAGTGAGCTCTGGTTAAGGTGGTGAGTGGCAGCTGAACACTTGTTTATTGTTCTCATGGAGGTCAAAATAGCTTTAGGTGTTGCAAAACTAGTTCAAGTTTGTAAGTCTTTTTCTGCCTGGAATTTCAACCTGTGTTTTTGGGGGGAAGGTTACCAAGCATGTTCCAATTTAAAAACAAATGTTTTTCTAGTTGAAGGAAAGCTCATGTTGTATTCTACATGTTGAAGGGTCCTTCTAAAACTAGGAGATGAGTGGCTTCCATATGGTATAAATACTGTATTCATAAAAAGAAAGAAATTGAACAAAAAGGGAGCAGAGAAGGGGCGAGAAAAAAATCCAAAGAAACTTATGAATTTTTGGAATCTTTGGATTTTTTTTCTCTCCCCTTCTCTTCTCCCTTTCTGTTCAATTTCTTTCTTTCTTTCTCCTTGTTCTCTATACCATTTTTCACCATTTCTTGTTCCTTTGGAGATTTAGATATGATTTCTTTTTAAATTTATCTCTGGAATATAAGCCATTGCTTTGAACTGTTTATATGATATTTTATTTTATTTTTTGCTGCATCTGTGCCCTCTGCACATATAGTCAATTCCTTAAAGAGCCGGTCCAAGAAGGAATGTAAAGAGAGATGGGAAAATCCAAATGCAAGCAAGCAAGCAAAGGCTCTCCCATTATGATCATAAACCTTAGAACTTTGCAGTTTCAAACCCCTGTATCGATGTTATTATTTTTTGTGTTATGGTACCACCTAGGTTCCGCAACTGAATCAGAGCCCCAGTGTGCTTGTGCTGTGCAAACCCACGGTATGAGACCGTCCTCGCTGCAAAGAGTATAAAATCTAAATAGCAAAAAAAACAGAATGAGATGAAATGCCCTGCCTAAAATCACACACACAGCTGGTGATAGAGTTGGCCTTATCTCCTTATTCTCAGGCCAGCACCTTAACCACACAATCAATTTTTGTGCCTAAACTAGTTCTCCTTCACACCTTGTGAGCTAAACTGTCCCCATGTTATAGATGAGGCAATTGCAGCTCTCACTGGCTTCCCTGGGAGGTGTCGGCGCTCAGCACCTCTGAAAATTAGGCCATAGATGACTTGCATAAAACCACACAACAAATCAGTAGCAGAGACAAGCGTCGAGCTCTGAAGTTTCTAAATCCAGTCCCTGAGCTCAATCCACAAAATCACATTCTCTCCAGATTAATTGACGGGCGTGGAATAATCTCCTGCGATAGAAGAGGATTTATAGCTGCTGTTAGATGGGTGGGGGAAGCAGGCAGGAGGAGAGATTTGAAATCCCTTTTGAAATTCAAACAGCCATGAAACGCCCAGCCCAGTGTGTTTTATTGTTATTTAATTGAACGGTATCCTATGTTTTTCTCATCTGGCGGCAGGCCAATGCTTAGAATATTTAAAGAGACAAGGTGTCTGAGGGAATATCTTTCATTGGATCAACTTCTGTTGGTGAAAGAGACAAGATTTTGAGGGTATGTCTACACTGCCCACATTACAGTGTGGCCGCAGCAGCACGGTGAAGTGAGCAGTGTAGTTACGCTTTATCGCCCGGGGAGAGCTCTCCCAGCGATAAAAACCCACACCCCGAACGAGCAGTGGTAGTCAAAAAAAACCTTTAGATAGTTTATTACAGGACTGGTTACAAGCTTCTTTGGTGCAAGATTTAGGAAACCAATTGATCTGGGAGTAAGTGACTGGTCTCTTGAGACTGGAAGCAGCCTGAATGTGGTGTGATTTTTGGTGAAAGTGACCATTTATCACTAAGTCCAGTTTGTCTGGATAGCAAGACAGACTGGAGAGTCACTCTAAGGGGATTGTCTGATTCCATGGTAAGACTGTTATAGTGATCCAGGAGTTCACATTTGTTACTGGCTTGGTGAAATCCATAGACACACCACCAGTTTGGGGCGTCTGCCCTGGTTTTGCCCGTCTGCCCTGAAGCAGGCACTCCCGGTCATGAGCCACTCCAGACATTCATTTTATTGGAGAAATGCATGAATAACAGTGGGTCTCTGAGACTAATACTACCAGGGCATCCTGTTGTCAGGCCTGGGCAAGCTTAGCTCTGCTAATGTTCCTTGATTCTGCAAGCCCCGCTCCCCACTCACACACTATCACAGCCCTGGGTGTCTCAAGCAGAGTTTTCCAATTATGCAAAATGTAGGATTTAAGCCAACAGCCTCTAAAGAGACCAGCACCATCTGAACTATTATATAACTTGTAAAGGGCTTCCACTCTCCCACTAGCTGGGTTGCAGGTGGATGTGGTTTGAGATAGGTTGGGGGAATAGAAAGTGAAACAAAGCATTCTTTAAACATTAAAGTTTGGTGGCTTTGTTGTACAGTGCAATCTCACCTAATTCATTCGCATACCCCTAGTGCTACATTGTGCTAGATTTGCTCAGCCTAATAGCCTGGAAGCGAACACAGTAAGAAGCACTTGTAACCATTAATATATTATGTCATTCTCGTTTTCAATGGATTTTATTAGATCTGGCATTCTTAATCCGTGCTCAACAGGCGGCCATTTTGCTTACAAGCGATGCCATTTGTGACTTCAGTTGTGCAAGGGCCCAGCAGAAGATGCTGTAAGACAATACGTGTATTAAATATGTGTAATATCTGTATTAAAATTGGCTTAACAGGCAGACGAAAGATTTCAGCACCTAATATTATATCATTCACCATTCTATTAAAATATCAGCATTCTCCTGCAGGGTTGTTAAGTGACTATACAAACAACTCACTTGTTTAATATTATTTTCCATAGCGATCCCACACAATGACATCTCTATGTCTGGTTGAAAAAAAGGAAGTGTATTTTGTGAAGGAAATAAAATTGTTTTCTCAAAGTGTCTGACGAAACTTTTCCTTTAATTTTCATGTGTTTGGGGGGGAAAAACCTCACTTTCTCCAAACTTTTTTTTCCCATTGGAAAAGAGGCCATAGGAAGGGGAATGAAAAAAATAGGAGAAAGTGGGGGTTTCCCCTCATTGAAACAATTGGTTAAAAAAAGTGTGTGTGTGGGGCGGGGGATTTTGCATTTTAAAATTTTCTGTCAAAAACCAAATCCTGTTCACAAAAACCTGGACCCCACCTCCACTGCTGGGCTCAGAATCTGATTGATTGATGCTTTTGACTGGAACTTATACCACCTTGTGTAGCAAGCTGCTCAGAGGCCACAAACTAACTAAGGGTTAAACTAGGTAGGCATTTGAATGGGAGATCATTAACTACACCTAGGTATTAGAGGAAATTATGTTGGTGATTCATACGTTCCATGGCCAGAACGGACCATTATGATAATCTAGTGAGTCTGACCTCCCATAGGACTTCCCCAAAATAATTCCTAGAGCAGAGCTTTTAGAAAAACATCCCATCTTGATTTTAAAATTGTCTGTGATGGAGAATCCAGCATGCTCCTTGGTATATTGTTCCAATTAATGATCCTCACTTAGATTCATAGATATTAAGGTCAGAAGGGACCATTATGATCATCTAGTCCGACCTCCTGCACAACGCAGGCCACAGAATCTATGCACCTTATTTCCAGTCTGAATTTTTCTAGCTTCAACTTCCAGCCACTGGACTGTATTAGAACTTTCTCTGCTAGATTGAAGAGCCCATTATTAAATATTTGTATCTCATAGTGTCAAAGTTCCTTCCCCACTCTGAACTGTAGGGTACAGATGTGGGGACCTGCATGAAAACCTTCTAAGCTTACTTTTACCAGCTTAGGTTAAAACTTCCCCAAGGTACAAACTATTTTACCCTTTGCCCTTGGACTTCCACTGCCACCACCAAACGTTTTATCCGGGTTTATTTTATTAGGAAAGAGCCAGTTTGGGAACATCTTTCCCCCCAAAATCCTCCCAACCCTTGCACCCTACTTCCCGGGGAAGGTTTGGTAAAAATCTTCACCAATTTGCATAGGTGACCACAGACCCAAGCCCTTAGATCTTAAGAACAATGAAAAAAGCATTCAGTTCTTGAAAAGAAGAATTTTAATAGAAGTAACAACTAAAAAGATTCACCTCTGTAAAATCAGGATGGTAAATACCTTACAGGGTAATTAGATTCAAAACATAGAGAATCCCTCTAGGCAAAATCTTAAGTTACAAAAAGACACACAGACAGGAATATCCATTCTATTCAGCACAGCTTATTTTCTCAGCGATTTAAAGAAATCATAATCTAACGCATATCTAGCTAGATTACTTACTAAGTTCTAAGACTCCATTCCTGTTCTGTCCCTGGCAAAAGCATCACACAGACAGGCAGAGAGAGCTTTGTTTTTTCCCTCCCCCCAGGTTTGAAAGTATCTTGTCTCCTCATTGGTCATTTTGGTCAGGTGCCAGCGAGGTTATCCTAGCTTCTTAACTCTTTACAGGTGAAAGGATTTTTCCTCTGGCCAGGAGGGATTTTAAAGGTGTTTACCCTTCCCTTTATATTTATGACACATGGCGATAACTTTAGACTGTAGTCAAGTCACCCTGTAGTGGGGTGGTCACCCCGCTCAGGCCCTGAAGGGGTTAAAAGCAGCCCTGGAGAGGGCTGCAGCCAGGAAAGGGATTAAGAACATCTGGGGGAAGCTGACTGTAGCTGAGCACAGGTGTGGCTGGCTTAATCAGGGCCCAGCTGGCCCTTCTAAGAGGGCTGAGGGCCAGAAGCTGGAGGAGTCCCACTCTTGCCCTGGAGTGGGAAGGGCTAGCTGCCTGGGAACAGGGTGCTTGAGCACAGCAGCACTGGGGAGCTCCAGCCTGATAAACCCCTAGGCTGCAGGCCTTGGCGACGGCCTACAGAGGCACTGGGACTGCAGAGGGGCAGCCTGAGGATAGGCAAAGGCAGCAGGTCCTATCTCCTTGCCAACGATGAGTGTCCATTACACTGCAGTCTGCCCCAGTGAATGGAGGCTAGCTGATCACTGGCAGTAGCCACTGAGGCGAGATGGGTCTAGAAGGTTGGGGGTTCCCAGAGCGCGGGTCCTGCAGGGAAAAAGGCACCAGGGTCCGGGAGGGACATGGGGCCAGTGGCAGGTGAGACACTGGTGTGCAGAGGACGCTCCAGTGCTGGCGAAGAGCTAATTCCCTGGACAACCAGCAGGAGGTGCCGCACCGATGAGTCTTGCCCTGCTACACACCCCCTTAACCTTTTATTTGTTAAGCTAAATAAATTGAGCTCCTTGAGTCTGTCATCGTAAGACATGTTGTCTAATCTTTTAATCATTCTCCTGGGTCTTTTCTGAACGCTCTCCAATTTATCAACATCCTTCTTGAGTTGTGGGCACCAGAACTGGACACAGGATTCCAGCAGTAGCCACACCAGTGTCATACATAAAAGTAAAATAACCTCTCTACTTCTACTTGAGATTCTTCAATTTATACATCCCAGGATTGCATTAGCTTTTTTGCCCACAGCGTCACATTGGGAGCTCACGTTCAACTGATTATCTGCCATGACCCCTAAATCTTTTTCAGTGTCACAGGTTCCTTTGTTGATGCTTTTTTCTGTGAAGCAGAAATACATCTTAAGTACTTGTAGGACTTCCAGCACCTACAATCCTTAATGTATTTATCCTCAAAACACCCCTCTGAGATAGGGCAATGCTATTATCCCCATTTTACAGATGGGAAACTGAGGCCCAGAAAGATGAAGATCCAGACCTTAAGAGGTACTTAAGTGCCGAACTCCCATTGAAAGTGACTTGGCCAAGGTTATAGAGGAAGTGTGCAGCAAAGCAAGGAATTGAAGCTGGGCCTCTCATGGCATAGGTTAGCACGCTAAGCACTGGACCATCCTTCCTCTTTACTCTGTGATGGTAGAGAGCACTCTTCTATTGGAAGTTGAGGGCAACTCAGCACCTCTTTGGGACATCACACCAAAGTTCTGGCAATGTGTGGTCATTTAAAGACGCAATGGCGTTTTCTCGAGAATTAGGCTATTCACCTGGTTATGTTATTGAGTCAGTCTGCTGACTCAGATGGCCCCTTCAGTTTCAACAGGCAGTGGCATTCTTCACTTCCTGTCCTAAAATGTTCTCTTCTATTGCTGTCTGCTGTTAAACAGATGCAGCTGGAAAGAAAATTGTCTGATGGATGAAGTGATTTTTATATATCTCTTACTCACCTCATACTTCACAGCAGTATTCGGGGGAGGGGGCTTAAGTACCAGTGTCTGCAAAGCACTTGATTCTAGTGATAAGAAGGACCCCCAGAGATACAATGTGTTCATCATTATGATTATTTATTATTCTAGTGTCACAGCTGTGCATAGTACTTTATAGAGATGTAAGAAGAGATGTTCCCCATCCCTGAGGTAGGCCAGATTCTTCCAGGCTTAGCCACAATGAGTAGTGCTTGACTTAATGAAACGTCCCAGGGCCAGGTCATCAAAGGTATGGCTGTGCTAAGAGCATAGGTACCGACTCTGTGGGGGCCCTGGGCTGGAGCACTCCGGGGGGAAAAAATAGCAGGTACTCAGCACCCACCAGCCACTTGCTGATCAGCTGTTCAGCAGCAGGCAGGAGGCCCTGGGAGAGGGGGCAGAGCTGGGGCAGGAAGAGGCGGAGCGAGAGTTGGGCCTTGGGGGAAGAGGCGGAGTGGGGGTGGGGCTTCGGGGAGCACCCATCCAGAAAAATGGAAGTTGGCACCTGTGCTAAAAAGTCCTGGTGACTGCATGGACCACAAACCGTTTTGAGATTGGGGGTGAATTCACCCTTCAAGGAACGGAACTGTCAGGATAAATTAATCTCCAGCCTCCCCACCTGAGACAAAAGTGCCTGGGAACCCCCTCAGGAATTTTAGACTGGGTGGGCAGAGGAGCTTTTGCTGAGTATTGTTTTGGGTAAAGCTTGGGCGTGGGTGAGGGAAGGGAGAACACCTGGACACGGAGACCAGAGGGACCACTCCGAGAGAGGCAGAGGCAGAAGGCAAGAAAGCCATGCAGTAGCTGGTGAGCACAGTGAGACCCTGGGGAAAGCTAGAGAGAGAGTTTTTGGGTCTGTTGGCTAAAAAATCTTGGGCTGTAATCTAAGAAAACGCTCTTTTTTTTTTTTTTCTCGGTTCCTCCTCCACTCGGAGGAGCAGGACTTTGTACATTCCTTGTAAATAAACAAGACTGTCTCAGACAAAATACCAGACCCCATCAATTTCTACTTCCAGCTGGAATTTCCCAGGGCCCCAAACTTTGACTAGCTGCTCAGGTCAAAAGGGGGCAACAGATTTAGGTGCTTAATTCCCATTGAAATGAATGGGAGTAGGCTCCTAGGTACCCTTTGAGGATCTGTGCCCTGGGGTCTCCCTACAAGGTAAGATTCTATTTGCTGGGAGGAAGGATGGGCAATATCAGGCCCTGTGTTTGGAACAAAATCGTTAGATTGAATTTTTTTCATGCTAGTTATATTTTAGGTCAAGTTTCGGAGCTGGAGTAGACAGCACAAGAGAGAAGGTTAATGGTAACAGGCTAACCATAAGGAGTTCGTTTTCAGGAGCAGAATGGCTAGATTGCTTGGTGGTTATTATGGTGGGAATGATAGGATGAATCTATGAGTAATTACGATCATTAGTCTACTAGTTACCATGATTATTAACTTGATTGTCTAGACTGTTGGGCTGAGCAAAATGGGAGCGATTTAACTTTAAGACATTTTTGATCCCATCTACAAAGATGAAAGGGTTTGTGCAGTTGTACAACTTCACCAATAAGTCTCCCAAGCACATAACTTTATGCAGCCTCTGACTCTTTGCTTCTACTCATGCAGGTTTTGTGAAGAAGAGAAGAAGGGGGCTTGAGGCGTAGAGCTATGAGAAGAATCGTACAGCGGTCTATGAAAGAGCTGGGATAAGGTGGGGAACACTTCTCTGTTTAAAAAGGATTCAAAATAGATTCATTCAAACACACCAACCACCCTTGAGAGTAGGTAGACTGTTGCCCTGAGTCAAACTTTTGTCAAGATCAATTGAAGGCCTGAATTGTCCCTGATGGCTTTGAAGATGCCATTGCTACAGACCACGGAACATCTGAGATGCTTGAAATCTGCAGGCTGAGGCCAGAGGTTATGATGAAGTTAGGAGAAAGAATTGGATGAAGGTAGCAGGTGCACTTAAGGAAAGACTCTCTGAGTGTATGCTGGGTTCCTTGAGTCTCTGGTCTCAAAGATGTCTCCTGGTGAGTTTAGAATCACGCATATTTTACCTGTCTGGAGAGCAAGTCCATTAAGTGACTCACTCTCTGCTCAGACTTGAAGGGAAGACTACTGGCTCCAATACAGGAGACTCTGCCATTTGACCCAAAGGACCCTTTCTATTAAGTCACAGTAGTTTGCTGTCTTTCTGAGCTGCCAGAGAACAGGACGACTGCCTGCATCCTCCATTTTAACAAAGCCCAGGACCCCAGGAACAAAAAGCTGTTCCTTTGAAATGAATGCAAACTGCGCTGTGCTGTACAGCATCAGACGCAACACAGGGCATGTCAAACCATGCGCTGGGCACTGGCATAAAGAATCTGTGTCCCTACTGAGGTGTTAACCAAGGACTTCTGAAGCAAAAGTGAGTGGGCTGAATGCTGACTTACAGGATTTCACAAGGTGCACATTAGAACAGATATTGGCATATGCGTGCCAATTTGATAACAAGACACCTTTTTGTTGCCTGGCATTACTAGAACCTTTTGTTATTCGTCTCAGGACTCAATGCTACTGGGGAAGTGCCAGCGGCGTTGTGTTTACAAGTGTGTTATTTCAATGTTCTCTTTTGTTCCTAATGCCCTGTTTGAAGCTTGGAAAGCTTGGTTTTGTGCCTCTTAGCATAGATTGAAGCAACATGATTTAGTACAAGGAACACCAGCTTGAAACGCAGGGGGCCAGATTCTAGTCACTGGTTTGGTCCCTTTATGTTGCTTCAGCACAGAACCACTCCCACTCCAACTCCTGCCTATGGCCCCACCTCCAGCATGCTCCTACATTGCTCCCCTCCCTGGGGTCATGCAGGAGTTGGGGCCCGGCTAAGTGGAGACAGGATGGGAGCTGCCAAAGCACTCTGCTCTTGGAGCAGCCCATCTGCAGCTGTGGGGAATCATGAAGCCCTGACCCCATAGATTCCAAAGCCAGAAGAGACATCTGTGGTCACCTTGTCTGATCTCCTGTATAACACAGGCCAGAGACCTGCCCCCAAATAATCCCTAGAGCAGAGCTTGCAGGAAAATATCCAAACTTGATTTTAAAATAGTCAATGATGGAAAACCCGCCATGACCCTTGGTAAATTGTTCCCAAGTCGGTCGTTGGGCTACCTTTCCATACAGGTTCATTGTTGTAATATTTGTTGTTCACTTTCCAAGGTGAAACACACCCTCATAGGGATAGATGGTGACTTGGACTATATACCAACGCAAGGGAGTAAAGTAGCCATTTTTATCTTGGTATGTGGGCTACCTGGACCTTGGGTCTACATGCCTAGAAGTAAGTGGACAACCTGCCTGCTTTCTTCCTTCCCAGAGCAGGTGGGCAGGGAGGTGAGGGGAATGGGCAGAACTTTGGCTTTCCTCCTTTTCCCCACTCTTACACTCAGGGACCAGAGTAGATGAGTCAGCATGGGGGCAGAAAAAGGGAATAGGTTGCTGCTGATATAGACCAGGAGTAATTTGCTATCCTTACTTGAAAGGAAGGAGAATGCAGAGGAGGAGATGTGACTCAGGGCATGTCTACACTGCAGTTAGACAACGCCAGCTGTCCTGTGCCAGCAGACTTGGGCTCGCAGGGTTCAGGCTAAGGGTTTGTTCAATTGTAGTGTAGATGTTTGGGCTTGGGCTGGAGTCTGGGATATACTACCCCCGCCTCCCCCCGGGATCCGAGGCTCTAGTGTCTACACCACAATTAAACAGCCCGAGCCCAAGCCCTGGGACTCTGGGCCAACTGACATGGGCCATCCGCAGGTTTTTAATACCTACAGAGGGCTGTCTCTGAGTCACAATGAGTCCTGGGGCTACTCCCAGAGCGGTGAAAATTACACGCTCTCCTTTCTCAGAGCTGCATCTTTTGGTCTGTGTCTGAATAGGGCCAAGCTGAGTGAGGTCCTGACCCTGCTTAGGACTGTTTGGCTCTACCTGAATACACAATATTATAATTCTTAATAGTGCAGAATACACAGCCCTGAATTCTGCCCCCGATCCCATATGTTGGATTAATTCTGTGCACGCTAAAACTGTGGCATATCAGAACTAACCAAATGATGGTGACGTAATGTGAACTGGGCAGGAAATCAGTACAAGGCAGGGGTGTCCTTCAGCACTCTTAGCAACTTTTCCTTTGCAGATAGCAATCATTTGGACAAACTGAAGACAGTTGCCAGCTGAAGTCTTTGAAAATGGTGGGTCCTTGGCACCTGTGAAAAGCAGGTCCAAGGGGTTTACATCTGGGCACCCTAAATCAGTGGCCACTTTTGAAAGGGCTGGCCTAACCCTCTCTGCACTTCTGTTTCCCATCTGTAAAATGGGGATAACATTCATCTAACAAGCCTGGGATTTGTGAGGCTTCATTTATTCATGCTTATAAAGCAGCAGTGTCCAATAGAAATTCGATGCTCGCCACACTGCTAGTCACACTAGTGGTTTTGAATTTTTCTTATTAGCCACACTATAAAAAAGTCACATGCATTAGCCACAATTCAATAGCCTATTAGCCACAGGTGGCTAGTGGCAAACGTATTGGACACCGAGAATGCCGAGAACCTCGGTGGAAGGCACTAGACAAGTGCAATGTATTATTAAATGCTAATGTGTATGTATTTGTTTAAAAGCTGGTTTATATTTAAACCAGCTAAGCTGGGGGGGAGGGGGGGGGTTTCAGTCGCCCAAAGCATCACTTCACAAAGGGTCTAAATGACGCGCACATTTGTGCAGTGCAAATAGGAAAACACGCCCCCCCCCCACCCCCGCTTTGTATTATGACTACACCTGGAGGCCCCAGCTGGCTCAGGGTCTCATTAGCCCAGATCCTCAAAGGTATTTAGGCCCCGAGCTCCCATTGACATCAATGGGAGTTAGGCACCTCAGTGCTTTTGAGGATCTGGCCAGTGTGCAGGCACTGTACCAAAGCCTAGTAATAGACAGTGATCAGGAAGTGCAACTATTAACACCAGGGGTTAAAAATTAGGAACTTTGGTTCTTAGGCTATGTCTCCACTGCCCCGCCAGTTCAGACTATGGGGGTGTGAATAGCTGCACATGCCATAACTCCTCTGTGTGGACGCATGGGCAGTCGGTGACCCAGCCATTGGGGAAGGCTAGCCCCCAGCCCCTTCCCTTGTGCCTGAGGCCCTGCCCCTCCCCTCCTGTACTCCCTCCCCCGCAGGAGCCCAGAGCACCCCCACCATGGGCCCCAGCACCGGGCGGCAGCACCCGCAGCCCCAATGCGCCGGACGGCCAGCCCCAGAGCACCGCGGGCCCCAGCACCAGCCACTCCAAGTCCCCGTGGCAGGCAGGCCGGCCAGCCCCAGCCAGCTTGGGCCAGGGCAGAGTGCCGGGAACTGCAGGAGGCGGTCTGGGGAGTGGAGCATGGGTGGGGCCACACCAGGCTGTTTGGGGAGGCACAGCCTCCCCCAGCCTATGATACCCGCCACCCACGTGTGGATGCTTGCAGGCCTGAACTAAAAGGCTCCTGGTTCACATTAATGTAGTCCTGTTTGAAGAGGTTTCAGAGTAACAGCCGTGTTAGTCTGTATTCTCAAAAAGAAAAGGAGTACTTGTGGCACCTTAGAGACTAACCAATTTGTTTGAGCATAAGCTTTCGTGAGCTACAGCTCACTTCATCGGATGCATACTGTGGAAAGTGTAGAAGATATTATATACACATAAAGCATGAAAAAATACCTCCCCCCATCCCACTCTCCTGCTGGTAATAGCTTATCTAAAGTGATCACTCTCCTTACAATGTGTATGATAATACAATGTGTATGATAACCGATTATCATACACATTGTAAGAGTGATCACTTTAGATAAACTATTACCAGCAGGAGAGTGGGGTGGGGGGAGGTATTTTTTCATGCTTTGTGTGTATAAAAGATCTTCTACACTTTCCACAGTATGCATCCGATGAAGTGAGCTGTAGCTCACGAAAGCTTATGCTCAAACAAATTGGTTAGTCTCTAAGGTGCCACAAGTACTCCTTTTCTGTTTGAAGAGGACTCTGTTAACGCAAACTAGGAACCTTCTAATTTGTGTCCGCAATGTCCCCACGAAGCAGCGCAGCACTTTGGGGTGCACGTCTATTCACACACCCCATAGTCCGAACTGCGGGGCAGTGTAGACAAGCCCTTTGACTCACCTGAGCAATGACAAAAAGATACTTTTTTTGGCAAACGAGAAGGTGGTTTCTTGTTTGAAAGGCCATGTGATCCAGTGGGTAGGACTCTGGATAAGGATTCAGGAGTTTTAGGGTCTGTTCCCAGCTCTGCCGGAGACCTTGGGCAAGTAACTTCTTTCCTTACCCTCCCACCCTTTGTCTGCCTTGTCTAGTTAGACTGGGAGAAGCCCTGGCGCTCTCTCTGCGTTTGTACTGCACAATGGAGCCCTAATCTCAGCTGGAACCTCTAGGTGCTACTGTACTATTACTAATAATAAAAATATAAATTGGCATTCGGAGGAGCAAGGCAGTCTTAACCACAGGATTTGTATAGAACATGTGACACCTGATCCTGGAGTTCTTCCTCATTGGACAATCCCATTGACATCACTGGGGTTGCTTACATCCGTAAGCCCTGGACTCTTATTCAGCAGTTTTCATTCACAATGTGTCAGAAGTTATAATTAATACAAACAATATTTCTCTGGCTGCATACATTCGCTTCAGCCACTAGAGGGCAGTCAAATTATACAGATTTTTACCAGTCAATAGGCTTTTGGTACTTGAACATAGTCTTCCCAAATACACTATGAAGGTATGAATATAGCAAGGAATTGAAGTTCTTTTGAGGCCAAGAATCACCACACTGTAGCTGTCTAAGGGATCTGGATGCTAAACTACCACCCTAAATGTCTAAGTAGGTTTACAGCTACTTATACCTAGGTGAAAGATCTGCATGTGTTTCATGGGTCTGTTGGTCTTGCTTTCCTTTCCCTCAGTAACTCATCCGAAGGTGAGCAGTAATATTGCATGGCAGGATCAAGGTCTCTTTAATGAAGTTGCAGTGAAGGTGTGTAGCCTGAATACTATGTTACTGGACAATAGCTTTAATAAAGGCAAAACCGTTTGTGCATTCAAAAGAGAAGCTGAAACCCAACTCAAATCTCTAAAGGGAAGAGCAAGAAATGGAAAAGAGGGGCCTCTTCTAAATTCATGTCTGAGCCCATTTGTTTCTGTACAATTGGATGAGTTATTACATGGGTCTGATGTCCCTAATTTCCATTCAGATTCCCCAGAGCTACACTATGGGATGTCTACAGCTTGGTAGAACGGGATATATTTTTTTCATTGATGGAACAGTTTTCCGCCAGCAAATGCTATTTTGTTGAAATTGAAATATTTCATAGGAACAAGCTGATTTCAACAGGTTTTGATGGAAAAACTTTTGAAATGATTTGAAAACAAAATGGAGTATTTCCTTTTGACATTCTTGTTTTGTTTCTGTTATATATATTGCTTTGTGTTGTTATATTATAATGTTTCAACATAGAAATGAACCAAAATGAGCAAGTTGAAGTGAAAGTTTTGATGAGGACATGATGATGTTTCTGAATTGAAATATCTCAGAATTTCTACTCCATAAAATATTTTGAGATTTCAACCTTTGGCCTTTAGTCAGGTTGAAAACAAATTTTGAAATTTCAGAATTTCCCATGGGATGGAATTCCATTTTCTGAGTATCTGTACATCTTGGCTTAGTTACTTGTTGCATTTCTGTAGTGCATTCGTTCTCAACTTTTTCTGTATTGGGCCCTTCCCTCCGGAACCTTCTCCCATCTAATTAGGACCTAGCTAGGGCCTCTTACTATTTAGCAGTAGGGGAAGGCTACCACTGACACCTTTCTGTAGCCCCACTGGGAGCCGTGACCATCCATGGTGGGAGCCCTGTCAGTAGTGCACATTTAACGTGAGATTTCCAAGCGCTTTACAAATATTTCTTGACTAAGTCTCACAAGGCCCTGGAGAAGCAGGTTAATATTACAGTCCCCATTTTACAGACGGGGTAAGTGAGGCAAGGTCACCTGCACCAGCTGGCAATGAGTTGTTGGAGGAGCCAGGAACGTAACCCAAAAAGTCTAACCACTAGGTAATGTTCCTTTTCACCGTAACTTTGCAGAAAGAATCTCAGTACAGAGCACCATTAACACAATTCTCCAAGCTGATGTGCTACGAAATTCAGAAGCCAGAATGCAAAACTTGTCAAAAGATTAATGACAGAATTACCCCATCTCCTGGGTCTTAAAGCCCTGGGCTTGACCATCTAGTAGTTCAACACAAGCCCCTGTTGGTGGCAGTATTCTGATTTCAAACCCTGCTGTTTACCAGACTTGAAAGATGAACTTATCGTTTCAGTCCAAACGATGAAAGAAACCCATTTTTCATTTGTCTAAGTAGCCCTCCTCTTCTTTCTTAAGCAAGATACCATGCACCAACTGATTACAGCAACTACCAGGAACTGTGCATCAAGAGAACGGCTGATAAATGAGCTGGATAGAGATGGGACTCAGGATATGGTCAATATAAAATTAAAGACCCAGGCAGAAATCATCCATGCAATTCTTTTAAAATCAGTGGTGTAACTGAGGGTACAATTTAGCCCCAAGCCTTATATAATGCAGCTGGCACCCATTAATTTTTGGTGACATAAACCTGCCTATTTTCTGTTTCATTCCCACCAGAGACACGGAAAGGCCTGATTCTCAGCTGTTGTAAATCGGCATTGTATTATTGAGCTCAGTTACATCAGCTGAGGGTCTTCCCTGTAAGAAGATCTTAATGGTCTCCTGCTTGACCCCCCACAGGTTTCAGCACCACAGACCATGGCATCGCCTCAGGATCAGCAAGCCACAGGAGACCAATCGGTTCTGCAGGGAGAAAAAACCCTGACAGCACACGTGACGTTCCCATCTTCATAATGTGACATGCTGGAGAATGCTCTGGGAAAGATAAATGACTTGGCTTTTGAGGCTGTTCCTCTTAAAATAACTAAAACCAGTTTATGGAGAGTAAAAAAGTGGCACTGAGGTTACAGGAAAATTCCTCAAAGATGATTATTCTGCATAAAAGATAAGGGGCAGTTTCTCTCTCCTTTCAGAGCTTGAATCTTTGATTGCCCTGTATTCAGAGCTCTAATCAGCAGTAGACATTTCTCCCCCTCCCCCCTGCCTTTTTATTGCCCCTTATTTATATTGCAACCCTATAATACATTAATTGTGATGCCCCCATGAAAGCAATCCCGCTTCCAAAACAAACCACCCCACAGGGGCCTGAAAGCAGCATATGTGGGCTACACATTGCGGATTTATTGCTACAGAATGATTTTACCAGCAGAACTTGATGCAAGAAAAGAAAACCCCACACGCACGTCAAAGAAAAGCGTTAAGGATTTAAAACTCAAAGCTCCCTTAGCTTAACAGAGGAAAGGTTAAGGAATGACTTGATTACATCAGTTTGTTACAGGGAGGTTAATTAACTACTGGAACAATTTACCAAGGGTCATGGTGGATTCTCCATCACTGGCAATTTTAAAATTAAGATCTGAGGGGTTTTTTAAAGCTGTGATATAGGGGATGTTCTCTGGCCTGTGTTATACAGGAGCTTAGGCCTTGTCTACACTGGCAAGTTTGTGCGCAGTAAAGCAGCATTCTGCGGTGTAACTCCCGAGGTGTGCACACTGCCAAGCCACTTAGAGCACAGAACCTGCGCAGATGCAGTGCTGTAAAAACACCACCCTGGCGAGAGCTTTCTGGGCCGTGGGTACAGCGCCATGGTGCCAGTGTAGACACCCTGGTCGATGACAGTGCTGCGACTGGCCTCCGGGAGGTGTCCCACAATGCCTGTCTGGTCATTGGTTTGAACTCCACTGCCCTGCCCTCAGGTAACCAACCCTGAGCCCCACTCCTCAAATTCTCTGGGAATTTTGAAAATCCCCTTCCTGTTTGCTTGGTGAAGTGAGCAGTTGTCTCAGCCATAGGCGCTGACTCCGTGGGTGCTCCGGAGCTGGAGCACCTACAGGGAAAAATTGGTGGGTGCTCTGCACCCACCGGCAGCCAAGCTCCCTGACCCAGTTCACCTCCAGCTCTGCCTCCTCCCCTGAGCGCACCACATCTCTGCTTCTCCTCCCAGCGCTTGCCACCGCAAAACAGCTGTTTTGCGGAGTAACAAGCTGTGGGAGGGAAGGGGGAGGAGCAGGAACGTGGCACACTCAGTGGAGGAGGCAGGGAAGAGGCAGGGATGGGGTGGGGATTTGGGGAAGGAGTCCAATAGGGGCAGGGAGGGGGGCAGAGTTGTGGCAGGGACTTTGGGGAAGGGGTTGGAATGGGGGCGGGGCAGGGTTGGGAGCAGGTGGGGCAAGACAGGAGTCAGGGTGGGGCCAGGGGTGGGAGAGGCTCGAGCGCCAGGAGAAGTTGGCGCCTATGATCTCAGCGCATCTTTCCAGGTGACCATGTCTGCTCCACGCACCAGGTGATCCCCCGTTTGGAGCAATGCTGAGCTGCTGGACCTCATCGGTATTTGGGGAGAGGAAGCTGTCCAGTCCCAGCTGTGCTCCAGCTGTAGAAATTATAATACCTACGGACAGATTTCACGATGCAGGACAGAATGGGGCCATGACCGGGACACACAGCAGTGCAGGGTCAAAGTGAAGGAGCTGCGGAACGCCTACCAAAGGCACGGGAGGCAAACCACCACTCCAGTACTGCGACCACGAGCTGCTGGTTCTACAAAGAGCTGGATGCGATACTCAGTGGTGACCCATCCTCCACTGCGAAGGCCCCTGTGGATACTTTGGTGGCTCACGTGCCAGTCGAGAGTGGACCAAGCCAGGAGGAGGAAATCTTGGATGAGGTTGTGGAGGGGGAGGGGGACCCAGAGGCAGAGAACAACTTGGAGGTCAGAGATGCATGCAGTCAGGAGCTCTTCTCTACTCAAGAGGAGGCTAGCCAGTCACAGTTGTCAGAGCTTGGAGAAGCGCAAACAGGAGAGGAGGGCCCTGGTAAGTGGCTTCGATTTTGGGAATTGCTGAAGCGAGTTGTTGGGGGCAGGAGGGTTGCAGAAAGCAGGCTTGTGTCTGTATGATGCACGTACCACCACATGCCTAGTCTGAGCGGTGGAACAGGGTGTTGATTGACTCCCGCACTTCACAGGAATCTGCCTCAGAGATCTCCAGGAAACTCTCATGGAGATACTGGGCAATCCTCTGCTGCAGGTTCTTTGGCAGAGCTTCTTTGTTTCTTGCCCCATTAAGGGTAACTTTCCCACGCCACTCTGCTGTCTTGGGGGGCAAGGGGGACCATTGCTGCACACAGGCGAGCTGCTAAAGGGCCAGGGCAGAAGCTGAAGTCTTGGAGAAGACCCTCCCTTGAAGCTCATGTGTGCTTGCCTGTGTTAAGCCAGTTAGTGATAGGTATGTGAATAGTGGCTGTGTTTTAAATCAGTGGTCTGTGTGTTGCAAACAATACTGCTTCTGTAAAATGTTGCATTTTGGCTTCACAGATGAGACCTTGGGAGCCCAGCCTCCCTCTTCGTTATTGCTGCGCAGATTTAGAAAGCAGCCACGAAGCCTAACGAGGACTTTGTATGTGATGTCATGATACATTCCATGGCCGAAAAACAAGAATTGAAGGAGTGGCAGGACAGCGAGAAGAGGGACTGAAAGGAGAATGCGGCACATGAGAACGACACCCATCCTTCTGCAGTTTCGCCCTGCTGAAGTACAGTATCCGCTGCACTGTACTCCAAAGGACCAGGCTGCATATCTTTAACCATCCCGGACCCCACCTCCTCCTGGAACCCTCCATTCCCCCATACCCCTCAGTGCTGTTGTTTTTTAATAAAATAATTATTTTGGTTTGAAAGCAATCTTTATTCCATTAACTGAACGCAAATAGAGCCCTGCAAAGCGACATGCAACTTTCTTAAAGCCTTCATAGTGCATCATCTGTACCAGTCACAATCACCTCCTAGCATTACAAGCACTGCACTCCCGAGCACAGCAACAAATATTAGTGGCTTTCAGCTTCAAATTGCTGTCTCAAGGCATCCCTGATCCTTATGGGCTCACACTGCACCTCTCTAATAGCCCTGCTCTCTGGCTGTTCAAATTCAGCCTCCAGACACTGAGCCTCAGCAGTCCAGCCGTGACTGAAGTTTTCACCCTTCCCTTCACAAATATTGTGGAGCGTACAGAATGCGGCTATAAGCATAGAAATATTGTCAATGGCCAGGTCCAGATTCCCATATAGGCAGCGCCAGCAAGCCTTTAAATGGCCAAAGCACACTCAACAGTCATTCTACACTTGCTCAGCCTGTTGTTGAACTGCTCCTTGCTGCTGTCAAGGTGCCCCATGTATGGCTTCATAAGCCACGGCATTAAGGAGTAGGCAGGGTCTCCCAGGATCACAATGGGCATTTCAGCCTCCCCTATGGTGATCTTCTAGTCTGGGAAGAAAGCCCTGGCTTGCAGCTTCCTGAACAGGCCAGTGTTCCGAAAGATGCGTGCGTCCTGCACCTTTCCAGACCAGCCTGCATTAATGTCCGTGAAATGCCCACAGTGATCCACAAGCACCTGGAGAACCATAGAGAAATACCCCTTCCAATTAATGTACTGAGTGGTTAGGTGGTCTGGCGCCAGAATTGGAATATGTGTGTCATCTATCGCCCCTCCACAGTTAGGGAAGCCCATTTGCGCAAATCCATCCACAATGTCATGCAGGTTGCCCAGAGTCACGGTCTTTCAGAGCAGGATGCGATTAATGGCCCTGCACACTTCTATCAAAATGAGTCCAACGGTTGACTTTCCCACTCCGAACTGGTTTGCTTCCACAGTGTAATCACCATGCGCTTCTCCAACGGTAGGGCAACTCTCATTCTCGTGTCCTTGCACCGCAGGGCTGGGGCGAGCTCATCACACAGTCCCATGAATGTGGCTTTCCTCATCCGAAAGTTCTGAAGCCACTGCTCGTCATCCCAGACATGCATGATGTGATCCCACCACTCACTGCTTGTTTCCCAAGCCCAAAAGCGGCGTTCCATTGTAGTCAGCACCTCTGTGAATCCCCCAAGCAATCTCATGTTGTACTACTACGCGTGGCAAGATCAATGTCAAACTCCTCTTGCCTTTGTAGTTTAAGGAATAACTCCACTGCCACTCATGACATGTTAGTGAGAGCGAGCAGCATATTGGTCAACAGCACAGGATCCATGCCTGCAGACCGAAGAGGCAGAGTGCGCAGTACACCAACCGTTGAAAGATGGCGCCAAATGCAGACGGAAGCACAGGGATTGCTGGGATGCGAAGCAATGCACCACAGGGCATTGGGACAGGACCCAGGATGTCCCGCGACCCCCTCCGCCTTCCCACAGCTCTTAGCGGCAGAAGAGGAAGAGCTGCTCTGTGGGATAGCTGCCCAGAGTGCACCACTCCAAATACCATTGCAAGTGCCACAAGTGTGAACACGCTATTGCCCAGGCAGCTGACTGTGTGACCACACAACAGCGGTGTCCCTTCAGCGCTCTCTAAGCGGCGTTGTACCTGCCAGCGCTGTCACTCTGCCAGTGTAGACATAGATGATCACAACAGTCCCTTGGACTCTATGAATCTAAAACGACTCCATAAAAATCCCGGATATCTTGGCTCTCTGTCTCCCTCCCTCTTGGACTCTATCTGCATCAGCTTTAAGAGTTGCCAGCTGCAGTGTGGAATGTCTTGATCGTTAAAGGAGGGTAGTCACTCCATTACACACATCCAGCCCCACTGGGACATAAGAACGGCCACATTGTGTCAGACCAAAGGGCCACCTAGCCCAATATCCTGTCTTCCGACAATGGCCAATGCCAGGTGCTTCAGAGGGAATGAAGGTCCGTGGGATTCCATGAATATATACAGGGGCAGAATGTTGCCCATTGATTCCAGTGGCAGGGGCATTGTCGTGATGGTTTAATCCTGTTCTCAATGGAGTTGATGGCAAAAGTTCCATTGACTTCAGTGAAAGCCTGATGTGCCCTGTGGCAGAATTGGGCTCAATGAATTTATGGTACTTGGATTAGGCTGGTCTTAATAGCTCCCTGAGAACCCAGTGCTGATTGGAGGAGGGATGGATTCCAGGCTTTTCAAAACAATTTCAGGGGCCAGATCCTGGTCCCATTGAACTCAGTGGCAAAAGGCCCATGGACTGCCATAGGAGTAGTCCTCCAGATCTGAGGGTGAAATTGCACAATGAGAGCACACGTCTCAGAAATGGACATTCCCACAAGCTCCTTTTAGTGGCAAGCAATGGAGGAATCAGGACTCAGCTTTGTTCTATGGGGCTGGGAGTCAGGAGTTCTATTCCTGTCTCAGCCATAGGATCTGGGTCCATTTGAGTGCACCACTTAACCTCGGCCTTAGTTTCCCTAACCATAAAACGGAGATGACACTTAGCCACTTTTGCACAGTGCCTTGAGTTCCTGCAGTGGCAGGCGCATGCTGGAGCAGTGCACAGTATCATTATTCACACTAGTTATTGATTAGCTGGGCTTTGCGAAGATGCACACACTGTATTTGCCATTCACCCGAGGCTTTCGAAGCGCTTTACATGCATTAATGAGGCCTCAGAATAGCCTGGTGCAGTAGCCTAGTACCCATTATTACACGCCGTCTACGGAGGAGGAAACTGAGGCAGAGAGCAGTTTTCATGCCTTGCAGCTTGTCAGTGGCTGAGCCAGGAGTAGTGCTCAGGAGAAGTTTGTAGTCCCCTGCTCTGACCACTCTACCAGCCCAGTTCTCGAGGTCATGGTCAAAGCTGACAGGTCAAGAATACAAAGAATCTAATCTGGTGAGCCTGACTCTGTTATTCCAGTGGTTCTCAGCCTGGAGTATGTGTACCCCTGGGGGTACTCAAAGGTCTTCCATGCAGTACTCAACTCATCTAGATCAGTGGTTCTCAGCCTGGGGATTGAAGCTACTGGGAGTGGTCACAGGATGAGTTTGGGGTGGGGGATTTACAAGTGCAGGGCTAGCGTTAGGGGGTGGCAAGCAGGGTGTCAGGCCTGGGCAGTGGGACTTGGGCTTCAGAAAATGCTCACAAGTAAAAAACAGGCTCAAGTGTCACACTGAAATATTTTTATTCCAATCGATTTATTTTGTAATTATGTGGTAAAAATGAGAAAGGGAGCAATTGTTCAGGAATAGCGTGCTGGGACATGTTTGTGTTTTTAGATCTGATTTTGTGAGCACAGAGTTTTTAAGTGAGGGGAAACTTGGGGGTACACAAGACAAATCAGATTCCTGAAAGGAGTACAGTAGTCTGGAAAGGTTGAGAGCCACTGTGTTATATACTAAGGCACTTTTATGTGGGTCTGGCAACATAAAGGTGCCTTAAAGTGGGCAGAAACAGTCCCCTGAGAATACCCTCTGTACAGAGAGCCTCTCGAGCCAGAGCTAAACTGGTATAAAGGCTCTAAGCTCCTGATATAGGGTTCAGATCCGAGGAATACTGGGGCCTGGCTGGAAAGCACTGCACTCCAGCTATTCTCTACTCCCCATGGGGACCATGGGAGGCAGAATGTAAGATAGAGCAGCCTGAGGTTGCTTTAATTTACACCGGGTCCAGGCAGAGTCCCAGAATAAGGGGAGTCAAGAGGTCATTAAAGCCATCTTTGGCCCATCTCCTCCACCATCCTGCCCCAAGTGCGTAGAATCATAGAATCATAGAATCATAGAATATCAGGGATGGAAGGGACCTCAGGAGGTCATCTAGTCCAACCCCCTGCTCAAAACAGGACCAATCCCCAATCAAATCATCCCAGCCAGGTCAAGCCTGACCTTAAAAACTTCCAAGGAAGGAGATTCTACCACCTCCCTAGGTGACGCATTCCAGTGCTTCACCACCCTCCTAGTGAAAAAGTTTTTCCTAATATCCAACCTAAACCTCCCCCACTGCAACTTGAGAGCATTACTCCTTGTCCTGTCCTCTTCTACCACTGAGAATAGTCTAGAACCATCCTCTCTGGAACCACCTCTCAGGTAGTTGAAAGCAGCTTTCAAATCCCCCCTCATTCTTCTCTTCTGCAGACTAAACAATCCCAGTTCCCTCAGCCTCTCCTCATAAGTCATGTGTTCCAGACCCCTAATCATTTTTGTTGCCCTTCGCTGGACTCTCTCCAATTTATCCACGTCCTTCTTGTAGTGTGGGGCCCAAAACTGGACACAGTACTTCAGATGAGGCCTCACCAATGTCGAATAGAGGGGAACGATCACGTCCCTCGATCTGCTCGCTATGCCCCTACTTATACATCCCAAAATGCCATTGGCCTTCTTGGCAACAAGGGCACACTGCTGACTCATATCCAGCTTCTCGTCCACTGTAACCCCTAGGTCCTTTTTTGCAGAACTGCTGCCTAGCCATTCGGTCCCTAGTCTGTAGCTGTGCATTGGGTTCTTCCGTCCTAAGTGCAGGACCCTGCACTTATCCTTATTGAACCTCATCAGGTTTCTTTTGGCCCAATCCTCCAATTTGTCTAGGTCCCTCTGTATCCTATCCCTTCCCTCCAGCGTATCTACAACTCCTCCCAGTTTAGTATCATCTGCAAACTTGCTGAGGGTGCAATCCACACCATCCTCCAGATCATTAATGAAGATATTGAACAAAACCAGCCCGAGGACCGACCCTTGGGGCACTCCACTTGATTCTGGCTGCCAACTAGACATGGAGCCATTGATCACTACCCGTTGAGCCTGACAATCTAGCCAGCTTTCTATCCACCTTATCGTCCATTCATCCAGTCCATACTTCTTTAACTTGCTGGCAAGAATACTGTGGGAGACCGTGTCAAAAGCTTTGCTAAAGTCAAGAAACAATACATCCACTGCTTTCCCTTCATCCACAGAATCAGTAATCTCATCATAGAAGGCGATTAGATTAGTCAGGCATGACCTACCCTTGGTGAATCCATGCTGACTGTTCCTGATCACTTTCCTCTCGTGTAAGTACTTCAGGATTGATTCCTTGAGGACCTGCTCCATGATTTTTCCAGGGACTGAGGTGAGGCTGACTGGCCTGTAGTTCCCAGGATCCTCCTTCTTCCCTTTTTTAAAGATGGGCACTACATTAGCCTTTTTCCAGTCATCTGGGACTTCCCCCGTTCGCCACGAGTTTTCAAAGATAACAGGAACAGAGGAGCAGGAACAGAGGAGCTGAGACCTGGGCCTGTTGTGTTTTCATTTGCAAGTTGCACAGCCTCACTGAATGGAAGGATTCTGGTGCCTTGGACTTCACTGCAGATCTACACATGGACCCAGAGGTGGGCGCACTCTCCCCTGCGATGATAGGGAAAAGCATGGCCTGTGTTGTTATTGTAGGGTCAGAGTCACTTCACTGTTTGTTTATCCAAGGAATCACCCCTACAGCCTTCACTGAAAGAATCATAGAATCTCAGGGTTGGAAGGGACCTCAGGAGTCCTCTAGTCCAACCCCCTGCTCAAAGCAGGACCAATCCCCAATTTTTGCCCCAGATCCCTAAATGGCCCCCTTAAGGATTGAACTCACAACCCTGAGATTTAGCAGGCCAATGCTCAAACCACTGAGCTATCCCTCCCCACCTAGATACATTTTTTAGGCAAAACTAAAATTAAAAACCAGCCAAACTGTCACCTAACTGCAGGGCAGACAAATGTAACTGATATACTTCAATGGGTGCAATCCACTCCCTCTCCAGTGGATGCAGCTATACTGGTAGAAAGATGCTTATACCAGTGTAGCTTATGCCCATATGAAAAGGGGAATAAGTTGCACTGGCATAAGTATCTTTATACTGGGAACTGTGCTGCTTTAACTGTTTTGGTAAAAAAAAAAAAATAACCACGCCCCCAACCAAAATAGGTAAAGCAGTACACAAACTATATAGATCAATCCTTAAGGTGGATTCACTATTTCATGGCCTCCCAACCTTGGCAGTGTTCCTTTAAAATTCTTTGGTTTAGAGACGGGGGATAAGAGAATGGTGTTGATTGACTGATGTCTTAGGAGCCAGCGGGCAGATAGCTCACTAATACATTTCAGGACAGATGCACAGTTCCCTTTCAGACTGCAGGCGGCTCATAACTAAACCACACACACACCCTCCCTTCCTTCCCAGTTCCATGTCTCTCTCTAGTAGCCCTAAGTGGCTTTCCAAATGTGTTTATCAGAAATTCTTTACATTTTTACCCCACGAACCATGCATGGAAACCAACTGGGCTCTCAGATGTGTTGCCCTGAAATCAGTGTCTAATGTACATCTGGTTGCTAGCGTGTCCCCAGTTATCTAGAGGAGACGATCCTGTTGAAGGAAGAAGAGTACAAGAATCAGCCGTGTGCCCGTAGCAACCATGCTAGTGATAAACGTCTACCACGATTACATTCCTTTTCTATGTCTCCAAGCTTCGCGAGCTAATCCCTTATGAGAGTAGAGTTAAAGCAACGCTGCACTGTATTACATTCAGTCTTTTGACATGATTGGCTGAGAACATGATTGGCTGAGAACATGATTGCTGCAAAGCGGGGCAGATTTTTGAAACCTAAAAAATCCCTAAAAAAGTTCATGTGGATAAAAAAGAAAAAAAGACTCCGTCATTTTTAATCGACTATCCCCTTTGATTTTGCCAGCTGTGGGATCTGAGTCTCAATCACAAAAGTATTCTCCATCTTCAAGCCCCGAAGTGGCTTTGGCTGTTGGATAAAGTTGTGTCTATTACCAGCTGGTGCCTGCTTTGCTGAAGGGCCAGGCATGTAGGTGCCATGTTTGCCTGAATTTGTTTGTGGTGGCGAAAGCAACAGTCTGAAAGGCCCAGCTTGATCTCCAGTCACACCAAGGGAGCTCAATATCTTTCCAGTCTCCTTTGCATCCCCACACGGCTAGACCTTTAACTGAACAAGACTGAGGGTAAAATGTGAGCGAATAATGTTAGCATAGAATTTCCTGCTGCTGTTAGGGCTGATTTCAAAGGGAGAAAGATCAGGAGTTATAAGGCATGTGGAATTAGGATTTTTTTTAATGTTTGGTATCTATCTATTTGTTTATCAATCTAGTAACATTCCAAAATCTCAAATCAATAGCTCAACGTGCCTTTTAGTACACGCATAGATCCTGTGTTATAGATACACACACACACAAACTCTCTTACACACACACGCGCATAGAAATGCAACATTATGTATATGTTTTTTCCTTTTCCAGCATTCCAGCCTTTTAGGGTTGCCCTTGTCTCTCTCTGTGATTTAGGTTTTGGAGAAGGGATGGGTAAGGATTTGCTTTGACATTTAAAGGCAATCCAGGTAATTAATAGCACTGGCAGCATCCATCTCGCCCTCCATATATCTGCACAACAGTATCTATTTTTGACGTAGCTGACACGCCATTTCCTTTGGCAGCCCAAGGGCGGCTCATCTTTAAATTAAACTCGTCTCCGACTCTCCAATCTGCGAGTTGTACAGAGGCAGACACTGGTGGGGTATATCATCTGGAGACTGTGCAGGCGTATTTGAACAGGGTGATGTATTATCGAAAGGGCCCTGCATTACTGCTAGCTGGAACCAAAACAAGCTCTAAAGTATTAACTAATGACATGGGAAGTCCCTTAGGTATCTAATCACCTTTAATGTGCAGATTTAGAAGACAACTTTAAAGGAAGAAAAAGAGATTAGCAGGTCAGGTCACAACACACACACACAAAAATACAATTGCCTTTTTTTTTTTAAATTCAAAACCAGATTCATATTTATATTCCACCTTGACAGTAAATAGACCATTCAAAATTACACAGGCGACCCAGCTATAGGGTTCTGATCTTGGAGTAAAACTTTCTTGAAGTTTAGAGTGTTTCAAGACCAGGACTTTGATTCTGTTGTGGGCCAGCTGCAAAGTCTGGATCTGCAGGCAAGCTTCCTCCAAGTTTTGCAGGAGTTTGGCTCAAGGGTTGGTTCTGTCCAATTATAGACGTATGGGTCAAATGGCAACCTTAGACTCAACTCTAGCTATATTGGTTCCTTACTGTAGTATCTGAGAGTCCCATAATCTTTGATGTATTTGGCCTCACAACATCCCTGTGAGGTAGGGAGATAATATATCCGTTGTACAGAGTGGGAATAGAGGCACAGACAGATTATGTGACTTGCCCAAGGTCATACAGGAAGTCTGTGGTGGAGCAGGGACTTGAATTCCAGTTTCCTAAATCCTAGGCTAATGCCCTGACCACTGGGCCATTCTTCCTCTCAAGCCACTCTTTGGCTGGTCTACACCTAAAATTTAGGTTGAGCTAGCTACATGGCTCAAGATTGTGAAAAATTAACATCCTTGAGCAACATAGTTAAGCCAGCCAAAGCCCCACTGTAAACACCACAAGGTCAAGGGAAGAAGCCCACCGCTGTAGTGAATGACTACACTGAAGCACTACAGTGGTCCAGCTGTAGCGGTTTAAGCCTAGACATTGCCTAACTGCGGCGGTGTGATGTCAATGTAACTTCCATCAACCAACGTTTGTATGTCGATGTGGCTGTAGACAAAGGTTTCCTCACAGTCTTGGGTAGCTTTAGCCTACCTCTGTTAAATGTGGCTATGAGCTGCCTGAAACCTTGTTATGGATTGGATACAATCCTCCTTCCAAGTGGTGGGTGAGTGAGTCCTCCTTTAAGCTAGGTGGAAGAGACAGTTAAGGAGCCACATCTACAACAATGCCTAATAGAGCCGGCCCAGAAACTAGCACCATGTGGGTGGAAGGTTCAACTGGATATTGTGACCAGGTGGACGTGTGAAAGAACACACAGAAACTGGAGGATATATCTCCAGTATAAGCCTGCACTGCTGCAGCTATGGCACGGTAGCATCATGGAGCAGACACTTGCTACAGTGATGGAAGGGATTTTTCTCTCTGCAAGGTGCTAGCTAGGTTAACAGAAGAATTCTTCCATCCACGTAGCTGTGTCTACATGTGGGGGTTAGGCTGACCTAACTACATCACACAAGGCAAGATATTTTCCACAGTCCTGAGCGATGTAGCTAGGTAGACCTAAATTTTAGGTGTAGACTAGGCCTGGGAACAGACAGCCAGGGGGAGGCAAGAAGACCAACCAGGAATCTTTGCAGTGTAACTCTAGAAAAAGCTAGAGAAAAAGCTTTTGGGCCTGATGTTGGCTTATGAGGCTGGTGGTTGCAAGCAAAGAAACTGCTCCTTTTGTTATTGGTTCCTTCTGTGTTCAGAGCCACAGGACGTTGTACTTTCCTTGTAAACAAACAAGGCTGCATCAAAGAAAATACCAGACTCCATCAATTTCTACTTTCAACTGGAATGGGCCCAGGGCCCCGAACCTTGACTAGCCACACAGGACAAAAAGGGGTAAGAATATTAGTATATATAATATATAACGTCCAAAGTGATGTGGCCGCAGGTAAACTGCTAACAAATGCCCCAGATATGGGTTTTTCACACCCCGTGAGAGACATAGCTATGCTGATGTCAGTTTTCAGTGTAGACCAGCCCTAACTGATGACTGAGGGCTGATCCACACCCCAGTTAGCTCAGCTAAACTGCATTGCTCAGGGCTCTGAAAAATTTCACATCCTATGTAATGTAATTAAATCAGCCTAAGCCCCAGTGTGGACACCACTAGATGGACAGCAGAAGTCTTCCATTGACTTAGCTACTGCCACTCGGAGAGGTGGATTTACTACAGGCACAAAAGAACCCCTTCCGTTGCTCTAGCGTCTATGCTACAGTGGTGCAGCTGCTGTGGCTGTAGTGTTTCTGGTGTAGACATACTCTGAATGAACCTAAGACCTTCATGATTTGCCCCCTGGAACAGGGAGAAGAGATACAAGAGTAATATGAAAGCTGGGCCATGGGGAGGAGACAACATGATGAAGGAGAGAGCAAAATGTCTTGCTCATGGCAAAAAAATGCGTGCCTGCACATGCCCAGTGATATAAATACATCTTGGGGCAACGATTACATCATAAGCCACTTGAGCGCCATTCTGATCCCGTTTGTTATGATGTCACCTAACAGATCTATTTATAACTTTGCAATTCACAGGTTCCCCATGAGAGTGAAGAGTGAGTGGTTTATGATTTCACCAGCGTATTGAGCTTGAACGTGAGCCTTGTTGGCAGCATTCCTCAGGATATATATTGCCTGCAACGTGACTGCCCACATGAAGTCATGCCAGTAGGAATAGGCCTTAGAACTCGAGACAAGGAGGAAGAGGCAGTGACCATGTTTGTATCTCACTTCACCCTCTACCTTCTTATGAGCTGTAGCACTTTGTTGTAGACACTACCTACGCTGACGGGAAGGGTCCTCCCATAGGCATAGGTAATCCACCTCCTTTGGCAACCTAGTGCTGTTTACACCAGGGACTTAGTTTGGATTAACCACACCACTCATGGGTGTGGATTTTTTTTAACTCCACCCCCCTGAGCAACATAGCTGGGTTGACCTAGCTTTTTAGTGGTGACCAGGTCCTAGTCTTTAAATGATCATTGGTATTACCGGGGCACATGAGTCCAGTGGAGCTTGGGGCTTCATTGGGCTAGCCACCTTAGATACAGATAATGAGATAGAGTCCCTGCCCCAATGCAGTTAAAGTCTAACTAGACAAGATAAACAAAGGATAGGCACAAGGGAAGATTATTGTCCCCATTTTAAAGCTGGAGAACTAAGGTCCAGAGCCCTCAAAAGCATTTAGGTACGTAACTCCCATTAAAATCCATGGGAGCTGGGCACCTTAGTACCTTTGAAGGTCTGGATCGAAATGACTTGTCAATGTGATAGTGGGAGTGTATGACAGATCTGGGTATATAACCTAGGTATCCAGGCCAAGGCCCCATCAACAAGGCCATCCTTCCTCTCTAACTTGGCTTCCATTCCCTGTCTCTCCCTTTTAACAACTTGAGTAGTTGAAAACCAGCCTTTGAAAGCTAGCTGGCCTGGTTGCTGCCTTGGCTAACACTCAGCTGGAGGCTGAGCTACTTACATCTTTCACTTTTGATTATACAGTCCCAAACTGGAACAGGAGATGATTGCATCAGCGAGAGCGGAAAGGTGCGCACCTACATGAAAGGCTATTTAAAGCTACACCACTGTCGTAGTCTGGGGGAGGCGGAGGAGCTTGCAGTGAACTATTACCAGGGAGTTCAGCGGGGGTGCTCCAATGTGACCACCTAGACCAGACAGTAAGTGGCAATGCACGGACGCTGTGGCATAGGGAGGCAGTGACAAGATGCGGATGCCTAGCTCGGCTGCCAAACTGAAGGAGGCCCATTGGAGGCCACTGGCCTTTTGAAACCGTTTTCTCTACTGGGTCCACACATGCCTCTGCACCAGACACCAGGAATGAGCTAGCAGCGCACTGGCTGGTTTTCTGGGTCAGCCAATAGCCTGGCTGGCACACTTCTCGTTGCCAGGCCTAAATGATGGAAGCCTGGAATGTATCGTCTAATATGGCAAGAACAAATGTTCTTCTTGCCTATGGTGCTAATACTCCAAGAGTCAGCCTGGGAAGTGGGGGGCGGGGGTGGGAGGGATCCCTGGAAAGCGCTGTCTCTTGTGATGTGATCCACACAATGGACAAGCTGGTAAACAGTCAGCTACCACTTTGAATGAGGCCAGTGCTGGGCAGTATGCCTCACCTTCCCAGTTAATTACTGTACAACTAATACATCCCATCCCACGAGCATGGCACAAGGCATTTGTGAGTCACTAGGTGTTTGGAAGATTGCCAGCATCAAGCCAAAGTAATGCGTAAAGAGCAATTGGCATGGCACGAGTACATTCCTGGCATTTGCCCTTTTCTGCCAAATAGCCGGGAAGATATTTTTACTGAAAAACTACAATTCTAGCACAAGGGGCTCCTGATTCCTTCACTGAGGCCTCTGAGCATTGCTTTACCTCAGTGTTACAGTGGCCTAGTGGCTAGAGCATGGCAATGGGATGCAGGAAATCTGGATTCAATTCTTGGCTTGGCTGCTAGCCCACTAGGTGACCTTGAAAAAGTCACATCCCTGCGCCATGCCTCAGTTTCCCCATCTGTATAATGGGGCTGACTGCCTTTGTAGAGCACTTTGAGAGCTATAGAGGAAAAGTGCTGTATGAGCAGTAGGTATTATTTGCTCTATGCCGTTTGTCACCCTATCTATCTGTCTTTCTATCATCTAGAGTGAAAGCTCTTTCAGGAAAGGACTGTCCTGTTCTTGTATGTGTATGTGGGTCTCGATCCCAAATCAGAGCCTACAGACACAAAACAATGACAACAAAGAAGCAGCAGCAGAAGAAGAACTATCTACTAAACTGGGGTCAGATACCAGAAACCTGTGAATTATGAGACCTGGAGGGAATAGTGAAGATATTTGGCTAAATCAGGGCTTCTCAACCTAGGGGTCATGACCACAAGGGGGGTTACAAACAGCAGTCAGGAGATCATAACCACCCTGCCCTTCTCATATTGCTAAATGGAAAGGGGGTCCTGGCTAGACTTGGGGGAGGGCTTCAAGGGAAAAAGGGGTGCTTGCTAGTGAAAATTTGAGAACCACTGGGCTAAGTAACTGTGCAGCATGCAAACTCTCTCTGTCTCTCTTCCTCTCTCTGTCAGCATCGTCCCTCATAATCATTCATTCTCTCTATAAACAGATTTCCTAGTAATGGTTTGCATTTTCTTTGAAGTGCCCCATTCATTCTCCTGCTCTCCCCATTCATGTGTTCAAGATCCATTGACAGGGAGACAGAGACAAACATCTAATGTGCTTGAAATATGCTTGGGAGGGAAGGGGGGTGGGGAGGAAAGGGAAGGGAATGACCTACCTTAAAATTCTTTATTAAATGATGCTTTGATTCCCCTTTTACAGCTGTGCCTGAGCAGCGGTGAATAATTATTAACTTTTTTTTGTCTAAACGTCGGCCCCAATTCAGCAAAGTGTTTCAACACACAGTTATGTCCATTCCCATTCAGCAACTCACTTGAACACGTGCTTAACTTTAAGCAAATGCTTGAGTCAAACTGAAGTCAATGGGTCTTAAATATGTGCATAAAGTTCAGCCGTGGTTTCCTGAACAGAGCTGCTGAGCCAAATTCTGGTCACCTTACCCACACAAGGACTCAGTCACCGAATCATAGCAACGTCGAGCCCTCGAGAGGTCATCTCGTCCAGCGCCCTGTGCTGAGCCAGCACCAGGTATACCTAGACCATCCCTGGCAGCTATTTGTGTAACCTAGTCTTAAAAACCTCCAGTGAGGGGGCTTCTACAATCACTCTTGGTAACCTAATCCAGTACTTAACGATCCTTAGAGTTAGAAAGTTTTCCCTTAATATCTAACTTAAATGGCCCTTGTTGCAGATCAAACCAACATTTCTTGTCCTACCTTCACGGGGCATGGAGGGCAGCGGATCACCGTCCTTTTTGTAATGCCTTTGACATAGTTGAAGGCTGTTATCGTCTCCCCTTCATCTTCATTTCTCAAGACTAAACATACCCAGTTTTTATAACCTTTTCTCATAGGTCAGATTTTTCTAAACCTCTGATCATTTTTGTTGCTGCTCTCTGGACTGTCTCCAATTTGCCCACATTTTGCTTGAAGCATGTCACCCCAAACTGGACACAATACACCAGTGCCGAATGTTTACCTCCCACCTCTTAGGCCATGTCTACACTACGGCACTCTAGCAACTGTGTTGTAGCTATGCCACCGTAACTCTGCGGTGTAAAGGCAGCCTACAGCGATGGAAGGGGGGTTTTCCATTGCTGTAGGAACACCACCTCCCTGAGCGACAGTATCGAGGTGGACAGTAGCATTCTTCCACTGACCTAGCTGCGTCTGCACTGGGGATAGCTACGGTGTGCAGGGGTGTGGATTTTTCACACCTCTGAGTGCCACAGCGATGTCAACCTAAATTTTAAATGTACACCAGGTTTTACATACAACTCTTCTGTGAATTCACCTCCGAACAATATTAGCTTCTTTTTTTTTCCCAATTGCATCACATTGTTGGCTCCTATTCAGTTTGTAGCCCACGATGAGCCTCAAATCCTCGTCTGCAGTCCTACCAGTTATTCCCCATTTTGTCGCCGTGCATTCAATTTGCTTTTACTGAATTTCAGCCGGTTGATTACAGAACAATTCCCCAATTTATCAAGTCCATCTTGAATTCTAATCTAATGCCAAAGTGCCTGCAACCGTCCAGGTCTGCTGTGACTAATCAAGTGAGTAAGAAGTAGAGTTCACCCCTATAATCAGGACTATATCAAATCTTTGGAAAAGAAAAGCCCAGGGAAACGAAACATTATCTTACACGTTTATAACTCTCCTTCCATTTGCCTAGTTGCATTTTGAACTGGAATTTTATTAGCTTTTTCAAAGGAATCAAGTCCTGATTCACCTTTTGAGGAAAAAGGCCAAGAATAATGGCAACCAGACAATGATGCTTCTCTCCTGCACCTTCCTAGAACCTGGTCTACACACAGATTTTTTACTGGTAAAACTATTTCAGTTAGAGGGTGTGATTTTTTGCTGAAATAGTTATATCAATACAACCACTACTGTGGACAGTTACACCAGAAAAAAGCTTCCTCATATTGATATAACTATTCACTTTCTCCTGCAGGAATAAGCTAAACTGGTATAAAGCACCTTTCTGCCAGTATAACTGTGTCCCCACTGCAGGCATGGTAGCACTTTAACTTTACCAGTATAGTTAAAGCAGTACCACTTTTGCATGTAGACAAGGCCATAGGCTGTGTCTACATGAGAGAAACTACACCCCGACCAAGATAGCTGTGCCAACAAAACCCCCAGTGTAGACGCAGCTAGCTGACAGATGACCGCTTCTGTTGACACAGCTAACTATATTCAGGGAGGTGGTATACCTACAACAGCAGAAAAACTCCTTTTGTCAGTGTAGGCTGCCTCTACCTAGGGGTCTATGCCAGCATAGCTATGACAGTACTGGCTCCATAGTGTAGATAGAGGGCATGTCTACACTTACCGGGGATCGATGCTGCGGCAATTGATGCACCAGGGGTCTATTTAGTGGGTCTAGTGATGATCTGCTCACTCGTCTGCAGATTGCTCTCCCGTTGACTCCAGCACTCCACCAGAATGAGAAGAGTAACGGAAGTCAATGGGACAGTGTCTCCCGTCAACGTAGGACAGTGTAAACACAACAGTAAATCAACCTAAGCTACGTCAACTCCAGCTACGTTATTCATGTAGCTAGAGTTGCGTAACTTAGGTCGGCTTACCCTTGTAGTGTAGACAAGGCCATAGCCATACTGCCCATTACAGACCTTTAGAGTCTGACGGTATGTCTACACTTGAAATGCTACAATGGCAAGCCACATCTGCTCCACTGTAACACTGCAGGGTAGACACTTACTACAGTGACGAAAATGGTTTTTCCTTCACGGTAGGAAATCCACCTCTCCGAAAAGTGGTAGTTAGGTTGATGGATGAATTCTTCCATCCACCTAGTGGTGTCTACAGTGGGGCTTAGGTCAGCTTAACTACATTGGACAGGGTGTGACATTTCTGACAGCCCTGAAAGTTGTGGTTAAGCCAACCTAACTTTGTAGTGTAGACCAGCCCTGAGGTTATGTCTACACTACAGAGCCTACCATTGGTATAGATATATCAGGTGTCATAAATATAGTCATATAGCCCATTACAGAGCTTTAGAGTCTGAGGCTATGGTATTTACCCTCCTATTGGCATAGGTATTGTCTACACTAAAGCACTGCAGTGGCACTGCTGCCCTACAGTTGGGCCACTGCAGCGTTTCAAGTGTAGACAAACCCTTGGGGGGTTGTCAGCACAGCTAAGGGGTGTGGCTTTTTCACACCCCTGACTGGCATAACTATGCTGCTCTAGGCTCCATAGGGTAGATATAGCCTAAGTGACTTGCCAAAGTCATAGACAGCATCAGTAGAAGAGTAGAAAACTGAACCCAGGACTCCACAGTGCCAGGGTAGCATCCAAACCACTGGACCATCCGTCCTCTCTTCTGCTGTGTTTTAGTTTGGTTTAGCTTAATCCAATTCTGATTTCAACTCAATTAAGATAAACCTGGTTTAAACTGAAATAAGAGTTTAATAATAATAAACACAGGAGTTTGCACTAAATTGATTTAAAAGCAATAAGGAATTTGCCCTAAATTCATTTAAAAGCAATAAGAGTGTCCACACAGGCGTTTGCACTAAATTAATTTAAGAGCATATCTTTTAAACTGGTGCAATTTTCCTAGCTAGATGAGGCGTGGGTGAAAATGAACATTCAAGCCTCAACTCTTCTTCTTCAGTAGTTTGCAACTTTTTATTGGTGGCACCTTCATATTTTTCCAATCTAGATTGCTTCTGTGCAGTACAACACGTGAGACATGCTCAAATACACTGTTAGGGTTCTTCTCTTGCAATAGGTTCCTTGAATTTCAGCTGGGAATTTGATTGTGTTTCAGTTGCTTCAGGGGCATTTTTATTTTGGGAGGGTAGAGGGTAATTATTGTACCATTGTGAGTTGATGTGTGTATGGGAGAGATGTTCAAGTTTGCTGTTTCTTTACCAGATTTTGCATTTTCTTCTTTGTTACAGAGGCATTTGTGGCTTTGATTTAAGATTTATATTATACCAGGCTACAACAGTCCTTTGAATATGGGTCACTACAGAAATGAAAGTGATTGTTACTCCGCTATTTATACTGTTAAAGAGAACTGGAGCTTCATATCAAGATTAACTGAAAGGCTACTTTGGACAGGCTAAAGCTGCATGTGTGTGTGTGAACGCGTGTGGAGAGGCAGGCGATTTGACTTGGGGGTGGAGGGAATGTGGCCTTAGAATGAAGAAGGGGGTGGGGTGCGTGTCTGGGCCAGACTTGGGAGAGGGCCAGAAGCAGGAAAGGAGGGAGGGGCAAGCCAGCCCTATAGCATAACACCAATGTGTTTTACATTGTAATATCAAACACTGCCTACTCTGTATTTGCAGTTAAAGCAGGCAATAAAAGAGCTATTTAAAGGGAACTCCTCTCATTCATATCTCTGTATGTATGAAAACAAAGCAAACCATATGGCGTGCAGATAACACTGATCTGTCTCTCACACACACACAAACACACACTGTCCCATTCATCTCAGTGAGCGAATAAGAAAAAGAACAGCACTGATGTTAACACAGGGGGGGTTATTAATGGGATCTGAAATGGAGTCTCAATTGTAGATGTTTCTGGGGGCGGGGGATGGATGGTCCCTGACTTGGGGAAAAAATCTTAGCAAATTCCCTGCCACGCTCTCATAGGTTCATAGATACTAAGGTCAGAAGGGACCATCATGATCACCTTGTCCGACCTCCTGCACAAAGCAGGCCACAGAATCTCACCCACCCACTCCTGCGAAAAGCCTCTCACACACCACCACCACCAGCTTGCTTTCACTAGAGTAGACTCCCCCAAGCACTGATGATCTTGCTGGGGAGCCCTGTGGCTGTGAGATGATGAAGCTGCATTCATGACCAAGTAGCCAAACCCTGGTCCCCTATCAGGAAGCGGTTGAGGATGCACAGATGTTGGCATGGGGGTGGAGCTGCCTTTCAGAACTGGAGTGTATAACCGATGGCAGGGAGCAGCTGTCACAAACAGAGGCTCTGTCTGCCCTGGAGAGCCAGACAGTGTCCTAACCCCCAAAGTGTTAACCTGCCAGGCCTTTGTGAGGGGGGAGAGAGAGGCAGGTGGGGCGCTTATTTGTAAAAGGGCTAGGTGGGGTAGGAGCTGGCACGAACTGGCTGCATGGAGCCAGGGGTGGATCTGCTAGGCATAAACTGACTAAGCAATTGCTTAGGGCCCCATGCAGCTCAAGGGGACCCCGGTTTAGTATTACCCCCAAATACCATTCATCTTATTGAATGGGGGTGGAGGGGAGGTTGAAACAAGTGCATTGGCACATGCTGCGTTTGGTCTGTTTGTTTGGTTGGTGAAGATAATGCAATTAGTAAACTTAGGGGGTGGGCGAGAGGCGGAGGAGGGTGGGGAACTATTCCTGCTCACAGCCTCCCGATGGGCTACCAAAGCCTCTGCACCCCGTTTCCCAGCTGGCATCTGCTCATGGTGGCGAGCCACCTGAATGCAATTCAAAATGTGTGTTGCACAAAGGCCCCTCCTCTTTGACTGCATGCAAACGGCACCTTTCAGTCGGCGGGTCGGTTACAAACATCTCCACTTAGGATGGTCAGGCATTAACAAAGCAACCTCCGCTAGCCCCCGCGCTACCATGAAGCCCTAGGAAGCATCAGTGTCGGTAAAGGAGTGGCTGGGGCAAAAGATGTTTTTTTCTTCTCGTCTTACACAAACCCCTACAGACAGGAATACTCCGCTCCGCTCCTAAAGCAGTGGCTAGGCTATTGAGGGAGGGCCCCGATCCCGAAGCCCTTACTTGAGGCTACTGGTAAAGTCCTCAGCCACCTACTGTAGCTTTTGCCTGAGTAAAGCTCCCTGGATTTTGGCTTCAATAAAACATTTCCAAACCAGGTAGGGCAGGCACTAAAAGACAATCTCAGACCCGTTAGTCTAGGGGCCTGAGCCTGCCCCCAGGAAAAACAAATGGGACAGTTTTACCAACGGCTGCAGGATAGGGTCCTACTAATGGACATGCGCGGCTTTTCTTCTTTTTCTTTTTGAAAATAGAACTTTCTTTTCAAAATCCGCGCAACCCCCGATGTCCCGGAATCACTGGGCGGTGGGGTTTTGTTCCTGCTCGTCTGTTTCTTGCCGTGTGTGCTTTAAACTGGCAAGTGAACTCGGTGCAAAATTTAGCGCCGGGCCAAGGTAAAACGGTAGCGGACTGGCCTAACAGGCCCGGCAAGATGGGTTATTTGCCCTGATTCTGGGCTTTTGTGTGCGTGGGCAACTCTGGCGCCTGTGTTTCAGTTGTGTGGCCCCGAGCTCAGTTCCACGGAACTGGAATGAAAAAGGAATTGGATTGAAAGTGGTCAGCTGGGACAGGAACTGGGGGTCACTTCGATTGGCATTTTGGGGAGCCGATGAATAAGATTGGGCAGGCTTTGAAAGCATCTATGGGGAAAGCCTCGTTGCCTCCTGATCCAGAAGGCAGCGGATAGCTGGGCATTGATCCAAGAAGCCAGTTTCTGTCCGGCTTGCGTGTCGTGTCGTTGATCTCCCAATACCTATGAATCACCGATGGGGAAGCCATGGGCACATAGACCCCCGTCTCTCTGAGCCAAAACATAAAATAAACCGGCGGAGAGCAAATATCCTTTGGGGTGTGGTGGAAGGAGAAACTCCCCTGCTTCGGAAGCTGAAATCGATCATTTGACAGATCCTCAGGCATCTGAAACTTACATGAGTTTAACACCAAAGTGGGGGGGGGGGGAACCGAAAAGCAGGCCCCTGGCATGATCCAGATTATCTCTTATTAACACGTTGTGCCCTGATAAGGCAGGGCTCTCTGCAGACATGTCTCCCTGGGCAGTGTGTGGCTGAAATGCCCTATCTTTTGTCCTGGTTTCTTCTCCTCCAGCCACCCCGAAGCGCGTGCGGTTCTTGGATTTTCCGGCGCGACTCAGGAAACAAAGAAACGCTTTAAAGTTGGCTATAAACAAACCAACACGCCAAAGAAAACTAAAGACCGTCTTAATGATCGCTCTCCTTGCGATGGTGCACAAATGTCCAGGATTGTCCCACGCGGGGGACTGAATTGAAAAGTACATTTGTTTTTAAGCTCATTTAGTGCATATTTGAGAGTTTAATTACACATCAATTATTGCCCTTTCCCCCCACCTGTCAATTAAAAATCATCCCTGGAATTAAAAATAAATCTGACCCTAAAAAGAGCTGCTTACCACCGAATGTTCACAATTCTGTGTCTTGCATGGGATAAAGTTTAATTTTGCAACCCGCTTTCCTTGCAACGATGGTGCAGATAATTTGGAAAATAGGTTCCCCTCCCCCCAGTTCCTGCAAAGTCACATTAAATTTGCTGGGTAGAATTTAGTTCATTTGAACCGGATTCTTACGTTGTTTGTCCATTACTAGGGGGAATCTCCCAAACAAACCGGGGGTCTCTTCCGCCTTCTGTCCCTCGGCATCCCATACACTTTTCGGAGCCGTTCGGACTTTTCACTGCATCAGAGAGAGAAGAGAAGAAACTTCGGGGAAAACGCCTCAAAAACGGGGGAAGAATCACGGTTCGGAAAGATTGGTTGGTTGGTTGGTTTTAAGTTTTCCCGTGCAATGTTCAGCGCCCCTGAACGGGAAATCAGAGAGTCTAGCGATATAATGGAGATCGACTCTTTCATTCAAGGATCGAGGTCTGCTCGGATTACGGCTTGTTTACGGAGATCAAAACAACACCAAGAATAACAACGCCGTTTTCTTCTCTGTATAATTCAGACCGCAGTAAAATTTAACTAAACGGTGGGAGTTGTATGCCAAGAACCAAGACTTGTGTATATGGGGGAGGGGGGCTGTAATGTCTGAGGAGGGTCTGCCACTGTACTGTATATAAATGTTGGACGGATACACACACAAAACCGGGGACTTTCAGTTTTATTTGGGGCTGCGCGGCAATAGACTGAATCTAAGATGGGGGTAAAAAGAAAATATTTGCTAACATGGCAAACATAAGCATGTCTTCAGCGCTGTGATCCGCTTCCGACTACAAATGCTAACGGGGTTTATCTTTGCCAAGAAACTAAAGTTTAGTCAGACTAATCCACAAGGCGTTTGCACCGCCCAAAGCTGATCACAAAACCTTTTCATAGTTCAGACAAGTGCCAACGGCGTTACACTGAGATAACTTCATTCATAAATGCAACTGCATGCCAGTTTCAGCATCTTCTCAGGCCGCCCGAAACTATTTTTCTTTGGCGGGGAAAAGTCCTCGGACCAAATTGTTCCCAGCTCTTTCCTCCTGTGCGTGCCCCGAAAAGCCAAGAACTCCCTAGCACTCATTCCTCTCAGAAGAAAACAGTGGGGAAGAAAAGCTAGATGGCTTCAAAACGGAGCCCAAGTTAATTTCACTTTCTACAAACTAAATCCTGATCTCATACTCCGTAACAATATTTTTCCATGGGTGAAAGGATCCAGATGTTTGTTTTTATTTGTTTTGATCTCCGATTCCCCCCCCCCCCCCCCCCAGTCCTCCTTCTTCTGTCCAGTGCACACCCTTCCCCACACCGAAAAGATCTTGTAAATTACAGGATGCAAACAATCCCAAACAAACAACAGCAACAAGGCGGTTTGGACGCAGTAATGCTGAACGCGCCCGTTTTCTCAGCTCCCATCGTGTTTATTATTTATTGTTTCCCATCCCACAGACACCGTTGTCCCTGTTCCACACACAGTAACAACGAAACCACTTTAAATAGCCCTTCGCTTTGCGTGGCCTTCCGGAAGGAAAACCGACGGAGCGCTCCACATTTTACTGAGCTGAGGGTTCTTTCAAACGTGGACGCTGGGGCAGCGGGGCGTTGATTTTTCCGACTCGAGGAGGCTCAGGATTTTAGGATAGATAATAAAGGGCGTCCTTTTTAAAACAGGCTTTCTTCTAGAAAAAGAGTAGGATTAGAAAACACTAAAAAATTAAGAAATCAGCCAGATAGAGGGAACGAGCCCGGAAGATGTCAGGAGGTTACCTACGGGCGAGAGGTGCTCCCTGCGTATTGCTTGCCGCAGGACACCGTGAAGTTGTTACTGGGGTACCCAGATAAAGAACAAATGCATTGATCGCCCTGAAATCCCCACACAGGCAGCCTGGGGCTGCAGAGACTGAATATATTTGGCGCACCCTTCGGGGGAGCAAAACAAACGGCTGGGGCGTGAACTCCTTGAGCTATAAAGAAAAAAGTGGAGACAGAAAGGACTAGAAGTGTATAAAAGAAAAGGTCTGGTTTTCTTTTCTTTCAGGGATCGTCATCTAAAAGTTAAACAAAGAAATGTTCTAGCTCGGGGGGCGGCGGGGGGGGGGGAGGGGGAACCTATACACCATAGATTGGTTTGCTTTTAAGAAAGAAAGAAACCGTTTAGCTCTAAACACTTCCACACACAACTACACAGTCATACTAGAAAGAGCGAGAAAGAAACTAAATTATTTTTCAACATATCTATATACAACACACAATAGATAGCTCTGTGTATATGTATTTATATGTGGTTATCAGGAGAAATAGAGACATAAATGTGTATATATAGTTGTATAATTGTGTGGTGACATATGTTACATAACTATTATATACTCGTATATAACATGAGATAGATAGATAGATAGATAGATAGATAGATAGATAGATAGATGATAGGGTGTATGGGGATAGATAGATAGATAGATAGATAGATAGATAGATAGATAGATAGATAGATAGATAGATAGATAGCGGGGGTTTATGGGGATAGATAAATAGATAGATATTTAATAGCAAACTGACCCAGAGCTTTCCATTCTAGTATCTTTAGTTCCATTTGTAGCCACAGTTAGCAGCTGGCCAAAGGAAAAGGGGTTTGTTTCTTTTCAGTCCTTCGAGACAGGGAATAGAAATTGTATGTTTAAATCCTTAGTATTAGAATGAAAGCGGGGGGAGCGGAGCAGAGACCATTCGTTGTTCTTGGGCAAGGTACTGATTTAATGAAACTTTAAAGCTTTTAACTTAAGGAAACGCGCCAGGCTCGTAGCCTAGCAGCGCGCAGCCCTTCCCGAGTGAGCGTTAAAGGTGACTTGCCATGTCTGTTAGCCCTCAATTATAACTCCATTAATATCGGGCGCTCTGAGTGCTTATGGTTAGCAGCGTGTGTTAGGGACAGGCGAGAGCTTGCAGCGGCGGCGGCTCGTCCCTTGGCAAGAGGGCTTCATGGCCAGCCTGGCTCATTTATTAGCAGACATTATTGTATCCGTTGGTGAATTTCTCCTGGCCCTGGATCCCCAGCCCCGCACTCGAGGCTGGGCCAGCGGATCAGCCAGGAGGCCTGTAAATGTAATAGCCAAAAGCTTCGGTTTCTTTCCACCCCCGCCGGTAAGGGGGTAAGGGGTGAAAGCCAGAGCCGGGCGAGACGAGATTAGGGCTCAAACCCGAAGCTAGGTTGAAAGCAAAGGCTGCGATGGACCTCGGGGTCCTTGGGCGGCCGTAGGCAAGTCCGGGGCTGAAAGCACCCGAGCGCAATCGCCGGCTCCAGGAGAAATGACTCCATGGGCACCGTGGCTGAATATCAGCTGCAGGGAACGTTCTCTAGAACCGTAAACCTGGCCTATAGAGCGCGGCCGGGGGCGTTATCGGGCAGTGCAAGAGAGAAAGATAGAGGGAACGTGGAGGACAGAGGGAAAGACAGAGGGAAGGCAGAATGTGTCTGTGTGTGAGAGAGGCAGAGAGAGGAAGGAAGAAAGAGAGAGGAAGGAAGGATGAGACAGAATTAAAATGAGTGTAAGAAAGAGGAAAGAGAACGCGAGTGTGTGTGTGTGAAAGAGAGAGAGAGAGAGAGAAGCAGAGTTTGTGCATTTATGATTTATCGCCTTATTTCTGGCAGCCCTGCGGCCCGGCTGAGCAAGGCACACTTTCGGTAGTATTGTAGGAAGCGGCTCGTGTTCCTTTATGACCGTACTTTCTCGGGAGGAGTATATTACCGCACGCGTAAAGAATTTTGAAACGCAGTGGAGTGGTCAATATGTTCTCTTCTGGCAAGTTATTTATTGGCCTACAGGAAAGACGCACGTCTGCATCCATATAATGTAAAGCTACAGGTGGGGACCAGCTCGCATAAGAAATAATGTGGCCTTTTTGGTTTGAAGAACTGCTAATGTCATTAAAGTTCTTACCAGCACGCCAGCCTGCGTTCAAAAGCCTGCCTTTTATCCTGGGCATTCACTTGGTTGTTTATAAAGTGCAGACTTCCTCTTTCTTTTCTACAAGTGCATCAAGGGCAGAGGATTTCTTGGTGCTGAAGCGGGGAGGAATCTGTTTTCAACTATATTCTGCTTTTGAATCCGCCTGGCCAAAATAGACCCTTCACACTCCCTCCCCCTCCCCCCCCCCCCGCTATTTCTGTATGTTTCAGAGTCCCTCCTTCCTCCCCCCCCCCCCCAAACACTCAAAGAGACAAAGAATTCTCCTCCTGTGCTTTATATAAAGAACCGAGCAGTCCACTAATTGTCCATTAGTGCTAAGAAATGGCTAAAACAATATTAGGAGATAACCCAAGCAACCTGTCTTCTTTGTTTTAATTTGACTTACTGAAGTCAGGGGCACTTTGATGAAGACCTAACTAGACATGTCCATGTAATCTGTGTACTAAACTTTTGGACTGTTGATTTTGAGGGTCAGTTATCTAAGCTAAGTTCAAAGTGTCACCTGCTTTAATCCTATTTCTGTCATACTCTGGGAGACTTCCTGCAGCACACAGTCCAGTTTCCAGATCGCCTGGAAAAAAACCAAGTCTCCAGTTCCCCCACCTCCCCAAATATACTAAAAATGACATTTCTGGATTCTAGCAACTCTTAGGAAAACTCATTGAGTTCAATTACTAATGTTTTCCGGGCACGCTCTTTTAGTGTGTCGTTTGTCATATGTGAGGACGAATTCTATCTAAAAAACTTGACTAGGAACAAATAGAGAAGGCGTGGATTTGAAATCTATTTTCCAAGCTTGGAAGCTGACGGTGCTAAAAATTCCACTTCGCCGCTTCTGCGGTTGATGGTGGTATGGGGGTGGGGGGAATCCCTAAATAGGACCTTAAATTATTCATCGGGAGATTATTTTTAATTACATTTTCTCTTTCATTAGGGATGGTCTTTGCTTTCCCCTTGGAACTGCTGAGTGGAGATTGAACCCTCTCTGGTGCTCACTGGTCACTTTCCCCTTAACTAAGTTGCTTCAGCTGACTTCCCTTGTCTTGCTTGTGCCCGCTGTCCCAACCAAGGACGATGAGGGAGTGGAGATGTGATGGCACACAGCAGAAATTAACAGCTAGGGCTACTCTGGTAGTAATATTTGACCATTTTTGATCATCAAGTGACACATTTTTGAAACCAACTTTTTGCTGTTCAGCTAGCTCCCCAGAAGGCTGGATAATATTAATCAAATACATGATCAGTTATGCACTTTCCCCCCATTAGTTGACTGTCTATCCCTACTAATGATACCTGTAGCAGCATTAGTCATAGATCCATGGATTATGAGGCCAGAAGGAACCATTCAGTCTGATCTCCTGAACAACACAGACTACAGGACTTGCCTCATCTTTTAGAAACCCACAAAGCTTTTTCCTTTTCTTTTAAAATTGTCTGTGATGGAGAAGCCACCACAATACGTGTTCCAATGGTTAATTGCCCTCACTACTAACATTTTGCTCCTTATTTCCAGTTTGCATTTATCTAGTTTCAGCTTCTAGCCATTGGATCTTTGTATAGCTTTGTCTGGCAAATTATATCTATTATCAAATTATGTTTCCCCATGTAGATACTTATAGACTGTGATCATCTCATGCCTTAACTTTTCTCTTTCACTAGGAGGCATGTTTTCCAGCCCTTTAATCATTCTTGCGGCTCTTCTCTCCAATTTTTCACCATCCTGGAAAGGTGGACACCAGAACAGGACACAGTTTTCCAGTAGTGGTCACACCCTTGCCAATACAGAGGTAATAGAACCTCTCTCCTCCTACTTGATAGTCTCCTCTTTACACATCCAAGGATCACATCAGCCCTTTTGGCCACAGCATTTCACTGGGAGCTCATATTCAACTTATTATGCACTATGACCCCCAGGTCTTTTTCAGAGGCACTGCCCCCCAGCTGGTAAATATGTCTGCATTCTTTGTTCCTAGATGTATGATTTTATTTGGTGGTATTGATGCACATGTAGCTTGTTTGAGTCCAGTTTGCCAAGATTGCTCTGTATCAGTGACTTGTCCTCTTTATTATTATTTACCATTCGTCCAATCTTTGTGTCATCTACAAACTTTATTAGTAATAATTTTATGTTTTCTTCTATATCACTGAGAATGTTAAGTAGCCCATCCCTGTGGAACCACATTAGAAACACATCTACTCAATGATGATACCCAATTTACAATTACATTTTGAGATCTACTTGTTAGCCACTTTTTAACCCACTTAATGTGTGCTATGTTGAATGTGTCTCATTTTAGTTTCTTAATCAAAATGTTGTGTGATACGAAGTCAAATGCCTTACAGAATTTATGGATATTACTTCATCGCTATTACCTTTATCTACAAAACTTGTAATCTCATAAAAAAGATATCAAACAAATTTGACAAGATTTATTTTCCATAAACCCATGTTAATTGGCATTAATTACATAACTCCCCTTTAATTCTTAGTAAATTGAGTCCCTTTGGCCTGGGTTCTATGTCAGGCTGACAGGCCTATAATTTATCCTTTTTAAATATTGATACAATATTAATTTTCAGTCCTCTGGAACCTCCCCAGTTTCCAAGACATTGAAAATCAACATTAATAGTTTAGAGAGCTCCTCATCCAGCTCTTTTAAACTCTCAGAAGCAAGTTATCTGAACCTGCAGATTTAGAAATGTCTAACTTTAATAACTGCTGTTTAACAACCTCCTGAGTTATTGTTGGAATGGAAAGTATTTCACCATCATATGATATAAATACTATCTGGCTTCCTTCCAACGCAGAACAGAAATAGTTATGGAACACTTCTGGCTTTTCTGCACTATTATTGATAGTTCTACTATTTCCATCTAGTTAATGAACCTTCAGAGGGACATGGGTGGAGATGGGACACTGGATGAGTGGGCTGATGCTCCGAGGTGGTACAGGCAAGTTTCTTTCTTAGGTACTTAGCTGGTAAGTCTCGCTTACATACACAGGGTCACACTGATCACCAGGTTTGGGGTCAGGAAGGAATTTTTCCCCAGGTCAGGTTGGCAGGGAGCCTGGCGTTTTTTTGCTTTGCCTTCCTCTACAGCAAAGGGAGTTGGTCATCTGCCATGATCACCTAGGCATATCTCACTAAATCAATTCTCTGCCATTGCACGGTTCACAGGCATTGGAGTGCCTCAGTGGCTTCTGTTCTCCACCTGTGGCACACAGTGGTTTAGTCTCCTGAGGGCTGTAATACTTTGGTCTATTTCTGATTGTTTGGTTTGGTGTGGAGGTAGCTGGATGGTGTTTAGTAGCCTGTGATAGACAGGAGGTCAGACTAGATAGAGTTTAAAGCCTGAAGGGACCACCAGACTATGACCAATACCACTGTTACGATTCCTTGTGTTCCTAGTAAACTTTTTTATTTATTGTCCTTAACTCTGCAGGCCATTGATGTCAGCTGTCTACAATTTCTAGCTTCTAATTTGTATTCACTGCTCTCAGTTCCCCCCTTTTCCCATTGGTTTATACGTACATATATGTCTATTTATATATGTGTACAAATGGGAAAAGGGAGAAGCTGATAGCAATGAATATAATTTACAAGCTAGAAATTGTAAACAGCTGATAAGGAGAAATCAAAGGGGAAATAAAAACATAGATGGAGCTGCTTTTACTTCCCCTCCAAGGCAGGTTGGTTTTAAATCCACATAACAGTCTCTCTCGATTGTGGAGTTTGGGGGGAAATGTTCTTAAGTAATTCCTAATTATCACTCTAATTTTTCTGTTCAAATGCTTTCTTTGGCTCATAATTTTTTTCAGCTTTGTGAAATTGGCCCTTTTAATGCATCAAGTATGTACATTATTAGTTTGGATTTTATTTTCTTTGCACTTAAATGTAATCAAGTCATGATCCCTTGTATCAGAGCAACACTAATTTTTAGTTCTGTGAGCAGGTCCTCTTTATCTGTCATACTGAGGCCTGAAATAGAATTCCTCCAAATTGGATGCAACACTTCTTGAGCTGAGACATTAGCCTCTCTAATTTTTAGAGGATGTTCTAGCAGTGATAGCATGAGATCTCCAGCATGTCATTCAGATTTAAGTACCCCATGTGTGATGTTAGCTGATTAAAATATGACCATATAGATCATCGTTACAACCACTGTTCTATATTTGCAACAAATCTTGTACAAAGATGGCCAAGTAAGGTGTTTATGGAAAGGTTATGAGTCGCTGAATATAATTCTGCTATTTGTATGCATGTATCATTTTTGTATTTGAAGTTATAAGTATTGGCTCTATAACTGGATTTCAAATGTTTGCTCCTGGGGTAACGCCCACAAGGTAGTTAACCAGCACATCTTAGAGGGACTATTTAAACTGAGTGATCCATCAAAAGAACATTTAACTCAAAATGGAAGACGCCCACCTACCCTGAAGGGACTTTCCTGTGAACGTGCTGTTTGAGGTATAGGTAATGATTTCCTGGTGTGACTAGGCGAAATCATGCATGGACATGTGACTTGTCCATGTGACTCCAGACACCATCTTGTTACTGTAATTTTCCATAGTAAGAACAATGGGATTCCCTCCACATGGCAGAAGGTATAAAAGGCCCTGGAAACACCTCCTTTTTGCCTCTTTCCTGCTCAAACCTCTGGACTAGGGACTTACACTAATGGGAGCATTCTAACCAAGGGACAGAGGTCCTTCCAATGATTTAGAAGCAACCAGAGACTTATCAAGTCAGCAGTTTATACCATCACTGCTACAAGCGTGAACCAAGAACTTTGCACTTATGGTTAGTATTTGACTCCTTTAACCAATTTTAACTCTTACCTTTCTTTCTTTTTACAAACAAACCTTTAGATTTTAGACACTAAAAGACTGGCAACAGCATGATTTTGGGGTATGATAGGAGTTGTATATTGACCTGGGTGTGTGGCTGGTCCTTGGGGATCAGAAGAACCTTTTATTTGGAGGAGACTGGTTTTAGAGATGAGTGGTTCTTTAAGTCTACTGTTTTTGGTGGTGATATAAGGATTGGAATGTCTAAGGAAACTGCTTTTATGACTTGTTAGCCAGTGTGGTAAAACAGAAGTTTACTTTTGTTGCTGGTTTGGTATATCTCATGGGAGAATAACCTCAAGTTTTGGGGGGTGTCCGCCCTATTTCTCAGCAGTTTGTCCTGAATTTGGTATTCTCAGTTGTGACTGACAGAGGCACGGTTACACCATGATAACACAGCTTTTCCCCCTACATTTTGATAGGTATATCAGAAGCAGGAAGCCTGCCAAACAATCAGTGGGGCCACTGGATAATCGAGGTGCTAAGGGAGCATTCACAGAAGACAAGGCCATTGCAGAGAAGCTAAATGAATTGTTCACATCGGTCTTCACTGCAGAGGCTGTGAGGGAGATTCCCACACCTGAACCATTCTTTTTAGGTGACAAATCTGAGGAACTGTCCCAGATTGAGATGTCACAGTGGCAGTTTTGGAACACATTGATAAATTAAACAGCAATAAATCATCAGAACCAAACAGTTTACATTCAAGAGTTCTGAAGGAACTCAGATATGAAATTGGAGAACTTACTGTGATATGTAACCTAGCACTAAATCAGCTCTGTACCAGATGACTGGAGGATAGTGAACATAACACTGATTTTTTTAAAAGGCTCCAGAGACAATCCTGACAATTACAGACTGGTAAGCCTAACTTCAATATTAGGCAAGCTGGTTGAAACTACAGTAAAGAACAGAATGATCAGATGCATAGATGAACACAAAATATTTGGGGAGAGTCAACACTGCTTTGGTAAAGGGAAATCATGCCTCACCAATCTATTAGAATTCTTTGAGCGGGTCAATAAACATGTGGACAAGGGTAATCCAATGAATATAGTGTACTTAGACTTTCAGAAAGCCTTTGACAAGGTCCCTTACCAAAGGCTTCTAAGCAGTCATGGCTTAAGAGGGAAAGTCCTCTCATAGATCAGTAACTGAATAAAAGACAGAAAACAAAGGTTAGGAATAAGTGGTCAGTTTCCACAGTGCAGAGAGGTAAATAGCAGGGTACCCCAATCATCTGTACTAGGACCGGAGCTGTTCAACATATTCATAAACAGTCTTTAAAAAGGGGTAAACAGTGAGATGGCAAAGCTTGCAGGTGATACAAAATTACTCAAGAGAGTTAAGTTCAAAGCTGACTGCAAAGAGTTACAAAGGGATCTCACAAAACTGGGTGACCGGGCAAAAAAATAGCAGATGAAATTCAATGTTGCTAAATCCAAAGTAATGCACATTGGAAAACATTATCCCAACTATACATACAAAAATGATGGGGTCTAAACTAGCTGTTTCCACTCAAGAAGGATCTTGGAGTCTTTGTGGAGAGTTCTCTGAAAGCATCTACTCAATGTGCAGCAGCAATCGAAAAAGCGAACAGAATATTAGGAGCCATTAGGAAAGGGATAGATAATGATAGAAAATATCATAATGCCACTCTATAAATCCATGGTACACACACGCCTTGAATACTGTGTGCAGCTCTGGTCACCCCTTCTCAAAAAAGACAGAGTAGTACTGGAAAAAATACAACGAAGGGCAACAAAAATGATTAGGAGTATGGAAGAGCTTCCATCTGAGGAGAGATTAAAAAGACTGGGACTGTTCAACTGAGAAAAGAGACGACTGTGACACAGGCAGACGGGGAGCCAGCTCAGGCAGAGCCCCCTAGGCCCCAACTGAACAATGACGAATGTATCGCTGGAAACCAGTTTGGCTCACCTGTCTGATCCATTATGGCCATTCTTAGGTGCGTAAGGAGCCAGTCATCCTGTTCCCTAGTGTAATCTGGTGGTCTGCAGCAGACAGCATCTAGTATCCCACTTTGTGCTTTATTGGTTAGGACATTGATCCATTAGACATTCAAGATCCTTTGCTTCTGAACTGTCAGTGACTAGAAAACAGGAAATGCCATTTTGGACAGAGTGCTACTCCCTCTCCCCTATTGCCCACCTGATCCTTCCTACACAGGTTATCTAAATAGCACATACTCAGTAATTTTAGCATTCCAAGCAGGCAAATCTTCCCACCAGGTTTCAGTTATACCAACTAGGCTGAATTTATGAGCATAAATGAGCAATTCCAATTCCTCTTGTTTGTTTCCCAGTCTCCAACCACTGGTGCATAGGCAATTCAATAATTTCTTCTCTTCACATCTGTTGGTGAGGACTTTTGTTCTCAACGTCACAATTTAGTTTTAAATGAGTGCACATTCGTTCCCTCTTTTCACCCTCCATTTTGATTGTTAATCTGATGTCCTGCCGACTAGTCTGGCTAGTCTGTCCCTGAAGAGATTGGTTCCTCTTCCCTGAGATGGACATAATCCAAATCATATAGGCCCCTCTCCTCATAGAAGGTAGCTCATTATTCCACAATACCAAAACCGTCCACCCTACACCATCTACATAGCCAGTGGTTTACTTCCAAAAACTTCAGCCTTCTGTGTTCCTTCATTTATGGGACAGGAAGGATCTTTGAAAAGTTCACTTGGACATTCTTCTCCTTCACACCCCTCACAGTTCCCTGAAGTCATCTATAATTTGTGAGCTACACAGTGAAGCAGCGTTATTAGTGCCCCATCACCACTGGATCATTGCCTGACAACTTCAGAAGCCCGTCTAATGTTAGCGCAAAGCGTCATTTGTGGCTTTGGAAGACAGCTCACCATCCTACCGTCTGCCTGTCCCCTGCAGAACAGCTTGCCCTGTTCTTCTTAATATAGAATATCCAATAAGGATCATCTGACTTCCATGGACAGTTGGGGATCTCTTTGTGACAAACACTGGAGCTAATCAAAGACCCACAGTCACATGGCCCTTACTGAGACACAAGCAAACTGACTTGTCTCACTTGGCCTGTTCAGGGGCCAGCACAGAGAACAAAAACAACAGAGGGACCAAACACACCACTCATCAAGTCCATCAACCTCCAAGGTCAAAATCCACAGATACTCTGTCCAAAACACCCCTGTTGGATGCTCCTGTTGTCTGACCATCTCTATTAAGGATATATGTAGCAGCATTGATTTCCACAGTGTCCTTGCATTGGATGGGGGCTTGGGTCATCTAAGGTCAAAGACTGGCTCAGCCACAGATTGCCTATGTGAGACTGGTCAAGTCACGTCATCCCTCTGTACCTCTGCTCATCAAACGCAAGACGGGGATCCTACATCACAGGGCTGTTGTGAAAATAAATCCATCAGTGAGGTCTGTGCCACTGGGAGCAGGATCGGTCCCCTCTCCCCTCATAGAGTGTAGTCTTCCTTGTTAAAATGTTAAGCATCAGGACAGAAGAAATTAGGGCCAGAGTCTCAGCAAGTATAAAATGAGGATAGCTCATTAGTTTCAGATGAGGTGCTGACCCTAAATCTGGCAGCAGAATACATTTTCTATGCTAAATTTGTAGCAAGGGAAAGGAAATAAAATGACTTTAGAAGCATAATATGACTTTGTACCTCCAGAAAGATTTCTATTTTTTTTTTAAAAAGGAAAACATCAGTGCTACTTGCAAAGTAGGAAGGAAAAATACATCCTTTCCCCACCCACGAGAGCCACTAAGACTGGGTTCTTGGCCAGTGGTTCTGCAGTATCATGTTTTAAAAGAACAAGGCAGGTCTCCATTTACTACCTGTCCTAAACCTCAGGTATTTTAGAAGGAAAATGCTTGTCATGGTTTAACGAGTAAGGTCATTACGTGGAGGTCAAAAGAGAAGGATAGAAGAAGTTTAAGCATCTGAATTTATGGGTTGCTAAGGACGTATAAGACAGAGTTGAGAAAACATGAATGGAAATGAGGACATTGGCTCAGCGGAAACACAGTTACTGCTTGTACCCGGGGGATAACCTCTAAAGAGGTCTCACAAGCTGGCAAAATTACTGCAGTGTAGGCTCCAAGCCAGTCCTCTCATTCCCCTCAATGGGAGTTGGATCAGGCCCTTTGCCCAGAGGCATGATGTTTTTATTACAAAGGTGAATGTGCTCACATGCCTCGGAGGAAACGGGCAGCAGGAGCCAGCAGGAAATCCAGACCTTTGCAAGTGTCAGTGTGGGAGCCAAGTGAAACGAGCGAGAACCAAAGCACTTGGGCATCGCCTTGTTCTAGGCCATGGAGGGAGGGGTGTGTGGAATTTTAGCCAAACGAATGGGTGTAGCAGGAGCACCCCAACTCTGTAGCACCAACAATCACCCTGGCAACCTGCCAAAACGCCAATGGCTGGATTTAATTTGCATATCTATTTACATAAAACTTAAAGCGAACGTGAATCCTCGCTGCCATGGTGTTTGCTTGTCCTCGTATCTCCCCAGATAAGGCAGCTAAAACTCTGGTCAATGGGGTTTGCCCTTAACCCGCAGTGAATGGGGAAGGGAGGCCACAGGCTGTGTTTTACAAGGCTGCAGGCTCTATATGACCTTCAGGCCCATACTAGGAGAACTCCCCGGGAAGAGCTTCCATTGAGCTTTGCACAGCATCCGTAGGACTGGGGAAGCAGGAAGAACCCCACAGGAGTGCCTTGAAGTATTGCTTTCTTTTGAAAAGCACTGAAGAGCCACAAAAGGAGAGCTGGAAATTATGCCCAACAGGGTGCACATTCTGCCCCAGCCCTTGCCACTACCATCCCCAGCTCACCCAGTGAGGACCCACAAGCCCAGTGAGCTCTCTCAGAGGAAGCCAGAGCGATGATGGAGTCATGCCATGGAGATACCCACTTCCATTTGTTCCATTTCCTAGGAATCCATAGGCTTGGTCTTGCAGAAGCAATTAGCATCTGGACCTACGTTCTCTCTCTTCTTCTTGGTCAAGTATCTATTTCTCAATCATATTTCTAATGGACCCATCACCATAGTATCTAGGTGTTTTTAGGGAGAGGAATGGAAAAGAACATTTCACAGCGGTGGTTCTGCTTCCACACTTGAGGACTGCACAAATTTAACTACATTGGTTTTTCTACTCATTTAATTAAATTGGTGCAAAAGCCACGCATAGACAATTCATAGATTCCAAAGCCAGAAGGGACCTCCTATGTAACACAGGCCAGAGAATGTCCCCAAAATAATTTCAAGAGCAGAGCTTTTAGAAGAAAATATCCCATCTTGATTTAAATATTGTCGGTGATGGAAAATCCACCACAACCCTTGGTAAATTATTCTAATGGTTAATTATTCTCGGTATTAAAAATTTATGACATAATTTTAGTCTGAATTTTTCTAGCTTCAACTTCCACTCACCGGATCACTTTACACCCATCTCTGTTAGACTGAAGAGCTCATTGTCAAATATTTGTTCCCCATGTAGATACTTACAGGCTGTAATCCAAACACCCCTTAACCTTCTCTTTGCCAAGCTAAATAGGTTGAGCTCCTCAAATATATCACTATAAGGTGTGTTTTCTAATCCTTTAATCATTCTCATGGCATTTCAAGCCCTTGACCATGCCCCTTACAGATCATGGAGGGGAAACAGAGGAAAAAATGAGAGTGCATGTGGGGAATATAACCAGATCCCAGTTTAAACCCCAGTGGATAGGGTATTGGCCTGGGAAAACTAGGTTGTGTTCTCATCTCTGCCACTGATAAACCTGCTTGACCTCGGGCAAGATACTACACTTCTCTGTGCCTTTGTTTCCCCTGCCCCACTTTGTCTGTCTGTAGATTGGTGCAGGGACTGTCTCTCTGTTTGTACAGTGCCTAACACCATGCAGTGCTGATTCTGGTTGGGGCCTGACATTCTACCACTATATTGCTACTAACAATACTAATCCAGAGGCCTGGAAAGACAATTCAGTTACAGCAGGACTCAGCTTTGTCAACATTAGCGGATGAAATACTCAGTTGCTTTATCTTATAATGCTGGAGAATATTGTAGGTCTGTTTGTTTACAGCGAATAGCTCTGCCAACAGTTACAACTTTGTCTTCCAAATCCTTAATGAAGGAGACCCAGGGCACCTCCACTGACAGAATTATCTTTCTTTGCCCAACATTAGTGCCTTTAACTGTATGGTCCCTAACACAACCCTGGAATGCTTTTAACACACAGGGCTTGCACTAGTTTAACTAAAACCAATTTAGTGAAATGGGTGCAACATTCCAGTGTGGAAGAGCCACCATTGCCAGCAAATAGTCTTTTTCATTCCTCTCCCTAAAAACATTTATGTGCTATAGCAATGGGTCCTTTAGAAATACTGTCAAGAGAGAGACTCATAACCTCTGATTACCACAAGCCAGGAATAGAAGACAAGGATGGATCACTCTAAAATTGCCCTGTTCTGTACACTCTCCCTGAAACTCTGGTATGGCCACTGTCAATAACAGGATACTGGCTTCTATAGACCATTGGTCTGACCCAGTATGGCCATTCTTATATTTTTGTTTTTAACCAGTTGCTCTGAAGTTTCCTCTAACATGACTACACTCTCTAGTGGGAGATAAAGGATGGCCCAGTAGTTAAGGCCCTAGCCTAGGATTTCAAAGACCCCCCTACAGCTCTCTTCTCACCCACAGACTTCCAGCTTGAGTGGCCACTTCAGAGCACTGTCTACTCAGCAGTTTTTAGAGCAGACGCACAAGGCCCGCTAGCCCAGGTCAGTCAGCTTGGACTAGGAGACTGCAGTGGTCTATTTTAAAGAAGCAACTAACTGGTTAAGTGATTCTTAAGGTATGCACATGGGTTAAGAGTTCAGGTGAGCTACTCTATTCCTATTGGCCAGAGCTACACCCCAGAAAGTGTTAGACTACCGGTATCTATTTTGTTTTGCTGCATCCCTACCACAGGGTCAACCATTTCTAACAGCAGCCTTCAGGCAGACACACCTGATATCAAACCAGACCATTTCGGTCCGGTAGGCAGGGTTTAGAACTCCCTGGGGTCATTGCAAGGGGAAAGTTGTTTGTTCAATGGAGGAGAATCAAGTCTAAGTTATTTTCAGCCAGTTTCAGCTAGAAGAATTTTCTTCTGTAAATTAATGTGAGCTGCCAGGGACAATAGAATGGTTTCTCTGATTTGTAAATTAATCTATGTCTGATACAATAATGGGATTTTCCTCTAAGTGCTTTACAAAGGAGGCCAGTACCATTATCCCCCTTTTGCAGATGGGGAAACTGAGGCATGGAGCGGGGAAGTGATTTTCTCACAGTAGGCTAGAGGCAGAGCCAGGAATAGAACCCAAGTCTCTTGGGTCCTTGTTCAGCGATCTATCCACTATGCCACACTGCCTCTACCGCTACTTATTAGCATTAGTTTGAAAATGCAGGTGGCTGCTTGTGCCCCTTCATTATGCAAGCATGGTCAAAGCTTAGCCTTCCCTAGCACTGTGGTGCAGCGACCGCTGGAGCCAGGAGGCTTTATGTCCTAGGTGTAGCCTCTTACAGCCTGATTTTCAAGGTGCTAAGCTCCCACAGCTCCCAAAGAAGACAAGTGGGAGCTCTCACCTCTGGCAAATCAGCACCATAGTGCTTACAGGGGCAGAGGTTCTGAGTCCACCCCACCTGAGAGCTGGGGGATGCTGTCCAGGAGGCATTGAGCATGGGCAGCAGCTCCCTGAGATGGGTGTGACAAGCTGTCTCAAGGCTGATTGACTGGCAGCTGGTGAAACTGCACACACTGTCCTTGCTGACTGTTCCAAACCAGAGCTGTCACTAAGGAAAGAAAGAGGAGATGCTTCTGAGGCATACAGAGCCCCCCCCCCCCACACACACACACACTGGTTGTAACAGAAAAAGAATCATGGTTCCTTCCCTCCCGCCCCAGGTTTTTGCACAGAGGGGACCAAGGACCAGCAGCGAGCTGCTTAGTGGGTGGATGGAAGGTTGGGGACTTTACATGCAGAGCCTCACTTATCCCTGAGCAGCTCTGCTCATTACATCCACAGAACAAGTTTTCCCACCCTTCCCTTTCCTTCCCAATTGTCCTCAGGGCTGTGTGGGTCCAATCCCAATTCAGAGTTGTGCTGGAGACCCTGGCACCTGCTCCTGCTTCACTTGTGTGCTTTATGATGTCACCAAACCCCCTTGCTGGAATGGTAGCCCAGTGACTCCCAGTCATCCCACACAGGGCAGAAGGCTCTGACATCATCATAGACATGAAGGACTCGACTCCACAAGTCCTGAGTGCCCACTGCCCCCAAAAACTCAGGAAAGACTAGGCCCTTCAACCAAACCACAACATCCCGCCCCCCCACCCCCGATGGTGAGGATCTTGTCGAAACACATAGTGACATGAGCACGCCTATGGGAAGACCCTGGAAGAGCTCACCTGATGAAGGGTTGGCAATGGTAGACCTGTAGGGCTAGAATTTGGTTCTAAGGAAATCCCTAAACAAGGGGTGATGCCTAAAGTTGCATGGGCCTAGAAGTAACCCCCAGGAGATCTAGTTCCTCAGCACCATAGCACCCCTCTTGCCCCATGGGGGAAGTAAGTTACTGCAGCCCTTGAGAAGGCACAACTTATTACAACCCCCAAAAATGTCTGGTTACTAGTCTGGCCAGCAAGTATGGCAGCGCAGCCAAAGCTCTGTCTGCTCCCACCACTCTTTGCTCCCTCTCTCCCCGCTTGCTCAAAGGGGAGGTGGAATATTCAAAGCGCAGAGGCAAGACCAGGGCCCAAGATCTGAGTAGATTGAGTGAGGGAATGGGAGCCTGCTTGGATGAGAAAAGCAAGGGCACAATCTCCTTTATCTCTTACCAACCTTGCTCAGACTGAAACCCATAGAACTGCCCACAAAAGAAGGTAGATACAACATAATGGGATGTAAGCAAAGGTGGTAGGAGAAAGTGGCCCTTTGTCTGAACCAGGCGAAGAATCTAAGAGTTCCATGCTCCACTCATTAGACATGTTTGCATTCCTGTAAGTCTAGTGACATGTGTGACATATACATTTATGCGGACTGCGGGTTTGCAATCTGATATTTGGGATTTTTTTCCCTTAGCATCTGGTAAGAAATGTTTAGAAAGGAAACCTGCAATATATAATAGCCAAGAGCATAAAGCCAAAACCACTGTACACAACCCCCAAGCCACAATGCTAGGCTGACAGATTTGCAGCTGTAACATACTTGTGAATAAAGAAATACAGGTAGATTCCACTCTCTCATTGGCCTCCCCTCAATTGCATTGGCCTCCTCTTCAGAAGGTAGCTGCACATGGTAGTGGATAGGGAACTGGGCTTAGCATCAGTTGGGCTTCTTCTTGACTCCAACAATGACCTGTTGTGTGACCTTGGTCAGTCTGTGTCCCTTTCTTTGTCTTGCTTATTTTGTCTGAACGGTCTCTTAGTAAATGTTTATACAGGATCTAATACAATGGGATTCTGACCTTGGTTGGGTCCACTAACACTATGTAATATAGCTAATAAACAGCATCTATTCCTACTCCTGCTCCAAATTGCATGTCCACTATGCAGTGTCAATGAGGGCTGAGCCCTAGCACACTCCTTAGTCACTCCAGACATACCCCTTTCCTCAGCTTTCTACTCAGGAGGCACATAAGTTTGACTACAACCAGAAAAAGGCAGGCAGGTGGTTAGGGCTTTAGCGTAGAACTTGGCAGATGGATCCAGGGTGAAGTCCATGCTTTCCTACAGGCTTACAATGTGACTAGAGGACCAGATTTTCAAAGATATTTAGATACAGATTGTAATTAGTGGAATATTCAAAAGGCACCTTTCTGTATCATTTAAGCACCTTTCTGCATCATTAAGTGCCTAAATACCTTTGAAAATCTGTCATAGAATATCAGGGCTGGAAGGGACCTTAGGAGGTATAAGAGAGATAAGTTGTGAGCAAGCCACAGCCACATGTGGAATTAACTGTACTCCAGTGGGTAGCCAACACCTGCACTGTAAGTGATGGGCAAGTTATTTTCTCCAGGGATACACACGTAGTTACCTTGTGCATCCCTCCACTCCCCCCCACCCCATATTGAGCCTTCTATTCGGAAGAGCATCCTTGTGATAAGAAGAACATAAGAGATGTATGTTGCCTTCAGTAATGTAGGGATCTCATTGTGTGACAATAAACCTGCACAATCCCCACTGCCCTTTTGAGCAATTAGACGCAGTTGTATGTGGATGGGAATACACATCCTCGTAGGAGGAATTTCATTGGGACTTTCACTTGCACAGCATCTCTCAGGATCTGACCCAGCAGTAGTTTTGCTTGAGGAAGGAAGTCAGGATTTGGCTCCACCATGAATACAGAGCAGGTGAATGTGTCACAGCCCTAATACCATATAGGCCAAACTGTAGAGTCCGCACAGAGTCCTTACTCTAGCAGAACGCTCGTTGAAATTGATAGGAATGCCATCATTGCTTTCAGTGGGAGCCGCAGGAGCTCAGCCCTCTGAAAATCCGATTTGTTATTTTGGCACTTAAATACAGAGTTAGGTGCCTAACATGAGGCACTGATGTGCAAAGGGCCCGATTCTGCTGCCCTTACTTAAGTTGAGTAGCACCTTACTATGCGAGCAGACTCATTATTGTCAGTAGGGCCACTCAAGGAGTAAGAAGAACAGGAGTACTTGTGGCACCTTAGAGACTAACAAATTTATTTGAGCATAAGCTTTCGTGGGCTACAGCCCACTTCATTGGATGCATAGAACGGAACATTGTATACACACACACACACACACACACACACAGAACATGAAAAAGTGGAGTAAGAGGCTAATTAAGATGAGCTATTATCAGCAGGAGAAAAAAAAAGACTTTTGTAGTGATATAAGCCATCATGTGCCAGCAATGCCCCCCTGCCATGTACATTGGCCAAACCAGACAGTCTCTATGCAAAAGAATAAATGGACACAAATCTGACATCAGGAATCATAACATTCAGAAACCGGTAGGAGAACACTTCAACCTCTCTGGCCACTCAGTAACAGACTTAAAGGTGGCAATTTTGCAACAGAAAAGCTTCAAAAACAGACTCCAATGAGAAACTGCTGAGCTTGAATTAATATGCAAACTAGATATCATTAACTTGGGTTTGAATAGAGACCGGGAGTGGCTGGGTCATTACACATATTTGATCTATTTCCCCATGTTAAGTATCGTCACACCTTCTTGTCAACTGTCTAAATGGGCCATCTTGATTATCACTACAAAAGTTTTTTTCTCCTGCTGATAATAGCTCATCTTAATTAATTAGCCTCTCACTCCACTTTTTCATGTTCTCTGTATATATATCTTCTTACAATGTTCCATTCTATGCATCCGATGATGCGGGCTGTAGGTCACAAAAGCTTATGCTCAAATAAATTGGTTAGTCTCTAAGGTGCCACAAGTCCTCCTGTTCTTTTTGCGGATACAGACTAACACAGCTGCTACTCTGAAGCCTGTCAAGGAGTAAGGTTCTTCTCAACGTGAATATATGCAACAGAATCGGACCCTAGATGTTGGCCCTACTGCCAAGCTCCTTTCTTAGGTGGGCTTCCCACTGACTTCACCAGGAGCATTGTCCGAGTACGAAGTAAAGGCTTCAGCTCTGCACACAGCTGAGGCACCATTCTATGCCCAGTGAATCTAGAACATCATCTTCATTCACTATGAGAGCAAGGTCAGGTCTTTACAGCCTGGCAAGAATTAGAACAAACCTGCCTGTAAAGGGGTCCCACTCACCGCAGCTGAGCCTTCTTGTGACTAGGTCTGGGAAGCAGCTCTACATGCTGGATGCCCTCTTCTATCAGTTACTCACGCTCTGACCCCTCTCTCTGTCTCTGAGACACAGGGTGTTTCCTCTTCATGACTCAGCCCTCTGGCCAGGTTGCTATGCAGTCCCCTGCCCTTCTGGGGTAACAAAGTCCCACCAGACAAGATGTCTGGATGCCACTTTAGATGGTTTTCCAGTCCACATCTCCCACTCCTGTGTCACCTTCCCGGTGGCTGGTAGGGGAAACCCAGGCCTTTCCACTACTCCAGGTCCCAGCCCAGAGGCCCTATGACTTGCCATTCATACCCTGTTGCTGCTCCCTGGATTCCTTCCTACCCCATATCTCTATCTCCTTGCCTATCTCTGGTTTACCCCTAGAGATTCCCCTGTACCCCATAGCTACTTCATCCTGCTCAGCCTCTTGCTGGACTCCACAGTCCAGGGCAGTACCCGAAGGCTTACTCTTCTCCTAGATCGCCTCCTTATCCCCAGACAACTCACTTTCCATCTACGGAATTATTTCAGACCTCCTCCCTGCTGCCCCCTTCTACTGCCAGCTCCCTGGTTTTACAGGGCTGTCCCAGCTCTTCCCCAGCTGGGTTCCATTCTCAGTTAACTCTGGTCCTCCCCCTCTCAGGTGAGGCCAGGTGACCTAATTGGCCTCAAGGCTGGTGTGGGATGCACACACCCATCGCACTGCCCCGTTCACTTTCTTTCTTTCTTATGTTTGAATCTATTGCCTTTACTCCTTCAAAAAACCCTGTAAGGTGTAGTTACTTTTCTTAAAGAAGGGGAAAGCACAGTTAATTTTCCAAACAGCTTGATATGGTGGTAAGGATGTATACTCTAAACATCATTAGAAGACTTTGCATCATAAAGCTTCGCCATGTGTTCTCTATAAAAAACAAACATCCTTTAGCCATGTTCACGCTGCTAGCTTCCAGTTATGGGCCTGTTTGAAAAGCTCTCATTATAAATGCTCTTTGTCCCAACCACACTTCTTGTGTCAGTGTTTTTATAATGGCCCTTTTGGACTTATTTAGCCAGAGAACCTTGCAGTCTTTCCTTATTATGTGTCCTTATAGGACGCCCAGCTCCCACGGTTAGTCAGTGAATGTATCCACACTATTAGCCCCACTTGTCTATAATAGCAACCAAATGTCTTCAGATATTCAAGCACCATTTTATTTGTACTGCCCTGGCAATGAGCCTTTACATGTTAACTTTTGGCCTTGCTGGGTAACCTCTTATTTGAAAGTGACTTAATTGACTTTACCAGGCTTTGACCATTTTTCATTTCTTCCTAAAGGGCTCATTATTAGAGATGGATATCTATTAATTGGATTACTCTCTCTCTCTCTCATGCACACACATACACCTCCTTTATCCTCCCTCACTGTTCATATTACCAGTCCATACTCATATTCATGGCTTCACAGGGTTTACTAAACATTGATGGTAATGACACAAATAGATACAGGGTTTTCATTTAATAATTAAGTCTTAGGTGTTAAAAGGGAAAGAAAGAAATGTTAAAATAATCAACCACTTAGGGAAGAGCTGTTAAAAACATAATTGCAAAATAAATGGACATGATCAGAATTAAGATAATGGACCTGATTCATAACTGTGTTAGTCCAATTTCATGCTGGTGTAATTAATTTCAATGGAATCAGAGTCTTTCAAATGGGTGTAATGCAGTAGTTAATTGGGTCCATATTTTCTCTTTGCCTTTTGGAAAAGGTGGGCTCATTATCACTTATAAAAGGGGGAAAGAATTATTTTAGATTTGATTGACCTACAATGCTACAATCTTTAGGACAGATAGACAGATGTATGTGCTAAAATACAGTGGGCCAGATCCTCAGCTGGAGTACATCTATGAAGGTCTGTTGATGTCAATGGATCTATCTTGATTCACGTCAGCTGAGGAGCTGATCTGATAAATGTAAGTGTTGTGTCTGGGTTTGTTTAAATCCTATGACCCGTAATTCATGAAGGGACTTAGAATGTCAAATGTGTAGATGTGTTCTAGTCCTGTTGGTCCCAGGATATTAAAGAGACAAGATATTACCTCATCCACCTTGTCTCTCTAAACGTGCATGAGTTTGCTCTGTAGCTAAACCCCACTGTTCTTCTTCTAACTGCTGAGAAATTACGTGTGGCTTCTTTGTACCCATTTCTGTTTTAAATACCAAAATGGCTATCCCCAAAATGAGAAGTGGTAACACCTATTATATCATCTTCATTTCCCCGCCAAGACAGGATCTTTGTCTTTATTCTTCTTTTACTAGTGCCTTTTCTAATCTATGTTCAAATGCCCAAGCAATAGGGTTTGCCAACACTTTCCTATGGAGGCTATTCCTCACTCTAATAGAACTCACTGTCAGGAAAAGTTTCCTGCTATTCATCTTCAGTGTTCTCGTGCTTAGTTTTATCCCATGCCTTTTATTCTCATCCTCAATAATGCCTGTTTATCTGCCTTATACAGACCCCCTTTCCCATAGCCACTCCCCTCTGAAGTAAGGAGGTGCTATTTTCCCCATTGTACAGATGAGACACAGAGAAGCCATGATGCTTGGCCAAGAAGTATGGGGAGAGCTGGGACTTAAAATCAGGTCTGTCTACTCCTAAGCCATGTCTACACTACATGAGCATCTCCCACCAGCATAGCTACCGCTGCTGGTTGGGGGTTATATAATTATGTCAGGAGAGCATTGGCACAGCTGTGCTACTGTAAGGTCTCTAGTGTAGGCATATATATAATGCAAGGGTGGGAGCATTATCTTCCTGCTCCATACTTTGTAACCCTGTGGGTACAGCTCATAGCTGTGTTGCCTCTTTGTGTTTCTGCAGACATTTTGCACCACAAACGCAAGTCTAATTTGCTGTCCACTGCCTTTTCAGCCTCTGGGCCTGATCCTCAATGTCACTGGGCCCCAGTTGAAAATCTGTGTTGTGGGTGATTTTCTCCCAGCTTATTAGCCTACTATTTTTCTAATTTGAGTCTAATATATCATTTTCTACCAATATTTCTACTCTTTCTAGGTCTCTTTCCCTTATTTCCAAGTCCTTGCAGTTGTGCACAACTCCTCCCAGCTAGGAAGCATCTGCCAGTTTTATTAATGAGCTGCATACTCCTTTCACTAGATCATTAATGAAAATATTAGCTAAGACCTGACCAAAGATCCTTGCAAAACCCCACGAGATGCCTCCCACAAACATAATGCTTGGCTTACAGTCCTTTAGCCGGTTTTCAATCCACAGGATAGTGTTGGTATTAGGTGACAACAAGAAGTCCCAGCCAAGATCAGGGCCCCTTCTGACTGCACACACACATTATTAATTAATGAATCATTCATTATTATTATTAGAAGTCTTAAATGTTAAAATATCTTAAATAGATGTGTGTGTGTGGATGGGTGTATATAGATACAGATGTGTATACACATATACCTGTATATGTGTGGGGTGTTTGTGCGTGTGTTAAACACTAGGAAGATGTACATGTGTATCAGACTTAAGACTTAAGGCCTCTGTTCTTGTTCTAGGAGGAGACCTGTCCTAGTTATTCATAGATAGAGATGAATGACTGCACATAAAACACACTCATATACTATCTTGTGTGTGTGTGTATGTCTCGAATGTCTAGGACAGGTCTCTGCACAAGAAAAACAAAGGCATCTCAGTGTGAGTAACTTTCAGAGCAGGGCATTTTTCGAATTTCCCCCACCACCCAAACCCAGCAACGCTGCTTACAGACTCTGCTATTAAACCCAGGCGAAAACAAACAGGCATTCTCGGGGGGGGCGTGGGGGAAAAAGAAGAAAGTTCCTATTGAAAAAGAAGTTTCTGGCTATGTTGGTTTTATTGGCCTGGTGGAACCCTACAGATTAACAACCAGCAGCAGCAACCCACCCCCCAAGCCCGGACCTAAGAAATCCAGTAGAAGGTGTGACTTCAAATGTGGTGGTAGGGATAAAGAGAAAGGAAGCCGGAATGTAGGCATTTGTGTGATGTGATTGTTACCAGAAATACCTCGACATCTCCCGGCTGTCCCGGAACGGCGGCCAGTGGTCCCGTGGAGCTCAGAACTAAGGTGCTGACCGCGGAGGAGAGACACACTCTGATACCTTATCAGCAAAACTCATTGGGTCCCCTAGTAGTTACAACCGGAAACGGGGCCAGTGGCCAAATGAACCGGCTGTCAGGGGAAGTGCAGTGCCAGTACTTATCATCCATGAGCCCTCTGCCCTGGGGCCGACTCCCTGCTCAGCAACACTGTCTCTAAGGTAATGTTGGCCCGCTTGGGCCCTTGATCCTTTCCAAAGCAGAGGCCGGGGGTGGTTACCTGAGCGGCTGGCGATGAGCGAGGGGTCTTCGGCAGGGGAGGGACAGGGTGAAATAACCCCAGCTGTAGGGAGAGATGGGAACTGGTTGTGAATCCCCCCTAGCGAGGCCACTGAGCGCGCCGCTTTCAGTGCGGTGTTTGTGTGTGCCTAGCTGCTTGCCAATGTTGTGTGCGCGTTTGGGTGGCGATATCTAGAGGCCGGCTTGTGTGCCTCTGAATACGCTTTGGGGGCGTGGATGCGTTTGTGTATTCGTGTGTCGGGAGTGGGTTTCTGTCTCGTCTCTGTGTGTAGCTGTCTGTTTGCTCACATGTGTGTGTGGATCTGAGTGTGCAGGGCAAAAGGTGACCTGGTAAAGGTCCCATATTTGCTTCCCGAATGTATTGTTATTAATGTGTTCAACGAAGCGATTCGGAGCTCACAGGTCAGGGGAGAGAAAACCAATACATTTGTCCTTGTTTTTATTTAAATGATTCCATTTACAAGGGGGGGGGAGAGCAGGATAATCTGCAACAGGTGTTTTGATTCAGGGCTACTCCTTGAAAGACGAATATCACAAGTTGCGCGCTGTTTTCTTTCTTTCTTTTTTTCTTTTTCACCCCTGGATGCCAAAAAACCCCTGATATTGTGAATTGTTTAGCGTCTGACGGAATTCACCAAGGAAAATCCATTTCCCGCTTAATACACAATAAGTGGGATCGGTCATCCGGTGTTATAAGCATTGTAATAATAAAACAGGTGCAAAAATAAAAAAGATTCCGTTCCATGGAGTGAATTTACAAACCTAGCTGCCTGTCTGCGCTGGTGTATGGGGTGACTGTGGAGGACCTGCCTTTCATGGCTGTTATACTTCTGAAGATTGAAAGAAACCGTCTGAGTGGGGCAAGGTTGGCCCACGAAAGCGGGGGGGAGGGGGGGATGAAAGTCCTCAATGGGAATTCCAGAGGCTTTGGGATAAGAAGCAGCAGGCTGGGTCTTACAGGCTTGAAGCACACGGTACTGCTGAGGATCGCAGTTTGAGTGGGCAGAAGTTTGCTTTCCTAGCCAAAGCTTCACGTTCCTGACATACACATTCTTCTTCCTCGGTTGTCCTAAACTTGAGGGCAGCGGGACTGTTGGGTTGGTCCAGAGTCCTGGTACTGAGGGGCAGGTTGGTGGATGTGGGGGACATGCAGGTAGAACCAATGCTGCAGTCTGCTGTCTTAGGGAAGCGGTCCATTGCTAATGTCATCTAGACAGAAATTACAGAGAGGAAGAATGTCAGGGCCAACACTTGCACATAAAGCAGAAGTCTCTCGCAGGAATAACATTTGGAGTATACTAGCCAGACAGTGATCAAATATTTTCAGGGAGGTTTGGACTATATCCATGAAGTTCTATGTTTGCTTCTGTGAATGTCTAATACATATGACAACATGCAAAAGTATATTTTCTGAAAATAATGAAAGCCATTATTCATATAACCATGGGCCCAGGCCTGCGATTCCCACTATGTCAATCAATCAATCAATCAAATCAAATCAGCAGGGAGGAACTATGCCTGAGTGAGGATAGTAGAAATGGGCCATGCTTTGCACAGGTATATAGAAATATAAACATATGGGTTCAATTGAATATGAAATGTATGCAACAGATGTAGGTATGCTTAGAGATTAACTTTAAATAATCAAGACAATGCTCACAGATGGTGCTCAATCTAAGACAAAAATAATATAAACCTTCACTTTAGAAAGGCACAGTGGTATTGAATAGGCTTGTGAATATGGATGGAGAAATTAGGTGTGTGATATACACAGGATATGTGTGTGTACCCACAGAAGTACAGTAATTACACTGGGAGAAAATAGTTGTACATTGCGTTGATGTTCAAGTGTATTTATTTTGCGTACCAATCGATGTAACGACATATTAATGCGCTAAAGGCATGGGGCAATGTTTTCGAAAGCGCCTAAGTGGCAAGTCCCGTTTCTTTCTATGAGACCTCGACTTTTAAGTGTCTGAGTCACTTCTGAAAATTGTACCCAATATCTGAGAACTCAAGGGCCCAATCCTGCAAACGCATGGGAGTCACTTTGAGTGTCCCTGTGAGCAAGCCCACGGGTGTCGCTGATTATATATACTCGTGTGCATCGGTATTTTCAGGATCGGGCCCTCCTTTTGTTTGTTTGTTTGTTTTTGCTTTAGATTTTCAAAACCCAAACATATTTTTAAAAATCGCTGTACAGCTGTAGAGGCGACCAGTATATTTCTGAAACCCTTGCCGGTCTCCTGTACCCTTCTCTTCATCTTTCTCACAGTTCAGACTGAGCAGCACCCTAGAAAACCGGGGGAATTTAAAAAACCATTTTTAACATTCGATGCTACGTTTAATGAATGAAACCTGCTTCTTTGTTTTTTGTCGCTTTGCTGGGAAGTTTGGGTCAAAGCTTTTATTTTGTGTGTGTACGAAGCCGTTGTAACAAATCGGCACCCTCCTGATTTTGAAGCAGCGGAAAGGAAACCAGGAGTGATCGCCTTCAACCTAATTTGGAGAGAAAGCCCTGTGAAAACTCTTCAGACACTCAGACCCACAAGGGATCTGAACGGGGAAAGGCACAGTCAGGACTTCTCTGCGAGGCGAGCAAGTGCATTGCAAGAGCTCACCGACACAGATGATGTATGTGGTTTAGATTATGGAAGACAGAAAGAAAAGAAAAGAAAAGAAAAGAAAAGAAAAGAAAAGAAAAGAAAAGAAAAGAAACTTGTTCTCCTTCTGTAAAGCAGAAGGGATTAATTTCCTTAAAATCAGATAGATAGATATATAGATTAGATGGTTTTGCTCTTGTGATTAAGTAACATAATTTATCATTAGAAAGAAACTGAATTAATTGAGGGAATAAAATGATGAATTTTTTAAATATTGTGTGTGACCAGTGGCCTGGTTTGCTCATTCGTGCTCTAACTGAGAAGCCAAATACGATAATCAAAACAGGCAGGTAAGTATCTCCTTTGGACCTCTTCAGAAATAAGGGAGTCGAGTTTATTCCTGCAGTAACCTAACGGGCATACACCCAAACACTAAGATCAAACCCAGACTTGAATGTACCAAGGAAATCTGTAATCCCGACTTGCTAAGTGAAGAAATCATTCGTCAAAGTTACTTCGAACTCGAATTTGTAAAGCGTTCCTTAGAACTCTTCTTCCTTTCTGTGTGATAGCCGTGGAAATAAAGTCTCCCTCCTTCCCCAGCACACACACACTTGTCAGATAAATCTTTGTGTTTCTATCCTTCTAAAGGATTCCAGGTTTGGCGTGAGGGAGAAGTAAATGTAATTTCAAAAGACGATTTATACAGCCCAAACAATGGAAACCATAACACGAGATGACTTTAGAAAGTTGTCGGGAGGGATTTAGGGACCACAAACACATTTTTTCGTAACCATACAATATGGAAACTCTTAAAGAGCTGTATCTGCAGACATCTTGCAATGACTGGTCTTCCTTGTCATCTAGAGGAGAAAGGGTAAAATATATTAACTGAAGACACAATCTAAAATTACTTATACATTTTAAACATGCTGGCAGAGGTAACTGCCTGAAAGATTTCCTTCTTCTGGGGTAAATTAGTTCAAGCCGTTTCGCAAGGATCTGTGTGTGTGTGTGTTAGTTTTATAAACATTTTAATTTCAAGCAAAAGAAAATCCTTCCCACAAGTGCAAGAATTCAGATTATTTCAAGAAGAACATGCCGGAGTAATCATATGACATATAGATAGACCCGATCCTGCAAGCATGTGGACCCGTGAGAAAAAAGTATTCACCTGAGTAACTTTACTTACACGTGCAAGAACTGTTCCCAAGGCAGAGTTACACACTCACACACACCCCACTGGTGCACGTGAAGGTTGTGCGTGAGTGTGTACACATATACATATTAGCTACCATGATATGCATGCCATATGGTTATATGTTACATGCGTGTGTCCAAAATTCACCAAATGTAGTTTTTCTCCGCAAACAAATATTCTATCCAAGACAACTTTGCCCAAGACAAACAAAAATACATGCTCGTTTGAAAACTGCCCTCTATAAACAACTAACTGCACTATAATAGTACTTCAACTAGTAGATCTGAATTTTCAAATACCTTTTCCCATTAATGCTCTTAAAGACTTTTTTATTGGAATTTCCAGTAGAGAACAGTTTAAGGAGCAATTGCTGAGCTTCTGCCTCTTTTAATATATCCAAAAATTCCCCAGAGTCTCCTAGAAAATACTTTGCGCGAAAGTGAACGGAAAGCCCCTGTTTTGTCCCCAGAACAAAACACTGCACCGGCACGTGTGCAGGGCCCCGTAATGCAGCGTATAAGGACATTTTGATCACTTTATGAAATCATAATTATTAGAGTAACGCATCCACAGTGACAGATGGAGGCTAAGGCACGGACAGAAAGTGTTATCATCCTGTACCAAACTTTGGGGCTTATATAAACTGGTCCCGAACTAAGAGCGACTGGAAGACGTGACTAAGGCGTTGTTAGATACAAAAAAGATGGGCCACACTAGATTTCCTTACTTAGGGGCCGATCCTGAGCCTATTGAAGTCAGCCACAAAGCCCGCATTGACTTCAGAGGCGCCAGCAGCATGAGTGACCCCATGAGTTCCATGGGGCTATTCCTGTGCGTAAAAACAGCCTGATCCAAAAACCCACTGAAATCCATGGGTGTCTTTCCACTGAATTCAATGGGCCTTGGATCAGGCGTGTCAGGATCGGGCTCTGGCTTTGTCAGCTTTATCCCTGCCCTACACCTCCATTTAACCCTTTTCAATTGCCAGCATGTATATACGAAAATCTCCCCCCGGTTGGTCTTCGAACTGCTTGGCATTGAACAACAAGAGGATTTTTTTAAACCTCTTTCAAGCTGAATTTATGTTGGTGTGATGAAATGCCCCTCTGTGTTTAACATTTCCAATGATCATTTGTTTCATTTGCTCCGTTGGCCCTTTATGAGAGCGCCTTTCGCCCGGGCATGTTGATCAGCCTCACTTACGTAATATTTTCTTTGGGATAGATTCACTCAGCCTAGGACCTATCAATGATTTCCTCACAGCTTCGTTGCACACCAGCTGCCTTGTTATCTGACCTTGCCCGAAAGCTTGTGATGGGAGAAAATGTTTGTTTTTTCTAGGGAGGGGGGAAAAAAAACACAACCGCATATTGAGTTGAAACAGTAAAGAAAACCCGACTGAAGGGTCCCTAGCAAGCAGGGCGTGTAAGTGTCCCTGAGAGATGAGCGTGATTAAAAGGGGCTGTAATAGTGTTAAGAGGATCTGAGTCGTGTTTGAAGGATCGGGCCCAGATGCGTGCCAGGTTTCCTTTGAGAGATCTCTGCAACAACTCCAACCAGCTTTTATAGCAGCAGGAGACCCGTGTACTGTACAAAGCACCTCACTCCCCCATCCCCAACAAGGAGAGTAAGACCTCCACAGATTTCTATACAGCCCTTCCTCACTCCAAGCGGCCCCATTAATTCTCTCTTCAGGGGAGGGATTAGCCCCTACTCACTGTAAGGCTGGCAAAACGGAGGCTCTCAAATAACCAACTGAACCTTAGCCTCTTCCTGGAGTGAGATCAACCAGGGGCCCTATCCTGCCTTCCTAGCGCAAGGATCTACCTGGGTGGGCTGAGTCGTGCGCTCCATTTTGGTCAGTTCCACCCTGTTTGCGCTCTTCTATCTGCTACGCTGTGGGCTGGCAGAATGAAGAGAATCTGTCTTTACAATTCCCCAGGAGAGTGTGGATACATATATATTTAAATGTGCCCCCTCTGGCTTGTCTTCTAAGCATCTAATTCTACCAGAGCCCAGCTACCATCAGGCCCCTCTGGAAGGTATATTTGGGGCGGAGGGAGGGAGAGATAACTTTACTATAAGTTTTATCAGGATCTTACATCGTAAACACGCTGCCAGAGCTGGCTTCTATTTGCAGACATTCGGGGGTGTCTTTCTTCTATTTCTTGTGTCTGAAGATTGTTTCACCACCACTCCCCCCTGGCGTATAAAATCTCCGAGCGCAGCTATTTCACTTATTGCAAACCAAAGGTGCAGCTCCAAAGGGCACCTACACTGCACCCGATCCGGCAAATGTTTTCCCAAGCAAAAGGCTCTTCGACCTATTGACTTATGGCCCAGTGCAGGTATCAGGTATTTCGCGTTGCCGAAAGAGCTGCGTCTCATCGCGGCCTTATTCCAAACTCCGCGGGGGCGCTTGTTTAAAAGCTTCGCGCTGCCGCTGAAGAGGGCAGGAGAGAGAAACCTTGCAAAGAGCAGAAAAGTGTGTGCCGAGAATCCCAAACATCGGCGTGAGGAGGTTCAGGGGAAATGCGTGGGGAGCCTGCAGGGGTCTGTCCCGCTCTGGTGCCCCATGGAGACGCACAATGGATCCTTGATGGTATTCCCCCCCCCCCCGCGCCCGCCCCAGGTTTGTCAAAACGTGCAGCGAGAGCTACACAGGCTGGATTAGTATAGATAGGAGGTACACACATAGATCCGGCCCCCTTCCACCACGCTCGCACACCTATGCTTTCGTGCCACACACACAGAGTCACATGTAGACACACATCTGTGAGGACTCACAAGCATTGACAGCAACCACACAACCACTCGATTGGACACGTGCACGTTCCCACGCTCTTTGCACACTCACATCGCGTCTCCAGGAAGCCCTTTGGGAGCAGGGATGGACGGTGTCTTCTCACGGGATTGTACAGCGCCTGGCACAATGGGGCCCAGTGCTGCATTTAGGCTCTGCAGCAACACAAATAATAACGAACTATATCCCATGTTTCATCGACAACGTTCCCCCATGTGTGTGGGATGTGCTTTTAACTAAGCAAAATGTAAAAGTTACAACCACCTGTTAAAATAGCCCCTCCTCCAGCCATTATTGTATTGCGTAAACGTGAGCGCTGGGCCAGATCTTGCTCTATTATATCGGTGCAAATAGGACGTGCTCCGGATTTACGCCGCTGTTCTGGAAAATTGAATTGGGCCCATGGTGTCCTAAGCAGCCATAACAGGATTTGACGTCCTTTGGTAGCTGCCTTTCAGGACATTCGGTGCCAGGGCTGGGCTAGACATGGGATAGCTCTAGTGGGGATGTCTTATCAGCATCTGGACTGCGCTCAAGTCTGCGGAACAGAGCAACAGACAATCACAGCCGCCGTGTAGGGTTACGAGTTCGGGCTCTCTGCTCTCCCCAATAAAAACTTCTCTTCCTCTCCCGTAAAATGCCTGTTTCAGACAAACCAACACCACCACAATTTCCCTTGTACCTTTCAGTTTAGCTATTCACGTTTTACCCTCTGGCTACACAACCAGAGAGGCTAAGTGAAATATCTGATTGACAGGCTAGATAGTTAGTGGGCTTCCAGGCTTTCTGTAATCATATTAATTCTCAGTTTAACGAGTCCGAATCATAGCACAGAGATTTTCGACTCCGAAGAGCACGGCTGAAGATTAATCAATTTGAGATACGTCTTTATGGGGGAAATGTGCCTTTGTACGTGCTATTAAGTGCGTGAGCCCCTATGTATGGGGGTCGCTTATTTCAGCGTGAACATTAATATTCCCTTGAGCCAGGCTGTGGGTTAATAGAATACATTGATTTATAAACAATGCCGGTTGAATGGCTCGATAGCGCAGTGCTTACTTCAATTAATCACCCATTGATTTAATTGGGGCAATCTCCTGCAGGAGGACCCAAGGAGCGGGCGTCAATAAGAATTGTTTTGCAATCTATTTGCATCCGCATTATAAACCTTTGTCACCCTTCCCTGAAGGTTGTTTTCTTTTTCTTTAAATGAGTACATGGGTTGAAACAACATTAGACTTGCCGCACAAATTGACCAACGCCAAGAAATTCAGTGTTAAGACTTTCGACTTTGCCTACCGGTCTTTCCAGGGACAAAAATGTGTTGGTGAGTTGCAAGTTTCGGAGTTAATTTGAATTTCCTCTCTTCTGTGCGGTTGTATCTCAAGCATTTTTATGTGCAGACAGCCATACACACTGACACACACACACATTCAAACACACATACACACACACACATTATTGTCTGTAATCGGGTGATCTGGCTTTATTAAAGTATTGGCTGTATTCTTTCAAACCTGTCATATATATGGATATCACACGTGCCACTCGTAAGCTTTTACTAGCGGTAGGTCATTTGATCACAAATACAGTATTTTGTGAGTGTCTGTCCATATATAAATGCGTGTGTGTGTATGTGTGTGATCTTAGTGCAGAAATAAAGCCCCTAATGGATGGTTGTGGTGCTGTTAGTTAGTTAGTTAGTTAGTTTTTGTGCGGTTTTTGGTTGTCGGCGTTTTGGGTGGGGTGTGTGTGTTGTTGTTTGTCCTTTGAAAATAAAAGCACACCAGGCTCCAGGAAAGTGGGAAGCCTGTGTCAATTTCCTTGAGCAGCTTTGGCACTTTAAAATGTGGAGACTTAATTAAACATCTACACTAACAGTTGTATTATAAAAAGGCATCCGTAACCCAGGTCAGTTTCTTTGGGGAGTCCCACTAGATCTTCTGTTTTAATTTCCCAAGCTCACCCAACAGCTTCTCAAAACGAGATTATAAATAAAGCCGGGCTGCAAACGGCAGGGAATGAGGAGACATGTTTATTTTTCAATCATTGTTGGCTCCTCTCCATTCGGTGATTTTACTGCTGCAGCTTTAAGCCCATTATTTATTCTGATTCTCTGGCGGTGCCTTATGCAAGCTCTCGGGCTCTGCGATTTGTCTCTATCCCGGGTCCCAGAGCAGTGAAATTACAGGGCATAATAGAAATGTGCAAATTATAGGTTTATTAAAATGTAGGCAACGCAGCTCTCCAGCCTAAGCAGATGTAGGGTGGCTTTAAGTCAGCCCTCCTGACAAACAGCAGAACACAAAGGCAGTGGGATCATTAGAGGGCTATCCCCGCAGGGAGAGAGGAAGCTAAATCTTCCAGTGGGAGTCTGTCAAGAGGGGAACACATATTGCCCTTTAATAAGGATACCCAGTGCCATAGTTGGAGTTACTCTACCTGCCTCGGAAAGAAAGTTAAGGCTGCTTTGAGGCTAATAAGGAATGGGAAAGGCAGCTTCAAACGGAGTTCTTTCCTATTACAGATAATGATCATAAAACAGCCAAGCCCTTTACCATGGGGCATTGGGGCTCCCGAGAAGTCAATGGAGAGGCGGGCTAGTTTGCTCCTAAAGATCCCATTTGTGAATTCAAAAACCCTTGTCAGAGTGCATTGTATCTCCACACAACTTCCTCAGAGCCACCCGTCCCGGTGGGTTTGACTGGGAGCAAATGAAAGGACGTTGGTGTTTTCCCCCTCCTCTCTCCGATGCTAGCACTGTAATAGAGTCTGGGGCACTGACTCCTTTTGGCTAATTCTCATTTTATAGTTTGGCTTTCTCCAATATTAATCACAAACGCGGTTATAGTCCTCTGGTGAAAAATAAGAGTTATTGATGGCGAAGGAAGTTTCTACAGCAACAGCAAGTTATTGAACGCACCGCGATTTTTAAGCCACAAAAGGACGTGTGTGAGTGTGTGTGTGTGAGAGAGAGAATGGGGCAAACTTTTCCAGCAATGTTAAGGGGCATAAAGATAAGAAGGGGATTGGATTCCTCAGTATATTTTCAGGGAATGGGAAATTAATCAGACAAAAAAAAAAATCACCTCTAAGAAGGAAATGTGCGTGGAAACCGAGCACAGTGCGTTTCAGAAAACACCTTCCCCCCTGTATCTTTCATCTTGCTCTCTTGATCCAGACAAGCCCGCTGGCTGCCGGTATTAGCACAAAGAAAAACAGAGATCACAAGAAATGCTGAAAGATCCCAGACTGAACCTCTGTCCTGGATGTTTCTCTGTTCTGAGCTAGTGGTTCCTCCTCACTCACGCCAGGCAGCTGGGGAATCCTGCCTCCTTTCTGATATGCTCGCAATATAAGGTTTCAATATTCCAAATGGCCCCAGGCTGATTGACTTTACTGCTAGATAGGAGCGGCCATGCCAAATCTCTCATTGTTAACAAGCATGTTTTCAATCGCCTATCTTCTTCCCCATTGCCAGGTTACATACATTTGGACTTGTAACTTTTTGATTGTGTAGCAATCCGAGCAATCTGATGTTCATACAGAACTAACCTCTCCCCCCCCCCCCCCCCCGCGCCCTTTGATTGGACACTGCGACCACAAGCGTTGTAGGCTTTGCTACTGCCAAGCATAGCACAAAGGCAATGTCACTTATTCCGTAGCCTAGGGCCGTCGTCCCGGATGGGACGCCCAACGCATAAGGACCCCTGGCAGGAGCATTTGGGGTGGGATTTTCTAACGAGACCGAGTCTTGTTGAAAATCAGTCAGATTTGGGCTCCTAAAGAGGGAAACTCCATCCTTGAAGCCTGAGTCAGAGCCCTGCAAAGCTCAGGAAAAGACTCCAGTTGCCTTTAGAGCAGGCTCATGTCGCATTTCAGGAGATCCAGAGCTGCGGGTCTGGCTGCAGCCAAGGTTTCAATCACCGAACCCCTGACCATCAGTCAAGCAAACATGGTCAGATTTCAACACATACTGGTGCCCTTATCTAACATTTGAACTCCTGGCAATTGTCATCATCATCTTATTAACTGTGAATACAACCCTCTGAAAATCGAGCAGAAACAAGGCACATCAAGAAACTCTCTCATTCATTTATTCTAATTTCCCTTTCTTATGGACGGCCCAAAATAAATATCGAGGCAACACCCATTATTATTACTAGGAATGAAAGGACAGATTCTGAATGTGACTCCGAATGAGTGGTAGGTACCTTATTCCCTGACTAGCTCCCATTGAAATCAATGGGGCTACTCACAGAATAAAATACTAGCCAACATGAGTAAGGGTGGGCAGAATCTGGTCCGAGGATATTATATTAAGAGCTCTACAGTTCTCACAGCGCCTAGTGCAGGGAATCCTGATCCATGACTGGGGGGCGGGAGTGGGGGCCTTAGGTAATACAAATTTGTGGCTTCCTAGATAGAATTCTGGCCTGAGCGCTGGGGTCTATTCCTGCCTCTGCCAATCAGCGAGGGTGGGCAAGTCACTTCGCATCTCTGTGCCTCCATTTGTAAAATGGAGCCCATAATACTTACCTCCTTTTTAATGTACTTGTAGGTCTACTAATGAAAAGCACCGCGTCAGTGTTGGGTACTATACAAGGTTTTCAACCTTTGGGCCATTGATTCCACAGAGAGATTATTTTCAGGGCACCTTCCCATCTGTTCCAGATGATCGCAGGAACCACGCCCCTGAAATCATCAGATGATGCGCGTACATTCCTCTAGCAACTACAGCACGGGCTTACATGGAAACGTATTAGGAAAGCATTTAATGCATTCTTAGCTCCCTATATCATGCAATTTAGCAAGTCCATTCAAGGAAGAAAGCCAGCTAGGTGACTAGCTCTTCAGACCATCAGCAAGTTCTTCATGAATCATCGTGGTCCAAAGAACATCATTTGAGAACCGTCATTTTATGGTCATGGGCTTCTAGTCCTTCTGGGAGCTTTGTTAGTCTACACCTTATCTCAGGGAGCAAGAGGATGTCATTGACACTGCAGAATTGCATATTGAGAGCTACAACAGATCCCTATTGGTTCCCAAGTGGTTGAACATGTAAATTGTTACAATACCAAACAGTTGTTATTTGATTTCTGTAGATATTCCCCAATATTTGACAAAAATTTGAAGCAAACATTCTTTCCAGTAAACTTGTTCACACGGGGCCCACTTTGACACCTCTCTGAGTCAAAGTGTGGCTTCATTGGACATTGGGTCAGATCCTGGGACATCTGCAGAACAAAGCAGATACAAAAGGGCACAGTCAAAGAGAATGTATTTAAAAAATCCAACTAGCGTCCACAGAACATTCAAAATAGATAATAATATGCTGTAAAAATGAGCATGATTGAAAATATTTTCAGGCAATCACATGGTCATTCTTTAAAAGTCTGATACCGAGATGTCATGCCCACTTTGTAATTTTTGCATCAAAATTTATCCATCAGACATCTCAGCTCCTCTCAGTGAAACAACTGGAAATTCTGTGAATACCCCTGGCATTCTCTGCTTGCCCCACAGCGCTGATTCTCAAACTGTGGTTCAGGAACACTCTCTGGTGTGTTTCAGAGGGGTGACCGGTCACACGGTGTTGTCTCCTCCTTGTTTCCAGCTGCTACATCACATTCAAACACACATTAAAAAATTAAACCCTTTTCTAATATTAGTTTTCCATGTAAGTAATTCCCATAGTTGCCACAGGGGTGATATGTGCTCACAAATGGGAAAGGAGGTCATTCACATAACCATGAATGGAAGGGGGCATGGTGTCCACACAACCATGAATAGGAGAGGAGGTAATGGGGCAATTAGGAATAGGAGGGGAGGTGGAGCTGGTTGATGGGGAATGGAAGGGAAGGTGGGGCACGGACAAAGGTGGTTGGGTTTGGGAGATGGTCCATGATACAATCTCTGTGTTCATAGATTCATAGAACTGGAAGGGACCTTGAGAGATCATTTAGTCTAGTCCCCTGCACTCATGGCAGGACTAATTATCTAGACCATTCCTGACAGGTGTTTGTCTAACCTGCTCTTAAAAATCTCAAATGATAGAGATTCCACAATCTCCCTAGGCAATTTATTCCAGTGCTTAACCACCCTGACAGTTAGGAAGTTTTTTCCTAAAGTCCAACCTAAACCTCCCTTGCTGCAATTTAAGCCCATTGCTTCTGGTCCGATCCTCAGAGGTTAAGAAAAACAATTTTTCTTTTTCCTCCTTGTAATAACCTTTTATGTACTTGAAAACTGTTATCAAGTCCCCTCTCAGTGTTCTCTTTTCCAGACTAAACAAACACAATTTTTTCAATCTTCCCTCGTAGGTCATGTTTTCTCGACCTTTAATCATTTTTGTTGCTCTTCTCTGGACTCTCTCCAATTTGTCCACATCCTTCCTGAAATGTGGCGCCCAGAACTGGACACAATACTCCAGCTGAGGCCTAATCAGAGCAGAGTAGAGCGTTGTATTATAGAAAAGCTTGAGAACCCCTCGTTTAAAAGAATGAAAAGCTTGATGAGTGCTTTGATTTTAATTAATAGTTTGCTATGGGAAAGGCCTTTGGAATGGTGGGTTTGAGGATACTGGAAGATCAGCACCAGTTCTTGAATTAAAATCTCCATCTTCTTCTGAATGGAGGTAGGAACAGAAAGGTGCTGCTTGCTGAATGAAAATAGGCCTGTTGTTGTATGAAAACTGCTCACGCATTGAACAATTGCATATTCAGTGCAAAGAAGGTCATTACACTGAAATTTTAAATGAACCAAAAGTTCGGGAAGAGGAAGTCCCTGAGACATCGTGTCAAATTGACCACCATTAACATATGAAATTCTGAAGAACAAAAGTTGTGAATTTCTCCCAGCTGTAGTAAAGATAGCAAGTTGTACAGCACAGAGCACCATCAACCTAAATTCCTTGACTGAGGCTTCTAAGTGGTACAGCTATTCCTTCTAGCAGGGAAGCAACGTTCATTCCTAGAAGAGAAGGGATTTGAGGTACTGGGAATCTATATGGTGAACCCACAGTTTTGGAAATAGTCAGCCATATACATTTTTAAATCAGCAGCCCAAAGGCTATTTTCAACTTTCCTCTGCAGCATGGGACATGGGTCACTTGTCAGGATCATCTGGGCATATCTCACATAATCAATTCCCTGTCATTGCAGGGGCCTCACACGCTGGTGGAACCTTGGTCTCTCCTGTTCTCAGCCTCTTGCCCACCACCACTTAGTCTCCTGAGGGCTGTAATACTTCGATCTAATCCTGGTTGCTGGATTTGGTGTGGGGGTGGCTGGATGATGTTTAGTAGCCTGTGATAGACCATGTCAGACTAGAAGGTCTGGAGGTCCCTTCAGGCTTTAAGCTTTACGACTCTGTGTCCACCATCATATGAATTAACTATAGCAAGGCTGTTAGAGGAACAATGCCCAGTTATAAGACGTCCCCTTCTGACTCTGTTTTACTCACAGTGAGAGCGGATAACATTTCTCGAGTAATATGGCAATGCCCTCAAGCTGAAGTTGTAAAAGTTTGGTTATGTGTACTGAGGCTGACACCTGCATTATTTCAAGGGCAACTGCACAATAGAAGGGAGATTTTGCTTCACTATTGATCTCAGCTTCCACTTGCAAAGGCAAATGGATTACTCTATGACAGTCACCCAGGCTTCATAGTTGCATTTATACCCCACAGGAAGGCTTCTTATGCCACAAATGCATCCAGGATTTGCTGGCTTCTTGTTCACTCTTATGCCAAGCTTGCCCATCCAAGTCACAGTGCAGGAAAATAACAAGGTCACACATTCTTCCATTGTCTTTCCTTCACACACAGATGTTGGCACATCTTTGAAGAACTATGTTGCATTTTGATCATCTGCCAACAGAGGCCACTTTTGTCATGACTGTAAATGTTTATAGGTTCAAAGTCTCTTAACAACAGATCTGTTGTTATAATAATTTCTTGTCTCCATGCAATGGAAACAGTTGTCTCTGCATTAGTTTCTTTTGAAAATAATGCTTCTTTCCTGGTTCAGACAGGCATCTAAGGCAGTTTTCTTCATGATAAAGGCAATATCTGGTAATTTATACATCAGCTGGACAACTGGAGGAAGGGCAGGGGTGTGTGTGTACATACTCTGCATGTCACTTCTGGCCAATAACTGCTTTGTCCATCTTAACAGTTCATTTCCCACATAGAGATCCATCTCCTTTTTCTTCCTACCTGGGTTCTGGTTCCTCTTCCAGTTACTCATGATTTGTTCTCTGTTTTATATAAAGACAACATAGACAGAGGGACTTTATTATGTGGTACTAGATTCCTTCAGGGTGAATTAAGGCAGGATTCCCAAGGTCAGTAGTCAGAGACAGGTACAGTTAATTTGATGCAGAATACCAAGTAGCAGTGTAGCATACAGCTAACTTTTGATGGCTGGAGTATCTGCAGGCATGGTTTTGCTTCCCTCACTTGGGAAGAAGATCCAGGATTCAAGAATGGGAGGTATATAAGAGTCCATGGGCGGAGCAGAGTGGGAAGAGTTTCAAAGGAGAACCAAAATTGTTTTATAATTTGGCCCTGGATCCATCCCTATATTGCCACTGACTGGTTTGGGGCATTATCTCTATTTTCCCCTTTCAAGTGACATCACTGACCTCTTTCCATCTGATAGGATGGCAGGAAGGTGAATACAAAATACGTAGCACCAAGGAGACCTTTTCAAAGTGAACAAGTGAAACCAATCAGATTTTTCTGGAGCAGGCATGGCAGCAAGTGAAAACAATCCCCAGACTTGGCAAGGAAGTGGCAATTACACTGCTATGATACTCTTCTCCTAGTTAGATAGCTAATCACAATGCATGCCTACCTATCAATCAAGTGACCATTACCATAGCATCTAAAGCATTAACGATGCGATTACTAGTGATGCAAGGTATCCAGACACGTGGAAATCATCATTACATTATTAACAGGGTAATCCTTAAAGCCAAATCCCAGTACTGTATTGTAAGGTGTCAGTTTGTGACCCCACACTGTCAAATATTAGCCTATGAAATCAACATTATATAAAACTATTGATTTTATTTTACTGATTGTAGAGATGCCATGGTCCTGTTTCAGATGATAGATAGATAGATATAAATTCACCACTGGTGCAATGTCTAATGGATGCTATAAACTCATACTGCCCCAGGCTGGTGTAACAAGATGTAATAAGGCTAATATTACACCAACCACCCACCCAACGTTCCTAAAAAAACCCAACCTTAAAAACTAAGCCACCACACCCCCAACGCTATAGTATAAACGGGGGGGGGGGGGGAGTAGACTTGCAACTCCCTGAGATGCCTGCTAAACACTGTAAAACAGAGTCTGAGACCCAGCATTCCCAATATACACACAGGATCCTTGTCCTGCAGCTTCACAGTCAATTGAGACATGAAATCAACCCAAAATTAAAAGTTACCTTGAAACCCCTGAACACTGATCTGCCCAGGGTGGCTGAGATCAGGGACTCAGAGCTAAAGAGTTCTAGGTCCATCCCATAGGGTATTTGAACATACAAAGTTCAATCTGGCTCTTAGAGGAACACCTTGTATGGACTCCTCCACACACTGTACCGCCAAACCCACATGAAGCACCTCATGATTGCACTGAGATACAAAATGTGGAGGTCTGCCCTTATGGGGAGAAATATAGAGAATGCAATAGTAATTTATAACCCTTCTGTAGAATTCTATAGGGTGTTTAAACAGAAAAACAAACAAAAAATATAGAAAATAAATTATTCCATATTAAATGTTGTAGACCAAGTTCTGATCTCACTTCTACCAGTGTAAATCCAGAGAACCTCCATTAACTTAACTTGTGTTGCTCCAGATTTACACTCTGGACTTTGGAAAATTCCACCAGGCAACTACCTGCACTTTTAGATGTCTCAATATGGCTCTCGGGCCCACAGTTATCTAGACACTGAACTCCCAGTCATTCCAATGGGAGTTAGGCCTCTAAATACCTTTGATGATCTGGCCCTAAGTGCCTGAGTCATAGCTGACCATGGGACCTGGCACTTTTGAAGGTTTTGCCAAAGGTGCCGGCCTAAGCAGCTTACCCCACAGTTTGTATATACATTACAGCTGATGCTGCATTCTAAATTTACATTGGCCATTTGGGCTTCTTAACTTGTCTGTTTTGGGAGAAATTAGCCCCTGTGCAGAGGGCTTGTGCAAATTCTAAGCAATATGGCCTCCCACTTAAGGATAATGAAGGACTTGCTCTTAGGGCAAATTTACTTTGGATTTCCTGCAGTCTCCACCCCCTTTTACCCCTTTCCTTCCATGTTCCCTTTTATTTGATTTTTCACATACACTCATGGCAGTGTGTGCAATTATAATGGCATTTAGCTGAACTGCAATGTAGGCATATGGGTAGCCAGAACAGGACAGTACAATCTCCACCTATAAGAATGCACAAAGTAAGATGGGTGCTTGATGTCATAGCTAGATCATAATTTGACTTTTCATGTTGTCAGCTGTATTCTGGGGCAGCGTCAAGAATGTGTGCATGTGGCCAGAGAGAGCATGAATGCATGATCAAATGAAGTTAGACTGGGATCAATTTTAATAGTTTGTGATTAGATAGAAAGATAGATTAGATAGATGCTGAAGTCCTCCATTTATACAAAGAACATGTACAACTAGTGACCTCCAAGTTGTAGGCCTGTACCAACATATAGTAAGAGACAGTTCCTTTCCCAAAGAGTTTACAGTCTAAATACACAAGGTAGACAAAAGAAGTATTATTATCCTCATGTCACAGATGGGGAACTTAGACACAGCGAAATTCAGTGACTGTCCAAGGTCACAAGGATTCTATGACAGAGTCAGGAACTGAATTTAAATCACCTGCGTTTTAGCCCATTGCCTTAACTACAAAATCCACCATTGCCCTCTCAGTAGGCCCTGCCTCACCCCTTATCTGGAGGGACTTTTAGAGCCCAGGAGGTAAATCAGTCTTTAATGCACATTCAGCCTTTGGCCTCTGGGCTGAACCTCCCAACAAGCCTGAGACAAAGACAGTCGTGCACTAGGGACTGCACAGAGACCATGCCACTACTTCCGCATAGGGTACAGAACAGGATTTTCAAAGGAACCTAAGGGAGTTAGGTGCCCACATCCCATTGAAATTGAGCGGAGCACCTAACTCCTGTAGATGAATTCGAACCCCACAGTCTCACCTGCTTAGAGCACATTGGAACTATGATGGGTGGGGTAAGATCTTCTACCCAGGACCCTCAGCTGCAGTTCTACCTCGCTATTTATGTGTCTCTTTGGGAACAGGGCAGAGGACAATAGACTTGAAGGCCCCCTTCGGGATTGTCACTATCAGCAGCACAATACTACACCCTGCTTTCATTGCCCTAATGGCAACGACAAAGACAAACAAACAAAATTCCAGCCTTCCAGTGGGAGCAGGTCTGGACACAGAGTTTGCAGCATAACGGGATATATAGATGGTTAAAGGGGGAAGAGCAATAATTATTTTGAAGGGACAAATCTTTTCCCTCTGCTATTTCTGGGCCCTCTCTTGGGGTCCATTGCTAGGCAGATCTGGTCAATTCCCACATCACCCGGCCATTGTTTTTAAACGGGATCAGGGGGAGTTTGGCATTTGATTTCACACGGGATCAGGATCGGGCCCAAAGCTATTCCCATTGAAATAAACAGGAGTTTAGCCATGGGTTTGAAGAGGGACAGGTTCCGGGGTGGTCCCACTGCCGCTGAAGTCAATGGCAGGGTTGGCACTGATTGTAAACGGGGGCAGGATCGGGCCCGCTCTCTCTCGCAGCTGCAGTAAATCGGGGCGCGCCCCTCTCCATCCGCGTCCCACCCATCAGGCTGCAGCGCTAAACAACGATGTAATCGTCACTAATGTATTTAAGCTGCTACAGAGACTGATGCCATCGGGGGGGTTCGTTCTCCCGCCTCCCGTTCCCCATTTATAAGGCGGGTTTTTTTTTCCACCGGGGGCAAGTTAAAAGCAAGTGGAGAGTTAAGTAAAAGCTCTTTATTACAGAAATAAAAATAGTCCAGGTCAGCCTGGGCTGGGGGGGGAGCGCTCTTTCCATTAAAACTGCCATTTAAACCGAGGTTGAACTTGAAACTTTGACAGGGCAGTGAACGTCCTACTTCAGCGATCGCTTCTGCCGGAGCACTCCGGAGTGAGACCTGTTCCACTAAGTCCCTCGCTGAGCCCTTCCCTGGGGCTGGGGGCAAGAGGAGAGAGAGAGAGAGTGAGTGTGTGTGTGTGTGTGTGTCGGGGGAAGGGGGGCTGGGCTAACTCGGCCAAGTTTAGCTTCCTCGCTCAGGCCACCATTCAGGGAAGACTCTAGCAAGGGCTTATGTTCATTCCTGTCCAGGAGGTGCTTCATCCATCCCTAGACAAGAAAGAGTTTGAGCACGTGCTTAACTTTACGCACGAGCACTTCCTTAAAAGCGGGTCTGGATTGGCGACGCTAGTCCTATTGGAATCACCATTGGCCCACCCCCACTGGGTTCATTAGGGCCAGAATGCTCACCCCACTCTCATGGGGCCTGATCCTGCACCTCTTACTCAGGAAAATCTGTTTGAAATCGATGATCTCAAGCCGGAGTGTTGCCTGGCGATTGGCTGCAGAATGAGACCCGCCGTATCCCCACCCCTCCTTTCCTTTTCGGGATAGGAGCAAGAGGGCAGAACAATCAGCACGTGTTGTTTTGGGAGGTTTGCTCTGGGATGTCTTTCCTTTCCTAATCCCCAACCCCCATTCCTGTCTAAACAATAGCTCGCCCACTGAGGTGCGTAAAGCAAAGGGAACAGAGCGTGGAATTGGCAGGGCTATTTTTCTTTCTTTGCAAAATTAAGCAAATTTTACACAGAGAGAGAGAGAAAAAAACCACACACAGCTCACTCATTTCCCAGGACTCATGATTTTTATTGGATAATTTGAACCAGAAATACCCTTATTTTATTTAAATGCATTTTGAGAATTTAGACTACTTCATAAAGAAGCAACAAGTGGAGCGGATTCTGGCTGGCAAAGACGTGAAACCCGGGCTCCAATGAAATCAACGGGAGAATTCCTCCGACTTCAATGGAGTCCGGGTTTCACCCACTGCCTCTCAGCAGGTCCCACTCCGGATTCCATTCATGCCAAAGGGGGCTTTGCTATTAACTTTAGTAGGAGCCGGATGGGGCGCTTAACGGACAACTGGCCTCTCTCTGCAGAAATAAAAAAGCCCAGAGAGAATATCAGGGTTGGAAAGGACCTCAGGAGGTCATCTAGTCCAACCCCCTGCTCAAAGTACGACCAATCCCCAATTTTTTTTTTTTTTTTTTTTTTTTGCCCCAGATCCCTAAATGGCCCCCTCAAGGATTGAGCTCCCAATCCTTGGTCCAGTAGGCCAATGCTCAAGCCACTGAGCTATCCCTCAAATAGTTGCAGCTAATTGCTTGATTTGGGAAATAAATGAATTATAATTATTACACACACACACTATTCTGGAGCTTTTCAGTACACACCAAAACAAAGAGAGAAGCTCGATTTCGCAGGACCGGCCCTAAAATACACAACCCGCAGTAACACCACCCCCCGGCCCCCCAAGCCCGGGATCTCTGAGTGTAACACTAAACCAAGCCGACCGTTGAGTTCATTCAAAATTCATTAATAAGCTTATTACCAGCCGGTAAGTGTACAGGGCAGCGGGAAATGGGTCTAGCTTGGCCGGAGCAGCCCCCGCCCTGCATGGGAGCCTCAAAGCATTGACTCGGTAGTAGGGGTCAGAGTAACCTTCACACCGGGCTCTTTGAATTGGTTTGATTCATGGGCCTGCAGCAGCGATAGGTCATATCGTCCATCAATCCCCCCCCTTCCCCCAGGAAAAGAAAAGGGGGCTCAGCAATTAGTTTAGCGGGAACTTTCCAAGATCCCTTTGGGGTTTTCGCACTGAGTGGGACCCGATCAGGGAGTGTAAGGAAACATATATGAGTCCATTGGCCTTTTACTCTTCTGTGCAGGGGAAAAGAAAGGGGAGCCGTCCTAGGCAAAGAACCGGGACTGGGCGCAGGTCTCCGACCCGTGGTCTGCCGTACAGTCGCTCGGGAAGAAGTAATAAAGGAGCAATTAACAAACGGGGAGAGAGCGCAGGACCCGGGGGCTTGCTGGGTGCGTTCGCGAGGCGTGTGGAGCGGGTCTGTGTGGGCGTGTGTTTGTGTCTGGGCCTTTATTAGTGTGGATGTCTGTGTTTGCCAGGGTGGGCGTGTTGCGTGCACATGTGGCTGTCGAGGCGTGTTTGTTTGTGTTCCTGTGTGCTTCATAACATTGCGGAGACAGCACACCCGGGAAAAGTCAATGCATTCACACAGGCCATCATTACAGACTCAAAAATAAAACAATCGTCAGCGAAACCCTAATGAGTCCTAGGGAGGAAAAGTGTCCCATGAAGGTAAAATAACTAACTCAGAGTTAAGCAAATAACCTTCCCACCACTCCCCGCCTAAAAGAGGAGCTATTTTGGGAAGTAATCGTTTGATACCTTCCTTCAGCCATGGGGCTGCTTCTTGCCTGTGGCTCACGGCTATTTTTTGTCTGCATCTTTAGACGAAACAAAATCACTAAACTGAAAGACGTCATTTTAATCTTGGACAAACTCTCCATCGCTGTCCTGTCTACCAGGCAGGGACGGTAGATTCGCTTTCATTCGGGATTCGATGGTTTCAGGTGACTGGTGGTTTCACAAAGGTTGGGCGCATCCGGCCGGTTGAGGGGGCTGAATTCATTTATGACTGTTATAACAGAGAACACGTCGATCAGGCTCGATATCTATATCAAACACCGTGAGTAGATCTGGCCCGTTTAGTGTAGAATGACAGACCCCACCGAGAAGTTTGGGTTCCTGTGACAATGGGGAATCTTTGACTGTGGAGCAAAGGTCGGAAAAGGAAGGTAGCTTTCCCCAACACCACCAAACTCTAACGGGAAATGGAAACAACGTCAAAGTTTTCATTATTGTGCCATTGATGTCAATGACAACACTTCGGTTGACTGATGAATCAATCAGATCCACAGCTACCCATCCATCTGTAGAGTTGGTACAGGTATAGACCCTTCGGAAAAGACTCGCTACTTTCAGATTAAGAACCTGGAGCGTGTCCCCGTTTTGGCTTTCAGTTCCCCATCCTTCAAGCCCCCTTGGGTACCCCTAGCTTCAATAATCTCTCCGTTTCTAACAGCAAAACTATTTCCCCCATGGCCATGCTGCATATGGGGTATCACTAATGAGAGGTTACAGGGTCAGGCGTCAGTAAAACGGTGGGAATAGAAACTATAAAGAAAGCAATCCGGTCTCTTTTCCGAAAAAAAAAAAAAAAATGGAGCAGGGGTGGGTGACCAGAAAGAACACAAGGAAATCGGTTTGGACCTCCCCACCTCCACTCGGCCTAGAAGCTAAACCATGTACTGCTTTTTACTACCACTATTATTATTTCTTCTTGTTATGATTATTTTAGTGCCCCGAAAGGCCATAAACGAATTTAAAAGACTGTGAGTGTATATAATTTAATGTGGTTGGCACCATTAAATAGTATGGGAGGGCAAAAGTGTCGGTACAAGACACTCCAGAGCAAAGGGGGAAAGACTGGAACATGTCATGCTCCCAGGCTGGGAGAAACAGCAGTCCCTAGACACAAGGGTGGGGGGAGGGGGCGGAAGACGTCCCTTTTGCAGCTGAAAATAGTGTATAAGAAGAATCAGCACTTCGGAGCCCGTACTGGGCAAATGACCAATTAGGGAATCTTTGTGAGATTCAGAAAAGCCCAGATAAGTATGTTTTATCAGCCTATAAAAATACCACTTTCACTTATCTGGAGCTACCTTCGCCACACAGCTACAAAATATAAGAAGGAGGTGGGGGCAACCCTGTACTTGCATAGAGGAGGAGTTATGGAGTGTAACTGACCCCCGAGGGTTTGGAAATAAATGTTCTCTTTGCAGGGAGATCGTTTCCCCGAGATCAACATTTCAGGATTTTAGCCACCTAAAGCTCCCACCGTTGGTGACATGTGTTTTAGGAGGTCTCCCCCAAAAGTGCAGTTCTGTCACTATGGAGGTGTGCCCTGCTCTCTCTGGGGGACTTGTCAGTACAGGAGAACGCTTGATGTCCTGTCTCAGGTCCACATACCAGACTGGGAATCAATCACACGAAACAGAAGGGGGTGAATTCTCCAGGCAATGTAGATGTATATGTGTGTAAACACGGATACACATCTTCTATGCATGGTATGTAGACACATACACTTGGTGTGTCTGACACATTTATATACACCCATGCACGTGTGTACACACACACACGTGTGTATCTGTGTATATAGGCACACACACACATACATATGTGTGTATATATGTATGGTATATACATACAAACACACATTTCTATAAAAAGAAAAGGAGGACTTGTGGCACCTTAGAGACTAACCAATTTATTTGAGCATAAGCTTTCGTGAGCTACAGCTCACTTCATCGGATGCAACAGACTAACACGGCTGCTACTCTGACACATTTCTATGCACACATATACATGTATAAATATGTACTTTGGTATAGACACACATATGTGTCTGTAATGTGTCTGTCTGTGCATATATGCACACACATATGTATGTGTGTATATATACGAATGTTGAATGCGTACGTATGTTTGTATGTATACACACACACACACATATATAAACATCTATGTACACATATACCTGCTCTCTCTCTCGCCACATACACACATCTCCATATTTTATCAGTGATAAATATATATATATAGGTGATTATAGATAAAATATTAATATTAAATAAATATAAATTAAATATAAAATATTAAATACATAATCACTGCCAAAATATGGAGCTGTATGTGTCTGTATGTACATGTGTGTCAGTATATATACATATATGTCTGCATATATGTACATAGATGTTTATATGCATATATATGTGTGTATACTTACAAACATACATTTGCATTCACATACACACGTGTATATGTGTACCTACATATATACCTACATATATACCTATATATAAATATAGACAGATGCATAAATACATATATTTGTATATATGTGTGTATATATAAAAGCACATATTTATACAGGTATAGGCATGTACATATCTATGCATATAGAGACATGTGTGGGTACATATACACTCAAACATACATCTCTCACCGATACAAACGTTCCCTACGATTGTTCAGACAAAAATGTACTTACGCTCCTTGCTCTGAATGATTCCCGTCTGGTATGTGAGTTATAGGAAAGCGATCAGAGAGGTTTTCTATGCGGACCATTTAACCAAGGATAACTCCAGGCAAAGAGAATAGAGAACACTCCAGTCCCGACAAAACACCGCAACTAGGGGAAAGATTGATGGAAATTGCAGGCAAATATCACATTTTCATTTTTCAAAAAACAAATTTGCCCACGTGCTGGCTCTGAGCTATAAGCAAACGTGACTAATACTTGCATGTGTGTGCGTTTAACTGTCAGTGCAATGTTCTGCCCCTTGACTGGGGGCTCCTGGGATGTGAATAACTATACAAGGACCCCTGACACCTTACAGGTTTTCAGCACAGTAGCCGGAGAGTGCAGGGTTTGCAAAGGCAGTAAACGGGAGACTTTTTAAAGGTAACTTGTCACACTCTGATTCGCACTTCTTTTTCCGAGTCTAGAGTTTGCGGCTGCAGTGCCTCTCTGGTGCAGGGCGTAGCATTTAAAAATAAGAGTTGGATGGAAAACTAAGATCGAGGTAAGTGAAGCTCCCCAAATGCTGCTTTCTTTCCACTTCTGAATAAAGCAGGCTTTTGAAACCTGCAGGGAGACGGGTTGTTAACTGGGCGCTCCTTAATTCCCGTTTAGCACAGTCATATCCAGCATTTACGGAGGGAATTACCCGTACTCTCTCTTTATATCACGAAGAATCTGTATCCAGCGATTAAAAATGAACCAAACAACTCAAAGAGCTGCTCGAGTGGTGGTAAAGCGTCGCAGCTCACTCTTGGCTTATGCTGGCAAGATTGGTTGTGGGTCTCTAGCTCTCTTTTACTAAATGAGAGCTCCACTTATTTCAGGATTTAGCTCTTGGGAATCAGGTTCCCGGTATTCGGAGAGAGGTGGGAAGAATGTAACATTGGGTGAGAACTCTCTCCGGGCAAAAAGAATTCAAGTAACAAATGTGTACCGCGAAATCTGCGTGTCCTTACTGAGGATGTCTCATGATGCAACGTGTCTTTTGCTTAAAAAGTACCCCGGGAGACAGGAAACGGGCATTTTCTAACCACGGGGGGAAGATGTAGCCCCTCGCTGGGTCTGAGTGGAACAGTGGGGGCTGCCTGTCAGCCCAGGAGTGTTATAACGCAGCCCACCCGCCGCCTTGCCTGCCTGTCGGATTTGCCTGGTACCTTTTGCTCAGCTTTGCTGGAAGGGCTTCTAAATTCTTTTCCAAATATAGCCCAGGAGCGACCCTCTTCCCTTCCGCCCCTCCCTGCGCGTGCCCTTCACAAATATAAACCGCCAACTCCTGAGTCAGGCAAGGCAAAGAGTAGGCAGAAAACTAGTAATAACAACAATAAAAACAAACACCATGCAACCCCGGGGAAAAAATAAAGAGCTAAATATTGCTGCATGTCTGTCAAATTTTATGACCTCTGATTGTTTCCTCCCATACCCTATCCCCAACCCACACTTACTTACTTTATTCCTTGCACTGCAATCGGGCCAAGACATCCCTAGACTGTGAGTAGGTAGGTAGAATACAGTAGACTCAGAGTCACATATTCTGTGAAATATGATTCAAATGTAAGAAGAAAAAAAGAGTTTTACCCAATGTTCTGGCGGCAACCAACAAGAAAAGCCATTCCAGTCCGCGGAAGGCAAATGCATATGTAATTAGGCAAGCAAAGATTACATTTAAGATTAAATCTCAGATTAAAAATGTACCCACATTCTCAATCTCACTATAATACGCTTTTCTTTTGGCAAAATAAACCCCGTTCCGGTGGTTTCTACGGGCAGCTTCCACAGCTACGAAATAGGCTAACGCAACTTTCCGAAGGCAAGAAATAATGTGCAGTGACAGGGGAAAATCCAGCTTTGAAGGTTTTAAAAATGCAAAGAATTGGTTTGTAGCTTTTTGATGTATAAAGCGGGATCAAACTATGAACCAGAAATAAAGGGAAGGGCATTTTGAACACCGTGTATTTTTATTAAATTATATTATTTCTTTATTTGTGGTTTTCTTTATTAGTATTCTTTAAACTTCGGTGAGATTTTCTTTATATTTTAGATCCTATATATACCATATGGGGGGAAGGGTACTTAATTTATTTCAGTAAATCGGCTGATTGCGTTTAAATCATTTCTTATTCTGACCACCGAACTTAAAATAAAGACAGAAAAAGTTCTACGGAAAAGTAAAGCAAAGCAAACAAATTGCTGGATATTTTGTAGTCTGAATAAATGTAGATAGATAGATAGATGGTAGATGATAGGGTGTATGGGGATAGATAGATAGATAGATAGATAGATAGATAGATAGATAACGAAAGAAACACCCATGTTATCTCTAACTACAAATATTTCCATAATCAATATTAGTTATGAATCTGGAATTAGCTACAATCAGCTATATAAATAAACTAGTTTATTTATTTTAATTATATCCACAATTATATCCACAAGAACATTGGTAGCTCTTTTAAAAAATAGATCTGATTTGTCGGATTTCAAGGGAAAATATGCCTTTGAATAAAATCAGAACCATGAACTTTTTCAAGTTATGTGAAGGGAGAAAGAACCTTCGGGCCGCAGAAAATATCTGTTGTCTACACAGAAAAAGATCGCTATGGTCTCCTACATGTCCTTTTCCTTTCATTGTATTGACCTTCCTTAATCTGCAAACAGGCAGCCAGCAAAACTCGAGGAGCCGGGTTTACACTTGCAGTGCAATTAAGCAGGCGCAGCGCTCCACAGTGACAGTTAAAATTGCGGCAGGCTCTGCCTTGGGCTTTTCAAGCGGCAACCCACCGCAGCCTTTTCACCGCCGAGCAGGGGCGCGGACCGGAGCGAAGCCTCGCGCTGCGATAGGCTCTCGTGCAGCTAGGTCACTTTTTTAAATTTATTTTTCATTATAAAATTCTTAAACTGTATTATTTCCCCGTCCGCTTTTAGAGCAAGATCAAGGCAGGGATATTTTTTTTAAAAGAGCTTTTCAGGTTAAACCTCTGAAAAGTTCGCAATTTGTTTGGTGCATTTTTTTAAAAAATAAAGAAATAGTTGATTGCCCCCACTAGTTGGGGGGAATGGGGGTGGGAATTGATTCTAGATTTCTCTTTTATGTTGGGTCTGGTTTCTGGTGATTAAATTTCTCTCTTATGTGTACTGGACCTATGGACAATTGATTAATAACATGCCACTTGGCGCCAACACAGAGGCTCCAATGAGGTCCGAGGCCTTTAATCCGCAAGATGCTCAAGAGAACAGAGAGAAACAGAGCAGGACAAAACCAAAGCAACCTACATCAGCCTGCTGCTCTCCGGATTTTTTTTTTCCTTCATCTATCCACTATTTCCTGCTAAACTCGTAAACTTTATTTGATTTACAGCTATTTCATGAACCTGCTTAAACTAACATGTGTTCCGTCTTGTCCAACTGAACCATAAAAAACAATCTTGGATCCAAACAAGAATCTTTTTTTAATGTGTTATTAATGACAGAAAATAAGCATTGTCTTGAAAACTAGTTATCTAGGCCCCTGGCAGTCTGGAAGTGTGGGTTCTACACGCAGTCAGAAGCGTTTTGAGTGTTTCAAGGTAAGGAGATTGTACCTACCAGAGGCTTATGTGTAAAAGTTTGGGATGGGTTAGGCTTTCAATGTGATCATTATTAATTAGGAATTGTTTATCACACACACACCCACAAATGCATAGCAAAACAGACACAAACGCCTATATATAGACACACACATACGCAAAAATACATTCACACATATATACACACACAAAACCAGCCCCCCCCCCACACACACACAAATAAGATGAAAGTGAGGATGAGGTCCTTACTAAAAAAACAAAACAAAACACTATAGCTACCTCGTGATCAAACTGTCTTACGGAGTTTTAAACTGATTTTTCCTACAGGGACATTTGCCCAAACTTGAGTGTGTATGTGGAACGAGTGCCTATACCCACGGATGCCCATATAAGCAGGAAAACCCCGGGAGATAGGGGAGATGTGACCTCTTAAAATGGTTTTGCTCCTCAGTAAGCATATTTTTAAAGGAATTCTAGTCTTAAACATCTCTCCTGGCCAGGGAAACGCAACACGCTTTGGGTGAGGAAAGGGTGTTTATTTTTTTCCCAAATGAGATTCCTGTTGGTTTGCTTTATAATTAGAGTCTGTTTTTTTAAAAATAATCTATTAAAATTTGGAGGGGAAATCGGGCCTTCCACAGGGAAATAAGAGGCAAAAGGAAACACCTATGTGCTGAGGTCGTGAGGCCAGCTGAAAATTTGGTGCACGCTTTTAGCAAAAGGAAAGAGATTTTCCAAAGGTATTTATAATTGAGAGAGAGAGAGAGAGATCAGTTATATGTCTGAGTACATATATTCGCTCAAATATTAACTGTAGAAAAATATTTTGCCTAAATACGATTGAAACTTCATCCTTTGGACACACGAATCACATGTAATGTAACAGAAGAATTCCACACCCAGTTTAAGATGTTATGTGTATACGTATATTATTGAGTTGTTTATGCTATTTGGGAAAGAAAGAAAGAAAGAAAGAAAGAAAGAAAGAAAGAAAGAAAGAAAGAAAGAAAGAAAGAAAGAGCTGGTTTCCCCAGATGACAAAGTTGTTTGAATGACCTTCACGTGTCCGTCCCCCCCCCCCCAAGTGCTTGTCTTTCAGAAATAGCTGTACCGCAAATGGTATTAAGAGCCGTTCCTGACTCGTGTTATGGGAAAGGGAGAAAGAAAAATTGCAGGTGTCACTGGTGCAGCGTTTTTCAGTGAATGATTCTGACCACTTTACCTTGGTTCCCTCCCCCCTCCAAGATCATTACAGAAGAGATCACTCTCAGGAAAAGGCACAGGGCACTGAAGACTTTAGCCCTCATTGCCCCTTTAACGTTCTTTCTGGGGCTGGAGTGATGGCCTTATCTTATTTTATTTTCTTCTTCAGACCAAGATAAAGTACTGATTGACACTGTGTTTGGCAATAGAAGATTAGCGTTGCTATTCTGGCATCATTAACATGCTTTTATCCAGCTGTAGCGTTAGTAATTGATTCAGGAGTTTGGGGGGGGGGCGGGGAAGAGAGGTTGTAATGGGGAGAGATGGATTCTATGCAGATAAACCCAACAAAGCATTACCTTAAATGACTCAAATTATTAAGAGTCTGGTTTAAATGCATAGAAGTTAGAGACATACCCTATACCTTGTGCCTACCACTGAAGACCCTCTGGGCTATGTACCCATAGAAATACTCTCCACAGGCAAAACTCCTTGAGTTATGTACAGGAGGGCAAAATTAACCCTGGTTTTTCCTGGCTTTAAACCAGACCTTTAATACCATTTGAACTCTGGTTTATGCTCGCGCGTGTATTTAATTTCCGGGGGGATGGTTTCCTTAAGATCAAGGGAGGGAAAAATCTATCACTGAGATGTGTCTCATACTGTGCACTGAGCCAGATGAGCTCTGAATCAACAAATCCTTTATATTTATTCCAGTCTGTGTCTCTGACCCTTCATCTGAGAGTTATTGACAAAAGACCTTAACATTGGTGCGCTCTGTCCTCTCAACAGGTATTTTAGTGACCCGTAATCAACAGACTGTGGATATGAGAAAGCATAGTGTCTGCTTGTGGGTTCCAATAGCCTGTGGTATCCATTTATTGTAGGGAGTCTTCTAATATGGTCAGGACAGATGACAAAGTTTTTTACATAACTATACCGTCAAAACCTACCATTAGGGGCAGTTTAGCCGTGGATTGTTGAGACCAGATTATTCTGGTCTCTTGGCCGGTCTGTCATATCAGTGTACATTATTAGGGACCCAATGTTGCAATTATTGACACAATAGCCCCCACACTGTATTTCCATGGGCCATCAAAAATGTATCCCGCAGAACCCCCGACGCATAGGCGGAGTTATGAACGCTCTGATAAAGTAGCTACTGTATCTGTACAATCTACTCTTTCTAGCCCTCAGTGTATTTGCTATGTGCTTATTTTTCATTTTCCTAACTATGCTACAGCTTCCGTTCGCAAGGGGAATTAATGGACTGCAGGAAAATGTGTTTCTAAATATATATATATATTTAAGTAACAAGAGAGGGCGGAGGGAGGAGGAAAAAAAGGTCACTTGGAACCACAAACAAACAACATGTTGTCCACCTGTAATTTAAAAATGATCAACGCAGAGTGCCCTAACCCCAGAAGTTTCACTTTGGAGCAGTCGAGTTGTATACCACAGAAAAACGTGATTTTGTAATGGAAAGACTGACGCTGCTTGAACCAGTGTGGGCGTTATTTCGACACAGGCATAACTGTGACTATCCTCAAATTAATGCATTAAGTCAAAGCCCCAACAATTTAGGCAAGAGTGAAGTTCTTTAAATACTTAAGGAACTTTAAAAAGACATATTTCCACCCATGCATAAACAGACAGGTGTTGTAGCCCACTTCCGAGAAAGAAAGAAAGAAAGAAAGAAAGAAAGAAAGAAAGAAAGAAAGAAAGAAAGATTGCTCTCATGTTTCGGAGAGAGTGATTGTTTCAGAGAAGTCGAAAGAGAAAATGGAAAACGGAAAAGAGCAGTAGTTATTCCTCGATACACTCCCAGTGCATTCTGGTACACTCCCTTATTTCGTGAATATCATTCTGTTCCTAAAATGTTCAAATATCACCCTAAAATGTGAAATCCCTTACTAAACAGGGGATCCTAGGTAGGCATTAGTTCTTTTTCTTGATATCTCGACCCACTGCAAGGCATCAGCTTTGCCATCTCTCTCTTTCCTTCCCTGACTAAATATTTAGATAAACAAGTAACTGATGCGGCTGACACAATATCAAGTTGTCGGATGAGCTGCATGGGTGTTGCCGCTGTTTCCAGCTAAATGGAATACCATTGCAATGTACGCGGGGCATTGTGGGCACTACAGGGTCCCCAAAGGCTCCCCCGTTCAAAGGTTATGTTTGTAGGCCTGACCCTGTAATCTTTACTCAGGCAGCATGCCCATTGAAGTCAATGGGTGTTATTGCTGGAATAGAGAAGACAAGGATCCAGCCCTGTGAATAAAGTGAGAGAATGTCACAGTATATTCAGATGTATATGCACACACACACACACCCCTACATATATACATACACAAAATGTGATTACCTCTGTATCTAAATATATGCGCGCACACACGCCGAGTATGAGTAAACAAATGAGCAACAGAACACACACAATGTGTGTGTGTGTGGATATAGATGTATGTGCTGAGGTGCGCGCGGGGGTGCGAACCCATAGGCACACATATATGTATCTCCTGTTGCGTAGTTTTTAAGCATATTTGACACTGTCTGCGAACCCTAAAGGAAAATGATCAAAAATCTCCAGCCTGCTTCAGTAGAAAGGTTCCTTGCTGGAATGAAAAGGCAGAAAGTAAACTTGTTCATTGTCAAAAGAACAGGAGTACTTGTGGCGCCTTAGAGACTAACACATTTATTAGCGCATAAGCTTTCGCGGACTAAAACCCACTTCATCGGATGCACTGTCGACTCTAGGAGTTGGTCTGATTATTTTAGTGTTGGGAAGAAGGCTTAAAAAGTAATTGCAGCTACTCTGTACCACCTTCTCCCCTAGCTAATAGGAATTTGTAAATTTCAATATCTGGGCCGGGAGTGCGGGGGAATATCAGAACCAGCGCAGTGTGTGAAGGGACATTGTTTTCATTCTAAATAAAACAGCTTCAAGACCCTTCGAGATGAAGAGCACACTTAAGGTTAAAACTGAAATTGCATATATACACAAGTAAATGCCCGCCTCAGCCTGATGCAGCCTAGGGCAAAGTAGGACCCTTTGTAAAGCAAAACGTTTCTGGTGAGATTGTTGCTAAATTGTCCGACATTGGCTCTCCATGAAAAGGGACTAAATCCACTCTGGGCAAACGAGCGTGTTTGTGTATTATGAACTCGATCGGGGAGCACTGCGCCGGTTTGGTGGTGATTAAAAGCGGCGATCGCCCTGCTGTGCAGATCTGTGGGGGTGCCCCCCCCCCAGAGTTGGGGTCTGCTCGTGGAATGCTGAAGAGGGGCTTGGAATGCTGCAGTTCGCACCCGCTGCTTCGTTAGCTCAGAGCTTACCGGGACGCACTAGCCCCAATATGGTTCTCTGGGTGAAAATCTGGGGGGGTGGGGGATGGGGAGGCGGGGAACAAACTCAACCACCAGAAAAAGCCAGGTCACTTGCATGAAATAGGGGAAACTGTAGGGCAGAGAATCAGTGAAACAATAGCTGGGAAGCTCACTGGGTCTCTGCTGTAGTCACTTACCTTGAAGTCCACAGATCCTGCAAGAACTTCTTGCTTTGTATCTAGGGTTTTCCTGAGGGCCGCAGGGTGTCCAATTTATTTTCTCTCCTCTTGATTTCTCTTCCGATCTCTCTCTCTCTCTCTCTGTTGGGGGACACAATGTTTTAGCATCTTTTGGAAAATCTTTGTGCCCCAGAGAGGGTGAGGTGAAATGCAACACAAAATTGTACCAGCTTAACAGATCTGGTTTACATGCTCTGGCTATTAATTTGCAGCGACTGATTAGAGTTTGAGAGGAGAAGTAGTTTTTCGGGTCAGTTTCTTTTGTCAAGAAACAGCCTCCATTTACCATTTTTATTATCATGAATCCTGGCAGATAATAGTTCTCCGAAGCACACTCGAATCTGTGCCAATAACCCGGCTATCCTTTACTATACACAGCCCAGTGCCTTGGCTTTCAGAGACGCCTCAACATTCATTTGACAAGTTTTCCTATTAATACTAATTGTATATTTTTTAAAAGTAAGCTGCACCGTGCCAGTACCATTGGATTAAAGGAGTTGATCTTGGTTTGATAGTAATTTTCTGCTTCCATTCCAAGACAGAACTGGACTCTGATTTTCCAGTCCTTCCCCTTTAAATGTATTAAGCACGTTTGTTTGGTTATATTCCCCCCCCCCCCCCCCCCAGGCTGGCTGTATTTTGCATTGCACTGAGTGGTTTCTTTGCAAAGGGGGAAACCTAGCTGATAGGGCTTTAAAGGAAAAGAAGAATACAAATTAACCTTCCATTACTGCGGCAGTCAACCATGATAGAATGGGCCAGTTGCGTGTATGATGACGTCTCTGAGTCCTATAGGTGCAAGGGCTGGTGAGATAGCAGCTATCGCCTTGAACTCTCTTTATTTTATTGGAGTATGGCTGGTAATAAACAGTAATATTTAATTTGTCTGAGACCACAAATCGGCTTTAGCTGGAAGGCTCCTTCTATATACAGTCCTATAGCGCCTGGACTTGAGGTCCTTTTCCTAGATTATTGTTTTTTCCAACCTGCAGAAGGAAATAAACGCGATTTATTTGCGTCGTTTTCAACTTTTCTTCAAGGTCCTTGAAAAAGCTAGTTTGGATTTGGAGAGGTGAGTGTTTACATTGCAATATTAGAGCCTAAACGCAGCAGCATTGCCTGGTGTTTGATCGTTATGTCCCAGGTTGTGGATTGCACCTTAGATTAGATCATCTCACTTTGCATTTCTTTCCATTCATGCTACTTTGCTGTTCACTGAAAAACCACCATTCTATGGATGCAACTTTCTAACTTTATTTTTTTAAATCTCAAATTTCACTAGCAGAATTCCATTTCTGATCCTCACTATTTTGAGATCATGTGCAATTCTGGGATTTTATAAACAAGCGAATGGTTACAAAATATACCAGAGACCTGACATGGTGCCTCCAAGTTGCTTACCTGGAAACTTTCATTCAGAAAGCACTTGGGGGCTGCAGAAAGGCAGAAATGTCATTCTCTTTACTTAACAGCAACATAGATTTGAGCTAATGAATTTTACAAGATAAACAGCAGGCATGTTCATGCTAAGGCCAAAGAAGTAGCTTGATTTATTCTGACATTTACAATATTTATAGAATAATACTTTTTTTTTTGCATCGCTCTGCATATAATTTCCCCTTTAAAAATAATAAGAAAATAATATGTTATAATACCAGTCTCTAATTTGTTGGTTGTAACGGTAGGTTCAGCTATGCACAATTTTAAAAGAATTGACTACTACTTTGCTGCTTCTTTGCAAGTTGCAATTAAACTGGAGGACACGTGAAGAGGTTTAAGCAGATGCCAAACTGCACACACACACACACAAACACAAACTTTTGCACAACTTTGTCTTATCCCCATTTCACCTCAAACTTTCATAGGAATCCAGAATTAGCACTCCAGGGGCTTGTTGGTGAAAGTCTGGGTCGATTTTTCAGCTTCCGTGAAATCCTAATTGAAAGAAAAGAAAAGAAAAGAAAAGAAAAGAAAAGAAAAGAAAGAGAAGGTGGGCAGAGATCTAACCCATGCCATTTATTCCAACTCTTATCAAAAATACAACCCACCAATCTGGTTCTCTTCAGGCTGTAGAATGCGACAGGACGGCTGTTTACCCTGCTTTGACCTATTCAACTTTACCCTCAAAATAATACATTAAAAAGAGAGAGCGAGAGAGAAGGAAGATGCAGATAAAAACACATCCCCGCTTCTCAACTGACGGCTTGATTATTTTAATACAGCAGAGCCTCTGAGCTTTTGTATATATTTGCATCTCGCCGTGGAAAGGCTGGAGAATTCCTGCTCGTTTTGCAAAGGTGGGGTAGGGTGGGAGTCAAGGGGGGGGGTCTATTTTGTAAAAAGAGCTTTGATCTTTCTGCAGATACAATACAAAATGCTAGGCACCCCCTTCATGTTGTGTTAAACCCATTTGAATTTAAGGAGGTTGAATAACGAGGTGCCTTGGTTCCTTCTTTGCCCTGGGTATCCCTTTTATCCAGTCTGGCTTGGGTCAACGAGTCCCTTTTTCATATGTCAAAGGCCCCCAAGAGAACTAAGAAATATTTTTCGTGAGTTGGTTTAAAATACTAACCTATATATTCAGGGGTGTTTGGGGGAGTGCGTGTTGGGGGGATGGGAGGGAGGCCGATGTATGGTTTGTGTTAGGGAAGCCAACTGCTTCTTTGGGGGATTCACAAGCTTTGAATTTTCTCTCCGGTTGGGGAAGATGGATGGAAGAGGGAGGGAGTGGGGAAGGAGGGGGGGGGGGTTACTGGTGAGTTTGATGGTTGTCTTTGTGCCTTGTTCTTGTTTGCCTGCCAGAAAAATAAGCGGGGGGCGGGGGGGGGGGGGCTGGAGAGAGAGAGAGAGAGAGACTCGGAGCAGGATCAGAGCTGGTTGGACAGAAGATCTCAGCACTTTGCGAGCAAAGCTGAGCCCGACCCCACGTCACCGCACTCCGCGCTCCGCTCGGCTTCTATTTCCTATGTGCAACTCGCTCTGCCCTCCAGAGAGAGGGGACTCGAGCCAAGATCACAAACCTGCCGGGGGAGGCTGCTCCTGCTACTCAGCGACAGCCCTCTCTAAACTTTCTGTTGTCGTCTTCCCCCGCCCCTCTCCCCCCACCCCCCACCCCCGTCCTTAGGAGGGGGCTGGGTGCGGGGGCTGGCTGGGGGAGAATCCGGATCCACCCGCTCAGGCCGAGAAGGAAGGCTTTATCTCGGCCTCAGGATCCTTTCTCTGGTGCGTCTGACAACCTGGAAGTGTTTGGCGAGAAAGAGGGCCAGAGGCACTGTTGCATTGGAGAGCTTTTTTCCCCTCCAGGCTGTGTTTTAAAATAATAATAATGCGGGTCTGAACATAAATAAATGCAAGGACATGCAAACCAGAAGCCTGATGCCACTCATTTCCATTGCAAGGGGGGGAAACATTAAGGAGATGCGTTGATTGCATGGAATTCAACAAGCAAGGTAACGGTTCTTCCATTGCCCTGTCTGTCTGTCCCTGTCTGTCCGGCGGGGGGGGGGGGGGGGCTGGGTGGGGGAGTGGGGAGAGACAGCGAGAGGAAAGCGCTGGCAGGGGGTCATTGTTACACAGACAGTGTCTTTCCCAAGGAATGCCAAGGCCTGTGGGAGGAAATCAGCAAAGGGGTTTCCTCCCAGGTAACCTGCGCGGGGCGGGGTGGGGGGGGGGGGGGGTGGAGAAACACAAATAAATGATGGAACAAAAGGAAAGGGTTGGGGTTGTTTTTTTTTGCTAACCCACTTTGGTGCTAGCTAGCGGCGCAAGAGGCGTTTGTCATACAGCGATCGAGGCCTGGTTCTGTCAAGCCCCATTTCCTCTCTGGCGCTCTTGGGAGGGGGGTTGATCTCAAAGTGGGCTGAGTCGCTGTGGTTATTTTTCCACCCCCCCCCCCCAGCACCCCACTTCTGCTTAACTATGTTTAAAACTGGCGACGTGTGGCGCGAGCCTGCCCGAGAAATTCTTCTCCGCGGCCGCCGCCGTGGCTCTGGGCTCGTTGTTTCCACGAACGTGCCCCGTTTCTAGGCTCGCCGACTGCGGGGGACCGGCGCAAACCCGCGCGCCAGAAGCCGAGTCAAAATGGGTCAGGGAGGGTGGCCAGAGCTCGCCGAGAAGCGGAGCGAAAACAACAGCCCAGCGAAGGGAACCGTAAATGGTCCCTGCCTCTGGCGTGCCTAGCACAACATCATTGCCATTAGCGTGCCTGGGCTTTGAGGGGCCCGGTGAGACATCAAATCCAGCAGCCGTGTCTCATCCCTTCTGCCCGGCGCACACCTTCGCTGCACGGGGACCTTCCCCCTCCCCCTTCGCCCTTCAGCCACTGATTACAAACCATCTGCCTTGTGTGTGTTATGGGAAAGGAGCATTTGAACTGGGGGGGGGGGGGGGGAAGAAAGCCAGATAGTTTTATAAAATGATGTTTGGAGAGAGAAGTGGCATGTGTCCCCCCTTCACTTTTTGTTTTAATTCATCTGTTTCGCCCCCAAGCACCAGTGCAAACACACCACGTCGTGTCTCAATGTTTAAAGGAGACTATAACTAGGAATTAATATTTAAAGAGAGTGCTTTAAATACGGTTGGAGAAGAAAGAGCTCATGGAGAAGCAATTATTTTATTATGCTTAAAACATGTCACTTTCTCCCCCTGACATGGCTGTTAAAAACGGACCTGGTACTTTATTTTAAATATTTTTACATATTTAAAATAAACGACACCAAAGTTCTGAATCCTAAAAAAAATAATTAAAAAAAGAGAAAGAAACCAGGCAATTTAATCGCTTATATCCCTCATTGCAACCTAAAGGACAATTTAAAAAATCTTTGAAACTCGCTTTTTACTGTTAGTATCTGATTGAAGTTTTTCTCTCAGTTTAGGTTCTCTGGTTTTGCATTTCTGCTGTAATATTGTAGGTTAGATCAATGTAGCTGCAAGAGTAACTGACAGATACATTTAATACATGAAATTATACAATGGCTTGATTTTATGTATTAATTCGTGACTATGTATTTATTCTATTTCTACTGTGCCATATGACCTATTAAAGGCAACTTCCCACGTTGCTTGCACCTGAATGGAGCAGTCACTTTCATGTGAGAATGCTGATTGCTTCGCGGTTTGCTTTTGCAAGGGGACTTTCTTTTTCTTTGCACGCGAGGTTATATCGTTTGCTTCACGTCTCCATGAGGGGAAAGCACCCCTGGAATGAATTCAGTTCTCTCAAGGAAACATTTTAAGCAATATCAGCTGTAGATGGCTCCATAAATGGGGAGCTAGTATAAAAACAAAAGTCAAGAGTGGTCAGTAGTTCACCAGTCAGGCTTGTGCATTTTCTTTAAAGAGGTGAAATTTGTAATGAGTTTTCCCCCCCACCAAAAAAAAAACAAAATACCCGGTTTCTTAGCTTTATTGGCCTTTCCAGATATATTTAGCCAACAGCTTACTAGGAGGGCAGCTAAACTATATTGTTAATCTTTTTCGTGTGTGTTGATTAATAAAAAATCTCTCCCTCTCCCTCTCTCTCTCTCTCTCTCTCTCTCTCTCTCTCTCTCTCTCTGTGATGTTTGATAAAAATTTAATCTCCCCTGCGGACTGGAATAATAAGTCGAGGCTTCTCTTTGCCCCCACCGATATTTTCTCTCCAAGCAGCTGAAGAGGAGTTGCTGCCAGAGGGCGGGTTGGGGGGGGGGGGAGAAGGTGGTCTATATCTATAGCTCTCTCTATACATTTTCTTAAATGCCAGCTTTGACTTATGTCTCTCTTATCTTCCCTCTCTGCTGTGCGCGCCTGCAGCGGGAGACTCAGCGGAGGAAGCTTGTAACATGGCGGATGCTGAAGAAGGCTTTGGGCTTCCCAACACGCCGGCTGATTCAGACTCGAAAGAGCTTCAGTCTGAAACCAAACCAGAGAGTCAGCTCGGGGCCAGCAGCAAGTCGCCTTCCTCTCCCCAGGCAGCTTTCACCCAGCAGGTAAGCGGAGGAGGAGAGACCTGCCGAGAAACAGTCGCTGCTCGCACGGTCTTTCCCCGGTTTGGGTTTTTGTTGAATTGTTGCCGAGATTTGTCCGGGTTTCTGTGCTGGAGAGATGGGTAATTCTAGGCACACAGGGTCAAGTGATGAGTCTGGACACTAGCGTCAGACTGTACTAGCTATAACTGCTGTAATAACAATTAGCTATGGTAATTACAAGCAAACAACCATCTAGATACAAACAGGCACAAATATAGAAACATTCACGGACACAAAGACACACACATATCCTGAAACACTCTCACATATCCACGACGCACACATCCATACACACACACGAACACGTACACAAGGCAGACACATCATACACATATACACAGACATGCATATTTCAGTGTCTCCCTCTCCCTTCCTTGACTTTCCACCGCTCTTCCTTAATCTGAAGGGTTTGGGGGGCATTGGAGAAGTCCTGTGCCCCCCCCGTGTTGCTGGGAAGGGGTGCTGATCGTTTCTTTTGAGACTCTCCGGCGTGCACCCGCCGGTGGACTGATATTGCTGTGTCGCTCTGCCTTTGAACCGAACCATTTAAGAGGAAAGTAGGCCAGGACGCCGGCGGCCCAGTTAACGGATTGTTTTGGTTTTTTAAACTCCAGCCTACCACAGGGACTCGGCTCGTGTGGACTAGAACAAACCATTGTTTGTCTAAAACCACCCCATGAGATGCAGGGCAGTTTTTGTTAAGGCTGGGGATTAAGCGAATATTCCCCTTTCTTTAAATGAGAACAGAGCACAACACGGCTGAGGGGGCAAAGACAGTCTTGAATACATGTTTAATGTAGCTCTGTGTTTACATCTCAGGTACATCTAGAAAAGGAAAATTATTAGTGTGATGAACAATAGAGGGGAGAGAGATTCTAGCATAAATCTATCCTTATTCAGATCTTCATTGTGTTGGGGGGAGGCGCAAAAATCATGTAGGAAGAAGGGGATTTAAAAAGAAACAATTCATGAAATGCCATACGATTATTATTTCTTTCGGGACATGTGTGTATATAACAATACACTATTGACAATAGAGCACCCCGATCTTGCTTTTCTTGACCCCCCCCCCAAAAAAAAAACTGCACCAGGAAAGAAGGCTCGGGCCTCAAAACCGGTTTCTCCCCGTCACAGAATTAACATTAATACACACACACACGTAATATATATACACACACATGTTAATTCTGTGACGGGGGGAAACCGGTTTTGAGGCCCGAGACTTCTTTCCTGGTGCAGTTTTTTTTGGGGGGGGGTCAAGAAAAGCAAGATCGGGTGCTCTATTGTCAATAGTGTATTGTTATAGGACTTCCATTGCAATCTGTATAAATGTAACGGGCTACACGCTCGGCTGGTCCTACGCATCGCTTGTGTGGAGCTAGGGCCCATTTACACCACTAGAGGAATTGAAGCGTGCGGGGCACCTCCCTGGCTTTGCAGACGGTGTTTTATTCTCTTTCTTTCTGCGAATCGCCTCTACCCAGGATCGTTTTCCTTCTAGTAAACTCAAGCATTGTCTTGCCCTCACGCATTGTCTATTTTGATGCATTTGGCCCCGTGCCTATCTCTAGCCCTATATCAAAAGGCTACAAACTTCTCCTACGAAAGCGGGTGCCGTGCAGAAATCCGTCTCCTTGCTGCAATGCTTTGCAAGAGCTTCTTTGAATTTTTTTTTTCCTGGAGATTTCCCTTCAATGAATCATTCCTTTGCGCTGGTCTGGGAGTTACAGTCTTTTAATGTCACGTCAGTTAGGATTGTATAGAAAGCAGAAGCGCTCGGTGCTGACATGCCAAAGTTCAATCCCTCTTCTGGGTCTCCTGTTTTCCCCCAGCTCTTGGAAAGCTCGGAGCTCGTCCTCTCCTGGGTTCACTCATTAACTTATTTATTTGCAGGGCATGGAGGGGATCAAAGTGTTTTTACACGAACGAGAATTGTGGCTAAAATTTCACGAAGTGGGGACAGAAATGATTATAACAAAGGCTGGAAGGTAAGGTTAATAAAACAGCGCTTCTGTTTTTAAAATGAATATATATATATATTGTATACACAGATGTATATTCTGTACACACAGATGTTTGTGTACAAATACACACATTCGTGTGTGTATACAGAGATTGAAAAGAAACTTTTTTATGAACATCTCTCCTATGACACACAACACACACATATATATTTGTCTATTTGTGTGTGTGCCTTATGTATGACACACGTGTCATGTGAGAGTCAAAAGTTCATTTTAAAATCAATGTAAAATCTCAATAATTATGAGTTACGGAGGCCGTTTCGCAAAATTGAATGAAAATAAGCAGGAAGAAATAAAAGAAGATGATTGCCTAATTGAAGCTACCAGAAATGTTGAAGACATTTTTCGGTTTGAAGGTTTCGGAGTAGATCAGCGAGAAAGGCTGGTTGGGATATTTTCAGGAGGGAGGCCTCCAATACAGTGTATACCAAAAAGATTTGTTTCTTCTGGCTTCTTATTTAACCAGGACGGGGTTCTCCCTAATCCAGTTCATTGGAGTATTTCCAAACTCATGCTGGTTGCAATCAATTGGCCAAAATCTTACATTGTTTCATGTAATACAACTCGGTGGACGATTTTGTGGGTTTTTTTTTTTTTTTTTTTTAAATACAAGGAGTAGTTAAATATTTGGAAAAGCATATTTCTGTGCTTCTAGACATTTATTTTGTGTTCAGCTCTAGGCAAATACACACATGCAGAGACATCTCCCAGTCATTCTGTAAAAAAAGTATACACGATCCTGAGCTACTGTTTGTGTCTCTATCTAGACCAACATAAGGTTTGCAAATCTAAGTATAGAGAGAGAGAGAGAGAGAGAGAGATCACTTCCATGGTTGGCCTGGTAAATCTAATCACTTAATAAAACCCAACCTCTTTTAAGTGCATTTGGTGCGATTTACCATTTCCCTTGATATTAATGCTTTGGGGCAGCGCAGAGCCCCTTTTGCTGAAGAAGCACTGAAATAAAAGTTAAGGAGAAGGGGAATTGGTGATGGATTGAGACGCAGTATTGGCTAGCACCATGCGGACTACCATCAGTTAACTCCGGGAATGGAAATGTATTTCCCTTTGTATACCACATTGAACAATGTGCATGCCATCATCATAGGTAGGGGTTCGTTCGATACAGGAAAAAAAGTCACCAGACAGAAAAAGAATAACAGTTCGAAATTATATTTGCACTGCAAACCATCTAGAAATCAAACCTGCTTTCTGTTCTGTTATATAGTGCTCGGTGTGGTCTCCCAAACTGTGCTTTAGAGAAACAAAGCTCTAGCCATACAAAGTTTTGCAGTGGATAACAAATAGGTCTGTCCAACGGCTCGGCTTCCCTTTGAACATATCTATTGTTGAAAAGATGGTATCGTTTTAAAAGGAGAATATTCCACAAATAAAGAGACAGGAAATAAACAAAGGGCCGGAGCTCTCTAGAACCATTAGGGAGTACGGTTTGCACAGAACAGAGTTGACTAAATTAATTGTCCTACTGAGAAAAGGGAAAGGAGCAAATAGACTATAGACTCCAATGCTGTGAAATGAACCAGCACATTGACTTGTTTCAAAATGCCAGGAATAAGTTGCCTTGCAAATGATCAGAGTGTACAAAGCAGTGAAGAGAAATATAAAACACCTTGCATAAAATTCCAGTGCAGGCGTGGATAAAAGTCTCGTATGGGTAGCAATGAAAAACATTTACAACATAGAGCTTCTAAAGAAGTAATTGCATACATCACCCCCAGAATAAACCAAATAGTTTAGCTATTTATGTAACACTTTATTTTTATTATGACATAAACATATAATTTATACAATATTTTGTTAGTTATATATTTAGGGATATAGCTATATTTCATTGTTCAGGTCTTTTTTCTTTTCCTGCAAAATATTAAATATCAGTTTTTGCTATTTTTGATGAGTAACTTTGGTCTGTATAGCTTTCTTTTTCCTGTTTTTCAAATCACTCAGTCTGAACTAACAAATGGGTCTGATTTCATATTTCAAAGATCTGAAAGCAAATATAATTTCAGAAATAAGTAAGTTTAAGGGTTTTTTTTTTAAATTAAAGGATACAGTTTCATATGCTTATTTCTAAACACTGGGAAAGCTCAAACCAAAATAATACTGCTTGTAGTAAAGGAAAATATTTCTAAAAGTCATATTTTCAAGAGTGTTTGCATGTTTCGAAAGATTTGTCAAGTGTGTTTATGTAGATATGTACACATAGCCTATGTAAGCGTGTATATAACATTTCATACATGTGCGCAAATACGATATATGTACGAGCATGTGTTTGATTCAAAGGCCAATATTTTAGCAAAAAAAAAAAATCCACTATATAATGGCTCATACTTACATAAGTGTAATTTATTCTTTGTAGGGCTATAAATATAACTATCCCTGAAAGAGATTATGTGGTCTTGTATTGTAAAGGAATGAAGAATTTAACTACTGGACTGATCACAGACAAAAAGAAGAATAAAAAAAAAAAGCCTCTTAACTTTAATTAATGAATTAACTATTTTGCCTGAGATAGGAACTATAACAGCGGAGCAATACTCAGCAGAAAGAAAAAAGTCCCGGTTGGACCATAAAGGAAAAGTTATGTTTCGTGTGTCTGTGTTTGAAGGGTGCGGAATAGTTTCTCGTTTAATATTGCTGATTACCGTAGTTTATATTTCCCTCACAATTGCCTGAGTTTGCGCTCCTCTTGTCATGTTTTCTTCTCTAGATTTATGTTTATTTGTTTATTTTTTTTAGGCGTATGTTCCCCAGTTACAAAGTGAAGGTCACTGGACTCAATCCAAAAACTAAGTACATACTGCTCATGGATATTGTACCAGCTGATGATCACAGATACAAATTTGCAGATAATAAATGGTATGCATGCATGGGGGGACGGGAGAGGTGCAGAGATAGGAGGAAATCTTTGTGTCTGGATTGCACAGTTAGCAAAACCTAGTTCAAATGGGTTGAAAAATACCTTTTAGCTGTCAGTTGGTGCTATTAATAAGCTAACAAAGGAAGAAATGTTGGGGGGGGGGGGGGTTGCGAAGTATCCTGAGATAACTCCAGTTTGCCAGCCAAACTTGGGGGGGGGGCCACAAAATTTTAAATTAGCCAATGACTTGAATCCTGTTGGATCCTATTGGTTATCGCGGGGCCAACAACTTAATTGCATTTAAGAAAGAAAATCACCATGAAGGTAAATGTTAAGAATTGCCACATGGTCTTTTCTTTGATATTTAGGAAGAGGGGAGGAAGGGGTTAAATGGGAAGGGGGGGAGGGAGAACCAAACGGAAAATGTGTCAAAAATCTCAATTAATTTCCAGAGTAGTGTGTGTTGGTGTCTCCTTCCCCGAAATATATGATGCGACCGTCCAACGGCCCCTTCCTTTGAAACAGACCAAAGGAGCTAGCTAGACAGACAGACAGACACGTTTCCATTCCTTCTAAGCCCGATCTTTCCTGCCCGTCCTGCGGTGGTGAACTTGCTTCGCTGGGCGTAGGCCTGACGCGGGTCCCGAGGGCTAAGCCGGCTTTGTGTCCCTTTGGTTTAGGTCAGTGACAGGGAAGGCAGAACCGGCCATGCCAGGCCGGCTGTACGTCCACCCAGACTCACCCGCTACTGGGGCGCACTGGATGAGGCAGTTAGTTTCTTTTCAAAAACTCAAGCTCACCAACAACCACCTTGACCCGTTCGGACATGTAAGTACCTTCGCGAGGAGGCGGCCTCCTCTCGCTGTTACCGAGTCAGCGCTCCGGAGGGCAGAAGGGAGCCCAACGCCTCGGGGGGCAATAGGCCTACACCTGCTTTGGGCTCTGAACTCCGCTGGTTTCATGTGACGCAGGCTCGGCAAAGCCTGGGGCAAAAAGGTTGCAACAAAAGTCTGCCAGCGCGGGGGGTGGGGGTGGGGGGGTTGGCTTAGTGTCTAGCACAGGGTCCGGGAGCGAATATTCAGGGTGATTTTTTTTTTTTGCACTCATTTCCTATTTCTGTGGCATCTCTGCTTGTCAGATGAAATGAAAAGTCAGAGCAAGGGGGGAGGGGGAGAACCTGGAGCGGGATAGAGGTTTAATAGGCATAACGTTGGTATTAATTTCACTAAATGGCTTTTGATGCACGCTGGTGGTTGGCAAAGTCCTAGGACGGTTATCAACAGTTGGCTAGAATTGAGCTGTTACTCAGTCGGTTGCATTTTCAGACATTCTTATAAGACACATGGTGGTGGGTTGGGTGTGTTGGGGGGGGTGATGCTTGGTGAAATATAAATCATGACTGCATGTCTCTCTGTGCAACGTGGTAAATTGCTGGATCCGATCTGATGGTGTCCCAGTAACTTGGCAGCTGGAGTAGGACACTACAAAGCGCAGACTTCAGGCCTGTTTAGAGAAACAGTAGAGCGTACTCCGTAGGAAAAGGAAAACCTTAAGAAATACTACATGGGCCAGATGCAAAGCTTATGAGGCTGTAATGTAAGGGAATAACGCAATGGGGGAAGACAATGGAATTAATTAGCCTTTAACATAAACAGCATGTTAGTTTTTGTATCCATGTATGAAGCAAAAAATTTGTGTTCACATTCACACCCCTTTCTTCCCCCCCCCCCCCCACATATCCTGCATCAGAGCAGGTGACTGGAGTCGATAACCTGTAGGGGTCCCATGTTTATGATTCTCTCTCTCTCACCAGAAATAGAGCACAAGAACCGCTCTGTCTCCCTGCTTTCATTTGCAAGCATGTTAGCCTCTGTGTGCATGCTGCACTGTACCTCCTATTCTGTATTGGGCGGTGTTGGACAGTTGCAAGGAGTGACGGCCCAGGGAAGTCGAGCTCAGTCCCAGTGTTAGAGGGTTGGGATTGTCTCATTTTGGGGGGCAGTGGGAGAGTGGGTACATCTGAATTCATGTTCATTCTCAACGTTCTTGAAAATTGGGTATTTAGCTGTATTGACTGGGAGTTGCTTATGCAAGTCCTTGTCAGGACTTGCCCTTTGACAGTGTTCTTAAAAACAGGCTGGCCAGGCCAGGCTTCAGTGGGTGACTATTTAGCTACCTCGTTTTAACCTCATGTGGAGTCTTAGCGCTTTAAAAGCTGCTCGCTGCCTCCGTGAGGTGGGTTAAAGGTAAAAAGCAGGCATAATTATTCAAGGAAATGCGACCGAATGTGGTTCGGGGTCTCCGATTCAAAATGGAACGAGGCTCAAAAAGAAAGACAGAAAGAGAAAAGAAACCCCGCTAGCGCTTCATATACAAACGATTTCTGCAAGACCTGTGTGCGTAGGCTCAGGCACGGAAAGGCTGTGTGAATTGCCCAGCCAGGAAGAGTCATTTTTCAAAGGTCTTCCTTTGAACAAATACATTTATAATTAGACAAGAGGGTATGAATCAAGATCCCCAGCGTCTCGTTTCCAAGAGTGAATTTTCCAGTCTGCTCTCAACACTTTGATTTTCTTAAAAACGACAAATCTTGTGCCATGAAATCCATAGACAAGTGGCCTCCACTGGTGGAATGAATCCTCCATGTGGACTGTAATGCAGCTAGCTAGCACAGTGAAGGGGAGACGGGACATAATTACTAAGGAAGTGTGGGGTGGATGTGAGATCACAGCCTAATCTAACCCCCCTTTCCTCCTCTTAATCGTCCTCTGGTTTATCTGTCCCTCCCCCAGCTCCCCAAAAGAGGACATACGATCTCCTTATGGTTCTTCACTCAGCCTGGGTGGAGAAACGTCCCTTCCAGGAATTGAGATTCCTGCCCAAACCCCAGGAGAGGGGGAATAATTCGTGCCCAGCACATCTTGTCCTGTGTTTGGAGGTTTAGACTCCACCAGCAACTCCCCTTTCTAAACTCCCCCACCTCAAGGACCTAGGCTTCAAAGAAAGTTCTAGGGAAGGAAGGGGGCGGCGGGCGGGGGGGCTGATATGAGATGCCCTTGGAAGGAAGAGGCCAGCAGCCATTTTACTCCCTGCTGCGAGCAGGCGGCGATAGGAAAAAGTCTCTTTAAACAAACCTAAGGCCACGCTAAACAATAGGGACTTCAGAGGGGAAGCGGCACCAGTGGGCCCTCAATTAGAGTCGCTGTAATGAAATTAAAAATCATTAGATCGTTCACCGTTGATGTCCACGATTTACCGGGATGTCAAAGCAATTTGGCTAAAGCCCCAGGATGAGAGGGTCTGGCAGGCACAGAGGACTTGCAGGGGCCGGGGTTGGCGGGACAGACTGCGTCTGTCTGTCGCCGAGTTTTGCAGCAGTCATTATCGTTACAGACTGCAACCCAAGGAAGGGGGGAGGAAAGGAAGACAGTCTTTTCTTCCAGGATTAATCCCAGTTGAATGCCAGGCTTTCGAAAGAGACTATCTGGTTTTATGGTGGGCACCAACCCTGGCATCCAGGGAAGTCTATGCAAAGATGGTTGGCTGGGTTAGGAAAATCACTGAGGTCTCTTTAGCTGGGGTGAGCAATTAAAGAGCATGTTTAGCTCTTGGGAGAAAGCAATCAGGGCGAAGGCTGAACCCGTAATGGTGGCCAGCCCAGACCAGCACCGCCGTGTATCCAGGCTCTCTTATTTTGAGATTTGTTAACATCTGGGCCAACTATTGATTTTATAGCGAGAAACAATTGGGAAAAATAGCGATCTCCCCCCCCACCCCCCCGAGATTGTTCTTGAAAAAAGTTCGTGGATCTTCCGAAAAAAAATTTCCTACAAGAATTTTTGAAAAAGGCTCTTTTAATAAAGAGCTGGGACAGGTTGACAATTCAAAACATTTCGGCCAGCTCTAACTTTTGACTTAGAAAGTGTGGACAAGATTAAAAAGGGGGCAACAGGCGAGTCAAAGAAACAGACATTTCAGGGGAGAGGCAAGCGCTACCTTCAGGCTGTTGGTTTAAAAATAATTTCTCACACACACCCCTCCCTCCTTCCCTCCCAGTTGTGAGGGCAGCTGCTCGCCTTCACAGTCATTTCCAACAGTGCTAAATAGTCCCCTCCAGGGTCATCACTGAGACAGCTTCATCCTTGAAGAAGGCACTTAAGGGAAATCCAGTTTAGTTATTACGCCACCTGGGTCTTCATTTCAGGCCTTTCCCACAATCTGAGCAATGAATAACTTAGGAGCCCCAGGAATTCTATCATGTAATTTCTGATGGGTCGGATTTCCTTTCGTACTCAACCCCACCCACAATAAATGTGACTAGCAGAGCAATAATTGTAATGCTCAGGCAGTCAAACTAAAGCAGGAGAGTCCACTGCGCCATAGAACCAGTGAGCCAAATGCTTCAGTTTAGGGTCATTACATTGCAGGCGGGAGAACTGTGGGCCCAGTGGCTTTTATTAAATGTAAATATGTATGTTAGACCCAGGCACGCACGCCTCCCGTAAGTTCTTTAAAGTTATGTTATTGCAAGATGATGTTTAGCGAGGAACCTGATTTATGGCCAGGCTGGTTGTAGATTCCTTGTGGAGATCAATTTTATATCCCTGGTGGAAAATATTCCCACTGCTCATGTCTGCTTCCCGTGTCAAGGGGCTGGCTTTCAGCAGAGGAGAAAGTCTGCCTTGTTCCTAAAAAATAAGTTCAGCTATTTTTACTCCTGGAGACCCATAAAGATGAACCCCCGCCCCCAAACACATTTTTAGAGGGATGTGAAGTCTATGAATGATAAAACCAGCTCACTTGGTCTCCTCAGGCGCCCCTTTCCCAAGCGAAGCCTCCCCTCCCTGCCCCCCAAAGCCCTGTCAGGGGGGATCTTGGCCTGAGGGGAGAGAGACGGATCTAGGCCCCGATGCTTGACACCCCTCCCCCCATGTGTGTCTCTTTCTTTTCAAGATCATACTGAACTCCATGCACAAATACCAGCCCAGGCTCCATATCGTGAAAGCGGATGAGAACAACGGATTCGGCTCCAAAAACACCGCCTTCTGCACCCATGTCTTTCCGGAGACGGCCTTCATCGCCGTGACTTCCTACCAAAACCACAAGGTAAAGAGGATGCGGGAGAGCCACGCAACGTGGAAGAGTCCGAGTGGCGGGGCAGAGGCTTCGCCACTAACACACGCAGCATTTCCCCCCCCCCATCACACATAGATCCCCCCCTCCATCACATACAGACCCCTTCTGTCTTGCCACACCAAGTGCTCAGAGGGTTTGCACTCTTCATTGGGGGGGTTATTCCTGGCGTGTCAGCGATACGGTGTAAAGATGGGATTTAGCACAAGGGGGGAGAGAAGAGAGAAGTTAGTTGAACAGGATGGTTTGCTCAGAGGTGAGACGACCCCCCCCCCCCCGCAATCGGTCAAAGGCTTGTAATCTGGCGTTGGAGGGGGGCGCCCGAGCGGTAGCTTTCGCAGTTGTCTCTATAACCCAGCCTGGCGGCGTTTGCTCCTTTTGCTTTGAGGAGGGTTCCTTGCTGGCGAACTCTTCAAAAGCAGTCAAGGTAGTTGCGTGGCTTGTACCTCAGCTCAGGGCTTTCGGGGCGCCTCTCGGTTCGGTCAGGAAGTCAAGGGAGGAGGGCTGGGAGGGAAACAAAAAGTCCCAGAGAAGCAATATAAAAGGCGTGGATAAAATAACGCCTTGTCTTGTTTTTCTGCGCAAGAAATCGGCGAGAGGGATGGGTGTTCGTGAAGGTCTATACACGAGTCCATGGGCACACCCACACGGATACGCGCACACCCTTTCAGTCACACTGATGTACGGATTTAGGCTTGTGAAGCCCCCGTAGAGCTTTTATGAGCGGTCCATACTTTGTGTGTCTCCCATTGGCTCGCCCGTGGGCCACAGGATCTGAGCGCTGGGGCGTGGTATTATTTTGACTAAGTTTCGCCCACCTAACGTTTTATGGTGAAAGCGACCCAGTCCTGGTTTTTGCCTTTAAACTCTTCTGGAGAGTCTATTCCTGATCAAAAAACGTTTTCCAGCGGTGGCCAATTGCAAGTTTCCTGGGGGTGAAGTGGTCCTAGCAGTATGATAGCAGGACAAAAAAAGAATTGAAGATATTAAAAGGGGGGTGATAGAAGTTGAAAGATCAAAAATTAATTTTTTGGGGGGGCGCTGAATTTACTAAATAGCAATCAGGTGAGACCACTTATAGAAGGGCTAGTGTGTGGATCCTTTAACTAGAGCCAGATAATCCTTAATTAATGCAAATATAAACTTGTGGCAAGAGAACAGTATTAGACTCAAGGCAAACAGATTACTTTCAAAGTAGAGGTCATGTTAAGGTAAAATTGAATTTTAAATCCTTTAAAAAAATCCTCCGTACACTGTTTATAAGTCAGGGCGAGGGCTTTTAATTACACTGCTGAACGTGTAGAATGGTTTCATTGTGTTTAAAAAGTTCAATCGTGTGGTTAATTTCAAACCAAGAACGTGTCACTTTAATACTCCGGATAAATTATGCATGGTTTCCTGGAGATGTGGCCATGAAACGCCTGAACCACTTTAAACAGGTTTCGCTTTCTCAATCTCGTTGGTATCTCCACCAACCAACCCATTAGATACAAAAACAGAGATAGGTTTGTGAAGAAACAGCATCTCACTGTCACTAGGGAGTGAAAGGAAATAGGTCCAAGCCATTAGGACCGGGAGATGTTGGCACGGACAGAACAATCAGTGCTAGCAAACTGAAGCCAAATGGAGTCTCGGCCAATTTATGGCTTAAATTATAACCCCGCTGTGGAGACTATAAAATCTGGTTGATAGGTTCACCTATATTAAAAAAATAATAACAGAATTGACGGTAATAAGAGGACAGAATAACCACTTTAAAATTGATTTCCTAGAGGAAATCAAACTCCGCTTTTGAGATCTTGAATTTACCTGCTCTTGGAGCGTCTTGTGAGCAAATAACACAATCCAAAGGTTTGGGTAGGTAACTGCCATAGGGAAAGAGGGCTATTTGATTGCAAGTCAGCTGCATTTAGTTGATAAGACATGACACCTGTGTCTTTGGCAGTCTGGAAACACACCCCACCCCTTTGTGCGTATCCCCTTTCTGCAGACCCACAAATTCATGGAACCGTTCAGGAACAACTAAATAGAATAAAGGCGCAATTGAGAAATTATATAACTATGTAATGATCTACCCTAAATGGCATCTCCCTCCAGGGAAGGGAATAAAGTTTGCCGGCTGCCCAATAGGAATAAGAGCCAGTTTTCCGGGACCCTGCACTCGCGGATATTTGAGTGGAACAGTTTATATTCCTATTACTGTAGTAAGGCAAAGAAAGGCGCTGTGAAAACGCGGGGCCATTTCGTTCACAGTGGGGACCGATTTCCCTTGCGGATGAGACGCGGATTGTGCAAGAGATATTTTCATGGCACAATAGTGAATATATTTATTCTCAGCCTAGGTATTTGTTCACAGTCTCACCCGTCTGTCTAGGTCACAGATACATCCAAGTCACCCCGGTATACGTGTCCCTATCACACCCACTCCCAGGTACACACATTGCCAGAAGCATGCCGCAAATGAACGCCAGTATTAGTCGTCAAGGGCTTTTGGTGAGCTGCCTTCTTTTAGCTGTGCATCTATAGGGCATATCGGAGAGAGTCAGTGTGCTTATACATGCTATGGAAAGACTCAACTGATTTCAGATCCGTGGATTTATTTCCCTTGCACCGCTGCATTCCCCGTTGGATTTGGTGTTTATTTCCCCTGATATTTTAGGCAGCCAGAAAAAGATATTTAAACAAACTGGCTCTCCCCCTGCCCCCCACCTCCCCAGCCACATTAAGGGAGGGTGAGGCCATGAAGAAAGTTTGTCAGGTTTTCAGTGCAGTTGTCAGCAGCTCAGAGACCCTTCCCGCTCCCCACAACTCCTACCCTCACCCCAGAAATATTTACCGTTAAACTAGGTCACATGCACATTTCATTTCCTTGCCGTTTGCACAATGGTTGCATGCAATCAGGTTGATTCCCAAATATTAAACTTCCCCTGCAGTTAAGGACTATTTTGCTGCAGCTTAAATCATTGTGTTACTCGCTCATATTTATTAGGTACTAGCTTTCTGGTTAGGACCAGGAAATGAACCCTAATAGACAGAAATAATTAAAGTTCTGCCCTCGTGAGGGTTCTTTCCAAAGCAAGAATTCACAACAATTATTCTCATTAATTTTTACAACCTACTGCCCCCCTAGCTGGACCTGGGCTTTATATTGGCTTTCCCCCTGTCAGGATATCCGGTTTTATGCTTATTTTTTGGATGTGATTTAACATGCTTTATAGCCCAGATCCTGTAAAGTACAGCACTAGGAAAGAACAGCCCTAGCTAAAAAGGCAACACATACACAGCTGTGCTACAGTGCACAGAGATGTGCAAAGGACAATGCACAAGGGTACGTTGTAACTCATTGCCAATATGTACCAAAGGTGTGTCATAAGGGTTTATATATACTTTAACTTATATGTACACACATTATACTCAAAACCCTCTATTAAAATAGCACTGCAATCTTAATGAAGTCAAGCACTCAAAGGTTAGGAAATGCCAGTATGAAGGTTGCCTGGGCAATATTAATTTGGCCTCCATGTATATCCATTATTGTACTTTCTCCAATTGCATGATCACACACTATTTTTTCACCAGGCCCCTGCCTCTTTCAGTGCACATGACAGACCGGGCTCAATTATGAGCAGCTATTCAATATTTTGTTTTATACTATTGTTTATTATATGGCCCTAGGCCTTATTTACTGCGCACTGTTCACATCAGCTCTGAAGACAGGATTACTAATTCTCAGGGAGTCTATAGCACTCATCACTACAATATCTTCACCTCACAGGAGTGTAGTGAAGGGTTTGTATTATCCCCATTTTTCAGATCAGGAGTGGAGGCAGAGAGATGCTCACTGATTTTGGATACCTGATATGAGATGCCGGGGACCTGGTTTTTCAGAGTGCTTAGCATTATAGAGCATTTTATATGTTCAAAGCTCAGCAATTCTGCACTCCAAACCCAGGGAGTCAAGTTAGGCACCCAGAAAGTGAGGAGCACACAATTAGTGATCACTTGTTTAAGTGACTTGCCCAGCATCACATAGGAACTTGGCAGAGGCAGGGACAGAATCCAGCTCTCCAGGGTAGCATTCAACCACCTTAACCAGGAGGCCAGCCTATGCTTCTCACAATCTTTTGCCTCCTTTACTACTTACCTTTCAACTTCTGCTACAAATGAGGCTGGGGTCCTACAGACAGCCTCCTTTCTTTCACAACCCTGATTCATCCCCAGAGCACCATACATCCTGTACACTCTGAACAAGGTCATGAAAAGAGCATCTGACCATCTAGTTCATCAGCAAGCTTGAAACCTTGAGGTCCACCTCCCAGACCTTTGCAACTTGAATTAATGGAATAACGGATAGCAGTAGTAGGTTATCATGCTCTATGGGGACCAGCACTAGAAGGGGAGGACACATTTTACCAGCAGGTTTCACAGATATTTGCCAATAGCAGAGGAATGGTGGGACTCAAACCTTGGGTTCCATTTTGGGCGCAGGAGGGGAGTGAGCGCTACCGAGCACAAACTCTAGCCATTCCAAGCTTGAGCCCATCTGCCACATCCCCGCCAACCTGTCCCAGTCATCTCTTCACCACTTCTGGTTCCTTATCCCAGTCTTCTTTCCTCAGATTACTCATCCCAGACCCAGTCTCCATGTCCAGCCAGTCCTAGTCTCACTCCAGGTTCACTATAGGACTCCCAATTCTCTCTCCCTCCCCCCGCCCCACTGGATATTTCACCTCTCCCCCTTCCCACACCCAGTCCCAGTCTCCTTGCCCAGCCAGTCCCAGTTCCCACTCCAACAACTTGTCCCCAGATTCCTTGCCCAGTCTATCCCAGTTCTGTCCTGGCTCCGCATCCTATGTGTCTCTCCGCCATCTGGGTTCTTCATCCAATCTCAGTGTTCCTCCCAGTCCCTCCCTAGATCCTTGTCTAGTCACCCCCATTCCTGCCTGTCTGTCCCAGTCTCCTTGCCCAGCTAGTATCAGTTGCATTTCCACACCCCAATTTCTTGTCAGATCTGTCTTCCCTCCTTCTGCAACCCCCACCTAGTTCCTAGTCGCAGTCTTTGTCCAGCCAATCCCAGTCCCCATCTCATTTCTCTCACCAGCTCCCAGCCCCAGTCTCAGTCTGTCTCCCACTCCCTCCCATTGTAGGGTCACCAGATTCCTTATCTGAATATACTTCTTTCCCTCCCCCAGGTCTAGGATTTGTTCCCTCTGCATTCAAATCAGACAGCTTCCTCTCCACGCTGCCTGGGTACCAGCAGGGGTGTCATTGAGACTAGAGGAAAGACAGGCTCCTTGTCCGCAGTTCCAGTGCCCAGCCCCACCCTGACCTGGAGCAGTTGTGAACAGCCATTACAGGGAGAGTCCAGCTCAGCCCCTGTAATTCTGGACTAGAAAATACTCAGGGCAAGTCTACACTACAAAATTAAGTTGACTTAAGATACTCCAATGTACAGCCACCACAATAATTCCATTTCTCTTGCATGTCCACAGTAGACTTCTTGTGTTTGAGGTGCATGGCCTCCCCAGGAGCACTTGCACCGATTGTGGAGCATTGGGGGACAGTTTCTGAAAGCCAGCAACAGTTGATGTAAGCAATGCAGTGTCTGCGCTGACACAGTTGACCTAACTACATCGACTTAAACACTACTCCTCTCATGGAAGTGGAGTTAAGTCAGGGGAGTGGGCAAGTTACATTGGTGGGAGCTACATTGTAGTGTAGATACTTACAGAGTTAGGTTGGATGAAGTATTGTCAATGAAGATGGCGACTTCATATTTGAGCTGCTAAATTGAAAAAAGGTCTAATTAACATATGCAAACTGCATTTTTTCCAAAGGATTATAATTGGACCAAATTTGGGGAGATTTCAGAGGAACAGAAAAGGGGCATCTCCCTGTCAAAGGATGCCCTCCTGCAGAATTTTGAAACCCTGCTCCAAAATATAGGGAGTCTAGTATTTCAGAGAAAAGATCTCCAGATTTTTTTTTTATATATAAAAAAAGATGTGCAAAACATGTTATCCCCTAGCTTTGTTTTCAAAAAATGGCTGCATTCTGTTGGCTGAAACGATTTAAAAAAAAATCAGTCTGAGGAAGACAGTGGCATGGAAAACGTCAGTTCTAATGGTTAAAGTTTGGTAAAGTTAAAAGCAACTGAAAATAGGGTTTTATAATGAGAAGTGTTAGGCAACCTTAACAGGTGGCAAAACCAGCACATAATGTATTTTAAAACTGTACAATATATAAATGTTGACATATACTTCCATTCTCTCAAATGTTCTATAAATTAAATGTTAGAATTATGGACAGTTTTAAAGGTGACCCTTTATAGGCAAGCTCCTTCCATAAACTCTGTTCAGAAGTACTTGTGCGCAGTTTATCATAATAGAGAAGTGGGAAAGCAAAGAGTAATCTATAGGTCAGGTGAGAACTTTGACAGCAGTTTCCTTCAGTTAACCCTCTCCAAAGTAGTACAGTATTTAGATCCCTATATTTTTATTGCATCCATATTGGATAATGCTTTCCTGGGCATTCTGACTTTGTGGGAGTTGCCTTTTTTTTTTTTTTTTTTTTTTTGAAAAAGTAAAGGATGTAATTGACTAACTCACTTAGAAAGTAAAAAAAAAAAAAATTATCAAAGTCAGTGGCAATAGTATGCTTGTAATGAATTAAAGAGCTAGGACCTGATTCAAAACCCACTGGTCAATGGAAAGGGTCCTTTTGACCCCAGTGGACATGAGATCATGCCCCTAACAAGGGTTTTAAACAAGAATAGACTAAGTGACCTAAACTTTTCTTGGAGCCCAAATCTATGAACACACATTAAATCACTGCTCATGTGAACAGTTCCACTGAAGGCTGTGGGACAACTGACTCACATACCTAAGCGTTTGCACTGCAGGGCTCTAATCATTTCACGGAAATTTTGAAAGAGAATTAGTGTGGTTTGGTACCAGTATCATAAACCCCAACTTACTAGAGGACTTCACTCACTCAAGCAACTATTCCCATTGTGTTTAGCAAGTAAGAACTATTCACATGGGCATGATGTTGCAGAATACAAGTAAACAATGAGAGAGTTTAGCCACTGACTTCAATAGAGCCTAGATTTCATCCATGGATTCTTGCAGAGGTTGTGAGCTTGCAAAGACATACACATGTGCTTAACTTTGTACACATGAGAGGTTCCATGGAACTCAAGTACAATGACTGTTCACATGTGTAAAGTTAAACAAGTACAGACTAAGGACCTATGCAGTTATCCAGCTTCAGCAGGAGCATCTATATTGGAGGCGGCATTGTCTGGTGGTAAGAGCAGAACGCTCAGAACTAGGAGACCTAGACTGTTTTCATATCTGCCATCAGGTTGTGCTGTCTTGAGCAAAAAGTGCCAGTTTCCTCAGTTATAAAATGGGGATATTACCCATCTTTATAAAGTGCTACATTACCATGCAGTGGGGAACTCTTCATGCGCTCCAGCAAGGTCTACATGGGCCAGTTAGTGCACAACATGTGGGTGTGTTTTAGAATTTACACCCCACACCAGGTAGACAAGCCCTGAGATGACAGGCACTGTGGGTATCGGTTGATTGATATAAGAGGGGGAAAATTTCTGTTCACTTCAGGTATGTCTGAGCAGACATACTAATAAATAGAATAGATGTTTAGAAAAATGGGTCCATAATCTTGAGTCCTCTAAGTGCTACCACAATATAAATTATTACCTTAAACCCAAATACAAAGCAATTGTCATATGAGAAAGGACTAATTCTGGTAAACCCTTACTTCTGTAAGTGTCTTTACTTTATCATAAGGGTGGCATAATAAAGCTTAAGAAAGAGGGGTTGTTGACTGAGGACTTCTTGTCAGCTCAGAGATTTCTAATTCTAGGAAGCTCGATTTGTAATGCCTAATTCTTTGGAGTGGGAATGAAATGCTCACGATAAACCACTTCTTGTTCCTTCCTTCAGATCACCCAGTTAAAGATTGAAAATAATCCCTTTGCTAAAGGGTTTCGAGGTAGTGACGATATGGAGCTACACAGAATGTCAAGAATGCAAAGGTAAAATATTTACACATACGGTATGAAAAAGTTTGCCATTGCAGCAATTGGCCTCATATGCATTACTTTAGTTTGTCAAATTTAGTCCTCAATCCTGCAAATATTTATGTATATGCTGAACTTGATTAAAAACAAAAAACATCAAGACTGAAAATAGAAAAGGATAAGAGGTGACTTGATCATGGTTTTAAGTACCTACATGGGGAGAAGATTTCTAATATCTGGGTTCTTTAATCTAAGAGAAAGCAAAACAAGATGCAATGGCCAGAAGCTGAAGCCTGACAAATTCAGATTAGAAAGAAGGTTCATGGGTAAAATTTACAGATAGTTCACAACTGGAACAACTTAAAAAGGGACATGATAGAATCTGATGGCAATTGGAGGTGTGTCTAAAAGAGCTGCTTTAGCTCAACCACAAGCAGTTGGACTTGATGCAGGAATCACTGGATGAGGCTTTCTGACCTGTGTTATGCAGGAGGTCAGACTAGATTGTCAGAATGGTCAGAAAGTTACTCACGTGTACAAGCATTGGCAGGATCGAGCCTTAATGGCTATGTAAATCATACTGCTAGACAACAATGTCTCTTATGCTGCAAACACTTATGCATGTGACTGTCCAGTTGAATAAGATTAAACTCACATGTTCAAGTGTTTGTAGGCTCACGTCCAAGAGCCAAAAATAAAAAAGCCACCTTATTCTCCTCTGAATCCACCTTTGTGATAAATCAGACTGTCCTGTGATCCCTTATCATATAACCTTTCTAACAGCTACACTCATCCTGGCAGCTGATGTAAATATTTTTTTCATACTCTGAAAAGTGAAATAGTTTTTCCTTCCCTACTCACACCTCCTTTTAAACTTGGACAATCATGTCCTGACAAGTTTTTGCTGTTCAGTTACCCTATAGCTTTGATGAATGGAAAATCTTGAAACTTTACATTAATTACTATTTTTCCTTGGGGTGAAATGCTGAAGACTATTAGAAAAACTTCATGCCATATGGAAATCATGGCACATGGCCATGCTGAGCTGGTGCTAAAGTCAATAGTTTTGTGCAATCCTGTGGTTGTGGATCTAGTGAACAGAAACTCTTGGAAATATACACAGTGGGAACTGGAGTAGTTGAAAGGGTTAAGGTATTCTGCAGAGTTGGCACTGTGTATTTTCTGATGCTTAGTTTGCTTCCTAGACAGAAGGGTGGGGAAAAAAACCACACACCTTGCCATTTTCACAAAGAAGTTATTTTGGAGAAGGGTGGAGTAAGATTGTTATTTTGAAATAAAGAACCATTCAGGATGGCTTTGTAGAGGAAAATAAAAGACAGAAGAGTGGCCTGACCGTGTGTGAGAAAAACAGGTTTTAAAATGATGGGTCAAATGCGTAGCTCCATCGACTTCAATGGAGCTGCATCCATTTAGGTCAGCTAAGAACATAGCCAGACTAAAAATATCAGGCTACTGATTATAAAAAGGAGATGAAGAGATGTAAAAATAGACCACTAGAAATTGGTGACCTAAGATCCCCTTGGTTAGCAATCATCTCACTGGGTAATGTTGCCATGGACATCATTAATGTTTCATTCTGAAGGAAGGGCAATGCTATCTTCTTCTAGCTAGATCTCAGTTCTGTTGAGTTTTAAATATGGGTCTGTGGTTATCACAAAAGGACATTTAACGTAAGACAGCAGAGCTAATAGAAACACAATTTGCAAAGCCAAGATGAGGCTCAAGACAGGAGAGGAGCATTAGCTGGTTATGGATTCCTGGTTCAGGCACTTGTCCCCACATCAGATCAGGCTGGGGTTTAAGGGATCATACCCCGACTGAGGATCCACCTCAGCACACGCCCTCCTGCCCTATACATGTCCCCTGAGATCCAGGTTGGAGGGGAGAGGGTGCAGGGACACTAAACAAGGGGTCTTCTCAGCTGCCCAGGTCTGGCTTCTCCCCAGCATCTTTGCACTACCAGAGTGGCAGAAAGGGGACCAAAAGGCAGGAGCAAATCTGATCCATTGGGTTTGACTTCTGAAGCTGGTCTGAGTTTTGACATTAATTTCAATAGGAGCAGGACAGGCCCATTACCACCTAAAAAACCCAACAGAGTGGGCACTCTCTTCCTTGTGGGCAGCCTTAGAAAAGAGCAAGTATAGAACAGGCATGTGTCTTGAATTACCCAGTCTCTGGCAGGGTGACCTCATCAGGTCAGGTGAGACTTATGCTGGTGGTGCCATTACAGTGTGTTCTGTGCAGCCAATACCAACCTTTCCCTGGTAAAAGCTGCAGGACAGGCATCTGAAAACCACTGCAGTCCTTGGAGACCTGGAGACTTTAGGGAGTCCAGGATACCAGGAGAGGAATGGGGGCTGATGGAAATGCAGTGGCAGAATGTGCGCACGTGGGCGGGAGGGGGGACACGCACTACATTCCAAAGCGAATAATGGGCCAAGATCCATGGGAATATGGAGCAGGGCTTCTGTAGATCTCAGGCTCTTTGTAGAGAGCTCCTCCCACCAAATCTAGACTCCCCAAACTGCTCCCCCACCTACACCATGGTACAAGCTAAGCCTACCTTCATTTACCACTACTTCCTGCTCCACAGCTGCCTGTGTTTTGCTGAGCCCCCATCTACAGTGGTGATTGTAAAGTCTACAGCAGAATCATGCTCCTCTGAGCAGCATTAATAGCCAAGGTTATTTTGGTGCAAATTCACCATTTGGGGAAAGGAATATGCCCATACCATGGGACTTGTCCCCCCAACTCCACTCCCAATTGCCTGGGCATGCACTTTTTCTAACCAGCCTTTCAGACACATGGATGTTTTAGCAGAGAGGGGAACGGTCAGCTATGTAGAACATATATGAGTTTCAGAGAACATCCCCCTAGCTGCCTTCCTCTCTGCATGGCATCGCCATGGGTTTGGTCTCCTCCACATACACAGCTGAAGTGAGCATATAGGCCTGTCCAAGTAAAAGACTTCAGTCAACTGGGTGATCAAGGCAACACCTTTCAACATCAGGTAATTCATAGGCAAAGAATAGACTAGGTCTGCAGTGAGATCCAAATTCTAGTTAATGCAGGCCTCCAATACAGGTTTATCTTCCCCTCCATTAGCAACAGGACTATTCATGCTCATGTCAGTTGCTATATACTTTAGGAATACATACCTTGTGAGCTTTAGTTTGTGAGATCAAACAAACTGAGATCTATTACATTCATAGAAAGAAAAAGACTGTGTATATCTATCCATCTCCTTGTTTGCCAGTTGTGTTCATGTTGAAATTCAAAACCAATTCAGATGGAAGTTTGTCATTTTAATGCTTGGAAATTTTAGGCAAATTATTTCTCACATTCATACCTCAGACAGTGGGGGATTGTTGGGGCATATTTCACCCTAGATCTTGGTCTACAACTCTCTAATAGTGCCCATGAGAATTAAGCCTGGAGATCACATGCAGAATGTTCTGCATTGATCCACAGAGGATGAAATTAAAGCAGGGATCTGCACTGTGTATTCCAGAGTAGAATTTTGCCCTTAAACTTCTCCATGCAGGAGCCAACGGAGATGTATTAATAAACCATATCTATGGAGTGATTTTGGAGGGATGGGGCATTGCCTAGAGAGTTCAGATTTTTGTACCTGCAGCTAATAGAATAGAGGGTGGGAAAAGAGTTGGTGACTTTTACTGTGCTTCAGCCGCGAACACTCAAAATGAGAGGCGCCTTAAAAGAAATTGAATCTCTTGCTGAGCACCTGCAGCTCCTGTTGACTTCAAGTGGTGTCACAGGTGTTCAGCACTTCTGAAAAATCAAAGTCCTAATTACCATTGAAACTAATTCAGTAGTTTTGAGTTTCACATTTGGGAAGCTCTTGTTTATGAAAAATTATATGAAAGCAATGCTCTGAATGACTTAAATGGCTATCACTGGCCTTTATAATGTGTGACAAAGTTCTAGAATGGGGTATACAACAGCAGAAGAGGCTTGGTGTTATATAGGGGTCTCTCTCTAATGGAGATAAAGGGCCATATTTTGCTTTCAGTACCATAAATCCAGAGTAACCGCATTGGCTTCAAAGGCATTGCTCTGATATATGTTGGTGTTACCAAAAGCAGAATCTGGTCCAACATCTGCTATCATGGCCGTGTCTAGATTTTACCTTTTGAGAAAGAGTTCACAGAACTAAATGGGGAGATGCCCCTTGGTTTGTGCAGTAGGATGATCAACATGGATCAAGAGTTAGTGCCAGGATTCCACAGCTGAGACATGCATGTCAGTGTGTGTGTGTGTTGGTGCTGGTGGAATTTTTGGGTGAATCTGAGGACTCACCAAGGTGTGTCCGCGCAGGAGGACATGCTAACACCAAATCTGTTTGCTAGATCCATAATACCGGATGCAACTGGGGTTTGTTCCATTGCAAGTTACTGCTATCATTTTACCATTGCAACTCTATATGCATTTTCATTTCCCCATGCTCTGGCTCAATGAAATCTCAGCAGCTCCATGTGTCACCTTAGACACTTCCTAAGAGAAAATGCTAACCCCTAGTGTGGGGGCTATCACCCCTGGTGGGGAGATGTTGCTCAGTCCCTACTCTGCCAATAGACTCCAATAGAAGGTTGCCTGCAGAAGGACCGAGTGCAAACCCAGGGCCTGATGCATATAGTTCATTGAAATCAATGGGATTTGGATCAGGTCCAGATTAAGACTAAGGAATTGGCCCATGAGTACCACTCCAACAGGCTCTGCAGATACCGGACTAAGCATCAGTCAAATCTCTATTAGGGAGGCATAATATTGCTTCTGCTTCCTTCACTGCTCTGGTGCTCAGTTACAGGGCAGCCATCCAGCAAGACAATATCTCTAGAAGGTCCTCACAATTAAACACTAATAAATATGGACAGCAAAATTTCCAGGGTACCTTCCTATTCCCCTGCCCCTCCCCATACTCACATTCAGCAACAGTTAAGACTAGATATTTAACCTGAGAACATTAGCTCTAAAGAGTTTGCATCAGGCATAAGTGTAACCATTTGAGTAGGGGGCATGCCCCCTACATCCCAGCTTTTTGCTATTCTATTGATACCTCACCTTACTATAGCTCTAGGTCTCCTGTAGTCTCAATTCTGATGCAGTATGGCCGCTCTTATGAACCAGAGCAATGGTTCATCTAGCCCAGAGTCCAGTCTTCTGACTCTGGCCAATGCCAGGTGCTTCAGAGGGAATGAACAGAACAGGCAATCAAGTGATCCATCCTCAGTCACCCACTCAAAGCTTCTGGTAAAGAGTGGCTAGGCTCCCCCCCCCCGAACACTCCTCCATCAGGCTGCGCTTCTGGTATCAGGTGTTGTGTGTGGAAGTGTTAGGTGCTAAACTACTACCTGCACCAGTCCAAACTGGTCTTGTTAAATCACCTCTCAAGCCGGGGGTGGGGGGGAGATGGGATATTGGATAGCGATGTGGAGAGGGCAGCTGTGGGGCTGGAATAGTGCAGCCCTACCAAGTCTGACTTTTGGCTCATTCCATTATGTAACCCACCCACTCTGCTGCTTTCCATGGCGTTGGCCGGCTGGCTCAGGGAGGGGGGATTTGTAAGAGATCAGGGAGTCATTTGGCGAGGGAAGGCAATGTGTCAGTTTTTCCTCGGACTTCTCTCAGAATGTAGATTAACTAAATTCAGGATCCCAGGAGACGCTCCCAAGAATGCTTCTAAGACACCTGTTTTTAGTTACACAGATAACTACACACACACACAATGCAAATATTAAAATGATGCAAATTTACACTCCAGGCTTTTTTGTTGGGGGCTGGTAGGTCAATGAATTTCCTCTTCCTTTCTGCATCAGTTGTGTCTAACTTCCATTCCTCTCCTGACCCCTGTTCTGAGCAATAAACAAAAAATTGGCCTAAAATCAAACACTTTTGTGCCAAATATGCACATCTGCACTTAGGTCCATCCCCAGTTTTGATTCTGCAGCCATAGAGGGGGCATCATACTGAGGAGCTGGTAAACATAAGCCCTTTCGGCTTAAGTTAGATGACCAGGTAAGAGTTAAAGATCCCATGATTCATCAAAAAGATAAAGGATAACCTCAGTGTCCTGGCCAAACTTCCCTTTCAATAAAACCATTCCCGATTGTCCAAGGCTGCATGTGAGTGATAAGTCAGTGGATACTAACTGTTGGGTTTGCAGTTAGCTATTGCACTCATCTTATTTACCTTAGTAACATGACTTGTCAGACTGGATCAGGCCCAAGGTCCATCAAGCCCAGTATTCTGTCTCTGATGTTGGCCAGTACCAGATGTTTTGGAGGAAAGTGTAAATCTCACAGTAGATCTGGAATAATCTGCCCCCACATCAGGCCTTGTCCGGATCTCTATTAGAGATTGGTTTAATCCCTGAAGCATGAGGTTTTAATCTCCCTTCCAAAGTTTTGTTTAACAAATTAGGATAACTCTGGATAGTCTTGATATTTGTTGCCTGCCTTGGGGCACCTTGTAAAACTAAGTTTTATTTAATGACATGCCAGTTGCTTTCCTTCATATGAGTGTGGCTTGGACCTCACTGCAGTCAGCAAAGTGGCATGACACTCACATGGTGAGGTTTCATGAGAATTCAATTTCCATTTGCAAAAATCAAGTGAAGCTGTTTGACTTTCAGTGCTGCAAACTCTGCCGGAGAGCTGAAAATCAAGTTGTGCTCCTTGTGCCATCTAAACTTTCAACAGCAAAACTTCTGGGCTTCCTCCCCACAATGCAAAATGACCTTAAAGCTACTGTAAAGCTGTAACAGGATTCTTCCAGCACTGGGGAATCTTGGACTTAGCATAGTGGCTGTATCTGGTTTGGCTGGGGAAAGGGAGCTGGAGCAGGGACAAGAGCTTGATGCGCTCTGTTAATTTCCAGTGAGTGGAACATTCTTTAGGGACCATTCCAGCTGGAGTAAGCTAGAGCAGCCCTATGGCTGCTCTAACTTGCACCAGAGGCTAGTTTGGCCCTCCAGATGGCTTAGGATAAATTGAAGCATAAACACAGTCTTTGCCTCTTCCCTGCTCCACTGGAGCATGGAAGAGGTTTGTGGCCTCTAAGCCAGACTTTCAAATATGGCAGCGTCCAACTGTGTGTGTATCCATGCCGTCTTCAGTGGAGGTGCATAAGCTGGGTAGAGAGTCAGTGGAAGGAGTATATACACGCCATTTAAATCTCACTTAACCCCTATTTTGCAGATTTGGGTGATGCCTACACCTTAGACTGGTCTTCTGTACAGCCATGAATTTCATCCACTGATTTGTATGGGCATGCACATCCTGAAATCAGTCTGCCTGTGCACATTGGATCTGTCATGCATAGTGCTAGCCCGGTGTCTGCAACACACACACACGCAGGAAAACCTGGCCCTTTGCAAACACAACCTAGCTGACAATTCTCCAATGAGGCAGGAGGCACATTGGAATGCAGCCTAGTCCCCTATAGCTGCATTGGCTTTGCACTGAGGGCATAAGTGGTTTGCTAGTAAAATAAGCAGATATAATTCAGAGACACTCGGAGCAGGGATGTAGAGCAAAGAGGTGTGATTTTTACAGAACCATTTTTCTGACTCTCAAAGAAGGCGATTATAGTCTCTGACTGAGTCCTTTTGCCCTCCCTGTCTGGTTTGCTCAGTTCTCTATGTACCCCTTCTTTTAAGTGCCTTCCTTGTTAAAATTCTAAATCCTTCCAAGGCCAATTATCTACTTTGCTGATAATTTTACCCTCCAGACAAAATTTCCACTGATAATTGAAATTCACAGATAGGCAAAGAAAGAAACATGTTGCCCGAGAACTCAGAGTCCCATCTTAATGGGTACAAAACCTGTTGTAGTGAATGCTGCACGAAGCATGTATTTATAGCTCTGCTAAAACGGCCAGCACCAGCATTCACAGAACTAGAGCTGCCGCTAATTAGGCAGCAGCATTCGTAAAGCTTGACATTTTGGAATCTGTGTCTACGGTCATGAAATAATCATCATCAGACCCGCTTCCCACCCCATAATTTCCTGCAACTATGACAGTTTTCATAGATAAAAATAGAAGAATGCTTAAAAAACAATCAATATAATCTCACTGATAAAAAGTCAAATTCTGCCAAGTTTATTGATAATCAATGAAACCAATATGGGCTTGTGAACTTCACCAGCACTTTGAACTTAAAAAGGGTGATGAGAAGAGTGGACTTACCACTGATGCACCTGCTTGGGGCTAGGGCTGGGGAAGTGCCTCTTTCAGCTCTAGAAAAAAGAAAAGGAGGACTTGTGGCACCTTAGAGACTAACCAATTTATTTGAGCTCAAGCTTTCATGAGCTACAGCTCACTTCATCAGATGCTCAAATAAATTGGTTAGTCTCTAAGGTGCCACTAGTACTCCTTTTCTTTTTGCAAATACAGACTAACACAGCTGCTACTCTGAAACTTTTCCACTCTAGAGCACTCGGCTGATAGGTTGCTCTGGTCGTCTCTCGACTCAGCCCTCCAGCCTGGTCACATTTTAGTTCCACCCTTTCTGGGGTAACAATGTCCACAGACAATCCAATGTCCTTAGGAAAGGTCTTCAGCTCTGGGCCTGACACCACCTTCTCCAGGGGTGAATAGGAGAGCCCAGGCCCTCTCATGACACTGGTTTCCAGTCCAGGACCTTACCAGCAACCAACATCTGCTCAGTCAGACTCTGTGCTGCTGCTTTCCAGGCCTTCTTTCTACCATAGCCTAGCAACTGGCCTTTCCCACAGCTTCTCTCAGTTAGTCCTTCTGTCAGGGTCAGGACTCCCTGCTGGATTCCCCCAACCAAATCCCAAACCAAAAGTGCAAATTTAACCCAACTTCTGCCCTCCTCAGGTTTGACTTCTCACATTTCCCTTACTCAGCTGAACACCTCCTAGGAAGTTCAGTCCAGTCCTTTTATCCAGGACCCTCAGCACCAGAGCTTGCTCCAGGCCAGAGGCTGCTCCATGTCTCTCCTCTCCAATACATCTGCTTAGGAGAGGATCTCAGGGCTAACTGTCCCCCTGGGCTTCCTCCTTGACACTCCCAGACCCTCATTTTCCCACTTTCTAGTCCTAAAGCATGACTAGAACATTCTTTCCTACAACACCCTTCTCAGCCAGACTTCCCTTCTTTATAGTCACCACCCAGCTTCTTCCCCAGCTGGGCTTCATCTTTAATTAAGCCGCGCCCTCCCTCCAGGTGCAGCCAGGTAGCATAATTGGCCTCTCAGCCCCACATTAACCCTTTCGTTGCCCATACAGCCTTTGCTGAACAGGCTATGAAGCTGGAGTTGAGTCTGTTGCTCAAAACATATTGCTTAAAGCTAGCCAGATAAAATTCCTAGTGATGTCGATGGGCACAGTGATGTTGATTGGTTCCTCTGAGTATGCAATAGATTTTACTAGAAATGGGCAAATGATTAATCCCAGATCATTTATTTCCCCCTCTCTATGTCCCCCAAATTTCTCTTCTTCATGAGATGAACAGCTGGTGATTTCTCTGACTCTCTGTAAGCCCTGTGGGTTGTTGCTGAGCAGTTTGCGGTAAGGATTTGGTATTTAAAAGATGGAGCAGTGGGAGCAAAAGACCTATCTGGCTTTAAGATTAAACTCGATCAATTTATGGAGGAGATGGTATGATGGGATAACATGATTTGGGTAATTAATTGATCTTTAACTATTCATGGTAAATAGGCCCAATGGCCTGTGATGGGATGTTAGATGGGGTGGGATCTGAGTTACTACAGAAAATTCTTTCCTGGGTATCTGGCTGGTGAATCTTGCCCATATGCTCAGGGTTTAGCTGAACGCCATATTTGGGGTTGGGAAGGAATTTTCCTCCAGGGCAGTTTGGAAGAGGCCCTGGAGGTTTTTTGCCTTCCTCTGTAGCGTGCGGCACGGGTCACTTGCTGGAGGATTCTCTGCTCCTTGAAGTCTTTAAACCACGATTTGAGGACTTCAATAGCTCAGACATAGGTGAGAAGTTTTTCGCAGGAGTGAGTGGGTGAGATTCTGTGGCCTGTGTTGTGCAGGAGGTCGGACTAGATGATCATAATGGTCCCTTCTGACCTTAGTATCTATGAATCTATGAGCTGATTTGACAGGGCACATATGACATGTGGTGAGTTCCCTACTCTGCACCCTCTGCACTTAGCCACCACATAGTGGAGCTGCTTTCTAGTACTGCTAGCCAGGCTGTACAGAGACATTCCAGATCCCCACCTCCAGCAGCTGCTTTTGGTGCCGTTGTCTGGCAGGCAGAAGTCACTCCAGGAATCCCCCATCCTTTGACCTCCCTGTTGCTGCTGATCAGGTGCAAGGAAAAGGACCTCTTCCCCCTGCCTCCCCTCTTTTCTCTCTCCTTCCCCCCGCCCCCCTATCAAGAGGACAGATTTTAAAACAGCTGTGTAGGGTTTTAGCCATGCATCTCCCATTGGCTTTCATAGAATCTCAGGGTTGGAAGGGACCTCAGGAGGTCATCTAGTCCAACCCCCTGCTCAAAGCAGGACTAATCCCCAATTTTTGCCCCAGATTCCTAAATGGCCCCCTTAAGGATTGAACGCACAACCCTGGGTTTAGCAGGCCAATGCTCAAACCACTGAGCTATCCCTCCCCCTGGAGAGACAGGGAGGCGTTGTGGTTAGGGCAGTAGACTCAGGGCTCATCTCCACTGAAAAGTTAAAGCAGCATAGCTACGTCTCTCCGGGGTGTGAAAAAGCGATACAGTTAAGCTGGTCTAACCCCTGGTGTAGACAGCGCTAGGTCGATGGAATAGTTCTTCTCGGGGAGATGGATTCCCCACACCCAGGGGAGAACCCCTCCCATCAGCACAGGCAGTGTCTACACTGAAGTTCTGCAGCACAACTGTGTGCTGTAGCAGTTTAAGTAGAGACGTAGCCGGAGACCCGGCAGAACCAGGCTCGGTTCCTGCGTCTGCCAGAAGCTTCCTGTGTGATCTCGAGCAAGTCATTTAACCTCTCTGGGCCTCAGTTCCCCCCAGTAAAATGGTAATAAAACAAAATAATACTGTCTTCTAGCTACCTCTTGCTTGTTCAGACTGTAAACTCTTTGGGGCAGGGACTGCCTCTCCCTGTGTGTATGTACAATGCCTAGAAAATGGGGCCCTGACCTCAGTTGGGGCCCCTTGGTTCTACTGCAAAACAGTAATAAAATACAGTAACTGAACATTTACCTTTCGTCCTTTCGAATGCTCTAAATAGCTTCCCTCCTTGTAAATTCTTTCCTAAACCAGCCTTTTTGTATACAATGTTTAATGTGAAAAAAAGTCCTACATTAACATTGTAATATAAAAGTAGAGCCCTGGCATTCTGGCTGTATGACAACAGTATCCCCTTGCTGCTCAGAAGGCTGAATACACTCGCCAGTAGCATGCAGCCTTTCACGTTCCCCTGTCCCCCTTCATGCAGTTATTTTTGAAAAGCAAAAGTCCTATGCCTGGCAATCTTTCTGCGCCAGCAATAAGTAAAACCTTTCGTTCCATTAAACCTTTGGCCTATGATTACAATTGGCTATTTTTGGAGCAGTCACTTTTCGGCACTGAAAAATGTCTAATGCATTTTTAAAGACCAAGGGGGCAATCTCAGATGATAAATGTTCACAGTACATATCAAGTGTGCTCTGCAAACATTAATAAATGTTTCAAGACGACTGCTGCTTTAGATGGTGCCAGAGAAATCTCTTTGTGAGAACTTAGACACCGCAGGGAAGACCAAGATATAAATTTGTAGATGTCTGTCTGGACAGATGGATAGATAGATGAGCAAGTTGGAAGAAGGACATTTTATATAGAGCTGGTCAGAAAACAGGGTTTTTCCCCATGGGAAATTTTGAGGTTTTGGCAAAAAATCAAAATAATGTATATTTGAGCTGAAAACCGAAACATTTCTGTTCTGACAAATGCCACTGAGGTGTCGCATAGGAGTTGTATTTTGAGTTCTTTCGACAGGCCAGCTTCCCTGGCCAGACTACATTTCCTCTGGGTCTCCTCTCTCTGTAAAGGGAGCTGGTGCCTCATGGAAATGGCATGGCCATTCTGCATCTTCAGGAAATAAAGTCTGAGTGGGGAGCCCAACCCATAGAGGAGAATAGGAGCATGAGATACCCAAATTACAACTCCCATCAGGCACCGTGGTGGAAAGTCTGAATAACAACATCCTGATTTTCAGACATTTGGTTTTTCTTAACAAAACAAGACAAAAATCAACACTTTCTGCTGAAAGCAGACACTTTGGCAACAAAATTCATTTAGTCAAACCCCCAGTTTTCCATCAAAAAACAGATGTGACACAAAATTTTTGACCAGCCCTAATTTTCCATCACTTCCTCTCGAAGGTAGTGGTCTGTATTGTGTGTGTGTGTATATGTAACTTCTGTGTGAGTGTGAGTTGTGCCTGTGAATAGAGAGGGATGATCCATTCCTACACAGACTTACCTACTCTCTCATAATGTGCTGGGGACAAACACAATGGAAAGTCACCCCTGTGTTCCCTAAAGCAGCCAGAGAGAGGGAAATGAAGCAATGTTGCGTTGTCCCCCCCAACTCCAAGCTCCAAGCCTAGGGGAGCCCCTCCCTCCATATGACCATGCACAATGGAGGCTCTCAGGGTATGTTGGGGCACAGGGAAAAGGGACTGGGGATCAGGCACTATATGCACCATACTTTCCTCTGGATTCAAGGAGAAAGGCAAGGGAGAGTTAAAGTGTAAACTCCTCTTTGGCCTGCCGAGAGGGGATAGAACACTGATGAAGCATTGGGAGCCACACTGCCAGTGGGTCGAGCCCACTCCTCACTGGCAATCTGTGTAATCACCAGATGGCTTCCCGTTGTGAGGGGTCTCTCGCACGATGCAGGCACACTCAGCTGCCGGGTGCTTAGACTCTGGAGGATCCATCTTGTCATGTAACTAATAAATAGAGTTCTGAATTACACTTTATATCCCTGGTCTCACTCTGGTTCCTGGAGGCTGCAGCATACACAGGAGGAAAAAACTCTTGGCTGCTGACTGTGCTTGAGAGGATGATATAACCTGGAGTTGGGGATCCCTGAGCTCCATGATGTTTGAGGGCCATGGCCTCTGGACCTTCCCTCTCCAGAAGGCAAAACCCTTCCCCTGACAAGACCATGGGGCAGAACCTGCACAAGTTAATGCCCACGGGAGTGGAAGATGCATCTCTGAGCCCCTAGCAATACTCAATGGCCATTGGCTTCCCTGGGAGGGAAAGGTGCTGCCACATCGGGCCAGTGCATTCATACCACTCCCTTTCCCTCTTTCTTATCCTGTACAGCCTGGGTCCCAGGCATGTGAGAGGGGCCTCTGGCCTTCAAGCCCTTCCCAGCAGCAAAGCTGGGCTCCTATTATCCCTTCCCATGGGCTTACTCAGGGGAAGGGACCCCACCTTTGCAATACTCTCTGCTTGGCAGACGACCAGAGCCCAACATTTGGCCGGCTCCAGGGCACGACGTGAGACACGTTTGTTTGGCGTTGAGCTCTCGGTTGACTTTTTCCTCCCCATGACAGCGTGGCTGCTAATGTTTCTGGCAGCAGCAGACGCAGCGGTTTGGAGGAACGCTGGCTGCTGCAGGGAGTTTTCTATAATTGGCTTTGTTAAGTTTTGTAAATAAGCTTCTAGTTGCCACAGCAATGGGTTCTCTCTAAGGGGCCTGATCCTGCATAGGGCTCCATCCTGCAACCAGAAGTCCCTTTCCTCACACAAGATGTCCCACTGATGCCCCAAGTCCCACGGATGTGTTTGCAGGATCAGGCCCAGACTCCAGCTCGCAGACCTTAGTCACACGAGTAATCTCCATGTACACATCAGAGGTGGATACAGCAGAGGACTGGGAGACTGAAGACCTGTGTTCTATTCTGGGCTCTGCTACTTACCTGCAGGGTGAACTTAAGTAATTCCCTTCACCACTCTGAGCCTCAGTTTCCCCTTCCACTCTGTGTCTGCCCTATCTATTTTGATTGTAAATTCTTTGAGTAGGGGACTGCCTCTCATGATGTGGCAATTAAAGCCTCCTATGCCCTCACAGACAGACAATGTGGCCCTGATCTTGGCTAAGGTCTCTGGATGTGGCTGTTATACCAGTAACACAGTGGATGCAGCTGAACTCAGTGGAGCTGCTCAGTTTCCCAGAGGGTAATAATCACGCCAACTCACATTTCTAAAGTGCTTTGCGAACCATGGATGAAAATGACTATATGGCCTTGTCCACCGTGAGGTTTTTAGCTAGCAGTTTAGCTACAATGATGCTTCAAACCAGGTTAGCTGCAAGGGAGCAAGTCCCGGTTTACATTGGTGCAGCCTGTTTGCAATGGGGGTTTGTGTTGGTTCAGCTACACTGTTTTGCCCCCAGTCTGAGGCAGGCCTCTGTGCTCAGATAGATTATTTATAATTGATTATTTATTTATGGTAGCATCACTGTATGCTGTGTGCTTTCTAGACACACTCTGCTCTGAGATCACAATCTGAGGACAGACAAACCTGCGAAGGTTGGTGGAAAGGAACAGAAACAGCAATAGGCACGCAATATATAATTTACATCCAAGTCAGCTTGATTCCCCATAAACAGCATGGCAGAAGTAGGTCTGGTGATTATTATACATATATAATAGAAGTCACAGTGGGAGAGGTACATGTTTAAAGAGACCTAGAGGGAAGAAAAATAAGCGTTGCTCTGGCCCCCTGTAGCTTGTTGTATCGATAAAGTGCGCATAAGGCGTTGATTCTTGGGGAGGTGGTTCTATTGGAAGTTGGAGCAAATGGACAATACTAATGTGCTGCATTTTTTCACCTGTGTTTTTCAGTAAAGAGTACCCAGTGGTTCCTAGGAGTACGGTGAGACAAAAAGTGGCCTCTAATCACAGCCCTTTCAGTGGTGAGACCAGGGTTCTCTCGGCCTCCTCCAACCTAGCATCCCAGTATCAGTGCGAGAACGGGGTGTCTAGCACCTCCCAGGACCTGCTACCGCCTGCCAACCCGTACCCGATCTCCCAGGAGCACAGCCAGATCTACCACTGCACCAAGAGAAAAGGTCAGGCCCTGGCAACTTCCCCTCATCTCGCTCATTGGTTCCCCATGCAAAAATGGATGTCAAACCCATTTGGCATTCCTCACCAATACCTGATTTCCCCAGCCATGGTTTAAAGTTAAGTCCTTTGGATGGGCAAAGGCTTGCTATTGTCAGTGTCGCCTGTGTTATAGGCATTGGGCCAGATCCTCCGATGTTGTAAATCACTGCAGTGCCACTGACTTCAGGAGCGATGCTGAATTGCACTGGCTGACGAGCTGCCTTGCCGCTCGATTCAACTCGGTTAGGAAAGAGCAGCTCGGATGAAACACAGAGGTGGTAACACAGCTACAAGTCGAATCCACATCCAGAAAGATAGCCAGTGACTGAGATAAAGAGAACTTATCCGTCTCTATAGCCTCTGAGAAGGTCTACGGGTTAATCTAAACATGCACATACCTAGATATTCTGGGTTTCAGGTGGTGTTTGCTGAATACAGTCTTATATTTGGGTGCAGCCTGCATGGGGCCTAGGCTCCTTTTATGTCTTTGGTCCAGTGAATAGGGAACTGGACTGGGAATCAGGAGACCTGAGTTCTTTGCCACTGACTGCTGTGCGACCTAAGCCCAGTCCTGCCAAAGCTTTACTGGGAACGCCGTATTCAGATTGAGGAGCAATTACAGAAATGAGTAATCCCGCTGACATCAATGGGACTGCTTTTGTGAATAGCTGTGCACCAGCAGGAATAAGGCATATGTAGTCAGTGGGGAAAAACTTGCAAGACTGAGCCATGCCAGAGGGGAAAAAATAGTGACCCCCCTAGCACTGATTCCTCAGGCATAAGGCTGCTATAGGTCATTTTTAGTAGCGTTATGGTAACACCTAGCAGGTCCAGCTGAGATCACGCATCCTTTTAGCTGCTGCACATACATGCAGTGAGACGTGGTGAATGCCTGGAGGATCTTATAATCTAAGCAGAGCCAAAGTCACATGCAGCAAGTCAGTGGAAGAGTCAGGAACAGAACCCAAGACTCCTAGATCATGAGTCAGCACCTCGTCCGGGAGACATCTCCCTTCATAGCCAGACTCTGCCCCTTCAGCTCACTTAGTGGCGAGAAAGCTGCCACCCTTTCCCTCCCTTAGTTCAAGCCCTGCCTCCAGTGCATCTGAGCTCCGCTACGTTGCACGACTAGCTTAACCTTTGCCAGACCCTCTTCCCCCGTGCTCTGTTTTTAAAACAAGAAAGCCTGAACAACAACAAACACTCATGGCAATCTTTGACTGCTGTGTGTCCCGGCCACACAAAGCAATTCATCATCAGCCTCCACATTGTAAAGTGATAAGGAATCAACAGAGGTTTCCTTCCAGTTTTGGGATTCCCGCTAAGTGGTGGCTCCATGGGTGGTTTCCCTCAATCCCCCAATTATCTCACTTCCTCTTATTGTCACAGAAGAGAAGATATCTGCTCAGGAATAAGTTCACCAACCCCTTTCGGCAGGCATGGCCCTGTGAAAGTGCAGGGGACTGGCAAAGGGAGCCCTCGTCTGGGCCGCTGCTGTCTCCTCGCTATCTCTCCAATGGCTTGAGTGGCACAAGCAGTTAAGGGCCTTTTATGAAAGCCGCCAAATGCTTTAATCAAAGAGTGGCAGTGTCCTGTCAGATACCACCGACTTCTTCCGTGAGCCCAGAACTGTACCTCTCAGGAGCCTGAATCTCTGCCTTCCTTTCTGTGCTCCCCCCCCACCCCATGCATCTAATAAATCGAAAACAGCCACCAGGGCTTAAAGAAAAGAAACAAGAAGTTAATGGGAAACAGAGAGAGCGAACATAGCTGCCAAGTGGCTCTTTGCAAAGTGAGATTAATTAAAAAGAAAAGTAACGAAGGATGAGCAAGCCAGTTGGGATAAATCAGAACCTGACCCGAGCTTTCACCTGAATCTCAGGCTGCATTTGTCACGGGCCACTTTATTCTAACACTGAAACAAGGAACTTTATTAGAATAAGGAAAACAGTATCCCCCTAACATGTTCTCTCTCTTCACTTCACTGTACTTTCCTGGATCGAACTCCTACCTGGCTTCCTGCTACAGTTTTAAGAACACAGTGCACATCACTTCACATCTTCCCCTCCCCACTCACTTAATCTTCTTTATAAATAACTTTTAATGAGCTTTAATACTTTACAAAAATATAAACTCCCCAGATTCATTATTAACCCAGCTCTGCTCAGCTTCTGGTCTTGAGGAGGGTTTTCTTCAACTGATTTACTTGGATCATCAAATGTGCAGAGGCATCAACTCCTGTACGCTAGCTAGTCTCAATAGAAATATCACCTTTCAGCAAGGCTGTGCAGTGGGTACTAAGGTTACTGGGATCACAGGGCAATCCAGCTGTGTTCAGAAGTAGCTGACTGGCCACTGTCAGAAGACAGGATACTGGCTAGATGGACCCTTGGTCTGACCCAATAGGGACATTCTTCTGTTCTTAAGCTGCTGCCTGTATGTTTCTGTGCTAAACACTTTGATCAGCCTCTACCATGAAGACTGTCAGGGTGTAGCTGCAACAGCTAGTCATGTCCAGTTTTTTTCCTTATCCATTTATATCAGGACTGGGTCTCTGGATTTACGCTTGAGTAAGTTTTGGTCTGTATGCCAACGGCTAAAGAGGAAATCCTGAAGTATCTCACACCTCCTGGCCTCTCAACCACTTGCTAGGACAAAGATTTGCTTCTGTGGTTAGTAGCATTGTTCTTATCTGTTGAGCAAAGATGGACTTACCCTGGTGACTGATATGGGGGTTCCCCTGTAGATGAATAGCTGGGCTAATGTGGGATCCTATTGCTGTAGAATTCTCTTAACAATCTATGCTCCTCAGAGACCTCAGAGTCCTTCCTCTCATGGGTGATGAGCGCTGGAAGTACTAGGAAGACATATTTTATCCCAAAAGCTTAGATTTCAGAGCTGGGTCCCATTGAGACAAGTTCTTTCAGAATGCCAAAATGAGAAAAAAATGCCTTTTAATATTCCTATGGCCCATTGACTTGTGCGTCTATTCAGAAATAGAATTTCTACAAACGTAGAAAAATAACCAATGGTTCCCAGGCATGTAGGTGCCTTTTTGTCACATAGGTCAGGTGCTATTTTTTTCCAAGCCCTTCTGGATAATGGTGTAGGTACAAGGGGTTCTTTGACTTGTGTTTTTCTGGTTATCCCAGGATTCTACCTTGTTGTTAAGCACCTGCCCTACTCAGGGCCTCTACACCAGCATTTGGACCATCTCCTAGCATTTTGTGAAGTCCCTCAGGTACCCTTTCTAATACAACATCCTGCAAAGACTGAAGGACTAGAGTACATGTGCCATAGATAATCAGACCATCAGCTTTGACGAGTTCTCATCTTATTCCATAGGAGTCACATGCTGGGTGAGGATGCCCTGCCAAGTAACTGGTCTGACTGGTCATCCATATAAAATTGGATACAGTTTATAGTTGTTTATCAGTGCTAGTAGTTCTAAATTTCAGTGGTGAGCCTGACAGACCATTCAAAAGGGCACCTACATGAGCTTCTATATCATACCAAGCCTCTGGAAAACGTGGGTGATCCATGGCACTCTTAAATATGGTGCCAGCCACAACAAGGGGCTTTGCTGGGGCAGTATTCCGAATAAACCTAAATCTTAAAAAATGTAGGTACCATCTTAGGAGGTATGACTAACTTTTTACTGTTTTTAATAGCATGAGTGGCTTGCAGCCTGTTATAAGTTTCATATATATAAGACCCTGCAAATATCTTGTGGCCCTCTTTGCGTGCACATACACACAACAAACAATCTCTCTAGTTGGGCACACTTGATCTCAGCATCTGAAAGTCATCTGGAATAATATGCTACAGGCTTCCAGTCATCTTGGTGTAACTGAGACCTTTGTTGTTTGTGTCTTCTGAAACTGCCGTAGCTTGAAATGCTCATAAAATGGCAGCACTAGAGATGAGATCGACAGAGTTTAGTTACTTCAGCGCATTCCTGTGCTTTATCCACACAGAGTCTGTTTAAAGTAGTTCAGAAAGAGAATGGTTTTTAGATGACAGGTTCGCTACTTTTAGCTCCAAATTGTTGCACCCGCGAAGTTGGAGACGATGCCGTCCATGGTGGAAAGAATATGACTTTCTCTCCTTACTGCTTCACCGAGCCTCATGAGGTCTTCACAGATATGGAAATCCCCATTTTTCTCGTAACAGGCACCATTAGGGCACATGCCTCTGTCGATTCAGAATTGCACTGTCATACCGTTCTTTTTCATCCTACCTCTTTCTTCCTTCACTCTGGGAAGCAGCAGGATTGTTGTCCTCTCTGCATGCTGGACAAATTAGCTTCAGTCCTGTTTTTCAATAGAATCCGCACAAGTTCTCCTTTAAGGCCTTTTTTTTTTTTTTGCCATACCCCATGCCAGCTTCTGTGAGTTTTAGGAGGCCCAATTCAGTGGCTGTTTTTCAGTCTAAGGGGTTACTTAAGGTTATCCTATTAACACCAAAGGCACCAAATGCATACTCCCTGCCCTTGTAGCAAATAGGGGCTTCGAACTGACCCTGCAAATTTGTCTGTCTCCATAGGATATTGAACCCTATGGTCCAAACCTAGTTAAGTTAAAAAAAGAGGTTGTTCACCCAAAACCCACCTGGCAGTAAAGTTGCAAGGCCAGAGTCACCTTTGTGTTTCACAGTTTACAATCTTTTACAACCCTGGGATGCTCCAGCTTTGGGCTCTCTCCTTCAAAGTCTCCATACAAAGTGCAGCCATCTCTCCTCGGAATCTATTTTAAGTTTAACAGAAGCACTGCAGATCTTGAAATTGTTGGACCAGTGGAGTGATGCGGATTTATAGGAGCGGAGAAATTGGCTCTAAGTCCATTCGTGAGTCCTTTCTTTGGACCCATTCCCCAGGATACAGGCATCACTCACCCTTGCTTAGGCCATTTTTAAAATGGTCTTTCCCTTTTCCTCACAGGAATTTTTTTCTTTGCTACTTTTCGTCGGCCTTATAATTTTGGCTTGTTATTTAAATCCAGGGAGCATAAACTAGATTGGGTAGAATAAGAATAACAAAAAGCACTCAAGCCTTCAGCATAAACTCAAATTGAGCCTACCTGCATTTTTTTTTTTTTGAGCCTGATGAATCTGGACAAACTTTTTCTATAAACAAAAACAGGGCCCAATTCTTTGTTGCCTTGAGTCTAGTGGACCGGATTCTCAATGACTTGAAAGGAGGAACCCTGAGGATTTGACCCACAAGATACAAAACCACTCATATAGTTTACATTTTTGTACCTGATTCTGGATGGGACCAGTGGTAGAAATGTGCAAATTCCATTTAAAAAACTCTTCTTGTGGTATTTACGACCCAGCTGGAAGTCGTAAATATGAAAATCTTGGGTCCAATTATGCTCAAGTCCTTTCAATAAAAAGAGCACCAAATTCCTTGCGAGGAAGCCAGTTCTCACGAAGTTTCCAGCTAATTTAGCAGTCTCCGTTTTGCTTGGATATACTTTGGAGAAGCTTTGCCCAAACTTTGGCTGCTTCTCCAAACTCAGCAGAACCTTTAGTCCTTTGAGGTTTGCCTATCATAATAGACTGATCTTGTGAGATGATTAGCACCCTCAGTTCCCATTGATGGTAGCCAGAGGTCAGGGTGCTTGTCACCTTGCAGGACTGGGCCCTGCAAGAATGAATACATTAGAAAGCTATCAGGTTATTAACATCAAGGAAAAATCACACAAGACCAGTTCCTCAGCTGCTGTATTTCGGCCCACTTCCACTGAAGATAATGGTCAAGATTATCTGCTATGTTCACTTTAGGCTGGGAAGTGGGGGAGCTGTCTGGATAAGGATTATGGCCCTTGGATTCTGTGTCCTGGCCCCCAAACAGTTTAGAGCTGTCTTGGGGTTGCTCTAAACTGCGTTAGATAGCAATGGCTTCTTAGGATCCATTTGCCAGCTGTAGGGAGGGAGGCACAGGAATCTGATCTGTCAGCTCTGTGCCTGCTCAGGACTCCATGCCAGGTATACTCCCAGCTGGAGAGCTCTGGGAAGACTGGAAAGGGAGCAGAGCAGACCAGAGAATCTGGCCCCATGGAATTTTGCCAGTTTACACCAGCTGAGGAACTGGCTTCCGCACTGCACAATGGCATCTATTTTCAAGACGAACCTGGCATTTTATTCCTTAGTGAAGAACTTGTTCACAGGATGAGCACCGGTGGGGTTGGGAAGATGGACCAAAGGGCAGACTGAGAGCAGTTGGGATAAACTATAGAATTCTTTTTGGGGGTCTGGTATCATACTTTGGGGGAAATTGAAGTGTGGAAGTAGAGAGCCTGTTCCTCAACTGATGTCAAGCAGTGTAGCTCCAGAGGATTCATAGGCACTATGCCAGCTTACATCAGCTGAGAATCTGACCTATACTGTCCTGATTTTACAAAATGAAAGTCAGGTTTATTTTTTCTTTGCACCTGACAGTAAATCTGGAAAAGGTCTATAACTTGGAGAGGTTTGCCTGGTTATGTTGTGGCAGGGAGAAGAATGTCCTGACTAAATGGAAAAATCAACAACCTAGGGTTGTAACTCAAGCAAATTCTTAGTACAATGAAAAAACGCAAAGTTCAACTATTTTTTAAAAGGAAAATAAACAGTAAAACCCAGGGCTGGTGTTTCCCAGTGCCAGCAGAGCATGGCTGGGGCTGTGTTACAGTTTAATGCTGAAAAATTTGTTAGCAGAACAATGCTTCATTTTACAAGACATTTTTCAGCCCTAGTGTTCTTATTATTCAGTAGCGGCTCTTGGGACCAGAATTTTGAAATATTCAGGAGGGTTAGACAGGATGTTACTCTAAAGCCACCTCCTGATAAAGGCCCAGATTCAGCAAAGCACAAAAGCATGTGCTTAGTTTTAAGCTTGTGCTTAAATCTCATTGACTTCAAAAGGACTTAAATTTATCTGCTTTGCTGAATTAGGGCTATCATGTCCATGATTCCCTGACACTATGTAAGCTTTATTCTAGTACTAATTTAGTACTAATCTAGTACTTGTAAGGTAACTCCCTTTTCTTCATGTGTCAGTATATTTATGCCTGCATCTGTAATTTTCACTCCATGCATCTGAAGAAGTGGGGTTTTTTTACCCACAAAAGCTTATGCCCAAATAAATCTGTTAGTCTTTAAGGTGCCACCGGACTCCTCGTTGTTTTTCTAGTACTAATGAGATCCATCAGATCAATGGTAATGAGAATAATGCATGTTTATACCCAAGGAATAATTGTTTAACTGATTTTAAAATGTCACCAAATTTCACCCAAAAATTGTGCTGTTCTCTTCTTCTACTCTCAGATTTAAGTGCAGCTGAGAGTGTAGAATATCCACTGATTGTCAGTGTAAGCTATCTAGATCTGTATCTATAACTAGAGATTCAGATTTCTGATGTTTGCTTAAAATGTGGATTTCAGTGTTGTAAGATGGGATCGCAATCCTCCAGAAATGAATTTGGCCCCAAGTATATGAATTTGGATATACAGGTAATTGTATGCAAAGTTAAGCACCCCAATTTTCAAAGCAGTAAGCTATGGGCAGGCCTGTAAAAGTGTGTTTCAGTGGTTGCACCAACGAGATCCTACATTTGCATGTTTTCCACATGTCTCCATTTTTCTCTGTGGGCTGGGAACTGCAGCAAAAGAACATCTGCCACAATGCAGCATGGCCAGGGACTCCCATGATGCACTGCGGTGGCCCAGCAAGAGGGGAGCCCATGGTGCATCATGGGAGATGTAGTCTGACAGCACATGCAAATGGTAGGATTTGCAGGCACCCACGGTGCACAGGGATTTTTGCAGGCCCATTATGTGTAGACTTGTATTTGCAGGAGCGCGCACGCTTGCAGAGAGGATAGTTGCACATACATTTTGAAGGTAATATGTGTGCACACATATTTTGGTTGGTACTTGCATCTTTGCATGTTCACTCTTCACTACAACTGGTCTGATAATGTCCATTTTTGCCCCTTCCCTTCCCCCCATCCCCATGAAAATTTTGACTTTTTGGCAAAAAAATAAATCCAACCCCCAAATTTTTAGGCCAAAAACTGAACACTTTTATTTGAAAAAATGCTGCTGTGGTTCCTCCTGGGAGTTGCAGTTTGAGGGCCTCATGCCCTGATTTCTCCTCTGTGGAATTGGATATCAGGCCAGCTTACAACTCCCATGATGCACCACGGTCTCCCCCTCCTGCTGTGCCACTGCAGTGGATCAAGGGAGTCTCTGGCCACACTATATCATGGGAAATGTAGTCTTGCTGTGTAACCCAGGCCATAGAAGAAAATAGGATCCTGAGGAACACAAAGTACAACTCCTGTGAGGCACTGTGGGGACAATTCCAAGTAGAATTTTTTCAATTTTGAGCCAAAAACTGCAAACTTTTCTACTCTGAGGTGTTTCATTTTTCAATGAGAATTCAATTTTTGTGTGTGAAAAAGAGAAACTTTTCACAAACAAACCTTTGACAGAAAACTGGGTTTTTAATAAACTATTTAGATGGAAAGTTTTTGACCAGCCCTCATGTTTGCATCCTTCTCTGAAAACTCAGCTTCAGAAGTCCACTTTTCTAGAAATTTTCTAGACTTTATTTAAAGCATGGTGGGTTCTCCATCACTTGAAGTCTTTAATTCAAACAAAATGATTAGGAGACTGGAATACCTGATTTATGAGGAGAGGCTGAGGGAACTTGGATTGTTTAGTCTGCAGAAGAGAAGAATGAGGGGGGATTTGATAGCTGCTTTCAACTACCTGAAAGGGGGTTCCAAAGAGGATGGATCTAGACTGTTCTCAGTGGTAGCTGATGACAGAACAAGGAGTAATGGTCTCAGTTGCAGTGGGGGAGGTTTAGGTTGGATATGAGGAAAAACTTTTTCACTAGGAGGGTGGTGAAACACTGGAATGCGTTACCTAGGGAGGTGGTGGAATCTTCTTCCTTAGAAGTTTTTAAGGTCAGGCTTGCCAAAGCCCTGGCTGGGATGATTTAGTTGGGGATTGGTCCTGCTTTGAGCAGGGGGTTGGACTAGATGACCTCCTGAGGTCCCTTCCAACCCTGATATTCTATGATTCTATGAATTCAAGAATGGATGTCTTTCCCAAAGAGATGCTATAGCTCAACTATAGCTCACACAGACATTATGGGCTTGATGCAACAATTACTAAGTGAGGTTCTATAACCTGCATTACGCAAGTAGTCATGCTAGAACACAGTCTACATCATCACAGTGGTCCCATCTGGTATTAAAAATCCTCTCTGAAGGGTGAAATCCTCTCTGATAGAAAGCAATGGGAATTTTGCCACTGGTTTCAGTGGAGCCAGGATTTCAATCTATGACTTAATACATATTTATTTCTTTAGTATTCCTCCTGAGATTTGCATCTCAGCTGTTTCTCTTATTCCTCTTGCTGCAGTTAATTCAACCACTGATGCTGCAGAAACCAAAGACAGCTTTTGCTTTTGTCACTCTTGATTTAGGGGTGTAAGCCCTGAAATTGGATGTTTCCGATCAGGCAACAGTAATATAATCCAGGGTGGGTTTATGGTAAGCTCCATATTATAGCTGAAGTATATCATTATGTATTATTTGGATTACAATAGCACCCAGAGGCTCCAGCTATGATCAGAAGTCCATTGTGCTAGGCACTGTATATACGCATAGCAAGAGAGCGGGTCTCTGGATCAAAGGGCTTGCAGTCTAAACAGAGAAGGCAGAGAAAAGGTGGGAAGGGAAACAGAGGCACAGATGTCTCATGACTTACCAAGGGTCACACAAGGGATCAGGGGCAGAGCCAAGTGATACAAGCCAGGTCTCCCAGTCCTAGGCTAATAAACTATCCATTGGACCATACTGTCTCTCATCACATACCTACACATAAACTCGGACTCTAACAATGAAAATTTTAAATTGCTACTGTCCATTTCCCATGCTCATTTCTAAAGGATTTCGCTGAGACTAAGGTTAAGATGAACTGTAAGCATTTCATGTGGAAAACCTAACATAGCAAAGAATTTTGTTACATGTTGCTAAATTCTGTCCTGGCTGTTCTCTGGTTATCTTGTAGTCTGTTTTCCTTTCTAGAATACGAAGTAGGGATCTGGGAGGTCTGGAAATCTGGGGCCAAATGCTATTCCTGGTTTTACCAATGTAAATCTGGGTCATCTCCATGGAATAGCTCCAGCTTTACAGCTGTGCATCTTGAGAGCAGAATTTGACCCAGCTGTGTGTAACTGTGGGCAAGTCACCTTGCTGTGCCTCAGTTTCTCCTCTGAAAAAATGGGGATAATGAGGATACTGACCCATCCTTGCAAAACACTTTAAGATCCTAGGATGGGAGGCTCAACACAGGGCAATGTGTTCTTATTTATAACTAAGCATTTTATTTCTCAGCAGATGAGGAATGTTCCACCACTGAGCATCCGTACAAGAAACCCTACATGGAAACCTCACCGGCAGATGAGGATCCCTTCTACAGGTCCAGTTACTCCCAGCAGCAAGGACTGAATACCTCATACAGGACTGAATCTGCCCAGCGCCAAGCTTGTATGTATGCCAGCTCTGCTCCCACCACGGACCCCGTGCCCAGCCTGGAAGACATTAGCTGTAATACGTGGCCTACCGTGCCATCTTACAGCAGTTGCACAGTGACTGCAATGCAGCCTATGGACAGATTACCCTACCAGCATTTCTCTGCCCATTTCACCTCTGGTCCTCTTATGCCCCGTCTCACTGGTGTGGCCAATCACACATCACCACAAATAGGGGACACACACAGCATGTTCCAGCACCAAACATCTGTCTCTCACCAGCCCATCATCCGGCAGTGTGGACCTCAAACGGGCATCCAGTCTCCTCCCAGCATACAGCCAGCAGAATTCCTTTATTCCCATGGGGTGCCCAGAACCCTTTCACCTCACCAGTACCACTCTGTTCATGGGGTGGGCATGGTGCCAGAGTGGAGTGAGAACAGCTAACAAGGCAATAAGGGAAATGCAAGAAATCTAGCCATGAAAAATTGAAAACAAACAAGCAAACAAGAATATTTTGCAAGACTCCTTTAACTGAATGTTCACAGTTAGCACTCAAGAGATGGACACTGATCCGATCAGCTGTTTGAAACCACAGATTAAATAGTAATTCATTGTGACTTTTTTCTATTATTTTGTTCCAAAAGAAAATCAACAAAACAGCACACTCCCCCCCGCCGCCATTCCCTTCCCCAGACACACTCGCACAACTTTTGTGTTATTGCTGCACAAAACTTGTGCCCTCATTCCTTCCGTTCTTCTGGTTTTCAAGTGAACACACAACTCCTGCTGCCTTTAACACAATCAGAGTGCTTGGACAAAAACAACTAGGATGTTACCTTTTTTTTTTTTTGATGTTGACATTGTTATATAATAAATAATAATAATATATATATATATTCTTGCAATTATCTCAAAAAGACACTGCCCTTTTTTAAAGAGGCCTAAAAAGGGTGGATTTCAGTGTGTGTTATTTTTTTTTTAAACAAAAACAAATGACACCCCCACAAATCAGAAAAAATAGGTATCTACCTCTGCCATGTGTTGTTTCATGATTGCAATTACTCACTGCATTGTGCTATGTTCCAATATAAATGCGACATGCTTGAAATTTGTCTCCAAAAGAAGCAGTCTAGTAAAATAATTTCCTTGCCAAGCTGGGCTCTGTATTTCTCTCCTTCTTCTTACTTTCACAGCTCTCTTTCCTCCTCTTCAACTGACTGTCTCTTATTTAATCCCTATGTCCTGGGATACCTTAAAATTTGAAAGCCAGGTTGGTCTTCAGGAGAACTCTTAACAGCAACAAGAAAACAAGGCCTTGAGCCAACCAAGGAGTCGCAGACAGCAAAAGAAATTTAGAAAGCCTGCATTCTTAAAGAATGGTGAAAATGTAAATGTGTAAAATCATCTCTTTCTTTTCAGTCTTTATTTTTCTTCCTCTATTAAAGGAAGAAAAGAAAAAAGAAAAAAGAACACTTTCACATATGTTAAATGAGACACTGAATAATACATGTTTTAAAAGTGCAGCAAACAGTGGGGTGGCAGGGAAGCAGAAAATGTGTATAAATAAAACTTCTATTGCAGGGTTCTTCAGATGTAATATTTTACTGGTACTATTTATTTATAAACAGGAGTTCTAATAAGTAATAACAGGTAATAAAACCAGCAAAGCAGCTGGTTGAGAGTTTTTTATTTTATTGATACTCTAATTCAAGTATGGTTTCTTTTCTTTTTTCTCCCCCAAACTGTTCTCTCTCTATATATATTAATTAAAAGTGACCCTAATTAAGAGAATAGGGTATACGTAATTGTGAAGGGGAATGAGGATGTGGGTGAATGTGTGTGAGTGTTGGTGTGTATGTGGGAGTGTCTATAGAAATGTGAGCACATCTATGTTGCTAAGAAAAAAATATCCCTACCTAACTCGTTGTACCATATTCTTGTGTGCCAATTTATGTCTAATAAATACAAGGTGCTATGGATATAAGGTACCAGACACCCATTTTCTGTTCTTTCTAGCAAACAACCACAAGCTAAATTATTATTATTTATTTGTATTTCACTATCATCGATAGGCTCTGGAAGAGATTGAGACCCCATTTTGCTGCACATACATATAGTAAAAGACACTTCCTGCCCCAAAGAGCCTACAATCTAAACAGGCACAGGGTCGGACAAAGGAAATATTATCATCCCCATTTTGCAGATGGGAAACTGAGGCATAGAGAGGCTAAGTAACTTGTACCGGGTCACAGAAGGAGTCTGAGGTTTAGCCAGGAATTTAACCCAGAGCTTTCAAGTTCCATTTCTATGTCTTAAGCACAAAACCATGCTTCCTTCCAAAATATAAAAGGAGTTTTAATAACAAGTGATGTTTGGTTTAATATTCTTTTATTTTGCGTCTCCTTCTTCATGTTCTTCCCTCTTCCAATTCAATATCCAACCTATAATCCACCCTTAGCATCACACTGGTGGAGGGCCAGTGGCAGATAGCTGCCCAGAGGCTAGATTCCACCAGCTTTACTCTGCAAATAGTCTACTGAAGTCAGCGGGACTAGTCCTGGAATCAGGTTTCTGCTCAACATGAGTAAAGTTGGCAGAATTTGGCCCAGTGAGATTTATTAGGCCGCAGCATCGCTCACTAAAGAAATGGCAGAAGCACCATCTCTTAAATGAGATGCAAACTAGCGCTAGAAAATATATCGTAAGGAACAAACAGGAATTGGCTCCCCCAGTGGAGATGGACTGAGATGACCTGAAAGTTCTTCTCCATTTCTAATTTATATGGGCCTCATTCTGCTCCTGTTATCAGCAGTGGAAAAGCTCCCTCTAACTTCAGTGGAAGCCTGTGACTCCCTGGAAAAGAGCCTGAACTGGATTGCTGTATTCACCTGGAACAGACTCCCAGCAATGCTCCTTCCTAGGCCTCGGTCCTGTAATTGTGCCTCTCTGAGTCCTTTTTACGCACTTTGGAAAAAATTGACCCATGCACAGAGGGACAAAACAAGACCTACTGATCACTTGAACCTTCTTCTGAGGGCTTGAGTGGGATTTAAAGTTATATGCAAAGGCCTCTGCTGGTCTTCTTCATAGCAGTGAATCCACCCATGGGAATTACTCAATTTTTATACTACTTCATAAAACCTGTGCTAGACCTCCAGAATACTCAGCATCTAGACAGTCCAAGATAAATTACTAATTAAATTGCATCTTAAAGAGCATTAGGGAAAATAAACCCACATTGGTCGATTATTTCTCATGCTTCAGAAGAGAAGGCTTAGGCTTTTGATTTGACTAATTTCCTTCCTTGTTTTGTTTATCCTCGTTTTCCTTAATGGAAAAAAAAACTGAAGTCCCTTCCTGGATTCTGGGAAGTTGAGACAGAGTTGATTACAGTGTCTTATATATTATTTATTTGAATTATGGCAACGCCCAGAGGCCACAATCAAAATCAGGACTTGCTTGTGCGAGGTACTGTACAAACACAGGGAGAGAGAGAGACGGCCTCTGCCCCAAGGAGCTTGCAGGCTAAATGGACAAGACAGCCAATGGTGGGACAGGAAAGAAGAGCTGGCTTGACTTGCTCAAGGGCGTACAGCTTACTGCTGGCTCTTGGCCCACTGCCCTTCCTTAAGAAAAAGTGGCTAGATTCCCAAAGGGGACAGAGCATTTCAACGTCTAACTCCTAGGCACCCTACTGTCCCTTGGTATTCAGATCCCCGAGTTAGGAGCCTGGGCACTTTTCCTAAGAAAGGGATTCCCAGAAGCTGAGCAGTAAGTTACCTAAGCTAGCCAGGAGCGAAATGCAGAGGAAAGGAGCAAGTGCCCAGATCCTCAAAGCTACATAAGCACCCAAATCCCATTGATCTAGCCCTCAGGTGCCTGACTGACAGGCCAAAGAAAATGCCCACCTCCACCAGAATCCTCTTCTTGGAGTTAGGCACCTAAGCCAGCTCAGTCCTTTCTTGCAAAAACTCCACAGAGAGACCCCCCTCCTCATTACAAACATGAACCCAGTGGTTAGAATACCCACTGGGGAGGCAGGAGATCTGTTCGCAAATCACTGTTCTGCCTGATTGGGAGCAGGGGCTTGAACCCACATCTCCCACACTGCAAGGAAGTGCCCGAACCTCCAGGAGACTGGCTATTTTGCGGGCTGTGTATGTGTGTGTGTGTCTGTGTGTGTTAAATATTCATTAGGCCAGAGAACGTGAGATTGCCTCTGGTGCTTAGGGTGGTGCCATACGGGTGGGGAGAGTATGCTCTGGGAATATGTACAGGATCACACCTTGCAGGTGAGATAGACAAGGGAATGCCTCACTTGAAAATCCCTTCAGGGTTTAGGCATGAGCTCAGGTGCCAAGCAGTGTGGTAGCTGTGGGATGGATCAGGACTTAGGCAGCTTGGTGCATGGCCCTCAGCAGAAATGTAGGCACCTACGGGGATTTAGGCCCCTTCAGGGTTCAGCAGCAGCTGCATGGTGGTTTTGTGAATGCCAGTGGCACCTAAATGCTGAACTAAGATGTCTGAAGAGGCAATTCAGTGACTAAGTTCCTTTGCAAATTGGCCGCAGGCCATAGTTTTCATACTTAATGCCCTCCCGCCTGAGACTAAGGCCATGTCTACACTAGCACTTATGTCAGCAAACCTTTTGTCGCTCAGGGGTGTGAAAAACCCACGTCCTGTAGCGACATAAATTTTGCCAGCATAAGCGCTCATGTGCACAGCACTATGTCGGTGTGAGATGCTTGCCCGCTGACAGAGCTACCACTGCTCGCTGAGCTGGCTTTATGATGCCGATGGGAGTACTCTCTGATCTAAGACTGATACGTGGATCTTTAAATATATGGACAGTTTCTCTTATGTTGCCATATTTTGTTACTGATTCCCCTAAATCTCCCTTGATTTATATTCTTGAAGGACTTAAACTACAGCAGGGACGTTTTACAGTAAATCCGGAAATTTTACAGTAAATTAGGAAAATCCGCAGAGGAACAATTTAGGCCATTGAATAAACAGCCAAAGGAGGATGTGGAAATCATCATCTCCAAGGCTAGATTACAGAGTAGCAGCCGTGTAAATCTGTATCCGCAAAAAGAACAGGAGGACTTGTGGCACCTTAGAGACTAACAAATTTATTAGAGCGTAAGCTTTTGTGGGCTACAGCTCACTTCATTGGATGCACAGAATGAAACATATAGTAAGAAGATATATATACACATACAGAGAAGGTGGAAGTTGCTATGCAAACTGTAAGAGGCTAATTAATTAAGATGAGCTATTATCAGCAAGAGAAAAAAACTTTTTTAGTGATAATCAAGATGTCCCATTTAGACAGTTGACAAGAAGGTGTGAGGATACTTAACATGGGGTCATAGAATCACTTGCCCCATAACCTCAGCCGTGCTGAAAACAATGCCATCAACAGCCTCAGGAACAACTCTGACATGATAATCAAAAAGGCTGACAAAGGAGGTGCTGTCGTCATCATGAATAAGTTGGAATATGAACAAGAGGCTGCTAGGCAGCTCTCTAACTCCACATTCTACAGGCCATTATCCTCTGATCCCACTGAGGATTACCAAAAGAAACTACACCATCTGCTCAAGAACACAGGAACAGATCTGTGCAGACACATGCCTACAACCCCGACCAGGGGTATTCTATCTGCTACCCAAGATCCATAAACCTGGAAATCCTGGACACCCCATCATCTCAGGCATTGGCACCCTGACAGCAGGATTGTCTGGCTATGTGGACTCTCTCCTCAGACCCTACGCTACCAGCACTCCCAGCTATCTTCGAGACACCACTGACTTCCTGAGGAAACTACAATCCATCAGTGATCTTCCTGATAACACCATCCTGGCCACTATGGATGTAGAAGCCCTCTACACCAACATTCCACACAAAGATGGACTACAAGCCGTCAGGAACACTATCCCCGATAATGTCACGGCTAACCTGGTGGCTGACCTTTGTGACTTTGTCCTCAACCATAACTATTTTCACATTTGGGGACAATATATACCTTCAAGTCAGCAGCACTGCTATGGGTACCCGCATGGCCCCACAGTATGCCAACATTTTTATGGCTGACTTACAACAACGCTTCCTTAGCTCTCATCCCCTAACGCCCCTACTCTACTTGCGCTACATTGATGACATCTTCATCATCTGGACCAATGGAAAAGAAGCCCTTGAGGAATTCCACCATGATTTCAACAATTTCCACCCCACCATCAACCTCAGCCTAGACCAATCCACATAAGCAGTCTATTTCCTGGACACTAAGGTGCTAATAAGCGATGGTCACAAAAACACCACCCTATACCGGAAACCTACTGACTGCTATACTTACCTACATGCCTCCAGCTTCCATCCAGGACACACCACACAATCCATGGTCTACAGCCAAGCTCTAAGATACAACCGCATTTGCTCCAATCCCTCTGACAGAGACAAACACCTACAAGATCTCTATCAAGCATTCTTACAACTACAATACCCACCTGCTGAAGTGAAAAAACAGATTGACAGAGCCAGAAGAGTACCCAGAAGTCACCTACTACAGGACAGGCCCAACATAGAAAATAACAGAACGCCACTAGCTGTAACCTTCAGCCCCCAACTAAAACCTCTCCAGCGCATCATCAAAGATCTACAACCTATCCTGAAAAATGACCCCTCACTCTCAGAGACCAGTCCTCGCTTACAGACAGCCCCCCAACCTGAAGCTAAAACTCTCCAGCAATCACACAGCACACAACAAAAACATTAACCCAGGAACTTATGCTTGCAACAAAGCCCGATGCCAACTCTGTCCACATATTTATTCAAGTGACACCATCATAGGACCTAATCACATTAGCCACACCATCAGGGGCTCGTTCACCTGCACATCTACCAATGTGATATATGCCATCATGTGCCAGCAATGCCCCTTTGCCATGTACATTGGCCAAACCAGACAGTCTCTACGCAAAAGAATAAATGGATACAAATCTGACATCAGGAATCATAACATTCAAAAACTTGTAGGAGAACACTTCAACCTCTCTGGCCACTCAGTAAAAGACTTAACGGTGGCAATGTTGCAACAGAAAAGCTTCAAAAACAGACTCCAGTGAGAAACTGCTGAGCTTGAATTCATATGCAAACGAAATATCATTAACTTGGGTTTGAATAGAGACTGGGAGTGGCTGGGTCGTTACACATATTGAATCTATTTCCCTAAAGTTAAGTATCCTCACACCTTCTTGTCAACTGTCTAAATGGGCCATCTTGATTATCACTACAAAAGTTTTTTTCTCCTGCTGATAATTGCTCATCTTAATTAATTAGCCTCTTACAGTTTGTATGGCAACTTCCACCTTCTCTGTATGTATTGTGACAGGCTCGGGCCAGATGGCTACAGGAGAGTAATAGAAGGCAGATATATTAGCCCCAGATTACGTAGGTCCCTTTTCCCTGGGTAAGGTAACAGGGAAGGTTCCAGAACAATCAGGAACCTTCTGGAGACAATTAAGACAGACAGGCTGATTAGAACACCTGCAGCCTGTCAAGAAGCTGTTAGAATCAATTAAGGCAGGCTAATCAGGGCACCTGGGTTTAAAAAGGAGCTCACTTCAGTTTGTGGGAGCAAGAGGTGCTAGGAGCTGAGAGTGAGAACGCAGACTGTTGGAGGACTGAGGAGTACAAGCACTATCAGACACCAGGAGGAAGGTCCTATGGTAGAGGAGGAATTTTGTCACAGTATATGTATGTCTTCTTACTATATGTTCCATTCTATGTAGCCGATGAAATGGGCTGTAGCCCACGAAAGCTTATGCGCTAATAAATTTGTTAGTCTCTAAGATGCCACAAGTACTTCTGTTCTTTTTAAGGCTAGATTAGATATTCTGCAACTGGGGATACTTGGGCATAATGAAACTCATCCTGCTTTGGGGCAGGGGACGGACTAGATGCCCCAGCAGATGGCCATTCCATGATTCACTAAATGGGGGTTAGAGTCTCTAAGAAGACATCAGACGGGCCAACGCTGGTTTTATATAGAGTGAGGTGAGGATGGGGGAAATGAATGGCATAAATAAAACTAGACAAAAGTGGAAGTTAAGTAGTGACCTAGATGGTGCAGAGTGCTCACCCCTGAGCCTTGCAAACTTGGACTCAGTCTTCCAAGCTGGCTCAGGCCGCAATGGAATGAATTTGATGGTCTCAAGCCCATCCCCAGCACACACCATATTGGCTTTTGGAAAATGATTAAAGTTGGAACTTGCAAAGGGTCCTAAGGGCATTAAATGCCCAGTTCCCCCTGAAATACACTGGGAGTTTGGTTTCACTCCTTCGAAACAATAAACAATAAATTGTAATCTAATCCATAGTTTTCAATGGCCTCTCGGTTTTAGGTAGCAAAGGCGAGAACAGAGCCAAGCCTGGTCCATCCCCTCGAAGGAGGGTATCACCCCAATTTACAGATGAAGAACCTGAGGCACAGAGAAGTTCAATGGCTCAATCAAGGTCACAGTAAGTCAGCATCACAACCAGGCATAAAACTCAGGACTCTGGACTCCTAGTCCTGCACCTTCACCACAACACTGTCCCCTTTGCTGGCATTTTTGGAGTGAGCGATCTGCACAAGTGAACAGCTGGGAAATAAACCTGGTGCATTACCACTGGGTACAAACCAGTGCTTTCTATGTTAATCTTGATCAATACATGCATTCTGCTCTACCCCTGTAACTGGAAAAATGTGTCTTTAAACATTGCCCAAGCTGTGGTTGTGAGCTTTCTGTTTTTTCAGCTGCCTTCCTGGGCTAAAATATTCCCTGTGTATCACACAATTTCTGCCTGAAGGGGATGAGGAGGCACAGAGGGGGCAAACACAAGGCTCTTTGTTTGCTTATACCAGCCTCCTTTCAAACGTCAAATGCCAATAGCTACAGCTCCATAGTTGTGGTGCAGGTCTCCTTTCCCTGGGCTATCTGCTGGAGGTGGCAGCTCTAAGAACATGAGTGACTTTCTTTATTTCATTCCTGTAATGAACACAAAAGCAAGACAACTTACACTTGTCTTTGATGGAATGCAAAACACTGGAGTTCTCTCTTACAGAGTTGCTGACTCTCACTATTTCATCACAAGTCTCAGGATACTTGGCATTTTACTTAAAGACCCAGCTCCCGGAAGCCTGTGATAAGGTGAGAATCTCAGCTGCTCTTCTTCTCTAAAGAAAGTATGTTTCTAGCCTTCATGACTGTGGAGTAAAGCCTGAAAATGCAACTTGAGTGCTGAAAAGCCAGAAGTCAAATAAAGAGAACCCCCATAAATTATTGTTAAAAAAAATCTTGCGATTTTGAAACCAATCTCATGTTTTGTTTTCGAGGGCTTTTTGGTGGGAGGTGAGAGGGTGACTGACTCCTGAGTTTTAAATGTTTGGGTTTGGAAATATTGATTCTATCTACAGACGATCCTGGGTCACGGAGTTTGTTTCTGGACTTTCCCAAAGTTCAGGGATGCTGGGATCTGTTAGAGACCTATGGCCCAGTCATGAAATTGAAATTTGAACTTAGGTCCAAATTTGAACTTCCATAAACTCTGGGATTGTTTGGATTTTGTTTTGCAATCTGACCCTTTAGAAAGATGGGTTCAGAGCTAGATCTGAACATCCCTAAATTTAGAGGGGGGACTTGAACACCATGTTCTGGATCGAGCCAACTTCTGAGTTTGGCTCCATATCAGCAAGGTACTTAACAATATGGTTAGGGCCCACCAAATTCATGGCCATGAAAAACGTGTCATGGACCATGAAATCTGGTCTCCCCTCATGAAATCTTATCTTTTGTGTGCTTTTATCCTATAATATACAGATTTCAAGGGGGAGACCAGCATTTCTCAAATTGGGGATCCTTACCCAAAAGGGAGTTGCAGGGGCGCTGCAAGGTTATTTTAGGGGGGTTGCAGTATTGCCACCCTTTCTTCTGCACCACCTTCAGAGCTGGTCAGTTGGAGAGTGGCAGCTGTTGGCCGGGCGCCCAGCTCTGAAGGCAGTGCCCCACCAGCAGCAGTGAAGAAGTAAGTGTGGCAATACGGCAACCCCACCTAAAATAATCTTGCGACCCCCCCCCACCCCACAGCTCCTTTTTGGGTCAAGACCCCTACAATTACAACACCATGACATTTCAGATTTAAATAGCTGAAATCAAGAGATTTATGATTTTTAAAATCCTATCACCGTGAAATTGACCAAAATAGACCATGAATTTGGTAGGCCCCTAAACATGGTTAACTTTAACTTAAATGGGACTACTCAGGTGCTTAAGCAGCTTTCGGAAATGGAGCCTTTATCATTCCAGATCATAACATAATAATAGTTAACATTTACCATACACAGCTTTCATTTTCCAAGGTGCTCATTAATTGGGGGTCTCAGTTTGTGTGGTGCCCAACTTCAGACACCTTAAGGCTAATTTCCATGGGTGCTAAACGCCTGATCCTCTCAATAATTTCCACTGGAATCAAAGACTTAAAGCATTAGCTACAACATCCCTTGTGGAATATATGGACATTCTGATTCTTATTTTACAAACGGGGAAACTGATGCAGAGAAGTGGAATGACTTATCCAGAGCCAGAGTGGCTGAAGAGAAGAACCAGGATTGGAACTCAGGACCACCACATACTTAGCCTTAGCGCACACACCCTCTCATGCACAGCATTCACCTAGAGTTGAGTGAAGCCCATTGTTTTTGGTTCACTGAGGTTAATCTGAACATGTCCTTCAGTTCTGAGCCCCCCTCTTTTCACACTCACTGAGAACTGCTTCAAGTTTCAGACTCGAGTAACCCCAAATAACTCAGTCAAAAACATTTGAGTTCCTTTTGGCTTTGAAGGGAGATTGTGAATGAAGTTGGCTCAAAAATAAACCGAAGTTCCCTCAAAAAGCTCATGAATGCCAGCAACCTCCTGAAAAATGGATGTGCATTGAATTTGTAAGGAAATTAGAAACCAGGTGAATGCCATGTGTCCTGGGGTTTTGTTTTGAACATATCACTAAATTCTGCTCTCTGTGATGATAGCTAGATAGCAAAAACTCTTTGTTACAGCTTTGGTGTGTAGGTAAATTTATTCCAGAAACATGTATTCCTTAATCTAGCAAGAAAAGCTCCTTTTCTTTTCATAGAAAACACTGATATAAAGTGGCATTCACCATATACACTGAAGTGACAGGTTTAGTTTCGACTAGCCCCGCTCCAGTTATACACAGATTAGTTGTGTCAGGGTTTCATTTGGCCCAGAACTCTCAGCCCAGGTGCTAAAGGAATTGGCCGGGTTTCTTGATTTTTAGAACTCATGTGAGACAAATATATATTGTAAATGCTTTTAATTGCTGCTGTATGGTGCATTTCCTTATCTGTAGTGAATGAGGCAGGGGAGTGGACTGTGCATGTTGGGGGGATTATAGCATGCTTTCAATGTTAGTACAAGGCACAAAGCTAAAGCAGACTGACTTTTTGACCATCTCAGTCATGCAATAATCCCCTTGAAATGCATTGTCCCCTGAGGTCTGGGAATTTATGTACAAAAAAGGGGGAATAGCCAGGCGCTGCGCATTTCCTGGCAGTTAGACACATGGGGATAAATCCTGAATTCTTAAGCAGTCTAATCTTCCATTGATTTCCATAGGGAATTTTGCCTGAGTGAGGACTTCAAGATTTGGTCTATGGATATTACAGCTATGGAGTTATATGAGTTGTAAAAGTAGTAGTGCAGTATTGCCTACCTTAAGCATTCAAAAATCATGAGTCATCCCCCACCATCCAACCCAAATTTATGAGATAGACTTAAAAATTATTGTATTTTAAAAAAAAGATTTGGTTGTTTGTCTGTGTGGGGGAGAGTGGTGTTTTTCTAATTAATTTATTTATTTTGCTTTTGGGTTTTTTAACCTTTGGAGGCCACTTGCTTCACGTTTTCAAGCTTTTTTCTGCAACCACAAGGGCTAAATACTTGCATTGTTAAAAATGAAAGCTGAGATTCTCAAGTAATCACTTGCCTCCAGGAGCTGGGGATTTACAGAAAACATCAAATATTGCAAGACTTGCAACAAAATTTAAGAGTTGGCAACCGTCTTTTATTCTGCAGGAACTGTGGGTGGGACTTTCACAAGTACACAGCGCTGGCTTATCTCTGCTCCCACTCAATAAACTGCCAGGGAGTTCAGAGGGAGCAGTGTTGGGCCAATGCTGCGTGCTTCTTCTAACTCCATCCTGTACCTGCGCATATGCTGAACTGTATCATAATCAATGACATTAAAACAGTTTTAAGACCATAAATCTCTGCAGACCTACCTGGCCTGCAGCCCAACTGAAGTAAAATGAGTTGCAGGAAGTGTAGTTCAGCACAGAATTGGGTTCTGTGGGACCGACATGATCCCACACAAGCCAGAAATTCAGGACCAGATCCTCGAAGGCATTTAGACACCTAGTTCAAAAAGAAAAGGAGGACTTGTGGCACTAGTGGCATTATGCAAGGCACTGGAGAGGAAATCTATCAACTTCATTATTTAGGTGTCACTAGGGTTTAATATTTTATTCTAACTCCCTGTCCCCAATGTTTACATTATTATCAGGATGTCATTCCCATTAGAGATGGACCCCAAAAGCTGTCGGGAACTTACAAGGGTTTCCTGTCAATATGGTAATTTCGGCTCATGTCAATAGGCAGTGACGGATTAAATAATTTCGGGGACCTGAGAACAATGGAAATTGGGGGACCCCCAAATTCACTCAGATTCGGTGCAGTCAGCCCTCCTCCCATCACATTGTAGGGGTGGTCAGGCTAAACCCTGAGACCCCATGTGCAAGGTTGCAACACCACTGACCCACGTCTGGTGGCCAGGGCCCCCCCTGATATGGGGGCCCTTTGCAAGAGCACGAAGTGTACATTGGTTAATCCAGGCCTGTCAATACGTTTTCTCCCATACTGCGACATTAGGTCAGTATGAGTTGGATCAGATTATTTGCACCAGTCTAGAAAGCATGATCTTTCTCTTGCTCACCATACTTAACTAACATCCTCCCACCCCTGAAGCATTAGACCACTGCTGCAGAGCTACCGTTGTACAAAAGGTACCATTGCATATGCTGCCCTTTGCCCCCAGGATGATTGAGATGTTATACCTTTGTAAAATATTGCAGATAGCTGGATAGAGAGAGATACACACCACATTACATATATTTGTCCATATACACACCCATTACTTCTCTCTATAGAATACACATAAATATAAACACTGCATGAGTGAGAATCAGGTACATGATGCTGAGAAGGAAACTGGCTTTTATGAATGGGGTTTCTATGTTATCAGTGTAATAGTCTCACTCAGGGGTGTCTAATGTGTTAAAAGCCAGGGGAAGTTTGGCCTCAGCTTAAGACCTAACAAATGACTTTTAATCCACCTGAAGACAAAATAATGTCTGAATTCTAATGGAATGGGGCAGCCTCTAAACCGGAGGGGGAAGGGAGAGGAACCTGCACCAGCATTTACTAAACCCTTTAATACAATCTGACCGAGGCCACTGCCTTTATTCTCATTCACAACTCCTGTCATTTTCACCTCCTTATTGCTGCACGTGGCTGACACATAATAATTATTATAACTACCCGGGTCTCCTCTGCTCATAATGTTTCCCCTTACACTCTCTGCAAAGACTTACCCATTTGTAGGATCAGGGCTTTAGACTATAAGCTCTTTGTAGAAGGAATTGTCTCTTGCTATGTGTTTCTACAGCACCTAGTGCCTCACCTCAGGTAGCATCACCAGGCACTGCTTCAAAAGCAACAACAGCACTTGTTTCCTGGGAAACAAGCAGGGAGAACTGGAAGTCCTGGCACAGCCAAGGAATTATGATGTGATTGGAATAAAAGAGACTTGGTGGGATAACTCACATGACTGGAGTACTGTCATGGATGGATATAAGGAAGGACAGGCAGGGCAGAAAAGGTGGGGGAGTTGCACTGTATGTAAGGGAGCAGTATGTCTGCTCAGAGCTCCGGTATGAAACTGCAGAAAAACCTGAGTGTCTCTGGATTAAGTTTAGAAGTGTGAGCAACAAGGGTGATGTCGTGGTGGGAGTCTGCTATAGACCACCGGACCAGGGGGATGAGGTGGACAAGGCTTTCTTCCAGCAACTCAAGGAAGTTACAAGATCACAGGCCCTGGTTCTCATGGGAGACTTCAATCACCCTGCTGGGAGAGCACTACAGCGGTGCACAGACAATCCAGGAAGTTTTTTGAAAATGTAGGGGACAATTTCCTGGTGCAAGTGCTGGAGGAGCCAACTAGGGGCGGAGCTCTTCTAGACCTGCTACTCACAAACCAGGAAGAATTAGTAGGGGAAGCAAAAGTGGATGGGAACCTGGGAGGCAGTGACCATGAGATGGTCGAGTTCAGGATCCTGACACAAGGAAGAAAGGAGAGCAGCAGGATACAGACCCTGGACTTCAGAAAAGCAGACTTTGACAACCGCAGGGATCTGATGGGCAGGATCCCCTGGGAGAATAACATGAGGGGGAAAGGAGTCCAGGAGAGCTGGCTGTATTTTAAAGAATCCTTATTGAGGTTACAAGGACAAACCATCCCGATGTGTAGAAAGAATATTAAATATGGCAGGTGACCAGCTTGACTTAACAGTGAAATCCTTGCTGATCTTAAACACAAAAAAGAAGCTTACAAGAAGTGGAAGACTGGACAATTAACCAGGGAAGAGTATAAAAATATTGCTCGGGCATGCAGGAATGAAATCAGGAAGGCCAAATCACACCTGGAGTTGCAGCTAGCAAGAGATATTAAGAGTAACAAGAAGGGTTTCTTCAGGTACGTTAGCAACAAGAAGAAAGTCAAGGAAAGTGTGGGCCCCTTACTGAATGAGGGAGGCAACCTAGTGACAGAGGAAGTGGAAAAAGCTAATGTACTCAATGCTTTTTTTCCCTCTGTCTTCACGAACAAGGTCAGCTCCCAGACTACTGCACTGGGCAGCACAGCATGGGGAGAGGGTGACCAGCCCTCTGTGGAGAAAGAAGTGATTCAGGACTATTTAGAAAAGCTGGATGAGCACAAGTCCATGGGGCCGGATGCTCTGCATCCGAGAGTGCTAAAGGAGTTGGCGGATGTGATTGCAGAGCCATTGGCCATTATCTTTGAAAACTCATGGCGATCGGGGGAGGTCCCGGACGACTGGAAAAAGGCTAATGTAGTGCCCTTCTTTAAAAAAGGGAAGAAGGAGGATCCTGGGAACTACAGGCCAGTCAGCCTCACCTCAGTCCCTGGAAAAATCATGGAGCAGGTCCTCAAGGAATTAATTCTGAAGCACTTAGAGGAGAGGAAAGTGATCAGGAACAGTCAGCATGGATTCACCAAGGGCAAGTCATGCCTGACTAATCTAATTGCCTTTTATGATAAGATAACTGGCTCTGTGGATGAGGGGAAAGCAGTGGACATGTTGTTCCTTGAATTTAGCAAAGCTTTTGTTATGGTCTCCCACAGTATTCTTGCCAGTAAGTTAAAGAAGTCTGGGCTGGATGAATGGACGATAAGGTGGATAGAAAGCTGGCTAGATTGTCGGACTCAACAGGTAGTGATCAATGCCTCCATGTCTAGTTGGCAGCCGGTATCAAGTGGAGTGCCCCAAGGGTTGGTCCTCGGTTCAATATCTTCATTAACGATCTGGAAAATGGTGTGGATTGCACCCTCAGCAATTTTGCAGATGACACTAAACTGGGAGGAGAGGTAGATACGCTGGAGGGTAGGGATAGGATACAGAGGGACCTAGACAAATGAGAGGATTGGGCCAAAAGAAATCTGATGAGGTTCAACAAGGACAAGTGCAGAGTCCTGCACTTAGGATGGAAGAATCCCATGCATTGCTACAGACTAGGGACCGAGTGGCTCGGCAGCAGTTCTGCAGAAAAGGACCTAGGGGTGACAGTGGATGAGAAGCTGGATCTGAGTCAACAGTGTGCCCTTGTTGCCAAGAAGGCCAATGGCATTTTGGGCTGTATAAGTAGGGGCATTGCCAGCAGATCGAGGGATGTGATTGTTCCCCTCTATTCGACATTGGTGAGGCCTTATCTGGAGTACTGTGTCCAGTTTTGGGCCCCACACGACAAGAAGGATGTGGAAAAATTGGAAAACGTCCAGCAGAGGGCAACAAAAATGATTAGGGGACTGGAACACGTGACTTATGAGGAGAGGCTGAGGGAAGTGGGATTGTTTAGTCTGCGGAAGAGAAGAATGAGGTGGGATTTGATAGCTGCTTTCAACTACCTGAAAGGGGGTTCCAAAGAGGATGGATCTAGACTGTTCTCAGTGATAGCAGATGACAGAACAAGGAGTAATGGTCTCAAGTTGCAGTGGGGGAGGTTTAGGTTGGATATTAGGAAAAACTTTTTCACTAGGAGGGTGGTGAAACACTGGAATGCGTTACTTAGGGAGGTGGTAGAATCTTCTTCCTTAGAAGTTTTTAAGGTCAGGCTTGCCAAAGCCCTGGCTGGGATGATTTAGTTGGGGATTGGTCCTGCTTTGAGCAGGGGGTTGGACTAAATGACCTCCTGAGGTCCCTTCCAACCCTGATATTCTATGATTCTATGATTCACTCATCAGCATCATGGGATAGGTTTGCTTGGTCCTGCCTCAATACAGAGGCCTGGACTCAATGAACTCTCGAGGTCCCTTCCTGCCCTATGATTCTATGATCATTATCATTTCATGATGTCCCAGATATTCAGCTAGGTTTCAGCCGGCTCCCTTTTCACAGGTGTGTTACTCTCCAAAATTATGTCTGCATTTTAATTCGAGCTATGCAAATAACTTATTAGGTCGCTGACAGTCCTGAAAAAGATGAAAGATATCGGTGCCGATAACGATCAATATCCCTATCTTTTGGGTCAACCTGAAATAATTTTTTAAATTTTTTAATTTAAATTTTTGGCAAATGAAAAAGTGGAAAAAAAAAAAGCATTTTGGGTCAAACAAAATGTTTCACTTCAATTTTGAGTGTTTTTGTTTTAAAAAAAACAGTTAAAGGAAATTTTTAAAGTAAAGGTCATTTCTAATAGAAAAATCAAAACACTTCATTTCAAAAATATCAAAGTGAAACATTTAGTGGGTTTTTAAAAAAAACAAGTAAGTGAAACTGACATTAAGTCATGAAACAATTATTTGTCACTGAAACTGCATTTTTTGCTGGAAAAAGTTTCATCTGAAAAATTTCTCCCAGCTCCAAGTTGAGCTCCTTCAGTGACTGGCAAGTGCAATTATTAGTAATTGGATCCTTCTGACAAAGACGACCTTCCCATTGGCAATCACATACTGCCCCAGTGCTGACTACAGCAATTTCTTACATGGGAACTTAACAGTCGGATGGCACTGGATGTATTTTTAATTGTCTTTCAATGAGACGTAGCAAGGAGGAGAAACAACACCATTTGATCCAATGTCATCAGATATTGATGACCTCCTTACAATATATATGATTTTTGAAAGAAGATTTGCTGAGATTTGGTTATTTATGCACCTGCTAATGGAGGATATGAGAAGCAGGGGATATTCTGTAATTGCACTGGGAAGCAGTTAAAGCACTGTAAGTAATACACCCATTCCCACACAATTATGACCGCTTCGGAGGCCCTCCTTCTTATTAATAATTAGTTAATTATTATTACTGTGGTAGCACCTAGGAGCTCCAGTCATCGGCCAGGACCCCATTGTTCTGGGTGCTGTACCAATATGTCTTCCTCCTACCCCATTGCTACACCCTGACCTGAAGTTGCTAGGTCAGCAGGTGGAATGACTTTGAGTGAAATTCTGGCCCCACTCAACTCAACGGGAGTTTTGCCATTGACTTTAATGAGGCCAGGATTTCACCCTTTCTCGTGGTTTGCACCAGTTCCCAGATCCACTGCTCTTGTTTTCCATGCCCTTTTTAACATGATAGACTCACACAGAGTATCAGAATCAGGAGATAGCACTAATGATGAGAGATGTGATTAGCCCAGCTAGGAGAAGAGCAGCAGTGAGAGAAAAATCAGGGGAGAAATGGAGTCAAATGAGGAATTTTCTGCTAGGTCAAGAGGAGATTTAACAGGTGAGCACTGAACAAGGAACAAGCCAAGGTCCTTAACTCCTCAAAAAAGTGTTATGTTTTTAGTTTCCACGGACTATACTGGTTTCGTGTATAGTGCATATGTGGGGAGGGAGGGCTGAAGGGGAAGGGCAGGGAATTGTTCAGATAATCAGATCCTATTCTTTATCAAAATTAACATATTTGTTTAAATCATCAGTCATTCTCATTCGTTATTTACATAGCATGACATTTAAGCCATGCACAAAATTCAGGATCTCTGCCCCAGGGAGCTAATAATCAAAGCGCCTGATCCTGCCGACTCGTAGGGAATGTCTTGACAGTCATGCTCTCGCTCTGTTTGAGCCAGCACGCTTCAAACGAGCAGTGTGGCCACGGTGGCTTGGGCGAAAGCTCAGACTAGCCCCCTGAGTATGTAGCCAGGGGGTCAGTCGGGTTTGTACTCCAGCGGCTAGCCCAAGCCATCCCCTGTGCTACCTCAGCGCGAGCTAGTGCTTGTCTGCCTACCCAGCTTCCCCTGTCGATATACACTGTAGTACCTGTGTCGACTAGCCCAATGGGTAAAGTTACCCACGTCTGTGTTTGCAGGATTGGGTCCTAATGACACACATGTTCTAAGAGACTGAGTCTCATTAGAGGAGTCATATGTATGTACGTAAGCCAGGGGACGGTGTTCCCTGAACCCAATGCAATCCCAAGTGTGCCCTCAAGGGGCAGGAAAAGGGATCATTTAGTAGTACGTTAAATGCAGCTTGAAAATTAATTCTTACAAATGCTGCAGGGATGGGGAAAGGAATGCAACAGCGTTAGTTAACAATAACAACAAACTGTGCAGAATTACCCTGTGGAACTCACTGCCACAAGTTATCACTGAGACCAATTGTTTAGTAGGATACAAAGTCAGGATTAAAACAAAAACAAAAAACCAAGAACTTTGGAAGGGATATAGACCCTCATATTTTGAGGCATAAAGTCAGAGTAATTTTTTCCTGTGGGCAAGTTATTCCATAAATACCTACTGCAATGCTCCATGCATCTTCCCTTCAAGCATCTAAGACCCCACTGGAGACAGTAAACTGGACAAGATAGACCACAGATCTGACGCATGAATGCAATCCCAATGTGCCTAATTATTAACAGAATTAATAATGAATATGAACTCATTATTACCTGTACATTCAGGAGATTTTGCTCTGTTTCTTGAGCACCCTCCACAGCATGAATGAAAATTGTTTGTGGAATTTGCAGCCCTTTCCCCACTCCATCCTCTCGATTAAAACAGAATCGAAAAATCTTCATTGCTACCTGCCTCCATTTCTTGAAATGAAGGAGATGAGGGGAAATGGAGGAAAGCCCCTTACATTGCTGTAATTTCTAAAACATAAAAGCTTTTCTTTGAGAGTAAATCTATTTTTTTTCCTTGTGGTATTAAGGCTAAAGAAATTCCTCAGAAAATAATTTGTCAAGACCCCGACTGATCAAAGACACATATAAAAGGACCCTTTTTTTAAAGGGGAAAAAAAACTCCTCCGAGCTCAGAATGAATTGGCAATTCATTTACTGACTGTCAGATAAAGTAGCTCACTCCCTATCACGTCTTTAGCTGGAGCTGTGGCCAGAAGGAAGCAATTCCCGGCCCACTGTGCGTACATGTTTTGGGGTATGTTAGTGATTAGGGTATTCCTGCCTGGGGGATGCAGAAAAATATGATTCAGATTCGCAAAAGCGCCATAAATCTCCCTCCTTTTATTCAAAATGTGTGTTTTATAGCCATTTCCTGGCCAATTGCTGCCTCGAATAAATATGTAACATATCTGTGTGTTTAGCTTTTAGGTCCAGAATTGGGCTCTGTCTCATGAGCTGAAGTGCATTCATGTTTGCTAAGGCCAGGAGAGAGTTAGAACAAGGTTCTCCGCTGTTCTTTTTGCTCCCACAAAAAATAAATATTTGGGGAGCTTGTGCTAATTGGCTCAGTTTTAGTAGAATCGCACCTGCTAATAATCTCTCTTCTTCTCTCCAGATGAAACTGACCTCTGTGCAGAGAACCAGCACAAAGCCTACGCATCATGTAAGTCTGATTTAAGCCCTATTTTGAGGGTTGATGTAGAACATAGGTAATCACAGAATCATAGAATAGAAATGGAGGGCTGGAAAGGACTTAAAGAGGTCATCTAGTCCGTCCCATGCTCTGAGGCAGGATTGGGAATACCAAGACTATCCCTGATGATAATGTACAGGTCTTGTGTTGGCCCTCAGTACAGAGGTGAATTTCAATCTCAGTAAAAAGCAAACTTTGAAAGCTTTGAAGGTTCTGTTATACTATCTCACCCAAGTTCAGAACCTTGCCCAATACTTAAGATGTATGAACCCTTTTGGTCTAGAAATGAGGCTGAAGATCTGAGCAGAACAGGGTTTGTGGTAGTTCTGGTGGAACTTTTGATTCGGAATGGGAGAAGTATCTTCTCTCTGGGTGATTCTGTATTTCTGTTTCCCATCAAAACAAGTAATTACAGATGCTCATGGAGATGTCGGCAAATAGACAAGAAAGGTTAACCAAACTTTTTTGATCCTTGAAGCCAGGGCTGAGTTCAAGTCCTGGGTGAAGGTGGAGAACAGTTCTCCCTTTAGCTGAACCAGGGTGTAACAGGAGTGCTTCATGTCTATATGTATGACAGTATTTAGTAAAGCGTCAATAGATGTTGCTCAAGAATATGTAGCATAGTTATGGGGTTTTGTAGGCCCAATAAAACTTGCTGTTGTGCATTGCAAATGCCTTCCCCTGTGTAGCTCAGTACATGGAACTCATAATACAGGTGCTCATCCCCAGTCTACATACACCTGTACTCCTGTACCAACACACACTCACTACTACCAGTTGTAGCTGGATTTTCCAACCATGTGCAGAGAGAAACCAGACGCTGCCTTCATATGACTGTACCGTTAAGAACAAAGATGCAGAAATGCCGACAGAGTGGTCAGAATTAGAATCAGAGCTGGTCAGAAAACAGAGGTGGTGGGGAAAGGGAAGTAGTTTGGAGAAAACTGATGTATTTTTTCATTTTTATTTCTCATTGAAAATTTTCTTTTCATCAAAAATTTCCAACCAGATCTGGTAAAAATTCAGGAGCTAATAGAAACCAGTTAGCAGGGAGTCACAGCAACTCTGGAGATGTGAACAAACATTTCATGAGATACAGCACAAAGACAAAGGGGATATTTCACCCCTTTCACATTTCTACCCTCCAGCATAGCACACAAGACATACAAGTTGAGCTGCTGAAAATTTCAAAATTCAAAATGTTGATACATTGTTTGCAAAAAAATTGAATTTCAGTAAAAAAACCCCAAACAAACAAAAACCCCAAACAAACCTGAAATAGTTGTGAAATTTTTCACCAAAAATTTGAAACCATTTTTCAACCAGCTCTGCATATAAGTTGATCCCAAGAATGGGTCTCATTGGGATGGAAGAATAGAGTGTGAACAGCTTGTTCAGAGATGACAATATCACATAGACCTTCTAGTACAGAGAGTGAGTCTTCCAACTCCTAAAAAGGACAATCCCCCTAAGAACAGCAACAGGACAAAATCTCCATGACAAAAGTTTGAGACCCTATGATAGCAACACTTTATCTTTAGCCCTTCTTCTGATCCTTTAATACCATTGTTCTTGTCTGCTTCCTTTTCCCTGAAGCAAGGAACTGCAAGTACTTTGTGCCTGACCCAAACTCTTGAAGTCAATGGCAAAATTCCCATTGATTTGAATGGGCTTCAGATCAGAGGTAAATATTATGTGAGGAAAGACGGATGGAAGCACAAAGTTTATCTAGTTGAGGGCTTAATCCAAAGGCAACTGAAGTTGATGGGAGTCTTGCCAGTGACTTTAATGGGCTTTAGATCATGGCTTTACACAAAGCTGTTTCTCTGGCCAACACAATATTTAAAAATTTTAAAAAGATCACATGCATGATTGCAAGAAACTGTCCCAAAAGTTTGTTAGACTTTTGTCCAAGATTAGAGCTCCCCTCACCCATACGAAATAGCAGCTAGAATTCAGAATAAAACAAGAAAGACACAGCAATAGCTGGTGGAAAATGGCAATTACAGAATGATCAGACACATAGCAACAGAAGGATGTTCATTGGCAGCAAAACAGTCATCCACACTTACTTTCTAAAGGCTTATTTCACCTAGGGCATGTAGGGAAAGAAGGTCCTTTATGTCAGCCAGAGAATGTTTTCATCCTTCTCCAATTTGTCTCTGCTGCCTCTTGCTTCCTCTCACTGACCTCCTCATTCAGTTTGCTGCCCTTGATTCATTCTTCTACTCACTATGAGGTCACTCCCTTGACTTTGCCTTTATCAACAAAATGTGCATCTCGATAGCCAAGCAACCCTGTGATCTTCCTTGTAATTAGAGCAGGTGGGGGAAATTTCATCCAAACATTTTTTTTTTTTTTTTGGTCAGCATTTGCCAGTGTGTTAACACTGAAAAGGAGTGCAGGGCAGGCTGCCCATGAGCTGGGGCTCCCAAAAGAGATGATCAGAGAATAGGATTCTGTTTCACTGAGAATTTTGAAATTTGGGGGGTAAGTTCTGAATTGGAATGAGACCACATTTAGAAATCTCAAAATTCTCCGCAAAATGGAATTTCCAGGAACTGCCCAGCTCCAGTTGTGATCTTTGTTCTCCTCTCCCTTTCTTCTTTTCCTGATTGGAGTACTACGAGTAGTCCCACTCGACCCAGAGGAGTGCTCCCAGGACTGGGCCAACAGAATGTAAAAAGAGCAAGGAGCATGACTTTTCTGTATCCTGTCCAGGGTCCGGCATGCTTCCCACATGACGGGCCTGATTTTCAGAGGTGCTGGGCTCCCACTGGCTACAGATAAGGGCTGGTGAGAAACTGGAATTTCCATCCCATGAGAAACTTGGTTCCTTAAAAAGAAATTGTGTCTCAGGTGGGGCTAGGCTCATCTCGCCTTACCCTGTGACAATAAATATAAATATAATATAATTAATATAATATAATTAAAATGATAAAGTTGAAATAAAACATGATCTTCTTGAAACAAAACATTTCAACAACAGAACAAAATGAGAGAGTCAAAATGTAGTTGAAATTGACATGCTCCCACAAAATGTTCCAATTTTGACAAAACTGCATTTTTTGATGGAAAACTGTTTCGTCGAAACTTTTTTGATGGGCTCTGCAACAAACAGATCTGTGAGTGCTCAACTCTTCTGAAAACCAGGCCCTACATAAATTATCATAGTAATTTTCGAGACTCCTTTGTCTGTCAGAGATATCAGGGTTTCTATACAACCCTCTGCAGAACCTACCAACACAAACCTTTACTCAGCCAAGTTTGCAGTGGGCCAAGATTAGAAACTTTAAATAAAAGGAGTACTTGTGGCACCTTAGAGACTAACAAATTTATTTGAGCATAAGCTTTCGTGAGCTACACCTCACTCACGAAAGCTTATGCTCAAATAAATTTGTTAGTCTCTAAGGTGCCACAAGTCCTCCTTTTCTTTTTGCGAATACAGACTAACACGGCTGCTACTCTGAAACCAAACTTTAAATAGGGTATCATTAAAAGACACTTACTTATGCAGAAAAAAAATCAACCTAAAACCCATAAGACATTTTAACAACCATTGGACACTCTGGGCAGCCCTATTTCCACCTAAATTAAAACTTCAGTCATTCTAAAGAGGCTTTGGTTTGCTTTTATTGATGTTTTAAAATACAGTGAAGCTTTTCTCTTAATAATTAATCCCCTCCTCTCACAGCTTGCACCTCCCCTGAGAGTTAGTATGCCTGTACTGTAATATCTTTGGGGTGGGACCATCTCTTTGTTCTGTGTTTGTACAGCATCTAGGAGAATGGGGCCCTGATCCATGATTTGGGGTCCATAGGTGCTACTGCAATTCAAATAAAAACCAAGAGCATTTGAAAAAGGGGGAGATGTCCCACTCTAAGAGCTCACCCTCCAACAGGTGGGGAAGAGTGGCTAGTAGGAGCTGGACTTGTTTTACTAATAAACCATCAATGTTCAAAGAGGAACTCTCTCACAACTAGGCCCAGAAGAAGAATAGGGGAAGCCTGGATAATGCTGACAGGATATGTCCTGCAGCAAGTTATCCCATTGGAAAAGTGGTTCTTCAGCCTGAACAGAGCTAGGGAAGGTTTGTTGGGATGAAGGTGGGGAAGACCTGCACTGTTTCCCTGCTCCTGTTTGTGAAAGAAAATCAAAGACATGCCAGGAATGTTTTTTGACACCTCCCAGGGCACTGAGGCTGCAAGTGTCAAAGTTAAGCAGTATCCCCAAAATGATGAGACTGGCTTAAAAATCATGAGGTTTAAAATAATAGTAAATAATATATTTTTAATTCTTTTTATTTGCTTTCTGGGTTTTGAGCAAATCACATTTGCAGGCTTGTCTCTGCAACCATAAGGACTAGAAACGTTTTTATTGAAATAAAAGCTGAGACCCTCATGTATTCACATGACTCCAGGAGCTAAGGCTTTAAGAACACCAAATATTGTGAAATCATGAATGTTAACCACACTGTAAGAGGTGACCAACTCTCACTGAAGGCTTATAACACACCCAGAGGCAGAACACTCTGCTTGTGTGAATTGTCATAGCTCCATTGAAATCACTGACAGCTGAGAGTCTACCCTCTAAGCTCCATTTTGAGGGCTTAAGTAGGACTTAAATGGTGCCTTGGGCAGACCCTCTTGGGCAGATTCAGAATGACAATTGTGCCATAGCATGGCCAACTGGTGATAGTTTGGGACTTGGGAAACTCAGGTTCAGTTCCCTGCTATGCAACCAACTTCCTGCATGAACTTAATCAAGTCGCTTAGCCTCTCTGAGCCTTAGTCCTCAACTGTAAAATGGGAATAATAGTACTTCATAGATGTGTTGTGTGGATACAATAAAAAGACTGTAAAGTTCTCAGATATTATAATGATGAAGGCCACATAAATACCTTAGGTTGAACTTATGGAAATGAAATCATTTTCTCCAGTGACCAAAAATTAGGATTTGAACATAGATGAGAAACTAGTGGCAATAACATAGAATCATAGAATCTCAGGGTTGGAAGGGACCTCAGGAGATCATCTAGTCCAACCCCCGGCTCAAAGCAGGACCATTCCCCAATTTTTGCCCCAGATTCCTAAATGGCTCCTTCAAGGATTGAACTCGCAACCTTGGGTTTAGCAGGCCAATGCTCAAACCACTGAACTATCCCTCCCCCCAAAACTATACCTCAAATCCAATTTCAGCAAAACAAAGGGCCTGGTGTTGGTGACTGATTACCAGATATCCCCCAGGCCCTCTTATTTTTACATTATTTTCATTCCACTCTTTTTCTCCACCAAACCACTAATTACGAAAGAGAGAGAAACAAGAGCCACAGTGGATTTTCCAAAGAAAGGAAGGACAGAAGGATAGCTGGTTCATATGTTGATATCTGAAACACTGACAAATCCGAATTCTGAAATGTCAAATTCAAAGGGGGGGGAGGGAGGGAATGTTTTTGATGACATGTTTTGTGATATTTTTTTTTTCTCCTCATTTTCTGACCAACGATTCAGCTGGGGAAAATTTTCAAATCTTGAAATTTCAAATTAAAGAACAGAAGAGATTAAAAAAAAAAAAAAAACAAGCAAGCAAAGCACAACCACCACCATTTCCCCCTTTTGACCCGCTCTAGAAAGAAAAAAGATTTTCGCCAGTGGTTTGATATACCCTCGGTTCATTAGCTACAGCCGAGTCTTACTGGGATCATTTTTTGATTGTCATACAGACAGAGGATTTTTTATGTACATGTTTCAGTAACTCAGAAACTGAGGAAGCAATTTAGCTGGAACTGGAGATTCTATTTTGAATTTTTTTTCAGAGTAGCAGCCGTGTTAGTCTGTATTCGCAAAAAGAAAAGGCAAATAAATTGGTTAGTCTCTAAGGTGCCACAAGTACTCCTTTTCTATTTTGAATTTGCATCCAAGTTTTACACACTGTGAGCAATCTTCCAGTTTATGATAATGTATTACTACGCTATCACACAGAAAACTGGTTTTTCGGCTGCCTCATGGCTCCATTCTCCTCAGTGGGCTGGGATCCACAGCTAGACTTAATCTCCCATGATGCAACGTGGCTATGGGATTCCCATGATGCACTCTCTACCCTCATCAAGAGGGGAGACTGTGGTAAGCCACGAGAAATGTAGTCCAACCAGGAAGACCAGCCTAAAGAAGAAATAGAATCATGAAGCACCCAAACTACAACTCCCAACAGGCACTGCGGTGGCATTTCTGAATTGAATTATTTTTAGATTAAATATTTTGGTTTTGGATGATATAATTCATTTTTTTGATTTTTCAACAAATCCCCTAAATATTCCATGGGGGGGAAAAAACATTTTCTGACCAGCTCTAGTTTGTGTGATGTTTCCAGTTAATTATTGGTTCATCATCAGTGCCTTAAGAATGACTTAATGACTGGGTAGTTGATGCTGCTGAAAGGTTTTGGATTCTTGTCATTCAGCCGTACTAAAGAGAGATGAGCAGAGGTGTATAAGAAAGAGAGGCTAAGTCTCCACTCTGTTGAAACCAGTAAACTGGTTGCTAATAAGGATGATGAAAAAGAGGTTGTGACACTAGAGATCTAGAAAAATAAGCCAAATTAACTCAGAGTAATAAGGAGAGGGATAAAAGGAAAAACGTGACTGTCAAGCTCTAGACAATATTTCAATTGACATTAAAAGGTTCCTCAAAAATAACTACAGAAGATAGAGAAAAACAGTAAAAAATAGTGATGAATTGGATATGGGAACAAAGGAATTGTTAAACAATTATTTTACTTCTATCTTTATGAAAATGTAGATAGAACTGGTCAGAATTTTTTTCTTGCCCATAGAAAATTTAGACAAAAAGACGGGAAAAAAAAGTTTTAATAAAACACACACACACTCAAAAATAAAACTAATGGAAATTCAAAAATTTTCATTCAAAAACTCCTGAAAGTTAAGAAATTGTCACATTTGGGGGGGGGGGGGGTTGGTTCACTGATGAAATAGCAATTTTTTATTTTAATTTTATTTTGAGGACAACAGACACTTTCTGTGAAAATTATGTAGTCAAAACCTCAGCTTTCTATTGGGGAAAATAAGTTACAGTATAAAATTTTGACCAGCCCTGAAGGCTGTTCCCAATGGATAGCCACTCAAGAAGAGTACATTTATTTCCTGGTACTTGATCATAGGGAAGGAGGAGTTATGAGCACTAAGAAAAAAACTGAAAAGATTTGTTAATAAAGAAACAGTCTAGATTCTTTTCAGGTGGTCAGATATTGAGGTAGACAATCCATAATGACATCCAACCAGGAGTTATAATCGCATATTGTAACAAGTTCTCTGAGGACAGTTCCGATTTCTGTGGACAGGCAAGCAGCAAACAAGACACTATCATGCAAAGTAAAGTCAAAGACTTGGAGCACCGCAAGCAATTACTGACTGGTTAAAAATCCACATTGCAAGGAAAGCCTTCCAAACAATCAGGGTTTAGTGAGGGAACACCTGGAAAAGATTGATTAAGAGACAACCAATATGCGTGTGTGATTTATGAGGAGCAGGCCTCGCTTTACTAGGAGTTCTTTAGAGATATTGCTGCCATGGTGCCTGAGGGAAAAGCTCATGGATGTTCTATAGTTACTAGATTGTCAGAAATCACTTGATAAGCTTCCACAACAAAGATTATCAGCTTAGTGAGAGAGAGAAATAGAATAAAGGGTCAAATAGACTGTGGGATAAAAAACTGTCTGAAGAAACCGGGACGATCTATCTATCTATCTAGGTTCTTATATGGCACCCATCACTCTAGTATCTGAGCACCTCCCAAGATTTTAAAACAACAAACATCAGTCCCTCTCTTTCTTCCTTTCTAGCAGGTAGGAATAAATTACTTGGTTAGATTGTTGGGGACAAGAGATAAGAAGAGGGAGCTTTTCTAGCTGGACGAAAATAACTACTGGGACACTCCCAAGGTCTAACTTTGGACCTGTCAGTTATCACACAAGTAAATGACTTGGGCAGAAACATCGCCTGTAGGATATCAAAGCTGGCTGATGATACCAAATAGATGGCTTGTGTTTTAAGATGCAGCAGGCAATGAGTAACAGCCTGATTCAGAACTATGTAGATTTTGTCTGGGATTTTCAAAGAGAACTAAGAGAGTTAGACACCCAACACCCACTGAAATTCAGTGCAATTTGGGTGCCAGAGGGACCGATTTTAAAGGTATTTAGGCACCTAAAGATGCAGATAGGTGCCAAGTGGGATATTAAAAAGTACCCAAGTTAAGAGTATAACGCCTGTTGATTTCAATGGGATTTAGGCACCTCATCTGTTTAGGTGCTTTAGAAATGCCACCAAGAGTACTCTATACACCGCCATAAGGAGTGTGCAGTGTAGACATAAAACGAGGCACAGTACTCTCAGGCTATGATCAGAATAGAAGCAATAAGAAGATTTTAAATAGATTAAAATAAGGAAATAATTCTCTCGGCTGCGAGTGGGAAGGAGAGTGGATAGGAGATGTCTGATCATCTTTGCTTTTCAACTTGAGCAATGGCATCAAGGGCCTGCTTTGTTCACACTGGAGAAACGTACAGCAGTGGAGGAGTGGCGTAAGAACTCACAGGGGCGAACACTCCTGAAAAGTCCGAAAGACTCCATTCTGTCTGTTTTACTAATTGCAACTTGGAAAGGAGCTGCTAGATTTTTGTTCTGAATTTTGCAGTTTTTATGACATTCTGAATTCTGAACTTTCCAAATGTGAAAAACAAATCGGGGACAAATAGATGAAATCTTCTCCCCCTGCCCCACTGCCATTTAATACCAACTAGAGAACTGGCTGCAATTTTCTAGATTTAAAAGTTCTGAAATGTCATATTTTGCAAAAGGATACATAGATAGATAGATAGATAGATAGATAGATAGATAGATAGATAGATAGAGGGGGTGTCTGAGGAGAGATAGGGTGTATGGGGATAGATAGATACATATATAGATAGATTAGATAGATCGATCAATCACTCTGACTCCTGTTCTTGCTCAAAGAGAGGGTTACCACAATGCTCCTTTGTGTTCTACCCTTCTTCAAAATCCCACGTGTAGTCAAATAATAAGATATTTGTCATTCCTGGTCAGCAATCACTCTTCCCAGGACAAGCAAAAGTACATACATCTGACATCCATATGATAAGGCATCAGAATAACTTTCAAGGTTGCATTGAGAAGCCAGCATATTAGGACAAAGGGAACAGAAAGAAAAGGAAGGGATAAAGTCTTTTAATAAATCACAAAAGTCTTTTGATGCCTTCAGCTCTGTCTATGGCTGCTGTGGGGGGAAAAAAAAGATAAGGAAGAAAAGAAAGAAACTAGGATATTGCGGCTGCCTCAACCAAGGGATCGGATGGAAACCAAAAGAGAGGATACGGTTACTGTATTACTGTGCAAGCCACAGGTTAGACCACATCTAAAATAATGACTGCATTCACTTGTGGTCGTAAGAAGGATATTACTGACCGGAGGAGAGGGGGGCAACTGGGATGATTCCAGGTTCTAAGGAGACTCTAAGGAGAACTGAACAGAAGTTTTCCAAATTAGGAAGGGATTGAATGAAGGAGAACAAGATAAATTGCTCTCACTAGTTTTGGGGAGGTGGGAGGGAGAGGTTCAAATGCTGGGGGGACACAATCTAACCATTACAAAGAGGGAATTCCAGCTGCAGCAATTCCTTGACAAGGCAGTAAAACTATGGAGTAAGCTGCCAAGAAGGCCATTGAAGCAAATAATATAAATACAACTAAGAAAGAGCTAGCCATTTCTATAGAGAAAGAATGATGGTGGCGTGGTGGGGTGGAGGCAGATTGAAAGAGACAGGAAGAGGGGCTGTGATAAGGTGAGCTGGATGGGGACATGTGTTGGGGCCTGAACTCCTTTTCAAGAGCTGCCTTTCACAGCCGGATTCTGAGATCTGAGTCCCAGCAGGATTGGACTCAGTGGAATCAGTTATCAGCTGACCAGTGGAAACAGCCTCTGGCAGTGTTGTCCGGTTCTCCTCATTTCTGTGTGGAACACTGTGTACCTCATACCTACACCACGTGATGTGGGCTCAGCTGGCCACTTCAGAGAGGGCCGAGATTGGAATAGCAGGGGGCGCTATGGATTGGGGCTGACAGGGACTGGCAGAGCTGTCTCCACATGCTATACCTGGCTCCAGCCTCAAGGCTATGAACCCTGCGCTCCCACACACATTAACATCACCAGCAAATTGATAAAGAACTTGCACCGACCCACCACCATGTGATGCAGATATGTTCTTCCACAGGCCATGGGAGCACTCAGCACCACACTGGCAGCCCTCAGGTACCAGAGACCTGCATAATCATGCAAAGCTCCAAGACGTTTCATTCATCTTTTAGGGCTGAATACTGTTTGCTGAGCCACATGGCAGATCTTGGCCCCCCGATACTGTGCACTCCCTCTGCATGGAGAAACCCATAGCTATTAATAGGATCACATCCAGCTTTCCTTGCAGTCAGTAGGAGTTTTCCTATTGATTTCAACAGGACCAGGATTTAGCCCATAGCAAAGGGAAAATATCACAGTCAATGCTCCTGGATACTACGCTCAGTGAGGAGATCAGCTGCCATGCTCACTTATCACGGCGACTCAGGCACTCAAATAACACTGTGATGAGTGCAATATAAGGCTGGAGTTTACTAAAGAGCTCACAGGAGTTAGGCCCTCAAATTCCATTGAAATTGAATGGGATTTGGGTTCCTAACTCCTTGAAATCTCATCCTAAATAACTAGAGATGGAGCAACCGAGAGATCAGTTTCTGCCACCAGACACAGCCAGCCAGTTGTCACTGAATTCAACGGCAGTTCCATACACAGGCATGTGTCTGATGTGGATTGTACTTTCTTTTCTTTTTTTTTAAAGCAAATACATTCATAAATAAATTAAATAAAGTAACAACTAAAGCAATACAAATTAAACCTATATATTACTGACAACATCCCAGCTCTGGCATGGGACTATCAACTGGTTCCCTCTGCCATCAGTCATGGAATTACAATGCTGCATGGTAGTGAGCATGAAAATAAATATATGAACTTCTATATGCTCACGTACAGAGCAAGAGCTCTACCTGCCTGTAAAGGGAAACTGAGCAGCTGGAGATTTGCCTCTTGGGTGATTCTCTCCACCATTTGACAAAGAATACACACTCAGGGCCTAACGTAGTGGCCACTGAAGTCAATAGCTATCCCTCCATTGATTTCAATGGGCATCTGATCAAGCCCTGAATCAGGAAAAATTGTTTCCTACTGTAACTGAATAGGCTTGGCTCAGGATGTTAGCAAGACAAATGCATTCATGGTGCAACTGTACCTGAGTTGTAAGCCCTTTGGGACAGGGACTATCTTTTCATTATTTCTGTGTAATGCAACCCAGGATCTTCTCATTATCCATGGAAAGGTTTAATCCATCTTTAAATCCTACTCAGCTTAATATCTTGTGGCAGCAAGTTCCATAGACTGTGCTTTGTATAAAAGTATTTCCTTTTATCAGTTGGAAATAGAGTGCCTTTCACAGAAGCATGCCATTCATGTTACCCCTTCAGCCTTGGCCCACCACTGAAACTACCCCCCACCTTCCCACACACTCACACACACCACAGAGAGAGAAAATCCCATCCGAACCAACATCTGCAGAAGCTGGCAAGAATGTTGGAAAGGGGGCGCAGGGTGTGGAATTTCCCCATCAGACTTGGGCTTGGCCAGGCTGCCAAACTCTACAGTTTCTCTGTGCTTGGCTAGGCACACAAGAGAGACAGAGAGCCTGTATAATTCAGGAGAACTGGCTGGCCTCACGCAAGGAGTAGCCTTAGAGAAGTTTCCATCATACAAGGCCCCAGTCAGCAAAACACTGAAACACATGCCTAACTTTAAGCATCTGGGTGATCCCACTGAACTCAGTATAAATACTCAGTGCACTTACGGTTAAGCGTGTGCTCAGCTGCTTTGCTGGATTGGGACTCAAGGGTTTAGCAACAAGAGAAAAACCTCCAACCTGTTTTTTCCCACAAGTTTAAAATACTTTGTATGCTCCTGAGCCCTTAAAACAAAATATCTGGACATGCAAGAGTAAGGAAAAGAGCTGCCTTCTACAGGTTGGATTTTTTCATTGTTCTTTTTTGGGGTGGGGGAAATGGGTGGTTAAAAAGGAGGGGTTCTGACCCTGGGAAAATATGGACAAAGCTTTCTTCCACTGGGAAAAGTGAGTTGAAAGGAAGAAAATACCATTTTGACTTTTTTTTTTCTGACTTCCAGTCTTCGGTGACCATGAAGAGCAGTTCAATAGGGAAAGCAGTAGGAATGTTGACATACAGTATATGGAAGAACTTCAATATTTAGGGTCTGAGTCTCCATTGTCCTGACACTTTTGCAGTCATCAGTTTACAACACACGTCATTTAGACTCTGAGTTGCTCAGCACCTCTGAAAATCAAGCCTTAGGTGGATATAAGGGGAGAGCGGTAGCATGGAATCCATTGTGGTGAAAAGGGAGCGTGTCAGAGAAATCACCATATGGCCATTAGAACAATGTTTGTCACTAGCAGCCGTGGCTGGATTCAAACCCACAACCTAAAGGTGACATGCTGTGCTCATTGCCTCCTCTTTCTCACCAATCCTTCCACGGCTGGATGCTTTCACGAGTGGAAAAAAATGTGGAAAATTTCCTTAAAGTGAAAAGCCCTGTTTACATGCAGATCAGGATCCTGATGGACTCTACAGCTGAGAGCTCCACCTACTGTCTGGGGAGGCAACTGAGCCTTTCACAACATGGAAAGACATCCGTGGCTTCAAATTCAACAACAAAGAACTTCTCCCCGCCTGGCAGCTCAGGCAGACCGTGAAGGGGATCACAGAGAAATCCTACAAGGTAGCCAATTCATGCCTGTAAAGGCTGGTGGCTTTTCTATTGCTTTGTACCTTAGTATGCCTCCAATAATAGAGATATGAAATTTCATGTTTTGGGACATAAGATGATCACCCGTGGAGACTGGGAAGAGATTTTGTTTCTTTGCCCAACAGGGTAGGAAGGGTGGTCTAGTGCAGTGTTTCTCAACGACCGGGACAGATCTCCATGACACAGTTTAGGAAAGCAGCAAGCTGGTCCCTGGTGTCAAAAAGGTTGAGAAACACTGGGCTAGTGGACAGGGCACCGGTCTGCATTTCCAGAGGCTTAGATTCACTTCCTGGCTCAGCTCCCAAGTTCTTGGGTGACCTTGGGCAAGTCTGCCCTGTGTCTCAGGGCTTGTGTATATGGCCTTGCAGTTTAGACTATGGGGGTGTGAATTGCACAGCGCTCTAGCATGCTCTGCTGTAACTCCCCCATGTGGATACTGCTGGTGCAAACTACAGGGTACCTAATGCATGTTAACATCGTCCTGTCTGAAAGAGGATTACGTTCATGCAAACTAGGTACCTTTTGTCACACCAGCAACATCCACACAGGGGTGTTACAGCAGAGCACGCTAGTGTGAGCTGCAGTTCACACCCCCATAGTCCAAACTCCAGGGCCATGTAGACAGAGCCTTAGGTCCCCGTCTGTGGACAGCACCTCCCTACCCCACAGGGTTATGTGAAGATACAGTGCATTAATGCTTTTGAGGTGATACAGCCAGGGAAGAGGACCATGTAGGGAGACAGACTAGTGATGTGCAGCTGGCCAGCTCCATAATTGTGTGCGTGTAGAGGGTGGGTCATCTCTCATGGGCGATTGTGTCCTGACCATCCCTGGAAGCAGGATGTTGGGTCACAAAGACCAGTAGTCTGATTTGGAAAAGCAACTTCTACATTTCTAATACATATCGCTGGGCTCACCAAGCATTTATGTCTGTGCTACGTCTTTCCTGCCTGCATTCCATGGGCAACGTTTGTGTTAGCCAATCAGCGCTTCCACTGCTGCCCTGTCACCTCACCTGCCTCGGGCGAAGCGGTTACTCCCATAAATCACCACAAAGGCACAGTCTCTTCTTCCACCCACCAGCAGTGAAGAGGCATGAGGAGGCACCGGAGTCTAATGACACGCTTCCCCCTTCGAGGTCCACTGTGTTTTTGGATTTCAAACTTTGCCCTCGGCCTGCTGGGACGTTTTGGCTCCTCTGGTTTCCCATCCCCCATGTTGCTCCCTCCTTCCATAACATTTTCCAAAGTGCCTTGGGAGAAGCCAAAACACCTGCTCTGCAAACGCAAGTGCTCAGGGTAATTTGCCAGGCATCTTCCTCTGGGAATGTTTTGTCTAAAATAATAGGTTGGTGTGAACTCTCTCTCTCCCTCTTGAATCACACACAAATATGGTCTCATACAGGTCTCTTCCTTTTCTTTCCCTCTCAATGGTGTCAATGTCCCACTGCGGTATCTGACGCAATGGCTTATTAGCTATCGCAGATTCCACTCTAGGCAGCTCCTTGACTTTTTCTCACTGCATACTAACCAATGTAATAGCGAGCAAGTGGGCACGCAGGGTCTCAAGGAGAGTCACCAGAGCTCTCTGAATCAGCCAGCCGATGACCCTCCTTTACGTATGATCTCACAGTAACGTATGATCTCACACCCTTCAGCTGCCTGTGAAAAGCTCATTGCCTCCAGGATGTGCCTGATCTCTACCAGGGAATGACAAGGTCACTCCCAAAAGCCCCCTGTTTTGTTCAGGATAAATAACTGCATCACTTGGTTGTGCCAGCTCCTGTTTCTACCCATCAGGTATTGATCAATGGCTCCATGTCTAGTTGGCAGCCGGTATCAAGTGGAGTGCCCCAAGGGTCGGTCCTCGGGCTGGTTTTGTTCAATATCTTCATGATCTGGAGGATGGCGGGGACTGCACCCTCAGCAAGTTTGCAGATGACACTAAACTGGCAGGAGAGGTAGATACGCTGGAGGGTAGGGATAGGATACAGAGGGACCTAGACAAATGAGAGGATTGGGCCAAAAGAAATCTGATGAGGTTCAACAAGGATAAGTGCAGAGTCCTGCACTTAGGACAGAAGAATCCCATGCATTGCTACAGACTAAGGACCGAATGGCTCGGCAGCAGTTCTGCAGAAAAGGACCTAGGGGTTACAGTGGACAAGAACCTGGATATGAGTCAACAGTGTGCCCTTGTTGCTAAGAAGGCTAACAGAATTTTGGAATGTATAAGTAGGGGCATTGCCAGCAGATCGAGGGACGTGATCGTTTTCCTCTATTCGACATTGGCGAGGCCTCATCTGGACTACTGTGTCCAGTTTTGGGCCCCACACTATGAGAAGGATGTGGAAAAACTGGAAAGCGTCCAGCGGGGGGCAACAAAAATGATTAGGGGACTGGAACACGACTTATGAGGAGAGGCTGAGGGAACTGGGATTGTTTAGTCTGCGGAAGAGAAGAATGAGGGGGCATTTGATAGCTGCTTTCAACTACCTGAAAAGGGAGTTCCAAAGAGGATGGATCTAGACTGTTCTCAGTGTTGGCAGATGACGGAACAAGGAGTAATGGTCTCAAGGTGCAGTGGGGAAGGTTTAGGTTGGATATTAGGAAGAACTTTTTCACTAGGAGGGTGGTGAAGCACTGGAATGCGTTACCTAGGGAGGTGGTGGAATCTCCTTCTTTGAGGTTTTTTGGAATGGGGGAAAAAATAGCAAAACTAACCCTGTGCAGGCCCTTGAAATGGACTCAAATGAAACTGAAATCCTTGCCTGGAATGAGCTTTGGCCTTACTTTCCCATTTCATGTCCAAAAATGACTTGAAAAGATCCCATTAGCCAAAGCCCTGGATCTAGTCTGCTCTGCATACCTATGCTGCAGCCCAGAATTAGGGGAGAAAGAACAGACCCAGCACGATGAAGAGAAGGATTTAATAATGTGTTTTCAATGCCTTCTCTTCATTCAAAGAACTGAAAAAAAAAACCACCTATTTAAAACACACAGAAAATGTTTCCATTGAACAGCAGGAAGAACCTGCTTGGACACTGCTCAACCTAGCAGCTTTCTAGGCTTACAGCGGCAAGGAAGTGTCGGTTGTAGGCTAGGAACGCTGCTAAAATCATCTCCTCGGTGGGCTAGCTTTGTATGTTTAAAGGGGCTGGGTCTAGGAGATCAAAACTGAGTTGAATGAAATGCTTTAAGGGAGGCCAAGCGCTGGATCATGTTTTTACGTTTCGGGTTATTTTTAAATGAAAAGCTCGTTTTCTTGTCAGAATGGGCTCTGCCTGTAAACCTCCCACACGCAAACCTGCTATAGGCTAGAGGCAGAAAAACTCCCTCTGACATCTATCATTGCCATGCATACCCCTCTATCTATCTGATAGCTGTACGGTATCATTGTCACTGTCCACCTACGGCTCAGTTCTGTCTTGGACTGCACACCCATGCAGGAGTTAACTGAGGAATAAGAGCATCTTTTAGGCTCCTGTACAGCTTTCTCTGGCCCTTGCATCCAGACGTACATGGAAAACACATTCTGAATACCTACTATTTCATCCCAGGGCAGGGAGTGGGTGGAGCCTAGCTTCTGCCCCTTGCCCACCAAAGCACCTGATCAACTTCAGACCAGTAGCAATTTATGACTTCTTTGGAGCCAGGGGAGACAATTGTGCTACTTTGACTGCTACCTTAAACTAAGTGCAAGGAGGAAATAGCCTCTGGGAAAGCAACACTGTGGGGCAGAAGATGAAAATACATTGGAGCTGCCATCATCAAGAGCTTCCATGCCAACCACACTTTTCCAGCCACTCCGAAGAGTCTATGGAGACACCACTGGTGGCTCGATTCTGCCAGCCTTGCTAACATGGGGCTAAGGCCTTGTCTATACTGGCAATTTACAGCGCTGCAACTTTCTCACTCAGGGGTGTGAAAAAACAATCCCTGAGCACAGCAAGTTTCAGCGCTGTAAAGTGCCAGTGTAAACAGTGTACCAGTGCTGGGAGCTGCGCTGGGAGCTATGTCTCTCATGGAGGTGGTTTATTTAGAGTGCTTTAACTCTAAATCAATGGGTGTAACATGGAGCTAACACTGAAAACAATGGGGCTAGTGAAACAGTCAAGGGGCTCCCCAACATGAGTGAAGGTGGTAAAAATTGGATGACAGTGAGTAAATGAAGGGCTAATTTCTAAACTCAGATAGATATCCCATGTGTCAGTACAGCAGGGTGACCAGACGCGGCTTGAGCAGGAGCAGGCACGGGCTGGACCAGCAGCCATCCATCAGAACAGATAGCAGGGAGCATCCCCAACAAGATAGCAACACTGACCAGCGAGGCTGCTTCATTAGGAGACTATACATGTACCTTGGGGTCACCTGGTTAGACCTGGCTTGTGGATTGGCTGGGCCCTTAGGACTTGCAAATAATTATCTCAAATGGCTTATCAGGCTCAGAGCATTCATCACACCATGGCCCTGTCATAATCAGGCTTCTTTTTCAACATTCTGGCCTCATAAAGGACCCTCAGAGATGTTAAATTAAACTCCCACTGCAGGGCCCCAATCCCCTGGCAGTGTGGGGTAAAGGGGCCTTAGTATAAATGGGAATCAGGGTTAACGTGTGCAGGCACAAAATGTGCCAGGTCCCTTTCCATGCCAGCTCATGCACTGGATCCAATGGAGAGAAAGAGTATGTTGCATCTCCCAAAAGAAAATGCCCCAGACACACACTGTTTGCCTCTGTCCCACAAAGAGAGAATACGTCCAGGTCCTGCTCCTAGTGTGGTTCCCTTCCACACCATCATATATGATGTGGTGGAGAAAGTCACAGCAATAATTCAAAATAGTCTTATCATCTCCCTCACTTACCTGCCAAGAGCTGAGCCCCAGACGCTGTGTTTGCAACAGCCAGTGATTTCAAAGGGCCAGATTTTTGCTTTCAATTTTAGCTGTGTAAATGCAGGTAACTCAATTGGCTTCAGAGAGTCACACCCCAATTACAACCATGGAAGTGAGATGAAAGTCTGGTCCATTACCATTACTTAAACTAGCTGCACTGATGAGTTGGGTGATTGTGCTATGGACTTACAACACTGCAGGTGAGAGAAAGAACTGTGATTGATCCACAGATAGATAAGGTGACAGATCAATAGAGATTCACCTCTGTTACATGCATATAATTCCACTGAATCGAACTCACACAGGGCAGTATCTTATAAAAGCTTTGAGGTTCACCTTTAATAACAACATCCACCTATCAGCCATGTAAGTGTTAAAAACTTCCTGCGCATGTACAACTGTGGAACTAATCTGAGAAGATGCAAGGAAATATTTCCATCTTCAACTCTGATAAGGAGTGAAAATGTGCAACTCATTCCATATTGTGGCTGAGAGCCATGAACCCAATGGAAAGCCACTGAGTCTGCCAATGTGTAAAAACTTGCAATCCTGATAAATGAATGTATTGCTTTGGGAGAGCCAGAGCGGAGTTCAATCTGGAATGAAGAAGCAGCAGCAGCAGAAGAAAAAAGTTAGGGGACTTAAAGAAAAGAAAAAGAAAGAAAGAAAGAAAGAAAGAAAGAAAGAAAGAAAGAAAGAAAGAAAGAAAGAAAGAAAGAAAGAAAGAAAGAAAGAAAGAAAAAGAAAAATTGCAAAAGTCCAACCATTTTTTCTTGTTTGGTGGCAGCAAGAATTTACAGAAATGTCTCAGAAGTCAAAGATTTAACCAAGCTGGAATGTTTGAGGATAAGACATTATGCAAAAAAGCAGAATAGGGGTCTATCTGGTCTCCTGCTTTACAGATTGATTCTGGATATAGTGCCATATAAAACAAAACAAGACATCTTTGTAAACACCCAAAGCAGCTACTGGTAGAAGTTCTTTTTATAAGAAGTCCATCAGGACTCATGGCACTCCACAAGATTCAGTAATGGCTTCACACATACCAGCCCTGCAGCTGCATTTAAAAGGCATGTCTTGGGAAAACTTAAAAAGCCTAAAAGTTGGCATCCAAAGAGGCTGGCTGGCATCATCACTATCCACAGAGCACGATTTCCAAAAGGCACGGAAATGAGAGCCCCATTTCATTTTTATGAACCAGATTATAGATCATATGAGAAGAAAGATTTGATTTGCAAGGCGTACTTTAAGAGATTTAGTGGGTGATGCATGTTTATGAGCACTGGAAGGGAAAGCTGATGGCAGAAAAATACACCGCAGAAAAAGAAGATCTCGGATGGACGATGTGGTGTCCTGGGTGGCTCAAAAGGAGAATTTATCCACAAGGAGATTAGCAGAGGATCATACAGATTGGGCTGCTATGACTGCAAACCTTCAGTAATGGAGATGCCACATAAGAAGAAACACAACTGAGTCACTTGCGGTCTCCTAGGGCGATCACAAAGCCTAGGATGAAGTGTGCAACAGTTGGGAACAAAGCATTCTTGGTGGAGGGGATCCAGCTAGGGAGTGAACTTCCAGAGATCAGGTGAATTCAGAGCCTGACCATCTTTAGGAAATGCTGCTCCTTCGAAAAAGCCTTTCTACCATAACAAGAATGATCCTCACAGCATGGACACCTTCTACACAAACACCCTCCTCACAACAAAACAAAATATGAAACAAACAAATCAACCAAGCAGCCAGCCAAAAAACAAACCACCCATATCCCAAAAGGAGATTTTACCCATTAGGGAGTTTAGTATTGCTATTGATTTTATATGGAAGGTACTCAAATACTATAGATGGATAGACAGATAATTTGCAAGTGCAGTTACTGCAAATTAGGGAAATGAAATTGCATTGCAAAACAAGTAGTTGCACACACAACTGTGCATCTGAGGGGTAGCTGTACCCATAGATACCCAGTTTGCCACACAAGCGTGGTAATGGCACACAAATGAGGCATACAAATGCCACATGCATTTTGCGAGCCTAAAGCTTTGAAAAAATTAGATCAATCCACAAAGAGTAAACAAACTGCAGGGCTGGATGCAGTTATAATATGAGGAGGTATATAGCAACTCCACTGCTCAACATCCTCTGTCTGGGTTGAAGGAAAGAATCCCACTATTTAGTGATACCAAAAGATTTTCCTCCTCCCAGAATACCCTATTTTCCAAGTACAAACCATTCATTTACATTCACTTACATGCCATGACTTGAGTTCATGAGTCTGCGTTTCTCCTTAAGCCACAGGCGCCGACTTCCCCTCTTTCAAGTGGGTGCTCGACCCCACCTCTGCCCCTGGCCCTGCCCCCACTCCACACCTTCCATGAGGCCCCGCCCCTTCCCCGCCCCATTCCAACACCTACCCCAAAGTCCCTGTCCCAACTCCGCCCCCTCCCTGCCAATATTCCAACTCCTTCCCCAAATCCCCACCTCCTCCCCTGAGCGCACCACGTTCCCGCTCCTCCCCCACCTCCCGGAGCATGCTAATGCTGCCAAACAGCTGTTTGGTGGCAGCCGGGCGGGAAACGCTGGGAGGTAGGCAGAGGAGCAGGGACGCGGCACACTTGGGTGGGGGGAAGAGGAGGTGGGGCGGGGGGAGAGGAGCTTGGCTGTTGGTGGGTGCAGAGCACCCACTAATTTTTCCCCATGGGTGCTCCAGCCCCAGGGCACCCACGAAGTTGGTGCCTAGGCCTTCAGCTCCAGATGACAATATTGACCTCTAAGGATACATCTACACTGGAGCTGGAGCTATAATTACCAGCTCAGGTAGATACGTACATCTTAGCTTTGCTTGAGCTAGCACATTATTAAAAAAACAGTGTAGCCACTGTGCTGTGAGTGCTGGGATGGGTTAGCTGCCTCTTTACAATCCTGTCTGAGATCCTCGGTACTTATGCAGGTGACTCGCCCATCCCGCTGCTTGTGCTGCCATGACTACACTTCTATAGCATGTAGTGCACGTATGTCTACCCGCGCTGGGGATGACCTCCCCCAAAACATGCATGGAGAGCTGAAAAGTGCTCCTCAGTCTGATTTCCCAATATTTTACGTTAGTGTTAGGTTTTGTGCCAGGCACTGTATAGACACATACTAAGAGACAGGCCCTGCCCTTGAAGAGTTTGTAATCTAAATATACAAGACACATGGATGATGGAAGGGGAAAGAGAGAAGCAACGTGACTTAACCAAGGTCACATAACAGGTAAGTAGAAGAAGCAGAGCCTAGCAGCACACAGGTCTCCTGAGTTTCATAGCCCGGGACCCAATCCATCGGACCGCATGCGTCTACTGTAGCACAGTACACACTAGTAGATATTTGAAAAATTCTCTCTAAATACCCTGCTGACCTTCATTATTTTTCAGGATGGGAACCGGGAAGGGTTCTGTTTAAGATTGGTTTAAGTCACTTATCTTCCGATGCTTCAGTCTATGAAATACCCCTCCACCTCCTGACTCTGCTTCGAGGTTCCCCATGCTGTAGCCCATTGATGGGGCTTCTCCAATGTTAGTTGGTTTGGTTATAATTTAAGAAAATGCTAAAGAGGAATTTTGGTTTTGATGTCCTAAGCAGTTGCCTCTTTCTTTCCCCCCCATCCATCATATTCTAAATCACCCATCACTGAAGTACATTAGTACTAATCTTAGGGCATGATTCTCCATTGCCTTGCATCTCATGCTGTCATTTATGCCTCTGCAAAATTAGTGGGTATACCACACACTCCCCAAATCACAAGCTCCTGTGTCTAATGCCTGTCCTGTTCCCCTTTCCCAAGAAAATATCTTATGCTCCTTGTGGATTCCCCAAGTCAGTGCCTAGGAAATTCCAGATCACCTGATCCCCTGGCTGGGCTGATTTTTCTCTATCTGTTTCATGACCTGTTGAGGAACCAGTGAGAGCTCTGTACTGTCCATTACACCATAACTAATATTAATCCAATCAAAGGCGGCTTCAGCACGACAGTTCTAAGGAATTGGCCTCTTTCCTCTTGTTTTTCATTTCAATCGGATGAAATTCAAGGTCGCTTAAATATGTTTATAGGTCTTTTAAAATGCCTCTCAGTGTGAGTAACAAATCCATCAAGGCCCATCCAGGATGAGGATAGCTGTCAGCTCCGCTTAAATGGATACCCGTGGTGTGCAGTAAATCTTTCCCCTCGTACAGCTTTATCCTGTCATCCTAGCTGAGCAGTTTCATGCAGACATTAGCGAACAGCTAAACGTGTTCCCTCCAGAGGATTATTCTTCAACCTGGTATGCAGCGGAGACGTAGCAGGTCTCCTTGTGAAGAACTCAGCCGAGAGTTCCCACGGACTCCTGGACAGATCATGATACCTGCTACTGATCAAACCTGGGAAATGACGCCTTGGCCCTCACCCAGTTTACCCCAGCTGAGGATCTGGCCCTGTTGTTCTTTGGAACTTTGCTTTAAATGAATGATCTTTTCCTACAGTGTTACTGTAGTCCACAAGTGAGTAGGTAAAACGGATACCTTCTTACTCCTCGTCTGCTCAGCGCATAAAGACTCAGGAATCTCTGCAGCAAGTGGAACCTGACTTGTGCAGGGATGTTCCCTGCTTGCTGTGATGCTCTGGGGCAGCAGTGGGAAATTTTGTCTCAGCTTCAAGTTAATTCAGGAATGCTTCAGAGGTGCAGTGTGACCTCACAGCTAGGACACTGGACTGAGAATGAGGAACACTGGGCTCTATTCCTGGCTCGTCCCCTAACCTACTGTGTGACCTTGGGCAAATCACTTCACCTCTCTGTGCCTCTGTTTCCCCTCCTGCCCTTTATCTTGTCTATTGAGTCTAAATACTTTAAAGCAGTGAGTGTTTGTATAGCACCATAGTACATCTTGATCTTGGTTGGGAGCTCTTGGGACTACCATAGCACAAACAATAGATGATAAAAAATGGAGGTTTTGTTGATTTGGGCCCTGGATTCAACAATGCACTTAAGCATGTGCCTTAGGTTGTCTTCTTTGGGCTGCTCAGCCTGCACCCTAGATCCTTTTACCTTCTGCTGGGCTCCTTGGGCTTTGTTCCTTCCTGCCTGGGAAGAAAAAAAAAGTGTTCTCCCAAGCATCACCCACTCGTGGCTGTCATTCCTGGTAGATCACAACTGAAGATCTTAATATGTTCACCTCTTCTTTCTTATGTACTTTGATCATGAGTGAAATGCTAGCATTCAAATGATCACCACTGAGCCTCTGAACTAACCCCTTGCTGAGACGGGCAACAGAGTTCACCCTTCTGAGAGAGATTGTTTCTGGTTCTCTACAAATTCCGGCAGATCTCACTGCTTTAATTACATCTGCATCACATTTTCAAAGTTTCCTTTGCAACCATAACAGCTAGAGGGTTCACTTTAAAAAAAAAAAAGGAAAACTCAGATTCTTGGGCAGAAGGTATTTAGGGTCATAACTTCCACCGAAATCAATAGGCCTTATGAACATATGTTTATAGCTTGGAAAATGCCACCAGACCAACACTTCACCTTCCACTGCATTTTCATGGCTTCTGCATATGGTTGAGAACATTTTTTTTTTGATTAGTTAATTTTCCTTTTAATCCAAGTCATTCAGAGGCATCTGAAAAGGAGAACTGCAGCACAGACCAGAAGTTGCTGCCTTCAGTACATAGAATCATAGAATCTCAGGGTTGGAAGGGACCTCAGGAGGTATCTAGTCCAACCCCCTGCTCAAAGCAGGACCAACCCCCAAGTTTTGCCCCAGATCCCTAAATGGCCCCCTCAAGGATTGAACTCACAACCTTGGGTTTAGCAGGCCAATGCTCAAACCACTGAGCTATCCCATCCCCCCATCAGACAGAGCAAATGAAAGCACTGGTTTCCGAACAACGTGAGCCAGTGTCATGAGAAAGCTGAGATGAACAAGGTCCATCCCAAAATATTTAAGGTAAGATTTTCACTTGTTCTTGTCTCACTTGTTAATCACAGGTGATTAGTGATTTCGGATGACTCAGTTCCTGGGTGCCCAACTCGCGACACTTCAAATGCGCCTGGTTTTCAGGAAGTGTCCTTGCTTACCCAATCTGTTTAATGGGGGAAAAGCTTCAGGAGCAAGAGGGAATAATGGGAACATTTTCCCAGGAGTATTCATTCACAGTGATTTTTAGGTATGTCCATGCACCTTTCATGCTTGCTTTCCTATACCCAGCCCCCAGAGTCTCAGAGGATCTGCAGAGAGGCTCTGGTGTCTTTACTCCAGCTGTGGAATCTTCTTCTTAACCTCCCATCAAGCTTCTCAAGAGAGCCATACATCCAGGACTTCCTCCACCCACCACTGTCCCTGGCACCTCAACCGTATCAAACAGTTCCACACTACAGAAGGTGCTGCATAAAAAAAATTAGCAGAGCCTCAACCCACACTATCATCTTGCAGGATCAACTGATTGACAAAGGGACACAAGGAGTGAAATCCAGGCCTCACTGAAGTCAATGGCAAAACACCCATTGTCTTTAATGGGACCAAGATTTGATCCATTGTGTGTCTTTCCTTAGAGGTTTTTAAGGTCAGGCTTGACAAAGCCCTGGCTGGGATGATTTAACTGGGACTTGGTCCTGCTTCGAGCAGGGGGTTGGACTAGATGACCTTCTGGGGTCCCTTCCAACCCTGATATTCTATGATTCTATGATTCTATGATTTACAGAGTGGCCTTTCTCCAGGTGCATTTGATCCACTTCCTAACCCTGCTCCTTTCCCTGGCACCACCAGCTCCTGAAAGTTTCTCTGTCCAGACTATTGCAGTGGGTTTTGGAGGGGAAGAAAAGAGATTTGATTGCTTAATCCTTTCAGCTAAGTAAAATCATCTGCACTGGCAAATTCTCCGGGAGATGTACAGTTCACTGCTTGTCAGGCCAGGATATTAAATTAAGCAATTTTCATCAGATAACACATCTTCTGGTTCATGTAAAATGTCCGGCAAATCGCTGAGCTCATAATTCAGCCTGATTGAAAGTGAGCTACTAATCCATTTCGCTTTGTAGAGATGCAGAAGAAAGGCAGCGAGGCTGTCTATGGAGGATATTCCCATTGCAGCCATGCATGCAATCCTCCTAAAACTTGCCTCTCCACCCTGCCCCCTACTTTCTCTATCTGTCCATATGCAAGATCATGTTTTCATTCAGATAGCACTACAGTGTGCCATGATCCTAGCTGATGCTTTGGGTGTCACATATCATCCTGGAAATCATGCCAGGGGTTATCTGCAATCTGGGGAATTCTTTTCAGGGACACCACTCTCAGTGTTCTGGACAATCATTTATTTATGCCTCAATTCTCCGCCCCACGTCCCTTATTTATACCAGTTGACTTGAGAAATCTCAAACTGGAGGATAGGTGTCTGTTCTTTTCCAGTACAGGGCTTGTTACCTGACAGCTAAGGGCTAATGATAGCTTTAAGCTCAAGCCCTATACTGGACGTGGTCCAGAACTGAACCACTCTGGTCAGCCAGCCCAGAGACATTATGCTTCAGTAAGGCAGACCCCTGGGGTCCTTGGCATTCTGTACCATATTTTCGGAGAGTGCAGCATACGTTACTCAACATAGCCAGCCAACTCTGCCCAAGGCTGTCTCTTTTGGTGTGGCTAGCAACTAGGAGTACTAGCAAGGAGCTCAGGAGAGCACAGGGACTGCAGTTGTGGCAAGCCCCTCTGCAGAGGGGTAGAGTGCACATGGCTTTAAAATCATGGGATTCAAAAAAAATAAGTGGGGGTTCTTTTCATTTACCCTCTGGTGTTGGAGCCTTTAGGGTTCATGTTTTCCAGCTTTTCTCCTCATACAAGGACCAGAAACACACTTTTCAATGAAAACTGAAATTCCCGTGGAATGACATGACTCCAGAAGCTGGGGCTTGAAGAAGAACAAAAACTCTTAATATTGGGAGAACTGGAAACACTCTACCTATATGCCATATTTTCCCAGATATCCTCTGGGAATGTGTATCAGCCATGCAATATAGAAGCTCTGAATGTGACTAGCCTTGATTAATTTTCTTTTATCAAAAAGGAGAATACACAAGTCTTCAGAGGATCAGGCTGGAATTAAGGACAGCTATATACATTTCCAATGAGATTAACGAGCTAGAAATGAATAGTTCAAGACAAGCACCTCAGGCTATAGCTTAATTATAAAATAGACCCAGGAAATCTTACAGTCTCATTGGCCAGGGAACATTTCAAACATCACCAGGTTCCCTCTCCACCCCCAACTCCCCCGACTCCAACCCCAATGTATCCACATTCTTCTAAGCCTGATGATTTTATGGTCACATGCTCATCAACTCCTGCTACTTAGCTGTAAGACTCAAGGTCTGCATAAGTCACAAAGGGCTGGATTTTTATTTTCTCTGTTCATTTCAATGAGCACTTTAAAGCAGATCTCTGAAGATCTAGCACCAAGCTCTCCTAAAGGCACTCTCCACAGAATAATTACAGATTAAATCTACCGACCTTACTATTTCTTGAGAAGTGGTCCCCTCTGGACAGCGCAGCTTTTGGATTCTCAGACTAGTGGGCTAGATTCCTCTCTCAGGGACAGTGGTGTTAGTCAGGAATAACTCCATTGAAGTCAGCAGCATGACACCAGTATCAAACTGGTCTGAGAGGAGAATCATTATCATAATTTTTCTCATCGATGCTGGGTTTTTTCAAATGACCATTTTGTGCAAAATAGAAAAATTCACACAACCAACTTGGCCAGTGGTTTTCTCCATCTCCTCCTCCTTGAATCCAACCCCTGGCTTCTCTCACTTTTACTTTAGGTTCAAGATCCTCACCCTCAAGACCCATCACAATTTTGCCCTCACCTACATCTCTCCCCTCACTTCTGCCTACCATCATTCCCCACCCGCGCTTCCTGTTGTGGTCCATGCTGCAGAGAGCTCCCTAAATCAAAACACTGAGACTAGACAGGAAGGGGCATGATCTAGTCATGCATCCACCCAGCGCTGAGGAAACTCCCACAGGTCTGCTACAGAATGCACTGGGCGCAATGAAAATCTTGGGATGGGCTCTCTCATGGGGTCTCTTTTAAGGTTGTTCCAATTACATTCCCAGTGTTCCTCTCTTCTAACTGCCCCGTTTGTCTTCTACCTCCATTCTCAGCTCTGTGCCATATGTCGCCCACTGTGATGGAACAGCTTCCTCTTAGGACGTCTAAAACTTCCTAGAGATTGTCACCAAGCAAAACCCCTTCTCTGACCATCCCTCGATTTCAGGAAGGTCAAAATCCAATTCTAGCTTAAGATCAGAACTTCACAAATGCTTCTTGTCTTTAGCAAGGGTTTAGCCTCAGATCCAAATACCCCAGACTATGGAATGTTCAAAATCTGGATCCTAATCTGGATCTAAATCCTGAGATCTCCAGCTGGGATTCTGAAAGGAGTGAGGAGTACAAATTGAACGGTCCCAGCCCTCTACACCGAAGCCAGGAGAAGTATGTCTACACTGGAGCTGGGGGCAAGCCTCCACCAATGCTGCTATGTCTGCATAACTGTTTTCAGCACCCTGGCATGAGCTAGGGAGACTAGTCAGTCCAGGCTCGCCGACCACAATTCCTGGCCCCAGTGCAGAACAGTCAATGGGCCCCCACACACGCCCAAGCCACACCCACACGGACGTGGTCTGCCTGACATTTGGGTGGTGCTGCGCCCGCGCTGGCTGGTGCCCAGCGAGCTGCCGGCTGCACTGCTGGGTGCGCTCTTCCGGCATGGCCAGGGCTTCCACATGCCTGCCCGGTAGGGCTGCCAACTGTCTAACTGCGCAAACCCAAAGACCTTTGCCATGCCCCCTGCCCCGCCCCTTCCCTGAGGCCACGCTGCTTTCCTGCCCCTTCTCCGAGGCCCCGCCCCCTGCTCACTCCATCCCGCCTCCCTCTGTCACTCGCTTTCTCCCACCCTCACTCACTTTCACCAGGCTGGGGGTTGGGGAGGGGGTGTGGGGTGCAGGCTCTGGGAGGGAATTTGGGTGCAGGAGAGGGGCAGGCTCTGGGAGGGAGTTTGGGTGCAGGAGGGGGTACGGGGTGCAGGCTTTCAGCTGAGGCAGGGAGTTGGGGTGCAGGAGGGGGTCGGGGGTCGGCGCTTACCTTGGGTGGCTCCCGAAAGTGACCGGCACACCCTTCTGGCAGCGGCTCCTAGGCAGGGGACCCAGAGAGACTCCGTGTGCCACTGCCCACAGGCACCACGCCCGCAGCTCCCATTGGCCGCAGTTCCTGGGCAATGGGAGCTGTGGAGTCGGCGCTCGGGGTGGGGGCAGCATGCAGAGACCCCCTGCCCCCCGCCAGGGGCCGTAGGGCCATTCCGGCCAGTTCTGGGAGTGGCACAGAGTGAGGGCGGGCAGGAATAGCCCAGGCCCCTGGGCAATTATCCCCTTTGCTACCCCCATTGGCAGGCCTGAGGCAGTCTACCTGGGCCAGGAGGCTTGCTCCCAACTGCAATGTAGACATAGCCTAAGAATTTTGCTTGAACGAGAGCTGGAAAAAGAACTCTGATATTTCCTGATATTTGCTGGGAGAGCAATACAGCAGTGCATAGACAATCCTGGAAGTTTTTGGAAAGCGTAGGGGACAATTTCCTGGTGCAAGTGCTAGACGAGCCAACTGGGGGGAGCTTTTCTTGACCTGCTGCTCACAAACCGGGAAGAATTAGTGGGGGAAGCAAAAGTGGATGGGAATCTGGGAGGCAGTGACCATGAGTTGGTCGAGTTCAGGATCCTGACACAGGGAAGAAAGGTAAGCAGCAGGATACGGACCCTGGACTTCAGGAAAGCAGACTTCGACTCCCTCAGGGAGCGGATGGGTAGGATCCCCTGGGGGACTAACATGAAGGGGAAAGGAGTCCAGGAGAGCTGGCTGTATTTCAAGGAATCCCTGTTGAGGTTACAGGGACAAACCATCCCGATGAGTCGAAAGAATAGTAAATATGGCAGGCGACCAGCTTGGCTTAATGGTGAAAACCTAACGGATCTTAAACATAAAAAAGAAGCTTACAAGAAGTGGAAGGTTGGACATATGACCAGGGAAGAGTATAAAAATATTGCTCGGGCATGTAGGAATGAAATCAGGAGGGCCAAATCGCACCTGGAGCTGCAGCTAGCAAGAAATGTCAAGAGTAACAAGAAGGGTTTCTTCAGGTATGTTGGCAACAAGAAGAAAGCGAAGGAAAGTGTGGGCCCCTTACTGAATGAGGGAGGCAACCTAGTGACAGAGGATGTGGAAAAAGCTAATGTGCTCAATGCTTTTTTTCCCTCTGTCTTCACTAACAAGGACAGCTCCCAGACTGCTGCGCTGGGCATCGCAACATGGGGAGTAGATGGCCAGCCCTCTGTGGAGAAAGACGTGGTTAGGGACTATTTAGAAAAGCTGGACGTGCACAAGTCCATGGGGCTGGACGAGTTGCATCCGAGAGTGCTAAAGGAATTGGCGGATGTGATTGCAGAGCCATTGGCTATTATCTTTGAAAACTCCTGGCGAACAGGGGAAGTCCCGGATGACTGGAAAAAGGCTAATGTAGTGCCAATCTTTAAAAAAGGGAAGAAGGAGGATCCTGGGAACTACAGGCCAGTCAGCCTCACCTCAGTCCCCAGAAAAATCATGGAGCAGGTCCTCAAGGAATCAATCCTGAAGCACTTACACGAGAGGAAAGTGATCAGGAACAGTCAGCATGGATTCACCAAGGGAAGGTCATGCCTGACTAATCTAATCGCCTTCTATGATGAGATTACTGATTCTGTGGATGAAGGGAAAGCAGTGGATGTATTGTTTCTTGACTTTAGCAAAGCTTTTGACACGGTCTCCCACAGTATTCTTGTCAGCAAGTTAAAGAAGTCTGGGCTGGATGAATGCACTATAAGGTGGGTAGAAAGTTGGCTAGATTGTCAGGCTCAACGGGTAGTGATCAATGGCTCCATGTCTAGTTGGCAGCCGATGTCAAGTGGAGTGCCCCAGGGGTCGGTCCTGGGGCCGGTTTTGTTCAATATCTTCATAAATGATCTGGAGGATGGTGTGGATTGCACTCTCAGCAAATTTGCGGATGATACTAAACTGGGAGGAGTGGTAGATACGCTGGAGGGCAGGGATAGGATACAGAGGGACCTAGACAAATTGGAGGATTGGGCCAAAACAAACCTGATGAGGTTCAATAAGGATAAGTGCAGGGTCCTGCACTTAGGACGGAAGAACCCAATGCACAGCTACAGACTAGGGACCGAATGGCTAGGCAGCAGTTCTGCAGAGAAGGACCTAGGGGTGACAGTGGACGAGAAGCTGGATATGAGTCAGCAGTGTGCCCTTGTTGCCAAGAAGGCCAATGGCATTTTGGGATGTATAAGTAGGGGCATAGCGAGCAGATCGAGGGACGTGATCGTTCCCCTCTATTCGACATTGGTGAGGCCTTATCTGGAGTACTGTGTCCAGTTTTGGGCCCCACACTACAAGAAGGATGTGGATAAATTGGAGAGAGTCCAGCGAAGGGCAACAAAAATGATTAGGGGTCTGGAACACATGACTTATGAGGAGAGGCTGAGGGAACTGGGATTGTTTAGTCTGCGGAAGAGAAGAATGAGGGGGGATTTGATAGCTGCTTTCAACTACCTGAGAGGTGGGTCCAGAGAGGATGGTTCTAGACTATTCTCAGTGGTAGAAGAGGACAGGACAAGGAGTAATGCTCTCAAGTTGCAGTGGGGGAGGTTTAGGTTGGATATTAGGAAAAACTTTTTCACTAGGAGGGTGGTGAAACACTGGAATGCGTTACCTAGGGAGGTGGTAGAATCTCCTTCCTTGGAAGTTTTTAAGGTCAGGCTTGACAAAGCCTTGGCTGGGATGATTTGATTGGGGATTGGTCCTGCTTTGAGCAGGGGGTTGGACTAGATGACCTCCTGAGGTCCCTTCCAACCCTGATATTCTATGATTCTATGAACTCTGAAAGGAATTATAACTAAAGATGACTGTCTCTTGGTAAATTTTCACCTTCCTGATCTTATTTAACTTTTCTGATAAGAACTGTATGTATGTGCTAGTTAGTTCACTTTAGACTTGACATGGTTCATGCCACTTACTGTAAATTGCATGATCATTAACCTGTGTGCCACACAAGTCACCTTTATACCATGTTTTGTGGCTGTATATGCCTAAGGTCCTGTAGTAAAGAAAAAGTCCAAATAAACAGTTGGACTCATTTTATTACCAAAAGATTACACAACAGATGTTTAAGTTTCTCTTATTTCTTTACCTCCAAAAATTGGGACTATTTCCACAAGGGGACTTTTGCTCCATGATGATATACTATATCTACTGGAATAAAAAGAATTTGGCATAGTCTTGTGGCGCATCTAACATATAGATTTTTTTTTCTGGCAGGGACAGTTTGTGAAATGTCACTGTCATTTGCAAAATGCAGTCATTTAATAGTACTCTGCAAAGTATCACTTCTGTGAATTGCTGCTTCTCTGTACTCTCTGTATCACTGGGGGAATCACTGATCAGTGAAAGGGGAAGTGAGCAAGAGAATGGTCAGCTGGAAAATAAATCCTTCACCTGAAACTTACCAAGTAGGCTGCCTTCTCTGGCAGGGTAGTTCCATCTTCAGTGGCATTATGGCAGCATACAATTTAGCCTCGTGTTTTCCAAGTAATTTTTCTTCCACTGCTTATTTGTAATCGTTCATTAGAAGCAAAGGTTTACCATCTGTTTTCTCATGGATTTTTTTCTTTTCTTCCATTATGACTATGCTGATTTCATGCAGGGCTTTCACACTTGCTAAGTTGCACTCCCTGTGGGACTTTTCATGAATGACGGGCTACGCACTCAGTTTATTATAGGGTTGCTCATGAGCATGGGACTGCTGGCATTTGTTTCCCCTTTAGCTAGAAAAAGGAAACATGGAATCATTTAATTCAAAGGAAAAATGAACCCATTTGAAATTTGCTGACAGATAAAAGCAAAAAGGCCAATCGAATGTTTTGACTTCATCAGTCTTAACATTGCAGAAGTTAAACTTCAATGGCCAGACTTTAAAATGGCCTCCAAGGCGGTGAGCCTAATTTGCTGTCTGTGATTAACTATGGGTGCAAATGATAACATTAAGCTAACGATCTCATTGCCCCCACTAAGGCCCCAATCCAGCAAAATACTTAAATGCATGCTTTAAGTTAAGCAATAGAGCTGGTTGGAAAAACGTCCATGGAATAGTTTTTCACTGGAAAATGCAGTTCTCTTGTCAATTTCACTGAAATTTCATTTTGGACGGGGGGAAATAAATAGGTGAAAAAAGTTCCAGCAATGTCAAAACATCCCATTTTGACATTCTCAGAATGACACATTTTGGTTTTTCCTTTTAAAACAACTTTTTATTTTGAGAAAAAAGTCCAAATCAAAACCATGTTTAGATTGATCTGCAATGCATTTTTTTCACAGCTTTTTGTACTCTTAGTGTTCCAAAATTTTGCGATCTCATTCCTAATTTGTAGGAAAACAAATGTTGAAATCTCAATAATCTCTGTGAAAAGAGATTCCCATCTCTCTACCCATCTCTATAGAACATGTGTTTAAATGCCTTGCTGAGTCAGGTCCCAAGCAAATATTTAGATGTCTAAATGCTATACCTCATGCCCCCAATTATGTACAGGTGCAATATCACGCACACAAAGTTGAGTGCTGACTGCGGTTCCATTAAAGAATCAGTCCTGGGAGCCCAAACTATGCATAATTCCTACTTGGAAATAAAGCAATTTTATTTTTGAAATAAACAATTGTAATTAAAGGGACAAGGTGGGTGAGGTAGTATCTTTTATTGGACCAAGTGAGAGGAGAAAGCTTTCAAGCTACACAGAGCTGTTCCTTGGGTCTGGGAAAGGTATTCAGAATGTCACAGCTAAACACAAGGTTGAACAGGTAGTTTAACATAAGTAACAAGGAGTCCAGTGGCACCTTAAAGACTAACAGATTTATTTGGGCATAAGCTTTCGTGGGTAAAAACTCACTTCTTCAGATTAGTCTTTAAGGTGCCACCAGACTCCTTGTTGTTTTTGTGGATGCAGACTAACATGGCTACCCCTGATACTTAACATAAATACAGGTTTCAGAGTAGCAGCCGTGTTAGTCTGTATTCGCAAAAAGAAAAGGAGGACTTGTGGCACCTTAGAGACTAACCAATTTATTTGAGCATAAGCTTTCGTGAGCTACAGCTCACTTCATCGGATGCATTCAGTGGAAAATACAGTGGGGAGATTTATATACACAGAGAACATGAAACAATGGGTGTTACCATACACACTGTAATGAGAGTGATCAGGTAAGGTGAGTTATTACCCACGGGGGGGCCGGGGGGGACGGAACTTTTCTAGTGATGATCAAGGTGGGCCATTTCCAGCAGTTGATAAGAACGTCTGAGGAACAGTTGGGGGCGGGGGGGGGGGGAATAAACATGGGGAAATAGTTTTACTTTGTGTAATGACCCATTCACTCCCAGTCTTTATTCATAAATAGTTAGCACACTTTCTAAGGGACCATTCAAGGAGAAGTGGCCCTTTAACACATCTGTAGTCATAGGACAAAAAGAGGATTACAAGGGTATTAATGGGCTAATTCACCTTGAATGGTCCCTTAGAATACGTGAATGGTGCAAGATCAAATCCTAAATGCTTTGGAAGAGAAATAGAACAGTTACAGGTTAGGGAATACTCTTTAAAATTTAGATATTTTATCTATAATGTCTAGCTCTTCTATATCACTTTTCATCCATAGGTCTCAAAGCACTTTATAAAGGAGGGCAGTATCACTGTCCTCCTTTTACAGATGAGGAAACTGAGGCATGGAGAGGGGAAGTGACTTGCCCAAGATCACCCAGCCGCATAGCAGGGACTAGAACCTAGGGATCCTGACTTGCAGTCCAGGATGCTATCCCCTAGGCCAGGGGTTCTCATAACACAATTTTTGGTGTCCTCTGAGTGCAGCAACCAACTTTTGCTGGCGGCCGCTCTGGCAATTTTGCCAAGCCCGAGCCCCACTGCCCTGGTCTAAAGCCCAGAGCCGGAGCCCAGGAGCTGAAACCCAAAGCCCACCACCAGAGCCTTGCTGCTGAAGCCCTGGGGGAAGCTGAAGCCCAAAGCCTGCCACTGGAGCCTGGGGTGGGCGTGAGGGTGGGGATGGAGGAAGGGCTGAAGCCCAGAGCCCGCACCTGCAAGGTGAAGCCTGAAGCCCCTCCACCCTGGGAAGCTGAGTCGGGAACTCACTGGCCACCTGCAGAGTCAAAGCTTCCTCTCCCGCCGAGCACACACACCAGTCCCATGTGTCTGCAGAGGCGTTGCCAGGAGCCCCAAGGAGGCTGCATGGTGCAGGGCACCGATCCCCTGCTGGCAAACACCAAGGCAGCACATCCAGGAGCAATAGTAGGGTGCTGCAGGGAGGGGCCACTGCTTGTCCCCTGACCATCTCCACCCAGGAGGCTGTCGCTGCTGCAGAAAAATCCCCTCATGGCTGCATGTGGCCACGGAGGCTACATTTGAGAAACACTGCCTAAGCTACATTGCCTCTATTCTGTTTCAAATACATATCAAATATTTCACATACACATCTACTGAGGTGAGGTGACATTTTCCCCCATTCCAGAAGGTCCTACTGAAGTCACACTTAAGTCCTTAATATAAGCCACAACTAGCGCATGGGGGGAATTTGACCCAATGAAAATAAATCAGAGCTGCCACTGCCAGACTGATCTCCTGGTGCTAGCACAGAGGAAGCAAGTGGTCATGGGGTGGGATAAGTTGACTAGAGCTGAGAGTTTTCCAATCAGAATGAACTTCTGCCAGAATGTGCATTTTCTGCCAAGCTGAAATTTTCTGTGGGGGAAAGTTTCTTGATTTTGTCAATAATTTTAGATTTTCCACTGGGAAAATCAGAATGAAATATTTCATTTTGGGTCAGTTCAATCTGAATTGGAATGTTTTGTTTTTCAAACCGATCTGAAACGTTTCATTTTGAATCACTGGCCCATACTGTTATGGGTGCAGTCCTTGTAGTTTGGAATACCTCCCCACCCCCATTCTCTTCTACAGGCAGGCTCACAGGAAGATGACATCTCCCAACCACAATGCAGATTTTGCAATGCATAGTGCATCCTGTAGGAGTCATGTGACACCGGATAAATTGATGTACTCTGGCCAGGGATCCTGTCCTATGGGAGAGAATGGGGACATCTGACTCCCACAGCTTCCATAAGGCAATGTGCCACTATGGGATAATGCTATGCATCCGATGAAGTGAGCTGTAGCTCACGAAAGCTCATGCTCAAATAAACTGGTTAGTCTCTAAGGTGCCACAAGTACTCCTTTTCTTTTTATGGGATAAATAATATTGATCTGACTCCAAAGGACGTGTTTGGGGTCCAGCATTCCATAAACCGAAAGGAAACATTTCAGTGTTGGGAACGGCAAAATGTTTCGCTGTGACCAAGAACACTTTGACATTTCCAAATTAACATTCCAAATTTTTTTGCAGATTGGAAATGCCAAATTTTTTTAACATTTTGTCACGATTTGTGAAAAAAACAAGTGGTGAAATGATGGAATTTCCCGCTGCGTGGAAACTCGAAGTTTCACTCAGTTCTGATGCTGACTATTTCAAAATGTTGGTCTAACTTAACAGTTTTTTTAAAAACCCTTTCCAAATGAGAACAGAAAATAATCAGTGAAAAGTAAATTATGTTATCTAGAATTGAGGGCTTGTCTTCACTACCAGGGTAAGTTGATCTAAGTTACAGTACTCCAGCTATGTGAATAATGTAGCTGGAGTCGATGTAGCTTAGGTAGACTTACCCTGGTGTCAACACCATGCTGCGTTGATGGGAGACACTCTCCCATCGACTTACCTTACTCCTCTTGTTCCGGTGGAGTACTGGAGTTGACCGGAGAGCACTCTACAGTCGATTTAGTGGGTCTTCACTAGACATTCTAATCGACCCCCACTGCATCGATCACAGCAGAGTTAATCCCTGGTAAATGTAGACATGGCCTTGGGGAGCTAGAATATCGTAGTCAACCAGAGAGTGCTCTGCCATCGATTTTGCAGGTCTTCACTAGACCCACTAAATCTCCCCGGTAGTGAAGACAAGCCCTCAGAAAATTCTTGCTATTCTCGTAGGTGCATGGTGTGGTTAGATGTTTGGCGGCATGTGTGTTTTCCCTGTGTGCTGCCCCAGCTCTGCGCAGAAAGCCGGCACAGCAGACCTTGAGCGAACCGCCCAATGACCACAAGATCCATTAAGGTATTACAGGTGGTAGGAGAAAATGTAATGTGGCTAATATTCTTCACACAAGTTCTCGCCCAGAAAAGATGCTTTTACAGTTTCTAAGTGTCTTCTGGGCAGACAATTAGATTAAACAATTTTATGCACCACCCCAATGGTAAATAGCATCCACTACTATAAACATGACTATTTCCCCCAAAATGTGACCTGCCATCAACAAATAAAATTGTAGCTAGTAGTTGAATCCTTCAGATGAGGTATGAAAAAGTCTGGTTAACTCTTTCATTATTCTTTCAAGTTCAGTTTCTAACCCACACAGACTGCTGCTGGAGAGCTAGGCAATGGAATATATCTTTATATATTAAGCCATTGTGTAGAGAGCAAAGACACAACAACATTAAGAATACGAGGAAACCACCAGAACACAGATGGGTTCTAATAACCGTGTTTGCTAACTATAATATATGAAAAACATACAAAGCTTAACTACATATATGCACTTATGCTCTGTTAGGTTTTGATGGCTTCTGCAACAGAAAACAGGGAGGGCTCCTAAATTATTTGAAGGGATACTACCCCATTCCTATATACTGCCGATATAACACAGGATATGGCCTTAAATCATAAGCCACAAAAACTGGAGAATGAAAACACCATGGTAACCACTTTGCTGATTCTGGTAAAGCAGTTAAAATAGATCAGAGTACTGTTCTCTCTCTGAATATTTCTATCGCTTTATTTCATTCTATTCTATTCAGTTTATAAGAATGTCCTCTGCTTCTTCCCTTTTATTTGCCTTCTGGCTGCAGTCACATGACGTGAAAGACACAGCATAAAAACCATTTTATAGCATATAGGCATGGGTTGTTTGGTTATGGATCATCCATAGAGGAACCTCTTCAAAGAGAACCTTGTGTACATTGCCAAAATTCTTCAGAACAGCATACATTCATTGATCATCAGTGCATTTTCGAACAGGATGACCTTAGGTATCATTGCTGAAAGGTCACCAAACAAACTTCCAATTTCAAATGCCCTTGTTGCATAAGCTCTCTAGATCATTCCTGTAATGAAGTACATGGCCATAAAAAGGCCTTTTAGTTTGATTCCTTGGTGGCCAGCATTAAAGGTGATCCGAAACCCCTGAGCTTCTCATAACAACAGTGGCTTGTAAGCAGTTTTGTGGACTTATCCCTCTTTTGAAGGCATGTTGCATTTGCCTCTAAATTCCTTCCAGCTGTGAAGTAGGAGAAACACTGATAAGATTTTCCCCAGTGTAGGACTGAAACATTTACCAGAGGTAACTGAATGTACCAGTTCCCCACTCCTTCAGCTTCCCAGCATATGGAATATATTGTGGTTGGAGGGGAATATATTTTAAGAATTTCTCCTGTATCTTTTCAGGGACATTCCAGTGTGGATTATTGCAGGTGTCCAGAAAGGTTGGCAGGTTTCTCTCCCCCCACTTTTAAAGTGGGTAAGCAACATTCCACTTCAGAATTGGCACTGCAGGTGGGGGGAGCTATTCTGTGGAAAATAAGAACCAATGCAAAACTTCATCCAGAACCCGAACTGAGCATTTTCTGAGGCTCCAAAATGACAAGCTCTGCTAATATTTGGTTTCAGATGAGTCTAGAAATGGAAGTCCCAAGACACCATAAGCGAGAGACTGTTCTTGTAGTATTTTCAGCATGGGAAGAGCAAAGGAATACTTGACATTGTCCAAGAAAATTCTGTTCTAATGAGGTGTCTGATCCTAGAAGGTGTTAAGGACATTCCATAAGGCACTGTGCATCCTCAACTCCTAGAAGGATGAATCCCACAAAGAAGTATATGAGATTACTCTGGAGATATGCTGTTATATGTGATTGTCTAAGATGGCTCTTAATTTTCACTCCATCCTCACTCTCCGATCTCAATGGGGATTTTGCCTATAGAAGGATCAGATAAATTCTTCAGGATTTGGCCCACTGGCTTCAGTGGGGGTTGAAGGAGTTCGGTTAGCACCTTGTGGGAGGCTCTCAGCAGCTGGAAGATATGGAACATGGCCAGCTGAGATTTACAGTCCTATTTTTGACCAGTGGTTCCTATTAGCTTCAGATAAGAACCCATATCGAGCTGAAATGCCAGCCTTCTAAGGCATGTTCTTCGTTGATAATCAAAGCTTAGCTGCAGGGCTGATGGGACCTTGTAGAGTCACACAAAAATCTGTTCATTGACCCATGATTGAGAATGAGGATCAGCATGGAAAAACAGCTGACCTAATAGTCTCCCAGGAAAAGGAACTGCATATTGAAAAATATGTAGGGAGGGGAGGGAAGGAAATTGGGAAAGACAGGTCATTTCCCTTGGAAGATGCAGGCTCTACTGCACGTTTAAGGCAGATATTTCCAAAATGTTTTACCATGTGTAGGCGTTTCCCCCTAGTGATGTTTTCACCGCAGCACTGAGCAGGGCTTGATTTATTGCCACATGAGGTTCCAACACATTTGGGGTGTTTTAGGTTTCAGTTCAGTTACTGCTGAAAATAAGTCCAGCTAGCACCGTGCCTAATACTAGCAGTCTCTTTGCTTTGCCCAGATACCTTGCTCCTGATCTACACTGTCCTGTGTTATTCCTGTTCTGAACAGACCTGTACAAAATTCAGTGGTATCATTTTCCAGGGAATTTGCAGTCTGCCTTTCTAGGAGTCAATTGGGAGCCCTACTGCATGCTGGCCCAGGGGTGTAAGAAGATGTAAGGAACCCCCTGTGCATGGAGAGAGAGCAGCCGCCATTGGGCTGCTACTGCCTCTGCCACCCAGGTGAGCAGGGAGTGGGTAGAGTCCTGGCTTTGCTCCATCAACTCACTAGCCAGCATAGAAGAGCCAGAGGGGGAAGAAAGCTGCACTTGAGAAAGTGCTCGTGCAGAATGTTGTGTACTGGAAATGGCAAGATATCATTTTAAGACTATTTCTCGGTCTTACTTGCAGGCTAGGGGATGCTGCAGATAAGTGTGTTATCTGGGTCTTCAGCAATCAGTCTGCAAAAGTCTAAAACCAGCCTAAAGTAAGGTGTGTTGAGTTGTTCCTGTGCCTTAGGGAGCAGCCTGCTTTGTCTCTTTCTGATTCTGGGTTCTTGTGTGGTACTGTTCTGAATTCTAAGAAATAAAGTAGTGTTACATTGCAACCTTCCAGCAAGAGTATTTTATGTTTTTCTCTATCTTCTCTGTTTGTATGCTGTGAACATAACACAGAAATCCTCCTGCCTGGTGCAAGGGGAAACCTTCCAGTCCCATCCCTAGAGATTCCCAGCTCCTTGGATTGCTGCTCAGGCTGAGCACGTAGTGCCCCTTATGTCTGACAATAGTAAGATGGCATGTCTGTGGTGCCAAAGGCTTCATCCCCCTTTCCAGAAACAAAATTAAAAAAAAATGCAAAGTGGACCAGGACAGAACCATTTCAGGGCAAATGAAACTTCTGTGCCCTCCTAGAGCTCAGTGTGACTCCTTTCAGTTTTCAGGACAGTCTCTCTAACCTCAGGGACTGGCCTCTGTTGGGCATAGGACACTGAACTAGATGGACCATTGGTCTGATCCAGTGTGACAATTGTTTGTTCTTGTTAAAGGAGCCAAACTGGACACAAAGCTCTGGGAAACTGGGTTACTGTATAGCTCCCCCTCACCTCCCCACCACCCATATTCTTCTTCCTACCAGCATCTGAATGAGGGAGGCAACCTAGTGACAGAGGATGTGGAAAAAGCTAATGTACTCAATGCTTTTTTTCCCTCTGTCTTCACGAACAACGTCAGCTCCCAGACTACTGCACTGGGCAGCACAGCATGGGGAGGAGGTGATTAGCCCTCTGTGGAGAAAGAAGTGATTCAGGACTATTTAGAAAAGCTGGATGAGCACAAGTCCATGGGGCCGGATGCGCTGCATCCAAGAGTGCTAAAGGAATTGGCGGATGTGATTGCAGAGCCATTGGCCATTATCTTTGAAAACTCATGGCGATCGGGAGAGGTCCCGGACAACTGGAAAAAGGCTAATGTAGTGCCCATCTTTAAAAAAGGGAAGAAGGAGGATCCGGGGAACTACAGGCCAGTCAGCCTCAGCTCAGTCCCTGGAAAAATCATGGAGCAGGTCCTCAAGGAATCAATTCTGAAGCACTTAGAGGAGAGGAAAGTGATCAGGAACAGTCAGCATGGATTCACCAAGGGCAAGTCATGCCTGACTAATCTAATTGCCTTCTATGATGAGATAACTGGCTCTGTGGATGAGGGGAAAGCAGTGGACGTGTTGTTCCTTGACTTTAGCAAAGCTTTTGATACGGTCTCCCACAGTATTCTTGCCAGTAAGTTAAAGAAGTCTGGGCTGGATGAATGGACGATAAGGTGGATAGAAAGCTGGCTAGATTGTCAGACTCAACGGGTAGTGATCAATGGCTCCATGTCTAGTTGACAGCCGGTATCAAGCGGAGTGCCCCAAGGGTCGGTCCTCGGTTTTGTTCAATATCTTCATTAATGATCTGGAAAATGGTGTGGATTGCACTCTCAGGAAGTTTGCAGATGACACTAAACTGGGAGGAGAGGTAGATACGCTGGAGGGTAGGGATAGGGTACAGAGGGACCTAGCCAAATTAGAGGATTGAGCCAAAAGAAATCTGATGAGGTTCAACAAGGACAAGTGCAGAGTCCTGCACTTAGGATGGAAGAATCCCAGGCATCGCTACAGACTAGGGACCGAATGGCTAGGCAGCAGTTCTGCAAAAAAGGACCTAGGGGTTATAGTGGAGGAGACGCTGCATCTGAGTCAACAGTGTGCCGTTGTTGCCAAGAAGGCCAATGGCATTTTGGGATGTATAAGTAGGGGCATAGCGAGCAGATCGAGGGACGTGATCGTTCCCCTCTATTCGACATTGGTGAGGCCTCATCTGGAGTACTGTGTCCAGTTTTGGGCCCCACACTACAAGAAGGATGTGGAAAAATTGGAAAATGTCCAGCGGAGGGCAACAAAAATGATTAGGGGACTGGAACACGTGACTTATGAGGAGAGGCTGAGGGAAGTGGGATTGTTTAGTCTGCGAAAGAGAAGAATGAGGGGGGATTTGATAGCTGCTTTCAACTACCTGAAAGGGGTTCCAAAGAGGATGGATCTAGACTTTTCTCAGTGGTAGCAGATGGCAGAATGAGGAGTAATGGTCTCAAGTTGCAGTGGGGGAGGTTTAGGTTGGATATTAGGAAAAATGTTTTCACTGGGAGGGTGGTGAAGCACTGGAATGCATTACCTAGGGAGATGGTGGAATCTCCTTCCTTAGAAGTTTTTAAGGTCAGGCTTGACAAAGCCCTGGCTGGGATGATTTAGTTGGGCTTTGAGCAGGGGGTTGGACTAGATGACCTCCTGAGGTCCCTTCCAACCCTGATTTTCAATTATTCTATCTCATTCATGAGTCAGTCTGCCTGCATGGGTTACTGAGCGCCAGTGCTCTGTGCTGTTAACTATCTTTCTGCTTCTCCTCTCTACCACGTTTGAAAGTTGGGGGAAGTGTTGGACATGGCTGGACCCAGGAGACATGGAGGGATACAACAAAGTGCAACTTGAAGGTTTTGCCACCTTGTCAGTGAGCCATGTTTAATGGGTCAGGCAGAAGTAGGTGTAATGAAATCAATAGAGTTCGCCTGGTGTTCGTGCCGATCAGGGATCTCCGCCAATCCTCCCATTGCCAACTTTGAGCCTGTTTTTGTTTGTTTGTTTTCATCACACCAGAAGTCTTCAAGTTTAATCCTGTGAAGGGTGAGTTTCTCAGTGCAACTGCAAAAAAAGCCCTGTAGTGCAGAGTTCACTTACAAGGATTGCCTTTATTTGAGATGGGAGAAGAATGTTTTATTCATTGCTTGAAGGAGTTGAGGTTTGATTGTGTCACCCTTCTGTTGCAGGCTCTTGCTATATGGATGTCCAACACCCAGCACAAGAGAACTTTAGAACTGCAAGGGGCTTCTCGGTAAAAAATATGAAGAAAAAGAAGAAATAAAACCCAATGAACAGAGAATATTGAATTCTCTTCTTTGCAAATGGAGGTCTCTGTTTGCACGAGATTTGTGAGTAAAACTGCCATTCCCCAAACATTGGTGTGAACAAAACCTATTTGTGCCAATGTTTGTGAACCTGCAGGAATATGGTCAGAGCAGAGAGCTGGTCAGAGATCCATTAAGCCTTGGGAACACTGCCTTGCATTGCTGAGGCCGCTCTACCCATGGCTGAGGGGAAGCAGATACACCTTTGATTCTCTAGCTGGACCAAACCTCTGATCCTTTTGATATTGCTGTCACTAATATTTCTATGCCTGATATAGGGAGTGCTGGAGTCTGAAAAACAGCAAGTGCCAGCACACAGGGCAGAAAGACGCTGTGGAAGGGAGCAGAAGGGAACAGGGAGGAAGATGGGGCAGTGGAGGAGGCCCAGGGGAGCAGGGGCTGACTCCCTACAGAGTCTGTTCTATCCCTACCTCCCCCTCTCTCTGAGCCCAGCTCCTGCTCTCAGGAGCAATCTGCTGTCTAGGCTGCCCCACTACCTGGCTCCCAACATTGCCAAATGCTCCCTGCCCAGATCCAGCTCTGGCTGGCTTGGAGGATGTTCTGCAGCTGGGGAGGCAAAGCAGCACCTGGCCCAGGACGGGCAGAAGTACTGAATACCATCCTGCTCCTAAAAAGAGTGCCAGGGCATTGCAGTATGACTTGAGCACTGGATATAGGGCAAGTCACTTCCCCTCCCTGTACCTCAGTTTCCCCTCCCACACTTTGCCTTTTCTATTGAGAGAATAAAATCCCCAGAGCAGGAATGATCTCTTACTGTTTGTACAGTGCCTGGCATAGAGGGCCTGGATCTTGGATGAGGCTTCTCGGCAGTACTGTAATACAAATAAATAAATAAAACATCAAGGAATCAAAAGCAAATATGCTTTCTGTGTTACTCAGTCCCAGATTTGGAGACACCATGCTGGTTTTTCTCTCACAGAGTAGAACTATCCTAGAGCACTAGAATCAGATTACCACAGAAAAGGTTGCCAATGTCAGAGATGATTAAATGATTTCATTGGGGTCGCCCAATGAAATTAAGAGGCAGTAGATTTAAAACCAACTTAAGGAAGTACTTCTTCACACAATGCACAGCCAACCTGTGGAACAGAGGATGTTGTGAAGGTCAAAAGTATATAACTGGGTCCAGAAAAGAATTAGATAAGTTCATGGAGGATAGGTCCATCAATGGCTATTAGCCACGATAGTCAGGTGTCCCATGCTCTGGGTGTACCTAAGCCTTTGAGTGCCAGAAGCTGGGACTGTACAACAGAAGATGGATCACTCCATAATTGCCCTGTTCTGTTCATTCCCTCTGAAGCATCTGGCACCGGCCACTGTCAAAAGACAGGATACCAGGCTAGATGGACCATTGGTCTGAGCCAGTATGGCCGTTCTTCTGTTCTAAAGTGAGCAGGGGAACTTAAGTGGTCCAAATGGCAAATACGAAAGAATTCTGAGCTGGATTTGCAATCAGGAGTCAGCTGGTATGGTAAAGGAGACAGCTCACACCTTCTAAGGTTTGTCAAACCATATACACACACCCACTATTATATACACTTGGAAGGATTCCATTTTTAATCAGTAAATATTGATAACGATTGATTTCACCATACACATTGACCATAAATATTTCCATGGATAATAATCAAAATGTACAGATCGACAAAGTAAGAAAAATGCTGCTTGAGAAATTGATTTAAGGATATTTACTGTGTCTATTTTGACATATGGTGTTGACAATTTGTGTTCTAACAGTTTTAACGCTTAAACTTTTTGAATCACAATGTTTATGGTCTGACTCACTTATTGACTAGAAACCCATCATTTCTTTCAATGTGAAAATCTAAAATCTAGAAAAACAGAAAAAAAATGCTTAAAAACAAACATCAATTTCTATTGAAATTATAAGGGATAAAAATTGAACTCTGCCAAGCCTATACGTGTGCATATCAATTAGAACATGTAACTTTATAGATATTGTTTCATGTTCAAATCTTAAGATACTCCACATATGAGAAATGGGTTGCATCGATACATGCATATTTGCTTTGATAGCACTTGCACTGTAGTCTCGTGCTTATTCAGCACGTCAGGAGCGAATTAATAAAACACAGTCCATATCCTATTGCATCCTGTTGTTGGAGAGCTGCCTCCTCCATATGGGTTGTGGAAGTTCCTACATGAATTCAGTTCACGTTCAGGATTTTTACTGGCCTTCTGGCTAATTCTTCCAGGAAGTGGGATAGGACCAGGTTTATTCTTCAAGATTCAGGATGGGCAACCAGTCTGAGATGAGAGCTACTATCAAAACCAGCCCACCAGAAGGGAGTCTTTATACTTCTGCCTTCTTTAGCACTCTACCTCATTCTCTATATGGAAGCTCCGACCTATCTTCCATACTGAGAATGACTTACATTTCTATGATCGTGGAAGGATCTCAAAATTCTTGCTCCAACACCAACTGATTTACAAAGGTATGAACTGATTATTTTTAATAAGTCAAAACAAGCACATCTTTGAACTGAGATCCTGGCACATTTCACCCCCAAAGGAGCTTGTCAGAAAAAGTACATGCAGAACTGCCAAATTCCAAAACAACTGCCAAATTCCGAACAGCCTATTGATGCATTTGTGCACCTTCTTATTCATTAAGATTTGGGCTAGTTTTTGTTGGCATGAATGCTCAAGAAACAGAAGTCCTTGGTATGATACCTGTATTCATATGCAATCAATAACAATAAACACTACACTATCACCACTTTTCATCCATAGATCTCAACGCACTTTACAAAGGAGGAAAGTATTCTCCCTGTTTTACAGATAGAGAAATGGAGGCACATAGACTCAGGTAAAAGGACTTGCTTAAAGTCACCCATCAAGCCAGTGACAGAGCTGGGAATGAAACCCAGTTCAAGCGCCAGTACAGTGTGCTATCCATACTAGGCCATACTGCCTCCTCCCACCCCCCAAAATGCACAAAAGTGACTCTTCTGTGTTTGTTATTCTTCAGTCTTACAAGTTCCAGTCATTCAATCGGGAGCAGAAGCAATATCACATGATGACCCTGTCAATCAACCACAGCCCATGAATAATGCTTAGCGAATGGCTCATAAAACAACCCATCGGCTGAAATTTCTTCACCGATATCAGTTGACAAATACTTTAATAAAAATAAGAGTGGGGATAACTTCTTGGCATGAGAAAGGATTAAATTCATTGGATTAATGATCTATTACAAACCATTTGATGAACTCCAGATATCTCATGAGAAAAACGATTCTTGAGAGATTTCCCATGTACTCTGGCAGACTCAAAAGACTCCCATCAGCAGTGGTTTTATACACTGGAATTTTATTGAGGGTTTGGGGTTTTTTTTTAATTATGAGGGTTTGTGGGTTTTTAAAATGATGTTATTTTGTAGCAGTGATGGTCCCAAGCCAACAAGCTGCATCCAGACTTCATTAAAGTTCAGATCCAAGGTTTGAGTAAGAACTCAATTCACCTTAGCTTTTATTATGTTTTAATGATTATTATTATTATTTTTGTTTTAAAAGTGCCACAGATTTAGTACAGGGGTTCTCAAACTTTATTGCACTGCAATCCCTTCTGACAACAAATATTACTACATTACCCCAGGAGGGGTGACCAAAGTCTCAGCCCACCTGAGACCCCACTGCCTTGGGCCGGGGGGCCAAAGGCAAAGTCTGAGCCCCACCGTCCTGGACTGGGGGCCAAAGCCTGGGGCTTCAGCCCCAAGCAGGGGAGCTGTAACCTGAGCCCAAGGGCTTTGGCTTTGTCTCTGGGTGATGGGGCTCGGGCTTTGGCCCCAGGCCCCAGCAAGTCTAACACCAGCCCTGGCAACCCAATTAAAACAGTTTGAGAACCGCTGATTTAGTAGATCAAATCCCATTGACTTTCAATGTGACTTGTGCTCCTAAAAGGCACTTTGAAAAGTCCACCTGTTGTTCATTATTAGTATTAGTAGTTTGGGGGCTGAACTTAAACTCAGGGTCTGATTTGTGGTTGCCCTGCATCTTGAGTTGGCATCTACACCAGTGAAAAGTGGGTGTAAGTCACTACTATTGTGATTTGATGACACAAGGCGCAGGACGGGGTGAATCAGGCCCTTCAACTCCAAACATTCTGAAATTCACCCATCATAAGGCCAAAAGCAAACCCCCTTCCCCTCCACACGCTGCTCTGAATAAGCACCCCTCACACACTTTCACTCATTTAGGAGGAGTAAGATGCTGGCTTCCTGCAACACTATACTTCATATTCCAAAGCGAGCGATAGCTAAACCTGAAGCTGGACAATCTGTCTCTCTTCTGCAGCTTCCCCACCCCCGAACTAGCTACAAGTTCCTCTTCTTTCCAGACAGAGCAGCCGTAACTCTCTTGCTTGCTGCCAGTGATCCCTTTTTATTGAGGTTTCGTGAAGATTTCATTACACTTGCGGGATTAGCCATGCAGCCGCTGTCATTCATGCCTTGTTGCACGGCGAGGAAGGCAAGCCAGAGAGTTGTCAGCAGATGCTGGCGTTCCCACGGGGACTGTGGCACCTTGTGTGTTTTGACAGGGGACAGGCTGTTCTCCTGCTAATAGCCTGTTGGACATCATGTTTGCAGCGTCTGCATTAGGAGAGAGTGGGTGTTTACAGAATCCAGGCACAGCTAAAGGTTAGGGATTTAACAATGGCACCTCAATTCAGCGTGACAAGTGCTGGGATCAATATTCCAATCCATTACTGCTCCTCAGGGGTTAGAGGTCAGCTAGCTCTGTCTGGTCTATCCTGGTAGGGCAGCGTACTGCCAAAGCATAGAGGGGGGTGGGGTAGAAAGTAAAACGTACGGTGGCTCAAGTGCCTCCATAGACCGCATAGCCACAGTGGCGATGGGCGGTCAGTGGTGGCCTTCTCCTCTCCAGGCCAGAAGCTTTGAGTCCCAGAGCAGATCTGGGGGTATTACCTAATGTAGACTCCGCAGTGTGATGTGAAGAGGGATATAGTACACAGGTTAGTTTCCTGGCAGTAATATTTCTCATGGTGTCTAGCAAAGCGTTCTTTATTCTCCTTAGACTATAAACCCTTTTAGGCTGGGAGCGAATATAGCTTCGGTCCTACTCAGACTTACGCACATGCTTACCATCACATATTGAAATCAATGGGGTTACTCAGGGGCACAAAGTTAACCATATACATATAGGACTCAGGGCTATGTTTGTACAGATCCAAACATACAGGGGGCCCTAGCTTTCGTGAGGCCTCGACTGGCGCTTACTGCAATATAAATGCGATAAACTTACAAATGGAGGATGGAATTGGGCACCCAAATCCCAATGGATTAATGTGCCTTATTCCTTTGGGCTCCTTTGAAAATAAGCAAATCACTGAGATCTGCTGGCCACTCCTGAGGCATCCCAGACACCTGCTTACACAGGAGGAAAAAAAGGGAGAAACTTGATTCTCCAAGGAACAAATATGGGTCTGAGAGAATCACTATAGGCACTTCCCTCTCGAACGTGTCCTGCTGCAGAACTACGGATGCCAGCACTGCCAGGTTTGCCTAGCCCAAGTAGCCCCTAGCCAAAGCCACAACGTAGTTAGGCTGGAATGAATTACATTAGAGTGCATGTATCCTCAAAAAACTGCCATGTACACACAGGGCCAACACACACTCTGAGTGACTTTCAAAAGTATTTCAAAACCAACTGACCCAGCCCAGTGTTGCATTATTTCAACATTAGAAGTGTAATCTTAAAGAAATTAAGGCAGCTAAACAAAGTGAGACGTAAGGATCCATCAAGCTGCCTGTATGGAGTGACTGTGGTAATAAGAGGATGCAATGCTATGCTAATAGCAGTTTGAAGCCTCTGAGCATGCCCATTGCGAACTTGTTTTCAGACGCCTGAGCAGACTCAGCTCGAGTTGAGTGCTTGTACAGTTAGTAAATGTACTGTGCTTCCCTCCCCCAAATAAACTTGATTGCTGGTTACGCACCAAACATTACACTCCCCATTTCATTCTTCTCCTTTCTGCTAGCTTGATGCATGGGATGTAAATTTTTTTATGCTGTCTAATGGCGCCTATTCCATTTGACTATTTTTTTATTTTTATTTTAAGATTTATAACATTTTGTGCTTGGAGCTTTTTGCTATATGCGTAACGCTGACCACCTTAGTTGTCATCGCCTGGGATCAAACCTGGAACCTCTTGAGCTAAATGCATGAGCCTCTACTGCCTGAGCTAAAGGACACATCTCTCTTATCCATGATTGCAACAGACCCATCAATCTCCAGCTGGCCTAGCCACCACTAGAGGGGGACAGAGTGCCACTCCGAGCAGGCAGAGATTGCGTATGGTCCATAGATCCCTCACAATAAGTGCCCTTGTTTCATGGGACAACACAGAAAAAGTGACAAAAATTATTATGGTTGCAAGCTGAAGCATTCAAAAGGTAGGCCTATGCAACCTTAATTCAGCCCCCTTGTGCCTATGCATTATGGTAGTCTTAAATTACATGATCACATACCATTTTCTCCACCAGACCCTTGCCTTATTCAGTGCACAGACAAACAGCACCTAGGGAAGTGACAGGGGGTGATACTGAAGTAGCTCTGACACTCCAAATGGAATGCCCTAGGAAGTTCCTTCTGACTCCCAATCGATGAAGGGGAGTACTTAGACCTGGTCATGAATCACCTGTTAGGGAAGCTGATGGATCAAAACTAAGAGACACTAAACCAGGTATGCAAAGTAGTATTACTGAATTTGTGTAAGGTGTTAAATGTTGGTTGTTAGGTCTGCTAACAGGCTTGCTGACTTATAAAGAGAATGAAAGACCATGCCTTTGCCGATGTCACCTTGGGGCTTAAATAAATAATAATGATGACGATGAGTGTCTCAGATGAGTTTAACTTAAACATTGATGTACGTTTGAAGGTAGAGGGAAAACACAGACACTAATAGGATGAATAGATGAGGTTTCTGAATGAGATTGTGATTGAGATAACATTGCTGATGGAAAATGAAATATCCTAAATAAAAGGTACTGCAGCCAAGCGTGTGACATAGCGTCTGTATGCCTCTCCAACTATTGAACGGGTTAATGTATTCAGAAGTAGGATTTATAGCACCGTAGTGCAGAGAATAATAGTACCCCATGTTCCTATGGATTCTGTTTAAGGGAATCTAGTAAAATTTAATTTGGTATGGGCAAGGTGTCTGTGTATGTACGTATTATATAAAAATAAATCAAACACACACAAAAACTATGTTAGAAGAACATTATTACGCTTGCAAAGTCAAGCACTCAAAAATTAGGACGTGCCAGATGTAAAGCTGCCCATGCACCCTTAATTCAGCCCCACTGTGTGTAAGCATTATAATGTTTAACTACATGATCACATTTTTTCCAGCACCACCTATAATAGTGTAAAAACACGCCTGATGGCGCTGAATGGACCAGTGGTTAACAGCTGATCAAGAATCTGACAAGTGAAGCATGGTCATCTGAAATGTTGCTTTCCTACATTTATTACGGTTCCTTCTGCTATTTGCATGATGCAGCAAAACTCCCATGATTTCAGTGGGAGCAGGATATGTGGCTTTGTTTTATAGTAGAGTTAAAGTAAGCGGTGAAATCCTGGGCCCACTGAAGTCTGTGGGAGCTGTGCCATTGGCTTCATTGGGGCCAGTATTTCCCCTGAGGTGCACATGTGTGTGATGGGGGAATAAGTCTCATTCCACAAGAACTGAGTTGGTGGGAGTTCAAAGGACACAGCATACAAAAAGGTGAAGGAGCCCAGGCTCTCTCTAAATGGCTCTTCCTAATCTCGGAATTTTGCAGCTAAAGAGAATTTGTGTGATTCTGCATTTTCCTATAATCCACACTCTTCCTGTAGATTGGTGTGAAAGGCCAATCAGAGCAGGGAAGGATTCTGCACACCTCAGTGATGATAAACAAATATTTGGACTGGGCTTTTCTTGTAACAGAACAAAGTCAACACAAAGAAAAGCGCTGGACATCTGGGCATCAGATACAGATCTGACAGGGCTTCCCTCAGTTAAAGTCAAGGCACTGCACCAGCCTAGAATCATAGAATCATAGAATATCAGGGTTGGAAGGGACCTCAGGAGGTCATCTAGTCCAACCCCCTGCTCAAAGCAGGACCAATCCCCAATCAAATCATCCCAGCCAGGGCTTTGTCAAGCCTGACCTTAAAAACTTCCAAGGAAGGAGATTCTACCACCTCCCTAGGTAACGCATTCCAGTGTTTCACCACCCTCCTAGTGAAAAAGTTTTTCCTAATATCCAACCTAAACCTCCCCCACTGGAACTTGAGACCATTACTCCTCATTCTGTCATCTGCTACCACTGAGAATAGTCTAGAACCATCCTCTCTGGAACCACCTCTCAGATAGTTGAAAGCAGCTATCAAATCCCCCCTCATTCTTCTCTTCTGCAGACTAAACAATCCCAGTTCCCTCAGCCTCTCCTCATAAGTCATGTGTTCCAGACCCCTAATCATTTTTGTTGCCCTTCGCTGGACTCTCTCCAATTTATCCACGTCCTTCTTGTAGTGTGGGGCCCAAAACTGGACACAGTATTCCAGATGAGGCCTCACCAATGTCGAATAGAGGGGAACGCTCACGTCCCTCGATCTGCTCGCTATGCCCCTACTTATACATCCCAAAATGCCATTGGCCTTCTTGGCAACAAGGGCACACTGCTGACTCATATCCAGCTTCTCGTCCACTGTAACCCCTAGGTCCTTTTCCGCTGGCTTCACCCCAGACCAGAGCAAAGGTCTGAAGTATGGCCCATTCCAATCAAATGCCCTAGCCCTCTACACAGAGACCCTTCTTCTTTCACCTTCCCTTTGCCAGATTTAGCTTCAAACTCCCCTCAGACGCTCCCCTCTCATGCTACATGAGAGTTAATTATGCCCCACAGCAGGCCCAGACTTATTATCTCTGCAAATCCTTGCATGCAGGGGCAAGTAACTAGTCTTTCGTCTTTGCCAGCCTCTGGATGGGCTCAGTCTAGACTCCCTATCATGCCTAGGGTGACCAGATGTCCCGATTTTATAGGGACAGTCCCGATTTTTGGGTCTTTTTCTTATATAGGCTCCTATTACCTCCCACTCCCGTCCCGATTTTTCACATTTGCTGTCTGGTCAACCTAATCATGCCCCCATTCCAGCTTAGAGGTTCAGGCCACTCTGTTTACACGTTAGTACTTAACACTTGCAGTCAAATTCACTGAAGAGAGATACCGACCTACAAAAAAGGGGAGCAGCGATTCTGTTGAATTAGATGTCTTACTAAAGGAGCATAAGTTATTGGACTACATGCAGGAATTACAGGTGAAATCTATGGTCTGAGTTATGTAGGATGTCAGACTAGATGATCATATTGGTTCCTTTTTCCCATAAACATCTATGAACTTTGGAATTCTTGCAATAAACAGACACACTCCATTGACAAAATCATATTCCTTACAGATGACCTTGCCCATACATAGCTTCTTGCACCTTTCAAAGCACTTCATAAACATTAATTAAACAACTGTCTGTTTTTCCCTCTTTAGGAAACGGAGGTGAAAAACTGTTGTCAAACAGCCTGCAAAATGAAATTCTTGTGAGATTGTACATTATGGCTCTGTAACTCTTTGCAAGGGGCTTTAAAATGTATATCTATAAATAGATAATGAATTATTCACAACTGGAATCAGTGGTCCTTGAAACAGCTCTTCTGGGAGATGGTATTTTAAAAGCAGTAAGATAGGATCAGTGAATTACAAACTGTCTGACAGGTGTAAAATAAGTGATAATGCTCTGTTGCCACAGTAAGTTGAAGATTTTTTTAAAAACCCACATTTAATCGAGTAACATTTGACTAATCGGCCTATCTGAAGACTTTTATATCAAGTAGAGTTGGCCAGAATTTTTTCATTAAAATGATTTGTCAACAAAATTTACATTTTCATCAAAATCAAAATGTTTTGAAACCGAAATATCATTTCAGAAACAAAAATGAAATGAAGCATTTTGATAACATTGAAATGCCCCGTTTCAACACTTTCAGAAAGGAATGTTTGAATTTTTTGCTTGAAATGAAATTTCAGTATCATCATTCATTGCTTTGTGTATAATTTTTTAAAGTATAAAACAGTCAAAATTGGAATGAAACATTTTGATTTTATCAAAACAAAACCTTTCAATTGACCTGAAACTAACTCCCTGTTCCCCAGGAACTTTTGTTAATTTTGGTTTAACGATAAATTTCAATGTTTGTTTGTTTTTGTTCCATTTTGGAATAGGAAAAGAAGCCAATATTTCAGAATTTCCCATGAACCAGAAAATCCAGTTCCTGCCCAGCGCTAATATCCGGCTCTCATTACAGTTTGAAATGCCAGCCCTGGTCTTGGGCTGTGCGCTGCAGGCCTTGCACTGCTCCATCAAAGCAGATCCAGCTCCCAGAAAGTACATCTTGCATAGAAAGAACCTCAGATGAGACAGCAGAGCAATACCTACGTCACCCCCACCCCAGAACCCACTGCCAGAGCAGAAGCTGTGATTGGGGAAGGGAGCATATCTGAGACTCCTTTTCACTCCAGCAATCCCCGTCTGCCATATCAGTCCCAGGGGTATTTGACATCTGGCACCGGATGCAAACCTCCAGGAGGATGCTCTATCTTGCATTAAGGGGCCAGATTAATGTGGAGAGGCCCAGGGCTGGGAGAGCCAAAGGACCATCCTTTTGCTACCCCCCACTCCCACCTTTAGCTGGATCTAACACTCCTTTGAGTGCTCATCTCTTAGATCAGTGGTTCTGAACCAGGGGTACATGTACCACTGGGGGTGTGCAGAGGTCTTCCAGGGGGTACATCAACTCCTCTAGATATTTGCCTAATTTTACTACAGGCTACACAAAAAGTACTGTTGGCCCCATTTTGCAGATGGAGAACCAAGGCACAGAGAAGGCTAAGTGACTTGCCCAAGGTCAAAGAGGAAGTCTATAGCAGAGCAGGGAATTGACTCTGGGTCTCCCCAGTCCTAGGTTAGTGCTCTCACCACTGGACCATTCTTCCTCTCTAATTTGCCTTAGAATAAAGTGGCAGATATGAAATAGCAAAGGTAAATTACTACATGGGGGGTGGGGGAAAAGAGTTTTGTAGAGTTCCAGAGGATGCTGAAATCATGTAGAACAACAGGAAACAATTACTGATGTTACAGTTGAACTGACAGCTCTTGGTTCATATCTCATTTAAATATTAATGGAAACAAAATTAGCACTGAGGATACGATGGATGGTTCAGAGCAACACATTAGAGCTGATTCCATTCTTCCTGTGCTGACCAGGATACGTTCCTATGCAAGTTGCTAATGTTTGTATTCATTTGTTTCTGGTAGTCCATAATGTGCTGGGTTGAGCTGGTTGGGGGGGAAAAAAATCAATGAAACAATTTTCATTGGCATTTGCTCATTCACCACAATCACAACAATCCTCAGGATTGTGTGGATTTCAACAAAATTCCACTGGAAACCAGGCAGGTTTCCAACTGAATCAAGCCCGGCTTCCTGACAGTTCGCCCGTCCGGCTCCTTGGCAGCTCACCAGGCCGGCGGATGGGGAACTGAGAGCCTTGGAGCACTGGCTCCCAGGTTCACAGCTCCTCCACAGCCTGGGCTCCCAGGAACATCCACTCTGAATCAGAACGAAACCAAATTTCTAAACCTGAAACTCCCCCACAAAACGGAATGGCCCATCTCCGCCCAGCTCTAGCGGGAGGTTCTGCAGATAGAGGAAGGCATGGTCCCTGCTCAAAGAAATTTCATTCCAAAGCCTCATCCAGCCAATGGCTCGTTCCAGGCCAACCCTATCATCCACATGGAGTCCCATTGACACAAGGGAGGTTCTGTGCTGATGCAGAGGTCTGCCTAAGCAGAGCCAGTGGCAGAATCAGGGCCTAAAGTGCCCAATCTTGCAAAGACCCGCACACCAGATGAATGGGGAAGCAAATTACTATGCAGAGGGCCCTGTTCCTCACTGAGATCACCAGCAGTCAGATGTGGGTACTGCTAGCAAGAACATCCCAGCTGATCTCAACAGCTGGGAAGGAGCATAAAGAGTGAGTTGGTGTTTCTCAAACAGATCAGAACTTAGAGTCATTGTCCAGAGCAGGACCACACTCGGGGTTGATCCCGCACCACTGATGTCAATGGGAGCCTTGCCATTGATTTCAACAGTCACATTTAAGTGGCAAGGCCATCATCACTTGAGCCTTCCAAAGGCTTCACTAACAAGGCTACGTATAGCAGAGAGAAATGAAATGAACTGCAGCCCACACTTGTTCTGATGATAAAGTGAGGCCTGGTTTTCAGAAGGGCTGAGCAAAGCAACAGCTCCGGGTACCTACAGCTGGAATTGTGGGAGCTCTGTGCTGCTGAAAAAGAGGCCCATGATATTTCTTATTCAAGCTTCATATGACAAAGTGACCATTATGGAAACAACTGGTTGGATCAATGCAGAAGAGTGTTTCTCTCTCTGCAGAGAGAGCAGGTGATAAGAAATCAATGGGCAACATATTGGTCTCTGCAGCTCATTGGATGGAAGTAATCTTTAGCCCTTAATGTGAATTGTGACATGGATTTAGAATGCCAGATGCAAATAGAGCTCTTCAACTGGCTGCAAAAGATGTCATGCCCCCTATCACCCCCCTGTTAATCCACAGGACCTTGCTTTTTGCCTGGTGTCTCTTTGCAAATTCCATGGTGTGAAACCAGCAAGACCCACTCCCCATTCAGGGCACCTCTTGTGTTTGCAAGGTGCTTCAAATCCCTTGTTCTTCCAGATCGTGTGTCACGCTGCCTGAGGCGTGCAGTAATTGCTCGCCAACGCACCGGCTGGCATGTCTTAGTGCTTGACTAGGACTGCCCCTACATGGACAGAAGTTTTAGCTGAATCGAAAGTTCATTATAAAATATATATCAGCCCCCTGCTGCTTTTCGAAGTGCTGGGCCCCTGGTGGGGAGGGACTGCCAGGGGAGTGACCCTTCCAGCCATCTCAAGAAGAAGACTGATGGAGTCCAGTGGGAGCCACACATCCAGCTGTTCCATTGCCAGAGAAGCCTCACCAATGACATCAGGCCTTGAGAGCTGGCTGGGAGGTGTGGAGGCGAGTGAAAGAGGTGGAAGTGTGTGTGTGTGGCAGGGTGAAGGGAATTCTGGGCAGCAAAGACTGACTGACCTGACAGTGCCTAGCCCCAGTTGTAGGAGTCGTGCGCTCAGGCTGAGGGCAGACAGGATATGCCCCTCTCTTCACAGCATGCTAGGCCCCAGGAGAGCCATGCCCTCCGACTCTGTATGTGGAAATGCAGAGCTCCACGCAGCAAGGCGGCACACAGCAGAATTGCATCAATGACCTACAACGACCTCTCATGCTTCCGGTATAGAGTGCTAAGTGCATGGGGCTAGATCCGATTCTTGTCAGCCCTTGGAGCCCTGGGATTTTACTCAGGTAAAAAGTTCCAGTTCGGACAACTGAGCCATAGGACAAAGCAAGCAGAGCATTTGGGGATGGTCATAGTGCACCTGGCAGGTATTATAAAAACAAAAGTAAGAACAGACTGACTGCAGCCACTGCAGTACAGACTGTAGGCACATATATGGCACCCCATCACCACAGTATCTATTTCCCAGTCTCTGATGTATTTATCCCCCAACACCATGGAAGGGAGGGAAGAGCTGCCATCTCCATTTTACAGAGGGAGACCTGAGGCCCAGATGAGCCCATATCCCCAAGGGTATTTTGGCACCTAACTCCCATTGAAGTCAGTGGGAATCTGGCTTTGAGGATCTGGCTCTAAATCAAGTGGCCAAGGTCCCACAGAAAGTCTGGGGTAGAGCAGGAACTTGACCCCAGCTCTCCGCAAGCTCTCGGCTGGTGCTGTAACCATTTGGCCACCCTCTTCTCTATGCAAAGGTTTGTGAACCTCTTTCCCCCTCTTAAGGCCCTTAGGAAGCTAAGTGAACTTTAATTCATGGAGCTTTAACGAATGAGGAATTAAGTCTTTCAAGACCATCTCAGATCATTCTACTCCCTTCCACCTTCAGGAAATGTCCTGAAGAGGAAAGACCTGTTGTGTGTCGTGGGTCTGCTGTGTGAGGGGATGGGGCTGGGGGCGAAGAAGCCACAAAAAGCAGTTTCCAGTCTCCCCGTAGATGACAGAGCAGCGCTTCATGGAAGCAGCCTACGCTGCACTGTGGGAGAATGGCCATTGGATCTGCAGTGCGGTAGATCCATTAAATCAACTCCCTACGGCTCTGGAGCAGCTACACTGATAACACCCGCTCCAGTTAGGAGATTGCAAAAAGGTGCCAGGACCCAGCTCCTTTCCCATAGATGGAGAGTGCTAATTCTTATGAGAGCTGATGTTTTTCCTAAAACCCCAGCTCCTGGAGACAGCTGATTACTTGAGACTGTCAACGTTCATTTTAAGAAAGCAAGTCGCTAGACCTCATGGTGGCAGAGGCTGGCATGAAAAAATCCCCTCCCCCCCCAAAAGGGTCAGGAACCAGCAAGCAAAGAAAACCCCATATTTTATTCATTGAAAACTTAGCTTTAAGCCAATCTCACGCTTTGGGTGGGGGTGGGGGGGGCGTCCCCTTGGACTCCTGCTTTTTGAAGAGGTGGGGTTGGCAGTACTGCAGCTGCTTGCCAATATGGGGCCAGATCCTCAGCTGGTGTAAACTGACACAGCTCCAGTGAAACCCGTGGAGCTAGGCCAGTCTACAGCATCTGACAAGCTGTGTATTAGCAAGTTATGTTCGGGGGCTCTCTGTCTAAGGAGTGAAAATTGATACCTTGCAACATGAGCAGGGCTATCCTACTCCACACATAGTCCAGTCCAGGAGAGAGAGTGGAAAAAGCAAATGAGTGGAGTAAGATCTTGTCTACACACAAAAATTATGCTGCTTAAAGTGGTTCAGAGACCTAGCGTGGATGCAGTTATATCAGTATCAAAAGTGTTTATACTGGTATAACTATTCCCATATGGAAATGTTTAGGCTAACCTGGGACAAGGCACCTTTATACTGCTATAACTGCATCTACAGTGGTTGTTCCAGTACAAGCCTTCTAACCCCCCGCCTCTCAAATTACACCCTTGACAGACAGTTATATTGGAACAAAACCTGTGTGTAGACTATGCCCTAAATCTACAGAATAAGCTGTCTAATATTATGTTACAGGGAGGCGGCATGGCCTAATGAACGGAGCAGTGGACTGAACCATAGTTCTATTGTCAGCTCTGGGCTACTGGGTAACCTTGGGCAAGCAGCTTCCCCTCTTTGTGCCTCAGTTTCCCCATTTGTAAAATGGGGATAATGACCTCCTTTGTAAGATGCTTTGAGAGCTATAGCTAAGCAGCCCTCTATGAGGTTTTATTATTGTCTGAGAAAGATGTATGTCATCACAGAGTTAACGAACGTACAAGAAAGGAAGAAGAGTTAATGGTCTGGGCCTGATTCTTCACACACTTGCACCTTGCATTGGTCATTGACACCAGTGCAAAGCCAGTTTGAAATGCTACATTCTGACTGGTGGAGTTTTCAGGCCCTTTGCACTGGGTCAGTGACCTCACAGGATGCATAGCAGCATTGCGGAATCAGGCGCTGGCATAGCCCAACTGCTGGCATAGCCCAACTGCTGGAGCTTTAATGTGGCAATAATTTAGGGCTTGAGGTTTTGCATTAATATAGATATATTTCAAAAAGCACTGAGGAACAGATCCTCAGGAGATGTAAGTCAGCATAGCTACACACATCTTCAGGGAGCTACACTGAATTATACCAGCTGAAAATCTGGCCCTCTGGGTATTAAAAAACAAAACAAATACACACTTTCAGCTCTATTCCTCCGCTCTCTACTATGCAGTCCCCAGCAGAGAAAGTGTATGCTGAAAGGCTACTTTGTAACAGCAGCCTGGGGCTTCTCCACCCTCCCACCCTGTCAGCAGAGCACCTGGTTAATACTCAGAGATGCAAGTGAATTGCTGAAGAAAGTAATGCCTTGTTTGTCAGCAAGACTGACAAGAGAAGGGAGGACCAGTGCGACTGGAAGATATTGATCTTGCTAAATGAAGGAACCTGAAAGTGGCAGAAGGAAAGTGTGAGGCCAGACGGGACCTCAGACAACATCCTTTCCTCTCTGCTGCTTGTCGCTCTGAGCCAGGAGAGACCAGGTCCTCGGAGGCACTAAAGTGTCACTTGATGTTATCAATAAATTGTCAGCCTGAATTTCTGCGGATTGCCAAGGGTCACTTGCCGCCACGTCAGAGGCTCTGGCGTCATTGGGTAATGGCTTCCCTGGAGGAGGGCAAAGGGGAGCCAACAAGATGATCTGACATGTGCAGCGAGAGCCACATCAGGAAAGTATTGTCGTCTGAACGGAAAGGTGGAAAAGTTTTTGGTCTCTGCACTGAAGTCTGTTCCAAAGGGACTCAGCGAGATCTGGGACTGACAACATCAAAAGTACAATGCTCTGCAGACTTTTTGTTTGCCTCTCTTATCTAAAGTGCTTTCTCCTGCCTCACGCAGCTGAGTTCCAGCGGTTCAGGGAAGGTCCAGCAGCCACCCCCACCTCTGAGCACCACAGGACAGCAGCCGCTAGAACCTGTGAAACACCAGGTCCTTGGAAATGGGCTGCACTCCATCCCAGCACACACGCCCTGAGCGCAGAATATTCTGCTATATGAAGTAGCTCATTGCAGAAGCTCGTGAAGAGATCACTGCTATGGTTTGATCTGGGCAAGGCTACAGCCACAACAAACTGGCAGAAAGCGACGTAGGCAGCTGCAATCAGCACGTTCTTTTGAAGGCTGCCTGCAGTGGAAAACTGGCCTGGCTCAGCTGACTTGGGCTTGTGGGGCTAAAAATGTGTAGATGCTGGGGTTTGGGCTGGAGCCTGGGACATGACACCCCGAGAGAGGGGTGGGTCTCAGAGCTTGGGCTCCAGCTCAAGTGCATACAATTATTTTTAGCCCCACAGCCCAAACCTTGGGAGCCCAAGTCAATTGACCTGGGCCATGAGACTTGCTGTGGTGGATTTTTTTATTGCAGTGTAGACATACTCATTGTTCCCTTATACTGCCCGCTGTGCCTGATTCCACCTGTTGTCTCTCTTCCTGAGACTGTAAACTCCTTGGGGGCAGTGACCACCTTTGTGTTTGTAGAGGACCTAGCACAATGGGGTCTTGGTCCCTGATTAGGGCTCCTTGGCACTTTGGTAATATAGGCACCTTTATTACTTATGTGTGGCTTAAGGGACCTAACTTTAGGCACCCAAGTTTAAAACTATTAGCCTAAGACCCAGATTTTTAAAAGGTATTCAGGCATTGTGATGCCTAACTGATTTAGGAGCCTATGATTTAGTCACTTAGGAGCCAAAATCCCTTAAAAGTTCTGGGCCTCAGTGATCTGTAGAAGGTTTGTAGCAGAAACAGAAATAGGTCTCTTAGCTCCTGCTCCCATTTTAAGCTACAAGAGCACTTAGAACCTCAAGATCAACCAAGTTTGAATGAGCCTAAAAAGACTCATCTATCTACTCACTCCCAGGTGTGCAGAGCCAGGTTGAGGTATGATGAGCATGGTGAAAAGGAGCCATTTGCTAGTGGGAAACCAGATCTAGAAAGCTTGACACATTGTGCAGATACATTATATAGCCAACATGTTCTCCAACTTGACTTTATTGTCCATGTTCTGTAGTTCTGGTCTTTTTAGCCATTGTGTCGTCTCGTTCCAGCTAAGGAAAATTGGTTTTTACCTTTAGTTATTTTAGTAGCATTGCAGTAGTACCTAGGAGCCATGAGACACCACTGTGAGACACTGAATAAAACAGTGAACAAAGATGGTCCTCCCTCTCCCTCCCGGAAAAACTCATTAAAACAAAACTTGGATTGTAATTCCTAATAGAGTTGGAAGCCTACTGCATAGTGGGAGAGCTAGAACGCACTTCACTCTGCATCTGCTCCAGCTCCCTGGGAAACCATTCAGAGTCAGTTGCTGGATCTCCAGTGGGAGCAGAATTCAGCCACCCGTAGAGGTATCTCACTTATTCTCTTATGTGCTGAATTAGGGTTTAGGGTTGATCCATTGCAACACTACTTCATTTTTACATCCATGTGACTGTATTGACAGTTACATCCCCATTAACTATGCAGTAGCAAATGGGGCCCTTTATTCACATGTACTCAGATTTTTTAAATGTAAAAATAGCAAATTTTCTTGCATGCGGAGTTTGCCTCAAGTTCCCAAGACTCCTCTTCAGCTTGAGCCTGGGTTAAACAGTTAAACTTTGCTTAAACTTTGCTTCCCAAGTTGGGCCTAGCCACTCAGTAATATCTTCATTTCATAGTGTATATAGCTAGAAACGTATCAAGGTAGGTTATTTTGACCTTTCAACAACAACAACAACCACCCACACAAAACCAAAACCACCACCACACAAAACCCTCATTTTTCTTTGAAGTTGTCCTATAGAAAAGGAGAAATTTCACAAAATTCAAATTTCTCAATTTTGAAATGTCAGACAGTCAAAATTCCAAAATATTTCAATCATCTCTGTATAAATATTTAGCTTCATTCTCCAGCAGGTCCATTTCCTTGCAGCATATGTAATATGGTGCCACCAAGGAGCTAAAGTAGTAGCATTTCCAGGTGTCAAACTCGAAAGAGGACGGTCTCAGAAAAGAGGAGGCAAAGCCTGGGTTCTCCTAGGTGTTCTGCAGTGCACACAGATCCTCCACTAGTGGAAAAGAAGGTTCACCAGAAACTTTGCCCCTTGAAGTACAACTTTAGTAAGAGGGGAATGTTGAATATTTATTTAAAGTCAGAGCCCCAGATCAAGACATTTTACCTTGGAATATACGAGGATTTATGCCAAGATTCACACATTTACAGTTCCAACAATTCAAGTGTCAGGAAAAAATAGTTGTTTAATTCAGCGTACTAAGTACAGCCCATGCTGCTGAAATTCCCAGCTTCTCCACAGTCTCTTCACTTCCTGTTAGAGTCTCAACCTGTCTAGGATTTTCAGTTTGCCAGTTCATCAAGATCCTGAACCTTGGAGTTCTAGAATCCTCCTGTATCCAAATCCTGAATGCTTCATTCCATCTGTATGCAAGTGAACAAGTACCGAGGGGATGATAGTGAGGAGCCACTAATAAATCTTTTTCCAGCCCTCTTTTCTGTTAATGCTGTGTTTTTCACCCTTAAATAGGACAGAAAAGCCCCTCATACTGTTATGTATCAGTTTTAAAGACTTTTAAAAGAGACAGAGAAACAACTAAAACCCAAATCACTATAGCTTGGCATGGGACTTTTATGCCACAAATTTAACTATAAGCTTTGGCAAAAGTCACATTCCCCTAAATCAACACAGAAGTGTGCTGCAGTGCTATCCAGTGCCATTGAGAAGTACGCATTAGAAACAAAAAGAACAGGAGTACTTGTGGCACCTTAGAGACTAACAAATTTATTACATAATAAGCTTTCGTGGGGTACAGCCCACTTCACTGGATGCATTGAATGGAACATATAGTAAGAAGATATATATAGACATGTATACATACATACCAGAGAAGGGGGAAGTTGCCATGCAAACTGTAAGAGGCTAATTAATTAAGATGAGCTATTATCAGCAGGAGAAAAAAAAACTTTTGTAGTGATAATCAAGATGGCCCATTTAGACAGTTGACAAGAAGGTGTGAGGATACTTAACTTAGGGAAATAGATTCAATATGTGTAATGACCCAGCCACTCCCAGTCTCTATTCAAACCCAAGTTAATGGTATCTAGTTTGCATATTAATTCAAGCTCAGCAGTTTCTCGTTGGAGTCTGTTTTTGAAGCTTTTCTCTTGCAGAATTGCCACCCTTAAGTCTTTTACTGAGTGGCCAGAGAGGTTGAAGTGTTCCCCTACCGGTTTTTGAATGTTATGATTCCTGATGTCAGATTTGTGTCCATTTATTCTTTTGCGTAGAGACGGTCTGGTTTGGCCAATGTACATGGCAAAGGGCCATTGCTGGCACACGATGGCATATATCACATTGGTAGATGTGCAGGTGAACGAGCCCCTGATGGCATGGCTAATGTGATTAGGTCCTATAATGGTATCACTTGAATAAATATGTGGAATAAAAGAAATATTGGGTCCCAATTTGGGTCAGAAGATTTTCAAAAATCTTGAAAATTCCCATGGGACAGGAAAGCCATTTTCCCACCCAACTCTAATCCATAGGAATTAGGTCCAAAGAGTTTGATGAAATGAAATGGGGTTAAATGATAGCCATGTAGAAGTTTCTACCCGTCAGATACTTGAAGAAGGGAAGGGAATTGTTTTGCATTGACCAGGGAGATAGACTCTTGTTATTGCTCAATTTATGTGAAGTTAAAGAGGCCAATAACAACTTTAAGGTGCATCTGAAGAAGATTGCATTTGACTGGCTGACTGTGAGGGTGATGAGATGAAAGGTTGAGACCTGTGCTGGGTTTTTTTGTTTTTGTTTTTTTGACACACAAATATATTCTCGCCACTTTAAAAAAAGATCCCTGAATTGCAGAGGAATGATCAGCAGGGAAGGAGAAGATGAGGGAGAAGAGCAGAATGACAGAGCCAGTGATTCACCCACTGCTTGTCACTGGGAGATGGCTCTGGGAGTTGCTCCTTTTCATTAAACCCAAGAGTTAATGCTGACCCCCGGAGAGAGGTTGAAAGAATAGAGATAACTAGTAATCTCTGGAATAAACATTTCACATTTGCTGGACTCCAGCTGAACATTTGCATCCTCTCTTTTGGAGGGAGCAGGCAGGCTCAAGTTTGGAGGAGTAAGAGGAAAGAATTTTTCCTATACCTCACCATTCAGGGAATAACAAATTCTGAACTACAAAAGACACTCAAGTGTGATAGAACAACAAAAGGAGGGCAGATTAACATGATGGGGGTGGGCAGTGCAGGGATAGAGGCGTGCCCTGAGAACAGGCCAGAAAATAGATTCTGTCCCAAGAAAAACCTCAGTTTTTGAAAAAAACTGTATTGAAACAATGCCTAATTTTTTAAATTTTTCATTCAATGAAATAAAAGTGAAAACATTTTGATGAATTTCAGAATGTTTTGTTTTGACCTTAACCCTTATTATATTAAAAATAAAGTAGATTTCAGAGCCAAAAATCAAGACAGTTTTCATTCCCCTTTGTGGGACATTTTAACATTTTTTTAAAAAAGTTTTTCTCACCTAAATTTATAGATACAGTTTTGTTAAAAACACACACACACACACTTTCATTGAAACAGTTTTTCCATCTGAAAATGCTGTTTCAACTAAAGTTTTCTGACCAGCTCTACTAGTTTTGCTCAGACATTTTCTTGTTCCATTTATTTGGATTTTGGCATGGCAAGGCGAAAAGTCTGAAGAAAGGGGGATATTCTTTCAAATTTCAATAGCCTATGATGTATAGAATCATAGAATATCAGGGTTGGAAGGGACCTCAGGAGGTCATCTAGTCCAACCCTCTGCTCAAAGCAGGACCAATCCCCAATTTTTGCCCCAGATCCCTAAATGGCCCCCTCAAGGATTGAACTCACAACCCTGGGTTTAGCAGGCCAACGCTCAAACCACTGAGCTATCCCTCCCCTGGATTGCTGTGTTCCCCCTCCCCTGGACTGCTGTACTGTCAAAGCCATCTTCCTCAGCTTAATATCTCCCTGGGAAGTTCACTCTGCTTGAGCAGTTGGCTACTTAGGTGGAAATTGCAAATTCAGATGGGGGCGGGGGGTTCAAAAGTGAGAATGGTATTCGCATATTGCTGCTGCTTATGAAGTCTGGGTGTATTTGTATTCACAAAAGAACAGACTCCCAATATTCTTTCCAGAAATATTCAGTAAAGAGCCCCCAATTGTTCCAGCCCTGACACAAGTCCAGTTAGGATGCTGATTAACTGAAGTCTAGCCATGTTTCTGAAAATCTTGAAACACCCCTAAATACCAGATCTCCAGACTTCTTGTGTTGCAAATTCAGCTGTAACCAAAGAACAATGTTTTGTCTTGTGTTCCAGTGTTTTCGTTTTACCATCACGAGCAACCTCTTTCCTATATGTACAGTTACCAACTAAATACCTTGCAGCATGTGCTATAATGAGCATTTTGGGATCACCTGTGAACAGCTAGTTTAAACCCAGATTGGCCTTTTCTTCAGTTGAGGAAGAGGGCAGGGTGGTTAACAAGAGATGGGGGGAGGAAACAGAGCGGTGGTCCGGATGCTCTGGGCTTTGCATGGAAGAGTATTAATTAGTTGACAATTGTGGAGCACTAGGTCCCTACCTGCTGATAACTGGTGCTCTGGCGTATGTGGCAGCCACCAATGGTTATCCCTTCCCAGAAGATGCTAGGTAATGGTGTCCTGTCCTGTCCAAAATGTTTAAAGAACATCTCAGTGTTTCTGTTTTGTTTTTTGACCAGCTCTGATAGTCAGCCTATGAAAGATCTGATGTTGCAGTGTTTTTATATTGGCTTCCATTAGCTGGGTTGTCACTCTCAATATCCATTTTGATGGGACAACACGTAAACTGTATTTAGCACATAATAAAAAATAGAGAGCAATTTTCTTCTTTTGTAATTTGCATCCTGACTCAGATTTGGCATAAGCAAAGTCGTTCGTAGCCAGTGAAATTACCACTTATGCCGGTCTTTAGGAAGAGCCATACACTTCTATGCCAAATGCAACATTTGGCAAACAAATCCCAACGATTTTCTGTGGGCCAGATAGGCAAAGAATGCACAGGGCATGAGCTACATGATTTATGGCGAGTTGAGAGAAGAGATCTATTCACCCAAAAGTCTATGGCACAATTGAAGTTTGTTTCTCCCTCCTTAGTGTCTTGGGTGGGAGGGAGGCAGAGTTTATCATATACACTGTGCCCTGGTGTTGAAATATGATTGATGATGCAATACTTGGCCCATTCTCATGTAGCTTTTTTGCAAGCCATTAGCCTGGGAATCAAGCACCCTGCCTGAAGCTTGTTAGCTATCTGCTGGCTCACGTTACCTGCTTATCTTCAGGAACTTAGGGAGAACCCTCAAACTATGCATATTTTTGCTGCAGCTCATCTCTGGTTCATTTACATTTAAAAGCTGGTTGCAAATACCCTGCATTGCAAACCATCCTTGCAAGAGTCTGAAATCCAGCGTGGAGCTGCACCAAGCTATTTACAGATGCTGCTCTCAGAGTGGAGAGGCTGGGTTCCAACTGGAATAGGTTGGCAGTTTAGCTGTGCTTCCACTCCGCACACAAGAGCTTGCAGAGGGGGGCGGGAAAAAAGTCCCAGCACTTTACCAGGAAAAAGCCTCAGCGGCAATAAAATTAATTTCCTCCACTAATATATACAAGACTTTCTCCAGGAGAATGATGACTCAAGCTGATCAAAGTCTGTAAGTGGTACTTATGCTATCAGTTTCACCCCCTTAATGCCCTCCTGTCAAAACAAAATCTCTCCAAAAGGCTTTGAGGAAAATCACATGAGCATAATGGCTTTCAAAAAAACCCAGCTCTAAGTACTTGAAAACATATACAGAGAGGACTATTATATAGGCTGGTGTAATAGCACTTATATTTGAATGTAAACATTCTTATATTAGCAAGTGACTTCTTACCCATGAAACGCAGCCGCGCAGCTCTGGCTGCACACGTGCAGGGTATCGCGGGAAAGGGAGGGGAGGAGCTGGGCAGCAGTGGGAATGCTGTACTATGCAGGATGGCAGCTTTAGGCAGAATGGGGCCACAGGGAAGAAGAGGGATGGGGCTCATTGAGGAATAATTTTTAAATAGAGCACCACATTAATCCCTCATCCAATGCCACTGATTCATGCCAGGAAAGAATTTGACCCACTGCACTATCTGATTCTTCTTTCTTTTTCTATTGTAAAAATGTTTGTTTGAACATGTTCAATGAATTTAGGACTGGCCTGACAGCCCTGGGAACTGAAGCCATCTGTTTATCTCCAGAATAGAGGCAGATCAGCCCCGAGAGAATGACAGTTCAGTCTCCCTGGCCCACGCAGAGCTTGTCTTGGCTGCTGGGGCTGGCAGCAAAGGGACTAAGACAAGAATTTTCAGAAGTGCCCACTGGTTTGAGTGCTCAATTTGGGGAACCCTCGATCTGATTTTCAAAGGTGCCAAGCAGCCTGCAGGGTTGAATATACACATTAGACTGCCTAGGGCCAGGTTGCGATCCTTGCTCTGCCCCTGTGCAGTACCGTGCTGGGGTGGAGGAGCTTGTGCGGCTGCTGTTTCCACACCTGTGCAGATGGGAGGGGCCAGGCAGGGGCTGGGTATGGGCATAACCTTGGCCAGAAGCACAGCTCAGCCAGCCCATAATGAGACGCCATCTGCACATGGTGTAGGGCTGGCACAGATTCTTTCTTCCCTAGAGCCAGGGGCAAAAATAAAACGGAAACCAGACTGTGACTGACTCAGTTTAGTTTCTGGTATGCTTTCGAGGCAGAAAAATTACATTCTGCCTATTCCTCGGAACTTGTGGCAAAGCCACATTACAGCCACTATTCATGTGGAGAAGTCTTGTGATAATAACATTGCCCAGGTATTGACGCCCTTCCCTTATGATTTTGTAGCTTCATAGTGGAGCTGATCAACAGTTCTGTGGAAACATTTTTTGATGGAAAAAACAGCTTTTGAACCTAAGAGGAATTTTTGTAAAAAAATAATTTTTATTTATTTATTTCACATTTCTATCAAGAGTGTTTGGTTAAAACAAAACCGAACCTGAAAAGCTGATGGTTTTAGACAACCAAAAGGGGCACCTTTTTTGATCTGGGTGGCCCAAAAGTTTCCCCACAAAAACCTGAAAAATTTGGAAGTGTTGTTTTCATTAAATATTCTCAGGAAAAAATATAATTTCCTGACCAGCTTCACCTCACGTGGGACCTTACCCAAAGTCCTCTCGAAGTCACTGGAAAGATGCCCATTGACTTCAGTGGTCTTTGCATTAGGTTCACACAGATTTACAACACTTCACGTGGGGATTTCCCCCCATCACCCACCCCCTCCCCCGCCGGTATTTACTGTCCTGCTCTCACATTTGAGGAAATTCCTTTACTTGTGATAACCATGTCTCTAGCTCACATTTTCTCTATCCTGTTGACAGTTTTAAACCAACAGATTTATGAACATTGAAGGAACAGAAATATTTAAGACATACCTACTAGTTTTCTTATCTAGAACTGCCTGGGACTGTTTTTCTAGACACAGCACTTGTAAAGGAAGAAATTTCCTTTGCTGAAGGCAGCTAGAAAGGCAGGCCTGAGCTTTTAATAAGCAGTTTTATAGCTCAGTATTAATACTATCTCAGATTTTTATATAAAAATTTCATTGCAAATCAGTTATCACTTCTGGGACCAATGAAACGCAACTCACCTCTGGGTGGAATGCATCAGCTTGACAGACACGGCACAGAACTGCTGCCCAAAGCTTTGACAGGAAGTGAAGAATTCACTATCCAATTGAAATTGCTGGGGAAATTTAAGCAGACAAAAATAAAACAACCTTGACTGAAATTTGGCTGAGACATCAAGATTGATTTAGCATCAGAAGTGCAATGGTAAGGACTGCTGTGCAACATCAAATCAAGAAGACTGCATCTCCTAAACTATGAACTCCTAAAACTATGCAAGGCCAAGGCCATGGGTTCTAGCCCCACCCAGAGAGAAGAGGGCCACCTGCTGCCTCAATAATACCACTTGCCACAGCACCCTGGGCTTTCCTTGATGGCAGTCAGTCCAAGCACTGACCAGACCTGATCCTTCTTGGCTTTAGAATAGCCGACCTTATCACAGCTGGGGATTATATGATTACAGACTGGGAAGGAGCGGGAAGTGCAAATTAGTTTGAATACAGCAGGAGCAAATGTAGACCCATACCCTGACAATGGAGCTCTGTTCTCATCACAGGTCAGATTCTCCATGTTGGCTCTGGCCCCTGTGTGCTGTGGGCACTAAGCCAAAGGAGATGGCTCCTCCCCCAACAGAGCCCTCTCACCTTGCCATAGGGGGTGGGAAGGGACATGTTGGGAGCTGGATGGAAAGCAGCTCTGCCCTGCCAATCCATAACAGCATTGTGAGCCCTTAAAGACCCTAGAATAGTGTCTAACTGAGAGCAGCCCTTGAAGAGACAGAGGGGAAGGACAGCTCAGTGGTTAGGGTGCTAGTGGTACAGGCTTCCTGTGAAACCTAAGACAGGTCACTTAGGGCCAGATTTTCAAAGGCCAACGGGAGTACAGGTGCCTAACCTGCATGGGTGTCCTTGAAAATCCTACCTGCATCTATAGACTGCTAAGTACCTTTAAAAAAATCAGTGTCTAAGCGCCCAGTGTATAAAAGGGGGGAAACAGCTTTGCTTCACAAGGGTGTGGTGAACGCAACTACACCAAGGACTGGGAAGTGCTCAGCCACAATGGAGGGGCCATGTAATACTGTTTGGGGCTAGGGAACAGGGCTGCAGCAGCTTGAAAACTGGGCCGCCAAAACCGGTTTCTTGACAGCTACCTACCCCTCAGCAGATCTTAGTACCTGATCCCTTTCAGATCAGCCTATTGGTAACAAGGGGCCACATCTCTGGTCTCTTGTTACCAGTAGGGTTCCATCCAGTTCTGGCCAAAGCCAAGCAGTAGAGAAATGTGGGAGCATTTGGATAAATAGCCTCATTTTAAGATGGCTCAGGGCCTTCTTCCCGATCCAGAAAATGGACAGGACTGCTGTTCCACGAAGGGTTCCAATCTTTAGGGCAGGGTTGGTAGGATGGGGCCTCAGTAGGCCCAGTCCAAGGGCTTGTTCTGAGCTGAAGCTGTGATGAACTTGTGAGCATAAAGGAAAACCCGTGGACGGGGTGTTGACGGATTGCTCCTGCCAGAGCCCGTGTTAAGACTGGGGAGTTCTCTGGTAAGCTTATTAGTATGCAGGCAGGTTCTTTGTTTTCTCTGTAGTGCTTTTACCTTAAGAATAAAATAGGCTTGCATAAGAAGTGCTACGTGGGTAACTTATAACTGGAACAATCGCATGGTTCACCGTCTCTAAAGAGAAAGCAAGCAGGTGTGCTTTGGCAGCCTGGCTCTGCTGGGAATAACACAGTGGAGGCAGGGAACTGTGCAGCCTGGAAATACCCCAGTCAGACAGAAGCGAGACGTAGATCTCCACCCAAGAAAGGCAATGGCTGGGGAGCCAGAAACCTGAGAGTGGGTGGGCCCCCAGGGACCACTGAGGGAAAATACAGGTGCAGTTGCCCTGAACTGAGATACTCAGCACCTGACAGAATCTGGCCCCTTGTTTCCAATAGGGTTCCATCCAGTTCTGGCCAAAACCAGGCAGTAGAGAAATATGGGAGCATTTTTGGTCTCATTTTTAAAGTTTTGATATATCTCCCCAAATACTTGATTTCAGGTTCGTTTGCTTTTTTTAAAGTCTCAGCTGGTTTGAATATCCCAATCTACAGTCTCAGACACACAGTGAATATGTCCATACTGCAGTGTGGCCTAGTGCACTGAACTGATATTTAGGAGACCTGGGTTCTGCTGCTGGGTGACCTCTGTGCCTCAGTATCCCCATCTGTAAAATGGAAATGATACTGACCTCCTTTGTGAAGCACCTTGAGATCTACTGATAAAAAAGTGCTACATAAGGGCTAGGGATGATTACTACAACCCTATTTTACACTTCAGTAAACCCTTTAATCTGAGAATGTCAAACTGCTTCATGAATAAAAACTTGTTTTCCACAGTTTCACTCTGTAACAGACATTATGCCCATTTCACCAAGGGGGAAACTGAGGCACAGTGGCCATGACTTACCCAAACCTGCACAAAGTGAACTAGGACCTAGGAGTCTTGGGTCTCAGTCTCATGCTTTAGCCACCACACAGTACTCTTCCTCATCACGTGGATGTTCACCGGAACGATCCCCAGCAGCTTAGAAGTATTTATACTCTCCTGCTTAAACATCCCCATTCCTCAATGATACGTGGCTGGAGGCATGGCTGACCACATAAACATGCCAAAGGCTGCACAGAACAAGCTCGCTTTAAGACCAAGAGCCTGTGTACTGTAAGTTCTCCCTTCACCATGTAACAGCCTGCAATGGATTGATGCTGGGGAGAAATTCTCCACTTCCCTTCACTTTCTCTCCCTGAGCAGACAAGATGGGGGCAGGGAAAGGAGGTCCTTTCCTATGGAAATTAATTATGTCTCTGTATACAGTCTGACTGCTGGCATGAAAAACATCAGAAAGAGGCCCCCAGTCCTGCTCCTTAACCCCAACCCTCCACTTCTAACACAGGCAGCTCATCCTCAGTGGAGCTCTGGTGCTCTTCCAGTCCAGTGGCTCTCAACCTTTCCAGACAACTGTCCCCCTTTCAGGAGTCTGATTTGCCTCGCAGACCCCCATGTTTCACCTCACTAAAAAACTACGTGCTTATAAAATCAGACATTAAAAATACAAGTGTCACAGCACACTGTTACTGAAAAATGGCTGACTCATTTGTACCGTACAATTATTAAATAAATCAGTTGGAATATAAATATTGTACTTACATTGCAGTGTATAGCGTATAGAGCAGTATAAACAAGTCATTGTCTGTATGAAATTTTAGTTCGTACTGACTTTGCCAGTGCTTTTTATGTAGCCTGTTATAAAACTAGGCAAATATCTAGAGGAGTTGATGTACCCTCTGGAAGACCTCTGCATATCGCCGGGGGTATGGTACCCCTTGTTAAGCCCTTAGACCTTAACCCTTGCATTGATTTAGTCTTCCTGACATCAAAGCATGACACATGCTAAATTTTAATTGCAGAGGTTGTAACAATGTTTCACTTTAGTAATTTAATCATAATCCTTGCACAGCTTGTTGAGTGAGGATCTCAAAGTACTGGCCATTAGTTATGCCTCACAACACTCTCATGAGAGGGAGGTAAGTACTAGAGAGCGTAGAACAAATCATTGCCAATTAACATAGGCTTCATCATTTACCAGACACCTTTCACAGAAGTCTCTGTAGCTACCATTGGGCTCAATCTGGTTCCTATTCAATGCACCGTGTGCCTTTGACTTTAATGGCAGCAGGATTGGGCCCACTGAATGCACTACAAGAGTCAGTCATAAGTAAAGCAATCAAAGTGAAAACACAATGAAAATTGTGACCATTTAACGGGTTCTTGGCTCAGTTCTGTAGCAAACCAAAGTGACAATTACACACTAAGCACTCAGAATTCTTTGCAACCAGTAAGTGCTTCCATGGGCATTTAATGTGGGACTCATGCCTTACTCTTTTGATGTAATCCTGTTCCAAGAAGCCTCGGGGGGCGGGGGGGGGGGGGGGGGGCACAAAGCAAACACCAGCTGTGGTACAGTTAAGTTGTGGTGTTACAGAGACACCTAATGGAAAATGTTACCACTCTGGGATTTTCACACTATTTACTAAGCACTAAGGCTTTGTTCCTGTGCACAGCCTGGGTAAACAGGCTGCACATATGGGTGACATGCAGTAGTTAAGGTGCAGGGGTCCTGCTCCCAACCAAGGCGCAGCAAAGGAGTTGCCCTGTGGCATCTAATGTGGCCTCAGGGCTGCAGTCAGCCAAGCAGCTGCTGCCTACTCTCTCCAGGCAGAAGAGTTCAGTCAGTGGATATGCAGAGCCATGGGGATGCCAGCGTAGGGCTACCACCTCTGAGGTGCAAAAAAACCAGCACATCCAGATGATCCTGAGCCCATCAAACTGACCAGTTGGCAGTGTGTACTGACAGATTTCCCAGGACAGCTACCTCCAGGAAAGGGACCAACCTAGGGAAACCCGGACAGATAGCAATGTTACCACAGCCCCACCCCGCCCCACTGCCAGATTCACTACCCAGCCAGGGAGCCCCTGCAGAGCTGTGCTGAGGATGAGGATCCTTTGAGCTGTCTCCCTGCAATCCCAGCCTTCTTCAAATACAGTGTCACCCCATTAGTTCATAGACTCATAAAATATCATGGTTAGACGGGACCTCAGGAGGTCACCTAGTCCAACCCCCTGCTCAAAACAGGACCAATCCCCAATTTTTGCCCCAGATCCCTAAATGGCCCCCTCAGGGATTGAACTCACAAGCTTGGGTTTAGCAGGCCAATGCTCAAACCACTGAGCTATCCCTTCCCCCCCCCCCAATGTATTTACACTTGATGAAATGCTTGGAGTGATCTCACTTAGAACTGCTGTAGCCCATGGTATAAAGACATAGAATAGAATCTCAGGGTTGGTCATCTAGTCCAACCCCCTGCTCAAAGCAGACCAATCCCCAATTTTTCCCCCATCCCTAAATAGCCCCCTCAAGGATTGAACTCGCAACCCTGGGTTTAACAGGCCAATGCTCAAACCACTGAGCTATCCCTCCCCCACTGCCCTGAGGCTCTTCTGTGGCTGCAGAGGCCCTGCTCTGCTCTGCCTACTGGTGTAGAACTAGTGGGAAGCTCTTCCCCGCTACTGCAAACTCCAGCATGGCCTTGGAGATTGTCAACAAGATCCACAACCACAATCATTTCCGCCTCCACTCTTAACTACCCCCCATGCGACTTGGAGTTCCTCCAGCTTCAGAAACCTCCCCCCCGCCCCCAGTTGCCAGATGTCACCAACCCCATAATTGGTAGGCATGTGTGAACTTTATGGTTTGGGTTCAGATAAGCACCTAGCAGCCAGAAGGAGAACTGGGCAGCTCAAGGATCTACCAATGGGCCACGATGTCTTTAATCTCTAGGTCACACGGCTTCATCTCCAAACCTACCAGAGAATGAAAGTTGTTCCTTCACTAAGGCCATTAGACAACTTTCAGAAGGTGACTTGGTTGTTTTCTTGGTCTATTTCCAAGGGGACAGGTGTCCTTAACTCAAAATCTGCCACCAAAGTCAACACGAATTGCCCCCTTTAACAAGTGGAGAAGCCAAGGATTGACTGATCTGTGGAAACTAAACTCTCCCCTCTTTCCTAAAAGGGGTATCTTTAAGATGAAACACATGAGCAGGCAGCAATGTAAGGGGTGTTATACACTGACACGTCCACCAGCTTTATCTTCTGTGTGGCTTTTTTTTAAAAAAAGGAAAAGTCAGCCTCCAAGGTTATAAATCGAGACCCTTCCACCAGCACTCACTGTAATTCAATTACAAACACGGAGCTACTTATCTGAAGTATCAGACGCATTTGCAAAGCTGAGCTGCGGATTTTGTAACATTGCCATTCCTTCACTGCTCTGGGAGCTATTTTTTTCTGGGCCTGACTGTAACCTCAAAATACTAAAGGGAGAAGAGAATGGTGATGTCATGAGAAGTTAACCAAACTTCCTCAAACCCCTATAAAATGTGGTCTGGGATTTTCCACAAAACTTAATGGAGTTAAGTGCCCAAATCCCATTGGATTTCTCTGGAATTTGAACATTATGGCCTTTGAAAATTACAGATTTGGTTCAGTCTTTGGTACAAAGTGCTGGTTGACCATTGTTTTTTCTAATGAAGTTCCCCTGTGCCTGGAAGTGAGCACTCAAGGGGTTAATAGCTTTATCTACAGACACTGTTCTTTCCCTACTCCTTGACAGTCCCAGCTTGGTTAACCATCTCCCCCTTTCCTTTAAACTCTTTTACAAGGCTCAGCAAGGGAATTCCAACCCTCTCCCAACCCAATCAGCAGCCTCTCATCCATTAGGGCTAATTGACAGCAGGTTCAAGGCTCTTTGTACTGACATAACTTCAAACACTGAGATTGCACAAAGTCCCCAAACCACAACTTTCTTAAGCACCGAGCATGATGGCTAGGACACCACAGGAAGAACAATGCAGTGGCTGAGGCTACCTCATCTCTTTTACAGGTAACATTTGCAAAAGCAGAAGCAAATAGGCACGTAATGGAGGATCAAGGCAGTGCTGAGTTTGATACCTATATAGCTGTGTGATTGCAGGGTATAGCACAGTGTGTCTGTAGAGCTGGGCTGCAATCTGTTTGCTTGGAGATCGTTTCTCTGCTACAGTTCCATTACTCCAACGCCCTTCCCCCTCTGCCCCAGAGGTTTTAGATACTCCCTTTTATCAGACAACTGGTGACCTCTCACCTTGTATCAGGCCAGCTAAGGCTGGATCATGTCTTGGCTAATCACTGCTGCTGGAGACTGGAGCCTTAAAGGTCTCTTTCTACAATGGGAAACTGGGAGTTCACTTTCCCCACCTGTTTCCTCTTTCTTATCACTCCCTCCATCCCCCATCTCACTGTTCACCACCTCCTAGTTTCTACATCTGCCTCTTCCCTCTCTGTAAATATATGTATTCCACTACCTCCTTCTGTCTATCCAGTCCCCTCAACTTCCTCTGTATCTTTTCCTATCCCCTCTTACTCAACTGCCTAGGAGAAGAGTCAGCTAGCAGGTTGGTTGGAATTTGTACCACATGCCCTTTTTGTGGGTGGTCCTCCACCTGGGAGAAGAAAGGTAGAGTGTTGTATTTTTGTATCTCCTGCTTGGATACTATTCACTGATAACAGTCTAAGGAAGGTCTCTTGCTGCAAGAGATCAAACAGGACTAGGAATATAGGGGCCAGCTGGTTATTGAGGGGAAGAGTCAAGAAAATGGCCAGGAGACCATTCTGTATGGCTGTGGGGAGTTTTTTTTTTTTTTTTCATGAAACTTTTCCATTTTTGTCATGCTCCTTTTACAAGTTTTAATGAAAACTGTTGACATTTTGATTAATAAAAATGTTAGAAAATTGTCACTTGTTTCCTACCAACGACAGGGTGGTTGAAAACCTCTTATGATTTTAATGAAATTTGAAGTTGACAAAAAAAATGAAGTTTTAAAAAAATTCAGAATACTTCCCCGTTTTTCAGGCATCTGTGTGTGAACTTTTACAAATCTGATAATTTGTCCGTGAAAACTTGGAAAATCCAAGTGTGTCATTTTCAGAAGGGGAAACCATTTTTAATTACAAATGGACCTATTTTCACTGAAGAGGGTTTTACCACAAAAATAGGGTCAGCTGCAAGTGTTCAACAAAATGCAAAAAAGCCCAAATTTTAAGCATTTCAAAATGTTTCTGAATATTTCACCCTAGTGTTCTGAAGGAAAGTCCTAACCCAGAACTGCAAGGAAATCAACATCATTTATACTAGTAAACATCAAGATTGGAAAGTTTTAATACTGATACTACTAGAGTTGGCTGAAGTTTTTTGGTCAACATTTCTTTTCAACCAGAAGTGATCTTTTTATGGAAATGAATATTTTGGGAGAAAAGTTGTTGCTTTCCAAATTATCCATTTTTCAAAAATGTAAGAATCAAAAATTGAATTTTTTTTTGAAAGTGAGAAAATTTTCCAGGTTCTGGCTTTGTTAAAAATCCAGAAAATGTCCACAGTCTTTAAAAAAAATCTCCACTTCTTTTGAAGATTTTTTTTTTTTTAATGGAACACACTTGCCATTTTCCTACAAGGGCTAGACAGCATTTGAGAAAATATTGGAGAGGAAAAACATTTCAGATGAAGTACTGCACTATTCAAGCTCTGGATAGGGTCTGATTCTTCTCTGTATCCTCACTGCAGAATTAGACTGGGCTCTTGGTCCTGTCCACACACAAAAAACTTCCATCTAAGTGTAGTGGTGCTTTAAACCCAGGCTAGCTGTCAGGGCTGGAGGTGTGGATTGGAGCCTGAGTTACATGCTCACTCAGGCTGGTAACCCACTCGCTTTCCAGTGAGGGACACAGGTTAAATTGCTCAAGTGCTGAGAGTCCTCCACTGCCTTATCCCAATTCTTCTGTGCCCAGGACAGGAATCCTCCTACAATTCACTGGGAAGGAAATATACAGAAGTGCTGCATCACTATGGATGCAGTGGGAATGTCTATACTGCAATGAAAACACCCAAGGCTGGCTTGTATCAACTGCCTGTAGCTTGGGCTTCAGGGCTGTAAAATTGCCATGTAGATGCTCAGACTGGAGCCTGGGCTTTGGGACCTTCCCCCATTGTGGTGTTTCAGAACCCTGGCTCCAGCCCAAGTCCAAGCATCTACACTGCAGTTTCGTAGCCGCACAGCCCAAGCCCCACAAGCTCCAGTCAGCTGTCACAGGCCAGGCACAGGTGTTTTATTGTGGTGTAGACATACTTAGGAACTCAGGTATGGCTTTGCAGTGTGGCTGCTCACACCAAGCTAGGCTAACCGAGGTGCTGATCACCCAGGGTAACGAGTGAGGACATACACTGCATAAACCAGGAGCAACTCCAGCACAGTCACAATAGTTACATTTGTGGGCTACAGGTGCAAGGAAGGGAAGCATCAATCCTGAGAGCCCAGAGTGCTGGTCAAACCTGGCTCCAAATAACTGAAGAATTATAACAATGACGGGCTAATGGGAAACTGGGATCAGCATTCAAATTACAGAGATGTGTCCTGGCAACCTGCTGCTGCAAGTCAGCGTCACCCGCATTCCCATCCAGCGTCTCCCTGCTGCAAACAAACCACATCCCCAAATACTGCCCTCTGCAGAACACTGAAGCCTGCAGACTATCAGTTGAATCTGCACCCATATACTTTCCCCCCTGCAGAACACTGGCTCCACTGTTTTGCTGTCAACCAGTACAACCCCTAGGCAGCCTGCTCATTGAAGTTTGTGATATAAAAAACCTCTGATGCCTGAAGAAACAGGGAGTTCTCAAACCAATGTGTTTCCACAGAGAGAGAGAGAGAGTTTTCCGGGGAAAGAGTTCTGAACTCCAGAAGTCCTGCTCAATCAGAGAGGTTCATACCTTTTTCATATAAGGCTTCGGGTTTGTTTCTTTTAAAGACAATTTACAGAAAAAAGGTCCTCCCTGAGAACATTTACTGGATTATTAAAAGTCATGTGTGTGTATTATAAATATAATATCTATCTGATATGATAACATCACTGTAAGGAACATCACAACCCCAGAGATTTATAGCAGTTATAGTCCCCCAGATTTTATAATACTGATTGCTCTCCATCAGGTTTTCCAAAATATGGTGACCCTTGCACACATCTTCTCTCCTGGTGCCATGGGAGAAGAGACTCTCCAAGGGCACCCCCTGCTGACCATTCTGGGGAAAAGCAGCAGTTGAAATTCCAGGGGAAGCTAGGTTCCTGTTCACCAGGCTCCACATGAGCCCGAGTGCATATCTATACTACACAGTTAAGTCAATCTAACTTACATCCGCATACAGCCACCACAGTAATTACTTTGCTTGTGCATATCTACACATTGCTCCTTGTGTCAGCAGCATGTATCCTCACCAGGGGCGCTTGTACCAATCATACTATCAGCACGGGGCATTGTGGGACAGCTTCTGAAAGCCAGTAACAGTCGCCATAAGCAACACATTGCCTACACTGACATGTAGTCAACCTAACTACATCGATGTTGACTCTATGCCTATCGCAGAGGTGGAGGTAAGTCAGCGGAGCGCAGCAGTTTCATCAGCGGGAGGGAAATTTAGTGTACATGTTTCCATAGGTTGACGTAAGCTGCCTTGCACCAACCTAACTCTGTAGTGTAGACCAGGCCTACAGGAGTTACAGTGATTCTATTAATGCACAAGCAGTTATTGTGCCTTCTTGGGAAGGCACGATCCCCTATGGGATGGGAGATTGTTTTTGGGATTTCTCAGAAGGCTGAGGGGGCCAGTTTTCAGCGAAGGCATGAGAGAAAAACTGAACCTCTCACTTCCTCATAACACCTTGTTATATTTTTCATTCATATATCTCAAAGCATTTTTCAAAAAGATCAATACCATCCCCAATTTTTAGGTGGGGAAACTGAGGCACAGAGCAATGAAGGGTAACTTGGAGTCTGTTTTCATCGGAACCGCAGGAACCCGTTTGTAGTGGATCAAGGGTGGTGGGAGACTCATATTATAAAAGGGGTGCTGTAAAAAAGTGCTTGTTTGTGTGTTCTGGCTACCAACCAAGATCACACATTCTCCCCCCCCCCCCCCCCCCCCCCCCCCACACACACACAATAGCCCAGGGGGAAATTCTCCCCTCAGACACATCCAGGTACAGCTGCCACTGAGTGGAAGTCTGCCTTTACTCCCAACCCACAAACAAGATCTGGCCTGCTGACTTGAATGGGAGTTGCATCTGTGTGTCTGCAAGCAGATTTTGGTAACTGAAGTAGGTTTAGGAGCGTTCTTCAGCACTGACAATCCCCAGCCATCCTTTAGTGATGGGAACCCACAGCCCAGCCTTAGGATTTTTGATTAGGGCCATTAAGATGATTTTTCAGAGGTCCCCCAAATAAGCAAGATATCTTTTGGATATCTCCACATGGGCACCAATGATACTGCCAAGAATGACCTTGAGTGGATCACTGCAGACTACAAGGCTCTGGGAAGAAGGATAAAGGAGTTTGAGGTGCAAGTGGTCTTCTCGTCCATCCTCCCCGTGGAAGGAAAAGGCCTGGGTAGAGACCGTCGAATCGTGGAAGTCAACGAATGGCTATGCAGGTGGTGTCGGAGAGAAGGCTTTGGATTCTTTGACCATGGGATGGTGTTCCAAGAAGGAGGAGTGCTAGGGAAGAGCATCTTCGCAAGCATGCTGGCTAATCTAGTGAGGAGGGCTTTAAACTAGATTCACTGGGGGAAGGAGACGAAAGCCCTGAGGTAAGTGGGGACATGGGATACCTGGAGGAAGCACGAGCAGGAGCGTGCGAGAGCAGAGGGCTCCTGCCTCATACTGAGAAAGAGGGACGATCAGCGAGTTATCTCAAGTGCCTATACACAAATGCAAGAAGCCTGGGAAACAAGCAGGGAGAACTGGAAGTCCTGGTACAGTCAAGGAATTATGATGTGATTGGAATAACAGAGACTTGGTGGGATAACTCACATGACTGGAGTACTGTCATGGATGGTTATAAACTGTTCAGGAAGGACAGGCAGGGCAGAAAAGGTGCAGGAGTTGCACTGTATGTAAGGGAGCAGTATGACTGCTCAGAGCTCAAGTATGAAACTGCAGAAAAACCTGAGTGTCTCTGGATTAAGTTTAGAAGTATGAGCAGCGAGGGTGATGTCGTGGTGGGAGTCTGCTATAGACCACCAGACCAGGGGGATGAGGTGGATGAGGCTTTCTTCCAGCAACTCGCAGAAACTACTAGATCGCACGCCCTGGTTCTCATGGGCGACTTTAATCATCCTGATATCTGCTGGGAGAGCAATACAGCAGTGCACAGACAATCCAGGAAGTTTTTGGAAAGTGGAGGGGACAAGTTCCTGGTGCAAGTGCTGGAGGAACTAACTAGAGGCGGAGCTCTTCTTGACCTGCTGCTCACCAACCGGGAAGAATTAGTAGGGGAAGCAAAAGTGGATGGGAACCTGGGAGGCAGTGACCATGAGATGGTCGAGTTCAGGATCCTGACACAGGGGAAGAAAGGAGAGCAGCAGAATATGGACCCTGGACTTCAGAAAAGCAGACTTTGACTCCCTCAGGGAACTGATGGGCAGGATCCCCTGGGAGAATAACATGAGGGGGAAAGGAGTCCAGGAGAGCTGGCTGTATTTTAAAGAATCCTTATTGAGGCTACAGGGACAAACCATCCCGATGTGTAGAAAGAATAGTAAATATGGCAGGTGACCAGCTTGGCTTAACAATGAAATCCTTGCTGATCTTAAACACAAAAAAGAAGCTTATAAGACGTGGAAGATTGGACAATTGACCAGGGAAGAGTATAAAAATATTGCTCGGGCATGCAGGAGTGAAATCAGGAAGGCCAAATCACACCTGGAGTTGCAGCTAGCAAAAGATATTAAGAGTAACAAGAAGGGTTTCTTCAGGTATGTTAGCAACAAGAAGAAAGTCAAGGAAAGCGTGGGCCCCTTACTGAATGAGGGAGGCAACCTAGTGACAGAGGATGTGGAAAAAGCTAATGTACCCAATGCTTTTTTTGCCTCTGTCTTCACGAACAAGGTCAGCTCCCAGACTACTGCACTGGGCCGCACAGCATGGGGAGGAGGTGACCAGCCCTCTGTGGAGAAAGAAGTGGTTCGGGACTATTTAGAAAAGCTGGATGAGCACAAGTCCATGGGGCCGGATGCGCTGCATCCGAGAGTGCTAAAGGAGTTGGCGGATGTGATTGCAGAGCCATTGGCCATTATCTTTGAAAACTCATGGCGATCGGGGGAAGTCCCGGACGACTGGAAAAAGGCTAATGTAGTGCCCATCTTTAAAAAAGGGAAGAAGAAGTATCCTGGGAACTACAGGCCAGTCAGCCTCAGCTCAGTCCCTGGAAAAATCATGGAGCAGGTCCTCAAGGAATCAATTCTGAAGCACTTAGAGGAGAGGAAAGTGATCAGAAACAGTCAGCATGGATTCACCAAGGGCAAGTCATGCCTGACTAATCTAATTGCCTTCTATGATGAGATAACTGGCTCTGTGGATGAGGGGAAAGCAGTGGACGTGTTGTTCCTTGACTTTAGCAAAGCTTTTGACACGGTCTCCCACAGTATTCTTGTCAGCAAGTTAAAGAAGTCTGGGCTGGATGAATGGACTATAAGGTGGATAGAAAGTTGGCTAGATTGTCAGGCTCAACAGGTAGTGATCAATGGCTCCATGTCTAGTTGGCAGCCGGTATCAAGCGGAGTGCCCCAGGGGTCGGTCCTCAGGCTGGTTTTGTTCAATATCTTCATGATCTGGAAAATGGTGTGGATTGCACTCTCAGGAAGTTTGCAGATGACACTAAACTGGGAGGAGAGGTAGATACGCTGGAGGGTAGGGATAGGATACAGAGGGCCCTAGACAAATAAGAGGATTGGGCCAAAAGAAATCTGATGAGGTTCAACAAGGACAAGTGCAGAGTCCTGCACTTAGGACGGAAGAATCCCAGGCACCGCTACAGACTAGGGACCGAATGGCTCGGCAGCAGTTCTGCAAAAAAGGACCTAGGGGTTGCAGTGGACGAGAAGCTGGATATGAGTCAACAGTGTGCCGTTGTTGCCAAGAAGGCCAATGGCATTTTGGGATGTAGAAGTAGGGGCATTGCCAGCAGATCGAGGGATGTGATCATTTCCCTCTATTCGACATTGGTGAGGCCTCATCTGGAGTACTGTGTCCAATTTTGGGCCCCACACTACAAGAAGGATGTGGAAAAATTGGAAAGAGTCCAGCAGAGGGCAACAAAAATGATTAGGGGACTGGAACACGTGACTTATGAGGAGAGGCTGAGGGAAGTGGGATTGTTTAGTCTGCGAAAGAGAAGAATGAGGGGGGATTCGATAGCTGCTTTCAACTACCTGAAAGGGGGTTCCAAAGAGGATGGCTCTAGACTGTTCTCAGTGGTAGCAGATGACAGAACAAGGAGTAATGGTCTCAAGTTGCAGTGGGGGAGGTTTAGGTGGGATATTAGGAAAAATGTTTTCACTGGGAGGGTGGTGAAACACTGGAATGCATTACCTAGGGAGGTGGTGGAATCTCCTTCCTTAGAAGTTTTTAAGGTCAGGCTTGACAAAGCCCTGGCTGGGATGATTTAGTTGGGGATTGATCCTGCTTTGAGCTGGGGGTGGGACTAGATGACCTCCTGAGGTCCCTTCCAACCCTGATATTCTATGATTCACCCTTTTTCTCTAGGGCAGAAAATAGGGGTCCCAGTTTAGAGCAGGTTTAAAAAAGATAAAGTTTCCACAACAATTTATTAAAATATTGAATTTCAACTTAAAAAATCATCAACATTCCAAACTGTTTCGAGCAGCTCTAGCCCAGCTGGCAACATGGTAGACTATTATTGTGGCAGAGCACAGCAGCAAAACCCAGGTCAGAGAAGTTAAAAAAACTCTATATTTATTTTAAAAGTAAAACAAGGAATACCTTCTATAACGTGACAGCCAACATGCCCACTCTCCTCCACACAACACCTACTCTGACAACTAATTCACAGCTGGAAGCCAAGGGAGTTTTATAGAAGACTTCCCTACCCAGAACACTTTGCATGGAAGGGAAGTCCCACCCCATCTCTCCAGGTGATTGACAGTCTATTCCACCAATCAGCTCTTTCCTTCACTCCTACCTGTACAAGAGCTTCACACCATCCCAGTTATTTTTTCCTTTCTCCAAAGGAAACTATAAACTCCCCAGCACATAGGCGCTGACTCCGTGGGTGCTCCGGGGTTCAAGCACCCATGGAAAAAAAAATAGTGTGTGGTCAGCACCCACCAGCCACAGCTTTTTGGCGGCTGGCGGGAGGCACTTGAGGGAGGGGGGAAAGCACCGAGCGGGGGCTGGGGTCTGCGGGAGGGGGCAGAGCGGGGGCTGGGCCTCAGGGTGGAGCGGGAGTGGAGTGCCCAAGGGGGAAAATAAATTAAAGTCAGTGCCTATGCCCCAGCAGCCAAAAATGTTGCTATACTAGGTGTGCAAAGCCATGCCATTCCACACTGAGAGAGGGACGGGAGGTACGCCAGCGACGTACTGTCAAACAAACAAGCATAAGTTACAGTGCAACAGCCTCCAAGTTGTGTGTCTTTAGAGATCACTGGTGAGGCGTAAGAAGTGGTCCCTAGCACTTTGGCTGTTGGTAACTGAGCCCTTAGGCTGTCCCAGTTGTGTCTGGACACCATTCTGGCAGCTGAGCCCCGAGGCCGATCCAGCTGCATTTCAGCAGAACTCAGTGCAGGATTTAGAGTTCAAGGCCTCCCTTCTTTTCTGACTGTAGGAAGGGACAGGGGAGAGTCTTAATGTTAGGGATATGCCAATAGTATGCTACTATGGTAGGAATCAGCTGTGAGGGAAGCCCCTACCCAGCCCGGGACTGACTCTTTGGTAAAGGGTAAAAAAGATTAAGATGTCCCACACTAGAGCAGGGCTAAGAGGAATTTGGGGAAAAGGGGCAGTGCCAGGCATGGAGAAAGATCCTGCTCAGGATGGGACAGGGGATTGGTTCAGGAGCATGAAAACAACTTCCTCTTGGGGTGCATGTTTGAAAGGAGGAGCTCTCTATCCAATGCAAATCCAAGCCCTTAGTCATACCTGAAAGGGTTAATCCCCCAGGCAGTGCACTAAGTGGTCAGCTGCCCAATAAATTTTACTCCAGAAAGACAAACCACAATCATCATTAGTCACGGCTCATTGGCCTGTTAAGGCTCCTCAGTGAAGTTTATCTCTTTGCTTCTGACCACTGGGCAGCCATATTTCATGCTCCGAAAACAGATGACCCCAGAGGTCACTGAAATGAAAGCCCCTATTCAACAGGTCTGCGAAGGATTTGGCATGGGGCGGGGGGGGGGGGAGGGGGAGGAGGTGGGGAGAAAGGCTGGGGTCAAAACAACACTGAGATACAGCCAGACCTTCAGCCGCTGCTCTGCCAGAGCAGACACACAACACACGCTCAAGTGACCAAGACATGTTAATCCGTTTCAGGATCAGCCAGGGTCAAGCTGGGGCTGGGAGGAACAGTGGCATAATTAGATCAGGGTGACCTCCATAAAACAGTAATGGGCTTCCACAACAGCATTTGCATCTCGTTTCCCATAGTGCTGCACACCAGTTTACTCATCAGCTGTCTAAAAATAGACTCAGCGAAGTGGGTTGTGTTGAAGTGTCAGGGCAGAAGAATCTGCCTTGCTTTGTGACAGGTGTGTAGCTCCGGCCATGCGAGGCACTTTCCAAGGGCTTGGCTGGGTGGGGAATGGAGCAGGAGAGCACCTGCCTGAAATGACGGCTTAAGGGGATGGTATAGTTGGTCAAAAAAGGTCTCCCGGCTCAAAAAAAAAAAAAAAGTTTCCACTAAAAATTTTCAGGATTTTGCATTTAAAAAAATTTTTTTTTCAGTTTTAAACCAGAAGTTTTGGGGTATTGGTGGTCAAAACCCCAAACTTTTAACTGCAAAAAAACAGAGGAAAAAGTGGATTTTTGACAAAAACCTCAAAAGTTGTGAAGAAAGTTTTCCTGTGAAAATTTTCATAAGAAAAAAAAATTGCCGGTCACCTTTGAAGTGTTTGGGAGCACACGTGGAAAAAGAAGGGGGATGCCCGGTGCTGCAGACTGGGTTGAAAGCTAAAGGGCTCGGCTTGGACCTTCCTAGTACCTGGACCAAGATTTTTCACGTCTAGTTATTTTGGACTCCTCTTTCTTGGGTTACTCAGCCTGATTCCGCTTAAAGGGGCCTGGTTTTCACAAAGTGCAGAGCAGCCACCCTCTGAAGTTAGGCACCCAAAATCACTAGTCATTTTCAGACATTGGGCCCTACACTGTAAATATGGGAAGCGTACCTGGAGATTTGAGGTAGCGCAGCTGAAGTTGGTAATGAGAATATTTATATAGCACTTGTCATTCATAGATCTCAAAGAGTTTTCCAAAGCAAGCCAATCATCATCATCTCCGCTTTACTGCAGGGACAAATGAGGGGCAAACTTGCAATTTTTATACAGCAGTTCAGTAGCAGAGCTGGGAATAGCACTCAGGTTAGTAGTGGAGCAACCCAGCCCCTGCAGCCAGTGGGAATGAGAGACCCAGAGGAACAGAAAGCTGAAACTGCTGCTGACAGAGGGGGGTCTCTGCTGCCATGCAAGGAGATTGCTGTAACATTAAGAGAAAGCTCACCTCACCAGCAGGCTTCATCCAGACGGATGAAGGAACAGCCCCAACCCACAGTCCCGGAAGCCAATGGGGGGAGCGGGCGTGATTCGCCATCTTTGATTTAAGACATGAAGACAGAGCAAGGGCAGCAGAGGTGCACACTAAGCCTGGTGCTTTTGCCAGTGACAGTATCAGGTTAGTGCTGCTGGACTGCCACTGATGGGGCTCCTGTGTAGAAGGCTCCTTCACACACAGCCCTTTCCCCCCAGCGAGGCAGAATTCCAAGGAAGCTGATTGACACAGTGTTAGAGATGGCAGCAACTACAGTCTCCCATGAGCACATAAGTCCAAAGGGAATGTCTATTCAACCATCTAGTCACGATCCTTTCACGTTCACTGTTCCTGGACAGTAGAGGGCTCCAGACACAGCTGCCCAGCAGAAGCCCCTGAATACCTCCATAACACGTCTTGAACAAATTTCCAGAAGAAAGGAAGCAGGAGGTCCTAGAACTCTCACAAGAAGTCCTTTTCTTCTGGGATCCTAACTGTCACGGTGATTAAGCAGTGGAATAAATTGCCTAGGGATGTTGTGGAATCTCTGTCATTGGAGATTTTTAAGAGCAGGTTGGACAAACACCTGTCAGGAACGATCTAGGTAATACTTAGTCCTGCCATGAGTGCAGGGAACTGGACTAGATGACCTCTCAAGGTCCCTTCCAGTCCTATGATTCCAGCCTAGTTTTTCAGGCTTTCAGCCCTCTCCAAGCCCAATCAAATGGAAGGCCCTCTATTTTGGGGTGCTTACATACCTTGGGTCTGTAGGTGCTCCTGATCGCTAACAACTCCAGTTGGAGCAACAGAAGCTGCAGGTTCTCAGCACATCTGAAGATCGGGCCCAAGATGGACACTCCAAAAGTAAGACACCAAAAACAAACAAACAAAAATCAGTAAATGCCTTTGAACATTGGAACCAAAAATATCAATTTCCTACTCAACTGCTCTGACCAATCTCTCTTAGGTCCTTATCACTGCGGCATCTGAGCCCCTCAAAATCTTTAATGTATTTATCCTCACAACATACCTGGGAGGTAGAAACGTGCTATTATCCCTATTTTACAGATGGGGAAGAGAGGCTCAGAGACTTGCCCAAGGACTTGCAGGAAGTCTGTGGCAAAGCAAGAAATTAAATCCAGGCTGCCCCAGGCTAGTACCCTGAGCACTGAACCCTCCATCCTCTCCTACTTGCAAGACTAAGTCCAATGATTGCGAGTCCTATAACTCCATTCTTTTCCTCCCTCCCAGCCAATCCCCCACACCACCTCTGCAATAGCACTCTAGGTAAAGCACCCCAGTCTTTTCGCACACTAGGGTGACCAGATGTCCCGATTTTATAGGCACAGTCCTGATATTTGGGGCTTTTTTTTAATATGGTCTCCTATTACCCCCCCATCCCCATCCCTATTTTTCACACTTGCTATCTGATCATCCTATCCCTCACCATACACAGACATACAGAAACTCCATCTCTTTAATACTGTAGCTCAACCAGCAACCCAAAGGAAAGGGCAGCAGTACAACTGCATCATAAAAGCATCAAATCCTCATTTTCCTCCATGGTCCTTTTTAATGTCCACAGGTTGAGGGTTCATGAAAGAGAAAGTACAAACCAGGTATGGTGGAGAGAGGCTGGGATACCTTACGCACCAAGCTAGATTTCATATGGAATGGAAGCCAGGGGTAGAAAAAAAAGTGATCAGCCCCATAACTAGCAATTTATTGTTTAATGATTAGATGAAATGTTTTTAAAAGCATTGCCTGATCCAAAAGCCCTGCCATTACTTAGATATACAAATTAAACTGATATCCAAGCACCAGTTCCTTAAAGCCAATACAGCCTTAATCAACAAAACAAGAGATAGCTGGGGTGGGGGAAGGGGAGAAAAGGGGAAATACGTTATGGATTGTCTTTTCCCCACCACAAACATGTTCGGTTTTTCCCCCAAATTGAAATTGAAAATCAATTTAAAAAAAAAAATTTCGCCAGCACTATCATGGGTAGGTGAGAGAGATATTTTGTAAAAAAGTTCTCTTGCTTTAAATCAAATTTTGAATTTAATTTCATCCAAATTTTAAAATTCAGAAGAGTTTCAACCAGCTCTGGAGTTGGCTGGAAAACAAAAGTTGCAAAATCATCCACATTTTTCCCCCCAAAAAGCCAAGAGAGAAAACTGAACTGAAATTCCATTTTAAGTTGAAATGAAACAAAAGATTCCATTTGATTTGGAAATGGAAATTCAAAAAAAATTGTTGTTTTAAATTTTCCTATCAGAAAATTGTCAATTTGGATATTTTCCCACTTCCCTGTAGAAAAATATGGGGGGGGGGGGGGGGAACAACCACTATTTTCAAAGGGAATTTTGTTTTTTGGTGAGAAAAAAAGTCTGACTAGTCTTAGTAGTAGGTAACAGTGTGACTTACCAGCTGACACCCCCCCACACACATGGCTGGGCATGGCAGGCTCTCCTTTTGCATCCCCTGCTGACAGCCACTTTGGCCTTGTGGGGGTTTTGCAACTTGGCCCTCTGTCTGGGCCACATATAGTTCCAGACACGTCAACTCTCACTCATTGCATGTGAGACTCACTCATCAGCATGCTACGTCACTCACACACGTTCCTAAGCCTCTCTCACTCATTTTGAGTAAGTATCTAGAGGTTTAAAATATTGTTACTCAGGCACGGAAAGAGACAACAATACATCCTGGGCCTCAGAGAAGGGGCTTAAAGCTTGGAAAGCTGCTTTCCAAGCTTGTATAGTTTGGTAGTCATGGAGACTCCAGGCCAGCATTCTATATGTGCATGAGAGGAGGCGACACACGGTTTTTTGGTTTGTGTGAATATGAGTCAAAAAAATGAGTTCACCCAAAAAACAAGCAGTACGTGATCAAAAGTTTGCAGGCTTTGCAAAATACAGTTCAAAATTTAAACTACACTGCGAATTCATGGCCCTTCATTGATTGCCCCAGTAGCAAGCAAGACTTTTTTTTTTTTTTTTTAAATGTACGTTGTGTCGCCAGGAGCTGTCCTGTGACCACCAAGAAAAAAAGATGTAACTCATCATCTGGGAAGTGAAATACACCACACAAATAGAGCAGTGTCTTCACAACCCACAAATTGCCTTTGTGCCTGTGGGAAATCCCTCCCTGATTATGTAAGTCAAATATGGTTAATAATTAGGATTACTGTTATTAATTATAATTATTATTAACCCTCTTCAGGACACTTGAGTTCCCCAGCAGTAATTTCTTTGGTGGCTTTTTATTAATTCCCCATTTATATATTTAACTTTGATAAAATGTTTTGTTTTTTGTTTTGTTTTTTTTTAAGCAATGACCTAACCTGAAAAGTCTCACACTTTGGTCTTGCATCTCTCTTTGGGGCCATAAATCTCATTCTCTGGGGCAGCAACCCTTGGTATCTCTATAGTTCACAAGCCAGAAGTCCAACAAAAAAAAAAGCAGTCCCGTCTTATAGAATATCAGGGTTGGAAGGGACCTCAGGAAGTCATCTAGTCCAACCCCCTGCTCAAAGCAGGACCAATCCCCCAATTTTTGCCCCAGATCCCTAAATAGCCCCCTCAAGGATTGAACTCACAAACCTGGGTTTAGCAGGCCAATGCTCAAACCACTGAGCTATCCCTCCCCCTGAAAAACAACTGTTACACAGAATGGCCCCCTCAAGGATTGAACTCAAAACCCTGGGTTTAGCAGGCCAGTGCTCAACCCACTAAGCTATCCCTCTCATGGGGCATTCTGTCCAGCTCTGGCCTCACTAGTCCTTACCCCTGCTATCAGGGGGTTTCAATAGCCCTTACCCCTTAGCAGGGGGTTTCTGCTCTACCTTCCTCAGCAGGCTAGTGGGGGAACCTAGGGCCCCCCTCTCCACAGGGTTCTGATCCAGGGACTCTTTAATAAGCAGTAAAGCCTGACTATCCAGACCCCTTACTACATCCCTCAGCCACTGCCTACCATGCTCTATCCAAGGCCTTTCTATTCCCATAGCCTCTTCACAAGCTCCCAGTGGATCAGCTGCTGTCTCTCTCTTCCCCAAGCTCACTGCAGAGCTTCTTAGAGCTTTCTACCCCACAGGCAGCTCTACTGCTGGAGAGTTTTCTCTTCTCCCCTGGTAGCAAGAGCCATCCTACTCCCTGCAGAGACTCTGGGGCAGACTTCCTTCCCCCAGCTTTCCTTCACATCTACTTGGGCTCCCCATGGCAGGCCTGTCTACCTTCCACCAGGGATGCTGTCTACCAGTGGACCAGCTCCAGACAGTGGCGCCAGCCAGACTCCTCTCACTGAGGGCCAACTAGCCATCACTTCTCCTTCCTGGTCAGCCCCAGCCTGAGCTAGCTTCAGCCCTTGCAGGGCCTCTATTCAGGCTTAATGCCTACTGCAGGTGTAGTAGGACAAGGCTGAATGAGCCCATTAACCCCTTCTGGCCCAGTGTGGAATGGGTACATCCCATCCCCACTAACACAGCATTACATTTTGAAACCCCTCGGGGCAGATTCTCAGCTGGTATCGGTTGCCATCGTTCTACTGAAGTCAATGGAGTCACACTGATTTTGGTATACAAGCTTAGCGACATAAGGTGAAATTCACCTGAGCACAAAAGTCCCTCATTATCAGTTAAACGCTTTGGGGTTTGTAGGGAGCATTTGTTTCTTTGTTTAACTTGGCCGGCAGCTGGTGATTTTACTGAGGATAACTGATATTTCCAATCTGGAGGAGGTTCCGTACCTGATCATATCAATTTCATGGCACCGCGGGTCAAATCTGGGGCTGAAGCCACTTTGCCATCAGTGCCTCTTTAAACGATGCTCCTTAAAAGCAGCTCTCCTAATTAAGCTGATGTGTGCTCTCAGGCGCCATAAATCAGGAGGTACTAAGTAATGGCTTTTACAGTGAGGGGATCTGAAGAGTAAGAAGTAACCAGAGGAGCCCCAGCTAAAGTTCTGCTGAGGAAATTCAGTTAAAAAGAGCTTGCCTGAATCTTATTTTAAAATGGCTATTTATTCATATATTTATTGCAAAGTATATCACAGGCCATTTTAATACAAAGCAATGGAGATGCTGTGGTTTGGGACATCAGATTCCCACCCCCTCCATCCCAAATTACAGCTGTTTAAGAATGCTAATAATGGTGCAACTACATTGTACACAGGTGCAGTATATTCTACCCCTGCACAGCTGCCACTGTCATGTGATACCTCACCTGGGGAGGAAAGAATTCTTCTGAAGGGGTGGAGAGATGATAGGCCCTTGGTGGCTCCATTCCCTTTCCTCCCACCAGGGATACTCCAGTTCCACGTGCTGCAGGCTTTCGGAAGGAGATTCAAGTGGCTTTCTGACCTGCGTCTGGGTGTTTCAGTTCTTTGCCCACAATCAGATGGCTGAACTCAAACCAGGACACTGGAATGAGCCATTCTAAGGCAGCTGGGACAGCTGTAAGAGCTAGGCCTATATGTATGCATTCAGATGCCCAATCTGCCCCCTGCATGCAACTTACATGGGTAGTCACAGAATCATAGAATAACAGAGTTGGAAGGGACCTCTGGAGGCCATCTAGTCCAACCCCCTGCCCAGAGCAGGACCAATCCCAACTAAATCATCCCAGCCAGGTCTTTGTCAAGCCTGACCTTAAAAACTTCTAAGGAAGGGGATTCCACCACCTCCCTAGGTAACGCATTCCAGTGTTTCACCACCCTCCTAGTGAAAAAGTTTTTCCTACTATCCAACCTAAACCTCCCCCACTGCAACTTGAAGTGCTTTAGTGCTGGTAAAAGCTGTTGGGGTCCTGGTCACTCAACCCATCTCTCTGGTCACACCATGGGTATAGCATAGCCAGCATCAATGCAGCTGCCTCACAATGGGTCTGAAGCCTGACCTAGAGCCAAATGAAAGGCACTCTCTGCTGAGGCAGCCACAGAAGGGTCTGGTGGTGGGGAGTGGGTTTTGTGATGTGGCACCCGTTCAGCAGCAGCTAGACTCAGACCCTACTGCTCCCAGTTCCCATTTTAAGTCTCCCTCTCTGCTAAACAGGAGGGTTCAGGGCTGACCTGCAGCTGGTGTGTTCTATCCGAACTGGAATTTAGTCACCTCCTTTGCCCTACCACCTTCCAGTAGCACAGTGACCCCTGACAGGGACATTCAGTCAGCGATTGGTCAGGTGGAACAACACCACTTTCCATAGCAAGATCTTACTTCCTGCGGAGTATTGGCTTTCCAAAGAATGATCCAGGCCAAACCTAATTAGGTTGTGAGAGCTAATAGGCTCATAGTAAACTAGGTAATCTATCATAGTAGATAGTAAATGTAGTTTAAGCAAACATAGTAATCTGTCTGCCTGAGATACTTATATAGCCCCATTTCCATAGTAGCTGAGCCCCTCACAATCTTTGAGACTTATTTATTCACGCAATGCCCCTGCAAGGTAGGGCAGTGTTGTTATCCCTATTATACAGATGGGAAACTAAGGCACATAGGGTACTACACTGCAAAAACCAACAACAACAAAACCTTACTTTGCCAATGAGTTGCATTGACTAGTGCTTGTGGGGCTCAAAATAGCACAGTAGCGTCCCTCTCAGAAGTTTGTGTGCTATTGGAAGGTGATAATGCTAATGTGGTGGCTACATTTCAAGGGAGAGGGGGATTGGCAGTGTAGACATACACTGAGAGACTAAGTGACTTGCCCAAGGTCACAGTGAAAGTCTGTTGCAGAGTAGGGAATTGAACTCCTAGTTCCCAACTCGTAAACTAGCACACTCACCACTAGACCGTACTTCCTCTCCCCTGGGCTGCTGACACATGATGATAACAATAAGGTGTGAACTGAGGGGCTCTTGTTAAGGAGAGCGGTGGAGAATACCAGCGTAAGAATATGAAAGACACAGTGCCCATGGAGGCTATAGGTGGCACTACTTTGTTCAGTTCTGTTTGTTTACAGGCCTTACTGTAGCATCCGACTGCCTGTGAGAACCTGGGACGAAATGGTCTCAAAGAGGAGGAGGGAAGAGACCTTTTCACTTCAGTTTATTTCTTTACAATTAAAACCTTTAGATAAAAGAAAAACACAGTTAGAGGCTGGTTATTTCCCCAGCTGCACACAAGTTAGTGATTACCAGTGCCACGGAAGTGACCTCCCCTCCCGAACTGCTCCCTACATATGTGCATATGGAACGCAGAAGACTCCATCCCTCCTGTCAGACCCCCACCCCAGACCAATCCAATTACCTTATATGGGTACAAGTAGCTTAATTGCATACCAGTTTTTTCTTCTCACTCTTCCCCATCTCCTGCCAGCCTTCCCTCCTCCTGCCAGTTGGGCTATCTGCCTTAGTGCCAACTGCTGTTCCCTGGAATCCTTGAGTCAAGAAGGCAGCAGGACGGTATACAACAGCCCAGCTGCAGGAATAGCCTGGTAGAGAGAGACGCAGGAGGACAGGCATCGTGCAGAAGGAAAATTTACAATCACGGGCCTGGGCCTCCTTCTTATTACATTTTACACAGAGCAAGCTAGATTGAGTTACAGCTGAGTTCCCATCTGCTTTACCGGCACTGTTTCCAGACCCAAGGATCGCAGGGTTAGTCATGGAGATGTCTGCTGTGGCCATTGACAAATGGAGACTTATAAAAAGAGCAGGAGATAGATCATATTCTCAGAATGGGATTTAGCCATCCCAGCTCAATCCAGAGTTAAAGAAGCCCAGCTGGCATTTCCCCAGCCCCTAGGATATGTAATATTAACGAAATCCGATGAATCTCTTTGTTATGCTGAATAATTCAGGCATTCTTTTTGTGTTAGCCTGATACACATTTGTCCTGTGCCTTGTGTCATCATTTGTGTTGGTATAACGTGGGTGTTATTCCCTGTCCTGGTCTGATAATTCTTTGTTCCCATAGAGCAATTGTGAATGGGTCCCTCTGGGATCAACTCCTCTGAGATTTAGCCCAGGTAAGTGAGAGTGACCATTTCTTTATCTTTCTTTTTTTTAAAAGATGGATTAATTTCAAGAAAAAAACCAAAGCTGACTCGGGAGATTGGAAGAGGAAACAGAACCGTCTTGCACCTCTACTTGAGTATAGATTGAAGCTCACCCAAGTTGGTAATTACTGATAGTTTTCTCATATAATGGCTGTTTTTTCCGTGAATGAAATAAGTTGATGGGTTTTGGTCCAGTTTCTAGTCAACAGCTGTCCACATCCCCACACTACCTATAACTGGAATTCCCAGCTGAAGGGACCTGTTCTGATGAGACTGAGTTCTCAGTTTTGAAGACCCAATGGGTTCAGGACGTTTGGACCTGCTCTGTATAAGTAAGTATCCAAAGACCTGGGTGCTCATTCAAAACAAACTCGAACTCCAAATCTTCTGAAATTCACCCATTAACATAAGGAAATGAGATATGGTCCCACGCTAAACTCCCATGTCCCAAAAGACCCAAACATTGGTATATTCAAGATCCATATCCCGCTTTTGCAAATGGGTCCCAGGTTTATAACAGAACAAGCTGAAACTTCAGAGCCAAATCTGGATGTATTGTGAACGTGAATTTTGCAGTTTGGTACTATTTGTAATAAAGACAAATTATTTCTGGTTCTGTCGATCCCTGAATAGTCCATGAAATATTCAGGGCTCAATTAAAACTGGGAAACAGGAATCTCTTACCTGGCCATAACATTTCCTCAGTTGTTTGGACAGTGAGAGGGAAAAGAGGCTGCTCCAGATTAGAAGCCAGGCTGCACCCCAGAAAAATCTCCTCTAATCATGGACAGTGTTTTGCCGTATTTTATGCAGCACATTGGAACAAAATGTTTTCACAGCCATTTTATTGAGCTCCCTGCTGGAGCCAAGACAATGCTTCAAGAAAATAAATGGCATAGCCATAAAACTCATATAAAACCACAATGGGAAGCAATGAGATGCAAGGGGATAACATGCTGGCCCCTCACTTCTGGAACATTCTGGGTAAAGATTTCTTGAGTCACAAATGAAATAGCGTTTGGGAGGCTCTCAGGTTAGTCTCTAGTGGACAATTGTCTCTGTCAGAAAACCACCACAGACTGTAACTGTTTTCCATAACTGGCCGTCTCTGTTCTGAAAAGACTCTAGAGTGAAATAACAGGGGTGTGCTGGAAAAAGAGCGGATTGAAAAATGCTAAAAAATTGTGCACTGGAAATTTCTTATTTTCTTTTAATGTTTTCAAAATTTCCCAAGGAAAATGGTTTTTTTTTAATAAAAACCCCAAAACAACAACAAAAATGTTACTTCAACATAAATATTTGGTTTTCAAAACCCAAACGTTTTTACTAAAAAATATAGGGTATTGGTTTTTGTTGAAAAACCAGACAATTTCAACAAAAGTGACTATTTTAAATTAATTGTGGTTGAAAAGTTCATTGAAAAAAATATTGTGACCAAAAAAATTGTGTAACTTGAGACCCTGGTGCCTTGGCAGACGTGGGTGGAGAACCCAAGACTGGAATACAAAAGAGTGCTGTGGGTTAGGGTAAAGATGTGTTGACCGTAGCTAAGGAAAGCAGAGTAGCAGGACATGAATAGCAGGAGTGTAGCAGAGATGGGCAGGAAACAGGTTTTCCCATCTGGTAAGAATTTTCAAGATTTCAAAATTTTTTCCTGCCCCGTGAATTGGGCTGAAAAGTTAAAATCTTGAAAAATTTCATAAACTGAAAATAATAATAATAAAAAAATGTGGATCGGGTCAATTGAAACATTTCATTTTGATTTCACTTTATTTTTTACTTTTATTCAAACCCCCTATCAGTTACTTACATTTCTGAATGAAAAGGCGCTTTGACCCAAAACCTGGAATTTTTTTCATTTACAAAATGTCAAAATGGGACATTTTGACAATTTCAATGCTTTTAAAAAAAATTGTTTGCAACAGAAATTCAGCAAAACTGGCCCTTTTCTGGCAGACAGTTAAGGTTTCAACAGATTAGGATTTTCCAACAAAAAAGTTTTGTCAAAAAGTTCCTGACCAGCTCTCAGGTGCAGGCCAAGACTGCAGTGAAGGGTGGGCGAAACTTGTGCAGCGCCCGACTATACTTAATGTTCTCAAACACTTGCTTCCAAGAACATCACATTCAGCTCGCAGAAACTAAGTTTACCAGAGGGCCATCAAATTTCCATAGGAGGTGTCCCCCAGTAAAGCTGTGCCCCTCATAATCTAGCCTTCCCCATTCCTGACACTTGAATGTGACACATGGCTTGTGAAAGAAGCCAGTGGACTTCCCTATTGGGTAGGATGGACGCAGTTGATTTATGTGCAAGAGGGCAGTGTCACAGGCTGACTGGCTTTTTAAGGCAAGCCAGAATCAGACCTGGCAGCTATCCCCCAGCTGAATGCGATATGGAGACTTTATTATAATGACTGACCCCACTGTGAGGAGATCTGAGACGACTGCATAAACAGAGTGGAGAACTCAGTTAGAGGAGGATCCCAGGAGGGAGGGAGTTCCTGTGCTCTGGGAAGGGCCTGGGGAAGGCAAACTGAAGACAGCCACAGAGATGGAATTAATCTCTGTGTGGGCGTGGGCCCAGAAAAGGGGCAAGGCCCAGAAATGAAATCCTGAGGGGTGGGTGTTCCAGCAGAGAAAAAGGGTGCTGGGAGAATTTAGGAAGAGATGAGAGGCCTGGGAAGCAGAGGAAGGGTTGTGTTCAGCACAGGCTGCAGGGACGCAGCACATGGGGCTTGGAGGTAGGAAGTGACCTAGGGAAACAGCAGCATGTCTGATGGAGCAGACCTAGCTACTCAATATGGGGTCTCTGGGCCAGAATGCAGAGCAGAGGGTGGGTCTGGGTTCCCCTACCAGCTCTGAGGAAAGGGCATACAAGGCCAAAATAAGAACAATTAAGTTCAGGGGGGCTGGAGAACGAGCCTAAAGGACTAGCCCAAGAGGGAGCAGAAAGATCTTTTGGGTTGGGGTTTTTTTTTTTAACTTTTAGTTGTACTTTTTTCATCCCAGAAGGGGTCCAGACTAGACAGGAGTTAGCAAGAGGGCTCTCCCTCAGGCCATCACAAGGCCTAAGACAGGGGTGGGCAAACTATGGCCCAGGGGCCACATCCGGCCCTCCAGACATTTTAATCTGTCCCCCTAGCTCCCACCAGGGAGTGGGGTCCAGGGCTTGCCCCGCACCAGTGCTCCACCCAGGGAGCAGGGTTGGGGGCTTGTCCCACTCCGCACGACTCCTAGAAGCAGTGGCATGTCCCCCCTCTGGCTCCTATGCATAGGGGCAGCCAAGGGGCTCCGCATGCTGCCCCCGCAGCTCCCATTGGCCGAGAACCGCAGCCAATGGGAGCTGCAGGGGCGGCACCTGCAGACAGGGCAGCACACAGAGCCGCCTGGCCATGCCTCTGCGTAAGAGCCAAAGGTTCCAGGAGCTTGTTCTGGGAGCTGCTTGAGCCGTTGGTTCCGGGAGCTGCTTGAGGTAAGCGCCACCTGGAGCCTGAACCCCTGACCCCTTCCTGCACCCCAACACCCTGCCCCAGCTCTGATGCCCCTCTTGCCCTCTGAACCTCTTGGTCCCAGCCCAGTGCACTCTCCTGCACCCCCAACCCCTCATCCCCAGCTCCACCCCAGAGCCTGCACCCCCAGCTGGAGCCCTCACCTTTCCACCCCCTGCACCCCAACCCCCTGCCCCAGCCCGGAGCCACCTCTCGCACCCTGAACTCCTCATTTCTGGCCCCACTCCAGAGCCCTCACCCCCTCCCGCACCCCAAACCCCAATTTCGTGAGCATTCATGGCCCATCATACAATTTCCATACCCAGATGTGGCCCTCAGGCCAAAACGTTTGCCCACCTCTGTTCTACACTCATGAATACCCCCATACAATGGCCAAATATGTTGCAAATAATCATGGTTGCTGCTGCAGTGCCAGGACTCCTGGGTTCTTTCACTGATTTGATGTGTACAATATAGAATTGTGTGTTCTGTGCTAGGCATGGTTATATGTGGTTTCCCCATTTCCAATCCATGCTTCCCCCATCAAAATGTATGTCCTGGCCTGTTATTGAGCTCCTTTAAATATATATGCCCAAATATTTTTAATATGGGGGAGGGAGGGGAGTGGGAGTGGATGGAAGAAAATAAATTCCCCTTCACATAATCATCAGAGGAGGACAGTTCTGAACAATGACCAGACCATCCCAGCACCGACGATGACAGCAATTTCAGACTTATCACGCCCCAGCACTATATTAAGGAACTGAGATTACATTGTTATTCATTAGTGCAACATCTGTTGGGAATCAGCATGGAGCAGCCCGATGTGATTGCTGAAGAAGCACTGTGACGGGCGCAGGAAGCATCTCCCGCACAACTTACAGGCCTGTGCCCTTCCTGGGGTATCTTGTGGCCTGTGGAAATCAGTGGCATTGAACATACAGTAAGCAGTCACTCACTTTTGTGCTAAGGGGCATGTGCTTGAAGTAGAGAGACAGAGATGCATTTACCTGGGTTAGATGCTATCTGCTTCTCCCAGCAGGGCATGAACTCCAGTAGTAATCGTGATTAGTACTGTCCTAGTAATCATGCGTGCCTCATAAGATAGGCAGTCTGGTTCAATGAATAGGGCAGTGGGCTGGAATGCAGCAGATGCAGGTCCCAACTCTGACCTTGCACAAGTCATTTCCTCTCTCCGTGCTTGTCTATTTAGACAAGAGGGTAAACACTTCAGCAGATGGTCTGTTCCTATATGTGTGTGTAGTGCCCTCCACCATGGGTCAGGTTAAGGTGGCTGCATGCCCGTGAGCTCCCCCAATCCTGAGGGCGGTCCATGGCCAGTTTGGTGCTTGGGGCTGCTCCACTTTACAACCCTCTCCATGGTGAGGCTGTTCCATGAGTAGAGTGTGTTCTGAGGTCCGTCTGCAGGTTGAATTCCAAATGAAGAGTAGGTTATTCTTGCCTGATTTCTGGCCTGATTTCTCTCTGATTGGCCTGGAATAAAGAGCAATCGATCCAGTCAGCTGGTGAGGATGTCCTGGTATGTACCAAGAGAGAAGGCGAAGCTAGACCAAGAGAGAGGAACCATCCAGGTGGATATACATCTTCCTATGCAGCCAGAGTGCTTGCAGTGTGAAGGTCCAGCAAGGCAACGTGGATGAGTTTCGCTCATTCAAGGGGTTATGATTCCTCTGTGCTTTGGTTAAGTCTTCCATTGACTGCAATGGGGTTTGGATCAGGCCTTTCATTCAGATCTTGCAAAACCGGGTAGATTCATAAGAAACCTGGTTTATTTATTGACTTAGCCCTCTGCCCCTATATCCCACCTCCCCTCAACAGGATTTCTGGGACCATGTCTCCTGTCAACAGCCTCCCAAAGTCCTTAGAACCCCAGTTTCCTTTAGCTTTAACTGTTTTTTTAGGAGGAAGGAAGCAGTTGCATCCTATCAACCTCCCAGGGATCTGTAGAGGTTGGAGCTTCATGGGGCAACTGGTTGGCCTGATCCTCCCTCTGAACTGGTTAGTCAGCAAAGATCTATTGGCCCCTCTAATCCATGGGAAAGTTCTTCAGGGCCAACAGTCCACGTTCCCATCCAGTAGCAGGAGTCAGAAATGTCCCTGCAGCCCCACTGCTTCTCCTTCACAAGCTGTTTTACCCAGCCAGAGTAGAAGATAAACTGACATTCAAATTAGCAGCAACAGGACTGAAGGGGGATATCATGGGCCTGCTGCTGCTAACTGGAGTTGGGAAGCAGATGGGTAGCTATTTAGCTGATGGTCTTTTCCATGGGCTGGAGTGAAGGTGGATTCACACACAACCCCCGTAAAGATCCCAGACTAAGGAAATGGGAAAGTCTAGTCTACTGCTTTCTATTCTAGTCCTTATGCCACGCCCCTCACTGTGGTGTCTGAGCACTTACGGTCTCATCCACATAGAACTGTGCCACCTTAACTTCAGATGCGATTTTGAAACCAGTTTTGTTAAACAAATACCCAGCGGCTACATTGATGCTTTTATTTCAGCGTTAGCCTGGCTTATTTGGATTTAGCTTAAATTGATTAGGAACAAGGTTAAGCTAAACTGCAATAAGCTGCTCTTACAAGAAGATCCTGCACACAGGGGTTTGCACGACTTTAACTAAACCAGTTCAAATTAGCCAGTGCAAGTTAGAGTATTGACAAGACCTAAGACCGTAAGGTGGTTGCACCTTGGACAGCCTGAAAAGGAGGCCATCCAATTGCATCCAAAATGATCACTACCACCTGCAGACTATAAGTGTGAGAGGAGGACAGTGGTCCATCCCTGAGCAGGTTGGGAGAGTAGTGGGACAGAAGGGTTCCATCCCCAGCAGTACACCCTTTAAGGTAAGGTAGGGTCATTAGGGGAGAGGAAGGTGACAGAGATGTAGATAGCGTGTAGATAAAGCTGGCTCAAGTCTTCTCTTGGACCTCAGAGAGGTGTGGGTGTGCAAGGTAAGTTCTGCTTTGTGTTGGGTTCCAGCTCAGTTCACCAATGCCTTGCAAATCTCTGAGATTTACCTTCCCCGCTGAACTCCCCACAAGCCCTTTGCTGCCTGTCATTGCTGCTGCAAGTCTCTCTGAGGGTGCTCAGAAACCTGATGGAAAATACTCATGAATTAATTGATTCATTGGCACACACAAAGCATCCAGTCCAATTAGTGATAAATAATGTATGCCATCGAATGCTGTGGCTGGGATCTGGCAGGGACAGTATTGATCCAGGGTGGAGAAGGGAATGGGCAGCTGTTTCCATTGTTGGAGTTATAGAACCTGAACTGAGGAGTTGATCCTTCCATTAAAAAGAAGGGAGGGCTGGCCAGACACTAGGTGAACACAGTACTGGCACACAGCAAAGGGGCAGCCTTATCTTATTCTGTAGCTCTCTAACAAGTCACCTGCTGTACAGACAGGGCCAAATTCTGCGTTCAAACATGCAACTCCCATTGACGTGAAAGGAGCCACCTGAATGCACCCCATTGTAGAATTTAATCTGTTGATTGCAGTGGGACCCAACTGTGTGTATAAGAGGGGAGGGTGTAGCCCAAAGTACCCTAAATAACAGCATATTTATAGAGGATGCTGACTTTCAAAGCTCAGCAAATGTGGTCACAGCATTTGGAAAATAAGGACCCAGTCCTGAAGTCTCATGTGAGAACTCCCACTGAAGTCAATGGAAGTGGCAGGATTGGATACCTAAATACCTTTGAGGATCTGGACAAACACCCCATTGATTTCAATGACAGCTAGTGCCTACATACCTTTGAAGATCTGGGCCTTGGTGCCAGTGCAAGAAGTTACATCAGTGAAACATTAAGACTGAGAATTTAAACAAACTTCAGAAAATGCAGAGGTTAAAATTCTCATGGAAACTCACGTACCTGGCATGTCTCTGCTTACGGCTGTGTGTGTATTCATCAGTAGTAGGCTAGATCATGGAGAAGGCCATATGCCCAATGCAGTCAGCACATGGTTTATTTGCAAATGTAAACCTGGGATTTCCTGACTTCAGTGCAATTAAATTCTCAACCTTATGTGGGCAATAAAGGCCTGGGGGAGGGGGAGTTTGGTTATCTAATTTCCTTGTTTTTATAAAGGAGAAGGAAAGGAAATAGGGATGAGAAAACAAAGGAAAAATTTAATTGCTTTCACTGATGCCTCGAGATCCTTCCCTCTGTACATCCCCATCAGATCAAGAATCCCATGAGAAAGAGATGGTGGAGGACGGGCAAAGAGTTGCAGACTGATAGATTGCAGTATCTTGTTTTAACCAAACCCATTAATCCTTCCTTCTCTTTAATGGTCATAGTGTTGGTCCAAAGCCTAGTTGAGTCAACTGGAGGTTTTCTATTGACGTCAGTGAGAGCTTTGGATCAGGCCCCAGTATTGCAGGTCATCGTACAGTGAAGAGAGAATCGGGGAAATTCCTCAGGATCTAGTTGATTCAGGAGCATAGAGCTGACATCCCCTTTGGAACAATAGTGTCGTTATTACAGGCAAAGGAAATATGATATTTCCACTTCAGGACGGTTATTTGGCCCATAGTGGTAAAATATTATTTACTTGCCAAAGTCCCACTGGGGTGGTAAAAATATAAATACCACATAGTATTATGTATTTGTTCTGAAATGTGGTTAATGACTGTGTTTATTGCAGCTGGCCACTGCTTAACAGGATATGGGGGCCTGTTGTGAAGCATAAAACTACTGCAGAAGGATGGAGCCAGAGCGATTCTGTGCCTGAATGTTTTCAGGACTTTCAGCAACACTGAAAATTGCCCATTCTATTCTATATACGTTTTTATACCACGCTTATCATTGTAGTATCTAAGCATCTTCCAGCAGAGCATTAAGCAATGTGACTATATACTGTCATACACATTTTTTCTCTTATCCTCTCCCCAGAGGGAAAAACATGTGCAATCGAGTGTCTTCTTTTGGTAGGTTTATTAAATAAATATCCTTGTTGCTATGTGATTCTATTAGAGAAGGCAAGGTCAAAGAAATGTGCCTCGCACTTGGAGCAGAAAGTGGGGAGGTTTATGATGGTCCTGAGTTCTTGGGGAACTTCATTCCACAGTCATGGACCAGCTCCTGGAGAAAGTTCTATCTCCTGCAGAGATGAGAATTTACTCTTATTGGTGAGAGCTCTGCTGTGCCAGAGGAATGAAGTGCTCAACCACGGTTTTTGTCCCAGAGCTTTAGACTGTCTTTTAGGTGTCCTAGGCCTAGTGCTTTGAAGATAAGGACCAAGACCTTGAACTTCTACAACAATCCCCCCACCCCAGGTCATCAAACACACTGCAAGTGTTAACCCTGCATTATCTGACTTGCAGGCTGGCATTCTTTAAATGGAAACTCTCAAGTTAAAAAACAAAATATATTTTATTCCCAGAACAGCCATCAATTGATCTCATTGTGCATAGGATATAAAAAGTATAATAGCTTACTAGTATTAAATGCATGCAGCTCACTGGTGAGTGTGTTACAGGTCCTCCTCTACTCAATCCAGAGAGGTTATGAGGCTTTCACAGCCTACCCCACAAAGATTTAGTGCTGTAGCAGGTCATGCTTTTAGCTTTGGAGATGCACAGTGTGTCAGACAAGATGGTGGCTGTAAGGAGGTGTGCCTACCCCTTCCTGGCCCAGAAAGGGTTAACTGTGCATTGCAGGCCGAGGAGGCCTCGCCCCTCCAACTCTGCTGGGCGTGCTCTGCATGGAGGCAGGACCATAAAAGGAAGCAGGCCAGCTTAGTCTGCCCAGGCTGCTGAAGGGGAAGGATGCAGATCGCAAGCTCCCTTCTGGGAACTGCTAAAGGCCCTGACCACAAAGCCAAGGTGCGCCGAGCCCCAGATGGATTCCAGGCTGCTGCGGAACCCAGAGAGGGGACCAAGCCATCGAGAGCTGCACCAGCCGAGGACCCTAGAGACTCTGGGGAACTGTGGACCACGGCTAAGGAAGACAGGGGAGGGAGCAGCCCAGGGGACTTAGACGTTGCTCTGGTTGGAGAACTGGGGAACAGGTCAGCGTGTTTTGGGGAGATCCCCAAGGACTCAGAGGTGAGCACCCTCACCACTGCCAGGGCCCTGGACGGGGACTCAGAGGAGCAGGGAGGGCCCGAGTCCCCCTACCTGGGTGCCACACACCCCTAGGTGGTGCCCCACTTCCCCAACAGGCCAATAGGCAACACAGCCCCGTGAAGGTGGGTGACTTTATTGACTCTGGCCAGTAGGCCAACACGGCCCTGTGAGGAAGGGCCACTCCATTAACTCTGGCCATTGGGCCACACAGCCCTGTGAGGAAGGATGACTTTATTGACTCCAGCCACTAGGTCACACTACCATGCCTTATTATCAGGGTCATCAGCATAAGCCCTAACCAGCTCCAGTACAGCCTTTCCCTTTCTTTTAACCATATGTAACCTGACTCCCATGAGAGGGTGTACCTATGTCATGACCGTGGCCGTTACACATGTACTATACGTTCAAGGGCCCCTGCCAACTTAAGCTGATGTGTTGCAAACAATTCTGTACTGCTGCTCACTTGCACCTTGCAGTCCACCCCCAGTCTAGCCCTGAGAGTGTGGTCTACATACATGTGTAGTAGGGAGCCATTTACTGTATGTAAAAAGTCAAATAATTTTGGCACTTGCAATTTAGAAAGCTCAATCAAAGAGCATAAGTCCATGTTAGAAACAGAGGCTATAGCTACATGGCAAAAAACAAAGCTCTCAGAGGGAGTCTCAGAGCCCGGCTCTACAAACACGGGCTCACGATATGGGGATGAAAACATTGTAGTTGTTCCTACTCAGGCTCCGAGACCGGGTGCGGCAGGTGGCTCTCAGAGCCTGGGCTGCAGCCTGAGCAGGAATATCTACACTGCTGTTTTCAGCCCCATAGCACGAGCTTCACGAGCCCAAGTCAGTTGTCCTGGCTTTGAGACTTGTGGCCACCAAGGTATGTTTGCTGTGTAGACGTACCCAGAGTGCCTTTTTAAAATGTAAGGGCTAGATGCTGAATTCACTAGTGCAGCTAAGAGAGGGAAAAACACCGAAGCAGACTGGCTATTAAGTATGCTGCTCCAGCCACACACATCCTAGCCCTTGAACACCCCCACCTCCAAGGACTACATCTGCCAGCACAAGCTGGTGAAACCTCCCTCCCCAAAACAATCTCCAGGTTGGGAAACCTGGCTGCTTTCCAGGCCCTTTGTGTCACAGAGTCATAAAACTGTAGGACTGGAAGGGATGTTGAGAGATCATCTAGTCCAATCCCCTGCACTCATGTCTAGATAATATTTAGTCCTGCCCAGGGGTCGGCAGCCTTTCAGAAGTGGTGTGCCGAGTCTTCATTTATTCACTTTAATTTAAGGTTTCGCATGCCAGTAATACATTTTAACGTTTTTTAGAAGTCTATATATATATATATATATAATTTAACTAAACTATTGTCATATGTAAAGTAAACAAAGTTTTCAAAATGTTCAAGAAGCTTCATTTAAAATTAAATTAAAATGCTGATCTTACGCTGCCGGCCCGCTCAGCCCACTGCCAGCCTGGGGTTCCGTTCACCTAGGCCGGCAGCAGGCTGAGCGGGGCCTGCGGCCGGGACCCCGGCTGGCAAGGGGCCGGCAGCCAGAACCCCAGACCGGCAGCGGGCTGAGAGGGGCCAGCGGCCGGGACCCCAGACCAGCAGTGGGCTGAGTGGCTCAGCCCGCTGCCACTCAGCCCGCTGCCAGTTTGGGGTTCCGTCCGCCGGCCCCTGGCAGCCAGGGTCCTGGCTGCCGGCCCCACTCAGCCCGCTGCCGGTCTGGGATCCTGGCCCTGCCCACATAGAATACGTACCTACCTTCTCCCTGGTTCTAGCCCATTCTCTTCCTCTCTCTCTGCACTGAGCTGAGGGTGGGAGTGCACTGAGCACAGGGCTGGGGGTGAAGGAGCAGGTTGGGGTGTAGGGTCAGGCTAGGAGCTAGAATGAGGGAGGGGGGCTCAGGGTTGGGACAGGAGGTTGGGATGTGGAGTGCTTACCTGGGCAGCTCCCATTTGGTGTGAGGGGTGCAGGTAGGAATGTGGAGGGGGGGGTGCAGGAGCTCCCGTTTGGTGCTCAGGGTGGGAGTGAGAATGTGAGGGCTGCAGGAGTCAGGGCATGGGGTGTGGGGGGGCTGGGTATGTGTGAAGGGGGCTGGAGTCAAGGCTGGGGTCGTAGGGCAGAGGGCTGGGGGTGTGTGAGGAAGGTGCAGGAGTCAGGGCAAAGGGCTGGGCGCATGTGAGGGGGGTGCAGGAGTCAAGACATGGGGTGTGGAGGGTGCTGGAGTCAAGACTGGGGTTGTGGGGGGGTGCAGGGGTCAGGGTAGAGGGCTGGGGGTGTGGGCTAGGGTCGTGGGGGTGCTCCCAGACCCCTGCCCAGAGCGGCTCATGGCAGGGGGCTGGAGGGGTTATGCCCTGATTCCACCCCCCTTCTCCAAGGCTCCATCCCCACCTCTTCTCCGCCTCCTCCCTGGATGTGATGCGGCTCCACTTCTCCCCTCCCTTGCAAGGGCCATCAGCCGATCAGCAGCGGGGAGGGAGGGAGAGGAGGGGCAGAACCCCAGCACGCTGGGGGAAGAGGCAGGGGAGGGGGGACCTTGCCTGCCCTCCAGCACCAGCCAGCAGGACCAAGCTTCTTCACCCTGCCCCTGCGGGGAGGGGGCAGGGCGGAGAAGAGTAGGCTGGGGCGGGCAGGATTTTTAATGGCACTCTGCTGCCTGCCGGGGTCCCAGCCTGGGTTCAGCAGCAGGCTGAGCAGGGCCTGCAGCTGGGACCCGGCAGGCAGCAGCGTGCCATTAAAAATCGGCTCACGTGCCGTCTTTGGCACGCATGCCATAGGTTGCCGACCCCTGATCTATACCATCCCTGACAGGTGTTTGTCTAACCTGCTCTTAAAAATCTCCAATGATGGAGATTCCACAACCTCCCTAGGCAATTTATTCCCGTGCTTAACCACCCTGACAGTTCGGAAGTTTTTCCTAATGTTCAACCTAAACTTCCCTTGCTGCAATTTAAGCCCATTGCTTCTGGTCCTCAGAGGTTAAGGAAAACAATTTTTCTTTTTCCTCCTTATAACATCCTTTTATGTACTTGAAAACTGTTATCATGTCCCCTCTCAGTCATCTCTTTTCCAGACTAAACAAACCCAATCTTTCAATCTTACCTCCTAGGTCACGTTTTCTAGATCTTTAATCATTTCTGTTGCTCTTCTCTGGGCTTTCTCCACTTTGTCCACATCTTTCCTGAAATGTGGCGCCCAGAACTGGCCACAGTACTCCAGTTAAAGCCTAATCAGCGCGGAGTAGAGCAGTAGAATTACTTCTTGTGTCTTGCTTACAATACTCCTGGAAATACATCCCAGAATAATGTTTGCTTCTTTTTTTTTTTTTTTCCCCACAGTGTTACACTGTTGACACACCTTTAGCTTGTGGTCCACTATGACCCTCAGATCCCTTTCCTCAGGACTCCTTCCTAGGCAGTCCTTTCCCATTTTGTATGTGTACAATTCCTTGCTCCTACCGAAGTGGAGTACTTTGCATTTGTCCTTATTGAATGTCCTCCTGTTTTCTTCAGACCATTTCTCCAGTTTGTCCAGATCATTTTGAATTTTAATCCTATCCTCCAAAGCATTTGCAACCCCTCCCAGCTTGGTATCGTCTGCAAACTTTATCCATATACTGTCTATGCCCTTGTCTAACTCATTGATGAAGATATTGAACAGAACTGGACCCAGAACTGATCCCTGCAGGACCCCACTCGTTATGCCCTTCCAGCTTGACTGTGAACCACAGATAACTATTCTCTGGGAATGGTTTTACCACTAGTCATGCACTCACCTTATAGTAGCTCCATCTAGGTTGTATTTCCCTAATGTACTTATGAGACGGGTCATGCAAGACCGTATCAAAAGCCTTACTAAAGTCAAGATATACCATATCCACCACTTCCCCCATATCCACAAGGCTTGTTACCCTGCCAAAGAAAGCTATCTGGTTGATTTGACATGACTTGTTCTTGACAAATCCATGCTGACTATTACTTATCACTTTATTATCATATAGAGGGCTGATCCCAGTTTGGTGTTGGCCCTTGTTTTCTATAACGATTCTTTTATATCCGCATAGGACAGTCAAACTGGCCTCTGAAAAATCAGCTAGTGGGGCCATTTTGATAGTTAAAACATAATGTCTGATAGCCTAAATGCCAATTTTAAACCACGAGTCCATCTCAGGGGGACTTTTAAGCCCTGAAATTGACCCATTTGGTACATTAATACTAGCTGATGTTACAGTCATATCCCTACTCCTGCCATCATTCATTTCTTGTTCTGACAGGCCTCGCTGGCCGTACATTTGCCCTGGAATCAAAAAGACGTAGGCTCAAATCCCCTATTAACAGGATACGCGTAGGGTTAGATTATCTATGCTGGAATCCACACAGGCCCTTATTCTTCTCTCTGGTGGCTGTGTAGATGCAAATTAAAGTTAGAATGGCACTTTTCAGAAAGAGTCAGACTGTCCTGGCTCTGTGTATGTATATATCTATTCTGTACCTTATAGATCAGGGCCCCAAGGCCATGTGCTAGGTGCTGTACAAGCATATAATAACAAGACATTCCCTGCCACACGAAGCTTAAATATTTATATCCCTTGTCTGTCTTTGTTCTCCACTTTTCCTTAAGTCTGCTGTCTAGACCTTCTATCCAATAACAGATTCTGAACCGATTTCAGCGACCGATCCCTTTCTATGCACTGGAGTCCTTTTGATAAAAGGAGCTACGGTATATAGATATAAGGGTATAATTTTTATTAGTAACACCAGCATCCTTATAAAAGAATCTTTCTAAGTTCACAGCTGCATGCTGAGCACGTAAGAGCAGCTGTATTCGTCTGAACTGACAGTACTGTGTTTAGCCCATTGCTTTGTAAAGTGCTAGAGTACATTGAATACAAAAGGCACAAGCTAAAAGCAAATTAAGTCAAATTCTATACTGTCAGTCACCTGATTTAGTTGGGGTTGGTCCTGCTTTGAGCAGGGGATTGGACTAGATGTCCAGCTGAGGTCTCTTCCAACCCTGATATTCTATGATTCTGATACAGCCGCTACTAATTTGGTCCATACTATTTTATACTGTGCTGATTTAAAGAATTCATGGTCATATACAAAAGCTATCTACCAGCCCTCTTTCCCCTCTCGTCCCACCCCCAACAATGGCATTGTAGAAAACATTTATGCTACTCTTTAGGAAGATTTGACGGGTTTATAAAAAGTCGCAGTACATGTCATAGGAAGCTTGGAGATGGATGCATACTTATCAATGAATATAAAATATTTTGTACTCCGATTAGACACAATTTGGTGAGTTACACTGGGGACACTCACTTGCTGTGACACAGAGGGCTGTAACTGGTTAAGGCCCATGTCTAATTTGCATACGTATTTGCATATTTCATCATAAAAGAATGCACACCTCCATAAAGTTAGCTTGCCTTCTTACCTTTGACAGACTCCTGGGAATCATTTGTTGCTTGTGTTCCCCACAAATAAAACCCTATAGTGCTTCAACCCGCCAATTGCAGAGAGGGCTGAGACCACAAGTGGACCACAGTTGAGGATATCACAAGCTGCATGCAGGCCCCGGGCCACAGTCTGGGCATCTCTTGAAGGATGTTGCTAATGCCAGTGTAAGACAACAAGGAGTGTTCTTATTTTAAAAAAGAAAGTGCAGCTAGAAATTCAGAAAGTGAAAGATTTATCCCGCTCCGGAGGATTTCAATATCCCAAAAGTAAAGGAGTCCATTCCCTCTGACTTAATGGAAACCTGCTGCTTTATTGAGGCTGTCTTGGAAAAACTTGTCCACAGGTCCTGGGCAGAAAATCAAGCTCTGCATCTGAGGAGCTTTCCTGGAGGTTGTCATTAATAACAGGGCCAGAGACCCACGGCAAATGTAAAAATAATAAATTAGAGTCATGAAAGGACTGAGATTTACTCACTGTGGAACCAATAGGGGAAAGAGGGAGGACCCCAGAGCTCAGCGCTGCCGGCGTAGAAGCTATGAAAGTGATGTGGAGACCAAGATGCTATTGGTGGGCAGGGGGAGTTTGCATCAAAGCAGCATAGAAGGCCAGCTGTTTGCTTCAAAGAAATTCCCCCCGCCTTCCTCATGGCTTCCAGATAGTCTGGATCCAGGAGTGTTTTATGATCTGTCCTCGGCTGGAAAATAGAATAGACTCAAGCAGGAGTGATGTCCAATGAGCTCACGGCACCACGCAGTGTTTCAGGGAGGATTTGCAATGATGCATTAGCAAACAAAATGAGCAAACTAGTATGGCTCTGTGGGCAGGATACTTGGCTGATATAAATGGGCCTAGCTCCACTGAAATCAGTTTGCACTGGCTTAGGACCTTACCCTGTGTGGAAGTAGTGCTGATGTCATTTTATGTTTGCAGTAGAGACTAGGAGGCCAGTCAAGAAGCAGGACCCCATTGTGCAAGGTGCTGTACAAACAAAGAACAAAGAGCTGATCCCTGCCCCAAAGAGCTTGCAGTCTAGGTGTAAGACAAGAGGTCAGTGGGACAAGGTGTGTGTGACACTGTGGGTGTGTATGGAAGGGTTTGTATGTGTGTATTTCTATGATGACACTTAAGAAAAAACACAATCCAAATGTGAAGAAGCAACACAAACCGCTGAAGAATGAGCATAAAAAAGAAAAAAAAAACACCCCAATAATAAATCACCAGGCTGGTAGGTGGGGCAGCTATTTGGTTTTTATTGGGGGTGTGTGTGCAAACTAGTTCAGATAAAATAAATACCAGAATGAACCTTCACTTGCAATGCTAGTCAACCCCAACCTCAGCCAATTAGGAAATTAGAAAAAAGCCTTCCCACCCCACCCTCACCCTTCATTCATCTCTGCACTTGATGTGCGGGGAGGAGGCCTGTCCCCCAAATGGAACAGGGAGGGCTAGTTCAATGCCAGATTTAAGCAGGAAAAAAGCTTCCTTCCACTAACACATGCTGAAATTGTAAGCTCTTTGGGGCAGGGAATGATTTTGTGTGTCCGTGACTAGCACAGTGGGGCCCTGCTCCCTGACTCGGGCCTCCAGGTGCTGTCAGAACAATGATAAACGATGGCTGTGTGAGTTTCCTCCCCTGTGGCAGACCCAAGAGGTTCTGGCTGAGAGCAGGGAGGAGCACTTTTTGGGTGCTTAGTCCATTCCTACCTCCAGACTGAACCCCCAGTCTCCCTTGGTTACATCCCTATAAATCCAAAGCAACCCCACTAAGGCAGTGGGTTGCTCCGTGTTGATGCTGGTGGTAAATGAGATCAGAGCTGAATCCCCTTCAGCCCGAATCTCCACCTCATCCAAGCTGTGCTCTGACCTAGTGGACAGTGGTGGCTGCAGGGAGCTGGTTGCGACTCCATGATCCCCAGTTGCTCAGCCCTGGCAGCCGTTAAAGCAGCAGGGGTCCTTCCACTGGAGATTTCAGCTCCAGTATACCTCCTTCCACCTCGCCGTCCTCCCAACATGCCCCCTCCTCCTGCTTTTGTTGGGGGTGGGGGCAGCTGGCATGGCAGGTGGCTTTTCCGTGGCAGAGATTCCCCCTAGACCAGGGGTGGCCAACCTGGGGCTCCGGAGCCCCATGCGGCTCTTCAGAAGTTAATATGCGGCTCCTTATCTAGGCACCGACTCTGGGGCTGGAGCTACAGGCGCCAACTTTCCAATGTGCCAGGGGGTGCTCACTGCTCAATCCCTGGCTCTGCCACAGGCCCTGCACCCACTCCACCCCTTCCCTGAGCCTGCCCCCTCCCCTGAGCCTGCCGTGCCCTCGCTCCTCCCCCCCACCCCGAGCCTCCTGCTTGCCATGAAACAGCTGATCGGGAGGTGCGGGTAGGGAGGGGCAGGCACTGATTGGCAGGGGTGGGAGGCTCTGGGAGCAGGGTGGGGGAGCTGATGGGTGGGGGCTGCTGACGTATTACGGTGGCTCTTTGGAAACGTACATTGGTAAATTCTGGCTCCTTGTCAGGCTCAGGTTGGCCACCGCTCTCCTATACAGTGTGAATTCTCCAGTGGGAATCTCTGACCAGTTTAAGGTCACTTTGTGCTGCTTATGTGAACCAGAGAATCCGACTCTTCGTCTCTAAACCCAAATGGGTGGGCCTGATTCTCCTGTTTGTTTTTGCCAGCATAAATATGGGCGAGCTCCATTGGTGTGACTAGAGTCACACCAGCATAAAACCAGCATGGGAATCGGGGCTGATATTCAGTGCATGAAGCATCCAGCAGCAGTCAGACCCTTGTAAACACATTTGGGCTTTATTCTGGTCTCACACCAGGGTAAATCAGGAGCGACTCCACTGAAGTTAATGGGTAACTGGTGTAAGCAAGAGCAGAACTGGGAGTCCGGTTGACTGTCTGTCTCGACTGTTTCCTCCTGCATTTCATGTAGGTTTTGCTGTATTAAGATCTGCCCCATGTCTGTATCAGAGTCACTGGCCACTAGAAATGCGCAAGGGGTGGGGAGATGCTGGGGGGCTATGTTTCCCTCTTCTCCTCCCCCTGCAGTTGTACCTCAACACTAGCGCTTGTGGATTTATAATCTGTGACTAAGAAACTGCAGAGCACAGGTTTTGTAGCAGACACGGGCGTCATCCGATCTGCAGGATGCATTCCACTGCCGCTCTGTGTTCCTCCTTCAATGCCGTATTGTGTAGCAAAAGCCTCGGTCTTGGCTTTGCGATGCCAGTCGCCAGCCTCACGGATAGATTTTCACTTTGGCTTTGGGTCCTGTTCCATATGGAACCACTTCTCAACCTCATCTCCCTCCATTTGGGAACTGAGACTGCAGAGAGATCCCAGCATCACTGCCCCCACACCCCTCTCCAGGATCCTTGGTGGTCCAACCTATGGGAGAGGATGTACCTTTGAGACTGCACAGGATTGTGAGTTGAGTAGAACACAAGGGGCCCAATCCTGCTCCTACTGAATTCAGTGGCAATGGGAATTGGATCATGCTCATTACATGTGTGAATCATGTTTCAGATCATAGACTGATACAAGGCTGTTTTGTTCCTACCGGTTTCTAAGAACATTTTACATTCTTATTGTTCCCTAGTCTTACCAAAGGTTAGAGCCTCAGCTGATGTAAACCCACTGTCTTACCAACGAAGCCCTGGTGCTAAGGCTCTTACAGACTCTACATACAAGGTTATTATACCCACCACTGAAATGCAGCCACCTCTGGGGTGAAATGTGACTGCTCTTTCGCAGTGCACATCGATACGCAAAAAGCACCTGGGCCAGATTCTGCTGGTATTTACATCTGCGTAATGCAGAGTAAATCTATTGACTTCGGAAGTTAGTGGGAGCAGAATTTGGCCCTTTATTGCTATGAATGCAATGCTCCCGAATGCAAGAGCGATGGGAATCTCTCTCTCTCTCTCCATACGATTCCTACTAACATTCTCGTCACTTGCAGCCCATGTGAGTTTGCACCCCGAAAGTCTTGTTTTGAGTTCTGAATTCTTTTGAATTCAAAAACTCAAAGCGAGGCTCAGCTGAAATCACATCATAGGATCAAGCAGCATAATTGAGATCCAGAGCTGGATGTTGAATGTCTCAATGTTCAGGGCTGTTTGGATCCAAAGTTTTTTGTTTCAGCTCATTTATTAATGTGTGGGGCCATTTGCAAAATTTAGCTTTAGGTTCAGATTGCAAAGACAGCCATGAAGTTCAGGGGTACCCAAGTCAATTGGGTTTGTTTGGATTCCATTAGAGATGGGACCATATTATGCTGAAAAATGTGAAGCAGCGGGCTAGATTCTCAGCTGGTGAAAATCGGAGCAGTTCCTTTGAATTTACTGAACTGACCTGACACCAGCTGAGAATCTGGCCCAATAAATGAGCCCTGGTTTGCTATAAGCTGAGCCCGTGTTGGCCACCTTTGGATCAATAAGATCTGAGTTCTAGGTTTCAAATTTTTATGCAGTTTTGGGTCTGGCTGAGAAGATTTTGCATAGCTCTAGCAAACCTCATGCCGGGGCAGTGGCTCAGTGCTCTCTCAGTGGAAAGAGCACCACCTACTGTACCACCAGCATCACTTTCTGTGAAACCCTATAAGGTTTCACATTCCTCTTCTGATGAGGCCACACTGGACTTGCAAATTCACTGCCGACACTGCACATTAGAACCCATCCATTGTAGCATTATTCCAGGCACTCCATGTCTAGAACAAGAACTGATGTGCATTGGCAAAGACGAGCTAGTTTGTACATGTTGTCAGAGTTAAAATTATAGGCGTGTGGACCAGCTTCTCCATTGCTCAGCACTGTGCAAAGTCACTTACACCAGTCAAAATGAGTAGTATGCCGAACGATAGCACCTTACCATTTTGCACTCACAAATACAGCACAATAAGACAGCCTCTGTTCCCCCAAATATATATGTTTCTTGGATGTCTCCAGATTATTGGGTAAATCCTGCAGATTTCTGGCTGTCGCTGGAAGCCTGTGGCAACTGGGAAGTTGTTATGGAATTACACCAAGGAATTCTACTAGAGCTTTTTCTTGAAACATGAGTCTGATGCAAAATGTCATTTTCATCCAAATTGGAACCTTTGGAAAACACGTTGATTTTAACAAAAAATTCCCTCCCAGATTCAAAATGACATTTTTTCTCACGTTGGAAACTTTCTGTTCCAGAGAAGGTTGCTATTCCATAATGACAATTTTCCAAAACTGACATGTTCAGAAATTCCTTCTGGCAGGAAACTTTGAAAATATTTTTCATTTCAAATGAAAACACTTTTTTGGAAATTTGCCTGTGAAATGGAAAGGCAGAGTTTTGACCTGCTCTATGTTTCTCACTGGGAGAACAAGAAAGGCTTCGAAGCGTCTAGAGTCATGGAATTTAAGGCTGGATGGGATTACTGAATTCATAGATTCCTACACGAGAGTGGACCGTTGTGCTCATCTAGTCTGGCCTCCTGTATAAGAGAATTTTCCTCCAAATCATTCCTAGAGCAGATCTTTCAGAAAAATCTCGATTTAAAAATTGTCTGTGATGATTATCTGGTTTGACCTGTTAAACACAGCCTCTACTGATTGTGTCCAGAACTACAGCTGGAGGGTTGGCTACTCACATCTCCATTTAGGAGCCAAACCCCAAGACACTTTCAGTGTTGGCCTGGATATATATAGGCCAGAGGGGCCTGGGATCCTGAGGGCTAATCAGTCCCAACTCCCCTGAAGTCAATGCTCAGCACCCAGGAAAACTGGGCCCTGTGGGTGTGCATTACACACTGCATTTGAGCCATGTATCCTGTGAGGCAAGAACCCGTCCTGCTGCCTGACAGCCAAGTACTTTAGTTTATGCACTCTCAGCCCCGCCAGCTCCTCCCACCTGGCTTTTCAACAACTCTGCAGCCCCTAGCCCTGTCATGACACATTGGTGGTCCGGGGGGGCTTGAGGCATTTTCCCAGCGCTCTAATCTAACAGCACCAGTGGGAATGTTTACAGCACACTGCCACTTGAAAAGTCTTATCGTAGTCCTTCCCTATCTCCCACCACTCGGGGCCTGATAAACATGGAGGTAGTGGGGGTGCTCAGGGCAAAGCCTGAGGCTGATGACCGACCAAATCAAAAGCCTGCTGGATAAAACACTAATGGAACGGCTTAATCACAAATTCCTCTGGCATTTATTAGGATACGGTGGGGCCCACTGTGGCGCTTGCCTCTTTAAGGAGAAGATGAAACAAACTATGAATGGCAACCCTGTGAAATGAGCCACTGAGGAAACTAGAAACCTACAGCCATGGCACTCATAGGGGAAGATGCAATGGAGACCTGACCTGTTAAAGGGACGGTTCTGGGAAGTAAACGCATCTTTTGTGGAGAAAACCAGCAAACAGCGGGAGAGGCTTCTCATGCATCCCTGTTAAAGGAGCAGGCATGTTTCAGAGTGTGAGCACAATTTACTCCCTGGGGACCACAGGCAAAACAGGTGGAACCCAGGCTGTGGGTGGCAAAACATCCACTCTGAACCGTGGTTCAGTGGAACAAGTTGCCTAAAATCTGAACTAGGGGGGGTCTGGAGCCAGCTGACCCTGCTCCCAAATCAGGAGCCTCTTGTTGCACCTCAGAGGTGTGGAAGCTAGACAAAATGTAAAGCTCCCCATCCCTGGTGATAGTAGAAAACATTAAATCTGCACCCTGGGAGAAATAGTGAACATCCAGAGACAAACACCTGATCCTGTGGGACTTCCCCTGGGATGGATTAACCCTTTCCATTGCCATGGGGTGAAATTAAAAATATTCCCCACTCACCTACCCAGCCAACTTCATTTAAGGACCAGAAGAGAGAGAGAGAGAGAGAGAGAGAGTGTGTGTGTGTGTGTGTGTGAGGAATTGTCTGCTATCCACTTAGGCTGCCTAAAGGGCTGACACCAAAGCATTCAAGGAGACAAAATCACAAGTCACAGGTGATCAGAAATCAACCCAGCCTGTAGTAGAACATACAACAGGGTTATGAAAATTCATCTGTAGGTTCCTTTTCCCTCTCTTTTGCCCGGAGGGTTGTTTCCCAGTACATTATTGTCAACCTTATTCCTAAAGCCCCATTCCATATTGCCATGTTCTCTGGATGTTTCTCATCACCATACTGTGATATAAGTAGGTTTGGCAGAATTCAATTTTTAGTTTTTAATTTTGATGGATAATATTGATGTTTGTTTAAGCATTTTTATCTATTTACATTTTCACAGTTGACTAAAATTATGGGGTTTAAGCATTTTTATTTATTAATTTAAATGTTCACAGTTGCAAGAAGTTATGGGGCGGGGGAAATAATTGTTGAAAGTAGGGTTTGAGATTCAAAAAGTTATAACATTAAAACACAAATTGTCAGCATCACATGTCAAAATATACAAAGTAAACATCCTTCAAGTCTAGTAAGTTCTCAGGCAGCATTCTTCTTCCTTTGCCCATCTGTAAATTTCAATGATTATCGATGGAGATGTATTTTTGTCTGTTTGTGCATGTACAGTGAAATCGAGACTTGCTGACATTTACCGATAATCTCATCCTTCCAAGCCTAGATATACAGATGTTGCCCTCTAGTGGTTGACTCATGCAGTGGTTTAGAGAGATGCTAAGAGATGCAAGTAGTTGAGGCCTGTGCTTTTTAGAGCTCTGGGAATCAGGGTTCTAATCCCCGCTCCCCAGGCATGTGTGTGACTTACCCGTGAACTGTGTGTGCGGTGCACGACGGATGGAGTCCATACAGCAGGAATGAGCGCTGCTTTACTTCTGTTAGAGGCTGCACTGTTTTACCATCTCCGGTTGGCTGAGTCGGTGTGCTGCCTGGGCCGTGTCAAGCTTGCCCTCATAAGCCAATGTGCAAGAGCTGCCTTTCATTACAGGCATCACCTCAATTCTGAGAGTGTGTTGAGAACCTACTCATTCTCACACCTTGCCATGACCAAATTAGGCAGATCTTGCTGGAGGGCGATGCAGGGCAGTGGGTCGGGAAACTAAGGCTTCCTCCATGGAGGCTCCCCTTCATCACCAGGACGGAAACGACTTAGGGATATCACTTGTGCCGCTTGAAAAAGCTGCACGGATTAGTGGCGTTTTCAGTTTCTGCTCAGAGGAGAACTAGGGCCGGAATAGCAGGGGATGCTGCTTGTTAGAACGGAGATGCACTAGCTGAGCTGGGGGATGGACCAGGACTGAAAAAAGCAGGAGTGTGGTGCAGGTCAGGACTGAGGGACGTCAATGTGTGGACACCCAGGACTGGACTAGCAAGGGGTGCTGCATGGTGGATTTTAGGTGCATTAGCAGAGCTGAGTGGGGACCCCAGGAGGATAGAAACAAGAGGATGCAGGTCTGGTCTGAGAAGCATCAGCAGAGCTCCGTGTGACCCTAGAGCCGTGGGCATGGGCAGAGAAGCAAGGCGGCTGGGATCCCAGACAAATTGGGCAAAAATCAGCTTTTCCCTACTCTTTCTTCTTTTACCCTTTCTAAAGTGTAGGCAACAAACTATATTTAAAGACGGCAGAGAAATGCATTCTCCCCGTGGGGCCTAGGTGGGTTGAACACCTAGCTCACTGCAATCACAGGGAGGATCCCCAGCCCCTAATCCTTGGGGCCAAACCCAGAGCATGGGTAACCTCCTAATGCCAAGCACAGTGAAGGGTGTTGAGCTAACAGAGCAAGGACCTGGGTTAATTCCTCTCTGAACTTAATAAGGATCCAGGCCAAAAGCACTCAGATCCCTAATGGCAACTGTGCATTACCCTAGTTTGTAATGTATAAGGAAGAAGGCACAGAAACAATCCCCCTGCCACCCCAAGCATCAAACAAGACATGGGAGTTCTTTCTTATTAAGCTGGTTCCAGCCCCAGATTGGATATGAAGAGTAGAGGGGAGGCCATCCCAAAACCTGACCCCAGCTCAGCAGCACTTCTGTGGGTGAGGGAGCCCCCTAATGTAAGCAGACATGTGGAGCAGAGATAACAGAAAGGTGATTTCTTGTCTAATGGGCATAGAAATTGCATAACCCCAGTGGGGCTGAAACCTCCCCCATGGCAATTAACAAGTCATATGGAAGGGAGGGCAAGCACTTGGAGATGCCCCTGAGAATCAGTCATTCAAAAGTACAGCTACTGTTCCTCCCAGCACCTCCAGGGATGCTGGCAGAATCGTATGAGTGCAGCAAGCTCTCTGTGATGGGGTGTACTGGCTCCACATTGGAGCAGAAGGGGTTAAAGCAGTGCTCTTAGCAGCAGAAGCCACGCCCTCTGACCCTGCTGAGCATGCGCCAGCTGCTGCGGCAGTATAAAGGGGAGAAGCATAGCTTAGTCTGGGTTAGTCCCTGAGGATGCACCTTGCTGGCTTCAGCTGAGGCACAGCCAGGATCCCAGATTGTGGGAGTTGGAGACACCCTGGGGAGATTGCAGTCACTGCCTGAGACTCTGAAGACACCCTGACCTCAGCTGCAGGAGTCATGGTAGGAACTAGCCCAGGGAGGGTCTAGCCAGTGTCCTGGCAGCAATTGGTGTGTTGCAGGTGAATTCCCCACCAACGTAGTGGTGACCCCATTTGTCACTATCTGGGCTGGGACCTGGTCAGCAGGGAGGGCCTGGGTCCCCCCAACCTGGCTATCCCCTTTAGGGGATGGCCCACTGAGGTGGCTCTGGCCCATGGGCTGTGCTTCCCTGCAGCCCAGGGGAGGCCTATTAGCTTTAATGGTGGGCCTGCCCCACCCCCAGTGGGATGAGGTGGACTGGCTGTGTAACACTTCCCTTTACTTTTTTCCATGGTTCCCTCTTCCTCCTCCCTGCACATCCCTCTAATACTGAAGGGCTTTCTGCAGCTGATAAACCCCCTGCCCCTCTGTGGTCCCAAGGGTGCATTTATAACCAGAGGTCCCTTTGGAATTTGCCTTTTTGGCCCCAGCAGCAGCAATAGGAACTGTAACACAGCTTGAGGGGCTGGAGCTGCAAGGCTGCTGCTGTTGTCTCATCCCAGTCTACAGCAGCTGTTCATGCTTGGTGTAAAAGGCCTCCAGTGCTGGGAGCAGTGGAATAGCTGTGGGTCACGACTGAGGGGCATTAACGGAGCTGAGAGGAGTTCGAGTCTGGCTGGATTAAGGCCTAGGCAGTATGTGCCTGTGCCTGGGGCTCTAACTCCTGGAGTCATGTGGTGAGATCAGAATCTTTAGTTCCATTTAAAAAGTAGTTGGGCTTCTAGCCCTCATAGAAGCAAAGAAAGGATTGGAGCCATGACCCTAGTGTATCCAATGCCTGCCTGAGTCTGAAGACCACCTGAAACAATAGGCTCAAGAGTTAAGGGAAACCTGCTGCCACCTCAAGGCAATGCCAGGCCATGGTGCGGTTGTCTACAGGAAGTCCCACTGGGGGTGTAGAGAGCCCTCAATGGCCTGAATTTGGCCCTGCTCATGACAACAGTAGGGGCGTGTTGCAGTTTAGGACTGAGGAGCACTGGATGAGCTGGAGGTACTGATCCAGAACTGGAGTGGCAGGTGGGGTGCTGCAGGCGATGATAAAAGTGCACAGGCCTAATTGTGTAAGGCGCTCCAGAGCGGAATGCAGGAGGGTGCTGAAGCTCAGACTTGTTCTGAGGTGCACTGGCAGAGTTGTAGGGGTTTGCAGGACTGGACTAGCAGAGGGTGCTGCAGCTAAGATGCATAAACAGATCTGCAGCACAGCTGGACCAGGATAGTCAGGAGTGCAGGGACTAGGACTGACCTAGCAATGGGACTGAGCTATCTAGGGCAGGACTGGAAGAGCAGGGCGTGTGTCAGGTCTGGATTGAAGTGCATAGCCAGAGTGGAGGGGTGGCCCATTTCATTTTGCCAGGTTGTAAACCACCTGATTCTCTCATTCCTGAGCATAAAGTTCACCCTTTAAAAAAATAAAGGCCACTTTAAAAGTTGTTTCAGCTTCGAGATTGCTGGGAGGCCGAGAGGTGATCCCTTGGATGCTTGCCTCATTTTTGGCTCGCAGCTTGTGGGGCTAAATGAGAGTATTCAGCCCATCTGCCTGAATGGGGAATTCTTCTAGCTTTGAAATCTGCCCTTAACCATGATTTATTTCCTGAGTAATTTAACACTTAACGAGCTCTGGGACAGCGGTGGGGAGGGAGGGGAATTTTGCAAAGCACCCCCGGAGAATCTGTTGGGCAGGGGGAGGCCCTTAAACAACCAGCATTTCTGTTGAGCTGCAGAGATGCGTGGAGCAATCCCAAGGAGCTGGCTAGGCCAGTCTTTGAAGCATGTTATAAAAATTAAAAACAAAACAAGTGTTCTCCCCTTCAAACCCCCCCCCACCCCCCCACCCCCAAAAGTCACTTCTAACCAAAGGGAGACATGGAACCAAACCTTTAACAAATCATCATGCGTGAAATGTAGAATATTCCAAAAGGTACAGTGTACACAGGCTTGGCAGAACTCAGTTTGTACTGGTTTATAATTTTGACAGATACCTAACCCTCTCAAACCTAGGTATACAAATGATCCATTGCAAAGATGCACATATCAAGGGGATAAATAAGTGACAAACACGCCACTAGGTTATTACACCTGGGCCACTCAAAATGGGTGAGAAGGAAAGAAGAAAAGGAGGGTGGAAGGAGAGGAAAACAGAAGGAAGGTGAGAGGCAAGGGAAGAAAGCAAGAGAAGAGTCTAACAGAACAGCAAGAGGAAAAAGAACAAAATGAATGAACCTTAGGGAGAGCAAGAGAAAAAGGAATCATTGCAATAAAGGAGGAGAGGCAGTTATTACTCTCTCTCCTTGTTCGCTTTCCTTTTGGATTCAGCTTATCACTAGCTCATTGTATGGCCTGCAGAACAGGTTTCCACTTTTAAACTACAGTGGCCTTTGTTATGCAGGGGGAGGCCAGCGCAGCTGCAGCAGATGGGACAAAGCCCTACCTGGCAGCCAAAATGTCTAACCTATTGGGACAGGCTTGAGCTACCAAGGCTGGAGCTGAATTGTGAAGTGCAGAGGGGATGGGTGTTTGGATTTGTGTTTTGAGGGTAGGCCTGCCTCTAGTTTAATGCAATAGGGCCCAATTCTGATCTTTCTCTGACTTGTGTGCAAAGCAGGAATAACAATTGCAGCCAGTGAAGTTGGTGTGAGGGAGATGAGAATCAGGCCCATATCTTCTGTCCTTTAAGGTCGTTTCCTCCTCTAGAGCCCAAGCTAACTCCTATTTCCTAGAGCTGTAGTTTTCAACCTTTTTTTTTTATTTGCAGACCCCTAAATTTCAAATGGAGGTATCTACCCCTTTAGAAGTCTTTAAACCTAGTCGGAGGACTCCTGGGGTCCACAGACCACAGGTTGAAAACCACTGGCTTAGAGAGTAATGATTTCACTTGGAGCAAGGAAAGGGAGAACCAGTCTTTCCCCAGTTCCAGCAGTCCTTGTGTTCTGGTCTCCAAATAAAACTTGAATTTGCCTTAAAGCAACAACAACTTAGGCCTCTACACTGAGGAGATTGGTGTCCCTGGTAAAGAAGATTAGACTCAGTTGCAGGTATTTAAATTATATCTGCAATGTACAATGTCCTTACCTTGTACTGCTTCCTGGCCTGTTTGCTATACATTGGCCTACAGATTCACTTCTGCCATCCAAGATACAGGCACAGCTCCCACTAAAATCACTGGGAGTTGTGTGTGCCTATGATGGGCTGCTAGGTTCCTAAGGCCCTGCAAAGGGCTAATCTGCTGACTCCTCCTGGCAGTCAGACCAGGTGGGCCTCAGTGCCACCCCAGGAGCATAAAAGGATCTGTGTGACTGACTAGAGAGGAGATCTAGTAAGGAGAAACATTAGAAAGTCAGCAGGGACAAGACCAAGATTTTTTTTTTTCTCTAAAGGTAAGAATAAAGAACCCCCTGGAAGGGAACATGCGTGTGCCTGCACTAGGGGTGGAGTAGAAACTCTGTTCATCTAGTGGCCATCTGATGGCAGGTTCTTACTTGGACTTTGCAAGGCTGAACTCATCAGTTTTATTATTATTGTATTACCACTGCTCCAAGAATCCCTAGCTTTGATCCAGGATCCCATTGTGCTAGGCACAGTGCAAACCCAGAACAAAGACTGTCCTTGTCTCAATCTTCTATTGATTGATTGGCTTCTTTACTGTTACCGACCTGAACATTTGGATCTTGATTCCCGCAAGGTTTGGCACAATCTGGTTCTGATTTGGCAAAGCATTTAAGCATGTGAATACTACTTCCATCAGGCTTATCCCTAGCTTTGGTGCTTTGCTGGACAGGGGGCCAGATTACTTAGCATCTGGAAGGATCAAGAAGACCTGAATGAACATTGAATAGCTTTGGAATCTGAATCTGTTGGTTAATGTTCTGGTCAAAGTTGTTATCAAGAAGACCATCAACAGACTGCTAGCAAACCAGTTTAAGTTCAGCCTTGCAAGACTGCCAAAAGTCACCAGCCCCAGCCTTTTCTGCCCCTCGCCTTTTTGCTTTTGGGAATGAGCTACAACTTCCTCCACCTGAACAGAAAGGTAAAGAACACGTGGGAGGGAGGAGCGCAGCATTGGAGAGTCTGAGCCAGTGTGATTGTCCTAAATGGCTGCATCCCAACAAATGCCACCTTGTTAGAGTTCCTGCAGGCTCCTGAGAGAACTTTCCACGAAGGGCTGGAACCAAGCACTCCTTGCTGACCACCTCACAGCAGCTTGGCTTAAAGCCTCTTCAGGCACTGGAATTTTCATGAGGCCGTTCAGGGTGGCCATGGGAAACATGAGTTGTGAAGTCGTCCCAGACAGCATAGGCTGTAACAGGCCCTTCATGTCTCCCCAGATGCTGTTAGCAGGGGTAGGAAGCACCTGTTTGGGGTCACCTGCTGGCTGCAATTCTCCTGTCCTTTAGTGTTGGAATAGGGGGACACTTGGCCTCCTGCAGATGCCCAGTCTGACTATACAAACCCATGAAATAACTTTTGGAGTGACACAATTCACTGTAGGAAAACAGCCTGAGTCCAGCCTCCTCCTCCCCCCCCCCCTCCTTCACTGTCCAGTCTCCAGGAAATCCTGTAAATGATGAGATTGTTGTTTATGGGCAGCAGACAGAGGTAATCCACCTTGGGACTTGACCAATGAAAATCCCTGCAGGCAGCACTTGTGAGCCAGGGTAGAGAATGAGCTGGTCTCCTGGGTGTTTCTTGACTCTATCTACAGGCCCCAAATGGGACGCAGAGAAGTAAAAGGCCACAGAATTACCTCCTAAATCCATTGCCTTGTTCAGCAGCTCAGTGGGCTGACTAAGCTCCTAACCAGCTTGTAAGAGAGGTGAGAACTAGCTTTGGTGTTGAGGCTGTTTCTAGGCTGAGCTATCACAGCTGCAAACCATTATCGGGAACAGTTACACACCCTAACTCTAGCCACCAATGTCCATACAATTTTATGGCCCTAATCCAGCCATCTCACCTAATAGGTGACTGTATAAACTGTGTTTAAGTAATGTGACCTGACAGGCAGTGCATTGCTTTGTGATTATAGCATGTGCCATACAGCACAAAGCTAAAGGCAATAATCCCCAAGAGATGTATTGCCCCTGGGTGTCTAATTACTATTATGAAATGAAATTACATCTTAATGAAAACATTCAAGAACCTGTGCATTCAAGCTATGATTATGATGTAACCACCAGCCAATCAAAAGCTCCAGTCCTATGCAGGTTGCAAAAGCCACTTATGCATCATGTAAAAACACACACACACCACGAGTTAATGATATCTGGTTTGCAAATGCCTTTATTTCTGCAGCCAGGTGATATATGGGATCCTTGTGTGATAAGCAGCATTTCTTTTTCAATTTGGAGTAGCTCACCTGCTCTCTGCCTAGTCATCCACCTCCTCAGCCAGGGCTAATTCACACATGCCAAACCTCTGAGCAGCTTTCAGCAGATGCATTTGTTCATAACTGGGTAACAAACAATTCATTCTTTCCCTTTGCAAATGAGGAATAACTCCTCACCCCTGCCCTCCACCCCCCGCCAAAAAACACAAATGATTGCCCTGGTCCAAGTTGGGCAATATTCAGTGGTGGACCAACAGTTTTAAGGTCTGATATCTTGTGACCCATGAGGGCTAGAAATACCCGCAATAGCCTATTGAGGACCCAGGCGTCCTGCTTTCTAACATGAAGCATTTAGGGGTTGTGAAATCACAAACTGTAAAACTGTGACATCCTGGTGTAAACGAAAATGTCACAGGGCCCAATTCTGCTCTCAGCTGTGCTCATGGATCTATCCCTGAAGTCAATAGGTGGAAGTTTTGTGTAACTGAGCATGTAACCGGGGCCATAGGTTTTTCACAGTTATTCACATTAAAGATGAAACTAGATCAGAACCTTGGCTCTAAATACCCCTAAGCATCAGGTAAATTCTGGTCTAATTCTAGACTCCTCTGTTCAAGCTTGTCTGTATAATGAACACATCCCATCCCCAAATCTTGGCCTTGGGGCCCTCCTTTTAATTCATAGCAATATTCCTGTCACATAGCTTAATTTCTTTTTATAAGTATCAGGATCGCAGGCACTGGTCCAGGCCAGTAGCCACAATCTGCCCAGGTGTCCTGCTGCAGGATTAAGTTGGAGACTGTGAGCTATGCCAAGTCAAAATCCACTGGGTCTGCCAAGATTGGGGTAGTGGAGCCAGGCAAGGAATCAGGAAAGGCAAGAAGCCAGGGTTTGCCTAGCCTCACAGATAGCCTCCAACTGTTTCTCCCAGACCTTAAAGAACGTGCTGGAGCCAACCAGGGGACTCAGTAGACCCTGCCAGTCGCGGGGGGAGGGATAGCTCAGTGGTTTGAGCATTGGCCTGCGAAACCCAGGATTGTGAGTTCAATCCTTGAGGGGGCCATTTAGGGATTGGGGGCAAAAATTGAGGATTGGCCCTGCTTTGAGCAGGGGGTTGGACAAGATGATCTCTTGAGGTCCCTTCCAACCCTGATATTCTATGATGGCACCAGTCTATGATGGCCTCCATGAGCAGGCTCCTCCGAGGTGGCTGTCTGTTGCTCTGCTAGAGTTATCGAATGGCAGTGTGGCTGCAGCTGCTACCAAGGAGCCTGCAGTCATGGGTTCCAGACCCTCAAAGGAATTTACCCACAGGTGGAGGGATCTGATTGTTGTGCGGGGCATTGCACAAACATAGTGACAGACAGACCCTACCCCAAAGAGTGTACCATCTAAAAAGGCAGGACAGAAAGAGTGAGGGGAGGCAGAGGCCCCTGGTCACCCAGCAGGTCAGTGACAGAGCCAGGGGGTTGGCCAATGTCTCCTGGCACCTGGTCCAGGACCTGATCCACTAGATCATGTTTACTCCTGACAAAAATAAAACACTCATGCATCTTTTTCTAATGTGTCTTTTCTCTAAAGTGTCAAATCTAACAGCTGGTGGTGGTATAACAGGTTTGTATTTGGTTTTTTGGCACTTGCTTGACAAGACTTGCCTAAGGTAAGGGCTTTGCTTGTTGTGAGTAATGAAGGCACCCCAAACTCCCTCACTCCACCATGTGCTCCATATGCTGGATGAGAGACCAAGCCATGTAACTTACTTTATAGTTATGTTGGCAGGAGCCTAAGGTGACCACACCCCTTATGAGTAGGGTGACCAGATGTCCCCATTTTATAAGGACAGGCCTGATATTTGTGGCTGTCCCTATTTTATAGGTGTCTATTACCCCCCCTCCCTCCCTGTCCAGATTTTTCACATTTGCTATTTAGTCATCCTACCTGTGAGTGGCAGAGCAAGTCAAAACTGTCTTCCCAAGCACATACCAGCATGCCCATCAAAGCATCCAAGGCTTCCTGGAGCCACTGGTTGAAATCACTATGGCTCAGCCCTTCTTTCTTTCTAAGGAAGAAAGTGAGCCCCATGCAGTTTAGAGCATGGTGGTTTTCAGAACACAAGAACTGCCATACCAAATCAGACCAGTGGCCCATCTAGTATCCTATTTCTGACAGTGGCCAGTACCTCTGAGAAATACACTAAACAGCAATGATGGAAAACTATGCCCTAACATGACCAGAGGAAAGTTTATTTCTAAGCTAGTCTTGTTGAGGAGTCTTTCCTACCTATTCTGCACAGATGTAAAACTCCCATAGCTCTCTGAGAGCAGGGGTTTGCCATTGTCCTGTATAAAATCTCACTCCTGACAGCAGTTAACTGAGGGACTGGGACATGGGTAGTCATACCTAGTGATTAGAGCCAGACCTCCCAGCCGAGTGGTTACATCCAGAGACAGGAGCCAGGAATTAGAGCCAAGGGTCAGAGCTGGAGTCAGAAGCTGGGTAAGGGAGTAGGGCTGGAGCAAGGCTGGGAACAAGGGAGGCATAGACACGGCAACTGCAGGCATAGCCAGCACCACCTTCTGTTTTATGGTGAAGCAGACTCTCTTGCTGAGTCTGTAACCATCAAGTACTGGATACCTCAGTAACTCAAGAATTGGTCTTTCACCTTTCCCAGTCTTTTTAAAGAATTGCAATATTGCTTTTTTAATAGGACCCAATTTTCCTGGTGCTCTTTGTAGGTGTTGCAATGAAAATTTGAATAGTTTAGGGCCTCTGTGTTTTTCAGATAAATACACCCTTTTGATGGTACCCCCTTTGTATTTCCATAGATCAACTGTTTCCTGGACTGTGTACATTCCACATAAACCTTCTTTATTAGACACAAATAACTATTTAAGCCACAGTTGACAGTTAAAATTCTAAATAGCCATTTCTCTCTCTCTACCAGACCCTTGGAGTATATCAGAATTTTTGATGCCTAACCCAATTTCACAGAATCTTTTTCCTTCATTTTCTTTGCCCATAGTTCCTGCCACTCCTCTCAATTTCCTTTTTAATGAGATTTTTAATCTCCAGTTTACCTAAAGGGATCTCTAAATCAACTTGCTCATGCTTGACAGCATTTTTTGCCACTTTGTCTCAAGTCTTTGCCCACCACTCTGACATCCACTAGAATCCCTGATATTACTGTGATTTATACCCAGCTGCATCTGTTCTGTGGTTACCAGTAATATTTCATTAAGTATATCGCTTCTGATATCTGAAGTGCTATTTCTGATCACCAATAGTCCTAGTAAGGAATTGGAACAGGATGACCATGGTGGCTGGGCACACATCTATGACTCCACTTAATGCCAGCATTATCCCTGCCAATTCAGCTGTCAAAGCAACTACAGAATTTGATAGTCTTACGGCTTTCTTGATTCCCAGTAAAAACAGAAAATGCTGTTCCCACTCTGCCTGTACTTAGATCTTTTCAAGCCATTGGTATACATTTGGCAGTAGCATCCCCATCTGTCTCTGACCTATTGATTTGCTAGATCTTGGACATTTACCACTCCTTTTCCTCTTTTAATTTCATTACAGAATTCCAGATCTACCTCAGTTGGTAGAATTTTTCACTTATAATGCATTCCTCCAAAGCTATAGATCTTAGTTTTTTCTTTTCACTAATGATCCTTTGTTGATGCTCTAATCCAGGGGTGGGCAAACTATGGCCTGGGGGCCACAGCCGTCCCTCCAGAAGTTTTAATCAGCCCTCGAGCTCCCACTGGGGAGCAGGGTCCAAGGCTTGTCCCGCTCCGTGTGGCTCCTGGAAGCAGCATCATGTCCCTCCCTTTCCAGCTCCTACATGTAGGGGCAGCAGGGGGCTCTGCATGCTGCCCCCGCCCCAAGTGCCTCCCCACAGTTCCCATGGGCTGGGAACCATGGCCAATGGGAGCTGCAGGGGCAGCACCTGCAGACAGGGCAGCATGCAGAGCTGCCTGGCTGCCCCTCCATGTAGGAGCCAGAGGGGGGACATGCTGCTGGTAAGCACCACCCAGAGCCTACACGCCTGACCACCTCCCAAGCCCTGCCCGAGCCCTGATTCCCCCTCCTGCCCTCTGAACCCCTCAGTCCCAGCCCAGAGCACCCTCTTGCACCCCCACCTCAGAGCCTGTACCCCAAGCCAGAGCCCTCACTCCCTCCTGCATCCCAACCCCCAATTTTGAGAGCATTCATGGCCCACCATACAATTTCCATACTCAGATGTGGCCCTCAGTCCACAAAGTTTGCCCACCCCTGCTTTATTCCTACTTACATGAGACACTTTGAGTTTTTGCCTCTTCACTGTTTTCAATGAGTTAGCTCAAAAGGTTAAATCTAAAAACTTAATTCTCAAAGTAACAGGCATTTCATCCACAGCTATCTGCAGTACATCAGCATTGTGATGAAGGCGTCACAGGGAATTTACAACACCTGAGTTTGGATTGAATCAAGCTTTCTCAGAATCAGTTTTGATGCCAAAGTGAAGACCTGGCATAGCCAATAATTGGTGGTAGCTCTCTGTACAGCCTTACTGCCACTTTCTTATCCACACCCCAGGAAGTTCCAAAAATACTGTTAGTCAATTGATTCTGCCAAGTGCTGTCAAATATCACACCTAAAAATATGAAGCTTTTAACTGTATTATTTGCTGCACAAATTGATAAGCCAGCAACCTGCCACAGCTATTGAGCCTAAATGCAGACCGAATGGCTCTTTGCAGCCAATCAGGCAGGCCACCAATCAGGTGATTCTGCCACAGACCAGCTGGACTCGTTTACCAGCCTGAGGGCCAAACCAGCTAGCCCCAGTCTCAGGTGAGGGAATTCAAACCCATAGACCCTGACAACAGCAGTCTCCTCCAGAGCAGAGGTGGCTGCATACTAGTATTGGTGTATCTATATAAAAATAAAATTACTTTGGTTTTTTTTTTTGTCCTCTTGTCTCCTGCTTTCTGTAATGTTTTGAAATGGCTACTATAGTTGTGCAGCTGTAAGACTTTGTGTATTTCTATCGAATCCCACAAACTTTTCCCCTATGGGATATAATGTAATCCCAGCCTGTGGATAAACTGTCCAATTATGGAACAAATCATCTCTTCCAGGCCTTTAATTCCTTCACCGTTACTGACCCCTAATTCCTGTGGGCCTGTCTCTAACTTTCCAAAGCACAGAGCCATTTTTAGGGGATAGCAGTTTTTTTAATGAAGAATTAAAAGAGAATGTCTTCCTTCTCCCTTCCCACAAATAACAGCAGGCATTGCAAAGTACAGTCATGGGCTTCAGTCTTGGACAAATGACAATTTAAGGTACAATGTTGTTGCTATCCAGGGTTTGAGACATGGCCAAACTCTGGTGTCTGAGATTTCCAGCCCAATTTTGCAGCAGAGCAGGCTCTCACAAGATTCCCAGGTGGATCAGAACACTCCATATTGTGGCCCAGCACCTACCCAGATGCACAAAGGAGGGAGGGTAGCGGGTGCAAGGATCCTTTGCATCTCCAAAGCAGGGTCCAGGCACAAATACAGGCCTTGCATCCTCTTGAAGGAGGGGCACAACTCCCCTTCCCCCAAAGGGTGGAATAGTTAGGGGTGAAGGTGAATCAATGGGCTCTAGCATGCCCTCTTGCACCCACCAGTAAAGCTGGCCAGGCTCAGACTGCCATCCCTGAGGCACAATCCCTTCCAGCGGGGATATACTCCAGAGGAGGAATATTCTAACTTCTTCAAGGTATGGGTCAGTAGATATGTCTCATGGCTACCACCTCCTCTCCCACTGGCCACTTCCCTCAGTCACAATAACCTAGCATCACTGGCAACTACAGTAATTGCTTCTCTACCAGCTTCCATCTTGGCTGACAAAGCAGGGAATGAACTCAGGCCCTCCAGTATGGAAAAGCACACAACACTGGGCTGTCTAGTCAGGAGCTGTAACACTCAGCAGCTACGGGTGGGGGCGCACACTGAGCAGTGGGTTAACTTACACAGACAAGCAACATTAAGACAGGATTTAAAGCATTTTTAGTTTCTTTTAATGCAACTAATCAGCTAGATATTTGGCAGAGTAGACAGCACTATCTGCCCAGCCAGGTCTCCATGGGTCACCAGCAAAGCTCCAGCGACCACAGTTAAATCATTGCTGTCCTAGAACAAACACATGCAATCCTACCCAACAAGGTGTGTCATTCTACTGGAGCCCAACATGCCTAAAACTGAGGCACACAATTTAAGGCCTTTAACTATCCATACTACTTGCTGTTACATTTCTGTAAAAATCATTACGTTAATGACTAGAACTGGTCAATCATTTGTCTATTAAAACTTTTTCTATGGGAAAGCAGACATTTTCATGAAAAAATACCATTTTCATTTAAAATGTTTAGTGTTTTGGCAGTTAAAATAATTGTGCTTTTTCAGTGAACCCACCCACCCCCCAAAATTGATGAAAACAAAAGTTTAATTTCCACGCACATTTTTTGTGGGGGGGGAAAATGAGGTATTTCTTGACTAACTCCATTGACCACCTAGAGTCCAAAGTCGTCATGAACCAGAATTTCTATTCCATGGAAAATCCCAGCATTTTTGGGGGGGGGAATTGTTCTAACTTGGAACAAAGCTGAAATTTTGACATTTCCTGTGAAATGAAAATTTTTAAAAAATTGATTCAGGACTATCAATGTTTCATTTAGATAATGAACAGTTTCAGTTTGATAAGTGTCCTTTTGAGAAGGTAAAGTTTTAATTTGACTCTTGTCCTATATTACAATTAATATTTTAATATATCACAATAATGTGCATAATATTAAATATATAATGTTTTAAAATATAAACATCAAAATTGTAAAGCCAAAATGAAACATTTTTAGCTTATTGAAATGAAAGGTTTTGACCTTAACAAAATGAGTAGTCAAAACAATTTGTTTTTGACTTTTTCCTGTTGAATTTCATAGACATCCACATGTTCTCAGACAACTTTTCATTTTTGACAAAACCACATTTTTCAAGGCAGGGTCACATTTTTTTTTTGACCAGCTCTATTTTCATTCTGTGTCTTTCAACCTCCACCCAATAGCTAAGCAGTTAATAACCAACTCCTATAAAGCACATTTCATCTAAGATCTCACAGCACCTTATAAAGGAAGGTAAATGTTAATCATTATTCTCATTTTATTGGCAAGGAAATCTAGACTCCCAATTCAGTGTCTTACCTAATGGGCAATATTGCCTCTTCAGGCATTTGGTGGGAGAGTCTGAGCACTTAATCTTTATTTGCCCTATTCCCAGGCCTCTATCAGCTGGGTCTCTCTAAAACGTGGCTCTGTACCTTTCATGGAATCATAACAAACAATCTAAAGAAAACTCTTATCATTTGTGACAGTTACCCCACAGGAAAGAAACATTCATTTCCAGCCTGTTTCTAAATGTACTGACAGTAGGTGATTCGGCTCAGCTGGAGGGGGAGAGGCAGAGACTGAGACCAGCAATATGCCCAATGCTGTGTTGTAAATGAGGAATTAATTGAACACTTTCTTGTAATTTTCCCCCCACAACCTCCCTCCAAACCAGACTTGCTGCCTTTCAGCTGACAATATACTTCTGAGCAGAGGAGACGGGTGTGGTTCTGATTACAGCCATTTCTCTCCAATGCCGAGCCTTCCTCCTTCTTGGTTATTGCTCAGCTCGTGGCTGCACTGCTGCATTGGTCTTCTGAAGCACCTTCCTTTCCATTGCCTTACCCCCACCCCCAACTTCCACACCAGTTCTTGCCTAGAGAGGCAGGGTCTGCTGTGGTATCCTCTTAGCGTCTCAGTGGAGTCAAGTACTGCCTGCTCATGACATCTGTTTGGGTCTGGGAGGCCCGGGCTGCTTGTCATGGGCCAAATCCCACCAGCCCTACTCACGTGGGGTGTATGTAACCTGTCTGCAGATCCCACAGTGGACAGCTGCTCTGTAGAGTCAAACACTGAAATCGGACTCTGTGGTACTAGTGGTGTCCCTAGGAAAATATCTGATTAATGCTAGCTGTTGCTGTAAACCCCTGGTGAGTGTGGGTTACAGGTCCCCCTCTGTACAATCCAGATACCACTGTGCAGTGCCACAGTGACCACTGTACCAGGGCATCATTTCAGAAAAACTGCCCAGTGGCTAGAAGGGAGTCGTTAGTATCCCCCCTTTTAGCTCTAGAGGTCTCCAGTTCAGTCCCTGTGTCAGACAAGATGGTGGCCAATCAGCCGCTCTCCAATGTTTGTCCTGAAACGCTTCTGAATCCTCCAGGCTATGTTATCAGTTACAGACAAGAACAAGCTATTATGGAAAAATAAATCTTTGCCTGCCTGTCAGACCCCAGTATCTGCTCCTGGCAACCTAAATAAATCAGGGCCTTAAGACAGAGGGAGATAATTATTTGGGGTCTGAATCTCAGTTACTCTGTTCCTGCACATGGAGCAGGGTTCAGGGAGATGTGGCATATACTGGCACCATACACAAGCATTCCCAGCTTGTGATGGTGGAAGGACATTCGGGACATGCTTGTTCACTAGGAGAATGAATGACCTATTGCCAACAATGGAGGTCAACCATTGGGTTCCAGTGCCCTCCTTCAGTTAAGGTTAATAACTAGTTGACAATTTTCCATCAAAATGTTTGTGTGAGGAGGAGTGTATTTTTTGTTTTTTTTTCCCCAGCAAAACTGGACTTTTCATGGAAAAAATTCCATTTTCCTCTCTAGTTTTTGGGGTTTTGTAGTTGGTTGGCTGTTTTTGGCAATGGAAAACTACATTTCCCCCAGAAACAGAACCTGGTGGATCTTTTTCTTTGTCAAAACAATTTTTCATGGGGGGGGGAGAATAATCATTTCCCAACCAGCATTACCAGAGTAGGTCTACTTAGATCACTGGAGTCCCACCATTTAAAAACTGTTGGAACACAGTAGAGAATCAGACCTCATGTCTATAAACCCACAGATAGATTTGGACTATCACCTCAAATCCAAACCCTGCTGGGCTATGGGACAACTGGATACTAAACCAGCTATCTACTTCTACTGTTTTGGTTCTGGATTGGATCCAAAACTGGGAAGGGCCCAGTTTCCAGTCCTGCCATTTTTCCTTTTCAAGGCCTTGTCACATCTGACCCTTACTCCTGATTCACCCTTGAACCCAATTTAACCTTAATTCCAAGCTGAACACCACTCCCTTGGCCAACCCATTATGACCAGTCTCTGCATGTCTGCAGCCTTCTGTCATGTAGTTACATTTTGGTAACATTATTGTGGAGTAACAACCCCTGCAAAAAATGAGAGATTGCAGAAACCGTTTTAAAATTGAGCGTCCGCAAGGTGAGATGGAGCCTATACAAGCAGACCAGAGCACAGGGCTGCTATAGGCGCAAAGGATGTAGAGATACAATCCCCTCTCTGATGCCCCCTCCCACTAAGAGGGTTGTAATTAGATACTGGCCCTAACCAGTGACCTAGCAGATTACTACTCCTCCATCCTGCACCAGTTCATGTGTACTGCCGAATGGGGGATGGAGCCGAGGGACCATCGCTCCCTACCAATTTGCTTGTGAGGGAGGGGTCAAAGTAGAAAGATATGCTGCATTTTTACCCTTCTGCACCCAAGCGCTGGGAGGGCCCTCTGGGGGTGGAGATTACCATCTGTTATGCCTCTCCATGGCTACCTATGCCACGTGTCAATCTGACTCAAAATCTCCCAGACAATTTGCGTTGGGTTTGGGGATCCTATTAAAATCAAAGGGCTAATGCTGTAAACAAATCATTCATTCCCCACCCCCGAGCTATGGTTCTTTGTCAGTGATTAGTTCTCCATCCCGAGCCAATTTTTACAGCCAAGTCAGAGGCTTTGCAGAGACCCTTTTACCTTAGCGGCTGCCACTCCAGTCTGGTAATGGCCAGGAAGGGGCAAAATGGTTGTGGCTGGTGGTGTTGAGGATGACCTAGTTTTTTCTCAAGAGAAAATTGGGAATCACGAGTCTGATGCCACTGACCTTCCCTTCCCTTGTGTATATGTGTCTCACTCTCTGGCTCCTTGACAACAAGCTGTTGCCTGCGACCAATTATATTTTCTGGTTTTACTCTGATGAGATGAAGAGGACTTCAGACAGAACAAAGCCACTCGATACCATTTGAGACAAGGGTACAAAAGCGACATCTTCTGGATTTCTGCCCTAATGAGAGCAATTTTTTTTGTCCAAACATTTGAAGCAAGGAGGTGCCGTCTATTGCAACCCCCTGCTGGGGTTAATACTATTATCCAGTCTGCTCTGGTTGGAAATTAAAACAAGGGCATTTGCCTCTTTTAATGAGAAGTGACAGTGGCTCCAGCACTTCAGAAGGGAATTAGAGAAAGAGGAGTTGCTGTGGAGCCAGTCTCCCCAGTCTTATCCATAGGCCCTTGTGCCCTAGGCTTCCCATGGGATCAAAAGGCCATCTACCTGCTGCTGAATACAAACTACCCAATCTCTTCCCCTCTTTCGCCTTCCCCTCTATTCCTGCAATATATTGGAAAATGAATCATTTGAAGCACAACGCAGGCATTTATTTTCAAGGGACGTGAGGGGCCAAGAGATGACAAAGCTATGAGGAAACTTTTTACCGTCCCGTCACAAAGACACCTGCTCGCGTCTGATAATGAAGAATATTCTGAGGTGTTTTAGTCTAGATTTAAAAGCAAGAGAGTGGGGTGGGATTTAAACCATCAAGCTAGGGACATAAGTCTGCTGCTAACAAAACTGGTTAAAATGAAAAACATTTTGTGGAAAAAATACTAAATTTCAAAGGTGTTTTCAATAGCAAAAGCTTCAAAATGAACCTTTTTTATTTTTGCAGTTTTTTGTGTACTGCTTTGTTTGTTTTGAGAGAGAAGGGGGGAGTCTCAAATCTTTATCAAGCAGTTATCAATTTTTTTAACCAAAAACCAGGTTTTTATAAGGATTTCAGTATTGGTTTTGCTAAATTTTTTTCCTTTTTTAATCCCTTTTTCAATGGACAAAATTTTCATTTCGGGCAGCATTACTAATGGATGTGAAGCACAAACTTTCCCTAAAGGCGGGCTATCCCCTAACTGCCTACTGCTAGGTTTCTTGCATCTTCCTCTTAAGCTGCTGGTACTGCCTTCTTGAGTAGATGGACGATTTGTCTGATCCAGTCTGGTAATGCCCATCTTCCCATGCAATAAGTAAATGAAACAATAATACAGAAATCTAGAGTGCTTTTGATATGTTGGAAAGTACAGGGCAGGGGCACCATTTGCTATGGGACAGAGCCCTGCTCCCCACCCTTCCCTCCCCTGATTTTAGGTGGCAAATTTCTGGGCAGCTGCCTAGAGCAGCAGATTTGGCCCAGCTGCCCTTCTCTCATGAGGGAGGAGCAGGCAGGCCAAATCTGAGTTGATGTTGCAACCCCATCTGCCAGATCACAATGCCACTCACGCAAATTTGGCCTGTCCACCCATCCATCATGATGGAGAGGCAACCAGCCTTATTCTACCACCCTAGGTCTATTGGTAGTCGGGGGGGAAGGGGGGCAGCAGATTGTCTCGAGCAGACTCTGGCGCACACACCCTCCCCACCAGCCAGACAGCAGTGGTGGCCTAGGTCAGAGCTGAATATGGAGATAGCCAGGCCCCAATCCCACGCAGGGCTGGCTGTCGGTGAGACACCTCTCTCCCAGCCCACCATCCTCCTCACTCCCCAGAATTGGACTGGCCTCCCACCTCACCGCTCCGCTCCAGGATGAGACCAAAACACTAACACCTCCCCTATGAGTGGCTGCAGCCTCAGCAAGGAGGCAGAAGTTGGGATAGTAACACAACTGCCCCTGTAACATTTTTCTGACATGACGCCCTGGTACAGTGGTCACTGTGGCAAAGTTAGCATGTCCTAACTGCCACCACACAGTGGTATCTAAGATTCCTACATCTTGAGCTGACTGCATAACTGGCCACTAATATTTATTGAATGTGGGTTTTTTCCCTTTTCTGTTCTGGAGTGTGAACAGCTGGTGAAATTCTCCAAAGGGCTTGTAATGGCAAAGGATTGGTGAATAATTCTTGGGGTGCAGATCATTTTGGAACAGTTTGGGTACATATCCTCAATGTGTGCTATGCTAGTTAGCAATACAAGGCATGGCCTAGTGTTTCTCTTCCATGATTGGATGACTTAGATGATTAACTGCCAGCACATACTGGGGAAAATACGCTCCTGCCAGCACAATCCTCTGTGGCCTTCATGAAACTTAAACAGTGCACAAGTGTGAATTTCATCCTCCGTGACTACTCATGACTAGAATTCACTTTTCACCATTTTTGGCCCAAGTAAGCTTGGAAGGTTCAGATGCTGGCAGGAAACAAACATGAGAGGGTAGCTGTGGTGGAGCAGATCCCCACCCCCACAGAGAAGGCATTAAAGAGCTCCTGTGGGCACAGTCAGCCAAATGGGAGCATCTGTGATGCTTGTCAAATCTGGAGCGGTGCAGGTCCTTACAAAGGACGATGCTAGCTCAGTTTGGGGTGGTGGTCTGAAAGGTGGGGCTATCACCGAGAGCTCCTCAGCTCCTAGAAGCAAGGGTTGCTGTCTTGGAGAAAAAGCTCATGATCCTTGGCTGCCCAGGGCCTCAGAAAGGAGAGTGGCTGGTTTCTCTCTCTCCTGAAGGCTCTGGATTCCACCTTTTGTGGGCTGTGGCAGCATCATTTAGACTACTTGGTCCCTACTATGGAAGACCCTGGGGCAACCCCACCAGGATCTGGGGAGACAACAGGAGTGCCCACTCTCTTCCCAAAGGGGCTCCAAAGAGGTATAACTTACTACAATAGTCAATTACAGTCAAGTAGAAATTCTCTTTCTAATTTAGTTTACTCATGGACCATTTTTTCCACCCCTTGCTCAGCTCTGACCATTGATTTACTGCCTATGTAGAACAGAGGGACCGTATGAGGTCACTGGGTGGTAATGGAAAGCAGATGACTTCTCTGTGGCATCTGTTGTATCAGGAGAACCTGAAACACCTGGTTTCCCCTCTGACAAGTGTCACAATTACAGCTGGTTGGAAAAGGTGGGAGGGTTTGAGGAAAACTTGATTTTGCTTAAATTGGAAACTCAAAAGCCAAAGTATTTAGGTTTTTGAACAAAAAGGTTTTTGCTTTCTAACAAAAATTCAAAATTTTCTGGGAAAGCAGATGCTTCCCATGAAAAATTTCATTTTGTCAAAATCCCTGTTTTCCATCAGAAAAAGAGTTCAAAAAAATTTCAACTAGCCCTACTCAGAATCCTTCCAAAACTAGCCCTTCAACCAGGCGTCTCTCCCTGCTCCCAGAAACACCAGCCCCTCTAATTGACCCCAACTGTCCTGAGAGCGCTGGTCTCAGCTGCTGACCTCATGCTGCTATTTCAGGAGTCTAGGAAATAAGCTCCACTGTTGGCTTTTCAGGTTATTTCAGGTATTTTCTCTTGAACAACTCAAACTGACTTTTGTTAGGCCACCATTTTGTGCCTCTCTGCTTCATTTTGAGATACCATTACCCTTAGCTTTACACTTCCTTTTCAATAGCCCTGCACACGTGGTGGGTTTAAACTAGTGTAATTTCATCCCTGAACTGGAGCCACTGGGCCAAATTAATTTGTGGTATAACTCCCACTGAACCCAGTGAGGGCTCCTAAACTCAAGCCGCTGAATCTCTATAACAGTACATAACTCTGAGCTTTTCTGATCTGTGTTTCATGAGTATCTACCCAACACAAGCTAACCTCCCAAAGTCCTGTCCGCCAAGTTCAGTGTAAACCCAGGGTGGACTCTCTGGTGCGTTTGCTGAGGGGAGCGGTACAGGTGTTTCTTTGGTTGTTGCAAAGTCCTGGTCTGGAGTAACGAGGGGATATCTCCCAGAAGTAAGTCTCAAAAGAAGAGGCTTCCTCCTGCAAGATTCTTGCAAAGTTTCTCCCATGGTAGTTTGATTCTGTGTTTGGCCCCTGATGGAAGACAGAAATACAGAGGAGAGTAAACATGGAAAAAGAACTAAACCTTACAAAGTATTGATTCAGGATCAATATACAGGAGGGGTCTGACCTGTTATACTTTTCTATACAAAAAGGAAACATACTTTGTCAAAATGTCGTTTGCTTTACAATAAGAATAAGAAAGAATGAAAGTAAAATTTCCAGGCGAGCGCAGAGTGTATGTTTGCTTCCTCTAACAGTCTGTACTGAAGTGAATACAAAATGGCTGGCTTTTTCTGTAGATGACAGCGTCCTTAGAGATATACAAGCACAGGACCTAGAAACCAAGAGACAATTGCATAGTTAAATACACTACAGGATTCTTATCAAAGCTGGTTCAGCCCATTCTTAGGAACAGCCCAGAAACGTAGGGATCATATCAGATGTAAGAGATCCTTTTGCATTTCCCTCAGCCCCACCCCCGCAGACACAACGGCAACCTGCGGTAAACGGGCCGGCACCACACATGCGGGACTCACCGAGCATATGCTGCACGCGGTCACTTGCTAACCAGGGGAATGCAGTATTAATGAAGTGTACCTGATTGCCTGCACTGCTCGTAATCCATCTCCATCAAGGCTGGGGGCTGTTGACAGGGTGAATGGAAGCGAATGAGTCCATCATCCTCACTGAGGTCTGGAAGGGAGGAGGAGAGAAATCCCAGGGGTGCAGAAACCCTACAGCTCTCCAATGCAGGTACTCAATAAATAGCAAGTGATAAAACAGGAGTCTGCATCAGGAAATCAATTAGATGTGGGGCCTTCGGTTTGCTTTTTTCCCCCTCCTTTCCTTCAATTGTTCAGGAAAATGTCTAAGGTTAGGGTTATGGAATTGTTTTCTTCTTGAGGCAGCGTCTGCCCGTTACCTGCATTCACAGCTAAAGTGCATCAGAGCTCACTCACTCGGGGCCTTTATGTTTCTTTGCCTTTTCCCCCCTCCTTTTCCGGGTTAAACACCGAGTCTGGATTCGGAGAGGTCATTGGGGTCCCACATCTGAAATATGCACAGCCCGGAGATGGGTCATGATTGAAAATAGGCCCCAAGTTGTAAAATTCAGAATTAAATTTTAATCTCTTAAAGCTTAGGATCTGGGAGGTTGGCCCCCTGTATCAAAATAACCACCAGCTGCAGCATTTTTGCTCTGATTCAATTTTGAACACCCCCAAACCTCAGAGATGGCATTGGGGTGGGAGGTGGATACGGGGGTTGGATCCATCTATAGTCAAGGCAAAAGTTAACAATGGGGTAGGAAGGAAATAGTCCTGGGAATCCATTGCTATTAAATGGAAAATTGAATAGTTTAAGCTGGACAATAAGAGGCTAAGAGCAGGGTCAGGCATGTTATGTTGTCTGTCACAGGCTGGGGAAATCAGGCCTAGCTTCACCTGTGATGCAGCAACTATTCATCGAATATCAGGATTGGAAGGGACCTCAGGAGGTCATCTAGTCCAACCCCCTGCTCAAAGCAGGACCAATCCCCAATATTTTCCCCAGATCCCTAAATGGCCCTCTCAAGGATTGAACTCACACCTTTGGGTTTAGCAGGCCAATGCTCAAACCACTGAGCTATCCGTTTCTCTCCCCTCCTGGCCAGTCCAGGTGATCCTGATGGTCTGGCTTAATTAGTTATTGGCCACCCATGTCCTGTGAATGAGTCAGGACATTGACTTGTTTGGGACATTGATACCCTGGGAAGGGTGGGACAGAACATAACCCAGCTGGAGGGCCACATCACAGGAAGGGGATCCTCAGCAGACCTGAATGGGGTTTGGTGGAGGTGACTGAGGAGCAAGTGCCTGCAATGTTGTGCCCAGCCATGAGGGGGTATGCGAGGGGTGAGTCACTCTTCTGCAATGTTCTTTCTGTTCAGAAGCTGCCTTGTGGTGGTTTCATATTCCACTCCTGGCTCCACTGCACTAATCCTCACTTCAGCACATGTATTATCATGCTGGCATTTTCAGTCACTCGACAGCATGTTAACTAAAAGGCACCACCACTCACTCTCTCATACAAGGGAAATAGTCTGACCTCAGGAGCCTTCAAGTTGAGAGGGGAGTGTCCTATAAACCCAGGATGGGTTCTTTTTGCAGAATGTATTAAATGCTGCCTCTGCGTTTGAGTGGGGGCTCCATAAATATCCCCTGTCCTAACCCTTTCTGTCTGTCCAATGCTCATCACTGCAGCATCCAGACGTTTCCAGACCGCTCCACTCTCTAGATCTGTGTCATAGCCTTTAGCATTGGCCTGCTAAACCCAGGGTTGTGAGTTCAATCCCTGAGGGTGCCATTTAGGGATCTGGGGCAAAAATTGGAGATTGGTCCTGCTTTGAGCAGGGGGTTGGACTAGATGACCTCCTGAGGTCCCTTCCAACCTTGAGATTCTATGATTCTATAGCTAAGAACATTTTGAGGGCACCTCTGTAGGTAACTCAAGGCTATCTTTGGACAAGAAAGGGGCAGGGGGGGGATCTAGTAGTCTGAGTATAGGCCTGGGTGCCATGAACCCCCGAGCTCTAACTCTTTGTTGCTTTCTTTCTATCGTAGGATCTGTCCTCCTTACAAAAAGGCAGGCTTGGTTTAAAGTAGCAGGGAAGACCCAGCAATTCCTCCTAAAGAGGAGCCTGAGCTGCTATGTTAAACTTAATCAGCAACACTTTTTTTTTTTTTTTAAATGAAGACCCATCCTTGGATATTTATACAGTCCCCAATAACCTAGTATCTGGGAGTACATATTTATAACACTCCTCTGAGGTGAGGAAGTTCTATTGTTCTCATTTTACAAATGAGGAACCAAGTCACAAAGAGGTTAAGTGACTTGCCAAAGGTCACACAGGAAGCATGTAGGGACACAGGGACTTGAACTGAGGGCTCTCAAGTCCTGGGCTATTGGATGGCTCAGGGATTAGGCCTTCCCCCGGTCCTTTAACTTTGAGTAAGAATGTGTCTGATCGGCTCCAGCTAAACACAAGTTCAAAATTTTTAAATAATTGTTCTGGGACTCAAACACTAGAGTAATACTGTCATGACTGCAAGGCACTCACACACTAGAATTAGTGCATTGTTTTATTACACTTCCTGTTAAAGTACCGTTCCCCTCGGGTAATTCTGAACGTTAGCGGGGCTGCTGTAATATTAGCTAGAATAGTAGTGGAATAAAAGAGACTGGCCTTTGGTCAATGGATTTTACAGGATGGCCACCTCCTGCAGTGTTCTTGCTCCCCTGGTCGGTGGCGAGAAAGCCACTCAGAAGCAATACGTGCTCAGTCTTTTTTTTCTATGTCTATTGATCAAAATGTGCAAAAATTGTCTGATAAAGAAGGATTTTTTGGGGGGGGGCAATTAACTCAAAAAGCTAAAATGTTCTACTTTGTTTTGCACCCGAAACACTTTTTGCTGTTCTAGACAAAGAGCTTGACATACCCTGAGGACATTCTGTTGTGCCCTAACTGAATCTAATTAATAAATATACTTTAAAAAGTAGCATGACACATTCTCTTGAGCACACTTTGCTTTCTTGAAGGATCACATGACATAACTGGAGTTTAACTTGTCCCAGCATACAGTGGGACTAGTGCAAAAGCTGAGATGGATTCCTGGGGATAGGCCTTGCTTTGGTTATTCCAAAAAATGGATTAGGATTATGGAATGGGTATTTCTAGGATGATACAGATGTCCCAGAACTGGAACAGCAGGGATTGCCGCAGGTGGAGGACTGGGTTGCTTTTGGTGGCGGTCTGGGTGTGTTTAGCGGCAGGACTATCGCACCCAGCACTGTGGGCCAGGATTGAGGTACACTGTCACAGTGTGCGTGGTGCCAGCCTGTAGCCCATGCTATTAGCCTTTGAGTTTTCATGAACATTGTAACTTGCTTTGTAAATGACTATGTGCAGGGAGAGCTTTATTCCAGCCTGCTTTCTCAGCATTTTACAGGCATCACAGCAAAATCTCTTGTGGTGTGCCTTATTTCTCTCCTGTCTCATTGACCCCAACTGTTCCTGCACCCTCCTCTCTGTCCCTCTTAGAGTATGTCTACACAGCAATTGAACACCCACACCTGGCCTCCATCAGCTGAAACAGGCTGTAAAATTGCAGTGTAGAAGCTCAGGCTGGAGTCTGGGCTCTTAGATCCTGTAAGCAGGGAGGGTCCGAGAGCCCAGACTCCAGCCTGAGCCCAACTGTCTACACTACAATTAAACGACCCCATAGCCTGAGCCCAAGTCAGCTGACATGGACTAGCCATGGGTATTTATGTAGACATACCCATTAAGAACCAGAAGATGGGGGTGGGGGGAAGGAGACAGTCAGCCAGGCTAGACAGGGTCAAAACTGCTTTGATTTGGTTTCCAGCAGAGAGGGTTGGAAAATGGAATTTTTGTTCCATGGGAAGTTCAGACACTGAAATTTTGCTCTCATCCCAAATTGAAATGAAGTCAAAATTTTGAAATTTACCATGGAATGGAAATTCTGAAATGTTTTTGATTCAAAAACATTTTGTTTTGAGAATTTCAAAGCATTATCACATAAAATATATACAATATTAAATATCAGATGCTATTAATAGTTTATTCAAACATAAAAGGTGAAACAGTTATCAAAACCAAACACTCCAATGTTATCAACATGAAACAAGGAAGTCCTCCCATGAAAATCGACCTGTTCCCATGAAGCATTTAGACTTTGGTGAAGCTAAATCACTTTGGTGATTTCCGATAGAAAAGTGTTCTGTTGAAGTTTTTTTTCAGACAGCTCTATCTTTCAGTACGACCCACTGACACCCAGTATTCCACTTTAATGTCCCCGTGTATTACTGCCAAGTGTCAATCATTTCCCTCCCACACCCTCTTTCAAGAAGAGGAAAAGAGCAAATCAAATCCGGTCTGGATTCCAGATGTTCTCAGGTGCTCCCATGGGAATAAGAAAACCGGAGATGCAATAATGGCACACTTTAGGAAGCTCATGAAGGGTGGAAGGAAGCTTCATGTGAGCATGGATGTACGTAGACCTGCATGCAGAGAGCTACGTACGTACCAGCCTGCCACCACATACATAAACTGGAATCTGCATATTGTGTAGTCAGCTGAGTTCCCAGATGTCTGGCTTAAGTTGTTGTCCTGCAGTATTGCCAACCCTACGTGTTCAAAAATCATGCACCAGATCCCTGCCCCCCCCCCCCGCAATATACAGGATTAACTTAAAAGTTAAGACATGAGATTTAAAAATAATAAATGTGGTGGTTTTATTTTTTTGAGCCACTAGGGATGGGTTATGCAACCACATGGCAATTAAAAAGCTGTGGGGATCGGCAGAGGTTGCATGAATTCTGCAACTACATGGATAGTAAGAAGGCAGTGAAAAGCTTGAGGGGAGCCCGTCTCCTTCATTTCCCCCTCACCCATTCGTGAGTGTGTGTTACAGATCACGCTCTGTGTCCAATCCACAGAGGTTGGGCATCTGTCACAGCCCCAGCTAGGCATAACCCATCCGTGTTCTTAGTTGTGGAGGTTCCTGATTCAATCCTGGTGTGTCAGCCAGGACGGGAACCGTCACGTAAGGCAGCAGGCTACCATTGCACCTCTGTGAATTTGTTCTTGCCATGTTCTGATGAACTTGTGCTTCGAACTGGGACTGAAAGCCAACAGAATGCGATCCCTGTGGGGTTTTGATGTGCGCAAAATCAGCTGGAGTCCCATCACAGAGCCAGAGTCTGTTCTCAAGAGACTTTAAGTCCTTTTTCTAGATCAAAGATGCTGATCCTGCCTGAACAATTTGAGGGTCGCTGTCCATTACTACCAGGACGTGAGATGCCAACCTGGCTATTACAGGAAGATTTGAAATTGGGCAATATTGTGGGGTTTAGAAAGTCTAACAGATTTCTTCTAATATTCTCTTTCAGTTCTCTCTCTCTCTCTCTCTCTCGCACACACACACACACACACACGTACGTTTCAATAGTGTAAGGGTCTAGCAATGTTATTTCAACAATCAGCTGCAAGACAAAACAGCTGGCGTTGTCAGACTCTGTGTGGAGGTGTGGAAAGTCCGCTGGGGGATTAGACTGGCCTTACCATCAGTCCTCACTTGTGAAAATACAGCCTACCAAGTTCTCCTAGATGATGCCATTTTCAATTGCTTTTGTTTGCTTTTCAGACAGGTTCTAAATCACCATCAGTCAGCTTCCCCCCCCCCCCCCACACCTTTCTCCCCCTCCCTCTCCCTCTTCGTCTCCAGCTCAGCTTCCAAGAGCTTTCCTGGAGAACCTATGGTATCCTTCCCATTGTTGTTTATTTATAGGGCTCTACCTGCTGCTCCATGGCAAGGCTCAAGGTGAAGCAGGGTGGGAAAGGAGGGGGTATGACTCTTAACACGTTACAAACAGGGCATGTGCTATTTAAATCATGGTTGTGTGAGCTCCCCAAATGTATTCATGTCTCCTGGGCACCATGCAGCCGATTTGCATTCGGGTGACCAGATAGCAAGTGTAAAAAGTCAGGACAGGGAGTGGGAGGTAATAGGTGCCTCTATAAGAAAAAGCCCCCAAAATCAGGACTGTCCCTATAAAATCGGGACATCTGGTCACCCTAATTTGCATGCTCCTACCTAACCAGCCCAGACTGCAGAGGGCTCCAAGGCACAGACTTTTTGGATCTTTATCTGGATCAAATCTGGGGCATCTGGAACCAGTCTGGGTTTGGGCCTCTCACTGGCTGAAGCTACAGGAACTATTTCCGTCTCTATCTTGCCCCCATGCATCTCATGCATCTCCTAGGGCTTTACTACATGCACAGATTGCACTGGTTTAACTAAAATTGTCATTTAAATGGACTTACTTAAGCTAGTGTGGTTCCTTGTGGACACCCTTAAATCAGGTCTGCTTAATTTGGTTTCAGTGTGAACCAGCTGCCAACTGGTTTAAAGAGTGTTTAGATGGATTTAAAAACATATTTGAATTAAACCAGTGCAACCCTTTTGTATAGACAAGGCCTTATTTTCCTTTCCCCCACTCCTCTGCGTTTCTATATGAAGCTGCTGCTTTGCTTGCAGTATTTCTCATTGTCGTCATGGCTGATGCCAAAAGGACATAGCCTCCTGGCAGATTAAGCACCCCCTGGATTGATCTCTCTCTGTCGTTGGCTGTCTGGCTGGATGTTCAGTCTATATCTGTCATTGATGGTCTTATTGCACTACTGAAAGGTTTGGTGCCTATGTGATCATTGCCAGCGTAGTGGCATCCCTTGGAAAATGTGCTTCATAACTTGCTGATCTTCCATCCTAATATGTTCAGACCGAGAAAGCTGCTAAAACCAAACCTGTGCTGAGAGAGGTGGTTGGTGGGTTCAGCTGTGAGTATCATTATTGCTGATCTTGTCCTGCCACTTAATATGGAGCAATTTATAGACTTAAATGGCAGAAGGAACCATCATGATCATCGAGCATAGGTGCCCACGGTGCTCTGGGGCTGGAGCACCCACGGGGAAAAAATGGTGGATGCTGAGTACCCACTGGCAGCGCCCCTATCAGCTCCCCCTCACCCGCAGTGCCTCCATCCCACCACAATCAGCTGTTCCACGGTGTACAGGAGGCTGGGATGGAGGGGGGAGGAGCGAGGATGCGACATGCTTGGGGGAGGGGGCAGAATGGGCAGGAAGAAGCAGGGCAGGGGTGGGGCCTTGGGGAAGGGGAAGAGTGGGGGCGACGCCTGAGGCAGTGCTGGGGGTTGAGCACCCCCTGGCACTTTGGAAAGTCAGGGCCTGTGTCATCTAGTCTGACCTCCTACACATTGCAGGGCACAGAACCTCGTCTACCCACTCCTCATCCACCCCATTACCTTTGACCGATTTCCTGAGGTCCTCAAATCTTAATTTAAAGATTTCAGGTTACAGAGAATCGACCATTTACTCTAGTTCAAACCAGCAAATGGCCCATGCCTCATGGTGAGAATGTGGAAAAAATCCCAGGGTGTCTGGCAATCTGACCTGCGGAAAAATTCCTTCCCAACCCCAAATCTGGCAATTAGTTAGACCCTGAGCATGCGGGCAAGACCCTCAGACAGACAAATGGGAAAGAATTATCTGTAGTAACTCAGAGCCCTCTCCATCTAGTGTCCCATCTCCAGCTGTTGGAGATCATAGAATATAGAATATCAGGGTTGGAAGGGACCTCAGGAGGTCATGTAGTCCAACCCCCTGCTCAAAGCAGGACCAATCCCCAACTAAATCATCCCAGCCAGGGCTTTGTCAAGCCTGACCTTAAAAACTTCGGACAGCAGATGTGAGCAAGAGTAGGAACAAAATAGGGAAATGGATGTGGAATCTGGGAGGCAGTGACCATGAGTTGGTTGAGTTCAGGATCCTGACGCAGGGAAGAAAGGTAAGCAGCAGGATACGGACCCTGGACTTCAGGAAAGCAGACTTCGACTCCCTCAGGGAACAGATGGCCAGGATCCCCTGGGGGAGTAACATGAAGGGGAAGGGAGTCCAGGAGAGCTGGCTGTATTTCAAGGAATCCCTGTTGAGGTTACAGGGACAAACCATCCCGATGAGTCGAAAGAATAGTAAATATGGCAGGCGACCAGCTTGGCTTAACAATGAAATCCTTGCTGATCTTAAACACAAAAAAGAAGCTTACAAGAAGTGGAAGGTTGGACATATGACCAGGGAAGAGTATAAAAATATTGCTCGGGCATGTAGGAAAGATATCAGGAGGGCCAAATCGCACCTGGAGCTGCAGCTAGCAAGAGATGTCAAGAGTAACAAGAAGGGTTTCTTCAGGTATGTTGGCAACAAGAAGAAAGCCAAGGAAAGTGTGGGCCCCTTACTGAATGAGGGAGGCAACCTAGTGACAGAGGATGTGGAAAAAGCTAATGTACTCAATGCTTTTTTTGCCTCTGTTTTCACTAACAAGGTCAGCTCCCCGACTGCTGCGCTGGGCATCACAAAATGGGGAAGAGATGGCCAGCCCTCTGTGGAGATAGAGGTGGTTAGGGACTATTTAGAAAAGCTGGACGTGCACAAGTCCATGGGGCCGGACGAGTTGCATCCGAGAGTGCTGAAGGAATTGGCGGCTGTGATTGCAGAGCCCTTGGCCATTATCTTTGAAAACTCGTGGCGAACGGGGGAAGTCCCGGATGACTGGAAAAAGGCTAATGTAGTGCCAATCTTTAAAAAAGGGAAGAAGGAGGATCCTGGGAACTACAGGCCAGTCAGCCTCACCTCAGTCCCTGGAAAAATCATGGAGCAGGTCCTCAAAGAATCAATCCTGAAGCACTTACATGAGAGGAAAGTGATCAGGAACAGTCAGCATGGATTCACCAAGGGAAGGTCATGCCTGACTAATCTAATCGCCTTTTATGATGAGATTACTGGTTCTGTGGATGAAGGGAAAGCAGTGGATGTATTGTTTCTTGACTTTAGCAAAGCTTTTGACACGGTCTCCCACAGTATTCTTGTCAGCAAGTTAAGGAAGTATGGGCTGGATGAATGCACTATAAGGTGGGTAGAAAGCTGGCTAGATTGTCGGGCTCAACGGGTAGTGATCAATGGCTCCATGTCTAGTTGGCAGCCGGTGTCAAGTGGAGTGCCCCAGGGGTCGGTCCTGGGGCCGGTTTTGTTCAATATCTTCATAAATGATCTGGAGGATGGTGTGGATTGCACTCTCAGCAAATTTGCGGATGATACTAACCTGGGAGGAGTGGTAGATACGCTGGAGGGGAGTGATAGGATACAGAAGGACCTAGACAAATTGGAGGATTGGGCCAAAAGAAATCTGATGAGGTTCAATAAGGATAAGTGCAGGGTCCTACACTTAGGATGGAAGAATCCAATGCACCGCTACAGACTAGGGACCGAATGGCTAGGCAGCAGTTCTGCGGAAAAGGACCTAGGGGTGACAGTGGACGAGAAGCTGGATATGAGTCAGCAGTGTGCCCTTGTTGCCAAGAAGGCCACTGGCATTTTGGGATGTATAAGTAGGAGCAGATCGAGGGACGTGATCGTTCCCCTCTATTCGACACTGGTGAGGCCTCATCTGGAGTACTGTGTCCAGTTTTGGGCCCCACACTACAAGAAGGATGTGGATAAATTGGAGAGAGTCCAGCGAAGGGCAACAAAAATGATTAGGGGTCTAGAGCACATGACTTATGAGGAGAGGCTGAGGGAGCTGGGATTGTTTAGTCTGCAGAAGAGAAGAATGAGGGGGGATTTGATAGCTGCTTTCAACTACCTGAAAGGGGGTTCCAAAGAGGATGGCTCTAGACTGTTCTCAATGGTAGCAGATGACAGAACGAGGAGTAATGGTCTCAAGTTGCAATGGGGGAGGTTTAGATTGGATATTAGGAAAAACTTTTTCACTAAGAGGGTGGTGAAACACTGGAATGCGTTACCTAGGGAGGTGGTAGAATCTCCTTCCTTAGAGGTTTTTAAGGTCAGGCTTGACAAAGCCCTGGCTGGGATGATTTAACTGGGAATTGGTCCTGCTTCGAGCAGGGGGTTGGACTAGATGACCTTCTGGGGTCCCTTCCAACCCTGATATTCTATGATTCTATGTGCCGTTAAGACACTGAGGGGCCTGTTGCCAGCTTCCAGACTAAAAGATCTGGAGAGAAAACAACAGAGTAGGAGCAACATGGAGTCAATCCCATTTAGGCTCACTAAGTTTGGGAACTGGACCCCTCCCCTCACACCCACCATAGGAAAATCCAGGCTGCCTGGCCTCCCTATCATCATTTCCCAACACCCATGTCCCTGTTGTATTTTAACGGTCAGAAAAACAATCTGACTGGAGCCGTTGCTGAAAGTATATAGTCAAGAGGAGGGCTCTTGTTACACACAGAGACTTGTAGCCGGAGTCATGCTCAGGGCACTGTGGGGGGAGAGAGCTGCTGACCGTGTCCATGGTGAGGGCTGGTGGTGTGAGTGTCTGACTCCAGCTTCCTGGGTTTGTTTGGGAGGTGGATTCTTTGTGGTAGAGTGAATGGAGAAAGGCACCAGAGTGTCAGACCAGCAGCATCCCCTGGATAGCCCCATCACAGGCAGCATCAGTGCCAGCTTCTCCCTTACGCTGCTCTCCAGAGACTTAGCTCACCTGATCCAATGGTCTTGGAGGGCAGAAGCAGCTGGGAGGGTCCCTGGGTACAATCCGGACTAATGAGTAGCTGCACCCCCCTTTCTAATGTGGGGTGCCCCTTACACGGCTTGGATGCTCTAGCCTCCAGCCTGGACTGCTCACAAACAGCCTCCAGCATGCAAGTCATTCCCAGCTGTGCCTGTGTAAGTGCTGTAGCCAGTCAGACATACCTGAGCTCCTACTAGCCTGGGTTATATTGCAGAGTGACCACAGCACACCCCCATTCCTAGATAAAATGCAACGAGTGCCTAATGTAACCAACTATGTTAAATTCAAAGCAAAGTTTTCTCACCACATGCGCTCAACAGTCTTACTGAACAAAATTCTTAGGTCAGGACCCCTTGTCTAGTTTAATGGCTCCTTCCTTTCGCTCTTCTGGTGTAGTGAATTGATGGACCGAGGGAAGAGGTGCCTTGAGGTGTTTGTCCCTCATTTTTATGATGTCTATCCCCTTCTTGGAAAACATTTCCAGTTGAGATTCAGGATACCCAGAGCCTATAGGGAAAGATGTTCCCTGCTGCTTTTCCTCACCTCTTGGAGCTTGTTTGATTCCCTTCCTGCTCTTTACAGCTGAACTGCATATTAAGCAGGGCACACCTTCTTTTGTTTGAGACAGGCCTGTTTGCCAACTTCAGTTTGGAACATGAGTTAAGATACAGTGGGATTGTATAACTTCACATACAGTGTTGCCTCACACATTTTATCAGGACAGTATTGATCAGCAAATTATGAGTTTGGTTTTTTTTAAGTGACATCTCACAAGGCACAATTTGTACAAAGACTCTTACAATCGTGTGTAGGGTGTGGACACTGGGGTACATTCTGTCACCGTTCCTCATGCAGTATCCCTGGGATCTGTCTCCCTGGGGGTGGGGTTTGCTTCCCTGCTGATCTACCACATGTTTACCCCTTAAGAGCTGCTGATCCTGAGAGAACTGCAGGAGGTTTTGGCCCTCCATACCAATGCCTGGCATCTCCATGCTGCCTCTGAGGCCCCCATCATTATTCAGCTCCCCAGCAACATAGAGCTAATGGTGCTACATTGCCAAGGCTTCCCTCAACCACCGCTCCCTCTACCTGGCCGGGAGAGGGGGTGGGGGGCATAGAAAAGTTCAGTGCCACTCCAGGCTATGTTAAGGGCAGGTCTACGCTACAAGACACTTCCTACACTGACGGAAGGAGTTTTGTCATTGACGTAGATAACCCACCTCCCAGAGCGGTGGTCGCTAGGTTGATGGAAGAACCATTGACCTACCTGCACCTACAGCGCTCAGGGGTGTGAGTGACATCGCTAAGTCCATCTACATTTAAAGTGCAGACCAGGGCTAACTGTCTAATTGTTTTTTCCAACAGGGTTTGGTGGCACTGAAGGGGTCCTATGCACACACCCTTCCCCATCCCAGCAATGGATATATTGGGGACCCCCTAAATGTAGGCACCTAAATCCATGTTCTCTAGGGATGGGACTGAGATACAAAGTTCTGATCCAGATCCAAAGGTCCCTCTAATGCAGGATTGGGGGCTAGGTTCATTATAGATCTTAGGACCAGTCACAGCATTCTGATCTGGACTCGCACCAAGTTCAAGTGTGCTCAGACCTCAGGGGCTGGTGCAAGCCTAACCCTAACATTCAAGTGTCAAAGTATCCAGTTAGGTGACTGTGTCTTTAGGCACTTAAGTTTAGACACCCGTGTTTGGCAACTGGGCACAGAGATTGCATGGAAGATGTCATGCCAAATAAAGCCCTATTGTAATAGCCCTGGGTAACTCAAAGACCCTCCAACTCTGAGTCTCACTCTGGCAGAGATAACAGCTACTCGGCTTTGGTCTGCCCTGATCAGGGAGAAACAGATGTTTGTAACTGATGAGGGCGGTTCCCCCCCACCTTCCCGCTTAGGAGGCAGACTAACTGACAAGGTCCTTTGACCAGCATGCTGCGAGATGGCTAAGGAATCGGTCTTGTTACCCACATAGCATGTCACTTGGCATAATATCTCTCAGGAACCTGCATGCAGACTTGGCTTCAGTTAGAACTGATGCCTCCTCGGGGAAAAAGTCAGAGGAGATCATGCTAAACATTCTCAGTGGCAACCAAGCAGTAGGGACAGTGAAGGGTTAAAGCCCTGCTGAGCTTCTAAACCATCAAAGTGACAGTCTACTTGCAGAAATAATGGTCCAGATAGATACAGGAGAAAGTAATCCTTAAAAAAAAAAAACAGGCATCCTAGTAAGGTGTCTGGGAGCTTCCACAGCCAACACACTTACTCCATTCCCTGCAGCGACTCCTGCTGGTGGAGATTATGGCAGGAGTAGCTGTGACGTACTATACAGCCAATGCTCCTGCACCATGCTCTAGAATGACTCTTGTTGAGGGAATCTGAATTACCTGTGCACTCCATCCAGCTCCCTCTAGTGACCCCTGCTGGGAAAGGTTGGAATAGCTGTGAGGTCCTTTGCAGCTCCTATATAACTTGACCTGCAAGCTTACCCAATTCATTAGACCCTGCCTCTCTTGCAAAGGCAGTAAATCAAGTAAAACCTCAGACAGAGCCAGCTTTGGCATGTTTTACAATGGAATTAGAATAATGAATGAGGAGCTGGGTGTTTGTTAGTTTTGGCTGGCAAGGTGAAGAGAAAGTGTGATGTTGATCGTCATGATATACTCTCAGTGCTAGCTCAGCTCTTAGACTGGAAACAACTTTTAAGAGCCTCTAGGGCCCTTTGAGGCTAGAGAGATGCTGGTCCATCAATGATGGCACTCCCTGGCTCAGGCCTTTGAGACAAGCAGTGTGTTAGGGCAGGGGACTGGATGTCAGGACTCCTGAGTTATTCTGCCGCTTAGTCACTATCTGACCTTTGGCAGGTTACTTGCTTGCTTTGTAACTCAACTGAACTCATCCACAAAATGGATATGCTATTTCTAACCTACCTCATCTGAGTGAAATAGGTTTGGGGCTCTGAGCCTGCCAAAGCTGTGAGAATCGGGCTTCATTCCACCATCAGTTCCTCCAAGATCTAATGTGTGTCTGGATGGCTCACTATATGTGCGGCCCAGATTGGGCGCATACAGAAAGGGACTCTATAAAGCCAGACAAGTAATCCCAGGAATGGGTGTAAAAGGAACTGCTCAGCAAGAGAGTAAAGGATGGATCAGGAACAATCCAATTTCTGGCTAGGTGGGTATTAAAGGCATCTGTAGAAAAAGGGAATAGTAACATCTACCAAGCAGTAGCATTGGGGTCCATGAGGGGTGCTCTGAGCTGCATTAAAAGTAGAGCTTTTGGGGGTGGGAGGGATACAGATCTGGCAACACTGAAACGTTTCACGAATTCATGCTGACTTTGCTAAACTGTTCAAGCTGTTTGAAAAGACTCTTTCAAAATTTTCTTATTTTAAAAAAACCTAAAAAGGGCCAATCAGAATGAAGTGTGTGACTCAATATGAACATTCTTCTGACTATTTGATTTGCCAAATTTTTTTCAAAATTCAGGAGGCTGGTCCAACCCAAAACAATTTCCCCCAATGTTTTGAAATGTCCAATCAAATGAAAAATCCATATTACACCCAGCTCTAATTAAAAGGTGTTTTTACAATTTGATCCCAAGCCAAGCATAGTGTTGATGGTGACATACGTACTTACTCTATTTATCTCCCCACTCCCTTTTAAACAAAATTGTGGACCTGATTCTCTTCTCACTTGGACCAGTTCTACTCTGGTGCATCTCCATGGACTTCATTGGAGTTACTCCTGATCTGCCAGAGTTGCCATGAGGAAAACCAGGCCTTTTGGGTGTAGAGCAGCCCAGACTCATTCATTGCTCTGCCAGTGTCCTTGAAACTCTCACCTCTGCTATTCCAGTCCTGCACTTTGACCAAGCGACAGGTTATTGGGTTTGTGATGTGTACAATGGAGACTAGAAAATGCACTAAGGTGAAGGTTTATCTGGTGGGAATCCTTCTGGTGAAGATTCAATTATTTTTTTTTGTTTCCTTTTATGTAAATTGGGAGCAGGATACTTGAGACTGGTTTTCTTCTGATCTTGACCTTTATATTGTTTGTTTGTTTTTTTTGTTTTCAGTAAACTCCATTCTAATTGACTGTTAATTGTTCTCATTCTGTTCTAGTAGCCCGGACAGAAAGTGTAATTGGCTGGTTGTGTTTGGCCAAAGCAACCCCAATCTGTTAGTAAGTTCTGATTCTGGTGGGAAAGGTATGGGTGGGTTCTACTGGCTCACTGAGGCAGATGACCCATTAACTCCATCCAGATACAGATGAAGTGGGATTGTTTCTCAGAGAGGACAGGATCTGTGGTCTGAGCAGCCCTAAGGAGGAACCCTGAGAGCAGCAAAACCTGGGGAGAAGGTTTGAGGTGCTTTTTAAGGTACCATTTTGGTTTTTTATTGTTGTCATAAACCTAAACCCCAGGGAAGGGGATGAATTTGGATTCCACACAGTAAGTTCACTGTGTTTGTAGAGCAGATCAGGAAAGGCACCTTCTCACAGACAGGTTAGTGAATTAATCTGCTGCGGCACATGGCTACAACTCCAGAAGCCCTCCTGGAAGCTAGTTAGTTTGGACTCTGTGGAGTTATATTGTTTGTTTGAAATGATTTACATCCAGATGGCAGATCCCAAGTTGGACTCGGTTCTTGTTAAAAGAAGTATAACAGAATATTATTAATAATCCAATAAATTGCATTTACAAAGAACTAGCGACAATCTAGGCATGAGGCAGCAAACTCTAATTTCCTCAGCATGTCTGTAGCTTCTGCATTGCTAGGAAACGCCTTTCAAATGTTCAGTGAGGAATGTTTTAAGTGGATAATGGTGTTTAACTCACTCTAGAAAGCTCTGCATTTTGGACTGTAACTTACACCTCCAAATGACTGACATCTTCCCCTCCTCCCCCCCCCCCGCCCCCCATACAACCACACCCACACTTAATTACCATCTCTTACCTACAGGCTGTCTTGCTATCATGGCAGTGCTGGAGAAACTTCCCTCAGTGACTCATACCCCTGCTACATCAGCTAACTTCTGCCCCTATTTCAAATGACGTTTTCCCAGTTGCTCTCAGCCAAGACTGCTAGAGGGCAGACAATATTTTCTTGAAGGAAGAAGTGAAGACTGGAGAGGAGTACTGGCAGCAAATATACGTCCCCAGTTCCGGACCTACCTATGCGGATTGCTTTGGTTCAAACATTTCTTGTCACTGATGGTTTTGGCTGCTGTTCTGCATCCATTCCCAATCCACTTCAAACAGGGTCCTTTATAGATTGCATGTAGGATTGAGAATTCTCCAGTTTCTCCTTTACAGTGACCTTGCTGGCCCAGCCAGTATAAAACTAGCCATTTGTTCCATGGTTGTTTGACTGTCCTTTCTACTAGGCCTTTGATCTTAAAGATGTGGGTGTTCTAGAACCTTTAAAAGCTTGTATGCATACACATAAGAATTCTTTTTATCATACAACAGAATGGGGAATTACTTGGAATTCAACAAAACCACTCTTCCCTGGACAGATTGTGTCATACAAAGCCTGAGCATGAAAATAATCTTCTATTCTCTATTTTTTAAAATTATTTTTTCATTTGCTTTCACTGAGTTCAATGCCAAATTTTAAGTGAATCCTAAGCAGAATATTGATTTCAACAAGTTTTATGTGTGAGTTCAAGAAGTTTAAGTGGGCCTCAAATTGGAAGAGTAGAGAATCTGGTCTAGTTCTCCACTTTTCTATCTCTTGTGTAGGCATTTACTGCAATCAAAGGTCTTGTTCTGTGCTGGTATAGTGTCTAGCACAATGGGATTCTCGTTCATGACGAGAGCTCTCCTAGGCCCTTCTGCAATACAAATACGAGATGATGATGATTGAGGATGATAACCATTCAGGTCTGGTAGTTTTCAACACCCGCTTTTTACTAGTGTGTGTAAATCATTGCATGAAGTGTGAGGCAGTGGAGAACCATGCCCTCTACATTATCTTCCACCTAATTCACATCCATCTGTCCAATGCCATACCCAACACAGGAAATGTTCTATGGACCTTTAGCCTGGACAAAAGCCCATTGAAGTCAAGGGAAAGATTCCCATTGACTTCAAAAGGCTTTGAATCAGGCTCTAAAGGCCCAGATCCTCATTGGTATTTAGGCTTCTAACTTCCACTGATTTCAATGGGAGATAGGAGCATAAATGTCCTTTGAGGATCTGGGCCTAAATACCCACCAGTCCGGGTCCAACCATAGTCAAAACCCAGACACTGATAATAATAACATTAGTCAAACCAGCCTACCATGCCAGTGTTCGCTACAGCCATTGATCTGCACAGTCTGGGGAAAGCACAGTATTCAGTATGCATTTAAAGCATATTCTTGGGGTGGGAGGAGGACATGACTAATTCAAAGGAGAGCACTCCACTCTCCCTTTAAAGTCATGACTCGTGAGGCCAGTGAGTACGCTTTCCCCCAGGCCCGTGAATCCATTGAGCTGGCATCAGCCATTTGCCCCCAGACCTATGTACAGCGTCCCTCAGTCCAGCTTTTCCTCTCCTCCTTCCCCTCCCTTTTAGCATCTGAACTCAGTCAAGCTCAGTTCAAGTTTATTCCCTGGCCGATTTTCACGCCGGGTGCGGGAGTAACTTTTCCAATGCTCCTCAGCTTAGGAATCACGGCTGCCTCCTGGCGGAGTCTCTTTCACTTGGGGGCAGCTGGCCTTCCTTTATCTCTTTGAAGATTAGGGGGCTTTAACGTGTCTTTAAAGTGAATTTTCCCCCCTCCTCTGTTTTATTATTATAATTAATGACCAGCAAGCTTTTCTCTTCCTTTATCTTTTAAATATGTTTCTTTACCCTTAAAAATGCAATATTTCTTTTAACTCGGAATATGGATGAGTCTGTGCCTAGCAGGGCAGCCCTTGCATCATCTGTCAATTTGATCATGTAAAGCCTCTGTTTTCAGCTGGCATCCAGCGCAGATTTCAAAGCTGTGACTCACCAACTTAGGACTGAAGGGGGGGGAGAATCCACTCTGAGCTGTTAATTGCTGAGAGCTCTGCTTTGTGCGCTTCCCTCTGCACCACCGCGAGGGAGACTACAGCTAGCTGTGCGTGTGCATGTGTGTGTGGGTGGTGTGAGAGAAGGGGGATTAAAGTAACTGCAAGAAGTCTTAAACTAAGACTACCAAAACCTGATATTAGCCATTCCTAAAATATCCTTTTCCTATATACATAATTTCGCAAAGTTGTGAGCCCCAGAAAACAAGAGGGTTAAAAATGGAAATGGTTTGCAACCTTAATCCTTAGAGTTTCTACCACTTTGAGATCTAGAGATCTCGTTATTACTATTATATTTGAAAATGTTATTTAACTAATCCAAGAAAGGTGCCATATTGGAATAAGGTTTTTTTTAAAAAAAAATCCATTTCAAATGTCCGCATTCCACAGACAAATGGTGGAGGAATCTGACTGGATCTATTGCCTTATATGGCCCTCATCACCACAGTATTTGAGCACCTCAAAACATTAGTGAACAGAGCTGGTCAAAAATGTTCTGACTGAGCACGTGTCAGAAAATGCTGATTGGACTAAATTGAAACCTTTCATGGGAACATACTGATCTCATCAAAATGTTCAATGAAAAATTATTAAAATGTTTTTTGTTTCAATAGGTCAACATGAAAAAGCAGAAACAAAGTGTGTCAATATTATTGCAAAGAAAAAGTTAAAAACCATCATTTTAATATTTCTGAAACAATTTGGGGGCATTTTTACTTAGTGGGAAACTTTCTGAAATTTTGGATTTTTTGTTCTGATTTGAGATAAAGGGGAATTTGGAATGTCCTGTGGCATGGAATTTCCAGGTTTGAACCAGCTCTGTTAACAAACAGATTACCCTATACCACTGAGAAGCATTTCCTCCCCCCCTCCAATTTCATAGCTGATGAACACAGATTAAGCAATTTGCAGAGCCAGGACTTAACCCAAAGCTGTAGACCCCCAGTCTAATGCTTTTAACACAAGACCATCTCTCCTCTCAACTGGTTTGAACAGCTTGGCTGATCTATGGCTTTATCCTCCAAAGGGCCCTTTGAACTTTGTAAGAATGTATATGCATGTGGCCTGCTCTACTCTCTTGGACAGGGGAGCTACATGAGACTTTTTCCTCCTGAGATTCCTTAGCTGGAAGCTACAGTTCAGACAGGAGGATGGTGCACACAGAGCAACAACCATCTCCCCAACAGCTCTCTATATAACCAGCTATAACCCTCCAGATGGTTTTTCCCCTGCACACACTCTAGGATCCTGTAGGCCAGGACACCCACCACTGGCTTAGATAGTGTTAAAGGAAAGCACCCAGTTAGGCAGGGCCAACAAGAGATTTACACAGGTAATAAAATATCCTTCCATCTGGGTGGGGTATGAGTGGTGGTTACCCCTCCACACAGATCATGTGTGTGTATGCTACACGCATTTGTTCTGGAGGTATTTATAACCGTACTGGAGCACACAAGCATGCTGGAGGGAAAGATTGCTCTTTATTTCCTGGACCTGGTCATATGACATAGATCAAGGTTATAAAAGATTATACACACCTGTCCCAGGCAGGTATCTGCATTCACTGACTCCAGTTGTTTTTATTACAAACCCCTAGACTAATAGCAGTTATCAAAGACACCTCTATCAATAGTGACCGTAAAGAATATATACATAGCAAACTTAACATTTCTTCCACTGTGAGTTTTTTATTACACCTTATATGCATTTTAAATCCACATGTATAAAATATGAAACTCTCTAATGAACTGAGGAGGTTGGTTTGTTTTTTTTAATACCACCCAAGGCTGGGAAGTTTAGCATAATTATCATTTTCAACGGACATTCATGGTGCCATTTCCAGAACCCAATGTACTACAGCATCAGATCCCAGCTCTTCATGTGCCAAGACACACTGGGCCAAATTCTCCAGTGGCACAATAACTCCATTAACTTCAGTGGATTTATGCCAGCAAAGAATCTGGCTCAGTATTCCCCATATTACATTGTTGACCACAACATACTAAGACACAATTTCCCGGGTCAATGTAAGAAGATCCTGTGTTATACAGCTTATATTTCCCAGAAAGCATCATGCTAGGACATGCGTTCCATTCTCCGGTTCTGCTAGTAGGAGCGTTGTGATGTCTCCGGAACACAATGGCAGCTACTGACACGCAATGGCCTATGGGGTGATACCGTGGAGTAGTCCTGTTCCAAGAGTTAGGAAAAGCAATGAAGACCAAAGCAAACCATTTGAAAAGAGAGATTAGAGCTCACCAATGGTGCCAATCTATTCAACCCAAAGCTAAAGGAATAGAAAAAGCCCCAAAGAGGTATAGAAAGCCCAGCCCTCAGTTAGAGGGGACTGGGAAGCCTTCTGTTTAGCTTCACTGCAAGTGCAGTAAAGAGCGCTCCCGTCTCACTCTCCCCCCAACCTACAATGTGCCTCCCAAACTGAAGGGGCTAGATGGCAACTGTGGAATCCATATAATACTTGAGACTGCCAAGAAGGGGGCCAGTTAGTGGTTTCTTGTAACCTGGCCACTGGAACTAGCTTAAGCCCACCAGCCAGCCCAGGACAAGCTCTCCTGCAGTAATAATTTTCAGTTGCTATTGACCTAGGCAAGGGTTGAACTGACAGCCCTAGAGATGAAGAGTGCCATGTGTCAGTACACGTCCCCTGAGCCCACCCAAGTCCCTGACACACAAAATGCAAAGCAAGAAGATGGACCTACAGGCTATAGAAAGACCCCCATCTAGAGTATATTTGGTTTGTCTTGTGTGACCCAGAGAATCTGAGTTATTATTTGATCAGGCCGTGAGTAATAACCAGACAAATGGCCCTGTAGATTTATAAATAAACATTTTAACAAATGATGGGGGAATTAAAGGAGCGCTCTTTCCTCCTCCCCGCTCCCAATATTAATGTGCAAATGAGTACAGACAGCATCAGCCAGAGCCTCATGGACTGTAAATATATTTCTTGCACTGTCCCGCGTAAACACGGGAAAAGACGAAGATCAAAAGGTCTCGCTGTGCAAAGTAGAGCAGTGTGATGAAATGAACATGTTGCTTTGTGGATGGGGTGGGATGCCTGAGAATAACAGACTGGCTGGAGACGTAGGAACCCAGAGGATCTGGGGGGCCTCAAAGGGGGAAAAAATCCCCACTAGCAGCAGGAAAAATAAATAATTCCGTTATCTCTGATGAATTTCTGCCTTTGATCTAGTTTTTTTTTTCTCCCTCTCACTGCCTTTCCGTCCCTCTTCCCCCCCCCCCAACTCCCCCTCCGACACTTTTTTTTTTCATCCCCTCTTGCAGTTTGATTTATCCCATCGCCAGCTCTGAGAGCTTGACGTCCTCTGATGAATTGGTGGGGCTTGTCTGCTCAGAGCCCATTGCTCCCGCGTCTGGAGGGACATCCCCAGCTTTTTTTCATTCTTCGAAAACCAGGCATCCATCTCGTTGGCGTTGCGCAATGTATTTAATTCATACGTTGCTCTCTTCCTCATTCTGCATTAGGAAGATTGCTCTCTCACACACATGGCTCAACCTGCCCCATCCTAGGGTTACTTAGCTTAACCCTGACAGCTGCTAAATAATTGGGTGTTTCTCCCACAGCCAGTCTCTACCTTCTGAGCCAGTAAAGGTCACATGGGTGCCTCTGATATTTCCCTGCCCTGCTGCAAGGAGATGGGCCTTGGAGACAGAACAGTAGGGTTAAATGGAAGTGGTCATCAGGGCTAATACAGTCAAGTGGCTTATTTCATATTGACATGGATGAGGGGAACAGCCTCAAAGGGATTTTAAACTAGTAACTTCAATGGAGGACAGCAAGCGAGAGGGCTTTCTCTTTGGAGGTCCTTACAGAGGACAGCGAGAGAGAGGGGGCTTTCTCGTTGGAGGTCCTTAGAGAAGGACCTCCATTAACATTTCAAAGAAGGGGAAATAGGGATTAACACTAAAATGATTAGCCTCTCTCTAAGGATGATCTCCTAGTTGGCCGCACAAATAAGCATGAAACTCCTGGCCTAGAAATATCCTTGGGCATAGCCAAGATTTTCAAAACTGTCTCATTATTTAGAGAGTCAGTTATTTGTGTTCAACTTGAGATGCCTTAGAGGAGCCTGGTTTCTCACAGGATGGGTGCTCGGCCCTTTCTGAAAAGCAGGGAGTCGAGCACTTAACTGCCCAGTGTGCCTTTGCATATTCCGCCCCCAGCAAAGTCTAGAAAACTTGACTGAGGAAGCCTGAAATGAGGCCCCACTTGGCTGGCTTTGGGTTGTATAACTTAGTCTACATTCAATGAACTAAGGTCACTGAAGTTCCTGAACCTGTAAGCATGGTGTAGCACATTGTGTTCCCTCCCATTGCACTCGGTGCTTTGAGACTGGGGAGAATCTGGACCTGGAGTCGCAGTCAGGAGTAGAGCCTGGAATTTCTGGTACATATGGATCAGTTTATGATTGTCAGTGTTAAACCATGCTCCTGCGCAAGTTGTCAGAAGTAGGGACTGAACTGGGACCCAAAGGATTTGACACCATAAGCCTCAAATGCCTGAGCCAGGTGTGGGTTATAGCATGCAAAACTAGACATAATGTGGCAACTCAGCTATGATTTTTGGATGCACTTGAACTTGAATCAGCTAGTGAGTCTCTTGGTGGATTCAACCCCAGGAAGCAAATGATGTTTCGGGGCATAAGCCAGCTCTAATTAATGGGTTTAGGTAGGATCTTTTCCTGTGGGCATGTTATTCTGTAACTGCCTACTGGAGGTTTCTTGCACCTTCTTCTGAAGCTCCTGCCAGAGACAGGATGCAGATAGATGGACCATTGGTCTGATACAGCTGGTAAGCCCCATGTTCTGATGACTTTAAACCAACCACAGACCTTTGCCAGCCAAAACAGCGGAGTTGCTCACAGCTCTAGTTGCTACCCAGATGGCAGATGGGTCATTGGACCATCAAAACTTCATGAAAAGAGATTGTCCCAGTTCTGGTGCAGAGGCCTTACTCTGTTGTTGTGGGTCACAGAGCGCCTGATTCTGGGTGGTGCTGAGGACCAGCAATTCCAACATACACCACTGAGAATTATGGGTACTTGGACTCTCTCTGGCTCAGGCCCATTCACAGCACAGTTCTTTGCTCTGATTTTCCCTGTATTTTGTGTGTGATCTTCACCACCTTTCTCATTGTTGGCTCTTGATTTTTTATCCCCTGAGGAGCTTGCAGGAATGACATCCTCAACCTCTGGCTTCCTTGTCCCAGATTGAACTTTCCCTTTTCCCAGAAGGCACCGGGACAGAAGTAGTAAATATCCTCAAGGAAACTTACTCTCAAAAATTCAGTCTGTACCTCCAGTCATTATATAATCTTGTATCAGGGGGTAGCCATGTTAGTCTGTATCCACAAAAACAACGAGGAGTCTGGTGGCACCTTAAAGATTAACAGATTTATTTGGGCATAAACTTTCATGGGTAAAAAACAATCTGTTAGTCTTTAAGGTGCCATTGGACTCCTTATTTTTATATAATCTTGGAGCTGCTTAGGCATTTTAGACGTAGGGATACTTTATTTCACACATTATTCATGAATCCATCCTCCAACTCCCAGCTCTTTTTAGCTTTTTTTTCTAAGTAATTTCTTTTCTTTTTTTTTTTTGTTCCATAGTAAAATCATGTTTTACGAAGAAACGTTTTAAGAGATTTACTATATATGAGATTTTCTGGTAGAAGATGTCGGATAGTAAAACTGTACTGACTTTTTGCCTCACAAGAGTTCATTAACCCCATGAAAGCCCATATTATTGTTGTTGTTATTATGTGTTTGTCTTAAAGTAATGCCTTGAGGTCCTGAGTGACAGTGGATTCCCACTATGCTAGACACTATACGAACATATAGTGAGAGACAATCCCTGCCCCAAAGAGCTTGCAGTCTAAATAGACAAGCTGGACAAAGCCTGGAAGGCGTAACAGGCACAAAGGGGGTCACAGAACAGGTCAGTGGCAACCAAGCAATGGAATCAGGTCTCCTCTCAGGCAATTGCCCTAGACATGGGACGATGATGCCTTCCCTATCCCTACTGGTAAGATGCCCATGATAAGAAACCTACCACTAGTTGTTGTGAGGTTTGGTGGCTTGGGAAGAGCTGGTCAAGACTGAAAGCTGCTGAAGAGTCTAATTGATGCTTCTATTTTGGGGTATCTGAACAATTTTAGTAATTTGTTTTTTTCCTACCTCAGTATTTACACCTGGATACTCATCTGTGCCTACAGCTTCTTGACAGTCGCACACAAATTGTCATAACAAATCAAAAAATGGCCCATCTGCTCCAGTATCCTGGTAGCCAACACCAGATGATTCAGAAGAAAGGTACAGAAAACCTCCCAGTAGACAATTCAGGAACAAACAGCCTATAAGTGAATTCTTTTCCTAAGCCCCAACAATTAAAGATTGGCTTATGCCCTGAAGCATGAGAACCTACATTCATAGAATCATAGAATATCAGGGTTGGAAGGGACCTCAGGAGGTCATCTAGTCCAACCCCCTGCTCAAAGCAGGACCAATCCCCAATTAAATCATCCCAGCCAGGGCTTTGTCAAGCCTGACCTTAAAAACTTCTAAAACATTCCCTATTAAGACCTATTTATCCTATCTATCCTGTAACTGTGGACATCTCATTAGTCATATAAATGTCTAATCCGCTTTTAAAATCTTACTAAGGTCTTAGCTTTGGTGATATGTAGTGACAGTGAGTTCCACATGCTAATTCGGCATGAAAGTATTTCTTTTTTATCGTTTACATTTATTTACCTTTTAAAGAAACAACAATAAATTCAGACTGAAATTTTCAATCGACCCTGAGGAAGCTAAGCACCCCACTCCCATTGGATTTCCCAGCCTACTCAAACAAAACAGTTTGCTACTGTGGTTAGCAGCAAATGATTCAGAGACATTTACATTTTTTCAGAAATATAGTTTAGTCAAGACATTCAATGAGATTTTTCAGTTAAGCCTCCATGTATCTAGAATTGTATACTGCATTTAACCGTCATTTTATTTAATTTTAAAAATATTCTATTAGTATTTGTTTTCCTGTGTTTGTCTTGTTTGTATGGAAAACAGAAAACAAAATATGTTAGTGACAAAGGAAGAAAGAAATGTGCTATGGGATATTTTATTATCATAAGTGGTAAAGGTCACAGGGTGTCTTTGTGTGAGTTATGGAAAGATGGCATTTCCCAAAGAACAGTGTCCAGTAAACAGAGCTGATCAAGAACAAGAATTTCTGTTCGATGAGAAATTCTGACATTTCAGGAAAAAAAAAATCTGGTTCAGGAATTTTTAAAATATCCAGTGAAACAAACATTCAGTTCAAGACCATCAAAATGTTTCATTTTGATAGTGTCAAAATGTTTCATTTCAATAGTGTTGTTTCCATTCATTTAGTTTTGAATTTTAGAATAAAATGTTAAATATGTGTACATAAATATTACAGTTAATATTGTAATATAATATACAGGTAAAAATGTATACAATAATAAAATACAATCAAATAATTACAATACTATACAAGCAAAAAAATCAAAATGGCCCTATTGAAATGAAAGGTTTTGACGCTCTCAAAACAAAATATTTTTACTTTTTTCCCATAAGATCAACACATTCCCATGAAAAACATTAATTTTGACTAACTTTCATTTTTTAATTTGAAATTTTTCCAACAAGAAAACTGGCCAGCTCTACCAACACCACCAAACAGGGGCATTGGTTCAGTATGAGACTTGTTGAAACATTTTCATCTAAACTTTTTTTCAGTGATTAATGACTTTTTGATCAAATGGAAAATTCCCTTTTTCATATAATGACAGGTTTCAGAGTAACAGCCGTGTTAGTCTGTATTCGCAAAAAGAAAAGGAGTACTTGTGGCACCTTAGAGACTAACCAATTTATTTGAGCATAAGCTTTCGTGAGCTACAGCTCATTGCATCCGATGAAGTGAGCTGAAGCTCACAAAAGCTTATGCTCGGATAAATTGGTTAGTCTCTAAGGTGCCACAAGTACTCCTTTTCTTTTTTCATATAAATATTTTGGTTGTTAAAGGCTGAAACATTTTCCTTTTTGGGATTTTCAGGTTTTCATTGAAAACCCAAAATATGTTGGCAAAAATGAATTGTTTTCATTTTCATCAAATATTTTCATCAAAATACAATGCTTTTCTCAACCAGCTGCCATCATTATTGACAAAGGGCTTGTCTTCACTCCAAACTGTTATCATGTTGGAACATGACTTTGAAGAGTCAAATTAATCAACAAGATGCCGGCCACACAGTCAGTGTAGAGATGGACAAATCATGTTCAGCAGCATGTCAGCTAGTTCTGGATAAACCCTTCTGGGACTAGTGTTTAATCATGCTAAACATAGTCTGTGTCTACACTGCTGCAAAGTTGTGGAAAGTTTCCTCTCAGTTAAGCCACCAAAACCATTTCATGTAGCATCTAGACGTTCCTCAGAGGTCTCCCATCCTGGTATTGAACTAGTTCAGCTTGTGAATACGAATAGCGTGACAACAGAAGGTGTCATGGTGGTATCAGCATAGCAGAGTTAGACTTGTTAGAGTCTGGTGAAGACCAAAGACCCCTCTCACCCCAAGAGAGAAAAAGTGTGAGAAGAATAGGAATCACCTATTCATGGCTGGAGTCCATTATGAGGGCAGCACTGGAAGGAAAGACCCATGGGACAAAACTCCCTTCTGATCCCAAGTGACGATGTATCTTCTTGGTCAACATTGTGATCTGCTGATGTAGCAATTCTAAGAAATTCATCCTTTTGCAGAGAGTCAGGCCATGTAGGTCTTCAAAGTTAGAGCTGAGCAAATAATTGATTTTTCTGATAAAACACATTTTTAAAAAGTGGTTAGTTTTGAACTGAAACTGTTTTGTTTTGTTTTTTACCTCACCAAACTAAAAAAAAAAAAAATTATTCAGGTCAAACAAAATGTTTTGAATGTTGATTTAAAGTGACATTTTCTAAATAAAATGCCAATTCAAAATGTTTTTTCTGGCCTTGGACTCTATTAAATGACATGTCATTTTGAAAATGTGGATTCAAAACAAAATGTTGAAATGGTTCATTTTGAAAATGTCAGAACAAAACATTTCAATATTTCCCAATTTTTTTCAAGTTTTTCTATATCAAAACTATACCCCAAATGTGACCCAAATTTCTAAATAGTTTTGGTGCATTTTTCAGCAAATTCGCCCGAAAACATTTTTATCCAGAAACTCAAAATAGTGTGCTGGCCTACTGCACAGGGTTGTAAATCTCACCTGAGTTGAATATAAAGATTAACTTCCCCTTTTTAATCTTAAAAGAAGTGGATATTGTCAGATGAACAGAATGGGGAAGCCCAGATAGACTAAACACCCAATCTAATGCCAGTGAAGTTAATGGGAAGGCTCCCATTGATTTCAATGGGCATTGGAGCTGACTCTGAATGACCAGAACAGTATACCCCAGATGGTCAGCTTCGCAGGGCACGTCTACACTGTAATAAAAGACCTTTGGCGTGGCCATAGCTGGCCTGTCAGCTGACTCAGGCTCAAGGAGCTCGGGCTGTGGGTCTATAAAATTGCAGAATAGACATTTGGGCTTGGGCTGTAGCCCAAGCTCTGAGACCCTATGGGGGGGGGGGGGGGGGGGGATGGGTCTCAGAGCCCAGGCTCCAGCCCAAGCCCTGCCAGTCTGAACCAATTGACTCCAGCTCTGAGACTTGGTGTCACGTTTGGTTTTTTTACTGCAGCGTACCTGTACCCTGAATGGCCAGAACAATATAACTAGGTGGCCCGCTTAGCGTCCATTGCTGACCTCTTAAATCAGACCAGACCCTTCCAGTTTAGGGTTTGATCACTTCTGTGCTAACCAGGTAAAGAACAAAGAAGGGAAATGAACAAATAATGTTTCTTTCATTCCTGAGGAGATGACACTAAAGGAACAGCTTTCAGATGGCCCTGCCCATCTGTCTCAGTACCTGGGGGAGACAGCAAAAAACTCTCCAAATCATGTTCCCTGTCTGGAATTACAGAGAGTTAGATAAGGAGGATGAAAAGGGAGGGGAACTTTTAAAATTAAACCAAGTTAGGTGGCATTAAAAGGTCACTGTGTAGAGCTGGCAGCTCTGATTGTGAAAGAGCGCAGAGCTAATGGGATGAGGTTTAGAACAAAATCCACCAAGGTCCATTATTAAGGGCAGGAGCCAAGCAGCTCGGTGAAAATGGAGAGGAAATAAGAAGATGTATGGTCCCCTTTTAGCTCACAGATGGTATTGCTGTCCTATCACTGCTCTTCATATTACACTAGCAGCTATGGGAGATCAGGATTTCCTTTGCGTTATGTACTGGGAACACATATAGTAAGAGACAGTCCCTGGCCTGAGGAGTTTGCAATTGGAGCTGGGCAAAATTTTCAAGCCAAACTTTTTTTCCACAAAAAATGCAGATTTGGCAACACCAAAACATTTCTCAAAAACGTGTCAGTTTTGCCACATTTTTCATTGTGGGGAAAAAAAACCTTTAAAAAGATTCCAAAAAAATGGAAATGACCCATCTTGACATTTTTTAAATGAAAAGTTTTTATTTTTCAGTTTGAAATAACTTTTTGTTTCTATTAAATATATGTTATTAATTCAGCTTTGAGCTGGGGGATGGGCTCCTGGTTCAGGGCCTGGAGTGGGACATGGGAGATCTGAGGTGACTCACAGCTCTGCCAGAGACTCCCCCAGTGGCCTTGGACAAGTCATGAAATCCCTTTATATATTACCTTCCCGTTTATAATCAAGCTGCCTTTCTCTGTCTTGTCTATTTAAACTACTAAGCCCTTCAGAGCAAGAACTGTCTCGTACTGTGTGTTTGTACAGTGCCTAGCACAATAATAATACTACCCTTCTCAAGCACTTTCCAGCTGTAGATCTCACAGCACTTTACAAAGAAGGTCAGTATCATTATCTCTATTTTACACATGGGGAAACTGAGGCACAAAGAGGTAACATGACTTGCCCAGGGTCACCCAGCAGACCAGTGGCAGAGCCAGGAACAGAAGTCAGGTTTTGTGAGTCCCAGTCTGTAGCAGGATGGTCACCCGCTCCTGCCCAGAGGGGCTTAAAACAGCCCAGGATAGGGCTGTGGCTGGGGGCAGGTAGCTCCCAGGCTGATTGGGGAAGTAGGCACAGCTGGGGCCATGCCCCAAACAGACCACAACTGGCCCTTATAAAAGGGCTGTGAGCCAGATGCTCAGACAGAGTCTCCTCTAGCTGTGGAGAGAGATGGACGTGGCTGCTGGGGAGTGTACCAGGGTACCTGAGGTGAAGCAGGGCTGGGGAAGGCCAGAGGAGCTAGGAGGCTCCAGGCTGCAAAAGCCCCAGGCAACAGGGCAGTCCAAGGGTAGGCGGCGGCAGCAGGTCCAGACCCCGCTTGCCTGTGATGAGTGGCCTTTACACTGCAGTCCGCCCCAGTGAACGGGGGCTAGGTGGTGACTGGCAGTAGCCCTATACTGAGGCGAGGTGGGAATAGGGGGTTGGGGGTTCCCCGGGAAGACCCAGAGACTGTGGGGGTTCTGCCAGGGGGCAGGACCCAAGGGAAAGGGGCACCGGCGTCCAAGAGGTACACGGGAGGGCCAGCAGCAAGCGGGACACCGGCCTGCAGAGGGCGCTCCAGAGGCTGGAACACTAATTTTCTGGACAGCCAGCATGAGGCGCCGCCGGCTGAGTCGCGCCCTGCTACACAGTCCCTTATGCTATCTACTAGGCCACACTGGCTCCCGTGGGGGCCCATCTCTCAGTAGAAGCCTGTAGGTGCTATGGTAGTACACTATGCAAGTCTGTTTGGTGTGTGGAATATTGTTACTTCTGCAAACACATGATTGGTCCCTGATACATTAAATAGCACTGTGAGCTTAATCAGGAATAACCTATTGCGAAACAACCTCCTTCCCAACCTGGAGTAACACAGGGATGACTGTAATGCTTGGGAGGATGCTCAATGAGCGAGAGTTTCTGGAAGATGGGGTTTGGTTGCACTCTGCTGAGTGACTTGTAGAAACAGCCCAGACTAGGTCCCTTCCCCAGGGTACGTTAGAGAGACAGACCACAGCCAGCGATTATGCTGCTTCCTTATCTTTCCCCCAAACATCAGAGAACTGATCTTGCTCCTGAGGCCGGGACCTGACAGCCTCATACATTAGCACTTTTTTAAAGTGATGTCCACTTTTGAAATAGTACCTGTCCTGAGAGTGGTCACTTCATTTGACAAATGCCAGTGATGACAGCTGGACACAATTTTACAAATGCCAGCCTTTTGCTCGCCTCCCCCGGCTCCGGCCCTGCTCACGAGCCCCTGGAGGGAAGCAAAGCAAAGAAGGAAAGAATAGCACAAAGCACGGTGTTCACATAGTCCTTATCAAGGAATTCAGCCCATAGCATCCCCCTCCCTGAGCTCAAGGCAGCGGGCAGAGATAGTCATTCAGACCTTTCACACACACACGCGTGCGCTATACACATAGGTACCGCATTCAGATAAGTTCACGCAGCCACATGCTACAGATGTGCTCAATTAATAATCAAAATTGCACATGCACAGAGCACACGAACACATGCCCTCATGCCCATAATCAAAGCGGCATGCACACCTGTATTCATATACACACCGTCTCCCCTCTTGGACTGCTCAAAGAAACTCCACTTCAGGCTTTTTCTTGGTCACAATGCCCCTCGCTGGGGATTGGGTTTATTAATATAAAATAAACTCAGTAGCTCAAACCCCAAAACAAAGTCCACTCCTAAGTTCTCCCAACCCAAGATTTCTCATCCACCTCCCTGCCCAGAGAGAGAGACAGAGATTGCAATTGCCTCTGCCTCTGGCTTGGCTCTTCCCTGCTGCTTCCTGCTCCTTGTATACTAGAGTCACCCGATTCCTCTCAGGTGGGGGCCATCATAGGCAGGTTTAGCTTCGGCCCAGGCTCTCAAGCCCATGGGGCAAGCCAACTTGTAACAGGGAACCAATATAATACAGAGTCTTTGTTTTGGGGAACACCCTGGGGTAATTATTCTTTGGAAAACAAACAGGAGAGTAACAGGGAACCTCGCCATGGTTTGCAGTTAGAGCTGGTGCGAGGTCCCCTGTTAATCTCATGTTTGTTTCTCACTGTTCTCACAGCAAATAGCAGTTTTGTGACAAGTCCATATGAACTATTGCCCGGGGCAAGAACCAGAGGTCATAAGCTGAATGAGAGGCTAGGAAACCAGGTAAAATGTGTATGCACAGATAATGCATAGCACGCATGACCGTGGGCCGAGTAAAAGCAATTAGTATGGATGGTTTGTTAAAAAGAAGTTAGACAAAAAATATACATTGGATGAACTCCTCCACAGGCGTAAATCAGTACAGCTCCATTGACCTCAGTGAAGCTACTGTACAGTGATTTATACCAGATGAGGAAATGGGCCATTGTTAAAAGGTACAAGTACTAATTCAACAGAGTGGATGGAGCTAATATATCCTAGATTTCTTTTGTCCCATATGCTCCGTTTCAGACGCTGAGCTCTTCAGTGACTGTCTTTTCCTGTATGTTTCTGCAGCTTCAAGTGCAATAGGACCCAGGCCCTGACTGGGGCCTTTGATATCTACTTTAATACTAACAGTAGTATAATTTCTCATGATCATCTATCCAACCCTGTGACTGGGCTGCGTCCTGACTCTTAGCCCAGTCCCCAAACTCACCCCATTTTCCTGGGATGGATCATTTATAGGCAGTTGAAACAACCGGACGTCAACATAAATCCCAGCCCAAGCCTTCTTCCACGCGAGGCTGCTTGTAGGGCTCTTCCTGTAGTGGATAATCTCTCTGTCCCATATCTAGTTCCCTTTGCCCAGAGATCCATTTCCCCCAAATCCCCAGTGATCTCACATGCCACGATGAGTCAGCAGGGATCAATCAGCATTTATATGCAAGGTTCTAATGCCTGCGAACAGTCAGGGCCATAGAAGACTCTGCCACTTTGCTATAAACCATCCCTACATTTTGCCTCATGCCCCTTTCCTTTCATTCATTTTCTTCTATCTACCCAGACATACAATAATCCTTCCCCAAATTCTTTCTCCATTATTATCCTCCATCTGTTCAATTGTTCAATCAGGTTTTCATCCGTTCCCCGGCCAGCCACCCACCCACCCAGCCATCTACATAACAATCCATCTTTCACTCCTTCACCAATTCATCCCTCTCATCAAGCTACCATCCCATCCATGCAGATTTCTCCTTCCATATTAATGACTCCACCGAGATGCAGGTTATGATGTGAAACTTGGACAAATGTGGATACCCAGCACAACCCGAGCCGAGCCTGCAATTTCCTGGCTAATAAAAACATGAGCTTCCTTCAGGCCCGGGTCTCCGCCAGGTCACGCAGATCTGAATTTTGTTTTCCCCACAACGATTTCACAACACCAGCTACGAGCTTGTTTTTTATTGCTCCATATGTTGGAGACAAATGGAAAAAAATGAACAGGAGAAATCCCCTTAGTGAGGGAGCGAAAAGCCACCAAGTTTACAGGGTGTTGCAAGTGATCAGAGGCAAAACAAATGTTTCAGGCTGACCCGGTTGCAAATTTCCAAGCGCTTTGTTTTGAATCAGGAAAAACAGACCAAGGGGCAGTTGTTAATGGGCTAATAATTTCCTTTCCTTCTGGACACCAAAGAGCAAAACATATTGAATATTCCTTGACATCTAATTTGTTTTTTTTTTTTTATTTAGCAAATCAAAGGGCAGCATTGATTTGCCCATATAGAGTGCTGCTCATTCCAGCTCGGGGCTTTTACAAGGCAATAACCTGCCTCTAAGCACAGCAGCGAGTCCATACAGCCTAGCTCACAGCTTGTTGGCAGTACTGACTTTTATAAGACACAGTGGGGGCTTGCAACAGACATGCCTTTTTTAAACCAGTCCATTAAACAACGCAATCTGATCTAAATGGGGGGGAGGGGAGGGGGAACCTAGCTTTGCGAAACCTTGCTGAGTCAGCACCTCTGCCTCCATAATAAACTCAGCAGGATCCCACTTATGGCTCAGGCATCGGGGAGGCCGTACAGAGAGGCTAATGCATCTCCGCAGAGAAGGTCAAAGATTAAGAATAACTGGGATGGGATTTTCCAGAGTGCTCAGCACTGGCCTTGAAGTCCATGGAGAACAGTGTTGCCAGCTCCTGTGATATTTCCCGGTGTGGGAGGAGGGAGAGTTTCTTAAAGCCCCAGCTCCTGGAGTCATGTGATTATCTAGGCTTCTCAGCTTTCCTTTTAATGGCAAGTCAGTGTGGCCTAGTGCAGTGAGTCTCAAACTTTTGTACTGCTGACCCCTTTCACATAGCAAGCTTCTGAGTGCGACCCCCCTTATAAATTAAAAACACTTTTTAATATATTTAACACCATTATAAATGCTGGAGGCAAAGCGGGGTTTGGGGTGGAGGCTGACAGCTCATGACCCCCCACATAATAACCTCACAACCCCCTGAGGGGTCCTGACCCCCAGTTTGAGAACCTCTGGCCTAGTGGCTAATTGGGCTATCAGAAGCCTGGATTCTAGTCTCAGTTCTGCTACAAAGCTGCTGGCTGACCTTGGGCAAGTCATGTTACCGCTCTGTGCCTCAGTTTCCCTATCTATAAAAGGGCATGATGATGCTTCCCACCTTTGAAAAGTGGATGGGGATTCTTACTGGAAAAAGCCTTCATGGCTGCAGAGAGAAGTTGGAAAATGTGACCTCTAAAGTCTCAAAAATCAGAAAACAAATAAAAAGAAAACCCAAATTATCTTTTTTTTTTTTTTTTAAATCTCACGATATTTAGGGGGCCTGCTTCCTGATTTTGAACATCTAGGCTTGGCAGTACTCCGAAAATCACACCATTCTGATTCCTTTGATCTATTCTCCGTCAGCCTCTGGGTGAAAAGCCCTGTTTTGCAACAGGTGGTTCCTTATTGCTGAACATTAGCAGCTTGCCTGTCCTGGGCCCTGCCCCTGTTCCAGTGAGGTCAGTGGGAGTTTTGCCAATGAGTTCAAGAGAATTTGAATTCAGGCCCCAGTATCTATTCCATATTCTGCAAAACTCTCTTGGAGAAGAAATTGCTCCTGGTATCAGCTCCAAACTGGCCCAGAATCAGCTTTAGATCATGACCTCTTGTTTGGCTATCAGCCTGTAACCTTAACAGAGGTCTTTTTTTTTTTATGTTAAACGCTGCACTCAAATCCCCTTGCAGGCTTCTTTTATAAGGTGGTGGTGGAGGCTGGTGACATATTAAAGCCGGCGGACTAAATAGACATGTATACATGGCAAGAGTGGAACATCTCTGTTGTCTCAAATCAGTGGCAAGATTTTTAGATGCCCAGCCAGTGGTGTGCAACTTCCCAGTGCTAGCATTCCGATTTGTACAAAATCATACCAGGGCTTGAATAGGAGGAGATCGGTTTTGATAACCTGAGGCTTAAAATTCATATTTTAAAGTGGAAAGGCAATGTTGTCTAGTGGGTAGCGCACTACCTGGGACATCTGGATTCTATTTATTGCTCTAATGTGCTGTGTGATCTTTGGCAAGTCACTTCTCTCTGTTTCCAAAGTTTGGGTACTTTGTCTGCCTTGTCTAATGATAGCATAAGCTTCCTGGGGCAGGGGCTGTCTCTCACTATGTATTTGTACAGTGCCTTGCACAATGGGGCCCTGATCTCGGTTGCGGTCTCCATGGGCTACTGTCATAATAATAAACTAGCATGCCTCAGAATGTATCCATAGCTGCCCACAGGCCGCCAACTTCCTAGCTGATTTACAGTACTGTCTGGCGAGCAGCTTTCAAAGGTTGGCCACTCTGAATTAATTAATAAGAATTAAGAGTCTGTGAATTTCCCGCAACCTGGTTAGAGAACTACTCTGCCCCCTGTTCCAGGCATTCAATCACAATTGCAGTGGGTGAAATTCACCCACGTACCAGCAGAAAGCCTGGGTACCACTTTGATCTTATTTAAGCCCATAGATACTGTGCAAGCTCTCTGCGCATGGTTATACTAGCACTTGGCCAGCTGGAAATCACTGGATCTTTATGAAAGAGCAACAGCCATTGTTGGCAAAATGTGGCTCCCCAGAATAAAGCTTTTACGCTCTCTTGATAGCTGTGTGGGTGAGTGATTGTGAGCTGGGATAGGAGAGAAGAGGCAGAGGGGCCAAGGAGAGCCATAGGGTAAGTGAGCAGAAGGACTGAAGTCAGGGGCTCCTGGGCTGTGGACCCCCCTTTGTGGGGAAAACCCAGAGGAGGTTTTCTGAGAGGAGAAGAGACTGTACATAGCTTGCCCCCTCAGAAGGGCATGACTCCTCCGCTGGATAACAGGCTGTATGAGGAATCTGCCCATTCTCAGACTGGAGCCAAGGGTTTGCAGCCTGGAGGCTAAGCTCAAGCATCCTGTAGTTTCTGATCTGGGGACTCCATCCTGCTCTGCAGAGGGGCTGGCCCTGTCTGTACCAGGGGTTTGCTAGAGATGTGCTTGAAAGCCCTGATCCAAACAGGGATCCAGCTTTGGGCCTGGTTGAAATCCAAAGCCAGATCTGAGTGTGGCTTCAACGCTGCCCCTCCACCAGGGAGAGGGCTCCCTGAGGCAGCCACTCCCTCCTCCATATCTCCACAGCGCCCCCCCTCCCGCCCCCACCCTGGCCACTTATCTCCCAGGGCACAAGACCGACAAGGGGACAAGGGGGAGCGGGAGGCCCATCGGACGGGAAACGGCCACTTAGTTTAATTGTCCTGTCCTGTCCCTTGCCTCCCTTGCCCTTCCCATGGCCACCACACTCGTGCGGCAGGGACTGGGTTTTTCTGTCCGCTTTTAGCAGCAGGCAGGTGGGAAGCAGGAGGAGGTGTCAGCACGCGCAGGCGAGCTGGGGCCCTGCTGAAAGAGCTGCATGTGAAGAGTAAAGTCACGCACCAGCCTATTTCCCTTCAGAAGCTATCAGCGCTTCCCAGAAGAAAGCAGACCTCTAAAGCACTTAGCAAACCAGCCCCCTCCCCCTTCAGCACTGGCCCCCTCCAGGTAGCTGCAAAGAAAGCTGCACCTAGTCCTGACTGCTAAGTGCAGGGCTCTGAGGGTTCACCTGGCTGACTGAGAGGCATCTGCCCATGAGTAAATTTCAGCTAGGAATTACCCTGGAAAAAGCAAGCTTGGCATTAAATTCAGCCTCTCTGACCCCCCTGCTGGTGTCCTCCAGCGGTGACACCAGGAGCATGGTGTGGACGGGTCAGATCCCCAGCTAATGTAAACGGGAGTAATTCCATTGACTTGAGTGAAGCTATGCTGGTTTGCATCAGTTGAGGATCTGGCCATAAACTGGACAGAGGCTCCTGTCTCATCAATCGAAAGGAAACTGTTGTTTAATATTTCCCCTGAATATCACTGTTCCTTCCCCAGGAACTCTCCCTTCTGGATGGCAGGGCTGGGTTTCTGGCATGGAGTTGGCCCCACCTTCTCTGCACATGGCTGGGGTCACAGAATGATATGCACTAGTTAGCCCATAAGGAGCACTCTGTACCCATAGAGCTCCACCAGGGGCCATCACCGCTCACCTCATTGGACAGATGGGGAAACCAAGGCACAGAGAGTTTCAGTCACTTGTCTGCAGGCAGTGGCAAAGCCATGAATAGACACCAGGTCTCCTAGCCCAGTGCCCTTCCTGGAAGTCAAAGCCTTTCCCCTTAATGCTACTTTTCGGGAATGGTCACCCCAGGGAAGCTCAGAAAAACCTAGTTTTAAATACGGATTTGGGGTCAGATGCACCAAAGGTGCCAAAAGGAGGTGCAGTGACACCGCTTTCCACACACATCCCTTGTGCCACCATGGCTCCCTGCTGGTGTCCTGGCGTTTTCCAGCTTTAGTTCCTGGCTCTCCATAGGGGAATTACTATCTTTATCTATTAGGTGTATTACGGTAGCCCCTAGGATCCCCACTCATGGGCCAGAATCCCATTGTGCCGTACAAACTCAGAGCAAAAAGACAGTCCCTGCCCCCGTGTTCCTCTTGTGACTGACACCTCTCACTTTTGGGGCTGGGCTAGTCCTTCATGCCACCTCCCTCGCCCCCATCTGTCCGTCTGGTTTCCAGTGGGAGGGTATGTGCAGTCCCTTTCCACCACTCCAGTCGCTCAGCCTTTGGGGGACTATCCCTATTGACATCAGCCTTCTCTATTTGCCAGGCCTGAGCAGCACACCAAGCATCGTCCGCGCGCTGAGAACTCTCCTCAGCTCCAGAAAGGACAACGTCTGCATGGCCTCAACTTCCTTGTCGCTCCGTCCCGCTCGTTCAGAGGAGTTGCATGAGTCCGATGTCACTGACCCTGCCAGCCTCTGCCCCATATAGAATATCTGCTGTTCTGTGGCTGACCCTGAGCCCACTGAAATCAGTGGGGAAGTCTTTCCATTGACTCCCATGGACTGCGGATAAGGAGGGAACGGGGGCCGTGTGGGAGAAGGGTTGTTTGACAAGGACAAAAACTCTGCACCGTTGCTCATTGAGAATCCAGATTTGCAGCTGCTTAATTATTATTCATTCAACGCAAGGCTGGAGTCCACAAACACTTAATATCCATGCGCAACTTGGCCCATGTCCATCATCCCATTGACTAGAAAAGAGCTGGCTGCCACCTTTGGCTTTCTTTATCTTAGCTTGCTTTATTTACTTTTTTTTTTATTTTACTTTGGGGTGAAGGATAGTGTCCCTAAAAGTGATACCCTCATGAGGCCAGGGGCTGCTTTCAGGTAATAACTAATTACACTGTGTATAATCAATTATTCCATACAGTGTTATTAAGTTATTGGTTTTTTCAGCTCAGCCATTGCAAAGTATATCTGACCTGCAGCATTCCCTGCTATTGCTGTGGAATTCCACACTATTCTTCCAATGCCAAGCAGCAGCCCTTCTCTTCCAGTCCTAGACTACACAGCTCTGCCTACCTACCTGAAACAGTCCACGTCATTTCAACCCTAGCCTGAGCAGACACTGCCCATCACAGCAGATGCCCAACAATGGAAGTTTTCTAAAGACGTGACTGAGAGCAGCTAATTTAATTCATTTGTGATCTAGGATTTCTGACCCCCGGTCTCTGGAGGGGTGAAAGGCTGCAGTGAAATAACTCTAGGGGATTCCCACAGAAAAAGGTAAACTTTAGAGACGGAGCTGGAGAAATTGGTCCTCTCATTAAAGGAGGCCACATGCCTTCCCTTGTTATCATATGTTGGATGCAGAGTATGGATTCAGCTCATTACATACTTCAGGTTTCAGAGTAGCAGCCATGTTAGTCTGAATTCGCAAAAAGAAAAGAAGTACTTGTGGCACCCTAGAGACTAACCAATTTATTTAAGCAATTTATTTAAGCATAAGCTTTCGTGATGACGTGAGCTGTAGCTCACGAAAGCTTATGCTTAAATAAATTGGTTAGTCTCTAAGTTGCCACTAGTACTCCTTTTCTCATTACATACTGATGGCAAACAGCCAGCCCATGCCTACACCCCAGTATCATTCACCTTTGCTGCTCTCCAGCTTACCCCCTGAGTGATGTATCCAGGCAGTCACCATAGTGAGGGCCTGGTGGTAGAACAGCTGTCTGGTAATACTCCCTTGCCATCCCTCGCCTGTTGCAGCAGACGGTGGCAGGCGATAGGGATGCAAGGAAAGGCCCGGGAATTCCTGTCCATGGTGCAGATGAGCACATTCAACAACACACTGGGTTCTCTCCCTTTTGCTCAAAGGGTTCTGGTGACATCTTGTGGTGATGTCTTTCCTCGCTAGAGGCATGTGCAGCTGTACCCTTCAAATAGCAGAGGACGCTTACCCATTTCCCTTCCTCTTTTCAGCTCAGGCTGAGGTAGAAAAGCCTCCTCAGGGTCACCCAGTCTATTCCCCCTCTGCTTCTCCCCCTGCCCCCAGCTGATTGCTCCCTGCCGTCCATTTTGTAAATCTTTGTAACCAGCCTTATTTCAAATGCCCCTGGCAAAGATGCTTCCCCTGCTGCTCAGACTGTTCCACGGCCTGAGGGAGCCAGCACAAGGCCTGGGCACCATTCAGCTCTAGGAGGTAGGTGTAAGTTAAGTGGTGCCAGACCTCGTGGAGTATGTCTGTGCGGCACACTAAGCCCAAGGCCCTCGTCCATCCATGCACAAATCAGTCTGATTCAGGGCAGCAAGCCCTCAGGACCTAGGGCCTGGGCCTCTGTCGGGGGGCTGAGTCAGAGCCAGGTCCGGCAATTGTAAGCCCAGGTTTACAATGCAGTGTGGACTTGGAAACAACGAGTCCACAAACCAGATCCCACTGACAGGAGTGAATTTCCCCATAGTAGACCTCACTGTTATTCCTTCATGACATTGAGCATATATTTCCCCTGAGTCCCAGTCCAGTGCACTATCCACTAGGCCACACAGCTTCTATGATCTGCAGTTTGTCTTGGCGCCTCCAGCAACGGTCCCTCCACTCACCACATCCCCTTCCCGTGCCACCCCGGAGTGGCCATTGTATCTCTCGGTATTACTGTTTTTATCTCTAGCATTGCTGTGTCAGTGAGGGGGATTTGATGGCTGTCTGCAGCTAGGGACACAGGTGACCAAGACCAACTTCTGGCCAGGTCAGCCTGTACCAAGAGGAAGCCAGGAATCCTACACTTGTCGCATTCAGAGGGATTATACTTGAATTGGATCTTCAGACCCAGGAAAAACCCAGGAGTCAGCCAGGACTTTGGAAGGGGATCCAGGAACATATGGCAACAAGACAAATGAATCCTCACTCTGGGTCACCCTTCTTCCATCCTGCTTCTTTTATAAGGCTGCATCACTTCTTGCAAGGGGCACATATCTGGGGTTGGCAGTAGGAAGGACGCACCAAGGGGTCCATGTCTCATAGCTCCTTGATGCACCAGCTTCCGTACCATCTTTGCAACTTGTATTCTGCTGACCTACGTGGCCCATTCTGCAACAGCAGATGGAGCTATGCTGCAACAGCTTCTTCTGACTCAATGCCAAGGCAGGGGGTCTCCACCTACAGAGAGCGTGCATCCTCCGGGCTGTCTTTAAACCATAAAGCACTTGAGCAGCAAAGGAAATGATGAGGCTACTGTGGAGATGTGCCGAAACCTCTGGCAATAATGCACAGCAGGATGCAAACCAAAGGAAAAGGGGAAGAACAGGAGAGATTCCAAATGGGAAAAGTGAAAACAAAAGATCTTTCCCTTTGCAGCCACTGCCCAGGGTCATTATTCTAACAAGTTTAGACGAGCTGCCCTCCTCAGGGCGAAAAGTTAGTGCCCTGACTCAGAAATCACTTTGCACATTCTAGTGTACTCAAATATGCTGTCCCTAGGTGCTGACTCCGTGGGTGCTCCAGGGCTCGAGCACGCACGGCAGCCCCCCTATCAGCACCAACCCCTTCCCACAGCGCCTCCTGCCCACCAACGGGCGCTGCCGATCAGCGCTTCCCTCTCTCTCCCTGCGCCGCCCGTCCACCGCAATCAGCTGTTTCGTTGTGTGCAGGAGGCTGGAGGGGAAGGGGGAGGAGCGAGGACGTGGCGCACTCAGGGGAGGGGGTGGAGCAGGGCAGGAAGAGGCGGGGAGGGGGTGGGGCCTTGGGGGAAGGGGTGGAGTGGGGGTGGGGTTTGGGGCAGAGTTGGGGGTCGAGCACCCCAGGCACTTTGGAAAGTTGGTGCCTGTGATGCCATCCAACTTCTCACTACGTAATCTGCAGTCTTGGAGTGTTAAAATCCCACGGGATTTTTGGCGTTACATGGCGTATCTACAATCCACTGGTCTGTGTGTGTTTCATGTCCCTCTTGGTGCCCAATCCCCAGAGGCTAGGTGTCTATTCCAGCTACTATTTACAAGACCTGGGCCTGTAGCACAAGTCTAGGTGCTGGGTTGTTTGTTTAATTTAAAGCTCTGGAGGTCTCCGGTTCAATCCCATGCTCCTCCCTGCCAAGATGCTGGTCATCATACATCCATTGAATTGCTGTTTAAAAAAACCCCACCTCACTCCCTTCCTAGAGGGCAGGTGGAATTTAAAGGCTCCGGGTCCCTACACAACACAGTGATTTAGAGTCTAATTCCCAATGAAATGAATGAGCTAGGTGCCGAAATACCTTTGGGGATCGGTGCCCAGGTCTCTTCGTGGACTTCATCCATGTGGCAATGGAGCAGTTAACGTTCTAGGAAGTACCTTTGCCTTGGAGCCCTGTTGCCCTGACATGTTTGTAGCAGCCACGCTGGCACCAAGCAGCACGTGTGCCTTTTCCTGTTCCCTCTGACTTTGTTTGGGATCTGGCGCCTGTCCAGTCTCCTGCCATCATCTCCATCACCATGAATGATGGGGATTTGTTTCCTTGGCGTCGGCATAGAAACCCTGTCGACTTCAATGTCTACAGATGCCAAGCATGTCCTTGACTTGACAGTGTTTGGGCCCTGGGGGGGGCTGAAGAGGTCGTCAGATCCTGGAGCCCTCGTCCCTCATTCCTCCCCCCTTGTGGGCACGGCTCCAGCCATTCGAAGAAAACATGAAAACAAAGGCAAAAGGAGCCAAAGAAAAACACTCCCATGGAGAGTGACAGGGGCCATGTCTGGAAAGAAGCCACAAGTTTGCTGCAGAGACGTGCGATGTCTTTGCATGGAGCACACAGGGCAGGCACCTGCCTGCAGCAAGGGCTGCCGTCAGCGTATCCTGGGAAAGAGGCTGGAGCTCAGGTGGGGTCAGCACGCTGGGCCTGAGCCTTCTCAATGGCTTCCCACTGTGACTCTGCGTCAGTGCATGGTGACGCGGGTGGACAGCGAAAGCCCAACGACCCCTGCAGACATGCAGCTGGGAAGCATTGCCCTGTCGCTGCACTGCAGTTTTATAGGATTCGTGGCAGCAGGGGGCTCACCAGAGTAAGGGCTGCCTGAGGTCTAAGGTGTGCGAGTTTCAAACTGCTCAGCTACACACCTGGAGCTGCTTTCATCTGTGGGAAGGACCCGTACAGCCAATAGGCCCGTCCTGTTACCAGTGGTGTTTTCAGGCCCCAGACCAGGCCAGCAGTGGGGCCTTGCAGATAGGGCAGGGGATGGGGATCCAGAAACCTGGGTTTTTGTTGAGCCTTGTGCCCTCTACACACCAAATGCTATCTGAAGGAGCCACATGAGCACACTGGGGTCCAGATAACAGGATTTACTAACTACGTGCAAGGCCTAGCTACATATTTGCATGGCTCTTCTGGAACCTTTCTAAACATAAGAACACAGAGCTTGCTGCTAGAGGGCTTGCAGACTATTTATTGGCTACTACCCTGTTGTTATATGTGACCATTTTATTCCGAGCTTTGCCGCTGACCTGCTGTGTGTCCTTGGACAAGCCACTTCACCTCTCTGTGCCTCAGTTTCTCTTTATCTGTCTTGTCTAGACTGCAAGGGCAGGGTCCATCTCCCAGTGTGTGTATACAGTGTGCACAGAACCATGGGGCCCTGATCTCATTTACATAGACTATAAGTTCTCTAGGGCAGGGACTGTCTTTGTACAGCGCCTAGCACAACGGGGTCCAGGTCTGGACTGGGGCTCCTAGGTGCCTCCACAACACAATAAATCGTAACTGGGGGCCCAAGGTGGTGCTGTGATATTAATAATAAGCACACAGGGGCTTGGGCCGGTGATTACTGAGAGCAGAGGTTTGATGCATAGAAGCATGTGCACGTCACTGTGAGCTAAACCCTCAGCCAGAGCCCGCAATGACTCATCCTTCAAGCATGTTGCAGCAGCCAATCCATGAGTAAGGACCAGGTCAGATGACCCCCAGAGACAACTATTTAATCCCACAGGAAGAGCAGCCAGCCAGTCTGTGCAACTTGTCACCAGTCAGCTGGGAACTCTTCTTGTCCTGTGCCTTGTGGTCTTGCAGGCTGCTGAGGATTCCAGGCTGCTCTCACCAGCTGGCCCCATCCTGGTATCCACCTGCACCTGTCTATGCTAGCTCCACCCCTGCCTTGGTGAGTCACCCAGCAACCCACCCACCTCCTGGCACTCCCTGCCCTCCAAGCCCCTTTCTTCTGCAGGTTCCATCCTTTGCAGAATCCTTCCATGCTCCTTTCCCTTTCATCCCTCTGTTTTTCTCCTCTCTCTATCTGCCCTTTTGTTCTTTCATCTCTTCCTTTCTCAGAGCTCTCATCCAATGAACCAAATGGCAAGAAGAATGCTGAGACCTCGCGGCTTGGCTCACTTGTGGTTGCCCCTCCCTGCATTGTCATGCCGATGAGGTCTTTCCATGCAGGTGGCTGTGCTAGCGGAGGGTTAATCAGTCGAGAAGGCCTCTCCTTTCCTCTAGTGGCTCTAAAGGTTAATTCTACCCTGGCTTTGCCGCCATTTTTCTGGTTGGGTGGGCAGGATGCTTAAAATGGCACTTTGCATGGTAGATGCAAGGGCTGGGGGAGGAAGAAAAGCTTTTATTTCCAAAAATAACTCTGGAACAAAATGAGGAGGTCAGGAGATAAGCGGGGAAGGAGAAGCCTCTTCCCCCAAGGGCTAGCCCTGAGGTCTTATTCCTCCAAGTACCTGGAGAAGGGAGGCTGGGCTATAATAATATGCTGACAAGGCTAAAGCAAGCAACGTGGCTGAGTGCATGCACGCATGTGCGTGTAGCCTATGGTTTTGACTCCCTCCTCGCTATTTGCAGTGCGGCTCCTCCAGTCCCTTGTCTAACCCTATTGAACTCTGTTGTCCTTCAGCTGGTCAGCCCCAGCAGCAGGGACTGGAACGCTTCCTCTGATGGCCACGGTGTCAATTCTGTGCTTTCCATCTTTCACCACCCGTGAGGGTTTGCTGCCCAGAGGCCTGCAGCAGGGAAATCAGCATGGACTAGAGGAGATCATACAGATGGCAGAGCGTGTCATGGTACAATTTGGGTCATTCTAGGCTGAAATAAAACCGGAGCACAAGCCACTTCACAGAGAAATCTAGCATCCGAATACTGTCCCTTCCCTTCCGTGTACCAACAGCGAGCTACAGTTTGTGATGTCTCCACCTACTGGCTGGCCTGAGGCAAACCTAGGTTTCTATCCCGTTTCCTTTTTGCTGTTAGTGCTAGGGCAGGCTCATTAAAGAAATGTACCCCGGTATATCACATTCGCTTGGGCTCGCCCTCCCATTGCACTTCATTTACACTTCATTTTGGGCTCCCCCTGAGCTCAGGGTCCCGTACGATTGTCCCCCCATTTTCTCCCCCTCTTGTCAGACCTGGATGCAGCCTGGCTGCTTTGAACTGGCAGAAAGTGGCCACCGAGCCCACATAACTAGCCACGGGAGTACCTCCCCAGTGTATGGGGTATTTCCAGTGACTGGAGAGCAGTACTGTAGCTTCTATCTGCTGCTGGAGTATGGGAGGACATGGCTAGGGGATACATGGGGTCACTGGGGCTTCCCTCAGCCCTGCTGATCCATGGCTTCCATATTGGCTGCTTGAAGTCCTTGGCTGCGAGCACAACTTAAGCCAGAAGTTCAGGCACTGGCTTAACCCGCATGGGCTTAAGTGGGACCTAAATTGTTCAGGCAGTACGGCGATGGGCAGCCGAATAAAGCTCTACGGTAGTTATGTGGTGGATAGGCCTTGGGCTGGCCTTTTGCACAGGGGTGACTCTTCCCCGGGAACGGGGAATTCACTTCTAAACTGCACAAATGCGTTCCCACCAATATTTGCTCTAGTTTACCCATTAGGGCCCAATCCTGTATGGTCTTGGGCTCCTTGAACTCCCATCAGAGCATCATGGCCATCCCCAGCAGCTGTCGTTTCTAAAGTGCTTTGGTGTGAGGTGTTCTCTAACCATAGGCTTCTGTGCAGTGACTGGGGGAAAAGGCAGGAACAAGCATTGGGTGGGCATCTTATCACGCCTGTGGCCAATACGCCAGGAAATAGAGCAACTTGTTCCCCCATCCAAAGCCTGTCACTCTGACATGATACACACGAGCCTCTGCGCCCACTCGGCTGGGATCCATCAAGGCTGGAGGGACTCGCGGCACCAAAGAGCGGCTGAAGGGAGTTCAGCGATTGTGTAAACAGGCACTTTGGAGTTCACCTCGAGCTGGGATGACTGTAATTCGTTAGAGGTGTCAGCCCCCTCTGCTTGGCAACTGTACCTCCTCTGGCTCTGGACACAAAAACAAACAGCAGAAGCAGTGTGTGCAAGGCAGGGAGAAGGGGGTCTCCCACCCCCAGCATTTGTACAGAGTTCTGGCCCCTGGCTGCAGCTGCATGGCATGCCGGGCTCCGGCGGTGGCTCTTTGCTGTGGCCTTTGAGCTGTTGCGTGACTTGCAGCTCTCCGGCTAGAGCTATTGAGGGTCCGTGGCTGCTTTTGGGGATCCATTGCCTTTTGTTAGCCGCTCGGGATGGAGCCGGTGCTCTGCAGGCTGGCGCTGCCAAGCCCTTGTGTAACAGGAAGGCTGCGGAGTGTTTCCCAGATGGAACAGCCTGTTCTCATTCCTCCCCTGGGAAGATCTGCTGTAATACTTAACTACACTTAAAAGGGCACTAAAATCTCTTACTACTGTTGGAGGGAACCTCGCAGCAGTATATAAACTGTCAGAGGTGTCCAGTGAGCGGTTCAGGCCCTGGCTTACAGGGCTGTAAACACAGACGGGAGAAGGACGGCTTAGGGTACAGGAAGAGCAGAAACATGAACAACAAAAAATGCTGATATTTGGAACAAACCTGTCCTGACAGATGGGCTCAGCTGTGACGTAGTCTCCCATGTAGCCAGTGGAAGCCCCATTGCTTGACTCCTTTTAAGTTAGACTGGACAATAGGGAACAGGCCTTCCCTAGCACAGATGAGCTAGAGGCGCACTTGTCCATCTCTAGCTGATATGGTTCTACAGGCCATATTCTGATCTCATGTACACCCGCCAAAATCTACTGAAATCCATGGGACAGATTCTTAACCCTGCCACCACTCCAGCCATGCAAAGCCAGCCAGAGATTCCCCAGTGCCCAAGGCATGGGCAAGCAGCAGCCCAGCAGTACCCAGCCGGCATAAAGGCCTTTTGTGAGGACAGCCAGAGCAGGTTATGGCATTTGCAGGGCTGCTCTCAGCTATGTCTGGCAGCAGGCCTGTGTAGAACTGGCTCCAGGATGAATATGCTCTGGAGAACACAGATCTCCCCCCAGAGGCGCTACATCGAGAACCATCGATTTGTAAATCACTCCCAATAATTACACCAGTTATTCCTGGGAAGCCAGGATGGATCAATGAACACATTTTGACTACTGCTGATCAGAAGGGTGGGGTGATGAAAAAAGTCTTTTTTTTTTTTTTTTTGATAGAAATTGAAATTTTTTGAAAAAGTGTCCATTTTAACAAAATTTTGTTTTAGGAAACTTAAATGAAGCAAGGCATTTTGGTAACATGGAGCTGCCCCACTTTGACATTTTCGGAATGGCTTTTCAACATGAAATTCGTTGGTTTTTATATTTAAAAACATTTTAAAGATTGAATTGCAAGGAAACATTTTGATCAACCCAAACAAAATTTCTTCCGAATTTCGTTTCTCAGGAAATTTCCACATTTTTGGTTTTGGTCTGTTTTGGAACAGGAAAAAAAAATTGAAAACGTGGAATTTACATCAGTATAGAAAATCCTGTTCCTGGCAAACTCTAGTTTTGACTACGGCACACAGTAAAGTGCTGAGAAGATCAACACAGTTGGGCCTGCATGGTGCCAGGAACTGCTCACTTACAGAATCCGGGCCTAAGCTGAAACAGTTTGAATTGAAATACTAGGGAAGAATATAAAACATTTGACTTATGGGACGGGTACTTTCTTATATTGTGTGACTGTGTTGGGCCAATGGCTAGCAGATGAGAGTGGACTCAGGAAGCATGAGCTCTATTCGTGCTTCTACTAGTAATATGTGACCTTGAGTAAGTCACTTCTCTTCTGTATTCCTCAGTTTCCCCATGTGTAAAATAAGGTGATGTCTTACCTCCTTTGTAAAGCGCGTTGAGGTCTACAGATGAAATGTGCTACATAAGAGTAAGGCACTACTAACTTCCAACTTGTAAAAACAATCCTTTAAGGAACATTGAATATTTTTAGTAGCTTTCCAAGATGATTATGAAAGCTGATTCATAAAATGCATTCACTTACACGATTTTGCTGATGCAAAGTCAGTAGCAATAAGGTTGAATTTTTGGTGGCTTTTTGTTTTCCAAAGCATGCCCTATCATCAAAATAACTATGCACAACATTGCTTTAAAAAGACTTTTTTAATTTATGCAACCAGTTTGAAAATAAACACTGGAATGGCAGGAGGAAAATTAAATAAACTGATTCCTGAGATATAAATCACAGACTCTCTCAGGGAGGCAGGATTAGTACCTCATCCCACAGTTCTGAAAGCACACAGCTGTGTCATTTGAGCTAAAGGACAACTTATCACCAGCAAGATTTCTGCCACCATTTACCTAGCTATACAAGTCTGGGCCCTGGGGTGTGGTAAAAAACATGCCCCAACTGACATGGCTGTGCTGGCAAAAACCCCTGTGTAGATGCAGCTATACCAGCAAAAGAGATCTCTTTTCAGGATAGCTTATGTTGTTCAAGGATGTGGTTTCACTATACCACCACAAGAAGTCCTTATTCTGGTAGAAGCTACATATTCAGTAAGGGGCTCTGCCAGTATGGACAAAGCCTTTCTAGTCTAGACTAGCCCTTAGATTGTAAATTATCTGGGGCAGAGATCACCTTTCTGTTCTGTGTTTACAGCACCTAGTCAATGCAGTCTGGGTCTGAGACTGCGGCTCTTAGGCGTTACCATAATACAAATCACAAATAATGATAATAAAATATGTCTTTTCTGTGTCCATATTGGAGGAAGCCATTATTGCCAATATCACATGTTAAAAAATCATGATTTTAAAAAAAAAAACACCAACATTTTGGGTACTTACTTCTTGGCTTCTGGTTTCTGAGCCTTTACCCTACACTTGGATCACATTCCCAGCTTTTCTCCCCCACCGTGAGAGTTAGAAACTTTAATGTATTTCAATGAAAGCAGAGCTTCTCATAACTCCAGGAGCTGGAGCTTTAAGAAACACCAAATATCTGGAGACTTGGGATTCAAACGGCAAGAGCTGGCACTACAACAAAGGCTGAGGCGGCAGAAATCTTGTCAGAAAAGCAGGATTGGAGAGAGTTTGACAATTCAGGAGGTCCGAGAACTCACAAGAGCTCCTACGTGATTCCCCAGCTGGGGCTGCAGTCTCCCTCTGCTTGCAAGATTTCAACATCTTTAACATTTTATAGACTTCAAGAGGCCAGGAGGGACCATTAGATTATCTGCTCTGCCCTCCTGTGTAGCACAGACAATTGAATTTCACCCAGTTATTCCTGCGCTGAGCTCAATAACTTGTGTTTGACTTCAGCATGTCTTCATGAAAGGCATCCTGTCTTGATTTGAAGATGTCAAGAGAAAGAAATTCCTCTTTCTCTATCCCTGCTTGTTCGTTCCTGTGGCTAATTACCCTTAGTGGATATATGCCATAGGGGCGCATCTTTCGGAGACAAGGTTCTGGCCCAAAAGTTCATCAACTAAGGTTCTGATCCTGCAAACACTTACACCTGCTGAACTTTACACATACAAGCAGTGCCACTGACAAGGGCGATTCTCCCTTCCCTTTTGTGAAGGCTGGAGTCTGAGTCACATCTGCCCCAATAAATCAGCACTAGTTAAGATGCAGGATCAAACACCTGATAAGAGTGGGGCAGCAAGGGGAACTCTGTGGGGAATCTGCTGTGTCCACAGGATTAGAATTAATGACATTCAACATGGTTTGATGGAAACTAGATCTTGTCAAACCAGCCTGACTTCTTTCTTTGAGATGACAAGCTTGGCTGATAAAGGTAATTGCATAGATGCAATTGTTAGACTTTTGTAAGGTGTTTAACTTCGTGTTGCAGGACATTAGAACATAAGAACGGCCATACTGGGTCAGACCAAAGGTCCGTCTAGCCCAGGATCCTGTCTTCCAACAGTGGCCAATGCCAGGTGCTTCAGAGGAAATGAGCAGAAGAGGGAATCATGAAGTGATCCATCCCATTTCTAATTTAAAAAAATAGCCCTAGACAATATCAATGAAGCACATGTTAAATGAAGTGAGAACTGGCTAATCACAAGAAGTCATTGTCAGTGGAGAATTGTATTTGAATGGGGGTATTTCTGGTGGGGCTGCACAGGAGTCTGCAGAAGGCCCAACACTATTACCGTTTTCATCAATGATCTGGAAGGAAATATCAAATCACTGTTCATTAAAAGTTTCAGCTGACACCCAGGTTGGTGAAGTGGTAAATAATGATGAGTATGGGGCACTCATACGGAGTGATCTGGATTGCTTGGGAAGTTGGGCCCACTCAAACAAAATGTGGGTTAATACAGCCAAATGCTACATCGGATACCCCGGAACAAAGAATGCAGCCACCCCTGCAGAATGGGGGGCGGTAACCTGGGGAGCAGTGACTCCAAACAGCATTTAGGGGTCACAGAGGACAAAGAGCTCAACATGAGCTCCCAGTGCAGTTCTGTGGCATGAAGGGTTAATGCGATCCTTGGACGTGAACACGGGAGCGGGAGCAAGGAGGTGATTTTTACCTCTGCGTGCGGCACTGGTGAGAAAAATAACGGGATATTGTGAACAGCGCTGGTCTCCAGCTTTTCAACATCCTTCAAATGCAGCCAAGGGGCAGAAAATAGCCACAGAAATGAGTTGAGGGCTGGATGAAATGCCTTAGTGTGAGAGACTTAAAGAGGTGAATCGGTTTAGTTTCTCAAAAGAAGACCGAGAGGTACCTGATTGCAGTGTATACGGATCTTCCCATGGAGAAAACACTGGCTCCTTAGGGGCTCTTTGACTTAGTGGAGAAAGGCAGCACAAGAACCGATGACTGGCAGCTAAAACCAGACTCATTCCTATTAGAGATAAGGCCAGTGGGAGTGGGTAGCCAGTGGGACCAACAATCATAGGAAGTATTGGATTTTCCCGCTCTTATAGCTTCAGATCTGGACTGGACGATGCCTTTCTGGAAGCGCTGGTGATGCTTTAGCCGAACGCAGGGTCTTGAGCTCAACGTGGCTATAACTCACTGGCTCAAATGTCATGGCCTGTGATGTTCAGGAAGTCAGACTAGATCCCTTCTGGCCTTACATTCTGTTAATCTAATACAACAGTTCCTAGGGGCTTATCCTTTGTGGTAATGCAACAATCTAATCTAATCCCATCTACTAGACTGATGAGCTCACTACTGCAGTATCTGCATGCCACGTTTCTCAACAAATGAAATACCGCCCTGCTCCATCATCTGGTGTGTGCGCACGCAGGGGAGCGTGCATGTGATATACTAGCTCCTAAGCCACTGACTGGAATGTGTAAACAAGTCTCGGCCCCCAGCTCTGTATTTGCTAATAAACCATCTGGCATTGCTTATTTTAATTGCGCTCTGCTCCTATTTGGGGGCTCCCAAATGAGACGATGCCCTACATTCTTTTGCACAGCATTTGGCCGGGGATAATTGTTCCCTTCAAATGGCACGCCAGGGCCTTTGATTCCATTCCAGGCCGGGCAGGTGCTTTCAATATTCGTCATGTAAAGCCTCTCTGATAGGGAAAGTGTTTGCAAGATGCATGTCGGTGGGGCGGGGGGCGAGATCCAAACCTTCCCCCAGAGCTGACACTGAGTCCTTCCTGCTGCTGCCAAGGCGCATGGCCTGTCCTCTGGTGAGAGAAAGGAGCAGTCGCTCTGACACACCTACCCCCCTGACAGCGCCTTGGCTGCCCGGGGCATGAGGGGGGCCTGTGTCCTTGCCAAGGTGATGCCAAGCTGGTTCTGTTTTGAGAGGCTCTGATCTCGGCCTGCATCCTCCTCCCGCTCTCTCTCATTCACGGGGCTTGTCTGCTCAGTTAGCTGGTCTCTTGCCATGTCGAAGTGTCAGCAATGACCTGTCCATAACGCTGCCTCGGAGCCGTTCCCGGCTCTGTCATGTGTTGACAGGCTGTGCCAATGCAATGCGCTCCTCTCTCTCTTTCCTGTCTGTTTCGCTCCCCTGTGCCTGCACCTCTCCTTTCTCTCAAACTCCTCCTGGCTTTTAGAGTTGCTGTTGGGTTTTCCTTTCTTACCCTTCTTTGATCTGTTTCTCCTTCTTTCCTCTCTCCCTCTCCTGTCCCCCACACCCACCTCATTCTTACTGTACCTGTTGGTAACAAATTGCTGCCCTGAACCCAGCCAGAAGGATCCTACTTTGGTTTCTAGCACCTGGGAAGATAAGACAGAGGTGGCTGCCTCTGGGAGTGACCACAGGCTCCTGCCTTTTCTTTGTTCAAGGGGTGGATGTGAACAGATGTCCTGGGCTGTTTGCCCAGTACCGGCAGTGCTAGCAGGTCTGAGTTCCACCTTTCAGCTCCAGCCATGCGGCTTCCTGTGTCTTCTTGTGTCCCCTGCAAACCCTTCAGCAAGCAAATATTGGCTTGGACCCTTGATTGCTCCTGATACTTACAGAAGCAAAGTGTGCCAGTAAAGGGACTGGGATTAGGGAATCTAGGTCCCACTCTTTACTGAGCCACTGACCTGCTGGGTGCCCATGGGCAAGTCTGGGCCTTCCCTGCTCTTGGCCTCAGTTTCCCCTCCCACACTTCCATAGAATCAGAGGACTGGACGGGACCTCGCGAGGTCATCTAGTCCAGTTCCCTGCACTTATGGCAGGACTAAGTATTATCTAGACCATCCCTGACAGGTGTTTGTCCAACCTGCTCTTAAAATGTCCAATGATGGAGATTCCACAACCTCCCGAGGCAACTTACTCCAGTGCTTAACCACCCTGACAGGAAGTTTTTCCTAAGGTCCAACCTAAACCTCCATTACTGCAATTTAAGCCCATTGTGTCTTGTCCTATCCTCAGAGGTTAAGAAGAACAATTTTTCTCCCTCCTCCTTGTAACAACCTTTTATGTACTTGAAAATTCTTATCATGTCCCCTCTTAGACTAAACAAACCCAGTTTTTTCACTCATCCCTCATAGGTCACGTTTTCTAGACCTTTAATCATTTTTGTTGCTCTTCTCTAGACTGTCTCAATTTGTCCACATCTTTCCTGAAATGTGGTCCCAGAACTGGACACAATACTCCAGCTGAGGCCTAATCAGGGTGGAGTAGAGCGGAATAATTACTTCTCGTGTCTTGCTTACAACACTCCTGCTAATACATCCCAGAATAATGTTTGCTTTTTTTTTTTTTTTTTGCAACAGCATTGACTCATATTTAGTTTGTGGTCCACTATGACTCCCAGATCCCTTTCCGCAGCACTCCTTCCTAGGCAGTCATTTCCCATTTTGTACGTGTGCAACTGATTGTTCCTCCCTAAGTGGAGTACGTTGCATGTGTACTTATTGAATTTCATCCTATTTACTTCAGACCATTTCCCCAGTTTGTCCAGATCATTTTGAATTTTAATCCCTTCCTCCAAAGCACTTGCAACCCCTCCCAGCTTGGTATTGTCCGCAAACTTTGTAAGTGTACTCTCTATGCCATTATCTAAATCATTGCTGAAGATATTGAACAGAACCAGACCCAGAACTGATCCCTGTAGGACCCCACTGGTTATGCCCTTCCAGCATGACTGTGAACCACTGATAACTACAACCAGTTTTTCACCCACCTTATAGTTGCTCCATCTAGGTTGTGTTTCCCGTGTTTGTTTGAGAAGGTCATGCGAGACAGTATCAAAAGCTTTACTAAAATCAAGCTATACGTCTACCACTTCCCCCCCATCCACAAGGCTTGTTACCCTGGCAAGAAAGCTATCCGGTTGGTTTGATTTTGTCTGTCTTGTGTATTTAAACTGTAGAATCTGCAGGACAGGGATTGTCTCTTAATGCGTGTGTTCATGCCTACCACAGTGGAGCCCCGAGCTCAGCTGAGGTGTAATAAGGAAGTCGTACAAACCTTTTCCTCCAGTACTATGTGTTCTTCAGGGCACCAGGCCCACCAAAGCAAAGCCATCCTTTGGCATGCTGCATAGGGAGAGAATGGCTTGAAGGACGTAGGTTTGGCAAGTCTTCGATTGCTGGTGCAGCTGAGTGCAGAGAATGCACTGCCTGGTGTTTATTATAGAGTGGGCAATTAAGGTACGTCTACATTGCAGCTGGAGGTGTCTGCCCGAGCTGGGAGTTATGTACCCGCACTAGCCCTGATCGAGCTAGTATGCTAAAAATAGCACTATAGCCACAGTGACATGGATGGTGGCAGAGGCCAGCCATCCGAGCATAAACCTCATGTCTCAGCCCACATTCCCCTTGGGAAGGTAGCCTGACCTGCTGCGGCTCTGCTGCTATTTTTAGGGCACAAGCTCAGTTGGGTCGCAGTGTAGACGTCCCCTCCATTGGTGCTTCACTAATGTCTGCAAAACATCCGGAAGTAAAAGAACGGTGAGAGGGCCAAATGCTGGGGATGCACTGCCAGGCTCTGGGGCCCATGAGGAGTGGGATTTGGGAGCTCCTTGCACCACTGTTCCTTGCACCCTCCAACTCCATCCTTCGTCCATCAGAAGCCCAGGGCCCTGGTTTACTTTGGTGCAGTCAGATGAGAACAAGCTTATACGGTACGAGTGTCCACACTTCCCAGCCTGGACCATAGTCCTGTCCTGGCATGCACTGAGCTCAGTGCAAAACCCAGTGTGGATTTTCGGGTGGGTCTTTATTCTGACTATTCCACAATCCAGATAGGATGCCCCCAGGACTTCCTGGTTCTACCTGCTCTTCTGTGGAATTGAGACAGGGAGAAGCAGTGCCCCTTCCAGAGCTATGACTACTCCAGTTGTCCACCTCCTAGCAGCTCCAAATGCTGCAGCAGTCCTCTAGCTGGATGGCTCCGGTGCTGCTAGCTGCAGAGTTGGAAGCTGTTGTGTTTTGGGATCATTCCTATGCAAAATACTGGTGCTTTTTAAAATAGGGTTTGTATGACAGACCCGATCCTTGAGTAGATTCTTGTAGAAAGACAAGTTCTCTCTGGGATTCTATTTTCTACTGCTATTTACCTCCCCTAATCTCTCTCACATGCACACTGTGCTTCTTGTGCATGGTCCACGACACCTTCTAAAGCCAAGATACCCAGAGCACGTAGGCTCAGTCTCTGCTACACCCCCTGGCATGGTCCCTCCTTTATCACTTGGCTTTGGGATTAGCAGCCACCTTCATCTCTTTACTTTCCCAGAGCCTGCTGATAAATTCTGTCTCAAAACTCCAGCCCTGACTGACTCATTATCAGGCAGCCGGGTAGAGAGAGTGGTCCTCCACGATTAATGCTTATCAGGCCTTTAAATGGTTCTTTCTTTACAGTGACAGCGGCGCCTTGTTCAACAAAAATAAATAAATACATAAGTAATGTGACCCCCCCCCCCCAATGTCTATGAAAGGAAATGGAAAAGCTCAGGGCTGGATGGAGCTTTGGTAGAAGTGTAGCACCTGGGCGTTGTAGGCACTATAATGGTAGCAGCATCTTCATTCTCCTTCGCAAAGCTGCTTGCTGAGCATGGCTGAATTTGCTAAGAGTGAGCACAGACAGGAAAGGTCAGCATGGGCCGGAACTCGGTGATGAGCCCCGGTGATAAAACCATGTCTCTCTCCCTCAAGGAACCGGCTTCTGCTCTTAGATCCTTTGGTGTGAGTCTGTTACCGCAGTGTAAGGGGCAGAGTGACTTAGTGGCTAGGTCTCCAAACTGGGATTTAGGAGACCCAGTTCCTAATCCTGGCTCTGACCTGTCTAGTGTCCTTGGGCAAGTCCCTCTTTGTGCCTCAGTTTCCCCCCATTGTGCTAAGCGCTGCACCAACAGGAAGACGGTCCCTGATATCTTACAATCTAAGTCTAAGACAAGAGGCAACAGTCCCCTGATGGACGAGGAAGTAGAACCTGATCCCAGTCCAGGGTCTGGCCCACTCTGCTTCTGTAGTATGAGGCACAATCAAAGACAGACCAGTTCTCCTGCAATTCCCTGGGAAAGAATCAAAGAGCAGCTCATTTTATTGCAGCACAACGAGTCCTGGGATGTGCCCCCAGCAGTCCAACTGCCACACACGGTGAAGCACAGCGCCTGTAAGGACACAACCTGGGTTGGGCGTTGCACTGTGGCTGCTCACACCCAGGCTAGGCTACCCCGGGGCTGATCCCCTGTGTTAACGCTGCAGTGAAGTCCTCCCCCTCTAGGCAAATTCTGCTAGACTCTGCTTCTGCTGCACTGTGGGTGAAGCGAAGAGTTTTCAGTGTGCCCGGGTTGTGCCGATGCAGCAGTTCGCTCTTCTCTCCATCAGTGGGCAGTTCCCTGGCTGAGAATCCTGCCTTTAAGTGTCCTCACCCCTTTGAGATGGGCCTTAGCTTGTTACAGCTCGGTCAAGCCAATTCCCCAGAGGAGTTTGCCAGACTAACAGCAAGGATCTAGCTGCACAGTGGGTTAGTGGGGAAAAGAGAGAGAAGGTGACATTGGATAGGTTCACGGGCTGAAGGCAAACCCACAAATCCTGCACCCTTATACAGGCACCTAGGCCACATGACCTAGTGGGACTCTTGAGTCTGTAATGGAGGGAAGAGCGTGGACCTAGATTTCCCCTTTTCTAGAACCCAGCTGTCTCTCAAGAGGAGTTTAACTCGTCTTGGCCACTTCCCCTTTTCCTCTGAGTTGTTTTTATAGTCAGTGACCTTTTAACCCTCTCCTCATCTTTATGGGGATGATAAAAGTGTTAGGACATCCCTCCCTCTGCCATCTCAGGCGCAAAGTGACAGGGGACAGGCTGTCTGTACAGAGGAGACAGAGCAACCATTGGAATGGTCCTTTGCCCCTAAGCTCTGGGTCCTCTTTCTTTCCCTCTTCTTACCAGGTGGGGGCAGTATTGTCAAGAAGGGATTAATTGAGGGAGGCTAGCCAGGGCAGGAGACTGGGAATTTGACTGACTGGGAAAGTCTCTGAAAGCTTAAAAGCAGACAGGGTCCCAAGCCCTTTGTGAACATGGGAGGAGGGCGTCAGTCTCCGTTTTTTAGCAGTATGTGCTCTTAGGGTTGGGTGGGCCTGAATGGTGCCTGTATCTCCCAGGGCAAGTGCCCCTCTGCAGTCTGTGTGTCCTGTAGCTGGGAGCGGAGCCCTGTGTAGGCTGGATGGCATGTGCCCTAGGGTCTCAAGTGATCGGAGATTTGGAGGCCAGCATCTAGCTCCCTGGCTCTTTTGTATGTCCCGCCTGCTTGGGAGACAACTAAAGGATCTGCTGTGTGTTGGGGGGCGACGGGGGACTGGGGAGGAACATGGATAACGATAACCTGAGAGCGATGCACTTGGTGCGTGTGCAGGCTCCGCAACGTTTGATATATTTTTAAAAAATAATGTTGATGGATAATATCAATCTTTGTTTTCAAGCATTTTTAAATGTTTATCTCTTAAAGTTTCGCAGTTGTGCAAGATTATGGAGGTTTAGCATTCCCCCCACCCCTCCATTTTTATCACTTTAAACTTTCTTACTTATGGGAAATTATAGGAGGTCAGCCAATAATCATTTAATGACCGCTGATGTTGAGATTCAAAGCGTTAAAGCTTCGGAATGGCTAAAACACCCATTCCCAACATCCCATGGCAAAACGCACAAAGCAAATATCCTTAAATCAAACTCAAATACGTTTTCAAGCAGCATTTTTCTTACTCTGCTGATCGGTAAATTTGGATGATTATCAGTGGAAATATTTTTTCCTCTGTCTGTTCATGGGCAGTGCAATCGACATTTACCGCTAAAATCGAATCCTTCCAAGGCGTTTTATGTGCTATCTGTGCTCTTTGCCACCAGAACGTGTCTCCCCAGCTAACCGGCTTGCTGTTTATTTCCCAGATGCTTTGTTCTTTCTGGAAATCTTGAAGGGGAAAGAAGAATGTGCGTCACTGGCTACGCAGAAGGAAAAGGAGCAGGGGGTGATCAGATGGATGCGAGTCTGTGCCCCCTGCTCACCATACTCCCAGTGTTCGGTGTTATCATCCCATGCAAGGAGCACTGCTGCCCTGGCTGGGCAGATAGAACGGACTAGGCTGCTTGTGTATTTCTTCTATCTGTAAGTGCACTGATTGTGAAACAGTTCAGGGGCATCTCTCCTCTCCCTCCCCCAACCTTGTGGGCCGAGATTCCTCCCCTGGAGTCTTGATTGGCCGCAGACTGGGCTGCGTGGGTGGGTTGGTAACCCCACCCCTGTTTATTAATATGGATGAGGTTTTGCCAAGTCCTGGCTGTCACCGAGTTCCCACCTTTGATCATGAGGCGGCATTCCTGTCTCCCACATGTTAGGCTGATCAAAGGCAGCTGCTGCGCGGACCCTCCCCAAGCCCCTTTACACACACAGCACCCAGAGAAGGAAGCTGAGGGTAGAAGAGGGTTGGGAAGAGGGACTGGGGGGCGCTGTTGGGTGGCTTCCCTTCTCCTGATCCACCTCGCACACACAAATGGAGGGTCCCAACCACAGCCACTAGGGTGACCAGTTCTAGTGAAAGAGGCTGGCTTTGCAACCTTAGGAACCGAAAGCTAGGGAATGGAGGCAGGGTGGTCCAGGGGCTCGTCTGCTAGCCTGCAGATTAGGGGACACAGGTTCAATTCCCTGCTCTGTCACAGACTGCAAGTGGGAGCTTGGGAAAATCAATTAGCCTCTCTCTGTCTCACTTACCTGTCTGTAAAATGGGGTGCCCTGCCTCACAGTCTGGAGCATCAGTATGGTGAAGATTGTGAGGTGCTTGGGTACTATGAATATAAGTATCTTGTGCAGGGCAAACATCCCACCAATGTGCCTCCCTCTGTCTTGGAAGAACCATCCAGAGGGAGAGGTCAGTCTTATCCATGTTTTACCTTCCTGCTCCGATGTCTGAGCAGCCAATCGCCACATTCATTCAGTCCCTGCTGTCCCTGGTGACATTAGATAGGTAGACAGATCTGTCCACTAGGCATGAAGTGAGACTCATCAGCTCATTTCCCAGAGCCTGGTGAACAGTCATCAGATAATAATGATTTCTGGATCCTTAGGAACATAGGAATTGCCAGAATGGATCAGAGCACCTAGACCTCGCTGCCACTAGCAAGGCTAGAAGCATCAGAGAAAGGTGCAAGGGCCCCCACTCCCCTGCCCAGCAGACAATGATGGAGTAACCTGCCTCCAGGGAAAGTTTCTTCTTAACCCCTGTTAGTTACAGTCTGGGTTATGCCCATCATAATTATTAGTACTAAGAGTATTGCAGAAGCACAGGTGGGTTTGTGTCCTTTCCAAAACTCTTGTTCATTTCTTTAATCCATACCACACTAACTCTGTCATTTTTCTTATTATCCATATCAATGTCCAGTCCCTTTCTGAATCCCTTTAAGCTTTTGCTCTCAATCATAACTTGTGGCAATGAGTTCCACAGGCTAATTCAAATAAGTGACCTAGTTGGGGGCGGGGGAACTCCACATCCCAACTCACCTATTTACTGTTGTTATTGATTATGGGATTATCACACTATTATGATAGCACCCCATGGCTCCAGTTAGAAAGGGGACCCCGATTGTACTAGGCACTATACAAACAGACAGAGAGAGAATCTTGGCCCCAAAGAGTTTACATCTGGAAGACACACAACCCAGCACAGGGAGGGGATGGGGATCCGACACACAAGAATTTCTATTTGCTGCCCTTTCCCAGAATACTCTTCCCGAGAGGAGTGTGTTTGTATCAAACAGGAACACACTCGCACTCTTCCAGCAGAGACCAGCACGGGCGGCATTACTGCCCTCTGTAACCTTGCAGCAGTTCATCCTCCCAGCCGCCAGCGCAGCAGAGTTATTCTGTGTGGCTGGTTAATCACCTGATCACTGGCACAAGTATTATCTGCTTCCTGATCAGGCTGGGACAGGCGACAGCAGAGGAGGCTGGTCCAAGTCCCAGCAGTCCAAGAGATACACAGTACAGGGGATCCCCTCTTGCCCAGCTTTGCTCTCAGTGCATGGACCAAAGAATGGATGTTCATCAGGGAGCCCTGCTCAAGAAACAAGAGAGGTGATGGAGGCCCTTCAAGAAGGCTCCTAGTTCTTCTGCATCTCTGTTCAGATCCTTGTGCTGGAGTATCCCTCTGCAGGAGGGGCGGGGAGAGGGCAGACCTATAAATCACTGTATTTCAAAGGCTTCCCTGTCACTCCACAGGGCCTGTAATTTTCTTTCCCCACTCCAATGTAACCCCCAGTTGTTTATGAATCGCAGCAGCCCCACGGTGGGAATGATGTTGATCAGTGTCAGCTGCGTGTGCCCCTTCAGGAAGGCATCTCAGAGGAGCGTCGCCAACCCCACACTCCTGTTGCTGCTCACATACAATGCAGGCTTCCTGGCCTTCTTTGCTACCCAGCAGCCAGTTCGCATTAGCCTGCAGCCGCACATGGTGAAAGAAAGGAAACAGCAACGTTTACCAACTCTCTTCCACAGAGTGATACTGACTACTAACGCTTCACAGGGGTAGAGCGTCTGCCAGCTGCGGATCTCAAAGCCCCTTCTAAAACTGGGTAAAAGTTACTGGGGTCAAATCCATCCCTGACGTCAATGGTATTACACCAAGGATGAATTTAGCCCATTATCCTCATTTAACAGAGGGAAACAAGTGCAGGGAGAAGGTAAGGGTCTGATTTTCTTGAGCATCCCCCACTGAAGTCACTGGGAGCTGGGAATGTTTCGTACCTCTAACGAATCAGAGCTGCGAAGGATCAGGCTTTCGAAAGAGCTCACGTTCCATTTAGGCACCAGAGTAAGGGACAGTTTTTCAACAGTGCTTAGGAGGCTGGGTTCTGAGCCTTCAGAAATCTGCCCTAAGGGCACCTCTCCACGGCATGCATCTTTCAGCAGCATATAGACCACGTCCGCATGTGGCCCCCCAGCAGGGGTATAAAAGCAGCATAGACCATGAGGCACGGCTTAGGGGAATAAAGACATGCCTGGAGGATGTGGGTATCTACTCCATGACCCTACTCTCCCAAACAGTGCCTCCCTGTCGGCACTGCTATTTTAGCAGTGTAGCGTTTGCTGCTTCCCCACTGTTAGAGTCTTTCCCTGCCATGGGGAAAGGCTCTGGCTGGGGAAGGCAGTGGGGAAAGGCTGAACCATGCCCTGCTACCAGAGCCTTTCACTGCCATGTGTAGCTATGCCCCACAGTGCGCGCACAGCTCACTTTTCACTGTGGCATGTAGCTACATGTACGCTACATGCCGCCACCAGGGGCGCGTAGTGTAGATGAAAACTAATTGGTTCTCAAACCACTAGACAACACAGCCTCCGAGCATGTTCATGTTAATCAGAGCAGGGCCCGAAAGCAACCGGTTTTGAGTTTTGAATGGTAACAAGCAGTTTAGAAATGCTGTTTGAGAGGAAATGACAACACAGCAGAGACCCTTCTGCTGCCACCACGCCCAGTGAGGGGAGTCAGGCGGGTGTTCTGCGTCTGGTTCTGTGTCTGGGTTATTTGGCTGGGCTTTCATCTCATAAGCTCCGGCCACACTACCACAAGACCACTTGTTTCCTTGTGTGTCTCCATCTTTGTTTTACCTGCTGTCTGTTGTTTTATTTTGTAAGTGGAGCTGTTTGGAAAATGGGAGATGAGGTTTCCACGCAAAATTTCAATTTTGGGGAGAAAAATTCAAAATCCAAGAATTTTAGTCAAAACCCCTAGATTTCAATTTGCAAGTGCTGCCGGGGTGCCTCACAGAAGTTGAATTTTGGGTTCCTCATGCTCCCATTCTCCACTGTAGGCCAGGCTCACTGGTCTCACTCCATCTCCCATGATGCACCGTGGTCCCAGCTCTTGGAGAAGGGAGGCAGTGCATCATGGGAGGCCATGGTGCATACTGGGAGATGTAGTCTGGTCAGACTACCAAAGAGACCAGCGCATAGAGGCAACAGGTACATGAGGCCACCCAGCTGCAATTACCATGAGTCCTGTTCAGGAAGGACAGGCAGGGCAGAAAAGGTGGGGAAGCTGCACTGTATGTAAGGGAGCAGTATGACTGCTCAGAGCTCCAGTATGAAACTGCACAAAAACCTGAGAGTCTCTGGATTAAGTTTAGAAGTGTGAGCAACAAGGGTGATGTCGTGGTGGGAGTCTGCTATAGACCACCGGACCAGGGGGATGAGGTGGACGAGGCTTTCTTCCGGCAACTCACAGAAGTTACTAGATCGCAGGCCCTGGTTCTCATGGGAGACTTCAATCACCCTGATAGCTGCTGGGAGAGCAATACAGCGGTGCACAGACAATCCAGGAAGTTTTTGGAACGTGTAGGGGACAATTTCCTGGTGCAAGTGCTGGAGGAACCAACTAAGGGCAGAGCTTTTCTTGACCTGCTGCTCACAAACCAGGAAGAATTAGTAGGGGAAGCAAAAGTGGATGGGAACCTGGGAGGCAGTGACCATGAAATGGTCGAGTTCAGGATCCTGACACAGGGAAGAAAGGAGAGCAGCAGAATATGGACCCTGGACTTCAGAAAAGCAGACTTTGACTCCCTCAGGGAACTGATGGGCAGGATCCCCTGGGAGAATAACATGAGGGGGAAAGGAGTCCAGGAGAGCTGGCTGTATTTTAAAGAATCCTTATTGAGGTTACAGGGACAAACCATCCCGATGTGTAGAAAGAATAGTAAATATGGCAGGCGACCAGCTTGGCTTCACAGTGAAATCCTTGCTGATCTTAAACACAAAAAAGAAGCTTACAAGAAGTGGAAGATTGGACAAATGACCAGGGAGGAGTATAAAAATATTGCTCAGACACGCAGGAGTGAAATCAGGAAGGCCAAATCACACCTGGAGTTGCAGCTAGCAAGAGATGTAAAGAGTAACAAGAAGGGTTTCTTCAGGTACGTTAGCAACAAGAAGAAAGTCAAAGAAAGTGTGGGCCCCTTACTGAATGAGGGAGGCAACCTAGTGACAGAGGACATGGAAAAAGCTAATGTACTCAATGCTTTTTTTTTTGCCTCTGTCTTCATGAACAAGGTCAGCTCCCAGACTGCTGCACTGGGCAGCACAGCATTGGGAGGAGGTGACCAGCCCTCTGTGGAGAAAGAAGTGGTTTGGGACTATTTAGAAAAGCTGGACGAGCACAAGTCCATGGGCCGGATGCGCTGCACCCGACAGTGCTAAAGGAGTTGGTGGATGTGATCGCAGAGCCATTGGCCATTATCTTTGAAAACTCATGGCGATCGGGGGAAGTCCCGAACGACTGGAAAAAGGCTAATGTAGTGCCCATCTTTAAAAAAGGGAAGGAGGATGATCCGGGGAACTACAGGCCAGTCAGCCTCACCTCAGTCCCCGGAAAAATCATGGAGCAGGTCCTCAAGGAATCAATTCTGAAGCACTTAGAGGAGAGGAAAGTGATCAGGAATAGTCAGCATGGATTCACCAAGGGCAAGTCATGCTTGACTAATCTAATTGCCTTCTATGACTAGATAACTGGCTCTGTGGATGAGGGGAAAGTAGTGGACGTGTTGTTCCGTGACTTTAGCAAAGCTTTTGACACGGTCTCCCACAGTATTCTTGCCAGCAAGTTAAACAGGCTGTATGAATGGACTATAAGGTGGATAGAAAGTTGGCTCGATTGTCGGGCTCAACGGGTAGTGATCAATGGCTCCATGTCTAGTTGGCAGCTGGTATCCAGTGGAGTGCCCCAAGGGTCGGTCCTCGGACCAGTTTTGTTCAATATCTTCATAAATGATCTGGAGGATGGTGTGGATTGCACTCTCAGCAAGTTTGCAGATGACACTAAACTGGGAGAAGAGGTAGATACGCTGGAGGATAGGGATAGGATACAGAGGGACCTAGACAAATGAGAGGATTGGGCCAAAAGAAATCTGATGAGGTTCAACAAGGACAAGTGCAGAGTCCTGCACTTAGGACAGAAGAATCCCATGCACCGCTACAGACTGGGGACCGAATGGCTAGGCAGCAGTTCTGCAGAAAAGGACCTAGGGGTTATAGTGGACGAGAAGCTGGATATGAGTCAACGGTGTGCCGTTGTTGCCAAGAAGGCCAATGGCATTTTGGGTTGTATAAGTAGGGGCATTGCCAGCAGATCGAGGGACGTGATCGTTCCCCTCTATTTGACATTGGTGAGGCCTCATATGGAGTACTGTGTCCAGTTTTGGGCCCCACACTACAAGAAGGATGTGGAAAAATTGGAAAGAGTCCAGCGGAGGGCAACAAAAATGATTAGGGGACTGGAACACATGACTTATGAGGAGAGGCTGAGGGAAGTGGGATTGTTTAGTCTGCGAAAGAGAAGAATGAGGGGGGATTTGATAGCTGCTTTCAACTACCTGAAAGGGGGTTCCAAAGAGGATGGATCTAGACTGTTCTCAGTGGTAGCAGATGACAGAACAAGGAGTAATGGTCTCAAGTTGCAGTGGGGAAGGTTTAGGTTGAATATTAGGAAAAACTTTTTCACTAGGAGGGTGGTGAAACACTGGAATGCGTTACCTAGGGAGGTGGTGGAATCTCCTTCCTTAGAAGTTTTTAAGGTCAGTCTTGACAAAGCCCTGGCTGGGATGATTTAGTTGGGGATTGGTCCTGCTTTGAGCAGGGGGTTGGACTAGATGACCTCCTGAGGTCCCTTCCAACCCTGATATTCTATGATTCTATGATCATTTCCAGACTGAAATATTTTGGTTTTTCAGGTGTTCAGTTTTTCACTGAAAAATTGAAATTTTAGCCAAAAAAAAAAATCACTTAAGCAAAACCCAACTTTCCACCAATAAGCAGTTTTAACAAAAAAATTTCTACCAGCCTTAACTGTAAGCTTTTCAAGGCCAGGACAACCTCCTGTAATGTGTACAGTGTCCAGCAAAGTAGGGGCCTGGCTTCTAGTTACTATTGTAAGAATATGAATAGTTTAACCATGTTCAACGGCAGCAGAATTTAGACCAGCCACCACCCCCTGGCTTTGATCATGACTGTATAACACAATTGTAAAACTCTTGGGGAAAAAATGAAGGGGATGGATCCATGCATAAGACGCTTAGTGAGTGCGATCCTGTCTCCCTCTAGTGGCTTGGCCTAGTAACTGTAACAGCCTGCTACTTAGTCAGACCTGATGGAGTTATTCCTTTAGTTTCGGTGTTAAGGACCTGTGCTCTTGGTGCTGAAGGCCCCAACTTTGATCCTTCCACGGTGTTTGTATGGAGGTAGCCGGGGTTTGTTAAACATGCAGACCTTGTGCATGGCTTCACTAATGCACAAAGTGGGGGTGTTCGCTGAAGTGCTGGAATTCCATTGGCATGCCATCATGTCAGGGGGATATAATGTGGCACTGGGAGGGCAACTCCCCCCCCCACACACACACGCTCTGTGTGCCTAGCATATTAAGCAATGCTGAATCAGTGAACCATCTTCCAGACTAGCTGATTGTCAGGTGCATCTGTGTGAGCAAAGGGTGCCGCTCACTACCAGAAAAGAGAGGCCCAGACAAGAGGCCAACCTGCTGGGAAAAGGCAGAGGAGGAACTAGAATACAGATCCCCAGGCTCACTCTGGCATGGACTCTGGAATATACTCAGCCCCTTGCCTTTGCAGAGAGGAGATTGTCACTGCCACTGAAGCAGCTCTTGCCTGTGAACGTACACTAATGCTAGGGAGATGAATTAACCACAGCGAGGGGGCATCACATACAGATCCCACACAGCCATTGGCCCCCAGAAATACAGGGCTCTCCTCAATGAGCTAGGAAGGAGCTTCATTAACTCATCCGCTAAGGGGAAGAAGTGCTGTCCACTCCAGCAGGCTTGACATGGGGCTGTGATGTATGTGCAAATGCAAGTGAATTCATTAAAGCTTCATCCTGTCTGGAAGAAACCAGCTCTGGTCACTTGGGGAGGGAAATTGACTTGTTCTTGATCTGCTCCCAACACCTTGTCAAATGGTCTCCTGGTTGTGGGTCCTTGGGGGACAGAGAGGGATGACAGTTAAGCTCTAGTATTAACTCCCTACTGATGCAGCTAACATGTCTCCAGCTCCTGCAGCAAGTGGTACTGATCCACTTACTGCTTCTGCATCTCTACTCCTGGCATGAAGCTGCTCTTAGGGTGCCTCTCAGAGCTCTGGCCATCTACTTGTTGCCAGGGAAAGGAGTGTCATGAGACTGCCTGGCAAGAACAGCAGGGGCACTCACAGGAGCTTCCCTTGGGGTCTTACCTTCCCTGTTCACCTTCACCAGCGTCCAGCTCCAGACAAGTTGCTCCTGATCAGACAAGCATGAAGGTTCCCCCAGGGCTGCGTCTGTCCTTCCAGTCGTGGACTAGCAGTTACAAGCCTGGAAAACCCTGCCTCTCTGATGAGTAAAGTTCTACAAGTCGTCTCAGTGCCAGAGTTGCAGCCAGTGTCTCTCCTACCTCCAGGATCACAGCTTCTGCAGGAGTCTGACCTTCGCCATTCAGGCTCCCCAACCTTGCCAGATGGGCTGGGATTCATGGCCTCTGATGGGATCTACCAGCTGGTTACAGGATTCCACCTCCTAGCTGCTATGTACTAAGATTCAAAAAGCGCATAGAAGAGTCTTTCCACGGATGTCAATGGGCTTTGAATCAGGCCGTAACTTCCCTATATGTCCCTACCTAGTTGTACATAGGAGCTGCAGTATTTGCCTGTCTTATTAAAGGGTCGACCTTTCTTTTGCCCTGATTCCTGCTGGCTAAACTTCAAGGACCAAATCAAAAAGCATACGTCCTTTTTCCTCCGGGCGTGTTAGCCACCTGGGGGAGAATCGCAGCCCCTCCATCCCCCTGCTGCGCAATGGCCCCAAGACTCTCAGGCTCCCGTATCCGAAGGTGGTTTGGAAAGTTCAGCCGCTTGGCTGCAGGCAGCCCATAATACTATTTAACTGCAAGGTGACCCCTGCTCTTTTGCATGGTGCCATTCCCCGTCCAGCTCCTCCGATGAGCAGGTCACCTAATGCTTTGTGACAGTTCGAGTTGAACGTACAGAAGGACCATCTTGTTAATAGCCCTCTTTCCCCCCTCTCCTGTTGGAAGCACAATTCAGTGTCACCATTTCCCCCCCCCCCCAGCCCCCGGCTTCTTGATGGCCTTGATGGAGAGAGGTCCAGGGAATCAAGAAGGCAGGAGAATGACAGCCAGAGCTATGGCTGCCCAGTCCATTAGGGGCCCTGAGTGTTCTGATCTGATGGCCACCATCACGGAGATGATGGGGGGAAGCAGGAGAGCAAAGACCCAGCTGCTTGTGCACTTTCTGGGAATCCCAAGGGTCCTCGATGGAGCCTATTTAAAGGACTGGAAGGGAACAGACCCACTAAAAGACACACAACTCTACAGTAAATGCCTGCTTCAAAAAACAATCTGTTTAACCCCTTCCTGGATGCTAGGTTTGATCCCAAGAGCAGAGTTCATTCCACTTCCGTTCGCGGGATGGTGGGTGCCTGGCCTAACCATGGTGCACCTGGCACACTTCCAGGATCTACCTGAGCATGTCCTGCAACAAGGAAAGGGTTAAAGAACAACCTTTCTGGGTGACAGAGGGCACAGACTTCCAAGTGCTTGATATCCACGCTTGGAGCATTCAGCTCCTCGCTTCTCTTGAAAATCTGCTCATTTCTTTAGAGAGCTGAGCCCTTTTGATAATCTTCAACCGCCCCCACCCCCCCAAGGACATCTGTGGGGTGATCCTTCGGAGAGGTGAGTTCTCATCCCAGCTCTGCCACTGGCCTGCTGTAGGCTCTCAAGCAACTCACTGCCCCTTGCAGTGCCTCAGTTTCCCCAGCTGTAAAATGGGGGTCGTGCTCCTCACCCGCCTTTGCCAAGAGCTCTGAGAAGCAAAGAGCTTGGCAGGGCATGGTATCAGCATGTGCCCTGCCGTCGCTGGGCTGGGCGGCTCTTTGTTGGCTTGTGATACATTACAGAACCTCCTGCTGACAAGTTAACTCCCTGAGAGACTTTGGGGCCTTGTGCTGGCTGCGCAGTGTTGGGGAGGCTGGCGTTCACTGGCCCGACAGAGGAGGCAAGGCTGATTCACGGTCAGCCTCATGGCAGCCAGGTGAAAACCTGCTCCCTGAAGGCCAGATCCATTCCTGCATGGGTGCAGAGGCAGCTTGTGCTTTCCCAGTTCAGGAGCAGCTGGGGCTTGGTTCAGTCCCCTCTGCAGGCTGCCCCTCATTAGCCCCCCCACCATTTCAATGCCCATTGGCTTCAGTGGAGCATCCCTGATTTAACCCCTTGTGGATTTGGTTGCCTCAGCTTTTTCAGCCAAAACCATGTCCTTTTGGGGATGCTACAGGGGGAAAAACCCACCAGGTTTGCCTTCTCCTGCCCCCAATATGCTCCTCCCCTCTCTGGGCTGCCCTGGAATGTGCCATGTGCTGTAAGGGAGGGGTCTCCTGCAGAGGCTGTGCCCACTCAGTGCCTGGTGGAGGCCCGTGCTGTGCTGGGGGGATTGCCCAGAAGGGAAGGTATTAGGCCTGCCTGGGATGGGGTGTCCACCCCACACTCACCCTGAAGGGGTTCATGAAGGCCAGATGGGCCAATTAACCTGTTAGGCCACAGGCTCAGTGGAAAGTCCTAATTTGGGGAAGCTCACCTGTGTGGGAACAGATGGGCCTTCTGTAGCAGGACAGGGGGATGAAGGGATGCAGTCTGCTGCCACTCCCTGGGAGAAAGGAGGTGGCCAACCCACAGAGAGGGGGGGCCAGGAAGATAGGAGGGGGCTCAGGGAAAGGCAGTGAGTTCAAGAAGGGAACAGACTTTGGCTGCTGGCGAGAGCGTCCCTGACCTGGAACCGGGAGTAGAGGATGGGACCTGGGGAAGTGGCACCGGTGGGGGCAGTGAACTGGAAGTCTGCCTGGGTTGCTGTGCGAGTGACAGGGACTTTGAAGGACTAAACCCACAAAGGGGGAACGCTGAGCGACCTGGCTGGGGGACTGAGTCAGGAAGAGGCCACAGCAGCTTCTGGAGTGAGAGAGGGGCTGCAGACAGAGGTGGAGGGACAATTTAGAATCGTGGGGAGAGGTGTCAACCTGGTAAGTTATTCCGCAGAACAGCCAGGAGGAGGCGCCATACCTGCGGTGAGCAGAGCACCCCGTCATACTGCCCTAGATCCCCTTTGTGCCAGCCTAACCCATCACCATGGTATCTGAGCTCCTACCGTAGGTGGGAGTTGTGACTAACACCCTACTTATTCAGAGACCTTACAAAACTGGGTGACTGGGCAACAAAAAGTCCGATGAAATTCAATGTTGATAAATGCAAAGTTATGCACCTTGGAAAATATAACCCTAACTCTGCATACAAAGTGAGGGGTCTAAATTAGCTGTTACCACTCAAGACAGATGTTGGAGTCATTGTGGAGAGTTCTCTGAAAACATCTGCTCAGTGGGCAGCGGCCGTCAGAGCAGCGAACAATGCTAAGAACTACTAGGAAAGAGAGAAGACAGAAAATATGATCATGGCACTATATAAATCCATGGTATGCTCACACCTTGAATATGGGGGGCAGTTCTGGTTGCCCCATCTAAAAAAAATGTATATTATAATTGGAAAAGGTACAGGGAGGAGTTACAAAAATGATTAGGGTATGGAACAGTTTCCACAGGAGGAGAGATTAAAAAGACAGGACTCTTCAGTTTAGAAGAGGCAACGGTGGGGAATACGACAGAGGTCTATAAAATCATGAACGTTGGGGACAATGTGATCAGGGAAGTGTTGTTTACCCCTTCACATAACACAAGAACTGGGAGTTACCCAATGAAATTAATAGGCAGCAGGCTTAAAACAAACATAAGGAAATACTTCTTTGCACGACGCACAGTCAGGCTGTGGCACTCGTTGCTAGGGATGTTGTGAAGGCCGAAAGTATAACTGGGTTAAAAAAATAACTAGCTAGGATCCTGGCGAATCGGTCCATCAGTGACTATTCGCTCATGTGAGTTGTCTGTCTTAAAGCCCCAGCTCCCAGAGTCAGGGGAATCAGTGGGGAACTCTAACTTTTTAAAATGAATGCAGCTTCTAGCCAGTGTGATTGTAGAGAAAAGCTTTGAAAACATGACCTAAGTGTAACCTCAAGGGCCAGAAAGCAAATTAAAAACCATCTCCTGATATTTGAGGCCCCCCATTTTTTGAAAGGCTTGGGGTTAGCAATGTTGGGTGCCATCATGGTCTTTTGGACCAGAGAGAGAAAATGAAGGCTGGGGCCCCCTTGCAGATGTTAAAGATCCACTGATAATTTTCACGGGAGTTGGGGTCAGCCCAGGTGTCTGGGCCACATTCCAGGTTGGGTAAGTACACTCCACCTCCCTGCACGTCCCCTGGGGAGCTGCGAATGGAGAGAAGTTGCTGGTAATTTGCATCCCTGTAGTGTAAATCGGCAACACTCCACTGCAGTCATTGTGACCACCACACCAAGTCTCCGAGTCAGTGGAGCGATGCCGATTTCCACCAGCTGAGGAGCTGGGCCTTAGTCGGATTAAAGGCCATGGAATTACTGTCTAATATCAAGGTGCCTTCCTGAATCCATCCCTGTTTGTGAGAGCCCACCTGCTGGCTGGGCCGAGCTGTCTCTCCATACAGAGATGGCAGGGGCTGCCCTGGGCCTCCAGGGACCCACAGCGTCTTGGAGAGGACAGGGGAGGCAAGGACACGGTCTGGACATGCCAGCATCAGTGTGAGCACGGTTCTGTCAGTGCCGGCCCTCACTCCGAGTGACAGGTACGACAGCCCTGTGAAGGGACAGGAGGCGAGGTGCGGGGAGGGAGGGAGACCGGCTGGCTGGCACCGTGACACTGCCCAGAGACTGCTCCGTGAGGAAGGCTGGGTTCTGTTTGCCAGTATACGCAAAAAGAAAAGGAATACTTGTGGCACCTTAGAGACTAACCAATTTATTTGAGCATGAGCTTTCGTGAGCTACAGCTCACTTCATCGGATGCATACTGTGGAAACTGCAGAAGACATTATATACACAGAGACCATGAAACAATACCTCCACCCACCCCACTCTCCTGCTGGTAATAGCTTATCTAAAGTGATCATCAAGTTGGGCCATTTCCAGCACAAATCCAGGTTTTCTCACCCTCTGCCCCCCCCCACACAAACTCACTCTCCTGCTGGTAACAGCCCATCCAAAGTGACCACTCTCTTTACAATGTGTATGATAATCAAGGTGGGCCATTTCCAGCACAAATCCAGGTTTTCTCACCCCCCCACCCCCTCTAAAAACCACACACACAAACTCACTCTCCTGCTGGTAATAGCTTATCCAAAGTGACCACCCTCCCTACAATGACAGGTTTCAGAGTAACAGCCGAGTTAGTCTGTATTTGCAAAAAGAAAAGGAGTACTTGCGGCACCCCAGAGACCAACCAATCCATTTGAGCATGAGCCCTCATGAGCCACGAGCTCACCTCATCGGATGACGTGAGCTGCAGCCCACGAAAGCCCATGCTCAAATAAACTGGCCAGTCTCCAAGGTGCCACAAGTACTCCCTTTCTCCCTACAATGTGCATGATAATCAAGGTGGGCCATTTCCAGCATAAATCCAAGTTTAACCAGAACGTCTGGGGGAGGGGGGTATGAAAAAACAAGGGGAAATAGGCTACCTTGCATAATGACTTAGCCACTCCCAGTCTCTATTTAAGCCTAAGTTAATAGTATCCAATTTGCAAATGAATTCCAATTCAGCAGTTTCTCGCTGGAGTCTGGATTTGAAGTTTTTTTGCTGTAAGATAGCGACCTTCATGTCTGTGATTGCGTGACCAGAGAGACTGAAGTGTTCTCCGACTGGTTTATGAATGTTATAATTCTTGACATCTGATTTGTGTCTATTTATTCTTTTACGTAGAGACTGTCCAGTTTGACCAATGTACATGGCAGAGGGGCATTGCTGGCACATGATGGCATATATCACATTGGCGGATGTGCAGGTGAACGAGCCTCTGATAGTGTGGCTGATGTTATTAGGCCCTGTGATGGTGTCCCCTGAATAGATATGTGGGCACAGTTGGCAACGGGCTTTGTTGCAAGGATAGGTTCCTGGGTTAGTGGTTCTGTTGTGTGGTATGTGGTTGTTGGTGAGTATTCGCTTCAGGTTGGGGGGCTGTCTGTAGGCAAGGACTGGCCTGTCTCCCAAAATTTGTGAGAGTGTTGGGTCATCCTTCAGGATAGGTTGTAGATCCTTAATAATGCGTTGGAGGGGTTTTAGTTGGGGGCTGAAGGTGGCGGCTAGTGGCGTTCTGTTATTTTCTTTGTTAGGCCTGTCCTGTAGTAGGTGACTTCTGGGAACTCTTCTGGCTCTATCAATCTGTTTCTTCACTTCCGCAGGTGGGTATTGTAGTTGTAAGAATGCTTGATAGAGATCTTGTAGGTGTTTGTCTCTGTCTGAGGGGTTGGAGCAAATGCGGTTGTATCGCAGAGCTTGGCTGTAGACGATGGATCGTGTGGTGTGGTCAGGGTGAAAGCTGGAGGCATGTAGGTAGGAATAGCGGTCAGTAGGTTTCCGATATAGGGTGGTGTTTATGTGACCATTGTTTATTAGCACTGTAGTGTCCAGGAAGTGGATCTCTTGTGTGGACTGGACCAGGCTGAGGTTGATGGTGGGATGGAAATTGTTGAAATCATGGTGGAATTCCTCAAGGGCTTCTTTTCCATGGGTCCAGATGATGAAGATGTCATCAATATAGCGCAAGTAGAGTAGAGGCGTTAGGGGACGAGAGCTGAGGAAGCGTTGTTCTAAATCAGCCATAAAAATGTTGGCATACTGTGGGGCCATGCGGGTACCCATAGCAGTGCCGCTGATCTGAAGGTATACATTGTCCCCAAATGTAAAATAGTTATGGGTGAGGACAAAGCCACAAAGTTCAGCCACCAGGTTAGCCATGACATTATCGGGGATAGTGTTCTTGACGGCTTGTAGTCCATCTTTGTGTGGAATGTTAGTGTAGAGGGCTTCTACATCCATAGTGGCCAGGATGGTGTTATCAGGAAGATCACCGATGGATTGTAGTTTCCTCAGGAAGTCAGTGGTGTCTCGAAGGTAGCTGGGAGTGCTGGTAGCGTAGGGCCTGAGGAGGGAGTCTACATAGCCAGACAATCCTGCTGTCAGGGTGCCAATGCCTGAGATGATGGGGCGCCCAGGATTTCCAGGTTTATGGATCTTGGGTAGTAGATAGAATATCCCAGGTCGGGGTTCCAGGGGTGTGTCTGTGCGGATTTGATCTTGTGCTTTTTCAGGGAGTTTCTTGAGCAAATGCTATAGTTGCTTTTGGTAACTCTCAGTGGGATCAGAGGGTAATGGCTTGTAGAAAGTGGTGTTGGAGAGCTGCCGAGCAGCCTCTTGTTCATATTCTGACCTATTCATGATGACAACAGCACCTCCTTTGTCAGCCTTTTTGAGTATGCATCCGATGAAGTGAGCTGTAGCTCATGAAAGCTGATGCTCAAATAAATTGGTTAGTCTCTAAGGTGCCACAAGTACTCCTTTTCTTTTTGCGAATACAGACTAACACGGCTGTTACTCTGAAAGATGTCAGAGTTGTTTCTGAGGCTGTGGATGGCATTGTGTTCCGCACGGCTGAGGTTATGGGGCAAGTGATGCTGCTTTTCCACAATTTCAGCCCGTGCACGTCGGCGGAAGCACTCTATGTAGAAGTCCAGTCTGCTGTTTTGACCTTCAGGAGGAGTCCACCTAGAATCCTTCTTTTCGTAATGTTGGTAGGGAGGTCTCTGTGGATTAGTATGTTGTTCAGAGGTATGTTGTAAATATTCCTTGAGTCGGAGACGTCGAAAATAGGATTCTAGGTCACCACAGAACTGTATCATGTTCGTGGGGGTGGAGGGGCAGAAGGAGAGGCCCTGAGATAGGACAGCTGCTTCTGCTGGGCTGAGAGTATAGTTGGATAGGTTAACAATATTGCTCGGTGGGTTGAGGGAACCATTGCTGTGGCCCCTTGTAGCTGGAGACTGTAACTGGAGACTGGCCAGTTTATTTGAGCATGGGCTTTCGTGGGTTGCAGCTCACTTCATCCGACGAGGTGAGCTGTGGCTCACGAGGGCTCATGCTCAAATGGATTGGTCGGTCTCTGGGGTGCCGCAAGTACTCCTTTTCTTTTTGCGAATACAGACTAACACGGCTGTTACTCTGAAACCTATCATTGTAGGGAGAGTGGTCACTTTGGATAAGCTATTACCAGCAGGAGAGTGAGTTTGTGTATGTGGTTTTTAGAGGGGGGTGGGGGGGTGAGAAAACCTGGATTTGTGCTGGAAATGGCCCACCTTGATTATCATACACATTGTAAAGAGAGTGGTCACTTTGGATGGGCTATTACCAGCAGGAGAGTGAGTTTGTGGGGGGGGGGGGGGGGCAGAGGGTGAGAAAACCTGGATTTGTGCTGGAAATGGCCCAACTTGATGATCACTTTAGATAAGCTATTACCAGCAGGAGAGTGGGGTGGGAGGAGGTATTGTTTCATGGTCTCTGTGTATATAATGTCTTCTGCAGTTTCCACAGTATGCATCCGATGAAGTGAGCTGTAGCTCACGAAAGCTCATGCTCAAATAAATTGGTTAGTCTCTAAGGTGCCACAAGTACTCCATTTCTATATACACAGAGACCATGAAACAATACCTCCTCCCACCCCACTCTCCTGCTGGTAATAGCTTATCTAAAGTGATCATCAAGTTGGGCCATTTCCAGCACAAATCCAGGTTTTCTCACCCTCCGCCCCCCCCCCACCCAAACTCACTCTCCTGCTGGTAATAGCCCATCCAAAGTGACCACTCTCTTCACAATGTGTATGATAATCAAGGTGGGCCATTTCCTGCACAAATCCAGGTTCTCTCACCCCCTCACCCCCCTCCAAAAACCACACACACAAACTCACTCTCCTGCTGGTAATAGCCTATCCATAGTGACCACTCTCCTTACAACGTGCATGAAAATCAAGGTGGGCCATTTCCAGCACAAATACAGGTTCTCACCCCCCACCCCCTTTTCCCAAAAAACACACACACACAAACTCACTCTCCTGCTGGTAATAGCTTATCCAAAGTGACCACTCTCCCTACAATGTGCATGATAATCAAGGTGGGCCATTTCCAGCACAAATCCAGGTTTTCTCACCCCCCACCCCCATACACATACAAACTCACTCTCCTGCTGGTAATAGCTTATCCAAAGTGACCACTCTCCCTACAAATGTGCATGATAATCAAGGTGGGCCATTTCCAGCAGAAATCCAGGTTTTCTCACCCCCCCCCCCCCAAACTCACTCTGCTGCTGGCAATAGCTCATCCAAACTGACCACTCTCCCCACAATGTGCATGACAATCAAGGTGGGCCATTTCCAGCATAAATCCAAGTTTAACCAGAACGTCTTGGGGGGGGGGGGAGGGGGTAGGAAAAAACAAGGGGAAATAGGCTACCTTGCATAATGACTTAGCCACTCCCAGTATAGTTATTGGCGCATGGGTATCTTCCTTTCCTTGTAGCCCCCAACCCCCCCAAGACACAGATGCCTATGCTGCCAGCCAGGGGATGAGCAAGGGGGCTCTAAGAAGTGGAAAGAAGCATGCAGGGGAAGGCCAGGGTGGGAATCCCCCACCCTTTATCCAGGGCTGCTGCCTTCCCTCGCCTGTGCCTGCAGTTGCAGCCACATAGGGTTCCCGCAGATCTCAGGCCCCCTAGGAAAGCTGTCACCGAGCGACAGGGCATCATGCCAGGTACATCCTTCTGCCTGCCCCAACCTCCTAAGCTGGAAAGGTGGGGAAAGGTCATGGGGCCAGTGGTGCGAAGTGCCTCCCTGGAGGGAGGTTTTTTGGGGGGGATCACTGTTAAATGGGGAGTGGCAGGGGGCGGATCTGTACCAGGCCCCAAACAGATAAAGGGGGAGATGACCTGATTCATCAGCATTTGGCAGTACTATCTGGGTGCTAGGAAGGCTGGATTTTCCCCGGGAGGAAGCAGGCATGGCCTCTGCCCACGCTGCATGCCCTCTGGGCATAGAGAACTTCCCTGCTTTGCCAGATGTCGCTTGCTGCAGGGTGTGCAGACCCTGTTGCCCCCTGACAGTGACTCAGGGTTTTGGGCGCCACCCTTGAAACACCTGCACAGAGTCTGATTCTCAGGGGGCAGCTGCTCAGCACCTTCTGAAAAGGGGGTGTCAAACTGAGCACCAAAACATGGAGAGACTCATCTCCCAATCCCAAAATTTGGCCTTAAAGGACTGATCCGGAGCTGGGGCCGGCTTCTCGGGTGATGTCAATCCACAGAGTCAATGGAGCTACACTCACCTGCAGCCATGGAGGAACTGGCTGAGCATTATCCCATAGATGGGACCCCCCATCATCAGCTCGGAAGGGAACAAAATGGGGTGCTGGTTGCTGACACATGTAGCAAACAAATATCCCTTCTGCCAATCAACTCTTCTAAAGGAACAGGATCTGGATACACGTAGGATGCTAGCGAGCTCAGCAACGTCAGAGCTGTCAGTTGTGGAGAAAGTCTAGCCAGCCAGGGCAGGACTGGCCCTTGCTGGATGTCTCCCAGTTCTTTCTCCAGCCCCAGCAACTGAAACTAGGAAGATTGTTCCAACATCTCATAGACCTCACCGTCAGCACGCCAGCCTGTCTACGACACTTCTCTGGTCCCCGTTAAACGATAGGCATGGTGAGGTGCTCAGATGCTTTGTGGGACAGAACAGGGCTATTCTCCCCAGTGTACGGATGCGGAAACTGAGGCACAGACAGGCTAAGTGACTTGCCTCAGGTCACACAGGAAGTCGTAGTGGAGCAGGGAAATGAACCCAGATATCCCAAATCCCAGGTCAGGGGCCCTAACCACTGTGCCATCCTTCCTTTGGAGCGAGTCCGTCTAACTTCCCCATTGCTCAGCTTCACCCCACTATGCCTAGCTGTACCCCACCTAGGGTTGCCAACTTCGTAATATTTAAAAACCAGACACTCCAGCAGGAGCAACAGAACCTCCCCTGCTCCTTTCTCTGAGGCCCTGCCCCGCCTCTTCTCCCAAAGCCCTGCCCCATTGTTTGCTTCTCTTCCCCCTCCCCCGGCCGCTCGCTGCTTTTCCCCTCTCACCCCTCTGTGCCTGGGTTGGGAGGGCCTCACCTGCAGAACCAGGGCTGGGAGCTGCAGCTGCCCAGTGCAGATCGGATGTGGCCCCAGCTGAGTAGGGGCTGGTGCGCATGATGACCCGGTGCCTCCCCACCTCCTTGGCCCGCAGTAACTGGACGTTGGGTATCCAGTCAGTAGATCTGACGGGACACTGTCAGGTCCCCTTTTTGACCGGACTTTCCTGCAGAAAACTGGTCACCTGCCACCCTCCCCCCACCCTCTGGACCCTATGCCTATCTGATGGAGAACACAAGCCCAACTGATCTTTAAGGTTAGGAGTCAGGAGTGGAGTTCTGAGATCAGAATCAGACCCTAGGTCTTTTCCGGATGGGGCTGGGGGGAGTCATGTGGCTCTTTTGTTAGGTTGGGGGTTTCCCTGGTGCAGTTCCAGTAGCACAAAGCAGCTGTAAGCAGCTGCACAGGGATTCCCTCAGTAGAGGGGAGAGCAGAGGTGGTACAGAGCAAGTGACCTGGCCAGAAGAGCTTGGCAAATGTCCCCAGCGTGTGTAAGGGCAAATTGTGCATCATTGTTTGGGTGCAGAACTACCAGCAATGGTCCCACCACAGGTTTAAACATCCCACAACACAGCCAGGCCCATGTACACCCATCAGACTAACATCAGAACAAACCACACCTGGGGACGTCCAGCACTCTTCCTCCCTGTCTCTGGCTCAATCACTCCTGAATTTCAAGACTCGCTGCTGTGCATCTAATTTTGAATCTTAGGGCATTAGACAAGCAAAGAGCTCCCTCGTCGGGTCACGAGTGGCATCGCTGCTGGAGGTCTCCGCTTGTATTTAAATTGTTTATTGGGGTAGACACTGGTTTTCTTCAGTGGAATGAAAGTGTGTAGGGACTACAGTAATGGGCACTACAAAAACAGGTAGATGGAAGCAATCCTGGGGAAGTAAAATCACCAGGACAACTAGATGGTAAAGTAAACCTTCTGCAAGGTGGAACCAGCAGCAACAAGGGCCAGGTTCACTATCTAGGGCAGTGCTCTTCACTATTCTTGAAGTGGGGGCCACTTTGGCAAAAAACCTTCAATGTGAGAGCCACATGGGGTGGGGCCGAGGGGTTTGGAGTGTGGGAGGTGGCCCAGGGTAGGGCAGAGGGTAGGGTGTGGGGGTGAGGGCTCTGGCTGGGAGTGAGGGCTCTAGGGGGGAGCTGGGGATGAGGGGTTTGGGGTGCAGGATGGGGCTCAGGGCTGGGTCAGAAGGTTGGGATGCAGGGGGAAGGGGAGGGCTCTGGCTGGGGGTGTGGGCTCTGGGGTGGGGCCAGGGATGAGTTTGGGGTGCAGGCAGGCTGCCCTGGGGCTGGGGCTAGAGGACTCCCCCCAGCCCTCCCTGCCTGCAGCAGCTAGCTCCAGGGGAAGGGGCCCTTTCCCCCCCCCTGCTGGCAGGCGGCACGGGAGCTCCGGGGCTAGGGGAGAGGCCCACAGCAGCCCTGCAAGACCCAACTTGCTCCCCACCCCTACCTCTCTCCTCTCCAGGTCCCTGCTGTGTGGCCCTTCAGAGCTGCTGCACGGCTATTTATAGCCTGCTGCGGGGCCACGCGGCTCAGAGGGAACTTAGGGAGCTGCACTTCAGGTCGATGAGAGCCGCCACTGGCTCGCGAGCCTTGCAATGAAGAACACTGGTCTAGGGGTTCCTTTTCAATAATACAACACAAAACCGGCTCGAGCCCCCACCCAGTGACCTGGGACAATTACACACCACCCCCTGGGTGCCTCTAAGAGGCAATACTTCCCCTCTTGCAAGCACAGAGTCTCAGTATAGCAAAACCTTTTAATAAAAGGAGGGAATTAACTCAACATTAACTTGGGAAGACACTGCAGCTCGGGCTCATGAACAAACCAGGAGCAAAAGACCCATCCCCAGGTAAGTTGGGCAGTGTCCTTTCCCCCTCACGGTCATAAGTCCAGCAACCCAAAAGTCCCTTTAACATGCCTGTCCCTTCTCTGTACCCCACTCACAGTTGCTGTCCTTGGCCAGCGCAGCCCCAGAGTTCAGAGGTTCAGTCGCAGAGTTCACCTTCCGCGCTGCGTGGAAGGGGGCAGGTAAGGAGGCACCTTACACCCTCCGCTGCTCGGGCACTCGCTCGTCGCCCCAAAAGCCCATAGCCTTGCCTCTCTGCGGGGCTCTGCTCTAGCCCCATCTGCCAGCCTCCCTGCTGGCCACCTGCCACACCTCTGCATCAGGCACCCTGCTGGCCACTCGCCGCGCCTCTCCGCCAGCCGCCCTGCTGGCCACTCGCCGCGCCTCTCCGCCCGCCGCCCTGCTGGCCACTCGCCGCACCTCTCCGCCGGCCACTCGCCGCGCCTCTCCGCCCGCCGCCCTGCTGGCCACTCCCCGCGCCTCTCCGCCCGCTGCCCTGCTGGCCACTCGCCGCGCCTCTCCGCCAGCCGCCCTGCTGGCCACTCGCCGCGCCTCTCCGCCCGCCGCCCTGCTGGCCACTCGCCGCACCTCTCCGCCGGCCACTCGCCGCGCCTCTCCGCCAGCCGCCCTGCTGGCCACTCGCCGCGCCTCTCCGCCAGCCGCCCTGCTGGCCACTCGCCGCGCCTCTCCGCCCGCCGCCCTGCTGGCCACTCGCCGCACCTCTCCGCCGGCCACTCGCCGCGCCTCTCCGCCAGCCGCCCTGCTGGCCACTCGCCGCGCCTCTCCGCCAGCCGCCCTGCTGGCCACTCGCCGCGCCTCTCCGCCAGCCGCCCTGCTGGCCACTCGCCGCGCCTCTCCACCCGCCGCCCTGCTGGCCACTCCCCGCGCCTCTCCGCCCGCTGCCCTGCTGGCCACTCACCGCGCCTCTCCGCCCGCTGCCCTGCTGGCCACTCGCCGCGCCTCTCCGCCGGCCACTCGCCGCGCCTCTCCGCCGGCCTCCGTGCTGGCCACTCGCCGCGCCTCTCCGCCAGCCTACCTGCTGGCCACTCGCCGCGCCTCTCCGCCAGCCGCCCTGCTGGCCACTCGCCGCGCCTCTCCGCCAGCCTCCCTGCTGGCCACTTGCCGCGCCTCTCGCCATGCTTCTCTGCCATGCACCCTGCTGGCCACTAGCCGCGCCTCTCTGCCAGGCACCCTGCTGACCACTCGCTGCACCTCTCCACCAGTCTCCCTGCTGGCCACTCGTCACGCCTCTTTGCCAGGCACGCTGCTAGCCACTCGCCGCGCCTCTCCGCCAGCCTCTCTGCTGGCCACTCGCCAAGATGTCTTCAGGGCCCTCCCCTGACATCTGCTCACCACTAGATGTCAGGGGAGAGCTCAGTCAAACTGCTTACAGTAACAACCTGGCAGAAGCAAATATTTCCAGCGTATTTGTAATGTAATAGGGCAAAGAAAAGACGTGTCATTTATAGCAAAAAAAGGCAAGTTTTCCAAAGAGCTAGAAGATCAGGCACTGGACTCTGGTCATCTATCACGTCAGTTTCTACTGTGCTCTCCCCAAAAGCTGCTGCAGCACTGAAAGCTACAGGACCTAACTCATCCCTGTCCCGCACCTCGTGCGGTCACTTTCACCCGTGCAAGGCAAGTGCAAAGTGGATATAAAATGCTACTGCTCTGATATGGTGGTGTTTTGCACCCACTGGTGTAAATGACTGCACAAGATGCAAGGCACTGGACAATCATGCCCGTGGTGTTTGCTTGCTACCATAAACTATGGCTGTGCTTTGTATCTGGGGGATGAAGTTCTGCTAGGAATGTTATGGGGCGGACCTGGGGGACGTGGTACATGAGTTATCCATGATGTGCTAGGGCAGGATGCCTTCCTCTCTCTTCCCCTCTCCGGATTGTGTGCCCTCCATTCAGACCTGCTGCGTTTGCCTTGCATTTAAAAAGATCTCATGACATCTTCGGAATATTTAGTAATGAACTCACAGGCCAACCTCCCTGTGGGGTCCTAGGCTACTGAGAGAAAACCGAGGCATAGGAGGGTAAGACCAATGCTTTCAAAAGTGTCCCATAGTTCTGAGTGCCCCACCTGAGAAGGACCAGATTTTTAAAGGTATTTAGGTGCCTAAAATGCAGCTAGGGCCCAGGTGATTTTGAGATTCTCACTAGGCACCTATCTGCATCATTAGGAGCCTAAAGATATTTCAAAATCTGGCCTTAAGTCGTGATTTTCAGAGGAGCTGAGCACCCACAACTCCAGCTGAAGTAGACCAGAGCCACAGCAAAAAAACTTCCTGATCAATTTGGCAAGAGTAAATGGGACAAATGCCCACTTTTGCCAAAAAAGGCAGGATAGCCAGGACAGGGCTTAAAAAACGGACTGTCCCAGCCAAAATGAGATGTATAGTCACCCTACCTCTAACCCTAGGGTTCTCTGATGATCAGATCAAGGTGTCTCAAGGTGGATGCCCAAAATCAGTGGACATTAGTTTGAGGTGAGTCAGTGGCAAAGTCCCAGGTGCTGTGATCTAGCAGAGGGGATGTAGGGATGTTTCAGTGCTGGGGGTTCCCAGGTGCTGTGATCTTGCAGAGGGGATGCAGGCGTGTCTCAGTGCTGGGGGTTCCCGGATGCTGTAACGTAGTATAAGTTCTCTTTCTCTTGACTTTTCATCAAATCATGAAGTCAATTATATTGCATCCATCCAAACCTGCCTTGTGTAAGGAGAAATGCTCCAACCAGATGACAGCCCTGAACAGATCGTAACTAACCAGGGTCCAAGCATCAGATGTCTTGGTCCACTTGCCAGCCAAAGCATCCACTTGTAACTAACCAGCAGTTCAGTGTTCCAAAAACTTCAACAAAAGCCACATTTCACCCATCTTTTCTATTCTGTCTCTCCTCCACCTTGTCTGGTAAGAACTGGATAAGGAAGTGAGAGTAAAATTAACGTTCTCCTTTCCATCAAAGGTTGCTCTAAACATAAACTCTAATATTTTGACTACAAAAGGAGGGAGACTTTGATCAGGTCTAAGTTTGTTTTGCATAATCACTCCATCATAATTTCAATATACAAGTTTGTTTTGAATGTATTACTCTTTCTTGTGTTCAATCAATACACTTTCAATTTGAACAAATGCTTTCGGCTGTTTAATAAGTAACCAAATAAAACCAGAGCCCTGTTTAAAATAAACACAAACCTGCCTATTACTATTTAATGTTGGAAAGTCAAAAAGTTTGTAAACAGCTTTAACTCTTTGGGCCGTCCAAATCACTATCCAGGCAACAGGTCCTTGCTGTGCTTCCATCTAGTCTTTTGAAACAGGTCTAGATCTAAATGCACTAACAAGTGGGTAATGAGCAGCAGCAGCATCCACATGGACAGTTGGTCCGTGGCAGGCTAGTGCAGTGTAGATTCATACCCCAGCTTGCTGTGAACCAATTCTTTGCGTATGCGAGCCCTTAAATTCATTTTCTCTGTATTGTGGGCTGCCATGGTTCAGCCTTAGAATCACAGACTATCAGGGTTGGAAGGGACCTCAGGAGGTCATCTAGTCCAACCCCCTGCTCAAAGCAGGACCAATCCCCAACTAAATCATCCCAGCCAGGGCTTTGTCAAGCCTGACCTTAAAAACCTCAAAGGAAGGAGATTCCACCACCTCCTTAGGTAACGCATTCTAGTGAAAAAGTTTTTCCTAATATCCAACCTAACTCCTGGTGAACTCCTGGCTCTAACTGCATGAAGAATACATTCATAGATATTTAGGTCAGAAGGGACCATTATGATCATCTAGTCTGACCTCCTGCACAGCGCAGGCCACAGAATCTCACCCACCACTCCTGCAAAAAACCTCACACCTATATCTGTGATATTGAAGTCCTCAAATTGTAGTTTAAAGACTTCAAGGAGCAGAGAATCCTCCAGCAAGTGACCCGTGCCCCATACTACAGAGGAAGGCGAAAAACCTCCAGGGCCTCTTCCAATCTGCCCTGGAGGAAAATTCCTTCCTGACCCCAAATATGGCGATCAGCTAAACCCTGAGCATATGGGCAAGATTAATCAGCCAGATACTACAGAAAATTCTTTCCTGGGTAACTCGGATCCCACCCCATCTAATATCCCATCACAGGCCATTGGGCCTATTTAGCATGAATATTTAATTACCAAAACCATGTTATCCCATCATACCATCTCCTCCATAAGGTTATCGAGTTTAATCTTAAAGCCAGATAGATCTTTTGCCCTCACTGCTTCCCTTGGAAGGCTATTGCAAAACTTCACTCCTCTGATGGTTAGAAACCTTCGACTAATTTCTAGTCTAAATTTCCTGGTGGCCAGTTTATATCCATTTGTTCTTGTGTCCACATTGGTACTGAGCTTAGATAATTCCTCTCCCTCTCCAGTATTTATCCCTCTGATATATTTATAGAGAGCAATCATATCTCCCCTCAACCTTCTCTTAGTTAGGCTAAACAAGCCAAGCTCCTTGAGTCTCCTTTCATAAGACAAGTTTTCCATTCCTCAGATCATCCTAGTAGCCCTTCTCTGTACCTGTTCCAGTTTGAATTCATCCTTCTTAAGCATGGGAGACCAGAACTGCACACAGTATTCCAGGTGAGGTCTCACCAGTGCCTTGTATAACGGTACTAAAACCTCCTTATCCCTACTGGAAATACCTCTCCTGATGCATCCCAAGACCACATTAGCTCTTTTCATGGCCATGTTACATTGGCAGCTCATAGTCATCCTATGATCAACCAATACTCCAAGGTCCTTTTCCTCCTTCGTTACTTCTAATTGATGCGTCCCTAGCTTATAACTAAAATTCTTGTTATTAATCCCTAAATGCATGACCTTACACTTCTCACTATTAAATTTCATCCTATTACTATTACTCCAGTTTACAAGGTCATCCAGATCCTCCTGTAGGATATCCCTGTCCTTCTCTAAATTGGCAATATCTCCCAGCTTTGTATCATCCGCAAACTTTATTAGCACGCTCCCACTTTTTGTGCCAAGGTCAGTAATAAAAAGATTAAATAAATTTGGTCCCAAAACCGATCCTTGAGGACCTCCACTGGTAACCTCCTTCCAGCCTGACAGTTCACCTTTCAGTAGGACCCATTGTAGTCTCCCCTTTAACCAATTCCTTATCCACCTTTCAATTTTCCTATTGATCCCCATCTTATCCAATTTAACTAATAATTCCCCATGTGGCACGGTATCAAACGCCTTACTGAAATCTAGGTAAATTAGATCCACTGCGTTTCCTTTGTCTAAAAAATCTGTTACTTTCTCAAACAAGGAGATCAGGTTGGTTTGGCACGATCTACCTTTTGTAAAACCATGTTGTATTTTGTCCCATTTACCATTGACTTCAATGTCCTTAACTACCTTCTCCTTCAAAATTTTTTCCAAGACCTTGCATACTACAGATGTCAAACTAACAGGCCTATAATTACCTGGATCACTTTTTTGCATTACATGGTTTTAGAATGCTAATGGATTTTACCTCGGAATAGAAGGAAGTGTCTCTCCTGGATATCTCAGTGCTGAGCAGGAATGCTGGTTGGGAATCTTTCCACGATTTTTTTTTTTAAATGCCAGTTCATAGAAACCAAAACTCTTTGTGGGAAAGGGTCAGTGCTGAAATTCTACTTTAAAAATGTTTGGAGCGGGGAATTTAGAAATTGTCAAAACTTCTTGTTTTGACATTTTCAAAAGGAAAGTCTGGATTCAAATCAACTTTTTGTTTAGAAATTAAAGTTAATTTTTAGTACATAGATGTATTTTTAAAACCTCTTGAAATTGACAAAACGTTTCAATTGATCTGCTTTGGTTTTTGTTTATTTTTTTTGATTGGTGAAAATTTTCAAGATTTTGGCTTTTCATCACCGTTCGGGATGGGAATTTTTCTAAATCTCACCAAAGATGCTACAGTATGGCTTTGTGTGCCTGGTACGGGAATTCCTCAAGTCATTCTCAGGCTCATTGCCTAGTGGATAGAGCACCGGACTGAGACTCAGGAGACTCGTGTTCAAATCCTGGCTCTGCCACTGGCAAGCTGGGTGACCTTGGGCAAGTCACTTCCCCTCAGTTTCCCCATCTGTAAAATATGGATAATGATGCTGACCTTCATAGTAAATCACTTTGACGTCTACTGATGCAAAGTGCTGTATAAGAGGGAGATATTATTATTATTTTACCTCTCCACCTGCTCTAATACTATGGGAATTCTGCAACATACACTTTATCTGGCCAGAAAATTCAAAATACCGATGATCCCAGCGGGCTCTTTGCTCCCATCCCCAGATTTGTGCCTTCCATTTAGCACAGAGATTTTCAAACTGTGGGAGCACATACAGGACCATCCCTAGGGGGTGCAGGACCCAGGACATAGGCACCGAGTTTCAATCTGCTGGGGGGTGATCCCCCCCAGCTCTGCCCAGGCCCACCCCCACTCCACCGCTTCCCCCAAGGCCCCACCCCAACCCTGCTTCTTCCCACCCCCGCTCCACCCCCACCCCACCTCTTCCCACCCTGTCTCTTCCCCGTCCAGTTCCGCCCCCTCCCCCAAGTGCACTGCGCCCTCAGCCCTCTCCCCGACACCGCGAAACATCTGATCTGTGGCAGGCAGTAGGCGCTGAGAGGGAGGGGGAGGCGCTAATCAGCAGGGCTCACTGGTGGGCAGGAGGCTCTGTGGGGAGGCGCAGGGTCTGGTAGGGGAGCTCCTCATTGCCCGCCCGCCTGCCGCTCACCTCCTTGTTTGCCTCCTCATGATTTTATGGAAGCTTGGGGTCCCCCAAAGTGCGGGGCCCAGGGCGGTTGCCCCAATTCGCCGTACCCAAGGGACGGCTCTAAACACATGCACAGCAGTCACGCCTCTCTGCACCTGGAGCTACAGGCTCATTTACAGCCCAGTGGCCACCTGTTCCAGGCCATCCGCTGATCTCCAAGCAGGTGTCTCAGTCCTGAGTCACTGTTTGCTGTGCCTAGCGCTGACCCCCCACCCTGCTCTGCAGAGGAGGAACCGATGGCTGTGAATTTATTCATGCCCTTAGCTGGGGCTGCATTGGAAATGGAGACAGGACTCTGAGGACCTGCCTGTGTGGAAAGAGGGAGGCAGACAGGCCCCTGCATTACACCCTGGAGGGCAGCAGCATTTGTATGTCCCACTGCCCGGAGAGTTGGGAACACAGACGGGCCACAGCAGGACCTGCTGAATAAGGTGCACTGGTGGCGTTTGAACTGCAGCGTTCAAAAGACAGCTGGGTTCTTCCTCCTGTCCCCCTCCCAAAGAGAAGCTACATCTAACCTCATACAAGGCTTCCTATTCCCCTCCAGCCCCACCGCTCTCTGCCCCCGCAGCGATCCCCGCAGCTCTGTCTTCTTCTCCGGCCACCCCAGCCATTACCAGCAGGGCTGAGCCCACTCCAGCAGCAACTCTGTGCAACCAGCAGCTGTTCTCAGGCCCCTTGGAGGGAAAGTGCTCATCCATCTAGCCATGCAAGCCCAATCCCTAGCAGCACAGCCCCTGCTCGTAGGCCATGGATTGAAAAGAGCCAGACCCCTCCCCATAAGATGGGCTGATACCTTACTCTGCTTGCCAGGCAGAGCTCTTTCCAGCCCCCCATGAGCGACCAACCAACAACCCCCCGGCCCACCCACCATCCTCTCCGACCTGCCGTAGGCCATTAGCAGGCCCCCACATCAGTGGCAGAGCAGGGAATTGAACCCCTCCCTGCTAGCTGCTGTGGGGCAAAAGAGAGCGGGCAGAGGGAGAATGACAGACATGCAAGCCATGCTCTGGCTGCTGAGTGCGGGAGTGTGGGGGGGACAGCAGGAAGTAGCAGGACACAACAACACTCCTGCAGCAGTCGAGAACGCTATCTTCCTCGCCCTGATTGTCTCCATGGTTTGACTCGCTCATCTCTGATTCCATTCCATCCCTCTGCAGCCTCCTCTTGCCGCCAGAGGCTCATTCTCTCTGGATGTTCGGCCCTTGCTTTCCACAAGTCAGGGTGCCGCTGTGAGCAATTATCATGAGCGCTAATGGATTATGGCTGCTCAGCCTAGCCGTATGTAACCCAAGCCATGCATGGGCATAAAGGACACTCTGCTTAATAGTCTCCCGAGAGCCTGCTGTCCAAGGACACACACTGTTTCAGGTAGTATGGCTGGAGCGGTGATAAGGCCACAAAGACAGGAAAGCTGAGAGCAGAGGTACAGGATATTTCTCCCCTTTACAGCCACCTTCTCATTTGGTACCAGTCCCATGGCCCAGCAGCATCCAGCTCAGAAACTGGAGGCCACCGCTGGTTCTGGTCTGGCTGTGAACGGGATGAGGGAAGAGATGTGAGAAGCTGGAGAGGGAAGACTTCTAGGTTGGGGAGAATTAACCATGCTTGTTGGCTGGGCCTCCCCCTCCCAGCAGCTAAGCCACGCGTCCTCCTTCCCAAGACGTACTATTTACGGGAGCGCCCACAATGAGCTCGGTGCTTTCCCGACGTTCCAGGACAGGCGGGCCATGCCTGAGAGCTCCCAACCCACGGATCACGGAATCATAGAATAATGGAGCCAGAAGTCCGGGGAAGGGGACCACCAACCAGGCAATGTATCCACAAGCCAGCGCAGGCGGAGGCTGGGGTCAGACTAGGTGGAGGTAGCTTGGCAGTCAGTGGAGTTTTGCTGATTTACACCAGCTGAGGAGCTACCTCTGTGTCTTTATGAGGGACTTGGCTGTGGACAGGGCAAGGCCTTGCAGATGAGCAAGTGTGGAATAAGTGAGGGTGGGACCTCCGTTTGGCCACTGTGCGTTAGGGGTGGGGAGAGCCGGTCCACAGACTCCTGAGAGGAGGGGGTTCCATGCTGGTAGCCCGGCACACTGAAGTTCTCTGCTTGCACTCAGAGCAGCTACAGATGCAGTGCTTCCCTCATTCTGCCCCTGGAAAGTGCCTCAAACACGTCCTGGAGATGCAGGAGTAATAAGACAATTCAGGCTTTAGGGTCATTTATTTCTTAGCCTCTCTGCTGGGACTCACAGTGAATGCCCACTCTGTGGTGGGTCTGTGATGCAAATAAATTGGTTAGTCTCTAAGGTGCCAGTAGCCCTCCTTTTCTTTTTGCGAATACAGACTAACATGGCTGCTACCCTGAATACTACAACTCACACTTCACGTGTGGATGTACAGACCTTTTGCGGATCTCAAAGCGCATCACAAAGGTGACCAAGCATCACGAACCCCAGCGTACAGCTGGGGAAACCAAGGCACAGCTCCCAAAGCGCCTTGCCCGAGGTCACAGAATCAGGACTAGAAACCAGCTCGGACTCCCAGTCCCCGGCCCTGACCAGCTCACACTCCCTCCTACCGGGAACTGGACTGATGCCGCCAGCTCAGCGCCTGTCGGCAGGATGGGGCGTGACTGGGTCCCCACCAACCTGGGCCAAAGAGTTTCACAGCGTGTCGGGCCCATAGGGGCCATTCGAGCACCCCGTCTGAGCTCCGGCGTGCTGCGGGCGGGGCCGTCTCACCCGGCCACCCCCGTGTGGAGCCCAGCAACCGGGGTCAGGCAAAAGCTCTTCAGCCCTTGGGAGACGAGAACCAAAGCCGGGCGAGGAGGGGCCGGGGCCGGGGCCGGGGCCGGGGCCGGGGCCGGGCGGGGAGAGGAGGGGGCACCAAAGGCCGGCTGGGAAGAGGAGACACGTCTTCGCTGGGTTTCCCCGGAAACGCCCCCGCGTGTGCGGGGCTGACTCCGGCCACGGCGTCTGCCCGCGGCTCCAGGCACTGGCCGGGCCAAGGGACGCTTCTGGGGAGGGACCTGAACTGAGACACACCCCAGCGCAGCACGGCGAGTCTGAGGTGACCCCGGCGGTGACGCAGCCACGCGCAAGGCAGGTTCCCCCTCCGCCCCCGGCCCTGGGTGCGCATGCGCCGCTGCCCGCGGGCCCCAAGCCTGGGCGGAGACTCCAAGCCAGGTGTGAGCTGGCCAGGGCTGAGCCCGCTCCCGCCCCGCAGCTCAGGGCTGCAACCTCCCCCGTCTGCCAGCGCCCCCTGCTGACCGCACCTCGGCACTGCGCCCACAGGAGGAGACGGTCCCAGCTTCGCGCATGCGCATTAGCTACACGGAGGGGGGACCGACCCTCCCCCGCCCCTTCCCGCAAGGTTTCTCCGGCCTTTGGCCTCCTCGCACGTGCGTGCCTTGCTGCCGTTGGGGCGATCACGTGACTCGCTGCGGGCAAGATGGCGGCGGCCAGCGGGCGGCGTGAGCGGTGCTGAGCGCGGGGGGCTCCGTCTCTGAGCGGGGAACAGGCGGGCCCAGGGCCGCTCCCCGCCATGTCGCGTCTCATCGTGAAGAACCTGCCGAGCGGGGTGAGTCCGGGGCGGGGGAATGGGGGTGATCCGCCTGGGGGGGTCCCGCCGTGGGGTCCCCACTTGGGGGGGGATGGGTATAGCCCTGGGGGGGTTCCCCATTTGGGGGGGAGGCGGGGGAATGGGCACAGGTCTGGTGGGAAGTCCCCGCTTGGGGTAGGTGGGGGAATGGGCACAGCCCGGGGGCGGGGAGTCGCCTCTTCGGGGGCAAAGGTAAATCTGCGAGGAGGGACTGGGGGAGGAGGAGGAAGGATGGCTGTAGACCAAGGAGGAGCTGAATTGGGGGGGGAGGTGTTGCCGGCACAGAGTGCCTGAGGCAAGCAAGAGTTGGGTTTCTTGCCCGTGTGTGTCGTGCCAATGACTACAACGGGGTGGAGAAGCAGAGAGATTTATTTGAAGCTTTAGATAGGGCACAGGGAGACTGAACTGTTTCAAATCCTGCAGCCCCGCATGCAGATTTCAGTATACATTTTATACCTTTGCCTACTTTACTACACAAGCTTATGCAACCAATTACCTGTTGCGCTGTACAATACCGTAGCCAATTAGCTAAAGCAGCCAGTTGTGTTTTTCCTCAGTAGCATTGCCTGAGCCTTGCCTTATTTGGTTCTATTTGCAAAAAGAAAAGGAGTACTTGTGGCACCTTAGAGACTAACCAATTTATTTGAGCATGAGCTTTCGTGAGCTACAGCTCACTTCATCAGATGCATACTGTGGAAACTGCAGAAGACATTATATACACAGAGACCATGAAACAATACCTCCTCCCACCCCACTCTCCTGCTGGTAATAGCTTATCTAAAGTGATCATCAAGTTGGGCCATTTCCAGCACAAATCCAGGTTTTGTCCGCCGCCGCCCCCCCCCCCCCCCCCCCCAAACTCACTCTCCTGCTGGTAATAGCCCATCCAAAGTGATCACTCTCTTTATAATGTGTATGATAATCAAGGTGGGCCATTTCCAGCACAAATCCAGGTTTTCTCACCCCCCCCACCCCCATACACACACAAACTCACTCTCCTGCTGGTAATAGCTCATCCAAAGTGACCACTCTCCCTACAATGTGCATGATAATCAAGGTGGGCCATTTCCAGCACAAATCCAGGTTTTCTCACCCCCCCCCCCCCCATACACAAACTCGCTCTCCTGCTGGCAATAGCTCATCCAAACTGACCACTCTCCTTACAATGTGTTTGATAATCAAGGTGGGCCATTTCCAGCATAAATCCAAGTTTAACCAGAACGTCTGGGGGGCGGGGGGGGGGGGGGTAAGGAAAAAACAAGGGGAAATAGGCTACCTTGCATAATGACTTAGCCACTCCCAGTCTCTATTTAAGCCTAAATTAATAGTATCCAATTTGCAAATGAATTCCAATTCAGCAGTTTCTCGCTGGAGTCTGGATTTGAAGTTTTTTTTGTTGTAAGGTAGCGACCTATTTGTTACTGGTTTTTGCTAAACATTTCTGCCTTATTTATACGTTTTCCAGGCCGAAGCTGGCCTTGGCTAGCGAGCCATGTGCAAACCTGTCTGTTTGTTTGCTAGCTTCCTCATAGTTTTGCAGGGTCACAGAAAGTTTAAGGAGCGGAGGGGCTTCAGTTTGCCTGGGCCTAGAGCAAGAGGGCTTCATTGACATTCGTGGTCTTCCACCCGCCCGAGTTACCTAGAGTAGTGCCCAGTGTCACCAACAACTCCCTTCTTTGAGAACACTTAACAAGCTTGCAACTGAGTTTTTTTTATATTTTAAGGACAATAAGTGATTAAGTGCTGAGGAGTTAGAATTCTTAACAAGAGGATATAATGGGGTTTTTGTGGAGCAAGAGGCACATATTTTGTATATGAGTGCTTTACAACAGGCAAGCAAGAGGAGAATGATAATACACAACACGGCACCTGTGACCAGGAGACGAATAATGCCTTCCCCCAGCCCGATATCCTTGGAGCCCAATATGGTTCAGGAGGCTTACGGTGGCTTCAAGGCAGGGGGAGAGGCCCACAGTGGCAAGTAACAAATCGTCTACATATTGCAGAAGGAGGGCCTTTCCCTTATTGTCCCACTTCTTTAGGTCCCCTGGCCAAAGCCTGGCCGAAGAGGGTGGGGAAATTTTTAAATCCCTGGGCCAACACTGTCCAGCAAAGTTGCTTTTTAACCCTTTTTTGGTCCTTCCACTTGAAGGAGAAGATTTCCTGAGAGGGGGCGTCAACTGGAATGGTAAAGAAAGCGTCTTTTAGATTGAGGACCAAAAAATGGGTATACTGTCCCCCTATAGAAGCCAGTAGTGTATATGGGTTCGGGACAAGGGGGTGCAGAGTTTTAACCCGTTTATTTACCGCCCTTAGGTCCTGTACCAATTGATACGTGCCATTAGGCTTTTGTGCGGGCAGAATGGGAGTGTTCCAGGCTGACTGGCATTTTTGTAGGATGCCATACGTTAGGAACCGATTTATAGTTTTCTGCAGACCTTTTCTGGCTTTCCTTTTGATTGGATACTGCTTGATTTGCACTGGGCCCTTCCCTGGCATGAGCTGAACATTGACAGGGGTTTGGTGGGTGGCCTTTCCTGGGACCCCTGCTGCCCACACTGGGGGGTACACCTGGTCTTCCCACTGGCTTCATTTTGGGGCTTGCAGAGCTGAGGGTTCAACTGCAAGGGACATGATTCATGCGTTCTCGGGGGGGTAAGGTAAGGGTTATTTCATCCTCAGTAAAATGCAGGGTGGCGCCTAGGCGACAGAGCAGATCCCGTCCCAGCAGAGGCGTTGGGCAGTCAGGGAGGTATACCAGCTTGTGAGAGAGAGTTCTGTTTCCCAAAGCTCATTTCGCTGGGGCATACACTGGGCACTTGGTGCCTCTGCCTGTGGCGCCCACCACAGTAAGGGAGTCTGCCACCGGCAACTGAAGGGGTCGGTTCACGGCAGTCCGTGCCGCTTCAGAGTCCACTAAAAAATCTATATTCGAGCTTTCCACCCGCATTTTTACTCGGGGTTCCGGGGGCAGGGCGGTCCGTCTCCCCTGACACCCCTGTTTCTGCTCCCCTGCCGTCATCATGGGGGTACGCTCCCTTTCAGGGCACTCATTTTTTCAGTGTTTCTTTTTCCGGCATAAGGCTCACTGGTTGTGACCCAGCAGTCTCTCCTGCGGGCCGGGACGTTCTTGTCCTCGGTTCCTTCCTCCCCGTCCACTGTTACTATCCCGGGGTCTTCCCTTTGTGCCAGCCTGCACTGCTGCTAACAGTATTTTACTTTTCTTTTTTTTCTTTTTTAGACTATAAGCTTGGTTTGAAGTTTTTAAAATCTGTGCCATAGTCAGGCCCATCGGGGTTTGCATTAGTATTCTGCCGAATGGCATCCCGAATGCGCTGTAAAAAGGCAACCGGACTTGCCTTCGGTTCCTGTATTATTTTAGATGGTTTTGCCCAATTGTTGTGTCGGACAGCCGACTGTCGGAGTCCAAGCAAAAGTAACTCCTTATAGGAGGTGAGATGGGTCATGAGTACGGGGTCATTCGGGTTTCACCTGGGATCTGCTAGGGGGACCGCGTCCTCGGCAGTGGGGATATTATTTGGATCCCTTTCATGTCTCTGCCATACCTCCTCCCTTGCCTTAGCTGTAACCTGATTTTGCTCTACCTTAGACAACAGGGTTTTCAGGAAGATATTACAGTTGTCCCAATCCGGCTTGTGACTATTGAGGCACCCCTCGAAAACTGAAATAAACCAGCTTGGGTTCGTTGAGAATTCCCCAGCCTGTGTTTTAAAAGCTGCTAAGTCTACTGAATTGAACGACACATGGGTGTAAACTTGCATGGTGGTGGCCTGGCGTCCGTCTGCCCCTGGGCGAGCCACAACAGTCTCGGTAATCAAAGGATAGAGTCCCACTGAGGGGGCAATCTCTGTAACCCGAGGCGTCCTACCCTTATAAGGTGAGGGTGTGGGGACCGAAGGGGACACTGAATCTGCCATTACAACATTGGGGGGGTTCTGGGGGCTAATATTAGCTACTACCGGTCCTGTTGGAGTCAAATTACATCTCTGTAGAATGTCTGTTCTATCTCTTACAGCCATAAACGCTTGCGCATACAGATGCTTATTCCATTTACCCGTTTGCTGACAAAACAGAACTAATTGGAGGATCGTATTATAATTGACTGACCCTCCCGGTGGCCACCGTTCCTGGTCCTCTAGCCGAAATTGAGGCCAGTCTACTGTACAAAACCTTTTTAATTTGCTTTTTGTTATTGGATTCGATCCAAACACTTTTCAGTTTGCTAGAATGCATTCTAGGGGCGTGCACTGTGCCCTGCCTGTAGTACTCTGTCCCTGTCCCATATTTCCGGACGACACTGGGTGTCCCCAGGTCTTAACAGAGAAAGTCCAGACCACTGGACTGTTCCTACCTTTTTCAAGGGACTGGTTTCCCACTGTCACCTGCAGTTGCTTGCCCACTATAGGGGCGCGTTGCACCGTTGTGCCCTCCGAGGTCGAGCAAATCGCGTCTCCTCCGAGGCCTCCCGATGAACTCACCGGTGCGCACTGGGCGTCAGTTGTCGCTGCAATCCGTCGACCACCAAGAGGGGTCCGGGCAAAGCTAAATAGCAGCCTCGAGCCCCACGTTGGGCTCCAAGAACTGTTGACGGCACAGAGTGCCCGAGGCAAGCAACAGTTGGGTTCGTTGCCCGGTGTGTGTCGTGCCAATGACCACAACAGGGTGGAGAAGCAGAGAGATTTATCTGAAGCTTTAGATAGGGCGCAGGGAGACTGAACTGTTTCAAATCCTGCAGCCCCGCATGCAGATTTCAGTATACATTTTATACCTTTGCCTACTTTACTACACAAGCTTATGCAACCAATTACCTGTTGCCCCGTACAATACCGTAGCCAATTAGCTAAAGCAGCCAGTTGTGTTTTTCCTCAGTAGCATTGCCCGAGCCTTGCCTTATTTGGTTCTATTTGTTACTGTTTTTTGCTAAACATTTCTGCCTTATTTATACGTTTTCTAGGCCGAAGCTGGCCTTGGCTAGCAAGCCATGTGCAAACCTGTCTGTTTGTGTGCTAGCTTCCTCATAGTTTTGCAGGGTCACAGAAAGTTTAAGGAGCGGAGGGGCTTCAGTTTGCCTGGGCCTAGAGCAAGAGGGCTTCATTGACACTCGTGGTCTTCCACCCTCCCGAGTTATCTAGAGTAGTGACCAGTGTCACCAACAACTGGGTGAGCATAGCCTTGCGTGGTGGCCCTATGTGCAGAGGAGGGTAGGATGTAGCCCTGGGGACGAGAGGTGAAGCGAGGGAAGGCTTCAACATGGGGAGGGAGGGTTAGGGTCCGGGGGGGAGTAGAGGTAAACTGGGGGGTGCACTTGGCGAGGAGGAGGAGGGAAGGTTACAGTCGGAGGGGTCCCATGTGGTGCGGCATGTGGGCTAAAGCCTTGGCGGGGGGCGGGGACGGAGAGGCCAGTGTGGGGGGATATCCCATATTGGAGAAGGGCAAGGAGGGTTTGGGGCCAGGTTTAAGGTGAGTTCTTTGGGAGTAGGGCTGGAGGGACAAAGGCTAGGGGGTGCCCCTAAGTTGCAGGACTAGGGGGCACAATTTGGGGATTGCTCTGCTTTTTTATTATGAGGGGTCTCACTCTCGCTGACCATTATGCTAGGAACCTAACCCTGGTCAAGGGGGAGCTTACTTCTTAGGCTGAGTTATGGAAGTCATGTAGGGGTTGCTGTTTATTCTGAATCAGTGATATACTTGTGCTTTACAAGGCACCAAATACAGAGCCCCTGCTCTGAAGATCTTGCAATCTGACAGACAGATATAGAGACAACAGGACTGGCTTGCAAACTGAGAGGGAATTTGACTGTTATCAGCATAACCTGTGCTTCAGTATTAGGGCGATAAGGGCTGCAGCAGGGGTGCCCTAAACACTGTGTTTCTGAGGCATCATAAAGATGAAGTCCTAATGTACTTCAACTGTGAGCTTTTCAGTGCAAAGACTTGTCTATAAACCACCTTCCACCCTTTTGATGTGCTATTAATAATTTGCCCCCCTGGTGCCTGTCCTCTTTTTACAGATGAAGGAGGATCGCTTCCGGAAGCTGTTTGCAGCCTTTGGCACGCTGACTGATTGCAGCCTGAAATTCACCAAGGATGGCAAGTTCCGCAAGTTTGGATTTATCGGCTTTAAATCTGAAGATGAAGCCAAAATGGCAATGAATCATTTCAACAAGAGTTTCATAGACATGGCCAGAATAACGGTGAGTTGGTCTTAAAATGAAATGTTTGTTTCTCTCTCTGGGAGAAGTTTGCCACTTGATATTATTTTACTCTTTAGGATGAACTAATTGTGTTTGTGTCTGTGCAGAGGAGGAGGGGAGATTCACTAAACCCAGCTGGCTATATATACTTCAGTGGTGGAGCCTTGTTTGTGGGGTGATTATCAGGCATTCCAGTGACTTGTGTTAGTAATTATCCCTGCTGCTGTTCATGGAGCCAGGTTTGCGTCCTAGTCTCTTGCTCCCCCACTGGCAAGGGCTAGGAGTACTGTGGAAGCTACACACTAAGGAAAGAGTCTTTTGCCCAGTGTCCAGCCTGAATAAGCAGGTCATGTGCTGGGCAAATATGTGGGAGATAAAATCCTCCCCTTCCTCTGTCCCCACGAGCTTCAGAGCAGCTATGGAGCTGTTGGCTACTTGGGCCCAGTGGCTGGAATATGTTCTCTGGCTCCATACAGGGGTTAGGAACAGGAGGATCTGCTATGTGGGTGCTGCAACGTGATCAATATGGCATTCCCCCAGCGTCCTATTTCCATGCACTCAGTGGGACCATACCAGTTCTTCTGCGAAGGGAGCCACTGCAGAGGTAGGGCATGATCTGCAGCATTTGATCTTCAAGCAGAGGAAGGCAGGTGAAAATCTTCTTAGTTTTGGTCAGGTTGATGGTAAGAGGAGCAGTCAGATTCAGGTGTGCAATACAAATCGAATTGGTTGTTAGTCTGCTCTATCCTTTGCTCCAGCAGTGCTGTTCCAGTGCTAGGCTGATTTAAAGTCTCAGATCTCTGGGCTGAAGTTGTGTACATGCTTCTTAAAGTTATTTAAGAAATTTACATTTTCTCTTGTTCTACGGAGACAATGCACTGGATGACAGTGGAGAACAGAACAGCTTGTTTGAGTATGTCCAGAAATGATTAATATAATTACAGACTTCCCTCCACTGAAGGGCCATAAACAGATGGTTCTGAATGGGCCCTTAGCATGGTAGTTTCTAAGTCTTTCTGCTTTAAATGCAACTGAAATAATAAAACATAGGACCTGTTATAAGGGGCCTCCTTGTTGGTGTCTCTTTTCAGGTAGAGTTCTGTAAATCATTCGGTGACCCATCGAAACCCAGAGCTTGGAGCAAATACTCCCAGAAGCCTTCTGCACCAGAGAAACCCACCGATAAGCCCAAAACAAGTCCAGCTCCCACAGAGACAAAGAAAGTAAGTCATACTCGCTTTCCTCAGGTATGCAACATGTACATCAGTAATTTTGTCTGGGGAAGTGCACTCTGGTGGCTGCAGCAGGGGGTCTGGAATTCAGGGCTCCTGTGTCCTATTCCTGGTTTACCATTTGCTTGTGATCTTCGTGAGCACTTTCTGCCTTTTTCCCGATCTGTATAATGGGGTTCATGGCTATATCTTAGGCTTTTCTGAACCGTGTATGTTTTCTTCTTTCAGGATAAAAAGAAGAAAAATACAACAGGAAACTTAAAAGAGGTGAGTTGAGAAGAGCAGTGTGTGAGAATTGTTCATTTGAGAAGGGTTTGATATAGAAAGTATGGGTTAGAAATTGCTGAGTACTCTCTGAATTGATTCTGTTCTCGGAGCCAAGACTTCTGGGTTCTATTCCCAACTTGAGCAAGTCACTTGACCTTTCTGTGTCTCCGTTTCCTCGTCTGTAAAATAGTGAACTTTGTAGGTTGTCTGTGTTGCGTGCTTAAAGTGCTTTGACATCCTCAGGTTAAAGGTGCTTCATAGAAGGGCAAAATACTTTATATCATTAAGAATTTCACTTGCTGCCTCAGAGTTACTGTCTGCACTTGTGTTTAATTGGTAGCATTTTAATTAGGAAGGAGTGCTTCTTCCAGAGCTGTTGATTCAGGTGAGACAGATGGTTTAACTATGTCGTATCCTATAATACTGGATGTAAATTCGTGAATGGAGCATAATTGTCCACATCTCATGGAAGGGAAATCAGCCCTGGCAGGCGAAAAGCAGACGCCCTCCCCTGAGATCTTACCTGCGAGGAATTACACAGTGGCCCTGATCTAAACTTGGCTACTTGCCCCTGTGTCTGTCTTCACTGCTCATGTGTGTGGTTTTTTCCAACAGCTGGAAGGAGATGAGGCATTCAGAGAATTTTTGGTGGTTCATCAAAAACGGACGCAAGTGGCCACATGGGCTAATGATACGTTGGCGGAGGAGCCCAAGACAGGGAAATCAAAGCCGGCGGATGACTATCTGAACTTCGATTCGGATGAGTCAGAGGAGCTCAGCGAAGAGGAGGAGGGCAGGAGCAAATGCCACGAGGAGCAAGAAACCACAGGCACTAAAAGTAAATTTCTCCCTCTGCTCTGTTCATCCTTCTCTTCAGTGGTGTACTGATGTGGGGCCTGATCCTGCGGTGTGCCGAGCAGCTCCTGGAAAATGCTGTGTGCCCTCATATCCCATTGGAAGTGGTGGGAATTGCAGTAGTTCAGCACCTCACAGGATCAAGCCCTATATCCCAAAAGAGGAGATACAAACTGTGCAGTAACTATGGTTTCAGTGTGGGTAACAAAGGCTAAGACCCTCAGTCCCTCTCCACGGAGCCTGAACAATCTGAACTGCAGACTCCCTGGTTCGTCTGCCCAAGTGAATCTCTCCCATTCCCTGTCCACCTGGGATTCTGCAGCCACTCTGTTCTCAACCCTTTAATTAACCCTCTTGCTATGTTCTCCCTAACGTTCTTTCTGAAGGAGTGACATTTTTCCTGCTTTGTCTCAGGCCCAAAGGCTTTTCAGAAAGTTTGGATAAGGCACTGAGCTGGAAGATGTAAGTTTCCATCTCTGGCTCTGCCAGTGACCTTCAGGGTGTCCTGGGACAAGTCACTTCCCTGTGCTTCATTTTCCCCTCCCCTTTGTCCATGTTGTCTATTTAAATTGTGAGCTCTTTGGGTCAGGGATTGTGCATGCATTCAGTACCTAACACAATATGGCTGGAATTTTGGTCAGAGCCTCTAGGTGCTACTGGAAATCATATAATTGACTGAACTGAACTCTTTTTAGGGGACATGTTTAAGTAACTATCACCGATTGAGGTGTCAGTAGAGAGGGTTTTGGAACAAACCTATACATTAAACAGTAATTAGTCACCAGAGTTCTGAAGAAACTCAAATATGAAATTGCAGAACTACTAACTGTGGTATGTAACCTATCACTTAAATCAGTCTCTGCCAGAGGACTGGAGGATATCTAATGTGATCCCTATTTTTAAAAAACCTCCCGAAGCAATCATGGCAATTATAGGCTGGTAAACCTAACTTTAGTACCAGGCAAATTGGTTGAAACTATAGTAAAAGAACAGAATGATCAGACACATAGATGAACGCACTGTGTTGGGGAAGAGTCAACACAGCTTTTGTACAGGGAAATCATGCCTCACCAATCTATTAGAATTCTTTGAGGATGTCAACAAACATATGGACAAGGGTAATCCATTGAGCTTGGGCTTTTAGAAAGCCTTTGACAAGGTCTCTCACCAAAGGCTCTTAAGCAAAATAAGCAGTCCTGGGATAAGAGGGAAGGTCCTCTCATGGATCAGTAACTGGTTAAAAGAAAGATAACAAAGTCTAGGAATAAATGCTCAGTTTTCACGGTGGAGAGGTGTAAGTAGCGGGGTTTGCCAAGGATCTGTATTGAGACCAGTGCTGTTCAGCATATTCATAGATCTGGAAAAAAGGATAAACAGATGGCAAAATTTGTAGACGATACAAAATTACTCAAAATAGTTAAGGCAAAAGCTGACTGAGAACAGTTACAAAGTGACCTCACAAAACTGGGTGATTGGACAAGAAAATGGCAAATGAAATTAGGTGTTGATAAATGCAAAATAATGCACATTGTAAAATATAATCCCAACTATACACACAAAATGATGAGGCCTAAATTAGCTGTTAACACTCAAGAAAGAGATTGTGGCGTCAAAAAGGCTAACAGAATGTTAGGAACCGTTAGGAAATAGATTGATATTTTCTGTCTTCTTTTCTTAATGCCACCATATAAAGCCATGATATGCTCACACCTTGAATACTGTTTGCAATTCTGATCACCCCAACTCAAAAAAAGATATTAGAATTGGAAAAAAGTACAGAGAAGGGCAACAAAAATTATTTGGGGGTGTGGAACAGCTTCCATATGAGGCGAGATTAAAGACTGGGACTGTTCATCTTAGAAAAGAGACAGCTAAGGAGGGATATGATAGAGGTCTTCACAGACATAAATGGAGTGGCGAAAGTGAATAAGGAAGAGTTATTTACCTCTTCACATAACACAAGAACCGGGGATCACCCAGTGATATTAATAGGCAGTGGGTTCAAAACAAACAAGGAAATACTTCTTCACACAACACAAAGTCAACCGGTGAAACTTGTTACTGGCGATGTTGTGAAGGCCAAAAATAGAACTGGGTTCAAAAAAGAATTACCGTGTATACTTGTTCATAAGCCGAATAGTTTTGGTAAAAAAGTGACGCATCAAAGAGCAGGGGTCGGCTTATAAACAGGTCTACACCAAAATTTGATGATTTTAAACCCTATGAAATAGTTGAATTGAATATCTAATGCATTGTCGTTTTGTTTACCGGGAGCATCTGCAGGCATGGAGCTCTCAGTTCCCTGTGGCTGTGGTTCGCTGCTCCCATTGTGGCCGTGGTTCGCCGTTCCCAGCCAGAGAGCTGAGGGGCTCCGTGCCTGTGAACACTCCAGGTAAACAAAACCTCCCGACCCGCCAGCGGCTTACACTGACGGGCTGGGAGCCAAAGTTTGCCAACCGCTGAAATATAGGGTCGGCTTATGAAAGGGTCATACAGTTTTTACTATTTTTACCTATCATCTTGGGGGGGTCGGCTTAGAAACGAACGGGCTGATGAACGAGTATATACAGTAGATAAGTTCTTGGAGGATAGGGCTATCGATGGCTATTAGCCAGGATGGTCAGGCATGCAGTCCCATTCCCTGAGGGTCTCTAAGCCTCTGACGGCCAGAACTGGACAACAGGGGATGGATTTCTTAGTTCTATTCCCTCTGAAGCATCTGGCACTGGCCACTGTTGGAAGACAGGATACTTGGCTAGGTGGACCGGTCTGGCCGTTCTTATGCGCATTTTACAAATACCTGTGTCCCTTCTATTTTTTAAAGATTTCTCTTTGAATCTTGGCAAACTCAGAGGTGGTTAACGTTTTAAATATCAAGAGAGGACAAGAATAACAACCCCTAGCTCTTATCTAACGCTTTTCATCAGGAGATCTCAAAGCGCTTTACAAAGGAGGCTGATATTGTTAGCCCCATTTTACAGATGGGGAAACTGGAGAAATGTAAGTCTCCAGTGAATCAATGAACAAATGCACATATATCCTGGCTGTGTACCGTGCTTCAGATTTCAGCTGAGAGTCTCATACTCATCTGCCTATTGGTCTCCATTTGTAAACCAAACCCCAAAGTCAGCTCCTCTATAAGCTGTGCTCACGGCTAGTCCATGCAAAACTGCACTTGTATTACTGTTATCATGGCTTCTTCCCTGCCATCCAATTCCACCTTTGTTCACTGTCACACCTTGTCCTAAGCTAAGACGAAGTTTTCTGGAGCAGGGCCTGTCTTATGTCTGTATAATGCCTAGCATGTCAGTGCCTTGGGTGCAGTTGTGATATGGATAACTAGTAATGAAGAACACAATAACGTGCAGAGCGTGGGTCTCCAGCGTAGCGTGTGTTTCCCTGTCCTTGTGTATTGCTGATCCAACTTTTTAAATAGCAGAGTGTTTTTCGTGCCAGAGAAAGGCCGACAGCCTGGAAAGCCAAAACCTTCTGTTGAGTCCTGTAGGGTGAGCGTTAGCAGCGTAGGATTCTCCCCGACAGTGACTTTGTACGGAAAACCCTCAATGGTAGGAGGGAGACATTCAGATCCGTGGCCTGTTTAATCCCATCTGCTGAGACAGTGTAATGCCAATAGCACTGGTGATTTTTGTGATGGGACCCCTCTCTGCTGGGAATCACCAGACCGTCTAATCAGTATCACCCAACAGCCCATCAGATAGTAACAGCCTCTCATCCTTACCAGCCGTGGCTGGATTTGATCATCTGACCCGAGAAGAGGAAAGGGGATGGTACTGGAATGGAAAACCTGAGCCATCCTCTGGTACCTCCTGTGTGTACAGGGTGTCTGCTCTTGCAGTAGCCCAGCTGGGCAAAAGGAATGTGGGGGCTCGTGCTGCTATGGGCCATTTGCCCTGCTGGGGAAAAGGGGTGTATGTGCATGTGCAATATCTAATGCCCACCTCTCTCCTCTCTGGCAGTAAAGAAGAGCCCCAGAGAAAAGGCAGCTGCCATGCCAGAGCTCTCTGATATGGACTACCTGAAATCTAAAGTGGTGAAAGATTCCTCGTCTTCCTCATCCGAGGAGGAGAGTGAGGAGGATCAGCTGGACAGTGAGCAGCGTGAAGGGGGAAGCGAGGATGAGGAGAAGCCCAGCAGCTTGGAAACTATCGGTGCCCAGGTGCAAAAAGGGGCAGAGCTGGCAGGACATAGCAAAGGGCAGGGGACAGTGGTGGAGAGGAAGAAGACGAAAGGAGCAAAATTGGAGGTATAACCTAATTAGAGATGGGCCTGAATTGTAACCGTGGGTGCCAGCTCCCCTGCAGCTTGGCTCTGGATATGAACTTGGCAGCTGCAGTCCATCTCCATTCCTACGGGGAGAGATTTCCAAATCTAAAGGTCTGTGTCCTCCTGTCCCTCCCATAACACTGGGTTTGCAATGAATAATCACTATATCTATTCTAGATAGTTGTATTTGTAAGAGAGGGAGGATGGCCCGGTGACTAGGGACTTGGGAGACATGGGTTCACGTGCCTTCTCTGCATGGGATGCTGCCAGGAAACACAGGCATGAACGGGGACATCACAGGGAGAGGTGAGCAAGGTCCCCGTTCATTTGAGGAAATCTCATAAAGGCAAGCACCAGAGTTGCAGCCATTCGAGATGTAGCAGACGCAAAGTTTTGGGCCTGCGCCTAATTTTAGGCAAACCCGGATATAACACAGGGCATGGACTGTTTGTGTTTTGGGTTCAGTTCCCTTTTGTGCCACCAACTTCCTGTGCAAACTTGGGCAAGTCACTTAGTGTGTCTGGCTCAGTTCGTCTGCTGTATAATGGGGATAATAGTTGCCTACCTCACGGGGGTATTATGAGGTGCTCTGACAGTACAGTGGTGGGGGCCATATAAATACCTAGGTTTTTGTTTTGTATATCTCCTTGTTTAGCGTTTTGTTTCAAAGAGGCAGTTTTCCATAGTGCTGTCTCAAGATCAGTCCCCTGGGTGGTCAAGTTGTGGGACACCACATGGAGAAATGTGAAAGCAGATTAAATTATTTGACCATTGAAGGGAATATAACGGTACGTTCCCTTACTGTTACATCCTTAGACACACATTAGGCTGGGTCAGATACTCCGAAGTCTTTGTGGATGTAGTTGGAGCCATCTTACTGGCTGCCCTTGTCTAGTATGCCTTGTTAGTCACAGGATGCCCAGGGCATTGTACTAGTAAATGGGAATATGTACAGGATTACTGCCCTTAGTACTGATTAATCCTGTGTTTTACTATCTCACCCAGGTTACGCTGTAACTGACTAGATATGCTAATCAAAACTTTGAAAAGTGACTAGAGATTTTGGGTGCCCAACTTGACAGACCTTGAAGAGGCCTGAATTTTAGAGGATGGGTGCTTGGTGCCCTCCAAAATTTGGAGCCCTTTAAGATGTCTCAGGTTGGCCCCGCGGAATCACCAGCTGTTTTATGAACACTGTGGCACTTATGACTTTCCCTGACTGTGGGGGCTCAGTCTCTAAGTACCTGAGCAAGGAACAGGCAGAAACTGGGAACTTGTTATACGCATGCAGGCTCAGCCCTTTGACCTTAAATAAGGCAGGAATCTCATGGAGTAACTGAGAGCTGCAGGCCAAACTAGGGCAGATGCTGTATATATGTGGGATCTGTTAGACCCACTGGAGGGCTGAAACCTCAAGGCTCTCTAAGGCAGGGCTTGAATAACCTACTGGCCTGCCAACTAGCCACATCTTCTTGTCAGAAGCTGATATAAAAGATGGGGTGGAGATCCAGGGGTAACCCATTTATGTGAATCCCAGCCCTCCCATCTCCAAGCTTCTGGGATTCCCTGATTGCTGTCCAGGGGCAGAAGGGGTGTTTGTCTTTCATATCCCATGTGTGCCCATCACTATAGTATTTCAGTGCCTAACTGAACCCTCTACCCCACCTCTGGCTGTTGGAAGGGCCGAAGCGCTGCCCCTCTCTGTTTCTGCCCTATCCAAGTCTCCTGACTCTGTATGTGAGGGGAGGGAGGGAGTCCTCTGTTTCTCAGTCCTTTCCCCAGCCTCCTGCTTGCTGGTAAGAATAGCTCTGTGGCATCAGGCCTCTAACTCTCCCATCTTTACACTGTGCTGCCGGCCACGGTTGTCTCTTGGTCTGGAAATTGTTCCAGATTAAACTCTTGCCAAGGATGACTTTTCAAATGTTGTTTCTCACTTTTTCCTCTGTCCAGCTGAAGAGTCGGGCCAACCTTAATGCAGCTACCACGCCGTATACAGTGAAACTGCGTGGTGCCCCTTTCAGTGTTACTGAGGTATGTGCCCTGCCATCGCAGCCTTACTGCTCCCTCGTTTAGGGCTTAAATCGTGCTTGTAATAGGGAAGAGAACGATGGTCCTTGGATTCCCAAGGTCTAGCATTCAGCAGCCAGCAACTTAAACCATCATGTATTTTGCAGGGGCTTCTAGGTATCTGCAGGTTAAGGGGTTAGTTATGAGAATGGAATCTGGCTTGGTTTATTCATACTGTAGAGGGTCCCTTGGACTCTGTCTGTCCCTGACTGTGTTTATGAAAGGTTTTTGTAGTGTCTACTCAGCATTCATAACCTTTACAAAAGTAGGCCTCCGAAATCTGCCCGACTTGCTAAAATTCTTGTTTTCCTCTTTTCTATTTGCAGCAAAACGTTCGAGAATTCCTCTTGCCCTTGAAGCCAGTGGCGATTAGGATTGCAAGAAACGTACATGGGAATAAGACAGGTACTGGCTGCGGGGGTTTGTGCATTGTGGGTGCAGGAGATAGCAGAGATGTAGTTAGGAATGCTCTTTCCTGTGCCGGCCTTTGCTGTCTCCTGTACCTGTGATTCCAAATCACTACGAATTGCCCCATTTCTCATACATCAAGTTCCTTTGACTTGCTCCAATCGCCTTACCTTAGAATGGAGTTATGAGGCGTGAAACTGTAAAAATGGTGCCCCTTGCCCTACAGCTCTGTTCCCTGTGTGCAGTGAGCCACTTTGACTTGCTTTGCTGACCAGTGGGATTTACTGCTTTCTACAACTCCAAGCTCTGCAGAGTCAAATGGGAGATGGCTTCTGTTCTGGTTCATGCATCTTCTATAGAACTGTTAACCAAATTCCAGATAGAGGTTCTTTACCTTGAGGTTCAGCTCTTAACCACACCTGGAACCGAGTTGGGTCATGGTTATTGGTGATGGTGCGTAGACCAGAAGGGACCCAAAATGAGTCCAGGGCTGGTAGTATATTTCCACTCTGCATTGTTCTCATAACCTTAGGGGGGTGCATCTTCTATCCCGTCATTAGTTCGAGGTATGTTAAAGTGTATGGAACCCATGGGGTGTAGCTGCCAAATCAGTTTTAGACCATTTACGTGCACACAAGCAAGAACAAAAGTCATCTTAAACAATCATTTCTCTTTAATGAAAGATTCCTTCCTGTCTGAAATCTGATTGTTGTTTTCAGCCCAGAGTCAATTTGTAATGGGAGATAAACATGTGTCTATGGAGATCTAATACAGAAAAAGCTGGCATCATTAGGTTGTGCTTAACTGGCTAGTTAGTGCCAGTGTGTGTGTACATACAAGCATCCGTATAACCCTTGTGATGCTCAGCTGAACCTGATTTCCTTCCAGGTTACGTCTTCGTTGATTTCAGCGGCGAGGAAGAAGTACAGAAAGCCTTGAAACAAAACAAGGAATACATGGGTAAGGGCAGCTTGTAGGTCCTCGTTACTGACCCTGATGGGTCTGTAGGTGTTGTGATGCTCTGCTATAGGCCCTGTTTGCTGCTAAAGTGTCAAGTGGATTCTGGTCTGTCTCTTAATTTTGCTCTGACAGGAAATGATGTTGATCACGCTCGTGGGCCAAAAGCAAAGAGCAGCATGGTCTACAACCCTGACTCTGCAAAAAAGAACAGGAGTACTTGTGGCACCTTAGAGACTAACAAATTTATTTGAGCATAAGCTTCCATTCTATGCATCCAATGAAGTGGGCTGTAGCCCACGAAAGCTTATGCTCAAATAAATTTGTTAGTCTCTAAGGTGCCACAAGTATTCCTGTTCTTTTTTTCAGATACAGACTAACACGGCTGCTACTCTGAACCCTGACTCTGTTACTCAAATTCATTAAAGAACCGAATGCTAAACTGTCGCAACCTAACCAAGTAGTGTGGGGTTGGGAGAGCAGGGCGTGTCATAAATAAGCTGTTGGACTCTGGCCCAGGTTGGTATTGGCTGAAAGCTGTTGTCCTCTGCTGACTGGCTGGCCTCTGTGAACCAAGTTGGTGGATTTCAGTCCAGTAGCCACATCACAAAACCCACCCTCTCAGTTGGGAGTCTGAGCAGAGAGGTCAAGGGATTGGCAGTGTCTTGGGGAGTCTTCCCGTTCCTGCCCAAAAAGTCCCACCATGGCAATGTGAATGAAGCTTGCTGTGCGGCAGCCTATGCTGTATCTGTATCTCTGGCTGTATGGCGAGCTCTGACCTGCCAGTGTAGCACCTTTCCCCCGCACTAACCCTCCTGCAAGAAACCTTCTGGGGAGCAGTCCTGATCTTGGGATCTCTGCTGTGCAGGCTGAATGCCACAAGCTGGCTCTCAAAGTCACTTCTCTGGTATCTTCAAAAACTTCAGTGCTCTATGATCAGAAGCAGTGGGCAAGAAATGAGGAATTCTGTCTCTCATACAAAATGACACTGGTAGTGGATGACAGGACAAGGAGTAATGGTCTCAGGTTGCAGTGGGGGAGATTTAGGTTGGATATTAGGAAAAACTTTTTCACTAGGAGGGTGGTGAAACACTGGAATGCGTTACGTAGGGAGGTGGTGGAATCTCCTTCCTTAGAAGTTTTTAAGGTCAGGCTTGACAAAGCCCTGGCTGGGATGACACTGAGATGGGCACCGTAGAAGCAGCTACAGTAGAACTGACTTGTTAACATGCAGCACTTTTGTAGCTTCTGGTGTTAGGCCAAAGCTCCATTATGCACTTGGGAGAAGTGTCTTGGTCTTTCCATTTGTCTTAAACCTAAAAACTATGATTTAAACCTGGCTGGGATGGCACAGTGGGTTAGTGCTGGAGCCCTGTGTTCAAATCCTGCTCTTATCCCAGTCCTCAATGAAAGCCGGTCCTATATTGCAAAACCATTATTGTGTGGAAGCAATAGGACTGGAATGGAGAGGGGTCGTGAGAACTGGAATGTGCTGCCCTGACTCTGTGAGGTGTCTAGCCAGTGGTGTTGCTCTCATTTTGATGAGCACCATGCTTTCCCCAAAACATCATTAACATTCTTCTCACAGAGATGGGGTGGGCTGCATTCATGGGGGTTTGGGGGGTGGTATTCCACAGGCGGTCAGTGGAGTTTTGCCAGCTTACATTGTCAGTAAATTTGGCCCAGTATCTTTAGAAATGACCATATATTTTAATTATCTAGACTCAGGTCTGGTTGAGGCCTTTGGAAGTGCCTGAGATATAAGGTTTCCCTCTGTGTTGTGTGTGGCAGGTGGGCGCTACATTGAGGTGTTCCGAGAGGAGAGTGGGCTGAAGATGAAGCTCACCCGGAAGGGTGAAGACCAGCCCTGGCAAAGGAGGAAGAAGGATGATGAGGAAGAGGAGGACCTCTCTGAGTCAGGAAGGCTCTTTGTCAGGAATCTCCCTTACACTAGCACTGAGGAGGACTTGGAGCAAATATTTTCCAAATATGGTAGGGAATGGACCTCCAATCAGCTTCCTGTTTCCCCCCAGAAATCTGAGGGTTAATCATCTTGCCTGGCTGTAAATGCTCATTTGGATGCCAGGGAAAGAGAAGGCTGTGGCACTCTCTTAGCCTGCAGATGCCCAGATACTAAGGGATGGGCACCATTTTAAAACTAAATCTTTACAACTGGAACCCATTTCAAAACTCATGGTCATGTTTGACCTCCTGGTTTGCAATCTCTGTATGGAGGCCAGCTATAGAGGAGGCCAGCTCGGCTGAATTCCCTTCCACCTCCCGGACATCTCCTAGCTCAGGGCTGAGTAGGATTTATGGAGCCCCAGTGTGCCACTGGAAGAGAAAAGATTGGGTGGTGAACTGCCTCCCCTTCTGGCCCCGGATAGATCTGGCTGGCTTGTTTCCCTGCAGAAAAATGACTTTCTGAAGGGGAAACAAAGGGAAGCCACAAGAGTTGTCATGCGACTTTTTCCAGCCGTATGTTTTGGGTGCCCAGGGCAGCTGACAGAGAGGTAAATCACTGTGGGGCAGTAGGCGGGACTGGGGAAGACTCAGCTGGTGGCTCCTACCCTGCGCTGGGCTCAGCTGCTAGTCCGGACTGGGCTGGGGAGGACAAGACTTCCTCTTCCCCTGCATGGCATCCGGGGCTGGGTCAGATCCACCTCCAGATTTCTCCCCTGGTTGCAGGAAGCCCTGCAAACTCTTCCCCCCCCACCCCTTCCTGCACCCATCACGCCTCAGCTGCAGGGGGGAGGATCCCTGTACAGGGAGCTGCACCCGCATCCGTCCAACCCCTGTGCATCCAGACCCCCTCACACCCAGACCCTCCTGCTAAGCCTCACCCCCCCCCGAGCCCCACTCGTGCTGCACCCACACCTCTACCCCACTGAGCCCCAACCAGTTGCACCTGGATCCGCACCCCACTGAATCCCACCCCCCCATCTAGACCCCCCACTGAGCCCCCCACACCCAGACCTCCCTGCCGAGCCCTGTCCCCCCTACACCTAGAGCACCCCTCCCAAACACCTTCACCTGGACCATCCAGCAGAGTCCCATTACCATTACAACCAAAAAAATACAACAAGCCCCTGTGTATCCAGGTCCCCCCCCCACCCCCGTACTCGGATCCCCCACTGAGCCGCCTGTACCCAGATTGCCCCAAACAGAACCATCTCAACCCACACCTGGATCCCCCCCTACTAAGTCCCTCCACACTTAGATCCTGCCTTGCTGAGCCTGCCTGCCCACACTTGGATCCTGCCTGCCTGCCTGGTGCACCTCGCAAGGAGGGGCAGGGCCCTGGGGTGTTTCTGGGGCAGGCCTGGTCCTTGCACTATGTCGGTTGGGTGCAGCCTCACCGCTGAGTCCGTGTCCTGGGAGAGTGGGGGTGGAGATGTACAGTGATCTCCCACCTCTGTGCAGCCGGTGGCCTGTGCTCCCCAATGCCTGCTGGAGCCTCCACATTTATTTGAAAAATAAAATTTGCAGAATTTTAAAATATTATGTGCAGAATTTTTAATTTTTGACACAGAATACCCTCAGGAGTAGGATGTGGGGGAATTTGGTATTAGGGTTGGTATTACTGTGCCAGCTTGGTAAATAAAGGTTTCGGTATCCATGCGGACAACCCTTGAGCAGGCCCAGATTCTCTCGTTGCACGTGCTAAGCTGACCCAACGCTCATGGCTTCGTTCCATCAGCTGGGCTCCTACAGAAGACACCAGCTCAGAACCCTGCTCTGCAGTGCCTGAGAAGGGGGTATATCTCATGGAAAGGATTTGCCTTTTGCAGGTCCCCTGTCAGAGATCCATTTCCCCATAGACAGTCTGACCAAGAAACCCAAGGGATTTGCCTTCATCACCTACATGATCCCTGAGCATGCAGTGAAGGCCTTCGCAGAAGTGGATGGGCAGGTGTTTCAGGTACAATGACTCTAACTCGCCTGCATGGTTAGGTTGAGGGGGAGGGGATGTTCAATCATAGGGATTATTGCCAGAAGGTCAAATGCTTATGGTGGTCCCACTGTGCACTGCTAATTGGGATGCCTGATGTCCTCAGTGCATTGAGGAATAGAGTGCTGTTAAGATGGGAAGTGCTAGGCCAGCGGTGTAGCAGCACCAGTTTACCAGGGCCAGTGGGTTCAGAAAACTCCAGGCTGCTCTTAGCACGGTGCCGTGCAGAGATCACCAGAGGGAAAGAGTTTGGAGTTTGTTGCTCTTTCAACAAAGAGTTTGGGCTGCTCTGGTGAGTTGCATTGATGCCAGCCTGGAGCAGCAGAGAAGGAAGGGGAGGTCCTCCCAGGTCAGGTTGAAAGGCCATTGTGGGAGGAAGTTGCATGGCAGTGCTGCACTGACGGTAGTTCATCTTACCTTGAGGCAGCGAGACTCTTTCTTTTGTGAATGTGGATTCAGAGGCACTAGGTCCTATACTCTCTGTCTCCTAGGGCAGGATGCTGCATGTGTTACCCTCCACCGTAAAGAAGGAAGAAGGGGAGAACCTAGATGCTGAAGGATCCTCTTCCTACAAGAAGCAGAAAGAGTCCAAGGACAAAGCAAACAGTGCCAGGTACAGAGGGGGGCAGTGTCACACAGCAGGATCCTTTTGTTTTAATATGGCACTAACTGCAGAATTCCCCTTTGGGACCAGACTTGAAATGTGTGCGGCTTCTCTAGGGCGTGTATTAAGGAACAGGGCCAGTCAAATTACTGTTACGTTGCCCCTTCCTTGACTCTAATGTCCTGGCATCTTCTCTCTTTCTGTCCTCGGCTCATCCAAAGAACCGGGATCTTTTTTTGGCTCATCCAAGTTGCCTTACCAGATCAGTCCTTCTAATCCAGTATCCTAACTCCAGCAGTGGCAGGCTAAACAGAGCCCAGCCAATGCTCTGTAACTGTTTAGGAGTGAAGAATGTCCTATTCCACTGAAATGCAGCCTCTCTGTTTTCTCTCCCACTACTTACAACCCACTTGCTCCCCCATCCTCCTCTGCCCTTCCTCCCATTCAGTTTGTGATCCTTGTTGGCCCGCTGAGCGTATCTTTTCTGTGTCGCTCTGAGGCAGATGCCATTTGGAAGGTGTGAACGATCTTACGATTTAGGCCTCATTTTATTTTCTCTTCCTCCCCCTCTAGCTCTCACAACTGGAACGCACTGTTCATGGGCACGAATGCTGTGGCGGATGCAATCGCACAGAAGTACAATGCCACCAAGAGCCAAGTGCTTGATCACGTGAGTTGGATTCTAGCTGGGAAACATCGTTTCAGTCCATGGATGGAAGCGTGTGGGCCTGCAGCTTAAAGGCTGCTGCTTTGGTTGTCTTTCTTAGAAGGCTCTTAGCACGCTTCTTGGTACCATGAACTAAGTTTCCCTTAGTACATGTGTGCATGGAATGGCTCTTAACTCGGCACTAACAGCTAGATGTGGGCGGTATCTGGGAGTTCCTCTGAATGGGGGGTCACTTGTAGAGTGCTAAATGAAATACAGGGTATATCCAGGCACCTGGGTCAACCAAGGCAGCTCTTTTTACTTAGCAGTTCCCGATGTTTCTTCCCGTTGTCTGGCGCGGGGGTTTCAGTAGCGCTCAGCATTGGCCTAACGCTGCTCCCATTGAAGCCAATGGGAGTTTTCATTGAGGTCGATGGGAAGCCAAGTTAGGGGGATGCTTGGTGCTTTTGAAAATCCTGCTGTGAGTGATAAGTGGGAGGCTGCAGCAGGGCGCCAGGCAGGTCCCAGTGGTGAACAGGGGTAACAGGCAAACTTGGGCCAGGTGGATCAGACTCTGGTTCAGGAAGCAGGAGCCCCCTCTCTCAAGCAGGTAGCATGTGGTTTCTACCCTCATCTCTAGGCTAAATGAGGACATATTGGGGAGGAGTTAATGAGTCTTACAGTGGGTGTCTCAGGCTTTAAAAGGAGCAAGTATGTTTCACAAAAATCATTCCTGGCTCTGCCTGCATAATTGGAGCAGTATTCACATGTGCCAGCCTTTCACCTCAGAAGAGCTGCATTATAGCCCACTGAGATCAGAAGTGACATGCGTGTGAAGTATCCACCTCATTACTATGGACCAGTGGTACCAAACACCCAGTGGCTGGGCTGGGTCTGATCCCTGTATGCACATTGTCCAAATCACGTGACTTGCATTCTGGAGAATCTGACTGCTATTATTTAATACACAAGTAGCTCCTAGCTCTTGTGTGAAGAAAGCCTGTTGGATGTGATTGATGTAATGTTGGTTTAGGCAGCATGGCACAGATTTGAAGGTGTGCCTTGCTCAAGTCAGTATAGTCACGTGTTAACTCTGAAGCCTAACGAGAGATCAAAGGGCAGATATTCAGATAATTTAAGTGCACAAGTATAGTAGAATTTCTATTTGAACTAATTGAGGGTTGAGGAGTTCATAAAACTGAAGATCTCAGTTACAGTTCGTACAGTACATAGGTTGCGGTGTGGCACACTGCATCACTTGTTCAAAGCACTGCAAAGCAATTTTCAGTGCATTGAAGGCCTCAGAATGTGAGGGGATGTCGACTTGTTCTTCATTAACATCACTTTTGTTGTGTGATAATTTTTTTGTTTGTTTTTTTTTTCCCTTGTGAGGAGAACATGGTTCCTACAACTGGTCATTCATAACACTGGTGTTCATAAAATCCACGCTGTACTGTCTGTGCCTAATTTGCTTCACAATTACTGCAGTTGTGTGCTCATAACTACACACAACTGGTCAAGTAGACACCAGCTGAAATAGCTGTGGTCCTAAAACTACCCTGCATAACACTTTACTGCTGCATTCAGCACCATTCTTTTCACTAGCTGAGGATTGAATCATGCCCTCAGTTACAAGGGGTGGTGTTCCCATGGGAGTTACTTATGCATAACAGCAGGAATTTGGACCTAAAAGCTTAGGTATGGCCTACGAGTCATCAGCTAACCTCAGGGTGACGTTCTGGCTTGACTGAAGTCAACGGAGCCAAGATCTCACCCTCTGTCTGTATGCAAACCTCCAGTTGGGCCAGAGCCTGAGTGGTGTGGGTGTTACTGTGGTTTAGGCCTGTTATTACCAGCGTAGTTTATGCTCCTGACTTTGTCACTCTTTGGATTTAACCACCGTTGCTCTCATTTGCAGGAAGGCAAAGGCAGCGTGGCCGTGAGGGTAGCTCTGGGCGAAACCCAGCTAGTCCAGGACGTCCGCCAGTTCCTGATCGACAATGGAGTCAGCCTGGATTCCTTCAGTCAGGTGAGGCACTTCAGTAGCTCCGGCTCAGCAGAAACCTTGCTCGCTGCAGCAGCAGATGGCTTATTTCTTCCCACCTTAGTATCTGGGTGTTCAGGAGAGAGTGATGCAGGCTGATGGTGTGGGGGTGCTCTCTTTGTCAGGGTGGGTCACTCATCTATAAATACTTGAACGGTGAATGGCAGAGAGAATGGTCTGTAAGTTAGCAGTCTGCTCCTGGCTTAGTGGGCAAGCTGGGTGCTACGAGGATTGGGAACATTGGCCTTTCAGCTCTCTTGATCACGTGGTGCGCAACACACACACGAAATTTGAGGCTCTTTTCACGCTTGTCATCCCATTGGTTCCTGGTGCTTAGTCCTTACAGTGCCATGGCTGGATGCAGAGGAAAACCTTAAACCTTGGAGTTGGTGGCACTAGGATTTGGGATGTTTCTTCTCCAGCCGCCAGGGAAGGTGAACACATTTGACCTGGCTCCTTTCACCCTCTTACTTATTTGCAGCCATCTGTCTCTAGAAATCCCCCTTCAGGGCTTTTCAGTCTGCTTGTGTTCTCCTTTTGGAGGTCTGCAGATCCATCAGAAGCCTCAGGTCAATCTCAACAAGATTCTGAGAAGCTTGAGTATAAAAATGTGAACTACAAAGTCCCTACTCCATTTTTTTCCCCCGGTTTTCCATTTCGCAAATACGGATTTTTTGTTTTATTTATTTTTTTGGGGCCCAGTTTTGAGTAGAGTAGTAAAAGCCACGTCTGAAATCGGTGCTAGGCTTGAAGAACTTGCACGGCATCTTTACATGCTAACCATCCCTGTGCACAGACCTCCTCAGCACAGCTCTGGGGATAGGGTTTGCTGGCTGACGGCTGGTGCAGGACGAGCTGAATGATCAAAGCTCATTAATAGTTCTCATCCTTCTGTCCCAGCCCTTAATATCCATGTGTAAGTGTTAAATAAGTCAATTTAGGGTTATGTATTATCTTCTCCCCACCCAAGTATCTCAAATGATGGGGGTTTGATCCGGATCCCCTCAACTCTCATTGAAGTCAGTTGCTGAGATTGCTCAGCACCTTACAGGATTGAACCCTAAATGTGCAGGAGTAGATTCACCCAAAACAGAAATGTGCCCAGCCAGGAGTGGGACATGGCAGCTGTTTGAATGCACGCAGCAATACGAAGCTAGCTGAACTGAAAATGGAGAACAGCAGTGGGTGTGGATGTATTGTATGTTGGGAAGTGATGCCTGACCCCGTGACTGAATGGAGTTTGTCCACTGGGGTTGCATTTCAAATGGCAGGAAGGGAATTTTACACAGCTCTTTGTGGGTTTGCAGTGTATCCTGGAAGCATATAAAATGGAGCAGGGGGCCCCCAAAGTCTCAGACCCCTTATAAGAATCCTCCTCTGTATTTTTCTCCCCTCACACACACACCTTTTCAGGCTGCTGGAGAGCGGAGTAAAACTGTGATCCTAGTTAAGAACCTCCCTGCCGGCACTAAAGTGGTGGAGCTGGAGGAGGTCTTTGGCCCATATGGCAGCCTCGGGCGAGTGCTGCTCCCGCAAGGAGGGATCACAGCCATTGTGGAATTCTTGGAGCCCACGGAGGCCAAGCGAGCCTTCACCAAGCTGGCCTACTCCAAGGTAAGCATGGGGATGGCAACATGTGTCGTCTAATGTGGAACTGTCACTTCGGGAGAGGAGATCCAGGCTAGGCAGGCTAATGCAAATCCGCCCTCTTCTCTGTCCCAGTGTTGGCACTTTGAGAAACCAGGTAGGAATAATTTGATCAGGTATCAATATCTTAAAGCCTCAGATGTAATCATTAGTAATCAAATTCAAATTCAAAAGGGTGCAAGTTCTTGCTTAATGTGGAGGGGCTGAAAGAAGCAATCTCTAGAGGTGGGGAGAAGGTCAGGGCATTTTTAGGAGAATAAGATCCCCCCATGTTGTTGTTTCCTGGTCCTTCGGTGTCGTTCAAACTCAGCCCTAGAGAACGCTCCTGAACCCCCAGTGAGAACATGCCCTGCGGGGAGAGCATGCGGCTGTGGCTTTTAACCTCCAGACAGCTCCCATCTCCTGTAATATGTCCCTTGAGAAGGTAGAGCTGAGATTTGAACGTATGTTCTCCCCCACCCTCTCGCATCCGCAAAGTCACTTCTCCCTTGCCTTGTAGCCATCCCTTGTATCTGTCACCCTTGCAGTTTCAGCACGTCCCTCTGTATCTCGAGTGGGCTCCCATGGGTGTCTTTTCCTGCCCACCCCCTGAGAAGAAGCAGGCTGAGATTCCAGAAGAGGAAGGAGAAGCAAGGCTGGGAACTGGTAAGAATTTTTATTTGGGGGAGGAGGTATTTACTGTAGTGTGTGTGACCCTGCTTTTCCTGTAGAGCAGTGGCCGTGCTGTTCTTGTCCTAAATGGATGAGAACCTCTGCCTTACTTGAAGTCCCCTCTTGGAGTTGCTTTGAGGATCGTGTGTGTAGAGATGAGCAGAGCTTCTCTTCCCCCATCATTCTGCAGGGCACTTGACTGCTGACCTGGGAAAGCAGATGTCTCTAGACCTAAGCGGTACAGCAGTGCACTTGCTTGCTGTTGCCATTCTCTCCCTTTGGGTTTTTGGAAGCCAGTGCTGGTGTTGGAAATGGGGTTAAGATTTGGTGCGGTAGCGGGGTTCAATTGGCAGCGTGTGTGAGGCCAGAGGGGTGAATAGAGCTAAAATATTAAGCAGTGTGGGAGAATGATTGTGGCTCAGAAATGCAGGGGCAGCGTTATTCATTTGTATTACCATAGTACCCAGGGGCCCTCGTTATAGACCAAGACCCCATTGTGCTAGGCGCTGTAGAAGCGCGCAACAAAAATACGGTTCCTGACATAAGCGGCTTACAATCAAAGTACATCATAAGAGGCAACGGATGGCTATTGATGTGCCGAGGAGTACAAGTGAACGATGAGACAGTATTGGGCTGCGTGAGAGGTAGAGATCTGTGCACACCAACAGCCTGCCCGTTGCCATATTTTGCATAGGCATCCTGACAGAGGAGGGGTCTGGAGGAGGGTAGTGAGGTAGGTGTGCCAATGTTTATGGGCAGCGCCTCCCAAATATATGGAATAATGCAGGAGAAAGCATAGAGGGGGTTGAAAATTTAAAAAGTGGGCAGTGGAGGATGGCCTCATGGGCTGAATGTTGCCAGCTCAACAGCAAATGAGACCCTATGATGGGCCTTGAAAGTGAATACAATTGGCTTATCTTTGATGCAACGGAGAAGGGGGAGCCAGTGGAAGGGTGCAAAGAGGGCTGACACAGTCAAAGTGATGGGCTAGGGAAATGATCTTTGCCGCCACATTCTGAATGGCCGCGAGCAGGGATTTGTCAAGGCCAGAGAAGGATGCTCTCAGAATCGAGCCGTGAGGTGATGAGAATTTTGTAGCTGTGTGCATGGATAAGAGGGGCTGTATCGTAGAGGTGTTATGCCCAAAGAATTGGCAAGATTTAGATGCAGCCTGGATGCGAGGACTTAGAGAGAGGTCCGAGTCAAAGATGACACTCAGATTGCAGGTCTGAATGGTGGTATCCAGTCGTTGACAAAGGAGGTAATGGGGAGGGCTTGCAGGGAAAGATTAGGAGCTCGGGTTTAGCCATGTTTAGTTTGAGCTGGTGTCTAGAGATTCATAGAATCATAGAATATCAGGTTGGAAGGGACCTCTGGAGGTCATGTAGTCCAACCCCCTGCTCAAAGCAGGACCAATCCCCAGTTTTTGCCCCAGATCCCTAAATGGCCCCGTCAAGGATTGAACTCATAACCCTGGGTTTAGCAGGCCAATGCTCAAACCACTGAGCTATCCCACCATGAGGCAGTGTCAATGACAGGCTGAGTTTTTAATCTGGACAGGAGACAGGTCTGGAGTGAAGAGGTGAATCTGAGTTGTCAGCACAGAGGTAGTCATTGAATTTGTGTTTGCCAGTGACATTACCCAGAGATGAAGTGCAGAGAGAGAGGAGAAGAGGACCAAAGACAGAGCTCTAAAGATCCCCCACAGGGAGTTGAAGGGTGGATGAGGAGGATCCCCCGAGGAACATGCTGCAGGAGCAATTAGAGAGGTAGGAGCGGACAGAGTCACGGAAGCCAAGGGAAGACAGGAATTGAAGAAGAGCACAGATGACTATCAGAGATGGCCGACAGGTCAAGAAGGATGAGGATGGAATATTTATAGAACAGAGAAGGGGGAACTAAAGAAGAGATGCAAAGAGAAATTGTTTGCTTAGATTTTCCCCTTATTCGCCCATAATGCAAATGCAGTGTGGACCAAGAAAATGTGCATCTTTCTTGGGTGCAATAGTTTTTATGCTTCATGTACTTTAGTATCAGTACTGGTTCCAAAAATATGCAGATTCCTTTGTTGAAGGAGGGTGATTTGAGGAGTTTCAGGAAAACTAGGCAGATGAGATTAAAGCCAGGCCAAAAAGGGCAGGAAGTGTCCGGCTGAAGGCCTTTTTTCCTGGCCCTGAAACACATACATTGCTAGAAGATGGCACTCATGACCAGGGCCGAACAAGGTAGCAATTGTGCTAGTCTCATTGCCACTCTCAGCTTTGTGTCCATGAAGCCCAGCCAGTGGGGGAACTTTGAAACCAGTGAATGTTTATGGCTTTGTGCGAGGATCTGTGGAGGCTTCTGTTGGAGCTTCTGATCTTGAGCCTTCAGCAGCTCCACTGCCCCAAAAGAGAGAACTGTAGCAACTCCTCACTTTCAACACCTGGAGTTAGGTGGTCAGGGGGAACGCAGGGCACGTTCAGTGCCTTGAGACGCTCAGGATTGTTCCTGATACAGTAGTTTCTGGTGCTCAGTGTAGTCCATTTTTAAAAGTCGTGGTGGATGGGACTAACTCCACTTCTCGTGGAGATGATCACACCGTCTAAGATCTTGCCATTAGTAGACGCACTCCTGAGATTGTCAAATCTGGTGACTTGAGAGTTGGCCTCACTGGCGCTTAGATACTGAAGTGACAGCTGATGGGTAATATTTCTGCTTTAGAAAGGGTATTATGATGAACATTATTATTACTATTATTATTATTATTATTATTATAGCCCAGACCTGAAGAAGAGCTCTGTGTAGCTCAGAAGCTCATCTCTCTCACCAGCAGAAGTTGGTCCAGTAAAAGATGTTATCTCAGCCATCTCGTGTCTCAGTTATTCCAAGAGGCAGCATAAATAGCTTACAGGGACTGTACAAGCCACCACCCCGACTAGAGAGTTCTCTCCATGTGCATAATTGGTATAAATGGAGACTGAGCTCTATAAAGAGGGTAGGAGAAGCAGTCCCAGAACAAAAGGACGAGCAAGGCCAATCTGCTGCTGTTACTTAACATGCAGCAGTGCCAGTGGGTCTCAACCAGGTCAGGTCCCCATTGTGCCAGGTGCTGTGTGAACACACAGCAATTACAGTCCCTGCCCCAGAGAGCTTAGTCTGAAAGGCAAGACCGATGAGGTGGATGAGAGGAATGGTTTGGGGGCGGGGAGGAGGATGAGATCGTGGTTACAGCATCTGACTAGGACTTAGGAGAGATGAGTTCAATTCCTGACTCTGCCACAGCCTGCCTGGATGAGTCACTGAATCCACCCGGTGCCTCAGTTTCCCCATCGTAAATTGGGGGCAGTGCTTTCCTACCCCACAGAGATGTTGAGGAAAAAATCCCTCAGTGAATTCGGGGTGATTGGATACCATGGTGATGAGGGCCCTATCAGTACTGAGATAGGAAGGATGAAGTAACACCAACAGTAGCTGTGATGGGGCGCTTTAGTATCGACAACGTGACATGGAAGCAGATTGACCCCTCCCCCAAACTTTATAACAAAGCCAGTTATTGACAGAATTTCCCCATCAGAGGGCGGGGAGCGACACAGCTGAGCACATGCCTGTTGTCCGCATGTGTTACATGGTGCCCTCCTGTAAGGGTCTAAAGAGCCTAATTGAAGGGCCAGGCCTGAGGATCCCAGCTCTGGTTGAACAAAGGAAGGTAGCACCAGGCAGCAGGGCCCAGACCAGCTGATTGCCTGGCTGGCAGGTCGTGGAGCAGCGTGTGCATTTGTGTGCTTGCCTGTGTTAATTTCAAGCCCCGCTGCACGCCTTGTGTGGGTGAATTCCCACTGCTCTTATGGTAAGGACATGACCTTTTTTATGTCTTTCCCCTCTCCATCCCTGGGGCTTTTTAGCATTGCTCTTGCATATTTGGGGCCTTAAACACTTTTAAAACCAGTACGGAAGGAGGTTGGATAGCTGAGGTTTTATTATTTGTAATTTTTTTTCCCCCTGGAAGCCTTTTCAGGATCATCAGGGAGGTGGAGGGAGCTGATGAAAAGCTTTTCCCATTCCAGGTCCTGGGGGAGGGACAAAGATAGGGGCAGCTGTTTTATCTCCCCATAACCGAGACCCTCACCTCCAGATAAAGGGCTTTAAGCACAGGAGCTCCTGGAAAGCTGCTTCAGTTTGATAATGGTCTTTGCTGTCAGCCTTTGGCACCATACGCCTGGGGAAAGGTGTGGGAGGGAGGCAGCAGTAAATTCCTTAGTCTGATTACAACAGAGCCCCATGTGGCTGTGTGTGACTGTTGTGCTAACTGCAGATGGAGGCACCTTTCCCCCACCTAAATCTTTCCCCTCTTCCAACCCATTTGTCTTCAAAACCAATGAATTTTCTGCACAAGTTTGCTGATTTCCAACAATTGCTAAAAGTTTCTCTTGCAATTAAGGGTGAAAGTGCTTGGCCAAAAGAAAAAAAACTTGAAACATTTTTTTCAGGGCAGAAGAAATTTACAGTTGATCACTTGTTTCTGTGACTTGTGTCTGGTTCTGAGCAGCATTTTAACCAAAGCAGGGATCTGGGTACGCTCTGGAACCAACCCAGCTCATGGGACTGTTGTCTCAGCAGAACATTCCTATTCAACAGAATAGCAGATGATCAGCACAATACTCAGTACAAAGGGTAGATGCAGTAGGAAGGCCAAGCTAGTCATACGTCTTTGGCACCAAGTACGCCTTCCGACACCTCTCCAGTGGATTGGGTCAGATCCTGCTCCTCTTGGAGACAATAAAAAACTCCAACCACCTCCCATGAATTGTAGTGGGGCGAGCTAATAAGCCTGATCCTAAGCCCCTTGCAGTCAGTGTCAAGATCCCTGTTAAGTTCAGTGTGCTTTGGATGAGGCCCAAAGGCTACAAGGGATCTCTCACACCTTCCTCTGAAGCATCTTATGCTGATCACTGAGGTGGGAGGCCAGGCCGGCTGGATGTGGTTTGGCAACTCGTGTGTATGTGGTGAGCCCTGGAGAGCTGTTGGTGCCCAGTGCTGGTGCATACCATGCTGGGGTGAGAGAGGGGAATTGCAGTCAGCAGCGGAGGTGCTCAGGGTAGGCCCTAAAGCTAAGGAATTAGGCTGGGTACTTAGGGAAAGCACCACATCTGGTGCTCGGATACGATGGTAGTGGAGGGCTAGGTGAGCATTTAGAGAGACTGGGGATATAGTGATAGTTGTAAGACCTGCTTCTTGGGTCTCTGTCATTTCTGGAAGACCCTCCAGACAGCTGCCTTTGGTTTTGCAGCCCAGCTTTTCTGCGGAGGAGAGAGCCCAAGAGCCAGGTTGTGTTGGCGAGATTTTTCTCTCTGGGTGAGGAGGAAGAGTGTTTCAGTCACTCTTCTACCATGCCTTGGTGCCGGGTGGGAAGGAGGACAGCATGTGGGTTTGAATTGCTGATAATGCTGGAAGCCAGCCATGGGTTGTTTCCTAATGCCAGCATTTGGAATGGAGATGGGAGAAGGTGGTGAATAGAGATTGGAATTCCCTACTTTGTATGTGGATCATTTTCTGGGAAGTTTGGGGCACAAGGCAAATTTCCAGTTTAGATTCTGATATTAGCCTCATGCTCTGGGTTGTGCATCCCTCCTGAGCCTGCCTTTCCCTTTCTCACTCCTCTCCACCTCTTTTCTGGACAGCCTCTCCAACTTCCTCAGTTGTTAAACAATGGGCCTCAGAAAAATGTGAAGTTCTTTTCCCCTTTCCTTTCCTTTTTCTTTCTCTTTGCGGCAGAGATAGGATGGCTGCATGTTCCACTGATGTTAAAAGGACAACGTTATCATTGTTGCTGTTTTCATTAAAGCATAAAAGGGCCATTTCATGCCAGAGCCCTTGAAGATTAATTAGAAGTTTAATACATTTGGTTTGTTTCCTGAAAGTGGAAAAAGGCTGGTGGAGTCTTTGTGGTACTTGCTGTGGTGAGTCGAATGATTATGGACAAAAACCCGTGAAGTTCCCTTTCACGTACACAAGTCTTTCAAACCTTGCTACAGCCTCTATCAAAATGGGCTGAAGCAGAAGCTGTTCACGAAGGGGATGGGTTGGCGCAGCGAACGTGACTGAAGATTGGCCCATAAACTATTTTAAAAATTAAGTAAGCCAAGTGAGATGCAGCATTTGCTACCCTGTTGATTCCTGGCTGTTGTGCAGAGGGGATGTAGTTGTGTCTCAGTGCTGGAGGTTCCCAGGTGTCGTTTTGTGGTATAGCAGAAAGGGTGCTGTTGTCTCTCAGTGCTGGAGGTTCCTTTGTGGTGCACCGGACTGTATCCGAGGGGATGCAGTTGTGTTTGTGGTGGTGGTTCCCAGGTAATATGTAATATGGTGAGTGCCAGGGAACACTACAGCAGAGTCGTCATTAATTGTAGTATTTCAGAAGAGCAGTACAGTTGTGTGTTGATTACCAAATGCTATGATCTGTATTGCAGTTCAGCTGAATAAGGTCCATAGATCATGGAAAATAAACTAACAGAGCAGAGGCACTACTGTATTAGCTGGGTGCTTTAGGAGCATGGCTGCCATCTTGAACCTGGTCCTCAGTTGTCCTTTTATCCAGTCAGTGAGTTGAGTATTTTGAGGTATTTTACGCACCGATGCAGGAGTAGACCTTGTACATCAAATACTTGATTAGCAGCCTCTGTCAAGAGAGGGCTATCCTGGAGCAGCAGTGGGTATTTCAGGCCAAGGTTGAGGGATACTTGTAGAGCTGTGCAAGATCCCAGGGTTGGAGCAAGTATCTACCTAGGCTTGTCACCAGAGTGTCTGGCCTCCTGGGAAGTAGCATGCTGTAGGTCGGAAGTCAAGGGTGTTAGAAGAACAATACATGGCTTACACTAGCGATACATGTTGTGGCTGCGTGTCCAAGAGTATCAAGTTCACCCACAGAACTTACTAAATGCAGCTAGAGAGATGAGTCGTCATAGTCTGTGCGTTGACGACTCCGACGGTAGGGTCAAAATACAATAAATCCCTTCAGTCTCCAGAACTGCCTGGAGTTAGTTACATTTTATTGTGTTTATGGTTTGTTCTTTTGCTTTACAGCTGGTGATGAAACTGAGGAAGCTAAAAAAGGCTCAGAAGAAATAGCTGTGGATGAAGAAGAGGAGGAGGAGAGTGTTCCAGGATGTACACTGTTCATCAAAAACCTCAACTTTGCCACCACAGAAGATACGCTGAAGGAGGTGAACAAAGGGAGAGGTGGTGGGACTGGGTGTTGCATGTGTCCAGCAATGTTCTGTTTAGATGGAGCAGCTCGGTTTGAGTGGCTTGGTCAGGGTCAAACAGTGAGTTTGTTGCTCAACCTGGATTTAAAAGTCCTTCAGCTGCTCTACTGTTTGGTATTTTAAAGCTATCGATACAGCATTCATCAGTACATGTCCTTCATCCAAGCCTCTACAAACACTGAGCCTCCCCTGGCCCTTGTGAGAAAAGTCTCATAGCCATTTTGCTAGGGTAAAGAGTAGTAGAGAGGTGAGAGAGCTTTCCTAAGGTCATACAGTAAGTCAGTGGCAGAGTCAGGAAGAGTAACCTGAAGTTCTTTCTGTTTCCTTTTCCAGCCACTAAACAACACTCCATTTTACTGGTAGGAGACAATAGATGTAGCTATAGACCACGCTAGAGCTGTTCTCCAGTTTGGTTGTGAAAATATTATCCTGCACAGATTGGGGCTGGTGGTATCTTTGAATGCTCAGAGAATCTTGCAGTTGGGTTTTTTCATTCACATCAGTTGTCATGTTAGAGGGCAGTCAAGTAGACTGTCTACCTGGAAACTTTACCAGCCCAGGCAGTTTTCAAAGGCTAACTTAATTGCTCAGGCATCCCTAGCGATCCATCTCCAGACTGGAGTGTGTTATCCCATCCTGTATCCCAGTAGAGGTACCCCCATTTCTCTTACCTTTCATGCCTAGCTCACTGATGAAACACCAAATGTTTCAATAATCTCCCATACAGGTAGTCAAAATTGGAGGAAACTTATCCATCCTCCTCTTTGTTTCCTTCCTGTACATATCATGGATCCAAAGGCCTTGAATTTGTAGAATTGATGTGTTCATAGAATCTCAGGGTTGGAAGGGACCTCAGGAGGTCATCTAGTCCAACCCCCTGCTCAAAGCAGGACCAAGCCCCAACTAAATCATCCCAGCCAGGGCTTTGTCAAGCCTGACCTTAAAAACCTCTAAGGAAGGAGATTCCACCACCTCCCTAGGTAACGTTTTCCAGTGCTTCACCACCCTCCTAGTGAAGAAGTTTTTCCTAATATCCAACCTAAATCTCCCCCACTGCAACTTGAGACCATTACTCTTGGTTTTGTCATCTGCTACCACTGAGAACAGTCTAGATCCATCCTCTTTGGAACCCCCTTTCAGGTAGTTGAAAGCAGCTATCAAATCCCCCCTCATTCTATGGTTTAAGGGAACCACAAACTCCTGTAGATTCACTAGTACGTAATTAGGTCCAATCCCTTCACCATACCTTATACTTACATTGGGGCTACGCAACATATAATTAAGCCTGGCAGAATTCAGTTTTTATTTTTTATAATTTTGATGGCTAATAGCAATGTTTATTGCTAGCATTTTTTTGTTGTAAACTTTTACAGTTTTGGGAAATTATAGGAGGGGTTGGACACTCGGGGGGAAAGGTGTCAATTATTTAATGACAGATGTTGAGATTCAAAAAGTTAAAGCTTTCTAACCATTAAAACATAAATTGTCAACATCACACATCAAAATATACAAAGTAAAAGTCCTTAAACTGTAGTTCTCAAGCAGCATTTTTTATTGCCTATCTGTTTCAGGTTTGGTTATCATGGATAGAAATATTTTTTGTGTGTGCATGTGTATACGGTGAAATCAACGTTCACCAACATCTGTCAATAAAAATCGAATCCTTCCGAGCCTACATGTTGCATAGGAGAGCTGCCACAGGCACTTCTTGGTACCTCCCATGCGGTACTGGAAAGAGAAATGTTCTAAGGATATTGTAATGAACTGGCAATGGTTAGATCAGCTTTGAAGGAGCCAGTGTCTGGGTGGAAGCATTCTTTTAAGTACTTCAGTATTCTGTAGCAGTGATCTAAACTACTGCATCTTTCCATAGCTATAGTGCAGTGTGTTGGATAATTACTGAGAGAGTGTTTTAAATAAAGGCTGTCACAACAGAATGCATGATGTGTGTCTTTTCCTTGTTCGGTGTGCATCTCTCTCTCTCGCTGTGGGTTGACTTTGTCTATTTCAGTTGCTACAAAAGGGGAACGTTGTCAAAGGGTTACACTTTAATTACAAAGAAAACTAAGGACCATGTAAAATTCTTTGCAGACGTTTTCCAAAGTGGGAGCTGTGAAGAGCTGCACGATCTCAAAGAAGAAAGACAAAGCAGGTACTCCTATGAATCGTTGTGCATTTCCTTCTGCTTGGGTTGGTGGTGGTGATGCCTTCTGCGTTCATCTGTGTGGGCAATTGGATAGTTGATGTTAAAAATCTTCCTTATGTGCCCAGAAATACATATGTTGAAATGACTGAAAACATAAGCCTCAAAAATTAAGTGCTGACTAAACCAGGAAGGTCATGCCCCAAAGGTAAGTATTAAACCATGGTGGGACTCGTAGTTGTTCAGCTGAAGGCTCCGTGAAAGTGTCATAAGCTCTACTTCACACCAAGGTCTTGTGAAGAGTTGGGTCAATTTTAAAAAGAAACCTCACAGGCACATCTGCCTACCCAGCCCCATGTTTGCTCATGATCTGTGATACACACATGATCTGGTCTCAGGAGAGAACCATGTCTAGCTTCACTCTACCTTCCAGGACAATCAATTTCTGTCACTGAAGAATGACTTCTGTAGCTTAGTGCCATCAAAGTTTGGAAACTTGCCGTTGTGTTTTCTGCTCAGGGCCTTTCTTATGGATCCCTGAAGTTACGATACTATGACCCTGTTCCCTAAAAGCGTTGCATGGCCTTGGTTGTTGCAAACTTTTGCTGAATAAGGAAGTAATTAAAGGGCTGTAGATCAAGTTAGCTTTTCATCGTCGTCTCTAGCGAATGTCTCATTCTTCAGTGCATAACCTAGAACTGATAGTCCCATACAGGGACTATGCTTAGTTTGCATCTCTTCTGTGGCGCTCAGAGGGACTCTGGCACACAAGTGAAATTTAGGGCACAACCTAGGTGATAAAGTGAAAGACATCAGATAATGTTCTCTGGCTTGTAAGTAGATCTCAATCCTTTACTCCCTTGCCAAGACATTTGCACGGTGGTTTGGAGAAGACCTAATATGTATAAGCCCTATGCTCCTGGCTCGGTAGCAGTAGTTAGTTAGCTGCTTCTGTATCTTTGCACTTGCTGTACTGCTGACATCCCCAGGAAGGGGTGAATAGTCATTCTGTCAGCTGCTGAAGCCTTTGGAAATAAAGGGAGAAGTCTGTGTCTGGCAAGCGGGAATAGGGCCACCCTAAAGGGCAGACGCTGTTTTTACATTAACCAATGGGAGAGCGGAGAGCATGAAATCGTTCGTTCCCAAATTAATTGAACTCCTGGTTTGGAATTATTTAACAAGCAATTTCCATTCACATATATAGGAAGAGAGTTCAGGCTCCCATATGCTGGGCACTGAATGCACGCAGAGACAGTCTCTCACCCCAAAGAGCTTACCCTATAAATATGACAAAGGACATACTGTCTCCACTTCACAATTGGCAATGGGCACATGCAGTTGAAATGAGCTGCCTATGGATACATGGGATTTTTGTGGCAGAGCCAGTTCTTTCCTGAGTCTTAGACCAGGGCTCTAGCCAAAAGCCCATCCTTTCTGACGAGGGATCTGCCTAGATGACAAACCTTTTTAAGGCTCCATTTACAATTGTTTTTTATTGGCATGTGCAACGTATTTCCTCCTTGATGGCCAGAGTGAACTCTTTGGTGGGTTTCAGATAAAAATACAGTCAAAACTCCAGCCGCAGGTTTTACATCCGTCTAAAAGGAAGCGTAAATTATTAGGGGGTATCTTTGTCCGAATAGGGCATGGTAGGAATGCCCAGAGAGTGCCTGTGTCTGGATTATCGTGAAAATTTCATTCCAAAAATTTGCCACTGCAGCAGTGCAGGAAACCCTGTGCACGGACAAATTTGTATGTAAGCAGTATGGTCACTGACCTTTTATGTGCATAGCTATCATTTCTGTTGGACCGATAGTTAGGTTTTTGTTTAGTTGCATTCACGAAAGTTACATATGAAGTGGATTTCCACTGTACACAGCTGTCATACAACTTTCTTTGCATCATCTCCAGGGTGACTTTATCCTGAAGTGTCACAATATCAGTTGTTTTAATTACCCATGGCTCCTCTGGGGCAGGTTTAGTCCAGCAAAGCTCACCCCATATCTAGCAGTGTTGATTCACTTGTTTGTTGTCAGTCATTAACCAGTCATAAGGGCCTATCCATTGTGCAGGCCACTATCAAACGCTTTTCGCCAAAGCATTTACGGGGCTCTTTCCTTCCCTCTCTGGCAGGCACTTTACTTCCTATGGGCTTTGGATTTGTGGAGTATAAGAAACCAGAGCATGCTCAGAAAGCCCTCCGACAGCTCCAGGTAACCGTGGGAGACGCAGCCAAAGGGGAGGAGTGGGTGGGTCATGAGCACTGTTCCCTCTAAGCTGTGCGCGTGCACACAGATCCTAAACCCTGCACACACGGCGAAATGTTGCGTGTACAAAAATTTGCACAGAAAAAATTTTTTGCGCACACGGCCCCTCAGAAATTAGAGGGAACATTGGTCATGAGGCACCGAGAACCCCTCTAATATTTGTTTTTCAGTAGTTCCCTGCAGGCTGCGACTGAGGTCAGAGCCCCATTGTGCTGAGTGCCGAACATACCCCTAGTAAGACGGTCCCACAATCTAAAGACGCAGGTTGGGAGTGGAAATAGTGGCTCAGGGAGGGGAAGTGACTCGCTCAGCATCACGTCTGTGGCACAGTTGGGATTAACTCAAGTATCTTGACTCCCACGCCAATGCCCTGGCTACTAGACCACACTGCTTCCCCATCTGTATTGTATATTCTTCACCTGTATTAGCTGCGCTTGGAAAGAGAAGAGCTTTGGGCGAAGGAGAGGTGGGAGGAAGTAGAATTGAGATGTAAAACTTCTTCTCTGTTCTTAAGGTCTGTCTCTTTTAGCAAACTTTGTAACTTGCTTTTTTAGGGTTGCTCAGTAGATGGCCATCAGCTGGATGTGAAGATCTCTGAAAGGGCCATAAAGTAAGTCTGTCTGATTCCTGTCTGACTTCTCTGCACCAAATAGACTTAAGCAGCAGCAGCCCTTGATTGCCCAGAATGGCTCTTTAATTTCTTTACAGTATGGTTGCTGGTGGCACTTCATAATTCAGTTGGTGAATAGTGCCAGTCTTAAATACACGTTTACCTGATATGCTGGAACAATCCTATGGAACAAATGTTTTTCCTGAGCTCTTTCAGATGATCAGGTGTAGGTCTTCAAAAATAGCAGTCGTAATGGTGTTAGTCCAGTATATTAACTCCAAGGTGTAGCCAGTTGTTTGACTACACTCGCTGTTCATTCTTAAAAATGTTAGAGAGACCAAATAACTAATCTTAACCAATTTTATTGTCTAAAGGCAAAGTAGGACAATATGAAAAGGAAACATACATACCCTCCCTCTGGGAAGCAATCCTTATCTCACAGCATGTTCACCGTACGCACAAGTTGTGCTTCAAAGATACACGTTGCAACTGGTAGTATTTATAGTATGATTTTTTTACAAGTTACAGAATGCTTTGCACATTACTTAAAGTAAGTTTAACTCACTGGTTTATGCCAGCTTTGTCCTTAGTACCTCCCTATATTTTCCCATATCTTGGGTTGAATTGCTGCATTCCAAGTGTTGATGAGCCATGAAAATACTCCCAAAGTGTACTTAGTACAAAGGGTTCCTGCATCCTTGCTTTGAAAAGTTTCCTATTTTCTAATGCCAAAGCTGACTTCAGCTTCGCAAAGTGTTGTGGGATGTATGACGCAGGTGAACAGAATTGTGGGAAGAGCATAATACATTCAGTTAACATAATTTCCCATCTCCAATGTGTATTATATTAATACTGTGTGCACATTACCTATTAATATGGTGTATACTACACCTAACATATATGCATTGGCCAACAAGTGGATAGGAATAACTGAAATTTTAGGTGGTGATCTGTTTTTATTAGACTAAGTAGAAAATAAAAAAGGAAGCACTGAGCTTCTGGGAATCGGAAGAAAGCAAAGCAACACTAAGTGATTTCATTACTTAAGTGAGAGAGGCTAGACTAAAGGTGAACTATACTAGAAAAGTTGTCATAAGGGTCTCCCTGGGGTAATTTGCTATTCTCCTCCCAGTTTCTTAAAGAAAAGCATCTTTCCACTATCGTCCTCCTCTGTCCTGTAGATGATATTGTTCTGTGCCCCTTCCTTCATGCTGAAGGCATCTTTGTTAGACCAAGGGGAGATGCATCGGACTTCCCTTAACGGCCCATCTGTACAGCTCTTCGGCTGCTGTGGGGTAATGCACCACTCTGTACATTGAGCCCCAAGAATTGCCTCCACCTCCTGCTGGCTTGGACAGCCAGAATCCATGTCTTGAAATTAAACCTGGTGGCTTTTCACAGTAGCATGAACTGTTCATGCTATTTACAGCCTGTCAGAGAACAGTTAAAAGTGAAACTAAAGGCACAAGCTATGCTTCACTTACACTACTTTAGCCAGTGTTGCAAACTTCTTCTCCCTGCTGTATCAGAGCAGGTCAGCAAATCAGCGGAAGGATTGGTCTGTTCCAGAATGGTAATCCCTAGGTAGTGCTTTATTTACTTGTCTTGAAATAGCGCCCAGCTCAGAAGTCACTGTTACGATTGGGGTCCTGTCTGCAAGATAATGCACAAACACATAGGAAGACTATGACCTTTTTAAAATAATGAGGCAGATTTTTATATATTCCAAGTATAACTGTAATCAAACTGTTCTGTTCTCCCACCTGGTCTATGAAGCATCCATTGATTCAAATAAGAAGCCATTGAGCATATCGTTCAGGAAACTGGACTCCAGAATGTCTAGATTCGTAAGCTGGAAGGAACCAGAAAGAGCGAGGTCTGTGTTCTGTTCTCTACAGTGTAACTTACCATGTCTCTGTTGATTTACCAGGCCCACTGTGACACCATCCCGCAAAAAACAAACACTCAAGAAGCAAAAGAGCTCCAAGATTTTGGTCCGAAATATCCCATTTCAGGCAACCGTGAGGGAAATCAGAGAGCTGTTCAGGTAAAGAAATCTGCTGCTGCTCATCTGCTCAGTGGGACGTTACTCACTGGGGCATTGGTGGCTGCTTTTGGCAGGTAATCTCGCTGTGTGATCATAAATATGACGGAACTGTTGTCTTACGGGTTAAGTGAGACTTTTGTTTAGTGCAGATATGGACACATGAAATAAGCAGATTACTTCTATTTCTAAGCTCCGCTTTGAGCAGGAGCATGCAAGGCGGGAGGGGAGGCGCATTAGCGAGTGGGTCATAGTGTCTTCATCCTGAGGGCCAAACTGCTCCAGCCTCTGTCTGAATTAGAGCAACCTGGGGCTGCACTAATGTACACCAGCAGTGTCTGGCCCCCTAGGGATCATATGCCCACTAAGGATCCACACCGAGATGCCCCAGTACATCCCTATCTCTTCTGACATGTTCCCTGTGCTGCGTTGGTACAGTTGGTGCAGGAGCTGAGTTCTGTACCCCAGTTCTTCTTAACTGGGGCAGTTCTCAGCTGGTGGGTAACAGTCAGAAACTGGCTCCTTTGCATCCCTTAAGCAGTGCAAAGAGTTCAGATCATAACTGAGAATCTGACCTCAAATGTCTCCTTGTCCAGAATGTGTTCCGTGGCTTTCCCAAGAAAGTGAGGTGTGAGGAGCACCAAGAAATTGGCCAGACAGCAGATAAAATTGTTTTACATATGACTAACCAAATTCCTCACCTGTCCTGAACATGTGGCACCACAGTTTGTGCACGCCCTTTGTGAAGGAGTTCCTAAAGCCTGGTTCTCTAGGAATAACTAAACTCATATAAAGTGGTGTGTGCGTGTAAAGTACTTTGTACAGTGTAAGGGTTGCCCCAAGATTGGCATGTATGAAACAAATAGGAATTATTTTTGTGAGAACACTTCTGTAAAGGACTATTTCAGCAAGAATCCTCTCAACCAGTAGCATGCCTCAGTATTGAAAACTATGTGGGATGATACGGGTAGCTAAACATGGAGTGCTTTACAACTTCAGGGAGTCCCACCTACTGCGAAGGGGAGGGGGGGGTGACTTTGCATTTGTTAAAGTGATACTTGTAGGTGCATGTTCACTGGCTACATGCACAATGTCACTCATTTGGGTGTTGGCTTTTTAAGCATTGATAAAACATCGCAAATCTGGGATGCTTTGCATAGTATTGAATAAGGTACATTTCCTACCCCAAACCAACCTCGTCTAATTGTGCTGCTGCTCAGATACTAGAGTAAACTGGGGGAGTCATAGAGTTTACGGACAGAAGGGAATATCAAATAATCCAGTTGACCCCCTAGGTTCTATTTCCAGCTCTGCCCTGACCTGCTGGTGAGCGTGGGCAGGTCACTTCCCCTCTCTGTGTCTTGGAGAATAATGATGCTGACCTGCCTTGAGGTATATTGATGCAAACAGCTATATAAAAACAAAGTCTTTTAGGGTGTGAGTTCACGGTGTCAGTGTTTGGAAAGAGTATAGAGAGGATTTCTTCAGGTCTTGCGGGGTTAGGTTGAATGTGTTTTAGCTTTCCTAACAATGAACGCTGTTAGACTGTAGGTTCATTCCCCAAGGGACATGGGGGGAAATCCAGATGCTTAACCCACTCAAAGAAAACCAATATCGTGCACTGAAGAACAGTGTAGGGAACAATCCTCCAATGACATGTTGGGGTGAGCAAAACCAGAGGTCCCTGGAGAGCTTTTATTCATGGGTTTCTAAATATTGTATTAGCATGAAATCTTGTAGAAGTGTTGCCAAGGCATAAGAGACAAAATACTTAGGCCTCCGTAGGAGGAAAGTGTGATACTGTGTCCTCACTGCTTGTTGGCCAATTCTTCTGTGCAAGGGGTGGGGGCGGGCTAGGGATGTTGTATCTATTTAATTGGAACCAGGCTGACGTAACCATGTGTTAGAAGTATGTTAGTCACATTGCTTATGGCTGGAAGCTGCTCAGTTACTATTGTAATGAGCACAGTAAAAGAACGTATATAGACTAGAGAGGGCTCTTCTAGCCAGAAGTCTTTGTCTATTTAAAGGCGCTTATATCTTGTATGCTTGTTCTTTGACAGAATAGTGATAGAGCCCTCAGAAATGGTCTAGACCCAAAATTTGGATCTTAGCTATTCAAATTTCTTAGGATGGGGAGGAACATTGCCGCTGGATTTCTAATCATAGGAGACCCTTCAAGCCCCAAACTTAACTCTTCCGGCCAGTTGTAGAGCAACCAACTTGATGCGTCAAATTGCCAGTGCTCAACTGATATCCACAGTTTACCAGCCAACAGACCAAATAATAAACAGAGCCGGGCTGGCTTTCGGTTCTGTAATATATTCAGGGGACAGGAAGAATCTGTACTTGTCCAAAGATAAAAGATCAGTACAGAGAGATGTTTTGTTTCACATTATTAAAAGGGCTTTGAAAAACAATGCATGGTTGAGAAGATGGGGATATGGGACCAGTTTGCTAGTGTCTGTTTTAAGGAACACGAGGCTTCTATAGCCCGTTATCAAAAGCATGTTAAGAACAATGCATGTTAATCAGGAAGCAATGTTCCACCAAAATGTCAGTTTCATTTAGTTACACAATATATTTAGGAACACATTATTTATCTTCAGAACAAAAGCCAGCAATGAGAGAACTGAGCTGATTTAATACTGTCTCTACTTATTTTTTTCAGAAGGGCTAAAAATTTGCACACATTGAACATTATTAAATGCCAGGCATTCTTTTTGGGTTTTGTTTAAAATTGTAAGTCTTTGCCATAGATTTAGGTCCTTTGGTGGGTTTCTTTTTAATAATAATTTTTTAGATTAAAACTATTCTTTGGAACCAGAGGCATTTCCCTCATCAAGGCAGCAGGGGGCACTCTTAGTCTTCTCAGGAAATAAAGGAGAAGAGGGGAACGGGCAGTTGTTGCTCGCAGACAATGACGCTGCAGGCCAATGGTAGCTCTGCCTGTGGAGGTTAAAGGCTTTGAGGGACAAACCTCTTCTCTATTGTTTCACATGTTTAAAAGCCACTTTCTAGCCACCCAAGTGATGTTGTCCCATAACCCAGTTCCTTTACTCCACTTCTGAATTATTGTCTGGGCAGGATATGAAACACAGAAGGTTAAAATCCTTTTTATTCTATAAAAATGTCTTCACCTTTCAAGCTTTGTCACATGAACTCTCCCTTTTAAATCTACCCAAGAATAGGTGTTAGCAAGGCTATCTGTTTGAAATGGACAATGATTGATTTGTTTAAACAGTGCAGACTTTTGGAGTCTTCCGTTCATGGATTGTTCAGAGTTGCAGCTTACCCTGTTCATCTTTCTCCTCTAGTATTTTGTCGATTCAAAGATCCATCATCACAGTGCTTAGCCTCTCTGTGGAATGAGGATTACAGTTTAGGATGCAATACTAACAAGCTAAGATACATATAAAAGGCTGCCTTGTCCTTGCAGTCCTGTGTTGTTACTCTCCTCTAGCCAATTCAAACTAACCTTGAAGACCTGCACCCTGGTCGTGGTAGTGGTGGGTTTTGGATCACTTTAACAAAACTTTCAGAGGAAGAGGGAGGATGAAGACAAACACTTTCAGAAAATCCATGCATGGATGTTAAATTAGTGTTGCTTTCCCAAAACTGTAGCTTGCAGGGGATTCAAGGTGCATATCTTTGGTTTCAGAGGTTTAGGGATAAGGTTTTAATCCATAGGGAGTGTGTTGGAAAGTGAAGGTACTCCATTTTCTTCATGTGCATTTGGTGATGGTGAACACTGCCGGATTGGCAGTCCTGGAGTCTGAATCCTTTGCCTAAGCATGGACAACACTAAAATAAGCTTTTCCTCATACCGTATCTGTCGCCATACTTGAATCCTGGCCTGGAGGGACTATCCCTAATAATGAGGATATTTCAGTCTGTCTGCTCTCTTTGCTGAGGCTGCTAGTTATGTAGTTTATCAATTTATAACTCCATTTCCAAAATGGGGGAGGGGAGACGAAAAAAATTTCTCAGATGAAGACTTTTAATTCTTTGATACTATATTGAGAGAGTCTCTTAAGCTAATCTTTTCAAAAATGAGTAATGATTTTGGGTGTCTAATTTGAGACCTGTGAAAAGGGCCTTATTTTTCAGAGGGCAGCTCCTGAGCAATTTCTGAAAATTAGTTTCCTTTCAAACGTGTCATGCTGGTCCCACATAATCACCACTTCCCGTCAGAAGTCTTGATCTTAATGCTTTGTTTCATAGCCATATCACTTCGTACACCAACTTAGAGAACGTAAAAAATGGAGGCATTATTGTACAGACTCGCATCACTGAACACGAAGTTACAAAGATTTTTTCCCCTCCTAAAATAGGAGCAACTAAAATGGAAAAAAGTCCTTTACATTTTCTCTAGATCAAATAGGACTTGTTGAGGGGTGAACACTGTAGGCTACCTTTGTAGAATTATAAACGCACATGGTGCACACTCCACCAAATAAGGGAATAAGAGCTGTCATAAAATCAAATTCAGAAAAAGCTTGTGATGGGGTCGAGTGGGGCTTCTTTCGGAAATGTATGGTTTTGGGGAACTTGCATGTAAATTGGGTAAGATGTATAAACCCTTTTCTAAAATTAGAACTATCTGTCACTGCCTCATGCTTCCAGATGAGCAGAGGAAGAAAACCAGGCTGCCCACTAGCCCCATTATTTGCCTTCAGAACATATTAAAAAAAAAAAAAAAAAGAGAGAGAGAAAATCCCAAAATTCAAGGTTTACTTCCAGTCTAAACACTAAGTTATATAGCTTTATATGTAGATACATTATTGTACATCTGATCACCTCTGTATCCTACCTGTAGGAGTCTAATTCATTCAAATTTAGTAAATTTCTGGTTACAAAATTTATATGGACCTCACTCTTAACAGGAATAAGGTTACAGCTATTGGGGAAAAAAACACAGCTGAAAATAGTACCAGAACATGGTACCAGGTTATGGTTCCTAGGAATAAATATAGCCTATCCCATTGCTATGTGAAAGTAACATTGTGTTGTAGAGAAGCCAATGGATTAAAGATTGGAATATGATACTGGTCAGGTTTAATGTACTAAAAATAAACGGTCTATCTATTTTATTCTTTTTCAAAGGCTTTGTTGTTGCTTATTTTCTTAAAAACAACCCCTCTCTCCCCCACCCCCCCCACCCCCAAATAACCACAATTCACGACGTAGTGCTTTTAGAAGAGCAATCTAGCCAGACTAGCCAGGACAGAAGTAAGTTCCCTCTGACCGACGAAGTAGAAGCAGTCATGAATCTAAAACTGTAGTACAAGGGGTAAGAGTTGGAAATTGGATCTGTTCTTCTGGAAGAAAAAAAAGTATGGGTGAAGGATACAGTTGATAAAATAGGACGAGTTTTTTTATTTTTTTAACTAAATCTTTATAAAGTTATTCTTATGTCATTATCCACTTCTTCAAAGCTTGGAATGACCTATTAAAATAAGAGTTGTTACCAGAATGAGCTCTTCATTCCTCATTATGAAGGAACACGGAGATATAATGAAGTCTAGTGCAAGACACACTCCATGTTCACACCTTTCTCCAAGTAAAGAGACTGGTAAAAAATTTTCCCTTCCCCAAGATATCTTCCTGCACTTGAACCCATAGAAATTTTCACTAACCAAAGGCAGAAGAGAGAAAATTGTCCATTAATGGACAGTGAGGTTTTACCCATATAAGAGGTAGGTGGTATTAATTGGTACATTCAGCTCCTATATGCTCGGGTATATGACACACTAAAAATGCTTAGATAGCTAAGCACCTGACACTGATTATTGTACTGTGGCTGCAATTTTAAAAGTGGGAATGGTTATTTTAGATATTTTTATTTTCAAATGACTCGCTAAATCCTTCTAGCAGCTTAAAACCCAGTACAGATCTTTCCGGTCAAATTATTGTGTCTATTCAACAGTTCAAAATATTGAGCCCTAGAAGAATCCTCCATACAACCTCTGGAAACAAAGACTAGGCAGACGTATGTGCATTAACAAAAAGGATTGCTATTAATGCTAATATAATATAATGCTTTCTATTTATTACCCCTATAAAACGGAAGCAAAAACAGATCAGCACATATGGGAATATAATGCTGACTAAACGAATTGTGGGATGTGTAAAGTTTGAGTGTACTAAAATACAAAATCAGTGGAAGGACATAACACAGATAATCTGTATTAGTGCTCGTCTACATTAAAAACACTATAGTGGCACAGCTGCACTGATGTAGCTGCGCCGCTGTAGTTCTTCATTGTAGACGCTACCTAAGCCGATGGGAGGGATTCTCCTGTTAGCGTAGCTGATCCGCCTCCCCGAGAGATGGTAGCTAGGTCTATGAAAGAATCGTTCCATTAACCTAGCAGTGTCTACAGGGGGAATTAGGTTGGCTTAACTACGCCACTTGGGTGTGGATTTTTTACACCTCTTAGTGATGTGATTAAACTGACTTAATTTTCTAATGTAGACGAGCTCCTCAGAATTTCACCTAAGGACCAGACTGCATTATCACATTTTTTCAGGACAGTAAAATGTTAATGAAATTTGTCAAATACTTGGTGTCTGTGACACTGAAGATCCATAATTAGTGCTAGTTGGGAACTGGAATTTCCATTTTGTGGGGAAATTCTGAAATATTTTATTCTGAATCTGATTGAAAAGCTGAAATTTCCCACAAAATGAAAATTTCGGGGCACTTCAATTTGGGACTTTCAAAATACTTTGGTAATGTCAATGTTTTGATGAATTTTGTTTAGCTTTTATATTATGTTAACATAGTAAACCTAGGTAATATATACATATAATAAACTATTTTAGTGTAAAAGTTGAAACAAACTGAATCAAACAGTCACAATGAAATGTTTTTACCTTTGTTGAAATGAAAGTCTAAACAAATTGTTTAGACATTTCCCCTGTCGAAAACTTTGTTGAATTTGACATGTTGCCATGAGATGTTTAGGTTTCAGGGAAACTGCATTTCTTGGCAGAAAGCTCTTCTGTCAGATTTCAACTAGCTCTGTCTGTAACCTTGTTGGTGCAGCAAGTCAGGATTAGCAATGTACCAATAAAAAAAAAATTAGTATGCATGAGCAAAAATAGCACAGGAAAACCTGATAATCCTGGAATGACCAAATGCTACTGCCACTTGTCATTAGATCTATATTTAATATCAGCTTTTGGCTAGAATTGTTTGAGGAATCATATTTATGTACGAAGACACAGGAGTACCCTTTGTCTCTTAGGGAACATTGGACTGCCCAGGGAGTAAATTAAAATGAAAGACGCTGCTGTTTCTCTTGGTGCTGAAAGCTACAGAATTGTCTCTTACATTTTTGTTAGAGCATGTTCAGACTGAGGAGGGAAATAATTAGGTGGTTGAATATGCAACAGATTTGCCTCTTGGATTTTCCGAAGAGACCCATGTACTGAATGCTCATCTGAATGACGGCCTCTTACGAGGTGGATAATGTTACTATCGCTATCTCGTTGGTGGATTTCCTGTTATGATCACAGTGCTGAAGCTAGCTGGAATGACCTGCTTGTGCTAGAGTGGGAAGGATGAATGATTAACATGGGCATTGGTTTATCTTAGAGCAGCTAGGTGCCGTGCCTACTTAGAGAAGGCACATGGATAATGCAGTTCAGATGATATGCCTGATAACCAGGCAAACGTCTAATATCGAAGTGGAGCAGAAGTCCTCTTTCCTACCTGTATTTTTGTCAGTGGGTTATTGTTAGAAGATGGTTGAAGAAGAAAAGAAACAGTGGTTCTTTGTAAAGCAGGGTCTGTAAGCAGAAGGACCAGAGTGGGCCAAGCACAGAAGACAAAAAGGTCATTGGGGAGGAAGGCTTGGTTGGTGCAAGAGGGGCATGAGCAGTAGGGTTGTGCAGGACTGTGAAGGTGAATCAGGAGCTTGAACTTCCTCAGGAAGAGGAGAGGAAGCTGGTGAGAGAATTTGAAATGGAGTCATGTAGGCCAAACGGCAGTGCTTGTTAGATGGAGGGGTCCAGGAGCAAGGTGAGAAGCAAAGAAGGGAGGAGCTTGCAGTAATCAAGGCAAGTGAGATGAGGACACATGGATTTTAGGAATAGGAATGAAGAGGTAAGGATGGGTTTAAAGATGCCGAGGAAGAACTGATATCCTCTACTTAACTGACTGCATAGCTGATTTCATTGGGACTATCTGTAGATGGTAGAGCTAGACTAAAATACATCTGAGATGCATGCGTATGGTGTGTGTCTACACTACAGATGGGTTCATGTGTTTGTAATCGTTTGTATGGGTTTGTGTTGCTCAATCTGTACCTTCACTAGTGAAAAACGTCTATGCTGGAGGCCCAGTTTCAAAGGTGGTACCTAAATACAATGTGCAGATCCTATACCTGGACATTTATTATAGGTGAATTAAAGCAATCTTTGATGCACCATTTAGGGCCATATCCTAAACTGGCATCACTCAGAGTAGTTTCAGTTTATGCCAGCTGAGGATTTACCCTTTAGTGTTTAATTCTGGATTTCAGCTTCCTATTTAGGATCCTGTGTCTGACAGCTGGGATCCTCACGTATGAACACACACAGTGTTGTAACTGTGAACAAGCCCTGTGTGCGCTGCAATTCCACAGGTTGCAGAATTGCGATGTAGAATTTAAACTGGAATTTTATCTTTGAAATATTACGTTTCTAGCCCTTATGCTTGTGTTCCGGCCCATGCATCCAATCTCTGATTAGGTGGGGTTTGTGGGGGGTAGGCTGGGGAACACTTTAAGTGCTTTAAAAAAACCAAACAACTGCTTGATGCTTTTTCATCAGTGCATTTGTCCCAGCAACTTGCCCTCACCCTTCCTGACTGAGAACCTCTGTGCTGTAGGTGTCTTTCCACATTGCCTCACAATCCTAAAGGGATGGAGTTTCTCTGCTCGGCTGCACTTCCCCCTCCTCCAGAGCATCTCTGGGACCTGTTCCTTCCTGTAGGTGTGAGCCTCCTGCTAGGAGAGTGAATGGCAGCGTTCACAACAGGTGGGAAGAAGCATTCATTAACAGTGTGTGGGTTGGGCTGCAGTGGCCTCACCTGTTGTACATCTGTGTGATCTTTGTCCCTTTTGTCTTCGAAGTCTTTTCTTTTATCCCTGTTTTTTTGCTCCCTGATGGAAATGACTAAAGATTAAGCGCTGGTTTTAGCCTCTGTTTTTGGGGCCTGTGTATGCTACAGTTGTGGTCATGTCTGGTTCCATTCTATAGTGTAGACAGCACTTTTAACAGCATTCAGCCCTTGCACACATCCAAGGCTTTTGCACATTTGAGGGACACCCAATCTGCACTATTTGGTGGGGCAGGGAATATCTTAGTTTGTACAGCGCCAAGCACAAGGTGTCCATCCCTGACTAAGGCCTGTTGAGGCTATTGCAATATAAACAATAATAGAATACTGTTGTAACTTTGTGTTTGTGTTGCTGTTGTCAGGGGGCCTTACAATCTACCCCGGTGCATGCTTACAACCTACCCCGGTGCATGCTTACAACAAGGCCTGACCCAGAGGATTTACTAATAGTTCCACACACCGGATTCAAAACACCAGGTTACCTCTGACAATGTGAAAATGTGCTTTCCATAAAATTGCTTTTATTGAAATCAAATTGCAGATGCAGCTTTGAGAGATACTAGTACCTACTTTCAGATGCAAATGCAGGGATTGTGCATGTCTTTGTCTGTCACCACATTATAAAAGTGTTCATGTTTTTTTTTTTTTTAAATGAAGATTTTCTTTCTTCTTGAGGTCTGCTCATGCAGTGCTGGAAACCCCAACAGAGCAGTATTGGACTAGTGCATGGGAACAAGCAAATGAAACTAACCAGTCTAGTTTCACTGTCCAAGATGAGCCATGAAATAATAAGTTAAATGGGTTTTCAATGTTCTTTTTAAAAATTGAAACCGAAAAGTGTTTAACAGAATAATTTTTTTTAACTCTGTCTTGACAGCGTTACTTCAGTGTATGTTTCCTTTCTGAGGTCTGAATATTAATCACAGTAGTTGATTTTAGTGAGTTGCTAACATTCCAGACCGCAAGCCTCCTCATTGCTTCCCTAAACCTCTCCACTGAGCCATTTTCAACTGTCTGTTCTTACTCTGGCTGATTGTCTAATGCAAACTAAGAATTTCCAGGGTCCCTCACTGTGATTTTTGCTGATGTAGCTCTCACCGATGCACTAAGCTGAACCTAGTGACGGGGCTTAATTAGTTTCCTACACCCCGTTCCTTGTTTTTCATCAATGCTTTTCTGTTTTTTGTTTGAAATACCATGTTCAAACGGGTTACCCTCTGGCAATCTCTCTCCCCCCCCCCCCCCCCCCCCCCCCCCCGTATCTGTTTGTTCTGATCGGTGACTCTGAGGTTCTCATGTGCGTGAATGGGTGCTTTTTAAGTTTCTTCTTCATAGGAAGTAACTTGCTGAGTCCCAGTAATCTTGTTCAACATCTCCTTTGGATACCTATTCAGTGCTATTCATATTACAAGGTAGTATTCTTTTGCCTGACCTGTTAAAAAGAATATTTTTGTCGTTGGGCAGAGGCAAAGCATGCGTGTTTCCAAGATGCATGCTTGACTATTAAGATGGCTTTTAAGTTGGCCATAAGGGTTTTTAGAAGCTGCTATATAGAAATTGTAGTTGCCTGACATCTAAAGCTGATCACCTCTAAGTTTGTAATTCAAGGAACAATCAAGATTGAAAACAAGTATTAAAAAAAACCAAACCCTTTTCTATTTTTAGATTTCTTGAAATGTTGAGAATGAAAAGCACTTTAATTTTTTGCATTTCACCATGAAGATAGGTCAATTTCACTATCTTTTTTTCAGTAGTACATAGTGTATTTTATTTTTCAGTCTTCCTCCCTTCATGGGAATGTCTTAATAAAATCACATTCTGTTAAAGTCACCCAAATGCTTTCCATTCATGTTGACATTTGCAAAATCCATTCTTTGCATTGTTTTAACAAGCTGCAACATTGGACTGATGTTATTGGTGTACCTTTCAATCCAGTGGATTTTAAAATTCAGATACTTTTAGCAAGTCTTCACTCTCCGTGCTTATGTAAAGACACAGTACAGTTTTATAAACCTCTTGTAAGTTGTCCTTTCCTCCCAGGAACCTCAGCCTTGCAGGTGAACGGACATCTAGCTTTTACTTATTTTTGCGTCTTACAAGAGTGGTTTGGGGAGTAGAGCCCTTGAAAAATCAGGAAGAGCAGTTGGAATGTTCAGTGTTTGATTTGGTTTGAGAGGGAATCGGGTAGCAGCAGAAACGCTACCCTGCCCCCTGCCCAAAGCCCTCCTGGTGAAAAAGACAAGTCAGATTGGAATTGAGACCCATCCTTATGTGACATGACCAAAGCATGGATGAAATTAGAAGCCAGCCTGACTCTTGCAGTAGGAGAGACCTTTCTGAGAGTGCTGAGATTAGGGGTCGCCTCACCAGATTGGAAGTTGTGAACCAAAAGGAAGCTGCAGCATCCATTTCTGTCTTTGGCTAGGCTGGAAAAGGTCAAGTTAAGCTGGTTCTGTGGTAGCCTCTTAGGGCTGGCTCTCTGGACATCAGATGGCAAGTCACCAACTGCTTCAATTTATAAGCTAAATACTTCGGGCAAGAAAGATAAGAGTGTATGTGACAAAGTTCCTCCTCTACCTTGGTGGGTCTTCCGCTTATTGACGGATTTGCTCGCCTTGGAGCTTCACAGTAGCCCTCAGTTTGGCCGTTTTCATGAACCCACAGTCCAGGTCAACTCCTCCTGTGTCTGACCAGGAGTTGGGAGGTTTCGGGGGGAACCCGGGCCCACAATCTACTCCGGGTTCCAGCCCAGGGCCGTGTGGAATGCAGCTGTTTAGAGTGCCTCCTGGAACAGCTGTGCGACAGCTACAGCTCCTTGGGCTACTCCCCCATGGCCTCCTCCCAACACCTTCTTTATCCTCACCATAGGACCTTCCTCCTGGTGTCTGATAATGCTTGTACTCCTCAGTCCTCCAACAGTCCGCGTTCTCACTCTCAGCCTAGCGCCTCTTGCTCCCAGCTCCTTACACGCGCACCACAACCTGAAGTGAGCTCCTTTTTAAACCCAGGTGCCCTGATTAGCCTACCTTAATTGATTCTAGCAGCTTCTTGATTGGCTGCAGGTGTTCTAATCAGCCTGACTGTCTTAATTGTCTCCAGAAGGTTCCTGTTTGTTCTGGAACCTTCCCTGTTACCTTACCCAGGGAAAAGAGACCTACTTAACCTGGGGCTAATATATCTGCCTTCTGTTACTCTCCTGTAGCCATCTGGCCCGACCTGTCACAAAGACTTCAAAAGCATGTTTTGTTGCTGGTAAGCTAATTTATTTTTGCTGAAATAGTCAAATCATGGGTTAATAAAATGGAACTTTGCTGGAAAAAAAAAAAAAAAAAAAACCTTCCCTGTTACCTTACCCAGGGAAAAGAGACCTACTTAACCTGGGGCTAATATATCTGCCTTCTGTTACTCTCCTGAAGCCGTCTGGCCCGACCCTGTCACAGTGGATAAGGGTATGTAACAGCCAGTGCCTGCCAGTGGAACAGTACAAGTATACTGCTTAGAGGAAGGAGTGAGACAGGGTGGTCTAGTGGATAGAGAACTGCACTGGGTCTTGAGAGACCTGTTCCTGGCCGTGCCGCTGGGTGACTTTGGGCAAGTCACTTTCCCCTCTTTTTGCCTCAGTTTTCACCTCTGTAAAATGGGGATAAAGATACTGACCTCCTTTGTAAAGTGCTTTGAGATCTAGTGATGAAAAGCTCTAGGTAAGAGTGGAGTGTCTTTTAGAATTAAAAGCTCTTTCTTCTCATAGTTGATCCCATTCACCTTGTCAGATTTCAGAGGCCTCCTTTCTGTTTAGTCTCCTTTATCATGGGAGCTCCCATAGACCATTCTGCTAGCAAATGGTATCTGGGCACAGAATATCCTCTCCACTCCCGTTGGGTTGGGGCCCTTCTTGGCTTTTGCACAATTGCTTCATCCCTGTGTCCCGGCTGTGAGGTCTTTTCTGCTACCCTTTATGATATGAGGCAATGATCTAACCCTTTATTCTGGACAGTCTAGCAGGGGCATTTTCTGACTTGACCCGGGGGTTAGAGGAAGGGGCAAATGCCTCATGGTTTCTAGTTCCCTTGCGTGGGGATTCATTTCTTTGTGTGATTCATCTGAGCTCCACCACTTAGGCTGGAAGAAGAGGTCAGTCCAGGGACTCCTGTACTCCAAAGCCCAGGGTGCGATCAGAGCACCTCCTCATACCAGGCCCAACTGCTTCTAGCGTAATCTGGCCTTTGAAAAAAACGTACTCTGCAATACAATTGCTTACATGGAACCAACTGCATCTTCAGAGCTGCTTCCCTACAGAATTGCCACTGTTTGCACCTTAAGCCCACATACATGCCAGAGTGGCATGCCAGCAACAAAGGGGTTAAAGTGGAAGCAAGGGGTGGAATTAAGGTATTTCAGATGCTCATTATTCATTGCCAACTTTCCCCAAAATCGTATTAATTTCACGCTGTCACGCAGGACTGCGCTGTCTTGCTCATCAGTGTCTGGGAAGGCGGGAGCTGTGATGGGATGGGAACAGAGAGCGCTCTCGCTTCAGAACGGCTGGTATTTGGAATGATCATTGGTAGCCTCTCTCTGCTACAGCACTGGCCCAGCATGTTCAGGCTGCCTGGGTTCTGGGGGAGGGAGGCTGGATCTAGGAAACGGGAGGGGCGCATCTCCACATGATGGCCCCTGATGATCATTTTCCACCCCGCTGCTTGCACAAAAGCCTCATGAAATTAGGTCTGCTGCAGCAGGCAGGTCTACTCTGCAAACCGCGGCACAGGAGAAGGGTGGGAGGAAACTGTACTACCTGTAGGGAATAAGGAAGCTGTTACACATTGGACTTTGGTAAAAGCCTTCTTTACATGCAATTGCCATCTGTGACTGGGAGGATTCTTGCAATGGCGGGGAGCAGACATACAGTGAGGCTGTGTCTATAAATTACTCTCCCATTTTAAAAATCTTCCATGGGCCCGTCCCCTGCTTACCTCCTTTCAGTCCCTTCACCTACTCCGGCTCTGTTGGTGCAAGAGCTTTCAACTTCCAGTCATCTGGAGCTGGATCTCTGCCTTTGAGTCTTCATCCCCTCTCCTAATACACTGTCTTGTATTTTATGTAATACCTTTTCATCCTGAAGGGATCCCACAGCATTTTCCTAACTGTATATTTAACAGCAGTGAGGGGGTACCGCCACGTCTGGGGCAGAGGGCATCAGCCAAGCTTGCAGTGTGTTGTACAACAGTGGAGGAGCTGAAAATTTAAGTCCAAAATTCTCAAGTCCTCGGCATCTCCATGTCCATCAAAGCAAAGATCGTGGCCTTGGCCTTTTACCGTCTGAAAAGAGCCTTTCCTGGGAAACTTTAATTTACCCATCTCAGAAGAAGAAAGGGTTGTGGCTCTAGGGACTTCAGAGCTGGAGCTTAGACCACTCAGCTATCCCCTTGGCCTCATCTGCAAACCTGCTTCTCCTCTCTCGCCAATGCTGCTTAACGTTCCTCTCCCTTTTGTTTTTATCCTGTGTTTAAAAAACCCCACTGTAAAGTTCATTGGGATGCAGCTTGTGTCTGAGGTTCTGCGCAGTAAAGATGTGTAATGTAAAACACTCAGCTTTGAGAGCTTAGAGGAGCTGCATGTAGACTCACCGGGCCAGATATTTTTTTAGAGGTGTGGAGCTCCCAAAACTCGAGTTGGAGCTGCAAGCGCTCAGTTTCTTTGGAAATGGAGCCCAGCAGCCTTTTGCCTTCTGTTCCTTTTTAATCTCTTGTTGAGCTCCCTGACTCTGAATCTGCATTTTCATGGGTACAGTGAAAGTTGGGCCCAGTGTAGGTACAGTTGCTCCAAATAATACCCTAGGAAGAGACCTTTGTTGGTACACTGCGCTTATTGTTAGCTCTTCAAGCAGTGACTATTTGCAGGAATACTATATAAAAACTCATCAGCAAGGTTTGCAGGGTTACATTTGAACTGTGTGAGGCTGCCAGCTCTTACCAGCTTCCTTCTCTTATTGTGTGAAGAATTCTGTGGGACTGTTTCCAGATGAAGATTAAAGGAACTGTCCAACCTTAAAAGATACTCTGCTTGAAGAGAGTCAACCTTTCTGACTCGTTGCTCCTCCGTGCATGTGCCAGTTCCTCTAGAAAGCCTCCTCTTAAAAGACAAGTTACTGTCTTCAGTCCCTCTTTCCCTAGACATCGTGAGCGGATGTTATGTATATTAGGGAGGTAGCATTGTCCAGTTGATAGAGCACCAAACTAGGTGTTGGGAGACCCAAGTTCTCTTCCTCGCCTTCTGACTGACTTTCCACTTGACTGAACAAGTCACATCACAGCCCCGTGCTTCAGTTTCCCCATTTGTGACATGAGAATATGCACTTCTGTAAAATGCTTTGAAGTCTGTGGAAAAAGCCCTACATAAGTGACAAACACTACTACTTTGTTGCTCCAAGCATCTAGGATTAAAGGTCGTCCCCCCCCCCCCAAACACTTCTCTCCTGTGACTTAGGCTGCTCCAAGAAGTCGTGCCCACTTTCTTTAGATTGTAAGCTCTTCATCTGTGTACAGTGTGTTGTACACTGTAGGCACTACCATAATCCAAATAGCTGTGGGGACCCCTAGTTGTGACCCAGTTCGTCATCTGCGGCACATAGATTTAGAACTGAATTAACCAGACCATACACTGCTTCCTGAAGTCATCCCTGATCTAGGTCTTCTCCAGCTGAAGTTCAGAAGGCTGCAGATTGTTTGCTTAAGGATCGCTTTGTTAGCGCAATACTCTTAATTTATTTTAATGGGGCAACCACACTTGTTCAAACCTAAAACCAGTCTTCTTGGGGAAACCTCATGTACTCAGAGTGGAAGTAAGATGCAGATTTTTAACAGAGGTGGGTAATTAACCATTGGAACAACTTAATCTTATGATGGATTCGTCATCACTGGCAATTTTAAAATCAAGACTGAATGATCTCCTGAAAGAGGTGCTCCAGTTCAAAGAGGAATTAGTTCAGGGAAGTCCTGGGGGCTGTTACACAGGATATTCCTGTGGGAGTTCTGTGCCAAAAAATTAAAAATTCTGTGCACAATATTTTAAAATTCTGCATATTTTATTTGTCAAAATAACACAGTATAATCACAACAGTTTCAATTATTTTGGTAATTCAAAATACCTGTCAGCAAGTATGTCTGTAACAATACAGACAATAAAAAAGATTCAGGAAATGTTTTTTGACAGAGATTCCTTACTAGGCATATTAATACAGAACTTGGAGTAATAATTCATTTCAACTACAATACAGAAATGTATTTTCCATACCCCCTACTCAGCCACCCTCAGACCCCATGTGGCCCTGCACCCCCACTCAGCCACCCACTCCCATTTGTCCCTGCAACCCGTCTCCTGTTCAACCCCCGCACTAGCCCTTCTGGACCACAGTCTGTGATCCCCCCGAAAGCCATATGCCCCACGATGGCCATCCTCACATGTGCCATGCCTCCTAACTTGGCCCCACAGGCAGGGCGCTGTGAAGAATGCAGCTTCTTCTCTTCCCTAGCCGAATCTGGGGCTGTTCCTGCCCTGGACCAGCTGCCCTTTGTCCTGATGCCACAGCAGCCCCTGCTGGGTAGAAGGCGTAACTGTAGCACCTCTCCGGCAGAATGTATTTCGTGCAGAGAAGAAAAAATTCTGTGCGTGCGAATTCTCCCAGGAGTAACAGGAGGTCAGACTAGATGATCACAATGGTCTCTTCTGTCCCTGTAATCTGTGAATCTATTCTGCTCTGAGTCAACCTATTTCTGACACGTTATTCAAAGTCTGTGTTTCAGGTGAAACATAAAACCCAGACCACGACTGCTTGTGATCTTTAAAATCTAAAATGTAACTCTCTTGCCTGCAACCCTGGCAACTGGGTGCACAGACAGGTACTTATCTAGGTGCATGCATATTTTGTGAGAATCAGTGTAGGTGCCTATATTTGAAACTGTAAGCCTGAAGACTTCTTCACCCTTTCACAGCTGTAGGAATGGGAGCTCCATGTTGACTTAGCCCACTTATAGCTTTGGATAATTGCATCCTATTTCCCTACATTTTCCCTGCAATTTCAGTTGGGAGAAGATATTCTCCTTCCTGACTCTCAAAACAATATAGATACATTCCTGGCACAAAACAGCTGTTTTGTCCCACCCCAGAAGTGGCTGCATTTCAGCAAGGGAAAAGATCTCTGTAGCGTACACTAGCTTTAAGTGCTTTTGGGTCTGAAAATGCAGCTTATAAACACAAGGTGGTGTTTAATAGAAATGTTTGCCGCTTAGAAAAGGTGAATTCCACTCTCCCTTTATAGGCATGTCTCTTTAAAACATTGCAGTTTATTTTGGGGTATCCTTTTCTTTCCTCCCTTCTTATAGGACTTGGGTGTGTTACATCTCTCTCTTGGATTTGTCTGAGTGTGCAGTGCTAGTGGACTGAGTAGAACATTGATCCCACCCCTCTCTGATAGCCCCTCATTTGTATCTCATTTTCACATTATCATCCAGCCTGTGACTGCAAGGCTATTTTGACAGCACCTGTCAGCAAGGTGCAAGCGTCTGCCATCGCCTCTGATTGGTTGCAGACACCTATGGCATTGTGCTGAATATTATTACAGATGTTTTAGCGGTGGGGGGAAGAAAGGGAACCAAAACACACACGTCCCCGTACAATGTTCTGTGTCTTCAGTGAGCTGTTCTGTGGTCTCTGGATTCATTTGCATTTTTCTGGCTCCTGCTGAAGAATGGAGCCATAAAATGCTCAGGCAGTGTGGTGGTTTTTTGTGTGTGTGTGGTTTAATTTGTTTTATTTAAGAGGCTTTTAGTTGGGAGGGGGAGAAATGGAAGAGGGTGGTAAAGCCATCTAAGCAGCCACTTAGTCTCGTCAATGTCTATTTATTAAATTAGTGAGGTTATGTGGCCAGGGTTCACAGCTGCTATTACACGGGCTCGCTCTGCTTACAATATATTGCATGCCAATACAATGGGACCATATTTAAGAGAGCTGTGGATAGGTACAGCTTTGCTTGAGTAAATCCCATTTGTACATTCTTGAAATCTATATTGAACTACTGTAGAATCGTACTAAATTAATACCTGATCAAGGCATAAACCATTTTTCCTCTTCCCCTCCAGACAGCATGAAAAATCTAAAAGAATTTACACTACACTACGCTACACTAAAAGAATCTAGTGTTACATGATCAAAGTGGACGGACTTCCTATGCACCAAATTCAAAGCACGCAGGAACTCTAGTAAACACACAAGTGCAAAGAACACAATTTTGGTGGTGCAATTAAGCTATGCTTTTATCATGTGATTACTCTAAACATTAAATGGCGATGTCAATTTGCAACAGTTTATTAGACTAATCTTAGTTTAAAATGTAGGATACTCTCCTTCAAACACTGGGCCTTATTCTCCTGTACATAACGGCCCATTTACTCTGCTCTGGTAGTATAAAGGGCCCTTAACATTAGCATAAATTACATGTAAGACCCTTTTACGCCTGCACAGCAGTGTAGTGTAAATGAGGATAAGGCTCATGGATGGAACCACTCATGCTAGTAACCATTGTTTGTTATTCCTTTGAATTACTGTATTGTTCCACGGAAAAATCAGGACTCCATGGTGCTTGCCACTGTACGTACAAACAGTGACACAGTCCCCCCTCTGAAGAGTGCACGAAGTGTGGAGAAGGCAAATGCTGTTCCTAGTCTACAGGTGGGAAACGGAGGTACAGACGTGGTTTGCCCAAAGTCACACAGGAAGTCCGTGGCAAGGGTGGAAACTGAAACATCATCTTCTGAGTCCCCGTCTAGTGCCAAAACCACAAGACCATCCATTTTTCCTCACCTGGTAATAAATATTTCTGCAGGATTTTTCCTGTCGACTTGTCTGTATAGGCTTGTACCATGGTGAGATATGTACGTGTGCATAATATAGACGAGAGCCCACTTAAAAGAATTAGCTAGCTCTATTATAGTAACACAACATCAACTGATTGTTACAAATGCAAACACAGACTCTTAAAACTAGGTTCTGTCATGTAACATATGGGCAAAAGTATTTATTCACTCTACTTTAAAACTGATTTAAGTTGGTATGGCATGTTTAAATTCTGAATACATACCATAGATCGGGGGTTCTCAAACTGAGGGTCATGACCCCTCAGGGCGTCACAAGGTTAGTACATGGGGGCAGTGATGAGCTGCCAAAATCTTAACAACTGGTTCTCTCCTCACCCCACGAAGGGGTCGTGGCCCACCCTCAAGGACTCCTGCCCCATCCAACCCCCGCGTTCCTTGACGCCCTCCCCCCCCGACCCCTGTCCCCTGATTGCCCCCAGAACTGGGCAGGAGGGTCTCGTGGGCCACCGTAGTGGGTGCCCACCCTGCCCCTAAGAGCCAGAGGGACCTGCTGGGGGGCGAGTTGGGGAGTCCTGTTGGTGCTTACCTGAGGCAGCTCCCAGGAAGCATCCGGCAGGTCCCTCTGGCTCCTAGGGGTGGGGGAGCGTAGCTACGGGGAGAGCAGGGGGAGCGGCCGCTCCCCCCACTGATCACATCAAAAGCTGCGCCTTAGGCGCCGACTCCGTGGGTGCTCCAGCCCTGGAGCACCCACGGGGAAAATTTGATGGGTTACCTGCTGCGGCATGGGTGGACCTCCTCGCCCCCCCCCCCCCGCGCTCACCTCTGCTCTGCCTCCCTGGGCCTGAGCACGAAGCCGCCGCCTGCTTCTCAGCCCTCCCAGGCTTCCCACGTGAACAGCTGATTCGCGGGAAGCGGGGGTGGGGGTGGAGAAGCAGAGCACGGCGGCGCATTCGGGGGAGGAGGCAGAGCAGAAGTGAGCTGGGGGCAGGGCGGGGAGCTGCCGGTGGGTGCTCTGCACCCACCAAATTTTCCCTGTGGGTGCTCCAGCCCCGGAGCACCCATGGAGTCAGCGCGTAAGGTGCCACTTTTGGCTGGTTGTTAAATTTAGAAGCCCTTTTAGAACGGGTTGTCCCTCGTGGGACAACCCGTTCTAAAAGGGCTTCTAAATTGGACAACCAGTTCTAGCGAACCAGTGTGAACCGGTGCGTGGGGGGGGTCGTAAGCTGTCAGCCTCCAACCCCAAACCTGCTTCGCCTCCAGCGTTTATAATAATATGTTAAATATTAAAAAAAGTGTTTGAAATTTATAAGGGGGGGTTGCACTCAGAGGCTTGCTGTGTGAAAGGGGTCACCAGTACAAAAGTTTGAGAATCACTACAGAGATTGCAAAGCAAATCTACAGGAGAGTAAGAGAGAACTACTCGATTTGCAGTGTCCATTTGGCAAAAGAAGGCTGAGCTACTCCGTTGTGCGTAGTGCCACTATTTCCAAGGCTGTACACGTTTCTGCTATCATCATCCCTCGGGCTGATACGCAAATAAGGAGGTAAACATTTTCTTGTATGCTGCAGTTTTATGTTTAATAAGGTGCTTATAAAGAGAGACAACCTACAGCCAAATAGATACTTGGACACGAGGCTTTATTTGTGGTGTTTAATGGAAACGGACACCCAAATTAAGATTCAAATACGAAAAATACTCTGTCTGAACGGTTATTTCGTTTTTTTCATTTCATCAGACTCTGAAAGGGTATGTTAACTCCATGTTCTACTATGTCCAGTCCCAATTTTAAAAAGACCTGAGAGGTGGGTGGGGAAGTTTCTTCTCTTTGGAGACCATGCCCCACACTCAGATCTCATGATTGTTATTTTACTCAAATAATGAAAACAGAGACACTTAGTTTGAACTTCATTTTTAATATATTTGCATTTCTTAATCCGTGTGTGCTGCTCTGTTCTGATTAAAATAAATAATCTGGTTACTTTTGAAGTTATTTTGCAGCTTTACAGGAATGGAAATTCTCTTGCAAATTGTAGCTATGTTCAGATAGGTGTCTGCCTAAAAATAATATCTGGTGCCTCTGTATTTATTCTCCATCAGATCAGATGCAGTCTGCTAAAACTGAACCTGAAATGAATGTCTTTCAGCTGCTAGCACCATAATCTCAGCCTGGTATCTAACAGATACTCTGTTTACTCATATAGCACACGGGCTAAATAGTTGGGGCTTTTCTTGGTGACACTCAAGGCACAATAGAATGTGTTCTCAGTTAATGTCTTCCATGGAGCCAAAAATTTAAATGTCTGGCTTTGAAACTGATTCAGAAGAAGGCTATGGGAGAGTAGATTTGTAGTGGGCTCTCCTGGAGCGGCTGTTTTTTTAGTTTAAATTATTTTTGACCATGGCTGCAATTTAAACATTTAGAGTGGGATTTTCAAGGGGAGGGTTTTCTAAGGGAGTTGGGCACCCAGATCTCAGGCCCGGTCGAGCCTTTGTGCCACTATCATGGTGACTTGGTGCTTTTGAACTCTGAGGCCCTGCTTCTGCAAGTTGATCTGCACAAGTAGAATTACAATCTAGAGCCCCAGCTCATGTGGGGTGCTCTGCCTGGGTGGAGCTCACTTGGCTTCAGCCACACACAGTGTCTCGCATGGTTTGGGGCAGTAGATCATAGATCTTCCTGTTGACACATGTAGGTACCACCTAGTGACCCAAGGTGGAGTTGCATGTGTGTATCAGAGGGCAGAACTTGGCACCTTGGGGTATGTCTGCACTGTAGTTAAACACCTGTGACTGGTCCTTGTCAGCTGCGGAGCTGTAAAATTGTAGTGTAGATGCTCGGGCTTTGGGACCCTCCTCCCTCATAGGGTCCCAGAGCTTGGACTTCAGCCTGAGTGTCTATACTGCAATTTTACAGCCCGGGTCAGCTGACACGGGGAAAACCACAGATATTTAATTGCAGTGTAGAGACACCTTTGGAGTTTGCTGTGTGGCATATTTTTTAGAAGTGGTGATACTGGCAAACTAGGCTTTATAGCTCTTCCAATTTAATCCATTTCTGTACTTCTCTAATTCCATAGACATTCCACTGGGGATCTCTTAGTCACTACCTCTGTGGACCTAGCAGAGATCACCAACATGCATCTTCCAAGATGGAGTTTGAACTAGGTTCTCCTGCAGGCAAAGTTAGATTATTTGGCCTCAGCCACCCGTCATTCCCCACCTTCCCTACTGCCACTATGGCTGGTTAAATTATTCTGTAGGAGCCAGCACTGTAGAGCTGAAGTACTGTGACAGTTGTACCATGGCAACTGTACCTGTCTATGTCTGTCATTCTCCTCTAGCTGCAGCTGAGAAGCTGTCGAAAAATAATCATTATTTGGAAGGTAGAAGGAGTGTGCGGGGAGGGAGAAGAGAGAGAGAATTTAAGACAATACAATTCTTCTTCCACAATCATTGCAAATCTGTACAGACCTGAGAGAGGAAATGCCCCTTTAAAACTGGCTTTAAGTAAATCTCTTTACGGAATTTAGTATCTTGCACAACATTAAACCTCACAAAGTGGGATTAAATAAAACAAAATTAAGAAGCCAAACCTGATACTAACACCTGTTTAAAATGAGTTAAATGGAGGGATATTGACATTTTAAACCCCTTCCCTGTGCAGCTGAAAGAGGATTTTTTTTGCCCAGTTTTTGGAATTATGCTTATTCTGTTTAGCATGCAGCCTAACTGTGTAATTACACGATAGACTGGAGGAGAATTTAGTGTCCGTAATACCAGTTACAAAGAAGAGCCCTAATTATGTACATCATCTCAGGTAAATAATACATCGGGGGTATGGAAGGGCATAATTATCATTCTGAAAACCTGCCTAATTACTAATTTACTGGGAATTTCGGAAAGCTTTTGGTAAGATCCCTCATAAGCAACCATTAAGGGAAATAAACTGAGTAAGGGGCAAAACCTTGTTACATTTCTAGAAACAGTCTAAGCAAGGGGAAACGATGCTAGTGATTAACTTCTTAGAGGGCTCTTGAGAGAGGAAGGATGGGTTTGTGGGGAGGGTTCTGGACTAGAACTAAGGAGACCAGGGTCCTGATTCTGATCCTGGCTTTGCTTCAAAATCCCTGTGTGGCCTTTGGTCAATGTCTGCCTCTGTTTCCCCCTCTATAAAAGAGGGTAATTGTTACCTATTTCATATGGGTGTTGAGAGCAGATCGATAAGTACTCAGAAGAAGCACATATGGTGGCCCCTGAGCACCAAAGAAAATGCAGTTCACATGGATAAGACCTGTGGGTGGGTATTGGGACAGCAGGGTTTCTCTATGCTAATGATTTGGAAGGTGATGCTAGAGTGAGGTGGTAGTGGAGAGTAGCCAAGTTTAGATCACAGAGCAAAACAACAACAGAGCCCATGCCCAGATGGATTTAAATCTCTCTGGGAGAACAGAGCAGGAGGAGGAGAGGTGATATATATGGATTAATATACTGGAAATGTATGTTACAGTTTTCCTCCCCAAAAACGTCTCTCAGATACGGATGGGCCCTGAACTTGTAGGATCCTGTGAAGGGAGAAGAGACTTAGGAATTGGGTCAAACTGACTTCAGTGGAGTCGTATATTAGGCAGAACCACCCACAGCTTTCTACCCCGTATGCATCACATGTTATTGAAAAGCAGAGGGGACACTTTGTGAGTTATCATCAAATAACATTGTAGCCACCTCACCTCGCAATTTTGACAGTGGGAACCTAGCCGTGTGAGGGGGCTGACAGCAGAAGCCCTTGCTGCCCTGGGCGGCTGACAGCGGGAGCCCCTTCTCTCAGCCCTGCACACAGCGGGGCTCCTACTCTCAGCCCTGGGATTCCGCTGTCAGCCCCGGGCAGCCGACAGCAGGTGACCCCACTCTCAGCCCCGGGCTCCCGCTCTCTGCCCCAGGTGGCTGACAGCAGGAGCTCCCATTGTCAACCCCACACATGGCGGGGCTCCTGCTGTTGTCAGCTTTTCCAAATTACTGCAAATAATACCTGTCCATTATTACTTTCAGCGATTTTCCGTGGCTTGTCCACAACTCAGACGCAATTATTTGACAATCATCCTGTGATTCAAATGGGGCCTTAATGATAATGAATGTGTTAAACAAATACTGAAAGCCACCTTGGGCTTATCTCCCTTGGGAAACACTGAGTTATCCTGCTGGGATTTTGCTTGTGGTTTGGGGGGATCCAGGTCTACAAAAGCTGGTGCTTAATCCTCTAAGCAGCTACTTCGCCTCTGTTAGCTGTAGATGCAGTATGCATTTCTTCTGTTGTATACCATGCATCCTAGCTCTGCCTGTACCCTGAAGCTGAGCTCTGGGCTTGCTCTATCCCTCCGGCAGCCATGACATCACGTGATCTATACAGATGCCTTTAATCCCAAGTGCATGGGAAGGTGTAGCAGGACACAGCAATAAAACTTCAATCAACAATGAAAACAAATAAGTCAACTGGTGGTCCCATGTGAGAGGAGAATATTGGCTGACAAGCAGAGGAAGGGGAGAGACATCAACCCATTAGCAGGAGCATTAAGAAAAGAAAGGATTTGACATGACAGTCAAAAGACAAGAGGGCAAGACACGCAAAGAGTTAATGCTAGAAGAACAAAGCCAAGGTTCTTAGCCATGGTGCTAGAATCCTGAATCACAGGGAGAGAATCATAGAATACCATGGTTGGAAGGGACCTCAGGAGGTCATCTAGTCCAACCCCCTGCTCAAAGCAGGACGAATCCCCAATTTTTGCCCCAGATCCCAAATGGCCCCCTCAAGGATTGAACTCACAACCCTGGGTTTAAGCAGGCCAATGCTCAAACCACTGAGCTATCCCTCCCCCCAATGCCTGAAAGGATGTGAGCACAACAGTGGGGGAGTGAGGAGGGGGAAAAGGTAGGTTTGGGACAGTACCTTAAAAGGAAAGAAGTGAGAATAAGACAAGACAATAGTTGCTGGCTGGTATGAGCTCAGCAAAGTGGCAGTGAGAGGGGTGCGCAGGGATAGATGTGACTAGCAAGGCTAAACAGAAAGAAATGTGCCACCCTATGCAGTGGCTGAAGAGAGGATTTTGGAAGAGCTGCAGAGAGCACCCACTCAGGAGCTTCACTCCCTGCATCCCACTCGCTTCACCAGCAGCTTTTTTTTCTTTTTGTACCTGTTCACAGCATGTCGTTTTATTTCACCACTTCAAGCTGATCCCATTGACAAATCCCCACCTCTCCCTATATTCATAGTAAGCTCAAAAGAGAGAGAGAAAGCCACACTTCATTTGCAAGTCCTTCTGCTGCGTGTGTCACTAATGACCACTCTAATTATGATATCGCATAGTCTCCTTATTCAGGGGTGGCCTAATCCAGCTGCCTTTTGACATCTCATTGGATCAGGGGAAGTTTGAAAATTTTTGCGATGAAAAGGGAGTGGGTCCGGGGTGGAAGAGCAACCTCGTGAGAACGGGTCTGGTTTTTGGCAGCAACGCTTGTTTGTTTCCACCTCCTGCTCCCTCTTCTGCTGTCTCACAGGTTCGCTGGTGGGCCAGTTCTCGGAGAGGCTGTAGAATCGTTTTCCAAATGGAGGAGCGAAGCAAGGAGGTGGGGGGGGGGTGGGAAGTCAGCAGAAATTAGCATGAAAGGCTCCTCTGCCGCGCTGTGGAGCGCGAGCGGGGAGATAAAGCGCGAGCGTGCTTTGTGCCTAGCCGGCGACATGATAATTGGCTTTCCTTCCTAGCGAACTTTGCAAATGATGCTCTTTAACTCATCGGCGAGATAAACAGTTGCTGTGGCAGGTGCGCCGAAAGCGCCGTCTGGCTGTAATTAGACACGTTTGCAAGAGAGCACCCTGAGAAATCTAACCGTGGCATTCATTCTGGGCACTTCCCATGGGCCACGCCACCCACCCCCTATCCCTCTCCCTCTCTGGCTCTTCTCCTTTTAGCATAGAAAGGAAAGTCCTCCTGCTGACTCCCTTCTGTGTTAGTTTGGACCACGTGTGTGCCACAGAATAACTGTTAGGTGCCCTTTGGCTGCAAAACCCCAATTGACCAGCTGATTTTGAAGCCTTTCTCTCTCTCTCAATCACACAGGGCTTGAGGCGGTTTGCGTTGTTTGCAAACCAAAATCACTCTCTTGTGTCTTAAAACTCATCAGGCCATTTGGAGTGTGTCATTATTTTTCTTTACCCCTTGAAAATGTTTGCATTTGCATTGCACCTTTTTTTTTTTATCTCAATGCACTCTGCTAGCACTAATTAATTAAGGAATTAAGCCTCACACCACTCCATGAGGTTGGTAAATATTATCCCTATTTTGCAGGTGGCAAACACCAACAACAGGGCTGTTGTGACTTTCCCAAGGTCATACAGCAAATCTGCAGCTGAGTCTCGAATAGAACCCACAAGTCCATTCTCATGTTATAACTATTGGATTATTTAACAGATCAAACTTTGCAGCTGATTAAGGGCTAGCACAGCTCTAAATACTGGCATCTGCTTGAGCTCTACCCCTAAAGATTAGCTCTGGCTTTTAAAGATAGCTACTCTTCATTTCCATGGGATGTTTAAACAGGGTCCAGCCAAATGGCATTCCAAGCTGCTACCATTATTTCGTGGAGTAGTCTGCTTCCCTGGAAAGCTTGGTGTCGCCTTGCGAGCTAAAATACTTTTGTTTTCTAACTCTACTTCTTTGTCTCACTGAATCTAGTCTTAGAATCTTCAGGGAAATGAACTATATACGTTGAATGGGATTGCAAAGCACATACAGCATAAGTCAGGATCATTTAACTCACTGCTGAAGTGCAGCTCCTTCTGGGCTGGAACATGGCAGTTGTCCAGTAGGGCATACCAACACTATCCAACAGTGCAGGTCTGGAAATGGAGAAAAGTTAAGTATCATTTCTATTTGAAACTACAAAGGGATTAAACAGGCAGAGAATTATTATGCAAGATGGAATATGGCCTGGACACCAAGGCTAACAATTCTACTCCTGTTAAAAGTGCCAGGGGCTATAAATGACCATAAGTAGGTGGGGCCATCTATTTTCCATGACACACACAATATGGCACCCCCAGGATAGAGTGCCACCCAAAACTGTTATAGGGCATTCGCTTAGTGCTGGCTCGGAAGAAAGAGTGCCCCATGCAGAATCAGCATCACCATTTCTTGCAGAACCTCTGACTTGCAGGTCTCCCATCCCATACTGGCCATGTCCAGCCTGCTTAGCATGCAAGATTGCAGTTTGAGACGGCATGTGCAGTCGTTCTACACTTCTCTTACCTCTTCCTTCATTAGTAAAGATGCTTCTGTATAAAGGAGGGGGGGAGTATCTGTTTGCTTTGTCTCCAGCATTTCCCTCTTCCACAAGGCATGCCCCCAGTTTCTGGCCTCCTGCCACAATCCTTTCCACAGCACTAGTTGGAGAAGCCTCCAAACAAGCCTTGTGGTGTAGGCTGAGCAAAAAACCAAACAAGTTTGAAGACAAAAGTGCTATCTAATAAAGCATAGGAAGCACACTCGTCTGGGTTCTCTTCCTCATCCATGCTAAGAGGACACCTGCTTGTAACACTGGTTTGGGGGGTGAAAAGGTGGTGGTCAGTATTCAGTGTCCTGTCCAACAGGATTGCCTAGTGTAGGCAAAGTCAGCTGGTGAGAAGCTATTACATTAACCTTGTGTTCAAATTCGCCCCTGGGGAGGTTATTGTGGGAGTAGCCCCTTCTTAAGATTGCTTTAGCTGTGCAGACCCATGCCTGTTCTGCTGGAAAGTCCCTCCAACAACCTTCTCCTGCCTTATTGCTTAGCCGGGGCTGCTGGCCATAAGAGCGGCAGACTTGTTTCAGCATGTCAGCAGGCTTTACTCCATTCCTGCCCTCCTTCCTGTGCATTCATTCATTAATTTTCTGAGGTTACCAAGGAGACATTGATGATGATGATAATAGTAATAGGGAAGATATGTGGCAGATTAATTCCTGAACTCTCGAACAGGATTTAAGCTAACAAGAGAGGAGGGCTTTTTTCTTCTTCCTCCTTTCAGATATTTCCTGTGCTGGGGATAACGACACCAAAGAGTGTTAAATTGGTTCTGAATGTCCACCTCTGGCTGTCCACATTCTTGTAACGATTTCATTAGCTTGAATTATCCACGTTATTTTCTTGTAATGGGATTAGCTGTACTGGAGTCAGCTGAAGACCTGAGGGGGAGGAACATTCTGCTGTGTATTTCATTAACTCTCTCATGTAGGGGGTGGAACTGACCACGACTCAGCCCAGGGGCAAAACTATTTGGCAGGGTCCTTCGTTCCAAAAGGAGGAGGAAAAAGAAAAGAGGCCATTATTCCTCTGTAATCAGTAAATCGGTGCAGGAGCAGAGACTGACGAGGAATAGTTTGTTGGCGAATTGCTATTTGGGGGTGATTTATTTAAAAAAAAAAAAAAAAAAAAAGAAAGAAAAGAAAGAAAATCATTGCCAAGCGAAGGCTAAATTTTGCTCAGATGGTGCAGAATTTAGGCCTGATGCTGTAGACAGCATTTTGCAGGTCAGTGAAGGGAGAAGCTACACTGTGCTTGTGCCTCCTTGGGAACTTTGCATTCATTGCGCATAATGCCCCATGTTACTGGCAAACCGTTAAATCTTTTCTTGACTAGACTTTGCAATGTAATCGGCACTGGATTCACTTGGAATGGGAGATGAGCTTTCTAGCATCTATATTTGGGCGGGGTGGGGGTCTCGGGGTGATTCCTTGCAACAGTTAGATTAACCATCTTGTTCTTGGGATGCACTGTATGTAGTCTCTTGTGCAACCATTTGTATAGATCAGTGGTGAAATTATGCTCTCCCTTTCCTTTTTGGAGTCTTTCAGCTGAGTTTCCTTTGATTAGATAGTGACTAACAGCTTATCGCACTAATTCTGATTGATCTTTGCTCAGTGTCTAGGGTCTAAGAATAATGACACCATTTCAGAAGTGTATAATGTGAAAGGGCTAAATTATGGAAGCATCTAGTACAATCGCTGTTATTTATGTAGTGCCAAAGGCATGCTAGGTACTTTGCAAAGAGGAAGAAAAGCTCCCTGCCCTGAAGAACTTACAGTCGAAATAGATATTATTCAGACGGAGAATGGGATGAAAGGGCACAGCAAAGATGCAGAGCATTCGGGGTTAGAACATGTCTTGCTGAGCCAGCATTTCTTGGCTGATTTTCTTGTAGGCATCACAGCAGAGGTAAGTCTTGAAGGAAATTTGAAAGAGGAAAGGGTAGGGGCCTAGGGGCTGCTGTGGAAGAAAGCACAGAGATAGTTGTGGGAGACATGGACAGACAGGTCATCGAGGCTGAGGTTGGTTCAGCAGTGACTGCAGGTCACAGGGGCAACACAATAATAGAAAAGAACAGGTAAATAAATGCAGGAGGACTATAAAGGGGTTTGATGGTGAGGACAAAAAGCTTGAAACAAACATGGTGGAAAGCGAGGGCACCAGTGGAGGTATCCAGGTATGGAGTAATGGAGCCGGAGTGAAGAGTATGAATGGGGGTAGGGGGGAGAGGGAGGGGCAAGGGGTGTCGGCGAGGAGGAGGGTACAGTAATTGAGATGAGGGCCTGGAAAGGACTTTTGTGGGCGTGGACAGCAAGATGATGATGGACCTTGAGATGTTATGGCGAAGGATTTAGACATGGCCTGGTTGTGTAAGGCAAAGAAAGGGGAGGGGTCAGTGATGGTCCCTAGGTTACAGACCTCAGTGACAGGGAGGATGGTGCTTATTGGCAACAGCAGCAGGCACCACAGGGGAATGTGTGTGTTGAGGAGGCGCATGTGTGGCCATGTTCATTTGTATTCTCCTTCATATTCACCATTAAAGGAGCACAAGTGCCAACACCAGATATCTGGGACCTTCCTGTGCTGAGAGGTGCCAAATAGGCTTTTTTGTTATCCACAAAACTAAACGAAGGATCTCAGTCCATTTGATAGTAACATACCATCCTCACGGTCAGCAGGCCATGGGCTCGTTCTTCCAACTCGCCTGCTCCCAGCTGAAGACGAGTCTAGCAGCTTCCGTCTGCTTCTCTCTCTGTTCGCCCAGCTGGTTATGAGGAAATCCACTCAATTGCTGGAAGAGTTAGCAGTGTCGTGGGAATGTTATTGACTTCCAGGAACACCATGCAGACAATCTGCAAACCCTTGTGCTGCTGCGTATGTTTCAGTGGGAGCACTGATGTGCCCCACTGGCTGAGGTCTTGCACAGGAAGTCTGCTCATCTTGCTCATTTGCCACCTGTGACTTTTGGCTTGCCTCGGTGAATCCTCCAGGTCTCGCCTCTCCATTGAGTTCCTGCAATTTGTGGGTTGTAGGGTGCAGATCAGGGCTTGTGCACAATTGAGGAGAAGTATGTGACCCTCTTTTCCTGAATCCATATAGATGATTCGCCCCAATAGGGCCAACATGCTGTTGTCTTTGCATGAATGTTGATTGGTATGAAGCAAAGTCACCACTGCATCTTTTACGGAGTGAGAGGGTGAGGCACCCATGGCCCTGTGAGTCCTGTCACGCTCTGAGGCGGTGTATGAACCCTGGCAGACACACTAGGGAAGGAATGTTGGTATTCAGTATGTGAGGATCCTTCTGCCTTGGCTCTCACTGAATTTTAATACCATAATCACTGCTTTTTTTTTTTTTTTTTTTTTAAACTCTCCTCCATTGGCAGTAAGTAGCACAGTACAAATGAGGGATTTCAAATTCCCTTCGCAACATCTCAGCTCAGTCACTAGTTACTTCAGAGAGTTTGAGCTCTGGTCCTGGCCATGGGTGTCCCATGAAGAAAGTGTCAGTTGCCACTTCTGAGTCTCACTGGTTTTTCCCTTCATACGTGGAGAGGGTGTGGGCCGCACAGTGCGCCGCTTTGTGTTAGTAGCTCCGACAGCCAGGTTCCTCGGCAACCCTCTCTGATGAGTCCAATTTGCGACACACAGATCAGGGAACCATCCCCACCCCTCCCATTGTCACACTTACACCTATGGGCAAGTGGGATTTGTGTGCATCAAAGTTGGTTATAGGGAAGCGAGGGAGATGTCATTGATCTGAGCTGCCATAAAGCACACTTCCCTCTTTGTACCTATGCGTGCATAGGACACCCCTTAAAACAAATTAGAAATGTGAGAATGCCTCCCTTTGTTCAAAGCATAAACTATTTTCCCCGGATAAGGGATATCCCATTCAGGAGAGGGTAATTGTACCCTCCCCCCCCCCCCCCCATTTTAAAAAATAGCTAGATGAAGGAATAATTGGTTACGTGAGGTGTGAGTTTCTCCACCGAGGTGGCAAGGGGAACATTAAAGGCCCAATCTCTCCACTTCATTCACAGCTGCTCGTATGGTAATTGCTGTGTTATGGTTTCTAATTATCAACACAGTGGGGTGGCTTTTCTCCCTATCCCTAGCGGGGTCATCTGTGCTTCTGTTGGGAGTCCTAGTGTATCCCCTTCTGCCCAGGCCAGGGTCTCTGGGCGTTCCCTTCTGAGCCCCTCAGCGGCTGCTCCATGGATACCACTGTCAAGTAAGTAGCTCAAGTCTGGTGGAGCTGGTGTCTATCCCATCCAACCCTCTCCCCTAGGCCCAAGGGACTCAAACGTGCTCCGCTCCCATGATGGTGTTGCTTGCTCTCGTGGAGTCCCTACAGGTGTGTTAAATCTGTCCCGCCGCCCAGGTTGTGGGTATGCCCACCTTACGCTCTTGCTGGTTTCCTGCTCTTCGGGTGAGTCTGAATGTCAATGTTTTTTCAGGTCATCTCCCCAAACAAACAATCCCCAGGGGTCAGTACTAATTATTATAATAATGTGGTGGTTATATCACACGAGAGCTATGGGCAGAGTTCAGCATGTTTCCCTCACTGACCTCTTACCTGGGCTTCTGGTGGGCAAGGCACAGGCCTGGGAGGCGGAAGAACAGGGTTCTTTTCCCAGCTCTGTCACAGCCTGCGTCTGTGACCTGGGTCAAGTCACTTAAGCTTTTTGACCCAATTTTCACAGATATGTAAGTGTTCTTCTGATCATCATTCTAACACCTGACTTAGGAGTCTCACTCTCATTGAAAATCAATGGCAGTGTACCGAAATACATTTAAAAATCTGGGCCTTTGTGCCTCAGTTTGCCCTTTGTTAAAACGGGGTGATGCCCACCTATCTCACATCAGGGTAGTGGGATTTCACATCATGGTTGTATGTAGCTGTGAGAGATTTCTTCCTGTGGGAGGCATATCATATAAGGTCAAGGTATAATTCATATTCTTTTGTGTGCATGTCTCCTGTCAAAGGCCCTTCTTCATGCACTCCCCACCAGGCAGTGCCGCAAAAGAATCAACATTCCAGGGTGGATTTGATTTAAATCAAATTGATTTAAATCACTAGTCAGGAAGACTCGATTTAATCATGGTTTTCTACATAAAAGTGCATTCTTGTTGGTTGTTATAACCTTAATACATATTCTTCGCAACTCAGAGAGAGACGTATGTTTCATTTTTAGAAGGTACACACTATGCATTTTTTAAGTGATTTATTTTGAAAACTTTTCAGGTTAGTTTTACAGCTGTATCAGAAAATGAATGATTGTTCGGTTATTTCATTTACCAAAGGTAAATTGGGAGGTGAACTATCTCCAATTCAACAGGTTAATCATTAATATTTGGAGGATTTTCTTGCCAGGCTGTATTAGGAGGAGAACATCACCAGACAGGCATTTAAATTGTTTTATTTAACTAAAACAACGTTAAGTATTCTGGATTTTTTTCTTCAACAGCAAACATAAATATTTTAACAAAAAACATATGTCCCTCGCTTCTCACATTTATCTCCAGACTTCTTCTCCTTGTCCAGATCTCTTCCGCCCCCAACAATCTTCTATTCATTGAATTTTTTGAAACTTTTTACTTTTAAAGAGAGGTAGGGGATTGACTCTGTGTACACAAATTTGCAGAGGGAAAGTAGAGTTGAGGTCTGTTATTTCTCACCTCTATATATTTATTTATTTAAAAACATTTTTGCTGTTAACAAGCATGTTACCACTGGAGAGAGAAATCCAAATCCACAGTTTGAGAACTGGAGGACTTGTGGCACCTTAGAGACTAACCAATTTATTTGAGCATAAGCTTTTGTGAGCTACAGCTCACTTCATGGGATGCAACCTGTAGCTGTAGCTCACGAAAGCTACTCCTTTTCTTTTTGCGAATACAGACTAACACGGCTGTTACTCTGAAACCAGTTTGAGAACTGCAAAACTAAGCATCTCTGATGGTATCTTCCAGGCTGAGCACTGAGTCCCATTGGGTAGATAGAAAGATTAACCTAAATAACCTATACAGAAGCCTGTGGAACCCCATAAGATTGGGTCCCTAATCCATGAACTATTAGAACTCGTTTACAAAACTTTTCTTAAACATTACATGAATATATTGTCTCATACTATAGAATTAGAATTTATATCCCTATACCATGATGATATATCTTTGAGCTATAATATATCTCAGTTAAAACTGTCTTTAGATAAGTTTCTTCCTCAAAAAGCATTTTATCAAAAAAAATCTGATTTAAATAAAAAAAAATCCGATTCTTTTAATTTTTTTTTTAAATCATTGATTTGTATCCACCCTGCAACATTCCCCTGTTGGAAGTGTGACCTGATGTTGTCTAGTCATTTGGGCACTGGTCTGGGAGCCAGGAGACCTGCATTTTAATGTGACCACTGACCTGGGGTGGCTTAGGCATGTCACTTCCCCTCTGTCTGCTTCTTTTTCCCCTCCCACCCTTTGTCTTGTCCCTTCAGACTGTAATCTCTTTGGGGCAGGGGCTATCTCTTACTAGGTGTGCGTACACCAGCAGGGCCCCAATCTTGTTTGGCTCACCCAGGCACCACTCTAATACAAATAGTAATGGAGTTCTTGTAGTCTCAGTTCCCCACCAGCCACCTTGTGGGAGACTGGTTCACCACCAAAAACAATGTAATGTTTCTGCCGCGTTTAGACTTGAGCACTCCTGCTCTCCAAGGCTGTTGCGTCTCTTCTGTTTTATTCTGTTTGTTTGTTTCCTTAGCACCGTCTCAAAGGGGGGGTTTGCGGGGGGGGGAAGAGCTACAAGGAGCAGACGTGCAGATTCATTTTGAGGATTCATAATGCTACATTTACACACCGCACTGCCTGAGGAAATTGGATAGATGAATGCCTGGTCATGCTGCCAGTGCAGCGGGTTAACTCTCTGGATTTAGCTTATATCATTTCACGAGAGCATTTACGGCCTTTACTGTGTTTAGTCCCGGTCGCTCTTTGGCATTGTTGCATCTCCAACCTCTTTGTGTGTGTGTAGATTTTCAAATAAAATAACACATCTATTCAGACCCAGTCCACATTAAATATTTATTGTCTGCAATTTGTGCATATGTGTATGATAACTGGACATTAAAAAGAAAAGAAAGGGAGCTAGAGCTCAGCTGCAGAGAAAGGTGGCCTCTTGTGGAATTTCTAAAATGGCAGTGTCTCTCTCTCTCGGGGGGGGGGGGGGGGGGGGGGGGGGGGGGAAGGTAAAGTATTCAGAATCAGCCTTCAGCTCTCACAAGCTACGTTTCCCTCTGACCCAGCCCATCAAGGGGTCTGAAGTAAGAGAATAGCTTGAAAAGAGAAGCCCATCGGACAGGATTGGGAGGTAACTAGTCAGCTGCCTGATTCTTTAATGCTTTACAAGTTATGACGCTGCTCAGAGGATACTCACGTCCGCAGGGAGTGAGGAGTGGAACCTGTGGGAGATAGGGGAGCTGTTCCTGGAAAGACCATGCTAGCACTGTGAGCCTGCCTGGCATGGCTTTCTAGCCCCATGGGCTCCTGTCCTTTCCTGGTTCACATCAGTGCCCTGTGTACAGTGGCTGATTTTAAATACCGCCTGAAAGGAATGGGGAGTTCACCATAAATTGAGGCCGAGTGTGCTGCTGCCTAATATTAAACTGTTAATGAGGAGGAGATGTACTTGTGTGTTCAACACTGTGTACAGTGGTACAGCACAAATCCTCACTTTCCTCCGAGGAGAGAAGAAACATGCCAAATACTGCAAATATGTCTTCTGCTGTGTTGGGGAGTGTCCAATTGGAAGACCTTTAGTAACCAAGATCTGTCACTAAATGTGGCCTAGAGAAATGGTACAGCATTTGCCTGCAGTGATCATTTTGTAGCTGTAATGCCTCCCAGGCTTACATGAAAGGGGGCATCCCTGTAATGGCACGGCCTTGGCTCATAAATGAGGTGGGTTTTTATCAAAGTATTGTTTCCCTGTCTCTTATTCACAGCACCTTTGGAGAGCTGAAGACCGTCCGCCTGCCAAAGAAAATGGCCGGGACAGGATCTCACCGTGGCTTTGGATTTGTGGATTTCCTCACCAAACAGGATGCCAAGGTGAGCTTAGTGGCACAGTCCTCTCTCCCTATCCCTCTTCCTTCCAGCCCTCAAATTATGTCTGCTTTCTGGCCTTTCACTTAAAGAACAATGGCCTTGTCTAGGGTAGGATTCAGGCCAGATTTCAGCAATCAGCAGCTTACTTTATTGTGGCTTTCCTTGTCTGCACTTGGATTTTGCAGTGGTGCATCTTCCTGGGTGCTTGGCCAGCAATGGTTGGAATGTTTGCTAATTCCCAACGTAGGCAAGGCCTAAACTATGGAGTTACCGTCTGAGGCCTTCAGATACAGGGGGATCCGATTGGATGATCACAATGGTTCCTTTTGGCCTTGGAATCTATGAATCTAGTAGAGTTTTTGACTGGCCAGAGAAGCTGTCATGACAGCTCTGCTGTCGTGTAAAAGCCACCAAATGGTATTGTGTGGCTCGCCGTTGAATAGCATCACAGGAGGAACGAACACAGGTTTGGAAGTTAGGAAGATTCCTCGGTCCAGTCGTGGTTTTGTCACTGGTTGACTCTGGCTGGACAAGTTATTCCCATTTTTGAGCCTCCGTTTCCCATTCGTAAAATGGGCGTAAAGATACTTCCCTAGTCCTACCCTTTGTCTGTCTGGTTTATTTAATTTAAGTTCTTTAGGGCAGGGATTATTTCCCGCTATGTGTATGTGCAGTGGCTAGCACAATGGAGCCCCAATCTGAGCAAATACTATTCTTATACATATAAGAATAATCCAAGGAGTTCCTGGATCCCAATTGTCAGGTAGATGTCAGATGTCAGCCTGGCTCCAACCAAAGGGGTCCTGATTGGGGCTGGAGATTGATGTGCTGAGCCTATCCACCTTAGCACCCTCTACTGGCTGTTGTATGTGTTTATACCTTGTCTCGAATGAGTTGCTGTATCCCATACTCTGAGGCACAGGGGTTGGGACTTGTGGCAGGAAAAAAAAGCAGCAAGCCTCAAAATGAAGGTTTTGGCTTTTCATGCTTTGCTGCTCCTCTTCCTGCCACCTGTGCCTGTAAGGGGGACAGATGCATCAGAGAGGCTTCCTAAGCTGTCAGCTTGTCTCCATCGCCCAGGAAAGAGTAAATGCCACTCCCAGAGTCTGTTCAGGCCCTTTCTCCCTGGCACCATTTACTGGCTGCACTACAATCTTTAGTAAGCCCCACCATGAAAACATGCCCACAAATGAGATATTAGGAATGGCAATATACAGAAACCTGTAGGAGAACACTTCAACCTCCCTGGACACACAATAGCAGATTTACAGGTAGCCATCCTGCAGCAAAATATCTTCAGGACCAGACTTCAAAGAGAAACTGCTGAGCTTCAGTTCATTTGCAAATTTGACACCATCAGTTTAGGATTAAACAAAGACTGTGAATGGCTAGTCAACTACAAAAGCAGTTTCTCCTCCCTTGGTGTTCACACCTCAACTGCTAGAAGAGGCCTCATCCTTCCTGATTGAACTAACCTTGTTATCCCTAGCCTGATTGTTGCTTACATATTTATACCTGTCTCTGGAAATTTTCACTACATGCATCCGACGAAGTGGGTATTCACCCACGAAAGCTTATGCTCCAATACGTCTGTTAGTCTATAAGGTGCCACCGGACTCTTTGCCGCTTTTACAGACCCAGACTAACACGGCTACCCCTCTGATACTTAACATGAAAACAGTTCAATGTAAATCCAACTCCCTGTCCCTGGCAGTTCATCCCCAGTCTTCCCACAGACTGTCCGCTTGGGAGTCCCTCTTTTCCACAGCCTGCCACCAGAACCACCCTACTTCCTCTCCCAGGCCCGAGCATCTGCTCTTAAAGAGGCCCTGGCTCAAAACAGGGCTGGCTGTCCCCAGACCCCCTGCCCCTAACGGGGCAGACTTCCCTGTTAGAGGTTTCACCTGGGCAACATCCCTCAGATCTGTAGTCCAGTGTGTGACTTCATTTGTCCCTAGACACCGACCTAGCAGTAACTCTCAAGGGCACAGATCCTGTTGTGCTGGGGCATTGCCCTGCATCGAGAGAGAGCTTTGTGCTTTTCTTCCTTTTGAGAAAAGTAGCTTTGTTTTCTGTTTCTTTGGGGGATTTAATTGTGTTAAGAAAGTGCACAGCAGGTTCATTCTATTGGCCGTCAAGAAAAGAATGAACCACGTATCAATGAGTAGGATTCTGAATTTTGTAAACCCTTGCATAACTGGCTCCCGGTTCAATGCTATGTGAACGAGAGAGGGGGGAGGCAGGCTGAGAGACCTCTGAGCTGAACTGTTGTGGACTGTGAAAGAAGAACCTATTGTAAACATAAAATGTTTGTTGTGTGATAAAAGTGCTCTTAGTTCCTGTGAACTGCCTTGTCCACCTGTTTCGCAAGGCAATTACAATGACTCTGAGTGAGTGAACTGGAATTTTCATAACAGCCTAAAGGAACTGGGCACCAACACTCTCTCTCGGAATCCATTGTGTTTCAAATAGGTCTTTTAGAACCAGATTCTGATCCCCTTGCTCATGATGAGTAGGATGTTCTTTATTCCACAAGTAGCCTGTGATAGCCAGCTCTTGTTGTAAGGTGCTATTCTAATTGACAGGTTTCAGAAACAGAAACAGATTGATAGAGTCCCAGAAGTCACCTACTACAGGACAGGCCTAACAAAGAAAATAATAGAACGCCACTAGCCGTCACCTTCAGCCCCCAACTAAAACCCCTCCAACGCATTATTAAGGATCTACAACCTATCCTGAAGGATGACCAACACTCTCACAAATCTTGGGAGACAGGCCAGTCCTTGCCTACAGACAGCCCCCCAACCTGAAGCAAATACTCACCAACAACCACATACCACACAACAGAACCACTAACCCAGGAACCTATCCTTGCAACAAAGCCCGTTGCCAACTATGCCCACATATCTATTCAGGGGACACCATCACAGGGCTTAATAACATCAGCCACACTATCAGAGGCTCGTTCACCTGCACATCCACCAATGTGATATATGCCATCATGTGCCAGCAATGCCCCTCTGCCATGTACATTGGTCAAACTGGACAGTCTCTACATAAAAGAATAAATGGACACAAATCAGATGTCAAGAATTATAACATTCATAAACCAGTCGGAGAACACTTCAATCTCTCTGGTCACGCAATCACAGACATGAAGGTCGCTATCTTACAACAAAAAAACTTCAAATCCAGACTCCAGCGAGAAACTGCTGAATTGGAATTCATTTGCAAATTGGATACTATTAATTTAGGCTTAAATAGAGACTGGGAGTGGCTAAGTCATTATGCAAGGTAGCCTATTTCCCCTTGTTTTTTCCTACCCCCCCCCCCCCCCCCCCCCCCCGCCCCAGACGTTCTGGTTAAACTTGGATTTATGCTGGAAATGGCCCACCTTGATTATCATGCACATTGCAGGGAGAGTGGTCACTTTGGATGAGCTATTACCAGCAGGAGAGTGAGTTTGTGTGTGTATGGGGGTGGGAAAACCTGGATTTGTGCTGGAAATGGCCCACCTTGATTTTCATACACATTGTAAGGAGAGTGGGGTGGGAGGAGGTATTGTTTCATGGTCTCTCTGCATATAATGTCTTCTGCAGTTTCCACAGTATGCATCCGATGAAGTGAGCTGTAGCTCACGAAAGCTCATGCTCAAATAAATTGGTTAGTCTCTAAGGTGCCACAAGTACTCCTTTTCTTTATTCTAATTGAGTTACTGAAGCTGAACCTCCCATCTGACTTTTAAATTGTAAAGTCTTCAAGGCAGGGACTCTCTCTCACTTTGTTAATACGGCTCCTAGTCCAATGGGGCCATGATCACCTCAAGATGCTCCTATAGTAAGATTAACAATCCACTATTGAAATGCAACCACCTCTGGTGTATGGCAGAACACAGCAGCCCTAGACACGTTAGAACAGGAACTGAAGGCTATCACCTCTAATAACTGAAAGTGAGGAATGATCAGAATTGGAAAGTAGCCAGGGCAGCCTTTCTTAACATCCTGACTCTTGTTAAAAAGCACCCTGGGATTTTTAACAACCGCAGGCCAGGTCATTGGTTTACATCTCTTCTGAAAGATGGATGTCAAGTTTAAAGGTATCTGGTTTTGTGGCTGCATGGAGGAATTTGTTTTGCACAGATCAGTGTTGCTAAGCACATTGATTCTGATTAAAGCAGCACTGGCTTATTTGTATGTTTCCTGGAGTACTCACTGCAGAGAGTTGGGTTGTTTTTAGCTAATACTGCAGGCAGAGTTTCTGCTTTCCTTCCCCCCTGCTGATATAAAAATACATCTGGTCTCCAAATAGAAATTGCCCATTCAGGAAAGACGTTCAACCCTTTAAAACAAACTTGAGCTCAGCTGGCATTGTAGGGAATGTCCTCATCTGGGACTGTTTCCTTTTTAGGAAGGAAAGAAAATTTGTCAGCAGTCTAATGTTATCAACCCTTTGTCCCTCTAATGACTCTGGCCCTAAGGCTCTTACGCTTGAGTGTTTAATAGGGCAATGGGGAATGAAGAGTCAAAGAAGCAGTGTCCCCAAAATTAAAACAGTGTTTAGAGATGGTGAGGAATAGCACCCAAGGGAGATTAACTGAGTGGTCCAGTCTCTTGATCTATGACTTTCCAAATCCCCAGGCCATCAGACACCATTACAAGCAGACTGTCTCTTCCGTCTGCACAGCCCAGTCCCCAAACAGCTTGACTAGCTGCCCCTTGGCTTTGGAATCCATCGCAGAATTGCCCTTCTGGCTTTCAAAACACCTTCTATCAGCTTGTTCCACCCCACCTTCTTGGCCACCTCTTCCTCTCTCTATCTTTCCCTGTTCATTTTGGCTTACCCAACACCTACCTCCTCTCTAACCCTTTCCAGGACCTGGCTACCAGTACTTCCAGCAGCACCACAGTTCAATAGCTCATCAGAAAACACATTTTGAGCATGTGTGTGATGCTTCCTGGCTATGTTCTGGATTTAGCTAGCTGGTTTTCTTTAGGCTTTTTTGGAAATGTTTTGTATGCTGTTGGTTCACATCTGCATGGGCTCTAGATGCCTTTTAATGAGCACCCTGGAAGTGGATTACAAATAAGCAACATTTAATTTATTACTGAACTTTACAAAGCATTTTGGGGTGCAGTTTGTTTAAATTTGCAAATGAAAACTGCATTAGGCTGATTTAGTCTATTCACAGCACATGGAGCAGCCAACTCTAACTCAGCTGGCTGACTCTCCCAAAGCCATATTGTAATTTTAGGACTCTGTAAGTGGCACTTAGCTAGCAAAGAATTCCTGCCATAGCGAGCTGTTACATTAAGCTAAACCAAACAATGTAAAATCAGATCCACAAGGGTTCAGAAGCAAGGTTTTAAACATGAGCATGTCCATTTTTTCCTTAAACACTAGGCCTGTAGTTTTCATGCAAGCCCTGAGGCATTTTGAAAGCCGGGGAGAATCGTAAGGGTGGTGGAGAGTTGGAGGGGGAAGGATGCTTTGTATTTTCATTTACCTAGCTTGGGTTGTACTAGCAGAGGTTGCTGCTGCTTGGTTGTGGTGGAGTTCCTTTTTGATTTGCATTTTTCAACAATCAAGGGCACCTAGAGCTTTTAAATCAGAATCATAGAATATCAGGGTTGGAAGGGACCTCAGGAGGTCATCAAGTCCAACCCCCTTCTCAAAGCAGGACCAATCCCCAACTAAATCATCCCAGCCAGGGCTTTGTCAAGCCTGACCTTAAAAACGTCAAAGGAAGGAGATTCCACCACCTCCCTAGGTAACACATTCCAGTGTTTCACCACCCTCCTTTACATCGATGTAAAGAGATACTCGTAAGTGGAGGGTTAGAAGTCTCTTCCAATGAGTGTCAGTCTTGGATGAACAGCTGGCTACAGCTCTGGTTATCAGCCAGTAGGTCGGATGGGGATAAAGTGTGATCCTGAGGATTGAATTCACCCAACCTCCTCTTAAAAGGTGACCTGAAACGGGGAGAGAGTTAGGTTTCTGCTCGTTTCCTTTATGATGTATAAAGAACATCAGAATTTTTTTCTCATTATATTATATTATATTAATGATATCATGAATGTCAAGTCTCATCTTGCCTGTTTTCTTCTGGAGAAATTCCAGAGGTGAGGGCTTGGGAGGAGCCTTCTCGGCTCTTGAGATGTAAACAGTCTGAATAGAAAAAAAAAAAATCACTGTCCGTCTATAACATGTATAGTTTCTCTGGTGACTTCGCAATGTCTTTCTTGTTCACTGGTTGTCCACAGATTCTTCCAATGTAGACATGACCTGAATTTCTAATGTTTAAAAAAAAAAGGAAGGGGGAGGATTAAAAATAAAGAAGAAAAAAATCCTTGTAGGCCTTCTTCATATCTCCTAAAGAAATAAAAAAATGGCACAAACATATCTTCCTTTCCCCTGCACCTTCTTTGGGAGGTCATCTTGAAGGTGGTCCCACAGACACTATAGTTCCCAGCATGCAATGTTTTTTGTTTTTTTCCAAAGGATCAATAATGCTCACATTTATTAACAAACCTGTAAACTGGCAATACAAATTAAGTCCATATATTTGAGCACAGGAATAAAGAACACTAATTGGGTTAACATATTCAAGCAGACTGGATGGAATATCCCAGCATGCTGAGACCTGTGGTCTCCACGGGCAGCGCCCTGCGTTAACAATACAGGTGGCTGCAGACAGCTTCATTTGATATAGATGAGGTGCCCAGTTGCCTGGCAGGTTACCAGCTGGACCTCCCAGGAGGGCAAAATATGGCTGCCCTGGCAATACGTGCTCATTCCTGACTGTTCTCAATACAGCCTTTCTCTTCTTCGGGTTGTGGGAAGTGAAAAATTAAAAAGTATAAATTAACAAATGAGGCCTAGTGATTAGAGCTGCAGTTGTTTGCCAGGGGTGGAATTGCTCTTTGTGCCAATGTAAACAGCCATCACAATTCTCTGCTCCCAAGTCCTCCTCCTACCCCTCGACTATTTGTTTAAGCCAACACATTGCTCTGCTAATTGGCTAACATTCCATGTGAAAATAGGCCTTTAAAACAACAGTGGCGGCAAATAAAAACAGCTGTAGCTGCAAAAGTACTAGGAGGAGAAAATACACCCAACCGAAAATTAATGCATCTGTCCTTTTCCAGTTTAGGATCATATAGTTTAGAGAGGAGAAGAAGAAGAGAGAGATGAGAGGTCAATAAAATAATGAATGGGGGAGGGCAGGCAAATCAGGAGCTCCTGTTCACTCTTTTTTTTTTAATGTTAGAATGGGGGAGACATTCACTGAAACAGGCAATATATTGAAATGGCAATTTTTTTTTTATGCAACAGATAATTAACCCGTGGAATTCATTGCTTCAGGAGCTTTGTAGGAGTCACATAAAAGGATTAGACATTTATATGGATAAGAACATGCATGGTTATGTCTGGATAAACATATATGCTGGTTATAAAATTGCCTGCTTCAAAGTAGGAACCAGCCATCAACAGAGTAGGGCCAGTAAGAAAAATAATACTCCCCCTTTCCTCCCCCCTTTGGCAGGTTAGTCCCTAAGGGTATATCTACACTGCATTGTAAACCCGCATCTGCGGGACCCGGACTTGTGGACTCGGTATTTCCATACCTGCGCTTGAACGTCCAAGCTACATGATAAACCTGGATTTACGATTGCTGGACCCAGGTCCCACAGCCATGCACAGCCATGCTCACACATTCACACTGCACTGTGCAGATCTTTTATCTCTACTGCAAAATGACAGGACTTGGACCTGAGTCCTAGTGAGACTCAGACTGTGACCCATCCCTCAGCAGGGTCTTAAGATCTGGTTCCTGAGTGTTTGCTGAGCCGAGTCAGGCTGATTTATGAGAGGATGGAAAGGGGCTTGGGTTCAAAGGTGAGACATTATGAAGATTCTTGCAACTTCTTCTAAAGTTTCTAAGACTGGTCACTGTAGGAGACAGGAGTCAGACTAGGTTAATTCTGGTATCCTGACCCAGTGCCAGTCTGAGTGAGTACCTACAATACTGTCTGTCTAAATTGTCCCTGTTTTAATTGCATATGCTGTTCAAATCCTGTCCTGAGTAGTTGTGTAGTATTACTGTATGCTGTTAAAAAGCTCTTGTGTTGCACCCCAGACATGGCTGCAATTTCACTTCCTGGTGAATTGATTCGTTTCTCACTCTACATACATTTAAGTCACTGTAGGTGTCCCATAGAAGTCAGTTTACAAACCTTATAAACATGTTTTATTTCAATCTTATCTGACACATTTATGAGAACATTTTAGTCTTCCTAAATGTGTCTGGGCTTGTTCTGAAGCACTTTGCAGTCCCTTGGAATGAGTGGAGCTATAGAAATGCTGGCTCTGTGTGTTTGCATAACGGGGCGCACTCCTGCAGTGTCCCGAGCACAGCTCCAAGGAAAAAGCCAGTGTTTCCTGAGCATTCCCATTGATCAGCTGAGGATCTAGAAAGTCTGTTGTGTTAATGGTACTGCCAGCACTTGTGCCTTCAGTGTCAGTGTGAGGTCATGGCCTTCCTCATGTTCTTTAGCAATAGCAAATAGGGAAACATTCGAACCTTTTTACTATATGAGAAACAAAACCACAATAATGAAATAGAAGGCAATTCCATTTTGGGGTTCTGATGCATCCGGATTTGCTCCTGTGACTTATGCTATCACCAGAATTTAGTGGAAGGGAAGACTTCTTATCCCCAATAGCTGGAGTTCTCAAAATGCATTGCCTCAGCGGACCTACTTAATCATAAAGCTGAGCTCTGGAATCATGCTTGTGTTTCACACTCTCACTGTGACGTACAGGAGAGTGACGTGGTCTGCGGTGTTGTCAGATTCCACGGCCAGAACGGACCACTGTGGTCATCTAGTCTGACCTTTCCTGGTGTGAGAGACTTAGATGACTGCTCCCATTCTAAGCAGAAGACCACACTCCAGGTTGTACAGCTGTTGTGTTGCACTAAACGTATGCCTGGAGGCAGTGTGGAATGGCACATCCAACCTGTGCCAGTGTTTCTCAGCTGCACTCAGTTTTATGTCTCCTCCCATCGCCCCCACCAAATGCATTCGTAAGATACCATGCTGCAGAAGACTGCTCTTCCCGAGAGAGAGCTGTCTTCTAGGGTATGTGTACACAGCAATTAAACACCTGTGGCTGACCCGGTCAGCTGGCTCAGGCTTATGGGGCTCTGGCTGAGGGGCTGTAAAATTGCTGTGTAGATGTTCACACTTGTCCTGGAGCCTGAGGTCGAGGACCCTGCAAAGGTCAGGCTCCAGCCCGAGCCCAAATGTCCACACTGCAATTTTTAGCCCCACAGCCTGAGCCCGGTTAACCCGAGTCAGCTGACCCAGGCCAGTGGTGGCTGTGCCGCAGATCTTTTATTCCAGTTTAGATGTACCCCTTGAGTAGCTGGATTTCAAGGGGAAGACTCCATAATGCAAGTGTTTAGGAACATCAGCACCCTGTCTGGATCATGAGGTGGGAATGGACAACAGGAGATGGGTCACTTGATGATTACCTGTTCTGTTCACTCCCTCTGAAGCACCTGGCAATGGCCATTGTTGGAAGACATGATACTGGCCTAGATGGACCTTTGGTCTGACCCAGGATGTCCATTCTTATGTAATGTCCCCTACCCCCACAATTGGATGCCTTGGGGTTCCAGGAGTCCCTATAGATTTGGTTTTTGGTTTTTTTGAGGTGGAGGGAGGGCAATGTCTATTACTTAACTCATACAGATATTAAGTTTGTTTCCTTACATGAGATTTCTTTTTCCCCACCCCCCTTTAAACCTTCAGAAAGCCTTCAGCGCCCTGTGCCACAGCACACACTTGTACGGCAGGAGGCTGGTCTTGGAGTGGGCTGACACTGAGGAAACAGTGGAGGCCCTGAGACGGAAAACAGCCGAGCATTTTCACGGTAATGTAGTAGCATCCAGCCAGATGGTGAATACATCTGAGATAAGCGTGTCCCTATCTGGCATGGGTCAGACCAGTTCTTTCCCAGGAGCTGTCTGTTCTCATGGGTTGGCAAATGGATGGTGGAACCCGAGAACATAACTGCGAGGTGTATTGCATGGTGGATGTGGAAACCAAGGATGTCTCCTGTGCTTTTAGAGTAAACCGCACCGAGGAGCACTGGCGGGAAGCCATACCCTGGTAATGAAGGTTGTGCCAAGGAAAGGAGTCATGAAACATCCTGACTACTCCTTTGCTCATGCCTGCCTGTATGCATCTGTATGTTGACCCTTTATGCGCTCGCTGGAGCAATCAATCCATGAAATGATTTTCTGCAATCTATATGGGTTCACTAGTCTGGCAATGCTGTGGGTAATTCCAAATATTTAGGCATCCCAAATAGGAGGTGAGGTGGTAATGGTCAGGAAGCTGTTTTGATACCCATGGCTCTGAATAATAAGGCCGTGGAACTGTGCAGTATGGCCTAGTGGGTAGAGCATTGGGCTGGAACTTAGGAGACACTGTGTTCTATTCCTGGCCCAGCCAGTGGTCTGACGAGCCTCAGTTTCCCCATCTGTAAAATGGAGGTAGTGCTACTGACCACCTTTGTAAAGCACTTTGAGATCTACTGATGAAGAGTTCTACATTACAGCATGATATTATGTGCTTTGGCACACTGAAATGCTACATCCCCATATGCTGTGTGTTAAGGTAGCATGTTTAGTGCCTGGAATGGCTAATTTACAAGAAATACAGGCCTCCAGAAGGAGGAGAATGAAGTCCAGGTAAAAATGGAACAGATAAGAAGTTGAGAGTTGAACAGTGTTGTTTGGATCAGATTCCAGAAGCCGACATTTCCATAGATAACCCTACTGCAGACTTCTATTGACAGCCATTGACAAGGGCCAATGCGTTGGTTGGCAAATATTTGTGTAAGAAGCTCTCCCCTGGGTTCAAGGACTATAGTGGAGATCAATGCTCCTCCTTCAGCCTTTCAACGCAATCTGCCCCCAACATACACACGCCAGCTGCGTCCAGAAAAAAGGGTTGAGATGGGTAATTCCAGGGAAGCGTTGAAAGCATCAGTTTACGTACATGGCGATGAGAAGCAAACCTCACGTCTCCCCCACCCTGGAATAGAGGACTGCATGGGCAGTGGTTCTTGACAGACATTCAGGTTAGGAAGACAGTCTCCAGTGAAAGGGGTGTGGCTGGATCCCACCAGATGGACCAGCTGTTGAATGTGAAGGGGTGACAGTCAGCTGTTGGTGAAAGGCAGGAAAGCAAGTGAGCACTGGAAATAATAGGCAAGCCACTGGTGTGACCTAGATACCACAAGGGAGGCCTGGCATGTGCAAATGTCTGCCAACAAAATTGAAACACCAGGGGGCGTCAGTGCACCGAGGGGGAGGAATTGTGCATGTAAATAGCTCCAGACACGGCACATGGAGTTGGAGATCTAAGGTGGGGAAAGAGGTTTCCTCAAGGTGACCCTAGAGGAGAAGGGAGCTGCAAGGAAGGTGATTTATTTGTCCCTAATATACTTAGAATTACCTCCCCCTCTGTTTTCATAGTCTCCAGAGCCCTTGTGCCACCTCGAGGAGTCATTTAAAAAATGGATCTTGACTTTCCCTGGTGACTGCAGATCTAATAAAAATGCAGACTGCTCCCCCTGCTTTGTCAACCTCCCCCTCAGCCAGCTCTGCCAACAGGTCACACTGGGCTCCAACAGGTGCACTGATTTCTCTGCGCTTGTTCTCTGTCCGGTTTTGTTTTCCCTGAGTCCTTGGGATCTTAATGTCCTAGCATTTGTATTATCTGCTGTGGATAGAAGTTGGAAGCCAAACTGGCACCATGTCCCCAGGATCTTAGCTGTGGACCAAGAGACAGTTCAGTAAGCCACATCTGTTTGGAACTGAAAATAAGAGCAGTCTCTCGCTTTGAATTGTTCTTGGTGTGAGAGTGCTGGGAGATAGGGAAACAGACCGATTGGACTTCAACCCCTGCCCTCCCTACATGCGCACTGGCAACTGCCCCTGGCTAATTGTTACTTCTAGTTGGCATTCAGTTACTTTGTGCTTAGCCCTGTTTTCAGGGAAATACATAAGAGGCCAGACCTAATGGACTGGACTCAGGGCTTGAACCTGGAGTCCACTGTGAGGGCATCTACTTAAAAGGAATGTTCTTGACCAAACATCTCTGTGGGACAGTGAGCAAGTGCATGCAGCTGTTAACTGACAGGTTGGTGGATTCAGTCCCTCCAGCGATGCTGATTTTGTTTCTTTACTTGGATAGTAAGCCTCTTGTGTTTGTACAATGCCCTGATCCAAATTCAGCCCTAGAGGCGCTTCTGAAATATACGTATTTAATGGCAATGCCCCTTCTGGACCCTGGGTTCAGTGGTTGCCTGAGAGCCCAGTGTGACTATATCTGGGACTTAGCTCATCTCCTAGTTGCCTGGAGCTTTCTATTCCAGCATATGGTCCTTCAAAGCCACCCCCAAAGGGAACCTGACAGCGTTACTGGGAGCTGAACGGGAAATGTGTGTCCACCAGGCTCTGTGTGGCTTCAGTCTGCCATGTTGGAACGTGTGGGAGACACATACCATTGCTGTAATATTGCAGAAAATGGAAGGGCTAGACATAAGCATAGGTAAACTGCAACTGCATCTCTCCCTTCCATCAGGAGCCTCTCTGATACACCTTCACCATTGTTTTGGTCAGTATAGCACGTTAGCTAGGGGAGGGGAAGGGCTGATTTTTTCCATTGGTGGAGCCAGGCATATTGTGGGTCTGCGCTGTGCAATACCCAGCTTTGTGCCAATGCGCTGTGCAATACCCAGCTTTGTGCCAATGCACTGCAGTTCTGCTCTGAAACCTCTTTGACCCTTCCCGTCTAGCCCAGTGCTGGGACTCTAATACTGTCCTGTGAGTGATTGTTGGAATAAAAAGTCTACATGTCTGTGTCTGAGAGCCCCAAACTCTTGTCATTGGTGATTGAAATCGAAAGCTGCTTCACCATTTATTCCCCTGACCTCCTCCATCCCATCTTGCCACGCAGCTAGTTGTTACTGTGGCACAGATTGTTATAACCACCCACGTGCTCGTCTCTCCAGCCGTGCTTCCTGCTCCGCGCCGGCTGATAAGGGAGCTGTTCAGACCACAAGCACCCATCGAGCAAGGCCGCAGTTTAGATTAGCAGAGTGAGAGTGAGTCATGGAGCAGAACGTTTTTCATTTGTTGCCAGCCATGAGCATTCCTGCTGGGGGCACACGTACTGTGAACATAGAAACACCACCTGAACCCGCTCTGCTCTGCTGAGGCCCCGCGCTGCCTCCTTTGCGGAGAGCACGCTCCATTTTTCTCCTTTCTTTCTGCTTCCCAGCGAGCCATTTCCATTGAAGCACATGGTTTCCCCTGCATTTAGTGCACCCCGGGTTCTTCCAGATCATGCATGGGACAGCCAGGTTTTTTATGTGCAACCCAGTGTGTACGCTTTACCTTGAATTTGAGGGCAGCTTATATCGTGCTGTTAGCCACGGGGGTTGGGCCCTTGGCCATGTAGAACACAGCCTTGTTTTCTTTCTCCTGTGTCTCCCAAGAGACAGAGAACATGGCGTCTTGCAATGCAGTAGACGTTTCAAAGAGGAGCATAAGTCGCTCAAAAGATCAGCAGCCTTAGAGGGCAGAAAGCATCAGCAGGGAAGGCGGAGAGCTCTGCTTGTCTGGGTGCAGCATCTTCTGTCCCTCCCCCTCCCCTGAATTGGATTTTGAAAGCGAACCCACATAGCAAGCAAAGAGGGGGATGCTCTGGCAGACATGTGCGTGGGAGGGAGCTCGGGAGAGGAAGAGAAGTGAACACAGCAGAGGAAAGTAAGTAAGCTGCCGGCTGTGTCTCATTCATCCAGAGTGCGGTTCAAACAGCAGGCTCATGGCTGAGAGAAGCTTTCAGTCCTTTTGCAGGCCGCAGTGCCTGTGAATTCAGCAGAGCGCATATAATAGTGCCAAAAGAATCTGATGCAGAAATCTTTGTTTGCTGGCCTCTCAGGCAGAAGGGAAATGGCTTTGTTTGGCTACATGCTCAGGTTGTTTTTTTTTTTTTTTTTTAAATGCCCCCCTTCCTGTTCTTTTGTTAATAGCAGGTAGGGCAGTGCTGTGGGTTAATGCTCTTGCCTGGAGAACTGGGTTCAAATACGACTTGCATCACTAGCAGCCGGCAGCCATGCCAGCACCCCACCACCACTTCTCCCCAGGCTCACTCGGGCTGTGAGCTTGTCCAGTCTTAAGCGAAATAGGGTCAGAGCTGGTGGTTGCTTGGATTGAGAGACCCCGCCAAAGATTCAAAGTTGCTGCAGGATGTGGTGCTGGTGAGACAGTAATTGGTGCTTTGAGTAGACACTGACATAGCGCCTAATGTACTGGGGGTGCTGTACTGGTGGTTTTATGTTTTGCGTGACACGTCAAAGTAAGGTCCTGACCATGTGTGGTCATTGGAGATCCCATGGCACAAGAAGAGGGGTGACAGCTGTGTTACCCTGGCCAGTCTCCAGTAGCAGTCATTGCAGTCTTCCCAATGTTATTCCATTGCATGCATTTCTAAGGTCCCTTCCCCGTAGTACCTAGGCACCAGGACCTGAACTGATTACATCCCTCAACAGATTACATGTCCCTGTAACAAAGCTGCTCGCTGACAAGAAGGAATCCGGGTGTGGTGTCCAGTGTGCACAGCCATGCTTGCACCTCATTTACCTGGTAGGGGAAATCCAGCAGGAGAGATCTTACCTGGTGCCTTCTCCCAGGTACCATTCTGCTTCCTGGCTCTTAGTTTGAAAGCGGGCTCTGCCAGCCTCAGTGGTATAGGGTAGGCATGGGCAGGGTGCAGGTGAGAGATGATCTTAAGGAGAGCCAGATTTAAGTCCAAGTTTGGGGATTTAAAGAATGGAGGCTTTGTTCTTGAAACGGACCCAGAGTTAGACTGGCAGACAGTCTAGCACAGCGGTTTTCAAACTTATTTTCTGGCGACACAGTTGAAGAAAATTGTTGATGCCCATGACCCAACGGAGCTGGGGATGAGGGGTTTGGTGTGTGGGAGGGTCTCAGGGTTGGGGTGCAGGGTGAGGGCTGCGAGGTGGGGCCGGGAATGAGTCATTCAGGGTGTGGGAGGGGGTTGGGGGTGCAGGAGGGAGTCAGGGTTCTGGCCTGGGGGTGCAGGCTCTGGGGTGGGGCTGAGGATGAGGGGTATGGGATGCAGGAAGGGGCTCCGGGTTTGGGGGCTCTCAGGGCTGGGGCAGGGGATTGGGGTGCGGGCTTACCTCGGGCGGCTCCTGGACAGCGTTGCAGCGGGGGTGCTAAGGCAGGCTTCCTGCCTGTCCTGACACTGCAGACCACGTTGCGCCCCGGAAGCGGCCAGCAGCAGTCCAGCTCGTAGGTGGAGGTGCGCAAGCGTCTCCACGCGGCTCTCACCCAAAGGCACCACCCCTCCAGCTCCCATTGGCTGGGAACCAGCCAACGGGTGTGTGGAGCCGGTGCTCAGGGCAGGGGCAGTGTGCGGAGCCCTGTGGCCTCCCCGCCTAGGAGCCGGACCTGCTGCTGGTAGCTTCCGGGGCGCAGCGCAGTGTCAGAACAGGTAGGAACTAGCCTGCCTTAGCTGGGCAGCACCGCCGACAGGACTTTTAACAGCCCGGTCAGCAGTGCTGATCGGAGCCGCCGCGACCCAGTGCCTGACATTCCGCAACCCAGTTCTGGGTCACGACCTGCAGTTTGAAAACTACTCGTCTAGTACGTGCAGCCCTGGGTGGACCAACATGAGCACTGCTTATGAGGAGGGCTGCTATCTGCCTAACTGGCTGTGGTTTCCAGTGGCTTTCAGAGTCCTCCTGTGGCAGTAACCTAGCCTTGAGGGCACCAAGGCATGTTCCACCATGACCAGGGCAGCATCCAAGAGGAAAGGGAGGAGGAGGAGGAAAAGGCATTTCTGCCCACCCAGGCTCTGAGTGCCCAGGAGCAGAGATGAGTCCAGCAGGACCCTGAGACATGGAGAGCAGACATCCTACATTAAGGGTGAGGTCACTATTGTTACCAGTTCTTCCAAGTGCTCCCTTCCACCAAAAAGCTCCCACTTCTGTATTGCCAGGAGTGAACGACTTTTCATGCCGGTCCCCACTTCTGCTCTACTATCCACAGCTGAGAAGGACAACTGGAGCTCGGTGTCCTCAGCGTACTGACGGCACAGCAGTCCCTTCCTTGGGCTGATGGAGCATTCTTTGCTTCCTGCCCTAAACTCTGTGCGGTGTTACTGTGCATTGTTCAACAGCTGCGTCCTGCCACACCAGAGGGGCTGCTGTTCTGTGGGCAGTGAAGTGATGCCTATATAGTTTACAAAGCGCTTTGGGGTCCTTTAAACTCAAAAGTGCCCCAGAAATGCAAGTGATTTGTATTCACTGAATAAATCTGTAGACTCAGGACTTGTATAATGAGGTGGTGCCCGTCTATATCACGCTGCACTGGCGGTGTTATGCAGGCAGAGCTGCAGAACATAAGCCTGGACTACAGTACACCTGGCTCTCTTCCTGATTATTAGTAAAACTTGCATGGAAATGTGAGCAAACAATTAACGTGTCATGGAAGTTTCTGCACATACTAGAATAAGGCAAATGTCTGGGCAGGACAAACGTGATGAATATTCCGTATCCCTCGTAGGTTTCAGAATGTACCCCTTTTGTAGTCATGTTATTCCATGTTTCATGCTAATTGATAGTAAAACTTAAAAAGTATTTTGAAACACTTGGGGGGGGTATTAAAAAGCCCTTTTTCAGTTTCTTCTTCTTTGTGGCCGCAACAGGGTTGTACAGGTGTTGCCAACATTAATACCTCATGTGTCCACGCGTAGGACAGGCTTCACAGTGCCAACGAGGAGGGAGATGGGTTTGTAACAACTTGTCCGTTTTTTTTTAACATTGGATGACACGGTGCACGCTCCAAGACTACTGCAGCCACACTTTCACTAAATGTTTGACTTGCACCAACAATAAACTCCATCCTCTTCACAGTGATTCTCTTAGACCAGTGGTTCTCAACGACCAGTCTCTAGACCTGTGATCTCCCTGACACAGTTTAGGAAGGCAGCAAGCTGGTCTCTGGTATCAAAAAGGTTGAGAACTACTGTCTTAGACCATATGGATGGGTGCCCTTTTTAGCATTTCTATACATCAAAGTAAGTATAGACTAATAGATTTTAAGGAAAGAAGGGATCATAATCCTCATCTAGTCTGACCTACCAAATAGCACAGGCCAGAGAATCTCACCAACTGATTCCTGCATCTAGCCTATGACTTCTGTAGGAAAGATATACAGTTTTGACTTCTAGACTGCAAGCGATGGAGAATCCACCATTGCTAGAGAATTTGGTCCAGCTAGAGAATTAATTTCCCTCACTGTTAAAAGTATGCAACTTATTTCTAATCTGCATTCGTCTAGGTTCATCTTCCAATCATTGGATCTTGGTTTTTGTTTTTTGCTCGACTAAAGAGCCATCAGCTGTCAGAAATCTCTTCGCCATGTAGGTTTTTGCAATTGTCATCCAGTCACCCCTTAGCCTTCTCTTCAGCAAACTAAATAGATCGTGTCTTCAGACTCTCGCTTGTTTTTCAGACCACGGATCATCTTGTAGCTTCTTTTGAAACCTTTCCATGTTTTTTCCAACTTCCTTTTTGAAATGTGGGTACCAGAACTGGACGCAGTATTCCAGAATGGTCTCCCTACGGCCATCTACAGTGGCAGTAACACCTCCCTACTCCTAATTGATATTCCCCTGCATATGCATCCAAGGATTGTGTTTGCCCTCTTATCGTATATTAGTATAGCCTCTTTTTAGTGCTCTCGGTTTGTATACATTATGCATTACGCAACCCAAGGTTTTAAATACTTTTTTTATACACCACGCCGTTAGCCCGTGGAACTCAGTGCTATGAGATGATATTGAGGCAGGAGCTTAGCAGAATTCCAGAAAGTATTAGATGCTTTTATGTTCAAAGAAAACATCCACTGTAACATTGGGAAGAAAAAACAAATGTAAAGGATAGAAACTCTTCTGCTTAAGGACATAAAACGAGCTAGAGCTCTTCTCGGGTCTGATTTTTAAGCTGAAACCAAACCCAAGCTCACCTTTCCCAACCCTTCCCCCGGAACCCGATTCAGTGACACTGATGCCTCCTACCCATGGAGCTGGCGCCGGCAGCTGCGTGCCCTGCTCCTGCTGTCCACCGCCCCTGCTGCACTGTGTGCAACATGCAGTGAGAGATGCTGCAATTCCTCGGCACGCTCGCTCCACAGAGCGCACAGTGCAGGGAGGTGTCAGCTTGCAGGAGTGGGAAATGCAGCTGCCACCTGGCTGATCACATGGGCAGGAGTTGAGCTGACCCAGCCACGGCCCAAGAGGAATCATAGAATATCCGGGTTGGAAGGGACCTCAAGAGGTCATCTAGTCCAACCCCCTGCTCAAAGCAGGACCAATCCCCAATTTTTGCCCCAAATCCCTAAATGGCCCCCTCAAGGATTGAACTCATAACCCTGGGTTTAGCAGGCCAATGCTCAAACCACTGAGCTATCCCACGCAGGAACTTGTACTTGAGTCCCCATTGGGTTTGGGTTAGGTTGCAGGGCTATAAAGCAAACACTAAGGGCTTATCTACGGAGAGATAGGAGAGTTAATTCGAATGATCTAAAGATGTATGTAAAATGGATTAGTTAAACCACATTAAACCCCTGCGTGAACACTTAATTCATTTCTGAAGTGAATTAAACTAGACTGAATTAAGGCCACTTTAATTCTGACTAAGTGCATCCACACAGGGATTTAATGTGGCTTAATTAATCCTCTTGAAAAATTCATTTGGATTAGCTCTCCTGAGTGTCACTGTATAGACAAGCCCTAACTGGGGGGGTGTCGGGAAGAAGCTTTCCCTGTACGTAGGTTATTAATGGGGTTCCTTCCATATTCCTCTAAGGCATCTAGTGCTGTCCACTGTCAGACACGTGCTGGGCTGGGCGGCCCACTGGGGTTATCTCTTATGGCCTTTCCTATGAGCCTGTATGGCAGCTGATGTGCATTCAGCCACTCGAGGCTCCATCGGACCCTGCTCCGACAACTTACGTAGGGCTCTGGATTCCTGCAGGGAAGGAGTTGGGTGATGGGAAGAATTTTCCTAGAATACTTTTCCAGTGTGGGGGAGTTACTTTTACAATTGAGGCTGCTTTGCACACAAACCAGTGCACGATTGAACTGGGAGCTGAGCCCTGCTCGTTTTGGGGTGCACCCCGCTGTCACCACTCCAATCCTCCCGTGGCCTTTGGAAATTGGAGGTTGTGGATGCTTTCCAACCTGGAGTCTGGTCTGTCCAGTCAGTTCTCAGGGGAGGTGATGCCTCAGAGAGGGGTACACCTCTATGAACAGACACAACCCCCTCTCGCTTTCTCTAGCCCTTGCGATTCCAGACAGCAGTAGCGCCGGTGTCAGCCTGCAAGCCTCCCTCTGCCTCCCTCACTCTGGCAAGTGGTGTTTTGGAACTATTTCCGAGCGAGCCGGTAATATCCTGCACACGCTTCCTCTCTCCCGGGAGCTGCAATCCGTGCAGGGAAGGTACTTGCTCCCAATCCAGTTAAATTACTATTGACTTGTGTTCTCTGTGCTCCGCAAACATTTCACTCAGCCGTCACCAGCGGGGCCGGCGATCTCCTGCCAGGGGTAACTTGGGAGGCTAGCTGAGCAGGGCCGTTTTTCCTTCTCTTCCCCATCGATCAAAGAATTAAACTGACGGAGGGGAAATTTCGCACTAGGCTTAGGAGGGGGAAAGTGACTTTTCATGGGCAAGATGGGGGCGGCAAGTGTGGGTGTGTATAGGGGTGCTTCCAAATGGAAAGCATGTGGGGCGGGGGGGGCGGCATGACAGGGGACTTGTTTCATGTTTCAGTGCTAAAGATGCACAGAAAAAACAAGGCAGCAACATTTTATAACCAGTTCCTCTCATTCTCCAGGAGGCTGTGGAGTGAACAGACATGACCAGCCAGAGCCTCTGCAGGAGGCTGTGGGAAGCAAATTGGTTTGACTTTGGTGCATGCACTGCGGTTGTAAATAATGGGTCAGATCCTGAGATGGTGTAAATCAGTGTAGCTCCACTGATGCTGAGGATCTGGCCCACTATTTACAGTCTGCATCGATGGAGCTGCACCAATTTACACCAGCTAAGGATCTGGCCCAGTAATACTTCCTATCACTATCAAACCCAGTGTTGCTATCCTTGAGTCCTTTGGAAAGTTTTTTAGAGGCTTTTTGGTGGCCTTTTGGTAAGTGCATTGTAGAGACCCCACCTGTAATCGTGTTTGAAGAGCTCCTCAGAGCCCGTGTTTGTTTTCATTTGAGACACGTTCCTTTCACCAGTATGTATCTCCCTTCCCCTCTGCTTTGTGCCTCTGTTCTTGTTTTGTTTTTCAGAGCATCTGTAACTAATGCAAACACATGCCGTAGCCAGAGAGTAAAACCCTGCCGGATTAGTGTGACAGCCACAACCCTGCCACGTGATAATCCCATGGTAATTCCCCGTTAGCCCCCGCCCTCATTGGCTTTTGCTATTGTCTAAAGGAAGCAAATGGCATAGTTAGCAGGCAAACCTTAACCAGCTTGGAGCAGCAGAACCACGATGCATGCACCAAAGTCAAACCAATTTGCTTCCTTTTTTTAGAAGGTGCTCAAATGGTTATGTGCATTCCCAGCAGCTGCCTGCCTGTGTCATCTCTGGGAGTTCCTAGTCTGGAGAGCAAGGGCCTGCTTATGTAGAGAGTGAGCGCCCACCTCTAATGTATGCAACCACACTGAGATCAGAGCCCCATTGTGCTTGGTGCTGTACAAACACGGAGGAAGAAGCAGTCCCTGCCCTGAAGAGCTTACATTCTGAATAGGCAAGACTGACAATTCTGGGCACTGAGAGGTTGACACTCGCCCAGAGTCATTCAGGAAGTCTGTGACAGAGCCAGGACTCGAACCCAGATCTCTTCTGCATTGGCAAGTGGCTGGGGAGGGGGAGGCATATCCTCACTGGCAGCTTGTATTTTATATTGTTATTTTCATTTGATGCTGATCCAACGTGCTGTCTTGGCAGCGCTGCAGATTGAACTCCTCCACCCGCAGAGCAGTATGGCCTGGGAAAGCTTCCCACACCCACCTCCCCACCTGCAGCCCCATCAAGGTACGATGCCTCCACCCTGCACAGTACAGTAGAGCTCGCCAATGGTTTGACGGCCGCTGACTCCCTGTGGCCCTTTTGTTCCTGGTCATGTCTCCAGACGTCGCCTGCTGTGACCAGTTGCAGGGGACATGATGACATACACGCTCGCCTACTAGGGCATGGGCTGTGGCAACTGATTTGTCAGAGGCCATCACATCGCCATCGGGCGATGGTAATGCTCATTCACAGTGATCTGAGCTAGATTGCAGCTGACGACCTAGAGGCGGAAGGCTCTGCATTTCCATCCCTCATCCCCTTAGCTGGCCAGTCCCCCTGCCAGGAGGTGGAGAAGCTTTCTCCCGGATAGGGTCCCATTCACAGTGCTCTGTGCAGCCCCTCTCAAGACCCTTCAGCTGACTATGCCCAGCTGCTGAAATCTCCCTGCTACAGCTATGTGCATCTTGGGACGTACTCATTTCTGGGGAGCCGTAGCAGCAGTCGCTACCACAGGGGAGTCAGGACTCTTGGGTTCTATTCCTGACTCTGCCACCAGCTTCCCATGTGACGTTGGCCAAATCCCAGTTCTGTCTGCAAAACAACAAAGGATCAGACAGTTTCTATGCTGGGCGTTCGTGCAGAGTGGCGTTTCAGTGAGTTTCTGCTTTCAGCTGTGATTTTAATTATTCAGAATTAAAATTCAAACTATCAGAGGCCATGCAAGTCTAGGCAGCAGAAAGGATGCAAAGCATTGGCAGTAACTTTGGATTTTGAAGGACAGATTTTACAAAGCCCACAGGCTTGCTATCGAGACCCGTGGTGTTTCAGCCGCTGTTTATAGGCACCTTAGCAGGTTAGGATGACAGTGTAGAAGGGTGGAAGGTCCAGTGGGACTTGGGAGATCCAGATTCAATTCCTTGCTCCCCCACACACTTCTTGTGTAACCTTGAGCAGTTTATAGTGTGTCTGTGCCTCAGTTTCCCCTCTGTACAATGGGGACATTAGCCCTGCCCTACCGCACAGGGGTGTGTGTAAAGACTGTGAGGTGCTCAGATGCCATAGGGCTGAAGGTCATGTAAATTCCTCAGACAAAAGGAAGGCCGAGGACTGCCTGTCTCCCTCTTTTATACCGCCACCATTACAGTGAGAAGTACGCACGTCTCGCACAAGCCTAGGTAGGAAAGTAGCTGGCGTGGTATTACCATGAAGCACCACGAGTGGTGGAACTACCTTCTCCCGCGTGAGGCATCGGGTCCCAGGTTTGGTCAGCGTACAGGCACACTGCAGAGCGTTGGAAGCTGAGGAGTGACCCGGGGTGACTGTGAAGTGCCTAGTCAAATACTCGAACGCTGCCTGATGCGGTGCCCTCTGTCAACATCCTGTGCTCCTATTCAAGCTAAGCAATAACCCCCAATCTGGGCTGTTGTTTTCGAGGGATACGCGTTGATGTTGATCTTTTGAGGGAGAGCAAGATGAGACCCTCAGGCTTCCTATGCTATTATAACACGCCCAAGGCTACATTAGGGTTGACCCGTGGAACCTTAATTCCGACAGCTCCTATTTTTTGAGCGTTTGACTTTGCAACGTTCTTTTAACACATTTTTTGTCTGTAATAAGTAGCTTATAAAGGGTCAATAAGTGATAGTGATATGCAGATAAGGCTGGTAAGTGTTAGATAAGTGTATCAGTGGAAGGTGTAATTGACGAGCCGTGGTTATAAGCAACCTAATGACATGTTTAATTTTTGACAATTTACTGTTTATTAAAACAGCTGCCTATCAATTGCTAACCCCTTACAGCTATGAATGTAACCGTCATATAAGGTATAACCCGTTTAGACACCAAAAAGCAACACAAGGATGATTAGGGCTTCTCTAAATTTTGAAAATTTGGAGTTAATGTTTATAGTTAAGGTTCCATCAGCAGCCTTCTGATAGATGGCGTCTGTCTCCAGTTCTTGGTTCCCCTAGACAGATGCCGCTTGCTTCTGATCTCCTTTACACTGGTATAACTCCACTGCCATCAGCAAAGCTACCCGTTAGTCACCCCTGAAATCTGAACCCAGCCCTGTGTGCACACTACCACATATGAGTTAACGCTGATGATGGTGGTCGGACAGTAACCGTACCTGTTCCCACTTCGTGCAGTGTGTAGCGCAAAGTACCAGTTGGACTTGGTGCACGTATATGGAGAGTATGTTATCCCTGTTTCTCAATAACAGAGTGAAGTGTGACCTCAAGTTACAGTGTCCTCACTGGTGCTGCATGTGTGTCACTAGGACTTCTGGGGGCACATCCCAGGGTGCTTCGCACTTCAGTGAGCTGAGCCACTTTATGGCTTTTTCCCCCAGTGAATTGTAAGAGAACTTGTCTGTCCTTCTGAGCACACAGGGTGAATTGAGGGAAGGCATTAGAGGACTTTCAGCACTTGAGTGGCTTAGCCTGTGTCCTCACTGAAAAACAGGTGGGTTACAGCCCCAGTGAAAGCCCTGCTGCCCCAGCTAGCCTAAGTTGAAACCACCACCACACTTGAGTGAGAGGGTTTTGTGTGTGCAGGGGAGGGAGATTGGGGAAACATCCAGGTAGGAGGCTGGGCTAATTCTGACGTCCCTGAAAGTTAATAGAAAGGTGATCTGGGATGAGTCAAAGATGACTGGGGTATTGGGTAACATTAGGGGTCTGTAGATGGCGATTGGGTAAGGATCCTAGGGCAGAGTTAAGGTTACTGGTGGCTGTGAGGTTCCAGACTTTCAACTGTTTCAGTTTGTCCCAGTTTTCCTTGTCATGTTTAAGCAAGAGACACCTGCAGCCTTATGTCTCACTTTAACAATGGGAGGGTTGCTCTCTGAATAGATCATTCTAGCCTTCCTCCTGTCTCCAGGGGTCTGACACTGAGCGGAAGCCATGGCAGGACAATATTCTCTCCCCCCACCCCCCTGATCTCCCTTCCCCCTCGCCTGTCTCCCACAGCATTCCTAAAGTCTAGAAGTCGAGGGAGACCAATTCTGGCATTCTGTCAAGGAATTAATTGAAAAATAAAATCATTAGATGGGAACTCCAGAAATGCAAAATTGTTTAAGGGGGAAAGAGGGGGTGTGCGCTTTTGTCAGGTTAATTCCTTCTGTATTGATGCTTTGTGACATTTCCTTGTTGTTTATCTTCGGCAGCAGCTGTAATACTAAAAGAAAATGCACAGCTTGTTCCATTTATTTATTTTACACCTTTCTTCAGTCCTACGGTATGTTTGTTTGTTTGAGAAACCCAGTGAGGCTTTTGATGTCTGAGAGCAGGATTTAAACAGCTGTTCTCCATGTGGAGGTGTGCTTCCTCATGGGAGCAGGATGTGGGGGTAGCTTGTCTGTCTTTCCTAGAGACGCCATCCTCAGCAAGCAGGGCTAAAGGTCTCCCTTGACTGGTGTCACTAAGCTAGGTGATAATTTTTCCATGGATGCTCGCCTGGAGCTTGAAATGAATTCACACTGGCCACGCTCGCTCTCCTCTGGGTTCACTCTTGGCAAGCGTTCACCCAGGCAGGTTATCCCTAATGTCGCACCTCCTCAGAAAGCCACCGTCAAAGGTGTACACGAGGGCTCACATCACGTGCTGGTGCTGTAATCCAACATGGGGACGGAAAGGCCCCATGTGATTTACATGTCAAATCGCTACTAACCAGTACAGCTTGAACCACGTGTAATGTTCGTGATCATAGAATCATAGACTATCAGGGTTGGAAGGGACCTCAGGAGGTCATCTAGTCCAACCCCCTGCTCAAAGCAGGACCAATCCCCAACTAAATCATCCCAGCCAGGGCTTTGTCAAGCCTGACCTTAAAAACCTCCAAGGAAGGAGATTCCACCACCTCCCTAGGTAACCCATTCCAGTGTTTTACCACCCTCCTAGTGAAAAAGTTCTTCCTAATATCCAACCTAAATCTCCCCCACTGCAACTTGAGACCATTACTCCTTGTCCTGTCATCCGCTACCACTGAGAATAGTCTAGATCCATCCTCTTTGGAACCACCTCTCAGGTAGTTGAGAGCAGCTATCAAATCCCCCCTCATTCTTCTCTTCTGTAGACTAAACAATCCCAGTTCCCTCAGCCTCTCCTCATAAGTCATGTGTTCCAGTCCCCTAATCATTTTTGTTGCCCTCCGCTGGACTCTCTCCAATTTTTCCACATCCTTCTTGTAGTGTGGGGCCCAAAACTGGACACAGTACTCCAGATGTGGCCTCACCAATGTCAAATAGAGGGGAACGATCACGTCCCTTGATCTGCTGGCAGTGCCCCTACTTATACATCCCAAAATGCCATTGGCCTTCTTGGCTACAGGGGCACACTGTTGACTCATATCCAGCTTCTTGTCCACTATAACCCCTATCAATCAATGCAGAGTGGACATTGCTGGCCCATGGACATACGGGATCGTACCCCAGATGTAGCATGTAGCCCTGTCCTGGGTGGATCATCCACCTCCTCCCTGACAAATAGCAGTGGGACCCTCAGTCCTGACTTGAATGCCTCACGGGGGCTTAGATGCCCATGAGATGTGCTCCTGTATAAATGGATTCAATAGATCAGGGTACATCAAAGGAGTGGGCACTGCAAGGAATCCCACTGCATATTTCTTTAAAGCAATGTGCGGGTTTGCCTCCAAACAAAGCCCTGTCACCGCAGGGGCTGCAGCAGGAGAGGGGTTAAATCTCCCGCCAGCTTTGGAGGCAGTGAGTCGTAGCTGTCGCTCGCCACCCCCCGGAACACCCGGCCCCGGGGAGCGCCCCTTATTGGGGAGCGGGTCTACATCAGGCTGAGTCTGCATGGCACAGCCCCAGCGTTGTTAACATCAGCCAAGAGAGTGACAGGCATTTAGTTCATGCTTTGCCGCACCTGCCCTTCTGTTTCCGGCTGCCGCCGCTGCCACAGCTCCCATTACCTCCCTGCAAATTCAATTTCCAGAGGCCATTGTGCACTGCCAGAGCCTGATTATTACGAAGAAGCAAATGATAGTTGAGGGCTTTAAAGACGAGCTGCTCAGGAGAGCTAGAGTGGGGGAGAGGGAGCTAACGAGGATGGCGTATGCAGCCCGGGGTTGCTGCAGGGGGGATTGGGGCAGCCAGCTTCCCTCCTGTGCACACCGTCCAGGGGACATGATCCTGGTGGGGAAGCTGCCGGTTGCCTTGCTCTTTCCCCCCCCCCCCCCCCCCCCCCCCGCCACCTCATAGTCAGTATCCCCATCCATGTGCTCTCATCTCACTGAGACCAGGTGTGCTGCCCCTCTCTCCTGCTCTTCACCCCTTTGCTTCCTGTGATTAGCCCCTCTGATAGGCGCCGCACACACACGGGACATCTGGCTGCCCCCCATAGGGTGCAAGTGTCCTCCCTGGTCAGAGGGGAGAAAGGGGGAAGATCTGCAATCCCGTCCCATCCCCCCCATCACACACACTCATCCTGCAGAACGGCAAGTGGAAGGAGAGAGACTCCCCAGGAGCCCTCTCCTGTCCTGCCCTCCCCACTGTTACAAAGACAAGCCCACAAGAGTCAGAGCTTCCACAGCCCGTCCTCTTCCTCCCCACAACCTGCCCCAGGCCCCATGGCGCAGATACCGGGATGCAGGCTCTCTTGGCCTTCTGCTCCTCTAAAGGTGAGGAGGCCCTTTCGGCTTGTCTGGGGTGGAGAGACATGATCAGAGCTCAGGCCTGGGAGCCAGGAATGCCTGGCTTCTAATCCCAGCTGTGACAGCACCGGGCTCTGAGGCGTTTGAATGCGATTGTTGCCAGCCCCGTGCACGGCTCAGCACGGGCAGGGGTTGGGAAAGCTCCTCAGAAGCTGGCTGCAGTGAGGTACAGATGCATGTCTTCTAATTGTGTCTGTATTCTCTCACCCCGCCCGCTCCTCTGCCATCTGGGCCTGCACAGATTCCCCGAAGAAGAAGCAGCGTGCTGTGGCTTTGGACGAAATCCTCGAGCAGCTGGAGGAGGACAGGGATGACGATGCGAGCGACTAGCAGACTCATCAGCTGCTGTTTGGTGTCTGAGGGTATGTGTTCCATGCAGGGCAGGGGCAAGTCCTCTGAACTTTCAGTTGTTTTATTATTGTTTTGATTATGGTAGCGCCTAGGAGCTCCAGTCAAGGATCAGGGTCCCATTGCGCTAGGTGCTGTACAAAGAAGACAGACCCTGCCTCAGAGTTACAGTCTTCGTGTCGGACTGGATGCAACAGCTGGTCCAAAAAGACAAATGGGGATGGAGGCAGGGGAGGATGCAGGGTAATAGTAAAATAAGCAGCTTAGCAGAGACTCGGAGGTCGCAGCCCACCGCTTGCCTGGTCTTTTGTGAGGTGCCTGTGCCTTTTTGCTGCAGCGGGTCGCGGCTCTTACAGAAGCAAAGGGCAGGTTTCCTTTCAGTGTGGAAACAGCCCCTGCTCTTCCCTGGTTATCTAGCCCCTCTCATCCAAACTTCCCAAAGCACTTTAGAAACATTAAGTCCCACAGCAGGTATTAAGTGTCATGACTGAGGTCTCACCGCAGGTCAGTTGCAGAGCTCGGAGAAGACCCTAGCAGTCCCAACTCCCACTTACCAGATGGCACTGCCTCAAAGGCTGGTTGTTCCATTAGCTGGAAGCAGTTCTCGACCGGTTTGCAATGCCCCTGTGTGCAATCTGTCACCCCCTCACCAGTTTTTTTGTCACAATACTGGGGTGGTGGATCAGAACCGGGTCCAGTACTGGTGCCACGTTTGGGCTTTGGGGTGAAATCAGTCAGCAGCCTGCTCGCTTTATGCACTTTCACGGGGCTTTGAGAGGAAAGGCAGTGGAGCTGGAGAATACCGAATTCTCCCTCACCTGCCCCTGTTCCATTCGAGGAAACAGATGGGATGCCAAAGAGCCTGTCTAGAGAGCAGCCAGCAGCTGTTGCCGCAAAATGGGTAGCTTGGCAATCTCCTTTCTCCTGCCACCACCGCTGACTTGTGCCGCCTCGCTCCATCTGTGGGGACCAGGCACCTCAAGGTCACGGAGATGCTACCATGGGGCTGGATGACAGCTGTGCTATTCAGACACCGCTGTGACATTCTATAGTCACCTGCTACAAACTGATGGAGACAGCTGTCGTATTGGAGGGGATTGGCTAGCTCAGGCCTTGCCGCATGCAGCCAGTCCACTCCGGAGTCTCGGGTTTGCAGTGAGCAAAGGCATCGCCGTTAGCCGGCAGGTATGAAACGAGACTGAGATCTTAGTCCCATTTCTAGTGGGGCAGGTAGCCGCAGAACTGTTGCAGTGAAATCCAATTGGGACCTCTAGCCATCTCAGTGGAGAGGCCAGAGATGGAGTGGGACATAGTGAGCTCCTCTGACCCAGAGGTCTGAGCACGCTGTATGTGTATCTCGGTGGGCCAGTGTGTGGGTACCATGCCCAGATAGGCCTGCTCTGTGGTCTTGTCAGTCTGATGCTTCTCAACAGGGCTAAATTTGCTGGCAAAATATGATGGAAGTGAAATGCTGTGACACAAAACAAAAGCCACCTAGCCCCAAAGTGGCATGTAATAGGATTCAAGATTTTGCACTGCCTTCTTCCTTTGACTGGTAAGCTACTTAGAGTGTCTTGTTCATGCTGCCTTGAGTGGTAATTGGCATTGCTCCCTCTTGTGCTGTGCAGCTCATGTCTTCTCCTTACAGTTCCATGGCGTGGGGCGCCGGGAGGGGACACAGTCTCGAAGGCTCGAGGGAGGATAGAACAGCTTCTGTGGAAACTCTTGCAGGCGAATAAATAAGAAGCCAGGCCTGCTGCACCCTTCTGTGCCTGTGATTGCAGGTTATAGCTCCCTTTCCACCTCATTCCTGAGCCCCCGCAGCAAATCCTGCTTCCCCCAGCGCTAGTGCCCGCAACCAGTGGTGCTCGTGCAAGGACAGTGGCTGCAGGATTGTGGCTGATACAGATTTTTTAGTGCATTTGCTTATGGTGGGGAGACAGCTACAGCTGGCACATTCCACCCTGAGTGTGAATTCCAGCCTTCCGCTGCACATCTTCAGGTTTAACTTAATATTCTATGCATAGAGTTGGTTTTTTGGTTGCTGAGTTTCCAGGGATAAATGTATTTTTGGATATTTTTTTAATTAGGTGGATTTATCGTAAACTCCTCTTCAGTACAGGTGGCTAGACGTGGCTGCATTTTCACCATCTACGTGTGCAGACATGAGCGAGGCAGCGTTTTGAATTGTTGCACCAATCAGAAATTTGTGTGTGTATTTAATGCAATAACTTTCATTTCTTCCTTAATGATGTGCCAGCATGGCTCCCACTGTAGGTGCACTGGCCCCTCAGGCACTTGATCGGATGTTGTGGAGGAGCAACGTCCGTCAGGGCTGCACACGTGCCCTATGCCACCTCATGCTCCCATGTGAGGGCATGAAGAGCTGAGAGCTCATGGTCCCTCTGTTCTCTGACTGCCCTCGACAGCAACGTGGATCCTGGCGACTGTCCGACCCACTGCTCTTTCGTGAGCTTCAAACTCATTAGTTTTGAGAAGAGTCTTTCATCACTTTCCTCCGTTGTTAATTCTTTGAAACGGGACGTTCCAAAACTAAGAGAAAAAGATCAGGAGACACCCACTCATGCACAGCAGGGCAGGGTGCTTCATGCTAACTGCCATGGTGGACTCCAAACCTTCAGGTTTTGGGCCCTACCCGACCTACAACGGACTCATCCCTCTCGTCGATGGGCCCAGCTGATGCCCCTGTCTGTCTGGGGGAGGGTCGCATCCTTGATAGGTACTTGGTGTGCAAATCATTCTTGTCAAGGATTCGTGTGCCCAGGGACACGTGGCTCAGACTTCACCTGCTCAAGCAGTTGATGCATGTCACCTCAGCCCGGAGGAGACATCCGCCTCCGAGGAACCCATGGGGTGGCGCTCAGCAAGTTCTTCTCTGAGCAGACACTGCATCCTGGGGTCTAGCAGTGAGAAGGGCAGGAAGAAAACCCCATCAAAATCAGCGCTGATGACATCGACGCTGATCACCCGACACTGGGGCCATCGATGCAGCTGAGTCCGGCAGCCACCTCAGCAAGTACATGATGCTACTTGCCAGGTTTTACCTACATGCCCTCCAGCTCTGGTTCAGGGCAGTCTATTCTCCGGTGAAACACCTGATAGACGAGAAGGCGATAGTAGTGTATCATGTCACTTGGAGCTGCCTGACACCCTCAAACACTTGGAAAGGGTTCCCCTTCTCAGTCCTCTCCCCAGCAAGGATCTTGATCACAGATGTGTCAGGGACAGGATGGAGAGCTCCCTTGCACCACCTGTAGCTCTGAGTCACCTGGTTCCCAAGCAACAGGGGGCTGCATGTGTATGTCCCAGAACCCAGCCATCAGAATGGCCCGTGTGGCGTTCCTGCCTCTTCTCCAAAACTCAGTCATGGTGATCTTCTCAGACAGCATGATGACCATGTGCTAGATAAGCAAGGGAGTGCCCACTCCTCACCCCTCTGCCTCAAAGCCATCTATTTCTGGAACAGGTGCCATCAGAACACCAGTAATTAAGGGAGTGCCCATCACCTCCCAGGAATCAGACTTGTAAGCAGGCAGTTAGTGACCAACACATATTGTCATTGCACAGATCCATCACAAATTGACTTCCAACAGTGGAGACCCCCTGAGACAGACTTGTTCACCACCAAGAGCAACACACATTGTCTGAACTTTGGCTCCGAAAAAGGCCTGAGTTATTCCGAATTTCTTCCTCCTGCAGTGGAACCAAGAGTGTCTGTCTTCCAATTCCCCTGATTCCCAGAGCGACTTCCAGAATCAAAAGAGGCAAAGCCATGACCCTGAGTTGTTTTCTCTGATGGTAAAGCAAAACCCAACAAAGAAGTGAGCTCGGACTGGGTACAATTTTCAAAATGGCTGAAGTTCCATTAACTTAAGTCGAAAATTAGGCTCCTAAGTCATCTGTGTGCTTTTGAAAATGTTACCTGCCCTGTTTACTGTGTGTGTAGAACAGGTCAGGAAAGGCATCTGCTCATAAACTTCTTGAGGTTACCCAGGGGTCACGGGATGACGAAGGCCAATTAGGGCATCTACTCTCCCTGCCATCCTGGGATGCTCCCTAGTTTTCAGTTGCTTTTCCCTGTCTAGTTTTAATATGTCTAAGGAAAGGGTCTCCCCTCCCCCCCCCCCCCACACACATACCCTTTTTCAGTCTTAGCTGTGTCCTCAGAACTAGGCCCTTGTGTGCGCAGATAGTCAGCCAGCTCTCAGTGGCATGTGTTTTGTGTGCGATGTGTATTAGTGTGCGAGAGGCTGTTTTTTTCTGTGATAGCTGTCTATTGTTGCGAGACGTTTACCAATACGCCTAGCAGTGGGATGCTCATAACCTTACTTATTATTGGACTTTTGTTAAACCCACAACACTGGTGGCCTCCTGAATAGTGACTCAAAACACATCTGGGCCTACAGCTGACCAATAACCTTTCTAATATGTCTGCCTTCCCAGGCTCCCGTTTGTGACGGAAGCGCACACAGCATCAGGGCTCTGCTGATGAAAGGAAAGGTGGCTACATGACCACAGGAATAATCCAAGCTGGGTTAAATAACTGTCTGCTCCATGCCGTGCGTCTGGAATAAGTACAGGGCCTTGAGATACCATTTGTCCTTTTGGAATGGCTCTAATATAAGGATGCCTCCAGATGCATCTGCTGTTAACACCTCCCTCTTGAGAAGGGAGCAAGAGGAGAGACGTGGGGGTGGGGAGGGAGCAGCGTGAGGGGAAAGGACGGTGAGCATTGGTTAGAGCTGGGAATAGCACAGGCAGGGTAGAGCCTGGCAACAATAGACACAGAGCTCTCCCCATGTACCTCTGGCCTGATCCATAGCATTCTGCCGTTCCAGTCCTTTGTGGGCACAGGGAACAAAGGTTCTACCATCATCCCTTTAATGTTGTCTGCAGCTCCCTGCTGTTCCAGTCATGCTGAACTGGACCTTGAAGTACCTACATGGGGAACAAGAATTTAATAATGGGCTCTTCAAATAGCAGCGAAAGGTCAAATATGATCCAGGGGTTGGAAATGGAAGCTTGACAAATTCAGACTGGAAATAAGGGGTCAACTTTTAATGATGAGGTTAATTAACCACTGGAGTAATTTTACCAAGGGTCGTGGTGGATTCTCCATCACTGGCCATTTTTACAGTCAAGATGGGATGTTTTTCTAAAAGCTCTGCTCTAGGAATTATCGTGGGGCCGTTCTCTGGCCGGTGTTACAAAGGAAGTCAGACTAGATGATCACAGTGGACCCTTCTGGCCTTGGAATCTATGAATCTCTTAACTTCATTGGTAGTTTTGTTACTTCACCATTTGGTAACAGGCAAACTCACTTTTGCTTGACACCCAAGCCCAAGATTTAGGTTCATCTCTGCAGTGGAGAAAGACTAGTCCACTAAATGGCACTTTAGCCCTTACGGTGCTTTGCACTGTGCAAACATGGATTCTCCCAACCCTCTTAAGAGGCAGGATGGACATTGTCCTCATGTTGCAGGTTGGTAAACTGAGGCACAGAAAGGTTAAAGTGGTGTGTCAGCTTGTCAGTAAAAGGGATGGGGTTAGACTGATTGGAAGCTCTTTGAGGCAGGGGCACCGTTTTCTTGCTCTGGGTTTGTACAGCTCCTGGCACAATGGGATCTGGACCATGACAGGACTCCTAAGAGCTACAAAGATATCAGTGATTAATAATCATTGTGGCACTCCTGTCTTCTGCTCAGTCTGTGGTACCTTTATCAACTATGCTTTGGGGAGGGAAAAACAAACAGAAAGGCCTATTATTGATCTCCAGTAGCTGTGAGGTCATTGAGATTATGATGATTTCACGGCATGAAATTGAGAGGACAGGCTGGGTAGAGATGCATCTTTTGATGGGGAAGTTTCCAGTTGGCTTGTGTGGATGGAATTTGCATATTTGGAATTGAGAACCAGAAGTCTGGGTGTGGGTGGGTGGAAATCATGTAAAAGATAAGTCGAGATTCTGGTTCATTTTAAACTCTTTTTAAAAGGTATGTGTAAAATGATGAGGGAGCGAGTAGAGGAGTGGAAAGACGACAAATACTTGATATCCATTCTACCCTGATGACAACTGGTGAGGGGTCAGAATGGGGGTTCTGACTCCAGTCTTTTTAAAGCACACGTGGAAGACAACTTAAGCAAGGCTTGATGGGGTTGTGGGTTTGTTGGGTTTCCCTCCCCCCTTCTTTTCTTATTGTCTTTTATGGCAGGGCAGATTTCTTGCTGAGCGTCTCTGTGCTCTGTAGCAGCAACGAAAAGGATTAGCGCAAGCAGAGCATGTAGGCTTTAGAGAACAGAGCAGAGTTTGGTTTCAACATCTAATTCAATTTGTTCTGCCGAGATTGAAATATGAAATGGTTGCCAGTCAAACATTCAAAGGCGCAGGGGAGGGGGGGAAGGGAGCCTTCCCGCATTTAAATTTTAATGAAAATTAATTTAACCCTTTGATATGTTTTAAAACATGTTATTCCCCATTGGTGTACAGGCTTTTCCTCTTTGAAAGTAATGAAGACTTTCTTTTCCCTTAATGATACTTATCTCATTCAGCAGTTGGCATTGGCCAATTTTTCAGACAATTTAGTTTCAAATAAATCTCTTTAATGTTGGTGGGGGAAGCTTTTACATGTATGTACATATATAATATATGTATGTGTGCATTGTTATGGAGGTGCTGATCACAGCTACACAGTTTTTTGTGTGTGTGTGTGAGAGAGAGAGAGAGAATATTATGGAGGTGCTGATCACAGCTCCATGGTACAATTTGAGTTGATTTTTACTCTTCGAGCAAGGATTCAACTTCTTTGTTATGTACAAAGAACACCATGAAGCCTGCCCCTGAAATTACAGCACTTACTCAAAAGGGATTTTCTGACAACATACAAGAATATCCATTAATTAGTTTGAATTGAAATGAAATTGTAAATGGGTCTTTTAAGAAATGTAGCACCCATCGTAAGACCTCTTTTGGTCTCAGATGAACCTAATGATGGAATAATACAAACTCTTCACTTTCCTTATCGTTAATTCACCAAATATCCCTATATTGATTTTTAGCTTTACATGCATTCTCAACATGACCTCCATCTTAATGTGTTTATTTTGGCTGGGAATTATTAGTATTATTTATTCTTTGTTTATGGTAGTACCTAGTAGCCCCTGTCATGGATCACAAAACAAATAAATATATATTTAAATGAAGCGTTGTCAATGAGATGCTCCATTGGTGTCAATTGCCATAGATCCATTGAATTCTGCTGATTTACACCAGCTAAGAATCCAGCTCAGTTGTGTGTTGGGAAGAAGAGAACCATAGACCAAAGACCACAGGGAGGGCGGAGAGAACAGGGACAGGGCTGTATTAGAATGTAGCTTTTTTACTGGGTTAGATAAAGTAATATGGTTTAGCGTAGCTTTAACGCATAGCTGTCCATTGCCAAAGGCCTCGGTGGCAGCAGTACCTACTAAGGGACAACAACAATACCAGTGTAATACAGACAGTAATAAACATATCAGGTGAAATGTTCAACGGTGATTTTGAGTGCCCCTATTTTTGGGACATCTTACAGGATTAGGAATTTTAGAGGGCAGGTTCTCAGCACTTCCTGAAAATCAACATACATTGGGCATCCAAAATCACTAGCCACTTTTGGAAAATCTTGGCCAGGGTCTGTGGGGTTTCTCTGATCCATCCCATACCCCAGACAGAAATGAAACCGCAGGGTATAGCCTGCAATCTGCTTGTAGATGTTAAACCAGCATCCAGGCCTGCTGTGTTGTTGTTTCACACATTGCACCCTTGTGTGACGAAGTGAGGTTTTATTCATCTTGTTATGTTGCAAGCGAGTCTTACTGTCCTATACTAATCCTGTGGGTACCTCAATTTCCCTATGTATTGCACCAATATTTTGGTGGTGGGAATTGGGTGTGTGATTTTTGCTGAGGCCCTCGGGGCAGGTGAGGCTGTCCAGCCGTCTGCACATAGGCTATGCCAGTGCCCTTCATAACCTGAGACCAGGGAGGGGGATGTGACCAGGTGACACCTTTTGCCCGGGAAGCAGGACAAAGACAAGGAGGGGGAGCAATGGGCATGTCAGAGGTCGGGTGGCTGGAAACGGAGCAGTCTGCTTGGGGGGGACTGGAAGAGGGGGAGTCCAGGGCACAGGACTCCCCAAGTTGGACTTGGCTGAAAGTCATTGATTTCTGTGCTAACAAGTTCTGTTCTACGCTCTGTTCCTGTCAGCTAATAAACCTGTTTTACTGGCTGGCTGAGAGTCACTGCAGAGTTGGGGTGCAGGGCCCTTTGGCTTCCCCAGAAGCCCTGCCCAGGCGGACTCGCTGCGGGAAACACACAGTGAGGAAGGGGATGCTGAATGCTCCGAGGTCAGACCCAGGAAGGGTCAAAGCTGTGTAAGCTTCTTGCCCTGGCGACAGTCTGCTCAGAGAGAGGAGGCTTCCCCAGAGTCCTGACTGGCTTCATATGGAGTAGTTTCAGAGCATCACCCGGTGACTCTGTGACACCTTGTATTGCTGCCTACTCAGGAAAGCTTGATGATCTCTGTGTGTGTTTGTGTCCCCTTGCATCACTCTGGTAACTAGGTCCAGGTGATTTCTTCCTGTCTCTACTGGATTTGCCCTGGCTGGAGCATACGTTGTGGGTTTTGGCTGCTCTGGGCTCTATTCCAGCTGTACCTTTACAGAAGGGAGAACCTGATAACCCAGCATCTGTTTGGCTAATTGAATAAAGGCCTTTGACCTACCGGGGCACAATCCACACCAGTGGAGGGCTGTGTCATCCCTGCCCTGAAACCTTGGGTGCCTTACCCTGCCTTGCTGTAGTAGCTCCCACCTGGGCCGCTTACAAACAGCCTTCCAGCATGCAAGCCACCCCCTGAGTGTCTATGTGTAACTGCAGCTTGCCAGTTATACCCTGCCTCTTACCAGCCTTGGTTATACCAGCACACCGCTAGTCCCGGATCTTCTCCCAGAAATGTATGCCCTGGACTACCCAGTCCTCTCCTGGACAGTGCAAATATTTTAAGTCTGTTTTTCCTTTAAGACAATCATATACCAGCTTATTATCTTAAAGAGAGTTACCCAGACAGTTCAACTTAAAACCACGGGATTAGGTAAAACAGCAAAAGAAGTTTATTAACTACACACAAAGATTTTAAGTGAGTACAAGTCATGAGGCATAAAAGTCAGAAATGGTTACAAGAAAAATAAAGATAAAAGGCTTTTTAGTATCTACTTAAAAAACTATCTCATTTCCAAAGCAAACTGTCTCACTGCAGGCTCCAGCAGATTACTGACCAAATTTACAGGTCAGGACTCCTCTCCCAGAGTCCCGGGGCCATTTCCTTTTGTCGTCTTAGATTCAGAGAATGAGGTGGGCAGGGAGAGAAAGAGGGGTGGCTTGGTGTGTTTGCCTCTTCTTTTTAGTTTCCATCCCCCTTTTGAAAAACATTTCCATCTGGGTACTAGGAGCCAGAGTCTGTGTGGAAGGATGTTCCCTGCTGGGTTTTTTTTCCCTCTGTCTGAGCTTCCTTTGTTTTGCCTTCCTGCTTGATGACTCTGTTTACTGCTTAAATGCAAATTAAGGCAAACATGCACTCTTTTGTTCAAGACCGGCCTTTTGGACCAGTTTGGTGCTATGTGGAGCTTGAACATGCACTCTTAGCATCATGCTGGGGAATCTCATAACTTCACGTAGTGTTGCCACACACATTTAATCAGGACAATACTGAGCAGCAAATTATGAGTTTTCAAATGAAACCTTACAAGACATACCTTGTACAAAGATTATTACAGTATTGTGTAGGCAGTGAATGCAGGGGTGTATTCTGTCACAAGACCCTACCTACATCTCGAGGCTGAATTCAAAGAAGAAACCAGCATGGTGAACGTTGTTTCCCAGCCCTTTGGTGGAGATGAAGAAAGAACTCACATCTTGCCAGGTTGTTGCGGCATACTCAATCCTTTCCACATCCGAGCTGCAGCCAGCTGCTGGATCCTTGCAAGGGTGTGTGTAAACTCTGTATTCCTGTGGTTTTGTGCCGATGGTCATTCTCCTCTGTAACCTTGCCTGCTCTCCTCGACCAACAAAGGAAAAGGTGGTCGCATCACTCCCTGTGGCTTAGCCCCTTTTGCACTTCTCTGAGCGGCATGCACATCAAATGCACTCTCTCTTCCGTTTTGGGTATCACTGGATTATCAAAGCAATTACAAACCATGCTCCAGATTTTCCGAAGAGGATGCCTCCAGTTGGAGTGTGTGCGAATACTCCAATCTGTGTGTGAAGATGTAGGGGTTCAGCCCAGGTCCCCAGCCTGTCAGGTTCCCTGTAGCTGCACAATAATTGCAGGTTGAAGCAGGCAACTTGGGGTTTCGGCTGAAGTTACCAAAGTCTCTCAAAGGTCAGCTATGGAAGAGCCTGCAGTATTCCCCACCCATGAGCAAGCTCTAGTTTAGAATAATACTAATAATGCCTGTCTTCACCAGTAGATCTCAAAGCACTTTACAGACGAGGTCTGGATTGTCATCCCCATTTTTACAGTTGAGGAAACTGAGGCACGGGGAAGTGAAGTGACTTGCCCAGGGTCACTCAGCAGGCTGGTGGAAGAGCTAGGAATAGAGCGCAGGTCTCCTAAGTCTAGTCCAGTGCTCTCTCCATTAGGCCACACTGCCTCCCTCATTCCCTTTGACTGCAAGGGCAGCTAGGAAATGTGGTAGTCACGTTGCTTAACCTCGTTGTCTCAGTTTACCCATCTGTAAAATACCTTGTATCTCTCCGGCTGGAAACGGCTGCATGCAATAAGTGCCAGTGATTATTATTGTGGAGTCCACAGTACAAGTCCCCGCTGTTTGTGCAGGTGCGCTGTGATTTCTTTGGGGGTTTTTTATTTTTGTTTTTTTAATGTAGCCTTTGGACTCTTTCCTTAGCTAGTAATTACGTTCTTTCATCATTATTTATGCCCTTTAAATTTTAAAAACCCTCTGCCTACCCTGCTGGAGAACCTGGAATCAATTATAGAAGATTGCATGGCAGCCCGAAACTACTCCTGCCTCGTTAGACTTTAACTCTCAGCGTCGTAAGCCAGTGTTGTGTGCATTGGGCTGGAATGTGTTCTTAAGCCTCCTGCACCCAGCAGTCCAATTTTCTGAGCTCCTGGCTGGTGTTGGCTCTCTGTCCCGTAACTTCCAGTTTCCATTCCTGCTCCAGTTTAAAGCGTCCCTCACCTCAGGTAACACAGTGCTAGCATCCACCTGCATTACTGTGTCCCATCTCATTGAACATCAGTGCTGATTGTGGCAGATCCATGTACACTGGTTAAAAAGTAAACTAGGGCTGCGAAAAGCCACTGTCCAGATTTTCCTTCTATGGTGTGTGTGTGTGAGAGAGAGAGAGACTGTGTGATACACACTGCCTCCTATTTTCCCTAAATATATGCATTCAAGAGGGAGAAAAATCGCATGGCAGAGACTGAGATTTCAGATTTATCCATTCATGAATAATAATCAGGCTCAGTAATTCACAGTAAATGGGTATCCAAATTGGCTAATAAGGAAGGCTTTCACCCCAAACTGGAACTAGGAGAGAGGGAGAGAGAATATCAACAAACGTTGGCTGAGGCATATGCGTACACGATGTGACCGGAATCGGTGAAATATGCAAACCAGTGCCGTACGCGGACGAAATAGCATAAAAATCTGTCCGCAAGGCATGGCAACGGAAGGGGCGAGTTTGGAAGGCAGACATCTTGACATCCCTTGTGAGGGCATTAGCAACAAGGGCCTTCCATATTTGACTTCAGCATCGGCACTGGAGCTGGTGCAGTAGCTCCATGTAATGGCCCTTTGCGTGCTAGACTTGGGTTGCCGTTCTCTGTGGTGAGGTTAGGAGCCTCGGTGGAGGGGCAGGAGAAGTAGGAAATGGACCTGTGGCTCTCTCAGTGTATTTGAGCCAGCCAATGTTGTTCATCAGGGATGAATGGGGGGAGGGATAGCTCAGTGGTCATTGAGCATTGGCCTGCTAAACCCAGGGTTGTGAGTTCAATCCCTGAGGGGGCCATTTAGGGATCTGGGGCAAAAATTGGGGATTGGTCCTGCTTTGAGCAGGAGGTTGGACTAGATGACCTCCTGAGGTCCCTTCCAACCCTGATATTCTATGATTCTAATGAATACCCCAAACCAAATGGAGCAAGAGTTCTCTAGGTCTTTAAATGATCCGGCATTATCTGGGAGGTCAGGCTAAAAGATCAGAATGGTCCCTTCTGGCCTTAACATCTATGAAGTGATGTTTTTGCTGACTTCAGTGAGCATGTTTTTTTGGGGAAGGGAGGAAGGTGTTCTAGCCTGACCAGTAGAATCTGCCAGGCACTTTAAAAAGCCCAACTTCGGGGTGAGTGTCTCAGCAATCTGTTCAGGGAGTAGCGTACACATCCTGTACTCTGGGCTGGGTTGCCCTTGGTAGTGATGCTCACTCTCCAGCTAGAGTTGAGGCCCTGTACACACCCAGTTGATCCAGAGGGAAGGAATGGCGACCAGACTCTTATCCCTGTGTGGTACAGTTGTTACAATTCGCCTTGAGTTGTCTAGCGCCCAGAGAAACACTGATCTGTTGGGCCTGCGGACCTCCGAGTAGGTACAGAAGATGTCCAGTAATCTAGGAACCTCCGTCTCGCTTCAAACCACTTTATAGTCCTTCTAGGCTAGGCCAGAATGATCTGAACTATGAACTGTGGAGTAAAAGGTTGGAAAGGCCCCCAAACTAATTGGTTAAACTCCTCCACACTGGTTTCCTTGTGTGTTTAAACTGAAGAGAGACATACAGAGCTGTAATTCTTTGACTGTCTGTGGGATTGAGCATCTTCCCATATCACTCGAGAAGATAAAGAAATATTGGAACTCCAGAACCTTTGACCTCCACTTTCCCCTAAGCTGTGAATTCTCCTTTCTTCTTGCCATTACCTTCACCAGCCAGAGAGAGAATAAAGGAGTTGGGAGCACAAGGCTATAATTCACACGAGAGGCTTTGAGCACGTCAAACCCTGGCCGTGCAGCTTAAGCCGATGGTGCGCGCCAGCAGCAGAATGAGAGCACGTATGGCTGCCCCTCAGTACCCTCCTCTTGTTCTGCAGGTATACTGCATGTGTTGCAAGTGATGGAGAGGTCCCCATCGGATCATTTTAATGCTCTAAGGCCAGGGCACAAGGTTGAACAAAGGTACTGTGTCAATGATTGCACACAGCACTGCTTATAAACATAAATGTGTCATTGGAAAGATGAGCAAGAGGAGCTGAGTTATATATATAGTAGGGAATTGTGCCCAGAAAGGCTTGTTTATTGCCTGTGTACTCTGTTATAATAAAGGAGGGAACTTAATGGCAATAAATATAACACTAATAATTGCATATCAAACTATTTCCCTTTTTAACTTGTGGAACTCACTGAGGCAGGATATGGCTGAGTCAAACATCTTGGTGACATTTTTAATAAACGGTTAGACCTGTCACTAAGACTAGCATATGGCTTTCCCCGGGGAAAGCAATTAGATGAGCTTTCATCCTCATCCCAGACTGTAAAACCATCAACGGATTGAGCTTAGGAAGAAACTTCCTCCCTTGGTACATTGTGGCACATAGGAGTGTATTTATAGGAGGTGTTGGGGAATTTCTCTGATGCATTTTGCATTGGCTGCTGTTGGAGACAGGCTCCTGGATTAGATGGACCACAATGTTAGATTGACGCTCTGATGCATTATCTTTTGTCAAGCCATGATGGCAAGAACCAAAGGGTGCAGGCAGTGAAGCGTTTGAGGAGGGTTGTAAGATGGGGGGAGTGGATGATGTACATGAGTCCTTGAAAAAACAATGGGTTTTATGATATTAGCCTGTTCCAGGACATACAACGACCTCTGACTGGCAGGGACTAGGGCAGAACTTCCTCCATAGGCAGGATATTCTGCAGTTGTCTACTGCAAGGTTTCTGGGACTGTGCTCTGAAGGAGCTGGTCCTGGCCACTGTCAGGCAGGAGACTGCACTGGGCTGATCCCATGTGGCAATCGGTATGTTCCTGGAACTGCAGGAAGAGGCTGGAGGATCACTCCTGCTTAGTCACACCTAAACACATATCCTGAGCCCGTATTCCGTGGCTGCAAGTCACACTGCCACTACCTAAGTGACTTAGGAGCTTAAGACCTATTTTTAAAAGTGACGCAGGTACTTACGAGCCTATGGGCAAGTCTACACTACAAAATTGTTTGCACGGCCATACTAGCTCCTTCTGTTGGCTGCAAGTGACCTAAGTGTTACGCCTCTCAGGCAATTAAGTCAGTTTAGTGAGGGGCTTACATTGGTGGGAGCAACACTGTAGTGTAGACCAGACCTGAGTCTTATTCAGATTCCAAGAATCTTTCAGTAGAGCTTAAGCTGCTAAATCACCTACATCCTTTTGAAAACTTTATCCTGAGTGTTTTGCTCAACTGAAGCCTAAAAGACTTTAAATGCAGAGTATATTCCATTGGCTGGCTCCTTTGCAATTCTGGAGAGCATCTCCCTGGGACCAGGGTCTGACCTAATAGATCATCAATGGGATATCACAGCAGTGGCTTGGTTCTTTCACTCGCTGTGCACATGTGGGTGTGTATATGTGGTCAGATCCATAGTTTATCTATTCCCAAGGGAGAAATTCATTGAGTTTAAGTTGTAAATATGTATCAATAACTTACAGGGAGGAAAAAAAAACTTTAGTGGAATGTTGTAGTTTAAAAACACAAATGGATGAAAGCCAAGAAATTCAAAGTTAAAGTTCCACTAAAAAAAAGGAGGGAACTGTGGAAAATGAAGAGATAAAATACCCCACACAACCTTAGCTCTGCCCTCATCTACCTGCCAGCATGTGTACTTTGCATGTTTGGTTGTATGTCATTCAATGTAAATAACAATAAAAAAGACACCTTTGTAAAGTTCTAGGTGCCCTAACACAAAATTAATGCTATTTAAATGTTTATAATAGAACTAAAATCCTGCTGTTGGCTAGCAAAAATAGCCCCAACTCAAATCTGCTCTGTTGTTGGGCAGCATTTCACAGCTGTTAAATTACTTTTTAAATTAAGGCGAAACCTACAGCAACATTAACAGTCCCCTTAGCTCATTTACATAGGGCATTTCTATGGGCCAAGATCAAGAGAATGCTGTTTGGCTGAGTTACCACTGATATAATGGTCACACCACCCTACGGCGAGATTTGACAAGATTGCTACACAAAAGTGTATCTCTTCTTTTCAAATGTAATTTTCTTCTGTTCCTGTGTTTCTATAACATGCAGAATCTTACAAAATTTAGCCCACAGGAGGGATTGAGGAAGAGGGCTGTTTTTCTGAGACTTAGATTTTTTAGTATTTTGGGAATTCTTTGTCACATATGGTAGGACTGCTTTGCCCTGGGATCTGTCTGATGGGTCAGCCGCACCCACACTAAAATTCTTGGTGTTTTGATGCCCAAATTGTCCCCTCTGTATAATCCCAGTTGCCCTAGATTGTGTTGTCATTGCCGCAGTGCCCAATCTCTGCTGTATGAAAAGGATAGATTTAGCCACTTGCCATTGGGTTTTCATGACAGTCCTACACCTTCACTACCTCAGTCGTTACCTCTCCTCCCACTTTTCCTTCTTCCTTGCTGGCAGTCCAGAAACAGATGTGAGCCACAGGGTTTAGAGAGTGGGCAATGACATTGTTTAAACACATAAAACATGGGTAAAGTGAATGCAGCTAGACACACGCCCCTGTGATTTTTGGTGACCTAAAATAACTTGCACACACGCTTGTGAATCAATTAGTTTTTTGCTGTATCTCGAACGTGGCCTGAATAAGCAGCTATGAATTATAGGGTTGTTATTCCATCAAAGGGAGTTGGGTGATTGCCATAAACTTGAGTGAAGTTTGGTTCAGCAGAGCCCTGATCTGAAACGCATTGATCCCAGGGTAGCCCTAGAGAGAGGATGATGTTTCAGTTAGGAGTCCTGGGTCCTATGCCCAGCTGTGCTACAGGTTTCTTGGGTCAAATTTTGCTCTTAAACGTGTGTGAGCCTGGAGTGATTCACAAGGCGAGAGTGGCAGCTTCTGGGGTTATACTAGTAGTAGATGAGGATAGAATGTGACTCCATGGGGGACCTTGGCTGAAAGCTTCAGTGATGCACTAAGATCGCCAGTGATGGACATAAGTTGAATATGCAGCCAGACCACTTTAAGGACCTAGCTAGAGATCGATCCAGGTGGTGTTCAGTCTGCAAGGAGCTATGCCCCTTAGGGCTTTGCCATGGTGATGATGATGATGGGACCTTGACCAAGCCGCTTAAATCAACACTTTCAAAACTGAATGCCTGACGATAGGCACCTGAATAAGTTTAGCTTGATTGTTGAGCCTGGTGAGCTTCCACAGGTCCCATCAAAGCCGCTGGGTGCTGTGGACAATCAAGACACTTAATTTTGGCACCAAAATAAGGATTTAGGTGCTTAACTTCAGGCATCCACATTAAAGCCAAATGTTCAAACCTTTCTGTGTCTCCATTTCCCCATCCGTAAAATGGAACTTACTCCTCTCAGGAATGTTCTGTGGCTCAAAGGCTGCAAGGTGCTGAGGTCTGGCCCAGATCCAGCCAAGCTCCAAAGCATGTGCTTAAATGTAAGCACATGAGGAATCCCACTGACTTCAAAGGGGATAAGCACGTGCTTAAGTGCTGCGCTGCATCTTGCAGGAGAGAGCACCAGTTAGTCAAAGTTTGAGTCAAGACCCTAAAGTGGAAGCCACTACGAAGTGGAGTTACTTTGGATTGAGCCAGGTGTGAGTGAGAGCAGAGTTTGGCTCAGGAAGTCATAACAGAGCCAAGAACTGAGCCCAGTAAACCTCGTTCCCAGTTCTGTGCTTTACCCTTCCTTTGGCTGCCAGTCTGTAACTACTCGGTGACTGAAAGCTGGTGACCCTTTATTAAGACTGCATTACAAGTCTCATCTTGCTCGCCACTGAACTGCCATGTCTGTTGCACTCCCAAACTTCTGACTTCTGTCTAAGCCTCCTGTAAGGGAGTGTGTCAGTGGAGGGCATCCTGGTTCATGAGTAAAGAAAAGGAGTAAATCCTCTCCTCTCTTTCCTACTCGCTCGGTTAGGTCAGTGTCATTTATGCAGCAGTTTTCCCTGGATTACCGCACTCGGGATTTATTACTGGGTTTGCTCACTGAGACCCCTTGGGCTCTATGCAGCTAAACCCCGGCACCCATGCTCATCCCCTTCAGATGCAGTGGGGCTGCATATAAGCATAAGGGACTCCGATGTGGAGTGCATCGCAGGATCAGGGCCTGGGTCTTCTGTGACAGCCTGAGTAGATCTTGGTTTTGTATCATGTGAGGCAAATGAAACTGCAAATGCTTTATTTTGGTTTGTTCTTTTCTCCCGGGAGCCAGGGGGATGACAAGGGATGGGATAAGAGGCCATTGTCTAAAAGTGATTCTAAGAACGTAGCAAGGGACTAAATGAGAAAATCCTGATTTGCCAGCCACTGAGACGGGGCCTAGGGCACATTGAGGGTTAGCTAGAGGAAGCCTTGATGTGGAGCGATGCATTCTTCCACCAGTAGGTGAAATGGCACTGGGATTTGGGGAGACCAGGGAAAGACCTGTAGTGACAGGGACTGTCGTTATACTGCCATGCAGTCGTCTTTCTAGCCACGTGAAAATAACCACTCAGGTTTCACTCACTCCATGCATCCGGGTTTTAAAAATAAAAAACGGGAAGTTTAAAAAAAGAAATCTGTGTTTAAACTGCCGAGTCTTGAGTCCCTCGCGAGAGGCAGTGGCTGCGTTTGCATTAGATAAAGGCGGGAGCGAGGGGGGATGATAGCAGACAGGGTGGCTGAAGGCAAGAACAGTGGACTTAGTTAGAATTCAGCCGTTAGATCTTTCCTTTCTCTCTGATGGCTGAGTGTGATTGACACTTACAAATTACCCAGCCAAAAGTGTCGAGTCTTTGACCCCTGAGTAACATCTTCGGCAAGCCTGAGATTTGCCAGCATTTTGTCATCTAATTACTACAAATCCCTTGAAAATTCACTGGCTGGTGAATTTTTAATGCGGGGCAATTTCAATGTGATGCATTGCCCAGATGGGTACGCGCGTGTGTGCTCTTTCACTCCCTCCCCCTTCTTTCTCATTCTCCCTCTCTCCCTGTCCCTCTACTCATTCTGTCCTTTTTTCTCTCTCTCTCTTCTCCTCCTCCTTCATCTCCATCCATTTTGCTTACCTTTATTTTGTGTGTATTAAAACTTTTCCCTGGAATTGGGGAGCAGCACTGTTCATTTTTAATGGGCATTTCACTTGGGCTGTGGCTTAGGGGACTTCACTTAGGGGTCTGTGTTTCTTTGCCCCCACCACAAGGGCTGGCTGCTTTCAGGTGCGTTGGTCTGGTCACTTTCAGCCTCCCCCCACCTCCACACTGCTGCATGCTATTGGTACATTGGCCTCTGCTGTGTACATTTGGTAGCAGAAGATTCTGTCCTGCTTTCTAAACAGTGATGAAAGGTAACAATGCCACATGGTGTTTTGTTTTTGTTTTTTCTGTTCCTTCAGGTCATCCTCTGATGGACACAGAGAGAGTAAGTGGCATCCATCCACCTCTGTATTCTGCAACCAAGAAGATGAAGCACATTTGTTGCCATCTGAACCTGCTATGCCACGCCTTTAAACCAGAGGACCAATTCTTGCTTCAGACACAGATCTGGTAGCCAGGCCCTTTAAAGCCAAAAGGGAAATGCCCCTTGAATCCACAGGTGGAAGACGAGCCTTTTCCATCTGCAAGCAACACATGCCCGTCAGCGTGCGCCTGGGGAAGGCCCTGTTAAACCAGAGAAGGATTTCAGGCTAGAACGTTAACTCCTTCACCTCAGCGAGGTGCACACCCACCAGCATTGCAATCTGGGGAGCTGGCCCTTCAGACTGAGAAAGCTACTCCCCAAGGGAACATCAGTCGTTTGCTTTTGTAACCGATTGTTCCTACTGCTTGAATAATTTAAAAAACATCCGTGTACGTTAAAAAAAATAAAATTCAAAACTGTTACTAAAAATAGGTGAATCCCTTTTTATTTCTATTAACCACAACTGGTTGTTTATCCGAGCCCATGAGGAAGGTGAAAATGTTAGTGTTCATCTCTGTGCATGTCATTTCTGTCCACGCTCGCAGCCAGCAGTGGCCCTTCACTTCCCCGGTTTCAAAGGAAAAGAAGCTTTTGCTTTTCAGCCGGGGGTACTGGTTTACATATGTACCCAGCTGATAAAGTATTTCACTTCACCCCCTTCCCTCTGGAAATTGCTGTCTTACATCAAAACTGCTCTGGCTAATAGAGGATGCAACAGATCACACATGTTTGCTGCAAATTTTCTATTTATTTATATATATGTTTTATCACTGCATAGCTTTAAAAAACCCTTCTTTCTGCTATTGGCCTGATTTGCCTGGTTTCCCAAGGGAGTGGACGTGAGCCCAGTACTGCCTTCAGTCACAGTGTCAGCTTGCTCCCTGGGAAGGTGTCTTAGGGCTTCCCTGGAAGGTTACATCTTGTGGCTGCCTAAAATGATTCCGGAGTTTGGGATGCGGTCTCTATTCGTTCCCACCTGTAAAGAAGGGGTTTCAGATGCACTCAGCGTTGACCTAACTCTGCTTCCATTGAAGGCTATGGGCGTTTTGTCATTGAGATCACTGGGAAGCAGCATTAGGCGGATGCATGGTGCTTTTGAAAATCCCGCTCTGAGCATCAAGTGGGAAGTGGTTGCAGGATGCCAGGCATGGCCCAGCCTTGAACAGGGGCAAACCTGGGCCAAGTGGGGCAGACTCTAGTTCAGGAGATGGGAGTCCCACCACTGCCCCTTTCTCAAATGCAGGACGCCTGGTTTTCTGCCCTCTTAGATGGGGATGCACTGGGGAGGTGTCAGTGACTCTCACAGCTGGTGGCTCAGGTTTTAAAAGGAGAATTTTAAATGGTGGTTTGCTCACTTTGAAATCAATGGTATGAGTTGGGCCAATGCTGAGCAAGTGCTTTTTGAAAATCCTACCCCAAGTCTCTACTCAGAGGTACTGGGCATCTGGGAAAGAACCATGTCATCTCAGAGGTAACTCCTTGGGCTTGGCGGATCAGTCGTCGTTTTGTAGAGGTTATTTACTCTTGGCATGAAATGGTTAAACTAGAGATGGGCATAGTGGTGTGGTTAGCATTGGCAATGCGTGTGGCACTGCCCAGTGCACAAAACTAGTCCCAGTGCCAGCCCCAAAGAGCTGACGGTCTAAAAGATGCACACCCAGGAAATCTAGAGATGGTGAAGACTTGGCGGATATTAATGTAGGCAGAGATTTTTCAATAGAGTCCAAGAGAAAGAGGCACCAAAAGCACTCAAATTCTGAAGCCTCGTGGGTAATAATCTCTCCCATAGTACCGGTAATTACTTTGCTTTTTGCCAGCGTCATAGAATCATAGAATATCAGGGTTGGAAGGGACCTCAGGAGGTCATCTAGTCCAACCCCCTGCTCAAAGCAGGACCGATCCCCAATTAAATCATCCCAGCCAGGGCTTTGTCAAGCCTGACCTTAAAAACCTCTAAGGAAGGAGAGTCCGCCACCTCCCTAGGTAACGCATTCCAGTGCTTCACCACCCTCTTAGTGAAAAAGTTTTTCCTAATATCCAACCTAAAGCTCCCCCACTGCAACTTGAGACCATTACTCCTCGTTCTGTCATCTGCTACCACTGAGAACAGTCTAGATCCATCCTCTTTGTAACCCCCTTTCAGGTAGTTGAAAGCAGCTATCAAATCCCCCCTCATTCTTCTCTTCCGCAGACTAAACAATCCCACTTCCCTCAGCCTCTCCTCATAAGTCATGTGTTCCTGTCCCCTAATCATTTTTGTTGCCCTCCACTGGATGTTTTCCAATTTTTCCACATCCTTCTTGTAGTGTGAGGCACAAAACTGGACACAGTACTCCAGATGAGGCCTCACCAATGTCGAATAGAGGGGAACGATCATGTCCCTCGATCTGCTGGCAATGCCCCTACTTCTACATCCCAAAATGCCATTGGCCTTCTTGGCAACAAGGGCACACTGTTGACTCACATCCAGCTTCTCGTCCACTGTAACCCCTAGGTCCTTTTCTGCAGAACTGCTGCCGAGCCATTCGGTCCCTAGTCTGTAGCAATGCATGGGATTCTTCCGTCCTAAGTGCAGGACTCTGCACTTATCCTTGTTGAACCTCATCAGATTTCTTTTGGCCCAATCCTCTCATTTGTCTAGGGCCCTCTGTATCCTATCCCTACCCTCCAGCGTATCTACCTCTCCTCCCAGTTTAGTGTCATCTGCAAACTTGCTGAGGGTGCAATCCACACCATCCTCCAGATCATTTATGAAGATATTGAACAAAACCGGCCCGAGGACCGACCCTTGGGGCACTCCACTTGATACCGGCTGCCAACTAGACATGGAGCCATTGATCACTACCCGTTGAGCCCGACAATCTAGCCAACTTTCTATTCACCTTACAGTGCATTCATCCATCCCATACTTCTTTAACTTGCTGGCAAGAATACTGTGGGAAACCGTGTCAAAAGCTTTGCTAAAGTCAAGGAACAACATGTCCACTGCTTTCACCTCATCCACAGAGCCAGTTATCGCATCATAGAAGGCAATTAGATTAGTCAGGCATGACTTGCCGTTGGTGAATCCATGCTGACTGTTCCTCATCACTTTCCTCTCCTCTAAGTGCTTCAGAATTGATTCCTTGAGGACCTGCTCCATGATTTTTCCAGGGACTGAGGTGAGGCTGACTGGCCTGTAGTTCCCAGGATCCTCCTCCTTCCCTTTTTTAAAGATGGGCACTACATTAGCCTTTTTCCAGTCGTCCGGGACCTCCCCCGATCGCCATGAGTTTTCAAAGATAATGGCCAGTGGCTCTGCAATCACATCCGCCAACTCCTTTAGCACTCTCGGATGCAGCGCATCCGGCCCCATGGACTTGTGCTCGTCCAGCTTTTCTAAATAGTCCCGAACCACTTCTTTCTCCACAGAGGGCTGGTCACCTCCTCCCTATGCTGTGCTGCCCAGTGCAGCAGTCTGGGAGCTGACCTTGTTCGTGAAGACAGAGGCAAAAAAAGCATTGAGTACATTAGCTTTTTCCACATCCTCTGTCACTAGGTTGCTTCCCTCATTCAGTAAGGGGCCCACACTTTCCTTGACTTTCTTCTTGTTGCTAACATACCTGAAGAAACCCTTCTTGTTACTCTCTGTTCTGTGATCTCAAAGCATTAATGAACCCTCTGTGGAGCCCAGTGAGGGGCAGTGTCATGGTTCCTAGGGATACCCACTCTTGTGAGGCACCTCGCTACCACCTGCACTTAGCGTGAAGAAGCCTTGTCTGTGCCTGTTAGCTCTACGACACCCCTAGCCACAGACTTCACAAGCACTCCCCCACCAGCCTACACAGCCTCTGCTGTCCCTCTGCAGGTTAGTGACAGACGCCCGACGGCCCCCGAACCCTCCAAGCGTCCTTCCACAATGTTCAGCCCCTGTTCCACTGGACATTCTCAGAATTACCAGACCTGCTGTTCCCAAAGGAATGGTACACCCCAGCTTACCCGTTACACCTGTTACCCGTTACACAATGGTCAGCCAGGAAGAGAAGTGTCTCCTGTCCAATTGTGAATGGAACCTGTTTACTGCCTTCTTCTGCTGTTTTACGTACCTTAAGAACAGTTTTCAGTGTGTGTATAGAAACAAAGCTCTTTACATATTCTCTGTACTTATATTTTGCAATGATTATGCTGATCAGAGTGAAACAGGCTTTCAGTACAGACCTTCCATGACACACTTCGGTGAACTAGCATGTCAGTGAAAGCGGTCCTTGGGTCATGGACAGTTGTACATAAAGATTATACCCATTTCACAGCCTGTCCTTACTAACGTCTACATAATCAGGTAAGAACTTGATTCTTCAGTGACCTCTTCATAATCCTATCCTGGAGCGGAGCTTTTCAACTGGTCTGAGTAGCTTGTTGAAATCGTTGGGAATTACAACGGCGTACATTGGTTGCAACTTTCAAAAGCGACTGGAGACTTGGGTTTTCTCCACTATTAAGTGCCCAACTTGAGATGTGTTAAAGAGGCCTAGTTTTCGGAGTGCGGGTGTTCAGATCTCAATCTGCACCCCCCAATATTGAGGCAGCCAAAGTCCGTTTGGAAAATTTAGGCCACTCTATATTCAGTAGAGAGTATATGGCATATAAGCATTGGTCATTGCATGTACATGTGCATAAGTGGTTTCAACCCCTATTTAAAGGAAAACTCCAATGTGGTATGAAATATACATTTTATCAATATATTTTAGGAATTTTAAAGAGTATGTCACTAAAAACAGATTCAGAGACCCCAAAACAAAAAAAAAACAGTCAAGAGGAAGCCATCCTCCCTGCAGGAACTGCTATCTGATGATGTCATTTGAGACAGCATTTGAATTAATGAGAGGTGGGTGACATTAAAAATTGTAAGGTAAGGCCTCCTGATGCTTTTATAGCAGTTTAATTTAACCAGATATTTGTCAAAAAAAAGTAAAGCTCTTATAATATCCGGCTTTTTCCTCATGCTGGGCTGTGTTTGCTGTGTGTCAGCGGCATCATCTGACTGGACTTCCGGGAAGTGGAGCCGATACTATGTGTGTATGGAGTTACTGGAACAGTAAATGGTAAGGCTAACTTTTAAACGTTGATTTTTTAATGCGTCTCACCTTATTTAATAAAAATAGCACATGGCCTCACTTTTACAGTAAAAAAAGAAAAATTAATGTAACAATCTGCCATCACAATGAAAAGCTCATAAATGGTTTTAAGGGTGTGCTCAAGCTTCCTGGGGCATTGTGGGAAGCGTAGTTAGAGGATCGCCATTCCAGGCTTTAGACCTACAGAATGCTTGGAGGTTAAGTCTAACCTGCTCTGTTAACAAGCTAGTGCTCGCTCATTTCTTCGGAACTTTACACACACAATTCCATTCGGGAACAGGTCACGGTCCGGGGCATAGTTAGCGTCGCTTTGTTCATGCAGATAGTTACGTGCACACTCCCTCTACGAGGACTCCTTAAATGTAAATAGGTGGAGGAAACGTAGCAAAAAGGTGGAAATTAAACGGAATCACCATTAATATGGTGAATGTTACTGACAACTTTGCCATTGGGAAGGCCTAGCCCTTTTTAGCGACAGGTGTTGCCCCTCCCTCAGAATCGGCAAAATGGGAGCAGCTGGACCTACTTTGTTTACCGAGACCTGCCACCTGCTGACACGGGCTGCCACAGAGAGCGGGACAGGAGGTAACCATGACGTATAGAGCAGAGGAGCCTGTGCCATCGTGACTGGCGGAGTCTACAAGGCCACCTCCCCTTCAGCTGTGGTCTATCCTAGGTACTTTTACAGCCCTTGTTACCATAGTATCTGAGCAGATTTATCCCCCTACTGTGAGGTACATCAGTATTGTTCCCCGGGATGCACAACGTAGATTAAGTGATTTGCCCAAGGTCACACACAGGAAACCTGTGGCCTAGCTGGGAACTGAACCTGTGTTTCTTGAGTCCCAGCCGCGGGCTGTCTTTACTAGGCCATCTTTCTTACTACATGGCCAACAGCAGGATAAAGTACTTCTGCAACCACGGACTGGATTAAGCGGGTCCCATCGTATTTAAATCACCTAAGAAAATAGTGCTGTCTACAAAACCACCAGCTCCACGTCCTGAGCTCCTTTGTGTTCTTTAGAGGTCTCCCAGCACTGCACTGAGCAGACCTGATCCCACTTAGCTTGTGGAGTCTGCTTGGCCCAGCACAAAGTGGGTACCTCAGCCACCCTCCTTGTGTGTTGTCCTCCCTGATGCTCCCATCTTCTGCCCAACCATTGAGCAAGAGGTTCCAACTCCCTTGGGAATGTGGCATTGCCAAGCGCCCTCTGGCCAGCCCATTGCACCTCCCTCATGCAGGCAGAGCTGGAGCAGAGTTTATTACATCCAGAAGCAGGAGCAGAGCCAAGCAAAACAAAAAGGCAAACAGACCCGGAATGAACGTGCCCTGCTCTGCGTGCTAGTGGCTGGGCAGCAAATGCAAAGCGGGGTGGGTGAGCAAGAAGGTGGCTTTTCATAGGGAAAAATTCAGATTGTGCTGCTGGGAGTGTCGAGAGACCTTTGTGCAGAGTTTCTGAGTGTGTGGAATTAGACTGGGAGTGAGTGTGAAATTTTCAAAATCCCCCTGGATCTCACAAGGTAGGCGTGTCTCATTCTCACCCTGCAAACAGGCTGTCGAAGGGGGAGTGTATGGGGAGATGGGTTTTTCCCCCTCCTTTCTGCTTTTCTGAATGACCATACCCCCCCTCCTCCTCCCCCCCCCCCCAATTTTTTTGCCACTAGGAATCACCCAGGCTTGTCCAGACAATGCAAGGGCAGGGAGTTATGCTGGGAAGATCATTTCTATGGGACAATACATTCTCACTTGTCATCTGTCTGCTGGAGGAGGTGGGAGTAGCGGCGAGAGAGAGAGGTGGAGCAATCTAGTGTGAAATGTAACAATAAGAACAAAAGTCAAGAGCCACCTCGCTCCTTCGTGGGTGAGGGACCTTCTGGAGGATCATGTGCTTGGGAAGGTGTTGGATGATTGTTTGACAGGCTCAGGTGAATTGCCTGTGCGCTATCTACAGATTTCTAATGCCCCATCACCAGGGTACCCAGGAAGTAAATGGTGTCATAAAAAGACGATGGGAGAATTCATGGAATCTTAGAATCATAGGGTTGGAAGAGACCTCGGGAGGTCATCTAGTCCAACCCCCTGCTCAAAGCAGGACCAACCCCAACTAAATCATCCCAGCTAAGGCTTTGTCAAGCCGGGCCTTAAAAACTTCTAAGGATGGAGATTCCACCACCTCCCTAGGTAACCCATTCCAGTGCTTCACCACCCTCCTAGTGAAATAGTGTTTCCTCATATCCAACCTAGACCTCCAGCCTAACAAACAGTGAAGAGCTCTGGTCAGGCCAGACAGCAGACATCACTGCATTGGTACATCTCAAGAGCTGGGCAGATTTGCTCAGCAGTTCAGGCTCGCACCTGTATTTCACTCCCATGGCTTCCCAGCGAAATGCCAAAGCCAGCCATGGACATGAGCTAACAGCCTGCCATGCAGAGAGAGCTTGAGGGATGGTGTGAGCCGTCTCCCTCCTCTGTTCACCTTAGTACTTTCATATTTGTCAGAGGCAGCTATAGCCCGGAGAGAGTATTGCACTTTGTATGGAGTGTGGTCGCCTGTGTCCACTGGTCACTGCGAATGCCAGACATGCAGCCCCCGTGAGGCCTCTGCTACCCTTAGGACTGCATTGACTTTGGGGGTGGGCAGTGCATTGCAGAACTGGGAACTGCGCGGCTCACCCACAAAACGGCTTTGCAATTACAGTTGGCAGCACTCCATAAAACCCTGCGCTCCAGTTACACTGCAGCTCCTGTGTAACTAAGAAGTAATTAGTGCCACTTTCTATAGCGAGTAAAACCCAAATGTCAAACAATAACAAAGCTATTAAGTCATGTTTTTACTGCATATTTGAAGCCGGGCTCTGTGTGTGTGTCTCCTTTCTGCCAGAGCAATGGCGTTCCCTTTGGCTAGATTCATTTGCAGGAAGAGTCCATGATTTTAAAGTGACTGAGCAGTACAGACCCATGTTAATCACACACAAAGTTCACCCTCCTTGGGAGGGGGCATCTGTCCTCTCGCCACATGGCACTTTGTCTCTCTCTTGGCAGAACACAGCTCCTGTTGGTCCCTCTCTATTTGAGGTTGGTTTTCCTGTCCCTCGAAAATTTGGGATCTAAAAATTTTCCCAGCTGAAAAGTCAAAATCTTGAAAAGTTTTGCAAACTGAAAGTCATGAAGAATTTTGGTTCAGGTCAATCAGAACCTTTTGTTTCCACGTGGACTTTTAATTTTTGTAACAATTCTTCACTTAAATTTCTAAGTGCGAAGTCTGTTGGAACCAGAGAACGGGCATTTTTTGTTGAGAAAATGTCTACATGAAACATTCTGACGACTTAGAAACTGGTGTCAAAAATATCTGGAGTCGAACAGATTGTCAGAACCAGCCCTTTTCCACGAACGGTTCCAGTTTGGATGCCTCTTCGTTTTCTGATGGAAAACCATTTTTCTGGAAAATTGTCAACCAGCCCTAGTCACCATACAATGGTTCATCTCCATCTGCGTGTGTCCCATGTGTGCATCAGTGTCTGTGTGCCACTTGCCTTGGTAAAACCCTCTCTTGGATTCTGACTTGACCCCGCCCCAGGGTCTGTGGAATCTCAAGTTATTGTGAAGGGGAAATCAGATGAGTTTGCCCCCCTATCCCATAGCTGGATGGGGGCACATGAAGGTCTGGCAGTCGTGTTTCCTCCCCCTCTATTCACTCTGCTGGCATCAGAGACAGGGCCATCCTGTGAGCCGCAGATCTTTCATAGGACATAGCTCTATGCACCCCCAAAGCACAGGAGCTGCTGGCTGGGTTTGTGCTTCGGCCCAGCCTAGATTCCAATGCGGATTCTTAAGGAGGTGCTTTTTTCCCCATGGCTTCTTCAGCAAACCCCAGTCAACTGGCACTTGCATCATCCTGTGGCTTACACTCTTTGGTGGGGCTCTGCCAACACCCAGAGGCCAGGCAGCGGCTGCTCCATGGCTTTGGGATTGTAACTTCACCCAGCTCACCAGAAACGTCCCTGTCCTTTCTTATATCGGCCTACTCAGCAAAGGGTCACCCTTCTATTGTGTTCTTCTGCGTAGGTTCTTATCCACCCTGTGATGGGGCGTGGCTCACCACTGCAGCACCTCCTGCTGGATGTCCCAGGGATCAGCTCTGCTAGTCGGTGCACCCTCTTTGCCGGTGTCTCGCCTGCCATCACCTCCACTCCTGGACCCATGTCACCCCAAGGACTGCGGCATCCTCTTCAAGACATAGCCCTCCAGCTGTGTCACATTCAGTTCTTCCCCCTTCCAGGGGAATGGCTGTCCACTGTCCAGCCACTTCCTTGGTAACAGTTAGGGGAAAGGTGGGGACTCAGGCCCACCCACTACTCCAGGTCCCATCCCAGGGACCCTGTAGATGGCAGCCACATGCGATGTCCCCACCAACCCCTTAGCCTACTTCCCTGGGCCACTTCCCCGCAGCCCCAGCACCTTCTCCGCTCGTGTCTCAGGGCCCCAGCTTGTCAGCAGTCTGCTAGGAGCTCACTCTTGCTCCCCTGATCCTGCCCAGCACTGCTCTGTCCAAGGTGCTAGCTGACCTCTGCCTGCAAGGCAGCCAGTCCTCCTCCTCCCTCCCTGAGCTCCAGGGAGTGACTGACCTGCTCTGCCCTGCAGCTCTTCTTATATGGGCCTGTCCAGACATAATTGGCTGCTCCTCGCAGCTCCTCTCTAATTGGCTGTCTCCTGCACAGCCTCCCTAGGGTCCTATTAACCCTTTATGGGCTAGTGTGGGACAAACGCCCCATCACACACCCCCATCACGGCAGTCTCTGAGTACTTCCTGTGGTGCATTTATTCTCTTGCCCTTTTCTGAGGGGAGAATCGGATGTGCAGTGGAGCATTTGGTTTTGATTTTTTAAATGGACGCATTGCTCCGCATGTGGAGAAGGCAGGTCAGAGAAGTCCACCATGAATCAGAAGGTGGGGAGGTTTGAGATGGTCCTCAGTGCTTGTGTTCATTGAACAGTCTAAAAACGAGCTCTACCCTGGTGGTAGAAGGTTCTATTGTGTCTGAGGAGTGGAGTTGCTGATCACCATCTTCATCCCGGAGCTTTAGATTAGTTTTGAGGTGTCCGGGGCCCAGGCCACTGAGCGCCTTGAAACTAAGGACTGAGACCTTGAACTTGACACCTCAGAGAATCATAGAAGTTAGAGACGGAAAACATCTGAGATCATAGAATCATAGAATATCAGGGTTGGAAGGGACCTCAGGAGGTCATCTAGTCCAACCCCCTGCTCAAAGCAGGACCAATCCCCAATTAAATCATCCCAGCCAGGGCTTTGTCAAGCCTGACCTTAAAAACTTCTAAGGAAGGAGATTCTACCACCTCCCTAGGTAACACATTCCAGTGTTTCACCACCCTCTTGGTGAAAAAGTTTTTCCTAATATCAAACCTAAACCTCCCCCACTGCAACTTGAGACCATTACTCCTTGTCCTGTCCTCTTCTACCACTGAGAATAGTCTAGAACCATCCTCTCTGGAACCACCTCTCAGGTAGTTGAGAGCAGCTATCAAATCCCCCCTCATTCTTCTCTTCTGCAGACTAAACAATCCCAGTTCCCTCAGCCTCGCCTCATAAGTCATGTGTTCCAGACCCCTAATCATTTTTGTTGCCCTTCGCTGGACTCTCTCCAATTTATCCACATCCTTCTTGTAGTGTGGGGCCCAAAACTGGACACAGTACTTCAGATGAGGCCTCACCAATGTCGAATAGAGGGGAACGATCACGTCCCTCGATCTGCTCGCTATGCCCCTACTTCTACATCCCAAAATGCCATTGGCCTTCTTGGCAACAAGGGCACACTGTTGACTCATATCCAGCTTCTCGTCCACTGTCACCCCTAGGTCCTTTTCCGCAGAACTGCTGCCTAGCCATTCGGTCCCTAGTCTGTAGCGGTGCATTGGGTTCTTCCATCCTAAGTGCAGGACCCTGCACTTATCCTTATTGAACCTCATCAGATTTCTTTTGGCCCAATCCTCCAATTTGTCTAGGTCCCTCTGTATCCTATCCCTGCCCTCCAGCGTATCTACCACTCCTCCTAGTTTAGTATCATCCGCAAATTTGCTGAGGGTGCAATCCACACCATCCTCCAGATCATTTATGAAGATATTGAACAAAACCGGCCCCAGGACCGACCCCTGGGGCACTCCACTTGACACCGGCTGCCAACTAGACATGGAGCCATTGATCACTATCCGTTGAGCCCGACAATCTAGCCAACTTTCTACCCACCTTATAGTGCATTCATCCAGCCCATACTTCTTTAACTTGCTGACAAGAATACTGTGGGAGACCGTGTCAAAAGCTTTGCTAAAGTCAAGAAACAATACATCCACTGCTTTCCCTTCATCCACAGAACCAGTTATGTCATCATAGAAGGCGATTAGATTAGTCAGGCATGACCTTCCCTTGGTGAATCCATGCTGACTGTTCCTGATCACTTTCCTCTCATGTAAGTGCTTCAGGATTGATTCCTTGAGGACCTGCTCCATGATTTTTCCAGGGACTGAGGTGAGGCTGACTGGCCTGTAGTTCCCAGGATCCTCCTTCTTCCCTTTTTTAAAGACTGGCACTACATTAGCCTTTTTCCAGTTATCCGGGACTTCCCCCGTTCGCCACGAGTTTTCAAAGATAATGGCCAATGGCTCTGCAATCACAGCCGCCAATTCCTTTAGAACTCTCGGATGCAACTCGTCCGGCCCCATGGACTTGTGCACGTCCAGCTTTTCTAAATAGTCCCTAACCACCTCTTTCTCCACTGAGGGCTGGCCATCTACTCCCCATGCTGTGATGCCCAGATCGTGCAGTCCGGGCCCTGGCAGTGCAGTGGATGGGTTATTGGGGTTAGGGGGCTGCCATGAAACAGTTCTTTCCACATGGGAATTGTGACCATATCCTCCAAGACACTTTCCCTCTCCTGATGATGCTGGGTGAAAGTTACCAAGTTCAGACGTGGGAGTCCAGACTCCCAGGCACAGGTACTGATCATTAGGACACAGCACCTCTCAAGTCTTTAAGCGACACCTATCAAGCTATTACTGTAGCTCTGCACCTTATCCTCTAATTCGGACTCTAGTTTTGAGTTATTTGGGGGTGTACGTGAATGTAAGTACTCAGGGAAGTGGCTGATAATGCTGGCTAGAGCCAGACATTGTATAACGCAGGGGCTGTGATCTCTGGTTGGAGCAAGGGAGGAGCCTGGTCCTGAGCAGCATAGAGTACCCCCAGCCCTGCTCTCTCACATCAGCTCTGCAGCTGTCCCTCAATCCTGACCCGTAGTACCCCTGCTATTCCAGTCCTGCCCCCTTAGCCCAGGTTTGCCAACGTCGCTCAGTCCTGGCCTACAATACCCCCCTTGCTTTTCCAGTCCTGAGCTAGTGTTCTCCTTGGGCCTGCAGTCCCAGCGATGCCAAACTGTCCCATCACTCCATGCTTTCGTGAAACGGACAAACGTGTGACAGGGATGAAATTTCAGCTCAGGTAATTTCACTGGGACCTGCAGCCAAAATGTTTTCACTTTGGCTAAAAGGCCAGTGAGTGCCCTGACCTCCTGGATCCTGACAGGGATCTTCTAGATCCTTGGGATCCAGCTCAGACATTGCAGCTCTCTGCTTGAATAGGCTGGCTTGGTCATGTTCTGTTTTGTTGACATGACCGTAGCCGGGCAAGCGCCAAATGCGGCCCTGCCTAGCACATCTCGGGCTGGTCCATCTAAGTGGGCAGCTGAGCCACGGTTCCCCCGTTCCAGAGACAAACCCGCCCCCATCTGTACACAGAAGGGAGGCGACGGTGCCTTGTAACACCCTCGTCCGTTGCCAAGGCAGCGGCTGTGGCGTGTCACAGGCGGCATGAATTACTGCGGCAGCATATGCCCCAAGGCTTTCTGCGTAAAGCCCGGCCTGCAGTGAAATGGGATCCGGGAGCGGGGCAGCGAGGGCAGCCGTAAATCGCCCTTGGAGCTGGCACACGGAGATGAAGCACAGCTCTGGCCTCTCGGCTGGGGGAGGAGGGGGGCTGTGTTGCCAGTGGCGTGTGCTTGACAGAGGCCACGGCTCTGCATAGCTTCAGGCTGCCTGGGTGTGCTCATGTGGAGTCGGCAGGTAGCGCGGCATACTGAGCAGAGCGGGAGCGCCGACCTTGGACCTGCGCCTGCCTGCTGCACAGCATTCCCTACTGCTCTCCTTTATCCACCCTTACCCGCTCTCCGGTTTCCCCTCCTTCCCTCGCGCTGCTTTTCTTCGGCTCCCTCCCTTCCCCCCGAACTTGTAGGAGTAACAGAAAGTCATTTATCTGCCTGGAGCGTTGCTCTAGGAACCTTCTCTTCTCCAAAGCCAAAATCTGGTCTCTTTGTTCGGGGGGATTTTATGCACTTCTGTTGGGCTCTTTTGTTTGTTTTTTAATGTCTCCAGACTATAAACCACAAACGCTTTGTCTCTCAAAGGGACACTGCTCGTTGACTGGAGTTTCAGCTTGAAGGTTGTTTTTTAGAGGCAGTTTCATCTAGCAGCTAGGCTGGGTTGGAGGAGAACTGGGTTCTATGCCCGGCCCTGCCACAGATTTTCTGGGTGATCTTGGGCAAGTCATTTCCCCTCTCTGTTCCTCAGTTTCCCCAACCACCCTTTGTCTTGTCTGCTTAGATTGTGTGCATTTCATAGCACTCTGTGTCTGTACAGCACCTATTTCAATGGGGCCCCTATTTCAGATAAGGCTTCTAGATGCTACTGTAATATAAATACATACAAATAATAGGCTTTATTGTAAGGATATAAAATAAACCATGCTAGTCTCTGTTATGAAAATGTGCCTTCAGGATTTTTAACGTCTTTGAAAGGGGAGGAGGATGTGGGCTGATACAAGGTAGTGAACCACACACCTCCATCCCTCCAAAGCCTGTGGTGTGCGGATTGCATGTCAGAAGCTGGATTAGACACTGAGCCTGATTCTTTTCTCCCTTACACCCCTCTCAGGCCTGCACTTCTCCCCTGATTTCAGTGACGCCGCTCCTGATTCACATCAGTGCACACAGGAGAAGGAATCGAGTGCTGTGCCTTATGAGCAGCACCCAAACCAGCCAGTTTAAGTGCCCAAGCTGAGTTCAGTGCACAAAGTAAATGTATGTGTTAAGTGAACAACCAAATTCTGTCCTTGGGGATGTTGGTGGAAAGCTGGTGTAACTCCATTGAAGGCAGCAGGGTTACTCTGAACTACACTGGTGTGCAGCTGATGGAAGAGTTTCACACTAATTTAGATTTAAAAAATTATATGGACTGTAGTAATGGCAAGTGTTGTCAGGGCCTCAGCTAGGGACATTACTTCTCAAAATCAAGGATTTTGATCTTGAGAGGGACCCTTCTGAATGCATCTAGGTTTAAACAAAGTGGAACTACTGTCAGATGCTTTATGATTCAGAAAAGGGCCTTTGTTCAGTGCACGCTGGAAACAGACTGTAGCCATAAAAGGCAGTTAGTTCCCTGATGCATAGGCTCTTTGAGTCAACGCTTCATTCTCAGTCCTGATTTCTTGCCTCACCCTCGTACTGGTCCCCAGACTCAAGGGAGATGTCTCCCTCCCTCCCTCCCAGGTCTCCAAGTGAGCACAAAGCGGCAGGAGTAGAATCAAGTGGGTCACCAGCAGTGGTATTGTGCTGGAAGATCTCCGGAGCTGAGTGACGGGCGGGAGAAGGGTTGATAGAACCCAGGCAGTGTTACTGGCAAGATGGAGTGTGGCTTCACTGGGGTCAGGGAGTGGGACTTCCATTGACTTCAAAGGCACAGGCTAGATTCTTCAGAGTTTCACGGTGGTCAGCCCAGCAACATCCAGACTACAGCCCTGCCCCAAAGAACTGACAGTTTAAAGAGACAAGCCAAAGAGGGGCAGAAAGGAAAGAATCATTCTCCCTATTTCACAGGTTCAGAGTGGAGGCCCAAAGAATGTAAGTGACTTGCCTCCGGTCACCCAGAAGGCCTGGGGTAGAATCACTAGGCCCATCATTCCAGTCTACTGTGCCCCAAGCATTGCCCCAAATGACCAAAGCAGCCATGGCCCCCAGCCCAGAAAACTGACAGGGGCGTGGGCATGCCACGTTGGCTCCACTCCTTCCTTGTATGAGCTTTAGTGCGCCCTAATTCCTGTTCTTCCGCTCCCTCTCCAGGAACCATCTGCTGAGCTCCAGGGGCTGAAAGGCCCTCGATAAATCCAAGTTCCTGCAATGCCAGTTCCTGCCTGGGCTGTCCTGCTACACAGCAGGTGTGTTCTGGCTGGTGCAGTTGGGCGGCACTCGGGCACTTCAGTGAGGCTTTCTGCGTAGCAGCCATTATATTTTTAAATCATTTTTCTTCTTCCCCCACTCCACACATTTTAAAAACTTTAAAAAGAGGGGGAGGCATCCTAAGGGCTTCTAGCAGATCCAAACCCCTAAAACAAAGGGCGTTCATGGGGGGGGGAGAGCACAAACACCCCTAGAGGTTTTGTCCCCACTTGCCTAACTCTTGCTGCACTTGCCAGCTCAGTAACAGTCCTGCAGCTTCAGTTCTTTGCCCCACTCCACCGTGCCCCAGTGCAGCACAGCGTTTGAAAATGTGCTTATCTTTAAGGGGGATGGCATTTTCAAAGGTGCCTGTGCACATTCGGGGCCCAACTCTGACTGGCTTTGAATGGGATTTGGGCAGCTAAACTCCCTCCGGGCCCTTGGAAAATCTCTGGCCTGTGTGCCTAAATCCTGTTGATTTCAGTGGGCCTTAAATACATGTGTCCAGTTAAGCAGGCACTTAAGAGCTTTGCTGAATCAGGGCCTAACGGGGGCATTGCCTTCCCTCAGCCCTGTTGGAGTACAGTAGGACGGCATATAAAAACGTGATCATCTGCCAAATCTGTGCTGTCATTCTGCTGCACACCCCCCACCCCCGTGCCTGGGCATAGGGGGAGCACCTTATAGGCAGAAATGCCCCTAGGCCCCGTCCCCACTTCACCCTGTTCCCCAAGATTCCCCCTCATTCCTCCCCCTCCGTCAAGGCCCTGCCCGCGCTCCACCTCTTCCCACTCCTGCTCCGCACCCTCCCTGAGGCCCCTGCCCACTCACTGCTCTCTGCCCTCCCCCAAGCCCCTCTGCCAGCCACCAAACAGCTGTTTGGTGGCATCTCCCATCAGCTAATCAGGGGCCCCGCCAAACAGCTGATTGGGGGTGCTGCCAAACAGTTGTGGCTGGTGGGTGTTGAGCACCCACCTTTTTTCCCCCACGGCTGCTCCAGCCCTGCAGCACCCACAGACTTGGCACCTATGGACATGGGAGATGCCTGTAATATTTCATGAATTTTATATGTTCCATCTGTCTGATTGACTGTTATGGTAGTACTTGCCGTAGGGTTACGAAGGGTTAATGCCCTCCTGTCCAGGAGACAGTTAGCTTCACGGTGCCCTGCTTACCAATATTTAAAGGACAGTGCAAGAGTCTTTCCCCTTAGAGTTTACCTTGGTCCATGCTGAGGCCACCTGGCGGGCAAGCAGGGGTATAATCTCGGGGGGCCTCCAGGCAGGCAACTGCAGAACTTTGGAACGGAAGAGAAGCACAGGGGGAGACAGGCAAGTTACAGGACTGCCAACCCCAAATGTTCCAAAATCATGAGTCAGGCTCACCACCAGTCACGAGATTGCCTTTAAAATTGTGAGATTATGTAAAAATACTAGATTTGTTGTTTTTTTTTTAATTTGCCTTCTGCTTTTTGAGCCTCTAGGGTGCACTGAGGTCACATTTTGATGCTTTCTCCACAGCTCCGAGGGCCAGAAGCTTACTGTTTCTCTAAGAATCAAGGCTGAAATCATCACATCTCCACGTGACTCCAGGAGCTGGGGCTTTAAGGAAAACAATGATTATCCTGAGACCCATGACAGGGTCATGAGAGTTGGTAACAACTGAAGTTCTGTCTTCACTGCAAAAAAACCGAAGGTGTGTTCTTGGTTCGGGTTAAAATAGCAGTCAAGACACAGCAATTTGGGTTTAAACTAGGGTGACCAGATAGGAAGAGTGAAAAATGGGGATGGGAGGAGTTGAGTTGAGCTCCCCTAATGTATTTACAAGCCAAGTTGCTGTGTCTTCATTGCTGTTTTAACCCAAATTAGGAACACACCTTGTTTTGCAGTGCAGACATACTTGCAGGGAAGCAGTCTGAGCCCCAGTCCCTGGAGGTGGGGGTGTCTGGGATAAGCTAGGCCTCCCTAAGCATCTCGGTAAGATAGAGATGTGCTTAGACCTTCCATTGTGTTCAGAACCCTGTGCTCTGTTGATGCTTTGTTCCTACTTTTGAAATTAAAAATACTTTATTCTGAAAAGTTTGCTTTGAGGTCCCCGTGCTCACTCCAGCTCCTGAAGGGAAAGCCTGCAGGTCACTAGACCCAGTTGATCCTGCTGAGCAATCACAGCTGATGCCCAGGGAATTATAGCAGAGACTGGTCTGAGAATGGGGTAATCATAGTTTTGCCCCTTGTATAGTTACAAGCAAAGGGCCTAACAGCTGAGTGGGGTGTGTTCAGTGAGATTGGAAGCAGGGGTCCAAGGGGCAGCTAGCCCAGTATCTGTGACGTAGAACAAGATGCATATAACAGATTCTCAATTCACTGGCAATTCCGAAAAATCAGAAGAGAAAAATCATTTGTGGTTAAACCAAAAACTATTTTTTTCAAAAGTTTTGGAGAATCAAACAGTCTGGAAGAAAAATTGCTTGAAGTCAAACAAAACGTGTGAGTTCGGTGTTGAGCATTTGTAACCAGGTTTGATGGTTTTTATTAAAAAAATTTAACAGAGTTTTAAAATGAAACTGTTTTATTCTAAGAAATCAAACATTTTGTTTTGAAAACATCCAAATGAAACACTTTGATTTTTTTTAGAACTACTTTTAGGGTTTCCAGCTGACACAGGTCTGGGAACCAGACTTGACCTTGCGAAACGTTTCCGTGCTGCCACATCTGCATTTTTCAACGAAAAAAGTTTCATACACAAAATTTGATCCAATTGCACTGGGAGAATAGGAAATAACCTGGAATCTACAAAATAGTTTTAAAATAAAAACACCCTGAAGCCTAAATGAGCCTCCATGTTAAACAACTTTAAAGAAACTGTGGTTTAATGTATTTTAACATAACCACGGCGCTGTGGGAAATGTCCTATCACTAGGGGGAGCAGTGCTCAAGTCTTGACCTTGTCTCTCACTCCCCAAGGAGCCAGGATAGGTGCAGTTTCAGCTTGGCTTGCGTACGCTGTTCCTATTGCTTCTTTGATGACTTGAGCAAGGCTCTGAGGCATCCTGGCTGCTGTCTTGTGGTCATGGTTGTCTTGAATGGTTTAGCCCATTGCTGCAGAATAGTCTGGGATATGAAGTTGTCTCCAGGTTTGCTGGGGTGTCGCCACAACACAAGGGCTCTGGGGAGGATGCAGGGAAGGGGAAAGGCTGCCCTCCCTCCTTTCTTTGATGCAATGATCTGAGAGCTGCTGCAATGCAGGGAATCCATGGTTTCATTCCAATATCCCTTCCCAGGGCAATTTTGTATCTGGCAGTGTAGTCTAGTGGCTAGAGCACTCGCCTGGGGGTCAGGAAATGACCTTGGGCAAGTCATTTCCCCTCTATGCCTCAGTTTGCTCATGCACCCGGTGTCCTGTCCATTTATACTGTGAGCTGATTAGAGCACGGCCTGTCTCTAGCACCTAGCACAGTGGGACCCCAATCTCAGCTGGGCCTCTGGACTCTACTGCAATATAACACTGATACAGCAGCCCATAGGAGTGGATCGGTGGATGAAGCATGTGCTAGGCCTTGGTGGTCTGTAGCGAATTCACCAGCTCAATCCTCCCTCCTGGGGAAAGGGTGAAGAAGCAACTGTCATCGCTGACATTGCACCTCTGGGCCCTGATGGACAATGGGGATGACCTAATGGCAAAGACCTTCCTAGACACTTGGATCCAGATCCCCCAAAGTATTTAGGAGCCTGATTCCCACTGTGATCCATGGGAGTTAGGTTCCTAAATATCTCAGCGGAACTAAGCCTTAGCCTTTTGCCCCCTCCACGTTTGCGGCTGAAGCAAGATGCTGTTGTGAAGTATGGGAAAGTTCAGAGCAATTAGGCAAAGGGGATGGAAGTATCTTTCTGTCCAATTCCTAGCACACCCAAGTCCCTGCAGTAGCTGGGCAACCCAGGGAGGAGAGGGCAGGAGGGTGGGGAAATCCAGACTGAAGGGTGTGGAGCTGATGGATAATAAAGGGAAGATTCCCCAGTCAAACCACTGAATGTTAGCCCCTTCCACCAGGGAACTGATGGGCTCTGTATCTGGCCTTTCCCTGTGAACTTCTGCAAATGGTTGCCCACTTGTGCCACCCAGGGCTGCACGCTGCAGGGTTGGGGCAACCAAGCTTTGCCACACGGTGCATGCCTGAGCAGTAAGTGAATCTAACTGGAGCCTCTGTCTTTACTGCAAAACTCCCTTCTCCTGGAGGAGTGCAAATGGGAAAAGCAAGTGTTCTCCTCCAGTGCTCGCAGCACAGTGCATGGGAACAGTCCTGGAGCAGGAAGACGGGCTGCAGGCCAAATGTACATTGGCAGAGCTTGCTAAGGAAAGCAGGACTGCAAGAGTGTCTCGGGCCAGGAGTCAAGTATGTGGGAAGTGCAGAGCAGGAAACCGGGGCTGGAATGGCATGGGGAGCGGCAGGGCATTGGTAAAGCTCCCTGGCCTGGAGTCAGAGCGGTGCTGCGAGGTCCGGCCTGAGGTCCGCTGGCAGAGTTGTGTGTGGGAGGCCAGAACAGGAGTAGCAGGGGGCTGTGGAGTGGCACTGGGGTGCATCAGCAGAAATATCAGCACTGAAATAGCAGGGGATGTGGCAGGATCGAGACTGAGGCCAGGGGCATGAGGGCAGTGTGCACAGCCCTGCCGCCCATTCCCTATCACCCTCCCCACTGTCCCAAACCCAAAGATTTCCTCAGCTGGTTTCTTGCGTCTTTTACACTCAGTTCCCCATCGTGCCCGTCAGGGTGCTGTGAAAAGGCGATAACCCCAATGGGAAAGCCCTGAGGCAGCCAGCCGGTCGTGGGGCTGCTCCCCTTCCTCCCCTCCCGGGGCTGGCTCTAGCCCCTGGGAACAAGGCCAGGGACCGAGTGTCCCTGCTTGTTCGACTCCGAGGAGTGGGCGAGAGCGAGATAGCGTGAGGAAAAGGACGTGTCAAATCAATCATATTTAAACAAAAGCCTCTCTAGCCCAAGGGGCCTTTTAAAAGCTGCTTATTTAATTAAAAGTCCCATTTTCCATATTTATGGCCCTTATTCAGTTAAATATTAACCGCCTGGGCCAGGGCTGGTTTATTCTCTGGGAAGAGACGTGTTGGGAGGTTCATTACTGCTGCCTGGATTTATCAGATAGCCTCGCTGCCAGACAGCTGGATCAATGAGGAACCGTGCTCGCCACAAACACGCCGACACTGCTGGGCAGGCCGAGGCAGGAGGGGAGGGCGTGGGCAGAGAGCTTGGCTCTTAAGGGCTGGGTGGGCTTCAGGGGGGCATGGGAGGGTTGGTCGCAGACCCTGGGGTGTGGTGAGAAGACAGGGGCAGGAGGAAGGGGAAAGCCGGTGTTTGCCCAATCCCATGTGCAGGGGAGGTGAGGGACCCTAGACCCCGGCTTGTCACCCTGGGGGAGGAGGAGATGCGCAGTCTCACTTCATGTCATGATGAAGGAGGGTGGAAACGCGATGCTTTGGGGTGGCCCAGGGGATTGTATTGGGAAGGGAGTTTTCGTACTGGGCTGTGGATAGCCCAACACAGACAGCACAGACCCCCTGCCCTGGAGGGAGCTTCGGTCCCATACCTACCTGCGGAAGCTGCACCCCTTCGAGACCTCGTCAGCAAACGGCTATTTGCCTAGACGTCTCCAGTCGGGGCAGCTGAGCTGGTTCCCTGTGACCTCAAATTCAGGAAGCCTCCCAGGCCGAGGCCTGAGCACCTAACGTGAGAGTCCCAGGATGGGGTTAGAGCTGGCGTCCAGGTCTCTGTGCTGGAGGCCAGAACCGGCGGCTCAGCTGTCTCCCTCAGCCATTCGTTTGTTCTGGGTGACACATTGCCCCCAGGGATGATGTCGCAGGCTCTCATGGCCATTGTGACCAGCCTACACCCATCCCAGCTGGCTACTGGCTCAAAGCACAGAGCTGACCATGCTCTGGCTGCTTCCCAGGCCTCAGCCATGGGTGCGAGGTTAAACCTGTCACCGTGGCTTGACAGTGCCGCCTCCTGCATTTGGCGTCAGGGCGCTTCTCTCTCATTGGGGTGAAGGGCCTATTTCACGAGAGGGTGATGGGACTGAGTCGGTGCCGGATGGCGCTGAGGAAGGACACTGCTTAGCTAACAGGCTGCTCCACCAGTGCTCTGGTGGGTCACTGTAATAACCTTCTCTCCAAGCTATGGGTTTAGTCCCCACAGCTTCATCAGGTCAGGCCACCTAGGGCTGAGACAAACAAAGCTTGAAGGGAAGAGGTCTATGGAACCAGGAGCAACATCCCAAGCTGAGGCCTGGCCCACTTAAATGTTTTGTTAGTTAGGAGTGAAAAAATCATCCCCTGACTGGCATAGTGGTGCTGGCAAAAGCCCTAGTGTAGCTGCAGCTATATCGGCAAAACAGTCCTTTTGCCAGAATGGTTTATTTCATTTGGGGAACTGGTATGAACTGCACTGGCAAAAGGACTCTTCCAATGGACAAGCTGCATCACTGCTAGGAGGATTTCCCCATAGAACTACGTCAGAAAAGCCTTTCTAGTGTAGACAAGGCCTGAATCCAAACCAATTCCTCTCAGCCATGTGCTGAAGGTCATACACCAAATCTGTGGTAAAGGTGGGATTAGAACTAGGGGAATTTTAGTCTAGTTAGAAGCTCTAGGCCATAGTCATTTTTCTTAAGCCACTGCTCCAAAGTCTGGGGCGATGGGAGGAAACCCCCCCTTTTTTTTCTTTTTACCCTACCACCTTTTTCTGCAGCTTCAGCAACAAGGATACTGACTTTTTCACTAAACAAAGAAAGAACTTTCACCCGGGAGACGGAAATTCATGAATGTCTCAGCATTGCCACAGATGGTTTTGAAACTTAATCATTGTTTTTGCCAACCCCTACACCTTGCATTTGTTGGCAAAAAGAGTACATGCCCAGGATCAAATTCAGATGCCCACCCCAGTGTTCCTTGCATGTGAAAAACTGGCCATGTCTGAGTTTCTAAAACTCCATGGAAGAAGGCCCAGATCTGTACAAAGGTGATCAGCAGTGGGCTCATGCCACGTTCCATACCTGTGAGATGAAGGTAAGCAACAGGCCCCTGTCTATACTGTTGAACCATGTTTGAAAAACAACCAGAGACAGAGCGGTCTTGTGTGTTGGGCACTCAACTAAAACGCAGGCGTAGAGCAGGTTGGAATTTTTTTTAACAAAACACTTCTCCATCAAAAAATGCCAATTCATAAAAAATGAAAAACTTTTTTTTTTTTTTTTTGGCAGGAAAGCATCAGTTCTTTCCCATTTCAAAAAAAAAAAAAAAAAAAAGTGTGTGTGGGGGGGGGGGGGGGGGCGGGAACCAAAATTGTCAAAATAGCCCGGTTTGCCTGTGTCAAAATGAAAACTGCAGCGTTTCGATTTGAAATGACTTTTTGTTTCAAAATTTAATGTATCGTTAAAAATAATAATAGTAATAAAAGTCAAAATTGAAATGAAATGTTTCAAAATTATCAAACCATTTAGATGGACCCAAACTGTTTTTGGGGGGGTGGGGGGGGTGTTTTTTGGATTATCAGTTTGTGGAAATTTTTGAGATTTTGACTTTTCATCCTGATTCATGATGGGATTTTTTTTTTTTTTTTTTTTTAATCTCCAAGTTTTTCCCATTTCCTGTCCAGCTCTGCTCAGGAGACCTTTGTTCTAGCACTGTCTCTGCTACTAATCTGCTGTGAGTTCTTGCGTGAGTCACTTCTCTGTTCTCTCTCACACCATTTGTCTGTCTTAGCTATTTGATCCTGAGCTCTTCAGGACCACGACTGTCTCTTTCGGTGTGTTTGTACAGCGTCTAGCATGGGGGGGGCTTGTGTTTGGTTGGGGCCTCTAGGTGCTAGCACACTGCACATTGTAATTAACAATAAGTTTGAATTCAATTTAAGCACAATTCCAGTTAAACCGATTTTGAATTCAGTGGAGAAAGCCCAACACCTGGATCCAAGTGCGGGGGTGTTCTGGGCTGGATATTTGGTTCTAGCCTGTAACCTTTCTCCTAGTTGAGAAGAGACAGGACTCAACTGTCATGAGAATAAAGGGGGTTCTTTATCAGAGCCTGTGGTTGTCCTTGAAAGACTAATGTGGTCTGTGCTGTCTCATTTCACCCACACAGGGTTTCCCCGAGTCCTGGCTTGGACTAAATACTATCATACTGTATTGGTATTGCAGTAGCATCTAGGAGCTCTGTCTCATCAGGGCTCTGTTGTGCAAGGTGCTGCACATACATAATGAAAAGATGGTCCTTGCTGTCAAGAGCTTACAGGCCAAGTGTAAACAGTTGTGTGATTGGCTGCTGACTACGCTGCAGGGTCCATGTCTTATATTCTGACAGAGGCAGGGACTTAGGATCCTGCATGGTGAATAGTGTTTGATCCAGTCAGCACTGAGAGCCAGACAAATTCTGAAACAGAGTTAGCTGGAAGTACTTTAAACCCAAATCCCAAGTCATTTTTCAAACGTGGTTCAAAGGTCAGTGTAGACAGGACCTTTGTGGAAAATGCCTTGATTCTGGCAAAGCTAGTAAATGCCTTTTGCCTAGTTCATACCAACAGGTTTCAGCTTTTCTAGTGAGAGGGAAGCAATCGTCATAAGTGTTCTGCTTTTCCCGTGCTCCTTATTGGCTAACTCCAATGGTTCCTTGGCCCCAAATGTAAATGCCCAGTGGATTATGATTAACTAGGCCTCGTACTCTTTGCTGCAAGGCAGTGTTTGTAGTCACAAGCAGCCCAGCAGCAAGGTTAAGGTCTGACTTGATCCCAGTCTATAAATGTCTGCATGTGGAACAAAGATTTGATAATGGGCTCTTCCAGCTAGCAGACAAAGGTGTAACATGATCCAGTGGCTGGAAGCTGAAACTGGACAAATTCAGACTGGAAATAAGGTGTACATTTTTAACAGTGAGCGGCATTAACCATTGTGAGCTGTAGCTCACGAAAGCTCATGCTCAAATAAATTGGTTAGTCTCTAAGGTGCCACAAGTACTCCTTTTCTTTTTGCGAATACAGACTAACACGGCTGTTACTCTGAAACTTACCATGGGTTGGGGATTCTCCATCACAAGCAATTTTTTGATTTGGGGTCATATGAGGCGAGATTACAAAGACTGGGAGTGTTCAACATAGAAAAGAGACGACTAAGAGGGGGATATGGTAGAAGTCTATAAAATCATGACTGGCGTGGAGAAAATGAATAGGGCAGTGTTATTTACCCTTTCACATAACACAGGAACCTGGAGTCACCCAATGAAATTAATAGGCAGTAGATTTAAAACTAACACAAGGAAGAACTTCACACGATGCACAGTCAACCTGTGGAGCTCATTGCCAGAGGATGTTGTGAAGACCAGAAACGTAATTCATAAAAAGAAAAGGAGTACTTGTGGCACCTTAGAGACTAACCAATTTATTTGAGCATAAGCTTTCGTGAGCTACAGCTCACTTCTTAGGTAAGTTCATGGAGGAGAGGTCCATTAATGGCTATTAGCCAAGATGGTCAAGGATGCTGCCCATGATGTGGGTGTCCCTCTGACTTCCAGAAGCTGGGATTGGACCACCAGGGATGGATCACTCAATAATTTCCCTGTTTCTTCATTCCCACAGAGGCATCTGTCACAGGTTACTGTCAGAAGACAGGATACTGGGCTAGATGGACTATTGGTCTGACCCAGTATGGCCAATCTTATGTTCTTCTACTAGATTTGTTTTTACACTCTAGTTCTAACAAGTTTTAATTCAGGGAAGTCCAATGGTCTGTGTTGTACAGGTCAGACTAGATGGTCGCAATGGTCCCTTCTGTCCTTGGAACCTCTGAAGGTGTCTTCAGTAATCAGCTTTGCCCTCCAACATCCATGCACACAGAGGGGTGGTCCCTGCAGTGCAGTCAACAACCAGGCCCATGACTATTTATACTTAATCTGTTGGGGCAGGGGCCATCTTTTGTTATGTGCGTGTATGGCACCTACCACAATGGGGGATCCCTGACTGCAGCCTTTAGATGCTGTTGCCCTACTCCACGTGTTCCCTATTCCCCCAAAGACCCAGGGGCTAATTGCTCATTGGCTGTCTCCAGCTCCCTGGTCACTCTGAAGCACCAACATTTACATTAAATTAACAGCCAGAGCCAGGCAAAGGGATGTGGAGAGGGACAGAGATGCTAGGAGCCAGAGGCCTCGAGCGCCAGGCCTAAGCACACCCTAAAGTTGCCCCCAGGACAGACCACGTGCCCTGTGTGAATGAGAAGGGGGCGGCTATGTGGTGGACACACACAATAGCTGCTGTTGCCATTCCCCCACCCAGAAAGGGGGACCTGCTTCTGAACTCTCATTGCTCCCCCTTGTCGTACAAGGGGCCCCATGAGCCAGGATCCAAATGTCACTTTGCTTGACAGCATCCCGCAGCCCCCCGCCCCGTGCTGCTCAGGGATGTTGTCTGACATGGCCCCACCGGGGCGAAAGGAGGGTGTGCAAAAGCGGCCTCCCGTACCAGCCCATCGCAGGCAGAAATCTATGTCTCATTTTCATATCTAGCACACCAAAATGACACCAGACCACACAGCCGAGCCCCAACAGGGACCGGGGGGGGGGGGGCAAGTAATGAAACAGAGCTAGTCATTTTCTCTCGGGAGGCAGGGGTGGGGATGGCACTGGGATGGGGGGAGAAGGCGAGAGTGAGTGAAAACTGTGGGGCTGGTGGAGAAAGAGAGAGAGAGACACTAGGTTATCAGAGAAGTGTGAAGACAATAATGCAATCTGACATTTCTGAAATGAGCCCCCCTGGTTGCCCTGGCAACGGCTCACGTGGGAGCAGTTCCCGGGAGACGGCTCCGAGATGTACTATAAATGATGTTTGATTAGAATTTAAATCATTTAGGAGGAGAGAAGATAGGCCTTTTGTCAGCAAGGGGACCTCTGGGGGGTCAGCTGCCGAGCAGCTGGGCTCGAGTGTATTAGCCCCGGCCGCGTGTTTCGCCAGGGCTGGGGTGAAAGGTCAGTCGGGGGGTTGATTACTTTTGCCCTCTCCTTCCTGTGAGTTTACAGTAACCTTTCCAGCCGGCCAAAGTGGGATCTGGAGGCCAAAGCAAACACTGTGCAGAGAGTGGGGGTGTGGGGGCAGTCACACTTTGGTAATGTAACTGGCTTCTCAAACTCAATTTACTTGGAGAGATCGGGCCAGAGCTCCAGCTGCCATAAATCAAAGATCCATTTTCACACCAATTTTCATCGGTTGAGGATTGGGCCCATTATTTTACTTCCCTTGGTGTAGGATTGCAATCGTGCCTCTTGTGTAAGAGAACAGGGACATTTCAAAAGTCAACGGTCTCCCTCTTTAAAGTTTTCCTGGCCAAAAGCCTGCTGTGTTGTCTTGAAACGTGTAGTGTTCTTTCTGGAGGAGAAGAAACAGGGTGGGATTGTTTTGGATATAAAGTGGATGGTTCTTCATTAAGGTTACTGGACATAGAGAAGCACCTGGGGTTCTCTCTGCCTTTCCAGCTCTCAGCCTGTGCTGCTGAGTCCTGGCCTTGTCACAGAAGGAGTGGCTGAATTTGTGATTGCTTCGCAGGCTTGCACTCCTCTGATCCCAGGTGCATCTTTTAGTACCATGTGATCAGCAGAAGACAAAGTGGGGTGGACCAGTAGATGAGCAGACAGACCTGATGGCCCAGCTAGTTTCTGCAAACTTTAAGCTTTCATTTAAAAACCAACCAACCAACCAACTTCTGAATGTGACCCGACGCAGTGCTGTCTGCTTAAGTGTGCAGGCCGACGCAAACAGTACATCCAACAGAGATGTGAATGGCCCTGTGCATGGCAATGTGGTGTTAACTCTTGAAATCTAATGAACTCAGCCACCAACATTGCTTACTACTGCACTGTTGATCATTGTAGCAGGAACGCCTACCATCTCCAATACAGCCCCTCGGGCAGAGGATTCTCTGAGAATGTGAGAAATGAGATGGGCAACACAAGGCAGATGACATAAGAAACGATCTGAACTCTTGCCCTGAACTAAAACCAAAATGGAACTATATTCCATCCCCCCATCTTGCAGGGTTGAAACAAGTGGTGTAATTGCTTTAAAAATATTATTTTATTTCTGCTCCCTGCTCCATTTTGGGGCCCGGGCTGAAACCAGAGAGAGAAGTGCTGAGGTCGGGAGGCTGTTCTGGCAGGATCTGTAGCCTGAAATAAAGCAGGAAAAATTAGAAATGTTGCAAGGAATCCTGTTTGTATGAGACTTCTATCCTGTTTTATTGGTGGGGTTGGTAGGAGGCCTATCCTTTGGCCGGGATCCCTCTCATCCTGGCTGCAGGCTTATAGCTTAACAGCTTGAAAGAGCCCAGCTCCTGTGGAACTACCAAGGGAACTTTTCTTTGCAGTGTAATGCTTTAAGGCTGCAGGAACTTGGAGGATACAAAGTCAGACACCTTCAGGTCTTGGGAACCCACTTGAGCAACTAATAAGCTAGTGAACAGAGTTGCCATTTGCTGTGTCTTTTGACCCATTGGATAAAATCTTCGCTCTGCGATGTTGGGATTTTGCAGACTCCACCCAATACAACATCCTTGTACAACTGTAACCCCCAGGTAAGGGTGTGTTATGGGTCCCTTTCTGTGCCAGTCCACAGAGGAGAAGTCTGCTGCAGCCCCAGCTGGGGAGTCTTGCCTCTTTAGCTCAAGCTGTAGCAGCTCATGCTGGTTCCCAAGTAGGCACTCACCGGTGGGTTACCCAACATCAGAATGTGATGGCATCACTTTAGCCATGGGAACAACCTGAGCCTCCCCCAATGATCTGCAAGTGGTGCTCTCAAACCTGGGTTGGTCTTGTGAAAATTGGCAGATCACAACCCAAATTAAGACAGCTTATTTCTATGGCCAATCATCTGTCCTGACTTTAGGCCCCAGGTCACCTCATTGGCTCCCGTGAGGATCCATGAGGAGGGGAGAATTTGTCCGTATGACTTCTTAGGTTCACATGCTCTTTTTAATGTGAGTTTCATGGTAGATTGAGACCCCTGGAGACTCTTGTCTACACCTTCGTCTGCCAGTGTGCCTAATCCTGATGTGCTGGGACCAGAGCTGAAGGGTGCTGAGAGTTTATTCTCTTGTCCTGTGCAGTCCTTGGTCTCTCTCTGCTGAGGCTACTAACCATGGTGCTACCTTTGATGCAGACAGATGTCTCCTGAGTACTGAACCACGTGCCCCAACTTGTTTCATACAGGCCACCAATCTTAACCATCAGATGGCAACAATGTTTGGTCATTTGGCCAAATCCATGACTGATGGTAACAGAATATGGACCATTTTCCAATTCCCCTTTGCCATCACGTCCCCCAGTCTTGAGTTAATATTTAAACTGATCAACCTTTCATTTAAAAATGTCAAAAATCTGTAATAACAAATAGCCTGTTTCCCAAGCAGGGTCTGAGCCGTACATGTAAGATCGCTCCCCTTTTGACGCCCAAGAACTAGGGTGTTATTAAAGGTGAAGTGCCAACCTTAATTGTGAATTTTCTGTCTCTTAGAATCTTTGGGTCTTTAATGTAACATTTTTAGGTTCAGTGGATTTTTAGAGCTTGCTTTTCATTCCCCTGAAAATGCAACTTGATCATGAAATTAGAGCTAAACTAATAAGTTTCAACAAATAGTGATCTAATGAATTTAGCCTCCTTTCTGGTTTGTGGCATGTCCATGAATGATTCACAATGTCCTCAAAAGTATTCATAATTTGAATGTATTCAACAATGATCTTTCCAAACTGTTTTCAACCACATAGCTTGATGATGAATATTAATACTCTATAGGAATATTAGCATTCCACATTGTGTTTCTTAATAGTGATTTGGGCAGTAAATCACATGGTACAGCTCAGTCTCCTGACTGGATAAGCATGCAATCACTGCTGAGGCCAGTACTCATACATGCAAATTTAAAATTCTTCATGTACATGACTTTGAAGTTCATTTTCTGCTAATGTGTTGTCCAGCAAAACTCAGCCCCCTGAATATGCCCAGAAAATGAACATGGAGAGAAGATGAATGTGACTGAAGTGAATCCATTTATTAAATAAGACAGACTTCAAATCTCCAAACCCAGCATGTCAATGTCCAGTTCAGTCAGTGCTTTCAAAGAGGCATTACAGGGGCTGTGTTCAAGCTGAGGGCTCTGAGTGGAGCTGCTGACTCTGACTAGGTCACGCTATCGTGTTCTTGAAGTTTCATGTTCCAGTTTGATAGGCCTGATTCTGATTTCACTGATAAATCAAGAATGACTCCATTGAAGTCAATGGCATGTCACCAGAGTAAAACTAGCATCTCACTGTTTTTAAACAGAGAAAACATACAGGCGGCTGCCTGCAAGAGGAGACTAATGTAGCAAATGGCTCCTGATACGTGGCTATTACGAGATACCTGAAGCAAACTGAATCCTTTTTGGTCATCAGATTCTTTGGTAAATATTGCGGTCTATGCAGCAGATCCCTAAATGCAGAAATCTTTACATTCACTTATCCTTCACATACTGAAATAGTTTATTTTTTACATTCACATATGGGGCATGCACATAAATATTGTATTCTTTGCATTTGAATATGTAGCAAACGCTACTATATAGATGCTTTATTTATGCATATACTGTATATATGCATGCATATATTTGCATAAGCAACATACATAAATACTGTATTTTATGCATTCACATATACAGCACATATATGTATACAAGCACAGATAACGTACATGTAGACAAACATACTTAGCATCATACTTGTCAGGCCTTCATTCTGTATTTCTTAAAGTCAATGGGAATTTGGGGGGAGGGATGAAAGAAGAATAGAGGTTCCATTGATGCATAGAAACAAGACTAATTGTAACTACCAAGTAAATCTACTAAGCATTCCATTGAGTAGCCTACTAAGGAACTACAAGGTAATATATAAAGTCACCACTGCCTCATTGCATGGAGATAGTTAGGAAAGGCTTTGCCGTTACTGTATGTCAGAAGTACAGAGTATTTATAACATGGACTTGTGGCCTATGTAATAAAGTGTTAGTCATTCATCAAATGCACATGCTTGCAGGCTGTGAACTTCAGGGACTTTTTGGGGTTGGATCCCTGATGCCATATTACGTATTCTGCAGATCCAACATAGCGAATACAGGGCTGAATATAGCAAGAGATTCAAATCCAAATTGTCTAGTGGAAAACATGAGCAACAGGTGCCAATTCTTTTGTTGCACCAGTTGAAGAGGTCACTTTCCTTCGACCAGGGTGAGATCTGGATTTCGGAAGGCTCTGCTGTTATTGCATATGAATGATGTATGGGGTGGGAAGTGCCTTTGTTATCAGAGATCTGACTTTTTCCCCAGCCGTCTCCTACTGCAGTCTCCCCTCCAGTGCTCTGAAAGATCAGTCTCGGAACAGGGTTAAAGCATTATTTTAATTAAAAAAGCTTCTTCAGTTTCTCTGTGTGTTTTCCCTGAGGTGACTGTCCTGTACTTCTAGAATGAAACGTACCAGGGAGGATGGCAGCAGAGAGCTATCCAGATGCCTGGAGAATTATCTGCAGTGAGAAGAGATGGTAACACACTGTAACATTTGGGTCTGGGTTGGATTTTATGCTCCAGTCTATCCTCCTAGACCAAGCACTGAATGCCCACCGGACTGCATAGAGGCGACAGCCCCATCTTTCCTGGCCGTATGCAAGGTAAAATGCTGCCTGTGGGGCAAAGCCAGGTCCAGGAGGGGAAAACTTCCAGCCGAACAATGAATCCTAGAGAGGTGGGATGGTGCCCCAGAGAGGGGAGAGCATGAGGGGCCAAGCACTACCCAGCACTCTCTAAGCATGGGGGACACAGCTGCATTATGCAGCAATGTTGACAGAGTGAGATCTGTCTAATTGGGCACTCGATGAAAGTGTAAACCTGTCACAGGAATGGACTTGCTGTTCGAGCCACGTGCCTGCTGGGTTGCCCAGTGAAGGCCTTTGGTAACTTTTTGACACCCGCGTTTCCTGATGTGTTCTGCATTAGCTCTCCTAATCCTGCCAGCAGGAGAGATCTGCTGTAATAATAGGATGTTGTAAATGCAAAGGTGAGTTACCGGTACATGTGATGTAGGAAGACTGAGCCGAGATTGCCCCAAATGTGTTGTGCTTAAGCCCTCACCTGGTTTGAACCTGCCACTCTAATAGCTGGTTGGCCTGGCCAGTTAATCAGCCTATTAGATTAGCCAAACAAGGTAAATTTGTCTCACAAGTTGCAATTTGGAGGAAACTGACCTACACGTGTGTTTTTTCTAAATTAACACTGAATTGATTTTGTTTGTTTGTTTTGCAAAATGGTAGGCTCAGATTTACAAAGGCATTGGGACTCAAAGGTCCAATTTCAATTGATGGGGATTCACACATCCAAATATCCTTAAATGGCTTTGTAAATCAGCCTGTGCCACTGAATGGTGACCCTGCCACAGACAAAAAGCATTCACATGAGAGATGGGACCAAACTATTCACTGTAGAGCCAACTTTCCCAAAGCTTGGCGATACTTGAATCCAGCGTTCTGGCTTAGCCCATGAGAGACAAAAAGGTGGGCTGCCAAATTTGGAAGCAGATCAGACCTTTCTCTGAGCTGGGTGCTGAGCAGCTCTAGATTTATGAGTTGGACCTATCACTACTTCAGACACAATGAACCCTCACCCCACCCCAGACTTTTATCCAGAACTGAGCAGAAACTTGATGGTTTCAGAAGCATTTAAGTTACCTCTCTCTTTCATTTCCATGCAGTCTCTGCACTGCCCAGTTTCCGCTGCCCAGGGCGGGAATGCTGCCCACATGTTACTGGGAGCAAGACTTGGCCAGAAACTGTCACCCAATCTCCAGCCCCATTCTATGGGCCCTAGGGGTTCAGTGTGTTGGGAAAGAAGCATCTGAACTTTTCGGTGGGTGCATATCTGAAACCAAACCCTGAGCCCTTCCAGTCCATCCGTTGCTACACACGTGATGCTGGTTGAATCTTTCAGCAATGGGTTGTAAAAGCAAGTGCATCCATCAAAGGGGAAAAGCTAGTGCATGTAGTCATGATCTAATGCCTGCTTGCAGCTTGATTCTTATTCACATGGTTATAGGGACAATAAAAGTTACTCCCATGTCCTCTCTCTGCCACCCACTAACCAACCTACTCTGCCAACATCCAGTGCACTCTCAGCCAATAAGGTATCCATCCCATTCTCTGTTAGAAAGACATCCACACTATTCACATTGCCTGTACCCATCCCACTCTCCATCATTATGGTCCTGTCCCATTCTCTCAGCTAGTACTCATCCAATGCTTTGTTGGCATGGTACCCATCCTGCTCTCTCAACTGATACACAACCCACTCTTTCAGCTCATACCTCTCCCATTCTCTCTTACTGTAGCCTTTGGTAACTTTTTAACCCCCACATTTCCTGATGTGTTCTGCGTTAGAGCTCCTAACCCAGGCAGCTGGAGAGACCTGCTGTAACAATGGGATGGTGTTACTGTGGATTTACACATCAGTGCTAAGGGTGAGGCAGCACGGTCCAGCAGGTGGAACACCGAGCTGGGCATCAGGAGATCCTAGGCTCCTCTCTCAGCCAGCTCCTGTGTCTTGCATGGCTGGCACCTGCCCCAAAGGCAGCATGTGCAGGTAGAACTAAAAGCCACTCTGTTCCTGTGGCATGAGGGGAAAAAGTCACCAATCAATTCGCCCAGAGAAATTGCTTGACACTAAGATGTAAAGATTCCCCTTGACGGTGTTTGAAAACAACCCCTTGATTTCCCACCCCCAAATCAAACAATTTCCCTCCTTAGTGAATACGGGTTAATCACATGCAGCTTGCCCTGCAGCTGATGGGACCAAAGTTAATCGGAATATTTTAATCATTGCCATGTGCGCTGCTCATTATGGTGATTTTCTTTTGTGGCTGCCTGTATGGGTTTTTTTTCCCCTTGGTGAGTAATACAATCTGCAGTTTTGATTCTTACATTTCCCTTGGGATCCAAAGGAAAACCGCCTTACCCCATACCAGGGGAGCATAAGCAGACTATCCCTTAGCCCCAGAGGGGCTGCCATCAGTCAAGGAAGATAAAAGATGATACCTTCTATGCAGCAGCTATCACAGAGCAATGTTGCAGGAGAGATGGGTAAGCAGAGGAGAATTAACACATCCTCTCACTGCTCGGCTGGCCTACAGGCTACCTCCAAAAACAGCCACTTTCAAAAGCTGCATCTCTAAAATGTTGCTCTCTAAACTCCTAGGGGCAGAGTCCGTATTGAGAGCAGCAGGCTCAGCTCTGCCATGAAGGGGAAAGGTAGCTGAATACGAAGGCTTGCCAGCTAATGACAAGCAGCAGCTCTCTCTAGCCACAGCCTGCACCACTGGAGTATCTGAGTGCTTCACAGCCATACAAGGATTTTGTCCAGGTGACAGCCCTGTGAAGTAAAGCAGTGATGTTAGCTCCATTTTACAGATGGAGAACTGAGGCAAGACTAGGGCACGGATCCTCAAAGGTAAATCAATCCATGGAAGTGAAGAGCTGGGCTTAAGTGACTAGCCCAAGGTTACACGGGACATTTGGGGTTGATCCAGGGCTGGAACTCTGCGTCCTAATTTCAAGGTCAGCACCCAAACCACGGGGACGCTCTTCTGGAGAAGGGAGATCAGTAACCCACCTGCCGCATCTCTCTCACTCTCTCTTCTGCACCCCTTTCTTCCTAAAAGAGAGATGATTATCATGAAACCAGCTTATAGGGAATGTGGACAAAAACCTCTATGGTGATGGAGAGCCCTGAACTGGTTATTCTATACTATGCCCATCACCATGGCATCTGAGCACCTTCCAGAAGTGCTTTAAGTAATGCAATGAGTATTTGTTATAGGTGGGTCTGTCTCCTTTTCTGCAGGTGGTCCAAAAAGGGACACGTTTCACACAAAGTTTTTTGAAAAATGTGGCCCTCTTTTCATCAAAAGTGTTTGAACTTTGTTGACCATCTCCACACCCTCTGTCTGCTGGGGTGACGAAATGATCTAAGAGTTTGTTTATTTTATTGTGATAGTGTCTCTGCTGTGCTCTGTTGGTATTTGTGAAGACAGGTGGAAGATGTGTGCCTGGCGCCTGGAACGGAAGCTCTAAGTAGAACTTGTTGGGAATTTCATTGAGGAGGTGCCTCAGGTGCAGGACAAAATACGAGACAAAGCGTGAGTTGCCCACCCCATTATAACCAGTAGCCCTGTGCTAGGGCACTTACCTGGGATGTGGGAGACTCATGCTTAATCCCTGATCTGCCCAATGCAGGGCAGAGACTCATAGATGAATGCCCTTACCACTGGGCTATTCTGGGGTCTCTCTCTCTCTTTCTCTCCACAAAGAAGTTTGACTGGTCACATTTTTGTTCCAGTCCAGAACAAAAACAAATTTCAACATTTTTCATGAAGTGCAACGCTCGTGTTCCAACCTGCCCTAGTGACAAGATCTGTGGTGGTTCTTGGATCACACGGTGTTTGTTTTGTGATCCTAGACTGGCTCCCAAGAAGGCTGTCTTCTGCACAGACCAGCTTTGCCTTTGCAGTTAGATGACTCCATTGTGCCTGAGGAGAAAAGCTATTTTGGACACTCATCCTGGAGCTTTAGGCTGCAGTCTTCTCAATATCCTGCACTCAGAGCATTCAGCACGTTGAAGAGATGGTCAAAGAGCTTGAATTTCACTCTCTAAAGTGTTGTGTGAGCACAGGAGACGAGAGACAAGCTCTGGAGCTTTAATCCCAGCTCTGGGTAAATCAGTGGGGACAAATCACTAGCCAGGGCATCATATAAAGCTCCCAATAGCAGCAGAATTTCAATCGCTTTCTTCAGGGATGGATTTGTGTCTCAAAGCCAAAAGGGTCCAGTGTAAATTAATCAGATAAACCAGGCCCCTGCATCCTGACCCAAGTTTTTCTGCAGAGCTTGAGCTGCTTGGTGGCCTTTCATCTAAAGGCCAGGTGACTGGCAGGCTCTCACCTGGTCCCTGGTCTTAGACCCATTACCTGGGATGTGGCTAATTAGTCACAGATGGAGCTAAGGCAAATTCCATTAAAGGGCCATCCCACACTGTGACATTGCTTCCGCCTTGCTGGGTGACCTTTTACAAGCCACTTAACCTGTCCCTGCATCACCTTCCCCACCAGTAAAGCAAGGATCATGCTGTCTAGGGCTTGTCTATGCTTGAAAGTTAACACCAGTGAAGGCAGGGTATGAATTTAAAGCCCAATAGCTGTGTCTGAATAACTACTGCGCTTTGTATTCACACTGTTCCTTACTCTGAAATAGCTTTCAAGCGTAGACAAGCCCTTAGCTAATTTTGACTTGACTTTCTCTGCTTTGTGCTGGTTGGGTGTTTGCTCCAACTCACCCTCTCCCTTACAGACTTTTCACCTCAGGCTCACTCCACACCTGCCCTTGTCACCTTTAACAGATACATCAAAGCAAGGCACTAACATGGTGTTTGCCACCGTCACGATGTTCCCTCTGCTTGTACATTCCACCCCTTTCCCTCCCCTGCATCCGTCTTGCCTACTTACGTCTGCGGGGCAGGGACTGTCTATTCTGTGTTTGTACAGTGCCTACCACAGGAGGTGAGGGGGCTCATGGATCAGGAACAGCCAAGGGGGATGTGTCAGGGAAGAGGAACTCTGCGAATGCCTGGATGGCTGCAGCCAGGAGCCATGCCAATCTTAAAATGGCTGCCACATAGTGGTGGCCATTTTAAGCATCCAGAATCCAGATCGGGCTCATGTTTTGGAGTCAGATCTGTTTAAGGAGCCACCCAGAAAAATTGTCATTTGGGCTGTATTAAAGGGAATCTGTTCTGGTGGAACTTGAGGATGTGTGAGAGGAAGGGGAATTGTCAAGGGAACAGGCCTCATATGTCAGCAATGACTGTTCTTACCATAAATTAGAAAACTTGCGTACGGCACAGGGACACTAAACTGCCCACTCCATGCTCATGCCCTGTGACACAGACAGGCACAACAGGACAGCAGCCCTCGGCATATCGCTTATGACGGCTGGCTTGGTGGTTCAGATAGTCCTGTGAGTTTGCCATTGCTCTAAACCCCTCACAGCTCTCTCTTATATGCAAATATTAATGACCAAATCATTTCAGAACAAGGCTTCCCCACTTCAGGCCCTGCGAAGCTGAATGCGGTGTCACACAGTATGAAGGTTCAACCGCCGGTGAATTTGCAGACAGGCCCAGAAAGCCTGGGCGTAATAGACAGCCAAAGGTTAGTGAAGCTGTTTTGCCAAATTTATGCCTGTTCTTCTGACTGAAGGAAGGGAGGGGAGTGGAAGCCAATGGGAGCCTCGCAGGAGCCGTTACTGCTGTGACTTGATAGCCTTATATATCACGGTGTATAAATGGCTGCGCTCTACAAAGTATCGAGCGGTGTTTGTAGAGAGACAGTGCTGGCTGTATCAGTGCTCTCCCGTTCATCATGCTGCCAGGGGTACCTGGCCTCACCAGGGCTGTGTGGAGAGGGAGAGAAGCCGGGTTTGTCAGTCAGGTGGCCGGCCTCCTCTTCTAAATCAAATGGTCCTCCGCCTTGCTGGTACAACCATGTGTCTGCCTGCGTCGTACGCATGCTTATGGAAATTGCACTTGGTCACATGGGTGTAAATTGGGAATAATTCCAGTTCAGACCATGGAGTTCCTGCGGACTTACACAAGCATTGCTACAGGCAGCATGTGGTGAGGCAGCAATGTCTAATGACTGGAGCTCTGAGCTGGCAGTCAGGAGAGTTCTAGTCCTGGCTTTGCCAAGTGATCTCGGCCAAGTTGTTTCCCTCCCTGTCTTGTCCATTAAGCTCTTTGTGGAAGCAGCTGTCTCTGTCTCTATAAGTATGTACAGCACCAGGCACAATGGGCCTGTGATCTTGGTTTTGGCCCACAGCTGTTTCTGTACCATAGTATGGATTCATGTTCTTACAATCTGAAGCAAAATAGCCACCGAAACCAGTAACCTCTGCTGCTGATGTGCCCCACTGTTGAATTCTTCAAGAGGGATCAACAAAAGAAGGGCTGGTAAATATTTAAGTCTGATAAATAAGATACGGATAGGCAGGTAGGCTGAGACAGACACCTATAGTTAAGTACAGTAGATAGTAGTTGTGGTAGATATGATCTGGATGAGTCAAAGACAGATAACCACAAGCCCAGGTGGACATACACATGGAGAACATGGAGAGACAGCAGTGATGTATGGGTAGCTCCATAGACTGACAGGAGAACTGGCTGCTAGTTACTGTAGATAAATGGTATGGAGAGCTAGAAGCAGGTGATAGGATAGGGACAAGAGGACAAATAGGCCTGGTAGGGCGGGCTAGACAGAGCTGCTGCTACAGGACTGGACTGCAGTCTCCGTTACATAGCTGCACATCCGGAGTAACTGCTGTAGTCAGTGGACTCTGGTGTGGCTGAGACCCCCTGAAATACATAGAACTGTGAAGAGAAGGGTAGATGTAGGCAACAGAACTGTGCTGGTGGGTAGGAGAACCATTCACCTCCCCCAACCAATACTAGTCATTTTCTGTATAGACTTTGGGGCAGCGCGTCCACCTGCACAGAATGAAGAGCATACCCCTGCCAGCGGGAAGCCAGCTGGCTCTGAGAGGCAGGCAGTGGAGAGATGCTGGAGAGGGTTGGTGAGCCTGCTGGGGGAGCAGGTGGATACTGCCTCTGCTGTAGCAAACCTGGTTTTCTTTGCATCACCATTCCCAGAATTACTGTGCCGGAGGTGGTATTGCCAGGATTAGGCCAAACTGAAGCTAGGTAACAAACACAGACTGACTGGCTCAGGGGATTGGTAATGGGCTATTGGATGTATTGCCTATTGGCCACTGGTTCAAATCTTGGCCGGGGCAGCTGGTGTAGTGTATGTGTTGCCTCTATACCATGTGTGCTCTTTGATGTCAGTCTCCAGGACTGGTGATCCTAAAACAGAAGCACTGTTTGGTGCTGTATGTTACATTCCTGCAGTGGTGTTTTCTAGAGGTGGAAGGATGCCTCAATCTGTCTCAGCAACTCCTGAGACATGCTGTCATTGACTTCTTCAAGAAAAATCAAAATACCTAAACTCTGCTCTTTGTTCAGCAGCCTTTACGTTCCCTGCACTATCGACTTGTTTGTGGCCTACGCTTCCCAAGGTGAATCCGACGTCTCTTCCTCTCTCCCTGCAATTCTCAGAAATTGCAATATAGTGATAGAGAAGGTCTGAAACTGATGGATGAAAAGTCCGACCTGAGGCTCTCATACCTGATGAAGACAATGTGATGCGTGCACTTACCATACTAGAGAATGGGTTGCTCTTGTTAGGTCACCATGGAGATCATGCTTTATAACAAAGTGCCACCTGGCCGTGTTACAATGAAAACTAGAGATTACAAAAAGTCACCCCTGATGTTACACCACTGGCTTACAGTGGGTAAAGATGGGCTTGATCCCTCAAGGGCCTGATCCCAGGGTGCTGCTGAGCACTCTCCCTGAAGTCAGTGGCAGCCGAGGGTGCTCAACCCCTAACAGGATTGGCCCAAGAGTTTGGATCCCAGCTCCTCTGAAGTTCAAGTTGAATCTGGGCTGAGATTTTTGGTTGGGCCTGTTATGCAGTGAGAAGCCAGGCATGAACTTCGTATCTACCGGTGGCTGCTGGAGTTCAGATCTGGGCTTTTGATTATGGTCAGTCTTTAATAGGAGGTACATTACATACAATTTTATTTTCTAGCTTTTGATTGGGTGAGGAAGATAAGTCCAGAGACTAGGAGTCTTGAATGACAGCGTCCAATGGGCCAAGTATACAATATGGAAGGATGCAAAGGAAGGGTTCTCCAATATCCTAATACTCGGGAAACCTGGGTTCAATTCCATGTTCTGCCAGAGACTTCCTGTGTGACCTTGAGCAAGTCACTTAGCCTGACTGGGCTGCAGGTCCCCATCTATAAAATGGGGACAACCGCACTGCCCTACCTCCCTGTGGCATTGTTAGGATAAATACCTTATGCACTGTGAGGCACTCAGATATGATGATGAGGGTCATGGAAGTGCCTACAATAGACCGAAGGCTATTTAGCTAGGTTCTGCCAAGCATTATTTGATTATTTCCCCCCTAGTTAATATGTTGGTTTTGCTTTACGGTGAGCTATTAATGTCCACAAGGGCTGTTTTATTACACACAGCCTTTTAAAAAGATGGTATAGTGGCTGCTACCTATGCTGCAGATAACTCACACCTGCACAGGGGGAAAAAAGACAGGAAAAGGGCAGGGGTGGGGAGCAGAACAGATGCTAAAGGGCAGAAGAGGGAAAAGTGGCAAGGCTAAAAATTTATATAGTTTTTTAAAGCTGTAGTGCCTCTTTCTGCTGTCACAGCACTCACCTTGTCTTTTTCCCTGCTGCCTCTTTACATTATTCACCCTAAGTGGCTTTTATGTGCTTATTTCATTTAATGGCATCAGGCTTACAAGTGGTTGGTGAGCAGTCAAAATGAAAATCCTCATGCTTTTTTCTTCCATTAAATCAGAGATTGGAAGAAGAAACCATGCATTTTTTTCTCTCTGTCACTGCAGGACTGGTCCCTATAGTCCAGGCTCTGTTGCGAACAAATCCTAAATTATGCACTCTGGTACCAATTCTGTGGCACTCTGGTGAAAATTTTGCAACCAGCTTTACATACATTTGAAGTATTGAAGGGTGTTATTGAATTAAATCTGCAAATGACTAATGCATTCAGCACAGTAGCCCTCAGATCATTCCTTGAGATACTAAATTCAATTTAATTTATGCTGTTACTGCATTTTCAGTATGCTCCACACTTTTGCATCGGCAATGTCTTCAAGGTAATCATTATGTTTCAGAGTCAACAGCGGCCATTGAGATGGGCAGGGCAGTTTGTGCTGCTTAGAGCTCTTGTTTCAGCCTCTCTGCAGACTCTGGAAGTCAACATGCTGCATTTGTGGCACTAGGTTTTCAGGGTTCACAGCCAGGAAGGCGAGGAACATTTTTCAAAATGAAATTACAGCAAGGGGTGAATTCCATGTGTGTGGAATCAGGGACTACATTGTCTACAGTATGGTCACCAGTGCTTTGTTCAGTTCAGTTTTAAATAATGCAAGCATGCAGGGCTCCTACTTATCTCCCTTGGGAATCTATTTCACTGCCTAAATCCCTACTCACCTTATAACTGTGCTGTTGTAACCAATTTGTGATACTCATGTGGCCCAGTTCAAACAGACGCAGCTGAGGTGCATCCACACAGCAGTGTTTGTCACCGTTATGCATCAGCCCTGTTTGTACATCCCCACTTACCGCACTGCCTAGCCGTGTTTGTATCAGTGCATCCTGGGAAAATCCAAGCACCTCTCCCAGAATGCCAAAGTGTGCAGAGCAACACCAGCAACACGTGACTCAGTGCTTGCTGCGGTATCCCACTGCCCTGAGGCCCCACTCTAGCAAAGTCATGGGCGCCGACTCTGTGGGTGCTCCATGGCTGGAGCACCCATGGGAAAAAATAGTGGGTGCTCAGCACCCACCAGCCCCAGCTGTTCAGCGGCCATGCAAATCAGCTATTTGGCAGCTCGGGAAGAGGCTTGGGGAGAGCGGAGACCAGCGACCAGGGGCTCGGGGAGGGGGCAGAGCAGAGGCGGGAAGAGGTGGTGTGAAGGCGGGACCTCAGGGGAGGGGGTGGAGCAGGGGCAGGAAGAGGCGGAGCAAAGGCGAGGCTTTGGGGGAAGGAGTGGAGTGGGGGCGGAGTCTGGGGCAGAGTGGGGGTGGAGCACCCCTGGGGAAAAGTAGAAGTCGGCACCTATGAGCAAAGCGCTTATGCCCATGCTTAACTTAAGCACGAGTGTAGTTGCATTAAGAACATAAGAACAGCCATACTGGGTCAGACCAAAGGTCCATCCAGCCCAGTATCCGGTCTTCTGACAGTGACAATGCCAGGTGCCCCAGAGGGAGTGAACCTAACAGGTAATGATCTAGTGATCCCTCTCCTGCCATCCATCTCCACCCTCCGACAAACAGAGGCTAGGGACACCATTCCTTACCCATCCTGGCTAATAGCCATTAATGGACTTAATCTCCATGAATTTATCCAGCTCTCTTTTTAACCCTGTTATAGTCCTAGCCTTCACAACCTCCTCAGGCAAGGAATTCCACAGGTTGACTGTGCGCTGAGTGAAGAACTTCCTTTTATTTGTTTTAAACCTGCTACCCATTAATTTCATTTGGTGGCCCCCTAGTTCTTATATTATGGGAACAAGTAAATAACTTTTCCTTATTCACTTTCTCCACATCACTCATGATTTTATAGACCTCTATCATATCCCCCCTTAGTCTCTTCTTTTCCAAACTGAAAAGTCCTAGCCTCTTTAATCTCTCCTCATATGGGACCCGTTCCAAACCCCTAATAATTTTAGTTGCCCTTTTCTGAACCTTTTCTAATGCCAGTATATCTTTTTTGAGATGAGGGGACCACATCTGTATGCAGTATTCAAGATGTGGGCGTACCATGGATTTATATAAGGGCAATAAGATATTCTCCATCTTATTCTCTATCCCTTTTTTAACGATTCCTAACATCCCGTTTGCTTTTTTGACTGCTGCTGCACACTGCATGGATGTCTTCAGAGAACTATCCACGATGATGCCAAGATCTTTCTCCTGATTAGTTGTAGCTAAATTAGCCCTCGTCATATTGTATGTATAGTTGGGGTTATTTTTTCCAATGGGCATTACTTCACATTTATCCACATTAAATTTCATTTGCCATTTTGTGGCCCAATCACTTAGTTTTGTGAGATCTTTTTGAAGCTCTTCACAGTCTGCTTTGGTCTTAACTATCTTGAGCAGTTTAGTATCATCTGCAAGCTTTGCCACCTCACTGTTTACCCCTTTCTCCAGATCATTTATGAATAAGTTGAATAGGATTGGTCCTAGGACTGACCCTTGGGGAATACCACTAGTTACCCCTCTCCATTCTGAAAATATACCATTTATTCCTACCCTTTGTTCCCTGTCTTTTAACCAGTTCTCAGTCCATGAAAAGATCTTCCCTCTTATCCCATGACAACTTAATTTATGTAAGAGCCTTTGGAGAGGGACCTTGTCAAAGGCTTTCTGGAAATCTAAGTACACTATGTCCACTGGATCCCCCTTGTCCACATGTTTGTTGACCCCCTCAAAGAACTCTAATAGATTAGTAAGACATGATCTCCCTTTACAGAAACCATGTTGACTTTTGTGCAACAATTTATGTTCTTCTATGTGTCTGACAATTTTATTCTTTACTATTGTTTCAACTAATTTGCCCGGTACTGACGTTAGAATTACCGGCCTGTAATTGTCAGGATCACCTCTGGAGCCCTTCTTAAGCCAATTGAAGTCAATGGAACTCGAGCACTTGCCTCGAGTTCAGCACATTGCTGAACAGGGATGGACTGCTGAATCAGGGCCTGAACGCGCCCGGAGAGGCGTCTAGGCAAGCCGTTTTGGCTGCTAGTGTTTAGTACTCCAAGAGGGCATTCTAGGCATTAGCGTGTGGTGCACCCTGAGACTAGAGGGAAAAACATACTGGATTTAAAATCCTCTGAGTTAGACCTCCCTTGGGACTTAGGCTAACACAGTCAGTCCAGCCCCTATGCATGACACAATGTACCCTCCTGATTAGTCTAGTGGTGGTGGGTGCTGGGGATGAAAGCAAGCTGGGCCAGTTAATTTTGCCTGACAGTGCAAAAACATGTTGCCAACTCACGTGGGGCCAATATTTATGTAGTAAAGTGGTCATCAAGGGGTTAACTGGGTTGCTCAGAGTATTATGGGTTGGACTCACACTCCACACCTCATGGACCTCATATTTTAGTCAGTGGGAGTCTTTCTCCCCACTTTGTTATGAGGCAATGAAGTGAAGCATAGAGTCAGAGATGTTAAGGCCAGAGGTCTGACCTCCTGTACCTCACAGGCCACCATCTCCACCCAGCACCCTCACACTGAGCCCAGCAACCGAAAGGACATCAAAGTATCACAGCCCACAGGAGACGAGACTAATATGTGCCACAGGCAGAGAACAGGAGGGACTGAGGTGCACCAGTTCCCGAGGCCCCCGCAATGACAGGAAACAATTAAGTGAGATGTACCCTGGCAAGTGAGCTGCACTCATGTGCTTCAGTGGAAGGCAAAAAAACTCCAAGCTTCCTGCCAATCTGACCTGGAGGAAAAGTCCTTCTCGGCCCCAAACAGGGCGATCAGTTAGACCCTGAGTATGTGAGTAAGACCCAGACAGCCAAGGACCTGAGAGAGAGAAAACACTGTGTCACCTCAGAGCTCTGGCCCCCCACATTCACTTTCTCATCTCCAGCCATGGCCATCCCTGATGCTTCAGAGGAAGGAGATAAACTCTTCCCCCCTAAAAAAAAATCTCAGAATATATTGCAAGGTGGTTGGGAAATCCTTCCTGACCCCAGCAGATGGCTGGTGGAAACCCTGAAGCATGAGCTTTTAGGAAAAGCAGCAAGTTCCCAGCCTGCAATCTTATGACTAGACTTATTTTTGACACACTGAACAGTCCCTTTACAGAAGTTTAAATTTATATAATGCTCCCCCCCCCCCCCGCTTTTTACAGCACCTAGGGTTTGAAATGTACCATTTTTTAAAAATATCATTTGAAAACAAACTGGATTATTTCTCTGGGTTCTACTGTTTTCCTGCTGTGCTGGCAATCCAAACACAATAGTAGGTGAGAACCGCAGTTTGACTCTACACAAACTGGCAAAGGGACCAATCCATTTCTGCTCGCCAACCCCAATGAAGTACCAAAAACGGCAACAATAAATTAGATGATTACAATTCTCCCTGTTTTAATAATTTGTTGGTTAGCAATTATAGCACAGAGAAGAATGTTTTTTAAGTATTGCCAACTCCAGGCTGCGGTGATTCAAAAATAATGAGTTACGCCCCCAGAATCATCAGATTGGCTTAAAAACCACAGGAGTTTTAAAAAATAACCCATTTGATATGCATTTTATTAGTCTCATTGTTTCTGGGTCTTTACAGAGCATTTGGGTCATGTTTTCAAGCTTTTCCTCCACAACCACAAGGGGTAGAAACTCTTAAAATGAAAGCTGAGATTTTCACATAGTCACATGACTCCAGGAGCTGGGGCCTCACCAAATATCATGACAGAATTTATGGCATTAGCGCTTCAGCCCTTACCTACTCCACAGGTGCTGACTTCCCGCCCCATTCTGTCCCCTCCCCCGAGCGCCGCATCCTCATTCCTCTCCCCTCCCGCCCAGAGCTTCCTGCACATCGTGAAACAGCTGATTGTGACAGAGAGGGGGAGGCACTGATCGGTGTGGCCCACTGGCAGACAGGAAACACTGAGGGAGGGAGGAGGGGCTGATAGGGAGGCTGCTGGTGGGTTCTTAGCACCCACCATTTTTTGCCCGTGGGTGCTCCAGCCCCAGAGCACCCACGGAGTCGGTGCCTATGACCTACTCCTTATTTAGAACTTTGTGTCAAGTGGAGGAAGGGTGGACAGGGAGATTGCTGTGAATGGGAGCATGGAGGTATGGGGTGGGGGTGGGGGTACTTAGATTCAAGGGTGGGGAGGCAGCCGGCTCCAGGCTGGGAAGGGGGGCCCCAGATCCTGGATGCCGCAGCGGCTGCTTCAGCCTCTATGTGTCCCTCTCTCGTCTCTGCTCCCCTGTGCGCACTCAGGCTTACGTAAAGGATGGGGGCCACCCAATATTTCCAGTGTGGTGGCACTTCCTTGAATCCACACTTACAGCATCTTCTCCCAGAAAAGAAGCTGACAGGGCCACTACCATGAGAACTTTTCCTTTGATGGCGGAGAGTGAGGAACGCATTTTGAGCCTTCGACCTCTGAGCATCACACGCAATGACCATGTGTTTTGGAATTAGCTCTTTTCTGTTGAAGTTCTTCATTTGCATTCCACAAGGCTTCTTTCTCCTTTGATGGGTTATTTAGTTACAGGGTCATACACAATTAAAATGTTTGCTCCTCCACTATAACAGGATACAGCTAAGTGAAAACAATGCCAGTAACATCCCACTAGTTTTCAGGAAGTTCAAACACCAAATACATGTAACAATCACTTTGATCTATACTAACATGGAGGTGAATTGGCTCTGGCATGAGCTGACACCTGGTCTGCCAGCATGACAAGGATTTCAGAATTGTGCCACTTGACATCAGGGGTGGAACAGAGCCCCAGAGAGGTGAAAGTGCAGCTCCTCAAAGGTATGTAGGTTCTTAATTCCCACTGATTCAATGGTGCTCAAATACTTTTCAGGAATTGGGCCTAAGTGCCTTACCCAAGATTGCACAGGAAGTCTGTGGAACTGTAGGGAGTTGAACCCAGGTCTCCAAATTCCTAGGTTAACTTGCTAACCACCAGGCCACCCTTCCTTCTCCATAGTGGAGGGACCACAGACCACCTACCAACTCTCTCTCTTTCCCATATTGGCCTCATTTATAGGATGAAGAGGAGGAGAACCCTGCAGAACCCTACACAGACACAGGCAGAGGGGCAGTCACCCAACACATTACCCGCCGAGTCCTCTTGAAGACTAAATGATGGAGCTGAACAAGAGTGGTATCTTTCCTGCCTCTGCCAAGGTCTGTGGCTATGTCAGCAACACATCTCATGGTCTGTGGGATTAGCTACTGTACTGACGAACTGGCTGATGTGTATGCACAACATTGCCCTCTGCTGGACAGGATTGGAGCTCCTCTATTGCGTGTCATCAACTCTAGACTGCGAACAGAGGTTTTTCCGTAGCTCGAGAGGTAGAGCTTGTGGTTTTGGAGCAGGCGGATCTAGCCCAGTGAGAGTCCCAGACGGGATCCAGTCCCATCTTGGCGTGAAGTTCCCAGTGGCTGTGGTGAGCAGCACTTTGGTAACTATGGATTCCTAAGAGGCCATGGATTTATTACAATCTACACATGCAATGGGGTCATTGCAGCTGCTGCGAGAAGCACAACTGGAGATTTCCTGGCGTGGGTGAGTTACAGTCTAGCCTTCATTTTGGATTAGCCAGAGCTGCATGCAACCTGATGCTTCTGCTGCATGGGGTTCTCTGCAAACATGTCCATTGGGTTCACTGAGCATGAGTTCACACACCTCTAGAGAATCATTTCCAATTCAAATTAACCCCAGAGCTCCGTCCAAACCACAGAGTGATACCTGTTCTCTGGTGGTTAGACCTTCTGCTACTGGGGGCTTTGTCTGATGTCTATGTGAAGCCATGAACTGGTCTCAAGTCAGCTTGCAGCTGGGCCCAAATTCCCTTGAAAGGTTCTAGCCAGCTCACTTGGCTCATGTGTCTTGCCTCCATGCTCAGAGTCACCCTGATCACCAGGCGTGGGGTCAGGAAGGAATTTCCCCCCAACTCAGATTGGCAGGGACCATGAGATTTCTGCCTTCCTGTGCATGGGTCATTGGGGAATATTTCATCTAATCAGTTGCCTGCCATTGCAGAGCCCTCAGGCATTGGTGGCACCTCAGCCTCTCCCAGGTTAATCTCCTGAGCACTGAAATGCTTTATCTACTCCCAGTTATGAGCTCAGGCTAGGAGTAACTGGTGAGAAGCACTGGCCTGTGCTACACAGGCAGTCAGACTGGGTGATCGAATGGTTATCGCTTCTGGCCTTACATTTTTTGAATCTGGATCCGACCATCCTCAAACTTTGGAGGGAGAAGTTTCAAAATCCAGGCCAGAATGCTGTGGCTGGAGGAGCTCAGAATCAGGTCTAGCTTTTTATTTGCCTGGAATAACCCTCTGACCTATACGGTAACTTGCCTCAACATCTGCCAGACACACGAGGCTTGCCTAGCTTTCTTCTTGTGACTTTCCTACCCCGAGTTCAGTCCACAGGGTGTTGTTTCAGTGGGTGCAGCTCTCTAGACAGCTACTGAACTGGTACCGTGGCACTGTGATCTATCCATCTCCTCATCCTCTCTCTCTCTCTTTCTCTCCCTCTCGTTCCTTCTTTCCTCGCAGCTGCGCTCTCCTTCTGCTCCCGCGTCCCGCGCTCTCCCTCTGCTCTGCCTCAGAGACATACATAACTCTCCCGTGAAATATATACAGTGTAAATATATAAAAAGCCGGCGTTTGCCTGCTGCTTATGTATTCATGAAATAGTAAATAAATTTTATGGGATAATGTGAAGGCTGCCAGGGAGCAGGAAGATGAAAACTAACCCTCTAATGAGACTCAGTGTCAGCTTAGCACACTCGGTATCGATCTGCTGGCTCCATCTGAAGCCAGTATGTGGCGGGGGGCAGCTTTTCCACAGCACCAGCCCCGGGCTTCGCTGACATGACACTTTTATGTCATTTGGAGGGGGTCATAAACTAGCCGAGGCTGGACACGCATGGTGAGGGGGGAGCAGCACGGTCATCTCCCTCCCACAGCCGCTCAGGGTGAGTTCCCAGGCCGGGGAAGTCGGAGGCCCGGGGGGTTGGGGTGGAATGGGGGAGTAGCGTGAGATTGGAATGGGGAGTGGACATGGGAGGGGAGGTCACAGCGTGTGGGCTGAAGGGAGAGGAAATGGGGTTATTGCAGCATGTGGGGCTCGGAGGAGAAGGGGAACAGCCCCTGAGGTGCAGGGGCAGGGAAATGCCTTGTGTATAGGGAAGATGGGGTCAAACTCCATGGGATGTGGGGGTCAGAAAGCACAGCATGTAAGGTGGTAGGGAGAAAGATGGCAGTATGTGGGAGCGAAGCATGCCAGCAGGGTGGGGCATGGGGCAGACGGCACTAACTGAGGGCAAGTTCTAGTCTCCACTTTTTCTAGCTGTCTCCCTGTCCAGTCTTCCAGGCCTCTCCTTGCACATGCGGGGGCCTGCTGAGCAGCTTAGGTGGCCGGGAGCTCCAGGTTCCTCCTTGCCCTGGCTCTGAGCGGTCACTTCGGATGCTGGTGGCTCTGTTGGTGAAAGGCCAGGGCCAGGGCCTTCGGCACAGGACAGGCTGTGAAAGAGTTAAGTGGCGAGCTGGTTTTCTCTGGTGCCTGCTGCCTGCAACCGGCCTCTCTGCTGCCAAGAGAACAATCCAGACCGTGTGTCTGGCTCGGCGATGGCCTGCAATTTCCCCACGCAGCAGTGTGTGGAATTGCACAGGCAGGGAGGGCGGAACACTGCCCCCGGTTGCCCTCCTGCTGGCGCCTGCCGAGGGCACGCTGAAGGGGCAGCCATTATGTTCTGCAAAGCACTTCCCTCTACTCCCTTAATCCTCTGCTCCGGGACCCGAACCACGCGGGGAGCGGCAACCTGGGGGTCAGAGGAGCCTTGGCAAAGAACTGACCCCGGGGGAATTAATAGGACAACAGGGAGAGTCTTTGCCACTTGGAAGAAATAACAAGCTCTATTGCTAGGATCCTCCCAGCACAATAGCCTTTCAGCTACACCTCCGCAAGCCTCCCTGCTCTGCCTTGGTTTGCATCAACAATATGACACCCTTCCTTCGGGGTCCAACTGGCAGGAGAATCCTCCCCAGATGTGCCTAGCAGGTGGGGGGTGAGGTCATCACTCAGGGAGCTGTGGGGAATCTATGTCCAAAGAACTGCAGATTTCCCAGTCCTTGTGGTGTTCCCAGTCCTTTATCCGTGTTATCCCTTTATCCCTGGTAGCACCTGGTATAATCAAGGTTGCATTAGGACTTTCATTATAAACAGACCCCCCTTTTATTATTACAGTTGTTACTATGGCTAAGATTTTGGGTGCCAGATCCCCATTAAAAATGAGGGGATCGGACATCAAGCCAAACTTTGTTATATGCCACAATAATGCCTTATTGTGCCAGGCACTGAAGAACTATTAGGCTCAGATCCTCAAAGGTTCTTCGGAGCCTAACTCCCAGTCATTCCAATGGGCGTTAAGCACCTTTGAGTCCCAGCCCCAAAGAGCTTCCACTTTAAATAGATGACAGACAGAGGTTTGAACAGGTGGGAAACTGAAGCACGTAGAGGTTAAGTGACTTGCCTAAAGCTATGCAGTAATTCTGTGGCAGAGCCAGGCATTGTGCCCTGATCTCCTGGATCTCACACTGAGGCCTTCTTAACCACAAAATCATCCTTTGCTTTTCCCTTTTTTATAATATTCTGAAAAATTCTCCTCTGCTGCTGAAATTTCCCCTGCTCGGGCTTTGCCTGAAGGAGGAATTTGGGGGAAGGGGGCAGTGAAAGTATTGTTAAGATTCCTTCAGCCATTTTTGAGCTATGCAAGAGTGAGAAAAACAAATCAGTATCCCCTTCCTATTGCAATACCACTTGAAGATGCTTTGTTTGCTCGTCTCTAGCTCAAAAATGGCTGAAATTATAAAAAAGGGTAATTTGGGCAATCCCCAGACATTGGTTATTTTACTTTCCCCGTGTATAGTCCCAACTATCTGACCATCGCTAACTGCTTTAAGAACGTACAATCATTAAACCTCACAACCACCGCGTGAAATAGGTCAGTGTCGTTATCACCCTATTGTACAGTTTGGGAAACCGGAACACAAGGAGGTGAAGGAGTCTTACAGCGAATTAGTCTGGCAGAGCTGGGAAAAGGACCCAGGAGCCCCAATTTCATTCATGTAATCTATTCAGAAGGCACCTATTGTCATGTGCCTGAATGCAACATACAAACAGAGACAAAACTTTAAAAATATTATGGTCGAAGGCCCCAGCTGACAACTAAAATACCCTGCCAGACTACATAAAATGTGGCATAAGAGTAGACGCAGTACTCGAGCAGATCATATGTTTTCCAAAGCAACAGATTTCCACTGGAAAACATTGATTCCACAACACTGAAAAGTTTCGCAGGAAAGTATCAATTTCATCAAAATTTTTGCAGAAAATGATTGAAACATTTCGTTTTGACTTTAATGTATATAACATAATATATAAAAGTTGAAATGATCCAGACAAAACAAAACATTTCAATAAGGTCCAAATGAAACATTTTGGGAATATTTTCTTTCACAAAAAATTCTGAGATGGTAACATTTTGTCCCGATGCGGCTGAAATCAAATTTTGCAATCTCAGAATTTTCTGCAGGAGGGGAATTCCAAATTTCGACTGACTCTACTCAGTACGAATGGCTCTCAACTCCTCTCCCCACGCCACCTTACCCCAGAAAAGGAATCTGTTCTCCAGGAGTTCAGAGAAAGATCAGACACACTGATTCCTTAGCGCAGAGGTGGGGTGGGGCTGGGGAGAGAAGGCAAATGGCCTTTTCAGCAACTACAGTATGTTCTTGCAAGATGACTGTGAGGAATTAAATCACAGCCCTACATGTCCCAGCTGAGGTCAGACCTCACAATGCAAGGTGCTGTACTTACACAGTGGAAGCTACAGTCCCTGCCACAGAGAGCTTGCAGTGTAAATAGACAAAGGGTGAGAGCAAAACAAAGTGGTTTGCCCAAACTCACATACCAAGTTAGTAACAGAGCCAGGACTAGAACTCCACTTTTCCAGTGCCTCGTGCAGTACCCTATGTGCTGGCCCACAAAGAGCAGCCCCTAGGGAAAGTGATTGCTGCAAAAAACAGGTTTGGGGGTATGCTGGGGTGTCTAAATTTCACACTGGTTAACCATTGGTTAACAGGACCCTGAGTCCAATTAGGCCACTGGCTGGAAGGGTGTTAGGCATAATTGATATTCACGCTGGGTCTTTGTAAAGGAAGGAGCACAGGGCAGTGGGAAGAAGACTAGGGAGGAGACCCAGGAGGGGGGCAGCTGGGAGTTTTTTTTCTTGGGCTAAAGCCAGGACCAAAGGATCCTAAGACAGAAGGAAGCTTACAGGCAGGGAAGCCTGGGGCCAGAGCTGAGTTGTCCTGGGCAGGAGGGAACCACAAGCAGTGGTGGCAAAGCCGAAGGGGTGTTTGGACTGAACAACTGTGAGTGATTGCAGGGAGAAAGGGATGAACTCTGCAATGGCTCCCTGGGTGGCAGAGAGTGAAGAGACCTGTGGGGAGCTGGAAGGCTCTAGTGGGGTGAGGGGGAAGCCTGGGGGGGGGGCAGGAAGATAGGGGCAAGCCCTGCGGTGAACCTTGACACAAGAGTAGGACCCATGCCTCTGGGGAGGAGCCCTTGGGGGTGCTGAGGAAAGGCCTGGGGATAAGGCCTGAAGAAAGGTTAATGGTAGGAAGGAGTCTAGGGAGGCAGCGGTGAAGTATCTGCTGGAACAGCCCTGGGTGCTCATCCTGTGGTCTCTAGGCTGATGTAGAGGGAGGGCCTGGATTCCCTGGCAGCCACTGGGCAGACATCACGAAGCCCCTTGACACCAGGGGACAAGGTTGATTTAAAACCCTGAGAGCAGGGTGGAAGGGCTGAGGCCAGGTGGAAGGACGGCGGATTCTCTGTTGGACTCTGTCCATATGGAAGGGGTAGAAATAAGATATGACCTTGCCGGAGCAGACCACCATGGGACTGGCATGACCACCTGCAGGGGCTGCTAAAGACCTGCTATGTCAAGCCCTGCCATGACGAGGTGCACCAGTGCTGAGTCAACTCTTCTTCAGGGATCTCCCAAAGAAAGTGGGATTGATCACTTGTATGTTATTATGGATAGTGGAGATATTTAGTATTTGACAGAGAAACCTTCAAATCAGGATCACAAATTGCTGTATGACATTAGTTAATTTTAAACCCTAAAAGATCCCTGTGTTGTAGGAAAGGATTTATGGATACTACCCCACCCACCACTGAAATGCAGCCCACTCTGGGGTGAGACACAGCAGTCACTGAACAGCAACATGACACAACAGTGTAGGTTGGGCACTAAACACACTCTTTTATGATGCCCCGTGTCTGGTCTCAGAATCACTCTCCAAAACAATAGGTGATGTTGGTCTCTTTTATCCAAGAACTCCCGCAGCATTTCCAGTCTCTGCTCACTGCCTATGCAATATAGAGGGAGACCCCTTCTCTTATTCTGCCAGTGAAGTGCAGCTATTTCTGAGGTGGAGCACAAAAGCTGTTTAACTGCCTACAACAAAGTTGCCTAACAACTTAACACCCTTTCCCCCCCGCCCCCAAAATCTCCCTATTAAAAATACTGCTGTGGTATATTTAAAACGAGATATTGCTTGCTCCTGGGCATCTATTCCTCAGGGACTATGATTAAGCCCCTGGCCTGGGGCCAGATGCATCCCTTCATCCAGATATCCAATGGACAGCAAGCTCTGGACTCCCCTACTATTTCGTCTTCAGGACACTCTCCGCTGTGTCAGGTCTCTTTAAGGGAGTGGAGGCTGGTGGGGGGGTCTGTTCCCATTGTGCTCTCAAGAGGTGAGATGAGCAAGGAGGGTTTTCCTGTTTGAGTCCTTGCCTGTGTGCCCCTTCCATGGAGGGGCTACGGCACACAAGCTTCTCCATGATGCAAACCCAATCCTGTCCCAGTGCCAGACTCCGCTGTGGGGCAGCTTCCTCTTGGTGCTCTCCATCCTGCAGAGGTCCTGAGCACCCTACCAAAGCCAGCAGGGGCAGAGGAGATGCAGCCCCTCACAGGCCTGGGCCCTTTCTTCATTGCAGAGAAAGTCAATTGTGTGGTGAGGTGGTGCCTGGGCTGCAGGGGGCTCCTTTGCCTTCCTTCATCCCCTCCGCCTTTGTGGTTTGCATCCTCCTGACTTCTGCCCTTTGGGACTCCCTGCACAACCTGGTCCTGAGGGTTAGCAGGTTGCACCTGTCCTCAATCTCTCAGCTGAGAGGCAAATGGCTGAACGTACCAGGCAGGGGTAGGGATGCTGACACAGAGACAGCTGTGGAATAAAACAATAGGTGTTTTGCAGACCCGCCTTTCAATGCTGTTAAATAACCTTCAGCAGAGCTGCTATGGCTACTTCCAAACCAAACACACATTCCTGTCTCCTCTCTCCCTGCCCCCCTCCCTCTTTTTTTTTTTTTTTTTTTATGGAGGGAATGAGATGGAGAAGTAAAAATTATTAACCCCAGGGTCAGCTCTGCCTGCCTCATTCCTCTCTCTAGCTTCAAGCACTTTCTCCCTCATCTGTTTTACAGACAGTGATGTTCAGCTCAACACATTTGCATACGCTTATTGCATTTATTTTAGTCTTTATCTATTTATTTTTTAAAGAGACAGGGTCTCATTATTTTCCTCCAGCTTGTAGTTAAAAGCCTTCTTCCTGAGGCCTTTCTTTGTTGTTTTCCCCCTCCTTCATTTGTTATGTGTGGAGCATGGAAGGGAATGTTTGTTAGCTTCTTTTCCTGATTTTCCCCCAGTTTCACTTTTTCTTCCTGTGTATTTCACCTTGATTGTGTTGAGGTGTGTGTGCACAAATACCATAGAGCCAATAAGACCATTAATGATGAAAGAATTTATAGTGTTGCAAACTCTTCTGGTTTTAGCAGGACTCTTGAGAATACTAGTGTTTTCTAGAACAGGGGTTCTCACCCTTTTTCTTTCTGAGGCATGCTATAAAAATTACATGGCCCACTTGTGCCAGAAGAACTGTTTTTTCTGCATATAAAAGCCAGGGCCAGCATTGGGGGTTAGCAAATAGCGCAACTGCCTGGGCCCCATGCCACAGGGGGCCCCGCGAAGCTAAGCTGCTCAGGTTTCGGCTTCAGCCCCAGGTGGTGGGGCTTGGAGCCTGGGCTTCCACCCCATATGGTGGGGCTTTGGCTTTCTGCCCTGGGCCCCAAAAAGTCTAATGCCGGCCCTGCTTGGCAGCCCCCCTGAAACTTGCTTGTGGCCCCTAAGGGGGCCCTAGACCCCTGGTTGAGAACCACTGTTCTAGAAAACCCCAGCTTCTGGAGTCATGTGAATATGAGAAAAATCTCCACTTTCACTTTTGAAAAAGTAAGTTTCTAGCCCCCAGGGCTGCAGAGAAAAGCTTGAACGTGTGACCTGAGTGCGCTCTAAAAGCTCAGAAACCAAAGGCAAAGGGGGGAATAAAACCAATAACTTTTTTTTAAAAAATCCTGATTTAAGCTAGTCTCATGATACTGGGGGAGGGTGGCAGACATGGTTTTGAAAGTTTGGGGGTGTAGTTCAAGATCGCCAATGTACAGAGAGTCTTTGATTTTAATCTGGAGAAGCTCCCATGGTGACTCAGCCACAGTGAGACTCTGCAGTGCATCATGGGAGGTGTAGTTGGGCCAGGGCATAGGATCCATAGGAGGGAATGGGCACATGGGGGACCCAGAACTACTGCAATGAGACACCGTGGTAGCTCAGGCAGATGCAAAATTGAACATTGATCCAACCTGAAACAAAAGGTTTCATTCACTCAGCATGGATTTGTCAAGAGCATATTGTGTCAAACCAATCTAATAGCTTTCCTTGCCAGGGTAACAAGCCTTGTGGATGGGGGGGGAAGCGGTAGACATGGTATATCTTGACTTTAGTAAGGGTTTTGATACTGTCTTGCATGACCTTCTCAAACAAACTAGGGAAAAACAACCTCGATGGAGCTACTCTAAGGTGGGTGCATAACTGGTTGGAAAATCATTCCCAGAGAGTAGTTATCCATGGTTCACAGTCAAGCTGGAAGGGCATAATGAGTGGGGTTCCACAGGGATCAGTTCTGGGTCCACTTCTGTTCAATAATTTAGATAATGGCATAGAGAGTACACTTTGTGGATGATACCAAGCAGGGAGAGGTTGCAAGTGCTCTGGAGGATAGAATTAACATTCAAAATGATCTGGCCAAACTGAAGAAATAGTCTGAAGCAAATAGGATGAAATTCAATAAGGACAAATGCAAAGTACTCCATTTAGGAAAGACCAATCTGTTGCATACATACACAATGCAAAATGACTGCCTAGGAAGAAGAACTGGGGAAAGGGATTGGGGTCATGTTGGACCACAAGCTAAATGTAAGTCAACAGTGTAACACTGTTGCAAAAAAAGAACATTATTCTGGGCTGCATTCGCAGGAGTGTTGTAAGCAAGACATGAGAAGTAATTCTTCCGCTCTATTCCACGCTGATACGGCCTCAACTGGAGTATTGTGTCCAGTTCTGGGTGTCACATTTCAGGAAAGATGGGGGCAAATTGGAGAATGTCCAAAGAAGAGCAACAAAAATGATTCAAGGTCTAGAAAGCATGACCTGTGAGGGATGATGGGGATAAAATGGGGTTTGTCGAGGCTGGAGAAGAGACGACTGAGAGGGGATACAATAACCCTTTTCAAGTACGTAAAAGGTTGTTACAAGGAGACAGCATGGGGACTATGGTACTACTCAAAGTGAGAATATGGCATTTTCATCCTGAGCTGGAAGGTCTCTGGGGCAGGGACTGTCTCTCTCTCTGGGTATCTACAGCAACTAGCGCAATGGGGCCCTGATCTCAGTAGAGGCTGCTAGGCAGTACTGAAAAATAAATAAGTAGGGGGATCACACACTTCGTAGCTCCTGTAGGCAGAGCGCAGCACACACACCAGGCCTCCTTGCAGCCTCCTTCCCCCCACTTTCAAGGACTCACTGCAAGTCCCCCCCACCCCTCCCTATTGCCAGGGGCTCTGTGTTCCCCATTACGCCTCCCACCCACGCTGTGGGCTCTGTGTCCTACATTCTCCCTCACCCCATGCCAGGGGCTCTGTGTGTGCCCCCCCACCCCACTTTCTCCCTTGTCAGGTGTCTTTGTGCTTCCCCATTTCCCCCTCCCTGCCTGTGATTTCTTTCTGCCTGTGAGCCAAGGCCTTCAGGGTGGCAATATTTTAAACAGTCTGGGCAGAGCTGAGATGGGGTGGCGTTATGCTGGGAGGTGTCAGCATCTGACATCATCCAAATCTTTGATCTATAGACCATTACAGAGGCAGCTGGAGCTGTAACGCTGCTAGCCAGAGGCTAGGGACTCTGGGTGCCCTCCATGCCCCCCTTCCAGTGTTCTGACTTTTCACCAAATAAAAGTTCTGCCCATTAATGCCTAGAACATACCTTGAAATGCTGGGATTGATCAGCTGTAGTGCTCAGTGTCTATCATCTTCCAGACAAGGGAAGCTGAGAAATTGAGTGTAAAGGTCAAGAAGGATGGGGAAGAAAGTGCAAAGACTGGGGGCAGGCACATGGGTGATCAGGTTGGTATCAGTGAGTGCATGGAGGAAGCCAGGTCAGTGCAATGAGAGCAGCTAATTAGAGAGGAGTGGTGCAGAGAAGGGCTTTGAGAATGAAGGTCAGAAGCTTGAATTTGTCTTGGAAAAATCTGGCCTGAATGGATCTGCCTACCTCCCCAGAAGTGGGAATTGCTTTCACTTTAAATTGCACCGTTTCTCCCTTTATTTTGTACCTGTTTATGTTCAGACATGCTGGGAATCGGGACCATTTGTTGGCTTCCCCACCTTGGTGGAGGGGCCTCGGGTTTGCTCTGATTTATGCCAGCCCTCCTGAGGGCTGTGGTTTGGCTTCTCTGTGGTGTCGAGCAGCCCAGAAACTTTGTGGCCGTGTGTGTGCAACAGAGATTCCCTGACAGGTCCCACCATGTTTCCCTTCCCGTGTCTGGCCTCAGCCTCCCCTCTCCCCAGAACACTCCCTGAACTGATGCTTGCAGGGCTGGCAGCACAGGGCCATTTACGGTCGGCTGACACTTCCTGCACAGGAGGATTTCCCCCGGGTCTTTTAAGTCACACTTCTGGCTCCATGTGCCCCTGGAGTAGTGTATAAAGGGGCACCAGGACAGGAGACAGAATCTATCCCCATGGAAGGAAACCACTGCTCTAGAGAGATGCTTGGGCCGTCCCTTTAGCTATAGCTCTTCATGTGTAAACTTCATACCTCAGCTTTCTTGGCTGGGTCCCTGTTAGCTGTGCTGGGAGCAGGGCAGGTATGAGTGGACAGGTCGAGTAGCGGCGTGACTTAGATCCTGGGGGTATCCTCTCTGGATTTCTGACCAGGATTTAAGAATAACCCAAGAGACTGCCCTGATAATCCATCCCAGGCTTTCCATGAAGCCAAGGGCATGCTGGTGCAGGACTTCAGGAGGTCTGGTGACTACCTGTACCTGTTCAGTGGGGGCATGGTCAGTAAAGTTGTGCACCTCATTATGGGGTCTCAGTGCCTTGATGCAAGAAATTCCCCTGAGACATTGCAGGTGTTAATTTAGATTGGACTCCTGCTCGTTTCAGAAAGATGGTGCACATGGCGGCAGCTGCTTGCAAAACAATGGGACACTTCCCTTTTATTTCTCTGGGGCGTCCATTGTGATGTGACACTGACATGATCAGGGATTGCAGGGTAACTACAGAATCCCTGGAAATTACTTTATTCGGGCCCTGTACAAAGAAGCGTGACGGGCTTAACCAGCTAGCACAAAACTCCTGTGCTTCTCTTTCCTGGACTAGAGGAGCCCACCACAGTTCTGATGACTGTGGGAGAGCAAAATAATGGGGTGCGGGTTTCCAGGAGACACCAAGCTCATTATAAATGCGGTGCAAGGTTTTTTTGTTTTCCAGAATGGCTGGAATTATCCATGTACAAAAAGCTTATTTCTTAACATGTGTCATTCTGAGGCCCTTTTCACTGCATCTTTGTTGTTGTTAAAACCTTGATGACAAGGTTGTCTTTGGCAGAAAAAATCAGTCACTTTGTTAAATTCTTCCTTGCTTGGAAAACAAAAGCCATAGAGCTGGCGGTCTGAGCACGTCCTATCCAGCCTTAGTAATGCTGGAGTCAATGTAAATGCCTCTCCCCTAAAATAGCCTCCCTCTTACATCAACAACTGGTGCTGCATCTGGTTGAGCCCCTATTGAGGACTGAGTTACTAAACAAAACTAGCATGTTTAGGCTCTGTGGTGTATTTATTGATGTGGAAGGGGGCGGGGGGTTGAGATTCAGGGAAGGAAATCAATGCAAAGATGGGGGAGGGGGGTTAAAGAAAAAATGAGCCTCAGCTAATACAAACGTAGAATCCCATGCAGAAGAGCCAGACTGTAGGATGGCTACCCACAGAGAAAAGTTTTCTCTTTACATGATGTTCCTTAAAAATGACACTGCTGTTAAGGCAAAATGCACACAGCCAAATTAAAATGGACCCACTATCAGGGCCATGTTCACAAACATAATTTTCATATTTTTCTCTCTCAATTTCAGTGACTTTTTTTGGCGTGTCCAAGTGAATTTTAGCTAACATTCACAGCCCCTGCTCTGTGTTAAAATCCCAAACTCCTCTCTAGCGCTCTCCCAGAGAAGCAAAACCCTACACCCCAAACAGCTCAGACTCATATTTGCTTGTTTGGAGGATTGGAATAAAACCCTCTAGCTGAATTCAGAGCTGGCAAGAACGGCCTGGTTTCTAGGATCTGTCTGTTGTTGTGAACAGCATAGAAGGTTAGGTTTTTGATTCGGGTCCAGATCCTCAAAGGTATTTCAGTGCCTACCTCTCATTGATTTAAATGGCAGCTCAGTCCCAAAATATTTTGAGGATCTGATCCTTTGTAGCTGTGGAATCAGTTTGCTTTGCTGAAGTTTTTCTCTGTGAATCTCATGCCGGTGAAAGGATGAGGTCTCTTCCAACCCTAATCTTCTATGATGGCATTCTAACAGCTGGTCAGTCATTCCCAGAAGAGGGACAGCACCACAAGCATCCTGACTTTGCTCCACTAATGTGCTTCATTTTTTGGCTTTGAGAGATCAGCTCCAGGCATAAGAAAGGAGCCCTGTCTCTGAGCCTCCTCAGTCACTTACCTGCTTCCCTTTTAATGACAATGACCTGGAACCGATGTCCTATTTGAGGCCCTGAAACCTTTTTATGGAACTCACCGTGGTTGCTAATGTTTAAAGTTCCATGTGTGAGAGGAAGGGCAGTCCAGTGCCAGAGGTGCTAGCCTGGGACTCGGGAGACCAGGGTGTGAGTCCCTGCTCTGTTGCACACCTCTTGTGTGACCACAGGCAAGTTCCTCTGTGCCTCAGTTCCCCATCTGTAAAATAGCCCTTCCCTATTAGCCATATCTCTCAGGGGTGTTGTGAGACGAAGTGGGTTACCAATTGTGAAGTGCCTCAGATACTACGGTACTGGGGTCATAGAAGTACTTAGGATAGATGCATTTCCATCTTCGATGGCTGAGACCTCACTCAGGACTAACCCATATAGCAAGAAAGTAAAGGCAGTATCTACATTTGTCATGATGGGTGGGTGGGGGGTGTTCCTGGAAGGCAGGGGCATTAGGTGGATGTTATGTTTTCTGCCCTTCTGCGGCAACAGGGAGACAGCAACGGCGCCCCCTGTGACTAGACTCCGTCTCCTATTGCTCTCCCTCAGTTGGGCAGCACATTGATTAAATTATCTGAATTTGTCCTTTTTTAAATGGATGTCTTTTCTTAAGTACTGATTTACCACAATTAAGTCTCTCCCTCCCCCCCACAAAAGAATTAAATTAAATGTATTACATCGTAGGCTTGGCATTTCCAGGAATTGCTTGCAGATCTTCAGAATGGTCTAAGATGCTATTAGAAGCAAAAAGGGAAGAAGGAAAGGAAATGAATGTTAGGTGAGGAGGGGAAATTCATAGCTCTGCTGATACACCATGATAAATAATTATGAGTTATTAATTTTAAATTACATCTTTAATGCATTGCATGATTTTAATTCCCACTACACTATTAATATAGGGACTCTGGGTTTGATTAATTTAAAGCAGAACGGAAAGGTGCCAATTAAGGGGACTGTCTGGGAACTTTCAGGTGTCTATAGCTCTCATGCTATTTCCCTGGACAGAGGAATGGGCCTGGAGAAGTGGGAAGCTTGCTGGTAGCCATGTGCAACAATGCAGGTTAACCCTCTGAGGCCCTAATGGTAAACTGCTCAAGTCTTCTTTGTTTCTGAGATTTACCAAATACATCACCAAGCTCATTGCGTACTCAGCTTAGTGTGAACAGATCATGGGACAGGATGATTCAGAGTCTGAAGCCATAGGGTTAATCAGTGAACTCCCTTAATTATTTTACCATGTAGCCCTGTGCTGACTCCAAATTGATTGCTGGTATTATGGTCACAGTTGGAGCTCCAAGCTCCCATTGTGTTAAGCATTGTACACCTAGCCAGAGAACCCCTGCCTCAAAGAGCTTACAATTAAAGAGCAGATGGTCTAAGGAACCAATAGGTGCCAAGTTCTCATTGAAATGAGCAGGGACATACCAAGATGAAACAACGCTCCAAAGAGGGCCCAGCAAGGACTAGAACCCCCATCTCCTGACTCTCAGGCCACTGCCTTACATGCTGGGCTGTACTGATTCTGGTGCAGATATGTGCTCTGCCTTTATACTGGAGGCTGACTTCCACACTCCCCCCATCAGCAATAAGGAGGACAGGGCTGATAGGCAGAGTCCAATGGTTCTGCTTTGAGCCAGGCTGAATACTAAGCTTGAGAAAAGACCCAGTAGTGGGATAAGGGGAAGGGGTGATGTTTAAATTATTGAGGTTTTTCCATACTTATTCCAGTTTTCTCTGACACAAATCCTGAAATACCTGCTGCTTTCTACTCTGGCGGTGGGGAAGTGACTTCCACTGATGTTAGTGCTAACCTCTAGCTGAGAAAGAAGTGAGTAGGGGCTTCAGAATTCTGCCCCATATCAACTGTGATTGCTAAGCACCCAGCATTAAAAACGTCATTTATCTTGCTCTCAAACTAAAGAAGCTCCCCCACCATTGTCAAGATGTATTCAGAGACCAGCCATAGCTGGAGATGGGCTGGCCCAGTGCTGTGAGGAGGTCCAGAGAATCCTTTTTCTAGATGCTGGGCTGGTGTGTCTTGTTCACATGCTCGGGATCACTCTGATCACCAGAATTAGCATTGGGAAGGAATTTCCCCCCAGGTCAGATGGGGTGGCGGTTCAGCTTTCTCTGCAGTATGGGGCAGGGATCACCACCTGGGATTATCTGGGGCTGTCCCACCCAATGAATTCCCTCAGACAATGGTGGCATCAGTCCTTCCTGTTCTCCACCTGTGGCACACAACAGTTGAGTCTCCCGAGGACTGAAATGCTTTAAGGAGGCAAGGTGGGTGAGGTAATATCTGTTATTGGACCAAGCTGGGACCGACACGATTACAGCTACCCCACACACAATAATGGAAGGGATCGGATTTAGCCATCTGAAGTGCTTTTGCTAGACTAAAGTCGTTGGGCTCAAGGTAAAGATATCCTGGTGAAATGTAATGGGCTGTTATATACAGGTCAGACTAGATTATCTAATGATCCGTCCTGGCTGTACACTCCATGAAATTCAGTCATTGGCATTCCCTTTGGACCAGTCTGTCAGATGCTACACACACCACTCCTGGTGGACCAATCTGATCTGATTGTTACATGCATACAGCTTAAGAGGAGCTGGAAGGTTCAGTAACTGAGCAGCCTGAGCGACTAATATTATTCCTGTAAGCGTTTTGTACTAAATCCAGATTCACCAACCTAAAACCGCTCTTCATTTTCCAAAGCAGAAACCGTAAGCGCTGAAAGCCGCTAGGAGAACTTGATGCAGGTCCGAGTCACAAAACCCAGCTGTTCTCCCATTCCCCTGCTAGAGTTTAGCCACAGCCAGGAAGCTGCTATAAGTTTGCTTTCTGAGTAAACTTCTCTAAGTGTGACAATCGCTTTAGCTTCCCAGCGAGGATTTACCAGGCTTCTGTTATCTCTCTGCAAGTCGGAGCTCTCCAAATGGGCATGAGAGAGTAGCCAGAGAGGTCAGCCAGTTAGGTTGCACAGTCGTTCAAAGCTACGTTCCAAGAGGCATTAAAGACGGGATTATGTCTAAGAGGGTTAGGGAGGGAGGAGTGAAACAGGCTTGTCTTGCACAGAACCTGGGAGATAAGGCTGTGTTCTATAGGTGTGAACTCTCTGGTGTGCAAGCTGAGGCACTGATATTTTTGAGGAAGAAATTGGAAGGATAATACCCCAGGCGGAGGGATCAAGTCTGAGTCTAAACTGCCTTCTTTCAGGAGATTGTGGGGTGGAGAGACAGCATATGCTCTCAAACCTTTTAATGTGAGTACCAATTGCACAACAAAACTTCTCCTTGTGCCAGACAAGCTCTAGCCCATGGATATGGGTTCTCAGTCACAGAGCTAGCCCTCCAATCAAGTAGGGTTCGGTCATCTCTGTTGTGGCAGATTCTCCATCTTTGACCATTTTTTAAAATCAAGACTGGATCCCTTTCTAAAAGATCTGCTTTAGGAATTATGGTGGAAGTTCTCTGGTCTGTTACACAGGAGGTCAGACTGGATGATCACAATGGTGCCTTCTGGCCTTGGAATCTATGGCCATCACCAGACAGTCTGGACACCTGTAGGCTAGGCTTTATTTGTATGTATCATGGGAGGTGCTCAGCTCCATCAGCTCTTACTGAAGCCCTTAGGACCTGCAGCAGTTCTGTATCCTCTGCCTACCTCTGATCTAACTTAAGATGTTTATGGGGCACCATTCACTGCAGCATCTCCATGCCACAGCAATGAGCAAACCCATTTGGGTATAACAAAAACACTGACCCTTTAGGGCTGGTGTGTGGCCTAGTGCATCCGCCATGCTAGCCAGAGACATAGGTTCCATCCTGACTCTGCCACGCTCTTGCTAGGTGACCTCCATCTGTCCCCCACCCTTCCTTGTCTATTCAGTACTAGGCACTGCACAGACACAGCCTATGGGACAACTAGGTGCTGTGTTAATAATAAAAAAATAAGAATCCCCTTCATCCAGAATTCAAGCCAAGCTGGTTTTGAAGTTCAATTAAATGCAGGTAGCTCTTTTGTTGCTTTTCATTTTCATAATACCACGTATCGGAAAAGACATGCTGAGATGTCACATTTTTCTGCAACCCGCCTGGAAGCAGCAAAAATCTCCTCCGAGAGTCTGTTCCCTTGAGATTTCCAGCCTCTCCTCACTGCCTCAGGAGGCCTGAGTAGTTCAGAATTCCCCCCCCCCCCCCGACTTTTTGCAGGTTTATCCTATCCCCACGTCCACAATGTTCCAGGTTTCACTATAATTAACTGTCAGACAATGACAGCAAATGTAGGAATGACCTCTGTTCTCAGGGAGTCTTCGTTGAATGAGCGGCAGCATCTGTAAGTACTAACAGAGAGGTCTGAGCTGGAAAATGTAATGCCTGACCCACTTGCAAAGCTTTCCTTCTCTGTTAGCTATTATTTGTTACTGTTGCTCCTGCAGGCCCCACGCAAGATCAGGGCCCCATTGTGCAAGGCGCTGCATAAACACATAGTGAGAGACAGTCTCTGCCCTGAAGAGCTCACAATCTACACAAGACTGTCGGTGGGATAAATTGAAGCATAGATTGTGGAATGACTTGCCCTAGGTCCTATAGCAGATCAGTGGCTGAGTTTATAAACCAGGTTTCCTGACTCCCTGTCCACTAGACCAGTGCTTCTCAAGCTATCTGATGTGGGGGACCAGAAATTTTTTTTTCCAATGTAAGCACAGACTGGCAGCCGATGGCTCGCAGACCGGCACCGGTCCATGGACCGCCACTTTGAGTAGCACTGCACTAGACAACACTGCCACTGTGCCTTTAAAACTCCAAAACTTTGGGCACCCTCTGTTGTGGCCATTTTGGTCTCAGAGTCACTGCAGCCTATTAGAGAGCAGTCACACACACCATGCTCTCTCACTGGGTTTGTTTCTCCCCCCACCTCCCTTATTCCAAAATAAAAGTAATTTGATGCTAAAAGAACATGTTGCCCTTTGTCTATGGAAACAGAATGATGCCCATCTCTAATCATCGAGAACTGTAGCTGCTTATGGCCCAGAGCAGTGTCGGGGGTCCAATTTTCAGAACCAGGCAGCTGAATTTGGAGTCAAGTGGGCACTTTAGGGAACAAGTATCTATTTTAACTGGTGAAAAGCCAAATTTTCAAACAGGGATGCCTAATGTTGGGCATCTACATCCATATTTAGACATTTTAAGCACCTTCAGTAAGAAGACTGAAATGGTTTAGTCAGATCCAAGTTATTGGGCTCAGTTCAGGGATAACTGGGTGAAAATGAATGCCCTGTGCTATAGATCCGGCTAGGTTATCTAGTGTTCCCTTTTGGCCTTTAAAAATCTGTGAATCGAAGTGCTGATTTAGACATCTACATGCCTAACTTGGGCCATTCCATAACTAACTTTATACATTCGGGTTTGAAAACTTGGCCTACTGTTTCTGGGCAATTGTATATAGGATTCAGGTACATCATTTGTGTCTAATTCTGAAACCCAGGCTTCCTAAATGCCCACTTGCCTGTCGATCTAGGCTTTTAATAAGGTTGTCCACCACTGAGATATCTGGGCACTGGTGTGTATTACCAGTCACCCCATAGGATCTGTCTGTGCCGTGCCGTGCCGTGCCATGCCATGCACACCCCCAGCATTCCAAAAATAAGTGACCAGCACAATAGCTAACGATGCAAGTCCATTCCTCGGCCATGCCAGGAGCTGCGTTCAGGGTTAGCCGTTGGCTCTTCGGCAGCTGAGCCCCTCAAATAAAACAGATTTGGGTCTGGTTTTATTCCAGTGTTGAGAAGAATGTCTTGTATCGCAAGGGAATGTGGAGCTAATTTTAATCCTGCTTGGTCTTTCTGCTGCGAATGCTGTACTCACTGGGGCCCTGATCCAATGCCCATTAAAGTCAATGGACAACTTTCCATGGACTTTCACAGGAGTTGAATCTGACCTTAAGTAGCATTTCCATTCAGATCCTTTCTGAACATATAGACCCTGGGTGAAATCCTGGCTGGGGTCAGGATTTCACTCTCTGACGTATAATGCCAGCCCTTTCTTTTCATGGGGTTTTCCTATAGCTCCCCTCTCCTGCTTTCCCTTTATCTCCTTTACACCGAAAGGAGGGAGGCTGCATAAACCTTGTCTAAGCCCCACCCACCTTCCCTAAAATTGTTCATTTTGGGGGCTCATTGCAGAGGACAAGCCAAAAACTGGCCATGAATCCAAATCCCCATGGGCCCAGATCCTTAGCTGCTGTAAGCTGGCCTAGCTCTATTGCCTTCATTGGAGCAATGCTGATTTACACCAGCTGAGGATCTCACCCTTTGATTTTTTGAGATGGCAGTGGCAGGTCAGATTTCAGTCTCTGTGCCTGACTCATCTCTGCAGGGTTGGTTTCAGGTGAGAGCCAATCCTAGAAAGCACCTCTTGCCCAGTTCTGGTTTAAATACAGCTGAAATCTCCTTTGGAATGGTTGATCACAGATTTCCAGCTAACGAGATTCTGGTGTCACTGGATCCAAACCTGAACCTTAAACTTGACTCAGGCTTCAACCTCTGGGTCAGTCAAATCTAATCAGCGTGTTCATCCAAACAGCCTGTTTGGTCATCATGAATGCCCTCGGGGCAAGGACGGAAGGGAATAACAAAATAAGGTTCTCCTCCTTTACCTGTGGGTGAGAAGGAACAAGAAGCATCTAATCCTTATCCCTAGAAGAGAGGCAGGGTTGTCCAATGGTTAGAGATACCCTGGGACTTGAGTTCAGTTCCCTGATCTCCCCCAGACTAACAATTTTAGGATTTTATCCTGCTACCCATCACCACAGGATCTGAGCATCTTCCACATAAAAAAGCAATTGTGAAGACCCTATCAGACTTCATGGAATCTCTGGCACTTTTCTGTTTGGGGATCAAAACTCTGATTGGAATAAGGCATTGGGAGTGGGGATAGAAGAGGATGTTGGTATTGTGAGCATCACTTATGGTGGACAGACTTTCTCAAGGAGGACAGTTTTGCAACATTTCCTAAAGATGGTCAGATCTGGATTTGTCTGATCTCTTCCAGAATATTGAGCCACCTGTGGATCATAGAATATCAGGGTTGGAAGGGACCTCAGGAGGTCATCTAGTCCAACCCCCTGCTCAAAGCAGGACCAATCCCCAACTAAATCATCCCAGACAGGGCTTTGTCAAGCCTGACCTTAAAAACCTCAAAGTAAGAAGATTCCACCACCTCCCTAGGTAACGCATTCCAGTGCTTCACCACCCTCCTAGTGAAAAAGTTTTTCCTAATATCCAACCTAAACCTCCCCCACTGCAACTTGAGACCATTACTCCTTGTTCTGTCATCAGCTACCACTGAGAACAGTCTAGATCCATCCTCTTTGGAACCCCTTTCAGGTCCCTTTTCCAGAGACTGCTTTTCGCCCAAATCTCACGTGCTTTCGGCTTTGTGAGTTGTGTTGTCCTAGACCTTGTCTACACTACAGGTTATTTCAGTATTCACACCCGAGCGACATAAATTATAATCTGTAAATTACACAGACCTGAACGTCAGTATAGACCATGCTATGTTGCCGGGAGTACTCCTGACAATTGTCTCTTACTAAGACAGGAGTTATTAAACTGAGGGAGAGCTCTTCCCCATCGGCTTAGAACGTCTCCATTGCAAGTGCTACAGAGACACAGCTGTAAATGCTGCTGTGTAGGGTAGCCCTAGAGTAACGCAGCTGTCATAGGGGTTCATAGACTGAAATTTGGTCTCTGATATTGCTGTGGTTTGATCCATTCATTACTTTGAAAACTAGGCCTTAAAGTGGGCGTGCCACTTATATTGGGATTTTCAAAAACACCTAAGCAGTTTAGGCACCTAACTCTCATTGATTTTGATAGCATTTATGCACCTAACCTGCTTAGAAAAGGGATAATAGTATCCAAAGGGGGCCCTATGAAAATAAATACGTTAATGATGGTGTGTTTCTCATATTATGGAAACAGACAGAACCCTTATGCTCTGCCCCTGCCCAGCATAATCAATGATTTTTGACAAACATTTTGTAGTTTCACCAGCAGATTTTGGACCTAACTAGAGTGGGACAGAGACAGAAGTTTTATTTCATGAAGAATTTCAAGATTGGAAAACTTGGCTTTGTTCCCAATCAGAACGCAAACTGACCAATTGGAAATTCTGAAAAAATTCATTGTCCAATTGAAACACTTGTTTATAATATGACAAATTTTTGAAGAAAATTCAAAACAAAGGCATTTTAAAATGATCAAAACGTTTTGTCCAAAGGGGATGTTTATAGCGTTACGTGAGCTCTTCTTTTACCCTAGTTTTCTCACCACATGAAATTACAGCACAATGAACCTGACCTGGGGAAGCGTTTTGATCTAGATAGAACTACACATTCCAACCGACTATGGTTTGGTCCAAGTTTCTCTGACCAGCTGTAGTCTTGACTGCTGTGAATTGGTTTTGAAAGGTGTTCCATAGAGTTGTGAGTTCCCCATGCTTCTAATCCAAAGACTCTCCCATACCATTGACCTCCATTGATGCAGGACTTGCACATCATGTAGACAAAAAGAAAAGGAGTACTTGTGGCACCTTAGAGACTAACCAATTTATTTGAGCATAAGCTTTCGTGAGCTACAGTTCACTTCATCGGATGCATACTGTGGAAAGTGTAGAAGATCTTATTATATACACAAAGCATGAAAAAATACCTCCTCCCACCTCACTCTCCTGCTGGTAATAGCTTATCTAAAGTGATCACTCTCCTTACAATGTGTATGATAATCAAGGTGGGCCATTTCCAGCACAAATCCAGGGTTTAACAAGAACGTCGGGGGGCGGGGGGGGGTAGGAAAAAACAAGGGGAAATAGGCTACCTTGCATAATGACTAAGCCACTCCCAGTCTCTATTCAAGCCTAAGTTAATTGTATCCAATTTGCAAATGAATTCCAATTCAGCAGTTTCTCGCTGGAGTCTGGATTTGAAGTTTTTTTCTTGTAAAATAGCTACTTTCATGTCTGTAATCGTGTGACCAGAGAGATTGAAGTGTTCTCCGACTGGTTTATGAATGTTATAATTCTTGACATCTGATTTGTGTCCATTTACTCTTTTACGTAGAGACTGTCCAGTTTGACCAATGTACATGGCAGAGGGGCATTGCTGGCACATGATGACATACATCATATTTGTGGATGTGCAGGTGAACGAGCCTCTGATAGTGTGGCTGATGTTATTAGGCCCTGTGATGGTGTCTCCTGAATAGATATGTGGGCACAATTGGCAACGGGCTTTGTTGCAAGGATAGGTTCCTGGGTTAGTGGTTCTGTTGTGTGGTATGTGGTTGCTGGTGAGTATTTGCTTCAGGTTGGGGGGCTGTCTGTAAGCGAGGACTGGCCTGTCTCCCAAGATTTATGAGAGTGTTGGATCATCCTTCAGGATAGGTTGTAGATCCTTAATAATGCGTTGGAGGGGTTTTAGTTGGGGGCTGAAGGTGACTGCTAGTGGTGTTCTGTTATTTTCTTTGTTAGGCCTGTCCTGTAGTAGGTGACTTCTGGGAACTGCACTTAGGACGGAAGAATCCAATGCACCGCTACAGACTAGGGACCGAATGGCTAGGCAGCAGTTCTGCGGAAAAGGACCTAGGGGTGACAGTGGACGAGAAGCTGGATATGAGTCAGCAGTGTGCCCTTGTTGCCAAGAAGGCCAATGGCATTTTGGGATGTATAAGTAGGGGCATAGCGAGCAGATCGAGGGACGTGATCGTTCCCCTCTATTCGACACTGGTGAGGCCTCATCTGGAGTACTGTGTCCAGTTTTGGGCCCCACACTACAAGAAGGATGTGGATAAATTGGAGAGAGTCCAGCGAAGGGCAACAAAAATGATTAGGGGTCTAGGACACATGACTTATGAGGAGAGGCTGAGGGAGCTGGGATTGTTTAGTCTACAGAAGAGAAGAATGAGGGGGGATTTGATAGCTGCTTTCAACTACCTGAAAGGGGGTTCCAAAGAGGATGGCTCTAGACTGTTCTCAATGGTAGCAGATGACAGAACGAGGAGTAATGGTCTCAAGTTGCAGTGGGGGAGGTTTAGATTGGATATTAGGAAAAACTTTTTCACTAAGAGGGTAGTGAAACACTGGAATGCGTTACCTAGGGAGGTGGTAGAATCTCCTTCCTTAGAGGTTTTTAAGGTCAGGCTTGACAAAGCCCTGGCTGGGATGATTTAACTGGGACTTGGTCCTGCTTCGAGCAGGGGGTTGGACTAGATGACCTTCTGAGGTCCCTTCCAACCCTGATATTCTATGATTCTATGATTCTAACTCTTCTGGCTCTATCAGTCTGTTTCTTCACTTCTGCAGGTGGGTATTCTAGTTGTAAGATGCTTGATAGAGATCTTGTAGGTGTCTGTCTCTGTCTGAGGGGTTGGAGCAAATGCGATTGTATCGTAGAGCTTGGCTGTAGACGATGGATCGTGTGGTGTGGTCAAGGTGAAAGCTGGAGGCATGTAGGTAGGAATAGCGGTGAGTAGGTTTCCGGAATAGGGTGGTGTTTATGTGACCATCGTTTATTAGCACTGTAGTGTCCAGGAAGTGGATCTCTTGTGTGGACTGGACCAGGCTGAGGTTGATGCACATCCACCAATGTGATATATGCCATCATGTGCCAGCAATGCCCCTCTGCCATGTACATTGGTCAAACTGGACAGTCTCTACGTAAAAGAGTAAATGGACACAAATCAGATGTCAAGAATTATAACATTCATAAACCAGTCGGAGAACACTTCAATCTCTCTGGTCACACGATTACAGACATGAAAGTCGCTATTTTATAAGAAAAAAACTTCAGATCCAGACTCCAGTGAGAAACTGCTGAATTGGAATTCATTTGCAAATTGGATACAATTAACTTAGGCTTGAATAGAGACTGGGAGTGGCTTAGTCATTATGCAAGGTAGCCTATTTCCCCTTGTTTTTTCCTACCCCCCCGCCCCCCGACGTTCTTGTTAAACCCTGGATTTGTGCTGGAAATGGCCCACCTTGATTATCATACACAATGTAAGGAGAGTGGTCACTTTAGATAAGCTATTACCTCCTCCCACCCCACTCTCCTGCTGGTATTTTTTCATGCTTTATGTGTATATAATAAGATCTTCTACACTTTCCACAGTATGCATCCGATGAAGTGAGCTGTAGCTCACGAAAGCTTATGCTCAAATAAATTGGTTAGTCTCTAAGTACTCCTTTTCTTTTTGCGAATACAGACTAACACGGCTGTTACTCTGAAAACTATCGTGTAGACAGTTACCCTACATGAGACGAAACCCTAAAGTCTTGCATGAGTACTGAGAATTGTGATGTGACCTTTTCCTCACATACTGGAGAGGGACCCTTTTGCTGTTGGGGAAACCCCCTGCATTTATCCACTAGTATAGTCTTGTGGGCTAACTAGCAGACAAAAGGGCAGTGGGCCATTAGCTGGAGAGGTCCATGGGGGTGCTTTTGAAGGTGGCACAAAGGAATGGCCCACAACACAGCAGTGGGGCCCTTCTTGAGTGTCTGACTGTATGTGAGAGATGGGGGTTGAATAACCAGACTGTCCTCCTTGTCCAACTCGCTTTTCAATTTCCCCATTGCTCTGGGGCACATGTGGCAGCTGCACAGCTAAGAGGGCCTTAGCAGATGCTTGTGCCATCTTGAAGGGGGCTGGTAAAACTTCATTGGCTTTGGGAAGTATGGGCAGCCAGGCACACTGCTCCCACCTTGCTGTGCAGATGGCACCAGGCCCTGCGGGGGTCTCCCCTCCCCTGCGCTGGCTCGGAGCAGAGTGGCAGGCTGGTAGCTTGGAGTGAGCAAGAGAAGGGAGGCAGCGCTGCAGCAATCAGCTGGCATCACCTGCTCTCCCTCTGAATGAGGGACCAGGGGAAAGGGGCTCCCGCTGGCATTGCAGAGAAACCAGGGCCCAGTCTGGCTTCCCAGGCTCTGCGGGTAACCTGAGGATGCTACTGCACAGCAGCCAGCTCCAGAGCGATTACAGCATCACCCATTCTCTGCTTTACCAGGCAGAAATAACCACGGGCCCTACCCTGCATGGTGCTGCTGAGCGTGTCTAGGCACAGACTCCGGGGCTGGAGCTACAGGCGCTAACTTTCCAATGTGCCGGGGGTGTTCACTGCTCAGCCCCTGGCTCTGCCACAGGCCCTTCCCCCACTCCATGCCTTTCCACCCCCTCCCTTGAGCCTGCCATGCCCCACTCCTTCCCCCAGAGCCTCCTGCATGCCACAAAACAGCTGATCGGGAGGTGCGGGGAGGGAGGGGGAGGCACTGATCCGCGGGGCTGCCGGTGGGCGGGAGGTGCTGGGAGCGGGTGGTGGGAGCTGCTGGGGGGCTGCTGATGTATTAAGAATCAATCCTGAAGCACTTACATGAGAGGAAAGTGATCAGGAACAGTCAGCATGGATTCACCAAGGGAAGGTCATGCCTGATTAATCTAATCGCCTTTTATGATGAGATTACTGGTTCTGTGGATGAAGGGAAAGCAGTGGATGTATTGTTTCTTGACTTTAGCAAAGCTTTTGACACGGTCTCCCACAGTATTCTTGTCAGCAAGTTAAGGAAGTATGGGCTGGATGAATGCACTATAAGGTGGGTAGAAAGCTGGCTAGATTGTCGGGCTCAACGGGTAGTGATCAATGGCTCCATGTCTAGTTGGCAGCCGGTGTCAAGTGGAGTGCCCCAGGGGTCGGTCCTGGGGCCGGTTTTGTTCAATATCTTCATAAATGATCTGGAGGATGGTGTGGATTGCACTCTCAGCAAATTTGTGGATGATACTAAACTGGGAGGAGTGGTAGATACGCTGGAGGGGAGGGATAGGATACAGAAGGACCTAGACAAATTGGAGGATTGGGCCAAAAGAAATCTGATGAGGTTCAATAAGGATAAGTGCAGGGTCCTGCACTTAGGATGGAAGAATCCAATGCACCGCTACAGACTAGGGACCGAATGGCTAGGCAGCAGTTCTGCGGAAAAGGACCTAGGGGTGACAGTGGACGAGAAGCTGGATATGAGTCAGCAGTGTGCCCTTGTTGCCAAGAAGGCCAATGGCATTTTGGGATGTATAAGTAGGGGCATAGCGAGCAGATCGAGGGACGTGATCGTTCCCCTCTATTCGACACTGGTGAGGCCTCATCTGGAGTACTGTGTCCAGTTTTGGGCCCCACACTACAAGAAGGATGTGGATAAATTGGAGAGAGTCCAGCGAAGGGCAACAAAAATGATTAGGGGTCTAGGACACATGACTTATGAGGAGAGGCTGAGGGAGCTGGGATTGTTTAGTCTGCAGAAGAGAAGAATGAGGGGGGATTTGATAGCTGCTTTCAACTACCTGAAAGGGGGTTCCAAAGAGGATGGCTCTAGACTGTTCTCAATGGTAGCAGATGACAGAACGAGGAGTAATGGTCTCAAGTTGCAATGGGGGAGGTTTAGATTGATATTAGGAAAAACTTTTTCACTAAGAGGGTGGTGAAACACTAGAATGCGTTACCTAGGGAGGTGGTAGAATCTCCTTCCTTAGAGGTTTTTAAGGTCAGGCTTGACAAAGCCCTGGCTGGGATGATTTAACTGGGAATTGGTCCTGCTTTGAGCAGGGGGTTGGACTAGATGACCTTCTGGGGTCCCTTCCAAGCCTGATATTCTATGATTCTATTACTGTGGCTCTTGGGTAATGTACATTGGTAAATTCTGGCTCCTTCTCAGGCTGGCCACCCCTGAGATAGACCATGAGATGTTGAAAAGCGTCGCCCTCTTGTGGAGGATCTCAGTTATTAACAGTAAAGTCCATGCAGAACATAAACAAAACTTTCACCTCAACGTCTCAGCTAGGTAACGAGGCTGGTCTTAGTCCATCTGTCCCTCATCTGAGGCCAGTGCTCACCTCTACCCAGCTCTTCTCTCCGTGCTGGTCTCTGCCCCCGCTGTGAGGTCTTTTGCCCTTACCGGAGCAAGACCCTTCCCTGGGGAGGTCCATCCACTGTGACTGTTCTCCGGGGACACCAGGTGATCCTTGGGATGCCTGGCTGAGACCAGGCCCTCTTGGATACCTGCAAAGTGCAAACTCTGTCTAGAAGGCTCCTCTGTCTAGGAGCCCCTCAGACAGACTCACCGTTCTGGTGAATTCCCTGGAGAACTCCCCTTTGAGGCTCCCTGCTCGGGCCTCTCCTGAGAGCTCCTCTTCACAGGCACTTCCTGTTTCCCTTTGAAGTTCCCTGTAACTGAGCTTTATCAGGTCTGGGTACTGGTTTACTAATCAGCCAGCTAGGGCAGTCAATGACCCCCAGGTGGGGCCTTCATAAGGCAGTCCTGGCCAGCCTGGGCCCTAACTCCCCATAAAGGGCAGCTGCCCCTTGACAAAGGTGCTCAGCACCTCGCAAGGATCTGGGCTCAGCTTTCAGGCTCTGTCTATGCTAGGGGTCTCCACCAATGTTGCTGCACTGTGGGTATAAAGCCCCCATGCAGAGGGGCTGCTCTGGGGGAAGACAATTTGCACCCCTGCAATTTACCCTAACACATTATCACATTAACCCTTGCCGGTGCCAACTCTGTTATAGGTGGTTGCAGCATTAGCGTTTTGCACGGCGGTATCTACATTGAATTCAAATTCCCCAAGGCTGGACAAGGCCCTGCTTACTTCTTTCTCAAACAATATGCTCATTTAACTCCACTGGGGCCCAGGCCCCAAGAACGCCCATTTAATACCAATACTCTGTATCCCTCAGGACTTGGCTCTGGGAATCTCGCTGCAGTTAGGAGGGAGTGGAGCTTCTAGGCAATGCTCTGTCACTATCTGGGATGTAGCCGGTAGAGCTCTGTCCCCTATTCTGAGCCACCCCTACACAGCACTTTGCTAGGTAGTAGGCTTCCTTCTTTGTCCATTACATGGTATAAGTTGTAGAATCTCAGACACAACTGTCTGAAAGGGACCTTGAAGTCATCAAGTCCAGCCCCCTGCACTGAGGCAGGACCAAGTAAACCTAGACCATCCCTGACAGGCGTTTGTCCCACTGGTTCTTAAAACCTCCCAATGATGGGATTCCGCGACTTCCCTTGGTGACCTAGTGCAGGGCTTAACTATTCTTAGAGTTAGAAAGTTTTTTTCCTAATATCTAACCTAAATCTCCCTTGCTGCAGATTAAGCCCCATTCTTCTTGTCCTCCCTTCAGTGCACATGGAGAACAATTGGTTTCCAGTCTCTTTATAACAGTGCTTCACATACTTGAAGACTTATCTGGTCCCCCTTCAGGTTTTCTCAATACTAAAGGTGCTCTGTTGTTGTTGGGGTTTTGTTGTTTGTTTTTGTTTAAACCTTTCCCTGTAGTCAAAGAACCTTTCCCCGTTCTCCAAAGCTTTTAGCACTGTTTTTTGTTAGATTTAGAAAACCTGACCTACGAGGAAAGGGTTAAACAAAAGTTGTGCCTAGGCTTGGCAGAGTTTGATTTAAATTGTTTGTTGTCAGGAAACGTCCGTTTCACCTGACACACAGAAATCGATGGGTGGGGGGGAACATATCCATTGATATGTCAGGAAACGCTGCCCTCCCCTGTGCCTACTGCCTCCAGAGACCTGTGCAGGGCGCCCCCTATTGCCCCACTGTCACAGCCCCGCTCACAGCTGGGAGTTTGGAGCCATTCCCTGGTAGGAGCCATTCTGCAGTGGGGTGGCCTCCCCTGTGGCCGGTGGCTTGTCTTCCTCCTCACGGCAGCATCCAGGGGGTTCTCTGGCCAGCACTCTCCTGCACCTTGCACCTGGGTGTCTCAGGCCCCTTGGTCATGCAGGGAGCCCCTGGTAGCTGCATTGTCAGTGCTGCCCTAAACCCCCTTAATTTCCCCCATCTGTGAAAATTTAAATTAATTGGGGGGCGGGGAGAATGCTTACAAACTGAATTCTGCCAAGCCTCAGTCTATAGCAGTCCTTCCCTGTCATTGTATGTACCACATAGCATTCCTGACAGTTCCACGATCCTGCTTTGACTATGGAATTGCAACTCCCAGTAGTTGATTTTGGGACTTGAACTGATTTTCAGGGCATCTTGAATCATTTCTTTAGAGGCCTGATTGAGGAAATCAGCACAAAATGCCCCCTTCCGTATTCCTTTCCAGACCGATTTACTTGGTGACATATTCCTCATCATGTTCTTTGTGCCCAGAATTGTCCCTGGTACCCACCCGTTTCCAGCACCTCTTCCTCCTGCCATTCACATCCTGAGCACTACTTCTGAGTAGCATCCTCTCCAAGCAGAAACGGGATATTGCAGGGACCAGAGGCACTCTAGCCCCATGCCTCTCCCAGCAAGCTGTGCGGCAGAGAAGGGGGCAGCTGTAATGGGACAGGGGATCTTACCGGTACTCCCCTGCAGAATGCACTGGAATCACAAACCATGGAGAAGTTCTCCTAGACTCTCCAGGCGCAGCCTCTTCCAACAAGTCATGGATCAGGGAAGGATCTAGCCACAGTGGCTGTAGGGAATCCCTAAAACAGTCACGGTAGGTAGCGTCCTAGTACCTGTGGGAGAGCTCACAGCTACCCTTGCAGCCAATGCCACCTTGTGCTTGAATCCCAGGAGCTGCCAGGAGCACAATGTGGTGCCGGTGATTCAGTAGGTGGAGTGTTTTTTAATTTACTCTCTACTGAACCGGTGATGCCATGTGTTGCAAAGAGGCTCTGTGCAGCTGGAGGAGATGTGACAATCTTATCCCTTGTAGCCATCAGCAAAGAACCCTGGTACTTCTTACAAGAGAATGTGTATGCTCCCGGTATTCAATTTTAGAGCAAAACGTTCTGCTTTCTTGAATTTCCCCTACTGGCTGCAATATATCTTTCCTCATTTCTTCTGATTTTCCATGTGATGTTACTTTGTGCTGTTAACCAGCCGCCACCTTTCACCCAGAGGTGTGTGCATTTCGCTAGTGAGCGACGCAGCTCCTATATCGATGTGTGAGGTTTCCCTGGGTGCTGTAGGACTATAAATGTTATAGCCTTATTTTGTATGCTAGGACTGCATCACTCCATTTCCAGCAGGGGGCAGGATAGAGAAAGATGTCAGAGCCGTGCCCCTGGGGAAGCTGACAGCTACTCCCAAGCTAGCCAGAGTCACTACAGGAATCTCTTATGCTGTAAGTAAGAAACAAGGGAACATCATGCCAAGTTAGGAGAAAACCAATTCATTTTCCCTGACCTATTTCTGGACATGCTCTGAAGGGAAGAGAAAAAACTGTCTGTCAGGATCAAGGGAAATTATGCATGTTGAACTGACAACCGGTCTTTCTGTGAGTTCACATCATCAAGTGGCAGATTGGCACTGCTGTCTCTGTTATATCCCCGATTTTTCCACTCGGCAGATCCCCTGGCAATGCTCGCTATATTTAAGCTGATAGAACCCTTCCAAAGCTGGAGCGGCTACCAGCAGTAGGAGACAGACCCGGGAAGCCAGCTAAATAACATGGGCCTGCTCTGTTACTCCCTTCCTTCCTCTGAGGTAAGGATGCAGTTAGATTGTAAAGGGGATGGGGTGGGTAGTCTAAGACCTGGCTCCTGGTGTAAATTAGAGCAGCCTTGGGGCTGCACTAACTTCTGCTCCACTTCTCATGGCTCCTATAGTGCCTGAAGAACAGAGAACAAACAATTCGGTGTACTATGGCCATGGCCCTTATGCTGTGGGATGGGAGCAGAGCCTTTGGTAGCCCTTATGCCAGCTACGCCTGCTGGAAAGGCCCTCTGGGGCAATTGAAAAAGAGGAAGCAGGATTGAACAGAAAACTGAGCTGAACCTTTCACACTCACACACACACACACACACCCTACCCAGAGAATCTGGATTCAGTTATGACTTGAGTCATAAGTGGACAGGAATTTGGAGCTAAACCCTGTCCTCATTTATGCTGGGTCCAACCTCACTCTGGTTGTAACTGAGACCAGAATTTGGCCCTTGATGTCCTGGTAACCACTGGGCTTTTGTCTACCGTATACACACACGTATGTGCCCACACACAAAGGATAACAGGGGGTGTTTGAGGTCAGCATTGAGGTACGTTGGCAGAGCTGTGGGGCCAGGAAGCCACCTACATATCATCTCCTCAGCACATAGGCAGCTCAGGCTCAGCATGGCCTCATGAGTTGGGTACCGGACTGGGAATCAGGAAACCTGGGTTCTGGGGCTAGTGCTGACATATTATGTGACCCGAGGCAAGTTACTTCACTTCTGCTTCCTCTCTTTCATTAGCTGATTTTGTGTGCAAACTCTTTGGGGCAGGGACTGTCTCTTGCTGTGCCTGAACAGTGCCTAGCACAATGGGACCTTGTTCTCTTGGGCCTCTAGCAGCTACTGTGCTACACAGAATAACACCTCTTCCTTACCGCCATGGGTGCTGAAATCATTGTGGAAGGAAGAGGGCGTCAAACCTGAATTCTCCCCCTGAGCTGTCATTTCTAGGTGTGTCTAAAGTTAATGATCAAATCCCTGAGTTTTTATCTAGCCCTTGCAGGGAGCTGGAGCCGCTTCTAACCAGATCAACTTCTAACCTTTGTGGGAAACCCTTGTCTAAGCACGGGGCTTTCATTTTGTTGCCCGGAGCTCTGTCGCTCTCCGCTTCACAGTGCAAGGTAGAGAAAAGCCATTCCGCAGAGCATGGAATTAAATCCAATCCACCATCGCTAGACAGAGATTTCTTTACCCTTCTCCTCATACAAGGCCACCCTGGTCCCTACGCTCCCAGTTTCAAGCATAAAAATGATACTTTCCATGCACTGCTGCCCCTTCTCAAAGCTTGCCTGAGTTTCAGCTTGCCAGCAAGGAGGCTTAATAGCCCCATTTTACAGATGGAGAAATGGAGGGAAAAGCCAACACTTCCAAACTGGGGAGTCTACAGCTCAGCACCTAAACCCAGGGCCTGATTTTTCAGAGGTGCTGAGCTCCTAGCAGCTCCCATGTTGCATGGATACCGGCTTTATTTTAGTGCCTTGTTATCATGTGGCTGAAGCCAGGCTGGGCAAACGCTCAGTGCTTGATGCCATGTTCTAATGTTTCCTAGACTGAATGGGCAGGATGGGAGCCTGACGGTGTCTTTCCACTCAAGGTTTGCCCAGTGCACACATGATGCTGCCTCCCCACTGGATCCCATCCCTAACCTGCAAGGAATGGTAAAGGTGTTCCCCGCCCCTCCGTTTGCTAGGGTGTCGACATGGCAAGGCTTGCTGCGTGCTGTCACCCAGGCCCCGGGCCACCCTCACACAGAACCTGGGAGGATGTGTGCGTTGGGCTTGCACTGTCAGGCTCAGGTGCAGGGAGGGGGTGAACCATGGGCTGCACTTTGCAGGCTGGAGGCAGCTAAAGCACAGATACCTGAACTCCTGTTTAGCTAGTCCTCCAAGGCCATCCCACAATTCCTGGGGCCTGTCTGTCCAGGCCCATCTACCCACTCATCCCTTGGACTTTATCATTGTCCTGCCAAAAGACCCATCTCATCCCACCTCAACCAAAGTCCACAACCACCAGCAGCGCTGTGAGCTGAAAAGACTTCTGTCTCCAGGGATGGAAGAGGAATGAAGTCTCCTTGTCCCATTCATTTCCATCTGCTCCAAGCTTAACCCTGACGTGGAGGAGATCTTGGGGGCAAGGACAACTCTAATGGCTAAATTAATTCAGGCTTTGGGCTGTCTCTCTGCACGTTGCCAGCAGCACCTTGCCACAGCGAATACAGCGTCCACTCTGCTGTTCAAAGGGACAATGTTCCCTTTTAGAGCTGCAGTGAACCCAGCGCCCGTGAAAGGTGCGTAATGGACAGCCTGACGTCCTCTGCTCTCTGCTGACCAGTTACAGCCTGGAGAGCAGCAGCGCAAGCATCCCTGAAGTCTCGCCTCCAGTACACCTTATTCTTGCATCGGGTGAGCACATCTCGAGGGATAAGAGAGGAGCCCGTTCCGTCCTTGCCAACACAGGGTCCTGCAGTGGGGGTAGCTTTTGTGAGTGGACTCTAGAGCTGGTCGCAGTCTTTGAAAGTCATTGAAAGGCTCTTTTGGCTAAAAAAGGCTGTTGGACCATGTGACGGGGTGTCCACCCCACACAGGAGTGGAAAGGGTTAATGGGGGCCAGATGGGCCAATTAACCTAGTAGATTGGAGGCTGAGAAGAAAGTCCTAATTAGAGGAACAGGCTCACCAGTGCAGGAATGAGCAGGGCCTCTATAAAGCCATGTAGCTGGCTGCAGACAAAGGTAGCTGTTGCTGGGATAGGCTGCTCCTCCTCCTTCCCTCCCCCCTCCATGACCACGACCACCACCCCCACCCCGGGAAGAGGGAGAAGTGTTTAGGGGGCTGCTGGTGGGAAAGGCTGCAGGGAAGTAGGCTGCAGTCACACCCTGAGTGGAGGGATGTGACTGCTGGTGGGAAAGGCTGCAGGGAAGTAGGCTGCAGTCACACCCTGAGTGGAGGGATGTGACTGCTGGTGGGAAAGGCTGCAGTCACACCCTGACTGGAGACTGGCAAACCCGGGGAGGGGGGGCAGATATGTAGGAAGAAGCCCAGGGGAACAGCAGCAAGGGGTTGGACTGCACAGGGACTGTGGCTGCTTGTTGTAGGTTCCCTGGGCTGGAACCCAGTGTAATGGACAGGCCTGGGGAGTGGCAAATGGCATTGGACATGCCATCCAGACAGCAAGTCTGGAAAGACTGCAAACCCCCCAGAAGGGGAGGACTTTCGTGACCTGGCCGGAGGGCCAAGCCACAGGGAGGAAGCTGCAGACCCAGGAGTGAGTGGGGCAGCAGAGCAAGAAAAATTGGGAGAAGACCCCACCAGAGGGGGAGAGCAAGCAGGTAGAGCTAATCCCCAGGACAGCCAGCAGGAGGCACAGTAAGCGGTGAATGGACCCCATGACAGACCAGAACAAAACTTTTGCAGAAAATGTTCATGTTGGCTGATATTTTCAGGGATGTCCTCAAAAATGTGGTAACTGATTTTAATAGATCTTAAAGAACTTTACAAAGGAGGTCAGTATCATTGTCCCTATTTTACAAATGGGGAAACGGAGGCACAGAGGAAGGCGATGACTTGCACCAGTCACCCAGCAAATCAACAGCAGAGCCAGGACTAGCACTCAGGTCTCCCGCATCTCAATCCATGGTGCTCTGTTCATTACGCTACACTGCCCTGCCTGGCCCCAAGGCTAAGACCCAGCAGCCCATTTCACCCACTGCTGAACACTCCATGGACTGTGATGAACTGCTGTTAATTAGTACCATGCACTCGTATTGGTGGCTCCATGCCCTTGTAATTAGGCACCACTGCATGTATTAAAAAGCATAGCAGTGATCCATCACGAGAATGAACGTACAGGCTGCTTTTCTCTAGTATCTGAGAACAAATGTCAATAGATTTATCACCTCAGCAACATTCCTGTGAGTGAGGGAAGTATTATACCCCCATCTTAGAAATGTGGAAATCGAGGCATGGATAAGTTAAGTAACTTACTCAAGATGACACTGGAAGTCTGTGTCAGCCAGCCCTGCTGAGACACAGCCTATTGTTTTTACACACAAGACCATCTTTCCTCAGTGAAGAAACCAGTTCTCCTCCCAGCCTCCAAGATCAAGAACTCCCAGTCCCCAGGTAGGCACCTGTGCCATAGAGCATCTATCTACCTGCATAGCGCCCATCACTGCCCCTCACAAGCCCCGCTGTGCAGTTAGAAAATATTGGTATTCCCAGTCTACAGACCTGGGGAAACTGAGGCACAAAGCAGGCTACACAGGGAATCTGCAGTAGAGCAGGGTATAGACGCCAGATCTCTTGTGCGCCTGCACATTGCTCGAACCACACAATTATCCTTCCTGGCTTGGTTTCTTGCAACAGACGCTCCATGTGCCAGCCAGTCTCCTGGGCTCAGCCGGTCTCCCATGGAGGCCTATGGAAAACATCCCGTCCTGCGCCACTGCTGTTTGTTGGTATTTAAGGCATCGCTCCATTTCAGTGCTAGCCTGGGTGCTGTGCGTTTGTTTATCTAGCAACAGAAGGCGTCCTCAACGGGAAAAGCAACCTCTCCCCCCAGCCCGCCCCACGCACAGTTGCTCACACACCCTGCTTAATGCTGCGTGGCGAGAACAGTCGTGTAATTATGAGACATAACCAAATAGAGAAGCCACAGAGCGTCATGCCCTCGGGTTACCTTCCGACGGAAGCCAGGCCCTGCTGCCAGGGAGCAAGGGGGCTGATGCGCTACATGAAGAGACCAGCCAAGTCAGGAATCTTAAAGGGACAGGATGAGTTTTGAAGCTTAATAATTAAGCCAAGGGACAAGTTGTTTCTAATTTCATTTGCATGGATCATTCTGTGAGGCCTGGGATGCTCTTGGAAACTGTAACTAGTCTGGGCAGATTCCCTCCCCTTTCCTTATCCAACCTGCTCCGAAAAGGAAGTTCAAGCCCCAGCCTGACGTGGGGTGAAGGACTCCCTAGTGGTCCTGAGTAGAACTGGTTGGGAATTCGTCGCTGAAACAGCTTGCCGATGACAAATGCTGCTTAGGTCAAAGTCAGAACATTTTTTAAAAAAACCTTGTAGATTTTTGAGGAAGTTTTGTTTGGAACAAACTCCCCCAATGAAACATTTTGGGAATGTCAGAACAGCTCATTGTGTCATTTTTTGGAATGCAACACTTCAGTATTTTTTATTCAAACTGGCTTTTTGAAACCAAATTCCTTTAATTGTTTTTAATAAAGCTTATAAGATCGAACTCAAAACAAAATATTTTCCTTTTATCTGAGTGAAACATTCTGACCGACCCGAACTGAAATGGATTTGGAATTTTAGTTTTGCAGGAAATTTTGAAATGTTTTGGTTTCATTCTGCTTCAGTCCACTCCAGTCCCTACCCACCTCTAGTGACAAGAGTCCTAAGCTGCTCTTAACATCCTGGGGGGCTGGGGACTCCTAGCTCTTCTTGAGGGGTGTTCAGGGCCTGGCTGCATCAGGTCCTGAGCTGCTATTACTCTTCTTCTTCTTCCAAGCACTTTGCAGAATCACAGACCACACAGGCCAAATTCTATCTGTACGACTCTTTCTTTCAGTGCTGCTAGAGCAGGATTTAGCCCTTCCAGAGCTGCTTGAAGATTTAGCCTTTTTTGGGGGGGGGGTCCAAAAAGACATGGAAAACTTCAATTTTTCCAATAACCGTAAACAGAAAAAATTGGTAAAAATGTTTTGGTGTAAAATAATGATTCAGTTTCAGAAAACCAAAAACTTTCCCCCAAAATTGGGGGGGGGGGAGGGGTTGAAAGGGGTTTGATTTTTTTGCATCAAAAAATCAGAAATTTTAACCATCATCCTTGAACATTTTCATCTCTTTTGAAAAGACTCTTTTGTCCAAGTCTGATTTTGATGAGAATTTTAACCAGCTCTAAGCCCTACACTAAACATGACTCATTTTGCCCCTCTTCTGCAGTGCAGCCCTTTCTGAACTGCTCTAGAACGTCTCCTCGGAGGCACCAGCAAACGGGGAAATACATGGCAGGGGAGTGGAGAATGCTTGTCTTTATAAACCCGGGGGCAAAGGATGCTTGTTTATAATCTGGTTCCAGGCAGATTGACATCGATCCCTCATAAACATGACTGCGTCTGATCAGCATAGATCTCGCCTTCTCTGGGGCTTATGAAAACATCCTATCCCGTTGGCTAGCTAATGATTCGGAACCACCCCCCGCAGAAAAATAATTAGAGGGCGGTAGGTGAAACTACATAACACACTTAAACTGCTATGAAATTGGCCTTTCTTTGACTGGTACCCTCCGATATGTGGCAAGACTCGCACTAGGCCAAATTCATCCCTGGATAAGCCCATTGATATCAATGAATTGCATGGAGGATGAGGTTGTCCCTGTATTTTTAATATATGGTGACCAGACAGCAAGTGTGAAAAATCGGGACAGGGGGTGAGGAGTAATAGGAGCTTATATAAGAAAAAGACCCCAAAATTGGGACTGTCCCTATAAAATCGGGACATCTGGTCACCCTACTTTAATACTGTACATGTGAAGTGCTGAAACATATGCTTTGTATGGAAGTTGTGTGTCCATTGGCTAAGAAGGGCACTAGTGGGAAAGCAAACGTGTTACGCAGCAAGGTAACCATGCAGTTTGGGTGGGGTTAGATGTAGGAGCCAACAGAACCCTGGGACCAAGCATGCATTTTCATCAGAATCCTAAAAGAGTTCCTTCCTCACAGTTATTTTCAGACAGCATTGACACAGTGCCATAAATATTCACACCTCTTCACAGAACATAAACCCTCTGGCCCACATCCACAGCGGTATTTAGGCACCTAAAGCCCATTGAAATCAGGTGGATCCTTTGAGGCTCTGGGCCTCTGAGCTTGTTTCTCACTTGCCCCTCACCTTGTGCAGTCATAGACACCAGTGTAAAGTGAGTCCAGCATGCTCTAGGTCAGAGCAGTAATGACTGATGCTCACTTTGCAGGGATGCAAGTGATGGCACAAGCTGCAGGTCCCACATTCTCTGCCCCAAAAACTTTCTACTCTAAATACGTTTGGATTGAAGTCATCTCCCTTAACGTTTGCAAGAGGCATGCACAGATAAGGAGCCCAGTCAAACCCTTTTGCTGTGTGGTTCCATCTGCATCGTGAGATGGGTAAAGCAGAGGGCGGGGAGGCATGCAGCTAGAGTGGATTGCCCTCCTGCTGACTCCTTCTGCGTGGGTTATGTGGCATGCTGAGTGGAACTGGAGAAAGGAGGTCAGAAGGGCTGCTTGAAAATTTTCCCTCAAAGCCACTTTTCAACAGAAAATCGGGATGTTAACGTAACTAAATTTTTCACGAAAAGTGCTGGCTTTCTGCAGGAAATTTTTATTTTTGGTGGGAAACCCAAAAGCCCAAACTTCAAAACTTGTATTCGGAAATGCTGCCAGATTGCTTCATAGGAGCTGCAGTTCAGTTGCTTCATGTCTCTGGTTGCCTCTCTGGGCTGAACTCTCCAATCAGACTGCATCTCCAAGAATGCTCTGTGAACGGAGATCCCCATGATCAACTGCCGGAGTGAGTTTTCAGGAGCCACCTAGTTTTGTGTGGCATGAGGGGCTCAGGAATCCAAGCCAGGGCCACAAACTCTAGAGCCTTAGAGCTTGTCTACAGTTGAAACACTACAGCAGGACAGGTTCTCCCATCGCCATAGTTAATCATAGAATCATAGAATCTCAGGGTTGGAAGGGACCTCAGGAGGTCATCTAGTCCAGCCCCCTGCTCAAAGCAGGACCAATCCCCAACTAAATCATCCCAGCCAGGGCTTTGTCAAGCCTGACCTTAAAAACTTCAAAGGAAGGAGATTTCACCACCTCCCTAGGTAACGCATTCCAGTGTTTCACCACCCTCCTAGTGAAAATTTTTTTCCTAATATCCAACCTAAACCTCCCCTACTGAAACTTGAGACCATTACTCCTTGTTCTGTCATCTGCTACCACTGAGAACAGTCTAGATCCATCCTCTTTGGAACCCCCTTTCAGGTAGTTGAAAGCAGCTATCAAATCCCCCCTCATTCTTCTCTTCTGCAGACTAAACAATCCCAGTTTCCTCAGCCTCTTCTCATAAGTCACGTGTTCCAGTCCCCTAATCATTTTTGTTGCCTTCCGCTGGACATTTTCCAATTTTTTCACATCCTTCTTCTAGTGTGGGGCCCAAAATTGGATACGATACTCCAGATGTGGCCTCACCAATGTTGAATAGAGGGGAACGATCACATTGCTTGATCTGCTGGCAATGCCTCTACTTATACATCCCAAAATGCCATTGGCCTTCTTGGCAACAACGGCACACTGTTGACTCATATCCAGCTTCTCGTCCACTGTAACCCCTAGGTCCTTTTCTGCAGAACTGCTGCCTAGCCATTCGGTCCCTAGTCTGTAGCGGTGCCTGGGATTCTTCCGTCCTAAGTGCAGGACTCTGCACTTGTCCTTGTTGAACCTCATCAGATTTCTTTTGGCCCAATCCTCCAATTTGTCTAGGTCCCTCTGAATCCTATCCCTACCCTCCAGCGTATCTACCTCTCCTCCCAGTTTAGTGTCATCTGCAAACTTGCTGAGGGTGCAATCCACACCATCCTCCAGATCATTTGTGAAGATATTGAACAAAACCAGCCCCAGGACCAACCCATGGGGCACTCCACTTGATACCGGCTGCCAACTAGACATGGAGCCATTGCTCACTACTCGTTGAGCCCGACAACCTAGCCAGCTTTCTATCCACCTTATAGTCCATTCATCCAGCCCATACTTCTTTAACTTGCTGGCAAGAATACTGTGGGAGACTGTGTCAAAAGCTTTGCTAAAGTCAAGGAATAACACGTCCACTGCTTTCCCCTCATCCACAGAGCCGGTTATTTTGTCATAGAAGGCAATTAGATTAGTCAGGCATGACTTGCCCTTGGTGAATCCATGCTGACCGTTCCTGATCACTTTCCTCTAAGTGCTTCAGAATTGATTCCTTGAGGACCTGCTCCATGATTTTTCCAGGGACTGAGGTGAGACTGACTGTAGTTCCCAGGATCCTCCTCCTTCCCTTTTTTAAAGATGGGCACTACATTAGCCTTTTTCCAGTCATCCAGGACTTCCCCCGATTGCCATGAGTTTTCAAAGATAATGGCCAATGGCTCTGCAATCACATCCGCCAACTCCTTTAGCACTCTCGGATGCAGCGCATCCAGCTCCATGGACTTGTGCTTGTCCAGCTTTTCTAAATAGTCCCTAACCACTTTTTTCTTCACAGAGGGCTGGTCACCTCCTCCCCATGCTGTGCTGCCCAGTGCAGCAGTCTGGGAGCTGACCTTGTTCATGAAGACAGAGGCAAAAAAAAAGCATTGAGTACATTAGCTTTTTCCACATCCTCTGTCACTAGGTTGCCTCCCTCATTCAGTAAGGGGCCCACACTTTCCTTGGCTTTCTTCTTGTTGCTAACATACCTGAAGAAACCCTTCTTGTTACTCTTAACATCTCTTGCTAGCTGCAACTCCAGGTGTGATTTGGCCTTCCTGATTTCACTCCTGCATGTCTGAGCAATATTTTTATACTCTTCCCTGGTCATTTGTTCAATCTTCCACTTCTTGTAAGCTTCTTTTTTGTGTTTAAGATCAAGGGAGCAAGGATTTCACTGTTAAGCCAAGCTCGTCACCTGCCATATTTACTATTCTTTCTACACATCGGGATGGTTTGTCCCTGTAACCTCAATAAGGATTCTTTAAAATACAGCCAGCTCTCCTGGACTCCTTTCCCCCTCATGTTGTTCTCCCATGGGATCCTGCCCATCAGTTTCCTGTGGGGGTCAAAGTCTGCTTTTCTGAAGTCCAGGGTCCGTATTCTGCTGCTCTCCTTTCTTCCTTGTGTCAGGATCCTGAACTCGACCACCTCCTGGTCACTGCCTCCCAGGTTCCCATCCACTTTTTCTTCCCCTACTAATTCTTCCTGGTTTGTGAGCAGCAGGTCAAGAAGAACGCTGCCCCTAGTTGGTTCCTCCAGCACTTGCACCAGGAAATTGTCCCCTACACTTTCCAAAAACTTCCTGGATTGTCTGTGCACCGCTGTATTGCTCTCCCAGCAGCTATCAGGCTGATTGAAGTCTCCCATGAGAACCAGGGCCTGCGATCTAGTAACGTCCGTGAGTTGCTGGAAGAAAGCCGCATCCACCTCATCCCCCAGGTCTGGTGGTCTATAGCAGACTCCCACCACGACATCACCCTTATTGCTCACACTTCTAAACTTAATCCAGAGACTCTCGGGTTTTTCTGCAGTTTCATACCGGAGCTCTGAGCAGTCATACTGCTCCCTTACATACAGTGCAACTCCCCCTCCTTTTCTGCCCTGTCTGTCCTTCCTGAACAGTTTATATCCATCCATGACAGTACTCCAGTCATGTGAGTTATCCCATCAAGTCTCTTTTATTCCAATCACATCATAATTCCTTGACTGTGCCAGGACTTCCAGTTCTCCTTGCTTGTTTCCCAGGCTTCTTGCATTTGTGTATAGGCACTTGAGATAACTCACTGATCGTCCCTCTTTCTCAGTATGAGGCAGGAGCCCTCCCCTCTCGCGCTCTCCTGCTCGTGCTTCCTCCAGGTATCCCATGTCCCCACTTACCTCAGGGCTTTGGTCTCCTTCCCCCCGTGAACCTAGTTTAAAACCTTCCTCACTAGGTTAGCCAGCCTGCTTGCGAAGATGCTCTTCCCTAGCACTCCTCCTTCTTGGAACACCATCCTATGGTCAAAGAATCCAAAGCCTTCTCTCCGACACCACCTGCATAGCCATTCATTGACTTCCACGATTCAACAGTCTCTACCCAGGTCTTTTCCTTCCACGGGGAGGATGGACGAGAACACCACTTGCACCTCAAACTCCTTTATCCTTCTTCCCAGAGCCACGTAGCCTGCAGTGACCCACTCAAGGTCATTCTTGGCAGTATCATTGGTGCCCACGTGGAGAAGCAGGAAGAGGTAGTGATCCGAGGGCTTGATGAGTCTCGGCAGTCTCTCCATCACATCGTGAATCCTAGCTCCTGGCAAGCAGCAGACTTCTCGGTTTTCCCGGTCGGGGTGACAGATAGATGACTCAGTCCCCCTGAGGAGAGAGTCCCTGACCATCACCACCCACCTCCTTCTCTTGGGAGCAGTGATCGTGGAACCCCCATCCCTAGGACAGTGCATCTCATGCCTTCCAATCGGCGGAGTCTCCTTCTGCTCCCTTCCCTCAGATGTATCATCTAGTCCACTTTCCACATTAGTACCTGTGGAGAGAACATGAAAACGGTTGCTTACCTGTATCTACATTGCTGGTACATGGACGCTCCCCTTTCTTCTTCTGGAGGTCACATGCTGCCAAATTTCTTCACTGTCCTTCTGTCCCCGCTGCGCAGCCTGTCCCTGAGAGGCAGTAGCTAGGTCGAGGGAAGAATTCTTCCCTTGAAATAGTGCCGTCTACACTGTGGCTCATGTCGGCTTAACTGTGTCTCTCTGGGGTGTGGATTTTTCACATCCCTGAGCAACAGAACTGGGTCATCTTAACTTTTGAATATAGACCTGGCCTTAGCATGTAACACTGGCCTCTCGCCATGCTCAATAATGATCTCTTTCCCACAACTCTGTCTGCATCACTTACTGCTAGTGAAACGGGTTGTGCATGATATCTTCTGCCCCTCCAAAATAACTATTTGACAATCTAAGACCCTGCTGCCCTTCCCCCATTGTAGACATGTAGTTGCATCTGGAGTCTGCCATCTGGGAGCACATAATATGTCCTAATGTGAAGTGGGCAGAAATAGCAAAGAAATCACATTAGCAATATTGGAAAAACCAGTCTGCTGTTTTGTGTTTAAATTCAAATTTTGTTTAAAATGTAAACCCGGACCTTGCTCTGGGCATGAGCCTGAGGGCATGACGTTAGCGATATACAGTATTATCATTAATAGAGGATGTGTACAAATCCTTCCACCAGCAGGGGGAGCAGCTAATTAATTGGATTTGACAGCCTCAAAGAACAATAGAGTATTGTTCTTTTCTTTTATTGGCTGTGTCCTGACTCCAGTATGGAATGAGCCAAGTTCCAGTGTTATGTCTGCATGTTCAGAGGCCGTCCAATTAAACAGCTCAGGGAATTAAGTGTGCACAGTGAGTTGCTACTGGAGATGGCTGAACTGCTTGTTGCAAAAAACCAACATTACCTGTTGGATTTAGCCCTTTCTTTCCTGTTTGTAAACGGTCTGAGAGCCAGTGGCGATGGCTATACACTTGGTCAGTGCTTTCAGCTATTGGATGGATATTGTTTGATTCCACGCTGCACCCGTCGGAGATGCAGTGCAAGGCGCAGCCAAGCAGGAGAAGGACACAGGTGGCCACATGTTGCTGCTGCATCCTCCAGATTCTGGGTTGCTTGAGGGGCTATAAAACCACCAGTGGTGTCAATTACATCCCCGGGGACTGCTCTTCCAGCTACCTGTGCTCAGCTGCCTAGGCAGGAATCCTTGTAGCACCACTGGCCTGCCCCCTTCCAGCCCCTAGGCACAACCCCGGGGTAACGCAAGTGAGCATGGAGCAGCTCTGTGCCGTGCCTGCTCTGGGGAGTTACACACAGATCTGTTGTGGCACATGAACAGAGGAGGGCAGAATCTGTTCCACTTGGTGCAAATGCAGTTTGTGAATTAAGTTTCTGTGTTGGCTATTTAGTATCTGCTATTCACCCGGTGTGATTGGTCACCTAAGTCATATGATGTTGCATTCGTTCCCTGACCAGTGCCCTAAGCTTTGTAAACAGGAGGAGTTGCTATTGTTTTCCTGTTCTCTTATATTCCCTGAACATTCACACGTGCTCAGCAAACCCCTTGAGACCACGAAAAGGGCTTTCTAAAATGGCTCTGAGAGCCTTTCTGGTGGGGAGTGTGTCCTTCTCCTAGTACGCACAATGCTTTCACTCCGCACAAATAGCCTCACTCCCGTGAATGGCTGCGAATGAAAAGGGGCTGTGAATGCCAGCACGAGGAACCAGCATGTCTTCTCTGCAGGGAGAGTTGTGGATACTCTTCTGCTTGTGGCTTTGTCTTCACGGCAACAAAAGATGTATTCGTGCGTCAAGATAGCTTTCTTGATATAAAACTGGTGGAGACAAAGCACAGGTAGTTTGACCTTGATACCTATTTCAAGGTAACTTTATACCCCGCCCTGGGGTTACCTCCACGAGCTACACTGAGCTAAACAGACCAGTGCCTTGTCTCTACTTTTAACATAAGAGTGACATAGCCTATAATCTCGCCCATCTCTACTCACAACTCCGATGATTCCTTAGGGGAGGCAGTTGGTGATGTATGTGGCAGAGCAATATATTGCTGTGTCCTTTCACATCTTTAAACCAGGCTCTAAATCCAGCCAGGGCACTCCCCCAGAGTATGAGGGTGGGGATCCAAGCCTGGATATTCATGATTTCATAGCTATAGGCAGTGGCGGATTCATGATTTTGCCACCCCGGGCCCTGAAATAATTGCCGCCCCCCATATGAACTCGTGAACGGCACTAACTGATACAACAAAGGAATCTATTTTGCGCATTTTTGCTATTGTTTCATTTTCCGTTTCTTTCTGTTGTATAGAATTCTTTTTGTACTGAGAACTGCTTAATTTCTTCCTTCCGGTCATCATATTAACGTTGAGGATTGTCGCGAGTATGTTTACTAAATGGCGTCGCGCCGTCCTTGGTGGTTTCAGTACGCGCTGTGATTGGTAGAATCGCGGTGTCACTGATGCTTCAGTCTGGTGCACAGTTACAATCCGAACAAACGACGACACAGGCCTCCGACAGACAGCGGGCTTGTGCAAAAACGCCGCCATTACAAAAATGCCGCTATCATAAATTTGCTGCCCTAGGCCTAGGCCTTGTCGGCCTAGGTGATAATACGCCATTGGCTATAGGGGAAAAATCTTTCTTGCAATTGGTCATTTCTTCCCAGGGAGGCCCAGGGCTGCTCCAACAGGTCAGGGGTCGGGTGTATTGGCCACCCTGTTTGGGGTCTGTGGCTGGAACAGAAAGGGGTGGTGCAGCTAGACTGAAGTACACCAGCATAACTCAGCTGGGGCAGGACTGGGAGACACTGGGGCTGGGGGAGTCAGGATTGAGACACATTGGCAGAGCTGGGGATGAAGGGTGCACAGTGCCCATCCCTCTTTCAAGAGGCCTATACAAATAATCAGCCCGCTTGTCTAAGCATTTGCAATTAGAACATTTTGCGTGTGAAGATAATACATCTCCCCAGCCCATCAGTGACACTGTGGATCCTCTCGGCTCATTGCTACCTGGGATACCATTGGGCAGGGTTATTTAATATCTTCCCCTTTGAGCAGGGGCCATACCAGGTTCAAAGAACAACTTCCCAGCTTGCATTTTCCAAGGGCAGACTGTGCCACTGCCTGGATTTAGACAAAAGGGCAAAGATGCCCGGTGGATGATTTCTTTAAAGAGAAGCATTGGAGTTGGACGCATCTCTACCAGCCGGCTGGGCGCTACTAGGGTCCACTAGCTCTCGAGCGTCAGGGAGTAGGAATTTCATTTGTCACCATGCTGCTGCTGCTTCTGGATTTCAGGGTTTGAGTTCTAGGACGGGCCCATTTCCTCTCCCCAAGCCTGACTGAATCCAGAATTAAGACTTGCGTGTTGGCCTCAACAAATCCCTCTCTGCAAATAGCTCATCGTTGTGCCTGTCACTGCCTCGCCTGTTGGCTCCCAGAGCTTTCCACTCAGAAACCGTGACCCGACGCCTCTCAAGCACCAGGTATTCAGGCCCACTAAAATACCCAGGAAGGAGTCTGGGTGCCCAGTGGTGCTGGAACTAGGGGTGCTGGGGATGCAGGAGCAACCCCTGGCTTGAAGTGGGGGTTTACAGTTTGGTTCAATGGCTCTCAGCACCCCCCTACACACACTGTTCCAATGCCGCTGTGGGTGCCCAGTTACCTGTGGTCTTCACTTCAATGGCTGGGCTCAAAACACTGAGGGATGGTGGTTGTGTTTTTTTTAACAGCATTATTGGAGCTGGCCCCCTCCCCTCTCTGCTGTCAGGAGGAAGACTTAGAGCAATCACAGCACTGTGCTGCAAATATTAATTATCTCCTAACTGCTCTCCAGGCAGCCATTAGATCTCAGCTCGCTGACAGCTGTTCTCGCAAACCTACCCAAGGAATCTACTGGCGTAGGAGGGGAAATGGATGGGGCTGATAGGAGGGGGGGTGCAATCAAAGGAATGGGGATACAAGGGGGGGAAAGGATTGAATTTCCCCAAAAGCCTGCAGCTATTGAGTTTCAACGGAAGTTTGGTACCTAAGTCCCCGAAGCACCTTTGGAAACCCCCTCCTACATAACTAGACAATAGAGCTGGTTGGGAAATTATTATTTCTTCCCCACAAAAAAAGGTGGGTTTTCATCAAAACTTCAAAATCGGGGGCGGGGAGGGGGGGAACAAACTGCTTTTTTTTTTTCCTTTGGATGAAAATGTTTTTGGTTTCATGAAAAGCTGCATTTTGTCCCAGGGTTGTTTATGGGTCCTCCCCTCCACCTCCACGCCCCCCCCCAAAAGCTGTCAAAAGAATTTTAACCAGCTCTACTTGACAATGCTACTTGAATGGTGAATACGGCTACCTCCAGCTCACCGTCCGTGGGCTCACACAGCTGCTGATCCTTAGGACATGAACTCTTTCTGGTGTTCCGTTGTTTTTAGCCTCTCTTCCAGCCATTGGTGGGCAGCCTCTGGCGTAACTGCACTAGAATAAACTCACAGCACAACCTAGAAAAATGGTCCGTGGTTAGGCCTAGCACTGGGCAGGTCTGGATTCAAGACCTCCCACTGCCGCACGCTTTGTGTGACCTTGGAGGAGTCAGCTAGTCTCTCTGTGCTTCAGTTTCCCATTTGTAAAATGGGAGTAATAGCACTGCCCCATCTCTCAGGGGTGTTGGAAGTTGCTTGGGCACTATGGGAATGGAGACCTTGAGCTTGAGAGTAAGATGAAGTACTTAAGATAGATAGACAAAAGGGCTGATTTCAAGCCCAAAGTAAACTTGACAGACGTGAATTGTATCTTTTGTTGCCAGTGCTTGAGATTTGGTGCATCTGGCCATTGTACTAAACTAAACCAGTGACTCATGACCTTGTCTCATCCCCTGCATTTTTCCGCCACCTGAAGCATTCCCTCCACAAAGAACTCCAGGAGCCCAAAGTAACATAACTAGGGACTTGTTAGCCCGTGGCTGAGCGCAACACTGTCTGCTAAATTTATGTGGCCATCTCTCTTTATATCCATCTATCAAAAGGCAGAGAGGGAGAGGATACCAATAAGTAGCTAGTTAACTAAATAAATGAATTAGGTAGGGCTATGTAGAGATAAATCTCTCTAAGAGAACATTTAGACGTTCCATATTTGAGCTGGATATCATTGAAATTATCGCTCTCCCTCCCCTCAACCTGTAGGCCCTCATTACTGTGTTTTTAATGCTCTGGGCTTAATTGCAATTGCTGCAGCCTTCCCCTCCAAGCTCCTCATGGAAATTAGCCCAGCTTTCCTGCCCACTTATTATCCAACTCCATGCAGCATGTGCTTTTTCATAGCCCAGGGCTTGCCCCACGGATCACCCTGGCCACAGGAAGAGAGCTGCCTCCTGGAGGAGGGGGTCAGGACTGCTTTGCAGTGGGTGCGCCCGCGCAGACAGGATGGGAGGTGACACCTTCCCAATTCTGGTGGAATTGGAGGGGAGGGTCTGGCAGGTTCTCTGCAGGCTGAGCGCTCCCTGGAGAACTTGCCTGCATTTGCACTCAGGATCGGATGAGTGAAGGTGCGTGAGAGGTAGGGAGTGTGGTGGGAGCTTATCCCAAAGCCAAGAGGCTGAACCCTTCCAGCAAGAGCTGCATGGCGCCAAACCCAACACTTGATGGTGCGAGAGCGAGGGTATGATGCCCTCCCAGTGCCCCTGCCTGTTCCTTGTGATCTGCAGCGCCCTCTAGCCATCACCAAGAGGAAATGCTGGCCTCTGGAAGTAATGGTTCAGCAACCAGAGAACATCAGGAGAACCTGTTTGGTAGAGCACAGGTTTCCTGAGAAGTTAAGCAACCAAGAGCACCCCCCCTTTTCTGTCCCTGTAGAGGCTATTTCCCTACCATCCATTAAGGAGGCTAATGTTTCATTGCCTTCTCTTCTTCTCTGCTTAAATATGCTGATATCTCCACAAGGTGGGAAAGTTCCCAACCTCCTAGAGAGCACCCACTCCCCCCCAGAAAGAGAGAGGCAAACTGGAGGGGGAAAAGAGCAAGAACTGTGACTGATGGGCTGAAAGGATTGGCCAAGGAGGGAAGAGCAAAATAATTCAACTAGCAAAATTTGGCACCATGGGGCCCAATCCAACTCCTACTGAAGTCAATGAAGCATCTTGTGTTGACTTCAATGGCATCTGGAGCGAACCCAGGACAACCCTGTGGCAATATCGGCATCGGTGGTGCAAGGAGGCATGCTTAGGAGTAACAGGGTGCAGTTCAGAAAAGGGAAATTTAGTAGGAGACAAAAAATTTCCCAGCAGCAAGAACTGTTCCACTGACATTTAGATTCCACTGGTCTAAAAGTGGAAACCCCATTGTGTAGGGCATTTAAAACTGGATTACAGAAGCTCTGGAGAGCCTGTGGGGAACAGTCCTTCAAAGGCAGTGAGATGGGGGTCAGAGGGATCAGTCAGTGGATGTGTTCTTCAACCAGTGGGGAATACGCTCATGCCACACACAAGTTGCGTCTAGTTAGTTGTGCCCAGAGAAACACCAATGATGAGTGAATATTGAAGCATGAAAGCAAAGCGTGAGGTCAGCCTCCACTGCTTGTGTCTGTAGCCCAATGCAGACCTCACACTGAGCATTCAGTGTTGGTCACTGCGGTCAAAGACAATAGGATGCCACAGCTCCGTTTAGGTGATCATAACAAGAGAGGGAAATGACCTGGAAGTCATCTAAGTCCATTCTCCAGCATCAAGGCAGGATTGTTCCCTACAGTACATGCCACCCCAACACTAAGGCTAAAGGCAAATCTTCTTTAACTGTTATCAGCAAAGGACCTATGAAGGTCACAGTAGAGTGCAGTTCTGATTCCATCCAATAGAGGCCAGTGGTAAACATACCCCTAGTGAGTATGTCTGAGTTGATATTTAGTGCTTTACCCGGTATACCCTAACTTGATATGTTGTGAGTTGTACAGTCCAATTTTCATGAGCTCAGACATTGGGGGTCTTCCACCTCATTCCATATGTCTCTTCCTACACAAAACCAGGGCTGCCTCAAATGGATACTCTCCTTACACACTTGTATTATACCCCTGCTCTTTTTGTCTGCAAGGGTCCCAAGTCATTGAACATTTGCAAACTTCAGCAAAAGGGAGACCCCAAACCAAACCCAAGCAGAGCTTCCTACAACCAGGCAAGGGAGAAAGCAAATGACTTCATGAAGGCCATTCCCTAAGAACCTCATGAGGCTGCTGTAGTTTCCATGGGACGCACTCAGGTACTATGGCGGTAGGTTTTTGAAAAGTGTCCACAATAAACAGATTATTTACATTACATTGGTAGCTGGAAGCCCCAGACAAGACAAAGGAAGTATCCTGGACGAATGGAAAAAAGCAAATATAGTGCCCATCTTTTAAAAAGGGAAGAAGGAGAATCTGGGGAACTACAGACTGGTCAGCCTCACCTCTGTCCCTGGAAAAATCATGGAGCAGATCCTCAAGGAATCCATTTTGATGCACTTGGAGAAGAGGAAGGTGCTCAGGAACAGTCAACATGGATTCATCAAGTCATGCTGACCAACCTGATTGCCTTCTATGATAAGATGACTGGCTCTGTGGATATGGGGAAAGCGATATGTGGATATGGGGATGTGATATATCTTGACTTTAGCAAAGCTTTTGATATGATCTCCCACAGTATTCTTGCCAGCAAGTTAAAAAAGTATGGATTGAATGAATGGACTATAAGGTGGATAGAAAGCTGGCTTGAATGTCGGTCTCAACAGGTAGTGCTCAATGACTTGGTGTCTAGTTGGCAGCCAGTATCAAGCAGAGTGCCCCAGGGGTCGGTACTGGGGCCGGTTTTGTTCAACATCTTCATTAATGATCTAGATGGGATGGATTGCACTCTCAGCAAGTTTGCGGATGACACTAAGCTGGAGGGTAGGAATAGGGTCCAGAGTGCACTTAGGACGGAAGAATCCCATGCACTGCTACAGGCTGGGGACCAACTGGCTAAGTGGCAGTTCTGCAGAAAAGGACCTGGGGATTAGTGAATGAGAAGTTGGATATGAGTCAACAGTGTGCCCTTGTTGCCAAGAAGACTAACGGCATATTGGGCTGCATTAGTAGGAGCATTGCCAGCAGATCGAGGGAAGTGATTATTCCCCTCTATTTGGTACTGGTGAGGTCACATCTGGAGTTTTGGGCACCCCACTATAGAAAGGATGTGGACAAATTGGAGAGAGTCCGGCAGAGGTCAACAAAAATGATTAGGGGACTGGGGCACATGACTTATGAGGCGGGGCTGAGGGAACTGGGCTTATTTAGTCTGCAGAAGAGAAGAGTGAGGGGGGATTTGATAGCAGCCTTCAACTACCTGAAGGGGGGTTCCAAAGAGGATGGAGCTCGGCTGTTCTCAGTGGTGGCAGATGACAGAACAAGGAGCAATGTTCTCAAGTTGCAGTGGGGAAGGTCTAGGTTGGATATTAGGAAACATTATTTCACTAGGAGCGTGCTGAAGCACTGGAATGGGTTACTTAGGGAGGTGGTGGAATCTCCATCCTTAGAGGTTTTTAAGGCCCAGCTTGACAAAGCCCAGGCTGGGATGATTTAGTTGGGGTTGGTCCTACTTTGAGGAGGGGGTGGGACAAGATGACCTCCTGAGGTCTCTTCCAACCCTAATCATCTATGATTCTATTATCCATCCCCATTTTGCAGAGGGAGAGTAAGGCACAGAGATTGAGGGCCAGGTATTTAGGAATCTAAAGATACTTAAAGGGATTTTCAAAAGCATCTGGGCACTTCTTCTTCTTCTTCTCAGCGTATGCTCAATGTGCCTCAAGTGGCCAGTGACCAGGCTTCATCGCCGAATTTGGTCCGCTGGTTGGATCATTAACTTCCCCAGCTCAGGTACTGATGGGGAGTGTGACATGAATGCTGATCCATGCCTCGCATCTAGGCACTTAACGGTGGCAGTTAAGCACCTACGTGCTTTGGAAAATCCCACTAGACACTTATCTGCAGCTTTTGACACCTAAATACCTTTAAAAATCTGTCCCAAAGTGATTAGCACTAAGTCACACAGCAAAGGAGTGGCCAAGCCAGGCCTTGAATGCAGGGCTTTTGAGTTCCAAGCCAGTGCCTTTCTCCCAAGACTGTCGAAGGCACTAGAAAAAGCCTGGAAAACCAAGTGAGGTGGAAAAGGGACAGTCATCAAGCTTGCTGAATTGGAAGCAAAACAGAGGGTGGCTTAGTGGGGAGGCAAGTTGTGTAGTGGGGTGCGGGCAAGAGGGACAGAACTCAAGGGAAGCGCGCTGCAGTCCTTTGCAGTGGAAGCTTGTCAATAATTGGAAACCTCTGTTCTCCTGCCCTTTTCTGGTCCCTGTTGTTTAATTGCACTGGCTAGCAGTTCATGAGAACAGCTGCTCAGGGGCCTTATCTTTGCTTTCACCATTTTTCTTTCTGGGAAATGAAGTTAAAAATCCCTTCACAGCAGCTCCAGCGCACGCAAAAAAAAAAAAAAAAATTAGTCCCCTATCACTATTTAACATGCACTGCTAAAAACTAGATAAACACGGGCCGTCACTTGGAGATTAGCTTCTCACATGACTAAATGATTTATTTAGAAGATTCCTTCTCTTCCCTCCTCACCCCCCCCCCCCCCGCTTTTTCCTTGACTAAGAACATATTCATCAGAAATTAAAAGCAGAGAGAGAAAGTGAGGGATGGAAGACTGAATGACAAAGAAGAAATGGAGGGAGAGCGAAGGAACCCATGGGCAAAAAAAATGAGTGATGGAGAAAGGGAAGAGTGAAGCAAGAAAGGTGGAAAGAAAAAATGAATGCAGAGAAAAGTAGGGAGAGGATGGGAAGTGGAGAAAAGGAATGAAAGAAGAAGGGAGGGGAAAAAATTGAAAGACAAAAAAGAGCTGAATTTGCAGAGAGGGGAAACCAGATAAGGGAAGAAAAAAGCAAAGCACGATGTTGAAAGAAACCAAAATGGGGGGTGGGGGAGGGAGGGGAATAAATAAAAGGTGAAGAGGGGGAGAAATGAAAGACAGAGAGAGAGAGAGAGAGAGAGAGCGCCTTAATTGTGTGAAACAGGAATTCGTAGGCTTAGCCTGCTCCCTGGGGGAGTGCTGGCCCTTTAATGATTAGAATGTTTATCTGGCTGGGATTACAGGCCTTCCAAAGGGGTTCGGAAGCTTCCCCCTCTAAGCCTTCCAACTGGGACAGGGATCGGGAATTTCCACTGCCCCCACCCCTGCTTTCACACTCCAGGTGTTGATGATAACGGCAAAACCCGTCTGCTCAGTCTGGTTGCATCTTTTCTGCCTCCCTGGTCAGGCGTGAATGAACTGGGGAGGGGAGCAGGGTAATTCTCACCAGGGATTTGCAATACTGGGATAAAGGGAGGAACAACGCGGCTAGGATTAAAGGGGAGGGGTCTCCGCTGGGATAGGTGCTGTGCCGTGTCCCTTTTCTTTTATATGTCGAGATAACCAGGCCTCGAGGCTGAGGCCTACAACGATAAGGAGATTAGGGGGATTGGCTCATTTGTTGTGGGATCCTCCAGCAGGGATATTCTACTCTCTGTAGACCAACCAGAAGGTTATCTAAATAGGCTAGACTTGAACTAACCTAGAGCGATTCCTCTGTGGGACATTACTGGGACAAAGGGGGAGAGAGGAGGGAGCGGGAAAGATGGGTAACCATGATTATTTCATTATCTCAGGCTTTAACAAACCCAGTCTAGCTGGCCCTGGCCAGTGGGGAAAATTAGCTGCTCCAAGTGAGACAAATTTTGAACTGTCCATTCATTTATATGCAAGGAAACGACAATGACCTAAATTATCCCCACTTCAGCCTTAGGCTAGAAATGAATTCTGTTGATCTTAAATGCTGATTGTTCAACTGTTTTGGATTTCCCTGGCCATTTATGGGGCGATTTTCAAAAGTCAATTGAAGCTGGGTGTCTAATACCTATTTTTGCCTATGTAAATTTCTCCCTTACAGAATTGGATCTAGCTATTTATCTGTCTGCCTATCCACACACACACAGCATGGATCAGTGATAGCTATAAGGCCTAACATCTTTGCTCTAAGGTCCAATATACCTTTTAAGGTTCAAAATCTAAGCCTAGGAACAAATATGAAGCGCCCTGGATGAACTAGAATTCCAGCCTTTCTGTGACATAAGCAGCTTCCTTTTCTAGCCCAGGCAGGTCTCAACAGTGTGAGTACTTCAGGTGGTGAGGCCCTGAGCTGTCTTTATTTCTTTAGATTTAAACACTATTGAACATTGGTACTGGTGTTTTTCAAACTCATCAGCTGTGATATTTCTGTCACGCAGAGGTCTGTATGTGGTAACTAAGGCAGCCTGACTTTCCAGGCAGAGGGATTGAAAAACTCTATCAACCAAAAGTGGTCTCGAAAATAGGTTTTCCAGTAACTTTGCTCCAGAGTGTGGCATCAGCATAATACAAGATGGAGTGTGGTGTGTTGTTATTGCAGTAGCCGTGGGACTCCATTATGCCAGGCGCTGTACGAAGCCAGTTACAATGATGCCTATTTCTCATAGAGAGCTTTTCATCAATAGATCTCAAAGCGCTTCCCAGTCGTTTAATGCAGGTAGCCTCACAACAGCCCGGTGAGGTAGGGAAGCGTTATTATCCCCATTGTGGACTCCGTTGTGCCAGGCGCTGTATGTAACCAGTTACAATAATGGCTACCCTGTGAGGTAGGGCAGTGTTATTATCCCCATTGCACAGATGGGGAACTGAGGCTACGCAACTTGTGCACGGTCACACAGGAAGACTGTGGCAGAGCCTGGAACTAAACCCAACTCACCCATGGCTTAAGCCAGGTCCCTAACCACTGGACCATCCTGCCCCAAGGAGTTTACAGTCTCAGTATAAGACCAGAGATGACCCACATGAATACAGACAGCCGGAAGAGTGCAAGGAACCAAGGGGACAATACTGGCTAGTAGGATAGGCAGTAGTCTTGGTACACTAGCTACCTAACCATTGTTTCTTCTGTGAGTAATGCAGCCATTCCAAGTTCATGCCAATTAACTCTTTATACCACCACATGCCACTATGTGTCTGCCCACTGTTATAGCCACAAAGGTCAGATTTTCAAGAGTTGAACAGCCCCCATCAGCTCTCATGTTCTGTGGAGCTGCTGTGTGTTTGAGGGGTTACAGATAATAACACATAGCTAAAGACACTACTTTTGATATTCAGCTCTCGGAACATGGGGCACTGAGCAGATCTCAACACCCAACCACTTCTTTGGGGGCCTCAGTGGGGCTGGGCGCTTTTGAAAGTCCAGCCACTTATTTAGGTGGCTATATGGGAGCTGATCTTCTTAGGAAGATGGGACATAGGACTGGAAGAGACCTCTTGGGTCATTGAGTCCAGTCCCCTGCCATCATATGCAGCCCATGGTATCACCCCATTCGTAAACCTACCAAGCTCTGTCTTAAAACTAGCTGGGTTATTCCACCCACACACTCCCCGCCCCCTCTACTAGGGGGCTCCCCTTCTTCTCATTTCCAGCCTCAGTTTATTCATTTTCACTGAAAATCTGGCCCATTTTTTTTTTCACCTAAGGAAAGATGTGGTATTAAAAGCACCATCCAGCCCATTTTTGGAAGTAGTCTCACCCTCTGTTCTGTTATGTTAGGCATGGATTTTCAAAGGAACCTAATGGAGTTAGAGACTTGACTCCCACATGCATCCGACGAAGTGGGTATTCACTCACAAAAGTTTATGCTCCAATACGTCTGTTAGTCTATAAGGTACTACAGGACTCTTTGTCGACTCCTACTGACATTCAATGTGTTGGGCACCTAATTCCCTTAGGTCTTGTGGCAATCCCAGCCTTAGAGGTCACACCATCATTCTGAAGGTCGAACTCCTGACCTTCCCAACCCTTCATAGTCATTCAAAGCAATTTGGTGCCACCAAGAGGACTTCATTTTGAAATTCATGTTTTCTAGACGTTCTGCGGGGGAGTTTTTCTTCAAATGTATTCCTGCTATCAGCTTGACGTCAATGGGACTTGAGGTCAGTGTGGTTGTAAGTTTCAGTAGGACGTATGGCCAACAATCCAAAACAACCCCAGCCAGGAGTGTGACATGACGGGTGCTCTCAGCTCAGGGGAGTGCCAGGATTGGAACAACAGGGTGCGCTGAAGAGTAGGAACAATTTGCATCTGTGGAGCTGTGGGTGAGAAATGTAAACACCTGCCTGCACTGTACCTGCCTCTGTCCAGTGATATGGGGGATATCGAATAGAAGTGCGGAGGTGGTGTTGTCACTGGAGATGGCATTAGTGAAACTGCTGCTGGAATACTGTGTCCAGTTTTGGTGTCTGCACATCTAAAAGGATGCTGACAAATTGGAAAGGATTCAGACAAGACATACAAGTTTGATTCCAGGTCTGGAAAACCCACCTTTCAGTGAGAAACCAAAGATTATTTCCTTTATCCAAGGGAGTAAGTGGTGATTTGATCATGGGCTATAATTGCCTACACAGGGAGGAGATTTCTGACAGTACAGGGCTCTTTAATCTAGGTGACAAAGGCAGAAGACGATCCAGTGGTTGGATGCTGAAGATAGACAAAACAAGGTGCAAATTTTTCACAATGAGAGTAAATTAACCTTTGGAACAACTTCCCTAGGGCCCTCCAAGTCTTCAAATCCTGATGAAACGTCTCTCTAAAAGAGATGTTCTAGCTCATCTCGAAGTTCTGGGCTTGATGCAGGAATCGCTGTGTGACGTTCCTGCGCCGGCATTGTGCAGCAGGTCAGAATAGATGACCATCACTGTCCCTTCTGGCCATACAGACTATGAATTTTGTTTCCTTTACTTTCAGAAGCTCTAAAATTCACCCACCAGATCCAGACCAAGGCCATGTTTGTGGCTGGCACAGAGGCAAAGTCTGTCTGTCTTCAGGGGCAGAGGGCACTTCAGGGAAATTTCCATCCCACATACATGGGCTCTGAGCTAAATTCTCAGTTGCACCCATGCAATGTTGATATTGAATGTTGCAGCAAGGAAGGTGGGACAGGTATCATTGAGGGCCTTATGAGTCCACATACACAGGAACACACATAGAGACATGCCCCAGTACACCCTTCTGACACATGCATGTGCACAGCGCGCCAAATTCTGCTCTGAGTTACACCATATCAGCCAATGGGTTAGACTCACCACCCCTGGTGCAGATTAATCACCCCTTGCTCCAGTGAAATCACGGTGTCCCCCAGCAGGGAGACAAACCTGGGAAGGGTAGGCAGCAGTGCCACCCCCACACTCTCTTCTGATGGGGGTCATGGCAGGGAGGGCAGCTTTTGTTGCTGTGGGAGGTTCCATTGGATCCCTGCTGGCAGAGGCTGCCAATGGGATGCTTAGAGTTAGCACCTCTGCTAGCCCCCCGGGCTCCACGCTACATCCTCTAGCCTCAGAGCAAGATCCAGCAGGTGGGCCATTGGGCAAAGACTCAGGAGCTCTGGGTTCTACTCCCGGCTCTGTCCTTGACCTTCTGGGTGACCTTGGGCAAGTCATTTCCCCTCTCTGTGCCTCAGTTTCCTTTCCCACTCTGCGTCTTTTTAGATTGCAATCTCTTTAGGGTGGTCTCTTACCATGTGATTGTCCAGCACCCAGCACACTAGGGTCTCAGTCTCAATTGTGGTCTCACATACTACCCTAATAATAATTACTTGCTTTGTGCCACCCACGTTATGAGCCACGCTGCCCCTGGCAGGTAGACCCCTGCACCTAGATCCAGGCAGGCATAGATACACAACCTGATGCATGTTCCCCGATACAGAGAGTGAGAAGAGGCACAGATATATACAGCGCAAACACACACACATACAGAGATACAGGCACCGATACACACCCTGGGACATCATTCCCAGCCTGCTGCCTGATAGCCTCTGTGTTTGTGCTTATCTGCCCTATGACACCAGAAGCCTGAAAATGACTTTTTTTTGTTCCTGTACAGCTGCCTTTATATTTTCCTTGAGCTTCTTTTCTTTTCTCTATTACCACACAAGATCAGAGCACAGAGACGCTCCCAGAGACTGACAGCCTGGATCCAACCCCCTCGTCCTTTTTCTCTTTCCTTTTTTTCACTCCCTCTCTGGTCCCTCTTTTTACTTATTCTTTTCCCATACACTCCTTTCTCCTTCCTCTTTATTTTATCTCGATTTGCCACAAATCTGTTCTTCTACAAAGCAGCTGCCATCTTTGTTCTTTGCCATTATCAGCCTCAGCACACGGGCCCCGGCCGGGCTGCCTGGCAGACAATTGCTGACTAATAGACTGTCTGAGAGCTATTGTAGACTGTGTCCAAGGCAGATCTATCACTGAGTCCTATCACCCGTGCTGCACTGACACCCAGGTGGGGAGGGGTGGTGGGAGGGGGGAGAGAAGGAGGAAAAAACATACACATCCCTATTGCAAATCTCTACTCTGAAACACGCAGGGATAGGTATCTTCAAGATATCCACCCGGCTTCCCTTCTTCCATCTGCCAGGATAGCTCGGGGAGGAACAGGGTGGCTAAGGCAGAGAGATGGCTCATGGAACGAGGGAACCAAATAGCGCACTGGTATTTCAGCTGTGTTCCGAGCAAAGGGTGGGGAGTCAGTGCCGCCAGGTCTGGGGTTTCCAGCTAATACAGGCCAAAGGTCCAGGGGTGAGGTTTGAAGAAGCAGGCAAGAGTACAGCTTCTGGCTGGCTCAGGGGCTTATGCTAGAGTGCATGACTGACTTAGGGGAGCTATCAGTGGGCTGGGGAGCCTCTAGGTCTCTGGCTTGAATCCCTCCCCCAGTTTGGTAGTGACTGTGGAAGATGTAACCAGCTGGCATCTGTTTGGTGGTCTGTGTGAAATGAGTTGGTGAGGCTCAGAGTACAGTTCCCCGAAGGCAATTATCTGCATCACAGAAACCACCTCTTACAGGAGAGAGACCAAGGAGACAGCTCCTTTCCAGAGATGGTCTTGCAAGATCAGAGGTGAAGGACACCAGGGTTGAAGCTTGCGGTTCTAATGCCTGTGCACGCTGTATCTATTCTGCTGCTGAACACAGAACTTCAGCTAAGTCTGGCTTCTTCCTACAGCCCTGAATTCACCTGAAAAAAGGAAACCACTCTGAACCCCTCGCAGGCTCTCTTGCTAGGCCTGATCCGAGGCAGGAGCTGCTGAGGTGCAAAAAGAAAATGAAATAAACTGAAAATATGCTTTTTGGCCCGCTGCAAATGGTTCAAATGCTGGACAGAGTTTGGGTTCTGTCCTTCGAGGTGGCGTATTCTTATCTACCACTGCTTCAGCCCTGCCTGGGTGGTAAATGGTAAGCCCTTGGGGAGAAATGTGTTCCCTCATCTCCCCCCAGCAAAATTACTCCATATTCATTAATAAACAGAATTTGGTGCTTGAGCCACTTTTTGGGGCATGAAAACATTGTCTACCTTCCCCTTACACTATGTCTTTAGCTGACTAAATCTTCCAAGGTTGGACTTCTTTGGCAATGTTTTTTGGTCTTGAATATTTATCTATCTATCTGAACTCTTCCAATAGTTTAACTGGAAATAAGGGGTAAATTTTTAACAGTGAGAGTAATTAACCATTGGAACAATTTACCAAGGGTCATCTTGGATTCTCCATCATTGACAATTTTTCAACCACAGCTGGTTGTTTTTCTAAAAGCTCTGCGATACAGGAGGTCAAACTGGATGAGTACAATGGTCCCTTCTGGCCTTGGAATCTATGAATCTAAACTCTTTCCTGAAGAAACAATGTCTTCTATTGTCTAGCTCTGGGTTTCATACAGCTACTTTGCCAATTCCCCTTAACTCTGCCCAGAAGGCTGAATAGAGACAGCCCAATCTGTGAAGTGAAAGGAGAATTTGTTTTATTTGAGTCTTCTCTTCAACTCAGACAAGACATGACCATTCCTTCCTCAAAGAAATATGTTGTCCATTAATGTCCTTGTTGAAGATGGGATTGATTCCCATGAGATCTTTCACCGCAGAGATCTGGGCTGGAAGCTGATGGAGGATATGAATACAATTTTTGAGTCTTGGTGTCTTGACATTGTCTCTCACAATGGGAAAAGCGATCAAACAAGTTGTCTGCTCCTGCTTCGGACAGTCTCAGAATTTGAACAGCAGGGGGGGCTGCAGGTCAGGATGACTAAAGGGCATTGGTAGAGCTGGGGGGGGCAGAAATAGCAGGGGGGTCAGGACTGAGGTGTGCTGTTGAATAGCTACATGAGGCAGAAGTCAAGTGCATCAAAAAATCTATGTGAGTGCCTGGGACTAGACTAGCCACAGGTAGGATTATGGGGCCCTGTCAGAGCACTGTGGATGAGCACAGGGTTGTATTCACCATGGAAGCTGCAGGTGAGGATGGAGATGCTCTGGCAGACCAGTCCGGGCTATCCCTGGTTTAGACAATTGCTATTAGTCTCTTACTTCCTTGAGCGCAAACGGGCATCCACCAATATTAAGGGATGGTCCCATGTGATAGCTGGAAAGATAGATTTAAGAAAAAAAATTTAAAATGAAAGAGAACTAAAAGAGAATTTCAGAAAGAAGCCCTGAAAGATTAGGGCAACTGTCTCATAATTAGCAATGGGAGTGGACTATATTTTAACCAAGTGTATGTATTTGCTGATCTATGCGTGTGCACACAAGGTGAGATGAGATGAATGGTTAATTTCCCAGTGGGTTTTGCTCCCGCTTGCTGTAAAGTTGTGAACAAAATGACCAGCCATGCATTGAACTGGCTTACACGGCTCTCCATATGGAAATGAAGATAATCCAAGTCTGAGCTTTGTATTCTCTGGTAGAGTGGGGAGCAAAGAGGGAGTTGGAAAGGGTGTAGGGGATGGGTAGGGAGGTTTAGAGTTAGTGTCAATCCATGCCCTATCACAGAAACAGTTTGCTGCTCAGACAGGGGGAATTTATCTGGGTGTCCATATTCCTCCCCCCCCCCTTCCCCAACCACCCTAAACCCCTTCTTCACCAGCATTTTTTAAGTCTCGTCCTCTATCTAACTCCGGGATGCCGTGTGTGCTGTGTGATGAAGACTTTTAAGGGAAGCATCAGCACAAAGGAGTGGGGATTATGGGTAAGGTCAGAGTGCAGGAGGGATTAGAGATATGATGTATTAAGAGGGCGCAATAGGCAGAAATACTTTCCGTTCCTAGGAAGCCCATGTTAATTGAGGGGGATGGGGGAAATTGTCTCTCGTTTGAGTCTCTTTCCTGTCTCGCTCCCTCTCTCTCGCCCTAACCTCCCCCACGCTCCCCGAAGCCGCTTACCATGTGTTTTGTGCGCACTTAGCCAACATAGGTGGGAAAGCAGAGAGGTTGGAACAGCTTAGATGCCGTTTAGGTTCGCCTATGAGCCTTTCTCAGCTTGGATTTAGCCAGCTTACCCCTGTTTCAAATGCCATTGTATTTTGGATGGAAGCTTGCTAGGTTCTGCAGGCGTTTGACAGAGAAGAAACAAGGCCTAGGGTCTCATGAGGGAAAATGAATGCTAGTGGCAGGTGCGACTTCCCTCTGTCCTCCTTGCGCACATTTCTAGAAGCACCTACGTGGCAGTGTTGCAGTTCAGGCATTGGACTGCGGCTCAGCAGACATGGGGTCAACTCCCAGTTCCGCCACAGACTTGTCGGGTGTCCTTAGGCAAGTCACTTAAGGAATGTCAACACAGCGGCTGGATGTGTAATTTACAGCTCAGGTAGACGTACACATGCTAACTCCAATTTAGCCGGTGTGCTAAAAACAGCGGCTTGGCCACAATGGGAGGAGTAGCACTCAGACTACCCATCTCCGAGTCCTCTCTGAGATCCTAGCTATGTGCTCGGGCAGCCAGCCCAAGCTGCTGCGGACGCAGTGATCTTTTTAGCACATCAGCTCGATTCGAGTTAGTGCATGTATGTTTAGGCAAGCTGGGAACTACACAGCCAGAAGCACTGCGGACATACCCTTCCTCTTCTTGTGCCTCAGTTCCCCTTCTCTGCACTGACATCCCCTGTGTCTCTCTGTCTTGTAAGCTCTGTGGGGCAAGGACTGTCTCACACTACATGTTTCTCTTGTGCTGAGGACAACAGAGCCCAGAGCTCAGCTGGGCCTCTAAGCACTCCAGTAATATAAATAATAACAAAACTTAGGTGCATAAAGAAAACTATGAGGCCCAGCTGAGAGGAGGTGTAAATCGCACATGGTGGTAACTTAGCCTGAGTGATTGCAAGGTGGTATATGTAGTTTGTAATAGGTGGAAGGGTAAAACTGAAGTAGGAAAAAGTGGGCCCTTCTACCCCCTACTTATTCACTCACCTTCTATTGGTTTGTTTTCTTGCTGCGGTCCTGGCCTTCCACCCCTTTTCTGTGTAAATTACACCCACATGCAGCAATGTACTGATGTGTAACTTGCCCCATCCTCTCCCAGTTTTGCTCTATGATTTTCAAATCTGTTGTGGTGAGCTAGTGGGCAATGCACTAGGCTGCAACTCAGAAGACTTGTGTTCTATTGTAGGCTCTGCTACTGGCCTGCTGGGTGACCTTGGGAAAGTCACTTTGCTGCTCTGTGCCTCAGTTTCCCCATCTGTGAATTAGAGCTATTGATACTGACCGCTTTTTGTAAAACTCTTTCAGCTCTACTGATAAGAGCTAAGTATTATTGAACTATTCGAGACGTTTACCTGGAATGGTGTCAGACTGCAATGCCATTTTTCAGCAGAGCTGTAGCCACCTTTGTACCCTTGGGTCTGAAATGTTCTGAATCTCTAGTACTCCCCTCTGCTCCCTTCTCCCCCCTCCTCAGTGCTACACTGTGTGTGATCCTTCTGCACTGCTTCTTGTTTTAAAGTGATTATTTCCAGAGATCCTTTTGCTTCAGTGTAGAATGCATGAGATCTTTTTGCCCTGTGATGTAGATCCTTTTACCATAACGTATAATACATCTGGTAACATGTATAATGCAAGGGATCCTTTAGCTGGCACAGCATTTGCCTTCATATGTACTGATTTAGCCCCATATTTACATTTCAAATGATGTTTAGAGCGGGGGTGGGGAATGCACTGAACAATTTATTCAGCAAATTTAGTTCTTTCTCCTTTTTGCAAATTGGCCTCCATTTGTACTTTGGAGAAATCAGATGCATGTTTTTCCCCATTCCTGGTAGAGCCAAGAAGAGAATCTAGAACAGCCAAGAGCAGAAAGCAGCTTTGGAATGGTGTGGCTGGTCTTCTGAGCAGGTACATTTTCAGCCTGAGTAGAAGAAGGTGACCAAAGTTGCCTCTCCTAATCTCAAGCATACAGGGTGAGATGAGGGTAGGTGTGGGCTCCTCTGAGAAGACATGGTCTTAAACCTCATCCTCATCACTAGCACTAAAATGCCATAGTGAGAAGTGCCTTGGAAACCCCTAAGATGCTTAGCTCCACCAGCCTGGGTTGCCTTCTGCTCAGCAATTTCTAGGTTGTGTCTGGCCACGCGATACTCCACAGCCACACAGCACATATCCTTAGCACCCCAATCCTACCCACACAGGTGGGCTCAGGCCTATGATGTTGGTGATGTAAGAACTGTTCCATCAGGAGGACCCTCACGCTCATTTTCCATAGGCTGGATTTGAACTGGTAACCTAGAAGCAAAACTGCCACACCTTCTCAGTCATCCAGGAAATTACCGTGCCTGTGCTGAGCACGTGTGTAAAGTTAAGCACGTGCTAAAGTGCTTTCCTTAATCAGAGCCCCAGCCCCCGACCTTTTGTCTGTATAACTCAGAAATAGATTAGTTGAATTGATGACACACACACAGAGTTTTACTTGTTCCAAATAAAAAAGGATTTTGCTTGCCAAACAGAGTATTACTAATCAGACAGACTTTCTTATTGGGTGCTTGTAATAAACCCCTTGAAGTGCTGTTAACATAGTTCTAATTTTAGGAAAAACTAAGCAAATAATTACATGAGTCAAAATTATCTACAAAATTAAATCATTCTTCACTAGAATTTTTTTAGGCTTTGAGTTGTTGGGTCTTTTTCTTTCCTGGCAAAACACACTCCAGTAATTGTGTCATTTGTAACAAATGTGTCATCCACATAAGTCTTTTTTATTTTAGTCCTTTTTTTTTTTTTTTGCTAAGACAAAATATACAGCAGGATCTTGGACTTAATGACAGGGTGCCCCACTGTGAGTTAATAAATGGTCTGAACTAGGGAGTGAGTGATTGAGCTCAATAAAAAAAAAAGAGAGGACTCTATGATTTCTAAGGCATTAAGCTGGGATTCAGGAACTATGTGTTCTGTTCCTGGCTGTACTACAAACTTCCTGGGTAGCCTTGGGGCAAGTCCAATGGGAGCTAGGGACTTAAAGGATCAGGGCCTTAGTCCTTTTGTGTCTTTCTTCCCCATCTGTAAAATGGGGCTAACAGTATTTCCTTTCTACCATCTTCTGTTTTGTGTAATTAGACTGTAAGTGGGGTAGGTACTTTCTCTGACTGTGGGCATCACCTGGGATGATGTGGTCCTGACCTGGGCTGGTCAAATAAAAATAAAAAAATACCTTTTTCTCAAAATTTTGGCTATTTGAAATTCAAATCAAGTATCAAAACATGTTCATTTATTTTGCCAACCATAGTTTAATTTTAATCTTTATGCCCATACTTATCTGTATATTTGTCAATGAGATATAGTGTGTTTTATAAAAAGAAGAGTTGGTGGAATTGTATTCACTTAATAAAAAAGTTTGCTGGATTTTGGTGCACTGCTTTTTTTTAAAAAAAAGTGTCATGAATCCTCTGCAAACCTGTTCCATTGTCTGAGCATCTATTGGGTATTTGAAAATAGTCTGTGCTGTTTGTAGAATAACAATTGGCTGGAATAACTATGTCCACTCTAAAGGGATCTACTGTAACTATACTAATGTAGTGTAAAGCTGTACAACTTTTGTGTGTAGACAAGGCCTTAATGTAAAAGAGAACCAGACCCATTCATGAGTCAGCTGTGGACTGATCCAGCCAATGACATGAGGGCAGCCCCATCATTCAGGCAAAGGCAATCTCCTCTTGTAATTGTAAGCTTCTCACAGCAAGGACTATCGCTTGATTGTTCTGTGAAGTGTCATGCACTTCCAAAAGATGATACCAATAACTAAGCTTGGAAGGGTGAGATTTTTATCAGGAAATGTCTACACATGCAAACCGACAACAAAATATCTCCAAAAAGAAAAGGAGTACTTGTGGCACCTTAGAGACTAACCAATTTATTTGAGCATAAGCTTTCTACAAGTACTCCTTTTCTTTTTGCGAATACAGACAAACACGGCTGCTATTCTGAAAAATATCTCAGCAATCATCATGGAAATTTGCAGACAGGCAAAGTAAGACAAATGTTGCTTGAGAACATATTAGAGTTTGATTTAAGGCTATTGACTTCGTATATTTTGACAAGGGACAGTGACAATTTGTGTTTTAACAGTTAACTTTTTGAATCTCTGCATCTATTGTCCTTAATTAAGTATTGTCTAGTCTCCCCCATAATTTAGACACAACAAATCCTGCATCTTGACAGCGGGTTAGACTAGATGACCCTTGAAAATTTAAATGGATAAAAATGAAAATAAATGTTTAAAACCCATAATTTTGCACAGCTGTGAAAATTTTAAAAGATAACATTTGAAAAAAAACTGCTTAAAAATAAGCATTGATATTGTCCATCAAAATTATTTTTTTAAACATTGAATTCTGCCAAACCTACAAATAACAAATAGCAAATATTAATAGCGGACAGGAGGAACGATACTGCTCCAGCTGGAGGAGGAGATGTCAGATAACATAGCAGGTCTTTCCTATCTCAACATTTTTGTGGGATGAATCATGAATGCCTTCCTCAGTTTCACCCTTACTCATTCTATTCTATTCTGTTCTATTCAAGATTGTGGTCATCATCGACCTGAGCGCCTTCCAGTCGTGCATTCGGCGACATGACTATACATCTGTCACATGTGCTTGGTTCTCTCACTGTAGTTAAGCCTTCAGGATTTGGGGCCTGTGGTTTTATCTCCAGAGCGTGGGTTTCTAAAAGACGTGGTAGAACTATGTAATGTTGAGTTAAAAAGATCTCCCTCCCTCCCCTTGTTTCAGTCTAGGTGGGTTCTGGGATGGGTAAGACTTCACCGGCAGAGTTCATGATGGGGTGGGATCTTAGAACTGTAGAAGAGGCAGGAGGACCAGGAGCTCTAGAGAGGGGCGGAGTCTGAGGGCTGCAGAAGGGGTGGAGTTTAACAGGAGCTGGACTGGGCCTCTTCTGCCATTCTGCAGCTCTTTGTTTTGGGAGGGGTCCCCTTTAACCAGTCTGGCTGAACTCAGACATATACATTGGAAAAGTCCAAAATTCTGCAACCCAGGAGGGCTTCGTCCATCTCTGAATGGAGCAGATAAGGGAAAGTTGGAAAGCTCCTCTGTTCAACAGACTGAGGGAATGGGGGGAGGGATAGCTCAGTGGTTTGAGCATTGTGCTAAACCCAGGGTTGTGAGTTCAATCCTTGAGGGGGCCATTTAGGGATCTGGGGCAAAAACTGGGGATTGGTCCTGCTTTGAGCAGGGGGTGGCACTAGATGACCTCCTGAGATCCCTTCCAACCCTGATATTCTATGAGCACAGGGCAGCGATGCTCCGTGCAGCCTGACAAATTGCCTGAGAAGGGAGGCAACAAAGATATTTGAAGGAGTCATTTGTAACCGTTCCTGCTGACACAGAGCTGCCAGGGCTGCTGCAGATGTGAGTGGAGGCGGGAGCAATTGCTCCGGGACTGGGCATTGACCTGTGGAGTCTGCCGGGGCGGTTGAGCGTGGAGAATCGAGGGCAGACCCAAAGCTTTGCTGGAGACACCTGGGACAATCTGAGGAAAACGAGTCCACCCAGTTTGGCATCTTCATGCATTTGGGCAACATTTTCAAAGTGGCTAATGATTTGAGGTAGTCTCAATTTTTCGGCGCCTACCTTGAGCCACCTTGTACCTGTTTTCCAGAGCTGCTGAGCGCCTTGCATGCCGTTGACTGCAAGTGGCATTATGGGAGCTCAGCACCTCTGAAAATCAAGCCCTTTCTGTTAGATAATTACTATAGACATAAGGGGTTGTTTCTTAAGTGCAGCATGAGATGAAAGCAGGTGTGAAGTGATGCTGTTAAAGCTACTTTATGCGCTACTTGTTCACAATACTTTAGTGCAAAGTCAGTGGTTTTGATCGAGTGGAATGAGTTACAGAGCTACCCCAGTGGTGTTTCTATATGTACAGCAAGTGCTAAGATATAGCCTTGATTACTATTCTCCCTGCTGGTTGTTAATAATAATACCTCGTTCTTATCTAGTCCTTTTCATCACAAAATCTGTAAGCACTTCATATTTTACAGAAAGGGAAACTGAGGCTAAGGGGGACGAAGTGACTTACTCATAGTCACCCAGCAGCCAAACTCCTAATTCCCAGGCCAGGGCTCTATCCATTAGGCCATGCCGCTTCCATGCCCATCAGACTGTTACAATCCAGGGGTTTGGCCACATCTATCTAAGGGATTTATACCGGCATCCATCACCTTAGTATCTGAGTGCCTCCTGTGCTCAAACGTACCCAATGTTTTACAAAACATAGTCCAAAGCATGATTTCTGAGCTGAAGAATTTAATAGTATGAAAGAGACGTGTATGAAAATGCTGCACGTACACACAGATCCCATCAGAAAAACATATGCACACATGCAATCATTCAAGCACACACAAACAGATACGAGCATATAAAAATGAACCCAGGGCTTGCTTCTGCATGGTGCTGGGCCTTGATAGTCACTTACACCAGTGCAAAGTGGTAAAACATCAGAATGATAGGATTTCACACCCACTTTGTTCTCCATTTGCACAGGTCCAAAAGACTACCTGAGGTGCAAGGCAATGTAGAATCAGGAATACACAGTGCACTGGAAGGCGCATGTCAAAACATTCCTATACACACAAGTACCTGCACGAATGTATAGGTGCATCAGCTCACAGATCTGCATGAAACGAAGTATTCCATTCTCCACCATCCACCTTCAGAAAACTTTGCATGTTCAATAGCTGGAGGAAGATTTGGCAGCTGTCAATCAACGCACCTCCTCAAAGCTGGGTTCATGCAACCTCAGGAATATGTGTTGGGGTGTGGGGGAGACCGTGTGTGCCCATGCAGGGGGTGTTTTTTATTTCAGTAATTCTTTTATCTTGTTCTCACACCCTGAGCATTATGAGCATTTATCAAAGTAATTGACGCGGATGAAATTAGTGCTTCCTGCTATGTTGGACAGATAAACTTTGCTGAATATTGATTTTGCACAAAGAAAATGACATGTGCTTGGCCCTCACCCTTTATCTGGATGGAGCAGGGAGATGCTGCGGGAGTGGGGGAAGGGGCGGCCAGCTTTCACTGGAGAAGCATCCATAAGAATTACTTTTATCTCTCCTTCCACAAGAAGACAACAGAAGATAAGGATGGGCGGGGGGGAAGAGAAAGCCTGGCAAAGACCTCCATTGCTAGTAGGATGCATTGTTGGGATGGGGCGGGGGCGAGGGGGCTGTTTGTGTTACTGATCTGACAATTGCAGCGTTTGGGAAGATAACCGGTTTTTCAGGGCCCCACAATGGGACATGCATCCCTACGGAAGAGCTGAAGGAAGCATGTGTTTCTGTGAATAGCTTCTTGCCCCACCCCCACCCCATCTCTACATTAGCAAACTGTTACATTGCAGGGCATGGAAGGGTTTGGATTGTATCAGGTAGTCTATTGCGGAGACACATTGTTTTCACCCTGTGGCCTTTAACTTCATAGGGAAAAAGCACCACAGGAGAAGACGCTGCTAACGTGCTGTAACTAACATAAATTCAAACACCATTTTTCCCTTTGTGTCCAGTCAGTGATGCTGAGCGGCTGGAACTAGCCGCAGCGGTGCAGCTGCTGTGCCCGCAGCTCCTGCCCACCCCGGCACTGGAAGAGTGTGGCGTGCACTGGGGCAGGCGTGTGCAGTGCCGGGACTGGTTCTAAGGTGACCCATGCTCAGCAGTGCTGGCAAGATCTCCACAATGCAGAGGTGCATTTCTGCAGGTGGAGGGGAGATATTTTGTAGGAGGCGCATGCTCTCCGTGTTGCAAGCACCAGAGATGGTACCCCCCTTTCCCCCTAATGGAAGAATCCTTAGGTTCTTTCAATGAACCAATCCTCCTTTCTGTTATTATTGATTTCAATGTATTAAAAATGCTCAATACGGAAGTTACTAAAACTATGCCGTTAGGTGCATGCTGGTGTGCTTTGCTGGATTGGAGCCAGAGTACTCGGCACTCATAGGGTCGAGCCTTTAGTCAGCATTTTATTTTCTCAGTTTCATTGGAATAATCATTCTCTTTCCTGTTAGCAAAGGATTGCCCTCTTTGCTGATTGCTCCCTAAAGGCCCCGACTCAGCAAAGCACTCCAGCACATGCTGAACAATAAGCACAGGAGTAATCCCATTCCTTTTCAGCAAAGGGTTTCACCTTAAACACTGAATTCAGCGGGACTTAAGCATGTGCTTAAATGTTTTGCCAAATTGGGCCCCAAGTGATCAATATTGTCTCAGCTGAAGGACTAACTTTGCCCATTGTTTAGGTCTTTGGAATGCGACTAATCCCTATGAAGATGTGTCTCCTGCCTTGGTTAAATCATAATATTTTAAAGCAGGTGGCTTGGCGATAAGTGTGTTTAACCGCTCAGATGCCTTCCAATGCCCAGGAATGTCATCCTCCACCAATTCCGTACAGAGCTTATTGACCACATATAGCTTTGGAATGTATTGTGCCGAATCATTTATCATCCACAATAATCTCTTTCTCTTTCCGCTTTGCATTGTGTGGGCATTTCAATGATTGCTTTTATTTTATCTGAATCAGCTTTTCTCAACTTGTATCCATTACAGAAAACTTCTGTTAGAGCAATATTTGCTTTTGAAAGCCCTAGGTTAGGTGTCTTTCTTTCATCTCCAACAGAATTTACCTAGATCTTTCCTTGTGTTTTTTTAGGTATGCACCCCAAATGTTCTAATCACCATCATCCTCCATTATAATTTTAGTACCTTTTAATGACTCCAAAAGCTGTGCAATTACTCTTTGAAAACCTTGGGAGTAGAACTAATACCAAATGGCATTTGCTTAACTTATAACGTCCAAATAACATATTAAAAGCCACTAGCTTTTAATGAATGCTCCAGCTTTACCTGGGAAAATGCACATCCTGCATCTAATGCCGAGACTACAGTTTGCTTCTGAGAATTTAGGTGCCACTTCTTCAACATTTTTCGTTGGGTAATGTTCACTTTTTTATGGCTTAATTTAAATCTGTGCATATCTCTATTTGGCTTTTCACGTGCAACCATAAAATAAACCCAGTCTGACAGTTGTTCTGCTTTTCACTTACACTCAGTTTTTCCATATTATCAACTTGAGTTTTTACCTTATCTGTTAAGGCAAAAGGCGTTTTTCTTATTGAGTGGATTTCAGCAGTTTCTGATTTGTCTCATTTAATATGTTGTTTTTCTTTTGCACATACCAGGCCTTGGAAGACAACTGAGAAGTCTCCTTAGTATGCTGCCTGTGTTCTCTGTGTGCAATACTGGGCCATTGATAGCCGACAGTTTTTTAAAATAAGTTCATGGCTAGGCATGCTTTTAGTCCTGACACATCTGGTAAATCTGCATTTACTGTTTGGCAAATTAAGTGATACTGATTTTAAAATCAGTTGTAATGGTTGCTTGCCCTTGTACTTGTTTTTTGTATCCTGAATATGAATAACAACTTTGTTCTGTACAGTGTCTTAAGCTACTGCATTGTATAATTTCCTTTAATTATATAATTTCTATAATTTCCTATAATTTCCATCACGTTATACTCCAGCATGCAGTTCGACAGGTACCTCTCTGCCATTAATGGGGAGCTGTCTTTGCCTGTCTGAAGCAGTCTGATGTGCAGTCACTGCACCTACAAAGAGATTTGCTGTTTTTATTCTTCTCCAAGCACGTGACCATTTTTGGCTCAACTTGTGCAACACACATTTTAGCAGTGATCGTTATCATTGCATGTATTTGATAGCTGATGGCGACAGGGTGCACGCCCCAGCGCGGCTCTGCACGAGTTAACTGGAGCTCAGTCAGAGTACCTGGGTGCACCTGCAGGCTGGGCCAGGCCCAATGACAGATGAGTCCCGGCTGGGGGAAGAGCTGGGTGGTTAGTATAAAGAGAAGAAGCCCAGAGTAGAGGAGGGCTGTAGTCCCTCTCTTGGCAGTAGGGAGTCTGGCAAGGCTGAAGAGGAAGCTCAGGGCCAGGAGAGACACGGAGCAGCTTCTGGGATGGAGCAGGCTCTGGTGGTGAGTCCTGATGGTGGGGCAGGCCCTAGACTTCCAGAGCAAGAATGCTAGCAGGCGTTTGAGGAATAGGGCAAGGGAAATGTAAGCTTGAAAGGCCAAGCCTGAGGAGGCGAGAAGATGGTTTGGTTTGGGATGCCGGGGGGGGTCCCTGCAAGTCCGGGCCCTGAACAAAGGGAAAACTTAGAGACTTGGGGGGTGACGGCCTGAAAAAAGCCTGTGATGGGAAAAGTCCAAGGAGGCAGCAGCCAGGATTCTAACAGAACAGACTGTGGCTGCTGGTTACTGGATCCCTGGACTGAAACCCAGTGTAGACTATGGGCCTGGCTTCCCGTACCAGCCCCTGAGAAGGGAATAAGCACGACTGGAAACCCAGTGCCTGGGCTGAAAACTTCTTGTAAGTACATTGGATTCTTAGTTTTTGGACTTCGTTACCCTGGAAAGGGTGGAACTAAAATGTGACCTGGGGAAAGAGAATTGCAAGAAGAGGTAAACACCCTGAAACTGGAGCGACCATCGGCAGGGGGCGTTGGAGAGGAAAGAGCTGCTATGTCACACTCATCCACCAGGGGTGTGCCAGCAGTGAATCCACGCTTCTACACTGACCGAACGCTGGGCAGATGTTCTTGAGCACAGCTGGTGTGTGGGAAATGTTGCTTGTCAAGAGAACCTTTTCTCTTTCAGGCTAAGCTTTGCATCTCTAAGGTGGGTGGGCCACGTCATGTGAATGGCATTACTTGAGTGAGTAAACACTTACCAGAGTGAGTAAGGGTTGCATAATCTAGTCCTTGCTTCGATGGTCATTTTGGTGTCTGTCATTCCGAGTTTTCTGTTTCTGAAACGAGGCCACAATGAGGAGTTGCTGATTCTCTACCAGATCACTCAGAGCCTGAATCTGCATTTTGCTAATTTCACTGGCTCTGCAGATGTCTGGCTCAGGTTAAGGTTAAAGCAGCTTCCCTTAGCAACCTGTCTTTCACATGGCCATTATGTATTCAGCATGCAAATTATTTTATTAAGGAGTCGCATAATTCATCAAATTCACAGGGGTGATCTTTCAGTCAGCCACATGTGCACCCACTGGTTCATATCATAAATAAAAGCCAATAATTACTCACAAACAACTTTTTTTTTACCATATCTCTTAATTTTTGTCCTTAATCTGTGATAAATCCTCTATCTTTTTCCTTCTCTCATGTGTTAAAGAACTTATATGCTTGCAAAGCAGCCAGACCTGCCATGTGGACGGAAAGAAATGCCTGAATAGAAGGTACTTTTTCTCTAGTGGACATAGCAATGACAAAGATTTTCAATCTCTGCCCTGTTTCTGCTAGATTTCCTTGCTAATCTGGCAGACTTGGGGGAACTGCTCTCTCTTTGGTCTGACAGACCTTCTGATGCCATCTAGAGCCAGTTTCCACCAGATGGATGCAGACTGAGTAATTCCTGACTCCAAGGGTAAGATTTTGTGCTGTGGCTCCAAGAATGCAGCCCAGAATGTGCAGTTCTGGGGGCAGGATGGCTAAAGTAGCTTTTAGCCCTGGTTGTGCCTCCCTGATCCTGGCCTTCTTCAGGGGATGGAGATGCCCCAAGCGTAGTTTAGCCCTGGGGCCTGTCTAGGTTAAGGTGGCCTCCACATACAGCCCTCTGTAACTCAGCGCTGCTCAGAATCTCTGCAGCACTGCATGCTACATCCCCACCCTGACATTCACCTGCTGTTCCCAGCCCCATCCCAGGCATGCCTCCTATGCCAGAGCTTGCAATGGCAGTCCTCTGAGGGCAATTTTATAGCTGTCTTCTGCAGTGCCTGCACCTTGGGAGACCTTCCTCAGCAAAGATGGGATTTTTTTTTTTATCATAGAAATGTAGGGCTGGAAGGGACGTCAGCAGGTCATCTTGTCCTGTCCCCTGCACTGAGGCAGGACTAAGAATTATCTAGATCATCCCTGATAGGTGTTCAAAAATCTCTCATGATTGAGATTGCACAAACTCCCTAGGTAATTTGTTCCAATGCTTAACTACCCTGACAGGAAGTTTTTCCTAATGTCGAACCTAAATCTCCCTTGCTGCAATTTAAGCCCATTACTTCTTGTCCTGTCCTCAGTGGATAAGGAGAATAATTTATCAGCTTCCTGTTTATAACAATCTTCTACCTACTTGAAGAATTATCATGCCTCCTCAGTCTTCTCTTCTCCAGACCTACCAAATCCAATTTTTTCAATCTTTCTTCGTAGGTCATATTTTCTAGGTCCTTAATCATTTTTGTTGCGCTCCTCTGGATTTCCTCCAATTTGTCCACATCTTTCCTGAAGTGTGGTGCCCAGAACTGGACACAGTACTATAGCTGAGGCCTTGTTAGTGATGAGTAGAGTAGAAGAATTACTTCTTGTGTCTTGCTTACAACACTCTTGCTAACACACACCAGAATGATGTTCACTTTTTTTGCAACAATATTACATTGTTGACTCATAACAATAACTTCCAGATCCTTTTCTAGACCATCATTTCCCATGTTATATGCATGCAATTGATTATTCCTTCCTAAGTGGAGTACTTTGCATATGTCCTTATTGAATTTCATCCAATTTATTTCAGCCCATTTCTCCAGTTTGTCAAGATCATTTTGAATTCCACTCTTGTCCTCCAAAGTATTTGCAACCCCTCCCAGCTGGTATCATCTGCAGACTTTATACGTGTACTCCCTGTGTCATTATCCAAATCATTTATGAAGATATTGAATAAAACCAGCCCCCCGACCGATCCCTGTGGGACCCCACTTGATATGCCCTTCCAGCTCAATTGTGAACCATTGATATTTATTCTCTGAGTATGGTTTTCCAACCAGTTGTACACTCACCTTAGAGTAGGTTCATCTAGGCTATATTTCCCTAGTTTCGTATGAGAAGGTCATGTGGAACAGTATCATCCCTTTATAAAAGGAGCGCAGTGTTGTATAGCGTAAAGGGGTGAGTATCTTGCTCCAGAATTAAATCCAATGCTTTCAATCGACAAATCTCAGAGTTCCTGCTCAACATGAGTAAGGATGGTAGAATACGGCTCATAAGCTACATAGTAAGATTCCAGGATTGTCAACGCTGAGTGTCCCTCTGAAACCTATTATGTCTGTAGAGTGAGTTTGAAGTGACGGAAGCAGCTACAAGCATGGCTGAGAGCTCTTTTTGTTCAGAATATCACCAGGTTCAATCATCACTGGGTTTCATAGTCTGTTGCTGTCCAATTTTAAATTCTCAAGCATTTTGACTTTACAAGTCACATCCGTGCATTATACAGCCACAGTAAGATGTACATCTATGACATGCCAAGAGTCCTAGACCATTGTGAGATAAGAGATAACTCAACTAATCACCATCCTTACCCTGCATGCAAATTAACTGTAGCAATTTCATTGGTTGTATGAGGGAGACTGCACAGATGATGGATTACAGGGCCCAACTGCCACCTGCACAAATCAACACACATTTCCCAGCACACACACCCCAACACAAATCAGCACAACCATCCACACAACAACACAATAACCCCAAAAACACACAGCCCCTCACTGCAGCACACACCCCTCGTTTACCAGATGCAAAAATCTTCCAGCACAACACACACACTCGCCCACCCTCAGTCATCATTACCATCAACTTGAGTAGCAACACAAATATTTTTATGTTCTCAAGCATTTTGGCTTCACGAATTACAGCTGTGCAACAAGAGCTTTCAGCTGCTAGTGTTCTGTAAGCATTCAGAAGCTGGGTTTGTCCTGAGAGAACCTTATTAACTCAGAGTCCAATCCTGCCAGCCTTGCTATCTTCAGCAACCCCCAGGATTGCTCACAAAGTGAGATGCTATTTGGTCACGAGCTGTGGGATCAGGCCCAGGATAAGCCCTGATTCTACTTCCGACTCCTGAAAACAGCTACCATCATTGAGCCTTGAAATCCCACCTGCCCCGCCTAGAGCTTGTCCGAATTTCAAAATCTAAAACTTTGCTGACGTTTCCAAATGTGGGATGGGGGGTGGTAAGGGAAGAAGATGGGAACAGATCAGGAAATGTCCCTGTTGTTCTCAAGCCAGCCAGCTCCTCTGCACATAGCAGGAGGCAGCGGGTCTCCCTCTGACTGCAAATCCTTTCTCAGGGTGACCCACTGTGCAGCTAAATTCACTGTCATTACCATGTGCCGCTGCAAATCCACAGAACCAGGAGAGCAATTCCGCAACACTCCCTCCGCCTCGAGCACGTGGATCCCATTGGTTCCGGAGAGCAGTGGGTGGAGGCGTCATGTTGCTGATGGAACACGCAGCGTTGGCCAAGACTCATGCTTCACTACCGAGACCCATGTTACTAAATTCTATTTTCCCCATCGTCTTCCATTACGTCGCAGTCAGCCATGCTCAATGGCCAGTGAGACTCTGGCCAGCCTTGTGCTTTGGCAGGACTGGGGGCTTGCGGGCTTTCAGGACTCCCTGGTAGCTCTTGGCTAGCCAGTGGTTTGGGGTGAGGGCTCCAAGTGCCCAAACTGGCTTCCTATCCCTGTGGTGCTCCAGCAAGACATTGGGCAACCCTTGTGCCGCATACACACACCACACCAACACACACAGACTGCCACCCCACAGCCCCTATGCACACCCCCTCCCACATATAAACACACATTCCCCCACCGTGTACATGAACATCCCCACACCACACTCGTAGATGCCACCAACACCCCCATTGCACACCTCTACCATGTATAAACCCACATCACACACACATCCTCCCACCACATACAAAGATGCACACAAACAGCCACGTAATAACCAGACCAAGCCCACACATGTGTTCACCCCCACTTCCCCTCCCCATGCAAATACACAATCCCACAAATGCACCAGCTCTGCACAAACACACACAAAACACCCCAGGCATGCTCCTGCACAAACCGCACACAACTTGCTCACCATGCCCACTGCCCCGTCCAAACACACACAGCCCAGCATATGTGCGACATACCATATACACACACGACTACACTTCCTTGCTCACTTTCTCATGGACTAAACCCACCACTGACCTGCAAGGAGCTGCACCCACTAACCCTCAGGCTGACCTTGGCCTTAATATTCCTGCCTGAGCCTTTCCAGTGGGGCAGTGGCCTCTCTTCCCACCACTCAGATTTCCTCCTACCCACCCTTCTCTCTCTTAGTCTGTTTTTCCATTTATCTTCTTTGGCAAATATACATAAATATGAACAACTGTATCTGAGTGTGACCTTACCTGCCCTGACTAAATTAATGTAGTGTCTGGGAAGATAATTCTAAAGCCTTAAGAAGATAATAAAAAAGGAAAGATTTAAAAAAAAAAAAAAAAAAAAGAGCAACCGTTGTGGTTTGTATTCTCTTATCTAACCTTCTGCAGGCCCTGACTGGGAGTTCAATCCCATGCTATTTAAAAGGATGCTGCAGTCAGGAGTCATACAGAACAACCCTAGCTAGGTGGAGAAGACTTGGCAGCCTCCCTGAATGCTTTCTGCTAGGGATAGGCCCACTCGATAAGGTTTGGAACCAAATCCAAGCTCCAACAACATTTTGTACTGCTCAGAGGCAGCTTTTTGGTTCAAGCCACTCAGTGCCTATTACTGCTGTAATCTATTTGTATTGTAGTGCCTCTGAAGTCATGGACCAGGACCTGCTGTGATAACTAGGCTTACAAATTTACCCTAATCATGAGCACAACTGTAAAAATATGTGAAAGTTTGTAAGATGCCAGAGCAACCTAAAATAGCAAATGTAGCTGGGGAAAGGTACGCCAGGGAGACAGACGGATTATTCCACACAAGAAGGCCTCCTGATCTGACTCAAGGACTGCGTTAAGATCATGCCTGGGAAACAAGAAAATGTGGGACCGGAAATTAATGAATCAAAATTGGTGTGTTGGCAATTGGTGGACAAAATAAGGAGCAGATGGGCTGTTCCATGCACCACTCCCTTTATGGGTCCTTAAAGAGACTTTGGGAAGAAAAATTTGGCTACTGGAGCAAGCTTCACTCAGGGCTGCAACCCCCACCATCTCCTAGGACCAGATCTCCATCATCCTAATCCTGAGAGACGTCCTGACTACAGCAGGCCAGAGAGAGAAAGATCCAGATGCTATTATCAACTCTACTGGCTCCAGCTGATTCCCAAACACCACCTGGGATGAAACAGGATTGGACTTTAACAGCAGCAGCTCCAGCCCCATCTCAACTCACATCTTGGACAGTTCTTACCATCTTTGATACCATCTAAGAGACTGACAAACACGGGGGGTTTCTTTCTACAAACTCTCTCCAGCTAAAGGGAAAGGGAGCAAGGGATGGTGTGAAAATGAAAGCCTTCTTTACTGCTTCACATTTCCAATGCTTTAACTGTTTCTCCTTCTTTTCTTTACCTTTAATAAAAGGTTAAAAGGATTTTCAATGGTGCATTTGCCATGGCACTCAGCAGGCTGAGGTTTCTGTAGACCAGTGGTTCTCAAACTTGGTTTGCAGCTTATTCAGGGTAAGCCCCTGGCAGGCCGTAAGACGCTTTGTTTACATGGAGCATCCGCAGGTATGGCTGCTTGCAGCTCCCAGTGGCCGTGGTTCACCGTTCCTGTGGACAATGGAAGCCGCAGGAAGCCACTGAGGTGGAACCAAACCCTGAGCCCTGCATCTGAAGAAGTGGGTTTTTTAACTCAAGAAAGCTTATGCCCAAATAAATCTGTTAGTCCTTAAGGTGCCACCGGACTCCTCGTTGTTTTTGTGGATACAGACTAACTCTGATACTTGGACCTTGCTTAATACTGTTTAATGCTGGATAGTACCTGGGTTATGTTAACATCTTTGGGTCCCTATATTCCATCTAAACTAATAGAACAGACCCCACTGTGCAAGGTGCTGTGCAGACACAGAGCAAAAAGCTGGCCCCTGCCCCAAAGAACTTGCAATCTCACAGTATGTCTACACTGTAATCAGGGCCGGCTCTAGGTTTTTTGCCACCCCAAGCAAAAAAATTTTGGGCTGCCCCCCACCCCAGCCCTCGGCTCCCCCTCTTCTCCCCTGTTTCCCCAGCCCTGGGCTCTTCCTCCATCCTGCACCCCCTGCCCCCCCAGCTCTGGGTTCCCCACCTTCCTCCCCACTAGTGCCCTCCCCCCCACAGCACCCCCCTGCCGCCCCAGCCCTGGGCTCTCACTCCCCCACGCCCGCACCTCCTGCCACCCCAGCCCTGGGCTCTCACCCCCCAACACACATCCACACACCCTGCCGCCCCAGCCCTGGGTCACTGGTAACTCGCTCCCAGAGTGGGTCATCAGCATCCCGCTCATGACACTAGCAGGGGCGGAGGCTGCATCCAGCCGACTCCTTCTTGGTGCCCAGGGGGGCCCTGACTCCGCCTACTTCCCCCTCACCTCCAGCCGGTCTGGCGCTGGCAGGGTCGGGGTAAGCTGCAGGGCTCCTGGGCCGCGCCTCAACCCAGGGTCCCTCCAGCCGGGGCTCCCACCTCCAGGACCAGCTGGGAATCGGGAGGGCAGAGCCAGGGGGACGGCCCCAGCAGGGGGCTGAGGAGCAGAGGCAGGGCAGCCCCAGTGGGAGCGGCCGGCAGGGAGCGGAGCCCCGGAGAGTGGGACACAGGCCCCGCACGGCAGCACCCTGGGCACCAGTCCCCTCTATGGCCTCGCTGCTGCTGCTCCGTCCTGGCCGCCCTGCCGCAGCCCCTGGGCAGCTCGGGCCACTTCGCCCAGCCCTGGCTGCGGTGCTGGGGGGCGGCTGCCCTGCGGCACTTGCAGGAGGCTCCTCCGTGCGCCCCACAGGGCGGTCCCCCAGCCCAAGTGTCCCGCGCGCCACATGTCGGAGCCCGCTGGCGGCGCGAATCACAGCGGCCCCAGGGCGCCCCCCCGCGCTGCTGCTGCTCCTGCTGGACCCCAGTCCCGGGGCCCGCTTTGGTCACCGGCTGCTGCTCTTCCACCTGGACTTCGGCAGCAGCTCAGGGGCCGGGACAGTGTCTACCTGAGTGAGCGCCCGCAGGGCCGGCCCCCAAGCAAAAAAAAAAAGGGTGGCCCAAATGCTGCCCCTGCAAATGTGCCGTCCCAAGCACCTGCTTGCTTTGCTGGTGCCTGGAGCCGGCCCTGGCTGTAATCACAGGGCATGATTGCAGCTGCAGTGGACATACCCACCCAGAGCAGTAAAGTCACAACAGCGCAAGCTTCAGCCTGGGTTGTACAAGCTGGCCCAGAATGCTGCGGCAGTACTTGGGTGGCTAGCCACAGCGTCACTGGGACCCCAACTAGCTAGTTTAAAGCTAGCTGGGGTATGTCTACACAAGCTGCAATCACACCCAGTGAGTACAGGCTAGACATACCCAAAGGATGAGAGAACATGCTGATGCAGTTGGGGAGCAAAAGGAAACAACGAGACGGTACCAGTCAGCATGATAAGCAGTGGTTTCAGTTCTGCAGCTGACTACCCGTTGGCAAGATTTTTTGTAGCCATCACGGTAAAGCAGCGCTTTAAAGAGGACAATGAGGGGACTCTGCAGACTGTTACAGGGAGCTCCTCCCAGGCAGAACTGGTTGAAAATTTTCTGATGGAAGAGTTTTCTATTGGAATATGCTGATTCAATGAAATGCAAATATTTCATGGAAATGTATCGATTGCATCAAAATTTTCATGGGAGATTATCAAAATGTTTCATTTCAATGTGATCGTTTTGATTTTTCAACTTAATATAATTACATCATATTATATAAATAATAGTCAAAATGAAACATTTTGACCTTATCTAAGCAAAACGTATCAACTTTTATCATTTTGATAAGGTCAAAACAAAATATATTTGGAATATGTCCTTTCACAAAAAGTTCCAACACTTCAACTTTTCATTCTGATTTGGGACAAAAACCAAATTTCAAAGTCTCAGAATTTCATGTGGGACAGAAACTGAATTTTGGAGACAGGATACTGAACTAAATGGACCATTGGTCTGATCCTGTATGACAGTTCCTATGTCCTCATGATTATTCAGATAAAAAAAGGAAGGAAACGCAAAATATTTCTGAGATTCAAACAAATGCAGTTAACTTTATTTTTCATTTTGGAACATCTCTGAACATCTGGGACCTGGCCATGCTCAGAAATACCAAAAATGGTGCTGGAAAATCTGGGATCCTAATATTCTTGGCCTGACAAAAGGAATAAGCCCAAATTGGTGTTACTTGAGTGTCCCATGCCTAGTTTCAGACCCACTCAAAACATTGCTGTTTTGATTCGTTTTCAGAGTTGAGTTGGTTGGAAAATGTCAAAAAAAAATTCTGGGAAATTTAGAAAAATGTTCTTTTTAAAAAAATCCTCACAAATGTTTCACTGAAAAACCTAAAAAAGTTTTTTCTTAAATCCATTTTTGAATGAAGAAAGTGTTTTGATAAAAACATTCAGTTTTTGAAATCAAAACCCATTTTTTTGAAAAATCTTAACTGAAATCTAATTATTTTTTATTGAAAACCATTTTTTTATCAAGCAAATGAGAATTCTTAGCAAAACATTTGGGGGGTTGGTTTCCTGTATTTCATGTCCATAAAAATCATTTTGGTTGTAAAGAAACATTTTTAATTGAAAAAGGGATTAGCTGGAAACATTCTGAGCAACTCCAGTTCTCAATCTCTCTGTGCGCAGGACTACTTTCATGGCCCCTATTCCTGTGGCATGTGACCAACTCAGAATCATTCATATATTTATCCTCACAACACCCCGTGAGGCAGGGCTGATATCCCCATTGTAGAGATGGGGAACTGAGGCACAGAGATGACAAGGTCACCCAGGGAGTCTGTGTCAGAGCAGGAAATTGAACTCCGGTGTCTCAAGTCCCAGGCTAGCACCCTAAGCACTGGCTGACTTGTTGGGGCCAGAAGCTACTACCATGTTGCCAACATGGCCTTTACCACCAGCCCAATGCAGCCTGTTAGGCCTCATAGTTCTTTGAGAGTACTGGTCTTTGTACCAGTCTCCCCCTTCTTGCTTGTGTTGTTGTGGGTGGGGGGCTTGATTCCACCCTGTTGCTGCCTTCATTCTGTTGGGAGTGTCCACTTGGTCCTCTGTATTATTCATAGAACTTGTTTCTTCTGACTCTTCTCCATCAGGCCAGCTGATGGCTGGTGCCATTTTGTAATCCTCCTTGACACCATTTGTTTGAGAGTGCTGGCTGTTACTCCACAGTTGTCTTTGGTTTAGTCTCCACTCCTGTCCTTCTTGCCCTGTGTCCCCTGTTGGGCCATTGTCTGTTGTGGGTATGGTTGGATCCAGACCTGCTCACTTGTGTGTAGTGGTCTCAGGTCCTTGGCTCCCTTGCTGTAGCGGCTGACTGCTACAGCATCCTGTAAACTAAACTGCTTCTGTATCCTGTCTGGCCGTTCCTCCGCTGGTCTGCAGCAGAATAATCCTCATGGGAAGCAGAGTCTTGGTTCTCTGGCCCATCAGTCTCTGTGCTGAACAGATACTGCAATGGTCCAATATTGTCAGGTAGGGACCCCTTCCTGTCTTGCCTTTGACATCAGTCTTGGCTGTCTCTATTACTGACTCTGCCTTCCCATGGCTTTGTGGGCAGCCTGGGGAAGACGTCATGTGCTCAGATTCCCATTTGGTGCTGAATCATCTGGGTTCTGCTGTAGTACACTGAGGCACGTTGTCTGACCATAGCATGTCAGGTATGCCAGACCTGGCAAAATGTGCCTTCAGTTTCCTGAGCACCATTCTTGGCTGAGCATCCTCAAGATCATCCACTGCCCAGCCATTGGAACAATAATCTCCTCTGACCACGTAGTTCCTGTTGTAAAAAGTGAACAGGCCTGCTCTGACATTTTCCCGATCAGGTTGGGATTTCATGAGGCTTGTAAGCCTACTGTTGATCATTACACCCTTTGCACATCTCACACTGTTTCACGTACACTCTCAATTGGGCATTTGTGCCTGGCCAAGACATACACTCCCTGGCTCGTCTCAGGCATGTCTCTATCCCCAGGTATGGAGTATGTATCCATCTCATTATATCAGCCCTTCAGTCTACCAGGATTACTGCTGAGTCCCCTCCAAATGAAAGCCTTTCTTGCACACAGATCGGAGGGGGTAGATTTCTACGGCACTTCCTCATTGCAGTCTGGCCTGCACCACCTTGTGTGGTGCTTTGTTGGCTTGCCGGGACTCTCCCTTCCGAGAGGCGAAGGTATTGTAGCATGTTGATAAACTCTACCTCCTGTCCCACGGAGCCCTCTGTGTGGTACTCTGGAAGGTATGCCCGGCTCATTGCATCTGGGCAGTGCCTTTCCTAGGTGGTGCCTTCTCCTCCCATTGCAGCAGTGGACTCTCAATAACATGTGTTGTAATGGCATGGGTGCGCTCAGCGGTGGCTTCTCTATGATGCTTTCTAATGGCTTGTGATCAGACTGCATGTAGCTCTAGCTGCCCGGCAGGGCTGTAATACTTTAGGACTAGGGCCACACTTAGGATTGTCTTGACTCTTTTCTGTGCCTGCTCTTGGGTTTCTGACCTTTCCCACGCTACATCACTGTCTCAAGGGTTCACAGGCTTCTGACAGGTGTGCACAGAATCTGGAATGAGCGTTGGCCATCCCTATAAATCACAGGGCTCCCTTCACATCCATAGGTCTAGGCATTTCCTGAATGGCTCTTAGCTTCTCAGGGTCTGGCTGGAGCCTCTCAGAAGTTAACAGATGTCTGGTGTAGGGGACCTCAGTCCTCAACTTCAGCTTGTCTGCATTCAGCCTAATACCCTACTCCTGATACTTGTTTAGGAGTTATCACAGCTCGGCATCATGGTCAAGGATTGCCTCTTCCCTGACATCTCCTTCTACAATAAAAATAGCATTCGCTACCATCTGGATGCCTGGGAGTTCCTCTAGTTCCTGGTTCAGTTTCCACTGGATCATCTCTGGGGTCGGGCTGAGACCCATAGATAGTCATACCCAGTGGTACCTGCCAAAAGATGTGGCAAAGGCTGTCAGATGGGCCCATTCTTGACATCACAGACAGAACACTTTTTCCCTAGATAAAGTAGGCAGTATGTTCTCGGTCACTGATAATGGGTAACGACTTCTTTTTTCAGTGCTCTGTTCAACAGTTTTGGATCAGTGCAAATCCTCAGGTTACCGCTGTTTTTTTCTTCCTGAGGTAGCTGCAGCATGGAGACATAACGTGTCTGTTTCCTAGACCCCTTGCATCGTGGGCTGTGCATTTTTCTTTCTGCCTGTTGTGTGGCTTCCTACAGTGCACACACTGGATCATGATGCCTGCATTGTTGGTTAGTCTGTCTGTGTCCTGCTTCCTGGATTCCTTTAGCTTGAGCCAGTGTACTTGTTCTGCACTACTGGCTGCTGTTGTTTTGACCCTTTCCCTGGACAGTTTCTCCAGGGCTAAATCTGTTTCTCTCAACAATCTCTCTTCTAAGCTGGAATCATGTGTCTTACAAACAACCCTGTCTCTAATTAGGGAATCCTTTATGTCTTCAAAGTTACACATGGGTGCCGGAGTTCTCAGCTCTAATAATACAAGTAACTATTCCATCATTTGCTTCTTGGGTTGGGTTATAAAATTAGTATCTCTTGAGAGCAGTGGTCACCAACCGGTCGATCGCAATCTACTGGTCGATCACGGAGCCTCTGGCCATCGATCTCAATCTCAGTCACTGATACTGAGATTGTCAGAGGCTCCACAATCGACCCATCGTCCATGATAGTGTTGCCAACCCTCCTGCAGCCAAACGGAGTAAGACCGCTGGCGCTAACAGTCCGGGGGCGCAGCAGGGCTAAGGCAGGCTCTCTGTGTGCCCTAGCCCCGTGCTGCTCCCAGAAGCAGCTGCCATATCTGGCAGCAGCTCCAGGGGTGGGAGGGGCAGCAGTTCCCATTTCCGGCCAATGGGAGCTGCAGGGGCGGTGCCTGCAGACGGGAGCAGCGTGTGAAGCCACCTGCCCCTCCCCACCTGGAGCCACTGCCAGGCATGGTGGCCACTTCTGGGAGCGGCACGGGGCTAGGGTAGGCAGGGAGCCTGCCTTAGTCATGCTGCGCTGCCAACCAGGAGCCACCTGAGGTAAGCGGTGCCCAGCTGGAGCCTGCACCCCAACACCCTGCCCCATCCCTGAGTCCTCCTGTGCACAAACTCCCTCCAAGAGCCTATACCCCACATCCCCTCCTGCATCCCACCCCCTGCCCCAGCCCCCTCATGGAGCCAGCACCCCGCAACCCATCCCACACCCCAACCTCCTCCCCCAACCCTGAGCCCCCTTCTGCACCCAAATGCCCTCCCAGAGCCCACACCCTGAACCCCATCCTGCACCCCAACCCCCTGCCCCAGGCTCATCCCAGAGCCCCTCCCACACTCCGAACCCTTCGACTGCAGCCCAGAGCCTGCAACCCCTCCCGCAACCCAATCCCCTGTCCTAGCCTGGTGAAAATGGAGTGAGGGTGAGGGAGAGCAAGCGACAGAGGGAGGGGGGCTGGTGTGAGTGGGGCGGGGGCGTGGCCTCAGGGAAGGGGTGGGGCAAGGGTGTTTGGGTTTGTGTGATTACTGGTATTTCTACATTTTCTTTGAGGTAGATGGTCCTGGGTTGCACTTAAATTCAGAAAGTGATCTTGTGCTTAAAAAGGTTGGAGACCACTGCTCCACAGTCTCATTCTGTCTGGGGTCACAATACTCATCAAACACTCCCCAGCTGTTCCAGTATTTTGGGCATTATTCCTGGCAACAGTGTCTCACTGGCACAAAACCCTTCATCTTCACTTTCTTGTTTTTATCCCCCGAGGACTGCTTTGTAGGGAGACTCGGTTCTCGCTTCCATGCTTGTGCAAGGTTTTTTATCTGGAAATCCAGCATTCCCAGTACCCCAAGTCCCTCCATGTTGCCTGTTTGCTCCGTTTCCCGGTGCCACTTTTGTTTACCTGTCAATAACACTCTCGTTCTTCCAGTGGGTCTCACTAGTCTGGCCTCTGCCACCGTATACCATGGGCTGACTTGCTCTTTATTATGAGAGTACTTACGGAAGTGCTGCAACTGCAGCTAGCATGCCAGCCATGTGCACACAGACTGGCGTCTTAGTACCTCCTCCAAACTCTTCTCTCCTGCAACGTGTGCTCCTCCCTCCACATTCCACGCAGGTGGCTACAGATAGACAGGCCCAGCGCTCAGAGACACAACGTGACTGTCCTGAGCATGATGTTACAAGGTAATTTTGCTTTGGCTTAGTGAAAATATAACCTCTGTAATGGTCTAGGGTAATTGTACTTGTGATATAAAACTTTCGTGGGTGAGTGGTAACCTAAAGTGGTTTGGGGACATTGCTCTTTATCTCTCTGTATTTGTGCTGGGAGCAGTGGGGACAGTGCATGTCCTCATCCCAGCACTCCTCCTAGTCTCCCAAAGCAGATCCCCAGGCCCAGGAGGGGGACATGGAAGGGGGACATGATGCCAACTTCCCCTCTGCACATGGAGTGGGGAGATCCCTGTGGTGGCACAACCTGATGCTGGCTTGTTAATATGCCTTTGTGCTCTCACATCGTTGCATGCAAAAGTAGCAGTGCAGCTGGAGAGACGTCACCATTTGACCCAGTCCCTGCCTGGAGAAAGAGGGGGCTCATTCCCCACTCTGTCCCAGTGTGAATCAGGAGTCGCAGCGCTCACATCAGTGGGCTACCCTGGGGTCAGGTGGCTGTAAAGAGTGGGGAATCAGGTTCAGTGGGAAACAATTCCCCTGCTTGCACCCCCCGTATGTATCTGTATCGCGGTTGGCAGAAGAGGAGGGGAGACTCCGAGCAGGTAAAGGGAGAAGGTTGCTTGTGGAAAACAAAGTTGGATGAGCAGTGGCTGAGAGGAGAGAGAGTGCCCTTTTGTTACTGATTGACAGGCAAGACATGGAGAGACAGCCACATACAGGGAGAGAGAGAGACATGACAGACACCAGCCTTGTGCCCAAACTTGTCTTGGCCCGCTCCCCCCCCCCCCCCCCCCGCTTTCCTCTCTGTACATGGAGAGGGCTTTCTTGCGCCTTTGTTCAGCCGCTCAGAAGTGGTGTTGTGACAATGGCCGAGGTGAAAGGGGTTAATTCACGGTACAGAGGTAGGATGTGAGGATGGCAGAAAGGAACAATGGGCAGCCTTCCTCCTTTGTCAGCGCAGCCATTGTGCCGCGTGTGAAAAATGAAATCTGTTTCATTTCACTCCCAGATGCGATCAGCTGGGTCTATTTAGAAATCATCAGAAAAGGCAATCTAAGTGCTGAGGGGTGGGGGCGGAGAGAGAGGAACCCCCATTATTTATTTATTTTGGATTTTAACATTTATTTTGCTTTAACCCACTCTCTCCCTCCGCAATTTACTGGAACATGATTAAAGCCAGAGAGAGCTTCCCGTCCTGCCCGATGTTGTACATACGGGCTGCTGGAGGGCATGTCCCCAGAGCCAGCGCTCCTGCCCTGTGTTGTATACACAGGCTGCTGCAGGGGAGTTTCCCCATAGCCAGCCCTCCTGCTCCAGTACTGTATAGACAAGCTCCAGCAGTGGGTTTCCCCAGAGCCAGCCCTCCTGCCCCAGTGCTGTACATACAGGCTGCTGCAGGGGGTTTCCCCCGGTCCAGTGCTCCTGCCCCACTCCTTCCAATCTCCAGATGATGGAAGCTGGGATTGATGTAGAAGGTCTTCCCCATCAATCCCTAAGACAGCTTCTGCTTGGAGAAGCTGGCACTGGTGTAGAAGTGGTGAGGTCTCCCATACCATTCCCTATGGCAGCTCCTGCTGAGAAGGGCTGGGTCTGTAGTAGCAATGAACACTCCCCCCTGCCCCCCACACACACACACATACACACACATCCCATACCATAAGGGAACAGACTGACAGCCCTGGAGCCTGAAATCTTTTCGCCGTAGGAATGGATACAACATGGGCAGCAGCAATGCAAGCTTCCCCTGCACTCCCCATCAGTGTGACTCGAACCTGGCCTGAGGGATCACTGGCAGAGTTCAGAGGGGGGGGCTCTGTCTCATTCCCCATTCAGCCCTTGGCTCTTCTGTTCATGCTGCCAGCAAAGCGGCCAATTACTGCCAATTTGCTAACACCTGTTTACTTAACATCTAAGACTTACCAGTTCTTCACCTAGGTAACAGCTTCTGGCCATGGCCAATCCAGGCTGAACATGAACCCATCGTTTAGAGGTGGAAGGTTCCATACCCCAATTATCAATTCCTGTGACCCATCCTAACCCCTGATCCTGCAAAGTCTTAGGCACACGTTGAACTTTACATATGGTGAGTGCTCCTAAATCCAATGGTCAAACCTCCTATGGCGTTCCCAACAGCAATGCTGCGTGGTGTAGAATGCATGAGGTAGAAGTGCCTCAGCTTGGGTCATCTACTGCCTTGGGATCCAGAATTCTTCCACATCAGTACAGGTAGAGGTAACACCTTTGCAAAGAGGAGCCAGGTGCTCTGGCAATGGATTACACCTGATCAGTGCCAATGCGGCTACTCCCATTGAGTGAAGTTAAGTGTGCACGGTAGGACAGCGACCCATGGTAGACATGTATGAAGCTGTCTCATCTTCCTAATTTCAAGAACCTGTAGAAGGCCAGTGGGGAAAATCCATACATTAGCAAAATAAGGATTATCAAAAACTAAAATGGAAGAATTCTGTACCCCAGGTGTATATATGACATAAGCCGATGCCTTTTCTTTTTAAACAGATAATGAATTCGATAGATTTTGAGTGATTTTTTTTATCAACTTCCTGTCCCAAGCAGAGATTTCCCTGAATGGAAAAATACGTTCTTAATTACTTAGTAGGGGGAGTGCATTTGTATTGCCGCAGTGCCTGGGAACTCCAGACATGAACCATGACTACATTGTGCTAGGCACTGTACAGACACAGATGGCCTCTGCCCCAAACAGTTTACAGGGTACAAGACAAAAGACGACAGGTGGAGCACAACAGAGAGACGGGGGCACAAGGAAACAATGAGATAAAAGTTTTGGGTTAAGGTATTGCTCTTAACCAATGACAAAAAAAATCTCATGCAGAATAGCCTCAACTGCAAACATCCCAGCTGGTTTACTGGGTGAGTATAAAAGGAGTTCTAGGGGGAACTAATTACCCTGCAGAGGGGAAGGAGAAGAAATTTCACTTTTTCACTAGAAATGCCAGGGAAAAAGTGAAACATTTTGTGGTTTCACGGCAGTTTTATCACTGTTTTTCCTTCCATGCCAACAAAAGGTGATGTAAGTGAAAGAAAAACATAACTGACATTTTGCCACCAAAAGAAAAAAAAAAATCGCTGTTTTTTTCTGTGAAACTGACAAATTTTCACCTAAGGCAAATGCGTGAAACTTTGCAATTTTTTCTAGGAGTGGAATCATCTCAAGTCATAATGCAAAAAAAAAAAAAAAGTGATGAAAATTATTATATTTTAGCCTTTAGAATGGATTAAAATTTCAGTGGAAACTCCTGACAGTTTTTATTTCTAAACACAACAGTGTGACAGTTTCTCTTCTGAACTGTATTTGGTGCTGATGAAAGGTGGTGGTGTATTTGATGACTAGGATTGGTGAGTGGAGGTCACCATAGCAAAAGAAGGCCTGCCCTGCAGGTGAGGGAGGGGTCACAGAACCTAGATATCAGTCAAGCACTGGGGACAAAAAAATGAACAAACAGGAGTGGGGATGCAGATCACAGGGTCAAAATGAGGGAACCAGAAGGGGACATGCAGCAGAGGACTCCCAGACAGCATCCATTTCTCCAAGGTGTCTCAGAGCATCAGAGTGAAGACCTGTATCCTCTAAATCTGAACCTGCAGCATGGACACTGAGAATGCAGATATCTCAAACCACTCGTGTATGCTGTCCTGAGGCCAGGCAATGGGACACAGGCATTGGTGCGAGGGGAGGAGTGCACACGGGGTGAATGGATGTTTAGACCTATGCTGGTGAATTTGTTGGGATAAAGCTTGAATCTGCCTTTTCCTCTAAGCACTCCACTCCTGCAGTAATCACCAGCCATGCCCACAGTGGGTGGTTGTTGGTTTTTTCTCTTCCCATGGCCTTTGTGAGCACGTGGCAAAGCTGGGCAGATGGGTGGCCCTGCTAGCCAAACAGCTTGGTGGGCCGTAGCCCATTCTGCAACCGGCTTCATCTGCCACTTAATAACCCTCTCATTCTCATTACCTCGTCATTGTCTTCCCCCACACCGTCCTTCTGTCAGTTCATTGCGGTCCTTCCGTTGAGTAAGGAACAGCCCTCCCCGGGTCTCCGGAGATACGGCACGAGAATGGGTCTTTCATGGCAGGGTTGGAGAGGGAAGGCGGGGGCGGGGATGTCAGATCACATAAATCAAGCGCCGTAGCATTCCTATTTAACACACTCTTCCCCTTTGAGTTGTCAGTGAAACCGTTAATTAATTAGCTAATCCTGCGCTGAAGTGGATTCTAAATAGATCTCCCCTTCCCTCCCCCCAGTTAGGTAATTACTGCTGAGGGAGGTTTTGTGAGAGTAATTTTCCAGCAGGGACAGCCCCGGATGGCTGAGGGAGATGAATTTAAAGAAAGGTGGGGGCGGGGGGGAAGAGAATCCTATTGCCCTTCTGCAGGGCTGGTGTATTTTCTTTGAAGATACAGAGAGGGCAGGAGGGGCAGGGGATGCGGGATGGGCACCAGAATTTTTCTTACCCTCTCCGTCCCTGTGCCTCTCGAGTAGGAGGAGATGGGTGATCTTGCTTTCTGCTTAGTCTCACCCGCCCTGGGGAAAGCACCCAGACCCTGATCCAAGGCCCAGGGAAGTCAACAGACAGATTACCATTGACCTCAATGGCATTTAATGCAGGGATTGTTAAAGGTCACTATACCCAGCTTCTTCCCTGATCCATCTCACAGTGGTATCCTGAGACTAGAGGAAGAAGAGATGATGAACTAGCTGGTCATTTCGGCTTTAGAGCAGTGGGCATATGCGGCTGGGTGGCACCCATCTGCCATTTTCTCCTCCACAAAAGATACTCCTCCCTGGTGCTGCTCAGGGAAGTGCCAATATTCTTACCTAGGGAGGTGGTGGAATCTCCTTTCTTAGAAGTTTTTAAGATCAGGCTTGACAACGCCCTGGCTGGGATGATTTAGTTGGGGATTGGTCCTGCTTTGAGCAGGGGGTTGGACTAGGTGACCTCCTGAGGTCCCTTCCAACCCTGATATTCTATGATTCTATGATTCTTTGGCCCTGATGCTCAGCCATTACTGCATGAGTGCAGTGTCCTCTGTCTTAGCAACAGAGGGGGTATTGCTTAGTGAGGGGTCTCAGTTACTGCTCAGTGGCCATGCTATACACCACTGTACTGATGCCCAGGTATATATAATACTGGATTTGTCACCCCTGTTATTACAGGTCTAGTCTGGAAATGGAACTTTGCAAATCCAAATATCCCTCAAACACTTTTATGCAAAAATAACAAGATTTGGGTTTGGGGATTTTCCTTTCCAAAACGATCATTAGGAACCCCAACAAAAAGTCATTAGTATCTGATGCCTGACGGGTGAAATAAACGGGTGGGTCTTGGTCCAGCTTCTAGTGCATAGCCATCCATGTTACAAAATCCGAGCCCCACAATGGCAGCACCGTGTTGGCAGAAAACTCAGACAACATTATCTTCGCTGTTTATTATTTCCATGTTCTTCTGCATTTGCAAGTTCCCCACCCCAAGAAGTACAAAATTTCCTCAAAAAGAAAAGGAGGACTTGTGGCACCTTAGAGACTAACAAATTTATTTGAGCATAAGCTTTCGTGAGCTACAGGTCACTTCATCGGATGCATTCAGTGGAAAATACAGTGGGGAGATTTATATACACAGAGAACATGAAACAATGGGTGTTACCATAGACACTGTAACGAGAGTGATCAGGTAAGGTGAGTTATTACCAGCAGGAGAGCGGGGGTGAGGGGGTACCTTTTGTAGTGATAATCAAGGTGGGCCATTTCCAGCAGTTGACAAGAACGTCTGAGGAACAGTGGGCGGGGTGTCGGAGAATAAACATGGGGAAATAGTTTTACTTTGTGTAATGACCCATCCACTCCCCGTCTTTATTCAAGCCTAAGTTAATTGTATCCAGTTTGCAAATTAATTTCAATTCAGCAGTCTCTTGTTGGAGTCTGTTGGAGTCTTGTTGGAGTCCATCAACCTCAGCCTGGACCAGTCCACACAAGAGATCCACTTCCTGGACACTACTGTGCTAATAAGCGATGGTCACATAAACGCCACCCTATACCGGAAACCTACTGACCGCTATGCCTACCTACATGCCTCCACCTCTCATCCAGACCACACCACACGATCCAGTCTACAGCCAAGCTCTACGATACAACCGCATTTGCTCCAACCCCTCAGACAGAGACAAACACCTACAAGGTCTCTATCAAGCATTCTTACAACTACAATACCCACCTGCTGAAGTGAAGAAACAGACTGACACAGCCAGAAGAGTACCCAGAAATTACCTACTACAGGACAAGCCCAACAAAGAAAATAACAGAACGCCACTAGCCATCACCTTCAGCCCCCAACTAAAACCTCTCCAACACATCATCAAAGATCTACAACCTATCTTGAAGGATGACCCATCACTCTCACAGATCTTGGGAGACAGGCCAGTCCTTGCTTATAGACAGCCCCCCAACCTGAAGCAAATACTCACCAGCAACCACACACCACACAACAGAACCACTAACCCAGGAACCTATCCTTGCAACAAAGCCCGTTGCCAACTGTGCCCACATATCTATTCAGGGGACACCATCATAAGGCCTAATCACATCAGTCACACTATCAGAGGCTTGTTCACCTGCACATCTACCAAAGTGATATATGCCATCATGTGCCAGCAATGCCCCTCTGCCATGTACATTGGTCAAACTGGACAATCTCTACGTAAAAGAATAAATGGACACAAATCAGACGTCAAGAATTATAACATTCAAAAACGAGTCGGAGAACACTTCAATCTCTTTGGTCACTCGATTACAGACCTAAAAGTGGCAATTCTTCAAGAAAAAAACTTTAAAAACAGACTCCAACAAGAGACTGCTGAATTGGAATTAATTTGCAAACTGGATACAATTAACTTAGGCTTGAATAAAGACTGGGAGTGGATGGGTCATTACACAAAGTAAAACTATTTCCCCATGTTTATTCCCCGACACCGCCCCCCGCCCACTGTTCCTCAGACATTCTTGTCAACTGTTGGAAATGGCCCACCTTGATTATCACTACAAAAGGTCCCCCCCAGCTGCCCGCTCTCCTGCTGGTAATAGTCCACCTTAAGTGATCACTCTGGTGACAGTGTGTATGGTAACACCCATTGTTTCGTGTTCTCTATGTATATAAATCTCCCCACTGTTTTTTCCACTGAATTCATCCGATGAAGTGAGCTGTAGCTCACGAAAGCTTATGCTCAAATAAATTTGTTAGTCTCTAAGGTGCCACAAGTCCTCCTTTTCTTTCTGCGGATACAGACTAACACGGCTGCTACTCTAAAACCTGTCAAAATTTCCTCAGTGAGGTCTGAATTCCTTCCCAGCTCTGTATGCCTGAGAGATTCAAATAAGAATCCAGGTCAAAATGTTCAAAAGTAACTAGAGATTTTAGGTCCTCCGTTCGTGGTTTCCAACTTGCAATGCCTTAAAGGGGGCTGGTATTCAGAAAGTGCTGAGCCTTCGCCTTCAGAAAATTAGGCCTCCCTGAGGTGTCTTGAGTGGGACATGCTAAAACAGAGGCACCCAAAATCACTAGCCACTTCTGTGAATCTTGACTTTTGGGTTCTTATAAAAGCAAATATCTGACCTCTACTCAGCTGAGAAGGCCCTTCCCATACCCAGGTTGATGTAAGCGCTTTGCCACAGTATGGCGCACGGTCTGTGCAGAAACATTTGGGATGGAGGGGCCCACAAGTCCATCCACTGGCATCTTCATGTATCACTTTGCCTAAAGGCCACTTTGCTGTGCCTAAATGCTCTTTAATGGCATCGCAGGTGGCTGGCTCCTTTAAGGAGTGATGGGCCCAGCAGTTCCACCTGTGACACAGCCAACTCTGCTCCCCAGGTGGGGAGAACAAGCCAAAGTCATGTGATTGGTGGGTCATCAGACCCACTCAGGCCTCTGGGTACATAAGGAAGAGGCCTGGGTAGGAACAAAGGGGTTGCAGAAATTGCAGTGAGTAAGAAGGGGCCTGTAGAGAGAAAATAGAGAGTTGCTGCTTGGAGAGTGGAAAGACAAACTTTAAGGGAGGACAGCTGTGCCTGGCTAGAGGCCAGGTGAGGAATGTTTGAGTTTATTTTGTGTTGAAAAAACTTTGTTGCCTATCTTGGGGAAACTGGATTAGGGGACTATAAAGGGGCCTGCTGGAAGAAGCTGGCTTGAAGTTGGCCCCACCTTTAGAGGGAAGGCTTTGGTATCCCTTTGACCAAGGGGAAGGCTCTGGAACTGGAGGGCCAACAGAAATGGTATAAAACCTTAATAAATTAGATCCCCACAAAGGGAATTTTGTTTATGCCTCTGGATTGTGTGGAGTTTTTGAGGAGCCACAAGGGAAGGGGACACTGAGGCAGGCTGCTGCGTAGCAATCGCAGACCATGAGGGGGTGCTTGAAAGGAGGCTGGCCTGTTACAAAGAGTTTGGAGCTAGATTTTTAAAACAAGCTCTGTACAGTGGGTGCATGGTAGTTGCTGGGCTCTTCTGAAAATTTGGCCTTTAACATGCAGTTGAGCCTTGCATCTCTCCAGTGATGGAGATCTTTTGTTCTTTCCCTGCTTTTGTTTACATATAGATGATCAATATGCCTTGCAATAGAGAGCAGTGGAGTTTCCTTGCTTTATTTTTGGAACCCATCACATATGATCAATCGAATATGCTGCAACAGAGGCTGGGATGAACTAGGGCCTACTGGGTCTCTTTCTCCTTTGAACTTAGAGACCTAATGTGGTGACATGTACCAGATCCTTTCCAATGACCTTTTCCTGTGAATTCTCACAAGACAAAGAATCTGGAGCAGCGGCGGACCAGCTGAGCGATGGCGGACCAGCTGAGCAGCGGGGAACAGCAGAGCAGCACACAGCAGGAGTTTGCCTGGGAGTTCACCTGGGGTGAGCCCAGTGAGGCTTACATCTTGCCAGCTTCTCTGAGGAAGCTCATAGTAGGAAGGTGATATGGAGGGGGGGTGTTCAGCTATTGTGACCTGCACTGGATGTGCCATGTTTGTCTTTCTTCCACAGGACAGAAGCGACTTTGTCTGTACAAAGTGCAAGCTAGTATCCATATTGGAAGAGAAGATATCGACCCTGCGTTGCATACAAGAATCTGAGGATTTCCTGGACAAAAGTCAGGATATGCTTCTACGGGCACAAAGCTCTAAAGATTTAGAGCAGGTTGCACTGCGGAGCCAAGAGGCCAGTGAAGAAGCTTGGCAACATGTGACCTCCAGAAGAAGAAGGGGGAATGTCCGGGTACCAGCAACGCAGACACAGGTAAGTAACCGTTTTCATGTTCTCTCCACGGGTACCATTGCTGAGAGTGGACCAGATGATACGTCTGGGGGGAGAAAGCAGAAGGAGACTCCACTGGTTGGAAGGCATGAGATGCGATGTCCTGAGGTTGGGGGTTCCACGACCACCACTCCCAAGAGAAGGAGGCGGGTGGTGGTGGTCGGGGACTCTCTCCTCAGGGGGACTGAGTCATCTATCTGCTGCCCTGACCGGGAAAACAGAGAAGTCTGCTGCTTGCCAGGGGCTAAGATTCGTGATGTGACGGAGAGACTGCCGAGACTCATCAAGCCCTCGGATCGCTACCCCTTCCTGCTTCTCCACGTGGGCACCAATGATACTGCCAAGAATGACCTTGAGCGGATCACTGCGGACTACGTGGCTCTGGGAAGAAGGATAAAGGAGTTTGAGGTGCAAGTGGTGTTCTCGTCCATCCTCCCCGTGGAAGGAAAAGGCCGGGGTAGGGACCGTTGAATTGTGGAAGTCAACGAATGACTATGCAGGTGGTGTCGGAGGGAAGGCTTTGGATTCTTTGACCATGGGATGGTGTTCCATGAAGGAGGAGTGCTGGGCAGAGACGGGCTCCACCTAACGAAGAGAGGGAAGAGCATCTTTGCGAGCAGGCTGGCTAACCTAGTGAGGAGGGCTTTAAACTAGGTTAACTGGGGGAAGGAGACCAAAGCCCTGAGGTAAGTGGGCAAGCAGGTTACCAGGAGGAAGCACAGGCAGGAACGTCTGTGAGGGGAGGGCTCCTACCTCATACTGAGAATGAGGGGCGATCAGCAGGTTATCTCAAGTGCCTATATACAAATGCACAAAGCCTTGGAAACAAGCAGGGAGAACTGGAGGTCCTGGTGAAGGCAAGGAATTATGACGTGATTGGAATAACAGAGACTTGGTGGGATAACTCACATGACTGGAGTACTGTCATGGATGGTTATAAACTGTTCAGGAAGGACAGGCAGGGCAGAAAAGGTGGGGGAGTAGCACTGTATGTAAGGGAGCAGTATGACTGCTCAGAGCTCAGGTATGAAACTGCAGAAAAACCTGAGTGTCTCTGGATTAACTTTAGAAGTGTGAGCAACAAGAGTGATGTAGTGGTGGGAGTCTGCTATAGACCACCGGACCAGGGGGATGAGGTGGATGAGGCTTTCTTCCGGCAACTCGCAGAAGCTACTAGATCGCACGCCCTGGTTCTCATGGGCGACTTTAATCATCCTGATATCTGCTGGGAGAGCACTACAGCAGTGCACAGACAATCCAGGAAGTTTTTGGAAAGCGTAGGGGACAATTTCCTGGTGCAAGTGCTGGAGGAGCCAACTAGGGGGAGAGCTTTTCTTGACCTGCTGCTCACAAAGCGGGAAGAATCAGTAGGGGAAGCAAAAGTGGATGGGAATCTGGGAGGCAATGACCATGAGTTGGTCGAGTTTAGGATCCTGACACAGGGAAGAAAGGTAAGCAGCAGAATACGGATCCTGGACTTCAGGAAAGCAGACTTCGACTCCCTCAGGGAACTGATGGGTAGGATCCCCTGGGGGAATAACATGAGGGGGAAAGGAGTCCAGGAGAGCTGGCTGTATTTCAAAGAATCCCTATTGAGGTTACAGGGACAAACCATCCCGATGTGTCGAAAGAATAGTAAATATGGCAGGCGATCAGCTTGGCTTAACAGTGAAATCCTTGCGGATCTTAAACATAAAAAAGAAGCTTACAAGAAGTGGAAGATTGGACAAATGACCAGGGAAGAGTATAAAAATGTTGCTTGGGCATGTAGGAATGAAATCAGGAGGGCCAAATCGCACCTGGAGCTGCAGCTAGCAAGAGATGTCAAGAGTAACAAGAAGGGTTTCTTCAGGTATGTTAGCAACAAGAAGAAAGCCAAGGAAAGTGTGGGCCTCTTACTGAATGAGGGAGGCAACCTAGTGACAGAGGATGTGAAAAAGCTAATGTACTCAATGCTTTTTTTTTGCCTCTGTCTTCATGAACAAGGTCAGCTCCCAGACTGCTGCACTGGGCAGCACAGCATGGGGAGGAGGTGACCAGCCCTCTGTGAAGAAAAAAGTGATTAGGGACTATTTAGAAAAGCTGGACAAGCACAAGTCCATGGAGCTGGATGCGCTGCATCCGAGAGTGCTAAAGGAGTTGGCGGATGTGATTGCAGAGCCATTGGCCATTATCTTTGAAAACTCATGGCAATCGGGGGAAGTCCCGGACGACTGGAAAAAAGGCTAATGTAGTGCCCATCTTTAAAAAAGGGAAGAAGGAGGATCCTGGGAACTACAGGCCAGTCAGCCTCACCTCAGTCCCCGGAAAAATCATGGAGCAGGTCCTCAAGGAATCAATCCTGAAGCACTTACACGAGAGGAAAGTGATCAGGAACAGTCAGCATGGATACACCAAGGGAAGGTCATGCCTGACTAATCTAATCACCTTCTATGATAAGATTACTGGTTCTGTAGATGAAGGGAAAGCAGTGGATGTATTGTTTCTTGACTTTAGCAAAGCTTTTGACACGGTCTCCCACAGTATTCTTGTCAGCAAGTTAAAGAAGTATGGGCTGGATGAATGCACTATAAGGTGGGTAGAAAGTTGGCTAGATTGTTGGGCTCAACAGGTACTGATCAATGGCTCCATGTCTAGATGGCAGCCGGTATCAAGTGGAGTGCCCCAAGGGTCGGTCCTGGGGCCGGTTTTGTTCAATATCTTCATAAATGATCTGGAGGATGGTGTGGATTGCACTCTCAGCAAATTTGCAGATGATACTAAACTAGGAGGAGTGGTAGATATGGTGGCAGGTAGGGATAGGATACAGAGGGACCTAGACAAATTGGAGGATTGGGCCAAAAGAAATCTGATGAGGTTCAACAAGGATAAGTGCAGGGTCCTGCACTTAGGACGGAAGAATCCAATGCACCGCTACAGACTAGGGACCGAATGGCTCGGCAGCCGTTCTGCAGAAAAGGACCTAGGGGTGACAGTGGACGAGAAGCTGGATATGAGTCAACAGTGTGCCCTTGTTGCCAAGAAGGCCAATGGCATTTTGGGATGTAGAAGTAGGGGCATTGCCAGCAGATCGACATTGGTGAGGCCTCATCTGGAGTACTGTGTCCAGTTTTGGGCCCCACACTACAAGAAGGATGTAGAAAAATTGGAGAGAGTCCAGCTAAGGGCAACAAAAATGATTAGAGGTCTGGAACACATGACTTATGAGGAGAGGCTGAGGGAACTGGGATTGTTTAGTCTGCAGAAGAGAAGAATAAGGGGGGATTTGATAGCTGCTTTCAACTACCTGAGAGGTGGTTCCAAAGAGGATGGTTCTAGACTATTCTCAGTGATAGAAGATGACAGGACAAGGAGTAATGGTTTCAAGTTGCAGTGGGGGAGGTTTAGGTTGGATATTAGGAAAAACTTTTTCACTAGGAGGGTGGTGAAACACTGGAATGCGTTACCTAGGGAGATGGTAGAATCTCCTTCCTTAGAAGTTTTTAAAGTCAGGCTTGACAAAGCCCTGGCTGGGATTATTTAATTGGGGATTGGTCCTGCTTTGAGCAGGGGGTTGGACTAGATGACCTCCTGAGGTCCCTACCAACCCTGATATTCTATGATTCTATGAGTGAGGGCTATATCCTGGCAGCCCATCATTCTCTTACTCCGCTGCTGGGTCGAAGGTAGTACCTTACAGTGCAATTCCAAACCCGTGTCTCTCTCCCTGTCCTGGATCTTGTGGATCATTCCTTCTCTCTGCTACAGCTATTTCCATCTAACCTGTGTCAAGGCCGTTCATTTTTCTACTGTCTTTTCTCCAGGAATCGCACATGGATTGGAAGGGAAGGAATTGACCAGGACACCACAAAATACTAGGAGGATCAATTCTTCATTAGCAAGGAGAAGGACTCTTCTCTGTCCTTAGTTTCTGGGATTCCATTACTGTGGGGCTTAGACCATCTGGGAGGGTTAGAGGAGATGGGAGGGAGACAGGCAGAGGAACGAGCTATTGAGTCTGGTGACGAAAGGCTGAAATAAGGACCACAAGGAAGAATTGCAAATCCTTCCCTTGGTTAGACAAAAACATGGGTGTCCTGAAAGAAAGAAGATCCAGAATCTCCTTGGGGCACCGAAGAGAGTGTTATCAAAGGGACCATCACACATTAACAGCTCAGTATCATTCCATAGGATCGTAGGCTACAGCTGTGGAGAAGACCTCCCTGTAATGACCAAAGGACAATTGCTGGCTTTGGGTTTTTGGGGATTCTCCACTAAATGAGTTGGGAGGTCTCAGTCCAATTCCTAGTGTACAGATGGCAAATCCATCGCAAGTGGCATCCCTGTAGCCTTGCCAGAGGGTGCATGGCTTGGATTGGCAATGGAAATTGAGCTATCCTCTTCTCACTCCAGCTTGGGATTGAGATACACTGGCGAGACAGCTGGGGAGAAGCTTGCCCAGCGGTTACCTATATTGGACCTGGTCTGTGGATCAATGGAGACGCTGGTCTCCAGTGTTGTCACCGGAAATACATGTAGGCCCTGAAATGCAGCCAGCGCAGCTGTGCTGTTCCTACATTAGTGCTGTATCTTCCAGTCTGTCCCTGCTGGAATCCACAAGTGCGGTCAGATAGAAGCATAAGAGAGGCAGGTTTGAGCCTGTGGGTTGGGGCAATGAGGTATGGTGCTTCTGAGAGACCAGGCCATATAGCATAGGCCTTCTATGGCTGCTCTCTGCCCTCCTCCCCTCATGGGCACTGCTACACCATTCCACCCCCTTCCTCATTCTTTGCCTGAGTCTCTTCCCATCTGTGGCAGCGCTGCGTCCCCCGGTCTTTCTGTTCAGCTGGCAATGGAGCAGGCGAGTGGGGGAAGAGCGCTCGGTAAATCACCTTTCTGACAGCTCTCGGAGACGCTCTCCAATGGAAGCGTGCGGCTCCCTTCTCTGTCACGTGCAGCTGTCACAGGCAGAGGTCCAAGGTCAGCTAAGTGTTTAATGGGCCTCCTGTGAAGACTCGCAATGAAGGGAAGGGAGGGAGGGGGAACGAACCTATGCGGCTGCACAAGCACCGAGGCTGTGGTGTCTTGGGGAGGAGGGGTGCTTTCTCTTGTCACGCAGGGCCCAAGCACTGCAGGATGGCTCTCCCATGCCAACCCCCTCCCCCATCCACTCCAGAAGCTGGTGCAAATGAGATGTTTGGGGATCCCCTGGGTTGTTTACTCTAGCATGTGGGTTTTCAACCTGAGGGGGCAGCAGTCATGAGCAGTTGCGGGGACAGAGCTGCCTATATGACTAAATAGAAAGGAGGTCCCGGTTTAATGAGAGTGGGTGGGCGGGTGGGTGGGGGATCCTGCTGTGGGCAAATGTTGAGAACCCCTGCTCTCATGACAGGTGTGCATGAAGAGATTCACAATGCAAAATAACTGTAGTCCTTTGAAGCTCGGGGAAGGTTTAGTTTGGGTTTGGTCCCAGTTCTGGGTCAGTTCTTATTGAATCAGTTCTGTTTCTTTGTGATACCCCCTGTTCTGCCCAGGATTCCCCCTCCCCACCATCTCTCCTCATTGAAATGGCTGGGCTGTGATTATTGGGCTCTAACCAGCGATGAGCTAGAAGACCGTGACCCCTTCTGATGGAGGCTTGCAATGATGTCACCCGGTGGAGCTGCCAGCTCAGGGGTTACCATCATGCATAGCCCCCTACCACTGCCTTCCCCACCCAATGCTGGCTATCTACATCTGGATACATGACCCTAGCAATGGGTATGACATTTCTGAACCTTTATGCAATGTCCACTGGGCAAAATCAGAAGTCTTTGGTTTTAACTCAGTTCCAACTTGGGCAAAATGTCTTTGGAGTCCATGGGAATTTGCCTGCACAAGGGCTGAATAAAAACTGAAAGGACCTCTGGGTTTGTCCCTACATGAATAAATTGCAGGGAAGCTCACCTGGCTTACTGAGCTAATGTCTGCAGATGCTTATCTCCAAAGGTGTGGATTGAGAGGGGCTAGGCTGAGTAGAAGGTGAAAGTAGCTATGCAGATGATTTTGGAAAGGTGATCTAATATCCATACAAGCTAGGGAAGTCTGGAGAGGACAAGTCACACAAGTCCGTAGGTTGGGTGGAAGGTCACATAGTGGTTACGTAGCTTTTGGAGAAGACCAAGAAAATATAGTTCCTATGAAATATACAGACCCCAACCAGGAATGAGAGCCCTTTCTAGTCTGAGCCCAGGCTTAGAGTCAGGCAGACCTGAATTTTAATCCTGGTTCTGCTAGTAACTCATTCTAATGTGTGATCATTGGCAAATCACTTCCCATTTCTCTGTGTATAAAATGAAGAGAATATTGTGAGTTATGGTGTCCTCCCTGATAGTGTGCTCCCCTGCGTGTGTGTTGCTAGGACTTCAGGGGTCACAACCCATGCTTCTTTGTGCTGCAAGGAGTTGAGTAACTCTATGATTCTCTCCCTGTGAATTGTGGGAGAACTTGTCTGTCCTGCTGGGCATTTGGGGGTGGAGGGATTGTGGGAAGGCATTGGAGGACTATCGGTACTTGAGTGATGTAGCCTGTGTCCTCACTGCAAAGTGGGTGGGTTTCCAGCCCAAGTGAAAGCAGCACCTGGGCCCTACCTCACCGCCCTAGCCTGGACTGAAAGCACCATCACACTCGGGTGAGAGGGTTACAAGTGTGGACAGGAGGGGGTTAGGGGAAACACCTGGGTAAAAGCCAAAGTTAACTCTGCAGTGAAGACACTCCCTGAGTCAGGAGTGGAGTAATGGCTTAGAACAACCATTCAAGAGCAAAAGAAGTTTGATTTCTTTTCCCCCGGCACAAACCACTGGGCTAGTGCCACCCATCAGAACCTAATTGTTAGTGTGACAGTCTGGGGGCTTTGATTATGGGGGTATCAGCTGGCCTGTGGTTGTTACCAAGTATTGCCAACATCCCAGGAAAACACTACAACCTAAGAATCTAAACCCTTCCCCTTCTTGTGGGCTGACAACACATTAAAACAAACCATGGTTCAAGGGGGATGTGACCAAGACCTTGTGCTATCCACCACCCACGACCACTCTCTCATTTCATTTAAATAATGATTTATCACTGTCTTGCAAACCTGTGGCACATCAGGTGATGCCTCAGGAGCAGGAAAGACCTAGGGTGACCAGATAGCAAGTGTGAAAAATCGGCACACATTTTTCCCCCCAAATGCATGGGGTACAGTTGTGTATAGAGGACAAAGCCCCTAATATCAGGACGGTCCTGATAGTATCAGGATGCCTGGTCACCCTAGAAGAACAGGAGGTTCAGAAATGGGGTAGGCATGAGTGACAAGGCTGAGTGCAGAGGGAGGGGCAGACACTGGGAATGTGGAAGACAAGGTTTGCTTTTGCAGACTGAATCAAACCAAGGGAAGCTGATGAATTAGTGCTGTTTGCTGAGCAAACACAGCCGGGTGGGGACAGGCTGTGGAACAATATTTAAACACAGTCTCTTATTTGCTGGCAAATATCATCCCCCCACCCTTTTCTTTCTCCCCTTTCCCCCCTTCCTCTATTTCCTACTCCAATTAGAGGAGGTTGGGCAAGACATCCCAAGATGAGGTGGGACAAAATTCCTCTAGGAAGAGCTGGAGGAAGGAAACAGGAAAGAGTGCAATTTCCCGCTGAGATAGCGCTACGCCTCAGATGGTCAGGGACAGACAGCGTTGTCTAGTGGTAAACACAGGAGGCCTGGGAATTAGCACTCTTGGGTTCTGCCTTTAGAGCAGTGTGACCTTGGGCAAGAACCTCTCAGCCCAAGTTTACCCCCTGTGTGGTTTTTTTTTTAAAAAAAAAGTCAATAATGCCCATCTTTGTGGATGGGGGAGGGGTGCTGGGAAGCTTAGTTTGGGTGCGTGTGGAATCCTCCAGCACAAATGCACTACAGCTGTGCCAGGTAGTGTTATTTATTGTTACAAGGCAGCCTTGGTTATTAAGGGGCAGATCCTCAGCTGGTGTAAATTGGCATAGCTCCACTGACTTCAATGGAGCTGCACCAATTTACACCACCAGAGAATTTGACCCGAAGTTTCTAAAATGGCTGCACGTGGGAAATTGGTCCAGGATCTCCTACGGTTCTATACAGAGAACCGCTGTCTCTCTCCCTAGAGAAAGTACAGTGTTTCATTCATCAATACATGGCCAGACACTAACATGGTCTCAGCCAGTTAACAGAATCTCCTGTCTGGGGGCCCAAATCACAGACTCTTGTGGTCTGTAAATAGCTGCTTAGACAGGTGAGTCAACCGGCGCATCCTTCCACCACCCTGAGCTATGCAGAGCTCGACTTGGCTGGAAGTCGCTCGGGTGATATTCCATATTCAGTGTCTGACTACGTCACTGTGGAGCAGTGGACAATGGGAGCAAGAGGGTAAGGTTGGTAATGACCTGGGGACATCCCTTCCATACTCCTGGACCAGGACTTTGGAACAGCTGAAGATGAGTTGAAACTCCTGGAAACTCCTGCTGAAATTCTATGCTGTCTTCCAAGCCTGAACCCTCACTGTTTTGCCAATACCCTCAGTCCTGACCCCTGGCACTCCTGCCAGGCCAGTTTATCATACATTCCAAATCTTCTCATGTTACTGTCAACTGCTGCAGAATGATAGGTCCAGCCTCCCTTCATCAAGCATCTCCAACCATTGGGCTGGCTTTATGGAACAGTCTTAATGCTCATTCACCCTTCGAAGGCGGGGTGCTTACACAGCAGCTGTGCTGTAAATGCCACTGCGTGAATTACAGGTCGCTGCCGACGCCTGCATCGTTCATTATTAAACTGCTCATGTGTGTGGCCTGCAGTTTAATCCAACACCACCATGGTGGCTTCAGGAGAAATCCAGCCATCTGTAAAAGCAGTATCCCCATGCCTATGTCAGCAGCATCACTGCTTTTTGTAGCAGTCGTACCAGGGCTTTCAGGGCTCAGAAGGAGCCGTGCCACAGATTCCCCTAAGAAGACTTGCAGTCCTGATGGGAGGGGGATCAGAAGCCAAAATTAGTCATTCTCAAGAAATAAATCGTATCCTCCACTGATGTAAATCAGCAGCGCTCCAGGGACTTAGTGGAGCAATGCTGATTTACACCAGCTGGGGACCTGGTCCAGTGCCCTTAGCTGTGTTACTGATACCTGAGATTGGGAGAGGAGCAAGGAATTGTAAAAATCGAGCGTTGTTGCCGCTGATCATAGCGTTACTTTGATTTGCTCTTCTTTGGGCATGGACAATGAATCTGGAGTGGTCACTTGTATTAAGAGAGGTTGCTAAACCATTTACTGCAGGTAACTGATCAGATTGTCCTCTCACTCACACTAGTGTCACTCCATTGACCCCTGGACAGTTAATCCTGATTTACACCCATGTAAGTGAGAACAGGGTCAGTTATAACCATGGGCCCTGATCCCAAAACTCAGTCAGCGTCGTTGGTCAAATGCACCTTTGCAGAGTGCCACTGGATCCAAGGGGACTCTGACCAGACTTAGGTGTCTCCTCACACAGATCCAGTTGCAGGATCACTTGGCCAAGTCATTCATCAACTGACCCTAATATTTTTCTTTTTAAAAGATTTATTATTTGTGCCATTTGTCAAATAGTTTGGACAGTGTTCCGACCATGGGCAGTTTGCAAACTGTTCTCTAGTCTAGTCTTTGTTCATGCCACATGGTGTTGCTGATCAGACAACTGAAACAAGAGAACACGGACTAACCGTGCACAAATACGGCACTTCCTGGTGCACGTTTCCAGGTGAATCATCATTTCTGCTAAAATTTGTGAAACTTTGGGGATTTGTGAGCACTTTGGCAAATACCCAGCTGTGGTGTGAATAGGCCCAAATAGAAAGTAACGTGATCACCTGAATCAGGGCAACCTGAACACTGCATGTTTTCGTTATGAAAATATTAATGGTAGGTTAAATATTATCTTCTTATAGCTAAGGAAAGGGAGTCCCAGGAGGCTGGATCTTCAAAAAGTTGAGCACCTAGTGTGCTGAGTGCTTTGGAAAATCTGACCAGAGTCGTCCCAATGGAAATGGAACACTTTTGCAGATCTGGCCCTCATTTAAGTAGCTAAAGGGTGCTGAGCTGAAAATTTGGCTCAAATGGTGGGTGCTGTACACTTCAAAATCTTGCCCTGTGCAACTTCCTGAAGGTCATGCAGTAAATCTGTGTCAGAACTGGGATTAGAACTCAGGAATGCCTGGCTCTCAGCCCTGTGCTCACACCACTGAATTACACTGCCATAGCATCTCTTCTTTTTTTCCCTTACCCATAAAGCCACTTTCTGACACCCACACCCTCGAAGAGGTCCAAACATCTGCTGGAGAGGTAGCAGGGAGCCAATTTTCATCTGTAAAAGGATACAGACAGGTTTGCTGTTTCTCTGCTTAGCAAGTTCCACAAAAATTGCTAGCAGTCATTCATGATTTGTTTGGATATTTTTTTGGGGAGTGACCCAGTGTATTTGCTTTGTGAATGCCCATTAACACTATTCCTTGCCTTCAAGCCACCCTCCTATTTTAGATGGCTGTTGGCAAAGACCTCCTCTCTGGTGTTAGCATTAGGGAACTGTACTGAAGGCATCAACCTGCACAGGGAGGAGAAGCAGCCAAGAGGAAAGGTAGTGCCATTCAGCTGCTTCGGCCCATCACTAGCTGTAACTATGATTTGTGGATGAGGGAAGTGCATGAAAGCATAGATGCCTCTCCAAATTTAGCTAGGCCAAACTGAAGCTCCAAGAGACAAACTCTGAGGTGCTCATTCAGGCAAAACTTTTTTATTAATGTCAACAGAGCAAATGCTGAGAGGTGCTGGGAAGCTAACTCCCATTGGCTCAAAGTCCTTCCCCAGTTCTTATTCAGACTGATTCTCATTGACTTAACTGGAGATTGCTTGAGCAAGGAGCAGATAAGGACCCTGAGATGGAGGCTTCTCCAGGGAACTTGCTAGCAAGGGTGGGGTAAACCAGTTTAGATGGAGCAAGGACAGTCCTAGAACTCCTCCCTCCTCCACCCAAACTCACACTGAAGTCTTTCTGAGGCTCCAAACGTTCAGTCACAGATCCTTTTCATGTACTGTTGCTGGTTACTGTCAAAATCCCCTGATTTCCAGGACACATCTCACATAGGTGGAAAGTGATCATCTTTTTGCTAAGCCTGTGCTTATGAACCAGGTTGTTGGGTTAAGCATCCAAAGATTTAGGTGTTCTTCCAAACCAACATACCAATCAGCTGCAGACGAGCATTTGGTTCAAAATTAGACTCAATGCTAGAACAAAGTAAATTAACTCGGGCTAATACAAACATCAACAGAGCTGAACTTGCCATGGGGCCTTGTGACAGGAGAAACATCTGGGTGGCAAAACCATTCCCAATGTTGCATTCCAAGCTACCTGGAGCCATACTGGCAGAGCAAACCACAGTGATGGGTGTGTGTGTGTGTGTGTGTGTGTGTGTGTGTGTGCGCGTGCGCGCGCACACCTTACATATCCTGAACCCAATCAAATACCAGCCACATAGAGACCCTTTAAATCTACCTCCCTTGCTGGGCAGAATATACAAAGCGCCTTGCAATGTACTGTGTACCTGGAGGCATTAGTACAGGCCAACAGTGCACACACCCTCCACCTCCCATCAGCTCCATCTCCCCTGGCTTCTCTCTTGTTCTCTTTCTCTGAAAGAAATACTTTGAGATGATCTTGGTGCTTTGTTGGTGGTTAGGAGGACACTGGATAAAGAGTCTGAGAAAGTGAAAGAGGGTGTGTGGGGTGGTGGGGGGGGGGCTAGGGGGAGGACAGATTCTCAGTATCTAAAAAAAGAATTAAAGTGCTTTGACTAGTGAAGAAATCAGCTGAAGAATGGCAGGCGAACAAAAGCAGCGAGGCTATGGACAAGTCAGCTTGAATAGGCCTAGATCTCCTTAAATTTGTAGGAAAAAACCCTCACCCTCCCTCCCTTTTAAGCCTCTGCTCCTTACTACTTCAAGAACAAATGCAGAGCAAGAAAAACACGAGGGAAGGGGTGGGGGAATGCTGGGAGGGGGGAGCTAAAAAAAATAAAATAAAAGGTAATCCTCAGCCACTTTGCCCCTCCCGGGGCTACGAGGGGCCTGATTAAAGGTCCGGTGTGAAACCATTCTGCTATTCAGATGCAATAAGCAGGATTTACAAGCAAAGAGAGAGAAAAGAATGGGCCAGGGGAGAAAAGGAGAATTATTTGTGTCTCTTAATACTTGTTAAGCATGTCTCTTTTGCTGGCCCAGGCACGACACAGCTCTGCTCAAAGTCCAGGCTCAATTCCCCACCCCCCACTCCACTCCAGCTTGCCTTCCTTGCCCCCACCCACGGAAACCAGGCAGCACTTTGTTGCTACTGAGCTGAAATCGGTCTCCTCTCCGAGTGGCACACAAAGAGAATGGCAATTAACCTCCGTGTTCCCCCGCGACAGCGATCTAATCAGCGCTGCGCCGTCTTCTACTCAGCAGCCTTTGTGCAAGGGCCAGGGGAGTGTGTGAGGAGTGGGGGTTGGCTGGGCCTGCTTTCAAGGCTTGGGTCAGGGGAGCTGTTTGTTTTGCTTTAGAGAAGGGGACATCGGCCATTTTCTGCTGCAGTCCAAGTTGCCAAAGGGGCGCTCTTGTAAACCAGGCTTCAGAGGAGCGCTGGGATGCTCATAGTGGAGAGGGCCGGATAGCTATGGGATGACCTTGTTCTGCTCAAATGAGACCCCTCCCCAACTGCAAACCTTTGGCCCAGTCCAGATCAAACCTTTGCTTGGCGATGATGATTGCTGACATACCACCATGACCCACTTCCCCTCACTGAGCGCTGCATCTTCCTCCGAGAGTAGGATGACGTCGTAAGGAGGCAGCCTGAGGAGATGGGTGAGCCAATGGACTGGGAACCAGAAGACCCGGCTTCTATTTTATGTACTGGTATTGTGGGAACTGCTAAGAGTCCTAGTCAGGGACCAGAACCCTGTTGGGCCAGGTGCAGCACAAAGAGATGATCCAGAGACCTTGCAAGCTAAGTAATGCTAAGTATTCCTGCCATTGGCACTGATTTATTGTGTGTGTGACCCACTGGTGAGCGGCTGGTACAGGGCTTGCTCTGGGCCTGAGTTGCGGAGGAGGTGCCGCTGTAGCTGGGGAGCCGTGGCTGCAGTAGCTCAAGCTTTTAGCTCTGGAGATCCCCACTGCTCAGTTGCTGCCAAGATGATGGAATGTGAGTCGCTTCCCCTCTTTGTCTCGGTTTGCCCCTCACTGAAATAGGCATAGTGATACTCGCCCACCTTTTGGTTTTGATCAGTAGCATGACAAGTGTCTAGAGACCCCCACAACTAAGATCTGAACCCCCCCAGTGCTAGGCCCTGTACACACGCACACAGTGAGAGGCAGTCCCTGCCCTGAAGCACTTCCAGTTTAAATAGCTAACACAAAGGATGAGATGGGAAACAGAGGCACAGAAAGGGGATGTAACTTCCCCAATTCACCCAGCAGGCTAGTGGCACTGAGGGGAACAGAACCCAGCTCTCATGAGTCCTAGCCATTGAGCCACAATGCATGAGTATGATTGCTATCCTGGACACCTCGGGTGTGGGGTGGGGTGCAGCAGCAAATCACTCCTCATCTTTCCCTCTCCATGGTAGTTTCTGTAACAGATTCCAAGTTCAGAAGGGACTCTTGTGATCATCTAATCTGACCCCCTGCATAACACAGGCCAGAAAAGTTGCCCCACAATAATTCCTAGAGCAAAGCTTTTAGAAAAACATCTAATCTTGATTGTAAAATTGTCAGTGATGGAGAAGCCACCATGACACTTGGTAAGTTGTTCCAAGAGTTAATTAGACCATTTTTTAAAATGAGTGTAACTTCCAGCCTGAATCTGTCTAGCTTCAACTGTGAGCCACTGGACCATGTTATATCTGTCTCTGCTAGATTGGAGAGCTCATTATTAAATATTTGTTCCCCGTGTAGGTACTTATAGGCTGTAATCAAGTCTCCCTTTAACCTTCTCTTCATTAAGGTAAATAGATGGAGCACCTTAAGTCTATCACTACAAGGCATGTTTTCCAATTGTTCTTGTGGCTTTTCTCCGGACCCTCTCCAATTTATCAACACCCCTCTTGAACAGTGTGCACCAGAAGTGGATGCACCAGAAGTGGATGCAGTATTTCAGCAATGGTCACACCAATGCCAAATACAGAGGTTACATAACCTCTCTACTCTTACTCAAGATAACTGAGAGTTGGATGGATGGTGGGGAAGAGTCATGGCAGGCTACCAGGAAGAATCTACTTCCCTCAAGACTTTTTCTGGCCCACTTGGGAAGGGATCCTCTCTCCCCATCACTCCCTGTAGTTAAGAGGAGAAAATGTTCCTGCTACGTTTGGTGTTTCATAGGTCACTAGCTGAGTCCTGAGAGCATAATCAGTAGGGCTGGTCAAAATATTTCCATTGAGAGAGAGAGAGAGAGAGAGAGAGTGTGTGCGTGTGTGTGTGTGTAAAACAAATTGGAGTTTGGACTAAATGTGATGCATTGCTTTGTTTTTTTGGAGAGAATGTCCACTTTCCTCAAATTTTCAATGTTTTCATCAGGAAACTGGAAAATTGGAAATTTTCAGTCCTACACCAATTTTTTCCATATATTTGGCAGTTTGGGGATAGACATGTTTGGTATTTGGTTGCTGAAATCCAAAAAAGACAGGTGAAAAGTCAAAATTTTCTATTGGAAAATATCAATGAAAAATATCTTGTTTTTTTTCCAATCATCTCTAATAATTGGGAATGCTGACAGAGTCCCTGATCCAAATTACTGATATATTTGAATCTGAGGCTTAGTTTCAGGTGAATCTCTGGTCCTGGCAAGGTCAGAATCTCTCTACATTAGGAATTTTTTTAAAATTTCAGTGAAATTTCAGATGTTGTCAAAAAATTAAAACTGCATGAAAACGGATCCATTTTTAACCAGTTCTAGTGAAAACAATTTAATAATGACATTGAACTATCTTAACAAAACTTGTCTGACCCTCAAAATATACGTGGTTCAGATCTGGGGGCAAAGTGTTTCATTTCTAGTTTCATCTGTATAGATTTGCCCATCCTTCATGAAATGATACTAAACTGGGAGGAGTGGTAGATACGCTGGAGGGGAGGGATAGGATACAGAAGGACCTAGACAAATTGGAGGATTGGGCCAAAAGAAATCTGATGAGGTTCAATAAGGATAAGTGCAGGGTCCTGCACTTAGGATGGAAGAATCCAATGCACCGCTACAGACTAGGGACCGAATGGCTAGGCAGCAGTTCTGCGGAAAAGGACCTAGGGGTGACAGTGGACGAGAAGCTGGATATGAGTCAGCAGTGTGCCCTTGTTGCCAAGAAGGCCAATGGCATTTTGGGATGTATAAGTAGGGGCATAGCGAGCAGATCGAGGGACGTGATCGTTCCCCTCTATTCGACACTGGTGAGGCCTCATCTGGAGTACTGTGTCCAGTTTTGGGCCCCACACTACAAGAAGGATGTGGATAAATTGGAAAGAGTCCAGCGAAGGGCAACAAAAATGATTAGGGGTCTAGAGCACATGACTTATGAGGAGAGGCTGAGGGAGCTGGGATTGTTTAGTCTGCAGAAGAGAAGAATGAGGGGGGATTTGATAGCTGCTTTCAACTACCTGAAAGGGGGTTCCAAAGAGGATGGCTCTAGACTGTTCTCAATGGTAGCAGATGACAGAACGAGGAGTAATGGTCTCAAGTTGCAATGGGGGAGGTTTAGATTGGATATTAGGAAAAACTTTTTCACTAGGAGGGTGGTGAAACACTGGAATGCGTTACCTAGGGAGGTGGTAGAATCTCCTTCCTTAGAGGTTTTTAAGGTCAGGCTTGACAAAGCCCTGGCTGGGATGATTTAACTGGGACTTGGTCCTGCTTTGAGCAGGGGGTTGGACTAGATGACCTTCTGGGGTCCCTTCCAACCCTGATATTCTATGATTCTATGATTCTATGAAATGCAATAAAACGTCTCCATTGTGAGTGGGGAGAGCTAGACACACGGTTTCAGATGGTGGTGAATCTCGTACTGCAGCAGGATTGCTCAGTTAGGGCTTGTTTGGTGCAACTAGCCAATGGGACTCCTTCTGTATTCTTCTTCACTTGAGCTAGCCAGTAGTGTTGTGCTGTGCTGTTAATCAGCTGGTGTGTTTTACCCCACAGTCAGCTGCATTTCAGTGGTGAATAAGTGAGAGACATGGGGCCAAGTTCTGGCAGGCACTATACATAGGCACCTGCCCCAAAAACCCACACGTTGCAGCATGAACATGGGATGGAAGTTGGCTCTTCAGCCTCGTAGGTGCAAGAGCCAACGAGTTATTCTAAGGACCTGATTCTCCACTTATTTGTGCTTTGCGTCATCATTTCCACCAGTGCAAAGTGCGGGTGAAATGCTACCCAATCAGAAAGGTAGAGCTTTGCTCTCATTTGCAGGGCTGTGAATGTCCCTGACCTCCTGAGGCTGATAGAGGCACGGTCTAGACTGGGCAAGACTGCACATACTTCTGCTTGGATGCACAAGGGAGCAGAGCCCTGATGGAGTCTCCATTCATAAAGCCTCCCTGACACCCTCACACAGGGACCAAACACAGTAACAGTCAAGACTAGGACTGCCATTGGTACGGGCCTTTCTCTGAAGGGGTGAAGAGAGACCAGGGCTGGCCACACACCACCAGGAGTGCATGCTGCACCCTCTGAGTCAGGGGTGTCAAACGTATGGCCAGTGTAATACAGCCAGCAGACTTCCCATGAATCTTCAATCTTGTCTACATCATCCGAAAACCCACTCCACAGGGGCATGATTTGTAGAGCACATCAGTGTGTTGCACTTTAATTCCCACAGGTAGATCCTGCTAGTGTGCACTGACGTAGTCTTGTTTGAAAGAGGACTACATCAATGCAAACTAGGGAACATTTGGTGCATGCCAGCAGGGTCCACCTGGCAGAGTTAAGGCACAGCACATTGGTTCCCCCCTACAAATCCCATCCCTGTATTCCAGACTCCGGAGCAGCAATCCGGCAAAACCCCATGTACAGGTGTAGAACTGCTTGGTCCCATTTAAGAGACGCAGAAGGGGCAATAGCTGGCACATGTCTGGGTGAGGAGAAAGCGCCCTTAAACACTCTGCAGTGCCCTAAGAGATGCCAGGTATCAGGGAGCAGCAATAGCAGTCACTAAGTCTAAAATAAATATAAGTAATCCCCAACATGGCCCATCTTTATGTAATTCTAGTTTAGCAACTTTGTCTGGTTGTGGCCTGTGCTCTGTGGCAGGATATCGGAGCTGCACGACCAGAGGAAATGAGTTGGACACTCCCACTCTAAGAAGAGCGCTAGAGCAGCTCTATTCTGCCCGCTCTCTGCGGAGCTCCAGGGGGTTATTGTGCCTGCTTCAAACAGATAGGTGTAATTGAGGTGTGTGCGCTGAAGAAAGAGGGATAATTGCACCTAAATTGATTCAAACAGAGGCAGTTAAGGCAAGACTCTGCTCCCTGCTGGGAGTGAACGGCACTATTTATTTTTAATTCACAGTAATCAGAAAAATAATAATTAAACAGCACACTGATTACCGCTCTCATCATGTAACTGGAATTACAGACGAGGCTAACTTGTTTAGCAACCCACTCCCCTCCCCCTACATATCCAAGATTTTACACAGTACCATCTTGGAGGCCATTGACTAGCTATGGTCAAGGAGACCCAGATCCTCCAAGGCAAATAGGCACCTAACTTCCACTCAAATCCACGTGTGCAGTGTAGATGTAGCTGTGTCAGTCCCAGGATATTAGAGGGACATGGTGGGGGAGGTCATATCTTTCTTTGGACCAACTTCTGTTGGTGAGAGAGAAAAGCCTTGGAAAGCTGGTCTCTCTCACCAATGGAAGTTGGTCCAAAGAAAGAGGTGACCTCCCCCACCTTGTCTCACTAAAATCAATGGCAGTTATGCACCTACCTACCTGTTGAGCATCTGGGCCTAAGAGCAGCTGTGGTATCTTGGAGAGTTCCCAACCATTCTACACATGATTTTATTCCCTGTATTTCAAATCCAACCTTTCTCCTGTTGAATTGAATAGCGCACCTCACATTGACTCAGACGCCATGGAGATGGCTGTGATTTAAGAACCATGATAAGGTAGACTTGAATTCAATGGGAGCTGGTTCCAAGCACTGTACAGGTACCACAATGGATTCTAAAGACACAAATGGGTTAGGAGAGAAGGGACATGGTCTGTCCATGGTTGACCTGAGGGATGGAGCTGTCATGAGTTACCCATGAAATGTTACATAGCACCATGACCTTACTGGGCACCAGCAATGCCTGGACCACTGAGAAAAGTATTAAACCTGGAGTTTTAGCATCATCCCCCACAGTTACTGCTCAGGCTTGGGCTGCTATTGCCAGGCTGCCATTCAGCACCATGGCCAGTGCCCTAGAGCATGAGCTATGCTGGGGAACATAAAGGAGATGGGAGCAAAGGAGAGCGGGGAAATGGGAAAAATGCAGGAGAATGAACATTAAATCAGTGCCTGATAAGCAAGCCCTGCCTGGGTGCTGATGAGCTTTCATCTATCTATAGAGAAAAACCTGTTTCAAGAGATTGGTGGAAACAGGTCGCCTCTCGGCCGTCTGACTTTGTCTTAGTGTTGAACAAACTTGGATGGGAGACCTTGAGCACATGTGGAAGGAGCAAACCGCTGACATACTCCGTGCCTTTCGAAGTAGGCAGGATTCTACCATCCTTTCAGTAATGCACAGCCTGCCACATCCACAGGGCGCAAACTCACCACCATGTGTCTGGCTGCACATACGGATGCTGAGGCTGGCAGGGGAGGAGAGCAGTGCCCAGTGAGGCCATTTGGACATAGGGCTGAGCTCATCCCGTGAGCGACACTGGCTTCTGCTGGCATAGACCTTGGAACAGGGCTGTTGGGAGAGGAAGCGGCAGCAGTGGAAAGTGGCTACAACTTCCCTTTGGTCAGGGGACACGGTGTGGGCAGAAAAAAAAGGCAGCGGTGCCCAGGGCAGGGGTGTGCCCAAAGCTGCAGTAGGATGTGCTAGCTCAGGGTAATTCCATAGCAGCCTCTGGCAGGAGGCTCCTGTGGTGGATATTCTGGGAATGCAAGAGTTGTTATACTGACTGCCCTCCCCGAGGGATTCCCCCCACCCACTAGGGCTCAGACTGGTTCCCAGGTTTACTCACTGACAGCCAGGCATGGGGAGAACAAATTACAGCTCCTGGCATGAACCTGTCTCTTAGCTTAGATGGCAATGGTGACATCGTCCATGTAAATATCAAGGCCTGGCTGCACACAAAAAATTAGCACCTAAATCGCTGTGTTAGGCTCCCCTGAAATGCACAAATTGCCCGCTTGGCTGCTGCTGAACTCTGTAGGTGCCCAAACTTGCTCCGTGCCTAAGTGTTTGCAATAAAAATTCCCAAATCCCCATTCCTCTGCCTTTGGGGCATGATCACTGCAGCCTCCCTCCAGGTGGCTGGATGCCTAAGCCCAGACTGATCCACAAGCCAGGGGAAGATTGGCATTCAGCCACCTAAGTTGTATGTGGGGCCTGATCCCATAGGTGCCCTCTGAGCCTGCGGACTGAATCAGCGCCCTCAGGTGAGTTCCCACAGAACAGCTGGTGAGGGGGTAGGGGAAGTACCCTCAAACTTTTAGCCCAATGGATGTGGGATAGCCCTGGTTCAAGTCCCCTCCACAGCTGAAGGGAGGAAGGGATTTGCAGAGGGAGCTGCTGCCTCTTAGGGGTGTGTTCTAACCATTGGCCTAGGGGCTATTCTGAGGTGGGGCTCCCTCAGGCTCTCCCATTGAAGCTGTTGCACTGGGGATAAATGATTAGTCATTGGAGCAGGAGGATCAGATTCTGCGGGGGGAGGGGGGAGGTCTCATTTCCTAGGTGAGTGCTCTAACCACTAGGCTGCAGCATCAGTCTCATGCTTGTGCTCACTCTCTTAGTCATGGGGGGCAGGAAGAGGGAGAGAGATGCTGTCTCTATAGATTGGCAGTTGGAGCACTCACCTGGGAGCCCCAGGATCCAGTCCGCCTGCTCCAACGACTCCTCGGTTACTTAAATGCAACAGGAGAGACTGAGGGAGCCCTACAGTGGAATAGCCCATAGCTCAGTAGGTAGGATGCTTACCTGAGAGGTGGCAGATCCCTGTTCCCATGAGGGGGAGGCATCCCACATCCCAGGGGAGTACCCTAACCACTGGATTAAATGTTATGAGGGGTGTCTGTCCTCCTACCCCCTGCCCCCCGGCTTCTTGCAAAAGCAGCATAGGTGCCTTGCCCCAAAGAGTTCCTGGTTGAGGATCACACACAGAAACTGGCACCTCCCTGCAGCCTGGTGTTTATCTCCATGGGAGGGGCAGGGCTTAGCACACACCCCTGTCGTGGCATCTCCCACTGGCTAGCTTAGGCGGCTCCCTGCCTAGCCTTCTGGCTTTTGTGAATGGCAGTCTCAGGCACCCATCTCTCCCCCAGCCACTCAGGCTTTGTGAATCACAAATGATTTTTCCAGGAACCTGAAAGTTACATGCTGTGATGCTCAGCATCACAACGCCTAAGTCCTTTTGTGCATCCACGCCCAAGTGCTCAGTGCTTATTAAGGTCCCTTTGTGCCTCTAGCCACGTCTAACAAGAAATGGGCAAGGATTACCCTGATACAGGCTGCAAGCTGGGAGGCATGGGGACGTGGGGAGGAGACAGGCCTGGGGCAGGAGGGTTGGATCTGGGGCCCACAATGATTCGCTCTGCCCATAGGCTGTTCTAGGTTATAGTGGCCGCCCTTTAAGCCCCCTGTGGTTCCAGAATCAAGAGAGGTGGAAAGCTGGTGTAAAATCATTCTCCTCTTCCTCCCACTGCTCGGTTGCATCAAGCATGACTTTGGTGCGACTGAGGATCTGACCCAAAACTCATCTGTGACTTAGCAGCAAATCAGCCCAAATAATTTCTGCCACAGCCTCTCCTTCATGACCCCAGAAAGTTGTGTTGACTCTTTCACACATCCCAGGTTCAGAGGGATAAAAGAAGGGATGGGAATGAAGAAGATGAAGGGGCAGCAAGATGCACATGATGAATGGTCTCATTGCAGGAATGCCTTTGCTACTCTTGGTTAACTTCCTTGCCAAGACATGGCATGGGATTGGATCAGCAGTTCCCCACGTGAGAGAGCAAACAAGAAACATCAATTAGAAATAATTGCCACCCCCTTCCCCAGAACTAAGGGTCTAATATTAGGATTCATTTTTAAGAAAGGTAATTTGATGACAATAAATTACAATTATAAAAACGTCATTAGAGTCAGTAGCAATCTATCCACCATTGTTCTAATTACACATTGTAGGAGTAATGAATGCTAATGGCTTAATGTACAATAATTACCCCACTTGAAAAATAATAATAATAATATAGAACAACCTCGATTAACCAAATGTCACAGGAGACACTGAATAAGTTGAGATAATCGTGGTTTCAGATAATCAAGGGAATCTTTAGAGTCATTAATAGATATCATGGAACGTGACCCCATTCTGGAGAATAAGGAGTTTTGTGTAATCTGGTGTGGATCAAATGCAGATATATTGTAGAGGCATGGAGCATGGATGGACCTATGAAATTTCAGGTTTAGATTTGTATTTTATGGGGAGAGGACGGGTTCAACAAAAAGTACTTCATGATTCATGCCACTTAAAAAAACACATGATTTCCTTATAGGGTTGGGCAACATAAAGGGATATGATCTGGCAAGCAGTTCTTCTTGCTCATACAGTTAATCCCATTCAAGGCAGTGGAACTGCTTGTAGGAGTAAAAGATTGTGAGATCATCCTAAATGTTCTAAAATGGAAGCCTGAATACACAAATTGAGTCATCTGGGCTGTAGTAATTATGTAACATTAGAACCAAGAGCCAACAAAAAATACTTGCGGTGTATTTCTTCTGCAAAATAATGTTGTGTTAGGTTTTAAACTAATCTACATTAGCGATCAGATGCAGAGTATGGTACTGCCGCCTAATATACCACACCTTGCAGGAAGGAGGGCTTGACGATGCTCACCACGACCTTTTCAAAAGCCATCAACTTAGTCCCAGCCACCTTCCATGACATGCATGTATTCGCAGCCTGTTTGAAAATGCCAAGTGGGTCGAGTTCAGCCTGCAACCTTTCCACTTCTCTAGACACACACAACAACTGTATAATTTCAGCCTGAATGAGTTACTTCCCACATTACGGGAAGTGACTAAATAAGAAAACAGAAGCAAAGTCTCCAAGAGAGAGCACAATGTGCAGCACCTCGGTAACATCCTGCATTAACTCCTCCTTGCAAAATGGCAACAGGCAGCAGACTCCTAGAAACGTAGCACTGCAGTTGCAGAAAACCAAACAAGAGCGGTTGCACAGATTTTGTGTGCGTACATGTGCGTGCTCTTTGGCTAAAGATTGTCCCATTCCTGTCTCTCTTCTAGCCACAGACCCCTCTAAGATCTTCTTCTGGTCAAATACTTCATGGTTTATTTCACCACCAATGCTCTCATTAAAAACAGTAGGAGACTTTCTGGGGTTATTATCCCTTAACCTCACTGAGACTGCAGAACACGCAAGAACACATTCTAACTTTGGCATGAATAGGATTATCAAAGAAGCCTAAATAGTACCCAACTCCCATTGAATTCCATTGGGATTTAGGCACCCAACTCTAACTCCTTTGAATATCCCAGTCGAATATGAATCCCTGCTGCTAACAAAGATAAGAATAGCCCCACTCTGTATCCCACAAGATGGGTGGGAGTAGGAAAAAGGAATTATTTACATGCCTCCTCTTTCATGGGATCCTAATTTATGAGAATGCAGAAAATACAGCAATGGAAATTAACAGCACATTTGCCTCATATAGGCAGGTTGAGCTGCAGGTGAGTGCGATGTAATTAAGAAATTAAAAGGTAATTTCCACATATGCTTTCTGTTAATCTAACCCAGCAATCATTTACTTTACAGCAGGGAACTGGCAAGGAGGCAAGCCAAAATAAATAAGATAATACTCCATTTAATTGCTTGACTGAATGTTAATGGAACAGAGTGGCTGTTGAGCAGAGACAGCCAGGAGAGGTGGGCCGACCCCTACGAGCTGGTGATTGAAAGGAATTTTTGTTTTTAATTTCAGTTCCACAGGAGTTAAAACTTCCACCTGCTGAATCCAACTTTTATGAAGTTCTGGCTTTAAAAAAAACAACAACAAAAACCAGAATTAAATAAAACCCCTTAAGCTTTTCATTGTTTCATTTCTTTTCATTCCCCATCAACTATCTTTTTCTGGTCTCTTGTTGCAGCAGGGAGCTTCCATGGGTGGTCTAAATCATTCCATGTCCAGCTAATAGCAGTGCCCAGAAAGTGCACAGCCATTGGCCAAGGTGAACGAGCAGCTGCAGCCCCATGGTACTGATGGGGAAACTGAGGCATAGGTTGGTTTAAAGAGTTATATTCTTGGTTTAGGCACAGCCCTGAGTGAGGGATGGTACGTCAGCTCCATCATCCCAGCTGGAGCATTAGGAGGCATTGCAGGTGAGTCTACCCTTGAGCAGGAGGCGTAAAATTCCAGCTCCAGGAGCCATATCCATGTCAACTCTAATTGAGCTAACACACTAAAAATAGTGTTGCCATGGTAGCATGCACAATGGGTGTGGCCAGCTGCCCTGAATGTGTACCTAGCATCTTGGATGGGATGATAGTCATGACAATTACTCCCTCCTGCTGCCATGGCTACGTACTATTTTTAGCTCATTAGCTTGATCAGAGCTCAGGCAGTATGTCTTCCAGAGCTGTAGTGTACACCTCCAGTGCAGTGCCAACTCTCATGAGCTTGTCATGCATCTCAGGATAATTATTGTTTTCCTAAAAGCCCCAGCTCCTGGAGTCAAGTGGAAGTGTGATGATTTTAGGCTTCTTTCTTAAAGAAAATGTACATTTCTGGCCCTTGGGGCTGTGGAGAAAGCTTCCAAATATAACCCCTGGGCACCCTGATGGCTCAAAAAGCAAAAGGCAAATAAAAAGAGGAGCAAATCTATTATTTGTACATAATCTCATGATTTTTAAAGCAAATCTCAGTTGGTGAGCCTGACTCGTGATGTTTGAACCCTTGGGGTTGGCAATACTGTCTCCAGCCTGAAGGGCAGACATCTCTTCAGACTCAAAGCCACCTCTGCAAGTCACAGCTCCTCCCCTTGCACCTGGAGGAAAGTCATTTACTCCTGACCTGTAACAGCAGCAAATTGCTATCACCCTCTCCCTCTCCCCTGCCTATGCAGACACACCATTTAATAGACAGATGAGCTAAAATACAGGGAAGTCAAAGGCCGATCCTGCTTGCCTTCAGCTCCCCCTGAAGTCAAGGTGGAGTGAGGGTAGACAGCACCTTTACAGGTGGTATGCAGGACCTGGCAGGATTAATCCCTATGGCGGCTTTGCCATGTTCAGGGACAGGAACCACACCTTCTGATTCCTGGGGGCTTGCTTGCCATATCTGCACAGGGAGATGATGGAAGAGACAGCACCAAGGCCCAATCCCGCTGCCAATGCAATCAAACCTGCATTGATTTCAGTGGGGCACAGCTGAGTCCTATAGCAAAGTTACACTAGCCCAGCAGCCAGGTTTACCTTTTAAATGGGGGGGAGGTGTTGATTAATCTCACCTGCCATAAAAGGCAGTTCTTGCCATCACCACCTCAGAACAGAGATGCCTCTTGCAGAAGAAACCATATAGGGTCAGGATGGGGGAAGTTGTTTGTGCCCCCCCCCCCCCCCCCGAGGGAGAGCACTAGAATCATGGAGACTGCTACAGCCTTTAAGCTAGGATGATAGATGAGGAGTAGGAGGGAGGCTTCCTCCAGGGAGCTCCCCGTGCCCTACTGAATTACCTGGGGAGAGGAGTTTGGCTGTGGGGACCCCTGCTGCTATGCATTCCAGAGCCGGAGTCAATAGAGTCTGCAGGGGTGGCTCTGCATGTTTCTCCAGCTTTTGTTCCAACCCTAAGACACCTGAGCTGCTGGGGAGTCTCCATTACCTCCCTGCTTGGGCCCATGCCCTCCAGCTGCCTCTTGCACAGAGAAGCAGGGCCAGCCCCAGGCACTGAGGCTTATTCATATGGGAGCCTGTGGCCACCACAATCCTGAGAAGGTTGTACTGGCAGGTAGCAAAGCGGGTGTCACAAGCTTACCTAGAAAGGTTACACTGCTCCCATCTGGCTATACCTGAAACATGGCCCTTATATGGCTTGGCACAGAAATACCAAACCAGTCTCATTTAACACCATGTAATGCTTTCATAACTGAGCTGTTAAATGGGTTTCACCCTGATAAGAGCAGTCATGCTACCCCCTCCAGAGAGCCAGATGTGATTTGCAATTCATGAACTCCTGATTCCTGGAGCAATGAAGTAAATCACCCAGGAATGTTGCCTGACTCTCTTTTCACTAATACTAGAACAGATGTCCTTAAAGACTGCCCAAGGTCCGCCCAGGTGAATGCAGGTGAGTTTATTCCAGCAGGCTGGAAAAAGAGCAAACCCAAGGCCCTTCATACCAGCGATATCTAAAAGCACCTTAAAACAGTGGTTCTCAACCAAGGGCACACGTTTCCCTGGGGGTACGCAGAGGTCTTCCAGGGGGTACTCAACTCCACCAGATCAGTGTTTTGCAACCTGGAGGCAGCCCCTGGGGGGTCACGGGATGAGTTTAAGGGGATCAGAAGTGCCTGGCCAACATCAGGGTAACAAACAGGGCAATTGCCCAGGGCCCCATGCCACAGGAGGCCTGTAAAGCTAAGTTACATGCTTCAGCCTGGGGCTCGGGCTTCAGACAAGGCTCACAAGTGAAAAACAAGCTCAAGTATCACACTGAAATGTAAGTATAACATTTATAGTCCAATTTATTTGTTTTATAATTATGTGGTAAAAATGAGAGAGTCAGCAATTTTTTCAGTAATAGTGTGCTGGGACACTTTTGTGGTTTTATATCTGATTTTGTAGGCAAGTTGTTTTTAAGTGAGGTGAAACGTGAGGGTGCGCAAGACAAATCAGATGCCTGAAAAGGGGTACAGTAGTTTGGAAAGGTTCAGAACCACTGTCTTAAAACATAATGAGTTAAGCAGGGCGGTTGGGTTACCAGCTGGTGACCTCGTGCTAGAACTGATGGAACTAGTTAGAAGCATCACCCATCCAGAGGGAGTCGGGCTTGCTGGGAATGTGAACCCTGCAGAGCCATCCAACTGACTTGTTGTTGTTTATCTGAAGTGTAGCATCTTTTGTTGAGTAAATGATTCCAAACTGAGGGGGGTTTCTTTGTACTAATCAATCAGTTCTAGAGATGGTCAAAGAACATTTGCCCAGCCCATTGTTCCATGGCAGTTTTTCTGTGGCTCACTGGTAAGTTATTTACAAAGAGGTTGTTTAACTTATTCAACCAGCTATGTGGCCTGCATGTTGTTATGGCCGGTGCTCAGTTGAGGACTGCCAGGATTGGGGGAACAGCTGTTCCAGCAGGTGAAGGTGATGTTCCTCTGACTTCAGCTACAAAGTTTAGAAACTGCTCCAGATTTTCTGGAGGTTGGGGTGTTTGGATCCAGGCTTTTGGTTTGTCCCAGGACAAAGAAAGGAACCCAGCCGGAACATTATCAGCAGTCAGGGAAGTTCAGTTCCAAGGTTATAAGACCCAGCCAAACAGCCACTGAATTTAACGGGCCGTGGATAGAGCTGTTTATATAGCTCCATTGTTGCACATTCAGATACATGATCCTTTTGGGATCACAGAATCTCAGGGTTGGAAGGGACCTCAGAAGGTCATCTAGTCCAACCCCCTGCTCAAAGCAGGACCAATCCCCAACTAAATCATCCCAGCGAGGGCTTTGTCAAACCTGACCTTAAAAACCTCTAAGGAAGGAGAGTCCGCCACCTCCCTAGGTAACCCATTCCAGTGCTTCACCACCCTCTTAGTGAAAACGTTTTTCCTAATATCCAACCTAAAGCTCCCCCACTGCAACTTGAGATCATTACTCCTCGTTCTGTCATCTGCTACCACTGAGAACAGTCTAGATCCATCCTCTTTAGAACCCCCTTTCAGGTAGTTGAAAGCAGCTATCAAATCCCCCCTCATTCTTCTCTTCTGCAGACTAAATAATCCCAGTTCCCTCAGCCTCTCCTCATAAGTCATGTGCTCCAGCCCCCTAATCATTTTTGTTGCCCTCCGCTGGACTCTTTCCAATTTTTCCACATCTTTCTTGTAGTGTGGGGGGCATCACCTGTCTGAAGGGCCCCAGTTTGAGTCTGGAAAGCAGGAATGTGCTGGACACACACAGCTCTCCAGGTGGGAGATGTGGCTCACTAGTTAGGTTGGCTCTGCTGACAGTCCCCGCACCTTACAGAAACTCAGCCCTGCCACTATCCAACCCCGATTATAGAGAACACTGGGGGATACCGCAGGCATGAAGCATGGTCTAAAAGCCACCAGAAAAGCACAAGACTAGAGCTGATCACAATTTTTCCACCAGAATGTTTTTTTTTCTTTCAGTGCATAAATAGCTTTTTGACAAAATGGAAATGGTTGGGGGAAAACCTGTTTTAATCAAAAACGTGTGGGTTTTTATTGACACACCTCTCCCCTCCCCCCCAAAAAATAGTTCTGTCTTGTGAATTTTTTTAAACCAAAATTGTTCAGTTGCTAAAACCCAAGAAATGCATTTTCAGTTGCTGAAACCTTCCAAAATGTCCTTTTTTGGAAAACCCAAAATACTTTTAGCAAAAACAAAAAACAAAGTTGTTTTCATCAAAAATTGCCACATGAAATAAAATTTCCCAGCCAGCTTTGCTGGAAGTAGAAACAAAATTCACAATCTGAGCTCTCTGCTGGGGCTGGTCTTCCAAGGGCTGTTTCTTTGTAGCCTGTTCCCTTCCCCACCTCATAAGATCTGTGGTCATTTCCCAAGATCTAACTGAGCTTGTGAGTTCCTCAGGGCAGGAACTTTGTCTCCTTTCATGTCAGTCAAGCACTATGCTTATCAGTGAGATATAGCAGTAACGGTCTCCTCACCCGCTGTAAGTCAGTGCAGTTCCATTGAACTGTACTAGAGCTACACCAGTGTACACCAGCTGTGGAGACAGCCCTGAATTTCTACTGCATCTTCCAAATACCACAATGCACACCCCTGCTTAACCAAACCCCAGTAAAGTGAAAGGCTTGAGGGATAGTGAAGGCATCTGGATCATGCCTTCCTCTGCACAGCCCTCTGGTTTACCCAGATGCAGGAAAGAGCTTCCCTAATGCCAGCTGGCTGAAGGAAAATCCAGCCAGATTCGCCAAGGCTTGCTGGCTCTGCCAGGACAGGCTGGTATGTAACTTCCCATCCACAAACTGGAGAGAAGTGGAAGCCACCTGTCTTCTCAGAGGCTGGCCAGCACTTCAGGGGCAGGCTGTGCTGCAGAGAGAGGACTGCTGACTTCCCCAAGGCTAATAGGCATGGCAGGAGCTGGTCCTCACATCTCGGAGCAGAGAGAGGTTCCAGCCATCCCTTCAGAGTAGCTGGCTTCCAAGGGGCTGGAATGTGTCCTCCTCTGCCCTCTTAAAGTCAAGGGAGCTGATTACTGACTTGGATTATTCCCCATAAGAAAATAGATGAGTATGGCTGAGTCAAAGGTGCCTGTGATGATTCCAAGATGGGCTGGGAAGGAGTTCAGTGGGGCGGACTGACGAGAGGTGTGAGGTCCAGAGTGAGAAAGGGTAAGCCTCCCTATTTCTGTCTCTCTTTGGCCTTGTCCTCATTGCTAAGAGAAAAGGTGTGGTTTTTACCTCAGCGTTACTAATGCGCCTGAACTCTCCTGTTGTAAAAACACAGTGGAGACGAGGCACTTAAGTTTTACCACAAGGTAAACCAAGGTCAGTCAGCGCTACTGACCTTGCCAAATTTAGCTCACACTAAAACCACTGTGCCTTATCTCCACTGCGTTTTTACAACAGGTAAGCTCGTGCATTGCCCTGAGGTAAAAACACACCTTTTCTTAGCAGCGAAGAGAAGGCCTCTCTCTCAAAAAAGAAAAAAAATTGGGAAGGATGTTAACACTTGTCTGTGGAGAATGTGTGTGTGCGATCGCTCTCCCTGGGTGTCGGCAGGAAGGTGTGTGATATCACACAGCTTCTAATTACCTCCCTCTCTTTCTCCCCTTCCATCATGTGAGTTAGTTGCTGCTGCTGCCTGTACAACCACCATGGGCATGTTCTTTAGAAAAGGAAGTCTATGAATACATTCATACAAATACAAACATACAATACATTCATACAATACTACATACATTCATACAAATGAACCATTTGCACACACAGACAATCATGCACACATCTTCATAGACTTGCAGGCATGTGCGTCCATCTGTCCATCTACGTAGCTAGCTGTCATGGGAAGCTGTGGTCACTAATAGGGAGGTGTCTTTCAAGCAGCCAAGGCCAGTCTGCTGGAGGGATTTGAATAGCAAGGCAGAGACCTTGCACTGGATTGACCGTAGTCAATAGCTGAAGGAACTGAGTAAATTTGGTTTGGAAAAGAGGAGATTAAGGGGGGACATGACCACAGTCTTCAAATACGTGAAAGGCTGCCATAAAAAAATGGAGGAAAAGTTGTTTCCTCTTGCCACAGCGGGCAGGGCAGGACAGGACAAGAGGCAGTGGGGTCAAACTGCAGCATAGCTGATTTACATTAAATCTCAGGAAAAACTTTCTCACTGCAAGAACAGTGGGACAATGGAACAGCCTGCCTAGGGAGGTTGAGGAAGCTCCTTCTCTGGAGGTTTTCAAAAGGGGGCTGGAGCCATCTGTCTTGGATGGTTTAGACACAGCAAACCCTGCATCTTGGCAGGGGGTTAGACTAGATGACCCTGGTGGTCCCTTCTAACCTTACAATTCTATAATGCAAAGCCATGTGAGCAAACACGCTCATAGAGTTTAAGGCCAGAAGGGACCACCAGATCAGCTCATCTGACCTCCTGCACATCACAGGCCACTAAACTCCTCCCAATTACCCCTGATCTGAGCCCTCAGGAGACTAATCTTGTGTGACACAGGCATAGAATAGGAGGAACTGAGGTGCACCAATGTCTGAGACCCCTGAACTGGCAGGGAATTGATCGGGAGATATATGCCCAGACGATCCTAGCACTCACATGCTTATGTGCACTCACGTGCAGGCTCACGCTCAATCATCACATACACATTTACAAGCACACCCATAATTCAGCACATTGCACATGTCCAGGATTTTTGATTACTAGCTATGCCATTCAACACATACTTTAATATATCCACAATGTGCAATGTGGCAAATTACTATTGCTGTAAGAACCTTCGCTTTCCTTTCACTGTCAGAATTTGGCATGTTCAAACTTGCAGTCCTAACCTCCTGAGAGGGCAACACAGAATGGGGGCCTTGAAATTTAAGGTCGTAACATAGAAAGGAAAGATGGGGTCTTCTCTCACACCTGATTTACATGACTAGTTCCATTCACTTCAGTGGAGTCACTCCTGATTTACACTAGAGTAAATGGGAAAGAGTCAGGCCTAAAATGGATAGAGAACAAAGTTAGCTCTCCAGCAAATAACTGGACAGGGAATGAATGTGAATTGAACCCACAGTCAGGTTTAATATATAAAGTTAGTGGGGGGTGGGTAGTGTTCATTGTTGCATTCTCATTAAAATGTACCGTTTTCAATTTGACCATTTATTATCTATGATTCATACATCTGCTGGCAAAAGTGAATAAACAAATGGACGCTTTGGCTTGCTTACTTGGACGTGACAGGTCACAAAAGAGTGAAAGAATTCCAATTAGGTTACAAAAAATGGTAACCCAGCCTAGATGTCGAGGTGATAGTCTCTGGGACAATGAACCAGGTTACCTCTCTTAATCCCTGAAGGTCTAGGTGAAAGGAATTCCTGAAGGGAGGCTGCAGTGTGAAAGGAAATCAGACACTGCCCTGACTCATTTTAAGGATGTGGTTCTGTATCCTCACCTGAGCAATCTAAGGATAATAAGGAAAAATGAAAGTCGCAAAGAAGAACACAAACTGAGGCCTGGATGTAATTACCATCAGTGCAATTGCACCAGTAAAAGGAGTAACATTCTGAGAGGGCAGGGAACAGAAACAACAGCACTCAGCTACAAAGAGATGGATGCACTGGATAGACTGGAGGGATAGAATTGCAGTTACTTGAATAATTTAACCAGGAATGTGGAAAGCTACAATCTAGCATGAACATACTAGGTAAATGCCATAATGCGGATATTCCAGAAGAGGGTACCAGTTCAGATTTAGAGTTGGACCGCTAGCTGTGGGCTCCTCCTGAGACTGAGTATGGGTCTTCAAACCAAAGTATATGCTCTGAGGTACACAATAGTACTGGAAAGGCTTCTGTAGTGCCATTTCATGGCTCCACGTCGAACTGCTAGCCATATTTAACAATACCACTGCGGGTGAGGGGAATGGTCCTTAATGTTTCCTTCATTTCTGCATCTTGTTAACATTTTACGTTTCTATTTTATCACATATAGTTGATAATACTGTTGGCCACACAGTCCTTTCTTTAAAACTTTTGTCTGTTTCGGACAGCAATAGATCGGGTTGTACACAGACAGATCCTTTGGCTTCCCAGTTTGGACTGGAAGGATCACAGAGGAGGGAAAGAAGACCAGTTTGGTGACACAGACTAGATGATCACAGTGGTCCCTGGAAGATGTACATGTCTTACGCTATAGGTAGGTGCTACAGAGTCTGTTCTCAAGGTATTCAAAGACTGAGGGGAGGAGAGAAATGAAGATCAAGAAATTGTGATTTGTGTGTAAAAGATCAAGACATACAGAGAGAGGGATGAAGGAAGTGACAGAAAAAGAAAAAGGGAAAGAGAAGGAGATGGAGCCTTGACATCTCAAAAGACTGAAAGGCAGACAGCTCCAGAGCAGTAAAAAAGTGAGGGGGAGTTCGCCATGGCAAGTGAAGAGCACCAGAGGCTAGGTGTGAGCTGCAGCCAATCAAAGCCATGCTCTGCACGAGATTCATAATAACAAGGCTGCGCGTTAGAATGCCACATTCATTACATTAACTTTTATCATCTGCTTTCCCCGTCATTCCCTCTTCTCTCTACCCACCTAGTTTTGAAATGCATTCCCGGTCAGCATCCCTGAGGGCTGGAGATTATTTCCTCCAGTTGAAGGCAGTGGAGAAAATGTGAATCTCTCTCCAATCCTGGCCAGTGAATCAACCTTTTACTGTAATGTAACCCTAGGCGAGCCCATCTCCACCAGGCGGATGCCTGCAGCAGAAAGGACTAAACACTGGCTGTTAAGCACAGACACTAAGGCCCTGATTCAGGAAAGCATGTGCTTAAATCCTATTCAGACACATACTTAACCATGTGTTTAAGCAAGCTTAAATCTCATTGATTTCAATGGGACTTTAGCCTTTGGTTAAAGTTAAGTGCTTCCCTAAACCTGGGCCTAAGGGCTAAATTCATCCCGGCTCTGGAGCTGAGCTCTGCCCAAGACAGGGGGAGAAGGGAAATAGAGGGGTCTTTATGCTAGCTTTGTGCTTTACTTATGCTGAATCTTACCAGGGTCACTGGCCCCTGGCATGTTACAGCAGTTCAATACACCCATGGCCTTTACAAATTAACTAATATGCAGCTGCCCTGCCTCTAGCTCCAGCAAAACACCCCCTGACCTGAGCTCATGCCATCCTAGAACGTATAAAGAGGGGAATCTCGAGTAGAAGAGAGGTTGACGCTGTTGTGACCATGGCTGGGACACTCTGTCCAGTTCTGGTGCACCCAGTTCAAGAAGGAAGTTGATAAATTGGAAAAGGTTCAGAGAAGAGCCATGAGAGGAAAACCTGCCTTGTAGTGATAGACTCAAGGAGCTCAATCTCTTTAGTTTAACAAAGAGAAGGGGAGAACTTGATCACAGTTTGTACATAGGAAACCATACACGTCCTGGGTGGGGTGCTCTGTCCTCGCTAGTGGCACTGAGACATCTTAGATAAAGAGATAGCTAAGGCTGTAGAGCAGACTCAAACAACCAGTTGGCTTTTTGCTCATGCGGTAGAGACTCATGCGCTCCAAGGGACCCAGGTTCGATCCCGAGGACCCAGGTCTGTCAGTGTTACACATACATAGGGAACGAATATTTGATAATGGAGTTCAATGTAGCAGATAAAGGTGTAACAAGATCCAATGGCTGGAAGTTGAAGCAAGACAAATTTAGAGCCGAGATAAGGGGTAAATTTTTAACTATGAGAGTAATAAACCACTGGAACCATTTACCAAGGGTCCTAGTGGATTCTCCATCATTGACAATTTTACAATCAAGTGTGGATGCTTTTCTAAAAGCTCTGCTCTAGGAATTGTTGTGGGGCAGTTCCCTGGCCTGTGTTACACAGGAGGTCAGACTAGATGATCACAGTGGTCCGTTCTGGCCTAGAATTTGTGAAAGGCCTGAAAATATATTTTTTTGCTTACTTCTTTTTCACCTTATCAGGAATGTGAAATCTAGTCTTCCCTGTTTTAGGTGCAGGATGAAAAAAGGGTAGTTTAGGAGTTCTCTCAGACCTAGTCTCTACTGAAAATGATTTGTCAGTATATAGCCATACTGGTGTAGCTAATAAGCTTTATTGACAGAGCTCAACTCATGTTTCTCATTCTTCCCCTTGTTTCTGTTTGTGATCTTTTTTCTTTCTTTCTCCCTCTATTTATCGTGATTCCCTCTTCTCTCCCTCACATTCCCTCCTTCCAGAATTATCCACCAGACTTAACCTGCCCCCCCAACCCCATTTTTCCAGAATTAGCCACTGGGCGCACCCAATCTCCTCAGAATTATCCACCAGCACCTACACTAGGGGTTTTGCTGGTATAGAAATGCCATAAAAAAACTCATATCCCTGACTGACATTATTATTCCTGCAAAGTTTCTAGTGTAAACCTGGCCTTGATCTTTGGTTGAAAGTGAGAGGATGTTAAATCTATAACAAAAAGAACTTGTCTTTCAACTGTTTGTTGGGTAATTGAGCTGAATAGCAGTTAACAAAAAACAAGGTTTAAACAGTATGAATATAACCCACTTCTTCTCTATCATATTTTGCATAATATCTGGGATGTCCTATGCCTACCATTTCTCCAGCCACCCATAAAGTGTTTCAGGCAAAGCACTTGTAAGCAAGACAATGTGTAAAGTATGTACTGAAAAAAGAGTTTAAAAAAAAAAGAAGCCTCCAGCACTTCTTTAACCATCATAAAAAAGCAACAAAAGGGCACAAAACCTTCCTAGAAAATGAAATTTTGGCTAAACATCAAGAAAAATATCTTGACAATGAATATTTGCCTGGAAATGAACCCCCAAGGAGAGCGGCTGAGGCACCATCTCATGGCATGTTTAAAGCTAGAGCAGATAGTAGAAAATGTGCAATAGGGAATCATCCTGCATTGGCCAGGAAATGGATTAGGTGGAATGCAGAAGGGGGTTGTTTTTCTATATCTAGTCTCTATGATCATTAGCATTACTAAGTATAATCCTGAACCTGCAAATACTTAAGCCTGCGTATAACTTGACTCTTGCAAGTCGTCCTGGACTACTCAGGAGTTATGCACGTGCTTAAGAGTGTTCAGGATCGGTGCCTATATTTGCATGAACTGAGGTCGGATGCTTCTGATTTGTATAAGAGTGCTATTATGATTATTAATAATAATTCATATCTCAGAATTTACCCCACAAATGTAACTTCTTTCACTCAGCATGATTTCCTCACGTTTATTTATTATTCATGTTTACTAAACAAGGGCCAGGGTTTCCAAACAGCTCAGCGTGTTGGGTGCTGAGGACTTTTTGTTTCAGGGCCTAAATGGGAGCTGAGCTCTTCTGAAAAATTGGCTCCAGTTGCTAGATACTGAGCGCTTGGCAATCTGACCCCAAATTTGTCTTCTGTGATGGTGGTTTTACCTCCATGAGAATTAACCACAATCCCCGAGTAGTCAGTGCTCACTATTCAAAATTTGAGCTGTGTTGGCTAGGAGTGATTGGTCCCTTAAGTCACATGGTGTTGGTTCTGGTTCCTGATTGGATGGGGCCCTGGAATGTTGACTCTCTCCGGCAGAGGGAACAGATAAAGAGGATTAAGGCATTTAGACCATTTTAACCCTCGTGCTTTCTGGGTCGCACCGATCTTCCCCCAGGGCCCATGGCTGGAAAAATTCGGCCCCTTTTAAGATTTATTGGCTGAGTTTCAATTTCATTATCTCCCACCTTCAGCAGCACCTTGTGAATCCTATCTCGCTCCCACAGATACTCTCCACACACCCCCCAATTCTCTTATGCCACTGTCCCCCCCTCCTAATCCCACTCCTCCTGCCTTGCCCCCCAACATAGGCCTCCCTGTGCCCTCGCCTCCCACCATCTCTCCTGCCTGGCCCTGCACGCTCCCACCACCTGTCCCCACTTGCCCATACTCCTCCTCCCCTCATGCACCAGCTCATGCCTGCTTCCCCCGCCCCCTCCCCCACGGACACCTGTCCCCTGCCTTCAATTCCCCCACAGCTTCCACCCCATGTACACCTCTCCCCTGCTTCCCGATGCTCCTGCTCTGCCCACCCCACCACCGGCTCCTTCCCAGGCAGGCTGCTGGCAGCTCACGGAGAGGAGCGGCTGCAGCGGGAAGTAAACATTGACAAGCACTGATAAGGCAGGTCTTATTGGCACTGAGAAGCTGTCAGATGGGAAGTCAACATTACATTTTCATTTCATTCACCTCATTGGGAGAATGAAGTGCAGTGTGTGTCAGCCCTGTCATCAGAGCCTCGCGCTCCCTCCCGCCGCTTTATTTCTCTTTCCCACTGCGCCGGTCTCTCCCGCTTCCTCCCTCTCTCTCCGCGCGTTTCTCAGTCATCCCCTCGTGTCTGGCTGTCATCTTTTCTTTCTTTCTCCCTCTATTTCTTTCTCCTTTGTCCCTTCCCTCACATTCCCTCCTTCCAGAATTATCCACCTGACTTAACTCCCCCCTCCCCACACACACGCTTTCCTGGAATTAGCCACTTGACGTACCCAATCTCCTGAGAATTACCCACCTGCCCTAACCCCACCTCCCCCCAAATTATCCACTGAACCTACCCAACACCCTCCAGAATTATCCACCAGCCCTTCCCTCCCCCGCCCCGCTTGAATTATCCACCAGCCCTAGCTCCTCCCCCAAATTGTTCACAGGCCCTACCCAACATCCTCCCACATTATCCACCAGCTCCCATCAAGTGAGAGCCTTGCCCTCCCCACCTCTCTGCCACAGCCCTTTCCCAGCGCCAGCCACAGCACCGTGCAAGGGGATGCATTTCGTATGCATGGCCTGGGATGTTCCTGGACTCTCCAGCCAGTAATTTGCTGATTGGAAAATGTTCCAGAGAGGGGAAATGGAAAGAGAGGAGGGAGGTGGCAGGTCGAGGACATGTCAGGGGAGAGAATGGGAAGGGAGAGGAGTTTTCAAACTGCGCCTCCTAATACCAAGCATGTGGCCATATATTATTTTAATAAAGCCGGCACATCCCGCACTCACGACAGCTGCTGTTCCCCTTCTCTCATCCTGTGGATCTCATTTATTCCTCATTAGCAAAATCACCTGTTTGTCAAATAGGGACAGATCTGTAAGATGTTAAATTGTGCTGAGGCTGACGGGGGTCTGGGGAACAAGGGAAAGAGAGAGCGGAAAAGCAGGAGGGAGGGAGGCGAGCCAGAAAGCCCAGGCCTGCTATGGAGATTTAAGCCAGAACTTTAAGCAGCTCTCACAGGTTGGCGTAAGGGCAGAATTTCAGAGCTGATTGTGTGGCACCTTTTGGGCTCTTGTTTCTGATATCACTTGGAATGGATATATTCAGGGTTGGATCCTCAGCACTTCTTTGGATCTGCGCCCATGAGGCCGGCTACTGAATGGTGCTAGGCACTGAGTCTCCTTTATACTCCCCCGGCACAGTTATTTATCCCAGAGATTTACACCAGACCAGAAATGACTCTCACCCACTGTGCATTGGTGTGAACAGCTGCACAAACCCAAGGGCAGTGGAGAATCAGGCCCATTGACTTTAATGGCAGTTACAGATTGACTACACTAGAGCTGGGCAAAGAATGGATTTTTCAGTCTGTTGGCAATTTTGAAAAGTCAGGGAAAACTATTCTTTTGGGCCAGCCCAGAAATGGACATTTCTGAAGAATCAAAAAGTTGAAAAAAAAAATGTTTCTGGCAGAATTCTGTGTTTCATTTGTTCAAAACTGAAACGTTTTGATTTCCACAGTGTTGAAACATGGTTCAGTTTTGTTTTAATTCAATAAAAGGATTTTTTTAAAAGTCCTTTTCAGCTGAAAAATGGAAACTTTTCATTTCAAAAGCATTTAACTGGAATATTTTGGGGTTTTTTAAATACAAAATTGGGGGGGGGACACGACAATTTGGCAAAATCGACACAAACTCTCAAAATGTTTCAGTGGCCCTGAATCTGCATTTCTGGCCAAAAAAGAAAAAAGTTTGAAAAATTTTGCCCCATTCTACCCTGCACCTTTTCCGATTAGCCCCTTAAGGTTTGATATTCCTAGGTTCTGAGTGCCTTCAACTCTTGATGGGAGAAATCTGGCCCCCATTGGCACCCTCTTGCTGCCATTGCAGCTTGTTTGTAGACTGCCCCTAAAGCCAGCCTTGTCTTTCCCCCTTCTCAGTGGCATGGCACTGGGGGGATGCCCCTCAGTGGAGCTTCTGGAGGATGGGTCAGAAAACACCCCAGAGAACAATCCCAGTTTGCAGCTAAAACCATGCCCACTTGAGAAAATCTACCAGTGTCAAAGTAAAATGGCAGGTGGAAGCTTTATCAATAGACAAATTGGCACTGGGAATTAAATAAACCCCTGTGTGGACACTCTGATTTGGCTTAAAAAGGCACGGGGGTGGGGGTCCACACAGTCATCTACACTGGTTTATCAAATACAATTTGAAATCTTGCCTTAAGTGAACGCAGTGACACTCTGCTCGTAAGCAAGCCCTGGTTAGACTCAGTCTTGCTGACTCATCACAGTTCCTGTTTCCCTTTTCATGAGGGATATTGGCAAGAATAGGGCCTTTCTTTCTCCTGCTTGGTCTTACCAGGAGCCAGAACTTTGTGACACCACAGAGAGTTGCCACGAATATCTCCTCCCTGTTCTTTTCATTCCTGTCCTCTTTTTGCTCTTCCTTCCCTCTCTGTATCCTTCACTACTTCTTTCTTTTTCTTCACTCCACCCATTCCTCTTTCTGCCTCACTTTCCCTTTATCCATTTTTCCTATCCCTTCAATATTTTCTCTTCTCTACTTTATTCTATTCATCATTTTTTCTCTCTCCCTCTTCTTCATTTTTTCTCCTTTCTGCCCATCCCTTCAACCATCTGCCTCTTCTCTTTGTTTTCCTATCCCTCATAATTTTTCCATCTACCTTTTTTCCACCTTCTTTTCCCTTTTCCTCTCCCCATTCTCCCTCTTTCTCACTTCAGTTCCTACCCACCACCTATCTGTCTCCCCGCTATATACAAAGATCTTCCTTTCTAATATCCAAGAGTTTCTCCATCTGAATAGAGATCTCCCTGCTCAGCTGCATGATCTGAGAGGAATCTTCTTTCCTGAGGTATTCATGCAAAAGGAGAGAATGTAGAGCTTGCTATCCATAACCTTTAATAATAACACAACCCTCTCCACTGAGGAAATGATGGATTTCTGTTGTTGAAATCACTGCCAAGAGAAATAGATCAATTGATATCACAGAGCTCTCTGGCCTGGAAATATCACAGCAGAGGGGAATGACACCTTGACTTCTTCCTCTACCCCATTTTTAAATTCAGGGTGAAATCCTAGCCTAACAAAGTTAGGGTGACCAGATAGTAAGTGTGAAAAATCGGGACTGGGGGTGGGAGGTTATTGGCACCTATATAAGAAAAAGCCCCAAATATCAGGACTGTCCCTATAAAATTGGGACATCTGGTCACCCTAAACAAAGGCAATGACAAACTCCTTCTGACCTCAGTGCCATCAGGATTTCACCCTCTGCCTTTGCTTCCCCTCAAAGTCCATTTTAGACCTTGTGGCTACTGAGAGAGATGAAATAACCAGTGATGGACTAGGAACTTATTTCAGTAAGGCATGACAAGCCAATGTGGTATCTTCCCCAGGCACAAAGGGTTCCAAAGCCTACATCAGGGTAAGACTTTGTCTCCCAAGAGAAAAGGAGCCTGTATGGCATTCCAGTGCCCACCCCTGCCAACAGGGACCATCTAAAAGAAACCTACCCTTGCGCACAGTATGTCTTGCATAGAAGATGCTTTCCAATCAGTTTTCTTCCTCTTTTTTTTCTGCTGTTGTTTTCTCTTTCTTTGCTTCTCTGTGGGAAAAAAAGAGAATCTCGGAGGAGAGAATGGGGGGCCACTGCCCAGGTTCAGCCATGAGCGACCCTGATCTATTTTTATGGGAGGGGGTGGGTATCTTTTATTTGGATTTCAAAACTATGTGCATGTTCCCGGAATGCACAGACAAATCCCGCCTGCCTCACACACTAATGTGGTCTTCAGGCTAAGAGCATTGCAACCATCCAGCGTTGAGGTGATGCCCTGGAGAACTCTGCACCAGAGAGAGGCCTGATGCTGCCGGTCTTCATTCTCCATGGCTGACACTTCCGGTGGTCAGGCAAGGGCGAGACCCTGTTGGCCATGCCCAAGGGCTCTCTGCAGCAGGAGGCACTCACTCCTTCAGCTCTTTGTAGGGGAGAAGGGCTAAGGAGGAGACCAAAAACCCAGGGCCAGATCCTGGCCCGTTTGTTTAGCTGAGAGCCTGTTGCAGCTGGAGCAAGTTAGAGGAGTCCAAACCAACCCCCACCAAGGTCAGAGGAGCCACAAAGGGGGACTCAGAGCCACCTTTGCCCTCCTACACCTCAGCTGTACTGAGGAGAGCTCAGCCAAGAACACTGTGTGGATGGGGGCTGTGGGGGGAATTGTAATGAACTTCCCAGGGCACGTGTGTAGTCCCTCTCACAGTCCCAGATCCCTGCCTCAGGCATTAGGAAAGGGTAATGAACATCCCAGTCTGGGGGGATCAGGCCCCCCTCAAAGCCCAGCCCCAGCTCTAGGTCGCAGTGAGGGGAGGATAATGAATTTTCCAGCCTGGGGGGTAGGGGGATGTCGTTCTCCCAGGCCAGCCCCCACAGTTCAATCAGGTCAGCCCATGGGGGAGAGTATTCCTGGATTAACCCACTCCACTATCCCTCCCCTTCCCTGAACATCTCTTCCCCAGGAGAGAGGTACATTTGCCATGTACCTTTCATCCTTTGCAGAGTTTAGATAAATCTCTCCCCCCTACCACCACTGCCAGCCCTCCCCCGCCCCCTCCTTTCCTCCTCTCCCTCCACAGCTGAAAGTCATCAGGCCCAGCTAGGTCTTCTCCCACTTATGCAGCTCATGAATATTTAACAGCATCTGCTCTGGAGGCGATAAAGCCTACCAATCCTTGACAAATATGGCCTAATCTTTTCAATTTCGGGGTGCAAATATTCCTTCTGAGTCCTGTTTGTCACCTAGATTAATGACCGTGGGTCCCATAATCCTTTGGTGCTAATTCAAGTGGTGGCTAGCAGGAATGTTCGTGGCAGGAGGATGCTGGGATACATATGAAGGAGAGATTACTCACTTGAGGTTTCCTTACAGCAGGGTTTTGTTTCTTGGTTGTTTTTCCTTTGTACCAGCTGAATATTCAAGCTGGATTTCACACTGGGGGTGGGTGGGGGGAAGGATGATGCTGAAAGAGTATACGCAGGTAACATTTCCAAAATTTAAACACGTCTTCTCCTCTTCAGCCTTATCTTTTCCACAGCCACCCTAGGGGGATCACAGCTCCTTGAGCTGCAATGAAAGAGAGAGACTTCAACTAAAACCCATCTTCAGATCTTTATAAAGGACCAGATCCAAATATCCCTTCCAAACAGCCCCCAAATTTGGAAGTAACTTTTTTTTGTGGTGGTGGTGGTGCAGGGGGGGCGCCAGCACTCAAGTTTTGAAGTGTCAAGTCCAGGGTTTTAGTTAATCCCCTCAGAGAGATAGGGAGTTTGGATCCCAATCTGTAGCTCAGAGGAAGGGTTTGGACTCAGTGGTTCAGTTCAGTCCATATCTGATTGGAATTGCTATGAGGTATTGTGCAAGAACGGATTAGCTATCTCAGTCCCAGTCTATGCCAGCAGAAGGCTCTACAGGGGATAATATACAAGGCCTAGTCAGCTATTCTGGTCCCAATCTATCCCAGATTTCACTGTGGGCAAAATTTCATTGTGTGTTTTCTGTGAATTGCTTTATGCCTCAACCAGTGCTCCTCCAATATTCCCCACAGTGATTCCTGCTGGGATAGGATGGACCTGGGGTCGCCCTGAGTTCTCCCACAGCCAACACTCCTGCATCATCACTTGCGGAGATGGCTGTTTGTAACAGATTTGGGTGGCCTGAATGCCTACATCATTTCCTACAGTGATTGTTGCTGGGAGAAGTGTCAGTGAGCTCCATTATAGCTACTGCTCCTGCATTGCTCCCTACACTAGCTCCACTTGGAAACAGCTGAGATTAGATCAGCCGCGAACCAGCTGTGACTGCGGTGGACTCCCAGCTACACTGCTCTTAGGTTCCTCCAGCAGGAGACCCTGTAGGGAATAGCACAAGATCAATGGCTGGGCTGGGTGAGCTCACGTATTATGGCCCCAGCTTTTCCCAGCCAGAATCACTAGGAGAAATTATGTAGATGGGAGCTCTAGCAGCATGGGAGCTCCCAGATCCAATGCTAGCTGCAGACTGTGTCGGTAACAGTGCAGGAGCACTGACTGTGGGAGCCACCCCGTCCCAGCCTCTCCCAGCACACATCACCATGGATGTGTTGCGGCAAGTGCTGGCTGCAGAATAAAGGGTCGCAAGGCAATCCAGAAAGAGCACACGTGGAAATTTTACCCAGGGCAAAATCTGGGCCATGCAGCCCTTTCAGCAAATAAAGACAGTATTTCTTTTGCCCAGCCAAGAAAAAGAAAAATAGGGAGAGAGAGAGAAAAATCAATGCTGGAGCTGATCAGTGATATTGACAACTTAGCTAAGGGGGCTGACGGCTCCTGTTCATGGCATCAGAATGCACGGGGCAGCTTCATTCTTCCGCTCCAGTGCACCATGAGGCTTTCAAGAGGGACATTCTTAACAGGTCTAAATATAGCCCAGTGTCAGCGAAAGCTGTAATGGCCAGCCAGAAATCGAAGATTTGTTATTATCTAGTGGTGGAACAATAGCATGGCTGGTGTATTCATCACTACCCCAGCCCTGTGGGGTGAAAATATGTTGAGATTGCAGATTATTTATTTATAATTTGGCAGATGGGGTGTGGTATTGCCCAGCAGGAAGGATTCTTTGCCTGAACTCCGTTTAAAGATGGGAGGAACTGAAATGTCCAGGAACCAAAATGTCCAGGGGTTTAGAATTAGCACCATGATCAGAAAAAAATCAGTGGGCAGATTGTTGTGTGGTGACGACTACTGAGCTACGGCAACTGTGAATCCGGGTTTTGGTGCATCTGGGGTGGTTGTTAGAAAAGTGGGTCGAAATATGTTGTTTCATTGAAGCCAAAACATTTTGCGTAGATGTATCAATTTCAACAAAGTTTACATTTATGACCAGAGAGAGAGAGACATAAAGTTTGTCTACACAGTACAGCAATGCACACCAGAGGGGTGTAAACAGTAGTACATTAATGCACACTAGGAAACTTATAGTGTGCACCAGCCAGGTCTACATGGGGCACATTAGAATTCATACCCCACTGGTTCACAGCGTTGCACCATGTAGATAAGCCCATAGACACAAGTTGGAAACCTAAACTTGTCGATCCAATAACAGATGTTTTCAAATATATTTTTGAAACAAAAGTATGTGGATGGGTTTCATTTTTGTTCCAATGTGGAAAGAAAACAAATCTCGAAACCTGGAAAGTTCTCATGAAACAGAATTATCATCCTCTGATCAGCTCTAGGGGTTAGTGGTGGAGTAACCTCAGAAGGATCAACATGGATCAGTTCAGATCAACACCAAGAATGTGGCTGTTTATCAAAATGATGGCTATGCTGAACACAGATTGGTTCAGACTAGTGGTCCATCTCATCCAGAAATCTGCCTTCAGAACTGGCAAGTTCTAGCTGCTTCAGAGAAAAGTGCAAGAAAATTTGCAGTAGGCAGTTATGGAATAATAACCCGTCCCATTACTGAGGGCACCCACTTTCCTATGGAATCAGGAAGAAGGGAAGTTAACATTTCTGAACCACCAGTAGAGCTAGTTAGAAACTGTCCATTGAAATATTGTTGTTTCAGTTGGGGTTTATTGGTGAATTTTTTTTTCAATGAGATTAACATTTTTATTAAAACAATTTCACCTTTTTTTAAAAAAAAAATTCAAGTAAAACGTCAAAACCCAATGGGTCTTGGCATCCAAAAACTAAACATTTTTAGTTTCCAGTTGCCAAAAACAAAACAAAAAATCCAAGAAATTTTTCAGTCAAAACCAAATAAAATCAATTTTTGTCCAGTTTTCTGGGGAGAAGAAAACATTTTTGACCAGCTCTAAACATAAGTGTCATTTCAAGTTTGCAGCGAATAGTCGATTCTGTTCTTGTCTGTGAAACGATTCCCACTCCTGCTGCTTGTCTCTCAGGCCAGAAGACCTCAGCTGGATGATTCAGATGGGGTGTCACGTTTGGGTTCACAATAACCCTGACCTGAGGCTATAGAGCTTGCTACTTCCCATTTTCCTGGAGGCACCAAGTCAGAAGAAAAATGGCGACACCACCAAAGAGGAGATAGATGGGTGATGTCTCTGAGAGCCAGACATGGTGAAGACGGACCCATGCGCCCATCCCTGAGAAGACCTAGTGTTGACATCACCAGAGCCAAATGTTTCTCTGATAAACCTTCCACTGAATCAAAAAGATTCAGTAAAGGCCTCAGGACTTGGCCCTATGGAAACAAACAAACAAACCTGGACAGGGGAGTGGGAAGAGAAGAGGAAGAAGAGATGCCTTGGCATGTGGGCTAACAATTCAGTGTTCGTGGAAGACAAAACAAGGCCAAGAAGGACCCTGGAGGCTATTTTGTGACACCCCCACCCCCACCACATCCAATAGGGTGAAACACAAATAAGAAGGCCCCAGCAGCTTTAGCCAAAGTTCTGAAGACAGGATTTTGGAATACAAGCCCATTGAAATGTCCTGTACTGACCAAAGGTTGGGCAGAGTGGGTGTGAGCTGTGTGCTTTCTAATCCACTCAACCAGCCATAGAAGGCTGCCCCCACCAGCAAAAACAAAATGTCAAGGTGAATATCGGAGTGTCAGCCAGCCATGCAAATCCCTCTGTCCCTCACAATGACCTACAGCCTGCATTCCTACTGGTGCCAGAGAGCAGGGGGCTTCCCATTGAATCAGACGGAAGTTAGGTTTCAGAGTAACAGCCGCAAAAAGAAAAGGAGTACTTGTGGCACCTTAGAGACTAACCAATTTATTTGAGCATGAGCTTTCGTGAGCTACAGCTCACTTCATCCGATGAAGTGAGCTGTAGCTCACGAAAGCTCATGCTCAAATAAATTGGTTAGTCTCTAAGGTGCCACAAGTACTCCTTTTCTTTTAGAGGGAAGTTAGTTTCCCTTCCAAAAGCGTGCTGCAAACAGCTTTCTCTCTTTTCTTTTTTTTTTCTCTAACTATGCATATATACTGCACCTATCATTGTGTATCTGAGCACTTCTCTCCCTCCCTCCCTTCATCTATCTAGTGTTTTCTTTCTTTTTCTTTCTATGCATTTATACTGCACTCATCACTGTGATGGCTCAGCACCTTCCCACCTTCAGATGGTTGCTTTCTAATGCTGCATTTTCACAGACACACGTTTTTTTCCTTTATTCCCTAAGACTTTTCTCCGGTACAAGTAACTTGATGGTTTGGTTTGTTTTTTCCCTTTGGTGTACATGCTCCTTTACTGCTGTTAGTTTGTTTATTTTGGTTGGTTGGGGGTGGGGGTTTTGGTTTTTGGTTTTTTTCCTTTTGCCATTTCTTTTTCTGAGCGGAGCCGACTCAAAGACTAAGACTCAATACCTTTGTAATGCTGATACATCACTGCATAGAATGTTGTCCCCATGAAATAGCAAGAAACTAATTAGCTTTAGGCTCTGAAGTCGTTGGTTCATTTTTATTTTAGCAGATGCTAAACCTCGGGGTTTGGGTGGTTGTTGTTTTTTCTAGAAAGGGTACATGGAAACAAAACAAACAAACATGACCCAGAGATGCCTTTGCCATGGCAAAGCATCCCGTTGAACAGAGGCCAGGACCGCAAAGAGTAAATGGAGTTGAAAACCAGAAGATTAAATTTTTCTTTCACCACAGGACACTTGTACAGTGGGGACAAAAGAGACAAATTGCACAAGGGATTCTGCCAACATGCCCAGCTCAGAGACACAGGGGCTAGCCCATCCCCTCCTGCTGTGAGGGGACTTGCCAAGTTTCGGTAAGAGAAACCCGATAATGGCCCCTTCTTTGTAGCAAACAACGCTACCAGTTTCTAAAGTGAATCCAATCTAGTGTGGTTGAATGGGGCTTATGACAGAGCCCTCTTCCTCCCACCCAAAATGTTCCTGCTGTATGAATTGCATTCAAGTGTTGGCAGAGGGCAATCCATTCTCTGTCTTCAGGGAGGCAGCATTGTCTGGGTCCAGGCACAGGAGCGAGAGCCACGAAGAACTGGGTTTCATTTCCTGCTGCCACTGACTTTCTTTTGACCTTGGCAAGGCCCACACTGTCAGTTTTCAAAAGTACCTAAGGATTCAGGGTGCCTCCATGTAGCGGGAAGGTCTGGTGATCAGCCGACCTCGTGATCAGCTCCTGGCCTTACAGGTTCTTCTGGGAGAGTCATCCCTGAGGGAGGTGGCCTCAATCTTCCTCTCATGCTCTGATTGCTTCCGTCAGAGCTCATGGCTACAAAGGAGCAGGGGGAGAGGGAAGAGACAGACCCAGATCCACTCATTCCTCCAGGTCCCAACCTTGGGCCCTAAGGCTCGCTCAAAGTGTTCAGCCCAGCTACCAAGCTACTCCAAATTACATTACCCCCTGAGCCACATCCTACCAGTCTGGAACGCCTCAGTGTGGAGCATGGGCATGGGTTGAGCAGACTCTTCTCAGTTTCTCAGCGTCTAATTCAGTGAGTCATTCTCTTGGGGTTTTCAACTTCCAAAGAGGGGGAGCCCAAGCCCCTGCTGCTAGAGTGGCCTTCTCAGAACTGTGACTACTCCCTGCACAGCTCTCAGCCTCAGCCTGGCTTCCTGGTGCCATGTACAGGTCGTTCCCACCCCCTTATCCTGGCCTTCCAGTGTCCTTTTAAGCTATCCTTCCACAGGAAACGTACCTTCCACCTGCTGAGCAGCAGGGCCTCCCTAGCCCAGTATTGCTCTGTTCCCCACTCTGGTTCAGTGTGGGGCCTGTAGATCCCAACACACTCATTTTGGGCTTCCAACTTGAGACCCCTTGGGCCTGCTTTTCAGAGGTGCTGAGCACCCACTGGCTTCATCTGGAGGGCAGGGTGCTCAGCATTTTCTAAAAATCAAGCCACGGTGTCTTCAAAACCAGGAGGCAACCAAAATCAGAGGCCACTCTTGAAGCATTTGGCCTGCCTCGCTGTGTGCCTCAGTTTCCCCATCTGTAAAACAGGGATAATAACATTGACCTGCCTCTGTGTTGTGCGTCTTAATTCACTAACAAGTAAGAGAGGACCCCATCCACCCTAGCGAAACTGCTTTGTCAGGAGATGGAGCTAGCGCTCATTGGGAATATTTCAATGTAATGAGTTTTCGTTAGAAAATGCCACTGTATCCGTTTCAATGAAACTGTTGTTGGGGAAGTTGCTCAGGTCCAGAATGGAATTTCTGGTCCTAGAAATAGAAAGACCCAGTCTAGAATATTCAATAGTTCAGTGGTTACAGCACTTCTCTGGGATTAGGGAAACCCAGGATCAAATCCCTGTGTTGCCCAGGTCAGAGCAAGGGTTTCAGCCTGCCCCTTCCACATCCCAGCTCACATCCCTAACCATGGCGCTATTGGCTATTCTGGATGGAGGGGACACAGTCTCCATCATGGTTTTCTATGAAAACTTTTGAACGATCCCATTTTCATTCCAATGCAGAACGAAGAAAAAAAAATTAAAACCTCACATTTTTCATGAAACAGAATTCTTGTGTTCCAGCCAGTCTCCTGAGCATGTGATATCTTCGTTAGGACCTGATAAGGAGCAGGAATGTGTCCGAGTTTTGGAACACTGATTTTTTTATTATTATTAATTTGTATTGTGATAATACTGAGACGCTCCAGCTGAGATCAGGGCCTCATGGTGCTAGGCATAATACAAACCCAGAGTAAGAAAAGGTCCCCGCCTTCAAGAGCTTCTATTCTAGGGAAAGGGTGGGAGGGGAACACGTGCTGTGAGGTGGAGCCTTAGCCAAGGTCACAAAGCTGGGAGTAGAACTCTGCTCTCCTTACTCCCAGGTGAGGGCCCGATCTATCTGCTAGACAACACTGCCTACCCTGCTCCTTGCTTTGGTCCTGGGTCTCGAGGCAAAACCCACCCAAGTTGTAACAAGCTGGAGGATGGGAGTGGTGGGCCAAGTGCAGGAGTCTAGCCCAATCTGTTATCGTATTAGTGTTGCGTAAAGAGATGGCGCCTTGTTCTTCAACTATGGGGGCAGCCTCACTTTGATTCTCTGATGTGCTTCATCTCTGACCAGCCACTTGCTCCTCACGGCACCCTTTCCAGTCATCCCTACACCCATTAGGATGGAAGCTTGCCTTTAGCCTTGCAGGGTACAACAATGAGACTTTCCTCTGAGCCTTTGGAAAGGCTTGGTCCCTGGTTGCCTTTACCTGGCCAGAGTTACACAGGCAGCTGGTGCGCTCATCCTTGGGTGTGTTTTCCCGTGTAGATTTAATGTTTTCTATTAAATACTAAGGCACAAAGGGAATGTGAAGGCTCTGTCGTCTCACAGAGGGACGCAGCTGGGACATGCTCCTGAAACCAGAGAGCAGCCATACAGTTGGGGGGGGTCAGGGCTAGGGGTAGAGGGAAGAGATGCCACTTAGTAAATAAACAGCCTAAATGGCTCCCTATCCCTCCTTCCATCTCTCCCCTCTATAGTTTGTCCATCTCCTCCTGACTGACTGGCTCCGTGTGCCTCTGCCTCCCGCTCCCTCCTCCAGTCTGTGGTGCTGCCTGTGACAAGGCGTGTTTGGAGAAAGATGAATTGAAATGACATGCGAGCTCCAGCGTGACTGCTGGGCTGATGCATGAGGAGCCGTCACTTGCTTTCTGTGGTGAGCAATACAGATGAGATACTGACCCCCCTGCAAAGGGGTCAAGGACGCGTGAAGGGCACAGCAGCTGGAGCCAAGAGAGAAAAAAACAGGAGGGAAATATTCTCTTCTCTGTCCCGCCTTTCTGTTTCATTTTCTCTCTCACGCTCTTTCTTCAGGTCCTGGACCTCCTGGTGCATTTTGAAAGCAGGTGTGTGGCGTGCCATTGGATGCCAGGCTGTTCCTCTCTCGGTTGGGGATAGCAGCTCAGACGCTGTCCCGAGCCTCCGGCCACCTCACTCTTGGAAGAGCATTGCAGACATGACTAGACACTTCTAGCTCCAGCTCCCCAAATCCCCGGGGTGTTGGCCGGCAGCCAGCCTGCAGTGGATTTGCATGGCCCATCAGACTGGTTGAAGCAGGGACTGAGGATCCTGTAGCAGAGCTTTGCAAATGTGCCACAATGCCAGGGTTTAAAGTCCCAGCACTCCAGTCCACTGCTCTTTCACCAGGTAAAGGACCCATGTTCGCATCCTCTGCACTTCCTTTGGACCTTCAGCCTCTCTGGTGCTCCTTTGGGGATCAGCTCTTTTAGGGCCTGATCCTGAGCCATGCAACTCAGAGGGAATTTTGCCATTGACTTTAATGGGCACAGGATCACCCCTCTAGTGCACCCCACTGGAATCATTAACTAATTAATGCTCATAATCTTCTTTGAAGATGCAAAGGGCTACACTATATAGGCCAAATTTTGAGAGGCTGCAACCCTCATTGGGCCAAATTCTGAAGACCCAATGGTGCCTGCCCAGAACTTACTCAAGTCCCATTGAATTTTTGGGGAGTTTTTGCATAAGGACAGGATAAAAATGAGTGATGACTTTAGGATTTGGCCCAGAGGTTAAGTAGGAATAAAGGATAGGAACAGCCTTGGGATCTGGCCCATTTTGCACAATGCACATATGAAAGAAGCAAAGATCCTGGGGGTGGCTGCAGAGAACATCTGCCATTGGGACTGGCTAACAATGGCAGAACAAGAAAGTGAGCCAGAGGGCCTCAAGACATCTCCACTGGCTCTCCAGCCTGTGTGCATGTCCATCATGACACAACCAAAGGAGCAGTTAAAAAGAGCCTATGGTAGGCAAGAACAGATGTAGTGAGTTGGCACCAACAAGTAAATCACCCGTCTATTTATGGTAGGTAAGGGAACCTGGGCAGGTAGACTTGCAACTGAGCACACCGACCACCATAGCAGGTGCACATTTTAACTGCTGCAGATATAAATGCACACACACCTCCCCACACACCAAACTTTGATTGCTCTAGTAGCCAGTACAATGTCAATGGTCTAAGTCTTGTGTCAAGGCACTGGCCCAATTCAGCTTTAGCCAAGGGTTAATAACCCAGGCCCATCCTAGGTGAGTCATAATTGGGCTTTGGGGAAGTTTTTTTTTAACCCAGGTCCAAGAATGGGTGGTAGTATTTTTTTTCCCTTTTAGGAAGAAACTTAGGCCGAGGCTGGTTGCTGTGGTAACTGACAGCAGGCCTCAGACTGGGGCACATGGAAGAGGTAATAAGTCAAGCAAAGGTGCCACTTGAAAGCCATTCCGTCCCTCTGAGGCAGGGAACCAGAGGAGCTGTGAAACCCTTAGCAGGTTCTGTCAGCCTTATTCACACTTTATCAGATGGGGAAAGCCCAAAAGGCTGTGAGGCAGGTAATTAATCTTGGGCTATAATGGAAAGCCCTGTTGAATGGGGGGGAAGCGGGGGCCTGGAGAGAAGAGAGGGGAACTTTCCAAAGTTTTGAATGTTGGTTTTTTTTTTATCAGAAGTTCACCCCTGTTTTAGCCATTGTAAGCTTATTTATATTTTTTCTTCTGGTTTTATTTGTTCATTTATTTAGCGTCACAGTTTTCTCCCCACTATAAAACATAATGATGATGAACTGAGTGTGTAACCCACACTAATTAAGCCCCCGACAATCACTATGAGCTAGGCGAAGCATACCCAGATAAATAGGTAGCAGCCTCCACTGGTAGAGGAAGGATGGGCTTGTGGGCAAGGTACTAGGCTGGCATTCAGAAAATGAGGATTCAGTTCTCCACTCTATTACCAGCCTCCAGCATGACCTTAGGCAAATCACTGTGCCACCATTCTTCCTCTGAAATGCACATACGCTTATTTCCATCTGTATGTACGTCTACGTTACAATTGCCTATGTGTCCAGGGGACAAAAGAAAATGCGAGTGATGGTGGCTTAGACTCCTATGATTTACTGAGACTCGCCTCTGGATCTGGCCCAGACAATGCTGCAATCAGGCATCGCTACCCCAGTGGCTAATGCGCATGATTGTACCTTGGTACCCAGCTACTCTTCCCCTGGTCCCCAAAACTCTTCCCTCAAAGGAGGCAACAACCCCACTGGAGATGGAGTTAAACCAGCACTAAGATCTTGTTATGAACTAATAGGATCCCGTCACAAGACAATGACAGGCCCGCACACTTAAAATCATGTCCCCTAGATGAGCATTGGGGACAGCCTCAAAGGCTGTACCCTGAAGATTGAGAACAACTGTGTTAAAGGAAATAACTATTTACTCTGGGCCTCTTTGCTTTTGTTATGTGTCTTGTTTGGGGCCTTGTTCCCATGTTTAGGTCCCAGACGATGGAGAATTATGGACTTGTAGGGGATCTGCTTTCTTCTTTCAGATGGAACATCAAATAGAGGGCTCAGCATTCATGGAGAGGGTGCAGATTTCCAAAAGGGGCTCGGCATTGGCTTAACTGTGCTGCCATCAAAGAGGATGGGTGCGTTCGTGCTGACTTCAGTGGGAACAGAGTTAGGCCAATGCTGAGTGCTCTAGAAAATCTCACTCGTGGTTATTAAAAAGATCCCGGGGCATGTTCTGCGAGAGCAACAACTTGGCTAAACCCCAGCTCAGGTAACTGCATTCTGACTCCACACCTCCAACCCCCAGGGCCCTTTCCACTCTACAGAGGAGGAGTTCTCTTCATAACTCTTGCCCCCTGTGACAAGGTGTATCTATCCCGCACTGGCCCAGGTAGGGTTAACCACAACCTGTTGGCTGAAGAGGCCATGCCCCCTTGCTGGGCGTGCTCCGACTGGAGACAGAGTGTAAGAGGAAGTAGCGCAGCTCAGCTCAGGCTGGGCTGACTGAGGAGGAGAGCAGTTGTGTGTTGCAGGCTCCTGTCAGGAAGCTACTGGAGCCCCAGACTGCAGGGGCCAGCCACCCCGAGACCCCTGCGGACACCCAGTCGACTTCCGAGGACAGCAAAGAAGAGATTGCTGATGCTGGGAGACTACTGCCACTGGACATGAGGGTAGGAAGTGACCCAGGGAACAGGACTGTTGCAGTGAGAGACTGAACCTGAATGCGGGAGTATTGGTTCCCCAAGGCCCTGAAGGCAAGGGCTGCCACCTTCGCTTGGGCCGCTAGGCCATGTGGCCCTGAAGATAGGGGACACCCTAGTGTCTCTTGCCACTTGAGCTGCAACTACCCCTTTAATTGTCCGCCTTGACCTAACACCCTACAGTGGGGTGTATCTGTCCTGTGACACCCCCCAGAGCTCCCTCAGCTCCACCCTGAGATGCAGCGGTCATCCCCATACCTACAATCTCCCTAGTCTTTGTCCCATACTGAGGGAGAGCAGTCTGAGGAGAAGCCCATCCTTGCTTGCCCCATCTCTCCTTCTCTCTGTTCTTTTTCCTCCTTGCCCATTTGGCTTTCCAAGGTCTGAGGGTGGGTCAGCAGGTCAAAGTGAAGGAGCAGGAGCCTGTGCTTGTGAAAGACTAAGGAGTTCCATGTTTGCCTGTACACATCGCTGAGGACAAACGGCCTCTCGCTTGCTTACCCATTACTGCTGCTGCCCCAGCACTGTGGGCTGGACTAATAAAGCATCAGGTTCCAGGTCATGGCATGGTCACCAGGGCAGTAACTTGGGGCAAGGTATGGGTGAAAGGTATGTCCCTTCCCTCCAACACCTCAAGAGAAGAAGCCCTGCAGCTAGTCTTTGATTTGGGATTATTGTACACCTCTCCCACACACTCTCTGCTCCACAATTTCATCCATGGGCCAGTGCAGGGCCTGATACAGGGGCTGGAGGGAGGAAAGTTGTGCCAGGGCTATATGGACTGTTTTGGCCCCTGGCACAGACTAGGGCATACTGAAGGCTGATGTAACTTGCACTCCCTACTGCCACAGCCCTTGAGAGACCACCCTCACCATGCCTTCTCCCTTCCCTGGCATGCTCCACCCCACACCCATGTCAGGACATCGGCATGCCCTCCAGCAAGGGCTTCTGGGTAGGCAGAGCTAGCAGATCTGGCTCTGGGCCTGTCCTAGAAGCCCTAAGCATTGTGGGGTGTCCCCAGGGGGGAGGGCTTACACCTACTCTGTGGTCCCTTTGCCTGCTGACTAATTGTCCCAAAGGGGCCACAGAGCAAGTAGGAATCTGGGAAAGTGCCTAAATGATTTTGGACTACACAGAAAGTCAAGGGGACTCATGGCCCTAAATTACCAAGGGGCTTTTGAAAATGCCACACTGGCCTCCAGTGCTCAAGGTACCAGAAAATCAGGAATAGAAATGAGGAGGTGAAAGGGAGAAGGAAATGAATCTCTGAATGTGATCTGACAACGGACTAGTATCCACCCCCCTCCCTCAGCCCTCTCCAACACCTCCAGTTCCCTTTTGACAAGCTTTGCTTTCAAGTTCCCTAATCATACATACATATATTTCAAAATTTCTCTGTGCAAAGGCCTGTTTCCTGTATCTGTTGCCTAATCTATACAGCATCTCTCCTCTGCACCAGTGTCACACTTGTTAGAAAAGCAATGAGTCCCAAGCAATGTTTACTGCTGATCTGAAATTATCTATCACTCAGCCCGCTTTTCTCTACAGGGCCATCAATCTTATCACCTGCAGACGGGAGCCAAGTGGCAGAGTTCATCTCTCTCTGGAACCCTTTTGTTTTTTTTTCTGCCTTGCTCTTTCTCTCCCTTGCAAAAGAATTTCTCTTTTGTTGAGAAGATACCTGCCCCTCTCTTGCTCTCTTTTTTTTTTTTTTTTTCTGCATAAGGTGCAGATGACTTGGCTCTCTGAACCTTCCAGGGGAATTGGCTGCTGGCTGCATCAGTTCATGGTTTCCACCTTGATGGTGGCCTGGGATGTTTCAGGTCAAAGAGACTCTGGGATGTGGGCTGCTGGAACATCCCTCTCAAATCTCATCAGTTAAATCAGGGAGAGTGGTGCTGACAGAGAACAGGGAACAAAAGAACCTTGGAATCGGGGACATGCTAGAGATTTTATGGCAAGGGTCAGGGATCAAGTCTAGCTACAGCTGAACAAAGGAAACATTTATTTTATTTTAACAAAGCCAGATTGGTATTGAAAGGGATAGGGGGATGGCCTTATACATTCTGATCCCTTAGGTGTAAAAGAATGAGATTGCATTCAAATGACTCAAGGAACATTTCTGATGCAAAGTCATCAGATCTGGGACTCTGAAGAGAGTTGTGAGTTTCAGAGGCTGGAGACCAAGGTTTCACGTTAGCTGTTGGAGATTCACATCAGACTTGGTCACAGGAGAGCAGGGGTGTGCACAAGGTGGGGCAACCAGGAGCATGGGTCTCCCAAATAATTGGCAGCACAGTGATCCTTGGGCCTGGGTGGGGTCACAGGCCGTGCCCCTCCGAAAGCAATGACATTTAAATTCCTGTGCACACCCCTGCTGGAGAGTCACGGTATTGCAGACTCAGGTTCAGATTTAGATGTTTGGCTTTCACATGTCCTGCATGGTGTTTGGGTGTTTAAAAACTCAGATAGGGGCTGAACTGTGGGTTAGGTTTGTGGGGATTCAGATGCTGAGAGATTCAAGTGTTTGGGTGTTGGTGAGTCAGACATGGGTTCAGGTATTGAAAATGCTGTGTGTAGCTTTTCATAGCCGAACATGTAGATTTCTTTTCTTGGAGAGCTCATGATAAAATATTACATGTGTCCTGTTGTCTAAAAAAGTCTTATCCTCAAAGATATAAATTAAGTATATGAATATGTATTCTTATTACATTACGATCTAAATATACATAAAGAAAGACACAAACACATTGACATACAGGTGTGTTAGCTCTGTGTTTGTGTTAGTAGCCAATAAAGGTTAGTGGAAACTTCTACCTTAATACTTTTGTTCATATTATGCCCTCTATTTTGTTGTGTGGGTGATTGCATTTTTACATGCTAAAGATATTATCTCATTCACTTCGCTGCTCCCTGCAACTCTTTTCAATGAGCAAGTGGCTCTGTGGCAGTTAAAAGTTGAGAATCAGTACTGTAAATCATTAGCATCAGAGGTGCTGAATCATTCAACTTGATGCTGTAATCTATTTCTGCGGGATTTCAGACTGAATTTCTGGTCGTGCCCCCGGGTATCCTTGAGTGCTTAAAAGCAGATGCCCACAGAAGGAATGCAGCACCTTTGATTAGAACTTTAATTATTGTAAAGTGGGTGAAAATAGGACTCATCAGCTGCAGTTATTTGTAAATCTAATCAGGTATCAGACACTGCATTTCCAACTGCAGTCTTTGGGATAGATTTTCATCTGGTGTAAATGAAATCAGTGGAGCCATGTTGATTTACCCCTGTTGAGAAACTAGTCAGCTGAGTTTATGGCAAAGGAACTGTGGTATTAAGGGCTGTCCCTTTAAGGGCTGAACTTCCCAGACAGAGAGACTTGGAGGAGCCCTATGAAGTTACAACAATGAGGATGGGGGAAACAACAAGCATCTGATTCCAATTAGCCAGTGTGCTCTGAGGCTGCTGGGAGTGGAAGGAGCCTGGGGTCTATACAAGTCAGAACCAGCTCATTCCAGAAAGATGAGAGGTAATGACTGCGAAGACTGGGAAGCCAAAGGAGTGCTAAGGAGAAAAAGCAGCTCCAGAAAGAGGCTGGAGAAGAGGGGATCATTTTGATGGGGAAAAAGGTACTGAGTTTGGGAACACTTGGCCTCCAACTGGGACCTGTCTTCCTACCAAATTTTGCTCTTGCCTGAGAGCTAAGAGAACTTATTGCAGAATGGACCTAAAGATTCTGGGTGTAGATTATGATAAGCTAAATATGGATACATCCCTTTTGTCAGTATTCCTGCATTCTTTCTGGAGTCCTTTCTCCCCTCCCCCGCCCCACTTTCTGTGGGGACATTTGAAACTGTGGGATATGGGGTTTAGCCAGAAGACCATGTCACCTCAGGGATCATCTACCAATCTCCCTGGGGCTGGTGAGACTCCACCGGCCCACAGAAGCTTTGGCTGTCCTGTGCAGCCAGGTGGAACTAGACACAAAATAAAGAGATCACTTAAGCAGTAAGGCCCAGATCCTCCAAGGTATTTAGGCACCTAACTTCCTTTAGGTTTCAGGGGAGTTAGGAGCTCAAATACCTTTGAGGCGCTAGGCCTGAGTGATCACTGAATACCACATGGTATCAAGGGTAAGAAGCAATTAAGAAAATACCCTGGGTGCCACAATAGAGCAGTTAAATTCTCCCCCAGAGTTGAAACTCTCTGGAAATGTGGAAGGCCAGTGGAGGAAGTTCAAACAGCACTTCACTGTGCACATGCAAGCTGTTGGCATCAGTAAAAGGGACGGCATTCAGAAGGTAACCTTAGCTTTGACAGGGGCTGGTTCTGAAGCGCTTGCTGTGCACCTTTTCTTCCCTTTCCCGTGGAGCAGTTTTTGCAGCACTCCCAGCCGCTCTGTTCCAGGGAGCTTGGGACTTGAGTTCCGATTCCCCCCTCTTCTTCAATTGAAGTGTGGCCTGTTTTCACCTAGAGCTCCCAATGGTCTTAACAAAGTGAGCTCTGGGTTCTGAGCACTTCTGCCGCATATGGAAAATTCAGATCAATACTATTGGGAATACCCAAACCCACTATGAAGACAGTGTTGCCTAGTGGGTAGCATATTGGGCTAGTACTCAGGAGACCTGGGTTCTATTCCCAGCCCTACCGTTAGCCTGCTGGATAACCGTAGGTAAGTCATGTCCCTGCTGTGTGCCTCAGTTTCCCCATCTGTAAGATGGAGATAATTCTACTGACCTCCTTGGTAAAGTGCTTTGAGGTGTGTTGATGGGAAAAAAACTGTTTATTTTTATTCTATTAGGCACTGTACGCACACAAATGCTGCTTCTAAGAGCATACAATCTAGGTATACAATGAGACAACATGTGGATACATCAGACAAGGGGAGCCCGGGCTAACAGAGTTTATTATGAATATCTCAGCATCCAAGCTCTGAGGGCTCTATTCTGCCACCACATGATAATGGGGAGATACTAATATTCTGCATAGCTTGCATCAAGACCCTACGATTTATGCTGGTTCAGACATCACCCAACTTGCTGTCCTGCCAGCATGTTCTGTAATGGCTAGTCATCCGCTGTTACATCTTTTAGAAAGGCAGCAGTTCTTCTAGTGCCAACTAACTGGAGTGCAGCAGCAAGAGACTCTACAGTGTAGACAGGACAGTGGGAGGAGGGGAAATCCAGAAAAGAATCAAGATGGTTCTTTTGGTTGCCATGAAACTGCAAAAATAAAGTAAAATGCAGCATCAAGCGGTCGGTCCTGGGGCCAGTTTTGTTCAATATCTTCATAAATGATCTGGAGGATGGTGTGGATTGCACTCTCAGCAAATTTGCGGATGATACTAAACTAGAAGGAGTGGTAGATACGGTGGCAGGTAGGGATAGGATACAGAGGGACCTAGACAAATTGGAGGATTGGGCCAAAAGAAATCTGATGAGGTTCAACAAGGATAAGTGCAGGGTCCTCCACTTAGGACGGAAGAATCCAATGCATCGCTACAGACTAGGGACCGAATGGCTAGGCAGCAGTTCTGCGGAAAAGGACCTAGGGGTGACAGTGGACGAGAAGCTGGATCTGAGTCAACAGTGTGCCCTTGTTGCCAAGAAGGCCAATGGCATTTTGGGATGTATAAGTAGGGGCATTGCCAGCAGATCGAGGGACGTGATCGTTCCCCTCTATTCGACATTGGTGAGGCCTCATCTGGAGTACTGTGTCCAGTTTTGGGCCCCACACTACAAGAAGGATGTGAAAAAAGTGGAAAACGTCCAGCAGAGGGCAACACAAATGATTAGGGGACTGGAACACATGACTTATGAGGAGAGGCTGAGGGAACTGGGATTGTTTAGTCTGTGGAAGAGAAGAATGAGGGGGGATTTGATAGCTGCTTTCAAGTACCTGAAAGGGGGTTCCAAAGAGGATGGATCTAGACTGTTCTCAGTGGTAGCAGATGACAGAACAAGGAGTAATGGTCTCAAGTTGCAGTGGGGGAGGTTTAGGTTGGATATTAGGAAAAATTTCTTCACTAGGAGGGTGGTGAAGCACTGGAAAATGTTACCTAGGGAGGTGGTGGAATCTCCTTCCTTAGAGTTTTTTAAGGTCAGTCTTGACAAAGCCCTGGCTGGGATGATTTAGTTGGGGCTTGGTCCTGCTTTGAGCAGGGGGTTGGACTAGATGACCTCCTGAGGTCCCTTCCAACCCTGAGATTCTATGATTCTATGTTCTCCCAACATTTTTAATTAGATTGGTTTAAAAAAAACCCTCCTAGAATGCATAGCTGAGTTCAGGGGGATTCTCTCTGGACTGGCTTGCCAGATGCTTCAAGGCTTTAGCAAGTAAACACCAGTCCCCTTCCAGGGGGAAGAGATGGAAAGGGAGATAGCAAGTGGGTTTTTCTCAGGGCAAGCAAGATGCAGCCACAAACACTCGCCTAACCCCATGACACCTGTCATCCCCTTGCTGAGGCTACTCCTCCATTTGCAGAAGTGCACACCGACCTCCTTGCTATCTGTGGGAGGATCCATAGAGACCTTGTCTGCATGGGGAAATTGACCAGCATATTTATTGCAGAATAAGATATTCTGGAATAGTACCCCGTGTGGACACTCCACTCCAGAATAAAAATGACTTTTTATTTCAAAATAATTACTCCAGGCAGGGTAGAGTATCCCCATGGGGACATACAGGGAGCTCTTACACAATAGCTATTCTTATAGCAGAGTGAGGAGGTACTCCTTTTAGAGCTCCTGTTTTCTTTTCCCTTGCTAGTGATACAAGAAAGGCAAACAGAAGCATGGAGTGTATATTCATACATCCACCACTTATAACAATGAGAACATGTGTCTGGTTAAAACCACACTTCTGGTAGCTGGATGCTCCTCTGTAGTGTAAGCTTGGCCTATGAGTAGTGCTCTCTAATGCACTGGGATCTACGAAGTTCAGCTTGAACCTCCTCTTTCTGGGTACACCATGACCTTTACCCCTTGATTTTCTATCTGGAGTTGGAAGCCATTGGGCTCAGGCTAGAATGAAAGGGCTTGATCCTGCCATGTGCGGAGAACTTTCAGAGTTGCTGATCCCCCATCAGAAGCCAAAAGCAATTGAAGGAGTCAGCGCAGCTGGGATTTGCTCAGTACCTTCTAGCACTGGGCATAGATCACATGGGTGGCATCTTCAAGCCAGGATAAACAGAACAGATACACTCAGGCTTCCCTAAGCAGTGTTGCCAACTTTGAGTTCCCGTGATGATTACATTGCTCACTGTATTTCTGGAGGAGATATAGGGAGCTGTAACTTGGGCAGTTTTTGTCGCAGCCTGCACATTTTCTGGTGCTGCTGCTGTCAGCAGCCCTCGAAGCATGAACAAGTCACTAAAGAGCTGGCCCATAGGTTCAGGAGATGGTCACCACTTCAAAGCCAGCTCAGGTCAGATGGAACCCAAACCCTGTCTACGTGAGCTGGAAAGGCATGGGGATAAAGAACGGATGAAGGCCAGTGATAGCAATGGTGGGACACTTTTAGGGGGAGAGTGTAGTGTAAGCAAGGCTGGCAGGAACCGCTGTTCTCATCATGGGGTCTTCTGTCTAACTTGGAGAACCCTTCCCAAAACAGGAAGGGTAGCTCAATCAGGATCATGGGGCTGACCGACATAAGCTCTCTTCTGGGAAAGCAGCAGCCACCCAGCTGCTTTAGAGCAGTAAATGGAGCTGAGGGGCAGGAGATTCACTGGTAAATGGTTTCCTTCTGTGAGGGGGCCAGATCCTCCGCTGATGTAAATCAGCATAGTTCTGCTGAAGTCAGTGGAATTTTGCTAATTTACACCAGCTGAGACAGTGTATTAAAAGGCCAGAGCTGTATAACTTAGCAGTGATTCTCCACTGGGTTTGTCTCACACTGGGGTCCCTACTTCCAAATCAACAGACTCGTAGAATTGGCCCAGCTCAGAGCTCCATGCCTGGTCATCCAGAAAATCCCCTGAGACTTAATGTTGTGTTTCTTCAAATACAGAAGAGGAAAATCATTAGAAAACCACAGAAAATAGCCAATCTCACATAGGGGGAAGGTGATTTGGTTTAGATCCTTGAAAAAGAGGTGGAGCCCTGAAGGGCCTTACCCCTGGGACTAAGTCGAGGATGAAGCAGGTGAGAGCTGGAGACAAAACATTCTCCAGAAGGATCCAGCAATGGAACAATATTCCAGAGGAGACTGGGCCAATCCAGCATCAGGCTGTCCTTAGTAAACACTGCACAGCTACCATCTTTGAAAAGGCCTGTCCACCATATGACCAACACGCCATGGACCGCCTCCTGCATGCAAGCCACCTCCTCGATCAAAACTAACTCTGAAATCAACCAGTCAGCTGAAAAATCAAACCCTACCTCCAGCCCTTTCAAGCCTGAAAAAGGTGACATGCCAGAGACTCCATAATGTCCACTGGGGCCTTTGCTATTTTACAGGGAAGCTGCCCAGCTAGGATGGTGATGGGTGGAGGGATAAAACGCTAAGGTAGATGGATGGAGAGATTTGGGGAGGGAGGGATAGATAGATGTGTGTTGGAAGGAAAGGCATCCTTTCCCTTTGGAGACAGGAGAAGCCCCAAAGGCCTGGAGACGAACTAAGGCTGTGGGACAAGGGTAATATGCAGGAGGCTTGAAAGCCCCAGCAAAAGGATGTCTCCATGCACAGAGCAGCAGAAGGGTTGGCAAAGTGTGAAGAGAGGGTGTTTGAGATTGGTGGGGCAGTGCTCATGATGCAGAGGGGATGGGGGTGGCAGGGCAATAGCCCAAGAGATGCTGACTCAGCACATGAATGCTTAGCCACCTGGAAATAGAAAGAATGACCTGGAGCCCTGAGGCAGCTCATTCAGGGAATGGATGCTAGAGAACAGCTTCATTTGTTTGAATGGCACATCCCTGGTGCTCCTCGGCCCTTTGTGTTCTCATTGACTGAACCCCAAGTGGGGGGGTGCCAGGACGGGCAAGGCGAGACTGCTTTCCCCCTTGCCCACCCACCCTCCCGCTGCAGCCTGTCCACACAGCGAGCTCATTCTTTTACGAGGGAGGTTTTCAACATTTCCGCTGGGGAGAGGCAGGGATTGGCAGGACACACTTCTGCTCCGCGGCAGGCCTCCTAAAAAGAGAACTGGCCCCACTTGTCTGAGCACATGGCTCTCCCTTCCCTCCCTCCCCACAATGCACCTCCCCCCTGCCAGATGACAGACCCTCCAAGAGAGATGGCAAGCCCCTGCAATCACAGGCTTGCTGCCCCCCTCCCCACGCCAAGGCCATTGTCTCCTGTGGCAGCCTTTTCTCCCTCTCCTCTCAATCCTGGCAGACTCCCCCAGCCCTCCTCCTGCAGCCAGCCTTTCTCATAATAGTATCCTTTTCATGGAGACAAATTGTCCAGCCGGGGGCCGCACCTGAGGGCTTTCACCCTTTAACAAATAGCCTTTTAATTTTCTGCCAGAAGGGCATGGAAAGCGGGGAGGGCTGGGGGGAGGTAGAGTTGAGAGAATCAATCATGCATCCATCTTCATCATTGCTGCCTGGGGACCATTTTCACTGGCTGAATGCCCTTAAGGGAGGTGGGGTGAAAAAGACAAGAGGTTGGGTGAGGGGAAGGCAGAGGTGTGGGGGGGGAACACAGCCATAGGGGGGTCACCTCCAAAATCCATGTGGAACACTAGACCTCAAGCTGATAAATAGCCTTGTGGTATAATAACAGCAGCCTTTAGCCTGGGGGTGGGAAGAGTCATTTTCCAGGTTTGCTGTTTTCTCAAAAATATTGAGCCAGATTCTCAGCTGGTGTAGCATTGGTGTGCCATCCATTTACACCAGCTGAGGATCTGACCGGGTGGGGAATCTTATCTTGAACATGTGTATTGCTTCTCCTACCCCTCACTGAAACTCAAGCCAATAACTCTCTGCTAAAACTAAACACAAGAGGAACTTGGAGAAAAACCCCAATGCTCTCCCCTGTTCCAGGACAGAGGTACAGCCCAGCTAAATGCTACACGCAGCCCCCACCAACATGGTGGGGAGAGAGAAGGGGTTTTAAAAAGAAAGATCCCCCTGCCTTTAGCATCCTGGTTTCCCAAGATCTTGTAAGAAAGAAAGATGCTCTCAGAACCTACAGAGTTGAAAGTTGGATGGTTAGGTAGGAAGGATGGACGGGCTGAAGAGAGGAGCACAGATGTCATAGTGTTACGTGCAGTATAAATGCATAGTTAGCCAGGTAGAGACGAGAGAGAGAATATGGAGAGAAAAAAAAAACCAAATTGTATTTAAAGCCCAGCACCTTCCATTCTTTGAGTGAAGCAAGACACTGCAATAGTATTGGCTCTGACTGGGATCTGTCTCCTTCCTGAATGAAAATAAGCAAGGAGGTTAATTAGATGTTTGCATCCAATTTACGTCTTGTTTGTGAAACCAGCATTTCAGCTGTAACCCAGTCTGGGAGCCCCCTGTCCTCTCTCTCTTGCTAAATTTATTTCACAGCTCTGCAGAACTGGTTAACCTGGGTCAAAACTCTCCCATTATCATTTTATCACTGCCTCTTACTCTATAATTACAAAGCTGCTCCTTTTTTTTTTTAAAGCCCTTTCTTCGTTCTAGCCCCCACCCTTCCTCCTAGCCTGATGCAAGAAATGTGTGGGCTCCCTTCTACCATTTGTCTCATACACAAATGCCTGGAACAATTTTGCTGTGGCTTTAAAAGATGCTGACCCAGGATTTTGTATTCTGTTTTACCCACATACCCCAGGACCCATAGCAGCCCTGCCTGGTACGCTTTTGTGTTGAGATCTCCGCCCCATAGAGTCAAACTCTGGGGTCCAGGAGCCCCCAGCCCCAGCCCAGAGCCTGAATCCTGTGTAAGTCAGAAGCAACTCCATTGAAGCCAATGGAGTAAAGCTAGTATAAATGAGAGGAGAATCAGGCCCAGGCTGATCCATTTCTGTCTGCTCATGTGCACTCTATGCTACCGCCAGGGGTCTGGCTCCCTGTGGATGTTGGCGTTCCCAGGGACAATAATGCCTTCTGGCTGAGATTTTTTTCAAAGCTGCCTGAAGGATTTGGATACCCAGGTCCCATGTAAAATTAATGAGATTTGAGAAGCCAACTCTAGGCAGCTTTGTAAGTCCCATCTTTCTATAATCCCTGTAATGCAAGAACCATATAGCTCTTTACACACCCCTCCTCTGAAGCATGTCACCCACATTTTGCAAAGGGGGAAACTGAGGCATGGAAGTGGTTTTGCCCAAGGTTACCAGCCAGTCAGGAGTAGAACCCAGAAGTCCTGACTCCCAGTGCCGTGCGCTACTAGCTCATGCTCCCTTTTCTGTGTGGGGTGGGAAGGGAGAAGTTGCCTAGCTCTCCATGAGACCCTCCACAATCTCCTGCTGCCATTCACAACTGTGCAAAGTGGAGGTAAAATGCCACCAAATCAGAGCAAGGTGTTTACACGCAAACTACACAAGTGGCTGCAGTAGAGGCTAGGCAGCAGCGAGGCAGGCCCAGAGTTGGGACTGGGATATCGTTGCCAGGGGCACCATAGTATCAAGCAACCAGCACCGCTGTGCCTCTTGTGAGGAGAGATGGTGCTGCATTGGTTCCACACATCTGGGTTGGAAATTACTTCCCTTTGAGAGGGCATCGGTTTTACATAGCCTGGTGCTGCTGACCCCACAGTAGGAGTGTGCTGTTCACCAGGGCCTTTTACTCCTTCCTGCCTCCACCACGCACCTTCTCATGTGTCCCAGCAACCCTTCCTGTAGACACAGCTCCCACTCCATCTGCTATGGGTGCGCTGCTGGTGAGCCCTGCTCTTTCCCCTTCCCCAAGGGACAGTCTTCACAGCACTCCCAGCCACTGTGTCCAAGGAGCTTGGGACTTGAGTTCTGACCCTCCCCGCCCCCACTTCCTTCCACTGAGATCACCTGATGCTCTCCTCAAAGTTTAACAAAGTGAGCCCTGGGCTCTAAGCTGTTCTGGGTCATAGAATCATAGAATATCAGGGTTGGAAGGAACCTCAGGAGGTCATCTAGTCCAACCCCCTGCTCAAAGCAGGACCTAATCCCCAACTAAATCATCCCAGCCAGGGCTTTGTCAAGCCTGACCTTAAAAACTTCTAAGGAAGGAGATTCCACCACCTCCCTAGGTAACGCATTCCAGTGTTTCACCACCCTCCTAGTGAAGAAGTTTTTCCTAATATCCAACCTAAACCTCCCCCACTGCAACTTGAGACCATTACTCCTCGTTCTGTCATCTGCTACCACTGAGAACAGTCTAGAGCCATCCTCTTTGGAACCCTGTTTCGGGTAGTTGAAAGTAGCTATCAAATCCCCCCTCATTCTTCTCTTCTGCAGACTAAACAATCCCAGTTCCCTCAGCCTCTCCTCATAAGTCATGTGTTCCAGTCCCCTAATCATTTTTGTTGCCTTCCACTGGACATTTTCCAATTTTTCCACATCCTTCTTGTAGTGTGGGGCCCAAAACTGGACGCAGTACTCCAGATGAGGCCTCACCAATGTCGTGTGGCATGGTGGGGTCATCTCTACTGGGATACCCAAATCCATTAGGGAGGCAGTGTTGCCTCGTGGAGTGGCACTCAGGAAACCTGGGTTCTGTTCCCAGTTCTGCCACTGGCCTACAGAGTGACTCTGAGCAAGTCACAGCGCCCCATCCATGCCTTAGATTCCCCATCTGTATGATGCAGATAATGATACTGGCCTCCCTTTGTAGCGCCCTTCGACAGGTACTGATGAAAAGTGCTATATAAGAGCTAGGTATTATTGTTACTATTATAAGGGCAGGTTGGGATCACTGCACCAGACTGTTCAACCAGCTGTAGACAGAGCTACTGGCAAATATCTAAATCCTAGCCCGCCAAGCACGTGGCATAGCACAGGCAGGCATGATGCAAGCTTCCCACACAGCCCTCTTCCAATGCTGAGTCCCCACACTGCTCTTTAATAAACATCCGTGTTTATTAAACATCTGCATCTTCCCCACTTTCCCAGCCCTGGGTTGCCCACACACCGCTCTGCTGGTGCCCGTCAGTCCTGTCGCTCCCAGCATTCTGTTCCCTTCCTCCACCTTGCCATCCACTGTCAGTCATCCAAGTTACGTGGACAAATGTCCACGGAAGAATAGAAGGAGGCCTCTGAATTCATTTCAGGTGTCACTTAAACATATGTTGCAGTCAGAAACTTGTGTGTTAACCCATATAGCCTTTCAGGGTTTGTTTCTTTGTCAGTCAGAGCCTAACCAATCAGGGCCCTCAAGCTGTGAGCCAGGTGATTTTGGATGCTGTAGCTCTGGAAGCAAGCAAACAATGTAATAAGGGTGCCTGAGTGGGCAGGAATACCTGGAGGTGCACCTTGCGAGATCACACACCCTTGGCAGCTCTAGTTGCACCAGCTGGCCTAGGGGAGGTGCTGCATGCTAAGGACCATGCATGTTGCAAGAGCAACAGACTGCACTGTGTGGGTGGAATTTGAAGAAGCACTAGTGGGAATGGGGGATGTAGGACAGGCAGGGTAGGGACTCAGGAGGGGAGCCTATGTGTAAAGAAACAGAGGGATCACTGTGACCCTGTTGGTCTATGGACTGCTCTGGGCACAGAGGTGAGTCATGTGCTTTGGGAACAAAGGGTTAAGAATATGGAGCTGGCGTACAAATGTTACAGCCTCTCGTGACCTCTTGGATTAACAGAGCCCTGGATACAGGTGCACACAACCAGGGACTAAGGCTTGGTCTATGCTTCCCATTTATGTTGGTATAACTACATTGCTCAGGGGGGTGGATTTTCCACCTCACTGAGCGACGTAGTTGTATCAACCTAACCCCCAGTGTAGACAGTGCTATGTCAATGGAAGGGCTTCTTCCATCAAAATGGCCACCGCCTCTCGGGGAAATGGAGTACTTACGCTATCGGCGTAGGTAATGTCTTCACTAAGCGCTACAGAGTGTAGAGGAACCCTGAGGCTTTGTTGCAGGATTTGGCTACTTTTCAGTTACCTCCAAGCATAAGTCACCAAAACCCCTGCAGGCAGTGTGAAAACAGCTGGCACAATCGCCCAGGAGAAGTTTCAGATAATTAAAAGGCAGCCTGTTTGTCTTTGATGTGTGAGAGAAAGGATTGGGAAGGTATTGGGGCCTGATCCTTTGCAAGTTGATTTCAATGGGGCTGCTATTCACATGGGTAGAGATTGCATGGCCCAAAGAGGAAAAAAAAGCTACCCGCCCCTATTGGTAGTAATTTGCATCTAGCGAATCCCAAGAATGAAATGATCATAGACACTGAACTGGCCTTTCACTTCCAGGGCAGGCTGGAGAAGCACTGGCAGTGTTGGTGCAGCGAGAGGCTTGCATTCTGTCCTAGACAGAAAAGGAGGACTTGGGGCACCTTAGAGACTAACAAATTTATTTGAGCATGAGCTTTTGTGAGCTACAGCTCACTTCATCGGATGCATTCAGTGGAAAATACAGTGGGGAGATTTATATACACATGAAACAGTGGGTGTTACCATACACGCTGTAACGAGAGTGATCAGGTAAGGTGAGCTATTACTAGCCGGAGAGATGGGTATTGTAGTGTAAGAATGCTTGATAGAGATCTTGTAGGTGTTTGTCTCTGTCTGAGGGGGTGGAGCAAATGTGGTTGTATCGAAGAGCTTGGCTGTAGACAATGGATCGTGTGGTGTGGTCTGGATGAAAGCTGGAGGCATGTAGGTAGGAATAGCGGTCAGTAGTTTTCCGGTATAGGGTGGTGTTTATGTGACGCATAAAGCTGAAGCTTGAGACATATCCAGCAGAGTGATGCATATAAACACCACCCTATACCGGAAACCTACTGACCGCTATACCTACCTACATGCCTCCAGCTTTCATCCAAACCACACCACACGATCCATTGTCTACAGCCAAGCTCTACGATACAACCGCATTTGCTCCAACCCCTCAGACAGAGACAAACACCTACAAGATCTCTATCAAGCATTCTTACAACTACAATACCGACCTGCTGAAGTGAAGAAACAGATTGACAGAGCCAGAAGAGTACCCAGAAATTACCTACTACAGGACAGGCCCAACAAAGAAAATAACAGAACGCCACTAGCCATCACCTTCAGCCCCCAACTAAAACCTCTCCAATGCATCATCAAAGATCTACAACCTATCCTGAAGGATGACCCATCACTCTCATAGATCTTGGGAGACAGGCCAGTCCTTGCCTACAGACAGCCCCCCAACCTGAAGCAAATACTCACCATCAACCACACACCACACAACAGAACCACTAACCCAGGAACCTATCCTTGCAACAAAGCCCGCTGCCAACTGTGCCCACATATCTATTCAGGGGACACCATCATAGGGCCTAATCACATCAGCCACACTATCAGAGGCTCGTTCACCTGCACATCTACCAATGTGATATATGCCATCATGTGCCAGCACTGCCCCTCTGCCATGTACATTGGTCAAACTGGACAATCTCTACGTAAAAGAATAAATGGACACAAATCAGACATCAAGAATTATAACATTCAAAAAACAGTCGGAGAACACTTCAATCTCTTTGGTCACTTGCTTACAGACCTAAAAGTTGCAATTCTTCAACAAAAAAACTTCAAAACCAGACTCCAATGAGAGACTGCTGAATTGGAATTAATTTGCAAACTGGATACAATTAATTTAGGCTTGAATAAAGATTGGGAGTGGATGGATCATTACACAAAGTAAAACTATTTCCCCATGTTTATTCCCTCCCCCCCCAACTGTTCCTGAGACTTTCTTGTCAACGGCTGGAAATGGCCAACCTTGATTATCACTACAAAAGGTTCCCACCCCTACCCTCCCCCCCCCCCCCCCGCTCTCCTGCTGGTAATAGCTCACCTTACCTGATCACTCTTGTTACAGTGTGTATGGAAACACCCATTGTTTCATGTTCTCTGTGTATATAAATCTCCCCACTGTATTTTCCACTGAATGCACCCAATGAAGTGAGCTGTAGCTCACAAAAGCTTATGCTCAAATAAATTTGTTAGTCTCGAAAGTCCACAAGTCCTCCTTTTCTTTTTTGCGGATACAGACTAACACAGCTGCTACTCTGAAACCTGTCCTAGATAGGTTCTTCTAGGATGCTCATCTTGCAGTATCTGAGCATCTTCCTGTAGTGCCTTAAGCAATGTGACTACGTATGTGTTATGCTCCTGCCATTGTGGGCACAAGTCGTGTCTAGTCACTGGCGTTAAAATTCACTTTTGTAGAAAGAAAGCAGGCGCTGGGAAGACGGGGTTAGTGGTGTAGGCACTGGCAGATCTGGGTCCATTGTTGGCTCTACTGTGTGACCTTGGGTGAGTCATTCCCTTCCCCCTCTTAGGGCACCTCTACAGCAGTGATTCTCAAACTTTTGTACTGGTGACCCCTTTCACATAGCAATCCTCTGCGTGCACCCCCCCTTATAAATTAAAAACACTTTTTAATATATTTAACACCATTATAAATGCTGGAGGCAAAGCGGGGTTTGGGGTGAAGGCTGACCGCTTTCAACCCCCCATATAATAACCTCATGACCCCCTGAAGGCTCCTGACCCGCAGTTTGAGAACCCCTGGTTTACAGGTTGAGGTAGAGTTGTCAATTCCAGCTGGAGGAGATATATACAGGCAAGTTCTGCTCAAGCTAGTGAGCAAATAACAGCAGCGAAGCCAGGGTGGCACACGCAGTGGGAGGGGCTAGCTGCCCTTAGTACACACCTAGTGTCTCAGACAGGATGGTCCTGGAGTGGCTCCCCCCTTGCAGCTACGCTCTGGTTCTAGAACACTGGCTCGATCAGAGCTGGCACAGCCCTGTCTGCTCGAGCCGGGAATCACGCCCCCAGTTCAAAGCATCGATGCGCACTTAGTCCATGTGGATTACAAGCTCTTGAGGCAGGGACTGTTTGTCAGTGGGTGTGCACAGCTCCTAGCACAACGGGCCTCTAGTCTCCACCCTAATGCAAATTAATGGGGGAAAGAGCAATCTTGGCTCTCTGCAGCAGCGGTTTGGAGAGGGGGAAAGAATTCTATTTCTCAGCTGCTTGAGGGGCAGTCAAACCCCATCAGCGTGGGTTGCTATTAATAATGCGGCATTACACAATGGGAACATTCCTGATGCACCCCCACCAGCTCCCCCTCCCAAGCTTCAGCTGACACAGTCCCCGAGACAGGGTCGGATTCATTTATAACCATGTGAAGCACACCAGCTCCACCCAGGAATTTCCTCCAGGTCACAAAGGAGGAAAGCTTCGCTGAGATTGGAAATAATTGCCCCGAGGCCTTAAGCAGCAAGCAAGGGACTGGCCTCCAGATGCCTCTCAACCCTGCAGCCGATAATCCCCTTTGTGACCAGGTTAAAGGCAATGCTGGAGAAGCCACAATTTATCAACTGCTTGAACTGCATCCACCCTAGGGAAGAAGACTGCCCGCAATGCTGAAGTGCACTGCCCAACAGATCCCTGAGTCGGCCCCAAATATTCACATTGCTTTGGTGACATTCTAGGGAAGTTTTAGAATGGGGGTGAATTTTGCCAGCACTGAAAGGGTTAATCCAATAGCGCTGCTTCTTATTACACATACGTGTGCTGAAGCCACAGCAAGCCCTTGCAGTTCAGTGATATTAAAGCCTGCCCCTCATGCATAGAAGCAAGGGAGGGGGGCTAATTGCTTCTTATGACACTATAATGATAGGACTATTTACAGTAGATTAAAATCCAATTCATAATGAGATATAATAACTTTGCAAACGCCAGGATTCGTCAAAGGGTGAGGCGCGCCACTGAGCCTCCGAGCCAAGCAGCCTTGGATTCGGGGTTCGCGGCTTGGCAATGGTGGGAGAGGTGCTTGCCAAAGCGAGGCTGGCTTTTCCGCCTTGGTCGTCTTCCCATAGATTAAGCAGAGAGGAGGGGGAAGGGTGATTGGCTCAGTATTGAAATATCTGCACAGACTGGGAGGGCGACGGCAGCAGCCATAGACAGAGTGATTCACAAAGTCCCCTCCACGACGTGAATGGATTTAAGGGGCTAGCCGGTGGTGTTACAGCCAACTGTTTGGGAAATATGAACATCATCCACAAAATGCCTGGAGTTCTCAGTTTGTTTGCCTGCCAGTTAATATTGCTCTTTCTCCAGGGGAATCCTGCCTCCTATACAAAGGCCTTTAATCCTCAGGAAAAATCTAGATCGGCTTTATAATGAGGCCACTGGACCTTCCTCTAGCTCCAGCACGCATTTTTATGAAGGGAAACCTCATGTGGTCAAGAGGGGTGCAATGCTGTGTTAGTCTAAACCAGGACATTGGGCTCAAAGCAGAGGTAACCAGGTGAGGGCCTATGATAGGCAGGAAATTAGATAGACAATCTGGTGGCCCTTTCTGCCCTTCAGCTCTGACTCCTGCTATGTCACATGCCCCAGGATCCAACATTAGACCACAGCTGGCAATCTATATACCTGTGTCCGTGGGGAAGGGGGCGGTTGCCTATGGCCACTGGGAAATGAGAGCTCCAGGAAAGGAAGAGTGTTAGGTGACGAGGGTTCAATTCCTTCCTCTCTCATAAGCATTGTGTTCTCTTGGGCAAGCCTGGAGACACACCATTGCATTGGGGGAAGATCCCTGAAGGAATTTACCACCACGCCAAATCCAAGCTTCAGCAAATGTAGTGAGGGTGGCTTATATCTTTTTAAATAACATTTTTGCCCTATCCCCTTAGCCAGGTGCTCACCTGGCAGTCAAAACACAACATTCCAAGAGGCACCAAATGACCCAGAGGAAGGACTGGGGACAGATGGAGTTGAGAGACAAATTGTTTTCACGGAGGGTGAAATTCATCTTGTGCAGAGAAGACAGCACATGGCCTACATGTTGCTTTAAGTCCTCTTTGGAGGACTTAAGTGATACATAGGCCCTAATGTCGGCCTAGTTCACAAGGTTGAACTCCATTGGACACAAACTACTAAATACAGCTATAAGGCCAAATGGTATGAAAATCTTTAACATATGCTTACAATGGGGCTTCCGGGGATTGGTGAATGAGATTTACAGACTTTTATCTCTGGGTCATCAGGCCAAATCAAGGTCTTCTTGGTAGTGACTGGAAGTCGCTGCCATCTGATGGCCTAGGTGAAATGAAGCCAGTGCTCTCAGCGCTGTTCCTAACAGCGAGTTCTCCACATCACAAAGCCAATGCCATAGATTGGCCTCACTGTTGGAAGAATTGATTAGGCCATCACCGCTGAAGTCCCCTCTCCTACTAGATGTGGCCTTTCCTGGTCAGGTTTAGGCCTGTTGCCTGGGACAGCAGGAGGGAGAAGCTTCCCCTGCTGTGTCCGGGCTGCATCCCCACTCAGAATCAGTGCCGATCTAAGGCCTTCCACACCGTCACTGAAAACACTACGGGGCATGACTGTGCTGGCTCTGTAGATGGAGCAGACCCATAGATGTCTCCTCAGCCTGTTTCCATCCTAAAATATCTCAGCTTGGGAGAGAGATGAGTATGTGACCTGAGCTTCCTTAGTGGTGCCCCTCCATGCATATGCAATGATAGGCCATGTTATGGTACCTGTAGTGGTGCCATGTGTTTCCACTGCAGTGGAGACCAGCTGAGCCACTTGTGCTATCAGTCCCCTGATTTAAACCGGGAAGGGCCAGGTGGAAGAACCCTTTTAGTGTGTGGGCCTTGAATCTAGAATTTGCTTCCCCTTCGCTAGATCAACAGCCAGAGTCTGTTAATTTTCAGGGCACCTGCAAGACCTACCGGTTCTCCCAACCCTTGCAGAAGAAGACCGGTTCCTGGGTGGGCATAAGTTGGCTACTGATATTGGTTGTTACTGATGAGTTACCTGGTTAGGAAAGAGATGGTAACCAGGTAGGATCTGCAATTGCTCCTTCTGTGCATAGGGAGAGCAAATGTTAACAAATAAAAATGCATGAGAAAATAAACAGCGAGAGCTCTGAGATGATGCAGAGCAGGGGCGGCAATCCTGTTTTCGTTCCTCCTGGCATTCTCTCCTGAGTGTCCTCATTGAAAGTGAAATTCACCTCTGTATGGAGGGCCAGCACAAGACCATCAAAACAGGGCATAAATCGGACTTAAGTGATGCATGGGCTTCATCCCTGCACAGGGAGGGAGTGACACCCTTACAGCAGAAGCCATTGTCCCTTGTAGTGATCCCCAGGGAGTGGGATAATCTAAAGGCCTGTGACCCAAAAACTACAAATCCAGCACTCTTGGGATCCCCACAGCCTGTCATAGCCAGAATAGAAATGACTCACTATGTGATGCCATTGCAACATGAACACTAATCTCTTAAAACAAGGATAGTTATATGATCCAGAACCCTTCTAGACAGTTATTTATATGATGGTCGCACCTCCAGGTGCTAACCGAGATCAGGGCCCCATAGTACTTGGCACTGTACAAGCACGTAGCAAAAGATGGTCCCTGCCCCAAAGAGCTTACAATCTACATCAACAAAGGGCGGAGGGGAGATGACTTGCCTCATGTCACACAGTGGAATAGAGCCAGGAACAGAACCCAGGTGTGCTAAGGCTGAGGCTCGCATGCTACACACTATACAACACTGCCCCTCCCTCCCTCTAGAGATACAGGTCCCAGCACCAAACTATCTGAGCAGCTGGATAGCCGTTTGTCCCTCTCCACGGCCCCTGCCTCTGGTCATGCTGTGAAACAGCTGTCAGATTTTTAAAAAAACCTACAGCAATCCATTCATCAATACCTAAGTCTGTCAATCACCCTGCTTCACCATCAATATCTCCATCTCGCTGCTGACAAGTCAGAGGACAAAAAACAGATGAAATATTTCTTAAAGGATAACGTTTCTTTCCCTGTCTAGTCATTTCCCCAGCTCCACCCAGGAGCTGCTAAAGTTGCTGTGGTGTCTGTGGTAAGGGGTGAATTGTAAAAGCAACAAAGATTTTAATTTTTTCTTTAGCTGTCTCAAAACAAGTTACAGAATGCCTGGAATCGAAAATGGGAAAGATCTATGCATTCCCATCTAGTCTATTTCTCTGCTGGAAAAGGTCTGTTCCCTACAATGGCTTTCATGCAATGTTTTCTCCAGGCTGTCTTAAGCAATGATGCTTCCACCCCTTCCCCTGGGACAATATGCCGTGCCCCAGTACATCTCACTGCTACTAAGGTTGTCCTGATGTTAATAGTGGGCTAGGCTGTGAGCCTGCTACTTGCACTTGCTCACAGGAGTAGGCTTACTGAAGCTGACGGCAGTAGTCTAGAAGTGAGGTCTTACTTAGTGTGAGTAGTGGCACAGTAAGGAGGTATCAGATCCAGGTGGTAACGAAGGGGACATTGTCCTGGTGACTCCCTAACTCTTTTAAGGGAATACCTACACAGGTGAGTCTTGCAGCCTCTCCAAGGGTGAGAAGATTGGGCTTCAGCTCTCTGGTAGGTGCAAATTCTACAGTCACGGCCCACCTGCTGAGAAAGCCTTCCCCTGCCGTCCCCTCCCAAACCCCGCTGAAAAAAAAATCTAAAATTTCCCTTTGCTCAGTTTAGCTCATTATTCCTTGAACTGTCCCAAACAAATTCCTCTCTCTCCTTTGGGTTTACACCCTACAAATGTTTGTTAGGTGATTATCATGCCCCCTTTAGTCAACTCTTAACTAATTGTTGCGGCCAGATCCTCAACTGGTATAGCTCCATGGACTTCAACCAAGCCACACTAATTTATACCAGTCAAAGACCTGGCCCAATGTTTTTAGAGCTTGTAATTTGCCTTCTTACATCAGTCCTTCCAACCCCTCAATCCTTTTTGTGTCTCTTCTTTGAATTTCTTACTATATAGTCCCAGAATTAGTGGGTATTTCCCCTCCAAAACGGGAAATCCATTGTCTTCAGAAAGCAGATCATTTATAATGTCCAACATCTGTCCACCAGTCTTGATGAGTGCACATAAAGGGTGCTGTATAGACTTAACTAATTAGGTAGCTTGTTTCCGACCAGCTTGGTTACAGAATTTCGTACACTGCAGAACCAAGTCAATTGTCAATATAAAGAGGACTGAAAGGCAGCATTTCTTCTGAGGTGAAGAGGTCTTTGCCACAGGGCCCCAGGAATAACATAGCCATCTTCCTGAAAAGGAAACAAACAGCCTCATAAGATTCCCTGGGGCGCTAATATATTAGATTTAGACAATAGGAAACACCATGGACAGTCATGCTGTATGTATAGATTGTGGAGAATATCCCTGTCAATTCCACATAGTCTCTGAGAGCCCGTTGTAGTCTAGGGCAGCTGAATGGTGCCTAGATATCAAAATGATTTGGACAACATAGATAGATAGCAAAGCTTGTGACTGGAAGAGCATCTCCTGTTACAATGGTTAGTTGAAGGAGTATGGATGAGTGGAGCATATATATATATATATATATATGGTATGAAGGGCAGAACCTCTATGTATATAAAGCCTCCTGAACTGATGCTAGAGCAAGTTCAGGGCAAAAAAACCAATCCCCTTAACAGTACTTTACACTCAAGTCATTCCCCTCAGTAGACAGAAGATGCTCAGGTTATGAGGATACAACCTTAATCAACACAAGGATGCTGGGTCACTCAGTATGCCCAGGTTGTAAATGATGATACCTCTAGAAGCTGAGTACCTCCAACACTACGGTGGGTTGATGGCAGATGGAACATGTCCCAGCTTATGAAATATTTACAGCAGCACTCCTAGAATCATACCAAGATGTCACTGGTATGAGGTTTCTTGGCCACAGATTGAGCCAATTATCTTCTGGTGAAAATGATGCTCTTTAATTCATTCATATTTAGAAGGAAAACACTACTTTTTCCCTCTATTGCTGTTTCCCATTTGAATATATGTGTGCGTGAGAGAGAGTGAGTCTGAATGAAAGAGAGGGAGAGCGATGAAAAGATAAATGGGTTGAGAGAATGGAACTGCATCTGGATCAGAGAGAGAGCCAATGGCTACTATCCAAGTGAAATTCCAACTTTATGAGATAATAGGCTTTTCCTAACCAGCATTCACTATTAACTTCAGCACTGGCTTAAACCCCATGGCCTCAGGCATGAGAGAAGCAGAGCTCATATACGCTAAATGTTAATACTGCTTTAGCACTGTAATAAGCTAAAAGGTGGATGCAAGAGCTGGCACATTAACTCCTCTTTTTCATCCTTTTAACACGTTTTGGGGTAATATGAATAATAAATATTTGAGCTCATGAAGGTTAACGGATTGACAGTGCTGAAGATGAACGTCCCCTATTTATGAGAAAGCCAGTGTAAGTAGCTGTCTCACAAGCTATGCCCGTCTCATGTTGAAGTGTCAGGGTGCTCGGCTCGGATCTGGACAGCCTGCCTTCTTTAAAGTAGGCCTCACCGGGCTGACTTCAGATCAGTCGAGATTCTTGTCAGCAAGGAGATAAGCTCTGGAGTGGGCTTCCAAGGGAGGGTGTGGAATCCCCATCACTGGAGGTGTTAAAGAACGGTTGGGCAAACTCCTGTCAGGGATGGTCTAGGTGTACTTCCTGCCTCAGTGCAGAGGGCTGGACATGATGACATCTCGAGGGGCCTTCCAGCCCTACATTTCTGTGATTCGATGTTAATCATGAGAACTTGCTGCTTGTTTAAAACATGAGACTATCAGGGCATTTGTATTGCATTGTAACATAATCAGTTGAGATGATTCATATTTCTTCATACTACAATAGCATTTATAAGCCCCACTCTACTAGGCACTGGACAATCACCTAGTGTGTGAGTCCCCATCCCAAGGAGCTTAAAATTGAAATAAACAAAGCAGGGTTATTATCCCCATTTTGCAGAGGGGGAGCTGAGGCACAGAGAAATTAAGGGACTTGCCCAAGGTCATCCAGCAAGGTTGTGGCAAAACTAGGAATTGAACTCAGCTCTGCTGAGTCCAAGCTGAACATCTTAACCACAAGATCATCATCCTTCTTTGAGAGGCAACTATAAGAATTAGCAAGAGTTTAGAGATTAGCTATGGAGACTGCGAGAGAGAGACCCAATCCTGAAGTCTTTACTCAGTCTGTACTCAGAGTCTCATTTTCAGCCTGGCCCTCAACATATCCTGCTTTTGTGCTTCCCCTGTTTTTCATCGGTGCAGCTGGGGTAATTTAGACCTATAATAACTACCAGAGTGCACCCATTTAGACCTCCCCGTGACCTGGGTTGCACTCACAAATAGTTGCAGGAGGAAAATGGCAGATGCAATTAAAACTGAGTGCGAAAAGGCCCAGCTTTTAAAAAATCTTCACTGGAGTGAATAGAAGCGTTCATATGTGGTGTACTGAGGACGGTGCTGGAATTTAACGCTATCACTGTAAGAGCAAGGGGGGGAGGGGGGCTTCCAGGTCCTGCTTGCAGGCTAGGGGGCGCTGTAGCAAAGTCAGTCTTGAAAAACTCAGTTTAAAGCAAAGCTCGGTGCATTGTGTGTCTCTGCCTTAGGGAACAGGCTGTTTTCTCTGGTTTTGGATTCTTGTGTGTTCTCATTCTGAACCCCAGGAAACACAGTAGTGTTACATTGCAAGCTTTCCACCAGAATGTTTATCTTTACCTGACTGTTCTGTGTGTGTGATCTGAACATAACGACACGCACCTCACCTCATTACGGAGGCTCCGACAATGGCTCCAGAGTAAAAGTCTCCATCTGCTCACACACAGCACTGCTATTAAATCAGGTGTCCCAAGAAAGGTTTGAATGACCTTGGGGGACAGAGCTGTATGAGACGGGAAGTTGGATTCCCCATAAAGAGTGTCCCCTGTTAGGAGGGGGAGAGTGGAGGACCTTATGTTCTTGTGTTCTTAATGCTCAGGAAAGCAAGATGACCTTTTGAGAAAGGAAGCCTTTGTACATGAGAGATGTGTCATGGTTCCCTCTAGTTCTAGGTCACGGAGACCGTCTATGTGAGAACTATTAACAAGAGTTAGGACAAAAATAGGTGGGAGCTGGACTGCTATGGTAAAGTGCTAGTATAACCCACTGCTGAGTGAGTGTTACAGGTCCAGCTTTGGGCCTCATCAGCACATGGCATGAATCTGTTTCAGCCCGTTCACGGGAAGCCTGGTTGTTTAACTAAAGCTGTAGCTGCTTAAGCTCTTATCTCAGGAGGTCCTCTGGTTCAAGTCCCAGTAGTGTAGCCATCACATAAGTGGGAAAAGATCTAAGGCTCTGTAGCTGGAGCTGTAACGCATTCATATCCTTGGTGGATCAGGACCAGTGGGTTGCAGGAGGACTGTGGGAGAGACAGAAGAGAGGATGGCCTTCAGTATGGTGCAGTGTGATCCAAGTAGGATGGCAGAGCTGAGCCGAGACGCGTGTGTGCAGGAATGATGGGGAAACAGCAGGAGTTGGGGAGAAGGACAATTACGTCTCCCAGGGGAGGAGCAAGGATGGCGAAACAGGGCAACTGCAAATGAGTGCAGAGGAAGCAACTATAAAATATGGTGCAACTGGGTTAATAGGGAGGTAGGATGGAGACCCTTGGAGCCTTGGTTGTTCAGGGTGAGTGGCTGGCAGAGACAGAGATGTGTGTTTGCAGCTACAGGCAAGCATAGCATAGGACCCATTCCCACAGATTTACCAGCCGAGGTGCGGTGGGGTGGATGACTCTGGGAATTTGCCTCCTATGTGAACACAAATTACCTCATTGGGGCCTGTGGATATAACCAGCATATGCAAACTGGCGTGTGCCTGGGGCATGTTTTGTGTAAAGGCATGATGAACACTTGTCTATCCCGGGCGAGCGGGGGGGTGTATATTAGTTGTATGTGCATGACAGAGAGGTGGACACTGTATATACTGACATGTTTGATGCATTCTTGTGTGTGCAGAATGCTCCGTGTGCGTGCTCATGCGTTCATGCACCCTGGCCTCTGTGTGTTTGCCTTTCACTTTGCTCACTGTACTGTGACAACAGAATGCTTCTTTTCCTGCGTACCTCTTTTCCACCTCGCAATCCTTTGGGGATATCAAGGGCAAGCCAGAGAAGGGTTACCTGGAGAAGAGGGTTGCTAGGCAACCAAACACCCACCACCCCCAAGCACCACAAACCCAAAACTCGTTCCAGGCCTGCAACCAGATTAGCATATTAATGAGGCTCTAATTTCCCTAGAATTGTCTGCACGTACAGGCTTGCTCGCAGCACACTGGCCCAGGAGTTTGCTATGCAAATAAACTGGTTTTACAGGCTGTGGCTTAATTAACTCATCAAGTTCATCTTCCTAACAGAAAAGGCAGACTAACTGCAGATTAATGGACCTGTGTTTGCTCTTCTCTCTCTCCCTTTCCCCCAATCCTCCCCTTCTCTAGCTAAGCCCTTCTGCCAAATATGCCTCCTCCCTTCTCTGATATCGCCTAGTAGAATGAGAGCAAGGTAGAATCTCGATCCTACAGAAGGACTAAAGTCAGAGGGGGCCAATCCTGCTTCAGTCAAAGTCAATGAGAGTCTTGCCATTGACTTCAAGAGGAATGGGTTGGATTGAACCTTGGATGTTATAACTACACCTCCGACTTAAGCGGGCAGGTGAGAGGTTTGCAGGTAGGGGTTGAACTTTGTGACGCTGTCTCTTTAAAATAGCCACCTCTAGTGTGGTTGGTTTTGGTTGGGGGGTTGGTTTTGGTATTTTTGACCCGCCATTTCTAGCCGAGCGTCAGCAGATATTTAATTGCCAGCAGTGCTGGATCTGGGAGAGAGGGGCATTCTCCCTGCCTGCCTGTGAATTAGAAACGCCCGTCTTGGCTGCCTCCCACACTAAGCAACTTTCTCTAGTTCTCGATGTCTGACCCAAAAAAAGAGGTTTCACAGAAACTCGCAGGGAGAAAGTTAAGATCGCTGTGACTCTGTATTCATCTGTGAGGTTCCTTTGAACATTGACTGGCTTGTATGTGTCCTCTCTTGAACAGACGTTATCTTGTCCTCCTCCCTTTCCTTCCCCCCCCCCCCCCACTTCTTCATCCTCTTCACTAACTCTCTGATGGTTGAGTGGAGGTGAGAGGAGGAATTTTCTATGGGACAAGCATTGCTGGTTTGCCCTTCTTCACGTGCCCCCTCCTCAGATCCTTCGAACTAGCTTTACTTTGCAATATGCAATTAAATTTTCCATACAGAACAAAAGGCCCTAGAGGCAGTTTTCAAGGGAACTCACTGTTTTGTGGGTGAAATAGTTGAGTGCATTTTTATTTTTCTCAGATTGCCTGGGGCTGGGGTGTTCAGTTGAGGGAGTGGGACATACCTCCACTGAGTTCAGTGAATGGCTTACGTCAGCTGAGGGCCTGGCTCTAAATGTTTAATTAATAATTTAGTTATAATTAATTATTTGGTATTTGCCTAAAAGCCCCAAATGAGACCATGCTAGGAGCTGTGCAAACACATAGTGAGAGACAGTCCTTGCCCCGAAGAACTTACAGGCTGAATAGAAAAGGTCGATAACGGGTGAAAGGGGATACAGGCATAGAGAGGGGAAGAGACTGGCTGAAGGTTACCCAGGAGGTCGGTGGCCAAGCAGATGACAGGTCCCAGGGCTCCTGAGTTCCATTCTAGTGTCTGACACCCTGATGGACCATATAACAATGATGCATGGAAACCACCATTTTCAAAGTTGGTTGGTTTTTTTCCATGAAGAGACCAATCCTGCCAAATGCTGTACTTTCCTGTAAGTGGATGAGGAGCCCCCCGTGAATTCAATGGGATTAGTCATGTACCTGAAGCACATGCATTGCTGCATTGGGATCAGAGTACTCAGCACCTTGCAGGATTGAGCACTAAGCATCTAAACCCATGTCCTGGTGTGACATACCAGGGTACAATCCAGGCCAATGAGTAGCTGTGTCACCCCTGCCCTCTAAGCCAGGGTGCCCTTTACAATGGCTTGCTGCTGTAGCCTCCAACCAGGTCTGCTCACAGTCTCCTGCATGAAGATCATTCCCAGCTGTGTGTGTATGTCCAGCCACACCTTGGTTCTTACCAGCCTTAAAGATTACCATACAGTGACCCCAACACACTCCCAGTCCCAGATTTCTCCTTCTTCCCCCTGAAATGTATGTCCTGTGCTGCCCAGCCCTCTCCTGGACAAGACAAATACATTGAGTCTGTTATTCCTTTAAGGGAATAATATGCACACAACTTGTTACCCCAAATGGAGTTACCCAGACAGTTCAATTGAACACACTGGATTAGATAAAACAATAAAGCTACAAAGAAATTTCAAGTGAGTACAAGTCATGAGGCAGAAAAGTCAGAAATGGTTACGCAAAAAATAAAGATAAAATGCAACTGGTGCCTAACTTAACAAACCACATTAGATTCAAAGCAAAGTTTTCTCACCACATGCTTTCAGCAGTTTTACTGGTCATATTCTTTTGGTCAAGACTCCCTCCCCAGAGTTAAATGGCTGCTTCCTTTGGCTACGTCTACACTATGAACCTTACGGCGGCACAGCTGTAGCGCTGTAAGGTCTCTTGTATAGCCACTTTATGCCAGCGGGAGGGAACTCTCCTGCCAGCATAATTAAACTACCCCCAATGAGCGGCAGTAGCTATGTCAGCAGGAGAGCATCTCTCACTGACATGTCACTGTCCACACGGACACTTTTGTCAGTGAAACTTATGTCAGTCGGGGGGGTGTATATTTTCACTCCCCTGCCCTACAAAAGTTTTACCAATAAAAATGCTAGTCTAGACAAAGCCTTGGAGTTTGGGGTTTTTTTGCCCCTGCCTCTTTATCTCCCAAAGAATGGCCACTTAGTAGGTAATAGTCCGTCAGCCTTGTTTACACCTGGCTGCGGTGTCAGCTTGCCCTTTGTCTCTGAGGAGCTGTTTTGGTCACTCCCCAGACTTCCCTGGAAAGCATACTGATTTCAGCTTGTTTATAACTTCCCCTATAATGCTGTTACGTGCATTGTGCTGTGATGTTATTGATCAGCAAATTATGAGTTTTAAATGGTGCCTCCCAAGGCATATGTTGTACAAACATTACTACAATAGTGTATGGGGTGTGAATACAGGTTACTCTGTCACATTTGGCTTTCAGTGGGCACTGCAATTGCTCAGCTCCTCTGAAAAACAGGCTGATTGTTCAAATGCCTAAATCTGGAATTAGATGTTTAACTTTAGGAACCAAGCTTGGAAATTTGTGCGTTTTGTTCTGTCTCTTCTTATCCCCCTCCACATTTGGAAACGTTTTAAAAGGCAATTTGGGGAATGGTCTTTTATAGTGGAAGAGCCAATGGTACAAGGATACAGGCCCTGAGCCAAAGCTTGATGCTATTGTCTTCTATGGGCTTTGGATCAGGTCCATAAACACTACAGTAGGAGAGGAACTGTTTAGAGTGGTCCAAAGGGGGCGACTATAGCTAGGGCGAATGATATGAAATTAAGCACAATGGTTCCTGTGCAAGCAAGACGCAACTCCGCTGGCTTCAGTCAACTGACATCAAGGGCAGCGTTTAACCTAATGCTGCATATCAAGAAACACTTGCTAACAGTGGTGTCCCTGAGGGTCAGATTGTGCAATCTTTATGCACCTTGATGAGCACTTGCTCACATGACTAGTTACAGTGACGTCAGAAGGGCTACTCCAATAAGTAACTCCTCACCAGGGTGAGTAATGATGACATACTCTGCCCTTGCAGAATACAATTGTCCCACAAAGGACTTCATTGAAACCCTTTTCCTGAAGTTGTTTGACTGGACAGAGTCCTAGAGAATATACTGTACTCAGAAGCTATCCTGCATTGGCAGAGAAATGGACTAGCTGACCTAACAGGTCGTTTCCGTCTCTAATTTCTGTGGTTCTGTGCTTCATCCCCCTTATTTGAAAGCATTTCATACATGGCGTGTCTAGCACAGGGAAAGAATGATACTAAATCATCTTTTTTCATTTCCTCTCCTCATTGTCAGAGATGATGAGAGCTGAGGGGTATTTCTGCCATGACATTAGCAAAGCAATGGAATAGAAAGGCAGCCAGGGATTCAGCATAACAGCAGAAAAAGAAGAGGCTATTCACTCCAGGTGGGGATAGCATAGTGTACGCTGGGGACACTCTCAGAGAGTCCCCTATTACAGTCTCATCTCGGCCCAGGAGAAGGTATTTTGATACCAAGGGGACAGACCAGGCATGGAGGGACACAAATAGGGGGCGCTGGCAGGTCATGCCGGAGATTCACCAGCAGGCAGTTGTGGGCATGTTACTCATTCTACGTCCTGTGCTCAGGAAGAACAGTCTTGTGACTGAAACGCAAGCTGAGTGACCCAGAAAGTGAGGTTCAGCACCTGGCTCTACCACAGTTCTGTGTAACCTCGGCCTCCATCTCTCTAGACCTCAGTTCCCATCTGTAAAATGGGGACAATAGTACTTCCCCTGTCAATTTAGATCATAAACTCATTGGCTCAGGGGGTCTCTTGCAACTGGGCTCTGTGCAAGCGAGCTAAAAAGGGACTAGCCTGGCAAAGCCTCACTGCTGTAGCTATGCCGCACTAACCCCGTCGGATTTTCCCGTCCGTGTAGGAACACCACCTCCCTGAGCGCGGGGAGCTTGGTCAACAGAAGCATCCTTGCACTGACATAGCGGCATCTGCATCAGCCACTCCCTGGTTCATTCCTTCTTTCCATTCCTCGACGTTTTGCTCCTGATTTCAAAGGGAGCAAGACCAGGCCCTAAGTTTTGGGGGGAATCTGAGTCCTTATTGGGCTGATTCCTGCTTCCCTTATTTTTCCTGCTCTTTTTGCCATCAGTAATAATAAAGGTATTGCAATTATCTGTGATTTTTGTTGATGAATGGCAGAGCAGGTTCTTCTGTGTGTTTGTCATGAGGTGGGATAGGCCCCCCACTCACTCTCCTATCACTGTGTTGTTGGCTCATCATATTATTCCTTACAAATAACATTTTTGATTATTGACCTTTCTTCTGTTTGCGAATCACTCACAGACCAACCCTAAATTTTGCTAATAATTGATTTGTCCTCAGTGTTCTTCACACAGACAGATGTCAGTGTATAGATTGCTTGCACAGTGTTCACTTCCACTCTTCTCTGTTCACTATTTGTGTTGCATGAGAGGTCACCTAAGTCATAGGATATCATTTCATCGCTGGATGACAGAAACTTTCTAAGCAAGGGATTAATGAATAAGTGGCAAATGACAAATATCACACTTTGTGGGAGGAAAGTTCAGATGAATATTCTGGTCGTTTGTGCTAAAAAATTTGGAAACTTTGGGGATCCAGGAGCAATTTCATGAACACTCAGTGGCCCTCTGCATGCTCAAACTAATGCAACCCCACCAATAGCAGCAAAACGAACTCGCTGCTCTTATTCATGAATCACTTGCTGTATTATTCAAAAAGATCAAGTAAAAATTGGTTTTCACCAGCAATGTCAGCTAAGGAAAGAGGTTGTGGTATTAGAGGGGGCTGCAGAGTGGGGCTCAGTTCCTCTCTGCAACAGGCTACCTATGTGCCCCACCTACAAGTCACTTGATATCTCTCTCTCTCTCTCTCTCTCTCTCTCTGCCTCCATTCCCTAAGCTGTGCAATGGAGTTACTCTGCCTGATAGGAAAATTGTGATGGTGTCAAATACTATGCTGATGGAAGCCATGTCTAGATAGGCTCAAAGATACCCAGGGAGCAGGTATGTTGAGTAAGTAGGTACAGTTTTTTACCCAGAGCTTAATCCTGTCATAAATCTACACTTAAAAGACCTATTGATTTCACCATGAATTGTGGATCAGACATAACCATCTTTCTGATTAAGGCAACCTTTCTGTACCACTTCTCCTTGCTAAAAGAATGCAGTGAGGTGGGGATATGTCTGGTTCTATGTATTTACCAGTGCCGGATGAAAGACAAACTTTATTGAGAGACAAACTTTATTTCCACTTGTAGATTGGAATTAAAAAAAACTTTCTCTGGGGAAATTCTGGGCCTGATCCCAGACCATTAGTCAGCAGGACTTTTGTCATTTACATCATTAGGAGCAACGGTGGGCATGACCGGTTTTATGTTTCTCCTCTATCTGCTGAACATGTTTATTTGGTTGCTCTTAGAAACTTTTACGAAATGTGTTTGGTTTTTTGTACTTTTATTTCTGTGTTTTAACAAATGAAATATTTTGTCCTGTTTTGAAAGAAACTTTTTATAAACCAAATTACTTCTTTATGAATTCTCAGCCCTTGCTACAAAAATAGTTACCAATTTTCTGAAACAAATACCTTACCTATACTGTAAAGCTATTGTCAAAGGATGCTCAAAACAATGAGTTCTAGATATTTGCACCCACCGCTGTAATTTACAAATAATTTTTTTATCTAACTTTTTTATGCAATAACATTTGGACTGCATGATTCCATAATATAGATTCTTCCCTTTCTTTTTCATAATCTCTTCTTTAAAAGGATGGTTTAAACATTTGTCTGAGAGTAGACAACTCTTTAATCTAGGAAGAAAAAAAGCAGAATGGTTGGAAGCAGAAGCTAGACAAATTTAGGCTAGAAATAAAGTACAGTGTTTTTAAAAGAGTGAGGGTAACCATTGGAACAATTTACCTAGGAATGGTGGATTCTCCATCACATGCAATCTTTAAGTCAACACTGGATATCTTTCTAAAATATAACTATAGCTCATGTAGAAGTTATGGGCTTGATACAGAAATTACTGGGTGAGGTTCTGTGGACTGCATTATGCAGGATGCCAAACTAGGTGATCAGAATGGTCCCTTCTGGCCTTGGAATCTATTAATCTACTGACTTTCTGGGGTTTAAAAAGCAGCAGCTGATCCTGTGCAGCACCTACTTCTCATAAGCATTTGGTATAATAGATCCATATTGTGCCAATGCATACTAATGTTCATATACATTTGCAGCACACAGAGCAATGCTTTGGAGACAGCCAGATGTCAGTTTGAATCAGACTCAACGATACACCTGTTCCGCACACCAGACCAGGATTTCTCTGCTAGCCCCACTGGTTTCTGTAGCAGCAGAGCTTTCATTTCCCTAAAACAATCAGTTTTTATCCCTTATGGCTCTGAAAAAAATAAATTCTGAATACAACCCAATCGGGTGCTGTTTTCCTGAGTCTGCAGACAGACAGGCACAATTAGACAGATCCTGGGTTCAGAGACAGTCGACCAGAATAATTAGAGGCACGGAAAAGGCTCCTCATAGAGAGAGATTGAAAAGATTGGGACTGCAGATCCAATTGACTTTAAAGGGGCAAGTTCAGACCCAGGATTTAGAGGGCTCTTTTTTGTTTTCTCATGCTGGTTTACTTGTGGAAAAGTTTGTCTCACACTTTATTTTGGATTGAGACTCCTGTGTGTCTGTAAAGTCTTTTGATACTAAGAGAGGGTTCCGGTTTAGGGTCAGGTTTTCTATGTAAATCTAGTCATCAGGCTTATATGAGCCCCTATAGGAAGCTGACCACAATGTCCTTTGCTAACAGTAATGTAACAACACAGGAGCTGGTCCTACAAGCCCTTACTCATTTTAATAGTCTTTATTTCTTTTGCTCATCCCTTTGAATACTGTCCTACTGTTATATAGTAAAGACATGGTGATAACTAAATTTTGCCATTAAAGCACTCTTTTATTGTGAGAATCAGAACCACTCATATGAACATGGGTTTGAAGGATCTGGCCCATCATAATATTTCAGGACTGAAGGAGGCCATGCAACCTGTAAGGGCCCATCTAGTTATCTGCCTTGTACTGTTAACATGCTATGATGGCCTGATGTGTGTGTGTCTACTCATCATTGCACTGAAAATACCGTATTTTATAACATTACACTAAAACACACCTTAAGGGCCCAATCCTGCTAATTCTGACTCACCTAAATTATCTTACTTAAGTGAGTAGTCCTAGCCATTTCATTGGAACTACTTGCACAGGGAAGGACCACTTGTGTAAATATGGGTTTGCAGGATTGGGCCCATAACTTCATATAAGACTGGATCCAAACCTCTCTGAGGTTAATGAAAGTCTTAACCCTAACCCTAACCCATTGATGTCAGTGGGCTTTGAGGTCAAGCCCGTAGTGTCTTTGATTGGGCCAAATTCACATCTGGTCTTAATAAGTTCATCTCTATTGAAATCTATGAATCTATTGATGCTGAACCCACTTACCCTAGGGGGGAGCTAGTCCCCTCCCTTCCAAAATGTGAAAATTCCTCTATCTTCAGCACAATAAGATACTGTGTAAATTCTGCTTTCAACATATAGGGACCAGTTCTGAGCTCATTTAAATCTGGTGTAAATCTGGAGTAGCTTTATTATTCCTCATTGTAACTGAGATCAGAACCTGATTTGAAATGTTACCTCTTGCTTGGCTTATAACTAGCATAGTAGGTGGCCCCAGAATCCCACTACCTCTCTGAACCCCAGTTAAGGTGTCAGGGAAGAGGGGATGTTTAGCTGAGGTTGGAGCAAGATTAGAAGGCTCCCAGCAAGGGAACCGAGAGCCTGTGGGAGACAGGGGATTGTTTTTTACAGCCTATTACTCCTTGATTTTTAGTCTTGATTCTCTAACGGAGCAAATGTTGCTAAAACCTCCCTTGGAAATGGGAAAGGCAAAACTATCTTAGCAAACATTTATTCACCAGCTGCTGGGTGAATTAGTGCAGGAGAGGAGCACAGACGCCCATCAGGAATCGTTCGGGCCACACTCCAGTGCTCAAAAAGAGCAGCTAGAGAGGTATGCCCTTAAATATAGATGCACAGGGACTGGAAGCTATAAGCCGAGAGGAGCAGGTTTGCCTACGTGTTTGGATTTGATTACCTTCCGCAATGTTGCATGTTTCTAAGGGGGACTTCTACCCTGCCGTTCACCGCAGAAGCGATCATAGGAATGAACATGGCAGGAGGAAGGCAAGGTACATATGGCAAAGGAGAGAGAGGGCACATATGAGGATGGATAGTTAACTCGGCCTCCTCACTACATGGCCCCTCCATGCAATGGCAGGTGTATAGAGAGAAGGCCTGCCATAAGTGCAGACATCAGCGGTACAGTTTCAGCTAGGGAGAGAACTCTGTAGACATTCATTTCTTGGGGGCTGGGGAAGAGGCAGGAAACCAAGCCAAACGTGTGTCGTGGGGAATCCGCGCTCGGGCAGGTGTTCCCCGCTCATACCAGCTAATGAATAAGCGAGATAAAAGTTGGGGGAGGGGAGAGCCTTCGCATGCATAGGAAAAGTGGCTGCTGGTATTTTGTTCGGATCCGATTCGATCGCACTGGGCACTGGTAGCAACGGGGGCCACCCCAGGGTGACTTTCCCGGCGCAATTCGCTTCCAGCGCACACACCGCGCCGCGCTCTCCTGAACGAAATGACCGAAAGCACCGTTCAGTCTGAATTCAGGGAGGGATCTCTCCGTTCCCTCCAGCTCTGGGAGCGCTGAAAGATGGAGAGGTTTGGGGTGATTCTTCAGAGGAAAACGCCTGTCTTACAAACAGGGGCAGACAAGGCGCCGGCAGCGGAGGATGGGCTCTACGGGGACTCATTTCAGAAGGCAGGTCGCCTGGACTGGTGGGGTTGAGAGAAAAGTGTGTCTGTGAGCGGGGGGGCGGGATGAATGAGAGACACCAAATCCAGGCCAAACTGGGAGTCTTCTGCAGAGAAATTATCAGAGTTCTTTAATCTCGTGGAAAGTCTGGGAACTTTGAAGTCTCCCGCTTTGCTCAGGCTGTCGCTGAACTTCACTTCTGTTCAAAGCATTGTTTGATAGTCGCTTCCGCGGGTGGGAGCTCGCTCGCTCGCTCTTTTTTAACAGAAATGTGATATTTATCCCAGTGGGATATGGCCGCCTGGTTTCTCTCTCATCTCTGACTGTCACACCAAAGCTGTACGAAGAGGTGTAAATGGCACAACTCCAGCAAAGGGCAGCAGGCTATGCAAATTGATATCCTTGAAGCTAAGTGTGTATATGACACCGATTGTGTTGTCTCCTGACTGTCCGGCTTGCAATAGCCAGATCACTGGCTAGCCCCTCGGCGGCTAGATCTGACTGGATCAGGATGACCCTTGCCTTGCTTTCCAGACAAGCTCTATTGCAAATCGTTAACGTTTGCTGGGACTTCTGATCTCCCTGTCTTTCCCCGAGGTTAGGGCTTCAATTCGAGATCAGAAAGGAATGTGAAATTTAAAATTAATCTAAGCTTGTTTTTTTCTCTCGTTAGTTCTGCCCCCACGATGCAAACGAGTCCAGCCTGCCCACTTGAGCTAGTTGTTTAATTATGTTGCTTTAAAATCAGAGTGCATTGATGAACGTGTGCTTGTGTGTGAAAGGGTAAGCTGGGTTGTTAGGTCGGTGGGGTCTGAAAGACAGACAGAGAGAGAGAGAGAGAAAAGGAGAGAGAAAAATCGTTTAACTACATTTTTGTGTGTGTGATAGTTGAGTTAGAAAGAAAGAAAGAATATCTTTCTTTCTTTCTTTCTTTCTTTCTTTCTTTCTTTCTTTCTTTCTTTCTTTCTTTCTTTCTCATTAAACCAACACCGCAACCGTCTCCAGAAAGAGTTAAATAAACCAGGCTTGCAATTTCTTTGTATGTAACAATCCAACTCGAAACACGTGGATTATTTTTAACTGTTTCATCCAATAAAGACAGCGGTGCTTCTCCTTCTTAGGTCTCAGATACAACCTTGTTTTGGCGGGGAGAGAAGGTTTCTTGTGTCCATTAGAAATCTCTGAAAAAATAACCCTTGGAAATTGATATGCTGTGTTTAGCGGTTTTAGCTATATTACGTAGAGCTTGTTTATTATTTTTAATCACAGCTGGTGAGAAAAATAGCATAACGATCAAACCTTTTCTGCACCGAGAAATAGAGCCGGTGCCTGCAACTGACAATTTATAGTAGAAAAGCAGCGAGTTCGCTCATTGTAATTAATTAGTTAATGTTTATACAGCGCGTGGAAGATATAAAGTCCTATCTGAGTGCTGCGACTTATAATGATATTATCATATTTGTGGTTGCTCTGCACTATGTTACTGCAAATCTAGCTTTTTGCGAGAGGAGTGAGAAAGACGGGGAAGATCTGCGCGGGATGAGTGTTTGGTTCTGGGGAAGAGAGGAAGGAAGTTTGTAACGATGAGTAACCCATTCTAGACGCATCGCGCTTTCAGCACCCTGGCCAGCTCCCGGGCGCTTCGGTGCAGCGAACTCTGCATTGTCTTCTTGCGCCAGGATTGCAGAGAGCACAAAGCGATGTGAAGAGACCGTACTGTGCGCGCTGCTCTCTGGGGAAGATGTGGGACTCTCCACCCCCTTCGCCAACCTCTTTTTAGGGGGAGAGAGAGGGAGGGCCGAGAGAAATCAGATTATTTCTTTCCTTTAAGGTGCACTGTCCGCCAGGCATAGGAAGCACAGGTATTCCACAATGAGCATCTTCACCAGGTTAGCCGGGATGAAAGAAATAATTATTAGATCTCTTTCAGATTCAGGCTTCAAGACAAACCAGATATTTAAATTATAGATCTCTGTAAATGTTATTTTATGTTTCTGCTTTTTTTCTTCTTGCCAGTTCCTTCGCCCCCCGGAACAGCTATATAAACCTTCTTAGCTTAACGTGAGGGTTTAAAAAACCCAAATCTAAACAATGAAAACACGTAATTTTAAATTTTATTTTCCTTTAAGTCACCCTATTGGGGGAAAATATAAAATATTTTTCTAAGATCTTAAGTTAAATCTTTTAACAGCATTTCCAAACTAAAACCGTGCGCTGGAGAGAGACGCCCGTGTATTTAACAGCTGTGTGAGCCAACTAAGAAGGAGGTTCACACTTTTTGGTTTTAAAGTGCGTTTAATTTTTAGCACCAAAAAGCTGGACGGCCTTCCAAAAAATAGCTTTCATTTCCCTCCCCCCCCCCCCCGTGCAAATCGGATTGAGGAGTGAGGTGTGGAGATAAATAACGAAGGAAACGTGCATCTTTTAAAATAAAACCCAACACTATCGACTGCTCCTGAATCGTATCCAAAGGAGAAAAGTGGGACTTTCCGTAACTGAGTAGAAAGACTATTTAAAAAAACAACGATCTAAAATAAAGTTTAGGAGGAGAGAGGTGTGCGCATTTTCTTGGCTGACACAAGTTTCCCCGCCAGGCTGTCGTGAACCCTTCGAGCCATATCATTTCATCCCCGTAGAAATTAACCCCAGACACCTGACCTCTCCACCGGCGCAGGAGTGTGTGTGACTGTGACAACTCAGCCTTTGTCCCCACAACAGTCTCCAACCCCGGCAGCGGAACGTAGCGAAGAGCAGAGTCAGGATTTGTTTCCTTTCCCGTCTGTCCTGGGCCGCGTTGGCAAAGGACCGGCTTTAGATTCCGCAGACGGAATCTGGACCTGACAACAAGAGCGTTTTGTTCTCCGCGAGGGCCCCCCACACACACGCACTTTGATTGGCCCCACCCTTTCAATAACGGGACCAGAGTGTTGCCCTCTCAAGCCCCTGGGGTAAATCTAGGAGGCAGGAGATTAAGTAAAGTTTCACAAGACACCCCCACACATACACACCGTCCTCCGTCCCCATCGGCTCAGGTCACTTCCAAAGATACTGGAAATTACTTTTAAAAACCCGCTACCCCGGATCCCTGCTTTTCCTTCTCTCCCCCTGCGGGCCCAGCTCCCAGGTGTGGGGCTTCCCCGCCTTGCGCTGAGCTGTGGATGCAGCGAGCTTTCTAATGCAGATTTCCCTTTTAACACTTTCTAAACAAAGGCAAATGAGGGCATTGCTCGCTATATCAACAGGCAATCATTAGCCGCAAATACAGAGAGACACACACAGAGAGAATTTCTCCACCAAAGTACGAGTCATTCAAAAGGGCAATTAAACTAACAAGGGGATATAAGAGAAGAGGGCTGCAACCAAAATTTGGATCAACAAACTCTGCAAACCCTCCCCCATGTTAGCAGAGACAGAACAGTTATGCCCTGGGCTGTTTTCCTCCTGCTGTTGAAGTTTTCAAGGGCTTCTGTCTTTCTTCCCAGCCACGCTTTTTATACCAGCATCGCGATCTTTTATTTCACTGTAACACAAATGCTAAAATAAAATAATAATAATAATAATAATTAATAATAATAATAATGCAGGATGGTAAGTGTTCGTGTGCCTTTGTTAGCTTTATGCAAAGGACACTCACTCACACTCGCACACACCAGAAAACTCAAGCGCAAATCTTTGTTCAGGTCCACGCATCGAAACAAGGTCCAGCCTGCGGGCGGTTCGCTTTCAACGGCAGAGCAGCCCACGCGCGGCCACACTGGAGCAGGGAGCAGTACTGCTCTCCTCTGTGCTGTGAGCCCTTGACAAGAGGCGGGGAAGGGAAAGAATTTGGGCATCAGAAACTGCACTAGCAGGCGTGTTTTGCGGGCGACTGTTTAATCGGGCTGCATTGGAAAATAACCCGGACACTAGGCTCCGTAAGTGCTGGGTGTGGGGAAGGTGCGGCGAAGTGCCATGCAAAAATACAATTCAAAATCAACTGTTCAAAATACCCTTCCTATAAGAAAACGCGCACTGGCTGGAGGCTGGGGATCCCAGACAGTTTCCCAGTCCAGGGCCTCCTTTGGCTCCCTGCTCCGACCTCAGGGCCTGATCCATTGAAGTCAGCTGAAAGATTCCCCTTGACTAGGCTTTGGATCGGGCCATTGGCGCTGCCAGGTCTCCCAGACGCAGGCTTGGGGAAGGCGCTGTCTCCACTCTCCCAGCCCGCAGCCTGGAAGCAAAGCCCGGGGCTCGCTGCGAGGGGGGGCTCAGGTAAATGTGTCAGGAGCGCGTTGTGCAGCGCACGGGGACGGACAGGGGAGAATAACATACTCCCAAACCTCGCTTCTTGGGGCTGGCAGGGCAAGGCAGCTCCGGGTCAAAGGAAGCCAGTGCTCCAGGAACCCGGCCTAGTTCCTTGGGAAAGCCAATCCAGGGGGCCTCCGCCCTTTTAAACACCTCCAAAGCGGGGCCTTTAGGAGAAACAGGCGTGTTGTGCCCTGATTGCTATGAGGAGTTGTCACTAAATCGAATCGAATGACAACTGTGTATAGTTTTGTTTGTGTATACACCTATACACTACTCTGTATAACACACATGCATGTTCTACACACGCCTGGTTATAGACGGATACACAATATCGAATATCATTACAATAGGATCCGTATTAAGGGATCTATACGTTTTTCCTCTCGGTGACATGCCCTATAGAATATATCTGGGCAACAGCGCTATGTTTACATCGGTCCAACCACTGTGGGGCGGATTTGGGGAGAGAGGGAAGGCTGAAAGATCTGGCCCACCGAGTACATGTATTACTCCTCTGTCTGTGTGTGTGTGTGTGACAGCTTCAAAGTAAGTAACTGAAAATCACCCTAAAATACCGCTTGTGTTCCTTCCCCCTCCCCCTCCACCTCCCCCCCCCCCGAGCCTCCGGATACACCCGCTGCTTAAATCCGAACCCAGCCACCCCGGAGGAGCAAACGAAGCGTGCCGGGGAGCAGCGTCTCTCACAGATCCAGGCGAGCTGTTTATTTGAAAAGGAGCCCAGCATTAATGTGCAGGTGATTTTTACACCGGTGATAAAACACCGGGAAAGCCATGGCGCGCTGAGGCTCCGTGCCTCGCCCTTCTGGTTTTCTTCTTTAAACGGCGTTGATTGGCTTTGGTCTGTCTCTCCCTCGCGCTAGTAATTCAGCCCTGCGCCTTTCAAAGTCCTGTTTGGGGCTTAGTTGGTTACCTTCATTTTCCATAACTTCCTCCGAGACACTCTGCGGGAGAGCCCGCTGCCGCTCGGAGAGAGAGAAAGATAAAGGACAGGGAAAATGAGCCCCCCTCCTTTTTGTCTCGGTAGCACATTCATTCTGTAGGTGAAAGAAATGCCCATTTAATGAGACAATTAATTACCAGGATTTAATGTACTTGATTTGGTCCCCGTCTCCCCCCCGCGCACCCTTTTTCCTGGCACTAGTGAAATTAAAAAAAACCAGAACGGAAGATGCCAAGAAAGAAAATCGGATTGGCATTCGGAGGTTGCAGGAGAAAGTCTCCTAGCATTGCAGACCTGCCCAGCTCCAAATGGCTAATGGGCTTCCAGATTCTTATCAAATATTAGCCCTGGTTGTATTTGCATTTAGTCTATAGAGAGAGACCATAGGAAACACACATGCCCTGGGTTGGACAGAGAGATCTTACCAACGTGTGTATGTACACACCCAGGGAGAAAGCGGTCACTCTGTACAGATGTTTAATTGCAAATATCTGTTATAATATTTTGCTGTAAATTAGTAATCTAAACGCTACCTTTAGACCTACACATTTATTCATACATATGCCCCACCCTGTGCAAAAACACGGGTGTGTTGCATGCAGTATAATTATCTTGTTTTATGTTTGCACATGTGTGTGTTGCAATAATTGGGGGGGGGGGTAGTGCAATTATTTTGTTTTGCATAAGTATGCATTTAAGGTGGGTTATTTTCTTGTGGGTGTGTGGTGTCATTTTGTTATGTTTGTGCATGAGTGGTGTGTGTGCAGTTATTATTTGTGTGTTTGTGAAGATGTGTTCTCTTGCTCTGTTTGTGAGTGTGGTGTAATTGATTTTTCCGGGTGCACGCAGGGGGTTGCACATTAGTATTACTTTCTGTGGTGTAGTGTAGTAACGTTAGTATGTTTGTATGCGCAGTGGAATTGTTTTATTTTGCGTGTGTGCATATCTGTATGTTTTGTGCGGGCATGTACGTGTGTGAGATTGGGCATGCCATGTTGTTTTGTATGCACGGATATTTGGGGAGGGAGGCAAGCAGTGTTATTACTCTGAGTGTGTGTGGAAGTGAGTGCGCTCTGTTATTTTGACATTGTGCAGTGTTTTGTTGGGGGGGTGTATATATGTATATAGGGGGGTGCACTGAAGTTCCAAATTCCCCAGCTGCCTTTCCTTTAACCTTGGTATTAATTGAGGGCAGATCTCTTTAAACGCTCCTGTAATGCATTCAGACGCTGTTGGAGGTTTATCTTTTTTGTACCGTGGGTTATATTTACACCCAAAACAAAATAATTACACTTTTGTTGGAGAGAGAGCGCTGGTGATTAGACTCCGGCTCTTTGCAGCAAACCCTTTCTCAGTGGTAGACCAGTACAATTTTTCACGGCTGGCTGAAATCAAACGCAGGAGGTAATGAATCCTGTGAGCAATTTAAATTTACAATTTGTAACGCAGCCACTCAGAAAGCGCCTATAGCCCAGCCACGAGATTCTTGCTGGGTTTGTTTAATGTTAAAAACTGCACCGTCCCTTTACCAGGGGAAAGGAGGAGATTTTAATGATGAAAATCATGCAGAAAAATGTCTTGCATCTCTCGTGACGCAAGGGGGGGGCGGGGGGGCTAGCACAGAACCAGCGATTTCGAGTCGCTTTCTCATCACCCTCTTCCGGGCCACTATCCCAGTGCTTGAACGGAAGCCACTTTTGCAAGAAAGAGCGAATGAAATTTCAATGCAAAATGGGGGAATCCGTCTCTCGTTTTTTTTAAAATAGTATTTTAAACCTTCCATTTGTTCAAGGGGAGATGTCTTCAGAATAACACTCCCCCGGACACAATCAACCCCCAGCTGTTTCAAGTAACACGGCGAAGATAGACCAACGATGATGATGAACCACGACCAAAAAAAACAAAACAAAACTATGAAATATCAACAAACTCGTCTGCGGAGCATCCTAACAGATAGATAATTAATTACAAACACAAGGGGGAATATGCAAACTGCATATTACAAATTCTACAGGGCTTAACTGATTGGAAACAGATTATTATCTTGTTTGTCTTTTGTCTGTTTTACTTATCCCTCTGCCGTCTGTTGTGTTGTAATGTTGATACACTTTACTCTTGAAAGGGGATTTTTTTATATAGTAAATTCCATCACCATCTTGTATAAGTGACACTGCTTCTCCATGCATTACCCTGTTAAGACACAATAGGTTTATTAGTTACATATAGGAGGACATTATGTTGCCTGAATAACCATCTGTCACCACGGTTAGCATAGGGGTAATGTGCCTAATAGTTCTTGCTGGTGTTTTGGTTTGTAGTAGAACTTGGGAGATTTAAGAAAGAGAAAGCAACCCCCTTTCCCCAAAGCTAATGGGGAAGAAGGGTTTGCTGAGGAAAGCATTTGGGGTGGGGGTGGGGAGGCTGGTGGAAAGCCACAGAGCCAAATGACGGTTGTTATCTGCTAGTTGCAGGTGCTGATTGCCCAGGCTAGAGTGACTGCATATTTATTCTCCACATTACCAGTCAAAATAAATACCAGGTGACATACAGGAAATGGACCCGGGACCTGTAGAGGACATGTTTACTGCTCTGAAAGGAGACACGAAAGAACGTGTGTGTGTGTGTGTGTGAGAGAGAGAGAGAGAGAGAAGATACCGTGTGGGGGTGTCATATTGGTTGTATCAATCTGTATATAGCATGTGGTCTTTACAGAGACAAAACCCTATTTGCGCTATTCTAGGCCCGTAGTTCTGTTATTTGAGTCTTCCTCTATATTGATACATAGACACCTACACACGCAAAGATACAAAGGAATTCAACACAGGTCAACATAGTGTGCATACAAGGATGTAGGCATGTGTTTGTATATAATAGGTGCAAGAACACAGAACATATATAATCTGAAATGCAAATGTACATACATACCCGTCTATACACACATCTCTGCTGTTCATTTCTGCCCTGTGTTCATCAGAAAATATATATAATATATTAAAATTATAGAGAGAGAATTATAATATATGCAGTCTGATGAATACAGGCTGAAATGAACCTCGGATGTGTGACTAGACGGTTACAGATGTGTATTATACTTGTGTACCTTCTAGCTGTAGCTAAGACCGAGCTGTATAATGGAACTTCTCCTTTTATACACTGGCAATTTAAACACGGGTCAGTTATTCTTCCACAGTCTCTGTAGTGCCGAATGCAGACCGGCCCCCACTTTCTTTGGTTCAGACCCTATGAAACTCCCCGCACCAGCGGCTCCCCTTTCGCAGGAACGCCGGGTGGGGCCATGCCAGCCACACGCCGTGTTCCGGACGCGCTGCTCGGGGGGAATTTTTCAGCCTAGTTCGTTTGTGGCCCGTGTTCATGAGAAACCGAAATCAATCCGCCTCCTTTCATTTATGTTTTTAATGTCCCTGGATGTGTCCATGGGAGTTAAAATTCTCTGAGTGAAGGGGTCACCTGCAGCATACCAAAGACCACAATTACGATTCTTCCCCGAGTGTGTTTCCTTGAGGGGGTTGGTGGGGGAAGGGGTCCGATCATAAGAAAATCAGTTTGAATTATATCGTGGTAAATGAACGCACTCCCAGACCCTGAGCATATCTCGGACCTTGCAAAGTAGCCGCTGGCTTCGCTTCAGTGTTCTCTCCTGCTCGCGTTTATGTGCAAACGATGGTAAAATAAATTCTCGGGGTGGATACATGGCTAGAACGTGGAGTAGCTTTCCAGGAGCTGGCTGATGTGTGAAATGTGGTGACTATGTTGTGTGATCACAACTGGTGTGGGAGGGAGGCGTGCGCAGATATAAGCGTTCGAATATTACCCGGGGGCAAATAAACATGAAGAATTGGTATAATTGTTATATTAGGTAAGATAGAAAATGTGTGTGACTGTGTATATAGTATAGTGTGTATAAATATGTAATAGCGGTGGGTTTAGACTACATATGTCTATAAATTATATATTAGTAAATATTGTATATGTACATAGACAATGAAGCAAACAGACCAAGGTGTGTGTATGTATGTATGTGTGTGTGTATGTATGTTTTATATATTCACACGTTTGACTCATATTCCGGAAAGAACTATTCCATTCCAAACCAAAAACCAAAACCAAAACCAAAAAACCACAGTAATTTTCGTGTTGCCCTGAGATATAATATTTTGACCTAACCGTTGTAAAAGTATTTCCTCAGATTTTTCTCTCCTCCTCCCTCCAGAGAATGTCACCCTTTTTGTGAATTTCAGACTCTGCTGTTTGCTCTAGTGAATGATCAGTTTGTTTATGTATGAAACGGAGACCATTAATGGATATTGACTTTTATTTATCCTACCAGGGGTACCTCTCCGCTACAATGGGGAATTTCCCTATTGACATATTAACTAGTGCAAAAAATTCATGAAATCCAGGTTTTTAAAGCCCCAAGAAGGAACCAAAAACGCTTTTGGTCTCCCGACTTAAAAAAAAATGCATACAAGAAAATCAGCGAACAACAAGAAACCTCTGTGCGTACAAATAGTTCGCAGGCTGCTGTCATAGAAGAAGGCTGGAAAGACTCTCAGGGTTCTTTAATTCCCCCTTTCCTTTTTGTGAAAGAGGGAGGGTATCACTAAACTTCAAGTCAATTACTTTTCTCTCGAAGAAAGATTTTTAGTAAGTGTGACAGGGAATCTATGTCTCTTAGATCCTTGAGCCAGCGATGCCGCTGACGGAAGAAGGGCTTCTCTCCGCACATCTACCTGGATTTCTAGCGGCCCCCGTTTGCTGGTGGGGTTCCGGCGCTTGGGAGAGAGGTTATTTAATTTATAGCAGGATTGCTCGGAGCTGCTTTTAAGCGGCGCCCCTCACCCTCTCCTCACCCCACACGGCTCCGGAAAAAATGTAGCTCTCCGCATTGGTGTCTAAGTGTTCTCTTCGTTACCAGACTTAATGAAATGACTAACTAAACATTTGGGTACTTTCCCATTAACAAACGCTTTGTGGAACACTTGTCCAGCCCTCCCCTTCTAGAGGGGTGGGAATGGGGGCGGGGGGGACAGAGCAAGAGAACCTTATAACTTAATCTATTGTGCCAGCGTTGTCATTTGTCCCTCACATGACAAAAGGAGGAGGAAGCCGGGGATCGGCCTTCCCAACCCCCCCCCCCCCCGCCACACACACACCCCCACACCTAAGTAACAACAACAACCACATCCTGCAAACAAACCGTCCCCCCTTGTTTAGCAGGCCAGCTGCAGACGGCCTCGCTCACTAAGGCATTGTGGATGGATTAATTGAAATACCTGTCTCCAAAACTCGGATTTACACACTTGAAAAGCGCTCTTGCTGAAACATTTGCAAATATTAGATTTATTAGGTTCAACAAGTACATTAATCCAACGATGCTAAGTGAAATGTACTGATCTATCTATAGCTATACAGATTCACCTATCTCTAGGGCGCCCGATCTATCTCTCTATCTCTCTATCCCTGCACACGGATAGATTCATAGATTCCAAGGCCAGAAGGGACCACTGTGAACATCTAGTTTGACTTCCTGTGTAACAGGCCCGAGAACTTCCCGCAAAATAGTTCCCAGAGCAGAGCTTTTCGAGAAAATCCCATTTTGAGGTTCTTCACTATTGTTATGCATTTGTATCTGTTTAACTGTATTTCTATCTATCCATCTATGGCTACACCCACTAATCTATTGCCATTTATTCTTATCTATCATATATCGATTGCTGTACCTTCCCATATGTCCTCCCCATACGTTCCAATCTACCTAACCAGCTATATACATTCTTCACTGTTGTTATACATTCTTATCTATTTAATTTTCTGTCTATCTGTCTACCCAGTTAATCTGGAGCTACACCTTCTAATCTATCTGTTGCTAGCTAGATCATCTATCAGTAACATTTTATCATCTAATCTATTTTATCCATTGCTATACCCTCTCATTTATCTAATTGCTAGATAGATGAGCTATCAACATCTTATCATCTATCTATTGCTATAACTTCTTATCCATCCGTCTTTCCATCCATCTATCCATCTATCTATCTCTCCCAGAGTAGCAGTTTAAGACAACAACTTTTATTTTAACTCGGACATATTTTCAGCTCTAGAACATTTCTTTAAAAAGGTAAATTCGTTCGAGCCATCACCTTGCGCACAAGGTGACTGGGTCATTTAAAAGTCCGCAGGACCTGCAATTAAAGAGAGAAATCATACACAACAGCACAAGAACAGCAAGGCTCTCTCTTTCCAGGGGGGGTTTGCTTTCCTGGTTCTCCTCCCTTCATTCTCATGTTGACTCTGGCTTTAAAGATGTTGTAAATTACTCAAAGTAAAACCTTTTTTTTAAAATACTCCCCCCGCCCATCTGTATAACAAAGGCCAACTAGCTCGCCGGGGGGTCAATTACCTTAATATCTGAGAAGTACAAGACAGATAACTTTTCATCCCAAGACATTGTCTGAACCTGCCTTCTCCTGGGGGGCACTCCCTCAGCATGCCAGTGGCCTAAACACCCCCTAGATCGGGGTCCTTTGGCTTTTCTCTTTTTTAAATTTGGATTCATGGAGATCACTTGACAAAAGAGCCAGAATTTCCACCTTTTCTGCTTATGCAAAGAGGCCATTAGCTGCTTTCACTGGCTTTCTGTTGACACGGAGGCGAAACAGAGCTGGTTTTGCAGGTGCAGTGACCTCTCTGAGGTCTCATTCCCCCCAGCGCCCCAAGAAGAGAAAGATAAAATATTAACCCCCCCCCCTCCACCGCAAAAAGTAAATCTGCACCCACCCACCCCTGCAAACAAAATAAAGGTAAATACTTACTTAGCCCCCGCACCAGGTAAAACCTACTACTCAACAATAGTGGTGCCTTGTTTTTTTCCCTCTGTGCCAAGCACAAGGCTGGAGCCAATTTAGATATGCTATAAATTAAGAGGTTGCCATGGCCACCGCCTTCTCATTGGCCCTCGGCCTCTCTACGTTCCGCGAGACGTCACCAAATCTGAATAAGGATGCGCGAATTACTAAACTGGGAGACAAAGCTGAAGATGGGAACAGCGTGAAAGTGGAGAAAAGTCCCAACCAGCCATCTACACGTAGGAACACCGGGCTCCTGGCTTTTTATGATGATTATGATTGTTCTGTGTTATTATTAATCCCTTTCGTGGACCGGCTGCTTCCACAGAGGCGCTGATGCTGCTCCAGGCCGAGATGCTGCTAAATTGAAAAGCACCGGGCAAGTCACCCCACCAGGATATCTTTGCTTGGCTTCCCCACATTGAACCTGCTGGGAGAGGTGTGGGGGGCGTGGGGGAAGAGTGGGGGGGGGGGGGTCTGGGAAGTCCACGCGACACTTTTTGCCTGCCCTCAGGACGCCCAGGAGAAGAAGGCAAGAAGCTGACAGTGTTGTTCTCCGTTTCCCCCCTTTGCGATCGCTTTCGGCGGCGCGGTGGGGGTTGCATTCTGCTTTATTTTGCTGGTCTCGCCTTCCTCTGCGGAGGTCATGATGGTGCATTGTGCAGGCTGCGAGCGGCCCATCCTGGACAGGTTTCTGCTGAACGTGTTGGACAGGGCATGGCACATTAAATGTGTCCAGTGCTGCGAATGCAAGTGCAACCTGACGGAGAAATGCTTCTCCAGGGAAGGCAAGCTTTATTGCAAAAATGACTTTTTCAGGTAAGTCCCGCAAGGAGGAGGCGAACCCTTCCCCGCCTGCTTGGCTAGCATAGCGGGGCAAGGTTACAGAGCGATACCCTGCTTCTGCGCCTTGCCTAGCGTCCTAGCCACTGAGCTGAGCGCGTTCTGTAATTGGCACCTTGTTGGCGTCTCCTCCATCGGTCGCTGTGGACTCCCGATGCTGCAAAAGGTGTCAGATCTATATGCCACTCCAATTCCCCAAAGGAACCCTATATGTGCCTATGGGGGGGGGGATCCATTTATTAGCCGCACGCCAGGTCGGTTTCAGTGATTTTTTAAAATCCGCAGGCGTCTTGTTGTCCCTATTGTCAATTTCCTCCTTTTGCGATATTCCTCAGAGTTTTCTGTACAGAAGGGAAGATCCTAGAACCGGGGGGGGGGGGGGGGGCTCCAAGCTCCTTGTTCGCTCTGTAACCCCATTCGAATGCTTTTAATGTAGGTATATGCACACGGTTGACCCCGATCCGAGCGGATCGCACGCCAGGCGAGAGAGTACGGGTTCGTAGGTTACTTGAAAAAAATTATTCCGGAGTACAGAAGAATAAAACTTCTCTCAGCAGAAAACTGATTTTCGAATGCCCGGGGGCTTTAAAAACAAAGCTACTTGTATTGCGGAGAGGCAGAGCGTAAATCAGAACTCAAGTGCAGAGAGGCCAGAGAGCGGAATATGGGGGGACATCCCCAAACTCCTTTGCCCCAACATTCCTGCCTGAACTGGGAATTCTCAAAAGCACACTAAAGTTCCTAGCAAGGGTTAGGAGCAAGGCTTTGTGGTCTAATTGGCTATACGTGCACAGAGCAAACTTGTCCTGTGCCGTCCCCTCCCCCCCCCCCTTTTCTTTTAAATCAACAAATGAACTCATTGAAAATGTAAAATCGCCCTAAATATCGCCTGGCCTTTTGTTTCTGGCTGTAATTGAGGTAAATGTGGGCATTTGTTTAGCTAAAGGGTGAAAAGCTCAGGGGATGATTAATACAGAGTGGAGGGAGACGGCAGTTTTCCTAGTCCAGTAGGCCCTAATGAAGGTGAATTTGAATAGGTTAAGTGTCACACTCGCCTTTACACATGTAAACTACCTTTAACGGCCCCTTTGCATTCAGCACCCCTCACGCTGCAACTCCTTAAATGCCTTTAATGATTTTTGATAAGGTGCAGATGAGCCAATTATGCTCCAGGATAAGACAAAAAAATGACTTATGACTTCTAATGCTTTCACTAAATCAACGTCATGGAAAGTGAAGCTGTTAGAAGTTGTGTTTAAACAAGGGAGGGGAAAAAACAGTTTTATTCCTCACGTTCTCCCCCATCGTCCACCCCACTTCCACTAGCCCTCAAACCTCTAGGGAGCCCGAATCAACACCCCAAAGTGGAAACTAAATTTCCTGCTTTGAAAAACAGATACGATTCTATTGCTTCCCTAGGAAAAATATTCCCTTTCTGCAATGCATAATAGTAATAATAATCAATCATTCATTCAATCAATCGGGGAGGGGGCTAGAATGCAGAATAAAAGGAGATCAAAACTAGACCCATTTTCAGCACTGGTGTGTGGGTTGTTTTATTGGGGAAGGGGGAGACCATTTTTAGGATCCTCACATCCCCTCTCCCCACTTGTATTTTGAGTTAAATAAGCAGCCCTCTGTGTTTCTCTTTTGGAACTAACCACCCCTCTAACAACCAAAGTGTCCCGGTTAGATATTTACTAACTGAAATGTGACCTCATGGAAGAGAACAGGAATATTCATAGGAATTATGACTGTGAGGGAAGATCCATTGGTTACCTCCTATGTCCTCGCGAAATGCAGCCTGAAAAAGAATGCAAACGCTCTGCAGATTTCTGGTGGATACAGTGGGGGGTAAAAATTGCTCCATAAATCCCGCAAAACCAAAGCGGATCGTTATTTTTTACACCGAACCGTGGCCGTTCCTTAAAGCGGCCCATCTGCATCACAGGCATTCACGCGCATCTATAAAAACCTTGTCCACTTCCCTCGCCTTATTCTGAGCTGCGATCTAGCTACCAATGCATGTCTGCCCCAAAATACAGCTCCGAAAATTGCCCCTTCGCCTCCCAACTTGGGCGCCCCAAAGAGAAGGATTTTTCCCTTCCTCCGCGCCGTGTCTGAGCAAAACCGAATTGAGCAAATGCTGTAATGCCGAGGACACTTTCTACCTGCCGGAGATAAGGGAGGGATCAAACAAAACAGACTCCCCAGAATATTTCCCATGGAGACGGAACTATTAAAGTGGGGGTGAGGGGGGGTGTCCATTAGTATGGAGTCAAACAAGGGCACTCGGTGCTGGGCGATCATTCACAAGTAAACGCGAGTCCTCTCTTGGGCTACTTGAGGCGCGTTTTGCTCGCCGCGAGAGGAATCATTTTGCGCACGCATTTTGTTGGCGACCAAATCCGCTTTCCTTTCATTGTCGGAATCCAGGCAATTGCTTTCATGGCCTCATCTCCCCACCCCTCTCCACCCACGCGCCTGCAGTTGGGGGGATGCACTTATAGGGGACTGGGAGGCCGGGCCGCTAAGCACCCGGGTATTTACTTTCCTCCTGTCTCTCTCTCTCTCGCTCCGTTTTTAGGCGGTTCGGTACCAAATGCGCAGGCTGCTCCCAAGGCATCTCTCCAAGCGACCTCGTCAGGAAAGCCCGAAACAAAGTCTTTCACCTGAACTGTTTCACGTGCATGGTTTGCAACAAACAGCTCTCCACCGGAGAGGAACTTTATATCATAGACGAAAACAAATTTGTTTGCAAAGAGGACTATTTGAACTCGCCCAGCTTAAAGGAAGGGAGCCTCAACTCAGGTATGGAGCGTCCGCCAGCCTCTAACCGGGGGTGGGACCGTAGAGGCCTAGCATAGGTGTGAATTTAAAACGCATCCGGGAGGGGATTTTAGTTTCTTATTCCAACAGCAAATTCTAGAAAACTGCGGGTCTTGAAGTCTTTTTTGTATTGGCTGGGCCTCTCTCTCTCTCATACACACACACACACACACACACACACACACACATACACACACACACACTGGCACCAGATACAACCTGAGTTATCGCTGTCCTATACCCACAAGTATGGGTGTATTTGGGGGGGATCCTTTACCGATTTATTATTTTTGATCTTTATACATATACCTGGGTGTCCCCCCCCCCTTTTTTTCTTTTTTTCCTATTTCTCAAAATACTGACGGTTCGGAGAGGGTGGTGGAGGGAGAGCAGAAAAGTGGACTAAAACCTGGATGAGGGGCTGGGGGGAAGGGGCTGGAGTGGGAGGAGGATGCAGGGTAAAGCCAGGGTTGGAAGTGAAGAGCGAAGAGATATTTCCATTTAAAAAAATCCAGGGGGCACATTCAGCAGGCGCTGGGGAAAAGCGGCCGCTGTCAATTACATTTACAGACCCAGCTGGGGAACATGTGACCAGACCCGGGAAGGGGGATGTGGCAGTTTGGGGAGACAGCTGTTTTTCCGGGTTCCTGTTTGATTTGGGCTACGAACATTACCTTCCCCTAAACGCCATCCACGCTCTGCGATCTTTAAAACATCCCCATGGCCTGGGATATTTTCCCGGCTTCCTTATGTGTGAAGAGAATCCAGACAAGGCCCCAAGCTCCCAACCCTCACTCGGGAGCGATCCCTTCACTGCCATGGGGCTAACAGCTCCTGAGGCCTTCCACTTTCTCCCTCTACTGATAAACTGCCTTCCTTTCCCCTAGAATCACACAGAGATCCTCAGATTTTCCTTCCTTTCTGTCTGTCAGAGCCCCTCATAAAACGCAATGGATTGAATGCCCCAGATCCCCAGCTCTGCTAGTCTGCTGTGTCTGTGTCTCATTGCGGCGTGTGTGTACAGTGCAGGCTGTTCGCATTCACAGGAGCACGCGTTGTGGGCCCGATCCTCCTCTCTTGAGGCAGAGGCAGAACTCCCGTTTGACTTCCTTGGAAGCTGTCTCGGCATCAGGGCAGCGGGATCGGGCCCTCACTGGCACAGCGGTCTATGCCTGTGGCCTGTGCTCCCCCCTTCCCCTGGGGTCCTTTCGGTACCTGCGGCTGGATCTTGCCAGGCGGCTCCCTTGGGCGCTGCTCGGAGCCAGGCGAGCAGAGGCTGCCCGGCGGTCTTCACCTTAGGGGCCTGTTTGGGAGCGGGGGAGGCGGGCAGCTGGCCTATTTCCGATCCCAGGGTCGGGGTTTCGCTGGCTCCGAAGCGTGGGGGGATGAGCCAGGGCCAAGGCGGTGAAGGAAATCCCCGAGCCCCGGTGGTTACAGCCAGGGCTTTGTGGCATGGGTTCTTGTTCCCCAGCTGCGGCTCGATTTGTGTCTTAAAGGAAAACGCTCAGCTGGTCCAAACGAAAGCGCTTCCTTCCCCAGTGTGGGAGCCTTGGACAGCTCCTTCTATGCCAATGGGTTGCAAATCTGCCATCCGGATCCAGTCACCCTGTCGTAAATCCGATGCGACGCCACCGAAGCCAGAGGTTTCACACCGGAGTCACACCCTCTGCCTGCTCCAGTGGCAGAAAAGGCCGGGGGTGTTGCGCTTCCCTGTTGCCACATAGCCCGATGAGCCCATGTTGCTGCTGATTCAGACCCTCATTAACTCTTCGTGGTGTTCACGGGGGAGTGATTGATTCGTGTTAAATTAGCGCAGAGAGTTAGGAGGATCTGGCCTCCAAAGAAGTTCAACCCCCCCCCTCCCCGGGAGGGACCGTGGGGGTGAAGGTCCCGTCTCTGCCCAGAGTCATCCATCTCCCTCTGCCTCTCCCTTGCAGTGTCCTCCTGCACAGACAGAAGTTTGTCCCCGGATCTCCAGGACCCCATGCAGGATGATACAAAGGAAACAGACAACTCCACCTCCTCGGACAAAGAGACCACCAACAACGAGAACGAGGAACAGAACTCGGGCACCAAGAGGAGGGGACCTCGGACTACAATTAAAGCCAAGCAACTGGAGACTCTCAAGGCTGCCTTTGCTGCTACCCCCAAACCTACCAGGCACATCCGGGAACAGCTGGCCCAGGAGACAGGGCTCAACATGAGAGTGATCCAGGTACAGACAAGCGCAGCTACGAGGGGTGCCATAGCAGAGCATAGGAGAAAGGATCAAAAACAGGGACTAGAGTGACCGCCCATAGCATCGCCATCTGCTTAACCAGGTGGGGCGAGCACGTATCCGAGTCATTCTTGCTTCCCTCTCTTTGGATCCCTTGGGGTCCAGCTCCCAGCCACCTACTTTTGTTACATCACAGCCTGTCGCCATGGAGATGACTGTGACGTCCCAAACTCAGCAGTCCCACTTCAGGGCTGTGAGAAGTGGGAGGGGGAGGAGGGGAGAGAAAATTCTGATATTTAAAGAAAAGGGTTCTGGCAAGATGCCAAAGTGTCGGAGGAAATTGGCATATGTTAACAAAGGCGAGGCCAAGTAGATCTTTGCCATGAATATCTCCCCTTGGTAATAATTATACATACCCCTTTAAGAGGCTTTACGAATGAGGTAAGCCCCCACTTTATAGATGGGGAAACTGAGGCACAAGGCAGCTAAGTGATTTGCAAAGATTCATCCATGTGGCAAAGCTGGAACCCGAACCTAGGACCCCTCACTCCCACGCCACTGCTCAATTCTTACTGTCCCTCTTGTGGTGTTCTCTAGATTCTGAACGCTTCCTCTCGCCTAACCAAGAGGACAATTTCCTCGTCAATATTATGATAACAGTTCTAATAATTGGCCACTGTTGTTAGTACTAGCGATGATGATCAGAGATTTTGTTTTGAAAGCTCTCTAGTTATATAATTGTTTTCTTCGTCTGGAGAGTCCTCAGGCGAAAGCCAGCACTCAGTCTCAAGCATTGGTGTGCTTAGCGCCCCCTCCAGAGCCCTCTGAACTCGATGGAAAGGCTCCAGTCCTTTGGATCTGGCCCTTACGCCAGACGTGGATCTGCAGACTTGCTGACCAACCCAGGCCTGGAGTTTGGGACTCAGCCTTTCCCGTGCGGGTTTGAGCCCCCCACGCACTCTGGGCAGCGCTTTGAGGGAGTTATCCAAAGTGGATCGACTCCCATTGATTTCAGTGAGTTTCGGATCAGATCCAAGTTCCCTAAAGAACTGACTCAGCTCCCAACGAGGTCAATGAAAAGGCTCCGGTTGACATCAGTGGGAGATGATGCCAATCCAAATGGAGGCCATGTTAGCCAAAAACAAAAAAACGACCAAGCAGTCCCCAGTAGACTCCGGGTCTATAGGCTATATCTGGTGCTGGATGCAAAATCCAGCAGGCCGGATTATTACATCTCCATCCAATACCTGATGGCAAGTTCTTCCAAACACGATGTCAACCAGATGCCTCAACCTTCGTTCAGTTCCCTGCTTACTTATTTGAAGCAATGTCAGTTCTTCATTAAAATCTCTTTATCCTGTACTTGCCTGGTGGGACTTTCAGGCTAAGCCAGTCAGCGGAAAAGAGTTCAGAGCGGTCCCCGCCCAAAAATCCATTAACCATAAATTAAAAGTGAAAATCATAAAAAAAGCTGTAAAGCAAAGGGGGTCTAGAGAAGAAATTAACTTCAGTCCTTTAAACTGGGTCAACCCGAGAGCTGTCTGTCTTGACATTTTGCAACAAGATTTATTCACACTGTTGGTTAAGAGAATCTGCACATTTATATTAAAGAGGAAATTGGGGAGGAATCAAAACAATTTCCAAAACAGAGACATAGATTGAGGTAAACCAGAGAAGTATGTTCGGGTCTCTTGCTACTGCTAAAGTAATACATTCAAAGGCGTTTTTGCTGTACTGTTGGCAAATATATAGTGTAGAGCGTGTGAAAAAAAATTGTTCCAGACCAAACAAAAGGAGGGATGGAGTGTTCTGTATTTCACCTCTGAAATCTGCAAGATGGGAAAATGTCCAAGAATTCCTGTCTTGCCCCCCCCCCCCCCCACCTCCCGCTTTAGCATCGGGCGCTGTACATATTCTCAGTGTTCTCATTTATTGCTATACATTTCTATCTGTCTCCATACACTCTGTATTGCTCTACGTTTCTGTCGATGAGTGGATAGCTAGATTAGGAAAGCAGGCACCCCCACAACTGTTTGCAGTTTGAAAAGTCCCTTTAATTGCCTTTATGTCTTCTCGGCTTTAGAGGAGGGGGGGTAGGAAGCACACTTCATTATAAACCTCTCCAAGGGTGTGCAAAAATCCTTCACTCTTGGATGGTTCTCAGAGTTCACTCGCAACTTTCCTCTTCTTTTTAATTCAAAGCCAATCTGCTCCACTGGCTAAACTGCAGAGTTTAATCCCCCGGTTGGAAGTTTCTCTTCATTTTTCTTCAGAGCCTCTTCGCCTGCCTCTTGTAAAGGGTCCAGAAAGTATTCAGCTTGTCCAAAGAATGGGAAAGTGGATCTTCGGGGAGCCTGTCAGCTGGGAGTTGGCGGGGGGAGGATGTGACTTGCTGCTGCCTTCATCTGGCAAATCCTGCAGGAGAAACTTGGAACATCTTGAGGCGATCATGTGAAGGGAACCCGCCTCTTAGCTGGCATCCTATTAACACCACCAGCTTCCCGGTCTGGCTGTATACGTGTGTACAGCAGCAGATCTATGCGCCCCTACATCGCAGAGACCAGTCCGTGCGTTAGTCGATTAGTCTGGAGACCGCGGCCGTCCTGGGGCAGACACGTAGTGCAGGAGACAGGCCAGGCCAGTTAAAAGCAGGCAGATCAGAACTGTTGTGCCGGCCCCTCCAAAGCGCCCGTGTGGCTTGACGGGGCCTTGGGAGGCAGCTGGCGGGAGCTGGGGGGGGGGGGATGTTGTCACCACGTTGCTGATGTTGTTTAATCTGCCCGCAGGTTTGGTTCCAGAATCGAAGGTCCAAAGAGAGGAGAATGAAACAGCTGAGCGCGCTGGGGGCCAGGAGGCATGCCTTCTTCAGGAGTCCTCGGCGCATGCGCCCTCTGGGAGGCAGGCTGGATGAATCTGAAATGTTGGGTTCTACCCCTTACTCTTATTATGGAGGTAATGAGCATTTTATGGATCACTTCCTGGATGACCTCCTAACACTCCTTGTATTCAAACATTGTAAAAACAAAACAAACACAGATCCCAGAGCAAACAAATTAAGGCTGGAGGAATCCTTCTTTTTCTTTCTTTCATTCTTTCTTTCTTCTTGATCATTTTTCATTCTTTCACTTTTCTTTGTCTTTCTTTCTTTCATTCATTTTTATTTGATCCTGGTTCTTTCTTTCTTTTCTTTCTTGTTCGTCCATTCATTTGTTCATTTGTATTTGATTATTGTTCTTCTTCATTTTTCTTTCTTGTCCATTCATTTGTTCATTTTTATTTGATCATTGTTCATTCTTTCATTTTTCTCTCCTGTTAATCGATTTATTTGTTCGTTCTTTTCTATTTGATCACTGTTCTTTCTTTGGTTTGTTCATTTGTTCTTTCTTTCTCGTTTCTTTTTATTCTTTCTTTTGCCACCTTAAGAAATTAAGGCTCTGAAGTCTATTACATTTTATAGCATTTCATTGTGTCTTTTAAAGGAGAGAGCCCGCTGCTTGCGTTCTGTATTAACTGGCCGTAAGACTCTGGAGTTTGTCCTTAAGGGAAGGTCTTGGTGCTTTCTCCCAATCCGGTTCACGCCACTTCCTTCCAAAGTGTTAGCTCCGGATTCTCTTCATTGTTACCGCCTTTCCTGGCTGGGTGCGGGAGGGGGAAGGAATTTGTGGGTCTGGTAAAACTGTTACCTTCTGTGCCCTGAACATCGCCTGAGTGGAGCAAACCCCGGCGCGTAGGCCTTTGTCCTATTTCCGGGAGCTCCGCAGCCGGGAGAAGTGGGGGAGCCGTGGTTGCCGGGTGTGTCTCCTTCTACTCGGCGATTGTACATAGACAGGAAGAGATGCGGTCTTTGGGGGGCTTTGCCGCCTCTCGTGCCCCTAGGGGTTAGATCGCACCCATGCGCTGCTGATGCAATCTGGGATTCCCGAGAGAAAGGAAAGAGTTAATCTCCAGTTAAAGTCCCTCTCCGTCCCGTACGTGAAGGGTTCCGGATTTCACGGGAGCTGCGCGGGGCGCCATAGAGAAGCTCCCGCTGTGATGCTGTAGGGCTCGATCCTCCAGACTTTACTACTGGGGGTAAATTTACTGCTCCGGTGCGAGGTCCTGCCCGGTTACCTTACTCCTGTCCTGTCCACAGCCAGGGGCCGGATTCTGACCTCAGTTACCCCTGGTGTGAATCCGGATTCACACCGGTGTAACCGACCCCAGATTCTGGCTCTGTAGGACTCGTCGCCTGAATAAAGTTTACTCCCAGGAGTAAACGCTCCGGATTTAGACGCACAGCTGGCAAATGATCATGAAACCCACCTCACAGACAGGAGGCGAAAGATACCTTCCCTGCGGCTTGGGGGCTGTTTCCTGGCCAGAGGAGCGGCGCGGTGGGGGGTGGGGGTTGTGGTTGTGTCGATTCGGCTTTTGAGGCAGAAGGGGATTCCCTCGTCTCCCAGTCCCGCCCTTAGAAATACATCGCATGGCAGATGGAGCGCGCTCCTGGCGTGACAGAGACTGGGTGGGTCTTTTAAAGGAAGCATCATTCGTACAGAAAGTAACACGCGAAAGGCAGGGGGCTGCCCTGTCTCTGCCGCTGCTCCCCAGCAGCGAAACCCGGGGATGCTGTGAGTTCATGGCCGCGGGGCTCGACTAGCCCCTCCGCAAACCCGCCCAAGGCGCTCGGAGCCCAGAGCGGCCCGGCAGCCCCAGCCCCAGGCTGTAATGGAATCTCGCTGGATTCGAGGAGTTTGAATACAACCTATTCCCAAACTTTCCTTCTTCCCATCCCTCCGTCCTTGTCTCTTCCCATCCCTCCATCCCTTCCTCTCTCCTTCTTTCCATCCCTCCATCCCTTCCTCTCTCCTTCTTTCCATCCCTCCATCCCTTCCTCTCTCCTTCTTCCCATCCCTCCGTCCTTGTCTCTTCCCATCCCTCCATCCCTTCCTCTCTCCTTCTTTCCATCCCTCCATCCCTTCCTCTCTCCTTCTTTCCATCCCTCCGTCCCTTCCTCTCTCCTTCTTTCCATCCCTCCATCCTTTTTTCTTTCTTTCCGTTCCTCCGTCCTTTTCTCTTTCCTTCTTTCCATCCCTTCCTCTTTCCTTCTTTCCATCCCTCCAACCCTTCATCTTTCCTTCACTTTCTTTCCACCTCTCTCTCTCTCTCTCGCCCCCGCTGCTCATTGGCCCGGAGGTACCGATCACGGATCATTCTCGCCCAGAAACCAACGAGCTAAGGACCCAACTGGCCAAGGCAGCGGGTAGGAGGGAAGGTGAGGGCCGGTTGCCATGACTTTGCCACCCTTCCTGTGGCATCTGTTTGAAGGGTCGTCGCCCCCCCCCCCCACTCCCCCCGCAGCCGCCCACATCCCCCCGCCCTCCCTCGCCCTGAATGCGAGCTCAGCTTGTCGAGATCTCCTCTAATCCCCCTGTTAGAGATTCCGTCCGGTCCTTGGCCAAGTTTGCACCCCTGCAGCAAGTAAGAAAGGGGCATTGTGATGAAGCTGTCTGAATGAACAGAGCCCCGCTCCCACTCAGCCCCCGCCCCCCCGCGTGTGTGCCCGGGAACAAAGCTCCAGCTGCCCCCTTTTGTACCTCTTTCAGACGGCATTTGTTCCAATTACCTCCGAGCTCCCGGAGCATATGGAAGGTCACTATCACAGGGGCCGGGCCCTGCGTGTTTGCTAGTTGTTTTCTCCCCCTTGTCGGCTCCTTCCCCTCCCCGCTCGGGCCATGTGGCCCCTCGAAATTCGGCCCCTTCACGACACGCAGGGGCCGATCTCTCCCTAGCGGTGCCTGTTGGGGTGCGGGCGGGGGAGGGGGGTCATTGCCCCGCCACTGAAGGCAGCTTGGGATGTGGGGAGGGGGCGCTGAAAGCTGGAGCTAGCCCTAGCTGGGGGTTGCCAGCCTGCCTGGCTGCTGCGTGAGCTGGGGGCTTAGAAAAATGACCCCTCCCTTGCAACCCTGCCATTGCTGAGCGGGGGGAAAATCCTCCTGTTCTTTCCTTCTGTGCCAGCTAAATAACAGATTTTTTTCCATCCAGCCATTTACACAGTCTCTCTCTCTCTCTCTCTCTCTCTCTCTCTCTCTCTCTCTCTCTCCCATCCTCCTGTATCTAGAGAGAAAGATCTCCCTGGAGTTGTGAGGGTAGATTTTTTTTTTTTTACAGAGCGCTATAGACAGTGACACCTTTTCTAGTTCTTTTTATTAATTTTTGGTCAGTTACAATTATGGAGACTATTTTGTTTTTACGTTTGGGAAGAAATTCAGCGCGTTCAGATACACTCCCCCCCCCCCCCCCCCCCCAGAGGTTTCTAATCATGTCCCGGATTTCGCGGCTTTCCAGAGACTTCCGCTATTTTCAAAGATTCCCACTGTGATGCTGTTGTTCTGGGGGGTGCTGGGGGGGTTGCTTGTCAGGATGAAAGCGCAATCAATGTCGATATTACTTAGGGGGGTTCATCGACTTAAATACACTGTTTTTTCCCCATCCGCTCCTACTTATTTGAAGCAAAACCTTTTAAAAATTACAACCTAACCCCCTTTCCCATTTCCCTCGGGAAAATATTTATTAGACGTGTTGTTATAATTCTATCTCCTCTGAAAGCATTTCCGCTTTATCTGGTTAGTGGAAGACGTTGGGGCTATTAACGGTTACAGTCACTAGTGCACGGTTAGGAATCTGTTTATTCTGTTCTTTTGCACGTGATGAAGGTGGGATATTCTGCAGCTTGGTGGCTTCCGAAAAAAGCGCGCAAGTGTCAGATACAAATCTCTGTAGCTGATAAAAATGTCCCGGCTTCTGATCCTAGACCTTGCTCGCCCGTTGGACAATTGAGCTGGATAATCGTGGGGCCCCAGTAACGCGTTTGAACCAAGCCCTCCCTGGTTTTTGTCACAGGATCTGGAAATGGGTGTCGCTCGGCTTAGGGTGGGGACAGGCAGTGAAAGAAGCAGCCAGCAAATAAATGCCGGACCCTGAAAGCTCACTTCCATGAGCTGCTCTTCTGTGGTGGAGCAGAAGCGACGGGCCAGGCGGCGGCAAAGGCCCGCCCCTCTCCGCGTTGCTGTACCGGGCCCCTGACCGCCTTTGCGCGTGTGCTGGGTACCGGCTGCGGGGAGAGAGGTGCGCACCTGGCCCTCGGGGCGGTGTGGCCCTGCGCGCAGACAGTTCGCAGCCGCTCCTGGGGGTGGGAGGCGCTAGCTCCGGCCAGTCCCGGAAAACCCTCGGGCTCTGGGCTGGGGAGTCTGGTTTCAGCTGGGCCGGGGAGGCTCTGGAGCGCCCCGGCCCCGCCTCACCCTCCTCTCTCTCCCCTGCTCCAGATTACCAAGGAGACTACTACGGGCCAGGCGGGAACTACGATTTTTTCCCCCACGGGCCTCCCTCGCAAGCCCAGTCCCCAGCAGACTCCAGCTACCTTCCGACCTCAGGGCCCGGCTCCACGCCCCTGGGGCCCCTGGAGCCCCCGCTCCCCGGACACCACTCCTCCGAAAACCAAAGGTACACCGACATGATCTCGCACCCCGACACCCCGAGCCCCGAGCCGGGCCTGACCGGCTCGCTGCACCCCATTCCCGGCGAGGTCTTCAGCGGCGGCCCCAGCCCCCCTTTCTCCATGTCCAGCAACAGCGGGTACAGCGGCCCCCTCTCGCATCCAAACCAGGAGCTGAACGAGGCAGCGGTGTGGTAGGGCTGACCCAGCCAGGGGGTGTGGGGGTGCTGGGGACCCCCGGCTCCCTCTGCCCCAGGCAGATCCAGCCTCCTCGTCCCAGCCCCGGCTAAGACACCAGGAACCAAAACCGGCCGCCTGACACTGATGCCAAAATTCTCCGGAGTCCCACCCCCACCCCAAGCCACAGGACCACAGGCCGCGGGGGGCCCCGCACTCAGTGTCTTTCTTCCTCGCCACGTGTGAGCAGGCACGGCTGCCGAAACGTGCCAGTGCTGACTAACCTCTGCAAGGATCTGAAGCAGCATCTCTTGGACCAAAGCTGAACTGGACTGGATCACAGATTTCCTGATTGACTGGACTGCCTACTTTTCGGGGGCGGGGGGGCTTTTCTTTCTTTCTTTCTTTCTTTCTTTCTTTCTTTCTTTCTTTCTTTCTTTCTTTCTTCAATCCAGAATTGCATCTTTTTAATCTTAATCTGGAAAGGGGGGAACCCCCTCATAATCCACTTTTTTTTTAATTAGAAGGTTCGTTTTGTGGTGATGGAGGTGGGAATGGGAACTGGTGTGTCTTGCAAAAGAAAACCTTCACTGATGACAAGGCGCCCCCTCGTGGTTAGTTCTGGTTTAGCTTTCCAGGACTGTGGAACTTTAATGTTTGGAGAGACTTGGGGTTTGTTTTGTTTTCCACTGGGCAGAAATATAACTAAAACTACCAATAAAAAAGCGATCCAAGTCTGAATGTCTCTGGCAAACACCACTTCAAACCCAAAAGTTTATTGGAGGCCACACGGATTGAAGGATGTATTATAGTTTTTGCTTCTAGTTTCTTTATTTTGTATAAAGAAGAAACAAATAAAGTATGTTTTTGTGTTTACTGGTTATTTATTGTACTTTAGTCAACTAATGCTCCAACATTTTTATATTCTTAAGGGGGGGGGTGAGGGGGAGTGACAGGAAAGAGGTTTGCCTAAAAAATATTTAAAAGGCTAATACTTTTTAAAAAGAAAAGAAATTGTTTTTCAAAAGCCTTGTGGATTTCCTTTCACCACTGCCTCTTGCAGCTGGCGGCAGCTTGACTAGCTCGTGTCGTTCAGTGTGAATACAAGGCCTGTTCGTTAACTAATCCTCATTCACCTGGTCCCTTTTTTTAAGAAAAGGAAAGTAGCAACTGGGGTTTAAAAAATTCTGCCACAATAGCTTTAGCTTCTTGACATTGTTGGAAAAGCTCTGGCAGGAGACAGTGCAGCTGAAATATTGTGCAGCGAGCGCTCTTCTTTACAATGTACTGCAATGGCGCTGCCCGGTGTCAGAGGTATTTAGTAGTTAGTGTCATTATAGCCCCCCTCCAGCATTGGGCAAGAAGTGTCTAGGACATCAGGGGGTTCATCCTGCAGTCCTGACTCAGCTGAGTAGCCCTTACTCACGGAAGTACCCAATTTCTGCAGGCCCATTAAAACCCTTGTGAGTCAGGAGAGCTCCAATGCCAGGCTCCAATGCCAAGTCATCTTCCCTCAGAGACGTTTGCCAGGCTTTCTTCAAACGGCCAAGCCCATCCGAGCCAAGGGACCGAAAGACTTTCATCGGCTTCGTCAGTGGGCTTTGGATCGAGCCGCCGTGAGATTCAAGGAGGGGTTGCTTTCAGTTTGTTTTTGCCTCTTGAGATTCATATTAGCTTGAGGTCAATGCATACACAACACAGGCAAAGAGTGATAATGGGTGTTTTGATTATCTTTTCATCTTCTCTGCAAACCACCCCCACCCCCCAAACAAGTCTCCAACCCCACCCGGAAATTGGAGCTCGAGAGGAATGATTTACCAAGCGAGCGCCGCACTTGTCACAATAGCCCAAGAAAAGAGACGGAGTGAGACAATTTTAATTAGGCAGCCACATTTCTCTCCTCCTCCTGCAGCAGCAGCCCGAGAGAAGCAGAAAGCCCGCTCGGAGAGGGCGGAATTGTACACGGTGCAGCCCAGCCAGCAAGGGCGGACTCAGTAGACCAGCAGCTGTGGGAGTCAGTAACTGCTCAGGGCTGAGGCGATCAGAGTGGCCTTATCGCTATAACTAGCTAGGTGGTCAGTTTTGTTAAAATAACATTGTCTGCAATGATTGGCTTAAAAGTGTGTTTGTGTGTGTGTGTGAGAGAGAGACAGACCTCAGTTTCTCAGCATGACTAGCTGAAGGATGTAATTCAGTTGTTTTATACACATAATCTCGTCACACACACGTACAAAGGCGACTGACACAGATGCACAACTAGACACACAGCACACACACACCCCTGTTTTCTTTTCGATGCTACTTTACAATTCTGGAAAGAATTGCCCTGTTTTTTTTGTAATCACCCCAATGCAAACAAGGCCTCTCTCTGCGAAGAAGCTAGTGCTGCCCATGGGGGTGTTAGGAGTGAGGCTTTTGGGGGTAGAATGGGGGCTGTGAGACACGTTGATTTCAAACTAACGGTCGCTGCGTGTCATGGGTGCGTCGTCAGTGCAGAGTTATGGGAAAGGCTGGTGCTGGCTCCAAAGGCTGCTGACGTTAGCCTCTCAGCCCAAGACGGTGGGAGAAGACGGGGGTCACCTGGGAAACAACAGGTGAAAGCCCCAGAACCAGCGCTTAGCTTGTTGATGCTGCTGGATCTTTCTTGCAGTTGTTTGTTAACCCCCCTGAGCTAAACCCATTGTGCCAAGGAAAAGGGGCAGGGAAAAAGGGCAGAGACTGAGACCTTTTTACATGGCTCATGCTCCCTTTCAGTGTGGGTGAAAAATACCTTCTCCGGGCTGGAGCAGGGGGCCCAGGACTAGTGATGGCCCATGCTGCTGTGGGATTGCTCAAGAAAGCGCAGCTCCCCCTCTGTGGGTGTCGGGGGAGGTGGTATAGTCAGCAGCCCCGTCATTGCTGGAGAAACCGAGTGGTGCTGCTGTTGTGTGCTGCTCGTTGTCTGGGGTGCAGGCAGGGAAGGTGATGATGGGGCAGTTGGGGCAGGAGGCCTTGTGTTGAGGTGTAGCTAACTTGCAGTAGCCAGGAACCGTCCCTGATCCTCCCCTGCCCAACGTCTGAGGGTGTGTGGTTCTTGTGTATCCAGTGCTGTAAAAGGTTCCTTCTCTTCAGGGCAGCCCAGCTGCCGCTCACTCTGGAAATAGCCCCTGCCACTGTGAGATAATCACGGGACCCGCTGGGTGAGGTGACATCTTTCCTTGGGCCCACATCTCTCACCAGCAGCAGTTGGTCCAGTAAAAGATACAGCCTTACCCGCCTTGTCTGTCTCCTAGCCTAGGCCCAACATGGCAACTGCCGACCACAAGGCCTCTCTGGCCCCTCAGTCCCTTCGCTGGGGCCTTCTCCCCGTTTTATGATGGGCTGGCTTTCTCACAGGAACCCCAAACTGGTGACTTCCCTTAGGGCCTGACCCAGTGCCCACTGAAATCAGTGGAAAGTCTCCCCGGCTCAGCAGGGCCCAGAAGACTCTCTGGGGTCCGCTATCCTGACTTGAAAAGAGACCCCCAGATCAAGGAGAGGAGACCAGAGCTTTGCCGCAACGCAGAGCCAGGGTCACCATTTCCCATCCACACTATTCTGGAGCTGGAGGTTCGGGGCACGAACCAGGCATCTGACTGTGGCTGTCGTCATCGAGTTTAGTTTTGGTCCATCAATGGCTATTAGCCAGGATGGGCAGGGATGGTGTCCCCAGCCTCTCTTTGCCAGAAGCCGGGAATGGGCAACAGGAGATGGATCACTTGATGATTTCCTGTTCTGTTCATTCCTTCTGGAGCACCTGGCATTGGCCACTGTCGGAAGACAGGATACTGGGCTAGATGGACCTTTGGTCTGACCCGCTATGACCTTTCTTTCTTTCTCTCTTTCTTTCTTTCTTTCTTTCTTTCTTTCTTTCTTTCTTTCTTTCTTTCTTTCTTTCTTTCTTTCTTTTTCTCATATTGTCTTCTTCTCTTCTCTTCTTTCCTGCTCTTTCATTATTATCTATCTCTTGCTCCACCCACTCCACCCATATACCTTCCCACCTACCTCTTTACTTTCATCCTCCCATTTCCCCCTCTAATCTGTCAGATGACTTCAGAGGCCTGCAAAGCCGGGGGTCACTTCTTTAACAAAACAAGGACAGTTCTAAGACAGCTGGCCTAGGTGCAAGCCTTTAAAGCCCAGAATCTGTGCGTTTTATTTATCCTGCCTTGCACAGAGCTGTAATTCTTAATAAGATGTGGCAGTTAAACTATATTGATTCCAGCCTGTATCACTCACACAGCCCTGCTGCCAAACAGCTAAAGATTCTCACCTCTTTTTTTTTCTTCCCAGAGATATAAATAAATAAAGTCCAAGGAAGGCGGCAGCTCTGAACTAATATTTAAAATGCAAAATCATTGTGGAGTTTTTTTTTCCCCTTGGCTTGCAGTAAAAAGATATAAACAGAATAAATTACCTTCCCTTGGTGGATTATGAGACTACCTATCTCCTGACCTGAATTTTAAGTCCTAACTCGATTGTACCACCATGCACTAGTGATTTATGAAAACCCAGTCACTTCTCTGCATATTTTCTCTGTTCAGCCAAGTGATGGAATTTATCCTTCCTATACCATTAAAGATTTTTAACAACTGGGTTACCTATCATTGTAAATGAGCCATTCTAATGATGAACTGAAACCTACGGGATTCCTGAGGAATGAGATTGTGTTCTCACTCCTAGTTTGGCTAATGCTTTGCTTTTAGGCAGTACTGGTCTATTCTAGATTCTCAGCTGGGTGAGTGGCATTATCCCCGTTTTACAGATAGGGAAACTGAGGCACAAGATGGAGACATGATTGGGTGGGTCAGTAGGAGACCTGAGAGTAGAACCCAGTGGCCTAATTTCCCCGTGGCCTACCCCCAGTTTTATGCTAGTGTAACTATGGCCTTACACCTGAAAAAGTTTCCAGGTGCGCCTGACTCCTATACCATGGCATAGCTATGGGGTACCCAACCACACATGCCCTCAGCAGTCCATGCCAGGGAAGCAAGCCACTCTTGCTAGCAGGATAAACATTGTAGAACCAGATCCTCAGCTAGCGTGTCTGCATCACCCTATTGACATCTCTGGAGCTACACCAATTTACACCCACTGAGGATCTTACTCATTGGACTGCACCAGTCTTGGCTCAGGGTTAAATTGAGCTTGTTCCCTTTTTTAATGTTGTTTGTTTTATTCAGGTAATAGGAATTTTTATAAGGGGACTGAGGCAAGTTTAAGAAGTTGTTAATAACTTTTTCAGAGCACTCATATGGTGATTATAAAGCAGAGGATCAAGGTCCCTTCCTGGGTTATTAGCTTGTGACAGGACGTCGGATTTTTATTTTGTTATTTTAAAATTTTTATTTATTTATTTTTATTCTAGGGAACCAAGACGAGCTTCCCGATTGCAAGTGATTTTTAAGCAAAATGGGAAATTGACACCAGCTTCATTGCAATTACTGGAGCTGCTTATTTGCACCTCTGTGGCAGTCCCCATCTCCAGCCTCACGCCTTTCCCTGGCCCACTCCATACTCCAGCTAGAGAATCAGTAGGGCTCCAGTTCATGAACACACATAAGGTCGTGCTTAGCCAGACACCTGGGAAAGAATTTGCTGTAGTAAATCAGATAGGCTGCACCAGATCTTTTTGCCTTAGCATCCCAGGTTGGCCTCAGATTGCAAACAGGGGTTTTGCCATCCTGTCAGAGAAAGGGGAGGAATGGATTGTTGCAGACTCCCAGCTACTAGCCCCGCATGGAAAACTGCAGGCAGTGGCAGCCATGTTTCACACCATAAGAACAGCCATACTGGGTCAGACGAATGGTCCACCTAGCCCAGAATCCTGTCTTCCGACAGTGGCCAGTGCCAGATGCTTCAGAGGGAATGACCAGAACAGGGCAGTTATAGAGTGATCCATCCCGTGTCATCCAGTCCCAGCTTCTGGCAGTCAGAGGTCTAGGGACACCCACAACACAGGGTTGCACGTACCACTGCATTTCCTGTTGACACAGTGTGGTGTACTGAGAACTCTGTTAAAATTGTGCTCTACCGCTTTAAATTCTCAGGGGGTCTCCTGGTCCTGCTTGCAGGCAAGAGGCTCTGCAGGGAAGGATGCGATCTGGCCTAGCACTAACAGCAGTCAGTTTGCAGTCAGGGTAAAGTGTGGTGAGGAGAATGTCTCTATTTTTTACAGCATAGCCTGCTTGGCTGTCTCTGTTTTGGGGTTCTTGTTCTGCATGTAAAGAAATAAAGTAGCATTACGCTGTAGCCTTCCAGCAAGAGTGCTGATGTTTTTATCTAACTTCTCTGTGTGTATGCTGCAAACAGAACCTACAGAATACGTCCACATATGGCACCCTGGCACAACAACAACAATAATAATAACAGGTGTAAGCAGTGTCAGGATGAGCTCCACCCTGACATCTGGTGGTGAGGTGTGGCAAGTTGTGGAAAAGAACTTCAGGGGCCGATCTCATTTGCATAGGCACACCCACCCCGCCTAGAATGAGGCCATAGCTGCCCAAATGGTCACTTTGGCTGCTGTGGGATCCCCAGTGTCTCTGTTATTGGGGCAGGAAGAATAAATTGTTATTACCCTGATTATGGGAACTGTGCTTGGAACTGTACTTGGCCTTTTGTTATGCTGGAGGGACTCACCATCAACTAAGTAGCACTGGCTAGGCAAGGGTCATGGGTTCCAAAACTCTCAATTGAAAGAGATTAGGGGGCAAGTATTAATACTTAGTGGCATGGGCCTGTGGGTGATGGCCTTACATGCTAATTGCACTTCCTCTTCTCTCCACTGTGGATTATCAGAGCTAATTTTGATTCCATTAGGAGTCTAGTTACAGGCTGCTGAGCTCACTTTGGGCTAATGGTGCACTAGCACTGAGGCTCCCCTGCTACAAGCTGAATTCACCAAAAAGCTGAACTGACTAAGAGCTGAAATCACTGAGCCTTGTGTTAAGTAGTGGGGGAGCCTGAAGATATATTGTGGAGTAGTTTGTGGGATGGCTGGAGTGCTTTGTGGACAGGCTGGTGGAGCAGTTCATAGGATGGTGGGAGCTGCTTGTGGGACGTGGAGCAGTTTTTTGGACTGGCTGGTGGAGCAGTTTGTGGGACGGCGGGAGCTGCTTGTGGGCTGCGGAGCCGAGCGAAGCAGTTCGTGGGGCGGCTGGCGGAGCGGAGCGAAGGCCTATGGAGCTGTGGGGCGGTCAGCTTCAGATCATGTAAGGTGCCCCTTACCTCCCCCCCCGCCCCATCTCTACCCAGGTTGGGAGGTAAAGCTCTGCAGATAAACTTTTGAACTCTGGGGCTGCCCTGACCAGGGACAGAGACTTTTGGGTCATTGGACTTTTGGGACTCTGGGTGATTTGGGGTTGCTGGACTCAAGAACCAAAGGGAAAGGGCATGCCCCAATTTGCTTGGGGTGGGTTTTTTTGCTCATGGGTTGTGTTATGAATCCTGTTGGTGGTGTTTCCCCAGCATAATGCCACATTGTTTCTCTCTGTTATTAAAAGGCTTTTTGCTACACTCAGACTATGTGCTTGCGAGAGGGGAAGTATTGCCCCTTATTGCCTCTTGGAGGCGCCCAGCGGGGGTGGTATATATTTGTCCCAGGTCACTGGGTGGGGGCTCGAGCCGGTTTGCATTGTGTTATTGGAATGAATCCCCTAGATATTGAACCCTGCCCTTGTTGCTGACAACTCTGATGGGCAGAAGGGTTACACAGGTAATAATTAATATAGGGCCTGATCTAGCAAGGGGCCAAACACCCTCAATTCCATTGGACTTCAACTTGAATCGGAGTGTGTCAAGCCTTCCAGCATAGTTTGCAGCCCACCCTGAAGGGCTCTGGGTACTTCGTCAGAGGATCATTGAAAACGACCTGCCAATCAATAATGCTGATGTCAGTTTCTGAAGCGAGGGTGCGGACTAGTGGTTAGAGTAGAGTAGGAAGCAGGGGCATGCACAGGAATAAAAATTTGGGTGCTTTTGGAGGGGCACTTTCTGTGTCCCCCGGGGCGGAGGAGCTGGCTGTCCCCCCAACAGCTGGTGGTCCCGGCGCCGGTGGCGGTGGCTCTCACCCCAGCAGCTGGAGGAGCTGGATCTCGACCCGCAGCCCCAGGGCTGGAGCCGCTGTCATCTCCTGCCCCAGCCAGAGGATTTCTCTGCCTGAACTAATTGGGGATGGGGGAGAGGGAGCATGCCCCAGCTTGCCTTCCCTCGTGCACAGTGGGAGTCAAGACTCCTTGGTTCTAAGCACAGAATTTCTGTTGGATTGGCGGATGATTTTGTGTAAATCACTTGACCTCTCTGCGTCAGTTTCCCCAGCTGCAAAATAGAGCATTGTGCCCCATCCTACAGACACTTCTGCATGTGCTTAACTTTAAATAGGTGTGTGGTTTCAATGGGAAACATTGCTACCTTATAGCAGAATCTAGCAACAAGGGTTGAGATCAGGGCCCATTGTTCCAGATCGTTAGAGACACTTCCTGCCCTGAAGAGCTTGCAAATTGAATACCCAAGAGTCGGAGGAGAAACAGCCTGGTGAAATGAATTGCCCAAGTCATACAGCACAGCAGTGACAGAACTGAGGCTAGACTCCAGGTCTTCTGAGCGATAACCAGTTTTTTAGGCATGGCCCCATTATGTCTCTTGAAAGCAAAGGCCTTTGAAAATTTCAAATGAGCCTCATTGTTATGACATCATTCCACTGCTAGCAATTAAAAGTGCTAACGACCTGAGGTGTAGGATCCTACCCAATAAAAAGTGACGTATGGTAAACCCATGCCATCAACTGATCCAGATGAGAGTTCGCAATGTTGTTTTTAAGAGAAAGTTTTTACATTTGTTCTGAAACATTTATGTTGTTTTCTGCTTTTTTGGAAGGGGAAGGATTGTGGAAGGTAGAAAATAATCAGTTTTTGGACTTAAGATAAAAAATTGCCAGAGTAAGTTGGGTTGACTTCTTATAATTAATGGCACGCCTTGTAATAGGATTCTCCAGCCTTTGGCGCTCCATGGAAACACCTTTTTACATAAGATATTGCCCACCATGGAGCAGCAGAGTTTTGATTTATGGGGTTTCATCCTCCAGAAAACATCTCCTGGGGTTGCCTGACCAGTAACATTTATCAGGGTGGGGAAGAAAGGAAATAAAGTAGAAAAGATCCTTTAGTGGGGGTTGCAAACTAGGCCCCCAACAAAATCAGCATCATTCAAAAAAAGACATAGTAGATTGCTCCTCTTGTTATTCAGCTCTGAGAGGTCTGCCCTGGACAGCCACCTCTTGTGATCTTTCACCTCCAGCTCTGACAGCAGCTCTCTCATCTCTCATGGACAACAGCCTGGAATCTACAGCTGTTGTTGCTGTTTATTATTTGTATTACTACAGGCTGGAGGTGCTGACTGAGACTGAGGCCTCCATTGTGGTAGGCGCTGGGCATAAACATAACAAGAGAGTCATAGATTTCAGGGCCAGAAGGACGATGAAGACCATTTAGTCTGACCTCCTGTACAATATGGGCCAGAGAACCCCACCTGATGGTTTTTTTCCATCAAGCCCATAACTTTTGTTCTATAGAATCTCTTTTAGAAGGACACCCAGTCTTGACATAAAGACTGTGAGTGATGGAGAATCCACTGTGACATTCCTGCCCTGGAAACCTTACAATCGAAATAGTCAAGACAGACAAGGAAATATTATGATCCCCATTTTACAGATGGGAACTGTGACAGAAAGAGGGTAAGCAGCATGACCAGGGTCACATAGGAAGTCTTTGGCAGAGACAAATATAGATGTCAGGTATTCCGAGTCCTGTGCCTTAGATACAAGACCATCTGTCCTCTCTCTATTTGCACTAATGCAGAGGGACAGTCCTAACAATAACAGCAAAAAACAATAATGGTAGAATATCTAACCTAGCTGGTATCTAACTTAGGTTTCCTATCATGCCTAGAGTATATAAGCACTTAGCAGCTTTAATATCCTCCTCACTTAGCATTAAATGCATGTCACAATTACATGCATACAGCCCCACTAAAACCTCCTTTGAGGGTGGAGGATATCAGAGCACCCAAACTGCTGCTGTTAATTAGCCTGCACGTGGAGCGTGACACCTGTGGATTCACTCCGTCGCTCACTGCCCTTTTGGATACACCTTATCACCCACCGTTAGAGTATCTGCAAGATCTATGCACCGAGGCACACAGGGTGAGTATGTGGAAGAGATGGAGAAGATGTTGTTACAGGCTGGATTTAACCACTCCCCTTCTCTTAAGACAGTTGCAAGAAGCCATTAAGCTCCTTTATGGAACAAAGCAGGTGAAACAATAGAAGTATCTACCCAAAATGCAAGCACGTCACCACCCAAAGCGAAGGCACATGCAAGGCACATGTGAGCGGAGGGTTTTCACTGGGTATTGTTTTGTGCAGGCTTGTTTGTCAATAAAGAGCCAGAGCCGGGAACTTTGCTACATGACGCCTGGTGCAAAACCATCACCTGTGGCCACTATGACTGGTATAAGAGTCCTTAGCAGACACATGCATGGTATGTGAGTAACAGAGGGCCAGAAACCCTACAGGAAGAGAAAGAGAAGGCATCCAGGAAGTTTCAGACACAGCCAAAGAAGCACTGGCAGTGTGACACTGAGAAAAAGCTAAGGGAGTGAACTTTTGGGCAAAGTGCTGGCTAAAAGAGGCCTGGAACTCGAGCAAAGAAACTGTCTCCTGTTGTCTGATTCCTCTGGCGTTCATGGAAACAGAACTTTGTACATTCTCTAAACAGGACTGCATCAACGAAATAGCTGACTCAACATCAATTTCCCCTCCTAACAGACACAATCCACAGGACCCTGGATTCTGGTTAATTGTTTGAGTCAAAAGGTCTTTGAGGTACCAAAGTAGGGTTTGGAGCTGTAGGCCAGGATCTCAACCATTGTAAATAGGTCTAGCTTCACTGAAGCTCAATGTCTTCAGTAGATTGACCCAAATATACGATCTGGGGCATATGGCTCTTAGCAGAGGGGGAAATGAAGGGAACGAAGGAGGGAGAGGAAAGATAATGATGAAAGGAGACCATGGGTGAGAGCAGCCAGCAGAGACAAAGTAGAGAAAGGCCAAATCAGAAAAGGAGTGGGGGAAAGGATTATATGAACTATGATAGGAAAATGGTGGATTCCAGCTGCTGAGAAAAACTGAAGAAGGAAAAGTGACAGAAAGACAGAGAAAGGGGAATGAGGGGGTTATAATGGGTGGGAGTTTGCCACGTGACCAGTGCTACCACAAGTACTTTATTAAATAACCAGTGCCCCCAAACAAATCCTCTCATTGGGCCCAAACATGCCTAGTGCAGAGGGCCCTGAAATACTAAGTGGCCAAACCCAAAGGGGCTCAGCAAACTCCGATGGGCGTCAGGTCCCAATAAAGGACTCAGGATTTGGCCCCCTGATTTCAGTGGCAGTTGAAGGAACTCACTCCTTTCAGGGCTGGGCCCAGAGGGGCTACGGCCAGCAGGTGTAACCAAGCAGAAAGAGGCTGCTCAAGCAGCAGGGCAATCGACTGTCACGACCTGGCACAATATCACCCAGGGGCATAGGAATTGCAGCCAGCCAAAGTGCCAGGGAGAAGGCCACAGGCTGACAGAGGGGCAGGGTTTGTCCCCCAGCCAGGGAGCATGCACGCTGCTGTCATGTGCCAGCCAGCCCCAATACCAGGAATCGACTGTGCTCCCCACTGCAGGACAAGCCGACTGGCCCCCGGAATCCTGATATAGGCAGGACTCCTGGAAAACAGGCCACACTTGGCAGCACCTCGATGGCTCTTTGAGGTGTGGCCTTTGCTTAAACAGTCTAGGGATTGTCACACTGCAGCTTAACGGGACTGAGCCAAACCTGGGGTCGGGCAGATGGTCCAGGCCTGGGTAGAGAGGAGGCTGTGTGCATGCCTGGGTAGAGGGGTTGGCTCTGTATGTGTGTGTGTGTGTTTAGACTGTATCTGTTTGTGTGCATAGAAGGTGTGTCAGTATGAGTGTGTGATTGGAGGGGGGAGGTGTTTGTGAGTGTGTGTGAGAGAGAGTGATGGGCGTTGTTGAGAATGTTTCTGTGTGTGAGTGCATATGTTTGTGTGCATGGTGCGTGTTTGTGTACACAGATGTGTCAGAGTGTGTGTGATCAGCAGCTGTGTGTGTTTAGAATGTTTTACTGTGTGTATGCTTGTGTACATGGTTAGAGGGTGTGTGTGTGCGCACATCGGCGTAGCAAATGGGCATGTCTCTGTGTGCGTATGCATAGTTTGTACCGCGTGTCTGTGAATCTGTATGTGCAAATATGGATAGACGGTTGGCTGTATGTTTGTGTGTCTGCATGATGAGAGAGAAAAGAGTGTGTGTGTGTGTGATTAGTGAGTATGTGTTGGTGTGCATATGGTCAGAGGGGGTCTGGGTGTCTGCTGCATGGTGACAGGTGGGTGTCCGTGTGATGCAGGGGAGAATACGGGTGTGTTTGAAATATGGCCGTGTTTTAAATACAGCTCATGAATTCAGCCAATAAATCACTGTAACAAGCAGGTCTCTATGTGTTGTTCTCTTCTGACCAGAGACTGCACAGAAAGAATGGGAGAAGAGTGTAATAATTAATAATAATTATAATAAAAATGCAGAAAGACAGTAGCCAAGTAATTAAAGTGAGAAGGAGCGCCGGCTAATGAATGCACGGAGCTGCAGTCTAAACAATCTGACTGAGGAGAAATATTAAGAGTAATAAACAATAATACTCACTGTGGCACTCAAGCCAGCACCATAGTTACTGGCTGTACATGGGATGACATTGCTTTGACTGGTGTGCTACATTGGGAACTCCACTGAGTTCAGTGGGGCTCGGTGGGGAGCTGGGGGGCCTGAGGGACTATTTGAAGGAAAAAACAAGCCTCTAAGAGCCTGCCTTGGGGTCTTTGCTTGAGGTTCTGGGCCTATGATGCAGAGCACTATGTCTATAAGGGGCTGCAGGCCTCTCCCACAATACAGCTACACAGCAGCTGGGAGGTGCAATTCCCAGCTTGGGTAGACGTATACACACTAGTTCTGAGCAAGCTCGCATGTGACCACCATGGCACAGGCTAGTCGCCCACGCATAGATCTGGGCTGGCATAGTATTTGGGCAACTAGCCTGAGCCACTGCCCATGCCGCCACCATGGTGCTATTTTTAACGCCCTCGCTTGATTCAGCCTAGCGCATGTATGGCTCTGCGAGCTGGAAATCACACTTCCAGCTGCAGCGTAGAAATACCACCTAAAGGTCTCCCCTGCCGCAGGCCTAGGTGAGGCCGTAGAGTTGTATTCAGTTGGAATTATGCTAGGGCTGGAGAGCTGATAGCTCCAAAAAGGGCCCAGAAACATCTCCCAGTGGGAGTCAGACTCAATGGAAAAACCCTGGTCAGGCAAGCCGGCACACTGCCTGTTCCTACCATGGGAAGTCAGCAGCTGGGGGGGAGAGTGTTTGGCTAACTCCCAGGAGAGCTGAGGCCTGCTCTTGGCTGCACCACTGACTCGCGGTGTGATCATGGGCAAAAGTAACGTCTTCCCGTACCTCAGTTTCCTCACCTCTAAAATGAGACTAATGATACTTACTTTGTTCAACGAGCTAACAGGAGGCTTCACTCATTGACAGATGTGAAATGCTGTGTTCTTGTCCTAAACAGTTCCACACCATTGCGCTGTGCTATTAAACAGCTTATACAATCCACCCCAGAGGTAGCTGCTTTTCAGTGAGTGGCTCGGTGAGCTATACATAGAACAAGGGAATGGTCTAGATAATACTTAGTCCTGCCATGAATGCAGGGGACTGGACTAGATGACTTCTCAAGGTCCCTTCCAGTCCTATGATTCTATGATTTCCATGCATATACATTAGCTAGACAGACAGACAGGCTGTAAAACATAGTATTTATACGATGGTAGTGCTTAGAGGCCCCCAGCTGAGATCAGTGCCCACTGAGCTAGGAGCTGTACATACACATCGTGAGTCAGTCCACGCCCCGAAGAACTCACAGTCGAAATAGACAAGATAGAGAAAGGCTGAGCTTGGAAATGACACAGCAGGTCAGTGGCCGAGTCAGGAATGGAACGCAAGTCTCCTACTCTAACCCCTCGACCATGCACTAATTGACAAGTTATATGTTGCATCAAAACCATAAAGTGTGCGGGATACACCTGGATGAAATGTGTAACCATAACACCGTATTAATTCACCCAACAACGCGCCAGAGCCCCAACAGACTCACTGCAGCCAGTGGTGTGATGCCAGTTTACACCAGCTGAGCATGTGGCCCCGTATATTTAGTTACGTCAAATCACTTACCAGGAGAAGCATGGACACATGGACGTCCTCCATGATCTTAAAGGCCAATAGGTGAATGGGGAGAGGGAGAGGGAGAGGGAGTAAGTCGAGCTGTGGAAAGTTACTGAGGAAAATTGGCCTTGCTAATTATTCATGTATCTCTATATGAGTTTTAAGGGAGAGGTTTAGCAGGCATCTGAACATCTCCCCTATTTCTAGGCAACAGGCTCACACACCACTCACCAGTTATGCAGCGCTGGATCCTTGGTAATTACCGGCAGCCAATGAAAATTACCAATAGAAATGCCAGTTAAAACGTGAAAGAGATGATGGCTAGAACAAACCAATAGGCCAAGTTCTTCAGGAGAAGGCAAAGGATGCTGGGAAGGGTGAGCCAGCAGCATCCCATACAAGTCTCTTGCACCAGCCTTGTTTTCAAAAGAGTCCACCCTCTGCAGAGCTTTGCTGATTCACCCCCCCCCCCAGCCTGAGAATGGGAAAGTTGGTCTCCCACCAACCTACCTCCTCCAGAAGCCCCATGCCCCGCTCCCCCGCTCTTTCTGTCATGTGAAAACGGCATCTGTTGTCTCAGGTGGACGGGAGAGGCAATAAAGACGGGGCTCCCCGTGCTCCTGTACGTGAGCTCCATAAACAGAAGACAGCTGAGAACAGCTGTTGCAGGGCCCAGGCTTTCACACAGCAAACAATGGGGGACTGAAGGCCTAGCGAACAGGTGAGAGGAGCTGCGGCATGACTCATCCGGCAAAGGCAAAGATCCAGGAGACGAGAACTCGCAGAGGGGAGCAGGGATTAGTTATTTTTTTACCTTGGAACAACAAGCCGTCCTGGCAACAGCCGCTAACTGTGCGACCCTCAGACGGACACGTGCCAGGTTTGCCCATTGTGCCAGGCACTGCTTAACCAGGAGGTTGGTTCTGCTAGGCTGGCCTATTTCCACAGAAATCAGAGGTGGCTTTAAAGTCAGTTGTGGAAGGGGAGCTGGATGGTTTGTGAGCACCAGGCCCTTTCGTCGGGGATGCAGGCCAAATCTCCAGTGCTGTACCGACCAGGCCACAAAGCCACTAGTGCTGGTGGCAAGTGCCAGCCGACTTGGTGACTAGGAATGGTGAGTGAAGCCCACTGACGCTATGGGGGCGGGGGCCACAGACTCAGCTGAGTATGGGGGCGGAGGAATGAACAAACAGGTGCAGATCAGAGGGTCAAAATGAGGAAACGAGAAGGGGTTAAATCAAAGGAGCAATAGAATTTAAACTCTGTACCACGCCTAGTCGGGATTTGAACCCCACCCCTATTGACAGGCCTGAAGGCTGAGGGCCTCTAGCAAAGAGAGTCCAGGGAAAACAGTTGTGCAGGCTTGTCCCCCTCCCCAGCATGCCTCAACCCTGCCGTGGAAGGACAACCTCTGTGTCCTTGTCTACACTGCCATAATCTCTGAATGTCTCCTTAGCTTCAGTGTATTTATCCTCACCATCCCCTGTGCAGTAAGGCAGGGCTATCAAGCACAGAGAGACCCCACAACAGCAAGTCTCAGAGCCTGGGTCAACTGACTAGCAGTGTAGATGTTCCTGCTCTGGCTGGAGCCTGAGCTCTGAAACCCGGTGAAGGAGGTGGGGCTCAGAGCCCCAGCAGGAACATCCACACAGGGGTAAGCAACTATTTTTTGTCAAGGTCCAAATTTCTTAGTCAAGGTACAGCCAAGGGCTAGACTCCAGCAAAAATAATAACAATAATATATGATCCATTCAAAAGCGTCCGGTGGCCCAGATGTGGCCCGCAATCTGCCTATAGACTACCTCTACACTGCTATTTTTACCCCGTCATGCGAGCCCCACAAGCCTGAGTCAGTTGACCCAGGCTCCGAGACTCACTGCCATCAGTGCCCTCACTGGTACTTTGCCCCACCTGGAGGACGGGCTAGGGTTGAAAGCGGTCAGGCAGCGGCTGTCATTTTACCCACGCTATCATGTTGACTTGTTTTGGCGGTGCCAGCACGGCACCGTCTCAAATCTGTCTTGTTCACGCTGTCGATCTAGGGCTGCCGTGCTCATGTTTTCAATGCTGCTTCGAGAGAGGGCCAGATGAAATAAGTGTCACACTAGCACCTAGCTCCTGTATAGTGCTTTTCATCAGCTGGTCTCAACGCACGTCACCAGGAGGTCAATATCACAGCAGGCTTCGCTTGACCCAGCGCAGGAACGAGCATTTGCGACTGTCTGTATGCTAGAGAGGTAGATATACCTATATCAACATTTTTGAAAGGGTGGGATAGCCATTAGGGAAGATGTGGGGTATGTCTACACAGCAGTGTAAGCCTAGAGTTAGTGGGAGTCAGGTCAGCTGACCAGGGTCAGGGAACCCTGGGCTTGAGCGTCTACACTGCATTGTAACCCTAGGTTAAGGATTTGCTAATTCATGCTCAAAGCTAAGGCTCCAGCATCCACACTGCAGTGCACAGACCCGAGTCAAAGTAACCCTACCCCCGAGTGCCTGGCGCCCCTGCCCCAAGCGCTGACACTCTAGCCGTAGGAATGTGTTGCACGGTGTGAAAACTCTACTGCTCGCCCTGGTTCCTAACTGCGGTGGTGCTATTGATGGGACACGGGTGCCCCCTGAGGAGCCCATGAGTCCGTACGCCACATAATGAGCTCCTTTGATGGCTGTCGCAGTCATGAGAAGGCTTTATACTGAACTCCCATCTAACCTGAGAACTGGGCTCTGCAGCCTAGGTGGAGTCACGCTGGCTGAACAATGCCCGGGTGAGCTTGGCCTGAGAATAATTAGCTCATCAGGCTCCAGGGCTGGGAAACTAGTAAAATTAAACTGTGCAATTCTGAGTTTTAACATAGGCTGGTCAGTGAAGGGGGTTTGGGTGGTTGGGTTTTTTTAATTTATTTTTGTTTATTTATTTAATGTAATTTTTTTAATTTATTAATTTGTTTTGAAGTTTGCCATAAAATGCAGGTTTCAAAGGAAAACACATGCTGGCTGCTGCTGGCTGCAGAGTGAAGTGCATCCCCAGGGCTTGGGGTGCAGTGTGCTCCAGCCCCACCCTCCAGGATCCCTTCTCCCTGCCCCTACCACAGCCTGAGAGACAGGGCTAAGGGATCCATGGGAGGTGCGGGGGAGTTTGGGGCTGGCACGCACTCACCAGCCTGACAGCGCAAGCTGCCTCAGCACACACAGCCCCCAGGAGGATACGGGGCCCAGGACCAACTGGCTGCCCTGCAGGGAGAGACAGCAGCAGAGCCCCCAGCTCAGCACAGCCAGGGGATGGATGACCCCCCACATCCTGGCAGCCATGAGCCACCTCCCACTGGCCAGCTTTGATCCCTGCTGGGCAAGCTCTGCACAGCAGCAGCTGATCCTGTGGGAGGCTGCTGGGAGGTTTGGGGGCTGATTCCCACTCATCGCCCTTACAGTGCTTGCTACCCCAGCACCCCTGCACACACAGTCTCAGGGATGGGCAGTGGCTGGGGTGTTGGGGATCAGCCTCCACATCCATGCTGAGTTGGGAGCTCAGCCGCTCCCCCTCCCAGCAGGGCAGCTGCTTGGTCCCCACTCCACTTCCCCCCTGCCCTGCCCTCCATGGGACTGCCTGTGCAGGGGCACCCAGGCCACGTGCAGTGCTCTTGTGACCGGGAAGCAGCTCTCTTTGCAAAGAGTCTCTGATCAGTCTCCATTGCAAATGTGGCAGGTAACCTGCCTGCAGTCTGGCTTTCAGCAGAAGGTAGGTCGTTAACGCTGATCAGAGCTGCTGCCATCTGCAATAGAGTGCAACAAACTGCACCCCAAATTGTTGGCATAGAGAGAACTAAGGAAATTGCCCCCAAGGAACTCAGGGATACATCCGGAGGACTGGTGCGACCCGTCAAGCTGAGACCACGTGCATACAGGAAAGCAACAGGGCTTGGACCCTAGGTCCCACTTTAACACAGGCCCAGATCCTCCATCCCTTCAGGGCCCTGGGACCCTGGGTCTGAGTGCTACGTTAACACAATTGGTGTGTGGCTTCAACGGGGGTTAGGCTCGAGCCTGGGCGCACATTGCTGTGTAGACAGACCCCAGGAGTCAGGACTCTTGGGTCTGATTCTTCACTCTACCACAGTCTTCCTGTAACCCTGCTGTGCCTCCATTTCCTCTTTAAGAAGGGACAGTGAGACTTGCCCACCTAGCAGATGGCTGGATGCCTTAATCAGTGTTTGCGAAGTTCATGCAAAAGCAACAAAGGTGCAAAGCATTATTATGATGATTGAGTTTGGAAATTAAAATGGGCCGGAAATATGTTAAAAGCACGTCTGATTATTCCCCATTGTTTGCAGTGGTGTTGTAGCCAGGTCGGTCCCAGGATGTGGAGACAAGATGGGAAGAGAGAGAAGCTCAAACAGAAGCTGGTTCAATAAAGGATATTGCCGCACCCACCTTGTCTCTCTTTTAATTATTCCCAAGGCAAATATAAAAAGTGGATCTGAACTGGCCACCCGCCCCAGTTACCTTTAATTCCCTCATTTACTTTTTCATACTCAGGGCAAATTTCTGCTCTTTGAACTGCTGAGCGGAGCTCAGCTGTGTGCTCTGCAGGTATGGAACTTCCAGGTCGGAGAGACTCTGCTGCCCCCTTGTGGACTGAAATCATGTAATTTCCTTGCATCAGATGCTTGTTTCTTCTCTCCAGTACCTGCTGTGACCTCAGGGGAGTGTATAAGGCAGATTCCTTGGGATCTGGGCCCAGCAGGCTGCGGGGACCCAGTGTAGCAGTGGGAAAACCCTACAGGTCTGATTTTCAGAGATGCTGAGCTCCCACTCCTCTAGTTAAAGACAGTGGGAGCTGCGAACACTAAGCACCTCTGAAAAATCAGGCCATGTGCATCTATGCGGAGGGTTGAGAGAACAGTAGCAAGGAACAGGAGATCAAGGAGTACCTTGGAGGATACAGAGTGGGTGTGGCTTAAGAGAGAAGGCCATTTAGGGGAGTTTGGCGGAAGACGACGACGTGTCTAGGGGACATTCCAAAGTTTTGGTGGATTTTAATAATACAGGAGACCCACAAAGGATTCTGTTTAAATTTGTTTGAGTCCTGCTCCTTTTGCTCCTTTCTCAGCCCTGAAAGGCTTTTGTTTTTAAAGGATTTTTTTCTAGCTTAGAAATATAAGCAGTGTTGCAAACTCCAAAATTTGTAAGTTGCACTTTCATGATAAAGATATTGCATTATAGTACGTGTATGAGGTGAATTGAAAACCACTATTTCTTTATCATTTTTACAGTGCAAATATTTGTAATAAAAATAATAATATAAAGTGAGCACGGTACACTTTGTATTCTGTGTTGTAACTGAAATCACTATATTTGAAAATGTAGAAAAGCGTCCAAAATATTTAATAAATTTCAATTGTTATTCTATTGTTTAACAGTATGATTAATTTTTTTAATCACGATTAATTTTTTTGAGTTAATCGTGTGAGTTAACTGTGATTAATTGAAAGCTCTAAAGAAAAGCACCAAATATCATGAGACTTACAATAAAATCATCAGAATGGGCAACACAGTACCTGGAATAGCTAGGCCTGTTTTGCTGGAGAACTCCTTGGATGGTCTCAGAGATGGGTATTGTCAGATCTGACACCTTAGTTGAGCAGGAAGGGATGTTAGAGCTTTAACAAAGACTTCCTTTCTCCCTAGTGTGCTGTTGAGTATTCATGAAAATGATCATGAAGCCAGAAGGGTTTCACAGATTTTTAGCACAAATATTTATTCATCTGAGCGTTTGGCCTGGGAAGAGCGCTATGCAGAATCCGTCATTCACTTTCCTTTATTTGCTAGCTAAACAAGTTTCAGTCATCCAATCAGGAAGCAGAAACAACTCTATTATGACTGGTGACCAACCACAAATAACGAAGAGCTGACATGAACATTTTGCCCCATTGTCTGAGAATTATTCAGCAAATAAACCGCCGTGAATAACAGAAATCAGGGTCAGTCGTGAACGAGTCACACTGAGAAAGATAGGTTAAAACCACAGTGATGGATAGTCACAATCCCTAACTTGCCTAGCTCCAATGAGTGTCCTAAAGTACCTTCCCAAATGGCACAGACTGCCACAGCTCAGAGAACCAACGTTGCTCAGCTGACTCCTCCTTCATTCTTACCCAGGACACGGCAGCCATGCCCAGCAGCATTAACGCAGTCAGTGGTAAGCGCAGGATCCAAGCCATAAGAGTAGCTTGATATTTATTCTACAAACTGGTTTGAATTCCATTAGATGCCACTAACAAAAACCCAGTGATATGAATTATTAGTGTCTCCATGGGATCCCATGCACCCCTGCCCCATGCGCCATCCTGGGGTCGGCATCCGCAGTCATTTCATGCCCAGCTGGATTTTCAGGGCCTGGAGCCCAGCCATTTGGATGCTGCTTCCTCCGCACACGATGACAACAATGGAGTCCAGGTCCGAGCTCAAGAGCCCTTCCCGCTGCAGCTGTTGAACCCGACCCGTGTAGAGTAAGGCCAGAGGGGCTCCACAGGCGGGCTGGACCAGCAGCCGCTCATCATCTGGGCAATGCCGGCAGGAAGGAGAAAGAAAGAAAGATCCTTCATGCTCAAAAGCAGAAACTTCCATCACACGAGCTAAAGGAGGAACTCCGCTATGCACTGGCAGTAGGCTGTTATCCTCACAGGGGGAAGCCACTAGAGGGAGGAATGACTGTAGGCACTAATTGGAGACTAGCCCTTGTGCTTTCAGCCTAAGCTGGTATACTGCATATGCGACCCATTAAATTCCCTCCCATTAAATTGTGCTCCAAGCCAGTTGAGGAAGCCCGTCTCTACACCTAATTTCTTCAGGCCTATGGCACAAGTCCTTTATTGGCTGTAGTTTGGACCCTTCTTCTCAGGTGAAACCAAATATACATTATTAGGATACATTTGGAACACAGCTGGGCTGTAATTGCATGGCACGGCTGTAACTGTAACACAGATGGGTCTGTCAGTACCTCTGATCCCTAGAGCTGATTTCCCCAGTCCCTGTCTGACAGAAAAATGCTAACTAAACCTTAGTTCCTATTTCGCAGAGAACTGGTAGAATCAAGGGTCAACAATTTCCTTATCAAAAAGAGAGAAGTTGGAGCACGAAGCACCTCTGATAGGCGTTGGGTGGTGCTGTTGGCTCACTGCAGTCAGCCACAGAGCAGCATCAGCACCCAGCGTCTGCAGGACTTACCCAGGAACAGCTCTACAGCTTGGACTGCTTCCACATCCTCCACCAGCTGTGAGATGACCTGGCATTCGCTGGCACATTCCAGTGCCCGGGCAGACACCGTCTTGGCTCCTAAGCATTTGGCCACGCTGGGAAATGGAGAGCAAAAGAGAGAGAGCTCCCATTAGCACTCTGAGCTGGGAAATCCACCCCAGGCCAGAGGGTGGGGAGAAATTCACCCCTTGATCTCTGCAGCTAGGACTTCGTGGTGGTGCAGGGTTCTAGGCGGGCAGCCGATGAGGAACAACATTGACCAGACACAGCACGGGACAGCTGTGAGCCCCACCAATGAGCCTCAGCCTTGAGTAGGAGGAAACCATCACAAGGTTACAAGGTGGGAGTTTGGTCTCCATGGCCCATCCAGTCTTTTGCCTCTCTGCTGGGATTGCCCCCAAGGTGGCCAACAGTGTTGCTGGGTTTTGGTGATATGGAGCCCTGGACTGAGGCCTGCCAACTCATTGCACACAAGGGCCACCAAAGGGTCAACAGATACAGTAAGAAATTGCAGTCATTAGTGACTCAGGCTGGATTCAAATCCAGTGCCCCTAGAGGTGGAAGGCGCTGGAACTCTGCAATGATTGCTATGCTGCTGCAGACCCAGAGCATGAGCAGCAGCCCAATCTATGTCCCACCTATAAAAACCTTTCAATATGGTGTTCTCCAGAGCTTGTTAAAAGAGCTTGCAGAGCTTGCACCCTAGACAGGACCTGACTGTATCGCCCTGACTGCAGCAAACTAGAGCATTGTCCGATCATTTCATCCAGAGCAAAGGGATGGTCACAGGTGGCCTTTCAAGTCCAAGGCTGGGATTCCCAAAGGAGCCTACAGAGTTGGGCTCCTAGCTATCAAAGATATTTCCACAGTCCCTCTACTGTAGTGTCCGAGCACCTCATGAGCTTCAATGGATCTGTCTTTACACCAGCCCTGGGCAATACTCTTCTCCCCACCTCTGAACAACATACTAATCCACAGAGACCTCCCTACCAACACTACAAAAAGAAGGATTCTAGGTGGACTCCTCCTGAAGGTCGAGACAGCAGACTGGACTTCTACATAGAGTGCTTCTGCCGACGTGCACGGGCTGAAATTGTGGAAAAGCAGCATCACTTGCCCCATAACCTCAGCCGTGCGGAACACAATGCCATCCACAGCCTCAGAAACAACTCTGACAACATAATCAAAAAGGCTGACAAAGGAGGTGGTGTTGTCATCATGAATAGGTCGGAATATGAACAAGAGGCTGCTCGGCAGCTCTCCAACACCACTTTCTACAAGCCATTACCCTCTGATCCCACTGAGAGTACCAAAAGAAACTACAGCATTTGCTCAAGAAACTCCCTGAAAAAGCACAAGATCAAATCCGCACAGACACACCCCTGGAACCCCAACCAGGGGTATTCTATCTGCTACCCAAGATCCATAAACCTGGAAATCCTGGGTGCCCCATCATCTCAGGCATTGGCACCCTGACAGCAGGATTGTCTGGCTATGTAGACTCCCTCCTCAGGCCCTACGCTACCAGCACTCCCAGCTACCTTCGAGACACCACTGACTTCCTGAGGAAACTACAATCCATCGGTGATCTTCCTGATAACACCATCCTGGCCACTATGGATGTAGAAGCCCTCTACACCAACATTCCACACAAAGATGGACTACACGCCGTCAAGAACACTATCCCCGATAAAGTCACGGCTAACCTGGTGGCTGAACTTTGTGACTTTGTCCTTACCCATAACTATTTTACATTTGGGGACAATGTATACCTTCAAATCAGCGGCACTACTATGGGTACCTGCATGGCCCCACACTATGCCAACATTTTTATGGCTGACTTAGAACAACGCTTCCTCAGCTCTCGTCCCCTAACGCCCCAACTCTACTTGCGCTATATTGATGACATCTTCATCATCTGGACCCATGGAAAAGAAGCACTTGAGGAATTCCACCATGATTTCAACAATTTCCATCCCACCATCAACCTCAGCCTGGTCCAGTCCACACAAGAAATCCACTTCCTGGACACTACAGTGCTAATAAACGATGGTCACATAAACACCACCCTATACCGGAAACCTACTGACTGCTATTCCTACCTACATGCCTCCAGCTTTCACCCTGACCACACCACACGATCCATCGTCTACAGCCAAGCTCTGCGATACAACCACATTTGCTCCAACCTCTCAGACAGAGACAAACACCTACAAGATCTCTATCAAGCATTCTTACAACTACAATGCCCACCTGCTGAAGTGAAGAAACAGATTGACAGAGCCAGAAGAGTACCCAGAAGTCACCTACTACAGGACAGGCCTAACAAAGAAAATAACAGAACGCCACTAGCCGTCACCTTCAGCCCCCAACTAAAACCCCTCCAATGCATTATTAAGGATCTACAACCTATCCTGAAGGATGACCCAACACTCTCACAAATCTTGGGAGACAGGCCAGTCCTTGCCTACAGACAGCCCCCAACCTGAAGCAAATACTCACCAGCAACCACATACCACACAACAGAACCACTAACCCAGGAACCTTTCCTTGCAACAAAGCCCATTGCCAACTGTGCCCACATATCTATTCAGGGGACACCATCACAGGGCCTAATAACATCAGCCACACTATCAGAGGCTCGTTCACCTGCACATCCACCAATGTGATATATGCCATCATGTGCCAGCAATGCCCCTCTGCCATGTACATTGGTCAAACTGGACAGTCTCTACATAAAAGAATAAATGGACACAAATCAGATGTCAAGAATTATAACATTCATAAACCAGTCGGAGAACACTTCAATCTCTCTGGCCACACATTACAGACATGAAAGTTGCGATATTACAACAGAAAAACTTCAAAACCAGACTCCAGACTGTTGAATTGGAATTCATTTGCAAATTGGATACAATTAACTTAGGCTTGAATAGAGACTGGGAGTGGCTAAGTCATTATGCAAGGTAACCTATTTCCCCTTGTTTTTTCCTCCCCCCAGACGTTCTTGTTAAACCCTGGATTTGTGCTGGAAATGGCCCACCTTGATTATCATACACGTTATAAGGAGAGTGATCACTTTAGATAAGCTATTACCAGCAGGAGAGTGGGGTGGGGGGAGAGAAAGCCTTTTGTAGTGGTAAACACCCATTTTTTCATGGTTTGTGTGTATAAAAAGATCTTCTGTACTTTCCACAGTATGCACCTGATGAAGTGAGCTGTAGCTCACGAAAGCTTATGCTCAAATAAATTGGTTGGTCTCTAAGGTGCCACAAGTACTCCTTTTCTTTTTGCAAATACAGACTAACATGGCTGTTACTCTGAAACTTCTCCCCATTGTCCAGGTGGGGAACTGAGGCACACAGAGGATAAGAGACTTGCTCGTGGTCACACAAAGTCTGCAGCAAAGGAGGGAACAGACCCTCTGTCTCCCCAGCCTGAGGCTACACCCAAACCACTGGCCCATCCTTCCTCTCCTAACAGGCTTACCCTGCTCTGGAAACCCCAGCCCTAACTGGTCAGCTCGATCAGATCCTCATGGACAAAATTCATGGCAGAGAAACTCTTAGAGGAGTTCAGGAAACAGCCTCCAGCGAAGCTTCGGAGGGTTCCTATGTTTCGGTATCTCCTTTGCTCATTTCAGCTGAGGACACGGTATTAGCTCCCCAGATCCCTGGGAAAACACCCTGCTTCCAAATCATCTTAGCAGGTTTCTGGCCAGCTCAGTACCTGAGAGGCCACGCCAGGCCCAGAGAATGAGGAGGTCACTGCTGTCTGAAAGCAGGACCGCCCTCACTTCTTAAGTTGGGCCCTGGACAGAGATAGGATCCGTCCTGATTTCTAGCTTTTTCTGGCTTGAACTGCCAGACAGGGGGCACAGGTCCCTGGCTGGCTGCTGGCATTCATAAATCAAGGGAGTTCAGGGTGGGAATATCATTGACAGAGGGAGGGTGGGAATAGGGTAGCCTAGCATGGCAGGGCTGCCCCAGAACTGCAGATCCTGAAATCCCAGGGTCTCTCCAGCCCCAGGGCAGCCTGCGTGGCAGGGCACCGCAGCATCCAGCCAGGCAAGCTGGCAGGGAACCAGGCAGGTTCCCAATGAAACCAGGCCTGTGATTCAGCAAAAGTTCGCACCCCTAGAGCGGGTTCCTCCAAAGCAAGGGTGTGCTGCATCAGTCGGAGGTGGGGAAGGGAAGCCTGGCCTTGAATTTCCTATTTGAAAGCCAAGCAGAGGATTCCAGCCTCCAGAGTGGTCAGTCCAGCAGCTGATACCAGCTGGAAACTCCCCACAGGAGAGTGAGTGAGGGGCATGGGCCATTGGGTTAGGGCCGCGCCTCTTCTAAAGCACTAGCTCGACTATTATTGGTCCCACTTCCTCACTTCCCCACCCACCCGCTTGTACGTCGCATGCGCCTGCCATTTCCCTTCCCTGTCATTGTAATGAGTTTGTACAGCACCTAGCGCAACGGGGCTCCACCTGGCCAAGGCCTCGACGTGCTGTTGCAAGGCAATTAAATAATAATAATATCCTCAGATCCCCACTCCCCTGCCCGCACCCCCTCTGAGCCCCTCCCCTACCCGCACCCCTTACAGATCCCCCCGCCCACACACCCCCTGAGCCCCTCCCCTACCCGCACCCCCTGAAAATCCCCCCCTCCCCTGCCGCTACCCCCTGCAGAGCCCCCTTTGCAATCAATTCCCCATGTCTCTGCCACACTCACCTGGTTATCTCCGGCAGGGTGACCAATCTCCCAGCCCTGAGCGCTGCATTGAAGCTATCAGCTCCTTTGGTTTCCACAGCAATGATGGGTACATCCTGCCAGCCCACGTCCTGCAGGCCGGCCACCACTCCAGCCAGCAGCCCTCCACCGCCCACCGCCAGGACGATGGCTCCTGGCTTGTGGTCGAGCAAATCCTTCAGCTCCCTAACCATGCTGGCATGGCCTTGCCTATGGGAATGGGAGTGGGGACAGCAAACCGGCTGTGAGAAACTAATCAGCGGGCACTTCAGTATGACGCATCCCTGCCATGCCAGGGTCTGACAATGGGCACATGGCTGGGCAGCTTTAGTCCCAGCCCTCTAGTCCCAGGCAGACCTAGCTGCAGTTCCACAGGGAGGCTGGTCAGGACACAGGCTGTAAGGTGGGCCATGCGGTGGCAAGAATCTTGGAGGTAGCAGAGAAGTGAGGAGGGGGTCTGGGACCATGAGAGGAGGGATGGATAGATGCACAGGCACAACCTGGGGGTGGAGGGGATGAGGGGCTCCCCAAATGTCTCTTCTCCTGAGGCTCCCCATCAGAGCAGTTGCAGGATTTCAGGGCTTAGCCACACCCTGCCTATCAAGTCTGACATCACTACAGCGCTGCCCGCCTCCGCTCTGCCATGCCAGCCATGCGTGGAACACCCGCTGCACGGACAGCCAGGTCACGTTCTCCCACTGCTCAGGCACAGAGAGACACTGGAACGGCCGAGGGCTCCTCTCCATCTCCTGGCCTCCCCTCCGGCTTCTCTCTGCCCCCTGACTGGACCCCAGGGCATCTCCGGCTCCGGGCAGTCTCTGCTTCCCACCACCTGTGGGGCCCCACCTGTCTCCCTGGAGCTGAGCCACCTGGGACTGGTGCAGAAGCCTGGCCAGCCTCGGTCAGTTTGGGGAGGGGAACAGTGGGGTGGGGGGGTTGCCTGGGCCCCTTAAGGCAAGTGGGTCCTGACAGAGCCTGGCCGGGGCAGGCACTGGCCTGGCTGATTGCACCACTCCCGAGGGGCCGAGGCGATTCCCCACCCTGGGACCAGCTCAGCCGCCAGCTCAGCCCAGCAGATACAGTTGCCTCCCAGAGTGTAACCGGGCAGCAGACCTTGGGGGAGTGGGTCTCTGGAGGGCCTGGGGAGAGGGGTGCTGGGCTGTGAGGGAGTGGGGAAGATCTGTGTGTTGGGGCACTAGGGAGTGGGGGTTCTGTGTGGGGTGCTGGGCTGTGAGGGGGTGGGGAAGATCTGTGTGTGTTGGGGCACTAGGGAGTGAGGGTTCTGTGGGGGGTGCTGGGCAGTTGTCGTGGGGCTGTGGGCAGGGGTGGTGTTGTGCAGGGCGCTGTGCATTTGTGGCAGGATCTGGTGGGGTGCTGGGCACACCAGGTCCGGGGGAGCTCTGGCCACAGGGCATCGGGGTGGGGGGGTTCCGGTGTTGGGGGATGTTTGGCACGGCATGGGGCATGCTGGCAGCACAGGGCCGGGCGGACCGTTGTGTGTCTGGCAACTGCTGGTTTGTAAATAGTGCCCTCGCACTGGGCTGGGCGGAGAGGGGCCACCCGTGCTATGCCGTTGCCCCGGCCAGCCCCTCGCTCCAGGGATCAACCCCCTCACGCTAGGCTCCATTGCCCCTATAGGGGCGCACAAATATCTTGGGCATTGGGCCCACAAAAGGTTAATCCAGCCCTGCCTGGCCCGACAGCGGCCCCAGAGAGCAGCGATCTGGTCTGATGAGCAGCTCCGTGCTCTGGAGCTGGGCTGCGACCGTACGCTTGCCAGCTCAGCCCAAAGGGAGGACAAAAGGGCTTGACCCACCCACACTCCCACTGCACAGAGTCCACCGGGAGCAGCTGGAACCTGGAGAACCCAGCAACCTTGTGCAGTTCTCTCCCCCCAGTGCCATCTCTTCTGCACCCTGCCTGGCTCCTTGCTCATCTCACCACATGGATCCTGCCGCAGCCTGAGGTCAGTCAAAGGGGGGCCGATCGGCAATAACCCCCTGGAAGCTGACGGAGAAACCGTGCAGTGGGAGAGGGGAGACACACACACCCCAAAGCAGCACAGGGTAAACTCTCTGCAGCCTGATTGCACAAACAGCGGCCCCAGCCATGAGCAGGGCATTGGCTTTGTAAAAGGAAGAAAGAGGGAGACACAGAAATTGGGGGTGGAGGGGTGGCAAGGCCCCAGGTTCGGGCCCCTGGGGGGGGATCCCGACAAGGCCCCAGGCGTGGGCCTCAGGGAGCAGGGGCAGGGGTGGGTGTGGTGAGGCCCCAGGCCTGAAGAGACAAAACAGTATAAGGGCCAAAGCTCCAATCTCTCACCAGATCAAAGGATGGTCGAAGGGATGGACATTGACCCAGCCTTCAGTCTCCGCTAACGCCAGGGCTTTTACGTAGGCATCATCCCAGACCTACTGACAAAATGATGCAGGGAAGGATACGTGACCTGCCTGCCACTGCCAGCTTCAGCCAGCCCTCGCTACCCTGGCTGGCTAGGAATGGCCTGCCCACCACTTAGACTGCATGCTCTGTGGGACAGATCGTCTTGCCTTTATATGTATGTGCAGTGCCAAGCACAATGGGGCCTGGCTGGTCAGGGGAGGCTACGCATCAGGTCCTGGTTACCCTCTCCTGTCAGGGTGAGACAGGAGCCCATCCAGTGCAATGGAGTTACACTGATGGAAAACTGGGGGAAGAAGAGAATCAGGCCCAGTGATTTTTAGTGTGTGCATCTGTATGTTTGTTCTAGTGTGTGTTTGTGTCTGTGTGTGCGAGGAGAATGACGCCTCCAGCTCTGTGAGCTTGTTTATGTGCATTGGACCTTGCAGGTACAAGAAATGACACACCCGGCCAAATCTTGCATTCAGCCCTGTTCCCCAGTGACCTGCACTGGGTTATGTGCCAGAGGGTGAATGAGGCTGGAATTCAGCTCCTTTTGTCACCTCAGTACACAGGTAATGTCTGTTTATCTGAATTTCAGTTCTTCTAACAGCCTGTGTCCTCCCCACAACGCAGCCCTGGTGAGTAATGAGCATTAAGGCAGCAGAGCTGCAGGTTGGAAGGGAAAGCAGGGAGAGGGGGAGCAACCGCAGGAGAGAGTTGCCGGGCATGCACTTCTGTTGGTCCGAATGTCCCCTGTTATCCAAGGGTGTCAGATCTCCCCCAGGCCATTCAGATCAGTGGAATTCACCAGGATATACATTTTTACTAGCCACCCATTAGTAATATATGGCAAGTGAAACACCAGGCAGAGTAAAAACAAGGAGCTGGAGATGAACCCTTGGGGAGGTTCTGATCCAGACAGAGCTATCCCAGAACCCCAGTGGTGCACATTGCTGGCCTCTAGCAGTTTTACTACCCACTGCCATTCTGCAGGGGTTTGCCAGGTGCTGTTTTCCCCCGTTCCCAGGGCACAGAAGTGATCAATGTGGGAATTTTCTGTACTGTTTTTATGAACTATCCTGTAGTGGGGCAGGACTCACCCCTGCAGCTGGTCATCCAGGGAATTAGTGTTTCCAGCCTCCAGAGCACCCTCTGCAGGCCGGTGTCCCGCTTGCTGCTGGGCCCCCGAGTCCCTCCCAGGCCCCAGTGCCCCTTTCATGCCAGGGTGCTGCCCCCTAGCAGTACCCCCAGAGAACCCACACCCTCTATCCCCACCTCACCTCAGTCTTTGGCTACTGCCAGTCACCATCTAGCCTCCACTCCCTGTGGTGGACTGCAGTATAATTGCCACTCATCATCGGCAAGGAGGGTCTGGACCTGCTTCTTCTGCCTACCCTTGAGCTGCCCTCTGCAACCCCAGTACTCTTTTCCTAGGGCTTCATCAAGGCCTGCAGCCTGGGGGTTTCTCAGGCCAGAGCTCCCCAGCTCCTCTGGCCTTTCCCCTGCTCCACTTTAGGTATCCTGCTCAGCTCCCAGCAGTCAGGCCCCTCCCTCTCAACATCTAGAGAGAGACTGTGTCCTCCTGGCCCACTGCCCTCTTATAAAGGCCAGCTGGGCCCTGATTAGGGCGTGGCTGCAGCTGTGGCTGTTTCCCAATCAGCGGAGGCTGGCTGCTTTCCCTAGCAGCAGTCCTCTTGCAGCCTCAGCCCTCTCCCAGGGCTTCAGGGCAGAAGCGGGTGAGCACCCCGCTACGTATCCATATGACTCTCCCTGTCACTTTGGGATTGCGAGCCAGTGAGCGCAGAGGGGTTCAAACGCTGCTGGTGGGCAGACCAGGAGACACAAGGGGTTAGCGTCACGTGGCTTTCTGGGGTGATGCGATCTGGTCGCTGAGAACTGGCTAGAATCAATGCAAATCAATGGAGGATCTGGGAAGCCAACGGGAACCCCAATGTCTGAACCACTGCCAGGTAGCGATGGCAAGGTCCAGCAGGCAGAACATAGGAACTCAGCCTGGACCTGCAGGCTGAGGACAATGGACTGAAAGGTGTCTGGGGTAAGAGCTGAGCCCACAGACACACAGGAGCTCTCACCTGGCACTGACAGACAAAGGGACAGAGAGAGCCAAGATGGTTCCTGAAGCTTTGCCTCTCCATGCTAACCGAAGGACTTTCGGATTCTGGAGGCGAGGTGACTAAGAAATTGTTACCGTGTCTGGGAAAGGCTGCCTGCTGTCGCTGCAAATACTCCCTGGGAGCATGGCGCCCCAAAGGGGCCCGATACAAGCCTCCAGCCGGAGTCTGGCTCAGCTGCAGGGAGCCATGGAGAAAGACAGAGATTGCTGGTGCCCGAAGGCCCAGTTTCGGTGTCATGGACTCCATGGACCTGCCCTGAGGTCCTTGGGGTCTGGCCTGCTAAAGGGGTCACTCCCACGGGACTGGTTATAGGCTGGGGCACAGAACAGACCCTGTGGATCCGTAACGGGTACCTTCCCAAAGACCTCCACCTCCGTCCCCTGCTCTTCCAACTTCTGCACAGTGGCCTGAGGGGTGTTCGTTGGCACTATGATGGTAGCAGGGATCCCCAGCTTCTTGGCAGCATAGGCCGTGGCGAAGCCAGCATTCCCCCCTGTAGGGACAAGGAGACAGGGATCGGTGAACAACAGTGGGGGCTTGGGGACTCCCCAGCGTGGCAATGGAACAATGATCCAGCAGGCTCTGGATTTGGGCCCCACCCAATGAATCAGAAACAGACCCAGGTCTCCACATCTGGGTCCTTGCATGGATTCGGAACACACCGCAGATGAGGGCTATTTGGATCTGGGGCTTGCGTGAAGCCCCCCACCATGGAGGGGACCCTAAATCACAGCATGCTAGCCCACACTGCTCCCTTGTCACAAAGATCACAGCATCAATCACTGCCCCTGCTGGCTTCCGGGGCAGAGCTGGAAGCGGGCGTGTGGAGACAGGCACCCAGGCGGATACAGAAATGCGCAGTGAGCGGCACCAGCCTCAATGGCTCCAACCTGCGACAGAATCTGGACCAAGCAATTCAGATAAAAGAGCCTTGATGTGCCAACCTGGAGTGGGCTTTAAGCCCCAGCCCCCTTCAGTGGCAGGTTCCCGCTCTCCCTGGCAGAGACCAGGCCGGAAGTCAAAGGGAGAGTAGGATTGTAAGACCTGTTTGCCAACACACAGCATAGAATAACCCGCAGCCTCTTTGGGGCTATTTCCCCACTTGGATTTACAGACTCTCTATTCACTGGACTTTGGAATGAGCAAGGTCATGCCAGGTGCAGTGTAATATGGACCCACCGATACAGGCCAAGCCCCCATGCACCCCCAATATATCCTGCAGTCAGACTGAACTCGAGTGCAGGGAGCGTGGTGGCTAGTGCAGTTGAGAGGGTGTGTCCGGCTTTCCACCCTTCAGATGACTAGCCGTTTCTCCTTCCCTCTGTACCTCCAGACCGGCTGCTTTCTGTTTACTGCTGAGGCTAGAAACATTGAGTCATGAGACTGCCTCAAGACACAAACATTATGACCCGAAATGATCCACTGCATCATTTCACACTGCTTCCCTCTCCTTGGGTTCCTGGCTGAGTCCCAAATGTGTCTTCTGGCCTGGATTTGAAAGGCAGGATGCCCTCACCTGGGCCTTGGCAGGGCGAGAGCTGATGTCCCACTTCCCCTATGCTTTAAAGACATCTGCATCGGCATCCCAGGGAACGCCTGGGTCACCTCCCCAAGGATCAGGTGATGGAGCAGAATGGCCCTGTCTTGCTAAGTAGCCCAAGGGAGAAGAATAGTTTGAAGTAAATTTACCTGTCGAACAAACAAAATGTTTGCAGCCCTTCTTGGCAGCCTGAAACCAAAGAGAAAGTAGAGCTTGGAATTCACTGAACTCACTTCTCAGGGCTGGTCCTGTACATCAGCCAAGACAGTTTGGAGGTAAAATTAGCGATACAATTACAGCTATAATACTGCCACGGCAGTTGTACAATTTGGAAGACACCCACACTCGAATGCATTCTGTGCCATATACACACGTTATTTGCACCACCATGTACACACACCAATGTATATTGCACCCATACTGCACACACATCTACACTAATGTTTCCACACCATTTTGCAAGCACATACAAGTGCATTTTGCAACACATACCCACACCAATGCATTCTGCACCACTACGCCCACACCAATGCATTTTGCACCACCCTACCCACACACAAAAATGCACACATCCTTCTTCTGGGCATACTCATGGCACATTGTGTCAGTCACCAAGTGCCTCAAAACGTCAGAAGAGCAAGGGCTAATGTCCCAATGCTGGGCTCACCTCCTGACAGAAGTAGCTAATCCCCCGAATCTTGAACGAGCCAGTAGGTTGGACATTCTCCAGCTTCATGTAGACCCTGGTGCCTGCAGCCTTTGACAGGGCCGTGCTTTCCAGCACAGGAGTGAGGATGTGGAACCCTCTCCCATCTCTGTCCAACTGGGCTGCCATTGGTGTCAAAGGAACCACCTAAAGTACAGAAAAGGCACGTCCCAAGGCAATGAGATAAGGCAAAAGATACCAGAGGCCAAATCCTACTCTCAGTTAAACCTGGAGCATTTCCACTGATTGGCAGTTATTGGAACAACCCTGGATTTGCACTGAAGTAAGTGAAGGAATCCAGCCTTTCATGCCACACATGGATAAGGGTGCAGGGAAAATCTAAGAGGCCAAAATCTGCTTTCTCTGCCCAGGGAACCAAGTAGGTAGGTGCAAAATGACTAGTACCACAAGACAAGGGCTTTGTCCTTGCACAGAGGTGTTGTTCCATTCTTCAGAGTGTCCATAGGCGCTGACTCCGTGGGGACGCCGGGGGACAAGCACCCATGGAAAAAAAAATAGTGTGTGCTCTGCACCCACCAGCCCCAGCTGTTCAGCAGGGCCGCCAATCAGCTCTTCGGCAGCTGGCAGGAGGTGCTTGCGGGAGGGTGGAGGCAGTGGGCAGGGGACTGAGGGGTGGGGGCGGGAAGAGGTGGAGCAAGGGCAGGGCCTTGGAGGAAGGGGTGCTGTGGGGGCAGGATCTCAGGGTGGAGTGGGGGTGGAGCACCCCCGGGGAAAAATAAAAGTCAAGACCTAGGAGAGGGTCTCTTTGCATGGATTAGAGTTGCAGGATCTGGCTCCAAGGGAAGGATATGCCTTGCAAACTATTTTCAAGGACATCTGAATGCCTTGAAATTGGAACATTTGTGTAGTTCCTTGCCAAATTGAAACCCTCCCCCCCCTATTTTTTGTGCAAAAATGCCAAGAGTGAGCTATTTTGAGTGAAAAAGGGCCTCTGTATTTGAGTCAAATTGCTATCACTGTAACAGCATGGCCTTCGGTGATTTGCGTGGCTTTTGCAGCTAAATTCTTGTTTAAAAAAAAAAAATTACAGCGTCACAAAACCGGATGAAATCAATACATTGTGGAAACTGTCACAAACAAACTGCTTGAGAAATGCTCTGCCATTTGCCTAGTAATTAACAGAACCCAGGTATTCTTGCTCCAGAAGCAGAACCTCCTCCCACTTGAGCTAAAATTCAAGGAGACTCTCCTTTAGCAAAAGCAGTATCGGACATATGACACACCGTTAGCAATTTTGATATCATGCAGTAGAAGACAGTGGTGACACCTGGACACTAGTCTGCTTATTACAATGTAAAATGTAAAATAAAATTCTTCTATTTTGGGGGGGAAAAGAACATTTAATAATTATTTATTGCAGTTACTCTGGATAACTGTGCTGACATCAATAGTCAATACGTTATTTCTTGGCTTTCTTTACTCACATGGGACCAGACATTTGGCTAAAATAAATCAGGAGAGATCCATTGACTTCCATTACACTACGCTGATTTACACCAGCAGAGGATCAGGCCTGTATTCTTTCCTTGTATTTTTCTTAAATTTTCCTTTTTATTTAATGTTGTTATATGCCCAGGTGACCAATGGGTCTGTACTGTGATATTACCTTTCCCTGTTCAAACTGGCCATGCTATGTACTTTTCGGAGTTACTGGGGGAAAATGATACTAATTATAAACGAAGCAGTGGTTGCATTTATGAGAAGTGCTGGCTGAAAAATTTCCCTTCAAACTGGTTTTCAACAAATTCAGTTTTCAACAAGAAGAAAAATCTCAGATTAATAAATTCATAGCTGTTAAGGCCAGAAAGGCACAACTATGCTCATCTAATCTGACCTCCTGCACAGCACAGGCCAGAGAACCTCATGCAGTAATTTTTGCATCAAGCCCATAACTTCTGTATGAGCTACAGCATCTCTCTCAGAACGATATCCAGTCTGATTTAAAGGTTTCAAGGGTCAAAGAATCCACCACATCCTAAAGCAAGTTCTTCCCATAGATGATGACCCATCCCCTAATTTCCAGCAGGGAGGGGCTCATCCATGGCTGTGGGTTTGGTGGGAGGTAGAAAAACACCACTGCTTGTTTTGTAGACCTTCAGGAGCGGGATTCCTGTGCTGCTCAGAGACCCAGCCAGCTCATGTCACTGGTGGCTGGAATGTGGCTCTGAACCCTTTACCCAGAGATCAAAAGCTCTGTCTAGCACATGAACAAGAAATGGGACCGAACATTAAAAAACCAAGAAATGGAGACTTCCAAATCAATATCAATGTATCAGCCACACCAGTTTAAACTCTGGGTATCTCACAAACAAAAAAGAGACTCTCCAGCTACTTTCCCAGCATAGCAGCTGGTATCAAGACAAGTGCCCCAGGGGTCGGTTTTGTTCAATATCTTCATTAATGATCTGAAGGATGGTGTGGACTGCACCCTCAGCAAGTTCGCGGATGACACTAAACTGGGAGGAGTGGTAGATATGCTGGAGGGTAGGGATAGGATACAGAGGGACCTAGACAAATTGGAGGCTTGGGCCAAAAGAAATCTGATGAGGTTCAACAAGGACAAGTGCAGAGTGCTGCACTTAGGACAGAAGAATCCCATGTACCGCTACAGGCTGGGGACCGACTGGCTAAGCAGCAGTTCTGCAGAAAAGGACTTGGGGATTACAGTGGATGAGAAGCTGAATATGTCAGCAGTGTGTCCTTGTTGCCAAGAAGGCTAACAGCATATTGGGCTGCATTAGTAGGAGCATTACCAGCAGATCGAGGGACGTGGTCATTCCCCTCTATTCGGCACTGGTGAGGCCACACCTGTAGTATTGTGTCCAGTTTTGGGCCCCCCACTACAGAAAGGATGTGAACAAATTGGAGAGAGTCCAGCGGAGGAGAATGAAAATTATTAGGGGACTGGGGCACATGATTTACAAGGAGAGGCTGAGGGAACTGGAATTATTTAGTCTACAGAAGAGAAGAGTGAGGGGGGATTTGATAGCAGCCTTCAACTACCTGAAGGGGGGTTCCAAAGAAGATGGAGCTCGGCTGTTCTCCGTGGTAGCAGATGACAAAACAAGGAGCAATGGTCTCAAGTTGCAGTGGGGGAGGTCTAGGTTAGATAGTAGGAAACACTATTTCACGAGGAGGATGGTGAAGCACTGGAATGCATTACCTAGGGAGGTGGTGGAATCTCCTTCCTTAGAGGTTTTTAAGGTCAGGCTTGACAAAGCCCTGGCTGGGATGATTTAGTCGGGGTTGGCCCTGCTTTCAGCCCAGAATTGGACTAGATGACCTCCTGAGGTCTCTTCCAACCCTAATCTTCTATGACAGACAGACAGCACTTCCTGCCTCTGTCTCCTCATCAGCCCACCCATCCCAGTGATTTGCCTTTCCCTGCTGGGGGACAATCAGGTGCCTCCTGAGCATCATTAGCATCAGGCTTAGCAAACGCAGGAAGGAAGTGAATTCCAGATCCGAGCATCCTGCACAGAGCGTGCCCGGGTGCCAGTTCTACTTCCACTGATACTAACTGCCTCACTACCGGCCAGGGAGATCTCTCCAACAGCTGGGACATTTAGGACCTTAAGGATCAGACCCGGCACTTTAGGCTTGCCCCAGAAATCACTCAGCAGATCTCAGAGGGTGGGTGTCGTGGGCTCCCTGCACCAGGCCCTGCTAACCACAGCTACTGTGTTCTGTGCTAACAGCAATTTCCAAGTGGTTCAGATGTGCAGCCTCACAAAGAACCCCTGGCAATGATGGAGACAGGAAGGAACAAAACCTAGGGAAGACTAAGCGTGGCAAGCTCCCACGGCCAAAGGAAAGGACTCAACCTCTGTGCTAAGTGCAGATAATAGGAAACACATATAGCAGCCACAAGCTGGGAATCCAGCAGCAGCTGGGGATGGAACGAAGTGCCAAACCTCGGAGACAAGCAATAGATGCACCCTGTCAACCATGGGCACTGCTACAATCTCTGCAATTTCTACTGGCACTTTCCCTATCACCTCACTTTCATCTGGTTCATAGCTAGCCAGCTGCCTCTCTGTTAGACGCTGGGGACCTGAGGCTCAGTTTGTCCGTGCCTACTCTGGGGGCAGGAATGAGGTGGGCAAAAGAGATTTTAACCATCTTTGTGGTTCCTTTAACCATACATATTTTGGAGGGCTCTGCAGGACACTTTCCAGTCCCTGGTGTAAGTTAGAGCAGCCTCAGAGTTGCTCTGATTTAGGATTTGCCTCCTATGGAAGCAGAGAGTAGTACAGTGCACATCAGCCATGCTCCCTTTCTGTCCCTAACATGCCCTCTATGGCAGGAGCTGGAAGTAGGGTCATTGCAAGCTCTCATGCTAGTTCCACATCAACGAAGGAGAACCTCTGCACAAGGGGGTGTTTCATTCCTTGCCCCTTTATGTTGCCAAGAGGGCACCGGGGGCATTATTATAACTGAGAGTCGGACCCCAAGCAAGCCCCTCTGATGCACCTTGAGAATCAGAAATCTGTCTGTCTATCTAGCCCATCACCAGAGTTATCAAACACGTTACTGAGGGTGACAGCACTGCTGCAGAACAGGGCACCAACTCCCCACCCGTCTGTCCCTGCCCTTTCCTTCGGAAGATTCTTGGGCCCCAATCCTCAAAGGTAGGTAAATGCCTAAATATCTGTGAGGATCTGGGCCCGTCTGAATCCAAGTTGGATCCTTTCTCCTGATCCATTCAGGAGCTGCTCTTCATAGTCCCCGGGCAGTTTGCTTCAGAGAGCACACGCGTGGGAAAGCTAAAAGATGGCCATTGCTAGCCGCACAGGTTCAGCCAACGTCACCCAGCGATCGAGGGAGGCTGCAGTCAGCATGGCCTTCAGAAATGGGGAATTCTTGAGATCAGAACCTTTGACCAGTTGTCAAAGGCTTGACCAGCCCGAGGGCTGAAGAAAGAGGACAGAGTTCACTCGCTCATTTATTATTTACTGACATGGATTGTGATCCTGGCACATATGCACGACCTACATGCACTTAGGGAAGTGCATCAGACTCATTCAAGGGTTAACAGGTATAAACAGATAATCTCAGCCTAAACTGAAAGTATTATCTCCCTAAAAGAACAAGGCTGTGTCCTTAGCAAATCCCTTTAGAGTCAGACACACCCCCTGCATGCAAGGACAGGATTGGCTCCCTGACCTCACCTCTCCCCAGCCCTCTTAGCAATGTCCTTAGCAGCTTTGCCTGTCAGTTGGGTTGCATAGTGACAGGCCTGCCATCTGCTTCATATTTGGAATATTTACCTTGTTTCTGGCTGGGATCTCTTGCCTCCTTGCCCCAGGCCTGAAAGGCGATGCCCTTCCCCACACATACAGATGGGGAGGAGCCGGTGATTCCAAACTGCAAACAGCAGAGCAAAGTTTAAGAAATGGAGGCGGGGAAAGGGAGTTAATGAGGCATCGTCATCTTGACGAGCCCGCTTCCGCCCAGAAAATGTTTCACCGGCTCTTGTTGCAAACATCGCCGAATAAAACAGAACTGGACGAGATTAGAGAAGAACAACAGATTACATCCTATTCGCCAGTCTATTTACTTGGCGTTTTGCATGCTGTCAGTTTCACTGTTTAGGCAGGGTAACATTTGCAAAAGCACCAGAGTGATTAAGCTGCCAAAAGCCCCATTTCCACAAGTGATTTGGGGCCACGCTTTTCTAATTATTAGGTGTGTAACTCTGGGGCAGCCGTCACTGAAAATGCCAATGCCAAGGTCAAGGCAGGCTGCAAAAAAGGAGAGCAGATTCTCCCAAAACTGGTGGTTAACACTGAAGTTAAACTCACCAACATGTCACAAATTGTGTTTCTGATCCCCCCACACTGGTTATCAAGAAGCAAAAAAAAAAAAAAAAGAAAAGAAGAAAAGAAAAGAAAAAGAAAGTTAGTTAAGTCCCAGCCAGACTGCGAAGAGCTACAAAAGGATCTCACAAAACTGGGAGACTGGGCAACAAAATAGCAGATAAAATTTAATGTTGATAAATGCAAAGTAATGCACATTGGAAAACATAATCCCAACTACACATATACAATGATGGGGTCTAAATTAGCTGTTACCACACAAGAAAGAGATCTTGAAGTCATTGTGGATAGTTCTCTGAAAACACGCACTCAATGTGCAGCGGCAGTCAAAAAAGTGAACAGAATGTTGGGAATCATCAAGAAAGGGATAGTGAATAAGACAGAAAATATCATATTGCCTCTATATAAATCCATGGTACGCCCACACCTTGAATAGCGTGTGCAGATGTGGTCTCCCCATCTCAAAAAAGATATATTGGAATTGGAAAAGGTTCAGAAAAGGGCAAAACAAAAAATGATTAGGGGTATAGAACGGCTTCCATATGAGGAGAGATTAACAAGACTGGGACTTTTCAGCTTGGAAAAGAGGCGACTAAGGGGGGATATGATAGAGGTACAGATATGAGTGGTATAGAGAAAGTAAATAAGGAAGTGTTATTTACTCCTTCTCATAATACAAGAACAAGGGGCCACCAAATGAAATTAAGAGGTAGCAAGTTTAAAACAAACACAAGAAAGTATTTTTTCATTCAACGCACTGTCAACATCTGGAACTCCTTGCCAGAGGGTGTTGTGAAGGCCAATACTATAATGGGGTTCAAAAGGGAGCTAGATAGATTCATGGAAGATAGGTCCATCAATGGCTATTAGCCAGGATGGGCAGGAATGGTGTCCGTAGCCTCTGTTTGCCAGCAGCTGGGATTGGGGGTCAGGGCATGGATCACTTGATGATAACGTGTTCTGTTCATTCCCTTTGAGGCACCTGCCATTGGCCACTGTCAGAGGACAGGATACTGAGCTTGATGGACCTTTGGTCTGACCCAGTAGGGCCCTTCTTATGTTCTTATGTAAATCACAAAGCCCCCTTTATTGCATTCCAGTTCTCTGGTTCCCAATCAGCACCTAGGTCCAGTACAGTGAGAAGTTATTTGAATACAAAGTATTCTTCTGAACCCCAAAAGGCCGTCAATATTAGGTTGGATCGTACCCAAAATACCACACTGCCAGTCAATCTTTTAGTGTCTAAAAAAGAAAGAACAAGAAAACAGCTGGTAAATGATAAAGCACTTAGATACATACAGAGACTACAAAGACCACAGATCAGGTTCTTAGCAGTATTGTTGAGTTTGCTGGCTTGAAAGTCTCTCTGGAACACATCCACAGCTGGGATGGGTCATTCATTCCTTTGTTGAGAGCTTCAGTTTGTAGAAAAGTTCCTCCAGAGGTAAGAAGCAGGAGTGAAGACAAAATGGAGATGATGCAGCTGCCTTTTTATATCCTTTGCCAATGTCGCTTGTACTTCCCTTGTCCTCCCAAACACAAGCTTCACAGCACATGGCATGGAAAAGCCTTAGAGCTGTGTCCATAGGCATGTCCCTACATCCCTTGCCTTCTCTCAGTGGGTCTTTGCCACCTGATGTACTGGGGTTCCACTGAGCCCGCCTGCTCCGCCAGCCTGGGTTCCCTCACCCTGTCCTGCTGCCTACACACACACTGGTAGGGACACACCGAGCTGCAGAATCACACAGAGTCTGCAATCAGCTCTGTGTGGGAAGACTCAGCTTGGGGATTGCCCTGCACTCCAGTGCACACACCCTCTGGAGTGCAAACCCCAAATTATGTTGTCTTGCGCTGTACAGAGATCTGTACAGCACAAGCTCATGAAATTTTCTCCCTCCCTGAATGTGGAGGAAGATATGCACAGCTCCCCCCACCCCCATCCCGTTATGACTCGCACAAGCTGGGTTTTAGAAAACAAAACAAGTTTATTAACTACAAAGGATACATTTTAAGTGATTATAAGGGATAGCAACAGATCAAAGCAGATCACTGAGCAAATAAAACAAACACACAAACTAAGCTTAATACACTAAATTAACTGGTCAATAGTAGCAAATTCTCACCCTAAGTGTTGTTTTGTGCAGGTTGCAGAGTTTCTTGAAGGTAAACTGCACCACCTGCAGCTTAACTCTCCAGGGATTCCTTTCACAGGCTGACCTTTCTCGCCTGGGCTCAGCCCCTGCCACCCCCAGGTTAGTTCCTTTGTTTCTTCAGGTGTTTTCATCAGTCTTCCTTCTTGGGCAGGGAGGCAGTGGAGAAGACCCAAAATTAACTCACTACCCAGTCTTAAATAGGATTTGCATATGGCGGGAATCCTTTGTTTCCTAGTTTGATGCTCACCCCCTTCCAGTGGAAAAATACCAGCAGATCAAGATGGTATCCTATACCAGGTGACATGATCACATGACCCTGCAGTGTCAAAGCAGCACCCAGGAAGCTTCTCAGGAAGGTGGGAGATTAGTATCTTCAGAGTTCTAATGGCCCATCCAGGCTGATTGCCTGTTGTCTGGTGGGTGTTCCCCAGGTGCAAGCACTTTTGTAATTGATACATAGTCCATATTCAGAACTTCATGTGCAGAAATGATACCTGCTTACAAATAGGATAATCATATCAGTAAATCATAACCTTTCCAATGATACCTCACATGACACATCTTGCATAAAACATATCTTAGTCATGCCATATTCAGATCATAACAATATTTCTATGAAGAATATGGGGAGTAATGCCACAGGATCAATTGTATAGTTCATGATCCTTGATGGGCCATCGAACAGGCTAGGCAGTGCTGATGCCAATCTGTCCGGAGATGTCACCCAGATGCACAGCACAAGTTTGGAAATACAGATATACCATACATATCTATAACAAAGGTGATGCAAACAAGATTATCATACTTGGCAAATCATAATATCTTTATAGATACCTTACATGGCATATCTAGCACAATTCACTGGAATTTTGTAATATTGGTACTAATAATAGAAAGAATAGTAAATATGGCAGGCAACCAGCTTGGCTTAACAGTGAAATCCTTGCTGATCTTAAACACAAAAAAGAAGCTTACAAGAAGTGGAAGATTGGACAAATGACCAGGGAAGAGTATAAAAATATTGCTCGGGCATGCAGGAGTGAAATCAGGAAGGCCAAATCACACCTGGAGTTGCAGCTAGCAAAAGATATTAAGAGTAACAAGAAGGGTTTCTTCAGGTATGTTAGCAACAAGAAGAAAGTCAAGGAAAGTGTGAGCCCCTTACTGAATGAGGGAGGCAACCTAGTGACAGAGGATGTGGAAAAAGCTAATGTACTCAATGCTTTTTTTGCCTCTGTCTTCACGAACAAGGTCAGCTCCCAGACTACTGCACTGGGCAGCACAGCATGGGGAGGAGGTGATCAGCCCTCTGTGGAGAAAGAAGTGGTTCGGGACTATTTAGAAAAGCTGGATGAGCACAAGTCCATGGGGCCGGATGCACTGCATCCGAGAGTGCTAAAGGAGTTGGCGGATGTGATTGCAGAGCCATTGGCCATTATCTTTGAAAACTCATGGCAATCGGGGGAAGTCCCGGATGACTGGAAAAAGGCTAATGTAGTGCCCATCTTTAAAAAAGGGAAGAAGGAGGATCCTGGGAACTACAGGCCAGTCAGCCTCACCTCAGTCCATGGAAAAATCATGGAGAAGGTCCTCAAGGAATCAATTCTGAAGCACTTAGAGGAGAGGAAAGTGATCAGGAACAGTCAGCATGGATTCACCAAGGGCAAGTCATGCCTGACTAATCTAATTGCCTTCTATGACGAGATAACTGGCTCTGTGGATGAGGGGAAAGCGGTGGACATGTTGTTCCTTGACTTTAGCAAAACGTTTGACACGGTCTCCCATAGTATTCTTGCCAGCAAGTTAAAGAAGTATGGGCTGGATGAATGGACTATAAGGTGGATAGAAAGTTGGCTAGATTGTCGGGCTCAATGGGTAGTGATCAATGGCTCCATGTCTAGTTGGCAGCCGGTATCATGTGGAATGCCCCAAGGGTCGGTCCTTGGGCGGATTTTGTTCAATATCTTCATAAATGATCTGGAGGATGGGGTGGATTGCACCCTCAGTAAGTTTGCAGATGACACTAAACTGGGAGGAGAGGTAGATACGCTGGAGGGTAGGGATAGGATACAGAGGGCCCTAGACAGATTAGAGGATTGGGCCAAAAGAAATCTGATGAGGTTCAACAAGGACAAGTGCAGAGTCCTGCACTTAGGACGGAAGAATCCCATGCACCACTACAGACTAGGGACCGAGTGACTAGGCAGCAGTTCTGCGGAAAAGGACCTAAGGGTTACAGTGGACGAGAAGTTGGATATGAGTCAACAGTGTGCCCTTGTTGCCAAGAAGGCCAATGGCATTTTGGGATGTATATGTAGGGGCATAGCCAGCAGATCGAGGGATGTGATCGTTCCCCTCTATTTGACATGGGTGAGGCCTCATCTGGAGTACTGTGTCCAGTTTTGGGCCCCACACTACAAGAAGGATGTGGAAGAATTGGAAAGAGTCCAGCAGAGGGCAACAAAAATGATTAGGGGACTGGAACACATGACTTATGAGGAGGGGCTGAGGGAACTGGGATTGTTTAGTCTGCGGAAGAGAAGAATGAGGGGGGATTTGATAGCTGCTTTCAACTACCTGAAAGGGGGTTCCAAAGAGGATGGATCTAGACTGTTCTCAGTGGTAGCAGATGACAGAACAAGGAGTAATGGTTTCAAGTTGCAGTGGGGGAGGTTTAGGTTGGATATTAGGAAAAACTTCTTCACTAGGAGGGTGGTGAAACACTGGAATGCGTTACCTAGGGAGGTGGTAGAATCTCCTTCCTTAGATATTTTTAAGGTCAGGCTTGAGAAAGCCCTGGCTGGGATGATTTAGTTGGGGATTGGTCCTGCTTTGAGTAGGGGTTTGGACTAGATGACCTCCTGAGGTCCCTTCCAACCCTGATATTCTATGATTCTACGATTCTATGAATATCATAATGCGTTCCACATATTCCATACAGCGTCACAAGGTGCTTAAAGATGCAGATAGGCTCCTAAGTGAGTTTTTTTAAAGCTTTTAAATCAATGGGAGTTTGGCACCCAGCTGCTTTGGAATATCCACTAGGCACTGATCTGGATCTTTTGATGCCTAAATACCTTTAAAAATCTGGCCCTCAGGACTTTCAGGGAGACTTAGGATCCTATAATTGCAAATAATACATTATAAAAACAAATGCCCAAGTCACTTTTGAAAATGGGATTTCATTTCCTAAGTCACTTAGGTGCTTTTGACACCCTCCATTTCTTCGCCTGTTTGTGTGGGTCTTTCATGCAGCAGCAGGGGAGAGGGAAAACAGAAAAATATGGCTATAAACACAGTTAGCACAGAGGAAGGGATTGCTTTGGGGGCAGATGTAGCACCAGAAACTACTTTGAACTAATTTTGTGAAGTGAACCAGATTTCAGTTTGACAATCCCTCAGCAGCCAGGTGTGGTCCATGTAGCTGTCCCCCCTGCAATCCAAGGGCCACTCCTGATTTCCACAGTCTGGCCTAATTCCTGCAAACCAACCTTTGCCAGAAAGTGAATAAAGCTCTGGGTTTAGTTTGGAGCTTGTGACACTAAGCTAGGAGTCATCTTCACAGCATCATGATGCAAAATTGCCGTATGAGTAAGCAAACGTTGTGGCATCGTGCTGCAGTGACAGACAATTGCAACCATATTATTTTGCTCCATGGATAAATAGATGGCATTCCCTGTCAAGGCATCACAGTATTCTCCAGTCCTCATGCCACGGTAACCCTAACTACTTTGCCAGGCATGCACCAAACAGCCATGCAGCACCAAAGAATTTCCTCCACAATTCTAGGAACTTTAACCCCTTCATGGCTGGGTCTCCATCCTTCCTGCTGTCCAGCTGTTGTTCTATTAACATACATGGGACTATTTAGATAGTGGGATGCACTTCCCAATATGTTCAGGAACTCAGCAGGTGCCTCCCATCCGATATCTCTGGAATGTTTGGCTGCACATAAATAAACTAAAATCCCTAACGGGGGTGTGGTGCATGTGCATAAACAAGGGCAAAGGGAGAGCCATGTGTGCAAACCCCACAGGCATCCGTATGCCAGAGAACTTGGTGTGCAAAACCTGCATTTGTATGCACATGCAAAAATGCAGGGAAATGCGTGTGCACACTTCCACCTGTGCAAACATTCATGAAAAAGCCACACGTATCCACGCCAGCTAACATGGAGTTGCTCAGCAATATGCACAAGCAGATGCATAATTTGTTGGTGCCGCTTAAGAACTGAGTTTTGGAAATTTAGCTCTGAATGCTGCCAAACTGCAGGGTCCCTAAATCCACTTCCAGGCCCCCGGCTGCAGGCATTCCCAACAAAAGGCAAGTTGAGGGCATCAGCTCAGCAGCCAAAGACACAGGCTCTGCTCTGCTTTGTGAAGCGTGAACAAAACAAGAGCACCACACAATCTCAACACTGCATCAGGGTATGACCGACAGCTGGAGGGGCAGGGCTGAATCAGGGAGGGAGGAATAATGTACAATATAGCCAGGGTCTAGGTGCAGGTTATTTATTTGCACAATAATGCTTCAGTCTGCACCATACACACAAGTGTACTTGGATTATACAAGAGCTGCGTTTTATAATCAGGCCCAGTGCATCAGGCTGCGTGCATCCAGATTTCCTGAGCTGCAAAGGGCGGGAGGGGTAATTATCTTTGCAGCCAGAGCACTCATGGTTTTGACCTGTGGTTGTCATATACCTCAAACAGAACGTTAAGATTTTCAGACTGATCAGACATGCACACGAACAGTCCATCTTCTTATAAAGTAAAAGATGCTTGTGCATTTGTGTGCATACATGTGTGACAGCAGTTGTACGCATGTGCATATATGTTACTTGTGCGCACATGTGGGCATGTGTATATGTAGGTAGTGCATGTGTGGGCATACACAGAGTGCAAGCTGGTGGTTGTATGTGTGCATGAATGTGCATTTTGTTCATGTGTGTATACATATATTTATACCATTATGTGTTTGTGCATCTATGTATGTGTACATTTGTGTGCATGTATATTTACATGGCTGTGTTATGTGTATATGTTTGCAAGCACATGAGGGCCTATATGCATGTGTGTGGATATATATGTGTGTGATCATTTGTGCATGGATATGTGTATGTCAGCACATGTATGTTAACATGTGCAACTACATGTATGTCAGCACCTGTGTTCATGTATGTGTTATAAATCAAGTGTTGTGTAGGGGCTTGTCTACATGGGGAAGTTTTGCCCCTGTAACTTTAGTTTACACAGCATAAACTGCCTCACATCCACACACAAAGTACTGTTTTCAGTTTATTTGGAGTCTTAGCCCGCTTTAATCAATCTGCTTTGAAAGGCAGCATAATGCTATTTCAGAATGAGTTGTACCAGGCTACAGTTCCTGTGAACCCACCCCTATTTTGGATAAACTATACAGCTTCAGGCGGCCTCCCCCTGCTATCCCATACTGCATTGCTTCGCACCTGAAACAGCCCCTTCCTTTACCTGGGTGCCCTCCTCTGCTCATCTTGACCAGATGGCACCTCCTGGTTTAAATCCTGGCATACACCTTTGCGATTCCAGCTCCTGGCTGGTTCACATGCCCAGAGTATATTATAGTGACCGTGCCCTGTGCTTCTGCACGGTTACCTCTGAACAGGAGTCACCGAAATGCCAAGCTCTCCGAGCAGCTACAAGCACAAATGCAGGGATGCACCCTGTACCAGGCCAAAGCCGGGGAGTTGAGGCAGAATTATAAAAACACTAGGGACAAAATGAGACCTCCCGGGACATTTGCTTACTACAGGGCACTGGATTTTTTGCCAGGGAGGCCACTACACCGTACTACATCGTGGACAGTTTGGAAGGCATTCAGGTGACCATGGACTCCAAGAAGACCCCCATCCCCAAATAGCAAAGGTCTCTGTGAGCCACCCAACCCTGAGCCAGAGACAGTACCAGAGATGGTCCTCAGGTAAAGAGACAGTTGGACAGTGCTGCTGAGGGGGCCTCAATCAGCAAGTATTGTATGTTGTATCACAGCTAAGCCTTCCCCCCTGTTTTTTCTAGGAGTTCAAGCCCCACAGCCTCCCTGGAGTGGATGCCAGTGGTTTTATTGCTCACACTTAGCAATTCCTGCGGGAGGAACTCAAAGCACTTTGCAGCCATTAATAAGTGAAGTCTCACAACAACTCCAGTGAGACTCCAGATTATCATTATCACCACGTAACGAATAGGGAAACTGAGACACCATGAGGTAACACAACTTGCCCGAGACGGCTCTAGAACTGTGGGACCACATTTTCTGGCATCTAGCCGGGCACCTAAACCACAAGACTATCTTTTTTCTACGTATGAGCACCCAAGGTGTCTCAAAGCCATGAGGTAGACAGAAGTGGGACCATGCCTGTGCACTCAAACACTGCCACCAGGCTGTGCAGCTTGAGATCTGAACCCCTTTCACTGGATCAGGTCAGATGACAGGGGTTATGCCCTTGTCTTTCTGAAGAGCTCCATCTGAGTTTTAACTCCCACCACCATGGACAACAAAGAGTTACTGCTCCCCCGCAGCATTACTCCACTGGGCACGAGCCCCACTCCGGGAGAACCCGTGATCCGATACCCGGATACCAAGCCACATTATGGCAGTAAATAGAAATCCAAGAAACCCAAGCCACTCTGATGTAGATGGGCCATTCCATCTTATTCACAGCGATGTTTACTGTCTCTCTTCTCAGGCCAGCAATACTTTCTGTTGCCTCTGAGCTACCCTTATTGGGGCTTTGTTTTGCTTTTCAGTTTGTCACTGTTGATAGCGCCACAATCAGCCACAATCCTCCAACTCTCAGGCAGGAATACTCCCACCATGGGCGCTGACTCCGTGGGTGCTCCAGGGCTGGAGCACTCATGGAAGAAAATAGTGGGTGCTTAGCATCCACCAGCCCCAGCTGTTTGGCGGCAGGGGGAGGAGCTTGGGGAGGGTGGAGAGCAGCGAGCGGGGGCTGGGCGGGAGCCTTAGGGAGGGGGCTGAGCAGTGGCAAAAAGAGGTGGAGTGAGGGCAGGGCCTTGGGGAGGCGGTGGAGCAAAGGCGGAGCGCCCCAGGGAAAAATATACACCTATGACCCCCCACAATCATTAACGTCCTTCTTCAGCTCTTGTGCATTATAGGTAGCACAACACCACCTATAGTTAAGGTTGCCCAGCACTTTCCATTGTAAGCCCCTGTTTTCAGTTGCTTACAACTCGCCAAACTTTAATGAAATTTTTCACATCAGGTGTTTGCCACAAGCTGATTTTTATTTTTTTTTAAAGTTTCAGCTAAAACAGATCAGTCATTTCTGCCAGTGAAGCTAGGGGCAAATATGTTGCTTTGCCCACATTAAAAATTCGTAGTTTCCCTGATAACACACTAATAATCACCATTAAAGTTCACAGCTGCTTCCCACTGTCTGGTTTATTTCTCTGTGCGGCACAGACTACCTTAACTTCCCCTCCCCGCCCACGGAGCTTGGACAGATCCCAAGGTACTAAGAGGTCAAAAGTGTGTCACAGCTCAGAGTACTGACTCCCAACCTGCTCCTGCTGAAGTCCGAGGGAAAACCTTTGGACCAGCCCAGGGCCAGGAGCAAATATTTGTCTAAGCTGTTTAGTGCAAGATCCCTTAGGAAATGACATCGCTTGTCTCCTTGTTCCTGCATTTCCCAGCAGACGGAGGGGGCTCCACGCTCTCAGCCCCTGGCTCAGGGCAGGTTTCCTGCTGAGCTTTTATTCTCTTAGCCCAGTTGCCAAGGGAGAGCAAGGCTGGCACAAACAAATCCAGCAGCCCCTGCTTCCCCTCCACCCCCACTCCAGCTGTAAGGCACAATGGTCAGAGGGCAACACCTGGCATTCGACTGCTCTGCCATGCCAGCTGGGGATGGGGGTCAGTCCTGCAGGGAGAGGCGAGAGCGGAGGAAATGTTAGGTGTGGAAGCAGGGGAAGAGAGTAGATGGAGGTTGACTGTTAAACAGAAAGCTGGGGAGAGGTGCAATAAAGGGGAAGAGACCCCGAGTCCTTAGGGGGGGCCCCCAGTCAGCAGCTCACACTTTGCCCCATGGTGCATGACCAGAATGATCACACTCCATCAGCTGGGTGAGAACCCCTGACTTCCCCAGGGCAGCCTTTTCTGAGCTGGCCCTGGCGGGGGGAAGGAGGGTGTGTGCTCCTCCTTGGGGTTGAGGGACGAATTAGAAATGAAACATCCCCACTTGTCCGTCCAACGTCCCCACTGCCCATTCGTTCCTCTGCCTCCTAACTCCTCAGTCCCCTCCACACAGTCCAGCCCCTGCAGGCGCCGTAATCCCCTTCTCCCGTCTGAACAGATCAGCAGGAAGGATATGGCTTGAGAGTGCCAGCTGCCCACGGTAACTGAGCCAGATACTCACCCTGGGCAGCAGCCGATGGCAGGTGCCCTGCATCTGACGAAACGGGCCAGGTTTCACTCTTGGCTTGCATTGCAGCCACCCATGGGATCCACTGCCTCCCCCTCATAGTTTAAAGCTACAGCGCAATTAAGGCCCGTTCACTGGAACAGTCTCTCCAGGTGCTCTGCTCTTTATCCATTCATGCACTGAGAATTCGGGCCCGGGTATTAAAGACTTGGGGGTCCCGGGGCATGAGTATTTCAGTCCTGGAGACCGGCACTCTCATCCTGCTCTGGCGGGTCTAGGACTGGAGCTGCAGGAGATGCTGCAGAGTCTGAGCTTGAGAGGCATCAGCAGTGGGGGACCCAGGACAGGAATAGCAGCAGGGGGGCTGTGGGCTGAGGTAGATTGGCAGAGCTACTGTAGGTGGGGGTGTGGGAGCACAGTAGGGGAGGAAGCATTGTCTTGTGGTTAAAGCACAGAGCTGGGCATCGGGAAGTCCAGATTCTTTACCTCTGTCTGCCACAGATATTAGGTGCCCCTGGCAAGTCACTTCACCCTTGTTGTCTGTTGCCCCAAGCTGGGTATTCCCCTCCCCTAGGGGATAATACAGCTCTTCTGCTGCAGGTTGATTCGCAGCAGCTTTGGGGGGAAAGCAAAGCACCCCAGCGATCTTTGAGAACCACAGACTCCACAGCAGCACAGCAAACCCGGAGCAAAGCAGCATCAGCCGACAGGGCAGCGGCATGGAGATAACCAATGGGGCACAAGCTAGGGCTTTGCTGGCGGACCCCTTCTCCTGCTCACAGCGAGATAAAGCGGAGACCTCCTGAAATGCAGTTCAGCATCCCAATCAGCAGAGGCTTATAGGGCAGAGGCCTAACGCAACTCTGAAGTGGCCCCGCGGCCTGGAATCCCCGAGCCCAGGAGCAATGGGGGACTCTCATTCTATTTCTGGCTTTTCACTGTGTCCAAGAGGGTTTCGGGCTGTGCGAGGGGGCAGTTCCCCTGGGGGGGTTGTTACTGCTCAAGCCCGGACAATGACACAATGGGACATGTTAAGGTGTACAGAATGCAGGGTGGAGAAGGTTGATCCAGTTGAATAACATTTGCATTTGATTCTGCCAGTCACTGGATATTCCTGACCCCCCAAAAGCCGTAACGGTGAGTGGAAGGACCAATCAACAGCTCAGGACTCGCAGCCCAAGTAGGCAACTGGTCCACCACCTGCACAGCCCTCAGCTGTGGGGCTCCAATCCCAGCCCCGTTGCCAGTCGCCACCTGCAGGAGGCTGTGGGGGGAGATGCTCAGGGCTGCAGTGCTGGCAGGAGGCAGTATGCGGCACTCCTGGATATCAATGGCCCCATCTCCGCACTCCCTCAGTGCTCAGCCAAATTCAGCCCCCGGATGAAGAGCAGCTGGCTAAGGCCAAACGCAGGCGAGACCGAGGGGATGTCGGTATGAAGAGAGAAGTGCTTTGAAGAACTTGCCTCCTCCTTGGAGCAGGGATCACCTTTCTGTTCTGTGCCTGTACAGCGCCTGGCACAGTGAGGTACTGGTCTATGGCTGGCACTATGGTAACGCAAATAATAATAGCCTGCAACATTCTCCGCCATCGAGGGCACCTGCCCTCACACTGCTTAATCCTTCTGCGGCCTTATGATCTCTTTGGACTTGCCAGTGCTGTTAGCTACTCAAAGAGCGCCCGAAACACCCACTTCCAGCTGCCACTGACCCATAGACTGCATCCCAACCCATTGGCAGAGACCTGCCCACGGTGAATCATACACTTGTGACATGTAGGCATGTGTATTGCAACACACTGGGCCAGATTCTCGTCCCATACACCGGTGTCAATTAGATGTGAATCTTCATGGAAGTCACTGGTAGACACTAGGCTCAGAGTGGTATAAGTGAGAGTAGGCTCCGGCCCTCTAGATCTACAACACTCCCTGAAAAAGCACCAACTGGAACAAAATGCAGCAGCCCCCTGGCTAGGTCATGTGCCTGTCCCCTCCTGTGTCTGCTCTCTCTACCATGTCCCCATTGAATAGCGAGTCCAGGGCAAGGCTTCTGTCCTCATTCTCATTGCCCTCCCTGTGACTGGCCCAAGCTACCTGAGTAATGCCACAATCACAAACACACAGAACAGCTACATGCCTCCAGAACTACACAACTGTGCATGTATATGGGGAGGCTCGGCGTGCAGGAGACAGAACTTTCAGAAGAACTGGAACATAGACTTTGGAACTCTCTGCCACAAGAGACCCCAGGCTCAGCATTTTGAGAACTAAATTCAAAAAATTCTCTCTGACTTAGCTTTCCCTCAGTGTGTTCTTCCTACTCAGCACACTCACACTGTCTAGATCACCTCCCTCCCCAAACAGAATACCAAACCAATCCAGCTATTGCTTCTACAGGCTGGGAATGAACGGAGATTATTATTGTTATTTCTAATTTGAAATAGTTCAGAGGTGCTGGTAGATGGAGGGAGGAGGCCCAGCAAAGCTAACTGACTTGTCCCTGATCACACAAAATCAAGAGTAAATAGAGCCCTGGAGTCCTGCCTCTCCTCCTCCTCCCCCCCACCCCATTTAATCATTTCATGACACTGCCTCTTAAAAAGTAGCTAACTATAGAGATGCAAACGTTCCAAAGTCTCATGGGGAAGCGGGAGTGAGAGAAAGATGGGGGTAGGAGAGAGAGAATAAAATTAAGCCAGGTTTGGATAAACAGTGATCCCGTTTATGGACTCCCTTCATCTGTTCCAGTCCCTTGCGTGCATTTCTCTGAGAAAGCAAGAGGACTGGCTGGCCTTGTGAAAGCAAAAGGGCCCCCCTGCCTTTCCCCCTAATCATAATTCCAGACCTGGCTCTTCAGCCTGGTTTGAGCCGGCTCAGAAACATCTGACTCAAGGAACCTTTGTCTGAGCAATGTCCCTCCCCAGTGTGCGTCACCCTCCTTTTGGCATGGGAGCGCCTGAAATAGGCTCTTTTCCTTTTGCAAAGAGCCTGAAGAATTCTCCCTCCCTGACCTCTCTTCCCTTTCGGTATTGTTGCTGCTGGTTCCCCTTTAGCTGGAATCTCTCTGCTGAGCAGGGGAGGGGAATGACATCAGAGGCAAGGAGGTGTGGGGGGGTGCCCCATTCCCCAATTGGCCACCAAGCAAAAACCATGGGCCTATAAAACTTGCCAAGGGACTAGCATCCTCCAATGAGACAGTGACTCCACAGATTACCCTAGCTGCTGAGAAGGGACCACAGGAGACCGGCAGCCTTGCTCACTCCTGCACTGAACAGCTGCAGCTATAAGCCATCAGGGCATACATTAGCTCTGCTTTAACGCTAACCGGTAAGTGCCTCACTTTCTTCCTTTCCCAGCACACAATGAGATTATTATCTGTTACTAATAAATACATAGGAAGGAGTGGTCGGAGCTCAGGGCTGGGAGCACTTCTGTTCTAATCCCAGCTCTGACACTGACTCCTTCCAGGGTCGTGGGCAAGTGACTTCATCACTCCATGCCTCAGTTTCCCCATCTACGCATCGATGATAACAGCATTTCCCTGGCTCGCAGGGCTGTTGGAAGGCTGAATTAAAACTTCAGAAGTGAGGTTTGGTGAGATGAATTAGGGAAGGTTTCTGAAGTGTTCCTACTTACCTATTCTGCTCTCATCATCTTAGCAGCTGAAGATCTTTGAAGACGAAGGACAATCCTTTTCAAAACTGGCCACTGATTTTTTGATTGTCTCGGTTTCTTTGGTGCCTGACCTGAGATGTCTTTTAGGCCAGAATAAGTGGCCGCTTCTGCACAAAACTGGCCCTTAACTGTTTTGTCCAGTGCAAGTCCAGGAATTACTGATCGGGTTCCTGTGACATGCTAGGTAGCTGCTCAAACCTATGTGGAATCAGCATCTCCATGGTGCTCTGCACACTTTTAACAGCAATAAACAGGATTCCAAAGAATGTCTGTTTCCCTGCTGGATTTCTGGGGACCCCTCCCCTTATTCCTCCCTTCCTTTTCCAGCTTTTAACTCACAAGTCCCTGCATCTCTGCCATTGCCTGTCTAAACAAGGACTCACTTTGGAGCCACAGTCAGCTGGATGGCCAGAGCAGATGCTGTGGGGCAATGGTGTAGCTCTTCTCTCCTCCCCCCGGCACCCTCTGTCCCAGCCACACGTGCCAAGCCATTTGCCTTCACAGAGATGATCTGTTTGTGTATTTCCCCTGACAAATGATTCTCCAGAGGGATCAGCTGTAAATGGGAAGGCACTGAGTTAAGGCCCAGAGCTAAGAGAAGGGTTTCCAGCAGCATAGCAGCGTGGCGGGGGGGGATCTCTTTCAGCTCAGAGATTGTGTCCCCCCTGCAAATAGGCTGTCCCTGAGTTAGCAGGATCTTTGCCTTGTGCATGTCTATGGAGCCCCAATTCATGGGCTCAGAATGAAGTCCCCCGGTTGGCCTCACGTCACAAGACAGATGCAGCGGGCAGTAGCAGGGTTAGTTTCACACACACATGCCCCAACACTGTACCTCTGCCTCCACTTCTGGGACGAGACGGGAGCTGAGAACCATGGTACGGTCAGTCCTCTGCCTCGATGTGAACTAGGCCCAGCTAGGGTGATGGGCTCTGGTGACGGAACGGGACAAAAACCCCTACGTCATTCCACACATAGCTAGGTGGGAATGCTACACAGGATCACTGCAGCTGTTTGGGAATTTTTCACCAAAACATCTTTCCATCTGAAAATGCTGATTTGTCAAATCTGAAACTTTTTCTGGGAAAAGGTCAGTCTTGAGAAATTTTTCAACTGAAGTTTTTTTAAACAAAGTTTCAAAATTGCCAAAATGTTTCATTTCAACATGTTCTAAATAAAAAAATCCCAGTTTGCCCACTCAGAATAACTTTGTTTCAACTTTTAAGCTAATTAGAAGTAAAAAAATGGTCAAAATTGGAACAAAACATGTAAATTGACCAGAACCAAAATTTGTTTCAGATTTCAAATTTGTGTTAATTTTCAAGTTTGACTTTTTGTCCTGATTTGGGAAGGGAAAATTTTTTGATATCGCAAAAGCTTTCATAGACCAGGAAAACCATATTGCTGGCCAGATCTACTGTTTTACTAATAATCAATGATTCATGGAGTTGGTAAAAAAAATTTTTCTAAAATGACAACTTTCCCCTCACCCCCCTACCCCGCAACAAACAATGGCTTTTTGACCAAATCAAATTTTTTTTTGTTTGGCTGAAATTTTTCAAAGAAAACTGAGAAACATTTATGTGTTTCTTTTGGAGGCAGGGAGAGGAAAAAGCAAAAAGGGGGAGAAAACCCCAAAAGTATTTTTATATAGTTATAAAAATCCCTAAAATTCTGTGGAAAAAATGAGCACAAAATGAAAACAATTTCAATTTCACCTCCCCCCCCACCATGGAAGAAAAAAAACTTAACATTTTTTGACCAGCTCCACTGATATATCAATTCTGTGCATTCTACGGAGATTGTAGACAAAAATGAAGGGAGGTCTTTGCCCTCTAAAGAACGTACCTTCCAGACATACAGAAAGACAAGGGATGGGGGGCAGTGCTTGAGTATGCCAGGTCCCCCTCTAGTGGCTGGTCCATGTAGAGGATAAAAGCCCACTACCGCTGTTAAGCTCCTCTAACTCAAGTGGCAGCAAGGACTTTTTATGGTCCTGGAGGCCCCAGTTTGCAGCCCTGCTGATGGCCTGTGGTGGGGATGTTGCACAGGCATCCTGTTAGGTCCATGGTCTGTTTTGGGGGTATCATTTACTACCCATCATTGAGGGGGAAAGTTGGGTTTATCGGCCTCGCCGTGTTTTGAGGAGAGAATCGAAGGGTGAGTGAGGGCAGAAACATGGCAGACATGGCCTAGCAGGCCATGTGGAAAACAGGACAGGAGTGGAAGAAAGACACAAATGAATGATGGGGCTCGGGATACACTCTACTGACTGACCTGGGGTCACATGGGAGTGGCACTCAGGCCAGGTCTGGATTTGGCCCCTCAAGCTGAAAGGCTCCATATCCCATTCCCCCCAGTGCAGTTCATCCTGGATGACATCTTTCACACACAGGGACACAAAGCACTTAGCCAAAGGGAGCCATAAGCTAAGGGGCAAAGGAAGTTTTTAATGTGAAAATCTACAGAGAGAATGGGACTCGGACAAATCCGGCAGACACAGTCCAGCATGGCCTGCAGCTGGGGAGCACAGAGGGGACCAGATCTACACCAAGAGCTGAGAAGAGGGAGTGAATGGACCTGAGGCCACGACGGTTGGATAGAGGTGGCCAGAGAGAGCCTTGGGAGGGTGACATTTTAGGCAGGAACCCATGTACCCCAGGGCAAGTTGAGTGTAGATTCTGCACCAAGATCCCCTGATTGCTGTAGCACTTGTGAGTCAGCCTGGTAACTATGTGGCCACTTCACTGCATTTAGAATATGGATGGGGTTTAATTAATTAAATAGAGAAATGAATGAGCCACTCAGCGCAGCAAACCTCCCTCCCCCCATTTGTCTTAGGTTAAATCCGTTTATTTGATGTTGGTTCCACACTTTCATTGTGACACAGATTTTTTTGCATTGTCCACCTGGAAGAAGGGAGAAGCTGGAACAGCTGGATAGGGGGAGTTGAGGCTTTTTATGCCTGGGGAGGAGGTAATTTGGAGGTGAGGCATAAATAAATTAGCTGAAATGATCAGCAGTGAAACAGTTAACCATCCTGACACTTGAGCCATTATTAGCCTTCAGAGTTAACGGTTCGTTGAAACGAATGGGCAGCTCACACCTCTATAAAATGGGAGCTGAGACCCTGGAGCATAAATCCATAGCAAGAGGTGGGTTCCACGGTAAACGCACAGAATACCCAAGGTCCTGATGATGGGTCTTATTTCCCTTATTCCCTCAGAGCCCAGCATGACTTCTGCCAGGAGCTTGCATGTGAACACCCCCCTGAGGGACAGCGTCCCGCTCTCCAAGGTGGCTGGCACCAATGTCTACCTGAAGCTGGACAATGCTCAGCCCACGGGCTCCTTTAAAATCCGGGGCATCGGCCACCTCTGTAAAACGGTACGGACTCTGAGCGGCAGTGGCAAGGGCTGAGTGTTCGACTGGTGGGGGGAGAAGATTGCAGAGCCAAGCTGGAATGGGCCATTGCTGGCGGGGGGTGGGGGTGGGAGGAGGTGGAGAGACAGGGGGTAGCTGGGAATCTGGGATCCATTTGCAGCAGGCACAGCAATCCAGTTTGGGCATTCTGTGCAGCAATCCCATATACTGTAGGGAGCATTGGCTCATTGGAAGCCTGACCTCTAACTAGGGGTGACAGAGGATAACCTGGCCTTGATTTCTGTACCTACCTGGAACGGACTCTGGTGTAACCCCTAGGAGGGGAAGAACCTGGCCTGGATTCCTGTGCCCACCTGGAGGGGACACTAGCTATGCTCCCTACGTCTCTTCAGTGCGTCCAACTGACTGCCGTTGAGTAGCAGACTACAGCAGTCCCATAGCGGATACCTGATCCTGGGCATGCACCCACCTAACCGTCTGCTCTCAGACCGAAAGAGGAGGATGGAAATTGCTGAGGCTCCACATTATTGGGGCTGCGGGAGCAGAAGGGAGGCTGTTGCCTGGCCTTGCGTGGTCATGGCGGCTTTGATGGCGACGCAGGGACTCTACAGAAGAGGCCGACGAGAGGCATAAAAGGAGCCCCCGGGGAGAATGACCTGAAATATCAAAGGGGTTGGAGGGGCTAGGCTGCCGAGAGAGGAGCCGCTCTCGTGCGGTTACCGGCTGTGGCCACGTTCGCTCCCACTCACTCCTTCCTCTTGCTTTGTCTCCACAGTGGGCGGAAAGAGGCTGTGAACGCTTCGTATGCTCCTCAGGTGAGATACACCAACCCAGGCCCTGGCTCCCTGAGGTGGCTGGTGTCTGTGTCACACCTAAGCCCAAACTGCTCCAGAAACTCACGGGCACTGGCTCCTCTCCTTGTGCCTGGATGTAAATAATGCCCACAAGGATGCCCAGGGATCCAAATCCAGGCTGCCCCTGCTGGCTGGTGCTGCTAGTGGTGGGACTATTGCCAAGGGAAGAGAAGCCCCAGTGATGGTATTGGTGTGGGTCATGCGAGGGTGGCAACAGGGCTTTAGACATCTTTGGTCACATGGGAAATGCAATGTTGAGTTCCTGGGACGGAACAATCCTCCCCACCACACCCTGACACTGTCTACCTGTTGGGGTGCTGCAAGATTCCCACACCTCCTGAAATTCCTGAACAGCCCCAAGGCTTGGGGAGGGCAGAATGAGAAGACAGCAGAGGGACACACTGCTTTGGGAGGCATCAGAGGCAGCATCGTGACTTCTACTGCATGGTGGGATGCAGGAAACTATGAGGCCCGATGTGGTTGCTTTTAGGTGGCAATGCTGGCCTGGCAGCTGCCTACTCTGCCAGGAAACTGGGCATCCCAGCCACCATCCTCGTGCCCACGTCCACGCCAGCTTTCACCATCGAGCGGCTGAAGGACGAGGGGGCCACTGTCTGCATTGTGGGAGAGGTAGGTATATGCATGTCTGGGTAAGGGGGTATACAAAAGAGAGCAGACTGCCTGCCTGGGGTGAGAGCCTCACTATCTTCTCCCACCATGTCCCAGAGCCAGGACTGGGACAGATCTGCAGAGGGAGCTGCCCCACGGGCTGTGAGGTTCATGGTTCTGTCCATAAGCCACTGTGAGTGGCTAATAAAACGTCTCTTCTCTGCAGATGCTGGATGAGACCATAGAACAAGCCAAGGAGCTGGTGAAGAACAACCCTGGCTGGGTCTATGTGCCCCCTTTCGATGATCCCCTCATCTGGTATGTGGCCTGAGGGAGAGGGGGACACCAGAGGCTGGAAGGCTTTGTTTTAGCCATTGCTGCCTATTAACATCCCTGCTAGCCTGAGTAACCATGGGCCAAGATTAAATCCGACTGCATGCAGCCCCAACAAGGGCATTCTGTGTTGCACACAAAGGGGTGGACTATCTGACAAGAGGTGGTGCTGTGGCAGAAGTCCACTCTCTGCTTGGACTGCATTAGTGTGGCCACCATCTCTTGGCGCACCAGGCATGGGATCCAGCATGAAGTCTGCTGGACAGAGCGTGAGCATCTATTGACCACATGCACCACATGGTGAATTTCTAAAGTCAGCACATCCACAGAAGCTGCTACCACCAGCCTAGCCTGGATAGCTGTGTATTGAACCTGGGTTGGGAGCTAAAGGACATAAGAAAGGGAATCCATGACCATTTCCATGTTCGTTCAGACCTGGGCTTCACCAGCACCACTGCACTGATACGCTCCACCCCTGCCCTAAAAACAACAGCTGTGTCTCAGTACCATTATGACAAGTGCTTTAGAAAGTCCTATAGCTGGGAAGACCTAGAGGGGTCCTCCTATCCTGGTCAGAGGCGGGACCTCAGCCTGCTTGTCCACACAACCCCTTGCCTTCTAGTTCTCATGCCTGGGCCTGTTCTGAGGTGTCACTCATCCCCATAGGCAGCGAGATGCAGCCTGACTCTGGAGTGCAGCCTTTCAAAGCTGAAATTGTCTCAGGCTGCTAAACCAAAGTATCCCAGACTGGGGGAGACCCAGCTTCTTTGATGTTGGAGTGAACCAAGAGTAACTCCACTGAACTCAGTGGGATGACACTGGTGTTGCTGAAAAAAATCAAGACCTGTATTTTCCAGGCTCTTATAGAGAAACGTGGTCAGGACTGTTGATCTCGGGTCATCTCTAGCCATGGCCTTCCCTTCCCCTGGTCCCAATCTCTCTTGCTATCTCCTTGTAGGGAAGGCCACACGTCCATAGTGAAGGAGCTGAAGGAACACTTGGACTCCAAGCCTGGGGCGCTGGCCCTGTCTGTGGGAGGCGGCGGGATGCTGTGCGGAGTGGTCCAGGGTCTCCGTGAGGTGGGCTGGGAGGATGTGCCCATTGTTGCCATGGAGACCAAAGGGGCGCACAGCCTGAATGCTGCCATGGCTGCTGGACAGCTGGTGACACTGCCAGAAATCACCAGGTGAGTGAGGGGAGGACGACGAATCGGAGCGCTCGGCCTGTGACCTGATGTTAAGGGAGAGGAGCCATGGCTTGGGGTGGGCTGAGCAGAACCACAGCTTGGGGTCTGATGGAGGAGAGACTTGAGGCGGCAGGCTCACGAATCCCCTCCCTGTTCTCTACTCTGCAGCCTACATGTCTTGGATGCTATTTTGGTTTAGCTTACTCCTCCCATGGGGTTCTTCCACCCAGCCCCCTCCTGTGCATAGCACAACAATGCTGCCCCACAGGGGCAGCCGGGGGCAAAGTTCTCTGGGCAGTGCAGATGGGAGTAAGCACTTGGGCCCAGATCTACAAAATTAAGCTCCTTTGTGCTCTAGGGAGAGGTAGGAACCAGGCTTCACCAGGAGGTAACTCATGCCACGCACACCCGATGGCAGCAAGGGAGAACCTGAAAGGGCTGTCTGTCCAATCAGAGACAGGGGCCAAGGGAAGATGCTTGAACAAAGGATTGCTCAGTGCTACCCAGATGTGGTAGCAGCACAGAGAGATGCAGCATGAATGCAGAGATCCCTGCTCTGGCAAGGGGAATGTGGGGGTCAGTGGGGACTCCACCCCAAGATCCCACAGGGCCCTGCTTGAAAAAAACTGGCTGCCTGCATGCTCGCAGGGATAGGGAGCGCTGACGTCACAAGGGTATGCTGTGGGGACTCCCTTATCACCAGCTGACGTGTCTCTTTCCTATTCTCCTTTCCTGGCTGCAGCGTCGCAAAGACACTTGGGGCAAAGACGGTGGGAGCGGAGACGTTGAAGCTGGCCCGAGAGCACCCAGTCTTCTCAGAGGTTGTCACGGACCAGGAGGCAGTCATGGCCATCGAAAAATTTGTGGGTATGTAACAGTCCCCTCCCTGAGCGTGAGGCCCCCCCACACTCACAGACAGCGACATGCCAAAAGAGAGTCCTTTTTTCCCAGGACACTGCTGCTCCCCAAAGGTGAATAGAAACATTTAAAATAGACCCGCTGACCATGGCCAGGGGTTCTAGTCATACAGCATGGCAAGGACTGTCTGTGTCCCATTCATTTGCCAATTCATTCATACACAATGGCTGACCACCTCCCTGACCATCTCCCTTCTGCCCACCCCCAAGCAGGTGCAGCCCCAGCACCAGATTGTGCCTGTAACAGGTCAAGGCCTCCTGCTGCCTCCTAGTGGCAGGTACACATCCCTGCAGGTCTCACAAATCATTATAGAGCCCACTAGACTAGAGAGACAATGTGGGTGAGGTCATAGCTTTCATTGGACCAGCTTCTGTTGGTGAGAGAGACAAGCTTTTGAGCTACACAGAGACAGCTCTTCTTCAGGTCTGGGGAACAAGTGTCAGAACTAAATACAAGTTGGAACAGATTGTTTAGCGTAAGTAGTTAACACCTATTTCAGGGGACCATTCAACATAAGGTGGCCCATTAACACCCTTCCAAGCATGGGAGGAAGGGAGAGAAGGCAGCTGGGGGGCGTTGTTAGCGGGTTACAGATTGCTGTAATAAGCCATAAATCCAGTGTGTCTGTTCAGTCCATGATTTTTAGTATCTAGCAAAGTTCTGAATTTAAGCTCCCCAGCTCACCTTTTGAAAGGGTTGTGCAGGTTTCCTTTGATGAGGAGTGCTGAGAGGTCATCTATAGAGTGATCACTTTGTGAAAAGTGTTCCCCCACAGCTGACAGGGTGTTTTAAAACCCACTGGAAGAACCTGGCCAGGTTGCGTTACAGGGGCCCTCTCCCAGCCCAAACCATACTCTTAACAAAAATTTCACATGGGACTGCTTCTCCAGATCCTTCCTAAATCTTGGGCCACTCCCCTTCCTGATGTGCAGGAGCACCGGATTCTCCCATTCCCAGTCCCCCTGACAATTGAAGCTTTTAAATAGTCCTCCCCATGCATTGGCTTTTAATCCTGAGCCCCAAACAATTACCCACCCCCGGGGCTTTCCTCTGAGATTCTTTCTGCCCACTGCCACCCAGGCCTTTGCTCCAGACACATCTGTCTCTCTAACACCAGAGAGAGCCAGCAGAGACCTTCTCTCAGCCTGGGTCCTCTTTATAGAAAGCACGCCTGGCCCCACCCAGCTGGGACATGCCACCAATTGAAGTTGCACCAGATAGGCTAAATTGGCCCCACTGAGAAGCTGCACAGGGAACTGGTCCCCCTGCCTCTTAAAGGGACAATGCATCCTGTGACTGCCAATGAGAACTCCTCTCCTGCAACCCCTGTGTTCCCTAGAGCCACAGCTGTCCCCAAGTCCCTGACAGGCTAATGTAAAGCTACCTCCATGCGCTGACCCTATCCCCTCCCTGCTTCCTCTCTCAGAAATGGCCTGTTTCTCTCATGGTGCGGAGGAGGGGAATCTGACAGAGAGCGAGTGAGAGCACCCCCTGATGTTCTCATTACCCCAGGGGGTAGTCAGTTAGGCCCTGTGTGTCCCTGAATGCAGGGGAGAGCAGTGGCTGCTTTGACCATGATCAAACAGGTTGTTCTTTCCAAGCTTTGCCCTCGGTAGGGAAGAGTGAGCCCACCACAAGTTTTTCCAGCCCCGTTTGTGGCTTGTTCTCTTCACTGGCCCTTCCCCAGAGAGCTGTCATGGATCAAGGCCAACTTTTCCCCCCAATCGGCGCCTTGAAACAGATAGTGAGTGCGACTGAGTCCATGAACCAGGGACTCCTCCCTATTCATGGGCCAGCAGTGAGCTCACCACCCGGGGCAGCCAGCTCTGTTTCACCCCCCACCCCTGCTAGCTGAGGCCTCCTGCCCTGAGCGGATGTGTGATAGGCGAGTGACCACCAGCTAGCCCCTCCCCCATCTCTCCTCCCTTCCCCCCGTGCAGACGATGAGAAGATCCTGGTGGAGCCAGCCTGTGGGGCGGCGCTGGCTGCCGTCTACAGCGGCGTGGTGCAGAAGCTGCAGACAGAGGGGAAACTGGGCCATGCCCTGGGCTCCCTGGTGATCATCGTGTGTGGGGGCAACAACATCACGCTGGCCCAGCTGCAGCGCCTCAAGGAGCAGCTGGGCATCCAGAACGTCATGGCGGCCTAGGCTGGCAAGGCACCACCCGGGGGGGGGGGGGGGGAAGGGAGGAAGAGCTCTGGAGTTTTATCCAGGGCCTTATTTTAAGTGTGGGATGCTGGTTTTAACAGTCTGCACATCAGCAACGATGCGCATTTCTAACTTGTGGTCACGTCACGTTGCCTCAAACGCTGGATCACACAGGCTGAGGCTAAATCTAGGACTCCCAACCTGCCTACAACTTCCAGGCATGGGTTCGTCACCAGCCAGTGGGCAGGAAGGCTCTCCCCCAAGGCACACACCTCCACACAACGCTGTGCATTATTATCAACATCAGTTCCAGCAGCCCCTTCAGGCCTGCCCTGAGATCAGGGCCCCGTTGTGCCAGGTACTGCACAGACGCGCAGCGAGAGACAGACCAATCTAGCCCGACAAAGGACGGGAAAGAGGCCCGGAGAGAGGAAGTGACGTTGTCCAAGGTCACACAGCTGAGTCAGGCATAAACCCAGGTCTCCTAGCTCCTTATCCACTGCCCTGATCACCAGGCCATGCTGTGTAACTGACACCTTCTGCAACACCGGGGCATGTTTAGTCTGAAGACTTGGGGGGAGTCGGGGACCTGATCGCAGTCTTCAGGTATGTTCAGCACCATTATAAAAGGCTGTGATCACTGTTCGTGTCCACTGGCAGTAGGACAAGAAGAACTGGGCTTAATCTGCAGGAAGGGAGATTTAGGTTAAATATTAGGAAAGACTTTCTAACTCTAAGGACAGTTAAGCTCTGGAATAGGCTTCCAGTAGAGGCTTTTAAGGCAGGTTGGATGAACACCACTCAGGGGTGGGCTAGGTTTACTTGGTCCTGACTCAGAGCAGGGGGCTGGGCTCAAGGTCCCATCCCACCATAGATCTGAGAGATTCTCAGAGGTGAGCTCCTAGCCCTGGATGGACTGTAGCTCTGTTTCGGCATAGCCAAGAGACAGGTTACCAAACTAGAACAGCTGCTGGGTTGGTCTGGTCTGGCCTGCATCAGTGGGCTGATCCTTACCTTGATGAAAGCTTGAGCTGGTGTAAAATACCACTGGAATTCCTCGCCTAGTGGTTGCACAGCCCATGCCTTCTGGGGAGGTCCCTTGTGCCCTCTGGTTTAGCATCCCTGTCTCACCAGCCTGGACCTCTCCGCACGCGGGCAGAGAGCAGGCGGGGCCAACCTCTCTGGAGCTCGATCTGTCACTTCACTGCCTACGCTGCAGGCGTCGGGGAAGGTTTTGTGTAACGTGAGATTAGTCGGAGGCGTGAGTATTGGATGTTGTAGCCAGAATTCAGCACGCCCTAACATGCTGGCTTTTCTAATAGTGTCCACTATTTAACTTTTTGCACGTAAAAAAAATTCAGTATTTCTATAAGGCTGCGTCTCTCGTTTGTTTCCAGACGAAGCTGCACGGCCATTTTCTGCCCTGGTTGCAAGGCTGCCCCAGTGTCACCATCTTGTGATTTTATCTCACCTTTACTACTTGGAAAACCTGAGCGCCTCATAATACCCCTCTGAAGCAGGGCAGGGCTGTTACCCCATTGTACACATAAAGCTCTGAGACAGAGAAAGATAAATGACTTGCCCAAGGTCATCCAGAAAGTCTGTGGCAGAGCAAGAAATGGAACTCAGATTGCTAGCAGATACCCTAACCCCTGGAGCACCCTCCCTCTCTGCTGTGGAAATGTAACAACTCTTTTCCGTAGGGTTTGAATCCAGAAACTTTTGTACCAAAGCACAGGCCCCTGCCACTTGAGTTAAGGGAGTAGCTCCATTAGCTGTCGGCAGTAGTAGGTTTTTATCCTCTAAGTCAGTGGTTCCCCACTTTTGCAGCCTGAAGGCTGAACATATTGTGACACACAAGGTCAAGGGACCATAGTTTATCATTTGGGGGGTAATTCTGGGTCCTGATCTGCACCTTTTGTGCTGCTCCGGTGGGACAAAGGGAAGAGAAGTCCAATTTCCCCCCCACCCCCACTGTAAGACAGTCCCCATTGGCACAGAGCCAGCGTAGCTGGCTCCTCTACTTCCCTCTTTGCAAGTCCTGCAATGTTAGGGGGAGTGGCTGGTTTCTGGCTGTCTCCAGCTGGCATGTGAACAAGACACACACATCTAGATTCTTGATGAGAAAAACACCAGGAGGAAACAAACAGCATAAATAAGAGCCAAGACATGTTAGCAATCCCATTGATTTGATGGCATTACTGATACTAAGATTAGCACGGATCTGTAAAGGAGGGTTTTTTAAGAGCCCTATGATCTTTCCCTTTTTAATCCCCTTGAAATCAACCCATTCTGCTCAGTCAAACAGAGATGTCTGTCTGGGAACGCTGGGTGATGTCTTTGAAACTGCTATCCCTGTGCTGGGCTCTTATGGCTAAGGTGAAAATTGTCCTGTCCTCTTTCCATTCTATGTTTTCAAGAATCGGGGAGGGGGGGGAATTCCTTCTAGAGAGGAAAGAGATTGACGAGCTCTCTGTGACCCCACCTCTCTCCCCCTTCTCTTGCTCAGCTGCTGCTGGATTTGAAAGCAGGCACTGAGATTCCTCATCTACCCTACATCCATTCTGCCACAGACTGGCCCACGAAGGAGTTCTCTGCAGAGGTCTCTTGGGGTTTCCAGAAGAGGAAACTGTATTGACATGCCATTTGGGTGGACAGCAATGGACTCTCATGGCATTAGTGTAAGCTGATGCCATTGGGTGGGTTGTCAGCACGGGGGTTGAACCTGTGACTTTGGAATCCAAAAACAGGGGTTTCTAGTGCCAGATCAGCGAGGGGCTGTACAGATAAATATGTTACACATTGTAAGGTGCTCAAGTAACTGGCCCCCCTCACCATGCGAAGTACTATACTTTGCTTCAGCGATTATACGGGATTATTGTGAACATCTAGTCAGACCTCCTGTATAACAGGCCACGGGTTGCTCTTGAATTAATTCCTGTTTGAACGAAGGTAATCTTTAGAAAAAACATCTCATCTTGATTTGAAAAAAACTCCAGGGATGGAGAATCCACCACAACACATGGTAAATTGATCTCCGTGTTAAAAAACTGCCCCTCATTTCTTGCCTGAAGTTCTCTAACTTCAGCTTCCAGTCATTGGAGCTTGTTACGCCTTTGTCCGCTAGCCTGAGGAGTCCTCTAGCTACTGTCGAGTTTCTTTTCCCTGTATAGATACTCTGGATAGATACGTAGACAGACAGGGAGTCTGAACAAACGCTCGCTCAGCTGGGGTGTCCTTCACCCCCCACCCAGCCTGAAGGGCTGACCAAGGCGAGACCATTGAAGGGTGAGAAATAAAGCAGGGTAGAAAACGCAAGTTATTTTGCCAAAACACCAAAAAAGTCCCTTGTTTTCTTAATGGGCCCATGCAAATTTTTCAGTTAAAAAAACAAACAAACAAACCCTGAAAACATTTCAATTTTCTGTACAAATGTTTGGGTTTCAGAAAAACTGATATTTTGACATAAAACCCTAAACTTCTCCCCTCACAATAAAAGAAATTCCACGTTCAGTTTCGAATTTTTCACCAAAATGCGGTAACGTTTACCAAAATGAAAATATTTCACTAAAAATGTTTATTCAGTCAAAAAACAAAGCAGTTTTTGTTTAAAACTAGAAGGTGCATTGAAAAACAAGAGCCCCCCTCCCCAGCTATTCTGCATTGAGGGCTGCTGGGAGCACACACTGCTGCACAGAAAGACACTGGTGAACAGCTGAGGCCTTGGTGGGGTTCGAGGTAGGAAGCTGGTGCTTTAGCACAAGGGTCTGCGCTGGATCCAGGAGGGTTGGGGGGGGGTTCTTTTGGGGGTCATCTGCTGAGGCCTGAAATCCCCCCACCCCTCCAAAAAGACAAGACGAGAGCTGGGGGTAGGCAGAGCTGGGGAGGTAAGTTCCATCCTAACAGGTTTAGGTGAAGGGGGTATCTGAGCCCAGCTGAACAAACGAGTCTGTCCCTTCCCTGCACTCCTTAACCCGTCGTCTGACACTAGCAGGGCCCACAACAGCTTGGATAAGTCCCGGGGCCTGAGGTGTTTCCGTGCTCATACCACACAAGCAAGGAGCCCCTGACCCTCCTCCCCTTCCCATCAATCAACCAACCCCCTTGCAAGAAGTGCTGGTTCCAGCCCAAGGAGACCCACTGCTAGGCAGCACCTGGGATCGGATGCCTGCTGCCTTTCCAGCTGTCTGCACCATCCCCAAAAGGCCACATATGGAATATTTCACTGCAGGCCAGCCAGGTTTGTTCTTTGAGAGGCGCTGTTGGAGAATGTGCCTTTAATAATATCTCATAGCACTTTACAAAGGAGGTTAGCATCATTAGCCTCATTTTACAGATGGGGAAACCGAGGTAGAGGGGGTGAAGTGACTTGCTATGGAGCAGTTGGAAGGGCTGCCATACAAGAAAAGGACCCAAGCCCATGGGAGTCTTCAAGGGGCTTTGGATCAGGTCCTAAGTGAGAAGGGAAGAGTACGAATAAAACTCCCTGTCTGTTGCCACCTATTCAACACAGACACGTTCACGGCACGGAGGGGAAGAGATTTTTCTCTTAAAGACTCAGCACCCTGTCCTTTCAGTCAAAGGCTGAGAAGGCTCCCAAGGCTGGATTCTCCTCTCACCACACATCTGTCACGAGAAATGAAGTCACACCAGGGTAAGCAAGAGGAGAATCAGGCCCACAGCCTTGATCCCCAAGACCTCCAAGGAGTCCTCCAGCAAAAACCAGCAAGACAAAACTTGACAATTCTCTACCACTTGTGCTGAGAGAATCTCCCTCAACAGTTAGCAGCATAGAGACTATGATACATAAAACATGTCTCTTTGAGCAACAGAAGTTAGTCCAATGAAAGATATTCATGTCGTTTCTTCCCGTATGTTCCCATGTGTAGAAAGATGATGCCAATGATGAGACATTTAGAGGGTGCGGATTCTTTAGCGTGGACTGAATTTATGGAGGGGCTTCTGAAGGGCATGGTGAATACGTTGCCACTTGTTTGCCCCATGTCCTAATCCAAGAATCTAAGCCAGAGGGGGCAGCTAATTAGACAAAATTGAAAGCCCCTAAAAGGAAATCTCTCCCCTACGATCTAGTTGCTCTGTAGAGCCAGATGGACTTAGCCCTTGGTGAGCCCCTTATAAAAACCTTCAACACACTTTACAAACATTAGCCAATTAATCCCAAACCAACGAAGTGATTACTCACAACTGCTCACTGCCTGCCAGAGCAGATCAAGGCACCTAGATTGAGAGGACTTTGTAATCATTTTATGACCGCTAGAAATATCACTAGTGGGCCCGTTACCATCTCTCTAGCTCTGGTACTTACAGGTCTCCCATCACCGAATACCTCCTTGTCTTTAAGGTATTTATCTTCATACTACCCCTGAGAGGTAGGGCAGGGCTATTAGACCCATCACAGAGATGAGAAAACTGAGGCACAGAGCAGCTTCCTCACTTGCCCAAGGCCACACAGGAAGTTTGTGCTGGAACAGGGAACTGAATGCAGGTCTCTAAGTTGCAGGCTAGTGCACAACCCCTGGGGCATTCCTTGCTCTTCTCCAAAGTAGTCCCAGTAGCTCAGCTGGGCAGATGAGGCTCGATGCTACAGGTCGGCATGAAGGCTGGAACACAGTTGCCGCCCCACACACCTTATGGCCATACCATGCCATGTTTTGACAGAACAAGGAGTAGTAGTCTCAAGTTGCAGTGGAGGAGGTTTAGGTTGGATATTAGGAAAAACTTTTTCACTAGGAGGGTGGTGAAGCACTGGACTGTGTTACCTAGGGAGGTGGTGGAATCTCCTTCCTTGGAAGTTTTTAAGGTCAGGCTTGACAAAGCCCTGGCTGGGATGCTTTAGTTGGGGATTGGTCCTGCTTTGAGCAGGGGGTTGGACTAGATGACCTCCTGAGGTCCCTTCCAACCCTGATATTCTATGATTCATGCTTTGGCCCTGGCCCCAAAACAGCCCTCGGGCAGCAGTCGGCTTCTAACACAGTTCATCTGCAGCCACCACGGGACTGAGTCTCTGAGATGGGTTAGCCAGGCCTCCCACATCGCACTGTATGGCTATCCCAAAATGCACCCACCCCATCTCTTGCCCCTGGCCCCAGCAGCTGGCCAGCTTTTCCGTCCCATCATGTTCCGGCAGTTGAGCAGCATGGACCCACTGACCCCGTTGTGCTGAATTGCTGCTTTCATGGATGCACCCAACTGTGTGAGCAGTAAGAGCATGAGAGCTTGGGGTCAGGGGAGGGGCTGAGTGATGCAGATTCAGGGGCATCCTCATGCTCACGCCAGAGGGGGCTGGTGGGGTTGTGATGGTGTGAGGAAGGTGTAGCAGACAGAAGCAAGGAGCCCTTGCTGCTAGCTGGAAAAGCGACCTCACGGGAGATCTTCTGCGCCCCATACACGAGCTCAGCCAGACGTTAAGGGCCTGGAGCAGGAATCCTGGGTGAAGTTCTCCAGCCCGTGCAATACAAGGTCAGGCTGGATGGTCAGAGCGGTCCCTTTGGGCCTTACCAATCTAGGAGTCTTCACGACAGCTGAAACCCCAACCCGCCACCTCTCAGGGCGAGATCCAGGCAAGAAACAACTCAGTGAGTTTTATTACTAAAACCAAGCCAAACAGCTCTTTTAATCTCATTTGCACATGAGCCCAGAACTCCTGAGTTTGCACTGGGGCCACAGAACAAGCTCTGTGCTGCAGCTCCACTTGAGGCCAGCTGGCAGCTAAGCCAAGGGGGCAAGAACACCTCTGCCCAGGGAGCCAGGGGCATCTGCAGCATCTGAGCCTGGCTTTAAGCCTTCCTTGTTGTTGCTTTTCAAGGGGAGTGAGGTCTGCCCTGGTGGCCTCCTGACTAACCCTGCTCCATTTCCCTTTAACAGGCAAAAACTTCCTCACGTGCACAAGCCACATGCCCGTGGCACTCTGTGGGTCCAGGCCTCAGGAGGCAGCAGGTACAACAGGCACAAAAGCAGACAGGTTTCAGACTGAGGCTGCACCCTGCGTGCAGCCTGCGGGGCTTTTCCTTTGGGCTAGAGGCAGCAAAGCAAGGGGCAAGGGCACCACCTGAGCCACAGGTGCATCACGCAGCAGTGGAAGGTTCAAAGGCAGCACGGGCCGTCACCCCCAGGCACTGGAGTGCAGTGCAGAGAGATGCAGCGAAGGAGTGGGCACTTTGCCAGGGATCTTCCTGGGGCTGCCAGACACCAGCTGGGACAACGCACCCCCCAAGGTCCAGCATTGAGGGTTGGGGATGGAGAGGCAAACCTGCCTCTGTGTGTTACCTTCAGAGGTGATAGCTCCGACTCCACTACAGAGAACGATAGTGCTCCTTCCCGTGGGTCACTGCCTGCTGCTCGGTGCCAGCACAGGAGTTGGCAGCCCGGGGGGGCCCAGCTTCACCCTCCCAGCAGGCAGCTCCTCCTTGCGGTGGGACCTGGTGGCAGCTCTGGTCTTCGGAGGCGGGAGTAACAGTAACTGAACAACCAGTGGGGCAGGAAAGGGAGGGGAGCTGGGGGGCAGGAGAAGAGGCTGGGGATCCCCTAGCTTCTGGGGAGCATCACAGTTTGTTCAGAGGGCCAGAAGCCAGTTTGCAAGCTAAGATAATGCAGCAAAATGACAAGCTACGTCCACGGGGCCAAACCAAGGCCTGGCAGAAGCAGGTGCAATGGCCATCGGCTTCACCAAGCTCCAGCCACTTACGACAGGGCTAGTAGTAGCTGCACTGTACTCAAAATCATCATGCTGCCCCCTCTGTCATTTTGCCCCCATCCCAGGTATCCCCTCTGTTCCCTGTGAAAAGAGATACATTCTTCCCTTATTTCTCAGGGGAACTGCTGCTGGGGATGAAGCAGCCCACAGGGGATAGACCAGAGTCCAGACTATACGGAGACAGAGGGAGATGAGACACCATCAGCACCCCTGCTCCAACTCATTCGACCACATGTGCCAGGGGATCCAGTCTCCACTTCAGTCCCACCAGATCTTGATGGGGGGGAACTTCCAGAGGTCGGGGTGCCCCATGTGAAGCAGGTTGCTGTAGGGAGAGGTGCTCCACTGAAAAGGGGGGACATCGTCCCAGGTGGGCCCGCAGGCGGCAATCAGGCTGTAGCCCTTGGCCATCGCATAGGATGTGATCTAGGGAGAGAAAACCCAGTGTCTGATGATTTCCGCAGTGTCAGCGGGAGCACCTCTGGCACAGGTCCTGCCAGATGGCCTCCGGGGGACAAGACAGGGAGAAACAGTTGAGCTGGGCTGAGTCCACGGAGCTGGAGTGCACACACATATATAGATTATAATGCCACGCCCCCAGACCTAAGTTGTCAGCAGCAGGGATTGAACCGACAACCTCTGGATCCACCGTCAGAGCAGCTCTTCTGGATCTGTTAGCCAAAGCTGCAGTAGGCTTCCCCCCTGCAGGAGCATGCGCTCACCCATCAGATTCGCCCATCACCCCCCCCGCGGCCCTCACCTTCATATCCGTGCCTCCGTGCGACCGCTGGCGCAGTGCAGCGAAGGGGTAGGTCCCGTTGGCGGGGTTCAGATCCGACCTGGCGGCGATGGCGTTTTCGGCGTTCTGGGGGGGGTCGCAGCCCTGGCACCGGGACAGTGGGTCCTTCAGGAAGTCGTTGAACCTGAGAAGCAGCATGAACACATTCAACGGAAGCAGCCCCACGGGGTGAGGAGCTGGGCCCCACCCAGTGTACGCCTGGATGAGCCACTGGGGCAGCTCTGCACTGGAAGGGAGGGGGAAGACCCTAGGCTGGGTTTGAACCAGGGATGGAGGGGAGCTATTCTGCTCTGTCTAGGCTCTTACACCAGGCTCGTCACTGTAGCAGCTGCCCTCAGAGCCTGACCAAAAAGCCAGTGTTGTCAGGACAGAGTTTCATTACCTTCAGTGAGCGTTGGATCAGGCTCCTGGAGCTATGGAGGTGGGATCTAACCTCAGCCCTCGCTCGTGCCGAGGTTAGACCTTGCTGGATTAGGGGGCAGAGGGAAGCGGAGACTGTGGTCAGGGGTGATCTGGCAATCAGCCCCAGCGGAGGGAAGCGCTGAGAGTTTAGCCTGGTAACTAGAGACAGTCCTCAGGAAACCCTCAGGATCTGAACATCTCCACGCTGAAGGGTGCTCCTGATCTGGCTTTTTGAGCCCACCTCTCTGTGTAACTGCACCTGCCCCAGCTGTCCCCCAGCCTGACAAAGAGGACGGGCTGGCTCCTTCCAGACAATAGCCATAGTGCCTCATCATGCCATGACACAATCACTGCTGTGACACCACACGTTGTCGAGATGCAGTGACAGCGCATCAGCTCCAAGGATGCTCCAGGACCCATAGTTAGCTGTGCGTGCTTGGAACGCTGCCTTGTCAACATCAGGATAAGGGGCAACCCTACAATAACAGAGCCCTTAACACTCTCTGCCCCCACGCAAAAACACAGCTTGACTCCCCCTGTCTGTGCCGGTCTCCCTCGCACACCTTTTCCCAGGCCAAGGTGCCGGAGGGCATGGAGCACTTGTGTCTTGAGGTCCGCTCTTCCTACGAGTGATACAACCCTCCCGGCACTAGACGTCACCAAACTCCCTCTCCCCACAGAGAAGCCCTCACCTCATGAGCTGGATCATGGAGTCCATGTCTTGGACGAGCGTCTGATTGCGCCTGAAGATCTGGGCCCGGGGGCTTTTGTCGTAGGTGAACCAGTCGCCGTATTTCTTCACCAGCTCCAGCTGGCCACTGGCATTGAAGATCTGCTCAAAGTACCTGGGGATGTGGGGGAGGGAGTAACACACAGATTGAGCAGAGACCCCTCCTGCCTTTGTACATGTGCCTCAAGGAATCCCACCCCAGAGAGGCCGGGCCAGGTGCCAAAGGGATGGGGGAAGGTAATGGATGGCGTGGTGGTTAGGAGCACTCGCCTCGGACTTGGAGGTTCAGCTCCCTGCTCTGTCCCAGACCTCCAGTGTGACTGGAGGCAAGTCACTTAGCCTCTCTGTGCCTCGGTTTCCTACCTATAGAAGGGGGATAACAGCCCTACCCTGCCTCAGGGGGGTCGTGAGGAGAAATCACAGGCGGTAAAGTGCTCTGAGACGCACTCAGCGAGATGTTATTAGAACAGCCTATCAGGGCAAGGCCCTTTCTAAAGGGGAATTTCCACCTGGTTCTCACCCAGCTGCCAAGCCCATCCCATGCCAACCGCCAGCCAGCAATTAAAGGCGGAGTCCCTCTTAACAGCTGAGTGCTGCCCCTTCTGGAACCAGGCAGCACAGCTCCCTGAGAGCACATCACATCCCAGCCCCAGCTGGCTGGCGGGCAGAGGAGAACGCTCCTCATAAGCCCAGCGGGGTTTGGATCAGGCCCTCACTGCAGTTGGAAGAGCACCCCACAGTGGGCGAGACGGCACCAGGGGTTGGGTGCCTGTTCACCCCAGCTGACCCCACCCCCCCCAGAGTAAGATGCCCGAAGCCAAGGGGCTGGAATGGAGAGAGAGGAGAACCTCCTTACGGCACATTGTAACTGGCCCAGTACCCCTTCTGGTACAGCTCCTCTGTTTTGTCAGCCACGACCACCAGCCCCCTGAGAGAGAGAGAGAGGGCATGAGAGACCGGAACACAAACGGGAAGCAGATTGCATGCTGGGAAAGCAGGAGTGCGGCCTCCATCTTGGATAACCAAAAAGCCAGACAATCAGGGGGCCAGATCCAATGAGCAGCTGCCCCAAGCACAGGCAGCCAGCTGGCTCCCCCAAGGTCCTCTGGCTCAGCAGGGCTTCCGCGTTTGATTCCTAGATACTAAGGTCAGAAGGGACCATTATGATCATCTAGTCTGACCTCCTGCACAACGCAGGCCACAGAATTTCACCCACCCACTCAGTGCCTAGAACGACTGAACCACAACCCTGCAGGAGAGCCTGGCCAGGGGCAGCCAGACCTCCATCAAACCCCACCACCCCTCTATCCAGGCGACAGCCTCAGCATTAAAGACAAGGAATATGACCTCGTCTCAGAGCAACAGGGGAGGTCTCAGCCAGTCAAGGCTGTGCTGTAAACACAAGTGTCACAGCTAAACCCAGAGCAGGGGCAACAGACTCCATATCAGCGGGTGGAGCTGTAACAAACCCGGCATCATCTTATCGCTCTCCAGAGCCCATGAGGAGGGCTGGGAGAAGGAGCGAGTTCACAGCTTGATAACATTACAGCTGGATGTTCCCTTCTGAAGGCACTTACGGGATCTGCTCCAGCACCGTGAGCACCCCCTGCTGGAGGCCAGCTTTGCCTGGCAGGAAGGTGTTATAATCTACAATCATCCACTGGTTGTTGTACCTGGGCAAGAGACGAGAGGGGAAACGTCTGGAGTTCAGTGCCCTAGCACCATGATAGTAAATGTCAAGTAATAGTCCTGGTGTACTTACGCTGCCACGATGTGGCTACTCAAGGTAACTACACTCTTTGGTGTGTGATTTCCTTACTGTTAATAAATGTACAGAGTCAACCTGTGGAACTCGTTGCCAGGGTGTGTTGTGAAGGCTCAAAGTACAACTGGGTTCAAAAAAGAATCAAATAAGTTCATGGAGGATAGACCCATCAATGGCTGTTAGCCAAGACGGTGAAGGGCGCATCCCCTTGCTCTGGGTGTCCCTAAACCTCAGACTGCCAGAAACTGGGACTGGATGACAGTCGATCACTCAATTGTCCTGTTCTGTTCATTCCCTCTGAAGCACCTGGGACTGGCCACAGTCAGGGACAGGATACTGGGCTAGATGGACCATTGGTCTGACCCAGAATGGCCATTGTTATGCTCCGGTTTGAAGGATCTCTGTACGGCTACAGTGTAGGCAACTCTCACGTGACTGCAGTGGACAAACTGACACCAAAGTGAGGAACAAAACTGAACACAGGTCAAGGTTTCAAACAAAGATTCCCTCCTGCTCTGGAATTTCCACTCATTCGCCCCCACTTCTCATCCCCTCGCCATGTCAGGTCCGGACATCATTTGGGGCTGGTTTCAGAACAAACTGCAGAGACATCAGAAGTTGTTGTTCCATAAGCAATGCCTGCAGGTGGCTCTGAGAGCCAAGCAAACTTCCCTGTGGCAGGAGCAATGGACGCAGTTATTGTTACAAATCCATGGTGACCTAGGACCTCCCGACTGTCCCTGGACCACCTCACAGAGCCTGAGTTTCAAAGCAACAACAGAGATGGAACTCAGGTCCTCCTCCTTCAAAACCAGAAGCCCCTTCTGTCTGCATAAGAGGAGAGACTCCCTAAACTTTGCTGCTTGGTCTCAGTGCCACTGACATCATGCAATGTGACAAAAACACAACACATTAACTAACATGCGACACCACATGGCCAAAGCATGTCACAAGGTCACGTGATGTCCCATGATATTGTGCCATCACCACAGAGTGCCTTGTGCAATAACTGGACATCAGAGACAGGTTAGATCTTCCTGCTTGACTGAACTCACCCATCGCATCGCTGCCAAAGGGAAGGGAGAGGGGGACACAAAGGACGGTCTGGATGACTGCTAGTTGACTTACGTGCCACTGTTGAACTGCTGGAAGATGGCAGCCCACTCGGCCCCGCTCCTGGCTAGCCGGTTTGCCACTATATTTCTCAGCCACTCCAGGACACTCCCTTCCGGATGGATGTACTTCCACAAGGCAGCATTGCTGTTCCCAATGGTGGTTTCCAAAGTCACCTGCAGGGTACAGAGTCATAAGCGAATCCAGGTAAGGGTGTGTGTGACCTAACAGAGGCCAGACCTGGGCTCCTGGCAATGGGGCAGGAGAGTGACATAGGCAGAACTGGAGGGGCAACCTGCCCCATTGCCCACATGAAGAGTGCAGTATTAGGGCAGTACATAGGCAGAGGAAGATTTGGGTTCTGCATTGAGATGATAGGATTCCTGGTGTAGACAATGACCCAGGGCCCTGCTGCATACAACCCCCTTGAATCCCAAAGCAGCAATGGGATAGGAGACTCAACCCCTGGCCGGCAGAACCCAGGGACAGCTAGACCATGGGGGAGGGAGGCAGGCAGGGGAGGAGGATCCAGGCAGCAGCTGCTCACCAAGCCACTGCTCAAGATGTAGAAGTCGTCTCCCGAGAAGATGGTGCCGGGATAGGACGAGAACGTCTGGATGTGCCCCGAGATCATGTTGTCACCTGGAGAAGCAAATGGCAGGGAGCCATCAGGGGTGCAGCCGCCACACCCCATCACCTCCAGAGATGGGCCCTGCCAGCTTCCCACAGCAAACTCCACCCCAGGAGTGGCAGCAAGATCCAGCGGCAGGGGGAGCAGGACCCCTCTCTCTTTGCATAAGGAGCAGGGAAGCTTACACACCATCTTAGTGGGCTCTGGAAGCTCCAGTCTGGTGGCTACCCCTCTTGCCCTTCCCATGGGACAGCCAATCCCGCTTCCTGGGAGGCACATACATGCTTACTGCTGCTGTCTTATCACCCCCTCGTCCTGCCTCCCTCCTCCTGCCCTGGGCTAAGGAGCACCGATCCTGGCAACAGCCCACACAGCTATCTCCCAGGCCCCGCCTGCATTACGCACTGTGGGCTGAGGTCCGGAAGGGCAGCATGTATTTCTTGATGATGCGCAGCATGGACTGGTAAGTGTTCCAGGTGTCATGGGAGACCAAGAGCTCCTGGTTCCCCGGCAGCAGTTTGATGAGCGCGGAGCAAGACCCTGAGCCCAGCGTGTGCTTCCTTTCCGTTCTGTTCAAGGCTGATTCCAGGTCCTCCAGGTCTCCACCCAGCTGGAACAAGCTGGAGGGGGGAAAACAGACACACATGGGCTCATAACAATCCCAGGCAGCTTAGACAGAGGCCCCTGGATTTGCCAAAGCAGAGCAGAGCCTCGGGCCACCTACCCTCACCTTGGCTGGAATCCTGCTATTGGTTACCCCAGCTATGCCCACTCCCCAGGCTGGAGGAAGCAGGAAACTCTACCCTCCTGATCCTGGCCATTTGCATGTGATGGCCGTAATGATCCCTTCTTTGTCCCCACAGGTTCTCCCTGCAGCCAGGACTCCCTTATCTGACCATGAATAAGCTGCAAGCCTAATGACGGTCATAAAACTGCAGCCTGAGGCAACTGCAGACACAGGGCATGGGGGGCAGAACTTCCAACCTTTGGCTTCAGTGACTCAGGCCTTGCCTCAGCCTCAGGGGCTAATGAAACAGTACACTGCTAGAGACCAAGGCTGGAGCATATATGTATTTGGGAGCAATCTGCCCTGCTGTGTGGGTATAAATGCACTGTGGGTAGGAAGGGCTAAGAGGGTCCAGGCAGAGATACTGGACAAGAGCTGCTGGACTGCATTATATTTTAATTAAAACGGGAGGTCCTCTCCATGCTGGGGAGTCGGCCTAAAGAAGTCACCAAGGCATCATGCAAACATTAACAAGCAGTTCTCAGCACCTTGGGAGGAGGCAACTCCTCTCCCTGGTTTACAGATGGGGAAACTGAGGCACGGAGACAGGTTGACCAGGAGGGGGCCTGCTTTCAGAACCCAGCACGCAATATGTGAGGCAGAAGCAAATCTGGCCTCACGCTTCTTCAGCAACCTTGGCTCTGCAGGGCCAACAAGAGCCAGGGCATGCTGGTGGGGTCAGCAAGCTAAGCAGATGGGGGCTGAGGGTTCTGCAGAGACAGGGGGTACAGCAACAAGTCACCATATCCAACCAGGACGCTGTATTTTAAAGATCATGTGGTGGGGAAGCTATCTAGAGCTCAGAGCAGAAGCACGGAGTCAGAGCTCCTGGTTCTACTGCCAGTGCTGTTGCCGACTCACTATATGACCAAATTACAGCACCTTTCTGTGCCTCAGTTTCCCTCCGTAAAATGCGGGTAATAATGGGTCCCTAAAACCTACAGCGTCCCTTTGCTCCATGCCTATGGGATGCAGCCCCAGCTCCTCCCTACAGCCACCAGTGAACTGCAGCTGCTGAGCACGTACCAGGCCAACAGCCATCTGCTTCCCCCAGCCCCACTGTGCTGGAGCTGCCCCATTCACTCCACCCCATCTCTCCAGTTCCCCTTTGCTCCTGACATCAGCCAGGACTGCCAGGGTTAAGTCCAATCACCCAGCTCCCGCCCTCATGCCCAAAGGGACTTACAGGAAGCCAAACGGGGCGACTGAGAACCGTCCAGTCGGGAAAGCCACTCGCCCGTTATAACCATCCTCCAGGCCCTTGAGCTGCAGCAGAGCCAGACGCACCTGTCGGGGGAGGGACAGGCACATGGTGAGGCCCCCATGCACAGGGACCGGCGAGCAGGCCAGGGTCTGAGATCTCACCCCACATGGTGTGACTTATCAACTGTTGGAAATGGCCGACTGTGCACCTTGACTGCACTGGCCTTGTTAGCACTACAAAAGTAATCTTCCCTCTCTTGATATTCACCCCTTATTGTCAACTGTTGAGAATAGGCCACTTCCACCTTAATTGAATTGGCCTCATTAGCACTGACCCCCCCACTTGGTAAGGCAACCCCCATCTTTTCATGTGCTATGTGTATATACTGCTTACTGTATTTTTCACTCCATGCATCTGATGAAGTGGGTTTTAGCCCACGAAAGCTTATGCTCAAATAAATTTGTTAGTCTCTAAGGTACCACAAGGACTCCTAGTTGTTTTTGCTCATACACACTAACACAGCTACCACTCCAAAACCTGGACCAAGTGAGTGAGAACTCAGTGACGGATCAGGCTCTCTATGGCTTGACCCCAAATCCATCCTCATGCACATACAGAGCTACCCAGACCATGCTGCCCAGACAAGGTCCTGTAGGAGGGGAAGTGAGGAGGAACTTCTCCAACTGACGCTCCAAAGATGAAAGAGTTACAAAAGACGGATCTACTCACCCCAGCTGGAATTTGGCCAGGACTCCTGGGTTAACTTAACCAGCACACCCTATATATGCAAGGCACTGCCCCCTAGCAGCACACACCCACCTGGTACCAGTACTCCAGATCTCCTTTCTCCATTTGCTCCTCCATCCAGGCCAGGTTGGTCTCTATGTAGCTCTTCAGCTTCTCGCAGTAGACAGTCTGGTATTTAAAGGGGCCGCAATAGCCCACCATGGTGTTCATCCAGTGCATGTAGATGAGCTGGAGGAAGAAGGGGGCACAGTGTAACAATGGGACAGGCCAATCTGAAGACCCAGCCTGCTCACCCCTTTCTATCCACTTCATGTCCTTGAGTGAGGGGCTGGTTCTCCATCACCTCTGGGTAAAGTCAGGCTTTCCTCGCTAAGGCATCTCCGATTGGATGGCTGGAGAGCTAGGGACAAGCCGAACGGGGTGGGAGCGCAGACAGGCAATCCCAGTCACCCGGCGTTTCCACAGGCTTCAGTCTAGGCCAAGCTTAGCTCATAAGTGAAATGAGCTTGAGAATCTCAGCCTCGCCTCCACCGGGCACAAGTGAGCCATTAACGTGCAGCACCACTGGCCATCTCTGATCGGAGAGGCCCAGGAATGGACTAAACTGAGCCTGAGTCTAGATTGAGGTGCAGTGGCATAGCAGGGTGGGGGGAGCCTAGGACTAGGACACAAGGGGGCTCTGCAGACCAACCCTAGCAGAGCTCCAGGCTCCGCAGGTCTGACTGTCCCCTGCCATGCACCAGCATTTACCTGCTCAGACACAGCGGCTTCGGCCAGTCCCGCAGCATAGGCCTGCAGGCTGTCATTGTACTTCTCGCTGGTGGCCAACTCCAGGAAGGACCACCTGCACCAAGCAAAGAGGACACCGAACGAACACGGGAAAGATCACACACAATGGAAAGTCCCCATGCGGCCCATGGCAATGCACTCCCTCCACCCGGGCTCCCTGCGGGCTGTGTTTGTACCTTACTTTATCTGAAGTGTCCTTCAGATAAAGGCTCCAGTCAGACAAAGCAAGCTACTCCCTGGGCCTCTCTGTTGTTTGCCGTCTGGAGCTGCTCCCAAGAATCCCTCTGCCACCACACAGCTGGGGCTAAAGACACCCTGGAGCCAGGGGAGGTGCTTACCAGGGTCTTCCTCCATAAGGGGGACATCAAGGGGAAAAGGAAGAGGATGGGGGACCAGACAAGCTTCTGCTCTCCCTTAAAGGATCTGCACAACCATTGTCCCTTAAATAGGACTGGCGTTTCCATGGCATCCAGCACTGCAGGGTCTGCTACACACAATACTCTGCACTTAGAATCTCGAATATCAGGGTTGGAAGGGACACAAACCTTTGCTAATTTCCGCCTCCCCCCAGGATGAGCAGTGGGCAGAGGTTGTATATTCTGGGGGTCCCGCCACAGGGGCCAGCGGAGATACAAGGGGGCAGGGCCTTTGGCAGCTGGCTCAGGGCCATCTGTCTGTCTGATAGGCACCCCTTTGCAGCACAGTTCTCCAGTCCCCGGATAGGTCACGGGTGGATCAGCCTCCAACAGCAAATGAAACCCACCAGGCAGCAGCACCTGGGACGTTCAGTACCCACAGAGCTACTGGGTCACTTTGGAGAGCGGACAGCACCTCCTCCCCCCCAAAGCTCATTCGATCACTTTGGAGCCTCCTGCCTCTCAGCCCGGCCTACAGAACAGGGCCAGGAGCTCACGCCCCAGAGTCAGCCCTGCTGAGATCAGTAAGCAATACTGAAGGTCAGTGCAGGAGGGCGTCAGCAACTCCAATTGGCTCAGGCAGACAGATATTCACACCGAGATAATGCACTGCTCCACTGCGGCTGGCTAACGGGCCCCCGCCCAATGGAGAGTGATTTATAAAAGAAACAGCATTGGTGCCAGCTGGATTGCCCTGGAGACGGAGGGCCCTAGGACAGGTACGGCAGGGGTACTGGCACTGTGAGCTTCCCCCTACTGGTGCTAGAGTCAACCCTAAATGGGATCCCACTTGGTAATCAGCAGGATCCCATTATTGGTGACTCGATAGCACAATACTCATCCAGGCCTTACTGATGCTAAGTATTTCCGAGTGCTAGGCGCACCTTAACCCCTCCAGTATTAGGTACACAGAAGAGGCTTGACCAAGGTCACACAGCAAATCAGACCTGAATGCCACACCTCCGCCAGAACCAGCATCCAAACTTCCTTCTTCCAACTGACCTAGGTACATCACCATTACATCTAAACACAGCAGAGTGGCTGCTGCTGGGAGACGGCGGTCATTGCATGCTGCAGACAGTTCCAGAGGGAGCAACAAATGCAGTACTGCCAACTCCAACAACGCTGGGTGCTCTTCGTGAAGCCCAAGCTCCTGGAGTCACGTGACCATGAGAGTCTCCGCTTTATTTTATTTATTTATTTTAAAAGGTAAGTTTCCAGGCCTCACAGTTGCAGAGAAAAGCTTGAAAATGTGACAGCCTCAGGGCTACCACACCAGAAGACAAATAAAAAGAATCCTAAAGTTATTTTTTATTATTATTATTTTTTAAATCTCATGATTTTTATGCCACTCGTGATTTTTTTTTGGACGGTTTAACATGACTTCTGAATACCTGGGATTAGCAACAGGGACTGTTCTCTCATTTAAAGAGACTGTGTTTATTGCTTTGCTTAAATCTGAAATAAGCCAGCTCAGCCAAGGCACAGCGGGATTGCTCTTTACCTGGGCATGGTGAAGCATCACAACTATTTCTACTACACGGGGTGAAGGAAAATGCCACCAATGACAGGCTTGGGGTGGGCTAGTGAAATGCAGGTATTTATTGCTCTCTGGGCCAGCTTTTGACCTGGGAGAGGGGACTGCCCAACATGTCCAGCCTAACCCAGAAGATGAGAAGTAGCCTCTTGCCTCCGTAACCGTGCTAATTGCACTGAAGGGGCATTTATCGTCTGCAGCCTGCTGCTTTGCTAGACCCGCACTGTGACTCTGCTCAGCTAGTTGATGTCCCATAATGCACTTCAGACAAACACCCGTGGCTAATTAGCGATGCTCACTCAAAACCTGCCAGGCGCTGGAATGATAGAGGTTCCCTAGTAGCAGCTGTGTTAGTCTGTATCCGCAAAAAGAACAGGAGTACTTGTGGCACCTTAGAGACTAACACATTTATTTGAGCATAAGCTTTCGTGAGCTACAGCTGAATGCATCCGATGAAGTGAGCTGTAGCTCAGAAAGCTTATGCTCAAATAAATGTGTTAGAACAGGAGTACTTGTGGCACCTTAGACTTATTTTTAGAGGTTCCCTGAATAAGAGGCACTACGCAGCAACAGGGGTCTGATACTAGCATAAGCAGAACCAGAGTTTTGAGAGCAATGATCGTACCAAAAAGGTGGCTGCTTCTTTCCTGTACTCAGTTATTTCAAATTGAGGAGAAAAGCTGAAGCAGCTTCAGTTTCAAAATAATCATCATGACAATAGTTATATATCTTTACCCCATCCCCTTTCAGACTCTATTCCGGACCAGTGGCTCTCAACCTTTCCAGACGACTGTACCCCTTTCAGGAGTCTGATTGGTCTTGCAGACCCCCACGTTTCACCTCACTAAAAAACTACTTCCCTACAAAACTGGACATAAAAATACAGAAGTGTCGCAGCACACTATTACTGAGAAATTGCTGACTGTCTCATATTTACCATAGTATAAAATAAACCAGTTGGACTATAAATATTGTACTTACATTTGGATATAGTACATAGAGCAGTATAAACAAGTCATTGTCCGTATTAAATTTTAGTTTGTACTGACTTCACTAGTGCTTTTTATGTAGCCTGTTGTAAAACCAGGCAAATCTCTACATGAGTTGATGTGCCCCCTGGAAGACCTCTGCGTACCCCCAGGAGTACACATACCCCTGGTTGAGAAGCACTGTTCTAGATCATAAGCTCTTCAGGGCAGGGGCTGTTGCTTAACATGTGCTTGTACAGCACCTGGCACAGTGGGGCTCCAGGTGTTGGGCAGCAGCATAAAGCTTTAAGACAGGCTCAATCCTAAGTGGAGCCTCTTGGTGCTAGGGCAAGGGGAGTAATAATGTCTAAAACACAAGGAGGAAGAGCCACTCGACAGTGTCCCTTTCACAAGCAACGCAGAGGGATGTGCACATCCCCATCTAAGCATGCATGTGGATGGAGAGTGCCCGCAAGGCCTTACCCACACTGCAGCTGGCAGGGTCCTTCCCACTGCAGGTAGACAGAGGCGTTCGTTCTGCTCCAGCCAGCGCACTGAAGGTAGCAGTGTGGAACAGGCGGCAGCTTGGACTAGCGGAGCGCGAATGCACTGCGAGGGTCGCAAGGGATCCAGGCACTGTATTTGGACAGCTAGCCAAAGCCACCGCCCGCGCCACTCCAGCCACACTGCAATTGCTAGCTCATTCGCTCCGGCGCAGCAAGGGCCCGCATCTACCTGCGCTGGAAAGCACCATCCCAGCTACTATCCTTATGAGGAGAGGCTGAGGGAACTGGGATTGTTTAGTCTGTGGAAAAGAAGAATGAGGGGGGATTTGATAGCTGCTTTCAACTACCTGAAAGGGGATTCCAAAGAGGATGGCTCTAGACTGTTCTCAGTGGTAGCAGATGACAGAACAAGGAGTACTGGTCTCAAGTTGCAGTGGGGGAGATTTAGGTTGGACATTAGGAAAAACTTTTTCACTAGGAGGGTGGTGAAACACTGGAATGCGTTACCTAGGGAGGTGGTGGAATGTCCTTCCTTAGAAGTTTTTAAGGTCAGGCTTGATAAAAGCCCTGTCTGGGATGCTTTAGCTGGGGATTGGTCCTGCTTTGAGCAGGGGGTTGGACTAGATGACCTCCTGAGGTCCCTTCCAACCCTGATATTCTGTGATTCTACACTAGGTAGACATACACAAAGTGATCTCAAGGGTGAAACTGCACGGATGCTACACACGCCGCATTACTTCCCCTTTAACGGCAAGAGGGGATTTCTCCTCCGCCAGCAATTTGCAAAGGGTTTTGCAACAAGTGGAATGCAATAACCGCAATGGAAAATGAAATCATATGCGTGTGGGGCCATCGAGACTGGAACAAAAGGCCCTAGCTACTGGACTGCGGGAAGGTGGCCCAAACACGCCTGCTGCTGCAGAAGTGGCAGAAATGGCATGAGCCCCTGGTTAGGGGCACTCCAGCGTCACTGAACAGCAGAAGCAAAAGGGTGAGGAGAAAAGATACAGTTAGATCTTGTTGACAGATGTTTTTGTGAGCACAGGGCGGGGCCGGGGAGATGGAAGAGGGCCAGAGAAATCAGCCAAAACAGCCCCTGAGCAGAAACTCACCCAGGCAGGGCAGCTCCAGGACCCGACCCTCGCGCCCTGCCGCACCCCAGTCTCGAGAGCGGCGAGGGAGCCCCCCACCTGTCGGCAATGGAGACGCCAGCCCAGGCTCGCTCGCTCCAAGCAGCCGGGTCTGAGCTCGCCCGGCGTCCCCGGGATCCGCCGGATCGGGACTGGCCCGGCGCAGGATCGGGACCGGCCCGGCGCAGGATCGGGACCTAGTGTTTGCATACACCCCCCCGCCCCAGGGGCCGGCCAACCCCCCCACGCGGGGCCCCCCTACCCCGTGTCTTGGATCCGGTCGGTGAGGTTGGCCCACGCGACGGCGGCGGGGTCCCAGCCCGGCACGATCCGCAGCTGGCCCGAGGCGGCGTCCAGCAGCACCGAGCTGCGGCGCGTCTCGGGCCCGGAGAGGGGCCGGGCGGGCGGCAGGAGGCCCAGGAGGAGCAGCAGCAGCAGGGCCAGGGGCGGGCGGCGGCGGCGGGCGCTCATTGCCATTGCCCCAGCCCCTGCTGCAGCCGCCGGCCTGCTCCGCCGCGCAGCTCTGCGGGAGCCGGGACGGGCGGCTGGAGGCGGGGCTGCGGCGCCCCTCTTAAAGCCACCCGGCCCCTCAAGCGCGGCGCCTGGGGCGAGCGGGGGAGGAGCTGGCAGAGGCCCCGGAGCGCAGACACCAGGCAGGGCTGGCCCCCGGGGATCGCCCGCCCCCCGCTAAAGGACCCTCCCCCAGCCTAAGGGGCGGAGCCGCGAGGTCCGGATCTCAATTAACCGCCGGGGGACAGCGGAAGGTATAGCAGGGAGGGGAGTGAGGTCACGGGCTAAACAAAGGGAACCGGAGGGGGACGCCGAGCAGAGAACCCGGGACGGCGCCCGCTGCTCCTCCAAGGCATCAAGGGAGGCAGCGGACGCTGCCCAGAGGAACTTCCCCCGGATTCGTGAGCAGATGGAGGCTCGGGAGCGGGCCCCACAGACACAGGAGACCCCATCGGCCAACCTCCTCTCCCTGGTCTTGTAGATGGCCACTTTGGCCAGTGCTAGGAGCAGGTTGACGAGGAAGTCCCACAACTTTGTGGGGCCACGGATAGGGAGTGTGTAGATAAGGAGGTGAGGGGAAAAGTGCAGCCAAAAATGCAATAGGCTATCTAAGAGGAGCCAGAATAGGGGCTGCAACCTGGCACACTCCAGGTTCACGTGCGCCAGGGTTTCCCTCACGCTGCAGAAAGGGCAGGTGTCTGGGACGGGGGTGAACCGCGCCAAGAACAGGCCCACGCTCACAGCTCCACGAAGGAGCCACCAACTGATATCCCTGGCGGGCTTTGGGACCAGGGTGGAATATAGGCTGGCCCACTGGGATTTCTCACCCTCCAGAGGTGGCAGGAGGTCCCGCCACTTCGTGTCAGGGTGGGACGCGAGGGTGAGGACGTGAAGGGTGTGGGGCACGAGTGTGCACAGCTGTTTCCTTGGTGCGATCCGGAAACGAGCCAGCTGCAATTTGTGCAGCCGGCTCACGGTGAAGGGGCAGGATGGCCAGGTGGGTCCACGGGGCAGGGGCCTGATGAGACAGTCCGGAGGGCCTGGGGTGTAGGGTGTGCGGCGGGCGCTGTCCCGCAGAACCTGGTCGAGGTAGGCCCGAGCAGTGGGCGGTAAAGCGGCCCTCACCTCCTGAAGTACATGCCAGGGAGTATGAGGGCCGGAGAGCCCCATGTGCTGAACGAATGCCGGGCAGGGCTGTGTTAGGCTGTGTTAGGTCTCTGCATGCTGCACTTCCAACTGCACCCCCACAGACATCATCCTCCAGTGCATGGGCCCCAGTGCAGGTGTCATCAAACACCAGCACCCCATCCTCCATGGGGACCCCATCCTGAAAGCCTCGTCTTCTGACCTTCAAACAACCCCTGAAGTACCTCATTTGACGCAAGCTCTCCATAGACCAGGACACCCCAACTCAAAGTGGCACCAGACCCTGCCAGAACAACAGATGCAAAACCTGCAGACATCTTTCTACTGCTCCGATGATCAACATCCCCATTCACATCTTTCAAGAGATCGCAGCCTGTGGTGTACCTCATCCAGTGCCCTAAATGCCCCAATAACAACTGTGTTGGTGATACCAGACAATCATGATGCTCTCAGATGAACTCACAAAGGGAAATGATAAAAGACAGACACGTAGACTCATAGGGAGCTCGAGAGGTATCTAGTCCAGTCCCCTGCACTCAAGGCAGGACTAAGTATTATCTTCTAGACCATCCCTGATAGGTGTTTGTCTAACCTGCTCTTAAAAATCCCCAATGATGGAGATTCCACAGCGTCCCTAGGCAATTTATTCCTGTGCTTAACCACCCTGACAGGAAGTGTTTCCTAATGTCCAACGTAAACCGTCCTTGCTGCAATTGAAGCCCATTGCGTCTTGTCCTATTCTCAGACGTTAAACTCTCTCCTCCTTGTAACAACCTTTTATGTACTTGAAAACTGTTATGTCCCCTCTCAGTCTTCTCTTTTCCAAGATCTTCTCCTATCACCTGTGGGGGAACACTTTTTTCACAAAGCAATCACTCTACATCTGACCTATCCGGTCTCAACCTCAAAGGAAACCTGCACAACACCTTCAGAAGACGAGCCTGGGAGCTTAAATTCATAACTTTGCTAGACACTACAAATCACGGATCAAATAGACACACTGGATTTATGGCTTAGTAGAACAATCTGTAACCCACTAATAACCCCAACAGCTGCTTCTCCCCACCCTTCCTTTTCTCCCTATGACAGGGGTGTTAATGGGACACTTTATCTTGAATGGTCCCTCGAAATGTGTATTAACTACTTATGCTAAACTATCTGTGACACTCTGAGTTAGTTTCCCAGAGCTGAAGAAGAGCTCTGTGTAGCTCCAAAGCTTGTCTCCCTCATCAACCCAGGTTGGTCCAATAAAAGATATGACCTCACTCACCCTGTCTCTCTGCTGCACCAAGCACAACTGCAGGGAAACTGGGTGCCAGTGTTGCCAACTCTCATGATTCTGTCACGAGTCTCATGATCATTATTGTTTTCCTTAAAGCCCCAGCTCCTGGAGTCAAGTGGAAGTGTGATGATTTCAGCCTTTGTTCTTAAAGCAAAAGTAAGTTTCTAGCCCTCATGGCTGTGGAGAAAGCTTCAAAATGTGACCCCAGCATGGGCGATGGGTGAACCACCAGCTGCCCCCTTCCACAACTGGAGCCCGGAGCCCCCAGCCCCATGGTCGCCAGCCCCCCACCCGCCTCAGTCCCAGCGCGCCAGGAGCAGGGCAAGCAGGAGGGGGCTTCAGAGAGTAGCATGGGTGGGGTCATGCAGGGGTGTTTGGGGAGGCACAGCCTTCCCCAGCTTATTGGACACCTCGCCCCTGGACCCAGGTGCCCCCTATTGGCTCAAAGAGCAGAGGGGAAATGAAAGAACAGCAAATCTAGTATTTTTACATAATCTCACGCTTTTAAAGGCAATCTTGTGATTGTTGGTGAACCCCACACGTGATAATTGAACATTTGGGGTTGGCAACAGAGCAGGCCAAGCAGGGAGAAGCCAGTGGCAGAGTCGAGTTGCCAGGGACCGAGGGGCAAGGCTGTCGTACAGGTGGGCTGTTCCTTGTCATCAGGGTTGGTTCTTGGCTTCTTTGCAGATCAGCAGATTCCGTGACATTTAAAGACAGTCCAATCTCTGAGCCCCTGAGCAAGACAACTCTGCAATCGAGGGAGCATCTCAATGGGTATGATGGCATGGTTAAGGATGAATGAGAGTGGGTCCGAAAGGTCCAGACTGGGCAGGGATGGAGTACAACCGCATGGATCAGAGCCAGGTCAGCCACAAGAAGGCCCACAGGTAATGGGAGATTCACCCACCAGGGAACGGGTGGTTTTATTACCTAGATCCAGTGCTACAAGGCATGGCGTACAAGCGGCTTTGTGCTGATGGGGTGATACCATGGAGGGTCCAGGTGAGGGTCCAGGTGATACGTACCGAGTACTCCAAGCAGCCCTGGCAGAGCAGTTTGGGCAGGGAGGGTGGCACAATAGATGAAATCCTGGCTCTATTTAAAAAAACAGAGGGAGTTTTGCCCTTGACTTCAATAGGGCTGTTTTTTACCCCATGCTTGATCTTGGCTCCTGCCACTGCTGTGCGATTGGGTGGTTTGAAGAGCGCCCGAGATTTGCTTGAACCAGCCCTGCCAACTGTAACAAAAAACATGCAGAGACTGTATCCACTCCGGGGAGACACTTGGTGCTTCAGGACAGCTGATGACTTGTGACCTTCGCTCTCTGACTCACATGCACCTGAGATGGGGTTTCCAGCGCCCCCTGCTGGATGGACTCAGTACAAACACTGCCCACGCCAGCATGCGTTGGCTCTGGGATCTGCATTGGTTCCAGTATGTTTCCAAGTGGAATGGTTTTAAAGACCTGGTTGTCTGAGAGCTGTGTCCCTCCCCATGCAGCTGCCATTGGTATGGGCACTTGAGAAAGCAAAACAAAAAATGTCAGGCTTTTGTTAGAGAAGCCAAAGAGGGCTCATGGGAGCTCAGCCCCTCTCCCTGGCCTCAGGAGGTCCCTTGGAAGTACACTGGCCCTTTAAGACCTTGCTCTCCTCACCTTCTAGTCCAGTGGCTCTCAGCCTTTCTAGACGACTGTCCCCCTTTCAGGAGTCTGATTTGCCTTGCAGACCCCCACATTTCAGCTCACTTAAAAACGACTGGCTTACAAAATCGGTCATAAAAATACAGAAGTGTCACAGCACACTATTACTATAAAAACCCGGGGTGCAAGTTCCAAACTGCTTTGTCCCACGGAACCACACTCCACGTTCACAGCTACAAATAGACCCTTCTTTCTCAAATATTTCTACGTATCGGTTAAGTTTTCCTTTACATCCTTTCTCAGTTTGCTAAACTTGCAGCTGCTGTCTGTATTTTAACACACCTTAATACAGTTAATCTCTCTTGGCTCAGGTCTCCCTGCCTTCCTAGGTTGCTCTTCATCCCCTTCCCCCACCTCTCCTCACTTCTGCTCTCTCTCTTTGTTTTAAAAGTTTAAAGTTATAGTTTTTACAAAAACCTCCAGAATATAAAACAATTGAAAACCGAACAAAACAACAAAGAGAAAACGAGGGAAAAATTTTACTTTAAATAAATCCCATAAATCATTTATTTTAACCCTTCAGAAATGCAACAGCTGGAATTACGCCTAACTTTCTTAAAGATATGGTTGCCAAGCAACAAAAATGCAAACTTTGCTTCTATCCTAAGCACTAATTAATATTTGAGACATGGGCTTTCCTTATTACCACATAGCAAAGTTTTAAAATAAAGTTAATATAAAGTAATAAAAAAGGCTTTAAGTTACTAAATGAATACCAGCAGAGCTGGGACAGCACACCAAAATAGTATAAAATAGTAATTATAAAATTGAAATATAAGTATTGTCCTTACATTTCAATGTATAGTATAATAGAGCCGTATAAACAAGCCATTGTCCATATGAAATTTTAGTTTGTACTAACTGTGCTAGTGCTTTTTCTGTAGCCTGTTGTAAAACTAGGCAAATATCGGGATGAGTTGATGTACCCCCTGGAAGACCTCTGCGTACCCCTGATTGAGAATCACTGTTCTAGTTCAACTCCAGTTATCCTCAGACTCCTAGGTCATATCCTGCCCCTTCAGGCCTGCTAGCCTATTTTTAATGAGCCTTATTAGTATTCATTATTTCTATTCCAGAAGCTCCTAAAGGCCCCATTTAAAATAGAGATCCCACTGTGCTAGCATACAGCGACGGACAGTCCCTGCCCTGGAGCGCTTACAGTCTAAAGAGACAAGTCAGACAGAAGGTGGGAGGGGAAACAGACAGGCCCAGAGAGGGGCAAATTGCCTGTGTCAGTGGCAATAGAACCAGGTGTCCTGAGTCTCAGTCCAGCTGCCCAGGAACAGGAAATATTGCACAAAAGGGTGAGTCGGAACCTGTGCCTCTTCCCTGGGGTGAGAACTGCACAGCATGGAGAAAGCTTTCGTGACATTGCCTTGTGATGCCCGTGGCATGGAGCAAGGGGTGTTGCTTTGAAATCACGTCAGTGGTTGGCGATCCTGCTGTGAGCTCTCTCTGATGGGCACCGGGGCACATTTTTGCAGTTCTGAGCTCTCAAGGAGGCTTGAGCTGTACGGCAAAGGCATGTGTAACTTTCCTGAACACAACAAACCCAGTGCCCCAGGGTGGCTGGGTTCATTCTTTGCTCAGTTTTTCCCCTTAAAGGCATGTGATTTTAGATGGCAGTTTAACAAGGTGGGAAATTGACCCTTTAAGCTCTTAAGGCTCTTATGTCGCCAACAGTCAGGCTTCTGTTTTCCCATTATCAGCTCCCTTGGCTGGGCTGAGAGGTCTCTTATCTGATCAGTGTTGTCCCATGAGCACTGGGAGGGGGAGGAAGCAGGAAGCACAAAATCAAAGCCAAGCACAATGACTTGGCCTCATGCTGGCAACGCAGGAGAATCAATTGTGATGGACGATCTTCTTCCCAGACTGGGGAGGTGGGAGCAGGGCAGGCTGGAGATGCAAGATGGTTTAGGTTTGGTTGCCAAGGAAGGAGGGGCAGGGCCAGAGATGACTGCAGTGCCTCTTGCTGGAAGACCCCTGAATTGGTGCCTTTGGCTGAAGACCTTCTGCCTTGTTATGTGGAAGAAAAAGAAGGTGCCATTTGGGGTGAATCAGCTCATAAAGAACATGACACCCCATCCCCGCCTCTGCCCCTGAACAGGAGATAGATGGCTGGGTCCAATACTTGCTATGGACCATTCTAAAGCAAAGGTCTCTACAGGCATTGTCACATGCCCTCTAGTTTGTTTGGTATGGCCTAAGCAGCCCAATGTGTAATATCCTGATAGCATGGTCTCCGGGGTTCAGCTGTCACGGGGATGAGTGTAGTACATGAACCCGAGTAGAACAGCAACCAGGGCTTGGGTTGTGACCTTTCAAACCATCCCAGAATTTATGCTGAGCCTAGTGCATGACAGGAGAAGGCGTTAGTGGCTGCTGTGTGGATGCCGATGCAATGCAGACCTTGCCAGGCACCTCACCATCAAGTCTCAGAGCCTGATGTAAAGAGCTCCCAGAAACCCGTGACTTTCCATGTGAGCTGTCTTTTTGTCCTGTTGTCCGTACAGCACCTAGCACAATGTAGCTGGGGCCGATAGGCCTGACATCAATGATAGTCATTAACATCTAGCTAATAGTGCCTCTGCCCCAGCTCCACCCATTTGCTCTATAGAGGGGCTGAAGACACAATCAGTGATGGCCCCTTGTCATCACCGTGCCCTTAAGCTTTGTTCCAATCCCTTGGGGTTGCTGCTGCTCCCCAGAGGTAGGAATGGAACCCAGTGTCCTGACTTCCTGTCCCCTGCTCTATCTGCTGGCAAATGCTTCCTCCTAGTGTGGGCATCTCTGTCAGTCTTGATTCATAAGAACTTCAGAGCCAACATTGGGATCATCCCAAATTGTCCTGGACGGATCTGGATAAGCTCTACTTACCATCCTCAGGGAAGAATTGCACGCGATGGGTTGAGTGGGGCACTAGGTTTAACCAATTGGTGGAGGCCCCTATCCGGTGGCTGCACCAGGTGCGTGTGTATCCTGCATGTGACTGTCACGGAGGCTCAGTTCAGCACCTCTGAGGTTTGCAGACACAGCGTTACCGGGGCAGTTGGAAGAGCAGAACGTGTGCTGAAGTTGGAGGCACGTTGGGGAAGTTGGAAGAGTGGAAAGTGGCAGGGATGTGCTGCTGACCTGATTTCAGCTGGAAGGAGGCCTTTGGATTGCTAGTTGTGTGATAGTCAAAGAGGCCATGGTTAGGGTGACCAGACAGCAAGAGTGAAAAATCGGGACGGGGGTGGGGGTAATAGGAGCCTATCTAAGAAAAAGATCCCTCTAAAATTAGGACATCTGGTCTCCCTAGCCATGATTCACACAAACAGCCAGAGAGCATCCCATTTATAGCCACTCCAGTGTAGCTACACTGATACAAACCCTCATGCAGACAGGCAAAGTCTCTGTAAGCTGTGATGTGCACTGGTGGACTCAGATCCACCCCCCTCACCCCCCACGCTTGGAGCCAAGCTATCCAGCTATCGCTAAAGTTTAATAGATGGTGACATTGTCTATCTGTCAGAAGCCAGGACAGCCCACCCAGAGCCAGATTTTCAAACGTAGGCATTACGGAGTGGCCATTTGCCAGGCACCCCCTTGTGGCCAGAGGTGTTTCCGCAGGTCTCTCCCCCCCCCCCCCCCCCCGTCTCTTCGGGGGTCCCTGAGAGTGCGGTATAGGCTCTCGCAGGGCTCTCTCTCAGGTCAGTAGCCCAAAGTAATTCAAAATAATCCTCAGTGTCCCAAACGCGAAGTCCACCATAGCAGCACCATAGTTCACACCCATCACCAACGCTCCTGCCTTCCATGGACCCCTTCTCCTGCTCAGCAGCAGTTTAGCCTCCTGGCTCAGCCTTCCTTTCTCCATCCCTGTGCACTCTTTTCAGAGGGAAGGTGGCATATATGGTACGATCCTTCTGAAAGCCTCGCCCAGTTGGCTGGAAGGTTGGGGAGTCCTGCTCCCACCCTGCATTACAGGGCTCCTCATTCCTGGCCTCTAAAGTGACAATGTTCCATCCCACTGCTAAGTCTCTGGGACTACCTCCTCTCTTCCAGTTTTGGCCGTTTTCTAAGCTTGTGCTCACACCATCCTCCCTGAAGCAGGGTCTTCTCATCCCCCTAAGGCTTAACGGACACACTGTCACAGAATGCATGGAACCACAGATGCAGAATGTGTCTGCCGTGACAGGTCTTATTTGCACGGGCAGCTATCAAGCCTGAGCACATGATGTGGTTGCCTGCCCTAGCAGGGGACTGAATTTGATGACCCAGGGAGGCCCCTTCCAGTCCTATGTTCCTAAGCAGCTTGCAAATTGGATGCACAAATGATCAGAATCCTGTGAAATGATCTGATTTGCACGTCTGGTCACAGTAATTGTGCTTGCAAATTAGGCATGTAGTAAATCGTGCCCACAGATTGTATGCACTGTTGTACCCCTAAGTCATTTGGAATTCTAGCTGCAAGTGACTGCTCAGGTTAGGGGTCACAGTAGAGTTTGGGGACTTATCATTTAGCATTTTACTGCCCTTAGTGGGCAAAGGAACGGACTGGGCTGCCAAACCCAGACCTGGATGCAGGAAGAAGTGAGGAGCTGCAGCACTAGGAGACTATGCTGCATTTTATCTGGAGTAATTCCAGGCTTCTTCAATGTGCTCCAGACCTGTGAAAACTAGGGCACTGTGTGAGGGGTGGAGAGGGATAGGGAGAGGCATGAATTAATGACCAGGCGACAACAACACCTAATCACAACCCCTCTCTAGTTCAGACAGGCTGTCCCCGCACATTGACAGCCCCACCCTCTAGAGTTCAGGGAGACAGCAGAGCCAGAAGCAGAGAGCCCTTAAACCAGTGCAAAGCAAGCCAAGTGAAAATTCCACAAGCTGAAGGACTGGGGAGAGCAGGAAACTGGCCCAAGGGAGAAAGGAGTGTACAGCTCCAAGGGGGAATGAGGATGCGAACCAGGGCTGACTCACAGAAGGGCTCTACAGTTTTCAGTTTCAGTAACTTTATTGGCCTGTCAAAGGTGCGGATTAAGGAAGTGCTTGGCTGCCAACTGGCATTACCCCACCCATCCCCCCTGCCTGCCCTTTACACGGAGACACTCTCATGTTGGATGCATTTTTAGGCAGTCTTCCCAGGGCTTCTTGAGTGCATTTCAATGAGACACGCCAAATCTTCCTTCCTATTTCATACTGGGGTCTTGAGAACTGTGGTTTAGTTTCCCAGCTGGGAAATGTGGGGAGAAGGGTGCTGCCGAATCCCGTGTTCTGTTATGCAGAGGCATGGGAACTGCATCGCTGAAGAAAGAGGATCTTGTTCAAGCACATTGTGCCCGGAGTGGCTTCTGAACACCACACATATTCCACAGCTTAGCAGCCCCTTGTATATCTCCATAAAGCTGTATCGATCTGTGGCTATGTGCAGCGCCTAGCACAATGGGGCCTTGGGCCATCACTGGGACTCCTACAGGTAATTAATATGGGGAATGTACTGCATATACTGGTGTATACACATGTAGAGGCAGCCACCCACCATGCTTGGGCAAGCTGGGATGGGCTGCGGCCTCAGGGATTCAATCAGGCTGGAGGCGAGGCACTCCAATATAACTGCCCTACCATTTGCTATGGTGGAGTCTTCCTAGGCCCCCTTCCTCTGTCACGCAACAAGAACGGATCCTGGATGCAATGCAGTTAAAAGCCGTAGCATAGACTGGGCCTCACTGGACTGCCATGATCGAGCTAATAAAGCCTGGACTCTTAAGGGATTGACTGCAGCTTGATCTTGGCTATGTAGCTTTCAAGCATCTTGTAAGCAAGCCCTCCTGGCTCATCTGTAGGGGTAGTGTTGACAGGACTTTTCCTTGCACAGCTTCCCTCAAAGCAGAGCTGTAATTTGCTCCTTGCAGTGCAATGAAGCAAGCCTGGGTTTTTATTCTAACTTCCTAACAAAGGAGTTTCACTATGAGTCTCTTATGAGCAGGTTCTGTTTACTGTAAGGTTTCATTAAAATATGACCCGGTATAGTAGGCGAGGCCCCGATCCTGCAAGTGCGTTAACTACTCACATGAGCAGTCCCATTGTCCATTTGCAAGCTCAGGGCGAGAGCCAGTTGGGAATTTTTCATCGGCAAAGCCAGTTTGCCAAAACCAAAACCTTTCGTGGGCAATGGTCAGTCCTGACAAATTTCTCAACTTGAAGAATGTCTGAAAAATAAAAAGCTTCAAAATCATTGGAATGTCCCGTTTCAACATTTTCTACATGAAAATTTTCAGTTTTCCAGTTTGAAACAACATTCTGATTCAAAATGTAAACTAATTATAGTATTTAAAAAAAAATGGTTGAAATCCAAACAAAACATTTGGATTGACCTGAACCAACTTTTTTGGGGGGGATTTTCAGTCTATGAAAATTTTCAACATTTAGATATTTCGTCCCATGTTGGGATGGGAAAAATTTCCAAAATCTCAAAAATGTGACTGGATGGGAAAACCGTTCCCTGTGCATCTCCAATCTGCTCAAATGCCATCCCCAGCTGTGTCACTGGCTGCCTACCTGCTGTCACCAGTGCCCCTCTCTGTGCCTCAGTTTCCTCATGAGAAGGAGGATGTTGATATTGACCCACCTTTGTGAAGCAGGCTGAGGTGGCTAAGGTGATTGTTAGAAGAGGAATGGGGGAGGCGTAAAGAGGAACGTTATTAAACTCCAGATGCATGACTCCCCCCAAATATATCTGTTCAAAGTCCTTGTGGAGATCTGGGTGGGGGGGGGGGGGGAGACACCAAGCGAGAGGAAAATCTCAGTCTGTTCAAGGGAAAAAAGGAGCCTGTCTCTTTAAGAGAGGCTGGCCCTGGCAGGGTCTGGGGAGGAAAGAGGCGGAGGGGGTGGCTGCCTGTCTGCTCGCGGGGAATGAGCCGCCTGGACACATATTAGCCCAGCTCAGCCGCCGCAGGCCAAACACCGGCCCCTCGCAGGAAGCCAGCGTGCAGGGATTGAACGCGCGCCCCTGGGAGCCGCCTCTGCGGGGGGAAGCGAAGTCCATTGCAAGGAGGGAGGCTCGCTCCTGTCCCGGGGGTTCGTATTTGCAAAGTTTATGGCCTGGCTTAAACGTGCCCGAGCTTCCCCGGGCCGGGTGCCCTCCCCCGTGGCCGCGGCTCAGGCTCCAAAGCCAGTGAGCTCAGGGGTGGCCCGGTTCAGCTTTTGCAATATCCAAGTTTTATCCTGAAGTGGGGGCGACTTGGGTCACGGATGGTTGAAACAACCGCCGCCGCCCCCCTCCCCCCCAGCCTTGTTTACCCCCAGGCGTGCTGAGGGTGGGATTTGGCAAGCCCTGGAAAGGAAGAAAATCCCATAGGCTTTGATGACACCTTTCAAGCTGGAAGGACCAGATTTTTCCTTTTAACCCTTCGCCTCCCTGAGGCGTTCTGCAGCCTGTATATAAACACCCAGCCCGACAGCACTCCCCTGTGCTGCAAGGTGCCGAAGCCCCAGTCGCTGCCAACTTCAAATGACAAGGAACAGGGCAGGGAAGCCAGGCTGTGACTCCGCCACCCCAGCCCGCTCTGTGTTCCTGCAAAAGGATCGTGGTGCTGTTCAGACAGGAGCCAGCCGCCTTTCCTGGCATGCTGTGGGAAGGACAGTGTTGGTTTGATGGTGAGGACATTCTGCCTGTTTTACTTCCGCTGTAGTATTTAAAAAAAAAACAAAAAACTTCCCTGTATTTGTATTTATTCATCTTTGGCTCTTGCATGGATGCTGAAAGTGGAGTTAAGGAGCTCTGCCTACGTTAGTTTCTTTGCCTTTTTTCTTTCCGCAAGGAAGGCGGTGCATAAAAGAATCCCAGGCATTGCAGCCGTAAAAAACATTCATTAGCCCCTGTGTTACTTCTCTATTTCCATCAACGGCTGAAACGTCCCAGCTTGCAAAATTTACCAAACAAACCGAGACACCCAAGGAAACAGATGTTGGCGGCAAGTGATCCAGGAAGAGAAGCTGAGGTGTCCTAACCCAAGGGTCTGGCTTTAGGGTGAGAACGAGGTGCAGTGAACCCAGACGCTGCATCGGGATGGCCCTGTGGCCTGCGAGTGGGAGGGCTTTCTGCATTCGGGGTGTGCTTTGGATGCTGAGCTGCGGTGCTGGTACTTCAGGAGCTGACGCTGGATCACCACGATCATGGGGTGTTGGGAGCCGAATGCCCCCCCTATTGGAAATCCAGAGGGAGTCTGATGGCATCTGGGATGCCCAGCACCAGGGCAGGCCTGTAGATGTAAGTATCTGAGATGTTTGGGTACAGGGATAGTTCACATTGACAGAGCACTAGAAAAGTGTTAGAAAATTTCCTCAGGATGTTAAAGATCTGGGGCCAGATTCTAAGCTGGTGTAAATCAGCAGAGCCACATTGGGATCAGCTGAGAATAACCTCTAGTGCATGTATAATACATCCCTCCCTGTGGTACCTAATGTGTCTCCTCCAGAGGACGGAATTGCCCCAGCAAAACATAGGGGTGGGACTGTTACAGGTCTTCACTGGGTCTCTAAAACCTGACCTGTTTGTAAAGTGCTCTGAGATATACGGATGGAAAGCACTAGCTAAGAGCTGGTATTATTATCCTGGTGCATCAGCCGTGCTGCACTTGGATTGCAGGAGAGATTATCTGGAAGCAAGGGCAGCATTTGTAGTTCCAAGACAAACTGAGGAAAGACATTTGTGCCTGCACCTATCCAGAAGTTGTCATGGGCAAGTGAGCCGGCAGGATACTGACTGGGCACTGCATGTATCACATCTGTATTAATAATGTTCATGCTTGTAAATAAATGAGTGATAGGATACAAGGGAAGGGTGAGTGACCTGCCCCTGCACACAGTCGCCCTGTAGAGAGGCCTGGAGGGAAGGAAAGCTGGCTCTGGTCAAAGCTCATTAACATATTTACCTGTCCTGCTTGATTCAGTCACAGTGTTTTTAGGCACTCCCTGCTGATTCACCATATTGATGTCAGACCCAGGGAGCAGCCAGCCAAGCAGAGGTTCCATTTACCGATTTGTTAGAGTGTGGTGTAATATTATGCCATTAAGGAGAGGAAATGATTGAGACAGGCTGCTGGGGAGCAATGCAATTGCTTCCCAACAGCACATTAATGCTTTGGCATTAGCCATCATTGACCTGGTCATAGGAATACATCTCCATGAATTACAGCGTTATGAATTCCTCAGGCTGGCCAGTGCTGGGGCAGGTAGTCTAGGGCTCTAGGGGCTGTATATCCAGCCCCTCCCTTGGCTGGACGTTCCCCGCCCTCCCCACTGGTCCAAGGCTAGCAGTTGCAGAAAGTTGCTGATCCTGTTTTGTTTTGTTTTTTTAATGCTTGTTTGGCAAGCCAAGGCCTTTTGCCACAGTCTTTCCATGTGCTTTTTGTCAGGAAGTTGCTCTGAAACTGCTGGTGAGTGGAAGTGAACGCTGTTCCTCTGTTATTGGGGGTGGGGGTAGCTAAAGTTACCACCAGCGTTCTGTCAAGCACAGGATTTTTCCAAATGTGGTAAAATCCACATGCACACTTGGCAATTTTCAAGACAATCCGGCTCGGGGAGATCCAGGGTAGCATTAGTAAAAGCAATTGTAAAGGCTGGGGTTACATGCTGCTTTTGGAGGGTATGGAGCATTAGTTTCGATATCTGGAGGTTCCTAGAACACCCACTGCTGTAATCCCTAGGGTGTTAACATGGAAGGAAGATAGTAATCAAACTGACGGGATTAAAGTTTCTTATCTCAAGACAGAGCCAGGCCCGAGACAAACGCTTTACGCCACTGGAAAGCACAGAGCCGAGTGTAGCTCTCCGGATGTGCAAGACCACTGCCCCTTTTAAAGCGGTGCTGTTGCAGGATGGCATTCGACAAACTCTTGGTCTTGCTGGCTGAGCACATGGCTAGAAACCCATCCATCGCCTTATGGCTGATGGCTCCTGATGGTTTTTGAAGATCCCCAGCAGAAACTGTCATAGAATCATAGAATCTCAGGGTTGGAAGGGACCTCAGGAGGTCATCTAGTCCAACCCCCTGCTCAAAGCAGGACCATTCCCCAATTAAATCATCCCAGCCAGGGCTTTGTCAAGCCTGACCTTAAAAACTTCTAAGGAAGGAGATTCCACCACCTCCCTAGGTAATGCATTCCAGTGTTTCACCACCCTCCTAGTGAAAAAGTTTTTCCTAATATCCAACCTAAACCTCCTCTACTGCAACTTGAGACCATTACTCCTTGTCCTGTCCTCTTCTACCACTGAGAATAGTCTAGAACCATCCTCTCTGGAACCACCTCTCAGGTAGTTGAAAGCAGCTATCAAATCCCCCCTCATTCTTCTCTTCTGCAGACTAAACAATCCCAGTTCCCTCAGCCTCTCCTCATAAGTCATGTGTTCCAGACCCCTAATCATTTTTGTTGCCCTTCGCTGGACTCTCTCCAATTTATCCACATCCTTCTTGTAGTGTGGGGCCCAAAACTGGACACAGTACTCCAGATGAGGCCTCACCAATGTCGAATAGAGGGGGACGATCACATCCCTCGATCTGCTTGCTATGCCCCTACTTATACATCCCAAAATGCCATTGGCCTTCTTGGCAACAAGGGCACACTGCTGACTCATATCCAGCTTCTCGTCCACTGTCACCCCTAGGTCCTTTTCCGCTGAACTGCTGCCTAGCCATTCGGTCCCTAGTCTGTAGCTGTGCATTGGGTTCTTCCGTCCCAAGTGCAGGACCCTGCACTTATCCTTGTTGAACCTCATCAGATTTCTTTTGGCCCAATCCTCCAATTTGTCTAGGTCCCTCTGTATCCTATCCCTGCCCTCCAGCGTATCTACCACTCCTCCTAGTTTAGTATCATCCGCAAATTTGCTGAGAGTGCAATCCACACCATCCTCCAGATCATTTATGAAGATGTTGAACAAAACCAGCCCCAGGACCGACCCTTGGGGCACTCCACTTGACACCGGCTGCCAACTAGACATGGAGCCATTGATCACTACCCGTTGAGCCCGACAATCTAGCCAACTTTCTACCCACCTTATAGTGCATTCATCCAGCCCATACTTCTTTAACTTGCTGACAAGAATACTGTGGGAGACCGTGTCAAAAGCTTTGCTAAAGTCAAGAAACAATACATCCACTGCTTTCCCTTCATCCACAGAACCAGTAATCTCATCATAGAAGGCGATTAGATTAGTCAGGCATGACCTTCCCTTGGTGAATCCATGCTGACTGTTCGTGATCACTTTCCTCTCATGTAAGTGCTTCAAGATTGATTCCTTGAGGACCTGCTCCATGATTTTTCCGGGGACTGAGGTGAGGCTGACTGGCCTGTAGTTCCCAGGATCCTCCTTCTTCCCTTTTTTAAAGATTGGCACTACATTAGCCTTTTTCCAGTCATCCGGGACTTCCCCCGTTCGCCACGAGTTTTCAAAGATAATGGCCAATGGCTCTGCAATCACAGCCGCCAATTCCTTTAGTACTCTCGGATGCAACGCGTCCGGCCCCATGGACTTTTGCATGTCCAGCTTTTCTAAATAGTCCCAAACCACCTCTTTCTCCACAGAGGGCTGGCCATCTACTCCCCATGCTGTGATGCCCAGTGCAGCAGTCTGGGAGCTGACCTTGTTCGTGAAGACAGAGGCAAAAAAAGCATTGAGTACATTAGCTTTTTCCACATCCTCTGTCACTAGGTTGCCTCCCTCATTCAGTAAGGGGCCCACACTTTCCTTCGCTTTCTTCTTGTTGCCAACATACCTGAAGAAACCCTTCTTGTTATTCTTGACATCTCTTGCTAGCTGCAGCTCCAGGTGCGATTTGGCCCTCCTGATTTCATTCCTACATGCCCGAGCAATATTTTTATACTCTTCCCTGGTCATATGTCCAACCTTCCACTTCCTGTAAGCTTCTTTTTTATGTTTAAGATCCGCTAGGATTTCACCGTTAAGCCAAGCTGGTCGCCTGCCATATTTACTATTCTTTTGACACATCGGGATGGTTTGTCCCTGTAACCTCAACAGGGATTCCTTGAGGAGCAGAGAGGGAGAGAGCTGTGCATTCATCCTGGCCTCTCTGATGAGGAAAGACTTGGAAAGGATGCCAGCAGCATCCACAGACTTATGGGAATTCCTAGGAGCTTGATCTCTTCTGACAGTTACCTTGGGCTATCCAGTTTGATTCAGTTCATTAGCATCTAGCACTAGCTCAGGACTTACTGACTGTAGGCAGCCTTCCCTCCCCAGAGCAGCTTAACTCAGCAGCTGAAAACAAATCAGTGCAGTTCTTCCTTTGTGGTGATGGGCATGAGGCAGAGTGGACCGGGCGTGTACTTTCTTTAGTCTTCCCTACTTCCCCCTGCCATGACATTTTCATACCAAAGACACCAAGATTCATGCAGCTCTATAAAGCCACAGAGGATGGCTTACAGGGCCAAATGTAAGGTTTGAAACGATAAAACCAGGGGTTCAAAGCCCAGTGGGGCTGACCTTGCTGCAGGGTGGCAAAGTGGATAGAGGGCTGTGATGCGGGAGACCTGGGTTCTGTTCTTGGCTCTGACCTGCTGGGTGACCTTGGGCAAGTCAGTTCCCCTCTGTGTCTCAGGGCTTATGTACATTTGAAATGCTACAGCTGCAGCACTTCTGTGTAGACATTCCCTGCCTAGAAGGGAGGGGTGCTCCGGTCGCTGTAGTTAATCCACCTCCACTGGAGGCGGTAGCTAGGTCAATGAAAGAATTCTTCTGCCATCTGAACGCTGCTTACACCAAGGGTTAGGCCACTGTAACTACAGCACTCAAGGATGTGAACCCCTTCTTCCCCCAAGCGAGGGAGCTGGGTCGATCTAATTTTATAGTGGAGGCCAGCTGTCTGTTTCCCCATCTGTAAAGTGGGAATAAAGATACTAACCTTTGGGATCTACTGATGGGAGGAGCTAGGTAAGAGCGAAGTATTATCCTGTAATAGCAGACTGCCAGTGCAGATCCAGTCGCCGTGGTGACTCACTTTTAGGCCTTCTGCCCCGTTTTGACTGAACCAGGTGGCTTGGTTTCTGCCCTTACTCCTCAGGACTGCAGCAACCCTGTAACTTATGAATGAATCAAACCGATCTGTGACTGGCTGCTCCCCGCACGTGTGGGAATGCAGTCAGGCCAGGCAGTGCTGGGCCTGCCTAACCCCGCACATCAGCTGGGTGTTTCTGAGATGGGATCAGATGATTAAGGATGCTGGAATTGTATTTAAATGGTGAATAAGGAGGCTGGGAAGTTAATGCCCCAGTCACCTTTATCTTTGTGCAGGAGTTTCTGGCTGGATGCAGGCTCTAAACACAGCTCTGCCTGGATTATCCTGTCTACATTGAGGACTTTCTAACCCAGCAGGTCTCTAGGTGGCAGGGTGGTTAAAACACCAGGAGCCAGGCAGGCTGCACTCATGTCACAATGTCAAAGTTCTGGCTTCCCCTCAGTCGCTCATCGTATTCCAAAGGGGCATTGCATGCTCCAGGATAGGCAAAAATACCCCAGCATTCCCCGTGTTCACATTCTCCACTGATGTGCGAAGAGCGGGGAACATGCCCTGCCCCTACCTGGTGTTTCCCAAAGGGCTGCCCCAGAGACACTCAGTGTGTTCTGGCTGGCACAACAGTCCTTCAGAGAGAGAGAGAGAGAGAGAGAGAGAGAGAGAGAGAGAGAGAGAGAGAGAGAGAGAGAGAGAGAGAGTGGGTGTGTGTAATGACCCTATGAGGCCAGTGCAGGAAGAATTTAAGAAATTCGTCTACCCAGACGGGGGCTCGGAGGGTGAAAAAGTCTCATCAGAACCAGTCTGCCCTAGAAATACCACGATGTCGGGGAACCTGAGTGCAGCTCAGTTGCTCCCGTTGCCTAGTTACAGACCTTGTTCCTTTCTCTGGCATATGTATGACCAACACCCATTCAGGGTGGTGTTCTGTCCCCCTACGGGGATTGTCTTTCCTTTCTGTGTGTGTACAGCGCCTAGCTCAAGGGAGTCCTGATCCATGACTGGGACAGCTCCTAGGCACTACGATAATACAAATAATACGTCATACCAGCAGCAGAGGCTCATGGGTTAAGATTCAGAGGTCCCAGGTTCACTCCCCACTGCCCTAGAAATCAAAGCACTTGACAAGAGAAGCCACTATCATTATCCCCATTTTACAGGTGGGGAAACTGAGGCCCAGAAAGAGGAAGTGACTTGCTCAAAGTCACCCAGCAGGTTAGAGTCAGAGCCAGGAATAGAACCCAGGTCTCCTGAGCCCACAAGCCACTACCATACCCACTAGGCTATGCTGCCTCTTAATGAGCATAATGCAACAAACACCATCCTGCAGCCATTTGCCTGCCAGCTCAGAGTGCCCAGGCAGCCGGCCAGCCTGCTTTTGAGGGTAGGCCTCAGCTGCACGCTGGCTTTCCAGAGCATGTGGCTGGCGATTGACTCATGACTCCTTCTCTGTTGTCAGTGCTGGGAAGTGCGGACCCGTAACAGCTCCGAGTGGTGCCACTTCATCCAGACCAACCCGGACTGCCAAATGGACAGCGGCTTCCTCAACTACCTGGACGGGATCTTCTGCGTCTTCCCCTCGGCGCTGCTGCCGCTGGTGGTGACCTTATACGTAAGGATCTTCGCGCTGGGGGGACGGGGGGATAGAGAGGGGGAGGCCCTGCAGGGAGGGATTGAGGGAAAGTTGTGAAGGGAGACCTGGAGGGAGGAAGTGACTCACCAACTGGCAAGGAGGTGGCGAGTGTTACAGACAGGCAGGGCATTACACACCATGGGGGGACCTGCCCCCTCGTCCTATGGACGCCCAGGGGTGAGCAGGCAGAGTTACAAGGAGAGGCTGGGTCCAGCTAAGTGTCGAACATTAGCAGCTTCTCCCTGCCCACCTTTTCTCCCGCTGCTGTTTTGGGGGGATTACTCAGAAGTCCCTGGGTTCCATCTTTGCCCCTGTCCTGCCCTTTGCTAATTCGCCGTTGGCTTATTGCAGGGGCTCTGGCTGCTGTATCTGTTTCTCATCCTCGGAGTGACAGCTGAGAAGTTGTGAGTAGCTGCTCGGCCCGGTTCCTCCCCTAAGAGGGAGCGGGGTGCTGCGGGCAGAGAACTCCCCCCGCCTCGCGCAGTCCGGAGAGCTTCACTTCTCTGTCTAGCCAACATTAAGGCCCAAGCAGGGCTAGAAACTGACCCGTTCTAGCGGCCAGCAGTGTGGTTACACTCCCTGCAACCCCTATCCTGGACGCGGTAGTGGCAAGAGCTGCCGCAAACCCTCATTCCCCAGGCATGGCCCCCTTTGGTGCACCTCTGTCTGCCTGAGAGAGGGATTTCAGATCCGTGCTCTGCTGGCAGTGTCTGACTCCTGCTCTGTCAGCAGTCACCTACGGAGATGTGGGCCCTTAAACTAAGTCACAGCCCAAATGAGGTTGATGGGCTCTGTTGAGGACCCTCGGGCCTGTTGATGTGTACTTAAGCTGCAAGGCGGCAATGCCAGGGGGCTGCAGGTTAGGACTGAGGGGCATCAACAGAGCTGGGGGTGGAGGGAGGCTGGTACTGGAGTAGCAGCGGGGGAGTCTATGCACTGGGGCGCAGGAGCTTTCTCCAGCACCTTGTTTACCCCTCACTGGCTGGAGCCAGGGTAACCAGCGCCTGCCTGTGACAAGCCTTGGCCTTCACTCGTTGCTGAACAGACTGGATTGTCCCCACGGTGGCTCCAGGACTTGTGAATCATTCTATTGTACCTGCGTTTGCCTTCTCTTTCCAGCTTTTGCCCCAACTTATCTGCGATCTCCACCAATCTGAGACTGGCCCACAACGTAGCAGTATCCTTCCGCTCACCCCTCTCCCAGGGGCACAAAGGCTAGGAGAATTGATCTTTCTGCGGGCTGGGGGGAGGGAAACCAGTGAGGGCCAGCTTCAACCACAGAGCAACCGCACGAATGTGGGGGAAGCGCCTGAGGAAGTGAAACGTGCTGGGAATGGACAGAGAGGGAGGTAGTGGGAGACCAGCCCTGGCTCTGCTATGTTATGGGTGAGGGGGGCATTCGTGCCAGGGCTGTGCTGGAAGGGGCCACCTGGCCAAAGCCAAAAGCTGTTTGATAAATTTTCCAAGCCATGGAAATGATTGTTTGGGGGGAGCCCATGAGAACATTAACCTTCATTACCTGGGCTAGCCAGCTACTAGCCCAAGGACTAACCTGTAAGCCAGGAGCTGGTATGTAAGAGTGGGTGGCCTCTAGGAGTCCAGGTGCAATGAAGTCTTTGCTGCTGTTCACCATCCTGTGCAAAGAGTTCAGAGATCTACGGCCAAGAGATCGTAAGGGGGCAGGGGATTTGCAAAAGGCCTCAGTGCTGGTCTGACTCTAGCTCTGCTCCCTTTGAAGCCAGGGTTGAGTTTTGCCCGGGACTCCCATGGAAGCAGAGCTAGGGCAGCACTTTCCAGACTCTCATGTAGAGCCAGGCCAGGGGCTGTGCAGCTCTGATCGCTGTGGCAGTGTCACGCTCCAGTCCCCTGCACTTCTGTTGCAGCTTCCATCCAGAGACACGTTTCCCAAAGGAGGGCTGCAGCATTATCCCCAGTTTACAGAAGGGGTAACTGAGGCACAGAAGTCACTTGCCCAGTGTCACCCAGTCGGCCAGTGACAGCATGGAGCGTGCAACCTGGAGCTCCTAGTTCCCAGTCCAGTGTGCTGCATGCTAGACCAGACTGCCTCCCCGCTGTGCTTCCCCCATGGGCATTCCTCGGGAAGGGCCCAGATTGCTGGAGCAGGCAGCAGAGCTGTCCTCAACGCAACTCCCTGCGTGCCTGGGGCCTGCTTATCTGCACATGGTGGGAGCGAGGGAGGGGAAGAGATTGGAGACAGTGAAGTGACAGCCCTTCCTGGCGTTATTTAATCTGCAGAAAAGTGAGGGGGATTTGATGGCAGCTTTCAGCTACCTGAAGGGAGGTTCCAAAGAGGATGGAGCTCAGCTGTTAGTGGTGGCAGATGACAGAACAAGGAGTAATGGTCTCAAGTTGAGTGCGGGAGGTCTAGGTTGGATATTAGAAAACACTTCCACTAAAAGTGTGGTGAAGCACTGGAATGGGTCACCTAGGGAGGTGGTGGAATCTCCATCCTTAGAGGTTTTTAAGACCCAGCTTGACAAAGCCCTGGCTGGGATGATTTGGTTGGTGTTGGTCTTGCTTTGAACAGGGGGTTGGACTAGGTAACCTCCTGAGGTCTCTTCCAACCCTAATCTTCTATGATTCCTTGACGTTCTTGTCTCCATGGTGTCACCTTCCTGGCCTTTGGGAATGGCGCACCTGATGTCTTCAGTGCGGTGGTGGCTTTCTCTGACCCCCGGACTGCCGGGCTGGCTATCGGCGCCCTCTTTGGTATGGAACAGCACCTCCCCCTCCCCAAGGACCCCCAGTCCCTCTCCATGCACATCTCCACCCTCCACTGCCCATGGCTTAGCTTCCTTCCTGGGGTATTTTCCCTGGGTCCGTTCCAGGCCCGATGATTTCATAGCACCAGCCTGCTGCATGGTGCCTTGCTAACCAACTCTCCCTCGCCCCGAGCATCTCAGCATAGACTATCCTTATGCGTTGGGCATGGTGTCCCTACTTTTGTCCCGCCAGCCCCACTCTCTACTAAGCGGGGTGGTCTCCTGAGGTCATTGTTGGTGCTGATGCAGGGCGTGGCCAGCAGGAGGTGCTGTAGGGTCAGAGTGCTTGTCAGCTCTTCACTCGGACAGGTCTGGTCCCCCGAGGCAGCAGGAACTCCGTGGTGGCTTTGCAACCCAGTCCCTCCATCCTGGGCTTGATGCCAGGTGTGTTCCATTCTCCAGCTGCCCACATGCAAACTTGCCAGTGCAGCAGGAGGTGGCCAGCGGTTTAGTGCCAGGGAGCCGGGTGGGAGAGGGTCTCCTGCCAGCTGTCCAGTGGTGCTGACTTGGCCCTGTTTGTGTTCACAGGCGCAGGCGTGTTTGTGACCACAGTGGTGGCCGGCGGGATCGCCCTGCTCAAGCCCTTCACGGTGGCCTCCAGGCCGTTCCTCAGGGATGCTGTCTTCTACATGGTAGCCGTGTTCCTGACCTTCACAATGGTATATTTCCGGAGGATCACCCTGGCGGGGGCACTGAGTAAGTCACCGGCCTGCAGCAGGCAGATCTGGCGGGCAGAGAGCCTGTGGCCATCACCACCACCAGTGGGAGCGCTTTTGATGAGTGCAAGGGGGCAGCTGGTGGAGGGTGAGATCTCATGGCTGAGGGGGGCTGCATGGGCAGGGGAGGCTGAAAGTGAAGCTATTTCCCCCCCTCTCTCACCCTCTGGCCAGGCTACCTCGGGCTGTACATCTTCTACGTTCTAACAGTTGTGATCTGCACCTGGATTCACAGGAGACAGCGTGGGGAAGGGTTGTCCCCTGCTGGCTCTGGACAGCCAGGTAAGGGAGCTGCCATGCAGGGGACTCATCAGGCCTCTTGGGTCCCCACAAACCACTCACGCTCTCGAGCTCCTTCAAACATACCCACCTCCCTATTCTCTCGTCTCCTCCAGAGCGTGTGTCCAACCCGGAAGATGAGGAGTCCCCCTCCTCCAGCATTCACAGTGGGGAGTACGGTAGGTCTTTTCCTGGCTAGCTGGGGCTGCAGGGGCCAGCGGGGACATGCTCAGCATTGTTCACCTCCATCGTTATGAGAAGGCCAAGTGGGTCGTGAGCATCTCCGTGACTTCAGTGGCTCCCCGGCCGGCCATGCTTGTGATCAATCAGTGGGAAGCCTGCGGCTTGGTGAACAGGGAGAATGGATTGTCCTTGTGTGTCAGGCCAGAGCGGTCCCAGGCTAGAGCTGGGCTGAAGAATGGGCACCTACACCTGTGTCCTCAAAGGGGCTGAGCACGCACAGCTCCCATTGGCAAACTTTGGGCAGAAGAAGAGACTCCCAGGGGAGCTGGTGCAGTCACAGACCCGGGTATGATATAGGGAGCAGCTCCAGCATAGTGCAGAGGGTCCCTGTAGTCTCTGAAGCTAAAGAAACCCAACCGAGCTCAGCCTTTGCGCCTCTCTTGCAGAGGAGGAATACCGACCCCTGCTCCCCTCCGAGGAGGGGACGCTACAGATCCTGACCAAGTCCGTGAACCCTCTGGATCGCAGGAAGTGGAGGAGGAAATCCTGCTACTGGAGATTCCTCAAGGTTTTCAAGGTGCCTTGGTTGTAGCCCCTCATTACTCCACTAGCGTGTGGGGCAGGAGGCTGGGCTTGGGGTGCAGTAGACATGGGACACCCAGGGAAGCAGAACGTCCCTGCTGCGGACACAACAGGTCCCCTCTCTCGTTCTGCCAGCCCACTCCCAACGTGGGCAGAGAATCATCCTAGGTCTCCCTTCAGCACAGTGAGGGGACCAACCTCTCAGAGTGCAGCTTGTGAAGGTTGGATGCTCGAGCGATCTGGCTGAGCTGTTCTGAGCCTGCTATGATGCATCCCCAGAGCAGCGTACCCTGTATCTGCTGGACATGAACATGGGATTGCTGGTCCAGTAGACAAATCTCTCGGAGCTGGCCTGGATGTGAACTGGGGATAGAAGCGAAAGGCTCCTGGCTCCCATCACTTCACCAGTCGCTTTCTAGGGCCTCACTCCCCATTCGCTGGCAAAGTATCTACGTCACTCGACAGGAGCCTGGCCAGGTCCGCCTGGGCTGCACTGAGCTCTTCAAACTACTCTTAGCTGAGAGAACTCTCCAGGCAGGGGAAGGCCAAGTGCAGAAGTCGCGGCTCAAAACAGTGAAACTTAGGTACTTAAAGGGAGGCAGCCGAAATCCATGGTTGGGCACCTCTGTAAAATGGCCTGTTTTCAAAAAGGGAGGCCCCCCCTCCACCCCAAGAACAGGCCAGCACTAGGCTGGCAGGGATCTGCCTTTGAAAATGTTGGCCACTGTTTCTGTGGGGATCTGCTGGGGCCACATGAGAGCTCACCCCACAAACCTCTGGCTTTGGAGAGCGGGAGTTCTGTGAGGCTGGGGTCCATGTGGAGAAGGCTGCTCTCTAAAGCCCACCTGAAAGTTCAACCCCATGTAAGCTGCCTCCTTGGGGGCGGTCTCTTCCCAGATGCCAGTGGAGTTCGTGATGCTGCTCACGGTGCCTGTGGTGGATCCCGATCAGGAGGACCACAACTGGAAGAGACCTCTCAACTGCCTGCACTTGATCACCAGCCCTTTGGTCTGCATCCTCACATTGAAATCTGGAGCCTGTAAGAACCTAGCGTGCTCCCAGCAGCACCCCCATGGCAGAGCCCTGGTCCCATGGGTGGGCATTCCACGGCTGTAGGCGGTGCAGCTCGCCTGGCTTTGCAGCTGAAATCAAAGGGAGAAAGCTCAGCAGCTGTACCACGTGTCTGGGGCCAAGGCCGCTGGAATGATTGCTCAGGAAGTCTAGGCTGGGCTCGCTTCCCTCTCATGGGGATGGGGTGGGCAGGAGGAAGATGGGTTAGATCAGTTACAGAACCTCTCGAGTCTCAGCTTCTGCCGGGTGCCGCTTGGTCTTTTTCGGCTCTGAGCTAGAGGAACTGAGCATTGTGCCAGGGGCTGCTAGGAGAGCAGAAGCTGTTTGCCGGGGCAGGGGAAAAAAGAAAAAAAGATCAAGATGAGAGGTTTTAACCCATGATGTCCCCAATCCGGTATAGTTGTGTACTGTTTCTATCAGCACCATTCCTCCCACCACACCAACCCAGCCAGAGGTGGCTGCATTTCAGTGCTGGGGGAAATTCTCACCTGCTGTACAGCTGGTATATTTGGCTTTGCTGCAGCTGCTCTGACCACCCCCACCCATGCAGGAGGTGTTGGGGGGAACAGGTAGGGTGAGTGAAGCGCACTGTGCTCTGGCAGTCCTTGCCAGCAGAATTGCCCCTGGGGGACCAGAATAAGCTCTTAGGCTAATTTAACTTGTACGAAGGATTCTGACCAGCCACAAGTCCAGAGGCGTGGAACCCCTGGGCAGCCTGTCCTTGAGCTGAGCGGAGGACTGAGACCCCGCTTTCTTCCATGGGTTCTCGGTGGGTCCCGCCATGGTCTCTGAGGGGCAGTTGGCTTTCCCAGCACTGGGACATGCTGATCCTCACCGTGGCTTTCTCTCTCCCCACTCCTGTGCAGATGGGCTGTATAAAATCCAGGGGGTCTTCCCAGTCTGGGGCCTGGGACTCCTGATTGGTGCTTTCCTGGCTGCTATTGTCTTCTGCACTACAAAGAATGAGGAACCACCCAAGTATCACTGTGTAAGTACCCCTGGCATCACGGCCTCCATCCGCCCCTCCCTGACCGTCAGCTCTGTGGCTGGGGGGGACTCCTCCCTACCCTTTAGCTCTGTGGCTGCAGGGACACCGGCCCCCGTCTGCCCTTCAGCTCTGTGTCGACAAGGACCCGACCCATGCCCATCTGCCCCTCTCCACCCAGCCCACGTCTGGGAAGAGCCACAGGCCGCGTGCCTGGGGCTGGGCTCGTGTTCTGGCTGCCTGTGGAGAAAGCCAGGCTGGGACTGGACCCCAGCCTGACTGCAAGTCAGTGCTAGCTGGTAAACTGCCCATTGAGAGGGAGGGAGGGAGCCAGGCTATTCCCCAGCGCTGGGGTGAGGAGGGCATTACAGAGCTGCCCCGGAGGCTCTTCTACACACCCTGGAGGCACTGATCTCACACTGTGGCCCTGCTCTCTCTCTCCTGGCAGGTATTCGCCTTCCTGGGTTTCTTGGTCAGTGCCCTGTGGATTAACGCAGTCGCCACAGAGGTGGTCAATGTCCTGCGGACCTTAGGCGTGGTCTTCCAGCTGAGCAACACTGTGCTGGGCCTGACGCTGCTGGCCTGGGGGAACAGCATTGGCGGTGAGTGGATCCACATGCGCAGCAGAGAGGGGGATTTCCCAGCGCAGGCTGGCTGGTCCTGGCCAGGATTTGCTGGCTCTGAGCCAGGAGCAGGCCAAGCAGCAGGAACTTTAATCTGGGTCCGACTTGTAGTCAGCTGTGTCCAAACCCCAGTGCAGCGACCTTGGCAGCACGCCCCCCTATTCTCCAGCAAGAGGATGTGGTGGGTTAAGCCTGGAATTCATGCCTCCCAGTGGCAATATTTTTGTGGCTTCCATTGCCACTGTTACACCAAGAGCAGCCGCCAGCTGATTTGCACACACGTGGCGTCCCCTTCAGCCCTGCCCCCTACAGCCTAGCTCCAGTTCAGGAGGAGAGGGGTCACTTGTGTTTAAGGTAGGAAGGCTTCATTGCCACACTCCCCACTCTAGGGTTACTCCCGCCCTTTCAATCTTGTTTAACCACAGCTGTAGCATGCGACTGGTTCCCTGTAGTGCATATCGTGCTGCAGGGTATGAAGGCTGCCATGTATTGGGAGATCCAGGACTTTGCCATTGTATTGATCTCGCTGCTCTTGATGGCGGTAACTACATGGTGGCATTTCCAGCAGGAGGTTATGGCAGGGAAGCAGCTTTCAGTGCTGCAGATCATATAGTTGTTAGCCTGTGTCCTCTGCTTGTCTCCACGGAGGTGCTAGGGCTCCATTTCCAGCAGGCTGCGTCAATTCAGGCACGAGAGTCAGGGTTTGCTGGTGCAACCTGCATCTAAACCAGGAGGTGAGGGCTTCATCTCCCCCAGGACTTTGCCAATGAACGTTTGGATACACACCCACCTCTGTGTAGCACGGCTGGGAAGTGCATAACTGAGGAGGGTCAGTCCTTAACCACAAAAACATCCATGCCGCATCCAAATCCCACTTAGGGACACCTCAGGAGAAGCCCACCTCTAGAGATTGAGCCTTCCTCGCACTGGGTCTCGTGAGCTTAGAGGTTGCCATCTGCAATACTGGGACATGCAGACAACGTTCGTTGTTCTTCCCTTGCAGACACTTTCTCGGACCTCACCATGGCACGGCACGGATACCCCCGCATGGCCTTCTCCGCTTGCTTTGGGGGGATCATCTTCAGTATCCTTTCAAGCTTGAGCTCCTTTGGGCAATTGCTAAATCAGGCAGAATGGCCTAGTGGATAGAGCTCTGGACTGGGCCTCAGGAATCCTGGGTTCTGTCCACAGCTCTGTCACTGACCTGCTGGGTGACTTTGGGCAAGTCTCTGTGCCTGTCTTTCCCCATCTGTAAAACAGGGATAACAATACTGACCTCCTTTGCAAAGCGCTTAGAGAGCTGATAAAAGCTAGGTGTTATTAAACTTGTACCCAGGGATTTTCCTCTGCACAACAGTTTACAACTCCCTGTTTCTTTTCCACCTAGCTCTGTAGCTACAGGGGTCAGGATCACGGACTGGTGCAGACCCCACGCTCATCTCCTAGGAGTTTGTAGCTCTGCATGCTGACATGTATAGAAGTCCCACGCAACTGCACTTGGTCCAGGACCCCTCACAGGAGGTGTGATTGTGGGTAGGGCGGCTGGATGCACGAGCTTTGTTTCCAGTGAAGACTAGGTTAGGAAGGAGTCTTGGGGATGTACGATTGAGGCATGTTGGCAGAACTGTGCCGAGGAAACTGACATGAACTCTGCCTGGTGTTAGCATGGGCTGAGCTTTGATTTTTAGTGCAATGACCCACCTGCCATCCCTGCCCAACATAGTCACAAACCGAGCCAATCGTAAATCACAGATTAAGTTGGACTTAGAACTTCCGGTTTTCACACAGACTGTTAACCCCTCGCAGTACCCATGGCCAGTAGGCAGCAGTGGACATACTGCAGAGATGGAAAAACGGAGGGGGCGGGGGAGGGGAGAGAGAGAGAGAGACAGACAGACTTGGCCCAAGCCACATGGCAAATTAGTGCCAGGGGCAGGATTAGACCCCAGGAGTTCCTGGCACCCAGACCCTAGGCTTCCCCAGTTTATGGGTCTACACGCTGCTTCCCCTAGCTGTGCTGAAAGATACACATTCAGCATCTGCTTTTGTTGGCAGCCTTCCATGAGGCAGCCCCCTCTGCGATCAGGGATTCTGGCTAGGAAAGGAAAACCCAGGCTCAGCAGAGCCCATTTGCCCAGGGGAGGAACTTGTGCACCCCAGGAGGAGCCATCCGGACCCAGCACTAGAGGTGCCCTTTTTATTCCTACCTGAGAGATGAACTGAGCAGTTGTAGGGTCCCCCATCATTGTAACAGCTGAGAGCTGGGGTGCAGCCAGCCTGTAGCCAGGCCTCTGAGCCATTTGCAGGCCCTGGACTGTAGGACTCTGTGGGGAAACAAGCCCTTTCTCCAGGGAATCAGTGCGGACAGGGCTCAGCTGTCTGTTCCTTCCCTCCTTCGCCAGGTTAGGCTGGTCAGGCCCATTTCTCACCAGACAATCCAGCTGTTTGTGGGCCCACTTTTGCCCCCTAGTGTCTAGTTCCATTTCCTGCGGGGTTTCCCCTGAGCCTAGCCACAGACATGCTGGTGGGAGTGGGACTGGGCTGTCTGCTGCAGACGACAAGCGGCCAGCTGGTGGTACAGGTAGGGCTGGCTCTCTCGGACTCCGTACTCCCCTGTGCGCCGGGAGCGGGCTTGCCTTGTTTCTACTCCCCTGCTCGGATGCACTGGCTTCACACCACCAGTGTCCATGCTACAGCTTCGGCTACTGTGGTGGGAAATGGTCGTGCTGAATTTTCCCGTGTAGCCGTACACTGGGGTGAACACCCATTGCTTTATGGGGGAGCTGTGGTGCAGACACAGCTGAGAGAGGAGGGAGAGACCATTTCCACATGTAGAGTCAGAGCGGCGGGCCCCTCATTGGAGACAAGGATTATCCTGGCCCTTTTAGGATTTACTTCGGGAACCCCTGTTCTTGGAGTCTCATGAGGGCACCTATTTCTGGCGGGCGGCTCCTGGCTGTACAAGGTTAGCTGGTGGTATAGAAATCCAGAGTGCTGATGCACTGTATTGATGTACTGGCCCCTGAAGTAACCATGTGGCATTAAAAATTAACTCTCGCCTTTCCCTTCTCAGCTGGAGCTGGATGGTCTTCTGGTCTGGATTCTGGCTGGAGCACTGGGGCTGAGCCTGGTGTTTTCCTTCATATTAGTGCCAGCTCAGTGCTTCCAGCTGGGCCGAGGGTACGGTGTCTGCCTCCTCCTCTACTACCTGGCCTTCCTTACGGTTGCTTTGCTGACGGAGTTCAAGGTGATCCGGCTCACCACCCTCTGACTGCATTGCTGTCGGACGCCATCTTGTCTCTTAGTACCTCTGGCGAGAATGGTGGGAGCGAGTTGACGAGCCTGCAGGGCTTGGACCAACCTGCTGATTGTGAAGGGGCAAAAGGTGATGGTGCGACAGCCAGATGCAGGCAAGCAACTGGCTTGAGACTTTCCACATTCGCTGGCTGGGCCAGTTCTATTCCCAGTGAATCACTGAAGGACATGCCACTGGTAGGTGAGGAAGACAGCTCCCTTCCTGGTGAGCACACCTCTGGAAACATGGCCATTTTTCTATGCTGAAGGCATTAGGACAATTGGAACTTCCCACCTGGAGGGCGCGTGCTTTGGATCCTGTATGCTAAAGTTCCCGTGACCCTGCCACCCCAGGAAACTGGTGCGGCAGGAGTTGAGGCTATATTGCTGCTTGGTTTATACAGCCTCTAGCCCAGGGGCTACCCAGCCAAATGAGAGCTCAACCCAGGGCTGCCAGGACATCGTTCCTGGGACTCCATTGCCAGTATTAACTTCCAATTGATTTTTTTAAGGAAAGGGATTATTTAGATTTAGAATGGGGGATGGGGGGGTTGTTAATTAAAGAAAGATTGGTTTCAAAGAAAGGCTTTGCATTGCATTTTAAATGGGGATCAGTTTAAATCCCTGCTGCCTTAAGGGGCATTTTGCAGCTGCACAGAAAGGGGGGTTATGGGCAGGTTTTTTAGCCCCCCCCCCAGGACAAGTGATCATTGTTCATGGCACAATAAAGCGACTCCGTGAAATGACTGTTTCAGTGCAGCTTTGAAAGACTTCTCAGTGCTCCAGCGGCTTTGAGATGTACCCTTTTAGCCTCTGGAAACCTAGGTTAGGCTCAGATGCTTTATGGAAGGGTTACAAAATAAAATGTTCAGTGATCTCTGCCTAGTGACTCTTTGTGCAGCGCCTAGCGTAGTGGGATCGTGGTCCATGACTGGGGCTCACAGGAGCTATTATAGTTCATCTGTCCGTCCATGGAGCAGTGGGGAAATACATCACTACAGGGGCTGCAGCAGGAATGACATACACAGGGAAGGCAAATGAAGCAGCGCTGTGTCAGAAGCTTGTACCATACCCAGCTGTGCTGTGAGTACATTTAACTTGCTCTAGTGCTGATGGGAAGTAGCAATAGTCTCCCTTCAGTAGTGAAGGGCCCCTGAACAGCAGTCACTCGTGTGGATTAGTTTGCCATTAAAGAAGAAAACAATCCTCCTGGTTTCCTAGGAAATTGCATTGTCATGGCTTTCTTTAATCCTGTGTCAGCACTGTGCTTGGACTGAGTGACCACAAGGGTTAGTCACTGGGTCTTGTGCAACAGGGATGGCAAGAAGCCTGGTGAAATAAACTTATCCATCAACACACAGGCAGCCCAAGGAGTGGAGACAGCACGAGGGGGAGAGGAAATAGTGGGGAACATGAATAAAAGTATCCTGCTTAAGGGTTGGAGTTGTGGCAGCTTCAAATGCCCAGAAAAGTGAACTGTTCCATTCTAAGGGATTGTTCTCAGGGGCCAAATCTGCAAAAGATGTAAAAACCATCTAAAAGTGATATTTGAAAAAGCCCATTTTCAAAAGTGACAGGCACTTAGGATCTTAAATCACACTGAAAGTCAGTGAGACCTGGGCTCCTAAGTCACATAGAAAAATGGAATCTAGGCACTTCTGAAAATTTCACTCTAGACCACAAGGGACAACTCTCATGGGCTGGAGGAAGGGAGCAGCCAGTTTACAAAATCCTAGGGTCACTTCGCATTTCAAATGTATCGCTGCAGAAGTTTATGGCAGCTTTTAGAGTGGGGCCTAGTGACTGCAATCTAAGGAGGACAGGGATCCTCTCAGTTTGGCAACAGCTCACCCACAAACCAACTGGTTATTGAAACAGACACAGGAAGGAGCAGCTGAGGCAGCTGTCTATGTAGCAGAGGATGTTTTTATTAATGTGCCAGAAAATCTACATGCTGTTGTACAGACATGTCCATAAAGTTACTTATAAACAAACCACCAGCATACAAAACCCTGCAGCATTTCCTCCCTTATCCCTACAAAATGATTGTCTTTGTAGTTACGGTAAGTCAATGTCTAACACAGGGATGGGGAGGACAATTGGAAGGGGATGCCCCATACTCAAACTTTTTTTTTTTTTCCTTGTGACCGTTAAGTCATTTGGAAAAAGTAACCTCTACAAACCACCTCAGTTTAAAAAAAAAAATACAGTGCATATTTCAGGCCAGATCAAAATCTCAGCAATAAAACCACAGAAGGCAGAGTAGGACTTTTACTCTTTCAGCAATCCTGTGCACCCTTCATCACATGAGGGCCCTCTTGAAAACTCCACTCCATGTTCTGCAGGCTCATGCCCCCTTTATACAGTCCCCCTGCCCCCAGAAGTGCAAAAAGGCCTGAATGATGGCTTTGAAAATCATCTTTTTTTACTTCCCTAACAGCTGCATTTGTTTTAAACCCTTACAATCCTGGGGCTTTCCATCCTGCCAGCAACTAATAGAAGTTGTGCTTTTGCAGCATCTAGAGATTAGTGTAGAGTGAAACACCAGAGCTAGGATTCCATGCGTAGAAGCAACAACAGATGTGCTCTTTCCAGTGCTGCTCATTAGGGAGTGGGTGGGATATACACAATTTGGAAAATGGCCGCCATTTCTCAAGAGGGAAGCTCGGCAGGGCTCAGGTGTCACGTCATAACTATGGAGCCCATTGCACACAAAAAGGAAGCAGAGAGTTTCATCTGAGTATCCGATGAATTCCATAATGCAGCAGTGAGGACAAGTAGCATACAGTGGATGCAGGCATGGTGACTACCATCTCCTTCACTTAGTCAGACCTCTCTGAACCACTCCCATCAAGGGGGAGGCTGTCAAAAGCATGTGAGACTTAAATCATCGGGAACTGGGCTTTTAAGACTAAGATGCTTTTGAAAAATCTCACCACAGGCCATAATGGGAATGACAAAGCAGCTCCTAAATGAACAGTGCAGCCAGCCGTAGAAACTCTTTCCCTTCCCTTCTCTAGTGCAATATGGTCCTTCACAGTGGGTCTATAACTCCAAGGACAAGGGGGTATTACCTTAGGATTAATGCCGTCTGCTTTAGGAGGGAGGCAGTCTCCTATGCAATAGTTTTGGAGTGCAGATTGCCAATAGGATTCCCAAAAGCTCTCACCTTCATTTAGAGGGGCCCACCCACTGGTGACAGCAAATTTCAAAGGTAAGATGCCATGGCAACCTCTCCTTTGATCTGCCAATGCACATGTGCCATGACTACATGCTTTTATAATACTTAGCAGTTTCCATCCACAGACCTTGGCGTGCTTTACGCAAGCGAGCTTCGTTCCTCCCATTGTGTGGAAACAGAAGCACTGAGAGATTAAGTGACCTTGCCCATGGTCACGGAACAGGTTAGTGACAGAGCAGAGAACAGAGGCTGCCTCTATGTATGATACAGAAGGGCAGGCGGATGGAAGAGTTGTTTTCCACATCTCTAAGTCCAATTCTGCCATTAGAAAAACTTCCCAAACTGGCCCTGATTCCTAAATTAGTGGTTCCCAGAGCTGGCAAACTTTTTGCCAGAGAGAAGGCAAACAAGGAGAAAAGTTCCCTTGTGGTCATGTTAGGGTGACCAAACAGCAAATGTGAAAAATCGGGACAGGGTGTGGGTGGTAATAGGAGCCTATATAAAAAAAAGACCCAAAAATCGGGACTATCCCTATAAAATAGGGACATCTGGTCACCTTAGGTCACGTCAACCTGACTGGGAAAGCAAAGGCAACATTACCCAGTTGGTGATTGCACAGAGGTGTGCATGCATATGCGCACATGCCTCCCCAGCACTTCTCAATCCAGCCCCACATGAAGCTCAGTCACCAACCTTGTGCTGCAGAAGCCCGTCTCATTCTCATACCAGGCAAAGATCTTCTGCTTATAAACTGGAGGGTGGAATGGCAAAGGCTCAGAATCACCGTCCTGTGGAATTTGCATCTCACCTACTATCAGATCGCCGGAGTTTTGGGATTTGTCAAATGGCTCCCAACCTGCATAGCACAGACACTGCGTAGCACAGACATCAGTACTGGACTCTGATCGCTTCAGCAAGGGCATTGCTCCTGAACTCTGTTAAGTCTCATAACTTTTAGTAAGGATCCAAAGAATTACTGGAGCTCAGTCCAACAGCCTTCCTCCAAAGAACAGATTTAAGAGGTTGAATGAGCTATTCAGGAATGAAACCGCTCTTGGGAGTGTCTCTAGAACCGCCAATAAGCCTAGGTAGTTAGGAAGAGGCAGAATGGGTTTAGATTAAAGTGGTAACTTCTCATCCAAGCCCATCTTGCTGGATACTAGATGGGGAGGGAAATACAAACTTGCCCCCTGATCCTTTTACTTAAGAATTAATGGGTTAAAGAAAATATATTTTAAGTACCGGACTTCAATATTAGCAGGTGGGTTCAGAATTATTTCCTTCTTCCAAAGGATTAAATATCCCTCACTATTGGTTTCCGACTGGTAAGACTAGTTGTAGGCCCGTGTCGGGGAAGCATAGGCCAGGAAGAACAACTGAGTGTTCTGTACTAGATGCTCATTAGTTACAGTTGCAGCAATAGGGTCTTGCTGAAGAGTTATATATTTATTTTTTGGTTCCAGCAGTCCTATTTTGAGTCCTCTGGGTCTTTGCTTTTCATTTATTCAAAGCAACTCATGATGTGTTCCAGGGGAAGAGATGTTTAAACTCTAAATTTGACTGATATACTGAATATATCTATATACAATATAAAATAATACTATGGGGTTATTGCATAGAAAGATGGTTTGCATTAGCTTGGCCTAGATAACTGTCTGTGAGCGCTGCCTGAGGCCCGAGGATGGCACGGGGTTGCCGGATGGGAAGACATCTTCTTGCCACTGATACTCTTCTTTTCTGGAATGCTCTTCATACCACTCCTGAACAGAGGGAAGAACATACCCAATGAGAGAAGTCTCTTCACCATACTATTCTACTCTCCCCCATGCCCCTCTCGTTGTCCTGAACAGCCACCCTCTCCCCCTTCCCTGTGAAACACAAGAGAACCCAGGGATGTGATACATCTCAGATGCTTTGGCAGTAGTAAATGGGGAGGGCTTAGTTAGTTGTCTCTTTTCAGGCTTCTATAAACATCTGTTTTTCCTCCACTGTGAAGTTTGGATACAACTGGAGCTGCTGTCAGGAAAGGGTTAACTAGAGCACTGCTGTAACATTTGCAGGATGGAAGCACTGAGCTCTCAGCTCCTGGGTCCAAAGCATTAACTATCACCCCATCACTTCATATGCAGTTTGCTACAGCAGGATGCACTGGGAAATCCTGGTGAGGATGTTTAATCTTTCAGTGACATGCCTCCTTTGCAGGCATTTAAGATTCATTTGCTAAGGACAGACTGGTCATTTCACTCGCTATAAACTAGAAGAGTCTCAGCAGATTCTGACCAACATTAAAGAACAGCTCCAGGGTTACACTCATTGTGGGAGCCACAGGTCACCCCCACTGCTAGCAACAGAAGGGACACCAAAAAGATGCAGAGATTAACTCCTTTGGTATCCATCATCATCAAATTGGTCATGACAAATTCCTGTGGGGTTAAAGGTCCCTTCCCTCCAGAGAGGGATTTTTCTGGTGCACTCCTCTCAGCATGGGATGTTCCAGTGACCTGATCAGTTCCTTTGGTCTATGTATTAATGAGCTTACCAGTGTTTGAAAAGTGTCCTCATGTTTAGAGCGAGTCAGCAGCTTTTCAACAAAAGGCTTTTGTTAAAACCAAAATTTTGTGGAAATGTTTTGGTTTCACCTAAACTTCCACTGGGGAGAGTGAGTGCCCAAACACCCTCGGAACAGCTAGTTGCCCGGTGGTTTGGGCACTCACCTGGGACATGAGAGATCCAGGTTCAAGTCCCTGCTCAAATCAGGCAGGGCAGGACCTTGAACATGGAGATGCCCTAATCACTCTGCTATTAGCTAGCTTGGAGTGCTTGGTCAGTCTCTTGCTCTCTCGTTTCTGAAAGGTCTTTGTTTAGATCAACATTTGTTACCCATTTCAAACTGTTAATTTTTCATCAAATGGAATGCTTGTTTTCCAGTCAGCCCTGGTGATTTCACACTAAGCCTCCAAGGAAATAAAATGGGGGAAGTGCACCTACAGTTTGCACTGCTCATTAGTGAGCCCCCTTCGACTGACCCAGGAGTGGTTGGGCGGGGGAGGGCAGGCTCAAGAGAAGGAAGGATGATGCCACCCCCACTTGCTCAAGTGGTACAATAGTCTATGCCCACAGCTCAACAGACTGACTGCGGGGGTTTCTTCACCAATATGCTTAGGATTAGCATGGTAGGAGCACCTCAGGGTAAAGAGGGGAGTTCAGCCTCCATAACCACGAAGACCATGGTCTGTCCATCTGAGATGGACAAGGGTACCCTATCACGGTGCTATTTAATGGAGTAAATAAGACTAATAACTGACAAGAAAGAAATTGGTAAAGATAGAAGCATGAAAACAACTGTCCTTTGCAGCAGAGACCTCCTATGGTTGAAGAATATTAGCAGGAACTGCTTAATCAGTTAATCTAGGTCTATGTTTACACTACAGCCTACGTTGGTATAATTTGTGTCACTCAGAGGTGTGAATAAGCCACCCTCGAGTGACATAAATTATACCGACCTAAGCGTCGGTGTAGACAGTGCTGTTTTGGCGGGAGAGCTTCTCCTGCCACTTGCGGTAATTAAGTAATTGCATAATGGAGTAATTAAGTCGATGAGAGAACTCTCTCCCATCAGTTTAGAGCATCTGCACCAGCAGCTGTGGCGCTGTAAGCTGCGTAGTGTAGACACAGTTTAGGTGTTTCTAATCCTTATTTTTCACCTCCTGCCCTGAACTGCCAGGTGGTGTTGATGGCACTGGTAAATATGTGCTGGGTTTCACCCTGGAGAGCACTTCATTTCAGTGGCATGCACCAGTTTGTGAAGCACTTTGGCCTTTAAGGGGCTACATAAATGTAAGAAGTTATGAATATTGTGAGATGCCCTTTAAATACTATATATTCTGCAGAGCATCCGGCTGTCTGGTTCTTCTGGGTGGCAGACTCCCAACATTTAAAGAATGATTAAACATTCTAACCAATGGAAAATGTCCATTACTAATCAGAAACTTATGAGGACGTTTGCAACTCGATGTTTTCCTACCTGTATCTCCTCCTCGTACATTTTCATACTTAAGTCACTTTTGGTCCTTGATCTCCGTCCCAGAAACAGCATTGATGTTTGCTGAGAAGACAAAAGTATAGAGATATTAATAAAATGGGAAAAAGAACCCAGGTCCTCCAGCAACTCCCTACCCCACTAGGTGACAGCTAGGTCAGTGGTGAGATGAGAACCCAAGCTTCCTGAGGGAGACTGTACCTAACTAAACTTTCCTCATTCACCTATACCCGCCAGGTTACTCAAGGGGTCTTGTTAGTTTCAACTCACACAAGCAGAGAGTAACAGCCTAAGTTACTGTGGGATCATTTTGGGTTATTTATAATTGAGGAGTATTAAGAATATCCTTACAGTTACTGGTTTAACTTATTTAAACAGTTATTTAAACTTTTCTTTTAAATGGACATGGTTGAGGTTAGAGCCATTTTTAGACTTAATATGTTGAAAACTGCCTCTTTGGCAGATGTAACCTTCAAGATTCCAGTTCTGAATTTTTTCTGTGTGTACAATTGCTCAACATTTCAATACCCAAGCAATGAGAGACACAGCAAGCCAACTGATACAAACGTGCTGTCATCTAGTACAGCAAGTTTGGTGTCTACAATTCGGGGGGTGGGATGGAAGGGGCAAATTCTAGCTATTACAAAAATCAGTTTAAAGTCTCCCAGCATCATGAGACACAGAGCTCTCGAAGGGAAGAGCTACAGCCTGGGACAGTATTCAAGGTATCTTCATTTTCAGGCTTGACAATATCCCTTTTGTGATACCAGTGGTAAAAGTAATTGCCATCATCTTCAGAGAAGTAAGCCTGAAACTTGGAACTGACATAGTTATATTATGGCACAATGCTTCAGAACTGTATGGACAGCTGTACAGTAGTGGGTCAGGTAGAAAACAGATTGGGCAGCACAGGTGAATTATAGGACAGTAACTGCAGTATTAGGAACTCGCAAAAACCAGAATGCTCCTTCTAGTGGGGTGAGCTGGCCAGGATGCCTCTTAGCAATGTTTATTCTGTATGGTGAGATAGGTCTTAATCTCAGGAACACAGTGTGAATTCAGGCCAGTGCCCTGGGAATTCAACTGCAGTTTCTTCAGTGCAATGAGTTTTAAGTGCTAATCTGCAGGGCACCGATCCAGAGTCCTTTCAACAGAGCAGATTCTAACAAGAGCCACGGGCATATGTGGAAAGAGGCTCCCTCTGCACCATAGCAGAAGAGCTCCTTTAAATCCCATAGCTGTGACCCTGGATGTTGCACCACAGAAGTGCAGGCATTGTGGCCTGAATCCCAGCTTCTCTCCGTACCTCATATTTGTCCATTTGTGCAACGACCTTCTGCAGCGGAGCAGTTTCAGAGGCAGCACAATTCCGTCTGAAGAGCTCAATTACACCTGCCATTTCCTCCTTGGAGATCTCCTTCTCCAGGACAATGCCATTGTCTTCTTCAGAGGGAGGGAGAGAAAACAAGGAGAAGACATTGGGAGTCACAGTTTTAATCAGCAATGGCAATAATCCTAACGGGGTTTTCAGAGATTATAAAGTCAGAAGGGACCACTGTTATCATCTAGACTGACCACCCATATAGCATAGGCTAGAGAACTTCCCTGAATTAATTCTTGTTGGAACTAGAGCATATCTTTTAGAAAAAACATCCAATCTTTATTTAAAACCTGCCAATGAGGGAGAATCCATCACAATCCTTGGTAAATTGTTCCAATGGCTAATTACCCTCACTGTTAAAAGTTTCTCTAGCTTCAGTTTCCAGCCACTGGATCTTGTTATATCTTTGTCTGTTAGACTGAAGAACCCATTATCAAATTGTTGTTGCCCGTGTAGGTACTTGTAAACCATAATAAGTAAACCCTTGGCCTTCTCTTATTACACTAAATAGATCAAACTCCCTGAGACTATCACTATAAGGCTTGCTTCCCAATCCTTTAATCATTTTTGTGAGACTCTTCTGAAGCTGCATAGCACAAAGCTGGCTGTACAGGAACAAAGAGGGCCAGTCAAGGTGTTGACTTATTCCTTTAGAGGCATATAGAATCATAGAATATCAGGGTTGGAAGGGACCTCAGGAGGTCATCTAGTCCAACCCCCTGCTCAAAGCAGGACCAATCCCCAACTAAATCATCCCAGACAGGGCTTTGTCAAGCCTGACCTTAAAAACTTCTAAGGAAGGAGATTCCACCACCTCCCTAGGGAAACGCATTCCAGTGCTTCACCACCCTCCTAGTGAAAAAGTTTTTCCTAATATCCAACCTAAAGCTCCTCCACTGCAACTTGAGACCATAACCCCTCGTTCTGTCATCTGCTACCACTGAGAACAGTCTAGATCCATCCTCTTTGGAACCCCCTTTCGGGTAGTTGAAAGCAGCTATCAAATCCCCTCTCATTCTTCTCTTCCGCACACTAAACAATCCCAGTTCTCTCAGCCTCTCCTCATAAGTCATGTGTTCCAGTCCCCTAATCATTTGTATTGCCCTCTGCTGGACGTTTTCCAATTTTTTCATATCCTTCTTGTAGTGTGGGGCCCAAAACTGCACACAGTACTGCAGATGAGGCCTCACCAATGTCGAACAGAGGGGAACGATCACGTCCCTCGATCTGTTGGCAATGCCCCTACTTATACATCCCAAAATGCCATTGGCCTTCTTGGCAACAAGAGCACACTGTTGACTCAGATCCAGCTTCTCGTCCACTGTAACCCCTAGGTCCTTTTCTGCAGAACTGCTGCCGAGCCATTCGGTCCCTAGTCTGTAGCGGTGCATGGGATTCTTCCGTCCTAAGTGCAGGACTCTGCACTTGTCCTTGTTGAACCTCATCAGATTTCTTTTGGCCCAATCCTCTAATTTGTCTAGGTCCCTCTGTATCCTATCCCTACCCTCCAGCGTATCTACCTCTGCTCCCAGTTTAGTGTCCTCTGCAAACTTGCTGAGGGTGCAGTCCACAACGTCCTCCAGATCATTAACGACAATATTGAACAAAATTGGCCCAAGGACTGACCCTTGGGGCACTCCGCTTGATACCGGCTGCCAACTAGACACGGAGCCATTGATCACTACTCGTTGAGCCCGACAATGTAGCCAGCTTTCTGTCCACCTTATAGTCCATTCATCCAGCCCATACTTCTTTAACTTGCTGGCAAGAATACTGTGGGAGACTATGTTAAGCTCTTCAGACTGGGAGATGGCAAGAGGAGCCACATCTTACCAACAAGTTAGAAAAGAATGATCAATAAGGTGATGGCAGATATGTTGGATTGGGAGGGTTTTTCTAGTTCCGAGGATGTTTGGGGCCAAAGGTCTGATTTTTAAAAAAAAAGACCTACACCTCATAGCCTATTTTGTGCGCACTCAATTTGGAATGCAAATAACCGCAGTTACAACTGCTGCCATTGGATGTCCAGCTACCTGAGCTGCGTGTAATCGGGTAGCTTGATATTTAAATACAGCAACTGCAGTTATTTGCAACTACAGAATTGTGGGTGCACGTGAGGAGGTTATAAAAATCAGGCCTTTCCTGTTCAGTTGTTTTCTCTCATACACACAAGCCAGACTTTGGGAGCAAAGATATACAGACCAGCAGGCTGGCCAGGCCTGGCACTGACCTTCTGAACCTTGGTTCTTTCGGGTGTAGTTCATGCGGAACACAAAAGCCTCCAGTATAAAGGCCACAATGATCGTCATCACCACCTGGGAAGGGAGCCAGAATGAGTAGACAGCGTCACAGGGTTTGTAACTGCAGCATCCTTCCAAGTCTGGTTCTAACTGAACTGCACCTGAATTCTTGCTGCTTCCCCTCACCCCTCCTTTCAGCAGAGGGAGTATACAAATCCTAATCCATGAGTCTAGGTGATGTGTTTGTGTAACAGCCTGCCAGTGAACTGGGAATGGGCGGTATGACAAGATGGAGGCATCACTACACACCACTATAACTCACATCCAGCTACATAATAATGTGTCTACTCTGGCAACACTTGTAGTTCTTGCCATACCAAAGCCAGTGAAAGTGATTTGGACACATGTGTCTTTCTGAGCTACGTTTCATAAAGAGGAGAACTTCCCTAATTGGCTGTGGATTCTTCCACTAGAGCATAGCAAGACTGCCGCTGGCATTTAGAGATTTTCCATCAAAATTGTATTGAGGACCTACCATGGTCACAATATAGAAGATCATGAAGTAGAGGCGGCTCCAGTGAGAGGTTTGTGAGGTCACCCCTTCCTAAGGGCAAGAGAGGCAGGAGTTCAGTGGCAGGCAAAGAGGAGGGAAGCTGCCATTAGTCCCCTTGAGAGCAGACAAAGCAGCATGCCCCCCCACCCCAAATATAAATCTGTACCTCATGAAATACAGGACAAGTAGTGCACCTCGTGGATCTAACCCCAGGGACTGCCTCTACCATACTCAAAGCCCCAGCTGGCCCCTGGGCCTGAAGCCCTTCCCCTAAAGGATTGAACACAGATTCCCATATAGTACTTTGATGTGTAAATATTCACACAATGGTGATGAGTGCTACAGAAAAGTGTAGAGATAGCTATCTCGCTACATATCTAGCTACCAATATACAGCATAGTGCCTGCGACAACAAGCTATAGTACAGAAGTGCTTGAAGAGTGAGGGCACTAACACCCTTACACCGAAGGTACAACAGGTCTGCCATGCTGCATTCAGAATTAATTAGATCAAGGATCCTTAGGTTATTCCTAGTGCAGATTTCCTGCGTAGCATTACAGAGAATGGCTGCCATTCAACCATACATAGCAAGGTGGGAGGGTGGGGGTAGGGGGAGAAAGAGGAGACAGGGAGGAGGAGAGAAGAAATAAGAAGACTGATGAGAAACCTCATTGAGAAATACATGAGGTAAAAGGGCAGCATTCAGAACCTTCCATCTTCTCCTTAAACCATTCAGAATTGCTCAATAGCTGTCACATGCTGTATAACAGCCAAAAGGTACAGCGCAGAGCCAGCCAGTGGCAACCTGTCTGTCAGAATATCCGAGTGATGTTACTGGGGAGGACAGCTTCTGGCAGGCAGCTAACAGTGCCACCCTCTCATCCCATCCATGTCAGCCAAAAGTTACCCACTTTCCATCAGAGTGATGAAAAAGGATCTGTGTTAAAGAGAATCTTGCCCTGCAGAGTGATGAAAAATTGGTGACAAAGCCCTGGTGCTGACTATAGAATCAAAGAATATCAGGGTTGGAAGGGACCTCAGGAGGTCATCTAGTCCAACCCCCTGCTCAAAGCAGGACCAATCCCCAACTAAATCATCCCAGACAGGGTTTTGTCAAGCCTGACCTTAAAAACTTCTAAGGAAGGACATTCCACCACCTCCCTAGGTAACGCATTCCAGTGTTTCACCACCCTCCTAGTGAAAAAGTTTTTCCTAATATGTAACCTAAACCTCCCCCACTGCAACTTGAGACCATTACTCCTCGTTCTGTCATCTGCTACCACTGAGAACAGTCTAGATCCATCCTCTTTGGAACCCCCTTTCAGGTAGTTGAAAGCAGCTATCAAATCCCCCCTCATTCTTCTCTTCCGCAGACTAAACAATCCCAGTTCTCTCAGCCTCTCCTCATAAGTCATGTGTTCCAGTCCCCTAATCATTTGTGTTGCCCTCTGCTGGACGTTTTCCAATTTTTCCACATCCTTCTTGTAGTGTGGGGCCCAAAACTGCACACAGTACTGCAGATGAGGCCTCACCAATGTCGAATAGAGGGGAACGATCACGTCCCTCGATCTGTTGGCAATGCCCCTACTTCTACATCCCAAAATGCCATTGGCCTTCTTGGCAACAAGGGCACACTGTTGACTCAGATCCAGCTTCTCGTCCACTGTAACCCCTAGGTCCTTTTCTGCAGAACTGCTGCCGAGCCATTCGGTCCCTAGTCTGTAGCGGTGCATGGGATTCTTCCGTCCTAAGTGCAGGACTCTGCACTTGTCCTTGTTGAACCTCATCAGATTTCTTTTGGCCCAATCCTCTAATTTGTCCAGGTCCCTCTGTATCCTATCCCTACCCTCCAGCGTATCTACCACTCCTCCCAGTTTAGTGTCATCTGAGGGTGCAGTCCACACCATCATCCAGATCATTAATGAAGATATTGAACAAAACTGGCCCGAGGACAGACCCGTGGGGCACTCCACTTGATACCGGCTGCCAACTAGACATGGAGCCATTGATCACTACCCGTTGAGCCCGACGATCTAGCCAGCTTTCCATCCACCTTATAATCCATTCATCCAGCCCATACTTCTTTAACTTGCTGGCAAGAATACTGTGGTATACACAAGAATACGTTTAAGTACCCCGAGATCTACATACCATGATGATGTACCAGTCATTGACAACTGTCAACTCAAACAGCGTAACTGTATGGAGACAGAAAGGACAAAATAAGAAGTGCTTTAGCCAGCCTGACCAGTTTCAAAGTCAGCCTGACTCTGTTTCCCCTATTATGTGCTTTCTCCCATTTTCTTCATAAGATACCTCATTCAGGATAGCCAACAGAGACTGAAATACTTGAGTGCTGATGACAGAAGACAGATTCTACTCTCAGTCACACCGCAGTTAATCTGAAGTCACCCTACTGATGACAATGGAGTGACTCTAGTGTTATAATGGTATAACAAAGAGCACAGTTTGGCCCATATTTCTTAATAGAACCACAGTCTGCCATACCAGGCCACACTAAGCAAGACTCTGGAGAGATCCACAAAGAAAAAAAAAGAAAAAAAGTCACCACTATCATCCTCCTCCTCCTGCAGGACAGATTCATGTTTAAAGTCAGAAAAAACAAAACAAAACAGTGACAAGATCAGTGTTAGAGGCTCAGCAGGGTAGTGGAGTTGCTCTCTTTATTCATCTCTGGAAACATGGATTCAAAACTGGTTCAGATCACATGTCAAAACAAGTCGGCAGGTTTCATGCTTGTCTCCAGGATATGTTTACCTTTTAAAATCACCACACAGTTGGATTCTCTTAGCCAGCAGCAGAACCCAGGACAGCAAAAAGATACTGCTGCAGGTTTGAGGTGTACAGTATAAGCAGGATTAGGGATCCAGACCAGGGGTGTTGCAGGTCACTTGGCAGAGCCACTTGCAGGTGGCAGGGTTAGAATGGGAAGGGGTACTGAGGACCAGGGCTGACACGCATAGGTAGAATTCTGGGGACTAGAAGGAAGCATGGGCAGGTGTTATGCAAGCTATGTTAAGAGTCTCACCCCTACAGAAGCACCAGATTCACACAGGGTCATTCTGCAATCAGCAGCAGTAGATGCGAGGAGTATGGTCAACAATTATGTTGGATAAGAACCAAGATGTAAATATTCCTCTTACCAAAGCTGTTCAAAATGTTGTCAAAGTTGTTGAGATAATAGTAACCTTCTTCCACCACTGTCTTGTTTCCAACCGTGTGATTCACCAAGCGATAGGCATCTGCAACTGTACTCGTGCTGATTAGAGAAGCCAGGACAAACATACAATGAGAGGTGCTCTGGAAGATGTGCAACGCTACAGGTGCTGACAGACACAGGCATGCTGAGAGACCTGTGGGCAGGGAGGCTATTTTTCCTTCTTGCCAACACTTGTTACATTTTGAATGCCATTCTCTAAAGTGGTACCCCAGGCAAGGGCACTGCAGCATCATACCTATTACATGGGGGCTTTGCTGTGGTGCCATTATAGAGCAACCATCCCAGCCCAGCTGCTTCCGGCAGCGATTCAAATACTCAGCACTACCAAGCAGCACAATACTACTCCTCTCCCTTCTCAAACTGTAAGTAAAGATCATTGCACTGAGTCTCAGCAAGAGAAGTGGTAAGTCTCTCTTTTACTGTGAATCTCAATTCAGAACAACCACTCTTCGTAAACACACATCCACTAGCCTTTTCTTGATAGGAAAATACAGATATGACACACGATGCTCCTGCCTTGGCATTGAACCAGGCTATTAACAAGGCTGTTTCAGAGGAAGGTGGTTGCTGGGTACTCACTTGCAGCAGTTTGGGTAGACAACCCCAGAGAAGAATTCCATGCCAACAATGGCGAAGGAGTAGTAGAAGATAAGTAGGGTTAAGCCCAGGCTGGAGGAGAGAGAAACAAAAGTAAGACCTTGTCTACACTGCACCTTCATTGTTAAAACTTTTGTCCCTCTAGAGTGTGAAAAAAACCACCCCTGAACGACAGAAGTTTTAACGATGAAACGCACCAGTGTGGACAGCGCTTTGTCGGTGGGAGATGCTCTCCGGCCGATGACGCTATCCCCCCTTGTTTGGGGTGATTTTATGTTGTCGTCAGGAGAGCTCTCTCCTGGTGACAAAGAGCGACTAAACTGCGTGCCTAACAACAGTGTGGCTGTAACAGCACAGCTGCACCATTGTAAGGAGCGCAGTGTAGACATAGCCTAATTCTGTTATTCACCAATTGGTAGGACAGAGAAAAAAGCAAAGTCACTCAGACTGGCTGTTCTCTAAGCAGTTTTTCATCTCTACCATCTACAGTAAACCCCAGTGTAGCATCTGACCACCTCCCTGCAATTCTGTTTTGTTGCCTATGGAACATGTGCAGTGTTTGTCTAGTTTTAGAAGTCTCAAGTCATGGAGTTCTGTACCACTCCCTTGATGAGAAATAACCTCTGAGAAACTTGAAGATAACCCTTCTTTCCTTACAGACTTGCTCCTTTCCATTAAGCCATTACATACTTATTCCCCCTCCCCACCACCCAGTTTCTCTAATGAAGCACAAGCCAACATAGCTGTATCCTCTTTGTTTCCTTGACCATCAGCAGTGATGTCAGAACAGCTTCAAGAATAAGGATAGTTAGTTAACATGTCTGAACACCTAGCTAGTTTTGCAGCAGGGGAATAAGATACTGTGATGTCATAGACTGACAATGGCTACTTATCTCAGTGACTAATTAAACGGGCATTCCACATCATTTTGAAATAATTGTAACCCATCTGGTCCCCTATTGTACCAAGGACATGAGGCAACACTGGGTATATATATCTTCTTTGTGAAACTTTCTTTGCACAAAAACCATCATCTCTTAAAAACCAAACAAGTGCCAAAGTGGGGTTGCCCCTGTGCTCAGCACAAAGGGGTTACTGTGCATCAGGTGCTAGGCCTAGTGTGCTAGAGAACTCTATGTATTTCTTTGTGCTGCACTGCAAAGAAAGAAAAAAGTGATCGCTCCTACCGTGACCCCAGCCCAGGTATTCATTACCCTGGAAACGGCAGAGTCATATTAGTAGACGCTTCTTTGGGATGTTGCCCATTTTTCCCCCCTCCAAGGAGGGCTGTGCAATACCTTGCCATCCTAGGGAATAACTCAAACATTGTGTCCAGGACATTCCTGTAGCGCTTCTTCAATTTAAAGAGCCTGAAGAAGGGACGAAAAGCCAGTGGTTACTTACATGAAGACAATTCCTTCCTGTTTTATTTATAGCCGCATAAAGACAAGTAGCATGTAGCAGCAAAACAAAGCCTCGAGAGAAGCATTTTGAATACTGGCACAGCCAGGGTCCATATGGAGGCATTCCTCGCTGTGATGCTACTAAATGAGAATCTGGGGACTGTGCACCTGCATTTAGACAGGGGAGTACTGATAGAAGAAAAAGATATAATCCAATGGCTGGAAGTTGAAGCTAGACAAATTTGGATCTGAAATACAGCATAATTTTTTTTTAAAAACAGTGAGGGTAATTAATCATTGGAACAACTTACCAAGGATCGTGGTGGATTCTCCACCACTGCCAACTTTTACATCAAGACTGGATGTTTCCTAAGAGATCTGCTCTAGGAATTATTTTGGGGGAATTTCTATGGCCTGTGTTATACAGGAGGTCAGACTAGATGATCACAATGTTCCCTTGTGGCCAAATCTATGAATTGTTTTGCACTTCCATTATTCACCAATAATTTCCCCGGAGGTGGAGTGGGACACTGCTCTTTTCATCAGTAGATCTCAAAGCACTTCACACAGGAGGTCTGTATCATTATCCCTATTTAACATATGGGGAAACTGAGGCACAGGGCAGAGGAAATGACTTGCCCAGGTCACACAGTAAGTCAGTGACAGACTCAGACACAGATCTCCCAAGTACCAATCCTCTATCCACTAGGTTACACTTGTGGAGGCAAAATTGGGTGGGCCTGGACTTTGGTCAAGCTAGCTGAACTTTGACCAGTCTGACTGTGTGGGTGGCCAAGAGATGCTATGACAGCAGGGCAGTTTCTAAAAGCCTCTGACTATCCAACCAGTTCCGCTTAAAAAACCCCTGACTGCAATATTGCAATATACAACCCATGGCCTACAGCCAACTGCACTTGGCCTCTTGTTTAACCTCAAAGCTTGCTCAACCTAGAAAAGTTGCTTATTGATGCAATACGTAGGATATTGTCCTTATAAGTCATAATTGGTAGGGTCTGTTGGAAAAGTACCCACGCAGAGGTGTATTGTTCAAAATGCCACTGAAAACCCTATATAAGTTCGTTGAAGTGTATGGAAAGCAGAGCCGCTTGCCACCCTGCGTGGGGCTATGCTGACTCTCCTTGCATATATGCTCGCATAAAATAAAAAGCCTCAGGCCATTCTGATTCCTAAAACAATTAGTGGTTAATTTTCCACCAAACACTGCTTCCCTTCACTTGGTTGGGATACTTAGACTTTAGACACATTAAAAGTGGAGAGGTAAGGACTCCCAGTTCCTGATCCAGACCATATTTACTCAAATAGTCTTTACTCCTGTGGGTAAGCCCCTCTGTCTCATGTGAGGAAGGACAAGCTGTATGAATAAGTGTTTGCAGGATTGTGCTTCTCAGGATAAGGACAGTGTTTTACCTATAAAGCATCATACATAAATAAATTACATTTATAAATGGCGAGCTCCTACATCATTAACACCTGTATGCTTGGAATTTACAAAACACATTTTAAAGGTGCGCTCACTTACCAAGACACAAATTCAGTTATCTGTTTTTTCCCCTGCAACAATCAATGGGAGAAAGCTGCATTCCTCACACATCAACCAATACAAGAGAAAAACAGACTTCTGAGTGCAGGCTTTGGCAGATGAGTAAAGGAGAAAATGGTTTCTTTTAAAAAGTAATTAACCCAATTGTTTAAATCATCACGTGTGCTCCATTAGCAAGTGGGGATCCTAGACAGTATGACCTAGTGGATAGAGAACTGGACTGGGACCCAGGTTCTATTCCCAGCTCTGACAGGCTTCCTGGTTGACCTCGGGGAAGTCATGTCGCCTCTTTGGGCCTTAGTTTGCCCATCTGTAAAATGGGGATAATACAATACTGACCTTCTCTGTAAAGCATTTTGAGATCTACTGATGAAAAGTGCTATATGAGAACTAGGTATTAGTTCATCTTTAATAAAAGAATACTTTGTCTTCTATAGAACTTCCATTTGATGATCTCAAAGCACTCTACAAAGATGAATGAATCTTTACAAAAACCTTCTGAGGCAGACATTATCATACCCGTTTTACTGAGGGACAGAGAAGATAAATTACCTGATCAAGGAGTCACTGCAAGTAACAGAACTGGGAAGAGAACTCATGCAACCTGCTCTAACCAGTGGACAACAATTTGCCTCAGTGATTGGCATTTCTGGGAGCTACAGCACTCTGCACATAGGAACACAGGAACTGAAAGACTGGATCAGACCTCAGGTCTGTCTAGCCCAGGATCCTGAACAACAGTGGCCAGCAACAGATATTTCAGAGACAGGTATAAGAACCCCTACAGAAGCAGATGTGAGATAATCTGCCCCCACATCAGGTCCCACCCTGGATTCTAACAGAGGCTGGGTTAAACCCTGAAGCATGAGCTTTAATATCCCTTCCAAAGTTTGTCATAATTAATTCTGATAACTTAAGATAATCTCATTACCCAGAGAGGTTTCCAATTCCTTTCTGATATGGTCATGTACCCATGCAACCCTCCCAGTTGGGTCCTGCCAATGAGATGAGCTCTTGATTGGGTTGGAAGAAAAACAAGTCTCCCTAGCTCTGCTGCTTTGGCTATTTTCCCATTCCCCACATGCCTTTTCTGTCTCACCTCAGCAGTTGAAGGGGTCGCAGGACAACGATGAAGTAGAATGGTTCCATGTTAAATGCCAGCGCCAGGAGACCCAGAAATGCAAACAGGGTGACTGAAAAATCAAAGCTGGAAAAGGAAGAGGGAGAGCAGAAATAGCCCGGTTTAGCCTTGCGAGGGGCAGAGTGCTCCTGGCACTCTAGTTCAAAAGAAGACAAAGGGAAAGATGGAGGGGTACTGGAATTGCCTGAAGAACCTCTATTGAAATGAAGTTTTCTAACCTATCAGCCTAAGGCTGTTTTTGAAAGAAGGCAACTATATCCCAGCAACTATCACCATGTCCCTCAAATCCTGTAATTCTGAGTTCTCTCTCACTAGATCCCCACCAAGTTCAGCTGATTCAAATTCAGACTGCTCAAGTGACACTGACACAGTGCAGGATAGCACAACAGCTCTGGGTGATATGCCTCCAGCCCCCATTCACTGTTCACAAGCGGCACACTTACAGATTCCATCCAGAAGACAGATACTCAATGGGTCCCAGGCCAGTGGTTTTCAGGAGCAGCTCTACCCCATAGACTGCAAAACAAGAGAGCATCTAATATCAACCCTTAAATGAGACACACCATAACCATTCCATATGTACAGCTTGAACATGTAGGTTTGTTGACTGTAGGTTTAATAAGCTCCCATTCCCTTCCTTCATGTTTATCCTCAAGGGGATGCTAAATGGGCCCCACTTCCCAACTTCTCCCTGTACTTGGGTGGTGATCTCTCCCCACTGCTGCTGAATGGAGTTCAACTTAGCTACTGTGCCAAACATTCAGATCTTTGGACAAGAGTGAGTGCCTTAAAGAAAGGTTAGTCAGTCATCAGGAGGAACTTCAGGGCACATACTCACTCCCACTTACTTGCCCAATTTAGCCTCAATGGAATGTATAAAGAATCATATATACAAGCTCATGGGACCATGGGAGATATTTTCAAACAGAGTGAAGGAAGGCTGCTTGTTTCATACACTGCCAAGATGGCACTTTGTGAAGTTCTTGAATTAGCAGAACATTAGGACATCAGACAACAGTTCAGTGATCAAAGTATTTCTATATATCTGGGAATAAAAACATAAAAATGGCCATACTTGGTCAGACCAGTGATCCATCTAGCCCAGTATCCTGTCTTCCAACAATGGCCAGACCAGATACTTCAGAGTGAATGAACAGAACAGGGCAATTTATCGAGTGATCCATCTCCAGCTTCTGGCAGTCAGAGGTTTATGGACACCCAGAGCAAGGGGTTGTGTACCTAACCATCTTGGCTAAGAGCCACTGATGGACCTATCCTCCCTGAGCTTATTGAATTCTTTTCTGAATCCAGTTCTACTTTTGGCTTTCACAACATCCCCTGGCAACAAGTTTCACAGGTTGACTGTGAATTCTGTGAAGAAGTACTTGTTTTAAACTTTATGCCTATTAATTTCATTGGGTGACCCGGAGTCACGTGTTATGTGAAAGGGTAAATAACACTTCCTTATTGACTTTCTCCACACCATTCACGATTTTATAGACTTCTATCATATCCCCCATAAATCTTTTCTAAACTGAACAGTCCCAGTCTTTTTAATCTCTCCTCATACAGAAAATATTCCATAACCCTGATCATTTTTGTTCCCCTACCCTGTACTTTTTCCATTTCCAATATATCTTTTTTAAGAGGGCGTGACCAGAATTGCATACAGTATTCAAGGTGTGGGCATACTATGGATTTATATGGTGGCATTATGGTATTTTCTGTCTTATTACCTAGCTCTTTTCTAATGGCTCCTAACATCCATTAGCTTTTTGACTGCTACTGCACATTGAGAAGATATTTTCAGAGGATTACCCACAATGACTCCAAGATCTTTCTTGAGTGGTAAAAGAAAATTTAGACCCCATCATTTTTCATGTGTAGTTGGGATTATGTTTTCCAGTGTGCATTACTTTGCATTTAATCAACATTGAATTTCATCTGCCATTTTGTGGCTCAATTATCCAGGTTTGTGAGATCCCTTTGTAACTCTTCGCAGTCAGCTTTGGACTTAACTATCTTGAATAATTGTATGTCATCTGCAAACTTTGCCACCTCACTGTTCACCCCTTTTTCTAGATCATTTATGGATATGTTGAACAGAGCTGGTCCTAGTACAGATCCTTGGGAGAACCTGCTATTTCTATTTCTCCACTATGAAAACTGACCATTTATTCCTACTCTTGTGTCCTGTATTTTAGCTAGTTACTGATCATGAGAGGACCTTACCTCTTATCCCATTACTGCCCATTTTGCTTAAGAGCCTTTGGTGAGGGACCTTGTCAAAGGCTTTCTGAAAGTCCAAGTATACTACATCCACTAGGTCACCCTTGTCCATGTTTGCTGACACCCTCAAAGAATTCTAAGATTGGTAAAGCATGATTTCCCTTTACAAAAGTTGTGTGGACTCTTCCCCAACATATTGTGTTCATTTATGTGTCTGATCATTCTGACTATACTATTACTATAGTTTCAGCCAATTTGCCTAGCACTGAAATTAGGCTCATTGGCTTGAAATTGCTTTTGGAGCCTTAAAAATAAATCAAATCAATCAGCATTACATTAGCTATCTGCCAGTCACCTGCTACAGAGGCTAATTTAAGTGATAGGATTCACCCAAGAGTTCTGAAGGAACTCAAATGTGAAATTGCAAAAATACTAACCGTGGTATGTAACCTATCTGGTCCTGGTGACTTATTACTGTTAAATTTATCAATTTCTTCCAAAATGTCCTCTATAGACACTACAATCTGGGACAGTTCCTCAGATCTGTCACCTAAAAAGAACTGCTCAGGTTTAGGAATCCCCCTTGCATCCTTTGCAGTGAAGACCGATGCAAGAAATTTATTTAGCTTCTCTGCAACAGCCTTGTCTTCCTTGACTGCTCCTTTAGCACCTAGATTGTCCAGTGGCCCTCAATCATCCAGTGGCCCTTGTTGGCAGGCTTCCTGCTTCTAATGTACTTAAAGAATTTTTTGCTGTTAGCAAAAACCAGCTGCTCTTCAAGTTCTTTCTTGGCCTGCCTAATTATACTTTTACACTTGACTTGCCAGAGTTTATACTCCTTTATTTTTCTCAGTAGGATTTGCCTTCCAATTTTTAAAAGATGTCTTTTTGTCTCTAACCACCTCTTTTAGTATGTTCTTTAGCCACGGTGGCATTTCTTGGTCCTGTAACCTTCTTTTTTTTGGGGTGGGGGGGGAGGAACCGCATTTAGTTTGATCCTCTATTATGGTATTTTAAAAAAGCTTCCATGCAGCTTGCAGGCAGCTCACTCTTTTTACTGTTCCTTTTAATTTCCATTTAACTAGCCTCATTTTTGTTTAGTTCTCCTTTTTGAAGTTAAATGCGACTGTGGTGGGTTTCTCTGGAATTTTCCTCCCAAGAAGGATGTTAAATTTAATTACATTATAGTCATTATTACCGAGTTGTTGAGGTATATTCACCTCTTGGACCAGATGCTGTGCTCACTTAGGACTAAACCAAAAATTGCCTCTCCCATTGTGGGTTCCAGAACTAGCTGCTCCAAGAAGCAGTCATTAATAGTGTCTAGAAATTTTATGTCTGCACCCAATCCTGAGGTGACATGAACCCAGTCAATATGGGGATAAATGAAATCCCCCATTATTATTGGGTTTTCTGTTTTTGTAGCCTCTCTAACCTCCCTGAATATTTCACAATCAGAGTCACCATCCTGGTCAGATTGTCAGTAGTATATTCCGACTGCTATACTCTTATTATTCAAGCATGGAATTTCCAGCCACAAAAATTCTATGGTACTGTCTGACTCATTTAAGATTTTTACTATATTTGACTCCATGCTTTCTTTCACATACAGTGCCACTCACCCCAGCACAACCTACTCTGTCATTCCTATATATTTTGTACCCTAGTATTGTGTCCCCCATTGATTATCATTGTTCCAGCAAATTTCTGTTTGCCTATTCTATTAATATCCTCATTTAATACCAGGCACTCAAGTTCACCCCTGTTAGTATTTAGACTTCTTGCATTAGCATACAAGCCCTATAAAATTTGTCAATATTTAGTTTTTTGCCTTTATGTGATGTCACTAATTAGGAGAGCCACAGGGAAAACAAAATAAGTCACCACATCTTAATAAAACAAATAATGGACATTTTCTCTAACTCCAACTTTTCTGATAACTCCTCTGCTGGCAACTGTAGCCAAAGAGCTCTCCAGGCAGTTAAGTAAGAGGTTAGCAAACATGTATTTGGATTCTCCCAAAGTCACCTTTATTGCATTTGTCAGCTTTAGCTCTGTTCAGTAGAATTGCTCAGCAGCAGCAGTGAAAAACAACCACGACCTATAGGGGAGGATGAACTAACTTGGATAAGTAACGAATTCCATGGCAGAGCAACATACTGGCATGTAGGGATCTATGATCAGGCTCACTCTTGACTTGTTCTGTTCAGGAGTACTAGAAAGACAGTACAGTCAGCCTCTGTGGGAGGGACAGCAGTATATAGATCTCTCAAGAGCCCCTCTGATTTCTTTGAAGTGGTGCTGATAGGCTCAAAAGAGTCACCACCTCCAAAATGGAAGGAGGACAGCTCAGAGTCAAAGTTAGGGAAGGGCAGTACAATGGAGGAAGATGGAAGGAGCTTCCAGGTGAAAATAAAGGAAGAGGAGGATTCCACAAAATAACAATTAACAGAGCAGGAAATAAAGAGGGTCTTGGTTTGAGATATGCTTTCAATATGATAATTCTACCAAGAGGACTATGCAATGTATCCAGTCTGCACTGACAGTAATGTGAATTGTGTTTGTGGACGGGTGTCAGTAAATGCCCAACAGTTTACGGTTGGGGTGAAAATGGAAGACCAGATGTGTGTGTGGTTTTGGGGCAATGTTACTAGGGGCTGAGTCAGAACTACATTCCCATTTAGATGCATCTCATTACATAGATAGCAGGGGTGCAAGAAGTTCCCTCTTCAGCACCAAAGTCAGACGCATTTCTTACAAGCAAGCAAGGCCAATAAAATCTTTACAGATCCCAGGCACTGAGAAAAATGGCTTCCAAGGAAACGGATCCTTTAATCCCTTGAATGACTAAAATGCGCAACTGAGAAGCCCCAATATACCCTTTCCCAGATGTAATGGAACAAGGCAGTGCTGGTCTGGCACAGCAACTTACTCGTGAGGAAGACGATATAACTCCACGGGACATCTCTGGGGAAGAAGTTCCCACCTGCAAGGCACAGAAACAGCACCTTCTCAGAGGGCTGATCAAACTTATGGAAGACAAGTCAAGAAATGAACCATGTATATCTTACCTTGCAGCATGAAGGTTTGAATTAGAATCCAGATCCCATTCACAGCTACCACAGTATCTGGAAAACAAAATACACTGCTGCAATCAAAAGTTGGTGGATAATCAGATGTTAATCTTCTAAACCTTTAGGCAGGCAGTGTGGTCTAATGGTTAGGGCACAGGACTAGGCATCAGAAGAGCCAAGTTCTGTTTCCAACTCTCCCAAGGTTACACATCCCATTCACTGGTAAAGCCCTCTACATTCTATGCTTCAGTTTCCCAGTATATAAAATGAGTATAATAATTTATCCACCTATGTAAAATGCTTTGAGATCCTCAGAAGAAAAAGTGTATTGTTGAATCTCAGTCTGACATGCAGTTATTTTTCCTGGTACATTATTCCCTACATTGCCCTAGTATTACTTCGATATTCCAGTTTTTTTCCATCTCTGCAGAATTGTTCCAGGATCGTACAGAGCTCCTAGGTCAGTTACAATGCAGGAAGGATACAGCACCATCACAAAGCTCCTACAGGCCTGCTTGTAGCGCCCACCATTAAGCCATTGCGACACAGAGGATCCAAGATGTAGGAACTCTCCCCTTCACTCCTTTTTTCTCCCTTCATTCTACCATCATAATCAGCAAAAAGGGCACTTTCTTACAGAATAAAAATCAATCAAAATTAGAGATTAGCGTAACAAATGGGACCAGGAGTCAAACATGCCCTCCTCTCTAGAGAAACTTGACAGCTCTGTTTAGTACAAATTCCAAGCAATACCCCTTGGAATTAAGCTGTTTGCACTTTCTGAAGTACAGCAAACCACGGGAGCATTGTGTGTCAAGTCAGTCCTTGCATCAACGTCCTCAGCTGCAGTGTCAAAACTGAAACCACGTGAAGTGTAATCATGCGCCCTCTGAAATGCAACAGGATGTAACAGCCAGCTTCTGAAGAAACCAGTCCCATAAAACACACTTTAAAGTAATGTATAAACTAGTCCTTATAAGAATCCCACACGCACACATACAAGAAATCCTTCCCTGATTGCAGACAAGCACAGGAATTATTATGTGTATTGTGTCTCCAATCAGAGATCTGGTGCCACTGCACTAGGCAGCGTACAAACACACAGAGAGAATCCCTGCCCTGAAGAACAAAGAAAGCTGAGTACGTAAAATCATGAGATTTTGTTTTTCACACTTACACATGGCATACTGGAATGCTCGGGACTTCACCAGAATGTTAATGCCTGTATGAAGAAGGGAAATATTACAAATAGATGTTTGTTATAAAAAATACTTAAAAATAAACTCACGTGTACCAAATACTCCCTCTTCTTCCTCCATATCTATTCAATGACCTCCCTGACGTTAACTGGGCTCATTTTTCATATTCATTCTCAGCACGGGGTATAGGTAGCACAGTGGGCAATAGTGCACTTACATGTCTTTCACTTCTTATGCCTTGACTTCAAATCCTGACCCACGACTCAAGTGACAGTGATGTGACAGTTCTCACCCTACTGCAGTTCCAAATTTGCCCACATCTTGAAACTAGTGCACAGTTCAAATGGAGATGTCAGTCACTACCCAGTCCTGGAACAGTGGAAGTGTTCTAATGTGGGGCTAAAGTGCATTAGCACAGCTGCATAGGGATCTTGTACGAGTAGCTGCCTGCACTATCCTTGGTTCAGGCTAGTTGTCCCTCACTAACATACACACACACACACACACATATATATATATATATATTAAAAAAAAAAATTATCCAGGGATACAAACTGGTAAGGAAAAACTGGAACATTTGCAATAGTGGCATGTAGAGGGTATATTACATTTAAGGCTGTATCTAGGCCACATTATAACCTCTATTTTCTCCTTTACAGCAGCTGCACATGCTCTGAGCAAATGCTGCATCCACCTGAGATTATGAAGACCAGCAACCCCTGGGAGACTGCAAATCCACTCCACAGCCAGCTGCTGTTGGAGGAGAGCTGCAGCCTTGGATACTGAAAAACGAATCTCCTAGACTCGGCCAGTCCCAGCAAGCTGGAGCGCTGCATCAGACTCTCCTGCATGCTGTACCAGAAGATGAATCCAGCAATGGGTGGGCTCAAGACTTAGTCTATTACAAGGTATTTGCTAAGAAGCTTTCCTTATTTTATAAAGTTGGTTTCCGGGTCAGTGCACAGAATATATATTTGTGTGACAGATGTCCTCCAACAGGCCACAACACTGTGCCTTTGAAAAATGAAAAGGAGGACTTGTGGCACCTTAGAGACTAACAAATTTATTTGAGCATAAGCTTTCGGGAGCTACAGCTCACTTCATCGGATGCATTCAGTGGAAAATACAGTGGGGAGATTTATATACACAGAGAACATGGAACAATGGGTGTTACCATGCACACTGTAACGAGAGTGATCAGGTAAGGTGAGCTATTATATTATTATTATTATTAATAGCTCACTGAATGCATCCGATGAAGTGAGCTGTAGCTCACAAAAGCTCATGCTCAAATAAATTTGTTAGTCTCTAAGGGCCACAAGTCCTCCTTTTCATTTTGCGGATACAGACTAACACGGCTGCTACTCTGTGCCCTTTGAGTGGATCGGCACTTAGCGACTGTGCCCATCTCAGCAGTTTATCTGGAGCATTTAGACTGTTACTGTATTTACGCTCGGGGTACTGTAGAGAGAATGTGTTCTTTCAGAAGGCTTTTTTTTTTTTTTTTTTTGGAAAAGAGATGATTTTCGAAGGTACATGCTTCTGCACATGTAGAATTTAAAACATAAGAACGGCCATACTGGGTCAGACCAATAGTCCATTTAGCCCAGTATCCCGTCAACAGACAACGGCCAATGCCAGATGCTTCAAAGGGAATGAACAGAACAGGGTAATCATCAAGTGATCTGTAGAGCAAGTTACCTTTAAATATAAGAAACGCTGTCCGTGGAAGGTCATCAAACCAGTGCTCGCGGTTTCGTTTTGCCTGGAAGTGGAACAGACCTGATCAGTGGGAGGTATGAGCAGAGATTTATCTAAGTAGGTCAAAATTACATCCATAAGAGAAAGGAACAAGACCCATCTTCTCCCCGTGTCATTTCGGTCTTGTTCCACAGTCTTTATTTCTCCTCCACTTTCTCTTTCACCTTCAACTTCCCTCCAGTCCTCATCCCCTTCTCTCCTCACACTTCTCCATTTAACACTTGCCTTCCATTTTAAGCCAACAACTTCATAGAAATTGTAGAAATCCTGCAGGCTGTAAGAGAAAGATAAAAGGGTGAATCAGATCAAATCTCTGTGGTATTTGGATTTTGCCAGCATGGGTACCAAATGTTTCACTATTTAAGTGTATCAAGTGCCTAGCTGCGTCCCCTGATTGTGGGATGGGGGAACGTTTTCCATGCCAGACCTTCTTTTCAGGAGAAGTCCCCTTAATTTCTCTTGTTAACTCCTTGTTCAAACTATATGAAAAATCAACGTTCAGCTATTCCATTGTGTGTGTCTCAGGTTTTCCTAAATGCAAGTGAGCCTTAGGAGAGAGTAAAGGCTACCACGTTTCTGCAGCAAGGCCTGACAAAGACTGATACAGTCTTAGGGTGAAATCTTGGCTCCACTGAACTCAAGGAGAGTTTTGCTATGGACTTCAATGGAACCAGAATTTCCACTTATATTGTAAGCTCTTAGGGGTACAGTGTTTACTTGCATGTACTACATGCATATAAATAAATACGGTAAGATATCACCGATATTAAGGTTTACATAAGCCTCATGGCTGATAGCTGGGTGATCAGTCGTGCGGTTTGTAAAATGCCATTTACAAATAATTGGACTTGAACCATCCTGGAAGTACATTTTAATTCCTCATTTACTACTAACTATTCCTTTCCTGCTTGGTTTTGGTTGGTTGTTTTAAAAAGGTAGTTTAAAACTTTTGAGTAACAATAAAACTGGTGCAAAGACATGAGATAAGAGAATCCTGTAAGCATATGAAATAAAAATGACTGACAATCAGCTTGGGCCAGATTTTTAAAGGTGTTTAGATGCCTAAAGATGCAGATTTGAAAAAAATCTTACTTGGTGCCTAGTTGCACCTTTAGGCACCTAAACATCTTGAACAATCTGACTCTTGGTACCTACCCCATCCTCAACAGAGCACACAGATGATGAACTGGCATCCAGATTCATTCCCTTCCTGGGGGTTTAGCTTTATTGGGAAATGAAAACCATTATCTACCACCAGATTAGCATCATGCAAAGATTTCACCCCAAGCTTAGCTATGCCCTGAGTTTCCCTTCGGGGTTTCCTTGTCCTATCATTCTAGGTCTCTCTCGCCCAAAGACACGCTCATCTCTTTATACCCAGGTTGAAGTTAACTGGACTCACCCAACAGCATGATTCAGCAATAATTACTCTGAATCTTAATGCAGGGTTCTGCAGTCTTTTTAGGAACTCCAGGAGAGTGGTGCTTTAGTGAAATGCCAGGGGACATAACCAATTGCTGGTTACCTGGGAAAGTGTTAAGCTAAAGTTGCATTGTATGTGCAGAAGTTCTCCTTTCTTTGGGTGTCTCATGTCCAAATAGGGTCCTCTGTTTCCCCACTCTTTTATTCCAAGGACCTCTGTATTTCACCTATCTCCCTCTGCTTAATGGCTGTCATCGCAGTATTGTCTCTCCAACGGGGCAGAAGGGAAAGCCAGTCATCAAGGAGCAGATCATAAAGCAGCAGGGGATTATCACTTTGACGCCCCTTTCAAGCCCAAGTTCACCTCCAATAGCCTAAGAAGGCAAGAATCCCAGAAGTGTTCCCTGACCCCAGGCTGCATCTAAGCCTGTATTCTGGGATTGATTTTCCTTCATAAGCCACACCATTCCCTCTGACATATGGTATGGACCCAGAGTGTCATGAATCCTCTAAAATGCCACCCCTTTTCTAGGTTACAGCAGCAGCATCCTACCTGACTAAAGCTGTATTGCTTTGATTCAGTGCTTTGAAAGTGAGATAACGCTCTCTGGCGCACATCCGAGGCGTATAAAACCGCATGAGCCCTTCAAACTGTTTGAAGGAGATACCAGACGGTCTCTAGAAACACAGAAAGGGGTTGCCATAAGTGATGCTGTAGGAGGAAGCATAGGAACATATAGGCCACTGTATTTAACTCTCTGTCTTAGGACTGCTTCTAAGCAAGATTTAAATGTCAGGATAAGATGCTGTTACTCCCACCTCTAGAAGGCACACACTCACTTATTACTCTAGAACCTAGATTATAGGGAAAGTCTCCTGGGATTAGCTCCTCTACTTTATCTCCTGATTAGAGGAAGAACAGAGAACAATCTTGCACTGAAGTTCTGTTCAGTTTAAGTGCCAAGTATTAGGTCTTCCACCACTTCCCTTGGAAAACTGTTCCACTGTCTAACAGAGCTCACTGCCAGGATACTTTTACTGATACTTAACCTACGGCTTTCCCTTTTGAATTTCATTCCATGACTCTTCGTTATACCCTCAATTCACTATGCTAAATCATTCCTCTTCTCCCTGGGTCTGTACAATCTGCAAAATATATTTATAGGCTTAACATTCCTGCTAATTGTCACTTAGCCATCCTCTATCTATTGAATCCTTCAGGTTTCTGATCACACTGAACTTTGTCATCAATTACTGCTGGTGGGACACCACCTCTTTAAACACTCAGTGTCTTCTGATGAGCTACTGGTGGGCATCAGCAACCAGTTCCAGTGACACAGGCTGGGTATTTCTTGCACATACACAGAATATTCCCTACCTGCTTGCTGACAAGCAGGCGGTAGGCATGTTGTATGGCTGTGCGTTTGTGCAGCAGCAGAGACTTGAACTTCCTCTTTTCAATATCACTGAAAGTGTCAAACACCACAGCAAGAAGCTGAAAAGAAACAGATGAGACAAAGAGGAAGTCAGGCTTTGATCGCTACAGCATATGGCCTCTTATGCTACATTGCATCTGGACACTTATGAATAAGCACCACAGAGAGGCACAATAGATGCCAGCAGTATGGATTTTCCTAGATGCTGTGCTAATACAGGGTATAGTAGAGTTAATAAGAATCTCTAAGCAACCTGGACACCAAAGGATTAACAAGAGCACACACCCACAGTTACATTTTTAAAATGGTGCATAGGTATTTGGCTACACAGCTCCTATCATCATTAACGAGAGTCACATAAAAAAGTTTGTACAATGCCTGTTCATACCAGGACAGTAAGCTCAGAAGAAGAGGGAAAGAGGTCTACTTTCTGCCTTTATACCTTCAACTGAAGCTTTGTCAAGTATACCCTCAACTGGCTAGCTTCTATAAGGCCCACCAGATGTAATGACATCAGTATTCATTAATAGATAGTGTTGCAAGGTAATACAGCATACAGCTTCTGTAGATGGATTTCCAGAGCCTTGTATTAGTTTGGACAAGCCAAAGTGAGCCTGAAAGCTCCAGTTGTGACTGAATTAATAGACTCATGCTATTCTATGGCTACAGCTGTGCTCCCTATTTAAATCTTTCAATACGCAGACACACCTATAAACAAGCACCCACTAAGGAGATCTAACTATGTGTAGGTGACATATGAGGATGTATACATGGATTGCAGAGCTAATCTTAGTACTGCTACAATTAAAGTCCTTCAGAGTTACCAGTTTTAACCATTTCAGACTCTGATTGGCAATTTAAAAGGGTTCCAGGTTGGTTAAGATATTAAAATGCTATTACTAGGTGATAATTCCGATAGGGATCCTGACACCCCCGTTATGACAAGAGCTTTCAAAAGGGGCCTTATCACAATGAGCAAACCACCGATGTGACACATCTTGAATGATCAAAAATCCCTGAAGAGGTCATTGCAGTGTTGTTACGAGAGATTGCAAAGATGGCTGAACATTATCAAAGAGACCTTGTTACAGGTATAATTGTTTTTAATCAGATAGACCCTGTTAAGAAATCATTATAACACAAAAGAGAACAGGCACTCTATTACCAAACCATTGCGACAGTTGAAGAACTCTACTGCAATATCAAAATGAGAGGAAGGGGAGTCCCAGCTGCAGTAAGAAACTTACCAAATTCATAATGAAGTAGAGCTCAATGGAGAGGTATACTATGAAGAAGACACAGGACCAGGGGTTCTGGGAGTAAGATGGCATCATCACATCAGGGAAACTGCCCCCCCAAAACATACAAGCCAACTTATTAGCAATCACAATAGTCTCATTCATGCAGCATTTCACACTGACTAGATGATCATACTATGTACAGGAACTGTGTATAGGCATACACAAATCACCATCCTCATATAGTTATGCAGACTATGTAGCTATACACAATATACAGATTATGAACCTATACATTACCTTTCAGAGTAGCAGCCGTGTTAGTCTGTATATTAGACTTAGTCTTTTGCGTATACATTAGCTGCAAGAGTTTGAAATGCAGTGAAGATTATGTATCCCTAAACATCCCAAAAGTTTGATGGGCAACAGGGACTTACAAAGTATCTATGGTTTATTTATGTTTTAATCAACAGTAGTATTTTGCAGTTCTACACAGATCTTATTCCAAGGATTTCAAGTTAATTAATCCTCACAATCATCCTAGAAAATGCACAAACATCATTATCCCCATTTTACAGATGGGAAAAAGAGGCAGAGAGAGGTGAAGTGACTTCCCCATGCCTGTATAACGTGTTAGTACCAGACGAAGGAGCATAACTCAGACCTCTGTATTCTTAGACCTGTTCCTTAACAGTGAGACCATCCTTCCCCTTTAGTGGCTTCATAATACTTAAGGGTGAACTACAGCAGTTCCTTCGGGGCAGGTCATTGCACATTAGGCTGCAATGAAGTACAGGTTCCCCACTGGGAAACATCGCTCTCATGCTACGAAGAAGAGGTCACATCTGCAGCCCCAGAGGTTTCACAAATAAAAGATTTGCTGTGAGAGACTTTTTCCCCAGAGATGACGGGAAGGGAGGGAGTCCCAGTAAAAGGAAGCATGGACTTACTTTGAAGTGGTCAGAAGAACGAAGAGATTCACAAGGCTGTTCTCTAAGGTACTGAAATACTGAAAGAGAAAAAGATACAAACCAGCCCCACATTGACACTGTCAAGGTTATAATTCCTTAACTAATTAACTAATTTCCTGACCTTTCTTAGTAGTTCTTGACATGTAATTGCATGCCCCTTCTGTGGGCAAACAGAAAGGTGTGGCATGTGAAATGTTAAAAAATTAAAGCTTGTCTGAACATTCCTGTAGGTTACTCCCAATACTTTTATCACCCTGTGGTCAGACTTGGCAGCTGGAACCTGTGGCTGTTGAGAAGTAAGGCCAGCATAAGTTGGGAGGACGAGAATAGGATTTCTTATACCACTCTTTCACTGCAGACCCAACTGCCTCCCACTTGGGATGGAACAGTACTATTTTCCTTAGACCTGTGATCAAGTGTATCACAAGAGGTTGCCAGCAGCTGTGCTGGGATCACAACTCTTTATTGGGTATATTCACTTACCTATCCAGGCAGAAGCACTAATAGCAGGGCAGCAAAGTACATCAAGGACATTTATATGCCAGCCCACAGGTGTGGTGCACTGCACTATAGATGCAGTTGTGGGTAGTGGGAGATTTGGCTGGCCCTGATTGGACTGAGATATCAAGAAGAGGGGTGACAAATGTAATGCCCCTTTTGGATCTCCTGACATTGAGTGGGAGATCATTTACTATTTCCCATTGGTTCTGATCCTTGGTTAACTATGTTACAAAAATAAATGGTCAGTCATGGCCCTCTGCCCTTCTTATTGCTAACTCCAGTTAAAAACTGCACCCCCAGAGACTATCCATTCAGGAGAAAAACTGTATCTATACCTTATATATACTATTTGAATTTGGTTTTCAAGATGACCAAATGGGTCTTAAAAAGCGAAGTCTGAAGTATTTGTTGTTTACTTACGGGATCTGAGTGGTTAGAGGAAAACAGATAAAAACCTAAAGAAATGGAAAGTGAAAATGGGAAGGGGGAAAAACAAAAAAGGACATTAATTTCAAGCAACAGAATAACGAAGAGTCCCTGTCCTCAAATCACGGCTATGAAACTTCAGATCATCAGCTAAATACTCTGTTATTATTTAATATCTGTATGCAGCATAATGCATGTGCACAGCGCTTTAGAGAGGATGAAGATATAGGATCTCATTCTCCATTGCACAGGCACCTTGTATCAGCATTTATATCTATGTTAAATGGGTGCAAGTGAGTGGGGAATCCTGATTTGGTAGCATTGTACACACATTTTTATACAATTGTAAAGGACAAGAAGGTGTGAGAATCAGGCCCACAGTCCCCACCCCAGATTAATCTGGAACACTGTTCTAAACATAAGGAGCAGCATGGAAGATGACGGACAGAGGACATCAGGGAAGAAGGTGGTTGAGGGAGAGAAAAAGGTGCCCCATGCCCCGGTCTCCAGCCTCACTAACATGCTTCTGCAGAAGAGAGCAGGATTTGGGTTTGTGAATCCTTTTTTCCTGATCTACTATTCCTTTCCTCTTGTCCCCTTTCATTAGTGATTTTATTCCATCTTGATTGGTTTTATTCTCTCTTCCCTTTCTCAAACTTTTGCTTCCTCTCTCCTTCTCCTTCCCGCTTTTCTTATTCCCTTTTCTCCCCTCCTCTCTCTCCTTCTCCAAAACAGCAAGAGGTTCTTCAGTCCAAAGATTTGGCACCTGCTCCCATAGTTGAAGATCCCCTCTACTTTCATATCCTTTCCCAGCTGGTGCTACAAAGGGTCAAGAGACTCAGAGAGCGTTCTCTCATTTCACAGAGTCCCATGATTTGACTGAAGACCTGGCATGCCGTAAGCTTGGACACGCTGGCTGGCCCTTAGGCTGGGCAGTGACTATTTTGCAGAAGAGGCATTGCATGCCAAAAGTTCACCATCCTTGGCATACTTAGTCACGCAACTGTTAAGTTTTCTAATACCATGAAGGTGAAAAGGTATTGTATATGTTACACAGTGCCAGTTCCAATACTGTAGACTCCTTGTACTTATTAACATACTTTCAAATGACCCCTCCAGAAAGCAAATTCTCTGATACCCTCCGAGGATGGCATTGTACAAGGCACAGTACAGACAGTAATTTTCAGAAGTTTAAATTGAACTTGCAGACTGAAGTTGATTAAGCAGAACTTGGAAGTCACACACAAAGCATACAAGAACTCCTTTTCGCAAAGTTACCTATTTCCCTTGTCACTCATGATGTTACCTTACGGGGCTGAAATCCCTAATTCCTAAGTTTTCCAACTCTTCACCTGTCCTCACCTCCCAGCTAATTATGAAATGAATCAGACAGAAAGGAAGTGAAGAGCCTGTCAAAACATCTTACGTCCAATCAGCTTTACATTCCCCCCTGCTCTTTTGCGGCATATGGATAATAATTATTGCAAGGTACCATACAAGAAAGCAGACAGCTTAACCCTTCACAAAGGCAACTTACCTAGGATGGCAAAGATCACCATGAAGAAAAGAAGGAGGAGGAGGATGTCAATGAAGGGAGGGAGAGACTGGAAGATCTGCCGCAGATTTCTGAAAAGGAGGAAACATTTACTCCATACTTTAAACTGAAACCTGTGCATGTGCACCAGAAAGTGAGGATGGCTCAATTCTACATTGGCAAGCACATAAACTGGAGAATCTAGTCAGTCTTTTTCCATCTCTCACTTCAATGATTGGGAATGGAATGCTCAGGATTTCTAGCACATTATGAAGTTCTGTTAGCTCTGAGAAATAAGAATCTCAAACTCATTCCCTAGACCCAGGTCTCCCATGCAGCAGTACAATGCTACATGGTCCCCAGAACATCAAGTAATTTTCCAAGCCATATTTAGTTTCTTTGCAGTCAGCCTTCAGGTAACACATGATACTAGTTTCACCATGTCAATTTCTTTCTGCAGGGTTAAGACATACAGCCTCCCAATAGGGCCAAAACATGAGAATTCTAAGGTACAGTAACGTTTCTGAGACTGCCTTGCTTCAATTCTGCATTCTTACAAATCTCCAGGGCAAATATGAAGTCTCTATGAAAAAAGCCTGGACAACCACAAAGCTTTAGTTTGATCTCTTTCTCAGCCATGACTGCAGGAATCAGCCAGTCGGTCAGATAGCCAGTCGGCCAGGTAGCCAGTCACCTTCTGACCGCTCCACAGTAGCGACAGTCCACCAAGAAGATACACCGCAAAGCTCTTGTTATCCTGACGTGCGAGGTCTGACGCACCAAAACCACTATTGCTTCTACAAACTGCACTAACAGCACACAGGTCTGCAAGGGGGAAAAAAGAAAAAAAAAAAAAGAGGAAGTGATCAGCATTACAAAGGTAACTTCCTCTTCTTCCCTCCCCGTTCCTGATTAGTAATGTTGGCTGAACTGTACGTTTGACAGACAGTATAAAGAAAAGCAAAAGAGCAGAGTTGTAGTGTTCAGGCACAGACATAGAAAGCATGGCTGGCATTACTCTTATGCCATTTCCCAACAGCCAGGCAATGGAATAGCGTTCGGAGAGCGAAGGAAACAGAAGTTGTGGAAGTGTATCCAGAGTGGTACGAGTTCATAGATGGTACACAGGGATACCAGTTGTGTTCCAGTGTTTTGTGACTAATAACCAGGGAAAAAGATTTTGAGGAAGTGAAAAGAACCCCAACATTCAGACATGGACAATAGCTCACATAATATCAGATGGAAGTTGGGAGACAACTCAATAAATGCCCTATATTTAATAGCCCAATATTTCTTCTGGTTCTGTGGTTACAGAAGACAGTGAAGGAGAAAGAATACTGAAGAAAATGACAGGCAGTGGGGCAGGCAGCTTACCTTAACCATGGTTCTTTTGTGTCTGATATAGGTGTAGAAGCCCATCCATCTCATTTTCATGGAAAGTTCAAAGACCACAACCACTAATGCAAAGAGCTCCAGGGTAGCATGGATCTGCAATCAGACCACCAATAAATTTAACCTCTCATTTTCACTGGTTCCAGAAAGCAGGGTTTTACTCTCCCGTCTCAAGAAGCTTGTGGCTTCTGTAACAAACCTCTGCTTTGTAGCAGTCAGGCTTTTCCTACAGAGATAGAACACCTGAATATATATTGAAAACATCTGCACAATCAGAACAAACAGTCCTCTGTCTTTTAAACATTCTTAAATATTCTTAAAGTTAGCCTGGCACTAATATTCTAAGGGTTAAATTAATGTTCAGCATTAATTGACAACAGCTGCTGAGCACTGGAAAAATCCAGCCTCACATCACTTAGCACTTTCTCTAAAAAGGCTTACTTTTGATTGAATTTTTTTTTTTTTGGTTTTATCCCAGAAACAACGTGTGATAAAACATTCAGTGAAAACGATTTTGCCATTTTTGATGTGCGACTGATGTATGGTAAGTATTTATTTCCATGTAATTACCTCAGTACACTTTTTGCAAATCTGTAACTCAGAAATGGCTCTTTTTGAAAGATCCAAGTCTGCATATACCCCACAATGCAGTACGGGAATAAGAGCTGGATGGAAAAAGAGCTTGCATATATGAAAAAGTAATGGATGATCAGAAATAGCACCCTGAACAACCATGGTAATAACCCTTAGCACTTAATTGTTAGGGTCAGCTTCACTGTTTGCAGGTGCAAGCTGCACTCACAAATCAGAGTGCTTGCACTTCTCACTATCTGATCTGTAGCCACAAAGAGGTAGTGACACAAACCCTCTGATTTGCACTCATAATTCATTTTTGCAAACACACTACACCCACAGAAAGGGAGGCTGGGCCTTTGAAAAAAATCTAACCATAAAGCTTCAAAGCACTTTAAAATTAATTCTCACAAACACGGAGAAGCAAGGTAAATATCTTTATATCCATTATAAACCTTGGGAAACTGAGGCACAGAGCTTCAGCTACTTGTCCACATCACAGGAGGAATCTGAGCAAGAGCTGGGATTAGAACACTATTCTCAAACATGCCAGGGGACAAGGATCTGAAATGTTTGCATTTTAAGAGCTGCTCATGATTCAGTTTGAATACATCATGGGTAGTATGGGTCTGGGATGATGGTGACCTTTAAAAGCATCATACATATGTCATGTCTTGATTGTTGACCTGAGGGAGCCTGATCTCTCCACATCCAGTGAAAACAACACTGCTTCTGCTCCCCCCATGCCCTTAAACAAACCAGATAGTATTTCTGGTGCTGCTGCCTTCTTTCTCTGTGCCCATCCACTCACATCATCATTCTGTGACTGAACTACATACATAGATGCCAAGGCGAAGAATGGGGACAGCAGGGGCCTCGCAGAGGGACAGCAGCAGGAGCAGCAGTGCCGTGGTCAGCTCCATTAGGTAGAAAAGGTGATTGTGTACAAAGAGGTAGGCAGCCAGCGCTTTGGCATTCTTGGGGTGGGTGAAGAATTTATCATTGTTTTCTCCTTCCTATAGAAAATAATAGCAGCAACATTAGTAATGTTTTACACTACAAGAGCACCTTCCATCTGATCTTACATACATCAAGTTAGTTTCATAACTGCCCTGTGGGGGAAGTAGTGTTATTCCCATTTTACAGACTGGTAAGCTGATTCATTGAGTGGTTAAGTGTCTTCTCCAAGTGGCAGAGACAGGACTAGAACTCAGAAGCTCTGGGTCCCGAGGCAATGCTCTAACCACTAGGTGACATGGCATATATTATACACAAAGCAAACCCACTTTTTTCTGTGTGTATATTTCAGTAGTACAAATTACATTAACAGCTGTGAGCTTCCCACTTAGAAAGCTATTAGTTTCTTAGGAAAAGGAAGTGCCCAGGTCATTTTGCAGGGTAGCCAAAGAAATTTAGCTAGCACTTGAAAAACTCTGGGATGTTGTTTATTTTTAATTATTTCCACATTTGTGACTTCCCACATCAAACTGATCAACTTCTCCATGACAGAACTCTAAAGAACTCAGATAACCAGCTGGCCCTGAGCTTAACAGTCATGGTTTCTTATCTTGACCTTGCAAAATGACTGTGCAAGGAACATCCTTTTGTAGAACACAAATACTGTCCCGTACATTCTGGAAAGGAATGTGGGAAGCTGGAGATCATGAAAAATTAAGGCAGTCTATATGCTGATGTGTCATTCCCTCTTGCTTCAGGATCTTAACATTAAAGTTCAGGTTTCACAGTAGCAGCCGTGTTAGTCTGTATTCGCAAAAAGAAAAGGAGGACTTGTGGTACCTTAGAGACTAACCAATTTATTTGAGCATAAATGCTCAACACTCCAACAGTTTGCTTGCAACTGATTTACAGCAGTAGCTTTATTACTACTTTAGCCCGTAAGGAAAAGACTGCTCTGGTACCAATGAGCTTATGTTTAAATAGGTCTCAGTCTTTCAATATAGGACCATCAAACAGCCACTTCTATTGTTTAAGCGAGAGGTTCTCACACTGTGGACCAGTGGTGACCTGCAGAGCACTTGCTGGTTTGTCTGAAGATGTCACGTGGTGCTGGCTAGTTTTTTCCAACTGGGACAATTAAATACATCTCTAACATTACATTTCTAGGTAAGGCAAGCAATTGCTGCAGTTACTATGAGGATATTAAGCAATTATGGATGGGAGGCTGGTACTTGTGGTCAGGAGTGGGAAGTGAGGTCAGGTCCACAAGACAGTTTTTCCATTAAGAGGCGATCCACACTACAAATGTGAGCTAACAATCCCAACTATACATATAAAAAGATGGGGTCTAAATTAGCTGTTACCACTCAAGAAAGATCTTGGAGTCATTGTGGATAGTTCAGGAAAACATCCACTCAATGTGCAGCGGCAGTCAAAAAAGCGAACAGAATGTTGGGTATCATCAAGAAAGGGATAGTGAATAAGACAGAAAATATCATATTGCCTCTATATAAATTCATGGTACGCCCACACCTTGAATACTGTGTGCAGATGTGGTTGCCCCATCTCAAAAAAGATAGAATGGAATTGGAAAAGGTGCAGAAAAGGGCAACAAAAATTATTAGGGATATGGAACAGCTGCCATATGAGGAGAGATTAACAAGCCTGGGACTTTTCAGCTTGGAAAAGAGACGACTAAGGAGGGATATGACTGAGGTCTACATAATCATGACTGGTGTGGAGAAAGTAAATAAGGAAGTATTATTTACTCCTTCTCATAAACACAAGAACTAGGGGTCACCAAATGAAATTAACAGGCGTCAGGTTTAAAACTAACAAAAGGAGGTATTTCTTCACACAACGCACAGTCAGCCTGTGGAACTCTGTGCCAGAGGATGTTGTGAAGGCCAAGACTGTAACAGGGTTCTAAACAGAAATAGACAAACTCATGGAGGATAGGTCCAGCAATTAGCCAGGATGGGCAGGGATGGTGTCCCTAGCCTCTGTTTGCCAGAAGTGACAGGAATGGATCACCTGATGATTACCTGTTCTGTTCATTCCCTCTGGGGCACCTGGCATTGGCCACTGTCAGAAGACAGGATACTGGGCTAGACAGACGTTTGGTCCGACCCAGTATGGCCGTTCTTACGTAACAACTTCGTTCCATTTAATCATCTCACACGGAAAGAGCCCATTCTCAATAGTTAAGTTCAAGCTTATGTTCTGTTTAACTTATATATAACAGTCAGTTCGGTGATCCACATTGCAAACAGGACAAAAAAAACCTAACCCAGATTAAACACAAGCTCCCACTCAGAGACAGAGCTAGCTTTACATCAGTAGGGCATTCTTATCTAGGCCTGACCCAAAACAAACTTGCAGAATGAAAAAAGAGCCAAATTGTGTCTTTTGGTAACTAACCAATTCAAGTTTCAGAGTAGCAGCCATGTTAGTCTGTATTCGCAAAAAGAAAAGGAGTACTTGTGGCACCTTAGAGACTAACCAATTTATTTGAGCGTAAGCGTTCGTGAGCTACAGCTCATTTCATCGGATGCAATTCAAGACATTCTTGGGCAGCTAAGCCCTCTTATTCAGATAGCAGCTTCAGGCTAGAGTTTGCTAGTTTGGATAAACAATCTGAGTGCTATTTAAGTTATGTCTACTTCACTTCAAGGACATCATCAACATGGCAATTGGTCAAGACAGCAACAAGAATAATTCTTCGATCTGAAGGGCTTAGCCTACTGTATGTGCCATAATCAGACAGACAATGTATTAACTCAGTGAACTTCCATTATAAACATGAGTTCACATTAGACTTGAATGAGGTTGAATGATTTGCTCAAGATCACACAGTGAGTCTGGCACAGTTAGGAATAGAACCTAAATCTCCCAAGTCCTCATCTTTTTTTCTAACGGTAAGGAGACACTCCCATTTAGAGAATCAACCCTGCAACCATGAAACTTCACAAATGCAGTTTTCTATATTTAATAATGATCATGATTTAAAAGTCCACGTTACCAATTTAGACATCAAAGGGTTACTCCCCTGTTCACAAGCCCTTGATGAGCAATTTCAAACACAGGGTGGATACTTCTACCACAACACTGAATAGCAGGCCTCACCTGGAGGTAGATTGCTGCCTCTTGGTAGTTCATTTCCCAGTTGTGTCTGGCAGATCTTTGCTGAGAATGGTAGTCCCCTGTTGCTGGGCTAGACATATCGTTAACAAGGTCATAGCTGCCTCCATCTGTATCCGTAGGGCAGGGCAGAGAGAGAAAGAGAGAGGTATGTAAAATTAAGTAGGCCCAGTTTGATCAGGGAGAATGCACCAGCCTTTTCTGGAACACAAGCAGGTCAAGCATCATGTAATAAAACAAGTGACAAGCATCAAGTGACACCTGAATACCAAGTGACAATGTAGACACTGGCTAATCGATTCTTCACAAGAAGCAGCTTTCAAAAACTAGCATGTTATGATCAGCACTCTTGAACTCAGCAGTTAAGAACTTCTGAATGTTTGAACATGAGCCTCTTATAATAGGACACGCTGGATTCTCTCAAAACAGTCACCTGCCCATTTAACATAATAAGAAGGTCTCTTGGTTCATGATATTAATGCTTTCAGGTTCATACCTCTACCATCAAGAGCAACAAATTAAGAGGAGATGACAAACTTCTGAAAACCTCTTTGGGGGCACGCAACCCACAAAAAAAACAAAACAAAAATACCGCAAAACTTTCTTTTTAGACCGAATACTAGGGAAGACTCAGGAAGAGTAATGGGTTACAGCAAGCAACAGAAACTAAATCATAATACTTAACATTATAGACAGCATTATATTTTCAGAGTGCTCTGTAGTCATTAATTCATCTGCACAACACTCCTGCAATACAAGTAAATATCAATATCCCCATCTTACCGCCTAAGAGAGAAAGTTAATTGTCTATCTTCATGTCCTAGGTTACTTTAAAACTTTTGGGGTCTTTTTAATCTCTAAAGAACCACAGAAACAAGAGTGCTCTATCATTTGTTTAACATTCCGTAGACAAAAATCCGTGTATAAAAAAAGGGTATTAGGGATAACTGCAATATTTTCCCCCAACTCAAATCCTAAAAAGCAAGGAAACAAGTTATGGGACACTACACAGCAAACTTCCTATGACAGTGACATTGTCAGTGGGCATGTGTGAAAACCAAATATTTGCTGACATTGAGGTTGTAACTGCACTACCACAAAGACAATACCCCCACGTCCAAAAGGATCATTATCCCGGTTTTACAGACGGGAACGGAAGCACAGAGAGGCTAAAACTTAATTTTTCAAAAGTAATCAGTGATTGCAGATGTCCAGGTGAATGGTGGCTACTCAGTCAATACTTTTTGAAAATTAGATTCCTTTAAGGTTTAGATACCCAAAACAAAAGATACCAAAAATTCACGTCACCTTTTTTAAACATTAGGCCTAAATAACACACCCAAGGTCATACAGGAAGGCCATGGCAAAACAAAGACATGAACCCAGTTCTTCCGAGTTCCAGTCCTATGCTTTAACTACAATGTCGTTCTTCCTCCTTGGTAGTTTTCTTACAGAGGTACACATAAAAATAGTTTTGCTGAGTCTCAGCATGGGAAGTAGAAGGATTTTCCTCTACAAAAGCCCCAGTCCTGTTGTTTCAAAGTTGCTATGCAGCAGTTCTTAATCTCTGTGTTATGAGTAGGGCCCTACCAAATTCAGAGCTGTGGAAAAAGTGTCACGGACCGTGAAATCAGACCTCCCCTGTGAAATCTAGCTATCGTAAGGGAGGGACAGGGCTGGGGTGTGTGCCAAGTGAGGGCTCCTACCATGCCCCCTGCTCCAGCTGCTAGTCCCCTCTGGGCTGGGAAGGGATGGGACTTACTCTTCCCGTGCACAGCCACTCTGGGGAGGAGATCAGACCCACCTCTGGATACCTACCCAAGCTGCAGGAAGTTGCCGGAAGTGGGTCTGATCTTCCCAATGCTGCTGGGAGTGCCCCAGCCAGGGGCTCCTAGCTGCTAATCCCAGCCGGGCTGGGAAGGGACAGGACTTGCTCTTCCCCAGCATGGCCACACTTTGAGGGAGATCAGACCCATCCCCAGGTACTTCCTGAAGCTGCAGAAAGCTCTGGGATTAGGCAGCAGCCCAAGAGGTTGCCAGAGGTGTAGGTAGGTCTGATCTCCTCCAGAGAGCGGCCATGCAGGGGAAGAGCAAGTCCTGTCCCAACTCACCCTAGCTGGGGCTAGCAGCTAGGAACTCTTGGCTGGGGTGCTTCCAGCACGGGGGAGATCAGACCCACTTAAACCTCCAGCAACTTCCTGTGGCCGCAGGAAACTCCGGGGGGGGGGGGGGGGGGCTGCCTTGAGATTCCACATCTGAAGGCAGCAGAGAAGTGATGGTGGCAATCCCGCGACCTCCCTACAACAGCTTTTGGACACCCTCCACCCCATGACCCTCTTTTGGGTCAGGACCCCCATGGTTACAATACCCTGAAATTTCAGATGTAAGCATCTTAAACCATGCAATTAACTAATTTTCAAATCCTATGGCCATGAAATTGACCAGAATAGACTGTGAATTATGAGACCTTATCTGGGGGTAGGGGGAAATTGTGACTGTGCTTTCATTTCTTCTCTCCTTGCTATAACGTTCATGCAGATTTGCTGAGGCACTTTGCAGCAAGGTCCTTCTCAAATGCCAGAATAACCCCATAAACTGAAGATTCAGTTCCTGTAGTACCCCTCTGGAAGCACCAGGGTAGACCTGACAAATATTCTGGAGCACACCAAGGAGAAGTCATTGAAAGTAGCTGCCTGTAAGGATATGGCATGCAAGGGACTGACAGCCCTTGTGTCAATGCAGCATGACAACTGCATTCTAATCCGGAATCAAATGAACATAAACACAGCTGCAGAGTGACCATAAAGAGCTATGGATCCCAGACTTCAAAGTGATCTAAACATGCAATGTTCAGTCAGTCAGTCTATTCTTTTTCTTTTTCAAGATGTGGATGAATTTGGTGACTATTTAATCCTCTCCTCCACTGAAGCCTCTATGAATGCAATGCTACAGAATGCTGAAGCCCAAAGTCTTCTATTTATCCGCATAACAGGTGCAGCATTTTTTTAAATGAAAGATTATAATCTGCAAAAATTTCGGAGAGACCTTTAAATGTGGGATCTGGTTAATTATTATTTTTAAAAGGATTGTGCATGCATATTTCAAGGAGACGTGAACTCCCTTATGTAAATTTTAGGCTGACAGCAGAAGCCTCCAAGTATCCTGGTCAGAGAGAATGTTTAGTGGAATTACAGAGGGACCGTGGTTTCATCAGTATATGCTCACCTCTCACCACATATACATTTTTCAGTCAATATAAAAAACTTTATATTTTCAAATCCCCAGCCCAAACAAAGCAAAGACCTCATTGGGAACTCTGCCCAGCATAAGGTCCAAACTTCATCCCATGACCCAAATGAATGAAGGGTTTTTTCCCCAGTTACACCCACCCACCCCTCTCTCTTGGAGCACAGACTAAAATGGAAATTTCAAGCCCAGAATGGTGAAATGTTTAGAAAAGTTATTAGCATGCAAAGGAAACAAAATTATAATGACAGGTTTCAGAGTAGCAACCGTGTTAGTCTGTATCCGCAAAAAGAACAGGAGGACTTGTGGCACCTTAGAGACTAAAAAATTTATTTGAGCATAAGCTTTTGCGGACTAAAACCCACTTCATCGGATGCATGCAGTGGAAAATACAGTACGAAGATCATATCTTTTATATATATATATATACACACACACACACACACACACACACACACACAGAACATGAAATAATGGGTGTTATCCTACGCACTATAACGAGAGTGATCAGTTAAAGTGAGCTATTACCAACAGGAGAGAGAAAAAAACCTTTTGTAGTGATAATCAAGATGGGCCATTTCCAGCAGTTGACAAGAATGTGTGAGGAACAGTGTGGGTGGGGGGGAAAATACACAAAGTAAAACTATTTCCCCATGTTTCATGACACATCCACTCCCAGTCTTTATTCAAGCCTAAATTAATGGTGTCCAGTTTGCAAATTAATTCCAATTCAGCAGTCTCTCACTGGAGCCTGTTTTTGAAGTTTTTTTGTTGAAGAATTGCAAATTTTAGGTCTGTAATTGAGTGACCAGGAGATTGAAATGTTCTCCGACTGGTTTTTGAATGTTATAATTCTTGACGTCTGATTTGTGTCCATTTATTCTTTTATGTAGAGACTGTCCAGTTTGGCCAATGTACATGGCAGAGGGGCATTGCTGGCACATGATGGCATATATCACATTGGTAGATGCGCAGGTGAATGAGCCTCTGATAGTGTGGCTGATGTGATTAGATCCTATGATGGTGTCCCCTGAATAGATATGTGGACACAGTTGGCAAGGGGCTTTGTTGCAAGGATAGGTTCCTGGCTCGGAGAACACTTCAATCTCCCTGGTCACTCGATTACAGACCTAAAAGTCGCAATATTACAACAAAAAAACTTCAAAAACCAGACTCCAGCAAGAGACTGCTGAATTGGAATTAATCTGCAAACTGGACACCATTAAATTAGGCTTGAGTAAAGACCGAGTGGATGTGTCATTACACAAAGTAAAACTATTTCCCCATGTTTATTTCCCACCCCCACCCCCTTCCTCACATGTTCTTGCCAACTGCTGGAAATGGCCCATCTTGATTATCACTACAAAAAGGTTGTTTTTTTCCCCCCCTCTCCTGCTGGTAATAGCTCACCTTAACTGATCACTCTCGTTATAGTGCGTAGGATAACACCCATTGTTTCATGTTCTCTGTGTATATCTTCCTACTGTATTTTCCACTGCATGCATCCGATGAAGTGGGTTTTAGTCCACGAAAGCTTATGCTCAAATAAATTTGTTCATCTCTAAGGTGCCACAAGTACTCCTGTTCTTTTTGAGAATTATAATGGAAACCTAAAAGAAAAGGAGTACTTGTGGCACCTTAGAGACTAACCAATTTATTTGAGCATAAGCTTTCGTGAGCTACAGCTCACTTCATCGGATGCATACTGTGGAAAGTGTAGAAGATCTTTTTATACACACAAAGCATGAAAAAATACCTCCCCCCATTCCACTCTCCTGCTGGTAATAGCTTATCTAAAGTGACCACTCTCCTTACAATATGTATGATAATCAAGGTGGGCCATTTCCAGCACAAAAACCTAGTTTGTTACCTTAACTACACACAGTTTTGTAACTGGCACCTACTACTTCTGCATTTCTTAAGTGTTTAAATTCATAATCCTAACCGTGCATTAATATATGTCTTTGCTAAATATATTATTATAATTTGCTTAACACCTGTGAGGACAAAATTTCTGAAAATATATCCTGCCAACAAAATATTAACAGAAGTGGAAACTCAAAAATGAACTTAACACATTAGCAATAAATGTCCATTTTACCTATGGCAGGATGTTAGGAATAAAAAGGAACCTCTGAGAAGCTGTAAAAATTGACCTGGAACTGAGGGTAGTGGGTGAGCTGCGGGAATCCTCTTAACTGCTGGTATCAACTGGCTGAGGGGACATGGCTACTTTCTGAAGACAGGTAAAATACCGTTCTTATTTGCCACCATCGTGAAATATCACCAGGACACGTGGGCCAGCTGCAGTTTGGGCTTGTGTCCAGGTGCCTCATCCACTCACTCAGACTTGTTCAGTTTGATGCAAGTCCTAAAATGACTGGAAGGCTTTCAAAATATCAGAACTGATTTATTTCATTTCTCTTTTTCAAAAATATTTCACCACCACCAAAACTTGATAATACCCACAACATTTAAGAGCATCAAAACTTAAGGTCAGATCAATTTAGCCACAGGTTTACAGCATTAGAAGCTTTTCCTTTAATCTCTAAAATAATGCTTTTTGAAAGAGAAACCTTTCCTTGAATGGAATCACACCAACATTTTGAATGGAAAGAAAAGGCAGCACTTGGGTAAACAAAAACTTTTCCAACATTTCATACACAAGATGCTCACTGCTGAAATACAAATGAGATGTTCCTGGGGGAACAAGTGCAAATACCACAACAGGTCTCAGAGCTATGAGTCAGAAACAAAAACTTTGGAGACTGCTATGGATTCTCTCTGCCCAAACAAACATCTCCATGCTAGTCTCACATAGACTGGAAAACTGATTAGTGAAGTGTCCCATTGCAGAACTCCATTTACTCTATCTGTTTATTCCCATTGGGTTCCAGAAGGTTGATCTAGAATCCAAAGGCACTAGTATCATCTGGCTAAAATAATAATAAATTTAAAATGTGACTCTCTGACTCTTGCTTGGCAGCCATCCAGGTAAGCTTATTTCCTCAGCTGCTCCCCCGATAACAATGACACAGACTAATGCAACTCTTCACTCTGCTCAGATCATGCTGTGGAACAGCCCCAACGGCATTTACCATTCGTGTCAGGCTCAGTAAGATAAGAGGATCTCTCCACGGGACTCTAGCAATTTTCCGAGTGGATAGCAGGCTGCCTCCACCACTGCATGTCAGTCTTTGCCTCAGGATGCAGATGCAGGATATTTGGAGATGGAAGTAGGCAGATGGAGAAGAGTCAAACAACTTAAGTTCTCCCCTCTGTTGTCTGAAAGTTTATTTTCACCTTCAGAGCTTACTCAAGGTTTTAACAAAAGCTAAACAAACTAGATTCCCTTTTACTTTCTGCAAAACAAAACCCACAAACACCACAACTTGTTCCCATGTGGAAAGTGGCTCAAGGCCTCAGTTAAAAGTTCATCCCTGCCATACCAGAAACAGGATGCTTTGATTTTTCAGAAGGCTTAGCCACTGGATGAAGAGTTTCTAAAATTAATTCTAATTATAAAGCAATGACTCATTTGCACTTTCCCCTTCTTTTCTTGGCACACATCAGAATCTGCTCACCCCCACAAGCGTACTTTCTGCAAAGTGATCAATGTAAAGAACCCCCTCTCCCAACCAAAAACGTTTGCAATTTTTTTGTGAAGTTCATAGTACAAAGGGGGCAAAGAAATAAACCAGCTGAACTTCTCACACAGATGGTAATATTTCCTCCACACTGATGTAACTTATCACAGACGTTCCCTTAATAAATAAATAAATAAAAGCCAGCTGGCCTGCTTACACAAGGCATCCAGAATGATACTGCAGGGATTCCAACATTTTCATTCACCAGAGCACAGCATGCTCCAGTGTAAATAGCTTCCATATGCCATCATTAAAAATAAAAAAAATTAGAGAGAAAGGAGGGACACAAATAAGAAAACTTTCCTCATGCCAAACAGCTCCTTTTATTAAACAACGTTCCCTGCCACGAGAGAAAGAAAACTATTGTCAGCAGTGTAAGCAACTTCTGCCACTGAGATTTGGGCAAGAGGTACGCTGCTTTCAGAAATGGATCAATGCCAGCACAAGGCCATGTGTAAACCAGCAGTAAGTATGCTGGATCCATATGACAGAACCAGGAGTGGAGCAATGAACAAGGAAGTCCCCCTGTGGGTTGGGACAAATCTCCTTCCCCATTCTGGATATCAATCCAAGTTGATATCAATTTGGCAAAAAAGTCTTCAACTGCATTTCTTTGATGTAGGGTGGTTTGTTTTTCTCTAAACCCTTCCTCCCCACAATGAGCAAACTGATAAATATAAAGTTATAATACAAACCATACAGAGTCTCTCTCATATTTCCCCAGAGCTCCATGCCTGGCTTCTGCTTACCACTTCCCCTGTGATTTTCTCTTTTCTGGGTGTAATACACCATTTAAGGTGTTGAAGCAAAATAGCCTTAGCTGCTTCTAGTTAGCTCCCCAGCTAACTACAAACCCTGGCTATGAATTAAGGCCACTCAGTAAGGCCACCTCCTAGGGCAGGGGTCAGCAACCTTTCAGAAGTGGTGTGCCGAGTTTTAATTTATTCACTTTAATTTAAGGTTTCGCGTGCCAGTAATACATTTTAACATTTTTTAGAAGTCTATATATAACTAAACTATCGTCGTATGTAAAGTAAACAAGGTTTTCAAAATGTTTAAGAAGCTTCATTTAAAATTAAATTAAAATGCTGATCTTATGCTGCCGGCCCGCTCAGCCCGCTGTCAGCCTGGGGTTCTGTTCACCTAGGCCAGCAGCAGGCTGAGCGGGGCCTGCGGCCGGGACCCCGGCTGACAAGGGGCCGGCAGCCAGAACCCCAGACGGGCAGCGGGCTGAGTGGCTCAGCCCGCTGCCAGTCTGGGGTTCCGTCCGCCGGCCCCTGCCACTCAGGATCCCAGACCCGTCCGCCGGCTCAGCCCACTGCCGGTCTGGGATCCTGGCCCTGCCCACATAGAATAGGTACCTACCTTCTCCCTAGTTCTAGCCCATTCTCTTCCTCTCTCTCTGCACTGAGCTGAGGGTGGGAGTGCACTGAGCACAGGGCTGGGGGTGAAGGAACAGGCTGGGGGGTTGGGGTGTAGGGTCTGGCCAGGAGCTAGAATGAGGGAGGGGGCTCAGGGTTGGGGCAGGAGGTTTGGGTGTGGAGTGCTTACCTGGGCAGCTCCCATTTGGTGCAAGGGGGAATGTGGTGGGGGTGGGGGTGGTGCTGGAGCTCCCGTTTGGTGCTCAGGATGGGGGTGGGAATGTGCAAGGTGCAAGAGTCAGAGCATGGGGGGTGGGGGAGCTGGGTATGTGAGGGGGTGCAGGAGTCAGGGCATGAGGTGTGGGGGGCTGGGTATGTGTGTGGGTGCTGGAGTCAGGGTTGGAGTCATGAGGGGTGCAAGGCAAGAGGCTGGGGTGTGTGTGAAGGGGGTGCAGGGGTCAGGGCAGAGGGCTGGGGGTGTGGGCTAGGGTTGTGGGGTGCTCCCAGCCCCCTGCCTAGAGCAGCTCACAGGCTGGGGGCTGGAGGGGATATGCCCTGATTCCAACCCCGCTCCCCAAGTCCCCATCCATACCTCATCTCCACCTCCTCCCCAGAGCAGCGAGTGCGCTGGGGCTCCGCTTCTCCCCCTCCATCGCAAGGGCCATCAGTTGACTGGCAGCAGGGAAGGAGAGGAGGAGGGGCAGGAACCCAGCACGCTGAGGGAAGGGGCTGGGGGCAGAGAAGAGCGGGCCGGGGCAGGCAGGATTTTTAATGGCACGCTGCTGCCTGCCAGGGTCCTGGCCGACGGCCCCGCTCAGCCCGCTGCCAGCCTAGGTTCAGCAGTGGGCTAGGCGGGACCAGCTGCTGGGACCCGAGAGGCAGCAGCGTGCCATTACAAATCGGCTTGCGTGCCACAGGTTGCCGACCCCTATCCTAGGGGCACCACTGAGGTGTGCCTTAACAGGGCTTTTGATTGCTATCTAACCTACCATTTTCCGTACATATGCCCACTTAAAAATTCCATTCAATCTGAGGTTTATCTTCCGTGTTTGCATTGTTACCATTTACCAGTGCTCAGTTATCTACTTTGGCCCACCATTCCTCCATCATGTTGGAATATTTGATTGTCTAAATCAACTGCTGACAGATCAGGAGTGCTTCACTGAGGGAGGGCAGCATCCAGCAGCACTAAATGACAGGCACTCAAGTAGGGAAACAATTCCAGAAACACCTGAATTTTCTTCTCTATCTTGGATTCGTTGCAGTCAGGCACAAAGACAGCACTGGCTGTTCCGATGGGCGATCTCATTGCGGCTAAGGACAAAGTTCAGACATCCTGGCTAATGCTGTTGGCTCTACTGGTGGCCTTACCTCCCCTGACGGCCTGGTAAGAATGGATGTGGTTGCATTACGCAGGCTTCATTTATTTCCTTCAGAGAGAGGTCAGAGACAGTTCTTCTCTGAAAGCCCTTACCAGTAGAGGGATCAGCACTATTGGTCCTTCTGTTCAAGCACATGTGAAGTCACTGGAAGGATACTGCAAGAAAGTATGGGACTGTAGTGGATTAACATCCTTCTTAAATTCAAAACAGTACAGATGCCCTTCTACCCCAAAGCCTGAAGTAGAGACCTGAATAAAATAAGAGTTCAATCGAGGAAAAAACAGAGGTGATGGCTGTTGAAAGGAAGAAGCATCCTGAAGAAGCATCAGGAGTGATGAAGTCACATCAGCATTATGAAGAAGTCTACCTTCCAAATGCCAACATTGATCTTGATGGACTTATCTCTGCTCCTGGACTCTCCGGCTAAGAGACTGCACCCGCTCTTCTCAGATTTTGACTGAGTCATGATAGTCTATACTTCTGACATTTCAAGACTAGTCTCACCCTGTGGGAGATAACACTGAAACCCACCTGGAAAGCACTGCCAATTTGACATTTAGTTGACCATCGTATAGGTCGTGTGGGCCAATGAGAGCACAACTCACCAGTGCTTCACATGTTTGACTGCCAGTTAAATTTTACATCTAATTTCAAGATTTTGGACCACATATGTAAAGCTCTGCATATACTAGAGCCCCAATAGTGCAGAAATGGCCTATTGCACACATCCTCTTTCCCACTCATTGTGGCAACTGTATTTGACAGGAATGCTGCGTGTGGTTGATGGTACCCAGCTCCAAACAGGTAAGACCCACGAAGGTAGAAGTCACTCTCAACAGAGATCAAGCTGAACCCAAACCCTGCTACTTACAGGGAACATATCTGCGCTCTCATACCACTGTCCTGCAGGCTCGCTCTCTCATACCAGATGACGGAGAAACAATCATGGCTGGGCACTGTGGGAAGCAAGTCACCTGGGGTTTTTTTTTATTGGTTTGGTTTTTTGAGCCAGTGGCTTTGTTACTGGGAGGCAGGGGATGAGAGCCATGTGAGAAGACCTGATGTACTTTAAATTCATATGTTGGTACCTGAATCCTATGGGTTGAGCACCTTAAATAATAAGTGCAATAAGCATGCATGGCATCCCTCTGGAGCAGGGATTTTTTTTTTTTTTTAAAAAAGTCTTCAGAGTAGCCTAAACAGCTTACTATTATAATTTCAGTGCCCAGAACATACAGTGTGTCCCCAATGACAGTCACTGTCATGCCACTCTGTTTCAAGAGAAATAATAGGTTGACTTGAAAGGTTAGCCTGAAATGCAGACAGTGTCATTAAAAAGAATGGTTGGTTTCAGCCAATCACAATTGTTAGCAGCCACAAAGTATGCAAATCCCTGCTCTCTCATTAGCTACTCCCCACACCCTCTATAGACAACAAAATAATACAGTCACCTCAGTGTCTCTTTTAATGCAGCTGTCTCAAAAATATTTAAATTTTCAGATATTTTAGCATAAAACAACTGGATGATACTTCCTGTTAACAACTGTAACCAGGACTATAAAGCAGCCTCGCCTTCTGCCTCAGTATTTAGTCCACAGTACAATTACCTCAACATGAGGCAATCTCAACTTAACATCCAAAGGACTGGATTATGAAAATTTTAAATGGGAGTTGAATACACATGCTGAAGGATTAACATACCCCCTCCCCAGCATGGAAAGCTATTTTAAATATATTATCACCTCTTTTATAAACCATGCTGCCTAACTCCTCATTTCAAACACAACACAATCAGAAACTGCGCTGTTTGACTAGATACGTCTATGGTATCTGTGGTAACGTTTGTGCTACACACACTTAAAATATTGGTATGCTAACATTAACATGTTTAGGGAACCAAAGACAATTCTCATTTTTGGTACAACAGTGTTCCTAGTGCACTATTGCAGTAGGAGATACCACGTTATCTGATGTACACGTTACATCTTAATATTAAATTAACAGTTTAATGACTTGTAAACAATTTCAAATGATGAAAAATGTAAGAAAGATTCTCTTACAAACCATCTCCTATCCAAACCCGTTTCCCTGTGGCAAGTACAGTGCATTTTCACATGAAAAAACAACGGAAAGGACAGTATAAAAAAGCAAAGATGAAAATAAAAACTTAACCAAGCAACCTCAGTTATTGCATTAAGATAGGGGTTCTCAAACTGAGGTTTGGGACCCCTCAGAGGGTTGTGAGGTTATTACATGGGAGGTTGCGAGCTGCCAGCCTCCACCTCAAACCCCAGTTTGCATCCAGCATTTATAATGGTGTTAAATAGATAAAAATGTTTGGTTTTTTTAATTTATAAGAGGGAGGGGGCCCTTAGAGGCTTGCTGTGTGAAAGGGGTCACTAGTACAAAAGTTTGAGAACCACTGCATTAAGACACGTACACCCCCCTTATGCATCTGTGCTGTTTGTTGCCTCATTTTGCATGCTGCACTGATGCTTATAAATACAGAATCCCAACTTCTTGCCTGCTCCCTCACTCTCTCTCTGAGTCACTCTGTGGTTTGTCTCTTGTAATTTTGCTGACTACCCAGTTTTGATCCCAGGAAAATCTGATCACTGTTGAATTTTCAGACACACACCCCTTAGATTCACAGGAGCCATGCGAGGCATACAGAAACGCTTTCCCTCTTTCATTTAGCTGGTCCAAAACACCTCTGGAAATCCTGAAGAGTCCTAAACTAGACTACTACTATCCCCAGGCATAATTGGCTGAACTCTGACTGATGCTTCACTATGACAGAAGCTGCTCCATGGACCAATTAGAAGCTTTCTATGGACCACTGGTATACACATATTACAGTTTGAGAGCCACCGAGTTCATTCATAGTTGGTATATAAAGTATGAAGGAGGGAAAGCGTTTCTGTATGCCCCGCATGGCTCCTGTGAATCTAGGGTGTGTGTGTGTCTGAAAATTCAACAGTGATCCGATTTTCCTGGGATCAATACTGGGCAGTCAATTCATGAAAGGTTGCATCCCATTTAAAAAAAAAAATAGGTTACTTATCACCAGTAGCTCTCGCTTTCCATCTGTATTGCCTTCACAGAGCCACACTGGAAGAGTCACATACCTAGCCCTTTTCCACAGTACCTTTTCCAGTTTGGCATTCAATTCCTACACAGAGGCTTTCTGGATGTAACATCACACAGGAGATTATTAACTACTATAAGAAGGGGCAGATTTCAATACTCTTACATCCAAAGTCTGATGATGAAGTACCTGCTCCTTTCTGCACTGCTCCAGTTGCTGAAGTCATGTTGTTTTAATTCAGGGGATTCTGACTAGCAAAATACATAGCCCCACTTATTTCTACATGTTGGGGCACAAAAAACACAAACTAGATCCTTTTTGCATATATTTAAAATCCCAAACTACTGTAAGTTTCAGATCCTTTATTTTGTCCATAACAGATCAAAATCAATCCTGCAAAAAGGAGAACCCTCAAACCACAATAAAAAATAAATTAGTCTCCACAAAGTGATTTTGACGGTCATTTTGTCTGTTCTTTCAAATGGTAGTATGCTTATGTAATCCTATTAGGCCTCTGATACCAGATCATAAATACATACATAAATTCTTACAACTGACTAATCTTAACTCCTGAGGTGAAGGCAGGGTTTGCAAATTTGTTTCCAACAGGGGGAAAAAAAAAAAAAAAATCCAACTTAAGTTGTAAGATCCATGTTTCCAAGACTACTACTTAAGCATATAGCTAACCTACCGAATTCAGTAGGAGAAAGGCAAGCTCCCTCTAACGGTGCAAATGCAGAAGGGTCAGTCAAAGAATGCATGAACAGAGTTTTTAATAGGCGTCAGACAGGAATCCAGAAAGACCATATCTGAATCCCCTAACTACTGTATGTCTTTAATACAGTAAGTTAAAATAAATGTTAGATATTCTCTCCAGTTGTGTTGCTCACTTCTAACGTAATGCTTTCAGATGTCAGCACCGACTATTTCTTAAGATGAAATCAGAAAGAGGTAATCCAAAACTGGCAATGAAAAAAGAAATGTAGAAAAATAGAGACTGGAAAAATATGAAATTTGAAAATTTTGTGGGGAAATCTGCATTAATCAGTAAAAACTGAATCCAAAAGAACCTGTTTATAAATGATCTCTTTACTAGCGAAACTCAATTTTACAAAGCATGCCCCTCTGCCATGTACATTGGTCAAACTGGACAGTCTCTACGTAAAAGAATAAATGGACACAAATCAGATGTCAAGAATTATAACATTCAAAAACCAGTCAGAGAACACTTCAATCTCTTGGTCACTTGATTACAGACCTAAAAGTTGCAATTCTTCAACAAAAAACTTCAAAAACAGACTCCAACAAGAGACTGCTGAATTGGAATTAATTTGCAACCTGGATACAATTAACTTAGGCTTGAATAAAGACTGGGAGTGGATGGGTCATTACACAAAGTAAAACTACTTCCCCATGTTTATTCCCCCACCCCCCACTGTTCCTCAGACATTCTTGTCAACTGCTGGAAATGGCCCACCTTGATTATCACTACAAAAGGTTCCCCCCCTACCCCCGCTGGTAATAGTTCACCTTAAGTGATCACTCTCTTTACAGTATGCATGGTAACACCCATTGTTTCATGTTCTCTGTGTATATAAATCTCCCCACTGTATTTTCCACTGAACGCATCCGATGAAGTGAGCTGTAGCCCACGAAAGCTTATGCTCAAATAAAATTTGTTAGTCTCTAAGGTGCCACAAGTCCTCCTTTTCTTTTCGCCAATACAGACTAACATGGCTGCTACTCTGAAACCCTTAATTATAGTGATAAAGCTCTGTGGTATTAAAAATATGTTCCAGAGTGCGAATACTTGTGGAACACAGCAATTATCACCTCCTCTTCCTTCTCTACTCTGGCAGAACTGGAGAAGAGAAGTTGCTAATATCTCATGAGGCTGCATACAAAGGAATAAGGAGAATCCCTGACTTCTTGTCTCACTAAACTGCTGCTTAAGGAAAATAAAGAGGAACCGCATAAGAGCAGCTCCAACAAGATTTAACAGGGAGTAAAGATTCTGTCTTCCAGAGGCTCACCCACAACTGCAAGATTTATAAGTTGTTTTTAGGTCATGAGGGATCATTATAAACATCTAATCTGACCTCTTGTGTGACTCTGGTAATAGGACTTCCCTGAATTAACTTCTGCTTATCTGTGGTTGCTAAAGCATATAATTTAGAAAAACCATCCAATCTTGATGTAAAAATTGCTAGTGATAGAGAATCCACAATAGCTCTTGATAAATTGTTCTAATGATTAATTGCCATCACTGTTAAAAAAAAATTTCACACTATTTCTAGTCTGAAGTTGTCTAACTTCAACTTGTACCCATTGGCTCCTTATACTTTTGTCTGCTAGTCTGAAGAGCCCTTTATTACCAAATTTCTGGTTCCATATGTAAATACTTACAGCTGTGATCAAGTCACCCAAATACTTTTCTCTTTGATAAGGTAAACAGATTTAACTCCTTGAATCTTTTATTATAAAAGACAGGTTTTCCAATCCTTTAGTGGTTCTTGTGGCTTTTCTCTGAACCCTCTCAAATGTTTCAACATCCTTCTTGAATGCTGTCCAATGCTGTTGTCTAAAGTATTCCAGTAGCGGTCACATCAGTGTCAAATACAGAAGTAACGTGAACAGTGGAGCACTGAGTTCAGGCATCTAAGGATCACATTCACCTTTTTGGGAGCATTGCCTTGGGAGCTTGTGTTCACCGGATTATCCACTATGCCCCTCAAGTATTTTTCTAGAATAACAGATTCCCAGGATACAGTACCCAATCCTGTAAGTATGGCCTACATTCATTGTTCCTAGATGTATGACCTTAAATATGGCTATAGTGAAATCCATACTGTTTGCTTGCACCCTGCTTAACAAGTGACCCAGATTATTCTGTATCAGTGACCTGTCCTTTTCATTATTTACCAGTCCTCAATCTTTGGGTCACTGCAAACTTTATCAGTAATGATTTTGTTTTCCTTCCAGGTCATTGACAAAGATGTTCAACAACATAGGGCCAAAAGCCAATGCCATGTTGATCTTATATCATTTTAGTTTCTTAATCAAAATATCATAATGCTACCAAGTCAAATGCCATACAGAAGTCTATTACATCAACACTATTCTCTTTATTAACAAAGCTTGTAATGTCATAAAAAGATAAGGTTAATTTGACAAGATCTGTTTTCCATAAATCCATGTATATTGGCATTAATAAAGAAGTCCTGTACCAGCCATTCCTGATTACAGGCCTATAATTACCTGAGCCACCCCATTTACTCTTTTTAAATATGGGCACAACATTAGCTTTCTTCCAGTCCTCTGGAACTTCCCCAGTGTTCCAAGACACATTGGGTGGGAAAACAAACACACAAACACCAACATTAACATTCCGGAGAGCTTCTCATCCAAGCCTTTTAGTGTCTGGATGAACGTTATCTGAACCTGCTTATTTAAAAACGTCTGCCCTTAATAGCTGCTCCTCAACATCCTTAGTTATTGTTGGAATGGAAAAGTAGATCAACGTATGATTTGAATACATTATCGGGCTTTTCCCCAAATACAGAACAGAAATATTTACTGAACACTTCTCCCTTTTCAGCATTAATGAAAATTCTACCATTTCCATTTAATAACGGACTAATCCCATTGTTAGCATTCCTTTTGTTCCTAATATACTTAAACTCGTCCATATTATCCTTAACTTTGCTGGCCATGGATTTCTGTGTGTCTTTTTGCTTTACCAATTTTCTAGTTTCCTAGCTTCTAGTTTACATTCAGTACTAGAAATTTTCCCCTTTCCCCGCCATTTATGTTGTTTGTTTTTTAGCTGGTTTTACTTTCCCAAAAGCAGAACACTTAATGCACATGCAGGTTGCAAAGCAGAGTCAAAGAATAAAGTGAGGTTTCAGAGTAGCAGCCGTGTTAGTCTGTATTCGCAAAAAGAAAAGGAGTACTTGTGGCACTTTAGAGACTAACAAATTTATTTGAGCATAAGCTTTCGTGAGCTACAGCTCACTTTATCGGATGCACAAAAGCTTATGCTCAAATAAATTTGTTAGTCTCTAAGATGCCACAAGTACTCCTTTTCTTTTTAAAGAATAAAGTGACATGGCCATGTAACACTCAGCAAGTTTGCAATATTTGTTGTCACATTTCCAGTTGTTCTGGAATGACCATCACACTACTTCTCTGCCCCACCCATGCATCAGTAAAGAGGTGTGACTGTCCAATACGAGTAGTACTTTCAAGTTTCAGTGATGACTTACTGTTGACAAATTAATAAAATAATCAACTCGATTTAGCAGTTTCACCTCGTAGGAGCATTAAGGGAAGAGGACAGCATTTCGGCCATGGATGGCCTTCCTCAAGATACACATTTGTGAGGGCATTATCTACTGTGGTGCCAAATGCTGCTCACCTCACCCAGGTAAGCAATCCCACTCACATCAACGGGACGACTTACATGAATAAAGCAAGCAGGATTAGACTATGGCTCAATACTTCAGTTACTATTCAAGAAAGCACTAAAGATGGATACCCTCAAACAGAGTTGCCAGGTCAATGAAGGAAGTGGGAGTGTGTGGGGAAATACCATTCTGCTAAGACCCACCATTCTTCTGAGGATTCCCCCCCGCTTAGAAATAGTGCAACATAGTCCTATGCCTTCTGAAGCCCAGTGACTGCAGCTGATGGATTGGAATTAGCTCTAGAGGAGATAATGCTTCTCTTTACCTCGTTACATGTCTGGCTCTCTCTTAAATGGCAATGTAATCTGCATTTAGAAATAGGACGAGGCCAAACTCACTAAAATGGCTGGGCCCTGGAGATTTTTTCATTGCTCCTACATATGGAATTATGTGCTCATGTCTCAGTTTTATGGGCATCGCCCTCATTTAACCCAATGCACAGAAGCATTTATGTATTCCATGCCATACATTTAATGGGTTATGCTATCTTCCTGCATGCAGCTTTTTTTTTTTTGTGGCTGGTAAAAGTAAACGCCACAAACTGCATTTTGTTCTCATAAAATTCACAGAGGACAGCAGAGATTACCAGATTATGATTTACAGAAAAAACAGAAGCACGTACCATATAACCATGTACCCGGGGCTAGTTTTGTTTATATTTCTAAGGCACCTATCATCATCTGAGTGTCTCATATCTAATTGTATTGATATATGTTCCATAATTTTTTATTTCCTTCTATGCAAGAATAAAAGCATTGTTATCAATAGGTTTCACTAGGTCAGCATAGCTCTCTCACATGTAGTAAGCAGTGTTTTTTTTCTTCCCCAATGACCTTGACACAAGCCACTTAAAATTCGGATTTGACCTTGGGTTTGTAAGAGCACCTCCTTGTCATTTGTGAAGTCGTCCACCATCAATGCAGAGCAACTTGGCGTTGAACCAGATATATTTTATTTTTTTCCAAAGGGAAAGAGTTCCCATGTCTCCTACATGGCATGTGGGAATCTGAGCTTTTCATTCAAATGCTCAGTAGTGTACCAATAGAATCCCAGAGCCGCTCCACAGTTCACATAAAGTTGCACCTAAAGAACTACTCAGATTAATAAAAAGGAAGTGTTCATCCTATAATACAAAACATATTGCACAATCATGCTATAAACACATGGAAACCCTTGGAAGGTGCAGATCTAAAGCCAGAGCCTGTCAGAGAAAACGGAGACCCCTCAAACTCATTCCATTTTCCCCAGTTTAGAGGATCGGAAATTGAGTGTTCTGGCTCATAAATTCTACTCCTGGTGAATGTGAGCTTAGAACCCCAGAGGCAATAAGGAAAAGGCAATCAACAACAACTCTAACCACTGCACAGATGCTGCTGTTTAGTTTATACAACGCTTCTTAAAGCATTCGGATGGATAAAATGGGATTTCAACACGGGGGGGCTGAGGGCAGCAGGCAGGATCCCTCGGTGAAGACACCAAGGGTAAAGGAAGTTCTGAGGAGCATCATATTGGTTATGATGAGTTAACTCAGCATGCTCAGCTTTTGTTCATTTTAATCTGCCAGTAAGCAAACTTGGCCATACCAAACATCCTGCTTCTAAAATGCTCTAAAAATCCATAGGAACCATAAAAAAAAAGAGGAAAAACAAACTGATGACTTCCCTGGGAAGCCATGAAAAGCTAATAACTATTTGTTTCCAACTGTTGTTGGGTTTCCTGTTGTCATTTCAGAACCACAGTCTGAATGTTTTCTAGCTCTTTAAAACCTTTTATAGTTCCAGGACCACCTGTTCAAATACTCTGACACCACTATACATATGCACGTCTCTACGCATCCCTCAACACAAGCCATCAGCCTGGGAAGGAAACACTTAGCCTGTTTTTCTGTTCTCGTATCACGCAGAGCAAAGATGTGCTGAAGAAAGATGCAGATGGCTCTCTCAAAGCATCAAGGTCACTGTCGACTTCTACACAAAAGGGGAAATGAGTGGCTTCCAGATTCTTCAATCCCTATTTGTCATACCCTTAATGACTTATGTTATGTGTGTATAAAACTGGATACGTGTTTATAATTCTGGGGGTGGAGTGGTGAAGAGAAGGGTTTTACTTTAGAATAATTACTCCTGGGGGAATTCTGCGCCAAAAAATTAAAAATTCTGCACACAATAGTTTCAAATGCTGCAAATTTTATTTGTCAAAACACTATATAATCATGCCAGTTTCAATTATTTTGGTAACTTATTTCAAAATACCTGACAGCGAGTATGTCTAGCAATACAGACACACACAAAAATTCCCCAGGAGTAAAGAGTTAAAGAAACCCCTACGACAACCCAGTTCCAGCTTCTCTTCCCCCTACCCCTCAGAGCCCAGCTGGGGGGCCTGACACTCACACCACCTATTCCCCAGAGCCCAGCCGCAGGGCCCCCCTGGCCCAGCTACTCACAGCCCCTTCCCTCCAGAGCCCAGGGATCCAGAAGAAGAAACAGCCTGATACAGAGTCCCAGGCTAGCACGGCATTTCCTGTATGTCACCACCTCCTTCCTTCAGGGCATGCTGGGAACTGCAGCTGCGGGGAACCCTCCAGTTCCCTTCCTCTGACCTTCTCTTCTATTTGTGAGCTGGGCTCTGCCAGGTCCAGTGGCCCCTAATGGCAGCCAACAGCTCTGCAACACATTTATTTGGGGAAAAAAGGGAAATTCTGCACACACAACATTAATTTCTGCAAAATTCAGCATTGTGCAGTGGTGCAGAATTCCCCCAGGAGTAAATAATGGAACCCTTTATAACACACCATGAAATTATCTTGTGCATCCTACTTCTGTGCAGAACAAGTAGGTTGGGGAGCAGGGGGAAATTGGACCATTCAAAATACCACTGGGGGACAGACAAGACAGTCACTTATGAAAATTATACTACATTCAACAGTGCAGATGTTCTTTTTCAACAAAGTGCCCTACTGTGAAAGGCAAAATGTCTGAATTAATGTAGATCAAGCCCCCCCAACTGAAAAAACAAGACAAGCACAATGAGTTCATGCTAACTGCAAGACAATCCGTCACAGTACTTGATTAAGTTGAGTTACTCTTCTATAGTTACCATGCACTGTGGTCATACGTTACTTTTTTTTTTTTTTTAATTATTTTTTGGCCATGGATGCCTTTGTAATGCATGGACACCATTGTAAATTCAAGAGAGAGTATATATTTAAAAGATTAACAATATTACTCTCTCTTACTACAGCAAGTATGCATAATTACCAAACCATACCAAAGCACTGCTGTCTCACTAAAGCAGAGACAAGGGGATGATGTGTTAGGAGTCTAGCACACAACTGTGTATTCTCCAGTATCAGAGGACACACAGTAGCTCCTGAATGGAATGCAAGTTGGAAATCAACCTTTCCAGACTTCATCTGAGTTTACAGGGCACGGGCACATCACACCAATAATCACAGTGAGAGGGGAACAGTGCTGAGAGAAAAATCAGTACTCTGACGTTTTGTGTGCTGATTTCTTTTGCTGTAATTTCCATTTCCTAGAGCAGAGTTTCTCAACCTTTTAATGCTGGCAACCCCGCTACCTGAAAAAATTGAGACCCTCTACCCTATCTTAGCTCGGCCTTTGGCTTCAGCCCCGCTGCCCAGGGTTGAAACATGTAAACTGGCAGGAAGCAGCACAAAAGCCAGAAGTCCCGCAAAGCTATCTAATGCTGACTGTGTTTGTAACCCCTCTAAACCCTCACTGCGACCTCCACTACGGTCACGAACCCCAGGCTGAGACACTGTCTTAGGAAGCCATACTGGAGACAGCTTTCTTTCAGGGGCAACTTGCTCTTCTAGAAGAAGAGTTCCATTATAAGTTATCTGGGCTAGATGCATATTACAAAAACCCTAGCAGACATTCAGACTGTACAGTTGTGAGTTTGGGAAGAGATTTTTTATCAGTTTGATACCTCTCATTGAAAGTCAAAGGGCAGTTTGGTGCCTAATTCCCAATGCACTTTTGAAAAAAAAATCTCAGCCTTAAATAAATAGAAAAATAAAAATACTTCAGCACTACAAAAAAAATAAGTCCTTCATAAAACACTAATGACTCTTCCCAGGCCCACTGTGAGGCAGGTATAATACACATTTTACTGATGAGAAAACTGAAGCACAGAGAGGTTAAGTGACTTATCCTAGGTCAAAGAAGAAATCTGTGGCAGAACTGGCGTTGGCACTCCTAAATTCTGATTCCCGGTCCTGTGCTCAAGCCATGATTTATCTCCAAATGAAGTAGCTGAAGCACCACTACCGGAGCTATTTAAGAGGAGATCAGTGGTACAAGAAGGCATGTTGTAGGAGAATATACTGCATGGTACGTAGGAAGTTTAAGGTTCTGCTGTCAGAGATCCCTTAAATTACCAGGTCAAACGCAACCACCTTGTCTGCCCTCACTTCTTCCCCATTACTTTAGTCATAGTCATCAATTTCCACATAATCTGTGTGCTGAGTCTGCAATGTCATCTTCTAAATCTCTCACTGCCATTTGGAGGATCAATATCTTCGTTTCCTGGTAAGGTTTCTAAGTCTTCCACAAAACTAACATTTAGTATCCATTTACTTTCAAAGCCAGCAAAGTCAAAGACTTCCTTGACAGGGAATCTGTTTCCTCAATGAACAGAGTATTAACACAAGCACAGATAGTTTGCTGGAGATTATAGTATTTCCAAAAGAGCCAAGAAGCTGTTGCCTACTCATTCCCACTAGGAACATCAGAGGATGTGGTGCAATTTCACACCTGGGGAACTCTCATCCACTGGCTGAACTATAAAAGTTACATTATTAGATAAGGATATTTTTGAAAGAGACACTAGCTGTCCAGATATGGTATCCCTGCTAAGTATGAGGGGGAAATCCTTTTTCTTTCACTGATGACACAAATATGTTCTTGAACCAGAATTTATACAAGGAAATTTGTGTTCCTTCAAGCTTTATGCTGATTATAGGAGTCAGCAAGTGGATATTCACATCCCTGAATGCTTGTGTATTTCAGCAGAACTATGTCAATCATTCCTTGGCTAGATTCTAGCCCAGTGTTTTGGGCACGTGCCTACAAGTGGCAACGTAGACAGACTATTCAAAATGAACTGGTTTATTGTACATGATGTGCCCTTCCATGCTTATACGCTAAAAACATTCTGAGTTATTTGAACAGAGCATCAGTGAACTGCACATCTGACAACTTTGCTGAAAGCCTCATTACATTCTCCTAATTCCTTGATGGGATTTTTCTAATATTAAGACCAGACAGTACTTGATAAAAAGAACTCCTTTATTTCCATATACTTATGGAAGGGTAGCACCTTCTCCAATACTTTGAGGCCTGCGATGAACACTCATGAAGTGCGTACTGCAGCACAGCTTCTTATGAATCCAAAGTTCCTCGGTTATAATCTTCATGCAAGAGGGTTGTGCACCACAGTGAAGTATCTGTAGCTTCCTCCTTGGCAGGTCTTATGCCATAAATTTCAGGGTGGCCCAGAACACATTTAGAAGCGAGCTTGGGTAATAATTCTCTATTTTCCACCCATTACAAATGAACAGAATGGCTCACGCTTTCTAAAGTTTCCTCTGATTCACCTTTAAGTAGAGCCCAAGTTTAGAAAGGCTCAGCAAAGGTGTGAGTGTTTTTGCAAAATTACATTTGTCTGAAGACAGGAAGCTTCATTCAAAACCTAGAGTGGCAGCTGACACGTCTACTAGAATTTATTTTTGCCTCAGTAGCAATCAGTGTTTTTCTTGTTCAAACCAGAGTATAAAAATGACTTTTCCTATTTGCTATAAATCGACTAGTGTGGAAGTACTGTGGTAACATAGTACAACAAGGTTGCCTATATAACATTTGTACTGTATGTCCTGCTCTGAATGCACTGGACCTGCATTCCTAGTTGATGCAACAGGAATTTCCACACAGAAGAGTATATCTTGAACCTGAACTTACATGGGGGTAAATCATCATATGTATGCATCATTTATTGCCTATAATTCCAAGCAAGTATTAAACAGCATCTCTCTTGAGCTGCAAGGCTTTACATGTGGCTTTTATATAAAAAAAGGTCTCTCAGATTTTGAGATATGATGGAAGAATATTTTTAAAATTAAGATAATATTGAGCTCTTATATAGCACTTTTCATCAGTAGATCTCAAAATGCTTTACAAAGGAGAGCAGTATCATTATCCCCATTTAACAGATGGAGAAACTGAGGCACAGAGTAGTGAAGTTACTTGCCCAATTTCACCCACTAGGACAATGGCAGAGGCAGGACTAAAACCTATATCTTCTGAGCCCCAGTCCACTGTTCTTTCCACTAGGCCAGCCAAGTGTTTAAAACAGGGAACTAAAAGTCAGGCGGTCCTGGGCTATTTTTTCCCCACCACTGTTAGTGACTGACTGTGTAACTTTGAATAAGGTCACTTAATTCCTGTGTCTTAGTTTTCCCCACAGTAAAATGAGGGTAACAACACTCATTTAACTCACAAAGGGGTTGTGAAGCTTAATTAGCATTTATTCAGCGCTTTGAGATCCTCAAATAAGATGTGCTAGGGAAGGGCAACATAATTTCTTTAAGCAACAGACTCATGTGATGACAGCACTTTTCTCCCTCTCAGTCTCCTTTGACTGCTGGAGTTTTGAAGAACTTACTATCAAGCCTCGCAATTCTTTTTGTTCAGACTGCTGTCTGCATTGTGGGAAAACCTCACTACTGCATCCATTAGGATCAAAATTCTAGTCAGCTTTGCAAACTTCTGACAATCTGGTGAGGCAGAAAAGTGATAGCATCCTAGAAGACATGATACTTCAGTACAATATAAAACCCTGCCTTCCTTAATCTCAGTCATTATAAACCTTTTATGTACTCCTCACAGAAGTGCCTTCCTGTATTCAGTGTTTAAAAAATTAAATAGACCAGGAGACAATTTGTCTTTAAATTCTTATTTGAAAAAGGAAATCTAGTTTCTGTCTCCTCATTTAATTTTCTTAATAAAAGGTCCCTCCCGCCCACCCCTCCTGCAACAATTTTAAGAAACACACCCCTGTATTCAAGTTACGATTTTACTTTGTACCATGGTTTTGAGAAAATTGGCATGTAGCTACTTACAAAATATTGCAGTCTAGTTTTTACGGACTATCAACACTACCAAAAAACCCCCCACGTCTGAAGGCCCAGGTGCAACGGAGTTAAACATGTCCCCAAGTTAAAAGAGTTAAACAAGGGCCTAAAACAGATAAACCATGGTTCTGTGTTGTAAAGTAGATGGCACCTGTGTTGCACCTACATACCTGAATTATGCTACAACATTGGGACAGATCAGAACTATAACAAGGTTTAACCCATACTCCCAAACCATGGAGATATCCCATGTAATACTACACAGTATTTACTACACAGTAAAACTGAAGTGTTGTAACAAGGATTCTCAACCTACAGGTTGTGGCTAGGTGCCAGAAGGTTGCAACCACCCTGCTCTATCCATACAGTTAGAGCAGGGGTTCTCAAACTGGGGGTCGGGACCCCTCAGGGGGTCGCAAGGTTATTACATGCGGGGGTCGTGAGCTGTCAGCCTCCACCCCAAACCCCGCTTTGCCTCTAGCATTTATAATGGTGTTAAATATATAAAAAAGTATTTTTAATTTATTGGGGGGGGGTGTCATAAATATAAAGGGAAGGGTAAACACCTTTAAAATCCTTTCACCTGTAAAGGGTTAAGAAGCTAGGATAACCTCCCTGGCATGTGACCAAAATGACCAATGAGGAGATAAGACACTTTCAAAGCTGGAGGGGGAGGGGAGGAGAAACAAAGGTTTGCTCTGTCTGTGTGTTGTTTTTGCCAGGAACAGAAAAGGAATGGAGTCTTAGAACTTAGTAAGTAATCCAGCTAGATATGCGTTAGATTTTGTTTTGTTTAAATGGCTGATAAAATAAGCTGTGCTGAATGGAATGTATATTCCTGTTTGTGTGTCTTTTTGTAACTTAAGGTTTTGCCTAGAGGGATTCTCTATGTTTTGAATCTGATTACCCAGTAAGGTATTTACCATCCTGATTTTACAGAGGTGATTCTTTTACTTTTTATTCAATTAAAATGTTTCTTTTAAGAACCTGATTGCTTTTTCATTGTTCTTAAGATCCAAGGGTTTGGGTCTGTGTTCACCGATGCAAATTGGTGAGGATTTTTATCAAACCTTCCCCAGGAAAGGGAGTGTAGGGTTTGGGAGGATTCTGGGGGGAAAGACGTTTCCAAGCGGGCTCTTTCCCTGTTATATATTTGTTAGACGCTTGGTGGTGGCAGCAATAAAGTCCAAGGGCAAAAGGTAAAATAGTTTGTACCTTGGGGAAGTTTTAACCTAAGCTGGTAAAAATAAGGTCCCCACATCTGTACCCTAGAGTTCAGAGTAGGGAAGGAACCTTGACAGGGGGGTCACACTAAGAGGCTTGCTATGTGAAAGGGGTCACCAGTACAAAAATTTGAGAACCACTGAGTTAGTGGGAACGTCCAGGACTGCTGTCTACATTGTAAGGGACAGTCCCAATTTAGAAGAGGCTGAGAACCACTGTTTTGAAAGACAAACTATAAAGTAATTGAGCCCCCCAACATGGTTGTCTTTACACTACAGACAGGCCCTTAGAAATCTGAGATCAGAATCAATGACAAGTAGGCCTTGTCATGCAATTCCTCAGAATTCTATTAGTTTTGCTAATGTTGCTAGAACTAAATTCACTCATGGAGGTGGACAGAGACTGAAAAGAAAGCAGGGAGCAGAAAACAAGGAGGGAAACAAAAGACCTCTTTCCTTTTTTTGGTCCTCTTTCCCTGTGAATAGTGATTGCTTCTACTCACAGCTTTCCCCAAGCATCCATAAAGTGAAACAGACATCTCTAGTCAACTTTAGAGTTATCAACAGGGTTCTGAAGAACAGCTGTGAAACTAACTAGTGTTATTGATTTCACTCGCCTACTCACTGGAAAAAGCTGAGCAGCAGCAAAGGCAGGCACTAGAGTGGTCTGTAGACTCAGAGAAACAAGACTATATCATATTTCACAATTCTCTTTGCAGTCATAGGGGCTAGAATATTTTTTTAATGAAAACCGAATTTTCTGCAGTAAATGATGATGTAAGTCCCTTCCCTCATCAGGTTAAGCTTCCCACTTGCCAGGGTTAAACAGACTTTTCAAGCCCTTCATGGACTTTATGCCTTAGGTCCTGATCCTATAAGCGATAGTGCGCAGACTCTGCAATCAGGATGTGCAGAGTCCAACTGACTTCATGGGGTTCTGCATGGGTACAGAAGCTCGTGCACATACTACAGATAACAAGAATGGAGCATTAATGTTTGCTTTTAAAGCAAATTATGGGTCAATTTTATCTATTTTTAATCAATTTAAAATAGTTTTTCTTTAATATAAAAAAATTGGTCTCATCTAAAGCACAACAGTATGAGTTCTCAGGAGGCCTGGGGGACCTGTAGGTTCCATAGAACTCATCCCCAAAGTTTTATACACTTAAAAATTAAATGTGGGGTATCTTCATTTTTTATTTAATAAAAAATGCTTATTCTCAATTTTTTGCTTTGTTCCAGTATTATTGGTTTTAAACTAACACTAAGACCCACAGATACATACTTTCTTCTGCAGAGAAAACAAACAAACAAAAGTAGTCAGTCACAGGAAGGGATACAAACAAGCCAACAGGCAGAAGCAGCATTATCTCCTCTATTTAAAAAAAATAAAATAAAACCCCAACCCCTCTCCCCCGCAAAAAAAAAAACCAAACAAAAACAACCAGGGAAGTAAATTTAAGTTGAGACAACAGACCTGTGCAGAGCAGGAATGAAGCAAGATTTACAGAAAGAGAACTCAAGCAGCCTAGCCAAAGGAGAAATCTCAAAATGCACTCAGAAACAGAGGGTTCAAGTTCAGGAGAGTAAAGGAAGAGGAAATTAAGGGAACAGATGTGACTGCAAGCCAGGGACTAAAAAATTGTTACAGCTTAGAATACTGGGTCCCCAGCTATAAGTACGATTATTTGGTCTGATTAATTTCTTTATTTGAACTGCAAGAAGAAGTAGAAGAGGCATCTCAAAACTTGTCCAGTCTCCTGGACTCATGTAGAAGTCAAAAGACATTTCTTTATTTAATGGGAGTGATTGTTAAAATAAATTTGGTGATAGGAAATTTGAGAAAAAAATTAGTCGTGATTAAGTATGTAGGAACACGAGATGTCACCTCACAATGAAAGAGAGCTTAAAGATAGCAGAAAATTAAATACACAGTGATGACTTTGTGAGTTTTTCTTTCTTCCTGTCATAAACCAATTAAGCTACCAAATAACTGTGGCTAATTGGGAGAGAGCTAATTTTTATTCAAAAGTGTATTAGATGTTTAAGATAAGATGCTTCCTAAATCCTTTATTTAGGTTCCTTATTGCATCAAGAGGTATCCATTTCTTGACTGGAACCAGAAGAGTGAAAAATAAAGACAGCAGCTACAGATGAGGACCTTATGTTCCTGGGCAAACGTCAAATGACATGATTGCAACTGCTGTGTGTCAGCCTGGTCCAATGGCATGGCACATCGTGTGAGTGCCAAGAAAAGGCATGACTCTGGAGCAGAGATATGGAAACGGAAACTTAAATTTATGGGCAAGAAAGTCCCAATTTATTACCTGAAAGTATCAGAGGCTGCATGACACACAGACTCATATAAAGACCAAATCTACTCCTTGATCACCCAAGACATTCACTAAAGTTCTGAGAGTTTTGAGTAAACAATAAAAAATTTCCTAATAGGCTTTTTTGAGGCTACTCCTAATACTGCGAGTGATTAATTTTTTTGGTAAGAATACAGAGCAACTGCTACGGATTGGGGGGACGGACGGACAGGGACCTACCCCTCAAACCCAATTACAGCAGCTGACTGAAAATAAACTGTGTGCTCCAAAAAAACATAAAGTGGTCTTACTTTCATTGGGCAGGTCCTCCCGATCCAGCTGCTCGTTGGGTGTCGAAGTGTTGCTTCCACTCTCATCCAAAGTGAGAATGAGGGGAACGTCGTCATCCATACTATTTCCTTTCAGGCTCCTCTTCCAAGAACTTTAAATAATGTCTTTTGTAGTTCACCTTTCAAAAACACTTTATCAAAAATATTCCTCAGAAAGTCCTGCATCAGGTGCATCTTCTAGACTTAAAAATATGTAGAAAGATACACCCATTTCCAGGGGATCTCAGGCCAAAAAAGAATCTGTCAAGCTGTTTGCAAAGAGTGGTGCAGAACAGTAAATGCACTAGCAACATAAGTTTATATCCAGCCACTGGCTATTAAAACAAAAAACTTTATCTAACTTGAGCTACTTATCTGTAACCACAATACTCATGATCTTAGCTGCAATACTCATGATTTAATTTAGAACAGAAGGAAAATAATTCTAGGCAAATCCCACAATGTTTATTAATAATAAAGAATAGGCAGGAGCTACATATATATAGTTAACATAACACTGTCACACATGGCTTCAAATCCAAAACTATTCTGTTCTTCCATCTCAAAGCTCCGGACTCCAAGGGGGGAAATGGGAAAACTGGAGTCCGATGAGTGTGCACGCACACTTTTCCTCTACTACAACACTTGTGAATTCCTAAGAAGAATCCAGAAGTTACCCTAAAAGTGCCTTACTAATGATGCCGCCCCTCAACGTTGTTGCGGTTTGCTTCGTTTTTTGAGGCTGCGGGTAAGTCACGGTGACGGCTGGGGCTGCGGGGGAGGAAAGGCCGGGTCAGCTCACACAAACAGTAACAAGTTCCCAGGACAAAAAGTGCAAATGTGCGTTTCCGGGTAGCTGTGCACCAGCCAGAGAGCAGCACGGTACGGGGGGTGGGGTGTGCTGCTTTGCACCTTGCCGAGGAGAGTCACAGGGATCACCTCCACCGAGCTGACTCCGCACCAGCCCCAGCAACTCCCTCGCGCCCTGCACGAGCCCTACAGGGCCCCCCCCTCTGTCACACACACACACGCCTGGCGGGAGCCCCCCCTCAGCGACGCCCTCCCCGCGCGTCCCCGGCGACCCTTGTGCACTTTTCACGAGGACTTTTCACGCCGCGCCCAGCCCAAGCGAGCCCCGCGCGCGGGAGCCAAGGTTCACGCCCCCGCCGCCCGGGGAGCCCTGAGCCTCAGCCGGCGAGTCCAGCAACAGAACCGAACCCGCCAAACTACCCCCAGCCGCCGCGGCAACTCGCCTCCGTCAGCCGCTGACTGAGAGCCGAGCCGAGCCGAGCCCCGCCCACCGGCACCGCCCATTGGCCGCCTCCCGCCAGGCTGCCTTCTGGTAGCTCCCCCATCCCAGAGAGCCGCCAATCGCCCCTTGGCGCCCTCTCTGCCCCGCCCTTCAACTATCGCGGTGCACGGAAGGGGATCCGGGTTTCTCCCTTTTTGTCCTCCCATTGGATGGAGGTCTCGCCCATCAAAGTAGAGGTGAGCGGTGATGTTTTTGATTGGTCAGAAGGCTAGGCACATACTGGAGACCCCGCCTTTCTCTGGAGAAGGAAGGGGCGGGACTAAGCGTGCCAAGCAAGGGCGGCGATTGGTTACGGAGGGGGGAGAGACTCAGTGAGGCTCTGTCCCCGCCTTCTGTGTTTGGGGTTAAAGGTTAGTGAATGGGTAACCTAGCAACAGAGACACGCTGAAAACAGATGGGAAGGGAGGCGGCGGCGGCGGCGGCTTTGATGTGAGCAGAACCTCCCCCGGGAGATGGGGAGCCCGGCCCCCGACCGAAGCCTCTTATCCCCAGCCCGACCCCCCCGAGACCGGGGAGCCTCCCCCCCCATCCTTGAGGGACCCCCAGGAGGACAGGGAAGCCCTTTCACCCTTCTCCCCCTTCCCCCTCCAAAGAGACTGGGGAGCCCCTCGCCACAGTCTGATCCCACCCCCAGAGAGGCCAGCACCCCCCCAAGAGAGACCCAGACACCCCCCTCCCAACCTGCTCCCGTTTCAAAAAGATCAGGACACCCCCCCCCCGCCCCCACACACACAGCCCAACTTGGCCATGTGCTCAGAAAGTCCAGCCCCTGTTCAACCCACCTTCAGAGAGACCAGGAAGCCTCTTTATCCAGACCCCGAGAGACTGAAGAGCTTCCCCCCATCTCCTAGAAACCAGGGATCCCCACCACCATCCCAGTCTCTTCTCAGGAGCTTTCCCTCCACCTTTCAGCATGGGGAACAAATAGCTCATCACTCTGTCTCAGTGCCACTGAGGCTTAACATATAGTTTCACCTCCAACACAGAGACAGGCTGTCTTAGGTGTAAGGACCCAATATCCTGAATGTGCTTTTAAACCTAGAGACAGCCCCACTATAATGTAACATTCTCAATTTTTACCAAATTATATTGTGTTGCTAATGCTGAAATCAAACTTTTTAAAGGTAAGTTTTGCAAAAGAAGAGCATGCAGTTGAAGCACTGGGGGGATCTAGATGTTGTTTGATTGAGATGTCCTCTGTGACTCTACCCATATAGAAGATTTTTGCTCCCTTTCACTTTAGAACCCTCAACTTGTAAGTATTTGGCTGAGAACATGGCAACAGAGGTAGCTACCATGCTTCAGTTGCCATATGAGTCTACTGATTCAAGCAGCAAGTCCTCCGTGGGAAACAGTCAGACTCCAAAAAAGTCAGCGATCAAAACAAGCCCCCTAAAGCTCTTGGATCCAGGTCGTTCAAAACTTACCACTGTTGAGACGAAGAGGATCATATCTGTTTTGGATGAGACCATCTTTAAGGTAGAACTGATCAGTCTGATCACTCACATTACTGAATTTCTGGATGGCTTAAGCACTATACTGGGATCTGAGCTCATGGATACCTTTAAGGAGCATGAGCAACTTTCAAACAACATGGAAGCGCTACTTTCCCAGCTTCAAAGTGAAGGTCTCCTGAAGCAGGAAGATGGAAGAGGGGACCTTGTAGGAACTGAGGAACAAATCCGCCGTCTTCAGTTGCATCAGCAAGCTGTAAAAAGCTCTATCAGAAATATTCTGAGACTCTTTCAGGCTGACCCGCTAGCTTCTCAAGCCGTGAGAGATGAGGCCTATGCTAGGGATTTATCAGCTGAAATGTTTATTAAAAACCTTTCAGTGTTCCGGGGATTCTTGTTTGAGAAACTCCTGACTAGTCCCTTAGAAGAACAAGAAAAGATTCAATTCATGGAAGAAATCTCCCTCCGGGATAAGAAAAATACTGAAACCATCGCAGCTTTAGAGGCAGAACTTGCAGCGGCAATCCAGAGTCGAGACGATGAGGTACAGTGGTAGTAAGACTAAACATTTCAGGCTAGAGGGGAAGATCATTGAAGGAAAGGCAAGTAAACTAAACTATAATCTGTTGCCTCTCATAAAGTGGAAGTCGCTGAAATATTTCTTAAAACATTTTCTGAATTAGAAATAGATGTTACATTCTAAATATAATTAAAATGAATCACTGCATATTTAGATAGAGGCTTTCAAACATGGTTCTAGCATGTTTTGAGGCCATCTTCATTGGCCAGCTCAGTTGTGATTGAAGTTAAAGTGACAGTGAAGTCAAGCATGTTAGTCAATGTGTCTGAACCATTCAATAGCTAAAGGAAGGGCATTGTGCAAATCCATAAGGGAACCAGGGTGCGGCCTGCTGATATGTGGTCTATATCTTCTAATTGGCCACCGTGGCAAAGAAGGAGTCACAAAGGCCCCTCATAGGGCCATAATGTCAGCTCTCACTGAGAAGCACTAGCACCATTCCCTGTAACTGGATAGTGAAACAGTGACAGGCAGTTCTAAAAAACTGTTTTAAAAAATCCATTTTTAATACTGACTCCACATTCACTATTTAACATATTCGTTACAGGCATTTTCTATGGCCTTCATCATAGTATCTCTCTTTACCTCATGAACATTAATGAACTAAGGCCCACATCCCCAAAGGTATTCAGGTGAAAGTAAACCGTACCGGCAGGAGGCAGCTTCCCCAGCTGGCAATTTAAAAAGGCCCTGGGCTCCCGGCAGTGGCCAGAGCCCCGGGCCCTTTAAATTGCCGCCAGAGCCCTGGGGTAGTGGCAGCAATTTAAAGACCCAGGGTTCCTGGCAACGGCTGGAGCCCCAGGCCCTTTAAATCGCCACCAGAGCCCCGGGGCTCCCAGCCGCCGCTACCACTACCAGGGGGTTCCGGCGGTGATTTAAAGGGCCCGGGTCTCCCGGCTGTCGCTAACGCAGCCAGAGCCTGGAGCCCTTTAAATCAGCGCCAGAGCCTCAGGGTAGCGGCGGCAGCCAGGAGACCCAGGGCTCTGGTGGTGATTTAAAGGGCCCGGGGATTTAAAGGCCTCGCCCCTTCTGCCCGATCCGCTGCCCATTCCGGTTGAGCTCCCCCTGCCAATCTTGCTCAGGACCCGAGTCCTGCGTACCGGTAAGTCCCTTAAGTTACTTTCACCCCTGGGTATTCCCCAAAATACCTACAAGGATCTGGCCCTAAGGTTCACAATCTTCTGAGGCAGTATTGTTTCTTCATTTTACAGCTGTGGAAAATGAGGCTCAGATCACACTACAGGTTGGTGGGCAGAGCCAAGACAAGAACCCCGATCTCCTGACTTCCAGTCCATCGTTGCCGTATACACAAACTATTCCTTCCTCCCTAATTATTTAACTAGTCATTTCCATTTTCATATGGGATACTGGTAGGGTTGCCAACTTTCTAATCGCACAAAACCGAACGTCCCTGCCCCAGCCCTGCCCTGCCCCACCCCTCCCCAGAGGCCCTGCCCCCACCCCACCCCTTCTCCGAGGCCCCACCCCCACTCACTCCATCTCCCCTCCCTCCGTTGCTCGCTCTCCTCCACCCTCACTCACTTTCACTAGACTGGGGCAGGGAGTTGGGGTGCAGGAGGGGGTGAGGTCTCCAGCTGGGGGTGCAGGCTCCAGGGTAGGGCCAGAAATGTGGGGTTCAGGGTCCAGGAGGGGGCTCCGGGCTGGGGCAGGGGGTTGGAGTATGGGAGGGGGTGAGGGCTCTGGCTGGGGGTGCAGGCTGTGGGGTGGGGCCGGGGATGGTGGATTTGGGATGCAGGAGGGGGCTCCAGACTTGGAGCCGAGAGGTTCGGAGTGCAGGAGTGGGCTCAGGTTCCCGGCCAATTGATGCTGCAGACCCAGTGCTCGGAGTGGGGGCAGTGCACGGAGCTTCCCTGATCAGCCCTGCACCTAGGGGCCATAGGGACATGCCAGCTTCTTCTGGGAGACAGAGGGAGCCTGTCTTAGCCCCACTGCACCACCAACCACTTTTAACAGCCTGGTCAGCGGTGCTGACCGGAGTCGCCAGAGTCCCGTTTTGACCGGGCATTCCGGTCGAAAACGGATGCCTGGCAACCCTAAGTACCAGTCTATCTTGTAGGCCTTGCATAAACAATGAAAGAAAACTGAAGTAAGGAAACAGATTAGCAATGGACAAAGCATAAGTTCACAAGTGGGCTTGTAAACAACATGTTTCAGAGTAGCAGCCGTGTTAGTCTGTATTCGCAAAAAGAAAAGGAGGACTTGTGGCACCTTAGAGACTAACCAATTTATTTGAGCATAAGCTTTCGTGAGCTACAGCTTATGCTCAGATAGATTGGTTGGTGTCTAAGGTGCTACTAGTACTCCTTTTCTTTTTGTAAACAACATGTAGTTAGTAGATAAAGACATAGTAAGAAGAGTGATGTGTGATAAGTTTACAGCTGCAGCTTTGCTTACTAGCAGTTCTGGATCTGTACAGGGGCTGGTTACAAAAATTAGTAAGCCAATTATAAATCATGATGCAATGTAAAATGTAATGCACATTCGTTAGTTTGTTTTCAAATATGTGTATAATGTGATTTATTATTATGTGCTTTGGAGCTGTGGTAAACCTCCATACCTACCCCATTGCATTTGAGCTTGATCACTTCAGCGTAGTGTTGCTGTGTGTCAGTTAAAAAAAACCCTTAGTGATGAGTCCAGATTTGAGTTAATTTCTTGGGAACCAAGTGGAAAAGGCCTCGGAGAAAAATCCCAACATTTTTACTAAACTTCTGGAACATATATGTATATTAAGTTTGTTTTAATGCTGGGAGCAGTTTCCAAATTACTCCTTTCTGTCCAAAAGACTTCCACAGTGACTATTTAAAACCACAATCTAAATGTCCGTTACTGCATTCCAATCAATGGGTGACAACACACACACACACACGTGCATGCCAACCAAAACCACTTCTCTTTCTGCTTGACTTTCCAAATATAAGGTAAATACACATGCTCTGAGGAAGAACATTGAACAGCTATTCTAGCCAGGCCATTTGACATGAGGATGTTCATTATGCAGCACTCATGATTCTCATTGCTCAGAGAAGGGATTAATTAAAAAGTCATTTTAATCTCTTTCTTTTAAAATTAATTAAGAGTACAATAAAAATAGCAATACTCTTGTAGTCTTTAATTAGACCAAAACCAGTTAAGATCCAGCGTAATCTATTAATCCAGCACAATGATCTGACATCCAGTGTAATCTGTAAATAGAGCCTTGCAAAAGTCTATCCAACCACTCATCTGGAGTGAGAAATATATTTGTGGGGTAAGTGATAGGTCAGATTTTTCATTATCATCATTGCAGGGAAGCGTAGCTGAGTAGCTTTTGGGCTTGAATTGGTACATTTCTGTGATGCTTTGATAGGGATCTATTAGGAGTAGCACCTAGTTTTGTTTTTTTTTACAATTTAAGGCTACAATCCTGCAATCGGATCCATGTGGGCAGACCCTGCGTTCATTTAGAGCCCCATTAACTTCAGTGGGGCTCTGCACAAGCCACAAGGTCCAATTGAATGATTGGGGACAAAGTGTACTTAGCAAGGCAGTAGGTCAGGCAAGATAATCATCCTTTTTTTGCACTTGGGGGGTATCTACAGAGGAACTGAGGCATCAGGGGATGGGTTCTAATTTTCAAGCTCGGGTCAGGCATGCTGGTAATTCAATACACTCATGATTTTTAAGTGCAGTTTAGCAGTTTGCCCAATGCTAGCAAGGAAATACATTTCACTTGTCTGTACTGTATTTTTGTCTGTTCTAGACAGCCAATAGGACTAGTTGCCCGGTCTGGCCACAGAACAGGCACAATAAGCCTGATCCCAAGCTCACTGAATTCAGTAGGAGTCTTTCCACTGACTTCAAAGGGCTTTGGATCAGGTCCAGCATGGATAGCAGCTGTGCCAGCTTCCCTGTGATGCACAGCCAGTGTTCTTCAGTGCTGCCCATTCACTCCTTGGCCTGTCTGCTAAACTACCAACAAAAGAGTCAGTGAGGGTGGGGATTTCACTCAGCGCTTGTCTACACTAGAAGCACTACAGCGGCGCAGCTGCAGAACATCTGGTGAAGACACTCATTGCCAACCAGAGAGAACTCTCTAACTGGCAAAATAAATCCACCTCTGTGAGAGGTGGTAGTTATGCTTGTCCACACCAGCGCTTAGGATGCTGTAATTTACATCGCTCAGGGGTGTGGATTGTTCACGCCCCTGAACAACGTAAGTTAGACTGTAGTAAGCTCTAGTGTAGACTGAGCATCAGTATTGGCCTAACTCTGCTCCCTTTGAAGTCATTGGGAGTTGCACCAGTAATGATTTCAGAGTTCTGTGCAAATGCAGTGTGCTCGCTGTCACTGGAATGTAGTTACTTATTTTAGGACACTGGTGTCTTTGTAACTAAGCCTTAATTCTCCTGTAGGTTTGATCTGAAAACCCCTTGACCTACCCTGCAGTTCCTTATGGTGCTTCTTTTTCCTGGGTTTAGATTATGAAAAAGAATGCTGCAATCAAGGATCTCAAAAGCCACTTACTTCATCTGGAGAAGTACTCTGAAAGCCACATCCAACGCACCAAGCAGGAAGCAGAGAAACTCCAAAAAGGGGAGCTGCGAAGTTCCCAGGGAAAGTGTGCCAAGATACAGCAAGATATACATCAGCTAAGAGCACAGCTCAATGTTCTCATCATAGACAATAGAGACTCTGAGCTGGCTCTCAGAAAGGTACCGAGGGAGGGGAGTTCTAGAGAAGCAAGCAGACCTGTTAAAGTGCTGTGAGTTCTTCATATTGTTTGCTAACCTTAACCACTTAACTGCTAACAGACATTCCTGGCAGAATGTATCTGCTGTGCAGCTGAGCATATCAGCTATGGTCTTACATGCCACTGATTTCACTGGAAAGCAGCATCACAGCAACCCACCAGCAAAGGGTCTTATTCGTAGTTACCTATAGCTCCCACCAGACATGTACATACTGGATGCCAAGCTGCCTCTGAAAACACTTTCAATATATAGCACAGATGAGACAGTGCTCTAGTAGGTTAATGAAGCAGTCAGAATTCATAGCCCCAAAATGTTCCTGCTGGAGAGTGGCAGAATTGTGCAGGAAAAATCTATAGCGTTAAAAAATGTCACCTTTTCTTTTCTAATCAGTTCTCAGTCCAAATAGGGAGAGACCAATTTGCAGGCAGAACACATCTACTTAAAGGATGTTTACGTTATATATCTTCTCTAGCTCTTTCAAAACACTGTACAGTCCAAGGTAGAATAAGGTTTTATAGTGTAGGGGTAGTGTCAAATGAAAGTTTACAAAGCAGTATGAAATCCAAGCAGCCCCATCCATTATTAGGCCTGCTTTGTCATCCAGCTCAAATTCACTGCAGGTCATTTCTCTGCTTTCTGTTAAAAGCTGCTCAGCTCAATCAATTATACATGCTGAGGGAATAGGGGAAGACAAAGAACACACTTTCTCACCACTGAAGTCTCCTTTCCCTTCCTATGTGCTCTATTCTCCTATGACCCAATGTTTTAATTGGATTGAGGAATTCATGTGTGAAGAACTTGGACCAGTCATAGGCCAGTCCACCTCACATGAAGGCAGGAGCTGGTCATCAGGGCCTGCCAAAAACGTGGCTCTTATCCCATCCATCAGAAGAGGTGGTGGTCAGATAGGGAACTGGGTCTCTCAACAGTGACTGGGTAAGCTTAACTGTGTGAAATTCTCTGCCCTGTAATATACAGGAGGTCAGACTAGATAATCTTCTGGCCTTAAAATCTGAGTGGTTCTACAGAGTGCAGGTACCATCAGCTTGAAGGAAACCATTCAGTAACTCTCTAGGATTCCACCACACAGTGAGGTTAAGTCATTTTTAGCTCATTTTCCAACAGTCCAAAATATTTCTGTATTTTAACCGCACCCATCATTATAATCAGTATAGTCTCTCTGTGCTGCAACTGAATCCCAGCCACTTGCTGTAGACCAAGCATGCCCATATTCTATAGGTGAATGATGTCTGCTCTCCATTAGAGGCCCAGAGTCAAAGACATCTCGGACTGAAGCACCTTTCCAAAAGGAGCAGGCATCACAAGCATACTAGCTGCTGGGATTCAAATCAACAGCTCCTTTCATCCCAGCATACTGCATGTTATATTTCTATATTCAGCTGCCTGTAAATGTCATTTTTTCCTGTGTCATTTATTTTAGAAGAAATACAAAGTGGAGATGGAAATCGAGAACTGGATCCAGAAATATGATGCTGACATGGGAGAAAAACAGGTACTCTCAGTCGTCAAGACAGTTGGTTCTTCTTCGAGAGGGCTTGTCCATGTGGATCCCACGCAAGGGGTGCATGTGATGTACCCAGACAAGCCATTTCAAAGAAGAACCACAGTTACTATCAGGCAAGTAACCATTTTTCTGCCCTGCTTTTGCGTTCAGCTGCTCTCTGCTGTATAGGCATTGTTGAGAAGGGTCATGTCAGCTGCAAAATCCTATCCTGTTCTAGCACTGGATGATTGTTTCCTCAGTGTGCTGGATGGAATTGTTATGTTTGTTTCCTCAGCCCTACTGGCTCCACCTAGTGTACAAACCAAGTGCTCTTTCCACATCTCTACTAACTTGTTAGTCAAGTAGTTCAGAGTCTGGAGAGTGACAGCAAATCCATCATTGTCTATCTTCCATATTAAGCTTAACAGTCTTAGAATCACGTCCACACTGCCTAACCCCTCCCAGAAGCCACTATTTCCTCTCATGTTCCTGGCATTTTAGTGGATGTTTCCTTCGTTATCCAGATCAAGACAGGGTGCTTGGTTAACAGCAAAGCAAGGGCCTAAGGAGAGGGACCTGAAAAATTGTTGCTGATTGGCCTTAATAGTAGGTCCCTGCCTTGTCAACCTTGTAATCGGAAGCAGAAATGAGCTCAGAACATGATGGCTTGTGGCACCAAGCCCTGCTGGTTCCTGGCTGCTCATGAAGCCATCATCATGAGAGCAGAGGCAGAATTTGATAAATTGGGATTGGTAGGTCTGACACACAAATGTTGCTGGTTCCCCTTGCCCTGTCATGCAAGCAGGCTATCTCCATACTGCTTATTTTCATCCCTACAGATGGGTTATAATGACAATAAACCACCATCATCCAGATGATTGTGTTTATACCATAGATAAAAAGTTGCTTAATAAGTTGAGAGTATTGTTGCCTGGCCTGCAAGGCAATGGATGGTAACAATTGGAACCATGCCTGCAGTTTTTAAAGAAGCTTAAAGGAATTGGGAACCCAGCTCCCACTGGAGTTGGGCACCTCCTTTTAGACCTCTTTGAAAATTCCATCCCAAGAGATGAAAAGAATAAGGGCTGCAAGTGACCCTGCACGCATTTATGATGGATGAAACAATCCCTATTCGTATACAGTCTGTAAAGCTCTTTGGAACCCTTCTGGAAAAATGCTACCTATACTAAATGTAGGGTGATATTATGAATGTCATTTATAAATCTGGTGTTTGCTGTCCTACCAGACTGAGTATGAGGAAGTCGATGCTGTCTATACTGAAGAGAAGGCCCAGCTCGCTGAGCTGAAGAAGAAGTATGCTGTGCTTGAACAAGAGTATTCCCAGATCAAGGAGGAGAGGAGGCTATCCCAAGAGAAGAAGGAAAGAGCTGAGAGGGAACTGGCTATCATGGTCCGTGCTGCCATCCACATTCAGGCCTTCTGGAAGGGCTACTTGGTCAGGTCACTCTTAAAATCAAAGAGAAAGAAGAAGGGAAAAGGCAAGAAGAGCAAGAAATAAATTAGTTCCATCCTTTCCCCTTGCTCTCTCTTCCCAACATTGTAGACATTTCCCCTTGGACCTCAGCTATCTAGGGTGTCTTCACTTCAACCAGACAAACAACCTCTCCAGGATGTCTATGGTTTGTATATACACAAATCTGGCATGTAAAAATGATTCTGTCATAAATAAATGTCAGCCAACATGTTAGACTTCCAGGTGGGATATTTTAATTGCTTTTGGTCTGAATTTAAGAGAAGAAGGATGATCTTGTAGTTAAGGCACTGGACTGGGAGCTGGGACTCCTGGGTTCCATCCCCAGCTCTACCACACATGCACTGTGCAACCTTGTACAAGTCAATTAGGGCCCACTCCAGTTCCTCCTGAGGTTAATGGCAAAATTCTCACTGACCCCAGCACCGGTCCCAGTACAGACCCCAGCAATGGTCCCATGTGACATATCCAAAGTACAATCTAGACTAGGTAGTAGCTGTGTCACCTCTGCCCTCTAACTTGGGGTGTCCTTTAGCCCTGGTCTACACTAGGGGTGGGGGGGAAATTGATCTAAGTTACGCAACTTCAGCTACTTGAATAACGTAGCTGAAGTCGACGTACTTAGACCTACTCACCGCGATGTCTTCACTACGGTGAGTCGACTGCTGCTGCTCCCCCGTCAACTCTGCCTTTGCCTCTTGCAGCGCTGGAGTACAGGAGTTGACGGGAGAGCAGTCAGGGGTCGATTTATTGCGTCTAGACTAGATGCGATAAATCGATCCCCGCTGGATCAATCGCTACCTGCCGATCCGGCGGGTCGTGTCACACTGCTTTGCTATTGTTGCCTGCACTCCTGGATTGCTCACACACAGCTTCTAGCATGTAAGTCGCTCCCAGCTATGTGTGTGTGCAATTGCAGCCTGCCAGTCACATTCAGGCTTTCACTAGCCAGAATTGCACTGCAGGGTGACCCCAGCATGCTCCCAGTCTCAGACTTTCCCCAGAACTGTACGTCTTATACTGCCCAGCCCTCGCCTGGACAATACAAGCTCCTATAAAGTCTGTCATTTTATTAACAGAAATTATATGCACAAATCTTGTTACCACAGGTGGAATTCTCCAAGCACACTGGTTTAGGATAAGCCAGTAAAACAAGTTTATTAACTATAAAGAGAGATTTTAAGTGAACACAAGTAATGTGGCATAAAAGTCAGGAATGGTTACAAGAAAAAGAGGAAGTTACTCACTTTCTGCAGTAATGATGGCTCTGCGAGATGCGTGTCCCTATGGATAGGTGTATCTGCGCCCCTGCACCTCTACTGGGAGATTTTAGTCTCCGTTCAGCCCCCACGTGCACCCTCGCTCCCTTGTAGTTTGCCTCAAGGCTATCTAGCACAGGGGCTGTCAACCTTTTTCTTTCTGAGGCATCCCCCAACATGCTGTTAAAATCTCCATGGCCCAGCCAGGTGAGGAGGGAGACTCAGGGCTCTATGTCGGGGGGGGGGGGAACCCTTGGGCATAGGAGTAGTTTGACTTCTATTTGGTGGGGAGCAGAGGCCAGTGGAGCCCAGACCAGCTCCTGTTTGGGTTCCCTCTCCACTTTGAACTTTGGGATACAGATCTGGGGACCAACATGAAAGACCCCCCTGAGCTTATTTTTACCAGCTTAGGTTAAAAACTTTCCCAAGGCACAAATCCTTCCTTGTTTTTGGATGGGTACTGCTGCCACCACCAAGTGAGTTAGACAAAGATTTAGGAAAAGGACCACTTGGAGTTTTTGTTTCCCTAAAATATCCCCGCAAGCCCCTTCAGCCTCTTTCCTGGGAAGGCTTGAGACTAATTTACCAACCAAATAGGTAAACCAGGTGAACACATACCAGACCCTTGGGTTTTTAGGACACTAAAAACCAATTAGATTTTTAAAAAACAGAACTTTATTATAAAGAAAAAGAAGTAAAAAAGCACGTTTGTAAAATTAGGATGGAAGGTAACTTTACAGGGTAATTAGATTTAAAACACAGAGGATTTCCCTCTTGGCAAAACTTTAAAGTTATAAAAAACAGGGATAAATGTCCCTTTTAGCACAGGGAAAATTTACAAGCTAAAACAAAAGATAATTTAACACTTTTTTTTTTACTACTTACAATTTGTAATTTTAGATGCTTAGTTTAGGTATGGCTTTAGGAGATGTATTTTTCCTGCCCTGGTTCCTCACTGACCTGGAGAGAACACAAACAAACACAAAACAAAAACCTTCCCCCACAGATTGGAAAGTATCTTCTCCCCTTATTGGTTTTTTTGGTTAGGTGCCAACCAGGTTATTTAAGCTTCTTAACCACTTTACAGGTAAAGGAGGGATTTTATGCTACCCTTAGCTGTATGTTTTTGACACCCCCCCCAAATCATAAACAGTGGTGGACAGCCTGCTCCACATTGGCTGTGATTTCTTTCTGGAGCTTTAGGAGAAAACAGAATTAATAAAACACATGCACCTTTAGATATACTACTGATTATATAAAAACTAACAATATTTTTTACATTTTAAGGACGATTTTAACCAGTTGATTCTGAGAAACTTTTACGGGAGAGGGCATTAAGCCACTTTGTTAGAAGCTTCTGAAATGTGCTGTATTTTAAAATTAAAATTTTGAAGAGCTAAACTCCACCAAAGAAGTTTTTTGTTATTATTCTTGACGGTACAAAGCCACTTTAGCACAGCATGGTCAGTTTGTAGGTGGAAATGCCGTCCCCAAACATATGGGCGTAGCTTTTTTAGCGCGTACACAATGGCGTAACATTTCTTTTCGCTGATTGACCACTGGCTTTTCCTCTTAGACAGTTTTTTTGCTGAGAAACACAGCAGGATGGAATTCTTGATTCGGTCCTTTCTGCATTAAAACTGCTTCCATACCACGCTCGGACGCATTTGTGGTTACTAGAAAAGGTTTGTTAAAGTCTGGGGCCCTTAGCACTGGGTCAGACATGAGTGTTGCTTTAAGCTGGTTAAAGGCCTTCTGACACTGTTTAGTCCACTGCACTGCATTTGGCTGTTTTTGGGTTTTTTTGGTTAGGTTTGTCAGTGGGGTGGTGATTTGACTGTAGTGCGGTACAAATCACCTGTAATATTTGGCCAAGCCTAAGAAGGATTGGACCCGTTTCTTTGACTTTGGGACAAGCCACTTTTGGATAGCATTTACTTTGGTCTGTAGGGGGGTTAATAGTTTTTTGACCCACCTGGTGTTCAAGATAAGTTACTTTGTTTAGGCCTATTTGGCACTTTTTAGCCTTAACAGTTAGTCCTACCTTCCTTGTGCACTTAAAGACTTTTTTTAGATGCTTCAGGTGTTTTGTCCATGAATTACAAAAGATGGCCACATCATTAAGGTAGGCAACTGCAGATTTTTCCAATTCCGCTAGGAGACTATTTACCAGTTTTTAGAAAGTGGAGGGTGCATTTTGCAGCCCAAAAGGGAGCACATTAAATTTACACAGCCCTACATGGGTGATGAAGGCTGACCTTATCTTGGCAGATTTATTCAGCAGTACTTGCCAGTACCCCTTGGTTAAGTTTAAGGTAGAGATGAACTGGGCACGTCCCAGTTTCTCCAATAGCTCATCTGTGCGTGGCATTGGGTAGTTGTTTGGGTGAGTTACAGCATTTAGCTTACAGTAGTCCACACAAAAGCGTATCTCTCCATTTGGTTGGTAACTAGAACCACTGGAGATGCCCATGCACTGTTAGAGGGGAGGATTACACCCATCTGTAGCATGTCATGGATCTCCAGTTCTATAGCAGTTTTGGCTTGAGGAGACACCCAGTAAGGTTTGGCTCTAATTGGGCAAGCATTACCTGTGTCAATGGAGTGGTATGCCTGTTTGGTCCAAACTGGGGTGGCTGAGAACTTCGGCACGAAGCTAGTGCACAGCTTCATGATTTGCTGTTGCTGCATACGTTCAAGGGTTATGGAGAGGTTTACCTCTTCCACGCCACCATTACTTTTTTCTTTGTAGTAGACACCTTCAGGCCACTCAGCGTCATCTCCTCCCTGGGCTGTAAACTAACAAATTCTCTGGAATAAAAGGGCTTTAGAGAATTAACATGGTACACTTTAGGCTTTAGGTTTGAGGTGGGGGATGCTATGAGATAGTTAACAGCTTCCGGGTGCTCTTGGACCGTGAATGGCCCTTCCCATGACGCTTCCATTTTATGGGCCTGGAGCGCCTTCAAGACCATGACCTAGTTCCCTACTTTGACGGAACGCTTTCTGGCATGTTTATCATACCAGGCTTTTTGCTCTTTTTGAACATTTTTTAGGTTTTCTTTAGCAAGAGCTAAAGAGGTTTGGAGGGTGTTTTGTAGGTTGTTTACAAAGCCCAGAATGTTAGTTCCTGGAGAAGGCGTAAACCCCTTACATTGCTGTTTCACCAACTGTAATGGCCCCTTAACCTCGCGGCCATACACAAGTTCAAATGGTGAAAACCCTAAACTGGGATGTGGTACAAAGAGGCAAAGAGCAACTGCTGCAACACTAGGTCCCAATTATTGGAGTGCTTATTTACAAATTTATGTATCATGGCCCCCAAAGTTTCATTAAACTTCTTCACCAAGCCATTTATTTCATGGTGGTAAGGGGTGGCAACCAAGTGGTTCACCCCATGAGCTTCCCACAGGCTTTTTATGGTCCCTACCAGGAAATTAGTTTCCGAATTTGTAAGGATGTCAGAGGGCCAACCTACCCTGGCAAAAATGTCTGTTAATGCCTGGCACACACTTTTAGCCCTGGTGTTGCTTAGAGCTACTGCTTCCGGCCATCGGGTGGCAAAATCCATGAAAGTCAGTATGTACTGCTTTCCTCTGGGTGTCTTTTTTGGAAAAGGACCCAGAATATCCACAGCTACTTGCTGAAAGGGAACCTCAATGATGCGGAGTGGCTGGAGAGGGGCTTTGACGTGGTTTTGGGTTTTTTTTCACTTTTTGGCACACCTCACAAGACCAGACATAAGTAGAAATGTCCTTGCCCATTCCCTCCCAGTGGAATGACTTTCCCAAATGGTTTTTGGTCCTGTTCACCCCAGCATGGCCACTAGGATGATCGTGAGCTAAGCTCAAGAGCTTTTCCCGGTACTTAGTTGGAACTACCAACTGTCTTTGAGGATGCCAGTCCTCCTCGTGACCACCAGAAAGAGTTTCCTTGAATAAAAGACCTCTTTCTACAACAAACCTGGATCGATTAGAAGAGCTGAGAGGCGGTGGGTTGCTCCATGCCGCCGTCGAAGCTCACTGGAGGCTTTTACCTGCTTTCTGCTCAGCCTGGAACTGTTCCCTTGATTCTGGAGACATCAGTTCCTCATTGGATTGTGGACTTGGGCTTGGTTCCTTTGGAAACGACGCAGGGGATGGGGCTGTTTTCATTGACTGTGAACCTCTCTCCGCGGGTGCACTATGTTGTGTTTCATGTCACCTTCCTCACAGCTTGAATGAACTTTGCTTTGGGTGTGTGTGAGGGGGTGACCTTCAGAAGAATCCATTTTCAAGGTTCACTGGACTATAAAGAGAGGGGAAGAGAAACATAAGACTGTAGTTTTGTTAAGTCAGCCTCTAGAAAGCATTTTATTTGCTTGTGCCCATTTCTAACTCTATTTTTTATATTTGAACTCACTTAAAATCCTATCCTTTTTGTTAATAAACTCGTTTTACTTTTAATCTAAACCAACCCAATGCTCTGTTTGATTGAAAGTGAATGTTCACTCCAGTTAATGTGGCAAGCTGCTGGGTACTGTATCTTTAAAGGAACAAACAAACCTTAATCTCTCTCTCTGGTCCAGGAGAGGGTTGGACATTGCAGAGTCCATGGTTTGGGGAAAATCTGGGACTCGGAGTGTGTTGGAGTCGTCTTGCCAGGTGTAACCAGTGTGTGGCCGGCGGGAAACAAACAAGCATGTACTGGAATGAGAATTGTTGAATCAGAGCTGCTTAGCTCACAGACACTCAGTGCAGGCTTGTATCTGGCTGGGAACATCCAGACAAAGGCCGCTACAGCGACTGAGCCTTCCGAGGCACTTAGGGTTACAGGCCAGGCAGTGACAACTCCTCACTGGTCGGTATTACACCCCAGAAAGCAACAATAACTCATTTTTAAAAAGTCAATGGAGCAGGGGAACTGGATGCTGGGTGTCCCACATCAGTGTGCTAGCCCCCACGCTATAACATTATTCTTGTGTTTGTGCACTCTCACTCTCTCTCCTCCTTTCCCTCCTAACGACTTTAATTATTTAGCCACAGAGGACTACTTCAAAAGGAGAGACTAAGGGGTCCCTGCTTCAGAATATCCCATTCTCTGTCATCGCTGATTTTTAAATTGAGATTGGATGTTTTCCTACAAGTTATGCTCTTGCTCAAACAGGAATTAATTCAGGGAAATTCTGTGGCCTGGTGTTATGTAGAAGTTCAGATTAGGTGATCAATGGTCCCTTCTGGCCTTCTAATAAATGAGTCTATGGAAAAAACAGATCCCCCCCACAGCCTTATTCCCAGAGAAACTGACTGCCCACAGCCCATCCCACCTGCAGCATCGCTTCCACAGAGACAGTGATGTTATATCCCTAACTCACCACAGGATGGCAGGGTCTGTGCACCTCTTGCATGTGTCTAACCCCTACAGGGCAGTAGCAGTGTCTGTAGCGTTTTATGTCATGGCTCAAAGCTCTGTGTGTGTGTGTGTGTTGCACAGGTCTATCCATGTGAGAATGCCACGGGACAGGGTGCAATTGTTTGATGGACCACTGGAAAGGCCACTGATTCATGTGCAAGGGACCAGTCTCAGATCCAATCTCTCAGAAGTGATTTTAAAAAAAACAAAACTGATGCCCTCTTCCCAGCTTTTTTCCTTTCAAATTTTACACAGCCCCATGATGACTTCTATTGTATAGTGGCTTGGCTGGTCTCGTGGCAAAGCTTCCTGTTTTGTTTACAATACTCCCAGATTCCCATCCCAGCTCGGCTCTTACAGACACATTCCGTAACCTCTTGTGTATGTAGAGAGAGAGAGAGAGAGAGAGAGACGCCATGATTTATTTAGTTCTTCCTGTTATAACCAGCAAAAGGCTGGGTCAGAAGTAACCACCTCTACTATTTTAAGACTATAGATTCCTACCCCTGCCTTTTTGTGTGTTTCAAGGTGGTGTGACCCTCTAAAGAGGCAAACTGGTGTTGCTGGAGTGCTAGTCTTAGCTTCAGTGTTCCTTACTTTCCTGTCTTGACACCCTGTTGCAGCCTGGACTCGCCTTAATGGTTCTTTCCGGGGCCTCTGTTTTTAGGTTCTTCTATGTTTTACTGCATGTTCTGTATAGCTTTTTGTCTGTTCTGGCTGGGATGAAAGGGTTGTTTTTCTGTTTCCCTTTTCACAGGGGTGTTCTGTGATCTGTTGGGTCTTCATCTGATCCCACATTACCACCAGATAGTGATTACAGAGACCTAGGAGGCCAGGACATCATGGTTTGAGTGAATGTCTTTATTTCCTGTTTACATAGGCACATCTCCTTGTACTGTGCCTCCTAGTGGCCAGCCTGATAGTGACTCTCAAAACTAACACCACACTTCTCACATATCCAATCCTGGCTTGAGTGTCTGGTGTCAGAGTGGTATGGTTCTTGTTCTGTATGCAAGAGGTCAAAGATTTAATTTGCTGTGGAAGTGGAGAGGGCGTTTGCTCTATTGGGATGTGTAAATGGGTGGTTAGTGTGTCTATGGAGGAATCCCTTACTGTGGGTGTTGTATGAGTAGGGGATTCCCTGATGTACGTGGTCTGTGTGCACTCCCCCGAGCTAGGGATACCATTGACTAGTGGGAACATTTGCTGTTTGCAAAGTTGTATGTAACCGTAGGTTCAAATTCCCTTCCCTCCACCTCTTGCAGAATTGGTAAAAAGGTTCTTCCCTTTACATTTAAGCACCACATCAGGAGTTACGGTTCTTCCCATGTGGCAGCAGATGCAGCGTGTGCAGTGACTTGGTTGGTCTTGTGAAAAGCTTCCTGTTTTATGTGCAAATGGTTGCTTGACTCACTAGCCTCTTGCAGATGTGGTAAAAATGATGTTTTAGCATCTCAATAAAAGATCCCTATATCGGGGATACAATAAACCCCTATATGAAAGGGGAATAAATAAACCTGTATATCATTGGGAAGTAATAAAAGCCATATATCAATGAAAAAAAAACCCTATATCCAGAAGGAGTCAAATCAATCCATATATCAAGATGAATTTAAAAAAAAAACACATTTCAGGGGATTATAAAAACCCCATAGAGCAGGAGATAGTAAGACCTCCCCCCCAAAATCCAAACAACCCCCCTCCATATGATTAAAATAATCTCATGTATTAAGGGCAACTGGAAAATGTCATACATCAGGGAAAGCAACAAAATCCTGGTATCTAAAGTGGGAGTAGGGGGGGAAAACACATATTTGAGGCATTAAAAACAATCAATAGAGCTGTGGGGAGGGATGAAAAATACAATATATGGGGGGAGCAGTAAAAAACAAAAAACATGAAACCCTATTTCTGGAGGGAGGGATGGGTGGGGTGCACATGAGGTACCTGGCAGCCCACCCTCATGCGTGCCACTCCCTAGCACCCCATCCTGATTGCACTCAAAACCCTTGCACCCCACATGAATGGTATCCCACATCCACGACAGCTGCCAGGGCTATAGTAACCCTAAGTCTGCCCCCAGCATTGGGTCACGTATTGATATCATACAATTCTCGCAGCATGAGAAGATACAAGTATCCAACAGCAGCAAAGAGGTTAAGCAAGAGAAGTTCACTGGCCTTCTTCACTCTGACATCACAGCCAAAGGCCTCCTGCCAGCCCCCACAGAGTTTATGCAGTGAAGCCCTTTGAAAGGTGCATGAAGTTCTTTAGCAATCAAGAGTGACTATAAAGGTAGGGGCTGCTGTAGCAGCAGCTAAATGAAAGTGGGTGGGATGTGGGAGAATTCCTGCTGCCCTGGCGTTCTGAGCTACTTTATTAAGACTGCATGCAGCCCAAGAGAACTGACTGTACTCCCTGCTGCAAGCCTCGAATAAGCTGCATTACACACACTGTAGCTCGGCTTAAGCCTCTTCTAAATTGGAATACAATGCAAAGGATTTCCAGTATAGCTTTCTGCTGCCTGAAGGGACTCTGAGCAGCTTTCTTGTAACCTTACGTGTTAGTTTCATTGTGGCGCCAGTCTTTCCACTCAGGTAAGCAGTTATTTTAGGTTGTGCATTATTTTGCTTTATGAGCAGCAAATGGATAGATTTCTCCTTGGTTGAAAACTGAAGTGCAAAGAAGCTGTTTCTCTCAAATTGTGATCAGGTTCATGATAAACACTATTGTGTTGACATTGCTACCATGGTATAATTATGGCTTTCTGAATAGATTGACTGTATCATCCTAGGCAGTGTTTGCTCTAAGTTAAAATTAAAACCTAAAAAAAGAATACAGGCTGGTGCTTCTAATTTGACATTGACAGATTGCAGCTCCCATATGCTGCAATGTGTGTTATTACTGCCAGCATAGAGTTCAGCTGATCTGCTCTGCCAGCATTATCAGCACAAAATGCAACATTTTATTTAGGTTCGGCTGCGTCAGATTTCTTTTTACATTCAGTTTGGGCCAGTCCCCGGCTTCATTAATGATAAATGTTGAATCAGTTCTTCCAGTATAAATAGCACTCACGTTTATTAATTATTCTTGGTAGCCTCCAGTGTAAGTTTGAATCATTAAGCACAAGATGCATGGGCTAGTAATTAAAGCACAGGACAGTGAATTGGAACAGCTGGATCAAGATTTTCAAACTTGGCTGCCTAAAATTAGGCTCCTAAATCCATATTTAGGCATCTAAATTGGGATTTTTGGGGCACCTAACTCTCTTAGGTTCCATTTAAAAATCAAGCCATTTATTTAAGGGTGGAATTTTCAAAATGCTGAGCACCCTGCAGCACCAATTGAAACCAGTGAAATTCAGGCTAGTTAGCCAGCTACTTAAAAATGATCTTAGGCTGGGATTTTAAAAGGTGCCCAGGAGAGTTGGGTGCCCAGCTCCCATTGACTTTCTGTGAGATTTGGGCTCCTAATGCCATTTGGCCCCCTTGAAAATCACAGCCTTAGGACCCTAACTATAGGCAGCCAAGTGTGAAAATCTTGACTCTGAGTAAAGCAGAGTTGTAGATACAAACACTCTTCCCCCCTCCAACTCTGAGATATTTAGATTGAACTGTAGATCCACATTTTATGGCTTGGGCACCTTTCTGCTGGGCTGCGTTTTTATCTCTGAAATGGTCTCCCTGTGTGATCCTGAGCAAATCCTTTAAATTCTGTCTCTGTTTCTCCAACTGAAAAATGAAGTGATGACATTTAACAACTTGCTAAGGGGTGGAGGCTAAATTCGTTAAAGTTTGCAGAGCGCTTGGGGCCAGATTCTGACATACTGGCTCATAGCAATGATGATAGGGCCTACAAGACCTAGTCATGTTCCAGGACCCCATTATGCCAGGCACTGTACAAACAGAACAAAAAGACAGTCCCTATCCCAAAGTATTTATAATCTAAGTCACCAGACGGATAGGGGAGTACAAGGAAACAATGAGACATTATTGGTCAGCATGCCAGGCAGTCATCTCAGCACACCCGTGGCCCAATCGTTGACAAGGTTTTTATAGGCTTCACAGCAAAGGAGAGTTTTAAGGAAGATTTGAAGGAATATAATGAGGCAGCATTATGGATGATTATGGGGAAATCATCACAAGCATAAGGGGCAGCATGGGAGAATGCAGAAGGGTGCTTGAAAATTTAACAAGTGGGTGGTGGAAGCCCATCATGGGCTAATAGAAGGCAGAAGTCAACCTCTTGATAGTGAAGGAGAAATGATAGGTGGGGTATGCATAGGTATGAAAAGATTTGAAAATGAAGACGTGGAGCTAATGTTTGTTGTAATAGAAAAGGGAAAGCCACTGGGGGGATGCAAAAGAGGGATGAGGTGGTCAGAATGATGGGCTAGGAGAATGATCTTTTCAGCAGCATTCAGAATAGAGATGAGCAAGGCAAGAATGCTTGAGCAAGGCAAGAGAGAAAGATGTGGTAATCAAGACATGAGAGACTTCAAGAGAGTTTTAGGTGTGTGCATGGATAGGAAGGCCGTATTTAGGAGATATTGTGCAGAAACCATCAGCAGGATTTAGACTTAGCCTGGATGTGAAGATCTAGACAAAAGTTGGAGTCTAGTGTGGTGCCCAGGTTTTGGACCTTAGTGACAGGTAGGATGGTGATATTGTCCACAGTAATCAAGAAAGGAGGTAGCAGAGAGGGACTGGGGGGTGAGTAAGAGTTCTGTTTGAGCCATACTGATCTTGAGGTGACAGTTAGGCATCTATGAGTAGATGTCTGAGAGACAGGCCAAGATATTAGTTTGGACAAAAGGAGACTGGTCTGGAGTAGCAATAGAGATCTGTGAGTCATTACAGATGGTAATTGATTTGTGTTAATAGATAAGATTACTCGGAGATCCAGTGTAAAGGGTGAAGAGAAAGGAACTAAGGACTGACCTGTGTGGAACCCCCACAGAAAGTTGGAGTGGGGGGATGAGGAGGATCCTCCAGAGGACATCTGAAGGGGCAACTTGTGAGGTAGGAGGAAAACCAGGAGAGAACAGAATCATAGAAGCTAAGGGAGGACAAGATTTCAAGAAAGAAAGAGCATGGTTGATGGCCTTGTTGGTGATTGACAAGTCTAAGACGGTGAGGATGGAGTAAGGGTTCTGAGCTGTCCGTAGGAAGAGGTTATCCAGGCCTTGGTAGTAGTGGTTTCAGTGGAGTGCAAGGAGAAGATGCTGGATTAGAGAAGTTCTAGGCTGGAACTGGAGGAGACACTATAAGGTGGGTAGAAAGTTGGCTAGATTGTCGGGCTCAACGGGTAGTGATCAATGGCTCCATGTCTAGTTGGCAGCCGGTATCAAGTGGAGTGCCCCAAGGGTCAGTCCTGGGGCTGGTTTTGTTCAAAATCTTCATAAATGATCTGGAGGATGGTGTGGATTGCACTCTCAGCAAATTTGCGGATGATACTAAACTAGGAGGAGTGGTAGATACGGTGGCAGGTAGGGATAGGATACAGAGGGACCTAGACAAATTGGAGGATTGGGCCAAAAGAAATCTGATGAGGTTCAACAAGGATAAGTGCAGGGTCCTGCACTTAGGACGGAAGAATCCCATGCACCGCTACAGACTAGGGACCGAATGGCTAGGCAGCAGTTCTGCGGAAAAGGACCTAGGGGTGACAGTGGACAAGAAGCTGGATCTGAGTCAACAGTGTGCCCTTGTTGCCAAGAAGGCCAATGGCATTTTGGGATATATAAGTAGGGGCATTGCCAGCAGATCGAGGGACGTGATCGTTCCCCTCTATTCGACATTGGTGAGGCCTCATCTGGAGTACTGTGTCCAGTTTTGGGCCCCACACTACAAGAAGGATGTGGATAAATTAGAGAGAGTCCAGCGAAGGGCAACAAAAATGATTAGGGGTCTGGAACACATGACTTATGAGGAGAGGCTGAGGGAACTTGGATTGTTTAGTCTGCAGAAGAGAAGAATGAGGGGGGATTTGATAGCTGCTTTCAACTACCTGAGAGGTGGTTCCAGAGAGGATGGTTTTAGACTATTCTCAGTGGTAGAAGATGACAGGACAAGGAGTAATGGTCTCAAGTTGCAATGGGGAAGGTTTAGGTTGGATATTAGGAAAAACTTTTTCACTAGGAGGGTGGTGAAACACTGGAATGCGTTACCTAGGGAGGTGGTAGAATCTCCTTCCTTAGAAGTTTTTAAGGTCAGGCTTGACAAAGCTCTGGCTGGGATGATTTAATTGGGGATTGGTCCTGCTTTGAGCAGGGGGTTGGACTAGATGACCTCCTGAGGTCCCTTCCAACCCTGATATTCTATGATTCTATGAGACCTCAGACAACAATTGTAGACAGTACGTTCAATAAGCTTACATCTGAAAGGGAGGTGGGCCAGTAGTTGGAGAGACAAATGGGGTCATGGGTGGGTTTTTTTAAAGTGGGAAAGAATAAAGTGTGTTTGCATTATGAGGGGAAGGAGCTAGAGGAGAGTGAGGAGAAGAGCAAGGGAGGGGATGAGAGGGGAATCGAGGGAGATCAGGAGATGGGATGGGGTCACTGAGGAAAGTGGAGGGTTTAGAGAAGAGCAGACGAGAAACTTCTGTGACAGGGGAGAAAGGGAAAGCAAGGTGAGGGGAGACGGAAAGTTACATGGTATTTTGTCAACTTTCTCTTGGAATAAATTGGCAAGATTCTGTGTAGAGACAGAAGCAAAGACAGGATGAGGGAAGAGTTTGAGAAGTGAGTCAAAGATAGCTGTGATTGAATTAAGGCAGGAATGGGATTCAGTTAAGTTGACAGAGTTGTTTAGGTAGGAAGATGGCAGAACTGAAGGAGAGGAGAAAGACTGTGCAGTGGAGGAAGTCAGCCTGGTCACAGGATTTCTGCCAGCAATGCTTCGCAACGTGAGAGCAAAAGTGAAGGGAATGAGCCAGGGCTGTGGGTTGGCAGGATAGACTTTGTGATGAGTGAGAGGGGCAAAAAAGTCAAGGGTGGAGGAAAGTGAAGCCTGGGGAGAATCAACAACAATGGCAATGAAAGAAAGGGAGGAGAAGGCTGAGAGCAGTTAAAGTCATCAGTGCTGATGGACTGGAAGACACAGAAAGGCAGAGTGATGGTCTGTAGTCCGACGTGCACCCCTTTTTATAGGACCATGGGAAGTGTTGTACAAAGTATGCCTTGTGAGGTATCATTTGAAAGCTCATGATTTGCTGATCATTATTGTCCTGGTGAAATATGTGAAGCAACATTGCATGAAAAGATATATGATTCCTCTGTATAGTGTTAAGACAAGATCAAATGGATAATCACCTAGTGAAGTGGCCACTCTTGGGCAGGAAAAAGGGTGTGTGCAGAAAATCTACAACTTGAACAAAGGACCAGCTTGAGGTTCCCTTCTGTCTCCTGAACCTCAGTGGGAGATGATTCTTGTGCAAGATAAAGGGCTATAAAGGGGGCAGGCAGACTTCCCAAAATGTCTCCCTCCTTATCTCTACCCACTGCATCAGCAACACCTGAAAAACAAAGAAAGCAGCACTGGACTGAGAGAGAGCTCTTGTATGAAAGGGGATCAGCCAGTAAGACTGTTGGGACATGTGATGAGAGAGATCTTTGCTTTGAATTCATGTAGCTATTAAGTTAGGTATTAGTTGCATTTTATTTTTTATTTCTTGGTAACCAATTCTGAGGTTTATGCCTCATTACTTCTAATCACTTAAAATCTATAATTTTCTAGTTAATAAATTTGTTTTATTGTTTTATCTAAATCAGTGTGTTTGGATTGAAGTGTTTGGGAAACTCCATTTGGGATAATAAGGCTCTTGCGTATCATTTTCTATTAATACATGGCAGACTTTATATGAGCTTGTATTGTCCAAGAGAGGGCTGGGCAGTACAGGATGCACATTTCTGGGGGAAGTCTGGGACTGGAGAGTTTGCTGGTGGTGTTCTGCAGTGTAATTCATGAGTGGCTGCAATAGCATTCATGCAGTGTAATTGGGAGTAATTTACATGCTGGAGGCTGTGTGGGAGCAGATCAGAAGTGGTAACTCTCATAGCAAAGCAGTGTAAAAAGCACCCCATTCTGGAGGATTGAGGGGACACAGCTGTTCATCAGTCCAGATTTTACCTTGGGTAATGTCTCAGGGCATGGGGGATAGGGGCTGCTGGGCGATGCTGAAAAAGACCAGGTGATGGTTGGAAAGGGGGAGCTTGGCAATAGAACAATCAGAGAGAGAGAGCAGTGCTTGCTCAAGTTCAAATAATTGGCTGACCATTTTGGTGAGTGGGAGAATTGAAGCAGGGCTGCAGGTCAAGAGAAGAGGTAAGAGTGAGGAAACATGCAACGAAAGGGTCAGGCAGGCCATCGACATGGAAGCCAAAGAGACAGAGGATGAGTGAGGGAGATTGCAAGGAGAGGGAGCCAGGAGCTGGGGCAGGAGAGAGAGGCTGATGGGGAGGAGTTGGATGGACAGTAGATGACAGCAACATGGAGGGAGAAGGTAGAGGAGCATCAGATGCGATGCTGCTCAAAAGATGGGGCAGTGGGAAGGGAGAGGCCAGAGGAGTTGGAAGCAGCAGGAATGGGAAAAAAGTCTAAACATTCCATGAGTAGTCCAACTGACTCCACTGTCATTCAGTCTCAGTAAAGGTATCAGAATGTGGCGCTTTGAAAGCATTAGCTAGAGGGTGCTATAGAAGATCAAAAAATACGATTGTTACTTTTATGACCTGATTTGAAATACAGCTATTGTCTGAAATACCAAAGCACCAGGCAAATGGAATATGGTTGTTTCAAGATGAAAGACATACTTGTTGTTAAAATCTACTATTTCAGAAGCCCTATTTACATGGGGGCAAAGTTTTCAAATGTCCACTAAGTTTGCTTGCCTCAGTTTTGGGGACTATAATCCCTTTGGAGCAAACAGGATCAGATTTTCATTGGCCAGCATCAGGGGTCCTGGGACAATTTGAATAGTGGTGGTGCTGAGAACCACTGAACCAAACTGTAAACCCTGCATTTGATGGAAAACAATTCAAGCCAGGAGGTGTGGCAGCATCCCCGGCACCCCTAGTTCCAGCACCGCCGCTGTACCTGGAAAAGGCACACTATCCTGGATTTGCGTGCAGAAATCTGCACTTGCACGAGTGACTGAGTAGTTACACATGCAATTTCCTGTTTCTACAGGTAAATGTGAGACTTCTGGGTGTAATGTATTTATGCACAAATTTTGTGGGGGCAGCTTAGTCTCTGGTTGTTGATGTCCCATAGTAAACTGTCCTTATTTGTTTTGCACAGTCTGTCGCAGAAATATCCTTTTCTTGTGCAAAAGGATACATTTAAAAACTATGAAAAAGATGTGAAAATAATTCACAGCTTCAAAATGAAAGTTTCATTCTTACCATTTTGTGCATTGTGAAATCCTTCAGTTCCACATAGTGCAATCTGACACCTGTGAAACTTTTCAATGTTTCTGTGTTTATTGATGCACCTTTGAGATATTAATTGCATCTCTTGTTTAATTATTGTCAGAACATTTCCAGTCTATCTTGCAAAGAACATACTAAAGCGGTTGTACCGAAAGCTCTGTTAATGACCCTGGAAAATATAAACTACTGAAGCAGCAACCAGTAAAACAATACTAATTAATTGTTGCTTTAAACAATGTTCATGGGATACATCTGAGAAAAACATCTGAACACATTAAATGGCAGCATGATAACATTTAGTACAGTGAAGGTTGCACCAAGACACTATCCACTGAAACCTTCACAGCAGAAGGTAAGGGAGAAGTCTCTTGGATTTCATGCCACAGCACGTCACCTACAGTAGCATGGAAAACACTCCAACACTCGTCAAGGCTTTCACTTCCATTGCCCATGAACACCAAAAGTGATATCTCACTTGCAAACAGAAATCCAGCTATCACCAATATGCAGTTGATTCATAGATTTACCCTCTATACTCTGGATTTGTCTCTTTCTGGCCAAACTAAAATCTTCCCTTTCTCTTTGACATCTTCTCAAGGACATCCAGGCTTCAACTTAAGCTCAACATGGCCAACAACAGAGCTCTTGATCTTTCCTTCCATGCCCTCCTCTCTCCCTCCTTTCTCAATCACAATGTGCACGACAACCACAATATCCTCTCTGTCAATCAGACCCCTAACCTGGGTGTCCTCTTCTACTCAGGGCTCTCTACGTCCTCACATGCAAGCTGTGTCTAAACCATTCTGGTTGTTTCCTGCACAACATCTCTAAAATCCAGCTTTTCCTTGCCATCTGGTTGCTTGGTAAACTGGATGCAAGTAAACAATACACATTTTAAGATGGCTAAATGTAAATCTATACCTCTAGGAACAAAGAATGTAGGTCATACTTACAGGATGGGGACTCTATTCTAGGAAGCAGTGACTCTTTGGGGGCCGTAATAATCAGCTGAATATGAGCTCCCAGTGTGAAGCTGTGGCCAAAGCAGCTCATAGGATCCCGGGTCTGGGATGCATGAACAAGGGAATCTCTAATAGGAGTAGAGAGGTTATTTGACCTCTATATTTGACAATGGTGCGACTGCTGCAGGGATCCTGTGTCCGTTGCTGGTGCCCACAATTCAAAAGATGTTGATAAATTGGAGATAGTTCAGAGAAGAGCCATGAGAATGATTAAAGGTTTAGAAAACCTGCCATTAGCAATAGACTTAAAGAGTTCAAGCTATTTAGCCTACCAAAGAGAAGGTTAAGGGGTGTCTTCATTACAGTCTGTAAGTACCTAGAGGGGAAATAAATACTGTATTTAATAATGAGCTCTTCAATCTAGCAGAGATCCAATGGCTAGAAGTTGAAACTAGACAAATTCAGACTGGAAATAAGGTGAGAATAATGAACCATTGGAATAATTTACTGAAGGTCATGGTGGATTCTCCATCACTGAGAATTTTTAAATCAAGACTGGATGTTTTTCTAAAAGATCCGCTCTAGGAATTATTTTGGGGAAGTTCTATGGCCTGTGTTATTCAGGAGGTCAGACAAGATGATCACAATGGTCCCAGAGAACTTCCCTGTATTCATTTCTACTTTGAATCCAATAGCTGTCCCTGAATTAGATCCTATCTATTAGAAAAACCTCCAATTTTGATTTAAAAATTCCCAAGGTGAATCCACCACCACCAGTAAGTTGTTCCAATAGATAATTGCCCTCCCTTAAAAATTTGCACTTTATTGCTAGTCTGAATTTGTCCTGTTTCAACTTCCAGCCATTGGATCTTGTTACAGTGTTGTCTGCTGGAGTGAAGAGCTGCCTATTTTCAAATTTCAGTCATCCATGTAGATACTTATATGATCAAGTCATCTCTTAACTTTGTCTTTCATAAGCTAAATAGATATGGCTGAGGGGGGAGGGTTGTGTGTTTGGGGGGTGCTCAGTAGCTGAAGGGAGAGGGTTGCTTTTGAGTTTGTGTTCTGGTGGATTATTTGTAGCTGAGGGAACAGGTTTATGTTTGTTCTAGGAGGTGTAGGTGTGTGTGTATTTTGGAGATAGTGGATAGTGTGCAGGGGAGGTACTTGTGTGTGTTCTGGAGGGTTGTGTGTAGCTGAGGGGGGAGGGTTGTTCATATGGTTTTGGGTGTGTAGATGAGGGTGGAAGTTGTGTATTTTAGGGGGTGGTTTATACATAGAATCATAGAATATCAGGGTTGGAAGGGACCTCAGGAGGTCATCTAGTCCAACCCCCTGCTCAAAGCAGGACCAATCCCCAATTAAATCATCCCAGCCAGGGCTTTGTCAAGCCTGACCTTAAAAACTTCTAAGGAAGGAGATTCTACCACCTCCCTAGGTAACGCATTCCAGTGTTTCACCACCCTCCTAGTGAAAAAGTTTTTCCTAATATCCAATCTAAACCTCCCCCACTGCAACTTGAGACCATTACTCCTTGTCCTGTCATCTTCTACCACTGAAAATAGTCTAGAACCATCCTCTCTGGAACCACCTCTCAGGTAGTTGAAAGCAGCTATCAAATCCCCCCTCATTCTTCTCTTCTGCAGACTAAACAATCCCAGTTCCCTCAGCCGCTCCTCATAAGTCATGTGTTCCAGACCCCTAATCATTTTTGTTGCCCTTCGCTGGACTCTCTCCAATTTATCCACATCCTTCTTGTAGTGTGGGGCCCAAAACTGGACACAGTACTCCAGATGAGGCCTCACCAATGTCGAATAGAGGGGAACGATCACGTCCCTCGATCTGCTGGCTATGCCCCTACTTATACATCCCAAAATGCCATTGGCCTTCTTGGCAACAAGGGCACACTGTTGACTCATATCCAGCTTCTCGTCCACTGTCACCCCTAGGTCCTTTTCCGCAGAACTGCTGCCTAGCCGTTCGGTCCCTAGTCTGTAGCGATGCATTGGATTCTTCCGTCCTAAGTGGAGGACCCTGCACTTATCCTTGTTGAACCTCATCAGATTTCTTTTGGCCCAATCCTCCAATTTGTCTAGGTCCCTCTGTATCCTATCCCTACCTGCCACCGTATCTACCACTCCTTCTAGTTTAGTATCATCCGCAAATTTGCTGAGAGTGCAATCCACACCATCCTCCAGATCATTTATGAAGATATTGAACAAAACCGGCCCCAGGACCGACCCTTGGGGCACTCCACTTGATACCGGCTGCCAACTAGACATGGAGCCATTGATTACTACCCGTTGAGCCCGACAATCTAGCCAACTTTCTACCCACCTTATAGTGCATTCATCCAGCCCATACTTCTTTAACTTGCTGACAAGAATACTGTGGGAGACCGTGTCAAAAGCTTTGCTAAAGTCAAGAAACAATACATCCACTGCTTTCCCTTCATCCACAGAACCAGTAATCTCATCATAGAAGGCGATTAGATTAGTCAGGCATGACCTTCCCTTGGTGAATCCATGCTGACTGTTCGTGATCACTTTCCTCTCATGTAAGTGCTTCAGGATAGATTCCTTGAGGACCTGCTCCATGATTTTTCCGGGGACTGAGGTGAGGCTGACCGGCCTGTAGTTCCCAGGATCCTCCTTCTTCCCTTTTTTAAAGATTGGCACTACATTAGCCTTTTTTCCATTTGTCCGGGACTTCCCTGTTCGCCACGAGTTTTCAAAGATAATGGCCAATGGCTCTGCAATCACAGCCGCCAATTCCTTTAGCACTCTTGGATGCAACGCATCCGGCCCCATGGACTTGTGCACGTCCAGCTTTTCTAAATAGTCCCTGACCATCTCTTTCTCCACAGAGGGCTGGCCACCTACTCCCCATGCTGTGTTGCCCAGCGCAGCAGTCTGGGAGCTGACCTTGTTCATGAAGACAGAGGCAAAGAAAGCATTGAGTACATTAGCATTGAGGGGGGAGGGGAATGCTGTCAGTTTGGGGTCCCATGTAGCAGAGAGGAAGAGGTGTGTATGTATGTTTTGGAGGTAGTGTGTGGGTGAAGGGTCACAGATTGGTGTGTTTATAGTGGTGTTTAGCTCAGGAGGCAGGGTGTGTGTGTATTTTGGTGTTTATAGGTGGTGTGTAGCAGAGGAATGGGGTTGTGTGTGTTTTGGAGATTGTTTGTAGCTAAGGAATGGGGTTGTGTGTAGCTGAGGGATGGATTGCGTGTAGCTAAGGAGCAGGGTAGTGTGTGTTTTGTGGGTGGTGTGCAGCTGAAGGGCAGGGAAGTGTGTGTTTTGTGGGTGTTGTTGCCATGGGGCAGGGTTTCCTCTTCCCCTGAGGAGTAAGCTAGTGATGGTGGGTGGCAAAGGAAGGAGTGACCTCTTTCTTGGTCTCCCCCATGGAACCTGTAGTTCCCTGGCAGGGTGTCTGTTCACAGCTCCTGCTGTCTATGGGGGAGGCTAGTGCAGCACTGGCTTGGGACACCCTTACTAGGAAATGATTGTTGTGAACACATTTGGTGCAGGGAGGAGGTGGGATTTCTGCAACTTGTTAATTAAAAACTTGTCCTGAGCCATCAAGGTTAGAGACCAATTGCTCCCTGGAGATTGGGACTCTGTTGTGTCACTGAACCTGAAGACACAGCCCTAGTTCATACTATGCAGGGCTTTCTTTGCCTTGGCCTCCAGGTTAGCCACCATTTCTTTGCATATGCTCTTTGCTATCTGACTCCAGCTATGCGGCGAGGCTGGGAATGCGTGTTGGAGGCTGGGAGATCACCCGGACTTGTTTATAAGTAACCCTGGTTAGTTAAACCCAGTGACAGTGCAATTCCTAACTTCACAGGCTAGATAGTTTCAGCACACTAATTTTTTTTTTAAATCACCTCACCCATCTTGTAAAGATAACAATGTACTAAGCACTTAGCTTGGAGATAACAAAGGGCATTTGTGTCCAAAAGACACACTTCACTCATTCAAGGATTAGCCACACAAGAATGGCATCCATGTTTACTCCATATTGTAGGCAGCATGGGTAATGACCGCATCAGGTTTCTTTTGGCCCAATCCTCCAATTTGTCTAGGTCCCTCTGTATCCTATCCCTGCCCTCCAGCGTATCTACCACTCCTCCCAGTTTAGTATCATCTGCAAATTTGCTGAGAGTGCAATCCACACCATCCTCCAGATCATTTATGAAGATATTGAACAAAACTGGCCCCAGGACCGACCCCTGGGGCACTCCACTTGACACCGGCTGCCAACTAGACATGGAGCCATTGATCACTACCCGTTGAGCCCGACAATCTAGCCAACTTTCTACCCACCTTATAGTGCATTCATCCAGCCCATACTTCTTTAACTTGCTGACAAGAATACTGTGGGAGACCGTGTCAAAAGCTTTGCTAAAGTCAAGAAACAATACATCCACTGCTTTCCCTTCATCCACAGAATCAGTAATCTCATCATAGAAGGCTATTAGATTAGTCAGGCATGACCTACCCTTGGTGAATCCATGCTGACTGTTCCTGATCACTTTCCTCTCGTCTAAGTGCTTCAGGATTGATTCCTTGAGGACCTGCTCCATGATTTTTCCGGGGACTGAGGTGAGGCTGACTGGCCTGTAGTTCCCAGGATCCTCCTTCTTCCCTTTTTTAAAGATTGGCACTATGTTAGCCTTTTTCCAGTCATCTGGGACTTCCCCCGTTCGCCACGACTTTTCAAAGATAATGGCCAATGGCTCTGCAATCACATCCGCCAATTCCTTTAGCACTCTCGGATGCAACTCGTCCGGCCCCATAGACTTGTGCTCGTCCAGCTTTTCTAAATAGTCCCTAACCACCTCTTTCTCCACAGAGGGCTGGCCATCTACTCCCCATGTTGCGATGCCCAGCGCAGCAGTCTGGGAGCTGTCCTTGTTAGTGAAGACAGAGGCAAAAAAAGCATTGAGCACATTAGCTTTTTCCACATCCTCTGTCACTAGGTTGCCTCCCTCATTCAGTAAGGGGCCCACACTTTCCTTGGCTTTCTTCTTGTTGCCAACATACCTGAAGAAACCCTTCTTGTTACTCTTGACATCAGTTATTCAGCGACTTCCCAGATTGAGATTATAGGGGGAAATATGCGTTTTGTCCATGTTTAAAAATATTTACAGCCCTTTTGTTAAGAAGCTCTAGCACCCCCAGTCTTTGGAGCAGGGACTTTACATTTTGCAGCAGGGTCACAGTGATATCAGGGATGTGCCTTTTGCTGCTCCTGTGACAATCCAGCCAAATGTAGCCAAATTATATAAACAATAGTGTGCAGCTTCAAAGCCAGTCAGGCCAGCGAATTTCACCCACTTGACCCTGCACTGGGTTCAGTAACTTGCGTTTGGCTAAAACTCCTTCCAAAAAGGCATCCTGTCTTGAGTGAACTTGTCAAGAAATGGAGAATCCACCTGGGTATTTTGTTCCAGTGGTTAATCACCCTCACTGTTAAAACTGGTGCCTTATTTCTAATTTGAATTTGTCTGGTTTCAGCTTCCAGCCATTGGTTTTTGGTCTGCCTGTCTCTGCTAGATTAGAGAGCCCCTTACTACCTGGTATTTTCTCCCATGAAGGTGCTTATACACTGTAATCAATCACCTCTCAATCTTCTTGTTTGATAAACTAAACAGATGGAGCTCTGTGAGTCTCTCACTGTAAGGACGATCAGTAGAGGTTTAATAGAATTCAGCAGAGCTACATTCTCTGAAGATTCTGGCTGTGGGCTACAGTGGCCGAGCAGGACTTTCTGTGTAATTGCTCTTCCTGGCTGCTGGGGGTTATTGTGATGCCAGAATTGAAGCAGGGAAATTATCTTTCTTCTGGTCTCAGTGCTACCCCCACTGGATCTCACCATGGAGGCAAAGAAGGAAGCTGCCTGCATCCTGATTGGAATGCATAGGTGTAGGACAGGAGCTGAAGAAGGGGTGGCGGGATGGGAGCACAGGGGACAGTGACAGGAATCAGGGGTGGGGGAGAATAGTAGCAGAGGGGGATGTCAGGGACAGGTTAGGACACAGGTGCAGAAGAGTCTATATGTTCCTCTCTGGAACCTACATAAGAATGGCCATACTGGGTCAGACCAAAGGTCCATCCAGCCCAGTATCTTGTCTACCAACAGTGGCCAATGCCAGGTGCCCCAGAGGGAGTGAACCTAACAGGTAATGATCAAGTGATCTCTCTCTCCTGCCATCCATCTCCACCCTCTGACAAACAAAGGCTAGGGATACCATTCCTTACCCATCCTGGCTAATAGCCATTAATGGACTTAACCTCCATGAATTTATCCAGTTCTCTTTTAAACCCTGTTATAGTCCTAGCCTTCACAACCTCCTCAGGCAAGGAGTTCCACAGGTTGACTGTGTGCTGAATGAAGAAGAACTTCCTTTTATTTGTTTTAAACCTGCTACCCATTAATTTCATTTGGTTCTTATATTATGGGAACAAGTAAATAACTTTTCCTTGTTCACTTTCCCCACACCACTCATGATTTTATAGACCTCTATCATATCCCCGCTTAGTCTCCTCTTTTCCAAGCTGAAAAGTCCTAGCCTATTTAATCTCTCTTCATATGGGACCCGTTCCAAACCCCTAATCATTTTAGTTGCCCTTTTCTGAACCTCTTCTAATGCCAGTATATCTTTTTTGAGATGAGGGGACCACATCTGTATGCAGTATTCAAGATGTGGGCGTACCATGGATTTATATAAGGGCAATAAGATATTCTCCATCTTATTCTCTATCCCTTTTTTAATGATTCCTAACATCCCGTTTGCTTTTTTGACTGCCGCTGCACACTGCGTGGACGTCTTTAGAGAACTATCCACGATGATGCCAAGATCTTTCTCCTGATTAGTTGTAGCTAAATTAGCCCCCGTTATATTGTCTGTATAGTTGGGGTTATTTTTTCCAATGTGCATTACTTTACATTTATCCACATTAAATTTCATTTGCCATTTTGTTGCCCAAACACTTAGTTTTGTGAGATCTTTTTGAAGTTCTTCACAGTCTGCTTTGGTCTTAACTATCTTGAGCAGTTTAGTATCGTCTGCAAACTTTGCCACCTCACTGTTTACCCCTTTCTCCAGATCATTTATGAATAGTTGAATAGGATTGGTCCTAGGACTGACCCTTGGGGAACACCACTAGTTACCCCTCTCCATTCTGAAAATGTACCATTTATTCCTACCCTTTGTTCCCTGTCTTTTAACAGTTTTCAGTCCATGAAAGGATCTTCCCTCTTATCCCATGACAACTTAATTTACATAAGAGCCTTTGGTGAGGGACCTTGTCAAAGGCTTTCTGGAAATCTAAGTACACTACGTCCACTGGATCCCCCTTGTCCACATGTTTGTTGACCCCCTCAAAGAACTCTAATAGATTAGTAAGACATGATCTCCCTTTACAGAAACCATGTTGACTTTTGTACAACAATTTATGTTCTTCTATGTGTCTGACAATTTTATTCTTTACTATTGTTTCAACTAATTTGCCCGGTACTGATGTTAGACTTACCGGTCTGTAATTGCCAGGTCACCTCTAGAGCCCTTCTTAAATATTGGCGTTACATTAGCTATCTTCCAGTCATTGGGTACAGTAGCTGATTTAAAGGACAGTTTACAAACTATAATTAATAGTTCCGCAATTTCACATTTGAGTTCCTTCAGAACTCTTGGGTGAATGCCATCTGGTCCCGGTGACTTGTTACTGTTAAGTTTCTCAATTAATTCCAAAACCTCCTCTAGCGATATTTCAATCTGTGACAATACCTCAGATTCATCACTTACAAAAGACGGCCCAGGTTTGGGAATCTCCCTAACATCCTCAGCTGTGAAGACTGAAGCAAAGAATTCATTTAGTTTGTCTGCAATAACTTTATCGTCTTTAAGTGCTCCTTTTGTATCTCAATCGGCCAGGGGCCCCACTGGTTGTTTAGCAGGCTTTCTGCTTCTGATGTACTTTAAAAACATTTTGTTATTACCTTTTGAGTTTTTGGCTAGCTGTTCTTCAAACTCCTTTTTGGCTTTTCTTATTTCTTTTTACATTTAATTTGGCAGTGTTTATGCTCCTTTCTATTTACCTCACTAGGATTTGACTTCCACTTTTTAAAAGATGTCTTTTTATGTCTCACTGCTTCTTCTACATGGTTGTTAAGCCACGGTGGCTCTTTTTTAGTTTTTACTGTGTTTTTTAACTTGGGGTATACATTTAAGTTGAGCATCTATTATGGTGTCTTTGAAAAGTGTCCATGCAGCTTGTAGGGATTTCACTCTAGTCACTGTACCTTTTAATTTCTGTTTAACTAACCTCCTCATTTTTGCATCGTTCCCCTTTCTGAAATTAAATGCACAGTGTTGGTCTGTTGACGTGTTCTTCCCATTACAGGAATGTTAAATGTTATTATATTATGGGCTCTATTTCCAAGTGGTCCTGTTATAGTTACTTTTTGGACCAGATCCTGTGCTCCACTCAGGACTAGATCGAGAGTTGCCTCTCCCCTTGTGGGTTCCTGACCAGCTGCTCCAAGAAGCAGTCATTTAAAGTATCAAGAAATTTTGTCTCTGCATTTCGTACTGAGGTGACATGTATCCAGTCAATATGGGGATAATTGAAATCCCCCACTATTATTGAGTTTTTTTATTTTGATAGTCTCTCATTGTCGCTATCACTGTCCTGGTCAGGTGGTCGATAATAGATCCCTACTGTTATATTCTTATTAGAGCATGGAATTACTATCCAGAGAGATTCTATGGAACATGTGGATTCATTTAAGATTTTTATTTTCATTTGATTCTACATTTTCTTTCATATATAGTGCCCGCCCCCCGGCACGACCTGTTCTGTCCTTCCGATATATTTTGTAACCTGGAATAATTGTGTCCCATTGATTGTCCTCACTCCACCAGGTTTCTGTGATGCCTATTATATCAATATCCTCCTTTAACACAAGGCACTCTAGTTCACCCATCTTATTATTTAGACTTCTAGCATTTGTGTACAAGCACTTTAAAAACTTGTCACTGCTTATTTGTCTGCCCTTTTCTGATGTGTCAGATTCTTTATGTGAATGTTTCTCGTCTGATCTGGCCCCTACTTTATCCTCTTCCATCCTCTCCTCTTGACTAAAACCTAGAGAATGTCTCTCAATAGACTCTCCTCTAAGAGAAGTCTCTGTTCCAATCCACGTGCGCCTCTGCAGCAATCGGCTCCCACCACCGTCCCACATCTCTTAGTTTAAAAACTGCTCTGCAACCTTTTTAAAGTGAAGTGCCAGCAGGCTGGCTCCACTCTGGTTTAGGGGTAGCCCATCCTTCCTGTATAGGCTCACCCCCCCATCCCAAAAGTTTCCCCAGTTCCTAATAAATCTAAACCCCTCCCCTCTACACCATCGTCTCATCCACGCATTGAGACTCTGAAGCTCTCCCTGCCTACCTGACCCTGCGCGTGGAACTGGTAGTATTTCTGAGAATGCCACCATAGAGGTCCTGGATTTCAGTCTCTTTCCTACCAGCTTAAATTTGGCCTCCAGGACGTCTCTCCTACCCTTCCCTATGGCATTGGTACCTACATGTACCACGACCGCCGGCTCCTCCCCAGCACTACACATAAGTCTATCTAGATGCCTTAAGAGATCTGCAACCTTCGCACCAGGCAGGCAAGTCACCATACGGTTCTCCCAATCATCACAAACCCAGCTATCTATGTTTCTAATGATCTAATCTCCCATTACTAACACCTGCCTTTTCCTAATGACTGGAGTTCCCTCCCCCGGAGAGGTAACCTCAGTGCGAGAGGATACCCCAACATCATCTGGAAGGAGGGTCCCAACTATGGGAAGGTTTCCCCCTGTTCCCATTGACTGCTCTCCTTCCCTGAGCCTTTTATCCTCCTTAACAGCGCAGGGGCTGTCTGACCGGAGGTGGGAGAAATCTACAGTGTCCCGGAAAGCCTCATCAACATACCTCTCTGCCTCCCTTAGCTCCTTCAGTTCCGCTACCCTGGCCTCCAAAGCCCGTACTCAGTCTCTAAGGGCCAGGAGCTCCTTGCACCGAATGCACACATATGCCACCCACCCACAGGGCAGATAATCATACATGCTACACTGAGTGCAATAAACAGGATAACGCCCACTCTGCTGCTGGGCTTCTACCTGCATTTTCTCCTACAATTACCTAGGTTAATGATGGGGGTTTTGTTTAAATCAAGAAGTTTTGATTATAGTTTAGTGTAAAGGTTTTAAAGAATGGCAAGTGTACCTTGCCCCCTTCCCAACTCCCTCTCGAAACTCCCTGTTAGCGGCCCCTGTTTGCAAAGCTCCCTGGTCGCTTGCTCACTGCTTTATAAAGTCCTGGTCTCTTTAATAGCCCCGCCCCCTGACTAAGGCTCAGCCAATGAACAGAGGCTTCTAGATTTCAGACCTTGTTTAGAAGCTCACAGCTTCCAACTGCTGCCCACAGAAACACGGTCCTTCAAACGAAAACAAACAGACAGACAAATACAAGCTCAGCACACAGCACATAACCCCCAAACACAAACACACACTACAGACAGCCACTTACGCCAAGGATCCCATATTTGCTCCTCCTTCAGCTGGAGAACTCCCTCTCGAAACTCCCTGTTAGCGGCTCCCTAGCAATGAAGCCAAGTACCCTAGGTCTCTACATTCCTCTGCTGTTAGCCAATAGCTGTAAAAATCACTGTGTATCTCATCCCGTTGTACTGACTGGTCCATATAGAGGATAACAGCCTGCTACTGCTGTCAGTTACCATTAGCTCAAGTGGTAGAGGTCTGTGCTGTGAGTCTAAAGGACCCAATCCTGCTGTTGTCCCATGTAGGGATCAGTATGGTTCCACGTAATAAAATTTCCATTTTAATCCATTTGCTTTTTAAAAATATAAGAAATTACATTTAAAAAAACTACATTAAAAGAATGTTATGGATGGAAAGTCAAGCACTCCAATGTTAAGAAATGCTAGAATTAAGGATCCTAATGCATCCTTAATTTGGCCCCCTTGTACACATCATACAATCTTTAAGTATGTGATCACACATGATTTATTTCCACAAGGTCCCTGCCTCATTCACTGCAGAGGGGATCTGACTGTGCCCTTACATACAGGGCAGAGAAGAAGGTTTCTAACAATGACAGAAGTGAGGTTCTGGAACTGCTTCCTAATAGGAGTTCTGTGGGCAAACAACTTAATTAGTCTTAAGATAGAGCTTGATTCATTTATGAGTGGGGCTTCTGTTGTGGTTGGGAGGCAGGGCTTGGTGGTTCTTTTCAGTTCATGATGTCTTACGTTCCTAAAATCTCGTGCTTCAGGGCTTCAGCCCTGAAGATGTGGTTTATCGTGCTGTAGTTCCTTCGAAAGCCGGCCTGCTCTCTAGGTTGCTGTTCATCCAGATTTCGCGACAGTCGATTTGTTATTTGTTATTATTTTTGTGAACAACTTATAGATATGCGAAAGCAGGCAGATCAGGTGATAGTTCTTTAGATTTTCTCTATCGCCTTTCTTATGCAGCAAGATGGTATTGGACTCTTTCCAACTGGATGGTATTTTCTGGATTTCCAGTTAGTGGCTGAACCTTTGGGTAAGAGCTTTCCAAAGTTCCTGACCTCCCGCCTTAAGCACTTCTGCTGTCAGACCTTCCTTGCCTGGAGCCTTCCCCTCTTTCATTTGATGGATTGCGTGACGGACTTCGCTGATGAGAACTGGGAGTATGTGTTCATCGGTTTGTTGCAGTGATGGTACTCAAGCCTGTCACTGCCATTTCTTTTCATTTTCCTCGTCTTCTCCAATAAAGTCTTTGTATTCTCCGAGATTCTTCTGCTAGCTCTTCTTGGTCTTTCACGCTCAGCTTATTTCACACACCATTTCAGTCTCTTACTGAAGTTCTCATAATCGTCATTGCAGTTGTCCAGGAGGCTCCAATTTTCCCTAGAAATGTTTTCCTTCGGGATTGCCTCATCGAAAGCTACCGGTTGGTGCCTTCTGTTCGCCATACATAGTCTTTTTCTCCACCTTCACAGTGAATGTGAGTCTGGCTTTCAGTAGGCGGTGATTGCTACCGATATTGAATGATGGCACTACTGAAATATCCTGCACGATGCGTCGTCTATCGATCAGAAAGTAATCTATTTTATTTTTTGTCTTCGTTTGGTGCGATCCAGGTCCATCTTCTGTTGGCCTTCTTTCGGAACCAGATGTTACCAATGAACATTCTCCTTGTCTCTGCCAATATAGCTAGTCGTTCTCCTCGCGTATTTCATTCTCCGATACTGTACCTTCCTGTGAACTTTTTGCCCTCTCTCCCTCTTCCAACCTTGGCGTTAAAATCTCCCATCACAATCGTATATGTGGAACTCTGGGCGAGGGTTTCCTCCAGTTCCTGATAGAATCCTTCCACATCATCATCTTCGCATGCACTTGAGGGAGCATAGATCTGGATGATTTTGAGGGTACTATTTCGGTTCAATCCCGATACATGATGATTTCAAATGGCATGAGACAATTTTCGAAGACCATTCCTTGTTTATGATGAATCTGACTCCTGCAACTGACCTTGTGCTTTCTCCGTGTTTCCATCCCTCCAGCTGACCTCCATCTCCTTCTTTCTGCATTATTACTGATAATTCTACCATTTCCATCTATTAATGAACTAGTACCATTGTCAGGATTTTTTTTTTCCTAATAGATTTTAAAAAATGCCTCCTTATTTTCCTTAACTCTGCTGGCCATAGATTTCGCTTTCTGTCCATTTGCTTTCCTTATCAATTTTCTACAATTCCTATCTTCTGATCTGTATTAATTACTATCAACTTCTCCTTTCTTCCATTTGTAATATATTAGGGTTTTTTTAAATAGCTGCCTTCACTTTCCCTTTAAACCAGGTACATTTTTTAAATCAAGACAGCTTTCTTCCTTGGTTGTGGGATTGTGCTTTTTTGGGCATCTAGTAAAGTGTTCTTAATCAATTCCCAATTATCAGTCATTTTTCTGATTAAATTCTTCCTGCCAGCTAATTTGATTCACAGTTGTTTTCAGCATTGGGAAACTGGCCCTTTCAAAGCACGCAGTTTAAATATTCCTGTTCTGGACATTATTCTGTTTGCATATTATAAACATGATCAAGTCATGATCATTTGTACCTAAGCTATGATTAACTTTAAGTTCTGTGACCAATACTTCATTATCTGTCAAGATAAGGTCTAATATATAATTCCCCTGCATTGGATGCAACACTTTTTGAGATAGGAAATTGTCATCTATCATGTTTAGAAATATCAGGGAAGTTTTAGTATTGGCAGCATGAGACCTCCAGCATACATCACTCAGATTGAAGTCTCTCATGATCACAAAGTTCTTTTCCCTACACACTATAGATAGGCGCATAAGGAGCCTGTCATCCTGTTCCCTAGTGTGATTTGGTGGTCTCTAGAAGACACCAGCTAATAACCCATCTTGTGCTTTATTTGCTTTTTGCGGGATCTGCTTAATTAAACATACTGATGATACCCTTTGTACTTTGAATGACTCACAAGCAACATTGTGATCTCATGGGGTATATATCCACCCATGGAAAAAAAACAGGGAAATCCAAAAACTTTTTCAAGACAGAGATGTAGGCCGGGTACTTTCTATCACCAGAGATCATCAGTAACCCCCAAGGAAGAGTCAGCAATACCAGAAAGAGAATTTTTGCCTTAGCCACTCATACATCTCAGCCTGCAATACTTTGCCAATCCCCTATCCTCTTCCACATTCCTCTTCAGGGACTCATCTCATGAGAGACTGTGGCATCAGGAGGTGCATTAACTTCTGTCACTCACAGCAATAAAAGATGTTCCATCTCAATTCTGAGGAAGACGTTTCTACTCCAACTCCTTCTTGATACCAAAGAAGGGTGGCATCCCATTTTGCATATGAGCAGGATCAGCATCTTCATTCATCACATAAAGTTCAGAATAGTGACCCTAGCATCAATGATTCCACCTCTAGATCTGCAAGACTGGTTTGCAACTCTAGACTTGCAAAATGCATAATTGCACGTTGTGATTGAGCTGGATTTAAGATTCCTGATCAGCCAGAAGAACTACCAATACTAGGTTTTCATTTTCAGACTCTCTGTAGCACTGGGAGTATTTACCAAGCCATGGCAGCTAAGAAGACAGGACATAATAGTTCATCCATATTTGGATAATTGGTTAGTCTGGGGAAGATCCCCACAGAGCTGATGAAAGATTCCATTCATCATATTCTTCATCTCGTCCTTGCTCTTAGTTTAAAAATCAACAGAGAAAAGTCCAGATTGACAGCAATACAAAGAACAGAAGTTATAATTGCAGCCACAGATTCCATCACAGCCAGATGGAATAGTGCAGACTGTTCCTTTGTCCAGATTTTTAAAAGGATTTTTAAAAATTGGAGATGATGCAGAAAAAAGCCAGAAATACCTTACAATGAGAGACTTGGGGCATACCTGCATTGCCCCACGGTTGTGACTAAAGGGGTGTGAATAGCAGAGCACACCAAAGTGTAACATTATGGGCATAAATTTACAAGTCCAGAGTTGGCGCTAAGGTAGTTGAAACCTTTACATTCACACTCGCAGCGTCCACACACGGAAGTTACAGTGCAGCCCTTTGATGCGCACTGTTAGTCACACCCCATTAGAGTCAGAACTGTGGCAATTTAGACATGCACATACAGAGCTCAATCTGTTTAGAGTATCAGAAAGAAGATTGTTAGGCGACTTGATTATAGTGGATAAGTAAGTCCACAGGGAGAAAATAATGGGTCCCAACAGGCTCTTTAACGGGGGGGCAAAAGTTTTAGCCCAAGGGCCACATTGGGGTTGCAAAACGGTATGGAGGGCCCGGGCTGTGCCCCCCAAACAGCCTGGCACTGCCCCCTATCCGACCCCTCCCACTTCCTACCCCCTGACTGTCCCCCTCAGAACCCCCGACCCATCCAACCCCCCCTGCTCCTTGTCCCCTGACTGCCCCCTCCCGGGACCCCACCCCATCCAACCCCCCTGCTCCCTGTCCCCTGACTGCCCCGACCCCTATCCACACCCCTGCCCCCAGACAGGCCCCCTAGGGCCCCCCCGCCCCTAACCACCCCCCCGGGACCTCACCCCTATCCAACTCCCCTGTCCCCTGACTGCCCTGACGTCTATCCACACCCCTGCCCCATGACAGACCCATTGGGACTCCCACGCCTTTCCAACTTCCCCTGTTCCCCATCCCCTGACCGCCCCCCCAGAACCTCCGCCCCATCCAACCGCCCCCTGACAGGCTCCCCGGGACTCCCACACCTATCCAACCGCCCCCTGCTCCCTTTCCCCTGACTGCCCCCTGGGGCCTCCCAGCCCCGGCCCCCTTACCATGCCGCTCAGAGCAGCATGTCTGGCAGCCGCGCCGCCTGGCCAGAGCCAGACACACTGCCGCACTGCCCTGCAGGAGCACGCAGACCCGCCGCCCAGAGTGCTGCCCGCACAGTGGCGTGGCTGCGGGGGCGGGGGACGACAGTGGGAGAGGGGCCGGGGGCTAGTCTCCCTGATGGGGAGCTCAAGGGCCGGGCAGGACATTCCTGTGGGTCAGATGTGGCCTGCAGGCCAGAGTTTGCCCACCTCTGCTCTTTAATCTAGCAGAGAAAGGCATAACAAGAACCAATGGCTGGAAGATGAAGCTAGACAAAATAAAATTAGAAATAATTTTTTAACCGTGGGGATGATTAACCATTGAAACAAACTACCAAGGGAAGTTGGGGAGTCTCCATCTTGTGGGCTCTTCAAATCCAGACTGGCTGCCTTTCATGAACCAGGTGAGACAGGCATTGCTCTGCTGAAGTTCCCTGCCAGGCCCACACCGGTAGGCGCGCTCAGAGCCACACCTAACTCCACACAAAACAGCCAGGTGGACGGAACGACAGTTCGCTCACAACGTTTCGCCCAGTGGTTAGGGTGCTCACCTAGAAGGTCAGTCAAGTACCCCCTGTGCCTGGGGGAGAAGGGATTTGAACAGGGGTCGGCCACTTCTCAGGTATATGCGCTAGAAACTGGGCTATGGGACATTCTGATGTAGTGCTCCCTTGGTCTCCTCTCCTGCTGAAGCTGTTCCTTTTTGTATGGCGAGTTAAAGAGTGCTGAACTCCCGAACCCGGCCAGGGCTTAAGAAACACCTCTCTCCTTTGCATCTCCCCTGGGCTAGCATGGCCAGCTCCCCGCCCAGCATGCTGGCTTCTGTGAATCCCTAGATGCCTATCAGAATGGCCAGACTGGGTCAGATCAGAGGTCCATCTAGCCCAGTATCCTGTCTTCTGACAGTGGCCAATCCTATCTCCCTCAATTCATTGGAGAGGAAGCCTGAATGCCTAACGGTGGCTTTGTGAATCCCAGGGATTCTGTCGGTAACTGAAAGTCCCTTTGTGAATCTAGCACTAGATGTCTGGAAATGAGTTTGTCTCTGATTTGGAGGCCCCAATCTCCAATGTGTTAATCAGTTTACAAAGAGACTCATGGGGCTTACTTGAACATGATTTGTGAGCCATTATTTCATGTAAGGGAAGTGCCTCTGACTTGTGGATTTGTGTTGCCTAGCCCATCGGTGCATGGTGATGTGAAGGAAACAACATCTGGGATGACTTAAAAACAAAAAAAATAAAGTATCTGAGTGAATGTATTCCAGTTATTCATTTTTAATTGAGCTTTTCCATTTAATGTAGGTTATGAAGGCAGCCTAATACCCGAGCTGGAATGACTGGCCAGTTTACCGTGAAAGGACATGCCAGTCATCCTCATGAGCTGATTGCTCACTTTAAGCCCTAATGGTCTATCCCTTCTGGAGATTGGGCTGAAGCATCTACTAGCTGACTTGCCTCCTATTCCTGCTGTGATTCTCTCCTTCTACTTGGCGCACCATGGGAGGATGCTTCTCCAAACCAAAACCAGGTGACTGCTGTTTAGTGTTCCTCTAATCATCATGTGTTTGCCCAAGTAGCTGCAGATGAAACTAGGTCAGGCACGCAGAGGTGCTCCACGGGGAGGCTGCTTCAGAGAATTTTAATTCTCTGCTCTTACACGGAGGATTACGGGGCAGTTAATCCACAGAACATTCCACTTCATTTTTATTCACATGCAGTGAATTGCGTAAAACCTTTCAAAGTGCTGAGGGGTAGGGTGAAAAACTCAAATCTCAGTAAACTAGAGATAGAAAAGCTCGCTGGGGTATCAGTCGCAGCCTGGGACAAAGGTAAGAATCCAGCCTTGATTTGAAAGTCAGAGATTCAAAATCTATAAGTACATTTCCCATTTGATTTGCCCTCACACATAAACGGCACACTCACATCCTGCTGCCCTGTACACGCCCACACAGAGCAGCTTTTCGGTCCCCTTGTGGCCCACATTCACAAAATTATGGTGTGGTCTTCCCACATGCTTGCCTCACCTTGAGGTTACTGCTATACGCTCCCCTGTCCCTGATCCTCTGCCGGATTCACAACACAACTGTATTCTCCCTCACCCCCCTTTCAGAACTGCACTGCTCCCAGGCTCAGCCCCGAAGGCACCGCTGTACACTTTCCATCTGCCCCCCGGATCCTCATGGTGAGTGAAAACTTGTGGGGAGGTAATAGGTCCATTATGGAAAAGGACTGTAAATTGCTTCAAAAGAGCAGTGTGACAACCATCCTTAAAACAGGCAATATTGTGACCTTGCTCAAGAAACAATCTCAGCTCTAGTAACCCCATCAATTATTGACCAGCCTCAAATCTTCCCTTTTTGGAAGATCTTCCATAGTTGTATGCAGTGTTGTTGTAGCCATGTGGGTCCCAGGATATTAGAGACACAAGGTGGGCGAGGTGATATCTTTTATTGAAACAATATCTCTTTGTGAGAGAGACACGCTTTCAAGCTACACAGAGCTCTTCCTCAGATCTGGGAAGGGTAGGTATAGTGTCACAGCTAATTACAAGATCAAACAGATAGTTTAACATAAGTAGTTAGCACATAGTCTTTATTCTTTTAGTTAGCACATCTTTAAAAATGTCATCATTTTAAGCTGATCTTTAATTGTGGGGGCCTGATTCATCATTTTTTAATTCTTGAAGCTGGCAATTCTGAGCATGGCATATACTGAGGTGATGCTCTTTTGTACAATATTAGCATTCACAAATAATATAAATAAACCACTTCATCTACTTTTTTATTTTTCTTTAAAAAATACTCAAATTATTGGGTTAATTCATGTGTCCTTCCATTATATGTACCAGCAGAACCGTAGTTGCTTTGCCATGAGAGAGAACTGATTTCTCATTCCTGACCACCTCAGGTCTTAGATGGCAAGAGTCCTGGTCTTCAGTACAAAAGTTCCCCCTTTTGTTAGTCCAACAGAAGTCAGCCTCAGAACACCTGTTATTGAGTAAACAGAAGTACAGTCATATGTGACTGCTTAAAAAATTGCAAAACATTAGATCGCATTCACATTAAGCTTAAGAACCTCTTTTAGTAGGGTTAAAAAGGGCTTAAAATATGCTGGAATGCAGTCCAAGTACATCAAGCCAATCGGATTAAAAAAGTTAAGAAACTTGGTGTTTATAAACCCCTTATTTCTTAGAAATCTAATTTTCCTTGATCAAAATAGACCTACATCCATTCTGAACAAACCTCGTTACCACGGAGCCCCAGACTCCAGAAAGGCACAGCAAAAGGGAACACAGCTCCCTACCTAGAGCAAAGGGGCTGTCCCAGAGGCACCCAGTGTGGGGTGAAGCAGTGAGTTGCCAGGATGGGGAAGGGGTGAGGTTGACCAGGGGGGTGCCATAAAGAGGAGTGGGTGGGGTGAAAATGGATGGTTGTGTGGGGAGGTGAAATGGAGCCACACTGTAAAGGGTTGGGGTGGAGCCCAGAGGCACATGGCAGGGAGTGGAGCCATGAGGCACAGGGAGCAGGTGGAGCTGAGAGGTGCAGTGTGTGTGTGTGGGGAGCTGGGAGGTGTCCTGAGGGATGCGGGGGGGAGCTGAGAGCTGAAGTTGGGGAGGAGTGAGGAGCTGGGAGGTGTCCTGAGGGAGAGGGATGAAGGGGAGCTGAGAGGTGCACTGTGTGTGGGGGGGGCGGTAGCTGGGAGGTGTCCTGAGAGAGAGGAAGGAGGGGGGCTGAGAGGTGCAGTGTGGGGGGGGGGAGCTGGGAGGTATCTTGAGGGAGAGGGATGGGGGGAGCTGAGAGGTGTAGCGGGGTGTGGGGGGAGCGGGGAGGTGTTTTTGAGTGAGAGAAATGAGGGGGGCTGAGAGGTGCAGTGGGGGGAAGCTGGGAGGTGTCTTGAGGGAGAGGGATGGGCGGGAGCTGAGAGGTGCAGTGGGGGGTGGGGAGGAGCTGTGAGGTGTTCTGAGGAAGAGGGATGGGGGGCTGAGAGGTGCAGTGTGGGGGGAGCTGGGAGGTGTTCTGAGGAAGAGGGATGGGGGGAGCTGAAAGGTGCAGTGGAGGTGGGGGGAGGAGCTGGGAGGTGTTCTGAGGAAGAGGAATGAGGGGGAGCTGAGAGGTGCTGTGTAATGGAGGGGACAGATGAAGCATCCATGGTACCTTTTTGCTAGGGACAATTGTTTTGAAAATTACTTTAGTGATACTGATTATTGTGTGAGCCACCAGATTTTTGTGAAGTGCTGCACTAGTTAGCACCTTCTGGAGCTGTCTAGTGTCATATACTGCCCAACTGGTTTTGCATAGCAGTGGTCCATGGACCCAGACTATGTCTAAGGGGTCTGCAAAAGACAGATTGAAAACTGACTGAACAGAATTCTACTATATATACAGACCATAGATTTCCAAAGGGGCCCACACCTTCATTCAAAATTTTTTAGGGGTCTGTAAAATGAAAAAAGGTTGAGAACCACTGTTGTAAAGTGCCATCGATGTGTTGCTCTGCCTGTTAATTCAGCAGATAGGGAAGTACGTACTCCCACATATCTGCTCACGAGGCTCCTCCTTTGTCCACAGAGACTCATATTTGCATGGGTACCTTAGGCCATGTCTACACTATAAAATAAAGTTGACCTAACATCTTTTGGCATATAACAGCTGCAGTTATTATATTGCTTGTGCATGTCTACACTTCGCTCCTTGTGTCGGTGGTGCACGTCCTCACCAGGAGCACAAGTGTCGATTGTACTGTCAGTGTGGGGCGGTTCCTGAAAGCCAGTAACAGTCAATATAAGCAACACAGTGTTGACCTAACCTAACTACATTGACCGTGACTCTACGCCACCCATGAAGATGGAGTTATTATGTCAGCGTAGTGGGGCAGTTATGTCAGCAAGAGTGAAATTTGGGTGTAGACACTTCCAGCTAACCAGCAGTTAATGTGCTGCAGAAGGTTCCACAAGGCTGCATGACCATAGTGTGAAATTATCTGTTTTTTACCATGACTGAGCCATGCATTATGCACAATACTCATTGTGGAGGGTAGCAGAGCTTTGCTCCACCAAAGTTCTGGGTGGTCTCTTAGCCCATGTCTACTATAAGGAATTTTAGTAAAAAAATTGTCACAGGTTCTACCTCTGGTAACACCAGTAATAGCACTGGTAGGAGCCCTAGTGTAGATGGCTTTCAGGCTCTGGCAGTTTTTTTCAGTGTCAGTTAACACTGCTGAGGAGACTAAGTCTAAATTTCGAGATCCTGAACACTGCTGCTGAGCTGGAAAACTTTCTATACTAGGCCTCCCATCAGTGCAATTACTGGTGCAGCTGAACCAGTGGTAACATTAGTGAGAATTTTTTTTACTAAAGTTCCCTAGGGTTGATAAAGCCTTCATTGGAAAAAAAAAAAAAAAGATGAAGGTCCTTCTTTGTAGAGCTGGCAGCTAATGTAGTCTTTGCATGATGAGACAGGCCCATTTCTTGGTTTTACCTCTTCAGTGCTGAACTGTGTACACGGTATGTACACCACGCTACAGAAGGATTGAAGAGAGGGCTGTCTACAGACTTTGAGCTCTGCTCAAAGGTGAGGTTTGCAAATATTATTGCCTTTGTACTGTAGTAGGAAAGTGCGATTGGGTGTGCGCAGGTCTTTGTTCCTCAAGAGCTCATTGAAAGAGGCCCCTCTCAGGTGGGTGAAACGAAATTGGGCAGGAAGAGAAGAACTCAGGGGAGGTTTGTATGGGAGTAAAAACCAATTTGGGTTTGTGATGTGGAAATATCCTGACAGAAAAACACTATGTAAACACGTCAATAGTTGGATGGGTCACATAGGGCATCACCAGCTGGGACTCCATAGAGATGATGACCGGAGCTGAGACAGGAGTGTCGTCATGTTGGGTGTTGGGCAATCACACCTCCTCATGGAAGTTGTTGGGCAGGATAGTTGACTTCCATTTAGGTCAAGTGAGGGAACAATTACATGCCCCTTTGGTTAGTGAAAGCTGAAACAGGGACTAGGCCGCCTGCAAGCCTGGGCAGTGGCTGTGCCATATGGTCCACGGGGTTTTCCAGGGGATCTGATAACAAATGCTGGGGCAGGGGTTTGACTGGATTGCAGCTGTATGTCTATGTGAGAGAAAGAGAGAAGCAGCAGAAACACCACTGAAGTGCACAGAGAAGGCAGTAAGGAAGCCCTAGCCACATCCGGAAAAGGTCTTGTAGCATGACCTTCAGAAAAGATGAAAGAGCTTGTGGATAAAGGGCTGGAGCTGGAAAAAGGCTTGGCACTGAGAGCAAAGAATCTGCCTCCATCTGTTTGATTCCTACTGTGTTCTGGGAAACAGGACTGTATGCATTCTTTGTAAGTAAACAGGATTGCATCCAAGAAATACCTAACTGCATCAATTTCTTAGGCTCCCGAAAATAATCTGCTAGACCCTAATTACTGGCTAACCACTCGGGTCAAAAGCAGTAACAACGCTGTATCTGGGTCCCATATTTGCATGGTGTTTCTATACCATAGGTAGGGATGGATATTTCCCCCAGGGACCTAGCTGGGTAGCAGAGCCTACACATCTAGGCAATGTCTTTATTACAAAAAGTGTGTTTTTTACATGGAGATAGTGAACTCAAGATAGCCATCTTGCTGTAAAATCAGTGTGGAGACAAGGCACAGTCGTTTTAATTCCAGGTAGCTAGTCAAGGTATATTCCAGGTGGTGCTATAGTGTGGACCTTGACTAACTATATCAAGGTAAAAAGAACTGCATCTCATCTCCACTGGGGTTTTATATCAAGATAGTCTCTCAATGGAAGAACACACCTTTGTTTGCAGTTAGGGCATAGCCACAGGGCAGGGATGGGAGGAGGAGATGTCTCTGTCTAACAGTCACCTAACAGCTTCCAGTTAAGAGACCGTGCCAAGCCCACTAGCCTTAATGGTTCTAGCCTGACCTCCTAGGCAGCCCCTAAACTGGTTTGAAGAGGGTGGGTGAGGCACAGCATCATGATCCGCACCTACTGGGTACAGAATCCAGGGGGACAAAGGGAGGTTGTGTGGCTTAAATAAGGACAGACTCTGGAGAGGAATCAGACAGAACTAGAATGAGACCCCCAGAAGGATCTGGGCTTTCTAAGAGTATGTGAGTTGGGTCAGTTCTGTTCTTGTAACTTAACAGGAAACTCTCTCTCTCCAACTCAGCTTGTAGAGAACACAGGTGGTTGGTGTACGTGAAGTAGTGTATCCAGGTTCCAGTTTAAGAGTAGGAGAATTGTGAGATTCCACCCTGACAGAGGCTTATCTCCTGAGGGGGTGTGCTGAGCGAGACCAGAAAGGCACAGAGCTGCAGCTAGCCATGCAACTATGGCAATACCCGGTTCCCTTTTACAACAAAAGAGAATGGGAAATTTACAGCTCTTAGGAGACTTTGAGAATCCAAGTCTAAATGTTTGCTCAATAAGTTACGTCTTTCTATTTCATATTAGAGTTAACTAGTGAAGTAACACCTCGCTCTGGAAATCTAGAAATCAAAATACTCCACTATAGGACACCTCATGCCTATTCACTTCTGAGCCGATGCTCTACATGCCACATCAACCAATAAGTCCACCAGGGACCACCAATTTCTGCATTCACCCATCTGCCTGGAACAACAGCAGTGAGGGATGATTCTCTTGGCCAGTGACAAGGGCCAGAAATCCACATTGATATCACTGCACCTCTCCACATCAGTTGACATGTCAGCCATGATGCAGCTCAGAGACACAGCAGGGGTTGGGGGATTGTGCTGTGATAGCTTCCATTACCCCTCTAAGACTGTTATCATGGTCTCCTGCTTCTCCAGCTCCAAAGTCCTCAGTCATAGAGTCCCAAAGGAATCCATTCTCTTCTGCAATTTGATCCACATCTGTGTGAAGTTTCTAGGGAAGAATATGAGTAGAGAATAATATACCAGTAATACATTAATAATAACTAGCCCTACATCAAAGGCAGCTCCACTCTAGCATGTGCTCCCTGCTTGCTTGTGTGCCACCCCAAAACTCTCCACACACAGCCCTCTCCTCCTTTTTACCCTGGGATAGGGGTGTAGCTGTCATAAAAGGCCTCAGAGCTGCCTTTGCCAGATCCCCACCAGCGCAGAGTTCTCCTACACTGGGAATTCACTGGCCTTTCCTCCCACTTGAAGGCCACTTTGTACTGTGGCCTTAGCAGAATGGAGACTCAGGCCTTTGTCTTTATCTTTCATTTTCTAATCCTTTGCATCACAATGGTTTATGTGGGAACACTCTGAAGAGTATCAGTGACGGAGTGTACAAACCCCACACTGGGGGTGTGGAAGGGGTTAAGGAGCAGCTCTGGGCCCAGGTGGCCCTGCCCAGCAGCCCTTGCAAAGCCTGCACAAGCTGAAGGCAGAGCTTAAAAGGGGAAGAAGAGAGGTTCAGAAGAGGACAAGCAGGGAAAGGGAACAAATTGGTGCTCTGCGGAAATAATAGCCTAACAGCTCCTATTTCCTGAGACCTGACACACCAAGCCTGCAAAAGAGACTGGTCGCTGTTTAGGAAGGCCAGGGACTATTTTCAGTTCAGTAATTTAATTTGTCCTGTGAGGGGGGGAAAAAGGGGAACTCAGGTAAGAAGTGATCCTATTTAGCTCCCCAAGGTCAGAACTTAGCTACCCACTGCTGGGCCCTGGATTGGGGCCTGGTGGAGAGTGTGGGCCTGGGCTCCCCTACCAACCCCTGAAGGTGGGATGACAACAGGAGTCTACTCTTCAGTGGAAAATCCAGCTGGGAAAGGCCCTCAATACACAAGGAACGAGATCCCCAGTCCCAGAGCTAAGGAGAAAGTCCTGAAGCCCTTGTGGGCACAAAAAGATCTCTGCTATTGGATTTTTCTCTCTGTATATCCCAAAAGGGCTGAACTAGAATATGTGACCTGGCTGGAGGGCTGAGCTGCAAAAGAAGGGACCAGCCCCACAGGACGGAGCTGTAGATGACAGGCGGACCTCTGGTCATACTCTGCCTGACCACTAGGCTCCACTGCCAGGGAGGGTCACCTTTCACAGCTTCCCAGACAGACTTCCGGCCTGTGGGTAATCTTGTTCTGAGCCGGTAGGGGCACTTCATTTTCACACATTCCAATGATGTGTCTTCTTTACCTTTGGCCTGTGACAGCCTGTTTTCAGTCCATTTTATATGTGCTATTGATCGTTTTACAATCAAATGCTTTACAAAAATGCAATATTATATCAAACCTGTTTCCTTTATCAGTTAATTTATAATATTGCCAGAGGACAATTTTCAAACTTATTTAACAAGAATTATTTTCCAGGAAACCACATTGATTGCCAATAATTATATTACATAAGTGTATTTTGGAAAATCCCCGTTTGCCCTTCACAGTGTTTTAGGTTAGGAAGAAATCAGCTCACTGTGCCACTGATGTGAACTGAATGAGTCAATGAAGTTCACTTGGAACCCTGCAAAGAAACTTGCTCACAGCCAGAGACTTTTAAATTGGTAAAGTCTGGCACATTTGATTGATTGATTGACTACTGCAGCAGTCAGTTGTAATAATGTGAAAGAAGTTCACAATCCATCTCTTCCAGTGAGTCAACATGGAAACATTGGCCTGAGGGAGAGAACAGGCATGAGAATGATGCTATAAACCGGTGTTTGCAGATCCAGATACTCCCCCTGCTCCATTGACTCTTCTTAATTGTTATTCCACAGTGGAACAGCTTCAGCAGGAGAGGCTGAGGAATTCCCAATCTCAGAACATCCCATATTCCAATGGTTAGGATCACAGGCACTGACTTTTCAAAGTGGTGGGGGGTGCTCAATCCCTGTCTCTGTCCCAGGCCCCGCCCCCACACCACCCCTTCCCCCAAGGCCCCACCCTGCCACTTCCCGCCCCCGCTCCACCCCACCTCACTTCTTCCCACCCAGTTCCGCCCCTCCCCCGAGCACACCACATCTTCGCTCCTCCCCTCCAGAGCCTCCTGCACGCCACGAAACAGGGAGGCACGGGGAGGGAGGGGGAGGTGCTGATCCGCAGGGCCTGCTGGCGGGCGGCACTGGGGGCTGCTGGTGGGTAGTCAGCACCCACCATTTGTTCCCTGTGGGTGTTCCAGCCCCAGAGCACCCACGGAGTCGGCGCCTATGGTTAGGGTATTCACCTGAGCAGTGAGAGATTCCTGTTCCAATCCTCTCTCTCCATCAGGCAGAGAGGGGATTTGAACCAAGGGTCTCCCACATCCCAGCTGAGTGCTGTAAGCACCGGGCTAAAAGTCCTCCTCCATCATTTTGTGTGAACTCACCTGAGGGGCCTGACCCAATAAGTGGCCTCTGGACATGCCTGCCAAATCAGTCCCCCCACCTGACTAGGTCAGCTGAATGCATGTCCTCCCCCCGTTTTGTGAATCGCTCTGGGGCTTAGGTGGGAGGCAGGTGCCCAGATGCCCCCAGGAAGGCAGTAGGGCGCATACCCAGAGATACCTAGGGAACTCTGACCGCAAAGTACATGGTTTGGCAGCGGGGAGGTGGGATGGGATGGGTTCTGTCTTGAAGTCAGGGGCACCAGAACAGAGGGGGCCAGAAGGCCATGGCCCCATCCCTTTGAAAAGAGCACTTTTTACGGGCTGTAAGGATGAGTGATGGGGGAGGGGCGGAGAGACGTGAGTAAGGGGTGGGATCTTGGTGGGGAAGACATGGCACAGGAGTGGGGCCTTTGGGGAAGAGGCGGTGCGGGGGCGGGGGCTCAGGGAGAAGGGGTGATGTGAGGCGGAGCCTGAGGGGGGGGGCAATGTGAGGAGTAGACCTAGGGGGAATGGGCAGCACAATGCCAGGGACTCAGGGGGAGGGGCAGTGTGAGGGTGGGGGCTTGGGAGGAAAGGGTAGGGACCATGTTTTAGGCATCGGTGGCCCCTCAATTTTAGGGAGCTCCCACTGCTCCTGACTGAAGTGATGCCAAAACAGGGACTTAGGTACCTAACGCCTATTGTGCATTCAGGCCGTGGAAACTGCTATACTGGGTCAGACCGTCAAGACTGGTAATTAGTGTCCTTCCTCCGCTGAATGCCAGTACCTAATACTTCAGCATAAGGTGAACCCCACTTTCATGCATCTGCCGTGCTGGAGATGGGAGCGAAGTTCCCTTCCTGGACCCTGAACGATCAGTTTCATATCCTGAAGCGTAAGGTTGGATTAATCCTGTCTAATCATGCATGACTACAAATATGATGGGTCAGAAGTACACAGCCCTGTTTTAAAATCAAGCAGCAGGGTTGGACTTTGTAACCTCTTGCTCTTGTGGCGGTGAATTCCACAGCAGGACCACATACCGTGTAATGAAGTATTTCCTTAATTTCTTGCAGTTTTGTGGGCTGTTGTTAAGTCATTGAGTGACCCTTTGTTCCTGGTATGGAAAAATACAAAAGATAGAAACTCACAGCTTGATCGGGACAAGTAGCTGCCCTCAGTTTAATGGCGGGGAGAAGATTGGGCGGGGGGGGGGAGGCAAATGTTCCTTAAAGAGGAAACCTGCCCTGCATGCTCAAAAACTCTAAAGGTACATAGTTCTTAATCCCCCTGCTCTCACCATCACCTCTGCCCTTGGAGAAATACCAGTTCTGCACAGGGGCCTCAATCCCCCCATCAACACCATCAGTGCAGCCCCAAAATGCCCAGACAAACTGCAAACCCTGGAGGGGTTTCAGGAAATCTAATAGGAAAGGGGAGGTCGCACAGAGTGCAACAGAATCAGGGTATTTACAGCCCTCGCCTGGAGCACCTCTGGTCCCCAGCCAAGGCAGTTTCTCCATTCCAAGGGACTTTGTGATTCCCCATTAGGCTAGAACAATGGGTTCTTTGTGCTCCGGGATCCAATGGCAGGTCTCAGCCTGCTTTCCTCCTGAACTGCATACAGTGAGGTGCCTCCATCTAACTGTCGAGTGAATAAATGAATATGTAACTCCTAGGACATGAATAATAATTGAATTCAAAAGGACTCATGGACCAAGAGTGGTGAGAAGAACCAACACTTTCATAGGGGGCAGAATAGGGCAGCAGTCATCTGCCGCACCCATAGCACTCATCACCCCAGCACTAGCTCTGTCTCACACACCAGAGTCTCCCTAAGGACCATTATGGGCATGTCTGACTCCTCCCCATCCTGACATTTCTTGGCCTTTTCTCCATTCCCCTCCTACGGTTGAGTTGCATTCCATCAGGCTATACTCTCCCCTCCTGCTTCCTATGGCTTTTCTCTACTCCCCTATCTCCTCCACAAACAGCTTCCCCTTGGATTTCAACACCTGGCTTACCCGTTTCCTTTCTTCTCACTCTCCCCACCCTGCATCCGTAGAGACTTCCCTTTCCACATCAATGCCACACCTGCGCATTAGCAGCTCCCTCCTCACTCTCATTTCCTCCTGTGATCATCAGTCCTGGATCCACTCTCCTAAATGGTCATTTGACCTGCTTCTCACCAAAAACTCTTTGACCCTGTGTGACACGGAGGCCCATTGGTGGTTCACTGCTCTGTCAGCAACTCATCAAGCCTGACATTCCACACCTAACACACTGTTCTCATGCTATATACCCAAACGGTGGCATGTAAGATATCACTGGAAAATGAATTACTCACTGATCATTAATATTCTTGCAGGAGGTGCATGTATGTGTGGAGTGTGTGTCTACAAAGAGTTATGGATATGTGCTAGAATTCTGTTCTTTAAAATGTGTTTGGCAAGCAATGCATAAGCCCAGTCTGCCCTAGACAAAGGAATATATATTTGTTTGTTGGACCTGCTTGGTTGTTAGGCAGAGACAATGAAAGCACACTCATATGAAAGCCATCGATCTACTGAGTGGGGGAGATAGCCTCTAAACTATGAGACCAGGGGTCTCAAATGATAAGTAATTAGATCAACTGATTGTACACAATATTATAAAAGTGCATCGAGTACAGTCTCTGCTGAAAGCTGATGACATACTGGTGATTAATAACATGGTGAATCTATGGATTAACGCTATGTGAGGAAATATGGATACTCGCTGATATAATGATTTAAAGTCTGTGACCAAACACAGGGAGAAACAGGTTTTCTTGAGGGAAGGTAGCAGCGTGGAATCAATACAATGGAAGCCCTGTTACATAAGAATTGGCAGGGGGATGGGAAACCCACAGGAAAGGAAGAACAGCATGAGGTCATCCTGAGACTGGGGAAAAAACAGTGAGTTAGGGAAGATACAAGGAGAGAGAAGATGTGGTCCTGGCATCCATCACTAGACAGACACAAGGAGCCAGAGCCTCTAGCAAGATGAGAAAGATGGGTCCTTCTGCCAAGGGGTTTGACATCTCTGGGAGAGAAACCTGCTTCAGCAAAGATCTTTCACCAAGGAAGACAAGAGAAACCAGCATCTTGGGCTTCTGAGAAAGTCAGCAATGGCTGGGAAAAAAAAGAATGGTAAGAAATCTATCTTGAACCAAGGCTGTAGTTTGCTGAATTAAATCTCTATTTTTGTGTGTTAGTAATTCTTTCTAACTTTATTCCTTCTACTTGGTATCACTTACCTATGTCCTTTTGTTAATGCATTTGTTTTATTTTCACAATGAACCAACTCAGTGCGGTGCTTGAAGGGAAGGGTGTATTAACAGCTTATTAACCTAACTGGGGTAATGTGCTTTTGCCTCTTTCAAGGAGCAAACAAACATTATTTCTGAGTGGTCCAGGACAGGGCTGGATACTTCAGGGCAAACAGTTTTCGGGAAATTCAGAACTGGAGGTGTGTTGGGGTCACTTGGCTAGTAGTAACCCCCACAGTGTATGACTGTGATGTAACATGCAGGCTGCTGGAGTCAGAGTTGCTGAAGCAGGGTTGCTTATCACACAGACATTCAGTGCATGCTTGTCTGATGGCTGGGAGAATCCAGACAGGGAATCATAGAATATCAGGGTTGGAAGGGACCTCAGGAGATCATCTAGTCCAACCCCCTGCTCAAGCAGGACCAATCTCCAATTTTTGCCCCAGATCCCTAAATGGCCCCCTCAAGGATTGAACTCACAACCCTGGGTTTAAGGAACTACAGCAGCAGAGCCTTTTAAGACACTCAGGGTTACAGGACAGGTGGTAACACAACCTCTCAATGGTCTGGGTTGCAGCTCAAAATGTGACACTCTACCCCTCCACCTGGACCTTCTGCAACCTCCAGTCTATTGAGGCCCTTGACTTCCCAGCCGACTTCAGCTCACTCCTCTCAGTGCCCTAACCTCTCTTCAGTACACAGTTGTTCTCTGCCAGCACTCTGCTCTCGTGTACCCACTTCCCTGGCTCGATTCCCGTGCTCAACACCATTGGCGGGAGTCCCATGATCTCAGAGACTTTCTCTACAACACGTGTTTTCTCTCCTGCTTTAGCTCTGGCACCTCCCTGTCCAAAACCAATACTTTGGCCCCTCACAGCCTCTCATGCCCACAGTCCTGTCACTTATCTGTGGTTTGTGGCCCTGCCTCTTCCTCTGTCTCTGCACAGGATCTTGCTGATTTCTCCAAAGAAAAAAAACCTGACAAAATCTGTTGATTTCTCCCCCTCCCTGACTTGTCTTCTACCTCTAATGCCTCCCCATGCCATAGTGATCCTATGCCTACCCACCTCCTTAGCTCCATCGCCTCCATGCCCACCCCTTCCCTCACATTGCTTATCAACCTCTCATTGTTCTTTGTCCCTACCCCTTAAAATATAAATATGCCTTGTTCTTCCTACCCTCAAAATAGTCTTTGATTCTTGCTGCCTCTCTAGCGACTGCTCCATCTTTCTCCTTCCCTTTATCTCTAGAACAGGCACCTTCTAACCCTATACGGAACTCAGACCCTCCTTGCTTATATTCTCTTGCCAAGCTTCGCTTCATCTCAGATCCACCCCCCACTCTGCCAGTGCCCCCAGCATTGGCACTCCATTTGTCAGATTCGTGCCCAATCCTCTCTGTGACTTCATGGTAGGACCTCCCTGAGCTCAACTGCAAGGCCCCTGCCCAATCTCTGACATGCTCCCACTACTGTGAATTGAGGTGACTTGTATGCACCTTGCCCTAATGTTCTTCCCCTTCTCCTAACCACTGTCTACCTGTCCGTCTGCCCTTATAGTGGGAGCTTCTCCGAGGAGAGACTGCACTCCCTGAGTGTTTGGAAAGTGCCCAACATATACCGGATACTAATATAAATAATAATAATAAAGGGAGGGACCAGAGATAGAAAGGAAAGCATGGGAGTTGAGGGCACCAGATGTATAAATTAATAAATTCATAGATACTAAGGTCAGAAGGGACCATTATGATCGTCTAGTCTGACCTCCTGCACAACGCAGGCCACAGAATCTCACCCACCCACCCCTGCGAAAAACCTCTCACCTATGTCTGAGCTATTGACACCACTTCAAATCGTGGTTTAAAGACTTCAAGAAGCAGAGAATCCTCCAGCAAGTGACCCGTGCCCCATGCTACAGAGGAAGGTGAAAAACCTCCAAGGCCTCATCCAGTCTGCCCTGGAGGAAAATTCCTTCCCAACCCCAAATATGGCGATCAGCTAAACCCTGATCATATGGACAAGAGTTACCAGCCAGATACCCAGGAAAGACTTCTCTGTAGTAACTCAGATCTCACCCCATCTAACATCCCAAATTAACTTACAGCTGTAATCGGACTCTCTTACCTTCAGACAAGGAGAACCCCACAAACAGTATGTGACTGCACTCTCTCAAATCAGGACAGTCACCTGGGCATCGCTGAGGACTGCTCAACGGATACCTTGGCTCAGTGGGTAGCTAGCTGCAGCCAAAGAGGCCAGCCAGATGTTGGGATGCTCTAGGATATGTGAAATATAGACATATATGTTTGGTGTTTGGGTATGTGAAAAGATGCCTGCTTGTCTGGCAGGGAGGGAGAACAGCCAGGTGAAAAGCTGAGCCAGCAATCTGATCAGGTGTTCACCTGGGTCAGCAGTTCAATTAGGTAAACAACTGAGTTAGCAAACTAATCCTAGCATTAGGCAGAAAAGTGTTTATACAATACATAATGAGTAACTTTGTAATAATATATTTTTGAGTACCTGAATGAGGCTATGCACTTGCATTTAACCCTATGCTGTGCCCTGTTTCAGTGAACTGATCACTCACTGAAGCAGCAAATAAACTACATACTTCTTCAGCTCAAGAATCTGTCTGTGAACCTGTGTGTTCTGGGTAGCGGGAAGAAGAATGGTCAGCAGACACATAAGGAATAGGATGGTGAATAATACAGAAAATATTCAATGCCTTTATACAAATCAATGGACCAGCCTTATCAGGATACTAGGGGTAGGACTAGTCACCCTGTCTCACCCAGGATATTGCAGAACTAGAGGGGTCTGATAGAAGAGCAATGAAAAGGATCAGTGTCCTGGAAAAGGTGTCTTATGAAGAGAGAGTGACAAGACTGGGATTGTTACCTTAGAGATGAGACAAATAAGAATGGATATGATCAATGTTTATAAAATAATAGACTCATAGACTTTAAGGTCAGAAGGCATCATTATGATCATCTAGTCTGACCTCCTGTACATTGCAGGCCACAGAACCTCACCCACCCACTCCTGTAATAGATCCCTAACCTCTGGCTGAGTTACTGAAGTTCTCAAATCATGGTCTGAAGACTTCAAGTTCCAGAGAAGCCACCATTTACTCTAGTTCAAACCAGCAAGTGACACATGCCCCATGCTGCAGAGGAAGGCAAGCCTCTCCACCAGCACCTCTGCCAATCTGATGTGGGGGGAAATTCCTCCCTGACCCCAAATATGGTGATCAGTTAGACCCTGAACAAGTTGACGAGACCCACCAACCAGACATCTGGGAAAGAAATTCTTGGTAGTAACTCAGAGCCTTTCCCATCTGTGTCCCATCACCAGCTGTTGGAGATATTTGCTGCTAGCAGTCATAGATTGGTTGCATGGCATTGTAGGCAGGCTCATCATCTCATCCCCTCCATAAACTTACCAAGCACAGTCTTGAAGTCAGTTAGGTGTTTTGCCCCCAGTGCCCCCCTTAGAAGACTGTTCCAGAACTTTACTCCTCTGATGGTTAGAAACCTTAATCTAATTTCAAACCTAAACTTGTTGATGGCTAGTTTATATTCATTTGTTCTTGTGTCCACATTGGTATTTAACTTAAATATGAGGGAAGGAGAGGAGTTATTTATCCCTCTGATGTATTTATAGAGAGGAATATCTCCCCTCAAGCTTCTTTTGGTTAGGCTAAACAAGCCAAGCTCTTTGAGTCTCCTCTCATAAGGTAGGTTTTCCATTCCTTGGATCATCCTAGTAGCTCTTCTCTGCACCTGTTCCAGTTTGAATTCCTCTTCCTTGAACACCAGAGACCAGAATTGTACACAGTATTCCAGATGAGGTCTCACCTCCACCCTGTGTAATGGTACTAACACTTCCCTGTCTCTACTGGAAATACCTCACCTGATGCATACTAGGACTGCATTAGCCTTTTTTTTGTGGCAACATCACAACTGCAACTCATAGTCATCCTGTGATCAATCAATACACTCAGATCTTTTTCCTCTTCTGTCACTTCCAACTAGAGAAGGTACATTGGGAGCATCTGGTCTCCCTGTGTCATAACAGAAACAAGGGGACATAGAAAGAAATGGAAAGATGGCAAATTCTAAAGTGATAAAAATAATTTTTTTTCACATGGAACAGCTTGTGGAAGTCATTGCCATTGGCTGGCATTGTCAAAGAGGGCTTGGACATTTAAATGGATGATGAGACTTCTGGATTTATAATAGCTAATGCTAAAAAAAAAAAAGCACTAAAATCAATGGGAATTTAGACTCATAAACACCAAGGTCAGAAGGGACCATTATGATCATCCAGTCTGACCTCCTGCACAACGCAGGCCACCGAATCTCACCCACCCACTCCTGCAATAAACCTCTCACCTATGTCTGAGCTATTGAAGTCCTCAAATCATGGTTTAAAGACTTCAAGGTGCAGAGAATCCTTCCAATCTGCCCTGGAGGAAAATTCCTTCCCTACCCCAAATATGGCGATCTGCTGAACCCTGAGCATGTGGGCAAGATTCACCAGCCAGATACCCAGGAAAGAATTTGGTGCATAGGTGCTTCAGAAAATCCCACTTCCCCTAGTAGGGGGCATGGGCCCCTAGGGTGGCATAGAGAAACATTCAGGGGACACGCAGTGGGTCCCAGGCCAGTCCCCACAGGAGGTGGGGAGGGAGCGACACCCAAACCCACTCTGCCCCCAGCCCAGCTCCACTCCACCCTGTGCCCCACCCCAGCCCAAGCTCCACTCCGGCCCCTGCTGCACCCCCATGGCGTCATTCCCTTTCCGCCCCAAGGCCAGCTCCACATCTAGCTCCATCTCCTCCCTCATCCCAGTTCTACCTCCAGCTCCTCTGTTTAGCCAACTGTGCAATAATGGAGGGGTGTGTGGACAGGTAAGGGGGGGGGGAGGATGCAACAGGAAAAGTTGGGGCACCACTGCACTAGCTGCTTACCTTTCAATATCTGGTCATTGCCTTTTTTCACATTTTTTTTGTAAACTACTACTACCTAATTTGCTGTCTGCTCTCACCCTTAACTCTTTCATTGTCACAGCTTCCCAGGGTGCTACCTACCCTGAAGTACCCTGGCAAGTTTAATTAATTAATGTTTACTCCCTGCTTCTAGATTACCAGTAAAGGTGTTCAATTAAGCTGGTACCAACAGTGATCTCTGAGACATCTCCCCAAAGAGCTCCCCTATGCCCATGCATCAGCTGGTATCTAACCAACCTAATTATGTAAAGGAGACTCACCTCCAGGTTCTTGCATGACATCCTGCAAGTTACCCATTGCTAGACTGGATTTGTCTTTATGAAGATAGTACCACTTTAAATACCTGTAACATTTCAACTCCTATTAAACCAAACTCTTTTTCTGTTACTACTTTCCAGCCACTGTCTTCCCAGGTTGACTTGCATTTGCTGTTCTAAGCCCCATTTTCATTTATCTTTTTATTAACTGGCCCAGATTTTCACTGATCCTAATGCAGGGGAATGAGGAGGTATAAGGCCCCACCCCACCTGTTGGCAGTTTGCAGGAACAAGCTTAGGACCAAGAGCAGGTGCAGCAGTGCTGCAATAGAAATGGAGAGGGCAGTGTGTTGGTTTTGCCCCCCTCACTATGCCAGCATGGCTGGCAAAAGGTAAGGAGCAAGCTGCACCCTGCTGTAAATCTGAGCCGCTCTCTCCCCTTCCCCCCAACTCTCCCAGCTGCTGCAGAAGAGGCACTGCTATCCAGAGGCATTAGATAGGCCCCCTTTTCTGTGGCCGCACACTACCCATTTGGCAGCTAAGGGCCAGTGGTAATATGAAAGCTGAGCTACTCCACCCCTAGCCTCTGATAGCAACTCCCTCTCCCACTCCTTTGTCTACAACTCTGTCCTTTCCCCGGCCTTTCCCACCTCCCTGGCTGCTGCTGCTCCTCCTCCTGGCAAAGTGAAGCTGGGGTTCCTGTGTGTTGCTTGGTCCTGGCTGAAGGTTTCCTCCTCTATAGCTGGCCTGGGTCAGTTTCAGGTGCATTGAGAGTTAGGGGGCACCAAGCGCTGGAGAGAAATAGGTGCCTCTCGATCTAACTGTCCTGTGAACTGGTGTGCTCAGAGCTCACCTACCAGAGTAGATCCCCCATAGGTGAACAAACACAAAATGGCTGGGGAAGGAGGATGTCCCTCATAGCTTTTAGCCCAGTGGTGGGTACTCTCCTGGGATGGGGAAGACCCCTGCTTCCCCCCCACCTCCCGTAGGCACCTAATGCCAAGTAAGGATTTTGTTGATGAGAATTCCAAACAGAGGGAGGTGCCAAACTCCCAGAGAGGATGCACTTGTCTTGGAAACTCCCATTAACTAGCTGAGGCAGGGAGCCACCTCCCATGCTGGCTTTTGTGGATCCCATTCTGAGGTGCCTATCTCTCCCTTTCCAGTGTGCAGGGAGCCCAGGTACTGAACTCAAGTGTTGTGAATCCCAGTGATTTTCTAGGCCCCTGCATGTCACCACCCCTAAGTTCCTTTGTGAATCTAGTGATAAGCAACTGTTGGGGGAGATGGGTGAGCAACAGCAGCAGCAATTGACTGGTTTGTGGGGAAAGGGAGTTTGTGCAGTTGCATGTGACATTCCTCACTAGTAAGAAAAGGTCATGATTGTCCTCACTTGAATCTCACGCAAAACCTGGCAGCTACGGGAATTCCTCTACAAGTCACAGGAATATCAATCTCCCCATTTTCCAGCTGCTAATGCAGACAACGATCATTTCCTTATGTTATGAGACATAAACAAATAATGTTTGCCACCACAGTGTGAGGGTAACTGCCCCTGTATTCCCCACTCTGTGGCCCATTCCAGGAGTGCCCAGTCAGGTCTCAGGTGTCACCTGTCTCTGAGAAGGGAGTGTTGCCCCACTCCCTTCTGACTGCGGGTTTTAAGGCTGCACAGCTCCCTACCTTACACAGGGATATCCCCAGTCTGCCTAACGGTCAGCGCTTGTGCATGGCTTTCTCTCCAAGGGCTCTGCGCAGTGTATTGCCAGCAGTTACAAGTTATCGCACAGGTCTTTCTAAGCAAACACGTTTATTCTTAAGGTAAAAACATCACAGAAAAGCATAAAATCAATAGAAGTTCCTATACACATGCTAAAAGCTTAACAGAGGTCACCTCATAGATCTTATGGGGCCTTAGTAGGCCAAAGTCCTTCAAACACTTTCACAAGGGTTGGTGGGAGGACCCCTTGGAGAGAATGTCCTGGCTGCTGGTTCAGAAAGAAGGCCCCTTGTCAATTTAAATGTAGTCCTTTTATCTAGAAAGCCCTTTCTTCATCTGTTGGTCTCTGAAAAACTATGTTTGGATCAGTGTATGCATACCTCCCCAGCAGGTGGCACCTCTTTGGACATGTTGGCAGTTTCAGAGACTTGCCTTAATCACCCTCCATTGCTTTTAGCTCCAGGAGGAGTGGCAGTAACCCTCCCCCTTGGAGTTGCAACGCTCCCTGGCCCATAACGATAAATAAACCATTCAACACTTAATAAAATATGGTCCCCAAACATTGCATGCAGTTGCAATATCATTTACACTTGCAAGTACAAAGTATTAAGGCCAGTTAGCAGCACAGCTGGGACTAGAACTCAGATGCTGCCAGCGCCTGGCGTTAGACACAGATCTTGGGGCTACATGGCTTCTAGGAAGGCTCTTTCTCCTCTAGCAGCTCTGTCAAAAATTCAAATTTGAAAATCAGCCAATGTTGCTGGAAAATACTGCTCTTTATCCCCAGGATGATTTTCATCTTCTATTGCCAAATTTGTGCACCTTTCCCATTTAATGCTCAGGATTCATAAGAGTCAGAACTCAAATAATAGTTGAAATTCATAACATCAATTTCTTATTAATTGCCATCTGAAGTGGTAGCAAAAGCCTGCTCAGCTGTGTACAGATTTAATATACCATACTGTATAGGGTTAGCTTTACCTCCCATTTAATATTGGTTATTAATGATGGACAATTTTTCTTTATCTGTTTTCAGATGAAGAGAGACCCATTTATGACTAGAAACTGAAGCGTCTAAGCCTAAACATAAATTACAGCTGATTGCTAGCAGCTGTATTTCATTAACAGGGAACAAGACTAACATTGATTGGGTGGGGTTTCACAAGCTTTAATATTTCTGTTTGCAAGAAGACTTGGTTGGTACATATTAAGGAAAACTGGTGGGTTGTGATTAAAAAGGGAATATAGGGTCAAGACAGAGATTTAATATGCCACCTTCCCAGCCAAGGCAGCAAAGATGGCACTCTGAATGGCATGCGTCAGGTCACCTAGAATTTCCTGAAAGCCAGTGTTCCTAGGAAAGCTGGAAGTAATGTTTCAAGGCCGTAATAGCATTATCTGCAGATTTCTGGAGAAATTGTACAATTTGACTGAAAAAACTGCTGCTTAGTTTGAATGAAGATTTCTGTTCGCTCCTGCAGTTGAAGTGAAAATTGAAGTTGTCCTACCAGAGAAAGAGAGGGCAAAGGAAGAGATGTCACCCAATGGGAAAGCCAGTCCACTTGTTTACAAAGTCAATGGGACTGCCCGGCATTACCACCTTGAAGAACATCCCATCACCATCAACCCCTACCAGAACGTGAAGGATGTAGTTGAAGCCTCAGTGTGCCACGTGAAGGACCTTGAGAATGGACAGTAAGTGTTTAACATTTTTACACTTAGCTTGAAGGATCCCAGAGGGCTTTATACATGCTACCATATACTATTACCATAACTGAAATGCTGCCAGCATGGTGCTGGAGCTGAACAGCAAGGCTGCAAACGTCTGTGAAATGTGGCATGTTATGACCCCAATTTATCTAAACACTTGAGCATGTGCTCAACTGTAACTTTGTGCTTAAGCTTAAATTTATCTCCAGTCAGCACAGCATTTAAGCATATGCAGGTAAGCATGTATTTAACTGCTTTGCTGAATCAGGGCCTATGTCATGGAAACTGTTGCTTTTTTCTCACTAGCTCTTTAGTCTTGACTAATCCAAGATGATCGGACCATCTGTGGCTAGTGTAATTTATCTTTGTAATATGGGTATTGTTATCTTCCTCCAGTTTGAATACAATAGAATCTTGTACAAGTGACAACTCATCTTTAATGTTTTTGGATACATGAAATTCTCTCATGTTCTGTGCCTGTGGAACTCCTTTTTGGGGAGATGCGACACTAATTTCCAATAGACCTTGCCTAGTATCCTTTAGTTGCTTCTTTAATGATTTGTAAGTTTATTTGCAAAGTTCTCGACTTAGCATTTTAACAAACTAGTTTAAGTAAAACAAGCGCGTGGAGTTCGTGGAGTAGGCCCCATACCACTTCTACCTTGTCTTGTTTTTCTAGTTAATGTGGTTCCTCATCAATTTGTTCTCTCACAAAGAATGGAATTTTCTGATGTTTTCGTGCCAATGGAAACACACTTTGCATGCAACTTCACAGTCCTGATTTTTCATGTAACAATGGAATCTGTTAGGATATCAGACAATAGATCACTGGTACATACTGATGAAAACACATTTTCAAACCAGAACAAAAAACAACGGATTATGTAGCAACCGAGAGAGGGGAGAAACCAGATATGTAGGAAGAAGCCCAGGGAAACAGCAGTAAGGGGTTGGACTGCACAGGGACTGTGGCTGCTTGTTCTAGGGTCCCTGGGCTGGAACCCAGTGTAAAGGATGGGCCTGGGTTCCCCTACCAGCCTCTGGGGAGTGGCAAAAGGTGTTGGAGATGCCTGCCAGCCAGCAGGTCTGGAAAGACTGCAGATTCTCCAGAAGGGGAAGACTTAAGTGACCTGGCCGGAGGGCCAAGCCAGAGGGAGGAAGCTGCAGACCCAGAAGTGAGCGGGGCAGCAGAGTGAGACAAGACAGGAGAAGACAACACTGGAGGGAGAGCATAAACTGGCAGAGCTAATCCCCAGGATGGCCAGCAGTAGGTGCTGCAAGCGATGATGTCAAGGGACGCACTCATGTTCCCTTACTTTCGTGGCACCTACAGCCTGGCTTGTAAGTATAAGCCACTTTTGTTTCATCTGGTAGCAAGTCCATAGTTTTGGGTCATCTCCCATGAAAGTACTGTCTCCCTCAGTCATAAATCTCCCCCTCTTCATCCACAGCTTCATTGCTGCAGCAAACAAAGCTGTCATGGTAGAGACAGAGAGACATTCCAGGCAGAACTCTGAAAATCAGGTCAAGTGCTTGCACAGGATTCTGTTCAATAGGGACGAGTGCAGAGTGGCATATCGGAGTGATGTGTTCTTCCTGGTGACCCTCCGCTGTTGAGCCTGAGGCTGCCACAATCTGAACTAACTGGAGCTTCCTCTGGGCATAGGCCTTCATTCCTAGATACAGGGAATTGCAGTATCCGAGTGTAAATGCATGGGTCGCCGTGACCCAGTCTGAGTGCGATGGGATCAGGTGCAATATTCTGACCAATTGCAAAGGAAATGGGAGTGCAGGGTCTTATACCTGTAGACTGCGGTGTAAATGCCTTTGGTGGGAGGGGTGAGTTATTCCAGGTGCTAACCCTGTCTCGTCAGCATTGCTTCAGTGTGGTCTAGCTGAGGAAGTTTTTAAAAAAACATCGTTGTGCTTAGAAACCGATGTGTGGTCAGTGAGACAAAATGAATAGGGAACACACAGACAGAGGCTGGTTTTCCAAAGGCTTTTTTTTAGGACAGATCTGCATTTTAACTGGCATTTCCTGGCTTGTGAGTGCAAGCTGGGCAGACATGACAAACCTTAACCCTCCCCCCTTTTTTAAAAATATGGAATAAAATCTTAATAGCAATGACTCTAAATGAGTAGATTGCTTCATTCTAACAGCCCTTGGTTGTAAATAGCCATCTCACTCACCTGTGGAATGAGTGTGTCATTTGAAATCTTTTGCACAAGGTTTCTGTATTTGCTTCGAGACATCAGGTGCTGATGATTATCTATCTCAGGTCAAGTGGTTCCTTCAGGTGGCTGTAAACCATTTCTCTTATCTTTTCATAACTCTGAAGTTGTCATTTAACAAGAACCGTGGGTTTGGTCTGAAATAAAATCCATCCGAAGAATGCAACAAGACTTGTTCCTTTTGCATGTGGTGAAGCATGAGAATGCATTGATCTCTTTATTCCATTTGGACTGTGCTTACTGCAAGGACTAAACAGGCACATGGGGGGGAGCAGAGCCCTTGTAGCATTCTGCTCCAATAAAATTGCGGTATGTCCTTAGCAGTAGCCCATACTGCTGGTTAGGGCCCCGTCAGCAAGGTGTCTAAGCACATGCCAAAAAGGATTATTCCAGTGGGACAATTCTTGGGTAAAGGTAGGCAGGTGCAGAACTGAAGTCTGGCAGGTGCTCCACTTCGTTGCACAGCAGGGGGACTCTGGTGATGTCCTGTGGGAGCACCAGCATTCTAGCTCAGACCCCAGCAGAGACCTACAGAGCGCCAGAGAGGTGGGATTCACAAAGGTATTCAGGCACTTAACTTCCAAAAATAGGTCAGCTAGGATAACTGGGACTTGCAGCATAAAACGAGGAGGCCATGGGGGATTCTGCCACTCCTCTGGGATGGAGCATGGCAATCAAGGGCACTTGGCCCGGAGAGATCTGCTAGCTGCCTGGTTCAAACTAGACTGAGAGATGAGGAGCAGACCCACCCACCGGGGATGGCAGTTGTCAGGAGTGGACGCAGATTTAGAACCAATTGCTGAAGTATATTTAGCTCATTAAAGGCTTCAATAAAGGTCCTTAACAGAGGGACAGCGGCCCTGCTGGGCATCTTAAGGATTGGATAGTCTGAAGGTTTTGAATATTCCCCTGTGAACCTTTGTCACCATGGCTGTCTGTGGTGTGGGCAGAGGAGGGACAATCAAGAAGAAGGGTAGGTCTCTTAGGAGATTTGATTTATATGCTGTCCTATAGGATAAGTTTTTGGCAGCAGAGGCAGTAATGGTTTCATAGATTGCTAGGGGTTTAAGGCCAAAGGGACCATTGTGTTAATCTTGTCTGAACTGCATAACACTAGCCAGGGAGCTCACCCTGCCATTCCTGCATGGATCTCAGTAACCTGTGGTTGACTTAAAGCAGAACTTGTAGATAGAGATCTAATCTTGATATAAAGATCTCTCTCTCTCTCTCTCCCCGTGTATGCTGCCATTGAGAGAGGTGGAAGAGCGCCTTCTGCAGTCCCCTGGGTTTACATGGAGGGATTTGTTCATTGTAAAGGGCAGGCATTTCAACTTGCTTCCCTCTTAGTCTGCTAAAGCCCAGTTATTCTTCCTGGCATGCCGCAAAACCCATCTCTTCTCCCAGGTATTTGGGGATGAAGCCGATGGTGAGAGACAGTGTTAAATGGCTTTATGTTAATGATTGTACAAGCTACGGACAGTTCATCTGAAATGATGACACTGATGAATGTATATTTTGCTATAGTAGGATAATGTGTTGCAGAGCTGCCCTCCACAATGGAGGGGAGCTGTTTGGTTATAAATAAAGATTCTTCATTTTTATTTTAATTGCAAAAACCTGAATAAACCTCACTGCTGCATCCTAAAACTCCCTCTTGCAAGTGACAGTGTTTGGAAACTCCCTTCTGCAAGTGAGCGCGTTTGCTTTGGCGGCATCACTAAATATGCTCTCAGGGATCCTGTGGGCAAGCTGATAGGCCACAGCTGGGTTCCATAGAAAGGGCAACAGCTCACCATACCCAGGAGATTGAGACGAAAGAAATCCTTGCACCAAAAATCCCTGGAAAGCAGCATTCCATGTGTAAATGCACTAGTCAGGAATGGAATACCTGCTGCCAAGCTGCTGAACATCTTCCGCCAGTTCCTTAGCCAGCATAATGCATGCAGCCCCATGGAAGCCAGTAAGGCCAGATCCTCTGCCAGCGTAAAGCAATTGGATCTCATTGTAGCAGTGGGACCAGACCCCCTGCTGGTGTCAGTCAGCTCAACCTTGACTCAGAGTCATGTTGGATTCTCCTTCACTGGCAACGTTTCAATCAAGACTGGATGTTTTTCTGAAACTTATGCTCTAGTTCAAAGGAATTATTCTAGGGAAGTTCTCTGACCTGTGTAATACAGGACGTCTTCTGGCCTTGGAATCTATGAACCTCATTGAAAGGGGATTTAGTCTTACTGGCTTCAATGTAAACAGCACAGTCCCATTGAAGTCAATGGGCTCAAAATCCCAAATGGTGTAAATTGGCCAGAGCAACCATTGAATTTAATGAAGCTACATCAGTTTATGCCTGCTGAGAACTGGCCCATTTTTTAAAATCAAAAGTGCACATTAAATTGAGGTAACCAGTACCAAAAATGAAACTGATCCATTCCAGATGTTACTGCTACCATAAGTCCATTCAAATGGGAAAGGGAAGATGGGAGGAATTTAGCCCATGAGCTTTCTAGAGCCCTGGTTTGATCAGGAGTCAGTCTAAGCTGCACCGATGGCCATACTGGTGATCTGTGTCGCCAGCATCCCCCAGCAATTCAAATCAAGCCAACTGTGTGAAAAATATTTACCGAAGATCTAACCCAGATGCTGAATACATTGTTATGCACTTGATTCAATGTTTGACATGTGGGGGGAGAGGGGGATCACGCAGTGTTGATGCATGGTTGGCAAAGCTGTCCTAGTGGCCAGCACAGCAGTGACTGGATCTGCAATGCTGTTTAGCACAGCTGCAGAAAGAGATAATGTCGCTATATGGCTGGAGTTGGAATCCAGTGTCCTCTCCTGCTTCAGCCTTTCAGAAAACCTGGAGATAAGATTGTAAATAGTTATTCTTTAGCTTAGTTCAGTTAGTCCTAGTGTAGATAGCATAGTTTGTTTTCCCGGACTGGGGATTCCCTCCCCGTAGTCGGGGACAATTCCTAGACTCTGGGCTTCAAAAACTGTGTTTCCTGCCCTAGATCTTTCTGCATCAGCAACAACACCAACGCTGCCTCTACTGTCTGGGGGAGATGCACGTCTTGGGGAAGTGCAGCATTTGTTGCTCGTTTCCCCCAAGACCTCTAGGGGTGGGGTTCTGACTTAAAATGTTTGGTCCGTAATCTTGATGGAAGCATTCGGTGAGACGTTTTGCTTAGGCACTAGAAAGTATTTTATCTTTATTTTTCTTGTAACCATTTCTGACTTTTATGCCTCATGACTTGTACTCACTTGAAATGTATCTCTTTATAGTTAATAAACTTGTTTTATTGTTTAAGCGGAAGTGACAGGGTAACTCTGTTTATGGTAGTGAGCTGATATATTATTCCCTTAAAGGAATAACAAACAATATATTTGTACTGTCCAGGAGACTGCTGGACAGTACAGGACATACATTTCTGGGGGACAATCCAGGATTGGGAGTGTTTTGGGGTCACTCCACAGTATAACCGAGGCTGGTGAGAGCCAGGGTGTGACTGGCAGTTTTCAGTTACACAAACACATCTGGGAGTGACCTGCGTGCTGGTGGCTGTTTGTGAGCAGTCCAGGTTGGAGGCTACAGCAGCAAGGCATTGCAAGGCACCCCAGGTCACAGGGCAGAGGTGACACAGCCTGCACTGGTTTGGATTGTACTCTGTTCTTGTGAAATACTGTAAAGGAGTCTTGACATATCAAATTATTCCTTCTCCTTCACTCTAAATTTCTACCCAAGGTTGTCTCCAAATTCTACCTTCACCAGTATATTTCCTTACCTGTCCTTTTTCCAAAACTCCATGTTTCACATGAAGAGAAAAGACTTCATTCCCTCAACATCAGGTGTGCACTGGCTTTGACCTGCAAAGAACCAAGTCCATCAAAGTCTCCAAGACTTTGTTGTGATAGCAGAGAGATCCCGTGGTTAGGCTATATCCTTTCAGAGGATTTCTAAGTGGGTTTCTGGCTGCATTATTGAATGCTGCAGACTCGCATCCCACCTCCCATTCAAGTGGTAATGAAGCCATTTAACAGGCATTTGCAAACCCCCAGGTGTACACTGTCAGTTTGTGAATTTACTGACAGAAACAGTTGTGCATTACTGTAATATTTACTCAGAACATGTTTAGTCTACAGGACCTTAGTTTAAAATTTGCTTTAAAAATATTTCATTAGTGTGTTGCTGAAGATTACAAAATCACATCTCTAAAAAATCCTTGCATAGATTTTTTTAGATGCACAATCTGAGTATTCATCTTTAGCCTTAAATGCTTGGATCTTCAGACATATAGTTTTCTAAATAAATCTTCAAAAGACCACCCTTATCTAAAATACACATGCGAGCCTGGGCTGCCATCGGGCATAGGGGCACCAGTTTAATAATACTGCACAGGGCCCCATAAATCCTAAGGATGTCCCTGTGCATACCCACAGATGGAGTACAGCTAGAGACCACACACCTTGAAGAACCTCCAGTGACAGTAAGTAACTGTGCTTATAGCTAAAAAGAAACCATTAGCTAATGTGAAAGCTTGGGACTGGCTCTCTGACATGTGATAGCCCGAGCGGATCAAAAGGCAGTGATAATAAATAATAGTAACAATAATAAATATCTATTATGTATACTATATTTTTCATGCTTTTTAACTCCAGGATGCGAGAAGTAGACCTGGGTTGTGGGAAGGCTCTGCTGATAAAGGAAAATGGAGACTACTATGCAATGGGACACAAATGCCCTCACTACGGAGCCCCACTGGTTAAAGGTTAGTCTGTACGCTCTTGGTGTAAGAGTATGAACCTGAATCAGATAGTCACAACAGACAATGGATCCGTATGAAGAATATGAGCCATTTGGTATCATTCACTACATTGCAGAATTTTCAGGTCTATAGAGACATCCTGCCTTTGAGGTAAACATACACCGTTAATCCAGGAAAGGGATCAAAATCCTCTGCAGAGCACTCTGTCCATGTTTGAAGAATAGAAATGTAACCTTTCTGCCAGTCCAAGTTGACAGCAACAAGAGCTGGGTTCAGTATCTAGGGGTTCCTTTTCAACAATACATCATGAAACTGGCTTGAGCCCCCACCCAGTGACTTGGGACAATTATACACCACCTCCTGGGTGCCTCTAAGAGGCAATACTTCTCCATTCGCAAGCACGGAGTCTGAATGAAGCAAAGAAACTTTTAATAAAAGGAGGGAAGTAACCTGGCATTAAATTGGGAAAACACTACAAACAGGGTTCATAAACATAAACCATTAGCAAAAGGCCCACTCCCAAGTAAGTTGGGCAGTATCCTTTTCCCCTCAGGTTCTTAAGTCCAGCAACCAAAAGTCCCCTTAACGTGCCCATCCCTTCTCTGCAGCCCACTCACAGCTGTTATCCTTGGTCAGGGCAGACCCAGGATTGAGAGATTCATCTGCAGATTTCACCTCTCACCCTGGGCAGTGGGGGGAGAGTAAGAAGGTACCTCACTTGCTCCGCTGCCCAGCTGATCAGTGCTCCGCTCCTCGCCACTGGCCGCCCTGCTGGCCAATCGCCACGTCTCTCCACCAGGCTCCACTCACCGCCCTGCTGGCCAGTCGCCACGCCTCTCCGCTGGCCGCCCTGCCAGCCGACCATCGATCCACTGGGATCTCTCCAGGTCTCCCCACTTAACACAGGGGCCTGAGACTTTCACCCAGCGATTCCTGCTGCGGAGGGGAACTATTCTTCTCTACGACAGAGCATTTAGAAATTCCATCCTCTATGTGGATGGCTCTGCTGTGGTCCTGCTTCTTACCTGGAAGCCAGAGCTCTTCCTCCCACCCACCTCACGCTCACAGTCTGGTTCTGCACATAACCAGCCACACCACATAAACATTCTTACCTCAAAAAACAGTAAGAGCTGCTCTACAGGCCATTTTTGCAGCAAATTTAACTATTCCAGGTGAAATTGGTGCACCCCCTGGTGTGGATACAGTTCTCTTGTTACAAAGGAGCTTATACAGTTATAGCTTATTGCTGTCTGTTTACCTGCTGGGCTCGTGGGAGAGCTGGCTTTGGTCCCTAGGCACCAGACTTTCAGCTCTGCTCTAGCTCCTGGGCAGGAGACAGCTGTTAACTAGCATCAGGGGCTGAACCAACCCCTGCCACCCCTGCAATAGGGAAGCACAAGAGTCTATATAACAACCTTCACCCCGCAACTTGGGTCCCATGCCTGAGCACTGGGCTGCACAATTTAAAGTCCAGTGAGCCCTGTCACAGTTCCCAGGCTAGCTGCACCTTTGACCCCTCCTGGCCTCTCTGAGGGCACCCCTTTCTCAGGCCTCGAACCGTCACCTCTCTGGATGGTATCACACAGTTCTCCCACTCTCAAACCAGGCCTTGGACTGCATCCCCCTGCAACCAACCATGATCACCTCAGCAGAACTGACTTATCCTCAGCACCTGCAGTTCCATCCCCTCCAGGATCAATGACAGAGGCTAATACAGTGGCCTCCAGATCTGTGAATCTATGTTGACATGCTTCTGCACTGTCACTGAGCCAGCATGAAGGGGGCCAACACCTGATCATTGGCCATCAGTAATGTTGCCAGGAGGTTGCTGCACTGAGTTCTCGCTGGGATTGCTAGGAAATGGTAGGGAAGGATCAACGGTGAGGTGTGACTCGTTCCTGCCATGCCTTTTGCAGGGGTTTTATCCAAAGGAAGAGTGCGCTGTCCCTGGCATGGGGCTTGTTTCAGCATTGGCACTGGTGATATAGAGGACTTCCCTGGCTTGGACAGCTTACCCAAATTCCAGGTGAGATCTTTCAATCTGCAGAGAAAGAAATGACCATTGGGGAAGGAGGGGGCAGGGGAAGTGTTTTCCTTTCAGAGTGCAGAGCTGGGGTCTCCCAAGTGTGGGGGTGGTGGTGACTTCATGTGACCCCACTCATTGCTCCCTCCACCTGACCCCCATGATTCCAGCTGACCCCTTTGCCCTGCACCCATCTTGCAAGTGCCAGCCAGCTCCTGTGAAACTGAGTCTCCAGGGTAAGGAAGAAGGAGAGAGAAAGGGAGGGGGCACATACATGGGAAGGGCTTGTTACACAAAGGCTGCTGCTGAGGAAGAAGGAGGGGAGAAGGGCATCCAGGTGCCCCCCAGGACACGGTCCTGAGAAGTCACTTAGGCATGTGGGATAAGAATCCAGACGAACAGAGATGGACACTCTGCTAAAGATCCTTGTACACCTGTTACTAGTTAACAGAGAAAGTCCCAGCTCCCTGGGTGTAAGAGAGCCCTGGGTGCTGCTCACCCAGCTCTTACATGGGCCATGCAGAGAGTACAGCGAGCATGCAATGTGGCTGAGTGGACAGAACCTGTTTTGCATTGACCTATGTTTAGTTCAGCAGCTGTTAGCACAGAACACTCCCTTTAAACCCAGAGACGCTAACTGTGCTGCAAACTGCTGCTGTCTTCTCGCCCCAGGTGAAAATCGAGAAGGAGAAGGTGTACATCCGAGCGAGCAAGCAGGTGAGGGGGAGAGATTCCATTGGCATCCAAACACAGGGACTGGGGACCGCAGCTTGCTGGGAGGCAAGGGTGATTTGATCCTTTGGTTAGGTAAACAAATGTCCAAACAGGAAATAAATAGACCTTCCACACTCAAACCCTCCAGCCCTCATCCCCAGAGCTACAATGGGGTTCAAGTTACTAAGGTTATCTGCTGCCCCCTAGGGAGTACCACAAGGAATGCTCTAGGTTTGGTTTTAGAGACTGCTCAGATATGCAACAAAAATTATTAAAGATCTAGAAAACATGAGCTATGAGGGAAGATTGAAAAAATCGGGTTTGTTTAGTCTGGGGAAGAGAAGACTGAAAGGGGACATGATAACAATTTTCAAATACATAAAAGGTGTTACAAGGAGGAAGGAGAAAAATTGTTCTCTTTAACTTCTGAGGATAGGACAAGAAGCAATGGGCTTAAATTGCAGCCAGGGGGGTTAAGTTAGACATTAGGAAAAACTTCCTGTAAGGTGGTTAAGCGCTGGAATAAATTCCCTAGGGAGGTTGTGGAATCTCTGTAATTGGAGATTTTTAAGAGCAGGTTAGATGAACACCTGTCAAGGATGGTCTAGATAATGCTTAGTCCTGCCTTGAGTGCGGGGGACTGGATTAGATGGCCTCTCGAGGTCCCTTCCAGTCTTATGATTCTATGCACATTCTATCTATTAGGAGCCACGTTCTGATATCCACCCATACATTTAAGGAGCTCCAGTGACTCAAAGATTTGGCCCAAAGAGGTCACTAATATCAGGTGTGGCTGCCAGCATGTGGACAGATGATTTGTGATGCAGTGTCCCATCTACCCAGGTTACACACGTGAATGTTGGGGTTTGATGAAAAGGGATAACACCTTCCCATCCCTACCATCCTGTGCTGAGTTCTCCATTGGCAATGTGGGGGGCCGTACGTGGGGTGGTAGAAGTTACACTGAACTTTGCTTTGCTAGGACTTGCTGCTGTATAGTTGTAAAGCTAAAGAACATTGAACCAGCACTGCCACCGCTTTGTTTGCCACCCAAACTTTCTGACCTGGATGAATTTGTGGCTGGTGGTGGATTTATTCTTCAACTGCCTTCTGGAAGTGGCATAGTGACGTGTCTGGTAGAAAGGTTTTATAGTCCCATCATGCTTTTGTTGGGTGTGAGTTTGGAATCCTCTTCAGGCAATAAGAGTGAAGCTTTCATCCAAGCTGCTTTACGAAATAACTCATAGCTGTTCCCATTTGTACCTGGCAAAGTTAAAGCTTTGAACCATTAATGACAGTCATCTCATTAATTGCTACACAGGCTCTTCTGACGCAAAGAAGGACAAAGGTTATGGCAAAATGCATCTCCCTCAGCAACTACAATATCAGTAGCACCAACGTGCTGATCATCGGAGCAGGTATTGAGATGTGCCTGCTGCCAGCAGCAGATCTGTCATTTCAGTGGAGGATATAAAGAGAACAGTGAATAGTCTATGCTAACTGATGTACACCCTTCATCTTCCTGGCCAGGCTGTGGATACACCCATCCCACTCCCAGTCTGGGTACATAACTGTCCATTCTCCTGATGTGTATAGACCCACAGACCAGATCCACCAATACAGAACTATTAACTAAGCTCAAGATCTGTGTATGCCACTACGCTAACCATTGGCCTGGGCTATGCAGCAAGTCAGACGAGATGAAAATCTAGGACTCTGTGAACAGTGTCCCCGTGTGCCTAATTTATAGTCATTTGCTCCCAAACTTTGTGGAAACCCTTCCCCAACCTCCCACACTGGGTAACTAACTACCGCTCCCACTGCAAGTTTCTCAGGGTATTTCTTCACTGCACAGTTAGCCCAGTAAGTTATGTTCCTGGTCTGTATTGAGATAACACACACCCTAGCTCCAGAGCAATAATGGGAAATGGTGATGTCCTGTGTATAAGTAACCCCTAACTCCTGCACCTGATATATTTTAATTCTCCCACTCTGTGAATACAGTCATTTCCTCCTAAACCATCACCAGACACTCCAGGCACTTCTCTTTCTAATCACCACCCCAGTTCCTTTGACATTCCCCCCCATGCTCCTGAGCTGCTGCTAACCTCCACTCTCCCAGGCTATATAAAATACAGGTATATAATAGCAAAGCTTCTGTCCCTGCTGTCCTCCGCAGTCTCTCGTGTGTGTTAAGTTTGGAATTAACGCTTTGTCTACAGTAAGAAAATTTTGCAAAACTCTGCTCTGTCACCAGTTCAACTGCATTGGTTTTCACAATCTAGTTTTTCAAAAAGATCTGCTCTAGTTCAAACAGGAGTTAATTCAGGGAAGTCCTATGGCCTGTGTTATGCAGAAGGTCAAACTAGATGACCACAGTGCTACTTTCTGTCCTTGGAATCTATTGGTCTAGCGTAGATGGGTTACTGGCTGCAGTACTTACTTTAAGCACTGGGTCTTATACGCAGCTCTGAGTATGTTTAATCAGCTCAGTGCTTAAAACAGCCCCTTGACACTAGTGCTCCCAATATAATTAGCACCAGCCAAGCTGAAATGATGATAGCAACAATGAGATCATTTTACAGAAGTTCCCTAGCGTAGACATGGCTTTAGTTCCAAACTTACCAGGGACAAATTGGAGGAGGAGTGTGAGTAGGAGGGGCCAGTTGCATTTGTGTTGGTACTTTGTGCTTTTCTTAAAATGTGTTTTGTGGATGGAACAAAACTTTACAGAATAGAAGACGTCACCAGTCTGTAGGCAGCAACGAACTTCCCTGCGGTTGCTTTTCTACAGAGAACAGGGAGTCATGGTGGCTGCTGCCTTTCCAATGATGGTTAGCGTGGGCTATTCATTGTTTGTAATGACACCATTATTGCAGGCTTAGTTGCAGAAGAGCCCCGAGGCTGAGAAATTTCTACTCATTTTTCAAAGCTTCAAGTATACACCTAGAGCTGGTTCAATATTTTTGGCCAAGACATTGTTCAGCATACGTTGCCATGGCACGACTATGTAATGGAACAAGTACCTTTTGTGGTATTCGATTATCTCTGGAGCTAGTCAAATCCTAGGCCAGATGTCACGGTTTACTCAGATCATCCTTAGCGAAGTAGAGCAGGGCTATCAGGTAGCCAGCTGTTGATTCTCTGCTTGGCCCCTGCATATGCCAGATGTCTCTAGTCCCTAAGGTGCCATATGCTATGGATGAAAGCCAAAGCACACCATGTTCCACCACTCCTTGTCCCCTTGCTTCCTGCCCCAGGTGCTGTGGGAAGAGTGGGATAGAAGCCAGCTATGCCTGCTCTTCTCCTATTGCATTACCCATTTCCTTTGTGCCGGTGTGCTTTGCTGGATAAAAGCCAAATTCTGAAACTCCTGTCCCTTGGTTTCAAGGGGTCTGTTCCTAGAGCAAGGCACAGCTACACATGGAAATGGACATCAGAATCCGGACCCAAGTTACTCATCAGATAATGGTGATTTAATCAAAGAATGCATTTGATTAATGGCTTTTCCAGGCTTTAGCCAGCTCATTTTACAGCCCTCCTAATGCTCCAGTTTTAACTGGTGAGCCAGAAAGGCAGGGGTTCAAACCCTAAACAGTGAGGCAGAAGCTCTGAGGACAGAGTAGACCTGCTACCCAATGGAGCAATTCAGAATCCACTCCCTGTGCCAAGGTATCAATGACTGGAATAGCACTAGGCAACCTTTTTATTTATTTGTTCATAAAAGCAAAAGAAATGAAAGGCTAGATTCACAAAAAAAAGTCTGAGAGATTATTGAGTCCTCTACTGGATGGGTGCTAAACTTTTCATTTGTTAAATAAAATACATATGTAGCAATTACTGGCCTTATGCCTCTTAGGTGCTGCTGGATTGGTTTGTGCAGAGACCTTAAGACAGGAAGGTTTCTCCGACAGGATCGTAATGTGCACAATGGACAGACACTTACCCTATGACCGACCCAAGCTAAGTAAGGTTTGTATCATCCAGAATGTTTTATATTCTTATTTCATGTATTCTATATTCATGTTTCTCTCACTAGACAGTGGGTGTCCCAGTTGCTAGAAACTTTGCCAGCTTGTCCTTTTATTGCACTGAGGCACTGTCGACAAAATTAATTCTAGGGACTTCTGGAGCTTTTCACCTTTTTCAGTGTGTGTTTTCGGAGGCAAACCCGTGAACCCTCCTCTTACCTAGTCATATCATCATCTAAGACCAATAATGGAAGGAGCCTGATGAAACCTGGGGCTGAGATTTCGCAATGTACATGCTTTATGTCCCATTCTTAAGTCCATAGTTAGGTATCTAAATAAGTGGCCTCATGTTCAAAAGTACTGAGTAGCTCTCAGTTCCGACTAAAACCAGAGAGAGTTACTGGCTACCCAGCACTTTGCACAATCAAGTCACCTAGGTCTCAGGTTACATAACCTGTTTTAGAAAAGCTTGGCTGGGGGCCTTGTCCCAACTTTATTAAATCATCTTCGTCTTTCATATGCTTGGGGTAGAGCAGCAACTACACTTTCACCTGACGTCGATCGAGCCAAATGGCTGTAGCGGGAGTAGCAGAATTTATTGCAGTGATGCCTGTTTAACTAAATATACTGGCACCTTTCTTTCATTTTGACCTCTTGTTTCTTCTTTGGCTTGAATTTTCTTTTCTGCAAACAACTGAGGATATTAAATACAAAACCCTATGTTCAACTTGCAATCATAGTACTGCACTGTCTGCATAAAAATGAGAAAATTGTAAATATTCCCAAAGCAAATTCATATACAGGGAGAACTGGATTTAATCTCTATATTGTTACCTTTAATTCTTTAATATATTCCTAGGCAGAAATCTTTACAATGATGAAGTGAAGGTTGTAAACATAAATTCTTTTTAAAAAAAGAATGATAGTCACTGCCTCCATATTTCTTTCACACAGAGCTAAAGTGGGCGAGTTAGTGATACACCCTTCCAGAACATGGAGGATGGGTAACGTTTAATCTCTGGAAAGCAGGAAATAAAGAGATCAGTGAAGACAAATTTAAACCTCTGGAAACCAGAGAACACGGAGATAAAAATGTCTCCCACCCCGACAGAACCTTAACTCTGCTCCTCTGGAGCTGGCATTAGTCACTGGGACAAAACCTGATCTATCCCTAAAAGCCTGCCACCCATCCAAGCAAAGGCTCAGCTCAGCTCACTCATGGGGCTCTCCACCCTTCTGACTCCCCGGTGCGTACTTCAGGAGGTGAGGACAGCCTTGTCGCCCACCTCTCGAGCTTACCTCGAGCAGGTCCTGAGGGAGGGTGCTCCCCGGACCCTATGGATCTTTTCTTCGGACCCCTGTCCCGTGAGCCTCCCCTGCCACCCCACCCTGATACCTGAAACCAGCTGCGTGACCTGCAGCCGGTTGGCTTTCAAACCACACCAAGGGCACATCTGTGCACATTTGTGCTCCATACTCTGTTTCCTCACCCTCGTGTCCCGCCCCGATACTAAGCGGCGGGACCCAATGTCATCTGTCGAGGGTGAGGAACCCCGGTGGGCCAGTCTATATTCCATCCTCGTCCCACGGCCCACCAGGGATATTGGCTGGCGACTCCTCCACGAAACTGAGAGCACGGGCGTGGATTTGGCGCAGTTCACTCCTGTCCCCAAAGCCTGTCCCTTCTGCAGTGTGAGGGAGATCCTGGAGCATGTGTAGCTTGAGGGCACCAGGTTGCAGCCCTTTTTCGGGCTCCTCCTGGACCCCCTTTTACGTTTTTGGCTGCACTTCTCCCCCCACCTCCTTATATATCACACCCTGTCGTGGCCCCACAAAGTCACGGGACCTCCCAGTCAACTTCTTCCTAGCGATGGCCAAGGTGGCCGTCTGTAACCCCAGGGAAAGGATGTTGGCTGAGAGGGTTCTCTGTGACTGTGGGACCTATTTCCAATCCTCCCTCCGTTCATGCATCTGGGCAGAGTTCCTCTGGGCAGCGTCTGCTGGCTCCCTTGACACCTTTGAGGAGCAGTGTGCGCTGTCCAGGGTTCTCTGCTCGGTGTTTCCTTCAGCTTTCCTTTTTTTGACCCTTTGACCTTCACACCCATCCTTGTTATTTTTTCTGTTGTCCCCGATAATTATATGAGTTTTCCGGGCTCTGTGGATCCTCCCTATAGGCTTGGGGAGGGTCCCTTGGCCAGCCCACCTCTCCATAACCCAATAGGATCCATGCAGAGGACACTGCAGGGTGTGTGTGTGTGCTCTGCTGACATCACCCCGTCAGAGCCAGGAGGGGGACGGGAGGGTCTTGTCACTAGAAGGCAGGTTTTCTAATCCTTTCATCATTCTCACAGCTCTTCTCTGAACTCTCTCCAATTTATCAACATCCTTCTGGACTTGTGGGCAGAGCCAGGGAGCCTAGACCCCTCCACCTGCCTGGGGTGGGGGTGGGAGGGCTGAGAGCACCCCGCAGTCCATGTCCCTGCCCCCCCAGACCCTCCACCCAGGGCAGAGGGTCCATGGCTCCCCACAGCTGCCTGCGTGGCTCTTACCCTGACCTGGCTCCAGCTTCTGGCCTGGCCGGGGGAGTGGGACCTTGGGGGCCGAAGAGCTACAGCCAGGCTGTGGTAAGAGCCACATGGGCAACCGTGGGGAGCCGCAGAGCCTCCATCTCCTGCTCTTGAGCCCCCCCACTTTGGGCAGGTGGACGGTCCATGGCTGCCTAGGCTGCTGGGGCCACACTTACATTCGCTCTTTTGGCCACAGCATCACACTGGGAATTCATGTTCAGTTGATTATCCACCGCAACCCCCAAGTCTGTCTGAGTCACTGCTTCCCAGGATAGAGTCCCACATCCTGTAAGTATGGCCTGCAAGCTTTGTTCCCAGATCTATACATTAGCTGTCTTACAATACGTGCTGGTTGCTTACGTTCGGTTTCCCAAGCAATCCAGATCGCTCTGTATCAGTGACCTGTCCTCTTCATTATTTATCCAGTTTCCAATGTTTGTATCATCTGCAAACTTTATCAGTGATGATTGTATGTTTTCTTCCAGGTTATTAATACAAATGTTAAATAGCATAGGGCCAAGAACTGATCCCTGCAGAACCCCAGTAGAAACAGACCCATTCTGTGATGATTCCCTATTTACAATGACATTTTAAGACCTATGCTACCAGTTTTTAATTCATTTAATATATGCCCTGTTAATTTTATATTGTTCTAGTCTTTTAATCAAAATGTTGTGCAGGAACAAATCAAATAGACTCATAGACTTTAAGGTCAGAAGGGACCATCGTGATCATCTAGTCTGACCTCCTGCACATCGCAGGCCACAGAACCTCACCCACCCGCTCCTGTAATAGATCCCTAACCTCTGGCTGAATTACTGAAGTCCTCAAATCATGCTTTAAAGGCTTCAAGTTAGAGAGAATCCACCATTTACACTAGTTTAAACCTGCAAGTGACCCGTGTCCCATGCTGCAAACGAAGGCGAAAAACTGTCAGGGCCTCTGCCAATCTGGCCTGAGGGAAAATTCTTTCCAGACCCCAAATATGGTGATCAGTTAGACCCTGAGCATGTGGGCAAGACCCACCAGCCAGATACCTGGGAAAGAATTCTCTGTAGTAACTCAGAGCCCTCCACATCTAGTGTCCCGTCTCCCGCAACTGGGGATTTTTGCTACTGGCAGTCACCAATGGGCCACATGTCAATAAGTTTCTATGGTAGTCTTGTGGTTGAATATCTGCTGATGTTCCTAACTCAAAATATCTAAGCTGGTATAAACTAGCATTTTGCTGTCAACTCTCAGCAATTTAGCATCATTTACTTATAACATCACTTTATCTTGTGACATCTTGTAATGCAAGGTCATGTATAGGTTAATTACTTGTGTCCAGATTTTAAGCCTTTGGCCTCAGTTAGTTTGTAAGTTATTGCCTTACAGGCTTGGGACATATAAGCTTTTGCATTACTGCCTTAATTCATACTTATTCCTTACCTATGAGTATATATGTTTGTATCACTGTCTACAAATTAATTGGCTACAATCCAGTGAAATTACTAGGCATCAAGTTTAATACAAACAGGAGGAAATACTCTTTCATGCAATGCACAATTTACCTGTGGAACTCATTGCCAGGGGATGTTGTGAAGGTCAAAAGTATAAGTAGGTTAAAAAAAGAAATAGATAAGAGCTTGTGTTTTGACTCTTGCTGGGACATTTGCTCTTAAATAACTTAGCTGCTCTTGAAAATTCTGCCCTCAGGTGGATAACTGATTCTCTTTCCAAAAGTAACTCTTTTCTTGGCCCCTTTGTTTGTCTCTGTGCTCTTCCATGTTACAGCTATTCAAAAGCCTTCCCTTCCTGTCTTTCTTAGTAGGCCAATTCTTGTACTGCAGTGTGAGCTAATATAAAAGGAATTAAGGCCCAATACCAAGTCCATTCAAGTCAATGGAGATCCTTCAATTTTCTTCAATGAGTTTTGGTTCAGGCCCTTAGCCCTGGTCACCTGCACAGATTTCCTGTGTATCAGGTTACTACAAGGACAGATTTCAGCCTATCACTGAAAAGTACTGGGAACATGTATAAAGGATGTAACTGGGAATTTACAAACATCTCTCACACGGTAAACTGTGTAACTGACAGCAAAATTGCTTCTTTGTTGCAGTCAATGGATTCCCACTTAGATCAGATCACCTTGCGCCCTAAGGAATTCTTCCGTACAAATGACATTGAGGTCCTGACTGAAACACAGGTAAGGAGAACAAGATTTGCATGGTGCAGTCATACAAAATAGCATACAGTGTACATCTCGGAAGTTCTTTATCGAACACAGAGACTGTATGTGGCTAGTAAAAGAAAAAGCTAGCTTTGCTAGCTGGCCCTGTCATATTGCCTCTACAGAAATATTACCAAAAGCTGCATTAAAGCCCTCACTTCATAACAAGATCCCAGCTGTATGTCTCTGTTCAAAGCTGCTGTTAGCTTGGCTAGCAAATAGCTACAAGATGGACGCTCATTGCGGCTGTTCCCACACTGAACATGCTCATGGCTGTCACCCTACAGGAGTTCGATGCTGAGCACTACAGCTCCATGCATTGCAATAGGAATTACCCAGCAATAGGAATTGGGCCCTGACTTAGACCACTCAAGACTGCTTGTATTATTTTACCAAGGATACCAGTTAGACATACAGGGACCCAACTTCCTTCTTTTGTGAGCCAGTTTTTCAGGATCTCCTAAATTGCTTGTGGTTTTTCCAGAGTCAGTGTCAGTGAAGCAATAAGCCATTAATTATTGTCTTAATACACTTGGAGGCAACTTTTCCTGGCTCTCTTGTACATCTAGATTTTCTAATCATTGCCTTGCTTGCTTTTTATCAAGTTGTTTTTACAGACTCCTTCTTCCTACCTGTTCACATTTCCTTTCCCAGCCCCTTTGCTGGCCACCTTAGTATGGTCAGCGAGTGACGCAGCTCTGCTGAGTGCCAGGGTGCCAAAAGGCCCATGAGGTGCTTGGACTCCTCGTTCCCCACGGCACTGGTAGAAGAGACAAAACAGGGAAACCAAACTGCATGTTGGGCATAAACCTGAGCCAGGATCTTTATTATTCTATTTATGTGTATTACAGCAGCACTCCGAGGCTCCAGCCCAGGATCGGGGTTGCAATGTTCCAAGTATACACAAGTATAAAAGACAGATAATCCCTACCCCAGACAGCTCACCTCTATCTTCAGACTGATTGCTTCTTCCTTGTATTAATTCTCAGCATGTTGGGATCCTGTTCTTCACTTCATGCTGTTTAATGTGAGGTCAGTAGCTTATAGAGTTTGAACCATCCACAGTGTAATTAAGGATGCAGCCCTGATTCTTCATTTATCACAAAGACCTGGTTGCATGACCCTGCAGGACTGGTGCTGGCTCAGCTGCCACTTGATCATAGACAATGCAGTTCATGTAAGGAACAACTGACCAAGGGTCAAGGTGGATTCTCCATCACTGACCATTTGAAAAATCAAGACTGGCTGTTTTGCTAAAAGATCCGCACTAGGAATTATTTGGGGGCAGTTCTCTGGCCTCTGTTCTAAAGGGGTCAGACTAATGAACACCATGGTCCCTTCATGGCCCTGGTGTCTATAAATCTAGAAGGGGCATTCAAGGAAATGGTGCTGCTGTGCCACTTCCATCTGCTGCCTCATATGCAGATTTCCTGCTGCAATGCTGTGTGTGTGTGTGTGTGTGTGTGTGTGTGTGAGAGAGAGAGAGAGAGAGAGACAGACAGAGAGAGAGAGAGAGATTTCAGAGACACACCTGGGATGGGGTTAAGGCAGGACTAGTGTTACAGCTGGCCAGGTTCCTGTCTGTGGTCACACTGGAATTGTCAAGGTTCTTTGCTCTTGGTATCCTTACGTGCACACAGATGATGATGATTCTTCCAGGACAGCTCAGGATTTAATGGCTGCTGTGGGAGAGGCCTAGGGTAAAGACCCCTGCTCCTGAGAACCAATCCAAACCAAAACCAATGGGGCTGGTTTTTCCAGTCCAAGCTACTAGTCCCAGCTGGGCTGGGCAGGGACAGGACTTCCTCTTCCCCTGAATGGCTGCTCTTGGGGAGGAGATCAGACCCACTTCTGGGTACTGTCCCCGGCTGCAGGAAGCTCCAGACTGCTGCCTTCACTTCTACACAGAAGTGAGGTTGGCAATTCTCCAACCCCCCTACAACAGCTTTGAGACACCCCCCTCCCACCATGGCTCCCTTTTGGATCAGGACCCCCACGAGTACAACACCATGAAATTTCGGATGTGAACATCTGAAAACGTGAGATTGACGAATTAAAAAACACTGTGACCATGAAATTGACCAAAATGGACTATGAATTTGGTAGGGCCCTAAAATGGTGAAGAGCCTATTGTCAGTGCCTTCTCAGTGCACTAATCAATACTACAGACCACTCTAGGCACACGTCTTTAGCCACAGAAAATAGGTACACTTAAAATAAGGATGGTAATTTCCTCAAACCGTTGGATTAGGAATGACAGGTTGTCACAGACATGGCCGCTATGTCTATTAAAATTGAATATTGAACGACAAATAGCACTGAAACAAGCACCCATTTTATAGCTGCCCCATTCGAAATGAGCCCAAGACTGGAATAACAAGTAGTGCTGCAAGCAAGTCTGTCTGAGCTGCCTGGAGACTTCTGTCCAGAACTCCTCCAGTCTCAGCCTTCGCTGCTTTCACCAGTACTATGTATCTCTCCCTGATTTTTTTGAGCAACAAACTAAGTCACGATTAATCCAAAATGATTAGTCCAAATGAATGATTTGGTTGCATGAGCTAATACAATGTGATCCATGGAAAACTCAGCCCAGAGTACCAGGCGAGGCTGCCAGTGTGCCTTGAGAGGAGACCAGCCCTTTGCCCTCGCGCCTTCCAGGCTATTCCACTTGGAGCTAAATCCTTTGGTATCTCAATAAGCACCTTGGATTTTGCCCCGTAACGTTATCTAGAATGATTGCAGGTTGCAGCTGTGGACACCAAGAACAAGACAGCCGTGTTCAAGGACGGATTTAAGATGGACTATAACAAACTGCTGATAGCAACCGGAAACACGTAAGCTACAAACAAACGTAATCCACCCCAAGACACATCCTACTCTTAGGAGAACCTAAGGAGCTTGTGCCTAGGGATAAAGGCCTAGACTCACAAAGGCTCTTGGGCATCCAACCCCCAAATTTAGGGCCTAAATCCCACTTTTCGGCTGCACTGTGACCCACAAAACTCCCACTGAATCCTGTAGGTGCCTCAACTCACTAGGCACCTAAATTTTTTTTCCAGTAAAAAAAATTACCTTGATGCACGTTTCTGCCTCCGGGCAGGCACAAGTTGCCTCCCTCTAGGTGTCTGGAGGCCTATCTCCCACCTGAGCCCCAGAGCAATTCATGAACTGGGGGCAGATAAGCATTTGGCCCCCTTATTTGTGTGCAGGGCCCGGCCAGGCAGGTGTGCTCAGAGCATGCCTCCCAGATTGTGCCCCTCAGGTGAGTTGGCACACAGCCCATGAGAGGGGCAGGGAAGGAGGAGCTCCCCAACTCTTAGCCCAGTGATTAGGGCATTCACCTGGGATGTGAGACCCCCCAGCTCAAGTCTCCCCCTAGTCTGATGAAAAGGAATTTGAACAGGGATCTGCCACCTCTCAGGTGCGTGCTCCAACCACTGGCCTGTGGGCTATTCTCTTTTGGGGCTCCCAAACTCTCTCCTGTTGAAGCTGTGCCACTGTGGTGCAGGGAGATGGGACCCTAGCTTTCCCACATCCTGGGTGATACACTAGCTATCAGGAGAGTGAGTCTGTCTGTCTGTCTCTCTAGCCCAATGAGGAAGCGTCTGCCTCTTCACAAAACATTCCTGAGGCAGCTAACTCCAAAGAGAGTTTATAGCTGAGAATCACTAGCCTCCCAGCCGCCCCGACTCAGACATCTATCTCCAGGAGAGGGGCGGGGCTTAGGACACCCCTCTGGTTGGCATCTCCCATTGGCTAACTTAGTCAACTCCCTGCCTAGCATGTTAGTTTTTGTGAACCACAGTCTAAGGCACCTGTCTCTCCCCATTCAAAGCCTGGGAGCCTAACTCAGACTTTGATTTTCTAGGCACCTCAAAACACCTTTGTGAATCTAGGTCAAGCAACCTAACATGACTTAACCATTTGAATGGGGAATTTTTGTTCGCAAGAATATATGCGAAAAAGGAAAGTGGGGATCTATGAATCCTGGTCTGAATATATGTTCACATGATTAGCCATTCAGGCTGGAAAGGTTTGTGCAGCCAAACCTGAAAACTGTGTTTTGGAGCAATCCAACCAGGAAGCAAAACCAATATCATGTTACCAGTTAGGCAGCAGGAGTTGTTAATTGTGCATAGTGACTACTGAAGTACTAATTGATGACCAATGCACAGGTTAAAATGTTCACAGACGCTATTTATGAATGATGAATAAATGAGTGTAACCAAAGTATCAGTGGGTAAATCATGAGCAGAGCAGGTAGGGGTTCAAACACCTCTCTGGTTGACATCTCCCATTGGCTAGCTTAGGTGGCTCCCTGTATTTGTAATTTTCACCCCATGCATATGAAGAAGTGGGTTTTTTACCCACGAAAGCTTATGCCCAAATAAATCTGTTCGTCTTTAAGGTGCTACCAGACTCCTTGGTTTTTTTAGCATTCATGCTGTCCATGTTTACAGCTTCTAAGTTTCAGGTTTTTCAGGTTGCTCCTGCTGTTTGACTAGTTCAGAGTGATTTACTATCTACGTAGCTGTGGGTAGATTTAAGTCTGTCTTTAATTGTGATTGCTGTGAGAAGTTCTTGTCAGTTAACCCAGTAACCAGCCTATCTCTGATACTTTCATGGTTTGCATTCCCAGAATCAGTTCTCAGCCAATGCATGCAGGGATTTTATAAAAGATTCGAATTTTCTCTTTGTTCCTGAATTCTCTGGTGAAAACCTGCTCTTTCATAAACCACATTTTTCTGAGTTATAAAGTATGCATCAAACATAGCCAAAACTCTCTTTCATAGTCATCATTGTGACTCTTCAGTAAAGTCAAAGGATTTAAAGATATGCTCTAATGGTTTCCCCATAGCATAAATTAAAGACTATACCTGGATATCTCCAGGGTCCTGGTGGAAGCTCCATCAAAGCTAAAGTTCTCTGGAGCATTGAAGAGTGGTATGGTGATAAGATCTGACAACTTTTGTTTTGTGCCCTCTGTTTCTGCTCTCCTCTGGCACTTGATTACTTGTGATGCCCATGTCATGTACACCTTGTACTCAGTACAAGCCTGACTGCTAGCTGACAAGCAAATCAGGCTTCTGTGCCAGATATGGACTATCTACAAACCTTCCTTCACAGAGAACGGCACACAAGATGTGTTCACTATAAAATCCTTTAATGCATTGCCAGGAAGGAATGGCTGTTGTGAGCTTAAGGTATGTCAGATGGAGCCACCTGGTGGCTAAACAGTATGATACAGTTTAGCATTTCATTTCACAGTTTCAGAGTAGCAGCCGTGTTAGTCTGTATTCGCAAAAAGAAAAGGAGGACTTGTGGCACCTTAGAGACTAACAAATTTATTTGAGCATAAGCTTTCGTGGGCTACAGCTCACTTCATCGGATGCATTCAGTGGAAAATGCAGTGGGGAGATTTATATACACAGAGAACATGAAACAATGGGTGTTACCATACACACTGTAAGGAGAGTGATCACTTAAGATGAGCTAATACTAGCTGGAGAGCCGGGGCGGGAGAGGGGGAGGGGGAAGAAAACCTTTTGTAGGGATAATCAAGGTGGGCCATTTCCAGCAGTTGACAAGAACGTCTGAGGAACAATGGGGGGTGGGGGATAAACATGGTGAAATAGTTTTACTTTGTGTAATGACCCATCCACTCCCAGTCTCTATTCAAGCCTAAGTTAATTGTATCCAGTTTGCAAATTAATTCCAATTCAGCAGTCTCTCATTGGAGTCTGTTTTTGAAGTCTTTTTGTTGTAATATTACAACTTTTAGGTCTGTAATCGAGTGACCAGAGAGATTGAAGTGTTCTCTGACTGCTTTATGAATGTTATAATTCTTGACATCTGATTTGTGTCCATTTAGTCTTTTACGTAGAGACTGTCCAGTTTGACCAATGTACATGGCAGAGGGGCAGTACTGGCACATGTTCTGTTATTTTCTTTGTGGGCCTGTCCTGTAGTAGGTGACTTCTGGGTACTCTTCTGGCTCTGTCAATCTGTTTCTTCACTTCAGCAGGTGGGTATTGTAGTTGTAAGACTGCTTGATAGAGATCTTGTAGGTGTTTGTCTCTGTCTGAGGGGTTGGAGCAAATGTGGTTGTATCGCAGAGCTTGGCTGTAGACAATGGATCGTGTGGTGTGGTCAGGGTGAAAGCTGGAGGCATGTAGGTAGGAATAGCGGTCAGTAGGTTTCCGGTATAGGGTGGTGTTTATGTGACCATCGCTTCTGAGCACCGTAGTGTCCAGGAAGTGGATCTCTTGTGTGGACTGGACCAGGCTGAGGTTGATGGTGGGATGGAAATTGTTGAAATCATGGTGGAATTCCTCAAGGGCTTCTTTTCCATGAGTCCAGATGATGAAGATGTCATCAGTGTAGCGCAAGTAGAGTAGGGGCATTAGGGGACGAGAGCTGAGGAAGCGTTGTTCTAAGTCAACCATAAAAATGTTGGCATACTGTGCGGCCATGCGGGTACCCATAGCAGTGCCGCTGATTTGAAGGTATACGTTGTCCCCAAACGTGAAATAGTTATGGGTGAGGACAAAGTCACAAAGTTCAGCCACTAGGTTTGCCATGACATTATCGGGGATAGTGTTCCTGACGGCTTGTAGTCCATCTTTGTGTGGAATGTTGGTGAAGAGGGCTTCTACATCCATAGTGGCCAGGATGGTGTTTTCAGGAAGATCACTGATGGACTGTAGTTTCCTCAGGAAGTCAGTGGTGTCTCGAAGATAGCTGGGAATGCTGGTAGCGTAGGGCCTGAGGAGGGAGTCTACGTAGCCAGACAATCCTGCTGTCAGGGTGCCAATGCCAGTGCCAGATTGACAGAGCCAGAAGAGTACCCAGAAGTCACCTACTACAGGACAGGCCCAACAAAGAAAATAACAGAACGCCACTAGCCATCATCTTCAGCCCCCAACTAAAACCTCTCCAACACATCATCAAGGATCTACAACCTATCCTGAAGGACGACCCATCACTCTCACAGATCATGGGAGACAGGCCAGTCCTTGCTTACAGACAGCCCCCCAACCTGAAGCAAATACTCACCAGCAACCACATACCTCACAACAGAACCACTAACCCAGGAACCTATCCTTGCAACAAAGCCCGTTGCCAACTGTGTCCACATATCTATTCAGGGGACACCATCACAGGGCCTAATAACATCAGCCACACTATCAGAGGCTCGTTCACCTGCACATCCACCAATGTGATATATGCCATCATGTGCCAGCACTGCCCCTCTGCCATGTACATTGGTCAAACTGGACAGTCTCTACGTAAAAGACTAAATGGACACAAATCAGATCTCAAGAATTATAACATTCATAAACCAGTCAGAGAACACTTCAATCTCTCTGGTCTCTCGATTACAGACCTAAAAGTCGCAATATTACAACAAAAAGACTTCAAAAACAGACTCCAACGAGAGACTGCTGAATTGGAATTAATTTGCAAACTGGATACAATTAACTTAGGCTGGAATAGAGACTGGGAGTGGTTGAGTCATTACACAAAGTAAAACTATTTCCGCATGTTTATTCCTTCCCCCCTCCCCCCCCCCACCCACCCACCCCACCTCACACCCCACGTTCCTCAGATGTTCTTGTCAACTGCTGGAAATGGCTCACCTTGATTATCACTACAAAAGGTTTTCTTACCCCTCCTCCTCCGCTCTCCTGCTGGTATTAGCTCATCTTAAGTGATCACTCTCCTTACAGTGTGTATGATAACACCCATTGTTTCATGTTCTCTGTGTATATAAATCTCCCCACTGCATTTTCCACTGAATGCATCCGATGAAGTGAGCTGTAGCCCACGAAAGCTTATGCTCAAATAAATTTGTTAGTCTCTAAGGTGCCACAAGTCCTCCTTTTCTTATTTCACAGTTTCAGTCTTAACTATTCTGTTGCTTTCATGAGTAAAGGTTGCTCCTATGAGTGTGTTTTGCAGAATTAGACCCTAATTCTGACCCTGGAAATAGGAGGACCCTGTTTCAGGATGAAAACAAATGTTGAAATACCAGAACTTCTCCGGGACAGAAATTCCATTTTCTGAACATGTCTATATCTGAATGTGCATAGACAGCAGGAATATAAATGTGAGGTGACTAAAATATGGAGGCTTCCCAATAGATGCTATGGGCCTGAAAGTCATGATACAGAATCTAGCCCTGTACTGTAAGGCATACTAGTAGACTTACCTTTCGCGTGTATGTCCTTAACGTTCACATTTCCTAGGTTGTGAGTATTTAAATATACAACATTAACATTGCATAACCATAGCATCTGATAGCATTAGGTCTGTATAATAGCACAGTGGGACAATCCACATCAAGATATGTGGTCAAGATTGTGCCCCCTGAGATTTCCCTTTTCCCACCTCTGTGACACTATCCCGCAGCTCACTGGGCCCCACATAACTCTTACAATATTTTCCATACATACATCCCACAATAACCATGACCACCAGAAAGTTCTTAGCTTTCAGCAGAGACCCCATATGCCCTTCCTTTGGTGAAACATCATGAAGATGGTGATTGTAGGGGAAGCATGACCATCTGGGTATGTCTTGGCTTACAGAGTAGTAACTCTGTACCCCTAGTCTGTTGCCAAACTGGGGCTGTTGGGTCCTAACACCTAACCCAGGCTTTGTGAATCCCCAGTGATTTTTTTCCAGGCACCTAAAAATTAGGCAGGTGATATTCAGCATTGTCATGCCCAAGTTTCTTCAGGAATCTAGTCCCAAATGTTTATATGTTAATATATTGTTTGAAAATACTTTTAAAATCCTTTTACATAAGCTCCTGGGTAAAATTTTCAAAAGCACCAAAGTTACGTAAGAGCCTAAATCCTATTTTCAGATGTAATCTAAGCCCGTATCTACCTAAGATCCCTTAGGGCTAGATCCACATAGAGACTTAGATGTCACAGAGGTGAGCATTGCAAAGCCTAATTTTTAGTTGCCTGCCACCCAGCGGACTCCTCAGACCTGAGTTAGGTGCTGTGGCAAATGGCCAACGCTACTGTGGCTCCAGGTGCTCTGATTAACCTGTAGTAACCTCTCCTTAGTCCACAGGGAATAAGGCTCTGATCATCCTGGGGCTTACATATTTCCCCTCTATCACACTTTTGCTGCCCTCTGGCCTTGCTGTATCACAGTACCCAGACTCCCTATGCAATGCAGGGGGAGAGTTAGGGGCCTAAGAATGGGATTGGCAGACCCCAGCAAGTGGAATGGGGAGCTTCCTGAGCTAGCCAATTAGAAATGCAGAGGAGGGGCCCAAACACATGCCTTCATCTAACTTCAGGCTGGAGGAAAGTGTCTTTCTCCCCTGGGGACTCGCAGCTGTGACCCTTCTCCTGGTGCTAGGTGGCTGAGCAAGAACAGCCCTTTCTTATGGAAAAACCAGAGATAGAGTCAATAATCCAGTGGTTAGAGAACTCACATGAGCATACGGGGACGCAAGAACAAATGGATATAAACTGGTCATTGGGAAGTTTAGACTTGAAATTAGATGAAGGTTTCTAACCATCAGAGGAGTGAAGTTTTGGAATAGCCTTCCAAGGGAAGCAGTGGGGGCAAAAGATCTATCTGGCTTTAAGATTAAACTCGATAAGTTTATGGAGGAGATGGTATGATGAGATAACATGATTTTGGTAATTAATTGATCTTTAAATGTTCATGGTAAATAGACCTAATGGCCTGTGATGGGATGTTAGATGGGGTGGGATCTGAGTATCCAGGAAAGAATTTTCTGTAGTATCTGGCTGGTGAATCTTGCCCACATGCTCAGGGTTTAGCTGATCGCCATATTTGGTGTCGGGAAGGAATTTTCCTCCAGGGCAGATTGGAAGAGGCCCTGGCGGTTTTTCGCCTTCCTCTGTAGCATGGGGCACGGGTCACTTGCTGGAGGATTCTCTGCACCTTGAAGTCTTTAAACCACGATTTGAGGACTTCAATAGCTCAGACATAGGTGAGAGGTTTTTCGCAGGGTGGGTGGGTGAGATTCTGTGGCCTGCATTGTGCAGGAGGTCAGACTAGATGATCATAATGGTCCCTTCTGACCCTAGTATCTATGAATCTGTTCTCAAACTCTTGATGTGGAACAGGAACTTGAACGTGGGCATCCGACTTCCCAGGGGAATGCCCAAATCACCAGTCTGGGGGTTGTTTTGGGATGTCTCTTTCTCAATCTCTGTTCTGCTGTGTATAAATAATGACACAGGCATTGCTGCAGCATTGGGCCCCAGAATCTGTCATTTCTCTAGTTGATCATTATGATTCCAGCTCTTTTGGTACTGGAGATAATCTTGAAAACTGGACCAGCTGTCACTGAGGCAGGGTCCCATGCCCCATGCCTGAGTCTGCAGAAAGCCTGCAACAATAGTTCAAATATTTTAGAACTGTCTCATTCATCTCAATCAGGGTCCCTGGGACAGCTGCAGTAATTGACATTTTTTTTCAAGATGCCACCAGATTCAGCATTTCTGCTGTACAATTTGTTGTTTTGCTGCAGTGTGGCTACAATCTCTGACCCGTCCCACAGCACCAGGCCCCTTGTCACTGGCACAGATGGAGGAATTGATTTGGGACAAACATTTATGAGAGAAAGAACCCCTTCTTGAGATCACCAGCCAATCAGTAACTGCTGGGGATCAGAAAACTTCCTCTGTGGCCACCTCTATTATGGAAATTTTACACCTACCTCTGCAACAGTGGGTAGTGGCCGGTGTCAGAGTGCCCGGCCAGAAGATCACTTGCAGTTATATTAGACAGTGTGTTGGCTCCTTGAGTCACTCCGTGCAGCACTTGCAGAGACATGTTTAGTAACAGAAAGGATGCAGATAAGAAAACCACAATTGAAACCTGACAAATTCTTTTCCTAAATGTGTGTTTTTCAGGCCCAAAGCCCTTAGCTGTAAAGGCAAAGAAGTTGAGAATGTTTTCAACATCCGAACTCCTGAAGATGCCAACCGGGTAGTGAAACTGGCCAGCAGCAAGAATGCAGTTATAGTGGGAGCCTCTTTCCTTGGTGAGATTTGGTCTTGGGCAGACCATCTCAAAAGTCCCATTCAGGGGCCTTTGGGCAGAATTTTCCCTTTGAGATGTTATATTATAGTTTTCTTTATAATTCCCCATTTTCCACATGGGTAATGAACCGCTGGAACAATTTACCTAGGGAAGTAGTGGAGTCTCTGTCCCTTGAAATCTTTAAATCAATATGTCTCTCTAAAAGATCTGCTCTAGCTCAGTCAGACGTTATTAGACTGGATGCAGGAATCGCTGGGTGAAATTTGATGTCATGTGTTATTCATGAGGTCAGACCTTGACATCTATTAATCCTATTTTTGACCTATGCCTAGCCCTTGAATTTTCTTGTGATCTTTTTGGCCAGAATAATCTATTGTAAATCCTTAAAAGATATAGCTAGTTCATGAAGCTAGTGAATTTTCTGGGCTGTTTTATTTTTTGTATGCAGACACATGACATCCTTTAAATGAAAAATTCCCTTCTTATGACTCATTTGTGGCTATTGCCACAATTGTCTACTTGTATTGGTAACATTCCATTTTATTCAGGTTCTTATAATACTTCTTGAATACCCACAGACAGAGGGGGTTACTCATTATGAATTAAGATGGATTTAATAAATAACAAAGATTGTCGTCATGACTTCAGACATAATGGTCTTATAAGCAGAGAAATATCGAGTCGGAGTAGGGGATGTGATATTGCCACTGCATAAGACACCAGTGAGACCAGCCCTGAAATACCATGTCCATTTAAAAGGGATGTTAACAACTGGAAAGAGTTCAGAGAAGTACTATGAGAGAGATTAACTGGCTGGAAAACATGCCTTACTGCAAGAGGCTAAAGCAGCTCAAGTTGAGATTTGCAGTGACTTGTGCTCCTAACTAACGGTGGCATTGCTGAAAATCCCATCCCATCCTTGTCCAAGAGCAGGTTAAGAGGTGAGTTCGTCACAGTCCAGAAGTACCTACATGGAGAGAATAATTTTTTAATCTAGCAGATAAAGGCACACCAAGATCCAAGACTGGAATATGAATGTAGACAAATTCAAATGGGAAATAAACCAAGCTGCAAATTTTTAACATCTTCTTTGATATCTCCCTATAAGGCAGGTTTTCCAGACCTCTGATGGTTCTTGTAGCTCTTTTCTGACCCCTTCCAATTTTTCAACATCCTTTTTGAAGTGTGAATACCAGAACTGGACGTAGTATCCAGCAATGGTCTTGCTAATGCTGCATACAGAGGTAATAAACCCTCCCTACTCAATATTCCTCTCTTTGTACATCCAAAGATTGTGTTAGTCCTTTTATAGTCACAGAAGTGCACTGGGAGCTTTTATTCAAACTGGTCTCCACCATGGCCTCTAAGTCCTCTGAGTCACTACTTTCTAGGATACAGCCCTCCCGACCTCAACTTGTAAATTAATTTAATTAATTGTCTAGAAGACTGAACAATTAGGCTGACCAGTCTATGGACTGCATGCACATATTGGATACTTATTGTTTGGGTCAGTTTCCTGGTTTCAAGATGTAATCCATCCAGTCAGGAAGCAGAAACTATAACATGCAACCTCGGTGACCAATCACAAACTGCAAATAGTCAAAGTGAACAATTCACAAACAACGGATAGGTTGAAAATGTCTTGGCCAGGCTATTTGAACAGTACTTCCAAATAACAAACACGTTCCCAGACATCGGGATTGGTTCATGATTAGAAAAAAAGAGCTAAATTCACAATGATTCTTATTTGCAATGTATAATTCAGTAAGCTTGACTATGATCCCAGCCACAGAGTGTATGCTCCTCCTAGTTCTTCTATTCATAATGTTACGGTTTTAAATGAGAGAGACAAGGTGGGTGTGGTAATATTTTTATTGAACCAACTTCTGCAGGTGAGAGACACGAGCTTTCACTCTCCACAGAGCTCTGCTTCAGGCTTGTGGAGTTTGAAAGCTTGTCTATTTCACCCACAGAAGTTGATCCAATAAAAGATGTTACCACACCCACCTTGTCTCTCATATCCCAGGACCAGCATGTCTACATCACCACTGCAAGCAGTGATGGTTTTCAATGACCATTTACTAAGTATATTACAGTGCATCACTTCAGTCTTCAAATCCTTTTTGTGGCTTCTTCCTTGTAAGAATTTCACAAATAAATAATTGGTCTTGGGGTGAAGAACAAAAACAATCACTATGAAACCCTTTGGCGAGCAGAAGGTTTGGTTTCTGCCCAACCTATGAATACACTTAATATCCCAAAATAGCAATTCCAGTTCCCATCACAGGGAATCAGGCTGCTTGAGGCAACCCAAGTCATGCTGAGCCACAATTATCATTATTCATACCAGCAGTAGTCCTCAAATTGCAGTCATACCAGAAACCCCAGTAAGGATCAGATCCTGACAGTGCTAGGAGGGAAGGGGTGACGTTACACATGTATAACAAAAAGATGGTCCCTGCCCCCAGTGCTTACAATAGACTGAGCGAGCGGAAAACGTTCTTCATACCATCTGCAGTGTATCCTTCTGCTGAGCCCAAAAGCAGCTGCTCATGCCGTGGCAGCTGTTCCCAGCCCTGAAAGGGTGAATTGAAAGTTCTCACATCTCTAGCCACCACCTGACAGCTCTTGAATTCAGCTCCAGAGACCTCACTGAAGTGCAGGGAGTGGCGCGCGCTGTCTCTGACCTGCTTCTCTTCCCCAGGGATGGAGGTGGCAGCCTACCTCACAGAGAAGGCCCATTCTGTGTCTGTGGTTGAGCTGGAAGAAGTGCCTTTCATGAAGTTCTTTGGGGAGAAGGTTGGCCAAGCTCTCATGAAGGTGATTATGACTTACCAGTCTCTTAGAGGATTGTTTTGGATCAAGCAAGCAGGTCAGTGACCCTGATTCCTGCTGTGCGGAGGACAGCTGTGTACGTCTTACCTCCCTGCTGGCACTACCAGTTAATCATATCATTGTGTTTGGTTTATTTAATGTATGAAATGAGAATACAGTGTTCTGATGCTATAAAGTGATGCATGGTGGTTGACACCTAAAAGAAAACATTGGTCATATCCTCCCCCATTGGCCTAATTGCAATATCCTCAAGTATTTTGTGTTCCTACACTGCAAAATTATGATACCCCACTAAGCAGGCGAGATGCAGAGATGCTCAGAGAGCCCGTTTTCAGTGCACCCTCAAGCCAAGGTGAGAGCTGTAGCTCAAGAGGGAGGGAATGGGATTGTGGAGGAAAAGTCAGAGAAACCAGAAGCTGGTGGTAGCTCCAGAGCGTAAGGACTTTTGTCTCTCTCTTGTTGCACAGATGTTTGAAAACAACAGGGTGAAGTTCTACATGCAGACTGAAGTGTCTGAGCTGCGGGAGCAGGAGGGCAAGGTACAGTGGCTGGTACTCCACAGGAGCTGAGCATTGTGGGGCTAAGGGAATGGGACTGGGGGCCAGATTGCGCCTGACCTGTGCATGAGTGTGGGAAGGACAGGGAGAGTGTGAGGAGCTCAAAGGAGTGCAGGAACCATTCCCAACCTGCATCCTAGGAGCATCTGTGACTCCAAAGTGGGTGAAGAGAGCTGGCGAGGAGGCCAGGCTATGCCCCCCAGCCCCACCTCCTCCCAGCCTGTAGAGTGAACTGGGTTCAAATTAAATATAGCGATCACTACGAGCCTCCAGTAATTATGGGCTGAGGGATTCTCCTGTTTTTGGTGATGCCACATTGTACACTGCTGAGACAGGGCTTATCCTGTGACATCACTCAGAGGGCCCAAATGCCCTTTGTGCAATCAGGGTGCCTAGCTCATCCGTTAATGAAATACTTCATGAGAAAAGCACAGAGAAATTAGCAATGCCAGAAATCAAGTTGCCCGTGCAGTCCTAATTTGGCCCCCTTTGTGTGCATGCCCAGAGAAGTCCAGAAGTCTGTCTGTCAGAGGTAGGGTTCGGACTTGCATTGCTGGTTCATTGTTTCTTCTCGCTTCTGTTCTATTAAATTCACATTCTCTCATCACACCACCAGCATGTCTGTGAGGGCAACAGACATCTCAGCCCGCTGTATTTTTGTGACTGGATTTTACTGTGGAGAGATTTCAATTCTGGGGGTCTGGACAGCAGTTAGGATCTAGGATGGCTGGTGAGCACCAGCCAAAGGAGAGGTTGGTGTGACATAAATCATGCATTACCACTGTGTGTCATTAGGGACTAAGAATCCTGCATAGCTACAGGGTTTACAATAGGAAGACAAGAGTGAGAATCCTGCAGGATGATCTCTTCATTGAAGCAGAATTACAATTGAGTCATTTCCCCTTATTTCATGAACTGGAGTGAGATTCCAACTCAGCTGGGTACTGCTAGGTTCTTTTTTTGTCCTTAAAGTAACCATGAGTTTCATCTGTGTCCCCTAAAGCTTAAGGAAGTTGTCCTGAAGAGTGGGAAAGTCCTCCGTGCAGATGTCTGTGTCATCGGCATAGGTAAATGAACCCTAACGTGCAAAGCTTCAGCGTTTGGCAGCAATGTGGCTTCTGCTTCCCCAGATAGAGGCGAGAGCTTGGGCTGGGAATGCTGATAGCTACACTATAAGAGTGCCACATTGTAGCCATGAATCATAGGAACATAAAACTGGTAGGGACCTCCTGGGTCAATGAGTCCAGCCCTTTGCAACCATCAAATCCACCATCAACACCCGAACAAGGGGAACCTTTTCAGCTGGTGGTTAATTGATCCTTGCCAAAGGGATGTGAAGAGAACAGTGAGAAATCGCTGTGTCAAACTCCCTTGTTATAACCTTGGTAGGTAATAGTAACTTGATGTTTCCCTCAACATTTTTCATGTGATTTTTGTTTTCAGGAAAACATTCATTTAATTTCAAATTGATCTTTTTATTTGATTCATTTTTTTTCTTTACAGTCTGATATGGTAGAATGGATGTTGTGTAGAGTATTTTTCCCTTTTTCTTCTCTATAATTTTCCAAACCATCTTGAGCTTTGGAAGAGTCACCAAGTGACAGCCTTCCGTTTCCCTTTTTGCTGCCTGTTGACTTTTCCAAAGTTGGTGAAGTTTTGAAAAGTGAGAATGAAAAAAGGAAAATGGGGGGAGAAAAAGGAGAAAAGAAGGGGGAAAATGATCTGTAATGCAGAGAAACAGAGGAGAGCCCTCTTTGAACATGGTTGTGCAACTGGATGCTCTCATAAAAAACCAACCTTCGACACAAACTTCCTCATGGCTGGACTTTACTAAAACTAGACAAGCCATTTACAACACACACTTTGCTTCTCTACGAAAGAAAAAGGACACTAAATTATCTAAACTACTACATGCCACAAGGGTCCACAGCAATGGTTCCCTTAACCCACCCAGCAATATTGTTAATCTATCCAACTATACTCTTAACCCAGCAGAAGAATCTGTCCTATCTCGGGGCCTCTCCTTCTGTCCCTCCACCCCCACGAACATGATACAGTTCTGTGGTGATCTAGAATCCTATTTTCGACGTCTCCGACTCAAGGAATATTTCCAACACACCTCTGAACAACATACTAATCCACAGAGACCTTCCTACCAACACTACAAAAAGAAGGATTCTGGGTGGACTCCTCCTGAAGGTCGAAACAGCAGACTAGACTTCTACATAGAGTGTTTCAGCCGACGTGCACGGGCTGAAATTGTGGAAAAGCAGCATCACTTGCCCCATAACCTCAGCCGTGCAGAGCACAATGCCATCCACAGCCTCAGAAACAACTCTGACATCATAATCAAAAAGGCTGACAAAGGAGGTGCTGTTGTCATCATGAATAGGTCGGAATATGAACAAGAGGCTGCTCGGCAGCTCTCCAACACCACTTTCTACAAGCCATTACCCTCTGATCCCACTGAGGGTTACCAAAAGAAACTACAGCATTTGCTCAAGAAACTCCCTGAAAAAGCACAAGAACAAATCCGCACAGACACACGCCTGGAACCCCAAGCAGGGGTATTCTATCTGCTACCCAAGATCCATAAACCTGGAAATCCTGGGCACCCCATCATCTCAGGCATTGGCACCCTGACAGCAGGATTGTCTGGCTATGTAGACTCCCTCCTCAGGCCCTATGCTACCAGCACTCCCAGCTATCTTCAAGACACCACTGACTTCCTGAGGAAACTACAATCCATCAGTCTTCCTGAAAACACCATCCTGGCCACTATGGATGTAGAAGCCCTCTTCACCAACATTCCACACAAAGATGGACTACAAGCCGTCAGGAACACTATCCCCGATAATGTCACGGCAAACCTGGTGGCTGAACTTTGTGACTTTGTCCTCACCCATAACTATTTCACGTTTGGGGACAATGTATACCTTCAAATCAGCGGCACTGCTATGAGTACCCGCATGGCCGCACAGTATGCCAACATTTTTATGGCTGACTTAGAACAACGCTTCCTCGGCTCTCGTCCCCTAACGCCCCTACTCTACTTGCGCTATATTGATGACATCTTCATCATCTGGACTCATGGAAAAGAAGCCCTTGAGGAATTCCACCATGATTTCAACATTTTCCATCCCACCATCAACTTCAGCCTGGACCAGTCCACACAAGAGATCCACTTCCTGGACACTACAGTGCTAATAAGCGATGGTCACATAAACACCACCCTATACCGGAAACCTACTGACCGCTATTCCTACCTACATGCCTCCAGCTTTCACCCAGACCACACCACACGATCCATTGTCTACAGCCAAGCTCTACGATACCACCGCATTTGCTCCAACCCCTCAGACAGAGACAAACACCTACAAGATCTCTATCAAGCATTCTTACAACTACAATACCCACCCGCTGAAGTGAAGAAACAGATTGACAGAGCCAGAAGAGTACCCAGAAGTCACATACTACAGGACAGGCCCAACAAAGAAAATAACAGAACGCCACTAGCCCCCAACTAAAACCTCTCCAACGCATTATCAAGGATCTACAACATATCCTGAAGGACGACCCATCACTCTCACAAATCTTGGGAGACAGGCCAGTCCTTGCCTACAGACAGCCCCCCAACCTGAAGCAAATACTCACCAGCAACCACACACCACACAACAGAACCACTAACCCAGGAACCTATCCTTGCAACAAAGCCCGTTGCCAACTGTGCCCACATATCTATTCAGGGGACACCATCACAGGGCCTAATAACATCAGCCACACTATCAGAGGGTCGTTCACCTGCACATCCACCAATGTGAGATATGCCATCATGTGCCAGCAATGCACCTCTGCCAAGTACATTGGTCAAACTGGACAGTCTCTACGTAAAAGAATAAATGGACACAAATCAGATGTCAAGAATTATAACATTCATAAACCAGTCGGAGAACACTTCAGTCTCTCTGGTCACTCGATTTCTGACCTCAGAGTGATTATCCTTCAACAAAAAAACTTCGAAAACAGACTCCAACAAGAAACTGCTGAATTAGAATTAATTTGCAAATTGGATACAATTAACTTTAGGCTTGAATAGAGACTGGGAGTGGCTGAGTCATTATACTAAGTGAAACTATTTCCCCTTGTTTATTCCTCCCTCCCCCCCCCCCCCCCCCCCCCCCACTGTTCCTCAGACGTTCTTGTTAATTCCTGGAAATGTGCTGGAAATGGCCCACCTTGATTATCACTTCAAAAGGTTTTCTCTCCCCCCACCCCACTCTCCTGCTGGTAATAGCTCATCTTAAGTGATCACTCTCCTTACAATGTATATTTTTTCATGGTCTGTGTGTATATAAAATCTCCTCACTGTACTTTCCACTTTATGCATCCGATGAAGTGAGCTGTAGCTTACGAAAGCTTATGCTCAAATAAATTGGTTAGTCTCTAAGGTGCCACAAGTACACCAAGGAAAGTGTGGGCCCCTTACTAAATGAGGGAGGCAACCTAGTGACAGAGGATGTGGAAAAAGCTAATGTACTCAATGCTTTTTTTGCCTCTGTCTTCACGAACAAGGTCAGCTCCCAGACTACTGCGCTGGGCAGCACAGCATGGGGAGGAGGTGACCAGCCCTCTGTGAAGGAAGAAGTGGTTCAGGACTATTTAGAAAAACTGGATGTGCACAAGTCCATGGGGCCGGATGCGTTGCATCCGAGAGTGCTAAAGGAATTGGTGGATGTGATTGCAGAGCCATTGGCCATTATCTTTGAAAACTCATGGTGATCGGGGGTAGTCCTGGAAGATTGGAAAAAGGCTAATGTAGTGCCAATCTTTAAAAAAGGGAAGAAGGATGATCCTGGGAACTACAGGCCAGACAGCCTCACCTCAGTCCCCAGAAAAATCATGGATCAGGTCCTCAAGGAATCAATTCTGAAGCACTTAGAGGAGAGGAAAGTGATCAGGAACAGTCAGCATGGATTCACCAAGGGCAAGTCATGCCTGACTAATCTAATTGCCTTCTATGATGAGATAACTGGTTCTGTGGATGAAGGGAAAGCAGTGGACGTGTTATTCCTTAACTTTAGCAAAGCTTTTGACACAGTCTCCCACAGTATTCTTGTCAGCAAGTTAAAGAAGTATGGGCTCGATGGATGCACTACAAGGTGGGTAGAAAGTTGGCTAGATTGTCGGGCTCAACGGGTAGTGATCAATGGCTCCATGTCTAGTTGGCAGCCGGTATCTAGCGGAGTGCCCCAAGGGTCAGTCCTAGGGCCGGTTTTGTTCAATATCTTCATTAATGATCTGGAGGATGGTGTGGATTGCACCCTCAGCAAGTTTGCGGATGACACTTAACTGGGCGGAGTGGTAGATACGCTGGAGGGTAGGGATAGGATGCAGAGGGACCTAGACAAATTGGAGGATTGGGCCAAAAGAAATCTGAGGTTCAACAAGGACAAGTGCAGAGTCCTGCACTTAGGACAGAACAATCCAACGCACCGCTACAGACTAGGGACCGAATGGCTAGGAAGCAGTTCTGCAGAGAAGGACCTAGGGGTTACAGTGGACGAGAAGCTGGATATGAGTCAACAGTGTGCCCTTGTTGCCAAGAAAGCCAATGGCATTTTGGGGTGTATAAGTAGGGGCATTGCCAGCAGATCGAGGGACGTGATCGTTCTCCTCTATTCGACATTGGTGAGGCCTCATCTGGAGTACTGTGTCCAGTTTTGGGCCCCACACTACAAGAAGGATGTGGAAAAATTGGAGAGAGTCCAGCGAAGGGCAACAAAAATGATTAGGGGACTGGAACACATGAGTTATGAGGAGCGGCTGAGGGAACTGGGATTGTTTAGTCTACGGAAGAGAAGAATGAGGGGGGATTTGATTGCTGCTTTTAACTACCTGAAAGGTGGATCCAAAGAGGATGGATCTAGACTATTCTCAGTGATAACAGATGAGAGGACAAGGAGTAATGGTCTCAAGTTGCAGTGGGGGAGGTTTAGGTTGGATATTAGGAAAAACTTTTTCACTAGGAGGGTGGTGAAACACTGGAATGCGTTACCTAGGGAGGTGGTGGAATCCCCTTCCTTAGAAGTTTTTAGGTCAGGCTTGACAAAGCCCTGGCTGGGATGATTTAGTTGGGATTGGTCCTGCTCTGGGCAGGGGGTTGGACTAGATGGCCTCCAGAGGTCCCTTCCAACTCTGTTGTTCTATGATTCTTTTCTTTTTGAGAATACAGACTAACCGGCTGCTACTCTGAAACCTGCCATTTTAATGATTGTTTGGCACTTAGATACCATCACTTTTGAAATATTTGTGATAGATAGAGAAACAGACTAAAACTATTCTCAAGCATTGATAAGACTCCCCCAATTCAACACCCTTATGAATTTTAAACTTGAAGTGCATTAAAACATGATAATATTCATTGTGTAGTATGTAGAGTCCAATACTTGGTGGTTCTCAAACTTTTCCATAACAAGACCCCCTGACCGCTGTTCTAGGACTCCCACAAAACCCTTCTCTCATTTAACTAGGCAGTAACTATTGACATAATGTACTTGTGCATCATTTTGTACAAATTAGGCAGTCTAGATGGCCTAGCTTTTATTTCCCCTCTTTTATTTGCATTTTGTATCGATATTTTAAAAAGCTACAACCAAAAACATTTTAAGATTAAAAATCATGGCTGGCACTCTGGGTGCTCTGTTTATGGCCATGCTTCGGGTTCAGGGAGCTATGCCACCTCCTTGTGCTCTCCTCCTGGACAAAGCCTCAGGCCTGCAGGTGCACTCCATGAAGGTGACCCCTCTGCCCATGTGGAACTCGTTGCAGGATGGGGGCTTGAACGTACAAGCCAGGCAAAGGTTAGAGGGGGAGGGATAGTCTACAAGCATGGTGATCACCATGGATGGGTGGCAATCAACGTGTTAGCTCCACTTTTCGAAGGAAATTGTTCTGATATTTTTTAAAATTTGTATATTGAGTGGGGTGAGTTAATTGGAGCACAGGAGTCTGGAAGGGAAGGACAGTACTGCGGAGGAGGGCAAACAGGGACAGAAGGAACACTCTCCATGTGCCATCTGATAAGAACAGAGTTACCTGGTTTCCAAATGCAGCTGCACAAGTTGTACATATTCTGATTAGTTTATCCCTAGGTCTGTGCATTTCCACTGTACTTTTGCTTCTGCCAAATCCTCCCCATCCTTTGAACTTGAACCCAGCACAGCTGCATTTGTGAGACCCAACAGAAGCTGTTAACTGAGCAGCACCTGGTATCATGGAACTGAACTGACATTGGCAGGAGAGTGATTGCTGGCGTTAGCAGGTCCTTTCTCGCTCTGACATCTGTTTTCATGAGAGAGCCAGTATTTGGGAGTCAGACCCACTTACACCACGTCCTTTGACTTTCTGGCAGGTGCAAGTCCAGCAACAGGATTTCTGAAGCAGAGCGGCATTAACATTGATTCCAAAGGCTTCATTGTCGTCAACAAGGTAAATACTGTCAGAGCACTGACTGTTGCAAGGCCCTACGCAGGCTCTGAAGGTAGGTGTGGAGACAGCCATATAGCGGAGGAGTGGGAGCAAATCCAGAGTTAAGGTTGTAGTGCAGTAGCTGTTTAGAGCCAAATTTTCAAAGTAATCTGCCTACACATGTGTATTTTAGAGTATCTTGAAAATTGCTGTAGCTCACTAAGGGCATGGTTAGACTATGTGGGATAAATATGGGGTCATTTAGCTAAGGGATTCTTGAGTAGCCCCAAAGTGAGTGGTTTAAGATTAATAGATTCTTATGAATATTGACTCACAATAAAATTGCGCGAGAGGATGCGATTTTGGCCCCTGCTGTGGACTGTCCCATGAGGATGTGAAAAGCTTGAGACATCAAATGATTCTGGGGACGCAAAATGAGAAAAAAATAGAGAGGGAGAGCTCCCACCCCTTCTCACAAATTCCTGGAGTGTATCGGCAGTTGCACAAAAGTACACACCCAGTAACCAAGAGGTCTACTCACAGAACGTACTCTAACTGCTATTAATGTTTCTGTGCCGTGCAGAACCCTCACTGTGTTACTGTAGCCTTGGAGGCTGACTCGAATGCACCCATTTCACAGAGCCAGGATAGAACCCAGGACCCAGATCCTCTAAAGTATTTAGACTTCTAACTCCCATCAACTTCAATGGGAAACACCTTTGAGGACCTGGGTCTATGTCTCTCATATGACCAAGCCAACTCTCATCCACTTTGCCACACAGTCTTCAAAAAGCAGCCTGCCAAATCAGATGTGTGTATAACCCACAATAACAATAAGATTCTGCAGTGGTGACCCTCTAGAACAGGGATGGGCAACCTGTGGCACGTGTGCCGAAGGCAGCATGCGAGCTGATTTTCAGTGGCACTCTCACTGACTGGGTCCTGGCCACCTGTCGGGGGGGCTCTGCATTTTAATTTAATTTTAAATGAAGCTTCTTAAACATTTTAAAAACCTTATTTACTTTACATACAACAATAGTTTAGTTATATGTTATAGACTTATAGAAAGAGACCTTCTAAAAACGTTAAAATGTATTACTGGCACGCAAAACCTTAAATTAGAGTGAATAAATGAAGACTCGGCACAGCACTTCTGAAAGGTTGCCGACCCCTGCTCTAGAAGTTATACCACGGATCAAGGTTTATGGCTGTACTGCTCATTGTGTGTTATGTGATGTGGTTTTGAGCTCAAGTGGCAGGGGCTTGTGCTTCTACAGCCGGAGGTTCTGGGTTCAGTCATCACAGACAACCGACACAGAAGCATTGTTACCTTTGGCGATGCTATCTGAACCATGCTCGCATAAACAGGAAGACACACCTAGAATCTTGTTGCCTAGTGTCCCTCTGCACTCTCAAATCCTGTGTAACAAAGTGTGATTGTGACTCCCTACATGGCCCACACAGAGAGCAGTAGCATTTATACACTCCCTTTCCCCCCCAAGAACCACCGCCCATTGCTCCTGTAGGTGAGGTGAAAAAGGTCTGTGCTGTGAAGATGAAGGTTGTGGGTCAAACCTAGTTAGTGACCCCTGTGAGCGTAAAAAGACATCTTTATGTATAAAAGTTCACCATCAGCAGGAACAGGACAGGTTCACTGTCTCTGCGAAGGTACTGATATTAGGACTGTTCCTATGGCATGGTATGGTTTTGCAAGACATCTCGTAGTGCTGACACTAGAGACTGTGGGGGAGGCTGAGTTCCAGATGCCCAGGGCCTGCTATCCTTTCATCCAGTGAGCCTGATGTGGGTACAGCTGGCAAAGGAGAAGTGGGAGTAATGTATTGGGGTGTAGATGGGGAAGCAACTTCTTTTCTCTCTCTTTCTCATCCCTTCCCTTCTCCTCTAGTACTTGGATTCTTTTTGCCTGATTTGGCTCAGTGTTGTAACCATGGTGACATCACCGACCACTCCACTGAGCTGAGTACTTGCGGGACCTGTGCTTTGCTCGTGCTGGGAGGTGGGGGAAGGCGAGAGGCAGGCGTGCCTATGGAGGTGACCAGTATAGTCCAAATCCAGTGAGTCTTGCCATCCAAGTAAGGGTAGAGTAGTTGCTACGTACAATTCTGCACACTCAGTCTGTGGGGGTGACACCTTGTTTGTTGCTATGTCTAAGTCAGCAGCATGAAGCTGCTGCTGACCCTGAACTTATAACGCCAATTGCAGCATAATCACCAGTGGTGCTTGTGGTTAGATTTTCGGCTGCGTGTGTGTTCCCTCTGTGCGCTGCCCCAGCTCTGCGCAGTTAGCTGGCACAGCAGACCTCGAGCAAACGCCCAATGACCACAAAATCCATTAAGGTGCAAAGGCACTTGGTCAGGTTTATTGTCAATGAAGCACGGTCCTAGCTCTCCAGATCAATGTCTACAGTTACACTAGCACATGTATGCCCGTGACAATGGATACAGCTCAGTGTATGGCGGGACTTTCCATTCCCCCCTCAGCTGGCCTGCCTCTTGCTCACAACTTAACTTTATATCAGCAAAGTTTTGACTACTTTAGCCCAGGCCTCAGGTCTCTGATACATGGGCTTATGTTTCAGGCTCTCTCCCTACTACAGTGCTAATGGCCCCTTGCTTCCTTTCAGATGATGCAGACCAACACCCCAGGAGTTTTTGCAGCTGGTGATGCTGTCACATTTCCACTGGCCTTGCGTAACAACAAGAAGGTGAACATCCCTCACTGGCAGATGGCACATATGCATGGTGGGTGTATTTCAGTCCCTTGGCTTTAGGGCTCCTGAACTACTTAGGGACAAGCGCATCTTGAAGATGGCCAGCCAGACCTGGCTAGATAGAGAGGCAGTTGGGGAATGGGGATATATTATTCACCATTCACTTGACTGTTCAGTATTATCCCTCATGATTCCTTCATGGGTTGTTTGTCCTAGATTGGCCAGTAGTCCTTACCCAATGGGGTTTTTTCAGATTTGAAGGTATTTAGGCACCTACTGATGCAAATAGGTGCCTAGTGGAACTTAATAAAGCACGTAAATTAGTTGAGTCCCTAACTCCCATTGCAGTGTTGTAAATCTGACTAGGTGCCCACCTTCCTCTTTAGGCCCCCAGATACAGCTCTAGACCTTAGCTGTGCAAGCGAGGAATTTTTCCGTGATGCCTTTAGCTTCCTGCCATAGCACAATCCTTCATGGAGCTCCCTCCTGCAGCAGGCTGTGGCATGACAGGCACAGTTTCCTTCCTTAAGAGTCCCCAGTAACTTCACACAAGCTTTCTTGCCTCAATAATACCCCTCCTTGGGGCCAGTTTATTATCAAAACATAGTGCAAATCAGTCCATAATCAAAAGTCCCCCACATAGTCCATATCACTGCAGTGCATGTAGTCCTTAAAACCCTGCTCTTTCCAGCAGGAAATTCACCTCGCTGCTGGGACTCATACTGCAGTGTCTTCCACTACATCTCTGCTCCTTGTCAGTCCCCTTCTGGCCCTCTGCCAAGACAGCCACCCCATTCCTTCCAGCTGGAGCGTAACCCTGCTCTTCCCAGAGGGAACCCCACAGCCCCTTTGCTGCGAGATTGTCCTCTCCAGGGGAGCATCCCTCACTCCCCCAACCCTCTCGCTGTTCCCTGGGTCCAGCTCTCCAGCATGTCAGCTGCAAGCCCTTCTGCTGCTCCCCTGCCTCTAGCCTGCTTCCTCCTTCAGCTTTCTGGCTTAGAGCCAGCAGGCACCTCTCTCTGCTGCTGCCACTCCTCTTCCTGCCATCCGCCCTCTCCAGCCCTGGCTCAGGGAGACCAGCCAACAAAACCCACTTGCATTGCTCCTGCCTTCAGCCTTCTCCCAGTAAATACCTTCTGCTTCCTACGAGGACCTCCTGTAGTCTCTTGTTAACTGGTAGCTCTCACCTGCCTTCTTCCGAATGAAGCTGGTAACCCCAACTCAGCGGATCTGTCTCCCCATTAAGGCCCTGCTGCCCTGCTCCTTTACAGCCTCCAGCACTGCCTCATCCTCTTAAATGGCCAAACTGGTACAGGGGCACCGGATCTGCTTCATTTAAGGGGGTCAGCCGCCCTGTGACACTTCCCTTATCAATTCTCTGCACTTCATAGCCTCTAACTGATATTGATTTCCTTGTATTTCCCTTTTCTTCCATTAGTTCTGTTTCTTTTTTATTTCTAATGCTGATTTCACTTCACCACGGAACCAGGTTAGGTTTTAGCCCAAGTGGTCATCCTTCCTGAGTGTGGAATTCTGGCTTTTTAGCCCTCTAATAAACTCCTATTTTTCATTCACATTTTTCTATCTCAATTTTTCCTCTTATTCAGTTTGGCTCATAATTGTTCTCAGTGTTGGGAACTGAGCGATTTTCAAGCACCAAGTCTAGGTAGTTCTGGCTGCGACTGTCTTCTTTGTCCATATTGAACATAATCAAATGTGGCCTAGACCATTGCTAGAATTCCTCTTCTTCCTGATATATTTAAAAATACGTTTATTATCCTTAACCTACTGGCCTTAGACATTTGGCTTCTCTCAGTGTTCAACAGTTTACCCAGAAAAAAGGAACTCCGCCCCCTCCCCCCAGTCAAGTTGAAGGACTCAGTCATCTCCCCGCTTGCACACTAGCCTCTTTCTCCTTTTTGCATCAGCCTTTTTTCCCCACCCCCCATTCTCATGCTTCCCACCGTGGCACTGCCTGTCTGCCAGCCAGGTGCCCCAGTGGTCAGTTTTTGGAGTTCTATCACCCAGGTTACCCTTCCTTTTGAACACAATACTCTGGTTAGCATTGTTTTAAACATGCTTTGAGGATTTGAATATCATTACATGACCTAAACAAGCATCGGCACTAAAAACATGCTCTTCTTTACCTACAGCAACGCCATTCTCAGTCTATGAAGCCCTGAATCACCATGGTGCCAGTACAGATTTTGGGGAGGGGCAGTGATACTTTGCCCCATAAAGGTCTCTGTTCTTGAGAAGTGTTTTATCCACTGCCCCTCCTCTTCCCCTCTCTCCTTGTTCATTTTTCAATATCTGTGAAAGGTGCCAGGCGTGGAAGCCTGTGGCCTATCTGTGACTTTTACTAAAAATAATGGAGTCGGGGGGTGTTGACAGGGAACTGACTGATGCCCAAGTGGGGGGTGGGAGGAAGGGGAAGAGAGCCTGAGATCTGTTGCAGGAGGAAGGGGGAAGTCCAGCATGTGCCACTGCCCACAGCTTCAGATCCCTCTGCCACAACCCCAGCAGCTGAGAGCTCTGGGGCCCCACCATCTGCGGTGGCTCGGATCTCCAGGTCCTGCTGAGGCAGCTGAGAGCTCTGGGGCCCCCCCACGGCAGCTGAGAACTCTGGCCCTGCCATCCTGGGGTTGAAGCAGAAAACGTCTGGGAGGTCTCTGAAAGTCATGGAATCTGTGATCTCCGTGACATAATCTTATCCTTACTGATAGCCAGTCTTCTTGGAGGTGGGAGGGCACCCTCTAAAAGTGCAGATTAAGGGTTTATATGTGAACAAGAGCCACACAGCCTTCCTTTGAAGGCAGGTAACTGAGGGGCTTCACCATGACCTTGCTAGCATTGTGGTTCATGTAACTTCTGCTGTCGTCCCTTTTGCTTGGTTGTCTGATGGGAGTTTTTTAGTCTAAGGTGAAAGGTCTCCTGTGATGGTGGACTGTGCTGATGGTCACCTGTGCTGATGGTGACCAAACAGGAAATTCAAAAGCTCCCAGGGTTTTTACTGCCTACCTGGCTAGTGCATCGGAGTTCAGAGTGTTGTCCAGAGCGGTCACAAGGGAGCATTCTGGGATCGCTCCCGGAGGCCAATATCGTTGAGTTGCGTCCACAGTACCTGGAACTGTGATCTCGATTTTAGCGCTACTCCACTTGCCGAGGTGGAGTACAGAAATCGGGGTAAAGAGCCCTTTAAATCGAAAAAACTGGTTTCGTTGTGTGGACAGAACCAGTTTTAGTTCAAGGTAACTCAGCTAATTCCAAAATAACTGCATACTGTAGACCAGGTCTTAGACTCCACTTAAACTGTGATTAGAGCAATTGGTAGCAAAAGGCTCTAAACCATCCCAAAGCCCTGGGTGCAATCCAAGTACTCTGGGCCTGCCCACGCCCAGAGCATGTGACAAGACTCCCACATGATTTCCTTTCTTACACTCTGTTTCTTCGGTTTTCCAGGCCGCATAGCAGCTCTGAACATGCTGGCCCATGGCATGGAGATCAACACGGTCCCGTATCTGTGGACGGCTGTGTTTGGGAAGAGCATACGATATGCAGGTCAGACATACTAATGTGAGCCTGAGGAGCAAGGCAGCCTCTCGAACCGGACAGAAGCCTTAGAGAAGTCTTGGGGGGATAACACCCAGCTCCCTGGAGGGGTCTCACCAGCCACCGATGTCTGCACTTTAGGAAAAAATGCCACACGTGCTACTGTGGGAACAGGAGGAGACCCCAGCGTCCTAAGATTTACAAACGGGAGATGGCTTTGAGAGTGCAGTGCTGAACCTGACTGGGGGCAGGGCCTGACCTTCAGTGGGGAGGAGATGCCTGTCCCTGGCTGAGGCGTAGGGGCAATCCCTAAACCTGGCTAGGGGTGATGGGTGACAGCTGAATCTGACTCGGGGGAGAGGCAACACCCAAAACTCTTTCGGGGGGCAGTGCCTGAGCTGGGCATGGCACCTGGACCCAATGAGGGTGTGAGGTAGCTGGACTGTGATGACTGGTATCACAGACGCTGAGTTTTATTTTTCCTGGTGGGTGCTTCACCCCCGCTCCATCCCGAGGCCCCGCCCTCAATTCATCCCCGAGGCCCTGCCCTCGCCCTGTCTCTTCCCGCCCCTGCTCAGCCCCTTTCCCCAAGTGCCTCCCACCAGCCGCTGAACAGCTGATCGGTGCTGAGCACCTGCTATTTTTCTTCCCGTGGGTGCTCCAGCCCCGGAGCCCCCACGGACTCGGCGCCCATGGCTGGCACTGCTGATGTGTGAACATGAGGAGTTCTGAGAGAATTCCCAGACAAAAACTATGCTAACAGGGAGTTAAAGTGAAGAGTGCATATTTCGAGTGAAATACATGACGGCAGTGTTGTCCAAAAGAAGCATTATAAAGCCACAACATTCAGAGTTAAGGTTTAATTTAAAAGAATTCCAAACAAGTTAAAATAATCATATGATCATGACGACTGAGGTGTTTCAGTTTCTGTGGTCCCAGGTCAGATGATACAGGAGATTTGTTTTCTTTTTTTTTTTCATCATGGAAAATGTATTTATAATGTGAAGTTTTCCTGGGACCCATATTGTGCATGAATTCAAAATGCCAGCCTGAGTTACCACATCATTTGTATATTTCATACCTGCACACATAGCACTGGGTAAGCCCATTCTAAAACATCTGAACAACACGTGAAGGTAAATTTGCCTGTTCAATGGCTTGGCAGTAGATTCTACTGGTGAGAGGTCTGAGCCCGTCCAAATAGGGAAGATAACCACTGTGCTAATCTGGACATCACTTCTGGGTCTGAGTCTCTTCTTCATCCCATTTAGCCTCAGCAAGGGGCTAGAAAGCCACTGAATTTCCCTCACTGTGAAGCAATCCCCAGCAGAGATAGAGCTAGAATAGCTGGCTCCTTCACCACCCCCTGCAGCCTCTAGCATAGGGGACCAATGTGCTACTTTGCTCTGGCCGTTCTCCACTCATGTACTGGCCAGTTGGAGCCAGAGTCAGCAAGTATAGGTTAGAGGAGCCCCAAGGCCTCTCTGAAGTACACCAAGGCTAGAACAGAACTGGCCCTCAGATCAAGAAGTCAGTTTCTTTGCTATGTTCTCTCTCAGCTATGCCTTCTCTCTCTAGTCATCTGATATTGTTGGTTTATCCCACTGAGGTCCTTATGCTCATAACCTTATTCTGAACCTCCAGTGCCTCCTGCATCAGTCAAGGTACATCTATGCTCGTGCTGGAAGGTGGCATTTCCAGCTAGACATACTTGTGCTAGCTTGACGAGTGTTAGTGTGCTAAAAATAGACATGTAGCATGAGCAGCGCAAGTGGCAGGAGGGACTAGCTGCTTCTGTGGATAATTAATGAACCAATCACTGGTCCAGGGAGAGACAGAGAGAGAGAAATGAAAAACACCTTTATTCACATAAAATTACATTAAAAACGATTTAGAAGTGTTATAAAATTGCAATATATACACCAAACAATGAATATGAAAGCAAAATGTGTCTTAAGCAAACATTACACATGGATCACTAAAGCGTCGTCATCACCACATTCGCTCAAAATATTAACACACCAAGTCAACCGAAAAGTCCCTCTACCCTCCCAGTCTGTTCTGGTGAGATTTCAGAACAGCCAGTTTTTTCCCAACCCAGCAAAAAGTTAGGCAGTCAAGAAACATGTGGCCAGTCTCACCCTGAGAACAAACAGGGGCTTGTGAGTGCTGTCTGGAATTTGGCAAGGATCTTATCCAAAAAACACACACTCCCTCTGTCCCAGTGACTCTTTCCTTGTTTGTCCTCAGTGCAACAGCTTCAACAGGAGACACTGAGGGAGCCCCCACATCCGACTATCCCATACCACAGTGATAGGCGCTCACCTGAGAGGTGGCAGATCCCTGTTCCATTCCTTGCCCCCACCCACAGGCATAGGGGGTGACTTGAACTGAGGGACTCCTATAGACATGCTGAGAACCCTCATCACTGAGCTAAAAGTTATGGGGGAGGTCTTCTTCCTTCTCCCTGGACACCCAGCATGGTGCTGCAGTGCACATACCCAGAGGCAGAAACATGGGTACTGAGCAATTTTAGGAGCCTACAGGGTTTGGTGGCGGCTGAGCAGTGGTTTTGTGAATCCCAGTGGGGCCAGATTCTGGGATTTAGGCACCTAAAGTGACACTTATGCACTTAATTCCTTACTGACTCCAGCTCTTGCTGGACAGACTGTGGCGTCCCATAGCACTATGACTGAATCATTTGGGAGATGGCTAAGCAACGAATGCTGGGATTTTACGACTGTCATGCCAACTCCAGCACATGGTGTGTATGGTTTGTAGACTGTTGTCCAAAAAGAGGTTGTGGCTGTAAGACAGACCACCGCCGTATGGCATGTGTTATAATCCAGAGCAGCGCCACACAAAGGGGGAGAGGGGTGTCTACATCTGTAGGTGCTTGCCTGTGTGTGTATCTGTGTGCACATAAGATTGTGTAATGTGGAACCAGGGCAAAGGGAGCAGAATCCTGTCTCCTGCACTGCTTTGACATTTCCCCTGTTTTTCAGGCCATGGGGAAGGATTTGATGATGTCATCTTTCAAGGCGATTTAGATGAACTGAAGTTTGTGGCATTCTACACCAAGTAAGTGCTTCTCTTCCCTTTGAGATATCCCAACATGGACATTAATCTGTCTGCTCAGTTAGAGTAGAAGGAAATATTTCTGCTGAAGTCACTAGCCATCAGGTTTCCCCCCTCCAAGGATTCAGGTTGCTGTGCATTAATAAAAAGACGCATTTGAAATCAGAGGAGTTTTGAGGCCAATGCTGCATGAGGGCACTAGGTTCAGTCTGTTCTGCACAATGAATGTTCTCTAGGCATGCCCAGCACAACGTAGACCTCAGAGCAGGAGGGTGGATTAGGTGCAATGGGTGAGATTCTTAAGCGTGATTTAAGTGCCTAACTCACTTTAGGCATCTCCATCCAACATTTAGCTGCCACTGGCCTGTAGGCACCAATTTCTCACCTTTAAAGTCCACAAGGCACCTCCATTTCAGCAGCTGGTCCTTCACAGAGCACCTCATTCCTGACATCTCCCAGCAGGTCAGCACCTACCTCACACCTAAGCCCCAGTAGGATTTGCAACTAGGCATTTCTAACAGATCTTGCCTCCAAGGCCTGGTGCAATAGGCATGCTGAGAGGACACTGGAGAAGGAGGTGTCCCCTTACGTTCAGTGGTTAGAGCTGGGGCTGGGGGGAGGCCTCAGTTGTGTTTACAAGGCACTTTACAAGGAAAAGTGCGAGAGAGAATGAAAACTAAGTCCTTCCTTTGCATCTTGAGTTCCCTGGGAGGCCACAGGCTCTGGAACGATTACAATCTCTCAGATAGTGCTCCCCTCACAGAGTCAGTGGTAAGGGCTGGCATAGCACCTGGGTTCTCCCGACAACACTGTGATTACAAAGTGGACCCCACTTCCACTGGCCCACAGGGGAGGGCCTGGGACAGGGCAGAAAGGGAGTGAAGGGCTGATGGTGGTGATGGGGAGGGTAGAATGTTGCTCCACATATAACAGAATCCTAGAAGTTAGTGATGGACTGCATCATCCCAGATCTCCTCCTTCTCCCCCTGTCTATCACTCGCAATAGGCCTTCCCCCTGCTCGCTCTTCACACCTGTCAGACTAGCGAGGGTCAGAAAATGGAATTTCTGTTCGGTGGGAAACTTCAACCCTTTGAAATTTGTTTTCATTCTGAATCGGAATAAAAAACTGAAATTTCAGAATTTCCCATGAAATGAAAATGTTAAGAAACTCCATTTGGAAACATAAAAACATTCCATCCTGACAATGTCAGTGCAATAAAATATATCACTGGGGGGGCTGGGGCTCCCGTGGATCCCTGCCAGACCCCTCTTCAAATGGTTTCCATTTGATAATGTGAAAAAAAGTTTCTTTCCAACTTTATCATTTTGATTCATTTTGATTCCCATATCATTTAAATGTCTAGATGTTTCTAATGCCCTCCCCCAGCTGAGGGGTTCTCCTAGCAAAACCAACAAAAGAGAGCTCCTTTTCTCTCTCTTTCCCTTACAAGAGCAGGGAATAGAGTAAAAGAATTTAAAGGCAAAGGCGGCCCCTCTCTTTGGCAATCTTTCTGGAGTCAGCCCTTTTGGGGCTTGGCTTATCAACTAGTCTTTGTCTTTAATTAGGGTCTACCTCCAGCCCCTCCTCTTGGAGCATCCTGCTTTACAAATGGTCCGTGCAGTTTCAGGAGCAGTGAGGCCTGCAACTGTCTCCCTCTTGGCTGATCTGTCTCTGTTGTCAGCAGTCTCTGAGGTGTATCAGTCTTCTTCCAGTTCACCACCCCATCCTGTGGCAAGTTTTCCCTTTTTAAGCTTTCCCCTCCAGGCAGAGCAAGACTTACAGGTGCTGAATAAGCCCAGAAGAATTCGCTGGTTTCCTCCCCAGCAGAGTGAGTGCATGCCCCTTCACAATTATATATATTAAATACAATATATAAACATGTAATATTAACATTAACATTTTGTTATAATGGTTCAAACAAAATGCACTGAAATGATAAAGTTGGAAAGAAACATTTTTACATTATCAAAATGAAACAGTTTGACACTTAAATGAAATGAGAAAAGTCTAAACGATTTGTCTAGACTTTTCTCATCAAAAACTTTGTTGAAATTGAGACATTCCCAAAAGCCATTTTTATTTCAATGAAATTGCATTTTCCAACAGAAAATTCTTCCATCAAAACATTTCTTACCAACTCTACTTCGGACATGGACTAGGGTGACCAGACTTCCCAATTTTATAGGGACAGTCCTGATTTTGGGGGCTTTTTCTTATATAGACTCCTATTACCCCCCACCCCCGTCCTGATTTTTTTTACACTTGCTATCTGGTCACCCTAATATGGACAGACTTATGTTCCCCCTTAGCTGCTCCTTAGCTGACCTACGCACATATAGCTCTTTCAACCTTTTCAAATAAGTCCTTTAACCAGTTCCTCCAACCCCATGATCATTGTTGTTGTTCTTCTCAGAACAGTCTCCAGTTTGTCAAGATCTCTCTGCTAGTGAAGTGGTCAGAACTGAATGCACGATTCCAGGAGTGCTCAATAAAAGTTGTATGGTGACATGATTCTTTCACATATTGAAGCTCAAAATGGGGCTTTCTTTGAAGCCTCATTATATTCCTCCCCTTCAATAGCACAGGAAAATATTTGGCATATTTTGGTATTTATTCCATCCCTAATTAGGAAGGAAATGTCAAATCTCTTTAATTAAACATCTGTAAAGTATTTTGAAGATGAAAAGCTATGGATAGCTAATATGAATAATGACAGCATGTTATTATGGTAATTGATTCATCACTTTGTGTTCAACACTCAGTAAAGCAAGGAAGTGGCAAAGGATTTTGAGCAGTGAAATGTCACGGAAAGGAGAGCTGCTTGAACAGAGCCTGCTGGCCAACCTTAATGTAAATAGTACAGGTTGTAAATAAGCCTTAAATAAACCAGATAGAAAGTGGGAGTCTGCTGCTAAAAGTATGAGTGTTATTCTGAGACTTAGGAAAGCCCACAGGAATTGACTTTTCTATAATAGGATGATCACCTGCATAGAGTCCTTGAGGTAACTTTGAACAGCTCTAGCTAGTGGGGGGCTGCACTGGTTAATCAGTCTGGGGTTCTTCCAAGCCTGCGACTAGTGTCACCTTCTCTTTATCTCTTTATATCCAATTACTTGGAATCAAGGGCAGTCTTTGCCTCTCAGGCCCTAGGAGTTATTTCTAGGTGCTTGAAAAAGTCTCTTCTTTCTAACCTTTGATGGCAGCTCAGTATGGTTCAGTGCTGGTGTTGGGAGAGAGGCCACTGTCATAAATTGACTCTCCTCTGACGACTTCTACCACTAGTCAAAGCTGGAGAGACTGTACCTAGCTGCCTATTTGGAAAGGTACAAAGGGCCCCTTTTGCACTTTGATCTCCCCTGTCTAATTCATTGCAATGAAATGCGGATGGCTTACATTCCAGGGCCTGCTCTCACCGCTCAGTTTCACAATTAAACTAACATTATTTTTTCAGAGATTGAAGAAGAAATTATACAATTGGTAAAAAAAAAAACCCCACAAACACCAAACCTGCCTGTTACCCCACAGTTACAGGGCAACAAAAGCCAGGGCACCAGCACAAGCAAAGCCCCTGTTGGTGCCATAGGTGCTGGAACTAGAGGTGCTGCAGCACCCCCTGACTTGAAGTGGTTTCCATCATATCCAGGGTTTACAGTTTGGTTCAATGGCTCTCAGCACCCCCACTATACACATTGTTCCAGGACCCCTGGTTGGTGTTGCTAGAGCAAAGGTTGAAGTGCTCTTGTCACAAAGGAGATTGGTTTCTTATCACCAAATATGTTGGTGCTAGATCACCCCCAGGAGAGGAAACATAGGAGAAAGGGCCCTCCATACAGTTCACCCTGCGGAATCTCTTGATTATTGTCCCAGAGGATCCACCATGAAGGATCATTGCTGTTGCCTTTCCCCAGAACCTCTCCTCCACAGTAGTAATCCCTGTTTCCCCAACCTCATACCCTCCCATTCCAGCCAATCCCATCCCCACATACAGATTCCCCAACCCCACTGAAGGGCTCCTCTTGGAAAGGGAGGAATGATGCTGCAAAGGTGGTGGAGATCCATCAGGATTTCATGTCCTCTGTCTGTAGATCTTGATTCCTAATTCTTGCACACCCCAGTTTCAGAAATGGTGCCCCAGTTGATTTTGTTAAGAGGCATTTCTTATAGTTTTTCCTGCCCATACCACACTATGGCCAAGATTTTCAAAAGTGACACGTATTTAGGATGTCCTTTTTGAGACACCATAAAAGGACCTAGTTGTACTTAACTTTGTTGACATTACAAGACCTAGAAATGTTTCCAAAGTTAATAATTCGAGTGTGTGAGTCTAGAATAGGATATCCCTATTGATAATGGTTCTGTCATTGTCTCAATCATGCCCAATTCTCAGTCAAATAAAGGCTACCTATTTGGAAAGTGTTTGTGCGATCTTTTTTCTTTCTCCCAAATATATACATAGTTTATTCCTTGCTTCAGAATAGCAAATCTTTTACCCTAGCTGATTGATAGTGTCTCTCTCTTACTTCCTTGTCTTTGAACCAATGAAGTAGAAATTGTCATTTTTCATTCTTGCCTTTCATCTTAGCTACGTAATTAGGTGCCCGTGACATTCCAGAAGTTTTATACGTGTCAGTATCTACTTCTAGTTTTGTACATTGATCTGATATTTAGATAAGAGACAGTCTCCCAGAATTAATTGTTTACAAACTAGTTTGTAATTTGTCTGGCGTTCCCAGCAGGCAGGGTACTAGCCTGCTAGTGTTTGGGTTAGTTGCTTGAGGATTATTGGTTTTCACCCAAGATTGTGTACAACACAGATCTGGGTGTCATTGCTGTGACACCTGGAGGTATGGGAGCAGTGTTGGAGTCTAATGCAGGTTAATCAGGCTCTGTTGCTGTTCTTCTAAGGCCTGTCCACACTAGTTTCTACTGTGTTTAAAAAATCATTTTTCAACATAGTTTTTAAAGTGATTGCTGCAAACACGCTGTTGAGGTGGGAGAAGAGAGACAGTCTGGTGACTGAAGTATGACTTCAGTGGAGCTATGCCCATTTACACTGGTTAAGAATCTGGCTCAGGGATGTTAAAGCCTGAAAGGACCATTCTGATCAACTGGTGTGCTCTCTTGCTTAACACAGGCCAGATAATTTCACCTGTGATTCCTGCATCCTGCCCAGTAACTAGTGGCTGAGGTAGGGGGTTTCTTTCATAATGGCATCCAATCTTGGTTTAAAGGCCCAGATGCTCTCCTCATGTTCAAACCATTTTGTTGCCACCTGCATACTCTGGCCTCAGCTAGTTGGCTAAGAAAGACTCGAGTGGTGGGGAGCTCTCGCCTGGCATAAAGTGTCATAGCTGGCTCCTAGACCAACGACCATTAACATTCTGATGGGGGCTGAGGGGTGTTGAGAGTGAGAGGGGTAAGGATGGAGATTACTTCACCAGGCCAATGCATAACTGGTACAAGGTCCCATAAGGACCTTGGTGAAAGTTTCACTTGGTGAAAGTTACAGCAGCCCTGAAACTTTGCATTGTTGTGCCCGGCCAGTGCAGATGCACCTTCAGAATCCAGTAGGTATAAGTGGCTTCCTGAAGCCCCTCCCCCGTTTCCTGTCATCATCACCATCATGGCAAATCCCAAAGGGACATGGCCTCCTTGAAGAACAAGCGCCACCTTGCAGGCTGGCTGGATGTTCAGTTTATGCCCATCACTGGCAATCTTATCGCACCACCAAAGCTTCAGGTGACCACATGACCACTAGCTGTGTAGTGGCATTCCTGGGTAAACACACTTCGTGATTTGTTGGTCTTCTATCCTAATAACATGTCTGTGCCAAGAAAGTCACCAAAACCAAACCATTGCTGATGGAAGCCATTGCTGGGTTCAGCTTCAAATATCCTCATTTCTGATCTTGTCCTGCCTCTTAATAAGGAGAAACTGATGAAGACGATAAGAACTGAAAACATCAATCAAATGCTCATTAGCCTTCCTCAGCACGCACGTTTCACTGGCGTACAACAGAGTGGGTAGAACCGTGGCTCTATAGAGCCACAGCTTTGTAGCAAGCTTAATGTCATGGCATTGCAACAGAGGCTGATGAAGGGCCTGAAACATGGCAGCAGCTGCTGCTATACAAGTGCCCACCACTCCTGAGCAACCTCCAGCACTGTCTGTGACACTTCAAGTATTTGCCAGTTGCCACCTGCTCGATGTCTAGTCTGGACTGGTTAATAGTGAGCTGGTTGAAATCTGGAGTTGGAGAATGCTTGATAGCAGGGGCCAGGACTGAATTTTATCCAGATTAATAATCAGACCTGTATGCACTATTTCTTGCCTAGCTGCAGCAATTCACCCAACTGAGCCAACAAGACAAGGCCATCGGTGTATTTGAGATCTCAAAACAGAATGTTATTCAGCTCAATAGCATCAACAACTGGCTCCGCAAGCTTATCCATCATCCCATTCAATGTCCAATTTCCTGTGGGACACTTGCAAAGAACTGGAGAATTAACCAGATCCCTTGGTAAATTCTTCCAAAGGTTAATTACACTCACTGGTAAAAATGTGTGTGTGATACAGCATGGCCAGAGGGCAGCAGGAGAGTGTTAGAAGGGAGCCTTATTCCCTGTAGAGGAAAGAGAGTTTGCTATAAATTAATTAAAGCACCTGAAGCCAATTAAAGCACCTGAAGCCACTCACATGATAAAACCCCCTGCTTCAATCAGACAAGAGGAGGAGTTGAAGCAGAGCGGATTGGTGTTGGAGCAGAGAGCAGTTTGAAGGAGTTGAAGCAGAGTGGATTGGTGTTGGAGCAGAGAGCAGTTTGGAGAAGTGCTGCGGTGGGCTAAGAAGACCAAGACCCTAGGTAAAGGGACACCTGGTTTGTGCAGAGGGAGAGCAGGAAGTCCCACAAGCTGAAGGGCAGGAGAGGGAAGTAGCCCAGGAGAAGGAACCGCTAGTTCTAGCGGTTTACCGCTATCCCTAGGGCCCCTGGGCTGGGACCCAGAGTAGAGGGTGGGCCCAGGTCCCTCCCTCTCCACTCCCCTCCTCTAGGACACTAGTGGGGCAGTTAATACCCCAGTTCAGGGGCAAGAAATGGTGCCCTGAACGCCCCCACCCCCCAAGAAGAGAAAGCGCAAGACCCATCATAGAAGTGCCGGCAATTTGCCACAGTGCTATATTTCTAGTATGAATTTGTAGATCTTCAGCTTCCAGCCACTGGACCTTTGTTCTGACTATATGCTAGATTAAAGAGCTGTCTGATGTCAGAATCCTTAATCTAGGTACTTGTCACCTCTTATGCTTCTTTTCAACGAGCTAAATAGGTGGATGATGGGGATTTTCGAAAGTATCTAAATCCAACTGATTTTTCTTCTATCCCTATTGGAGCTACCACTCTGATGAATCAATGAGTTTAAGTACTTTATCATCACTCCATCCCTGCACTTTGATACATAAGGACCCTCTTATTGGAATATTTCTTACTTTACTCTGGGCAGGGATTGCATTGCTTTTCACGCTGTTCTAGTCACGAATGGCTTTGCAGGTCTCAGAGAAGTCATGAACACACTGTAGTCTTGTCAGAAGCGTAATAGTCACTTGAATGCTGCACAGGTTCATTTTGATTTAGGCTCAAGTGCTCTGCACAGAGTGCATGTCTCTTTGTCTGTATGATATTTCCCAACTCTTTTTAGCAGTGAAAAACCATTATACATTATTACGTGTGGTCCTTATTAGAGCTTGGAGAATAAATGATTTCTCAGTTTGCTGGCATTTCCAAAAAAACTTTTTTTTTTTACATTTCAGCTCAACCAGACCTAATCCAAAATCTCTGAAAAAATATGATGATTTGAAAAAGTTGACAAACCATTTTGTTCAACTTGCAATGAACCATTTCACTTTGTTTCTAGGCACTTTTTAACATACCGCCAAAGGAAATAAAAGGCTAGAATCACATTCACCTAATTTTCCCACCACCTGCAGCACTGTGATTTCTATGCATACTAGAAGGCATCACATCTTTAGTACAACATCTATCATGTTGTCTAGGTTCTGCCCTCTTTCTCCAGAGGCAGCTGGACATTTTTTTTCCACCTCAAAATAATGTTTTGGGTTATTTTAGTATTTAAAGCCACATCAGAGCGCCATAGGGTCAGACCGTACTGCCCTGACTAGGGGCAGGGTGTAGCTATGCTGTCCCATGGGCAAAGCTGGGACCAGGCATGGAGCCAGGGCTCCTACCAGTGCCTGCCCGCACGCTGCTCACTGACCGCTCTCCCTTGCCAGGTGCTGTTGCCTGAGGTAGGAAGCACATGGGGTAAAGGGGGCTCCTGAAGCTGGGAAGAGATTATAAATTCATAATCCCTGGTGGTTCCATCAAGGAGTTTACCCTTTTGTGAAGGAAAAAAGTGTCCATCTAAAGCCATTCACTTCACTACCCACAGTGTCTCCTTCATGCCTCTGATCTTTGTTGTAGGAACGAGGAGGTGATTGCTGTGGCTAGTATGAACTATGATCCAATTGTGTCCAAAGTCGCTGAGGTCATGGCCTCTGGGAGAGCGATCAGAAAACGAGATGTGGAGTAAGTAGAAGCTGCTAAAGACAACTGAACATACAAACATTGTGACATAAATCGGGCCAAATAAAATCAAAACCAAATGGGTGAGTGATCCATCAGCCGGCAAGTACTAGAGCAGAAACACGGCCTGGGCTAGAAGCAATGGTTCATCCCATTTTAGTTCAGGTGAATGACAAGTGGCAACCCATACATATCCACTGCTGGTTGCTACTGTCAGCTGTACTTCCTAAACATACTCATTCCTCAAGTCCCACTAAACCAGGGGGGGAAGTTTTTGGCCTGAGGGCCACATCGGGTTTCTGAAATTATATGGAGGGCCAGTTAAGGGAGGCTGTGCCTCCCCAAACAGCTAAGCATGGTCAGGCCCCTGCCCCCTATCCAACCCCCCTGACACCTCCCGGGACCCCTGCCCCATCTACCCTCCCACTCTCTGTCCCCTGACTGCCCCTGGACCTCCCCACCCCATCCAACCCCCCCCCCCTTCCTGACTGCCCCCCCGGGACTCCTGCCCCATCCAACCACCCCTTCTCCCTGACTGCCCCCGGACCCTCTACCCCAACTGCTCCCCGACCCTAACTGCCCCCCGCTGCCCCATCCAACACTCCTCTCCTTCGTGACTGCCCCCCCCCCCAGACCCCTGCTCCCATTCAACCCCCTTGTTCACCGCCCTCTGACCGCCCCGACCACTATCCATGCCCCTGGCCCCTGACCACACCCCAAACTCCTCTGCCCTCTATCCAACACCCCCGCTCCCTGCCCCCTTGCCGCGCTGCCTGGTGCACCAGTGGCTGGAGCTGGAGTGGCAAGCCACCCGCCGCGCCGCCCAGAGACCGGGTCAGGCAGCCGCGCCCCCCCGGCTGGAGCCAGCCACCCGCCGCACCGCCCAGAGACCGGGTCAGGCAGCCGCTCCCCCCCGGCTGGAGCCTGCCACCCGCCGCGCAGCCCAAAGACCGGGTCAGGCAGCCGCGCCCCCCTGGCTGGAGCCAGCCACCCGCCGCGCAGCCCAGAGACCGGGTCAGGCAGCCGCGCCCCCCCAGCTGGAGCCAGCCACCCGCCGTGCCGCCCAGAGACCGGGTCAGGCAGCCGCACCGCCCGGCTGGAGCCAGCCACCCACCGCGCCGCCCAGAGACTGGGTCAGGCTGGGCTCTTCAGCTGAGCTGCCCCAGGAGCTCGCAGCCCCCCGCCCACAGCATTGCACTGGGGGCGCAGTGAGCTGAGGCTGCGGGGGCAGGGGGACAGCGGGCGAGGGGCTGGGGATAAGCCTCCCAGGCCAGGAGCTCAGGGACCAGGCAGGATGGTCCTGCGGGCCAGATGTGTCCCGCGGGCCGTAGTTTGCCCACCTCTGTACTGAATTCATTAATCCTCCCCCATGCACTGTCCCTTGCCTCCCTGCCTTTATGTCTACACTACGAAATTAGATCGAATTTATAGAAGTTGATTTTTAGAAAGCGATTTTATACAGTCAATTGTGTGTCCCCACTAAGCGCATTAAGTCAGCGGAGTGCGTCCACAGTACCGAGTCTAGCATCGACTTTTGGAGCGTTGCACTGTGGGTAGCTATCCCAGAGTTCCTGCAGTCTCCGCCGCCCATTGGAATTCTGGGTTAAGCTCCCAATGCCTGATGAGGCAAAAACATTGTTGCGGGTGGTTTTGGGTATATGTCATCAGTCGCCCCTCCCTCCGTGAAAGCAACGGCAATCGTTTTGCGCCTTCTTTCTGTGCGGGCACCATACTGCTTTCAGCAGACGGTGCAGTAGGACTGCTAACCGTCGTCATTGAACCATCACTTCCATTGCCACTCTGCTCTCCTGCTCTTGTCTCGATAGTGAATTTTTCCATGTTGTCTCTCATGGCTCCTGCTTCTGCTGCAACTCTGCTCTCCTGCAGATGCCATACCAGACAGCAAACATGGAGCCCACTCAGATCACTAGGCAGTTGTAAACAACTTGTGCATTATCATGCAGTATACGCAGAACCAGAACCTGCAAAAGCAGGTGAGGAGGCGATGGCAGTGCGGTGACGAGAGTGATGAGGACATGGACACAGACTTCTCTCAAAGCACGGTCCCCGGCAATTTGGCCATCCTGGTGGCAATGGGGCAGGCTCATGCCATGGAACGCCGATTCTGGGTCCATGAAACAAGCACAGACTGGTGGGACCACATAGTGTTGCAGGTCTGGGATGATTCCCAGTGGCTGCGAAACTTTCGCATGCGTAAGGGCACTTTCATGGAACTTTGGGACTGGCTTTCCCCTGCCCTGAAGTGCAAGAATACCAAGATGAGAGCAGCCCTCACAGTTCACAAGTGAGTGGCGATAGCCCTCTGTAAGCTTGCAACGCCAGACAGCTACTGGTCAGTCAGTAATCAATTTGGAGTGGGCAAATCTACTGTGGGGGCTGCTGTAATCCAAGTAGCCAACACAATCACTGAGCTGCTGCTATCAAGAGTAGTGACTCTGGGAAATGTGCAGGTTATAGTGGATGGCTTTGCTGCAATGGGATTCCCTAACTATGGTGGGGCGATAGATGGAACACATATCCCTATCTTGGGACTGGACCACCAAGGCAGCCAGTACATAAACCAAAAGGGGTACTTTTCAATGGTGCTGTAAGCACTGGTGGATCACAAGGGACATTTCACCAATATCAGAATCGGATGGCCAGGAAGGGTACATGATGCTCGCATCTTCAGGAACTCTGGTCTATATGAACAGCTGCAGCAAGGGACTTACTTTCCAGACCAGAAAATAACTGTTGGGGATGTTGAAATGCCTATAGTTATCCTCGGGGACCCAGCCTACCCCTTAATGCCATGGCTCATGAAGCAGTACACAGGCAGTCTGGACAGTAGTCAGGAGCTGTTCAACTATAGGCTGAGCAAGTGCAGAATGGTGGTAGAATGTCCATTTGGACGTTTAAAAGCACGCTGGCGCACTTTATTGACTCGGTTAGACCTCAGTATTCCCATTGTTATTACTGCTTGCTGTGTGCTCCACAATATCTGTGAGAGTAAGGTGGAGACATTTATGGTGGGGTGGGAAGTTGAGGTAAATCGCCTGGCCACTGCTTACACACAGCCAAACACCAGGGCGGTTAGAAGAGCACTGCAGGTCACACTGCGCGTCAGAGAAGCTTTGAAAACCAGTTTCATGGCTGACCAGGTTACAGTGTGACAGTTCTGTTTGTTTCTCCTTGATTAAAAACCCACCCCCTTGGCTCACTCTACTTCCCTGTACGCCAATCGCCCTCCCCTCCCCCCTTTGATTACTGCTTGCAGAGGCAATAAAGTCATTGTTGCTTCCAATTCATGCATTCTTTATTAATTCATCACACAAATAGGGGGATAACTGCCAAGGTAGCCCAGAAAGGGCGGGGAGGAGGGAAGCACCGGGTGGGGGGGGGGAGGGGAGGACAAGACCACACTGAACTTCAAAACTTATTGAATGCCAGCCTTCTGTTGCTTGGGCAGTCCTCTGGGGTGGAGTGGTTGGGTGCCCGGAGGCCCCTCCCCCGCATTCTTGGGCGTCTGGGTGAGGAGGCTATGGAACTTGGGGAGGAGGGTGGTTGATTACACAGGGGCTGCAGTGGCGGTCTGTGCCTTTCCTGCACCTCAACCGTATGCCGGAGCATATCAGTTTGATCCTCCAGTAGCCTCAGCATTGCATCCTGCCTCCTTTCATCATGCTCTCCTGTTGCTCCAGCCATCTGTCCTCGCACTCATTTTGTGCTTTCCTGGACTCTGCCATTGTCTGCCTCCATGCATTCTGCTGGGCTCTTTCAGTTTGGGTGGACTGCATGAGCTCAGAGAACATTTCATCGTGAATGCATTTTTTTTGCCTTCTTATCTGCGCTAGCCTCTGGGACAGAGATGCTAGTTGCAGCGTTGAAACATTTGCAGCTGTGGGAGGGAAAAAAAGGAGATTAAAATTGAAAAAGACACATTGGCCCTTTAAAAGGAGGGGCTGATGTTTTCGGGTTAACGTGCAGCACAAACCCAACTAACCCCCCCACACATCCAATTCTCTGGGATGATCACTTCACCCCTCCTCCCACCACGTGGCTAACAGTGGGGATGATTTTTTTTCAGCCACAGGCAAACAGCCCAGCAGGAACAGCCACCTCAGAATGTCCCTTGAATAAAATTCCCCTATTTCAACCAGGTGACCATGAATGATATCACTCTCCTGAGGATAACACAGAGAGATAAAGAATGGATGTTGCTTGAATGCCAGCCAACACTGGGACCACATGCTGCCATGCTTTCTTATGCAATGATTCCAGACTACATGCTACTGGCCTGGCGTGGTAAAGTGTCCTACCATGGAGGACACAATAAGGCTGCCCTCCCCAGAAACCTTCTGCCAAGGCTTTGGGAGTACCTCCAGGATAGCTTCATTGAGCTGTCCCTGGAGGATTTCTGCTCCATCCCCAGACACATTAACAGACTTTTCCAGTAGCTGTTCTGGCCGCGAATGCATCCCAAGTCTTCAGGGCAAAGTAATCATTAAACATGCTTGCTTTTAAACCACGTATTATATTTACATTTATATTATATTTACTCACCAGAGGTGCCTTCTCCGCCTTCAAGGTCTGGGAGCCTGGGTTGGGAGGGTATTGGATCCAGGGTGGTAAACAGTTCCTGGCTGTCAGGGAGAACGGTTTCTCCGCTTGCCTGGTGTGCGCTATCATCTTCTTCGTCCCCCAAAATCCTCATCCTGTTGCGTGAGTCTCCCGCCTTGCAGGAGTCCACGTACAGGAGTGGGGCAGTGGTAGGGCCACCCCCCTAGAATTGCATGCAGCTCATCATAGAAGCGGCATGTCTGAGGCTCTGACCCCGAGCGGGAGTTTGCCTCTTGGGTTTTTTGGTAGGGTTGCCTAAGCTCCTTAAGTTCCACGCAGCACTGCTGTGGGTCCCTGTGATAGCCTCTGTCCTTCATGCCCTTGGAGATTTTTTCAAATATTTTGGCATTTCATCTTTTGGAACGGAGTTCTGATGGCACGGATTCATCTCCCCATACAGCAATCAGATCCAGTACCTCCTGTTTGGTCCATGCTGGAGCTCTTTTGTCCACAGTATGCATCCGATGAAGTGAGCTGTAGCTCACGAAAGCTCATGCTCAAATAAATTGGTTAGTCTCTAAGGTGCCACAAGTCCTCCTTTTCTTTTTGCGAATACAGACTAACACGGCTGTTACTCTGAAACCTGGGACTCCATGGTCACCTCTGCTGATGAAATCTGCACGGTCACCTGTGCTGATCAGCTTGCCACACTGGCCAAACAGGAAATGAAATTCAAAAGTTCGCAGGCCTTTTCCTGTCTACCTGGCCAGTGCATCCGAGTTCAGAGTGCTGTCCAGAGCGGTCACAATGGAGCACTGTGGGATAGCTCCCGGAGGCCAATACCGTCGAATTGCGTCCACACTAACCCAAATTCGACTCAGCGATGTTGATTTCAGCGCTAATCCCCTCATTGGGGAGGAGTACAGAAACCAATTTTAAGAGCCCATTAAGTTGGCAAAAATGGCTTAGTTGTGTGGATGGGTGCAGGGTTAAATCAATCTAACGCTGCTAAATTCCACCTAAACTCGTAGTGTAGACCAGGGCTCAGTCACTATTCATCATCCATCACATTTACACATTGATAGCCTCAAGGGGAAATTAGCCATGCAGGCCCAGTTCTGCAGGATCCCTGACTGTGCACTGACCAAACAACAGTGACTGAGGAGGGAGCCTGTATATAACAGCATGTGGACCATGAATGGAATGTGGCACAGTGCGTACCCCTAGGAGAAGGGGGAGCATTCTGAAGGTAGACCTAAGTTCCACTCAACTTGCATAGGGGATGCCAAGAAAATATTGGAAGATTGATTTCTACTGAATGAAAATCCAGCAGCGTATATAAACCCTTTAACTCCGCCACGCTGAAATAGATATGCCCCAAATCACTCCAGACTGACAAATTTCGATTTCTGGCTCAAAGCACTAAGGAGGTAGGGCTTTAACAAAAAGTTGCATTTTTATAATGGCCAAAATGTATCTCTCTTCCCCCCCCCTCGGCCCCTTTCTTTGTCCTCAAAAGTGTCCAACTTATTTTTGCTGAAGCTTTTTTTTTTAAAAAAAATTTACATTCCTTCAGTCACCAGAGGTGAAAAATGTCATGTTGAAAGGTAAACGTTACTTGCAGGTTTAAACTAGCGTAAATGGAGAATTCTCTGGAACTTGAAGTCTTTAAACCATGATTTGAGGACTTCAGTCACGCAGCCAGATGTTAAGGGTCTATTTCAGGAGTGGGTGGGTGAGGTTCTGGGGCCTGCGATGTGCCACATCATGGTCAGCAGTGACCCTCCCCACAGTGGGGAGTCTGGCATTTCTCCCTCGTTGCCTGCAGAGCATAGAAAGCAGTCTCACTGCTCTGGCCACAGAGTGCAAAGGCTGCTTTTTGCTCAACCTGTCAAGAGCCAGCCTGTTCTCTGCCCCTCCTGGGGGTAGGGGTGGAGCTGGGAGAGGACTCTTGGCCCTGCCATGCATCAGGAACAGGACACTTAATACTAACCGAACATTCTCTCCTTGTTTTCCTGCTGCATACGCGTATTTAAGGCTGTTAGTTCGTCATGGCAAGTATGTTTCCTTTTGTATCTTGAACTTGCCGCATATTAGCAATGACGGGTTAAAGTGACAAATTTTAAGTTAACATCAACCTCTGAAGCCCTGGTTTGGGAGATGTTCCTAATTCCTGCAGAAATGTTATTTACTCTGTTTGACTGAATGAAGTGGTTTGACTGTGGTTTGTTCCCTCTGCGTAGGGCAGTTGATAAATCTATTGCTTCTGTGGAAAGGGAGTTTGGACACATGGGGCCGGATTTGCTAAAGTGTACTCACAATAGTGCTCATTCCTCAACTTGTGCATGTGCATGAATCTGGACCACTGCACTGCTAGACCAATGGGCCTGGTCTATATTCACAGTTGCACTGGTTCACCTGTAACTTGGTTCAACAACTGATTCTATTAAACCAGTGCAAAACCCTGTGTGGCCATTCAGAATTCAGTTTAAACCTGGTTTTTAACAATTTCAGCTAAAACAACCTAAACCAAATTTCAATTGAATTAAGAGCCTCTACACAGGGTTTTGTACTGGTTTAACAATCACTTTTTAAAAAAATCACACCTTTATTTAAACCAGTGCAACTTGGGATATAGACAAGACTTTAATGACACAAAGCCTGGACGTGCTCCCCTCACTGCATTTGGCTATATCAGGTCAATATTCTGCCCCAGCTTCTCCAGCAGGGTTGCAGGCAACTCAGTGAAGAGAGGGTGTTTGCTGCAGAGAAACTGGAGCTGCATGATAGCTAGCAATCCTGGCCCGTGCAGAAGGCAAACTCAGAAACACTAGGTGAGCAGATCTGGTTAATCCTGTTGTCCTGCTTTTGTCTTTGCCTTAGAACTGGAGACATGTCTTGGTTAACTGGAAAAGGCTCTTAACATGGGAAGGAACTGATTTCTGCTGAGGCTGCACTTGCCAGAGAGGAGACTGGGATGACCAGGAGGCTCCGCTGCTAGATGCAAATCTAGTCAGCTGAGTCATTGCCTCCCTCAGACTTTGAAGCATCTTTCACTGAACGTTTATGTTCCCACCAATGCCCTCTGTACACACAGCCGGTGGTTCTGAAGCACCAGTGGCAGCCTGCATGCTTGGGCTCTGCAGAGTTTAAAAATCCTATGGAAACGCAAGGAGAACACAGGATCCCTGAGAAAGCACTGACTTGTACGGGCCTTCAGAGTCTGAAACAAACGTATGCTCTAGCACCAACAGCTGCATCTCTCCATGAACCCTGCTGGGGCATGGGGAGAGTAGAATGGAGCTTACCTTCACTTGCTTCTGGTAGGGAGGGACCGCCTGCAAAAACAGGGCAAACTAGTCATCCTGATTAAAGTTAAAGTTACCCACTCTGGGACACATCTGCTCCCCCTACAAACAATGCCACAGCCTTTCACTGCACCCCATGCTCCCGACTTCACCCACAATATGCACCCAACTAGCCTACCCCTCACCCACACTCCACTCACATCCAAGCATGCCCTCACCAACACCCTGCATCACTCTCCAACCTGCACTAACACCCCCTCCCTGCCACACTCTCCCAGACACCCTCACACAACTGCTTGCCCCCCTGCATCCTCCTCAACCAGGTTCGCTTTCCACCCACAGTGTCATCCTCACCCACACAGCTTCAACCACATCCACGTGCTCCCATTCAGATCCTTACCTGCACAATCCGAGTCATAGAGCTTCACCTTTATCCACGCCCTCAGCCATAAGCACGGAGCTCCTGAGGTACACAGCTCACAGGAGCGAGCCTCCCAGCCCAGGTCGACAGATTCCCCGGCTTGCGGGGCTAGCGCACTAAAAACAGCTGTGTAGACAGTGCTTCACCGCTGCAGCTTGGACTGAAACTTAGGCTCCCCGACCTCCAGTCCAGCCAATGTCAACACAGCTGTTTTTGGAGCACGAGCCCAGCAGGTATCCTTGGAATGTATAGTCTGATTCCTGTGTTAATTGCAGTCAGTTGCTAGGTGTTGAAGTTAAACTCCCTGTTCTGTAAAGACCTGGGTCTCCCTTTTTCCGTTCTTAAACATCTGGGCTAGGTTCAGTCTTTCCCAGTTCCCCAGGGACCAGTTTTGACCTCACTTACACCGGAATGATGCCAGTGCAACTCCATTGTTCCAATGGAGTTACTCCTGATTTACATCAATGTCAGTGGGTCCAGAACAAGCCCTATGATCTCCAGAAGATCTCCGGTATAATTGCCAATGGTTCTGATACCATTTCAGCTTATTCCTTTAGCATCCCAGGGTGAATGTTCAGAGCATCCTGTTTTGAATACAGATCTAGTCATCCCGGTCCCTTTAACTTGCTTCTGCCTGATCCAGCCTCATGACCACTCCCTTCTTCTTTAATTGTTTTGCATAAGTCATCCTGCTGCTGTCATCCTACCCACTGGAAAGTGGGGCAAAGTAGCTATTGAATGAGATTTCTGACTGTGCCTTGTCATCTGTTATTTATTCTGCTTGTCATTCAGTGGCAGCGCTAAACCTACCTTCTCAGTGTCTTGCTTTATTATCCCCCTTTTAGGAACAAAGGCATTGCCACACCACTTCAGAATGCCCACGTAATCTCGCATTCTGTCTCGGTCAGTACCCACTGCCCAGAGGCTTCAGAGAAAATTGCTGGAATCCTATAACAGACAGTTTTGAAATAACCTGCCCCTGAGGAAAATTTCCTCCCAAATCCTTCAATCCATCATACTTTATGCCCTGAAGCAGGAGAGTTTATATCTTATGTATTATTTATCCTGTTTGATGTAACCGGTGTTATTCTCATTATCCTTAAGTGTTAAATCCATTCTGGAATCCTGATAAATCCTTGGACTCAAGGATATTTTGTGGCAGAGAGTTCCCTAGTGAAGTGTGTTGTTGTCACAGGGTACACTCACTGCTAGTGGCACCTCCTAGCTGTACTGGGGATTAGCTCTGGCCAGGCATAGCGCCCTCCTCTGGTGGTGTCTCTGCTGTTGTCCTCTTGCCCAGCAGACCCTTCTAGCTCCAGGGTCTGCAGCGTCCTCTTCGTGACTCAGCCCTCCAGCCAGGTCACTCTATAGTTCCCCCTTCGGGGGTGGGGGGGGGGGGAGGAGATAGGGTGGGTATCAAAGTCCCTCCATACACAATGGCAGTCTTCCCTTTACTGCTCTGACCATGCCACACTTCCAGGGGCTGGTAGGGGAACCCAGGCCCACCCTCTATTCTGGGTCCCAGCTCAGGGACCCTCCAGTTAGCAGCCAAGACCTGCACTCTCCTACCTTGCTTCTTTTCCCCTGATCCTTTTCCTACCTTCACAGCTCCCTACCGAGTTTGTCAGCCTCCCAACTCCCTCTTTTCGGGATGTAACTGTAGACTACTTGTCTCTAACCCTAGACACACCTCCCTTCTCCAAAGGAGCAACTGCAGACACCTTCCCTGCAGCACTCTGTTGCCAGCTTCCTGGCTTATATAGGTCCCCACCTGTTTCTGCCCAGTTGAGCCTCTTCTAATTAAATCCCTCTTCTCCAAGATGCAGCCTGGGCAGTTAATTGGCCCACTTAGCCATCTTCACCCCTCCAGGCCTTGTGTAGGGTGGACATCCCATCACAATTGTATATAAAATATTTCCTTAGCTTGTGTGTGACTATGTTGCCCTTTGTTATTTTATATAACTGTCAAACACCCCCTTATTTGTTGTATCCTAAACTTTTCAGTCTTTGCTTAGGCAGCAAGGCCTCCTATTGGTATCACTCATTTCTAGTCCCTGCTATTTCCGCTGTAACTATCTGCAAAGGGCGTAATCAGAGCAGAACACAGTATTTCAGTCAAGGATGTACCAATGACTTACAGATGGCATGACCAGCTTTTCAGTATTATTGTCCACAGCGCTCTTCACAGTAGTATTGTTGCCAAGGTCTCGGTCTCTGTGACTTGACCTTACACATCCTTGCTGTCACCCTTTCTCTCCCTACCCCACAACTTTTACTTGCCCCCTGGAATGAATCCTTTTCCTTATTTTTTTATTCTCTTTTGTTTTAAGATCTTTACAAAGTTTTCTAAGACCCCAGTGCAGCCATACTGATCCTTCACTTCCTTCCCCACTGCGGCCTTATCCAGACTAGGATAAAGGAGTTGAGTTTTTAAATAGCACTTAATTAAAATGTATTAGCCAACATGATTTAAAAAAAAACATTAGCCACTAATGTAGATAGGTTCTAACTCCTTTAAAATGTGTTAGCTGATTGTGGCCAATCCTAGCCCACTCCAAGAGTTCACGTCAGCTGGCTAATATGTGGGAAAATACCACTGGCCCTGTCTACTCTAGCGTTTTCAGCTGTGTTAGTTCACCCTATTTTAAAAGCATCTCTTTCTCCATCCGGATGAGGCCTGGGTTTGGGATACACACACCCCACAGTGAGTAAGCAGGGGTAGAGGTGAGTCTAGAGATGAAGGTGTGAGCGTAGGGGGCAGGTGGAAGCCGAGAAGCCCAGACCCTGCTGCCTCTTTGGCAGAAGGGGGAAAGACGAGCAGCAGGCTCAGAAGCCAGTAGCATTTTTTTCATGAGGGAAGGAGCAGAGAAGGGGGCATGGAGTGAAGGACTGAACCCCAGGCAGAGAGGAGCAGCTGGAGCCACGGCTCTTTTAATGGGTGGGAAGGAGGGAAAAGAGGTGAGGGACACAGCCATCTGCAGTAGGCACTGGGAGGCTTCCTGTTCCCAAGAGAGGCAATAGCAGCAGGAGCAACGATGGTTGGTCCCTGGCGGCAGGCTGGAGAGCAGCAAGAACTGACTTGGCTGAAGGAGTGAGGTCAGCAGAAACCTATAGGGAACATAGAGGGTTCAGAGGCCCCTTAGTGATGGGGGTGCCTGAGGCCCCGGGGGCTGTTCAGAAACCCCCTCTTCAGCTTCACTGCTGCTTCCCATCAGTGCTAGTCCCACTGAATGTGGGCCACACCCACCTGCAGGATCCCCAAGCAGCCACTTGTTCTGTTGGTACTTAAGTCTTTTCCTTTTAGAGCTGTCCCATTAGAGTGTGATAGAACAGGGATGCTGGGCTTTTAAGCCCTGTGCAGCCCCTACAGCTCATTTAAGCTTTCTGAGGCTGAGAAATTTCCTGGCTCCTCTTGAATTCTCTTTCTCTCCTCCCCTCAAGGTCACTCAAGACCAACATTCCCTCTAATTTTTGACAGGCCGTGTGCACAAAATATTTCTTCTGTGCAAATTGTTGTGCTTCTGTTCAAATTTTTGTGCGTGTGGTGTTTCTCCATGTGCGCGGGGTTTAGGATCTGTGCGCGCACGCGCACAGCTTAGAGGGAACAGTGCTCAAGACCATTCCTCCGCAGGCCAGAGGTAGGAGGGTTGAGCATGGATCCTTTCATCTTTGCAGTCTCATTGCCAGGTTATTTTCATGTGTCCCTGGCTGCTTCCTCTACCTTCTGCCTGGAGAACCCACCTGCTTCCTCTTTCGATTCACTAACTTCTCCTCCTGATTTCTACCTCGTAGCTAATTATTCTGTGTTCCCCAAGTTACAAACTACCTCTCTCAGCTTGTCAATAACTAATTATCCTTTATCCTGCTTGGGTTCTCCATCTTCCCACTGTCTGCCTCTTCCATGTGTTTTCTGGTCTCCTCGGCTCACTGGCTTGGCCTTATTCAAAGGGCTCTTGGGTATAAAAATAAAGAAGCAAAGCACCCCTTGCCCCTGCTTCCATTAGCTGTACTCACCAGCCCCTTCCCACCTTTGTCCCACACACATTGATACTCATTTCTTCTCACACCAAACCGGTCCACCAGGCCACAGGAAGTGTATGTGGATGCTCAGCTCCTTGGGGCAGGAACTGTGGCCAGCATTAGACCTCTGAAGGGGGAGATTTTCAACAAGAAAGCAGGGACCTGCCCATTTACAAGTGAAAGGTCCCATCTGTGCCTTTGAAAAAAAAATCTCACCTAGGTGCCAAACCGTAGGCATCAACATTTGAAAATGTTGCCATTTGTTCTTATTTGCTATTAAAGATGGACAACATTTTTTAAATAAAAGGTTTTCTATTGAAAAAATAGCCTCTTTCCCCATGTGAAATATGTCACAAACATTGTCATTATTGAAATTGTTCATTTTCGCTGGAATTTTGGGAGAAATTTTTAACTGACATTTTTAATCAAAATTTTTTGTTTACTGAAAAGTCAGGTTTTCGCAAAACATAAGGGCAATATTGGTTTTGATAAAAATTTAGATAGAACTTTGATTTGAAACGATGCACAAAATTCCTGAAAACTGGAAAAGGTTTCATTTCAAACCAAAATAAATTTGTTGTGAAATTGTGTTTTTTCCTTTTTTGACCAGATCCGTTTGCTGTTCAAAGAATTGTGTTCTGCTAGTGGGCTATATATAGCATCATCATCATCATCACTGTGCAAAACAGAGCTGCCAAAACCTCCCCTGAGGAAGAAGCAATTGTGTATGGCATGGAAAGAGAATCCAAGCTTAACACGCAGTGATATGCATGGACTTTGACGATCTTATTTATTGTGAATGCCATCAGCACTTTGCAATGCATAATGAACAGATCTCTGAGCTGATTCTCCTGCAGTTACATACACACAGCTGCCATTGGATTTAACAGGAACTAGGTGCAACACAATGTGAGAGAGTCAGGCCCAGGTCTACATTATATCCCGCCTGACTGTAATCAGTTATAGGGCATTCAAGTGGGACACTCCCATGGTGCCTTTCTTTCCCTTCCTTCCCTTTTTCCTTTTGTTCCTTTCAGAATTTTTAAATTAGCAATAATTAGAATGATTATAATGAAGCCCCTCCTGAGAGGGTAATGAGTGATTGTGAACTGTAGGAGGAGTGTGAGGGGAGGAGCGGGCAGTGTGTGAGGATCTGTGTGAGAAGGGAGATGGGGAGACGTTGTCTTATCTATTGTTGTCATCATCTGTACTGACAAATGTTCTGATTATAGTTGGCTAATCTTCCTTTCCTCACTGTAGACTCTTATAGGGAGAATCTGCATATTCATCTAGTGCTCTGCATGGATGAATATAAATATAACCTGAATAATAAAGTCCAAACTTCCAGCAGATTATTATTGTCATTTATTTGCCTACCATTAAGCTACCCCCAGATCCTCTATCCTTCCATTTTCCTGTCAAGGAGCTTTTCTTACAAATGGGGAGTCATCAAAGAGTGGGGTCTGTCTAGTGGGGTCCTGTATGGGTCAGTTTTCAGCCCAACGCTATTCAGTGTCTTTGTCAGTCATATGGAAGAAAACTTAAAATCACTACCGGCAAAGTTTGCAGATGGCACAAATATTGGGGTGTGTGGCAAATAATGAGTAGAACAGGTCCCTGATACAGGGAAATCTGTATTGCTCGGTAAGCTGGACGCAAGCAAGCAATAGAAGCTGTAATGCAGCACAATGCAAGGTCATGCATCTAGGAATGCTGACTGGCTGAGGGACTGTACCCTGGAAAGCAGTGGCTGAAAAGGAGAATACGTGCTCCTTTCGGGTATGATATTGTGGCTAAGAAGGCTAATGCGAGCCTTAGACGTATGAAGAGGGGAATATCAATGAGAAGTAGGGACATTATGTGATCTTAGTGTAAGGCCCTGGTGAGACCACAGCCTGTATACAATGCCCAGTTATAGAAGGTTGCTGAAAAATTGGGGCGGGTCCAGAGAAGAACTACAAGAGTGACTTAGAGTCTGGAAAACAGATTAAAGGAGCTCAGTGTAATGGATGCAATGCCCTGGGTCTCAAATGCAGGCCTGCGCATCCCCAGGCAGCTGTCGCATCCTGGCCACCACCCAATGTCTGCTGAAATGTGGGGGTCCCAGGAGCTAGCAGGACTATAGCCTCGTCCACGGCACCACGCACGGGAGCCCTGATTGGAGGATCACCCAGCTCCACCAGTTGGTCCAAGCAGGCTGTTTAAGCCAGAAAAAGGCACAGGAAGTTGAGCTACTAGGTGATTTCCTGCTTCTGCATTGGACCCTGCTCGTGCCTGCGTTCTGCACCCAACCCTGTTCCTGATTCCTGCTCCGCTCCTGGCTCCTGCCTCACTCCCCATTCCCACCGTGCCCCTGATCCTTGCCTCTGCTCCAGCTCCTGGCCTTACAGCTCACTGGCGACTATCGGTTACCAATCCTGGCTCTGACCTCTCACTCCAGCTCTCGGTTTGACCCTTGGCTTTGACACTTGGTATCTGATCCCAGCTCCAGCCCTCAGCTTTGGTTCTGTCTCAACCCCTGGCTCTGGTCATTGGCAGTTAACTCTGCCAGTGCTGTCCCTCAGTGCTGTTCCCTGACCAGGACTCCTGCTCTGACCACTAGGCAAGACTGCTTACCTTCTGGTTCCCTAACCCTTAGTGTATTGAAGAGAAGGCTAAGAGGTGACTTGATCACTGTCTGTAATTTCGTACACAAGGAGAACAATACTCATAGAATCATAGAATATCAGGGCTGGAAGGGACCCCAGAAGGTCATCTAGTCCAACCCCCTGCTCGAAGCAGGACCAATTCCCAGTTAAATCAGCAAACTGGGAATTGTTTTAGTCCAGCAAAGAGTTAACAAAATTCAACTGCTAGAGGTTGAAGTCAGGAAAATTCAATTTGGAAATAAAAGTGGCAAAGTTTTAACAATGAGTGTGTCACAGGCCAGGGCAACTGCACCCGTATTCCCCCTGTCTGGTCCCTCAAGGGCACCTACTCTAAGCTCCCAGCTCTTCAGTCATCACTTCTTTTCAGTAGAGACCCATGTGTCTCTCCCTCATGATTGCGGTTTTTCCCAGACTGCATGGTTCCCTGCCTGCACTGTGATATTCCCAGCAAGCCAGATTGCCTAAATAGACCAGTGTCTGTGCTTTGCTTGCTCTTAGAGGGCTGTAAGTAGTGTAATTGCCACCAGTTACAAGTTACCACACAGCTCTTTTTAAAGCAAGCATATTTATTAAGGTGAAAACATTACAAAGAAAACATAATAAAGCAATAAAGGAACATACCCTCATGCTAATAAGCTTACCAGAGATCACCCTGTGATGGGGTGTACTTATCCTGAACTGGTTCAGAAGGGATTAACCACACTCTGTGGCTGGAGGAAGCCATGCCCCTGCTGTGCATGCTCTAGCTGGAACCAGAGTATAAAAGGGAGTAGCTCAGGTCAGCCTAGGCTGCCCATTAGTGAGAACAGATGTGTGTTGCAGGTTCTGCCAGAGCTCCAGAAGCCAACCTGGCTGAGGCTCCAGTGAAGCACTGCCACTGCCAACACAGGAGAGACAGTAGAGGGCATGAGACTACCAGCCTTGGAAGGAAGGAGAGGCAGCAACCTAAGGATCAGGACTAAGGTACCAAGCGACGAGACTGATTGTAGAAGAGCCGGTGGAGCATGGTGGGCCTGGGTCCCCCTGCCCTGCCAGTGGGGCAGCTGACACCTAGAGGGGTGAACTGCACAGCAGAAGGATTGTCCTACTGACCATAGCTGCTCGGGCCATGCTGCCCTGCACCGAGGGGCAGTTGTATGGCCTCAGGCCACTGGGCCACTAAATCTCTACTTTGATCCTCCCACAACCTGATGCCCTTTGATCCGGTGTACCTGACCCATGACACTCCCCCATAACTCCAACCTAGTAGGTGTCAGTCCTTCAAAACCCACAATGGGTTTTGCCCATGGTTACAAGTTCACAACTATCTCCGATTCTGAACCAGAACCAACATGAATAGGTCTCTCTTTCCTTGATGCAGCTTGTGGCTTTGATTTTGGCCTCATGAAACAGGTGATCAGTTAACAGGGGCTCACTCTTCACAAGGTAGCTTCTAAAGGCTGGGATTTTGCATAACAGTGCGGGGTGGGGATTGGCATTCACCTCCCCATGGAGATTTCCCCAAGCAAACCTCTTGACTTTGTTTGCCCCAAAAGTCCATTCTTGTCTGGCATATTGTTCAGTATAGTCCTTTGATCAGCCAGGCCTTACATCCCATCTTCCCCCCCAGAGCGGTTACTTGCAAGCCTGATGCACAATAACACCTAAATTTTGCATTTAGTACATTGGACCTCAATTCAATAATGTTTTTTCAAGAATATTGCAGGAAATTGCCATTTCTGTACAGAGTGTATTTAACTGTTGGAACAGATTACCAGGGGACTTGGTGGATTCTCCATCAACTGAATCTTTAAATGAATGTTGAAGGGTTTTTTTTTTTCCTCAAAAAGGTCTGCTCTAGCTCAACCATGATGTACTGGGGGTGATGCAGGAATCACTGAGTGAAATTCTCTGGCCCTGTGATGTACAGGAGGTCAGACTGCATGATCAGAATGCTCCCTTCTGGCTTTAAAGCCTAGCAATCTAAAAATAACAAGGACATTTTAATAAAACATTGGATAAAGAGCTTTTGGAAAGCCTGATTTAGTAACCGCCAGAGTTACTTTAAAAGAGCAGGGATTTTCCTTTCCAGCATTGCAGGAAGACAGCAACTTCAGAACTGAGCTAATATAAATCCCTATCCTGCAGCTAGATTCCCTCTTTGAAGTTGGACCAGAACAGCTTGCTGTATTTGGTTTCAAATCACCTCTGATAGCATCTCCCCTGAATCTGCGTCCCAGGTTAGGTTGCAGTGCAGGTAGGGCAACCCACCACACCTCTGTTTTCCTTCCACATGGTCCACTTATTATCTGACCTGTTCTGGGAGCCAGCCAGGTTTATCATCCTGGTTATTTCACCTTCCATGTAACTGATGGCTCTTTGAGGTTGACAGAGTGTTAGAGCCAGATTTGTGAGATGTTTGGGCTCCTATAGACATAGGTGCCTGGTGGGATTTTAAAAAAAATGTTTAAATCCCACTAGGTTCCTAAATACCTTTACAAATCTGGCCCTAAATGACAAGACCAAGGCCACACAGGGCATCTGTGGCAGAGCAGGGAACTGATTCTATATCTCCCAAGTCAGCTTCCTAGCCACTGGGCTGTCCTTCCTACCCCTTAGTAAGCTTTGCAGCTGGCTCATAGGAGTAGCTCTCTGCACTTCACAAACCTTACAACTGAGCACGGCCTCACACATCTACCCTAAGAGGGAAACCATGAAGAACAGGGTCCCATTGCACTAGACACTGTACAGACCTACAGTGATAGACAGTCCCTTCACTGCAGAGCTTACTAGGGTTAGATGCACAAAGGTACATAGGCATTGCAACACCTAACATCTAAGCAGCCTACCGTCCAGTGGGATTCACAGCCTGAATTAGGCAGCCAAGCTCCCAACATATTGTATGGGGAGAGTTAGGCGCTGAAAGGGATTCTAAGGGTACCATCTACACTGGTGCTGGAGCTGTAATTCCCAGCTCACTGACACGTACCCACGTTAGCTCTGATTGAGCTAGTACACTAAAAACAACAGTGTGGCTGTGGCATTAGGAGCGGCTATCTGCACAGAGTATGTCCCTAGAGTCTTATTCAGGACAGACAGGTCATGGCACAAAGTTTGTAGATCTGTGAATAATTAAGACTCAAGACAGACTGACATAGACATCTGTGAGCAGTTTCTGTGTATAGAACTATTTCTTTAATGCTTCTAGTTCCATATTAGATGAGATTTGTTCTTATTGTAACAAATAAGATGTTGTTTTCACTAGCTCTCAGGCTAAGTCTGATATGTGCTACTAAGTTATTTAGACACCTGACTGCTGATTCTCAAAGTGATGCCACATAATAATTACCACCTGCTAGAGTGCATCTCTGGGATTCCAGTTCCTGGGGAGAAAACGCTAAAACCCTTAAGTGTAAGCCTACAAGAGACAAGAATGAGAGTAGCAGCCGTGTTAGTCTGTATCTGCAAAAAGAAAAGGAGGACTTGTGGCACCTTAGAGACTAACAAATTTATTTGAGCATAAGCTTTCGTGAGCTACAGCTCACTTCATCGGATGCATGCAGTGGAAAATACAAGTGGGGATATTTATATACACACAGAACATGAAACAATGGGTGTTACCATACACACTGTAAGGAGAGTGATCACTTAAGATGAGCTAATACCAGCAGGAGAGCGGGGGCAGGGGGAAGAAAACCTTTTGTAGTGATAATCAAGGTGGGCCATTTCCAGCAGTTGACAAGAACGTCTGAGGAACAGTGGGGGTGGGGAAATAGTTTTACTTTGTGTAATGACACATCCACTCCCAGTCTCTAGTCAAGCCGAAATTAATTGTATCCAGTTTGCAAATTAATTCCAATTCAGCAGTCTCTCGTTGGAGTCTGTTTTTGAAGTCTTTTTTTTGAAGAATTGTCACTTTTAGGTCTCTAATCGAGTGACCAGAGAGATTGAAGTGTTCTCCGAATGGTTTTTGAATGTTATAATTCTTGACATCTGATTTGTGTCCATTTATTCATTTACGTAGAGACTGTCCAGTTCGACCAATGTACATGGCAGAGGGGCATTGCTGGCATATGATGGCATATCTCACATTGGTGGATGTGCAGGTGAACGAGCCTCTGATAGTGTGGCTGATGTGATTAGGCCTTATGATGGTGTCCCCTGAATAGATATGTGGGCACAGTTGGCAAGGGGCTTTGTTGCAAGGATAGGTTCCTGGGTTAGTGGTTCTGCTGTGAGGTATGTGGTTACTGGTGAGTATTTGCTTCAGGTTGGGGGGCTGTCTGTAAGCAAGGACTGGCCTGTCTCCCAAGATCTGTGAGAGTAATGGGTCGTCCTTCAGGATAGGTTGTAGATCCTTGATGATGCCTTGGAGAGGTTTTAGTTGGGGGCTGAAGGTGATGGCTAGTGGCGTTCTGTTATTTTCTTTGTTGGGCCTGTCCTGTAGTAGGTGACTTCTGGGTACTCTTCTGGCTCTGTCAATCTGTTTCTTCACTTCAGCAGGTGGGTATTGTAGTTGTAAGAATGCTTGATAGAGATCTTGTAGGTGTTTGTCTCTGTCTGAGGGGTTGGAGCAAATGTGGTGGTATCGTAGAGCTTGGCTGTAGACAATGGATCGTGTGGTGTGGTCAGGGTGAAAGCTGGAGGCATGTAGGTAGGAATAGCGGTCAGTAGGTTTCCGGTATAGGGTGGTGTTTATGTGACCATCGCTTATTAGCACTGTAGTGTCCAGGAAGTGGATCTCTTGTGTGGACTGGTCCAGGCTGAAGTTGATGGTGGGATGGAAAATGTTGAAATCATGGTGGAATTCCTCAAGGGCTTCTTTTCCATGAGTCCAGATGATGAAGATGTCATCAATATAGCGCAAGTAGAGTAGGGGCGTTAGGGGACGAGAGCTGAGGAAGCGTTGTTCTAAGTCAGCCATAAAAATGTTGGCATACTGTGGGGCCATGCGGGTACCCATAGCAGTGCCGCTGATTTGAAGGTATACATTGTCCCCAAATGTGAAATAGTTATGGGTGAGGACAAAGTCACAAAGTTCAGCCACCAGGTTTGCCGTGACATTATCGGGGATAGTGTTCCTGATGGCTTGTTCCTGATGGCTCTTTGTGTGGAATGTTATTTACAACTATTCTAGCACCTCTCTTCCTACAAGGCAACTGACTTCAATGGACAGTAGAATCTTTGAGATGATCAAACAACCTAACAACTCTTCATATGGCTGTGGTTTTATTTTTTTCCCATTCATGCTATTGCTGTCTGCCATCTGGAAGCCGGTCTTCTGTCTTCACCTCCGTCACTTTCCTGTGGTCATCGCTGGTTTGAGCGGTGCACCTGGTATCTGCAGCTGAGTGGCTTGGCCCTCATCCCTTGAGACCAGTTGTTCACTGGTTGCTCTGAGGAAACGAGGGTTGTGGTGATAGCGTTGTACTTCATCATGTAGGACCCTGGTGCTATTCCCTGCACCCACTGCCTCCATCACTAGGGCATGGCTGTACCCTGGCATGGTCCTAGATGGAGTTCAGGGTCCATCCTGGTGCCTCTCTCTTCATAATATTTGACTTGCTGCCACCACTGTTTAATTTGTTCCATCCCATTTTCCACTACTGCTGGCTCCTGTGGCCTAGGAGGAGAAGGACTCACTGCCCATGGGAGTCATTGCAACCCCACTGGAGCTAGCTGTGAATTGGGCCCCGAGCCGGATCTGGTCAGCTCAACAGGCTGCTGAGCTATTCTAACCAGCCACGTTGCTCCAACCAACATTCCTCCCACTAGGGCTACAGAGTCCCAGAGCCAGTGGCCACAGCACTCGCCAGGGAACTCACCTGGGTAGCCTAGATGATATCTGTAGGTAGTTGCTAGGTGAGGCACAGGTGTAAATTAAGGCAGTAATGCAATGAGCTTATAAGCCTCAACAACTGTAAGACAGTAGCTTAGCTAAACTTATCAAGGCACAAAGCCTTAACAGGAGTAGCTAACCAGGAGTGACCCTAGATCATAAGACAGCACAAGGCAGAATGCTGTAGGGACTAAACTGCTGACAGGTAATCACAAGATGCTACTTTATACCAGCTTGTTTTTTTTAAAGTTAGGAACATCAGCAGATGTCTGACCACAAGAATACCATAGTAACTGATTGACATATATACTAATAAGCTATGGAAGAAGGGCACCCCAACATTAGTAGGGGGAGGAACTACAAATAAGGAAAAGGGGCTGAATATGCATTAGGCAGAGTGGCATCAATATAACACATGATAACAGCCTGCATCCTGGGGAGAGGCTTAGATGACAGCTGCTGGTGATGGTGAAGGGGAAGATAACTGACACATCAGGCTGTTCAGCCAGGGCTGGTGTAGGTCTATGTATTATCTCTAGCTGCCTTGCTGGGTTAGAGTATTCATGACTTTGGGAACTGTATTAATACAATTATAAACCTAGTGTGATTTCCCACGTGTGTGTGTGTGTGTGTGTGTGTGTGTGTTATAGCCATGCACATCAGAGCTCCCCCTGAACAGTTATTCTGATAATATGGGGCCTGATCTAGCAGAACCTACCAAACTTCCAAGTGCTAACGGGGGAAACTAAATCAGTAATATAATCGCTATACAATCAATAGATCAGGCAACCCCTGCCCAGGGCTTTCTTTTCCCTTCTGTGCTATCTCCCACCACAGCACAGTGGCTGAGTGGCAGCTTGGAAGGCCAGTCCTATCATTTAATTAAAGCCAAAGAGCTTCTCTTTAATACCATCTTATCCAGGTCAGGAGGGAGAACGGGTTTAGCTGGGGCTGATGGCTCTGCCTCCCAATGTCCGAAGGGGCCTGACAACTTTCAGTGGATCGCTGTTCATCAACAATAAAACTAGGGATTGCAGAGCTGCCCAGATCTACCATCCAGGTACAGTAGTCGGTAGCACAGTAATCCTGGGGCCCCGGTCAGGGTCTGCGCACTCTCTGCTCTGCCCGCCCCAGATCCAGTGTGGATTACAACACCGCTTACAGGGGCTCTGCTTCGGGAATGTGTTTGGGTGTTTGCTGTTGCTTTTACGGCTGCAAAGTCAAAATGGACTTTGCTTTATTCTATGAATAGAGGCTTTTGTCTCCTACAATGTGCACTGAGAGAGGCCGAGCTCTGAGCAGCACAAACACCAGCCTTCCTGGCCTGCCCCATGTGTTGTGTGCTCACTCTAAGGGGCCTTACACAATAAGGTGCGCAGTGAAGGAGATGGGCTCCAAGTAAGGAGGGGAAGCGGGATGGGTGTACAGGCAGGGAATCTCTTTGTATTATCCTTGTCCCACCAGGTATGTGGTGGAGAGATTGCAAAGGTTGGGATTGTTTAGGATGAAGAGGCCATGAATAAGGACAGAAGTGGACAGGTTGATCAGGAACTTATTTGGGATAAATCTCTGTCCTGTGTTATACAAGTCAGAGTAGATGATCACGGTGGTCTCTTCTGGCCTTGGAATCTATTAACCCTACTGATCTTTCTCCTAATACAAGAACAAGGGGCATTTAGTGAAACTGAGGCAGCAAGTACAAAACTGGTAAAAAGGGAATTTGTTTTATACCATCATATGATTAACCTGCAGAGCCCCCTGCCATTTGATATTGCTGATGCCAGGATGTTGGTGGGAATCATAAAAGCATCAACCATGTATGTGGATAATGGGAAAACCCACATTTACATTAGAGAGGATTAAAAAAAATTGGAAGGGATCTAAACCCACAAGCCAACCTTGAAAAGGGTCACAGTGAAACCCCATCAGGATCACCCACAGGGGAGTTCCTGCACTTTCTGCATTAGCAGCTGGTGCTAGCTACTGCCAGCAACAGGAGACTGGGCTTCAGGGGCCAGGCCTGACCCCCTAGGGAGGGGCCAAGATCCTGTGTTCATAGACAGTGTCTATGTGCTATGCAGGGCAGGCTGCATTCTCAGGTTTGTTCTTCAGTAAAATGCCTATTTTGTGGGCAGGTTCTCCCCAGTGAAACTGGGATTTGCAGTGTGGCAAAGGGAAAGACCTGCTACCTTGTGCCTTTTCATTCCTGCACAGGGCATGAGGTGCTGTCCAGCCTGCCCCTCCAGATGATGCTATTCTTCAATGTCTTCTACTTCCCATTCTGGTGCCTGTCCGAGGGGATAATGCTGGCATTAAAGGTACCATATAACCAGGGATGTTAGAACTGAGAAGATGCGTGAAGTCCCACCTAATACATTCCTTCAGTGCCCAAGCCACTGCACAATTGTCCTTTCTTGGCAGTCTGTCAGCCAAGCCTCTGTCCCGGTCAGGGTTTATCAAGCAGAAAGGGTTTTTGTCGACAAATGGCCTTTTTTCAAAAACTCTTTCTCAAACTGACCTTTTAGAAAGTTTTTGTTTTTCATTAATTTTTGCATGAGATTTTTATCAAAACTTTTCTTGAACCCATTTCCAAACCAGCCATCAAAATCCTTCATTTCCCAAAACACAAGTAACCACAAAATGGGTCCATTTCAAACCCTGAGAAATGGAAACTCCTGTCAAATGGCAAAACTTCTTGGGCTCCTCTTATGTTTTCATTTGGTTTAAATGTCCAGGCCAGGGGAAGTCCAAGAGAGGATTTTGCTGCCGGATCCATCCCATGGGCAAGAAGCATCCCTCTGGAGGGTACTGGGCCATAGGCAGTCAGGCCTAGTGGTGGAAATGAGAGTTCCTCCTGTTGGTTAGAGCTGGGTCCAGGGTGGGGCAGATTCTGGGAAATGAGCCAATGGTCAGCACTGGAGAGATAGAAACAGTCTAGCAGAGAAAGGTATAATATAATCCAATGGCTGGAAGTTGAAGCTATACAAATTTAGACTGGAAATAAGGTGCAAATTTTTAACTGTGACAGTAATTAACCATTGGAACAATTTACCAACGGCCATGGTGGATTCTCCATCACTGACCATTTTAAAATTAGGATTCAATGTTTTTCTAAATGATCTGCTCTAGGAATTATTTTGGAGGTCAGACAGATGATCACAATGGTCCCTTCTGGCCTTGGACTCTGTGAATCCATAAATCTGGGCTATCAGCAAAGCTAGGCTCTTGGCAACCTAACAAGCACAGCTGGCCTGTAGTACACTGCCTGATTGGCTGGAAAGTCAGCAGACCAGCTCTTAAGCCCAGCAGCAGCAGTTGTCATCGTCATCGGTGCTTGAAGCAATTGTCCATGGCTGTGACAGCCCCTGTCCTGCCTTGCCTCCTTCCAGCTAACCCACTTCTGAGTCTTGGCTGAAATTTCTGATTTTTGGCTCTGACCCTGGGCTCTGGCACCTGGCCTCTGATTCTGGATTTAACCACTTGTCATGACTGCCCATGTCCCAGACCCTGACAAGGGGGGTGGCAGTGGCAGGTAAGGGAGGCAGGTGAAATGGATGGAGAGTGACTATATGGAGCGAAGGGGTGGGAGAGGTTTGTGTTGGGGCTGGTGGTGGGTGTGGGTCCAGTGGGATGAAATGGGGGATGATATGTCACTAATGCCCTCCCGTTACAGTACAGCCTGCTGCCCTGTTACTATCAGTTCCTCCTTGTTGCTGTCTTCCTGATTCTCGCATTAGCTGACGGGTTACGCTTGTATCTTGGATACATTGGAAATCTGCAAGAAAAGGTAAGAACTGACTCAAGGCCAGGGCAGTCTAGTGGCCAGGACATGGCAGCTACAGCTCCCCATCAAATTCTGCTTCATCACTTCAGCTCTGGAAAGTGTGCTGGTCACACCTCCCTTGCAGGGGGAAGCTCAAATATTTTCATTAATGACTTGAATAATGGAGTGGAGCATATGCTTATAGAATCTGTGGATGACACCAAGCTGAGATGAGTTGCACACATTTTGGAGGGCAGGATTCTGCAGAAAAGGACCTAGGGGTTACAGTGGACGAGAAGCTGGATATGAGTTAACAGTGTGCCCTTGTTGCCAAGAAGGCCAATGGCATTTTGGGATGTATAAGTAGGGGCATTGCCAGCAGATCGAGGGACGTGATCGTTCCCCTCTATTCGACATTGGTGAGGCCTCATCTGGAGTACCGTGTCCAGTTTTGGGCCCCACACTACAAGAAGGATGTGGAAAAATTGGAAAACGTCCAGCAGAGGGCAACAAAAATGATTAGGGGACTGGAACACATGACTTATGAGGAGAGGCTGACGGAACTGGGATTGTTTAGTCTGCGGAAGAGAAGATTGAGGCGGGATTTGATAGCCGCTTTCAACTACCTGAAAGGGGGTTCCAAAGAGGATGGATCTAGACTATTCTCAGTGGTAGCAGATGACAGAACAAGGAGTAGTGGTCTCAAGTTGCAGTGAGGGAGGTTTAGGTTGGATATGAGGAAAAACTTTTTCACTAGGAGGGTGGTGAAGCACTAGAATGTGTTACCAAGGGAGGTGGTGGAATCTCCTTCCTTTGAGGTTTTTAAGGTCAGGCTTGACAAAGCCCTGGCTGGGATGATTTAGTTGGGGATTGGTCCTGCTTTGAGCAGGGGGTTGGACTAGATGACCTCCTGAGGTCCCTTCCAACTCTGAGACTCTATGATTCTATTATTTGAATTCAGAACAACCTTGAAAAATAGCAGAATTGGTCTGAAATAAAAAAGATGAACTTCAATATAGACAAGTGCAAAATACTCCCTTAAGAAGGAAAAATTAAATGCATAACTATAAAAGGGGGAATAACTGGCTAGCTGGTAGTACTGTTGAAAAGGATCTGGGGGTTACAGTAGATCACAAATTGAGTATGAGTCCGCATTGTGATGCAGCTGGGAAAAAATAGGGCTGTCAAGTGATTTAAAAAGATTAATCGCTCTGATAAACAATAATAGAATGTGGTTTATTTAAATATTTTTGGATGTTTTCCACATTTTCAAATATATTTCAGCTACAACACAGAATACAAAGTGTACAGTGCTCACTTTATATTTATTTGTATTACAAATATTTGCACTGTAAAAAAGAAATATTTTAATATATGTATTTAATCATAGAATATCAGGGTTGGAAGGGACCCCAGAAGGTCATCTAGTCCAACCCCCTGCTCAAAGCAGGACCAATCCCCAATTAAATCATCCCAGCCAGGGCTTTGTCAAGCCTGACCTTAAAAACTTCTAAGGAAGGAGATTCTACCACCTCCCTAGGTAACACATTCCAGTGTTTCACCACCCTCTTGGTGAAAAAGTTTTTCCTAATATCGAACCTAAACCTCCCCCACTGCAACTTGAGACCATTACTCCTTGTCCTGTCCTCTTCTACCACTGACAATAGTCTAGAACCATCCTCTCTGGAACCACCTCTCAGGTAGTTGAAAGTAGCTATCAAATCCCCCCTCATTCTTCTCTTCTGCAGACTAAACAATCCCAGTTCCCTCAGCCTCTCCTCATAAGTCATGTGTTCCAGACCCCTAATCATTTTTGTTGCCCTTCGCTGGACTCTCTCCAATTTATCCACATCCTTCTTGTAGTGTGGGGCCCAAAACTGGACACAGTACTCCAGATGAGGCCTCACCAATGTCGAATAGAGGGGAACGATCACGTCCCTCGATCTGCTGGCTATGCCCCTACTTATACATCCCAAAATGCCATTGGCCTTCTTGGCAACAAGGGCACACTGCTGACTCATATCCAGCTTCTCGTCCACTGTCACCCCTAGGTCCTTTTCCGCAGAACTGCTGCCTAGCCATTCGGTCCCTAGTCTGTAGCGGTGCATTGGGTTCTTCCGTCCTAAGTGCAGGACCCTGCACTTATCCTTGTTGAACCTCATCAGATTTCTTTTGGCCCAATCCTTCAATTTGTCTAGGTCCCTCTGTATCCTATCCCTGCCCTCCAGCGTATCTACCACTCCTCCCAGTTTAGTATCATCCGCAAATTTGCTGAGGGTGCAATCCACACCATCCTCCAGATCATTTATGAAGATATTGAACAAAACCGGCCCCAGGACCGACCCTTGGGGCACTCCACTTGATACCGGCTGCCAACTAGACATGGAGCCATTGATTACTACCCATTGAGCCCGACAATCTAGCCAACTTTCTACCCACCTTATAGTGCATTCATCCAGCCCATACTTCTTTAACTTGCTGACAAGAATACTGTGGGAGACCGTGTCAAAAGCTTTGCTAAAGTCAAGAAACAATACATCCACTGCTTTCCCTTCATCCACAGAACCAGTAATCTCATCATAGAAGGCGATTAGATTAGTCAGGCATGACCTTCCCTTGGTGAATCCATGCTGACTGTTCCTGATCACTTTCCTCTCATGTAAGTGCTTCAGGATTGATTCTTTGAGGACCTGCTCCATGATTTTTCCAGCGACTGAGGTGAGGCTGACTGGCCTGTAGTTCCCAGGATCCTCCTTCTTCCGTTTTTTAAAGATTGGCACTACATTAGCCTTTTTCCAGTCATCTGGGACTTCCCCCGTTCGCCGCGAGTTTTCAAAGATAATGGCTAGTGGCTCTGCAATCACAGCCGCCAATTCCTTTAGCACTCTTGGATGCAACTCGTCCGGCCCCATGGACTTGTGCACGTCCAGCTTTTCTAAATAGTCCCTAACCACCTCTTTCTCCACTGAGGGCTGGCCATCTACTCCCCATGCTGTGACGGCCAGCGCCATATTTTTCAATTCACCTAATACAAGTACTGTAGTGCAATCTCTTTATCATGAACATTGAACTTACAAATGTAGAATTATGTACAAAAAATAGCTGCACTCAAAAATAAAACAATGTAAAACTTTAGAACCTACAAGTCCCCTCAATCCTACTTCTTATTCAGTCAACTGCTCAGACAAACAAGTTTCTTTACATTTGCAGGAGATAATGCTGCCTGCTTCTTGTTTACAATGTCACCTGAAAGTGAGAACAGGCATTCACATGGCACTGTTGTAGCTGGAGTCACAAGATATTTACGTGCCAGATATGGTAAAGATTCCTATGTCCCTTCATGCTTCGCCCACCATTCCAGAGGACGTGCATCCATGCCGATGATGGATTCTGCTTGATAACGATCCAAAGCAGTGCAAAGCGATGCACATTCATTTTCATCATCTGAGTCAGATGCCACCAACAAAAGGTTGATTTTCTCTTTTGATGGTTCGGGTTCTGTAGTTTTGGCATCAGACTGGTGCTCTCAAGACTTCTGAAAGCATGCTCCACACTTCGTCCCTCTCAGATTTTGGAAGGCACTTCAGATTCTTAAACTTGGTTCAAGTGCTGTAGCTATCTTTAGAAATCTCACATTGGTACTGTGACAGGGTGTGGGGCAAAGGGTTGCTGATTCAGCCGTCTGTCATGCCAGCTTCCTTTTAGAGGGAAAGATTAGAGCTGACTGGAGATAACCTGGCCCTAATTGGGGAGACAGAGACAGCTGTCGCCTAATTAGCCTGGGGCTGTATAAAAACCTCAGCGGAAGGAAGCCAAAGAGGGAGTAGAAAGAAAGGGTAAAGGTAGGGAGGGGAAGCAGGGAAGTATTTCTTCCCTGTCTTCAGATGGTGAAGGGCCAACTGTACATGGTGAAATGATGGTAGGAACAAGTCTGTGAATTAACTTCACCAGTGGATACTCACCCCAGGGTCTGAGTGATTTTGTGGACTTAGCAGAGGAAGGAGCTAAGGGGGCCCTGCCACACTCTGCTACAGGTACCTTCTTTGCATTTTGTCAAATCTGCAGTGAACGTGTTCTTAATTTCAACAACATGTGCTGGGTTGTCATCTGAGACTGATATAACATGAAATATATGGCAGAATGCAGGTAAAACAGAGCAGGAGACATACAATTCTCCCCCAAGGTGTTCAGTCACAAATCTAATTAATGCATTTTTTTTTTTTTTTAATAAATGGAAGCATGTCCTCTGGGTGATGGGTTGGACCCCCACCTTCTAGGATGTCACCTGATGTACTGGGGTTTCACTGAGCTTCTTCTGCTTCATCAGCCTGGACTCCCTGTCCCTGTTTTGCTGAATTAGGCTCTCCAGCCTCTTGCAGCGTACACACACACATACAGGTAGGGATGCACCAGCTGTAGAATCACACAGAGGCTGCAAACAGCTCTCTATTGGAAGACTCAGCCAGGAAATTGTCCAGCACTCAAGTGCTCCTCCCCTCTGGAGAGTACACACAAGATAATATTGTCTCACACTGTATAGAAAGATCTGCACAGTGCAAACTCATAAAAATTTGCCCTTTCCCTTAAGGTGGAAAGAGATATGTACAACTTCTTCCCCCCGCCCCACCAGATAGTAATTACACAAACTGGGTTATGTTATAAACAAGAAATAAGTTTATTAACTTAAAATTTACCTTTCGTAGTTCTTATAAGGGATAGCAAACAGAACAAAGCAGATTACTGAGCAAATAAAACAAAATATGCAAACTAAGCTTAATACACTAAAGACACAGGTTACAAAATGTTGTTTAGGCAGATTGCAGAGTTTCTGTAGCTTAGAGTTCGTTATTTCTCTTTACGAAGTAGACTCCTATCTTAGTCTGGACTCAGCCCTTGCCTTTCCCTCAGCTTAGTTTCTTTGTCTCTTCAGTACTTTCAGCATCCTTTCTTCTTGGGTTGGAAGGCAAAGGACAAGAGTGTTGGATTGCCTTAATTCCCAGCCTTAAATAGAATTTATATAAGGTGGGAAGCCCCTGTGTCCAGTAGAAAAGTACAAGCAGTGTCTGAGGTGGTACTTTATACCAGGTGATGTTATCACCTGACCTTGCAGTGTCAAAACAATGTCCCAGAACACTTCTCAGGAAGGAGAGAGATTAGTATCTTCAAAGTATTATTGTTTCTTCCTAATGGCCCATCAAGGCTGATGGACTGCTGTCTGGTGGGTGTTTCCCAAGTACACTCAGAGTTGAAATTGTTACATAGTCAATATTCCTAACTTTAGATACAGAAATGATTCATGCATACAAATTGAATAATCATATTCAGTAAATCATAACCTTTCCAATGATATCTTACAAGATCCATCTTGCATAAAATAGATCTTAGTTATGCCATATTCATATTATAAGCATATTTCTATAAAGAATATGCAGCGTCACATCACACTCTGGAATGGTGGCCAAAGCATCAAGGGGCATACGAATGTTTAGCATACCTGACACAAATAACTTGCAATGCCTGCTGCAACAGTGCCATGAGAACACCTGTCCCCATTTTCAGGTGACATGGTAAATAAGAAGCAGGCAGCATTATCGCCCATAAATGTAAACAAACTTGTTTGTCTTAGCGATTGGCTGGACAAGAAGTAGGACTGAGTAGACTTGTAGGCTCTAAAGTTTTACATTGTTTTGTTTGAGTGCAGTTATGTAACAAAAAAAATCTACATTTGTAAGTTGCACTTTCACGATAGGGATTGCACTACAGTACTTGTATGAGGTGAATTGAAAAATACTATTTCTTTTGTTTATCATTTTTACAGTGCAAATATTTGTAATATAAAGGAGCACTATACACTTTGTATTTTGGGTTGTAAATTGAAATAAAATATTTGAAAATGTAGAAAAACATCCACAAATATTTAATAAATTTCAATTGGTATTCTATTGTTTAACAGTGTGATTAAAACTGTGATTAATTGCGATTAATTTTTTGAGTTAATTGTGTGAGTTAACTAATTAATCAACAGCCCTACTAAAAAGGCGAATATAATTCTGGAGTGTATTAACAGGCATGTCATATGTAAAACACAGGAGATAATTGTCCCACTCTACTCAGCTCTGGTGAGGCCTCAGCTGGAGTACTGTGCACCACACTTTAGGAAATATGTGGACAGATTGGGGAGTCCAGAGGAGGGCAACAAAAATGATCAAAAGTTTAGAAAACCTGACCTATGAGGAAAGGTTTAAAAAAAAAAGTGGGCATGTTTAATCTAAAGAAAAGAAGCCTGAGGGGGCACCTGATCATAGTCCTCTTTAAAATTTCCCTTAACATATTTGAAGACTGTTATCAATTATTAGCCATGTCCACTGAAGGTAGGACAAGAAGTAATGGGTTTAATTTGCAGCTAGTGGGATTTAGATTAGATATTAGGAAACACTTTCTAGCTATAAGGATAGTTAAGCTCTGGACTAGGTTTCCAAGGGAGGGTGTGGAATCCCCATCACTGGAGGTTTTAACGAACAGGTTAGACAAACATCTGACAGGGAAGGTCAAGGTTTACTTGGTCCTACCTCAGTGCGGAGGGCTGGACTTGATGACTTCTCAAGGTCCCTTCCAGCCTGACATTTCTGTGACTGTATGAAAAGAAGATAAAAGTACATGAAATACTTTCCTAATTTATCAAAGTACAAAATCACTTGCCCCTGCCCCCACCCTAATGTTCTCTTTCCATGAAAGTGATCACTGGAGTTGCCATAGGGAAGTTATGTGATTGCAAAAGGAGGGAAGGAGTGGCTAGGTGCCAACTAGTAGCAGGGACACGTGTATGAGAAGAAATATGTTAAGAGCTGGTCCTCACTATGAATGATATTGAGACCTGAAGCCCAAGAATAATTCATGGAAATTAACTGGCCGATACTTTGAATTAATTGAATAGTAAGCCTGGCACCAATTCCATCTCCTTTGCATCACTGTAAAGAAGACCGCTCTGTCTTAAGAAGACACCCTAGTCCACAGGGATCCCAGTTGCTATAAAGCAGGCATAGTAGCCTTTATATCACTTCCTTTCCCCCTTGGGTGTAGGTTTCCAAGGGCAGGATGGAGTGGAGCTATGATCCTAGCTGGGGAAGCAGTCATGGGGTGGGGGTGGGGGTGGGGGACTGGACGGACTGTTGTGGCTGGTGCAACTGACAGGAGCCCTTAGGCTGCCCTAAATTATGCCAGGAATTTTGTGCTTCCGCCCCCCGAGTGAAAAAGTGGTTTACAGTCACCTTCTTACATACCCTGGGTCCTCTGCTGAGCTCAGCCGAGCCTAGGCTAAGGCACCTATCTGGCTCTCCTCACCATAGTGTCTGAATGTGACAGAATATACCTGTTTCCACGCCCTACATACCATTGTAATAATCTTTGCACAAAATATGCCTTGTGAGGTATCATTTGAAAACTCATAATTTGCTGATCATTATTGTCCTGGTAAAATGTGTGGCAACATTGTATGTGAAGTTTATAAGATTCCACTGCATGGTGTTATTAACACATGTTCCAAACAGAGGCTGGCAAACAGGCCTGTCCCAAACAAAGGAATGTGTGCTTTGCTTAATTTGCATTTAAGCAATAAGCACATCAAGCGGGGCAGACAAAGGAAGTTCAACCAGGTGGAAAAAACCAACATGGTTTCCTTCCACATAAATCTCAGCTGGAAATGTTTTCAAGAGGGGGACTGAAATTATAAAAAGGAGAGACAAACATCCCAAGGATCCCACTCCCTCTTCCTGCCCATTGCATTCACAGCACCTGAAGTGACAACTGAAGCATTCATTGGATTCTGGGAGAAGGGGTCCTGACCTAAGAAATGTGGTCAGCAAGACTGCTAAAAGCATGTGATGAGAAAACTTTGCTTTGAATTTAACAGAGCTTGTTAGGCACCAGCTATGTTTTATCTTTACTTTTCTTGTAACTATTTCTGACTTTTATGCCTCATTACTTGTACTCACTTAAAATCTCTCTCTGTGATTAATAAACTTGTTTTATTGTTTTATCTAATCCAGTGGGTTTAAATTGAAGTGTCTGGGGAAACCCCATTTGGGGTGGCAAGTTGTGTGCATATTATTCCTATTAAAGAAATAACGGATGTTATATAAACTTGTAGTGTCCAGGAGAGGGCTGGGCAGTACAGGACATACATGGCTGGGGGGTGTTGGGGTCACTCTGCAGTAAGAACTACAGTGTGGCTGGCTATCTGCAGCACACACACAGACATAGCTGGGTGTGACTTGCACGCTAGAGGCTGTTTGTGAGCAGTCCAGGCTGGAGGCTACAGCAGCAAGGCATTGTAAAGGGCTCCCCAGGTAGGGCAGGGGTGACGAAGCTACTCACTGGTCTGGGTTGTACCTGGGTATGTCTCACTGAGCGCCGCTCAGTCTTTAATGTATTCATCTGCACAACCCCCTGTGGGGTAGGAAGCACTATTATCCCCACTTTACAGATTGGGAACAGAGACAGATAGCTTGTCCGGACAGCATGTGGCAAGCTAGGTTGTAACTTACCTCTCATTAGCCTGCCAGGCAGTAACTGACTGTTGGCTGGCACTAACAGTTCCTGAGTAATCTTTGATCTACTTGTATTTCAGAGCACGCTATGAAACTTTTAGTGCACAGCAACAGGGTCCACATAGACACTCAGTGCTCAGCAAACCCAAGTGTAAATCTGTCTTGCACTATTTGTCCACACAAGCCCTAAGTGACTTGCCCAAGGTCACACAGGAAGTCTGTGGTAAAGGAGAGAATTAAACCCAGGTCTTCTGAGTGGCAGGCTAATATCCTACCCGCTGAGCCACACTTCCTTAGCTCAGCAAGACCTGTTAGTGGATAACCTGAGTCAAATAAATTATGCACCCAGCTGTACTCCGCTTTGGGTCAAAAGTCCTGCAAGATCTGTGGCTGTGGCTGGGCCCCACTGGAGGCTAAGCAGACAAGCAAAGGGAGAGTGAAATGCTGGAGCGTCCTTTATGGTGATGCTTAGGGGGGAATGGCTAAGTTCTAGAGCATAGAATTCCCAATCCTGGGATCCAAGTCCTACACAGTGATCTGTGTCTCACTTCACACATTCTCTTGATGTCTCAGTCCCAAAGCCTAGGCTGCATGCTTCTCTTTGTAGTGTTTGCTGTGGTGTTTTCAGTCTTTCCTCTCGGCTTCCTTTGCTTCTGCAGGTACCTGAACTCGCTGGATTCCTGCTCCTATCCTTCCTGATACAGCTCCCCCTTCTGCTTTTCCTCCTCACGGATGAGCACATAATTCGGCTGCCCCTGGAGACAGCTGTGCATATCATTTACCTGGTGTTTCTTGCCTCAGAGATCACAGCTGCCTTCTTTGGACTTAAAGTGATGACAAGGCAGCTTGCTACACAGTTCTACCTGAAACAATTTGAGGACGCAGGCAGACCGTGGCAATCAGGGCATAGCATGAGCCAAGGCAGGGCAGCCCATCCAGGCAGAAGCGGCCAGCTGGCCAACAGGAGAGAGAAGGGAGTTGATACTACGTGAACGTGGTCCCTACGCAGGAAGCCGCAACACCAGAACATCCTCCTGCACTATGTGACCATTGACTGGAAATATTTTTTTCTGGGAATGCTTTAAAATAAATGTCTGAGAGATACAGCTGGCCTATATGAATGTAAACACACTCCAGCGAGAGACTGCTGAATTGGAATTAATTTGCAAACTGGACACCATTAAATTAGGCTTGAATAAAGACTGGGCGTGGATGTGTCATTACACAAAGTAAAACTATTTCCCCATGTTTGTTTTCCCCTCCCCCCCTCCACTGTTCCTTACATGTTCTTGTCAACTGCTGGAAATGGCCCACCTTGATTATCACTACAAAAGGTGTGTGGGGGGGGTTTGTTTGTTTGTTTTTCTCTCCTGCTGGTAATAGCTCACCTTACCTGATCACTCTCGTTACAGTGTGTATGGTAACACTCATTATTTCATGTTCTCTGTGTACATAAAATCTCCCTATTGTATTTTCCACTGCATGAATCCTATGAAGTGAGCTGTAGTTCATGAAAGCTTATGCTCAAATAAATTTGTTAGTCTCTAAGGTGCCACAAGTCCTCTTTTTCTTTTTAGGGCTAACAGGGTTAATTCAAGGGTCTTTCAGATGACTGAGCGAAAGTTGGAGAATGTTGGTGCTGAAGTTGGGCACATAAATTAAATTGGCTTTGACTGACAAAAGGGTGTAGCACACCACCTCTGACTCCAGTGGGAGATGCAGGGGGCTCAGCACAAATGAAAGGCAGCCAGTGTCATTTAGATGCCTAATTCCAGGTATGCAGTCTGGAAAATGCCAGCCCTAGTATATTGTGAAGAGCTTGCATGACAGATTGTGGGGCAGAGCTGCCACATGAGGGGTTTACACCCTCTAGTGTAAGGGTGCAACACACCCCTGCTCCCTAAATGAGCCCAATTCCTTGGGTTTGGAGCAGAGTGAGCTGAACTTCCCCCTTAGATGGGGAGAAAGGTTTTTTGCTAGTCATATGTTGCTTTGCATGCAGGGAGTTAAATGCATTTTAGGATACCAGGAAATAAATTTGTGCCAAATGGCTCAAGATTTTCCTAAAACACAACAAAGTGTCAGTAGTTTCCTGCCTGAATGCAGTTCCTGGTGGGAGGCGACTGCAATGCAGGGGGTGTCTCCCCAAGCCAGCGCATTCCGTGGGGGCTGGTCTGAAACACGAGTTCACATTCCGCCCTTTAGTTAAATAGTGGCTCACAGGTGCTCTTAAAATTAGACTCAGCTAGTAGGTGCATTTACGCTTGAGCTTAAACTTAGTCAACTGAAGTCAGTGGGAGCTGTATATGAGTGAGGACTGGGGGATCAAACCCTTGTAGATGGTCTTGTTACATAGGTATGTTTTAATAAGTGGGGGTCTTAGTTAGAAACAAGAGCAGCAGTTGCCTGTAAAAGAAAGACTAAACTGTCCTCTTCCTAGGGGAGTGAATGCAAAACTCCCACTGATGCATCAGGGCAGGCTGGGCCACAGCACATGTGATTATGACTAGCTGGAAATGCATTGGCCATTCTAAAATCTCGGGGATGGGTCTTCAGCTATTGTACTGAATTCGCTGGAGCTCCATGACTCACCCCAGTTGAGGACCCAGCCATCAGACTTCAACTCAGTTATGCTAACAGCAGAGCGGGTGCTTCGAATCGTTATGGTGGGACATTCCAGCACTATCTACACGTATCGCTTCCTCCTGCTCCAGGCAAAATTAAGGTTGGGATTAAGGCCTGGTCTACACTTCAAACATTTTACCAGCATGGCTACATTGGTTAGTTGTGTGAGTTTTTGCTGACATAGCTATGCTGGTAAAAGTTCAAGTTTGGATGTGGTTATTAGAGGTACCAGTATAGCTTATATTTAGGGCTGTCAATTAATTGCAGTTATTTACATGATTAACTAAAAATAATTAATCACAATTTTAAAAATCGATTTATAACAATAGAATACCAATTGAATACCAATTGAAATTTATTAAATATTTTGGATGTTTTTCTACATTTTCGATATTGATTTCAATTTACAACCCAGAATACAAAGTGCTCAGTGCTCACTTTATATTATTATTTTTTATTACAAATATTTGCACTGTAAAATGATAAGCAAAAGAAACAGTATTTTTCAATTCACCTCATACAAGTACTGAAGTGCAATCTCTTTATCGTGAAAGTGTAACTTACAAATGCAGATTTTTTTGGTTACAAAACTGCACTCAAAACCAAAACAGTGTAAAACTTTAGAGCTTACAGGTACACTCAGTCTACTTCTTATTCCGCCAATCGCTAAGACAAACAAGTTTGTTTACATTGACGGGAGATACTGCTGCCTGCTTCTTATTTATGTTGTAGCCGGCATTGCAAGGTATTTACATCCCGGATATGCAAAACATTCATATGCCCCTTCATGCTTCGCCCATCATTCCAGAGGACATGCTTCCATGCTGACGATGCTCGTTTAAAAAAAAATGCATCAATTAAATTTGTGACTGTACTCTTTGGGGGGAGAATTGTATGTCTCCTGCTCTGTTTTACCTGCATTCTGCATATATTTCATGTTATAGCAGTCTTGGATGATGATTCAGCATATGTTCGTTTTAAGAACACTTTCACAGCAGATTTGACAAAATGCAAAGAAGGTGAGCCTTCTAAAAATAGCTACAGCACTTGACCCAAGGTTTAAGAATCTGAAGTGCCATCCCAGAATCTGAGAGGGACAAGGTGTGGAGCATGCTTTTAGAAGTCTTAAATGAGAAACACTCTGATGCAGAAACTACAGAACCAAAATCAACAAAAAAGAAAATCAAACTTCTGCTGGTGGCATCTGACTCAGATGATGAAAATAAACATGCATCGGTCTGCACTGCTTTGGATTGTTATCAGGCAGAACCCATCGTCAGCATGGACGCACGTCCTGTGGAATGGTGGTTGAAACATGAAGGGACATATGAATGTTTAGCACATCTGGCACGTAAATATCTTGCAAAGCCAGTTACAACAGTGCCATGCGAACGCCTGTTCTCACTTTCAGGTGACATTGTAAACAAGAAGTGGGCAGCAATATCTCCTGCAAATTGTAACCAACCTTGTTTGTCTGAGTAACTGGCTGACCAAGAAGTAGGACTGAGTGGACTTGTAGGCTCTAAAGTTTTACATTGTTTTATTTTTGAATGCAGTTATTTTTTGTACATAATTCTACATTTGTAAGTTCAACTTTCATGATAAAGAGATTGCACTACAATACTTATATGAGGTGAATTGAAAAATACTATTTCTTTTGTCTTTTACAGTGCAAATATTTGTAATAAAAAATAAATATAAAGTTAGCATTGTACACTTTGTATTCTATGTTATAATTGAAATTAATATATTTGAAAATGTAGAAAACATCCAAAAATATTTAAAATAAATGGTATTCTATTTTTGTTTAACAGCACGATTAATCACGCGATTTTTTTTTTTTTTTAATCACTTCACAGCCCTACTTATATTGCTTCCTGAACTGGAATAAGCTAGACCAGTATAAGGCACTCATACCAGTTTGGGCTAGCCTACACAAACAATGCATGGCAAACTGGAGCGTAAATCTATCCCAAATTAGCCTGCCATGCACTAAAAGTTCCCCAGTGCACTTTATTCTACTCCCATTTCAAAGGGGTTGGGGGCCGGGGCAGAGTAGATCAAAGCACACTATGGAACTTTTAGTGCACTGCAGCATTGTCCACACGGATACTTGGTGTGCAGCAGGCTCGTTTGGGGGAGATTTATACCCCAGCTTGCCACACACTGTTTGTTTACACAAGCCTTTTAACTGTGTCCATGCCTGGGCAGAGTTTGCTGCTGTCACTACATCTGCATAGTTAAAATGGCAAAGCTTTTTAAGACAAGGCCTAAGTCACCAGCTGCAGTTCTCATTGCATCTCTGCAGACCATGTGGGATATGCCACCTTCTGGCAACCTGAGAAAGAACAGTATGAAAAAAGAAGCTGTCAGGATATTGTAAAACAAAGGGTCTACATTGTAAATATTATTTTACAAGTGGGGCTGGAGCCACTGAGCACTGTTCCAGCAGAGACAATCACTTACTAAATCACCTGCAGGGATTGTCAGTGCAACCTGCAGTCCAGAAGCCCTATTTATTGGGGAAAATGCCACCATTCCAAATCACTCGACTACCAGGAGACCCCAGTTGGCCAATTGTTACTGCATTTTTTCCTTTTTTCCATTTTTTTGGCAGCTCCCAGTTAGTATCAGAACAAATGGAAAGTAGAGGTGGTTGAAAAAGAAAACGATTTCATAAAAACATTTTTTGTTTTGCCAGGCTCCATGGACCAATATTTCCATTATTTAAAAGTTTTCACAATTTTTTTCTAAAAATGTTCCCAGAGAGCAGATCCTTGCAAATGTTCATGTAGCACAAAGGGTGTTGAAACCATCTACATCTGCGTGGCTCAGAAGTGACAGCAGTGGGCACGACCAGCATCTACATCCCCCAGCAGCCCTGGGATGGGGAAGGTGCTGTGCAGCTGTAACTGAGGGCTTGTCCACACCTACAGCAGTGCCGTGTTTAGTGAAGATGCTACCTATGCAGTTAATCCACCTCCCCAAGAAGCGGTAGCACGTTGACAGGAGAAGTCCTCCCATTGACACAGCACTCTCTGCACCAGTATAACTACCTCGCCCGGGGGGATTTTCCCTGCTCCCGAGCGACATAGTGATATAGCCAAGAGTTGGTGCTGTATATCAAGCAAGAGACCACAACCATGTACCAGGTCTGAGGGTAGCAGATAAGGGCTACAGAGGACACAGCAGGGGTGGGGCCTAGCCGGGCTGGGAGACATGGCAAGGGTGGAGCCGGGATACTGGGGGCACATCAGGGCTGGGAGTTGTGATGGGGGTGGGGCACTGGGGGCACAGCAGCGGTGGGGGTGGGGACAGGATACTGGGGGCACAGCAGGGCTGGGAGTTGTGATGGGGGTGGGGCACTGGGGGCACAGCAGCGGTGGGGGTGGGGACAGGATACTGGGGGCACAGCAGGGCTGGGAGTTGTGATGGGGGTGGGGCACTGGGGGCACAGCAGGGGTGAGGGGCAGGGCCGGGATACTGGGCTGGGGACAGGGCACTGGTGGCTCAGCAGGGCTGGGAGGCACAGCAGGGGGTGAGGCATGATACTGGGGGCACAGCAGAGATGAGGGGCGGGGCCAGGATACTGGGGGTACAGTAGGGGTGGGGACGGGGCACAGCAGGGGCGGGGCTGGGATACTGGGCGGGGCACTGGGGGCACAACGGGGCTCGAAGGCACGGCGGGGGGTGGTGCCAGGACACGGGGGCACGGTGGGGGTGGGGGTGGGGCACGGGGTGCACAGCAGGGGTGAGGGGCGGTGCCAGGATACTGGGGGTACAGTAGGGGTGGGGACGGGGCACAGCAGGGGCGGGGCTGGGATACTGGGCGGGGCACTGGGGGCACAACGGGGCTCGGAGGCACGGCGGGGGGTGGTGCCAGGACACGGGGGCACGGTGGGGGTGGGGCACGGGGTGCACAGCAGGGGTGAGGGGCAGGGCCGGGATACTGGGAGCACAGCAGGGGTGGGGGCGGGGCCCGGGTACTGGCCTGGGGCGGGGCACTGGGGGCACAACAGCGCTGGGAGGCGCGGCGGGGGCGGGGCGGGGCCGCGCCGAGGCACCAGGCCAGCCCTTGCCGGGGCCGCTCCCCGGATTGCCATGGCAGCAGCACAACAAGCCGTGAGCAGCCACTTGTCCCTTTAGACGACCCCTGAGCGCTGATTGGTTTCATGGGCGCACGTGAGCCGCTTTCTCCCTTCTGATTGGGCAGCGTGGCCATAGGCGTGGCTCGTGACCCGCCCGCGTGGCGGGTAGGGCGCTAGGGATTGCGCTGCCTGATGCTGCCGGTGCGGAGCGAGCGGGGCTCGGCGCCCGCGGCGGCTGTGGGGGTCCGGCCGCCCAGCCGGCCCCGAGCGGAGCTCAGCCGCGGCAGCTTGCGTTCCGCCGCCTCCTGCGGCGCGGTGAGGCCGGGGGCGGGGAGCTGGCGTGCGGGGCAGGGACCTAGTGGGGCTCGGCGGCCCCGTCCTTGTGCCCCGGCCCCTGGGGCGTGTGCCTGAGGCAGCCGTTTGGGGCAGCGGAGTGACGCGGGACATCACGGGGGGGCAGGAACCAGGGTGGGGGGGGGTGTTTCACCGCTGAAATCAGCAGGTGAAGAGGCTGCTGGTTTGCCCACCAGGGACCTGGCTGTCCAAGGCCCTTCTCTTTCCCCCTGCCCTGCTCCGAATCCACATGGGGCTTTCAGAGAATTCCCCTTGAGCTGAATTCCAGCCCCTCAGGCAAAGTCCCCAGTGTGCAGTGGGAGTCTAAAGGGCTAGCTGGCGTTGAAGAAATGTGTTAGACCTGGGTAGATCTCAGCTACTCTCCAAAATCTGAGCTGTCTTTTTTCAAAGTAAATCTCCAGCTGTTATTGTTGTGAAGAAAGTCTTGCATTTTGTTGTTTACACACTGCAAGAGCTACACAGTTAATCCATCTTTCTGAGTGGTGGTAGCCAAATTGATGAAGACTAGGATTTAATCTCACAGGAGTATGAGATTAACCAAACTAGTGTTTCTGAAGTGCTTGGAGATCATTGGATGAAAGATGCTGCAAGTGCAAAGGATTTAGATCCAAACATTGTGATTCTAGTTGTCTTTCCTAGCTAAGTCATCAGCTCAAATGTAGTACGAGATGCCCAAAAGTCACGGGAGGTGTCTGAAATGCATTGTGTGGTGGAGACAGTCCAGTTCTAGAGGACCGGTGCTGTTGTCATACTCTCTGGCAGTTCCAACTGAAAGTGCAAGTATTGAATGAACCCCTCACCACTAGAAGTCCCTCCAGGTCATGGCTGTTGTTTAGGTACCTTCAGTTTCAGACTACTAGTCCAGCTCCTTCCACCAGTACAGAAATAGATTATGGGATGGGTGCCTGTGAATCACTCATTGGATTTCTTACTGTAATGTTAGTAAGAGTTGGCTCAATAATAACTGAAGTTACAAATTTCAGAGTAGCAGCCGTGTTGGTCTGTATCCGTAAAAAGAAAAGGAGTACTTGTGGCATCTTAGAGACTAACAAATTTATTAGAGCATAAACTTTCGTGAGCTACAGTTTATGCTCTAATAAATATGTTAGTCTCTAAGGTGCCACAAATACTCCTTTTATTTTTTTGAAGTTACAAAGTAGCTTACACTCTTAAGCAGTTACTTACCAAGAGTAAGATCTTTACATTCACTGAAAAGAAGAATTTCTGTGTAACCTTCTCATGTGTTTCAAGACTGTCCCCAGGTCCGTTTGTGAGCGCGCTGTGCACCAGGAAAGAGATGCTTGTAACAGAACAAACACACCGGATGATTCAGAGGGGGATGAGAGTGAGGAGAAGGCTGATGAAGATAGCGAGAGGGAGGAAGAGTGGGATACTGACCTTGAAATAGAAGGTACAAAACATCCCACCTGCCCTGATTTGCACAGTGGTAGGAATCTCTTCCAGCATGACACAGGTTGGATCTGGCACAATTTGTCCTATATCTGTAGAACAGTATCAAAACTGGCAGTGAACATGCAATTTTCCCTGATCTTCTCTAAGTGAAGAATGAATGTACTCTTAATTCCTTTTTCTTTCTCTTTACAAAACAAAGCAAAACCAAAAATAAACAACACTCTTAGGAAACTCTGTGCAAACAGTTTGTGATCTCATTCACTGACTGAAAAGTTGGGAGATGGAAAACATAAGGTAAAGTACATATGCTCCCTTGTTCACTAGGTTAAAGTTCTTAATTACCCATTATTATTACCTTATTATTATTTTTGCAGATCTTGGCCACCTCATTCATTGTGTGAGTTATATGGTGAGTCCAGAATGAGAGAGGGCTTCAATCTTTATTTTTATATAACTTACTGAAATAAAAGTGAAGAGGAGGTCTGCACACAGAACACTTGCTTTTAATCAAATTTAAAATTTAAATTAAATGTTTACCTTAAATGTTGCTTAAATTTTTACAACTTTATTTATATAATTTCTATTATGTTGCTTTTATCCATATCACTCAGAGAAGTCACTGAGCAGAATGCAACTTGTGGGCTGAGGGCTTGATCCAAAACCAATTTGAAATCAATGGCAAGACTTCCATTGACATCAGTCACTTTTTTTTGGATCAAGCCACTAATGAGGCAGGGATCTTGTAAGTAATTGTATGTGATCATGTAACACACAACAAGCAGCAGGGTCAAGTATGTTTGGACAATTCTGCTTTCCTGAGTCTTGCCTCACTCTGTTCTGTTAACTTTGAGTGCATGTTTCAGAGTAACAGCCGTGTTAGTCTGTATTCGTAAAAAGAAAAGGAGTACTTGTGGCACCTTAGAGACTAACCAGTTTATTTGAGCATGAGCTTTCGTGAGCTACAGCTCACTTCATCGGATGCATAGCATATTGTGGAAACTGCTATGCATCCGATGAAGTGAGCTGTAGCTCACGAAAGCTCATGCTCAAATAAACTGGTTAGTCTCTAAGGTGCCACAAGTACTCCTTTTTTTGAGTGCATGGAGACTCTGGGGAAGGTGCTGGAAAGAAATATAAATTCTTTAATTTCCATTTTTTGGTAAAATTGTTAATTTGGAAGTGCTGTTTTTTGTTTGTATAGCTTGTTTTCTCTATGTCCGTTGTCCTTTTTCTAATATAGAAACCAAGGAACCTTTTGACCCAACTGGAAAGACCAGATACATAGCAGCCTGCCAACTATATAGAGTGGTACCCATATCCTATTTCCTGCGTCACATGAAGGACTCTGAACTGATTATGAAGCACCATGGACTTGGCACACAGGTAACGGTTGTAGAAAATAGAATAAATCACTTTGCTTTGGCACAGTGAAGGCTGCAATGTGCGCTCTGCGATGTATGGTGGTTGTGCCAGTGGCTAGGGGGTGTCTCTGGGAGGGGGAAATAAAGTATATGTACTAATTAAACTGATATTAGCTTTTCACTTTATTGGTTTTGTGATGTATATTATGTCTAGACCAGCATTAAATATATCATGTTTGGGTATGAACAAAGTAAAACTTGATGATCTATTGAAAGTTATTGGACAGGCCAGAACAAGGGGACTTAATTTAAACCTAAGAAGGAATAATACGTTTAAGAATTTCAACTGTTGTTGCTTTATAAAGAATGGCGAGTAGGGGAAGTGGGCTTTCAGCTAAGGGGGAGAGGGAGTGCAGTCAAACAACATAAATGTATTTAAGCAAAATGAGATGCCACATGAAATTTAGCACATCTTAAGGGGAATTTGTCAGCTTTGTCATCTTGACAGCATCTGGCTGTCCTTTCTGTGGGACGGTGGATTAGATTTCTCCCCACTGCACCCCACAGGAATACCCAGGGCTGTGGGATAAGATTTTTATCCTCCTTGGGTGTACACTTTTTTTTTTAATGTAATATACCTGTGTGTCTATATGGTTAAAATTCATAAGTTTAAACAACATTCTACAACTTTTTAAAGAAGTTCTGTATGTAGGTTAGTGTCACAGTCCTAGCCACAATGGGCTTGTAGTTGCTTCTGGTTTTACACAACTTACTTTGCAGGAACACATGACTCATGCTGTAAAATGCAACAAGCCTTAATGCTCACCTGTGATGGTAATAAACATGGTAGAATTAGGGAAATTAGAACTGAAGTAGACCTATTAGATCCCTTCACCCTCTTGTTCCTTACACTGTATTTAGGGTTGGAGAGTGTAGATTTTTTTTTTTTAATTTCATGGATAATGTCAGTCCATTTACTTCCAAATTTAAAATATTTTAATCAAGTTAAGTAGTTTATTCCAAACTTAATGGCTCTAGATCCTAGGAGTAATAACAGAAATAAAATCATAAGTGGTACTTATCCTAGTATTAGTTACTGATTGCTTGATAGAACTGACAATGAGTGAAGGCACCAGGCGTCTTCGAGTTGAACAAATCAGATATTTGTAATTTTCCCTCTCTCTGCATTATGAATATTGGTAAACTTTTTCATTATTTCTAGGTGGATGGACAAATCATTAATGACACTTACCAACTCATATTGCATCCTTTGAACTCTAACTCTATTCTGCATTGCTTTTTCCAGTCTAGTTTTAAATCACTCACACAAGGCGGCTTCTACTACTTTCCTTAAGAGACAGTGGGTTAGATCCTGCATCCATTGAAGTTGCTGAGAATTTTGCAATTGACTTCACTGGTAGCAGGATGGGACCTGTTGTTGGGTATGGACTTGTAGAGGTCCTTTTCTTTCACTTGTGTTCTTCAGAAATGCAGCCAGGGCCTGGAGAGCTTTTGTCAATCTATATATTCTTGATAGGTTAAGGAAAACTGAAATAAGCAAACCACTAAAAGTGCTCATTGTACCAAATAGACCCATGAGTGACTCATTATGCTGTTATATGTTCCAGGGTGCCAAAGCTTTATCTCTTTCCTTGATGACCAACACCTCCATCGTAAAGTTAAACCTGAGTGATAATTGGCTGGATGGAGAAGGGGCAGCTGCAGTTGCAGAGATGTTAAAAGAAAACTGTTACATTTCAGGTTTGTGTCTTAATTCAAAGGTAATTCTGGTGTAAGGCATGTATCAGAGTGTGGCAATAAGGTTTTATGAGAGAGGAGGAAGTTCTTGTTTGCATATTTGGCTGATCCCATTGATTGTCACTGCTCACATGAAAGAGGGCTACAGAATTGGGCCTTACTTTGAAAAGTGACTATTTAAAATAGTGCCTTCTTATTCAGATCTCCATGTATGTATTCATAGCCTTTACTTTCATGAATTCATGTCTTTACTCCTGTTATCTCTGCAAAGTCAATAGCATTCTGGGAGAGGGAGCTGAATTCTCTTCTGGCTCATGAATCAGTAATGGAACTGGAATTTGGGAGAATAGTTGCAGGATATTGTTGAAGATGCATAAGGCAGAAAAAGCCCATCTTAACTTTCAGATTCCAGGTTGAGTTTGCCGGACTGGCAGTTAGAACAACTGTCTTCTAATTAAGGGCTAGCAGACCTAAGCCCCATACAGGGTGCTCCAGCTGATATCTGTGCTGTAAGGACTGGGCTAGGGTGACAAAGTGGACTTTGCTCGGCTTTGCAACACCTAGTTTTAGGTGTCCTGCCACCCATTGGAATCCACGTTCCTGAGTTAGGCACACCAACTCTCCAGACAATGCATGGGGAGAGTTAGGTGCCTAAAAAATGGAGCCACAGAAGCTAGCAAACTGGGTGCGCAGCCACCAAAGCTGTCAAGTAGAAAGTGGCTTAAGGGAGGTGGTGAAGGTGTTCCGCGTTTACTCAGTTGCCCAGTGGTTTGAGCACTTCCCTCTGAAGTGGAAGAGCTCAGTTCAAATCCCAAGGCTGCCTGATCTGGAGCAGGGTCTTGAGCCTAGGTCTCCTACCTCAGATATCTGAGATCTCAGATGGGTGAGGTTCTATGAAGCTGGAGTAGCACTACCCCTAACAGATGGATTCTGAGGTGAGGGAAGAGTGTCTCCCCTTTTCTACACACCCCATTGACCCCTCACCCCCAGTTTATCACTTTGACAAGCCGATAGTTGGGAAGGTAGGAAGCAGTGGAGGCAGGCAAGGAGGATGAGCTGGACACTGGTGTCTGCAGTTTATTTTGGGCACAAGCTGCCATAGTTTTACTTGTAAACTAAATACATTTGCTCTGGGAACTATTGAGACGCACACACATGAAATCCTCCGTGCCGTTTTTACAGTCCCTTTTCAGAACTGCATTTTAATATATAAGTATTGATGTCTGAGACAGACATCAGAATTTATTGATGCAAGAACTTAAACCCTTGATTAATATTTACCTTGAAAGACAATAGATCTTGGTGTCCTCTAAAACCTGATTTTAGTGTTTGTATTGTTACATAATTGGATTATTTACTATAAAAGTAACTGCTGATTCAATAAATCTCTTAAGTGTACAAGTGACAAGGTGGGGGAGGTAATATCTTTTATTGGACCAATTTTTGTTGGTGAGAGAGACAAGCTTTCTAGCTTATGCAGAGCTCTTCTTGAGGTACAGTAACAGTGTTAACAAATTAACATTTTAAATAGGAGATGCTTAGATAGGAGGGGCAGTTTAAGATTATCTAGTCTCACCTCCTGCAGTACAGGCCATAGTAACTCATCCAGTATCTTCTGCATCAAGCCCATAACTTCTGTTTCAGCCATAGCATCGTTTAGAGAGTTATCTAGTCTTGATTTAAAGTCTTGGTGAAGAATTCACCACATCCCTAGTAAGTTGTTCCAATGATAGATTACTCTCACTTTTAAGAGTTTGCACTTTATCTGTAGTCCTTATTTGTCTAGCTTCATCTTCCAGCTACTGGATCTCATTCTGCCTTTTTCTGCTAGATTAAAGATCATCTGCTGTCAGAAATCTCTTCCCTATGTAGGTATTTGTAGACCATTATCAAGTCCCTTCTTTCTTGCATAAACTAAATATTAGTTTTTAAATCTCTCTCTAAGGCAGGTTTTCCAGTCCATAAATCATTCTTGTAGCTCTTTTCTGAACTTTCCAGTTTTTCAAAATCCTTTTGAAAATGTGGACACCAGAATTGGATGCAGTAGTCCAGTAATGTTTTCACTAATGTTGTACACAGAGGTAAGAACACCTTGTTTCTTTTTGATATTCCCCTGCATGTACACCCAAAGATTGCACTCACCCTTTTAGCTACTGCATTGCCCTGGGAGCTCATGTTCAGTTGGTTATATGTCATCTAAGTCCTTTCCAATGTTGTTGCTTTCCAAGCTACAGTCCCCTATCTTGTAAGCATAACCTCTGTTCTTTCTTCCTAGATGTATGGTTTTGCATTTGGCTATATTCATGCATATCACTCAGATGAAACTGCCTTACTGAACAGTCCAGATCACTCTGTAGAACTGATCTGTCCCCATCATTATTTACAATTCCAAGTAACCTGTGATTAACCAGGTCATCTTGTTTATCCTTTTTAAGCATTGGCACTACACTGGCTTTTTTCCAGTCTTTTGGAACTTCCCCAATGTGCCAAGCAGGGCTTAAATTCAACAGGTAAATATTTTCAAACCCACAGGAGCCCCAGCACCGCAGCCTGCCCTGCAGCTGAAGCCTGGAGCCCCAAACTGGGTGTGGGGTGGAGAGGGGTGCTCCAGGAAATAATCTCTGAGAATTTAAGCCCTGGTGCCAAGGTTTGTTAAAAATCAACATTTTTGATTCAGAGAGCTCCTTGGAAAATTCTTTTGGCATTCTTGAATGGAAATTATTCAGTGAAGTGTATGTTGATGTAGTGTTAATATTTATTTTACTGTTGCATTTTTAGTGTTTGGTTTTAGTTAATGAGAGCTGTCCCTTTAAGAGAAGGCTGTGGCAGCTGTGTGGGACAGTGCCTATGTGGAAGATTTTGCATGTGTGTGCAGAGTGGAGGTGAGCCGCAAAATGGTCAAACTTGGTTTAATAAACCTGTCTTTCCAAAAAGAGTCTCATTCTCCAAGGTGTCCCACTAGCGCTAATGGAGGTCTGGATGCCTTGGGTGTTGCTAATGATCTACACAGTCTTTCCTCTGTGGGGCAGCTGTGTGAATCCTGCCCAGCTCAGCAGAGATTAGAAGGTTCTTCTCATCTAATGGCTGGTTGGAGGCCCCTAGCTGAGATGAGCGTGGTGGGTCATTGCACAAATTCACCAACAAGCTTTGCACTAGACTGTAAGTGCTTTGGGGGCAGGGACTCTCTTTCCCTATGTGTTTGTGGACCACCAGGCACAATGGCACCCTGATCTCCATGGGGTGTAGTCAGAGCTCCATCAGCTGGGTCAAAAATACCGTATTCACTATACATTTGGAAGAGTTGACAACAGGGTAATTGTCACACACACACTAAGGGCGGGCAGGAGGAGTTTAAAAACTCAGAAGTCAGAGCAAAAGCCACTATTTCAGCTTTTCTTAAATTTAAAAATTAACGATTTGGGGGAGGCAGTCTCGTAATTTTTGAACTTTGAGGCTTGGCAGTACTGCTGTAAGAGTTTTTTCCATCGCAGCGGACAGCTGGAGTCTTTCTGACATCTCCCCTTTAGCTAAATGGTGATTTTGTTCTCGGGTTTTTCCCCCTCCCCCAGATGTTGATTTATCTGACAACAGACTTGGAGTTAAAGGAGCCGAGGCCCTTTCTGCTATGCTTCTGGAGAATACTACAGTGCTTACCCTTAAACTTTCAGGAAATGAGTTTGATGACCATGCAGCTAAGTACCTATCCGATGCCCTCCCGGCTAACAATAAAATGGAATCTCTGGATCTGAGTCACAACATGCTTGGTGACGCATCAGGTAAAGCAGTGTCTTTGTAGATCCACGTGTTGTATAGTTATATCCTGCTGCAAATTCACACTCCAAGTGGTGAAAACTGAACTTCTCTCTTCTCCCAAAACCACCTGGCTTCCTCCCGCTTTTGTAACCACCTACGGCTCCACCGTTGTCCTCACCACCCAGGCTCATAACCTCTGTGTCATGTTGGAATCCTTGCTCATGAAACATTCACATCTTCCTCTAAAAATCCATCCTTTTCTCTCTCTCAGCCATTAATCTTGTCTTTCTACACCCTGGTCATCGCTGGTCTGCCATCTTTTGAGATCTTCCATGTTTCATTATGTCCTTCTGTAACCCACAGAGAATGGATCAGCCAAAAATACCATCTCCTCCTGCCACTCAGAGCACGTCACTCCCTTCTTTGAATCCCTTCACTTGGCATCATCTCAGTTTCTGCACTAAGTTCATGTTTCTTGCTGTTCACCTTCAAAGGCCTGAAAAAGCTCCATCTGCCTCCATCTCAGCTGTCATTGTCTCCTGCTCTCTCCAGACCTAACCATCTTCTCTGTCCATCTCTAAATTTTCTCATTATGCTGGGATTCACTCCCTCTCCTCATGTGCTGAATGGCTTTCCTCACATCGTTCAAATCCCTCCTTACAAATAACTTCTCCCAGGATGCCTTTCACTGAGAACAGGTTTCAGAGTAACAGCTGTGTTAGTCTGTATTCGCAAAAAGAAAAGGAGTACTTGTGGCACCTTAGAGACTAACCAATTTATTTGAGCATCAGCTTTCGTGAGCTACAGCTCACTTCATCGGATGCATACTGTGGAAAATACAGTATTTTCCACAGTATGCATCCGATGAAGTGAGCTGTAGCTCACGAAAGCTGATGCTCAAATAAATTGGTTAGTCTCTAAGGTGCCACAAGTACTCCTTTTCTTTTCACTGAGAACAGAGTGAAGAACTGGGATAAGAGAAGAGCAGAGCATAGAAAATTGGGAAGAACAGAAAACCCAGGAGAATGAGGACAGAGTCTGTTTAGAGACAGAAGAGGAAGAAATAAGGACACAGAGCAGAGAAAAGAAAAGCAAATAGAATAAATAGGCCGCTGCTTCTGATGAAATGAGGTGATATGTCTGGGACTGCCGGCATTGGGCAAATACTGATTCATCTTTCCTGCCCTTTAATGTCTTCATTTTTAGTTCTGGAAGTGGGGGGGCAGGATGTCAAGGAATGGAAGTGGTTATTCTGTCTTCCCTGACCCTCCATGGTGGTCAAAACTGCCTAGCTTGAACCTCTATTACAGGGATTCTCAAACTGGGGGTCGGGACCCCTCAGGGGGTCACAAGGTTATTACATGGGGGTGTCGGGAGCTGTCAGCCTCCACCCCAAACCCTGCTTTGCTTCCAGCATTTATAGTGGTGTTAAATATATTTGTCTTTTTAATTGATAAGGGGGGTCACATGCAGAGGCTTGCTATGTGAAAGGGGTCATCAGTAAAAAAGTTTGAGAACCACTGTTCTATTACCTCTCACCAAAGCCCCTCCACTCCCAGATCAGTCAGGTTGTGGGAGGCAAAAGGGGGGCTATAAAAGATGATTGAGCTGAAGGGAGAAGCAGAATGAAAGGCAGGATAGATCAAGACAAGGAGAATAGAAGAGGGGAGTGGGAGTGGAAGTGGAGGAGGTAGAGGGAGCCAGAGAGAGTTGTTTGTTTCTGAGAGGGGAAAGTACTGGCAAAACAGGAAGGAGAGATGAACCGTTATGCCATCTTAAGCACAGTCTCATGATCTTTGACCTCTCTTTAGAATATTAACTCACTCCACCAGATCCCTCTCTACTTTAATAGCCTTTCTTAAGATCATTCCCATTGCAGAAATATGTAGAGCCGTGACTTGGATGTCCATTCATACATTTGCTGAACACTATGCAGTCACTCATGCCTCCACTTCTGATGCCATATTTGGCTCCACTGTTCTAGCTTCAATCTTAGACTCAACTCTGAAGCCCCCCTCCTTCCATAGAGGGAACTGCTTAATAATCACCTAGAGTGGAGCACGTATAGGGATGCTACTGGAAGCAGAGATGATTACTCACCCTGTGTAAAAAGAAAAGGAGTACTTGTGGCACCTTAGAGAGTAACAAATTTATTTGAGCATAAGCTTTCGTGATCTACAGCTCACTTCATCTGTAGCTCACGAAAGCTTATGCTCAAATACATTTGTTACTCTCTAAGGTGCCACAAGTACTCCTTTTCTTTTTGCGGATACAGACTAACACGGCTGCTACTCTGAAACCTGTCACCCTGTATAGTAACTCTGTTTTTACAATGTGTGTTTTTTGTGGGGGATGGTGCAGAAGTGGGTGTTAGATGGGATTTGACTGCGGAGCTGAGAGGGTTTGGAGACTTGCTTTTGGAAGGATGTCCAGGCATAAGGGGCAGCCTGGAAGAAGGCAAGGAGAAGTTGGGGAGGGAAAGTGAGGGGTATTAAAGCTGGTGGTATTGGTGGAGAGGGTGCAAAAGGAGAGCAGATCTGGGATGTAGACTGGGCAGTGTTATGTAGGGCTTGAGATTAAGGGCAAGAAGTCTGAATAGAATTTAATGGGCAAGGAAAGAATGTCCATTAGCTTTAAAATCCTTTGCCACCTATAGCCACCCACTGAAATCTGTGGGAATCTTCTCCCCTCTCGTAGGGTATATGTACACTACGAAATGAGGTCGAATTTATAGAAGTCGGTTTTTTAGAAATCATTTTTATATAGGCGATTGTGTGTGTCCCCACACAAAATGCTCTAACTGCATTAACTCGGCAGAGTGCATCCACAGTACCGAGGCTCGCGTCGACTTCTGGAGCATTGCACTGTGGGTAGCTTTCCCACAGTCTCCGCTGCCCATTTGAATTCTGGGTTGAGATCCCAATGCCTAATGGGGCAAAAACATTGTTGTGGGTGGTTCTGGGTACATGTCAGGCCCTCGCTCCCTCCCTCCGTGAAAGCAACGGCAGACAATCGTTTCGCGCCTTTTTTTCCTGAGTTACCTGTGCAGACGCCATACCACGGCAAGCGTGAAGCCCACTCAGCTCGCTGTCACCATATATTTCCTGGTCCTGGCAGACACGGTACTGCATTGCTACACAGCAGCAACCCATTGCCTTGTGACAGCAGACAGTGCAATAGGCCTGATAACCATCGTCGTCATGTCCGAGGTGCTCCTGGCCGCCTCGGTAAGGTCGGTCAGGAGCGCCTGGGCAGACATGGGCGCAGGGACTAAAATAGGAGTCACTCGACCAGGTCATTCTCTTTAGTCCTGCCTGCAGTCCTATTGTACCGTCTTATGGCGAGCAGGCAGGAGATGAGGATGGCTAGTAGTCCTACTGCATTGTCTGCTGCCAGCCAAAGATGTAAAAGATAGATGGAGTGGATCAGAACAAGAAATACACCAGATTTGTTTTGTATTAATTTGCTCCCCCCTCCCTCTGTGAAATCAACGGCCGACAATCGTTTCAGTGAGGTCTGTCAAGGCACCTTGAAAAGTTTAATGGAGATTCAGTCCTGCCTGAAATACCGGGGGGAGGAGTAGTTCAGTGGGTTGAGCATTGGCCTGCTAAACCCAGGGTTTTGAGTTCAATCCTTGAGGGGGCCGTTCTGTGTGAGTTGTTTTTGTTTCTCCTTGATATAAACCCACCCCCTTTGTTGATTTTAATTCCCTGTAAGCCATGTTGTCAGTCGCCCCTCCCTCTGTCAGAGCAATGGCAGACAATCGTTCCGCGCCTTTTTTCCATGCAGATGCCATACCATGGCAAGCATGGAGCCCGCTCAGATCATTTTGGCAATTAGGAGCACATTAAACATCACGCACATCATGCAGCACCAGAACCTGGCAAAGCAAAACCGGGCGAGTAGGTGACATCAGCACGGTGACGAGAGTGATGAGGACATGGACACAGACTTCTCTCAAAGCATGGGCCCTGGCAATGTGGGCATCATGGTGCTAATGGGGCAGGTTCATGGTGTGGAATGCCGATTCTGGCCCTGGGAAACAAGCACAGAGTGGTGGGACCGCATAGTGTTGCAGGTCTGGGACGATTCCCAGTGGCTGCAAAACTTTCGCATGCGTAAGGGCACTTTCATGGAACTTTTGTGACTTGCTTTCCCCTGCCCTGAGGTGCAAGAATACCAAGATGAGAGAAGCCTTCACAGTTGAGAAGCGAGTGGCAATAGCCCTGTGGAAGCTTGCAAAGCCAGACAGCTACCGGTCAGTCGGGAATTAATTTGGAGTGGGCAAATCTACTGTGGAGGCTGCTGTGATGCAAGTAGCCAACACAATCAAAGATCTGCTGATATCAAGGGTAGTGACCCTGAGAATGTGCAGGTCATAGGGAATCCCATTGCAGCAAAGCCATCCACTAACTGTGGTGGGGCCATAGATGGAACCCATATCCCTATCTTGGCACCGGAGCACCAAGCCGGCGAGTACATAAACCGCAAGGGGTACCTTTCAATAGTGCTGCAAGCACTGGTGGATCACAAGGGACGTTTCACCGACATCAACGTGGGATGGCCGGGAAAGGTAGATGACGCTCGCATCTTCAGGAACTCTGGTCTGTTTCAAAAGCTGCAGGAAGGGACTTTATTCCCAGACCAGAAAATAACCATTGGGGATGTTGAAATGCCTATAGTTATCCTTGGGGACCCAGCCTACCCCTTAATGCCATGGCTCATGAAGCCATACACAGGCAGTCTGGACAGTAGTCAGGAGCTGCTCAACTACAGGCTGAGCAAGCGCAGAATGGTGGTAGAATGTGCATTTGGACGTTTAAAAGCGCTGGCGCAGTTTACTGACTCAGTTAGACCTCAGCGAAACCAATATTCCCACTGTTATTACTGCTTGCTGTGTGCTCCACAATATCTGTGAGAGTAAGGGGGAGATGTTTATGGCGGGGTGGGAGGTTGAGGCAAATCGCCTAGCCACTGGTTACGCGCAGCCAGATACCAGGGCAGTTAGAAGAGCACAGGAGGGCACAGTGCGCATCAGAGAAGCTTTGAAAATCAGTTTCATGATTGGCCAGGCTATGGTGTGACAGTTCTGTTTGTTTCTCCTTGATGAATCCCCCCTCCCCCTTTTGGTTCACTATACTTCCCTGTAAGCTAACCACCCTTTCCTCCTCCCTTTGATCAGCACTTGCAGCGGCCATAAAGTTATTGTTGCTTTGCATTCATGCTTTCTTTATTAATTCATCACACAAATAGGGGGATAACTGCCAAGGCAACCCGGGAGGGGTGGTGGAGGAGGGAAGGACAAGGCCATACAGCACTTTACAACTTATTGAATGCCAGCCTTCTGTTGCTTGGGCAATCCTCTGGGGTGGAGTGGCTGGGTGGCCGGAGGTGACCCCACCGCATTCTTGGGCATCTGGATGAGGAGGCTATGGATCTTGGGGAGGAGGGCAGTTGGTTACACAGGGGCTGTAGCGGCCGTCTTTGCTCCCGCTGCGTTTTCTGCAGCTCAACCGTACGCTGGAGCATATTAGTTTGATCCTCCAGCAGCCTCAGCATTGAATCCTGCCTCCTCTCATCACGCTGCCGCCACCTTTCAGCTTCAGCCCTCTCTTCAGCCCTCCACTTACTCTCTTCAGCCCGCCACCTCTCCTCCTGGTCATTTTGTGCTTTCCTGCACTCTGACATTGTCTGCCTCCACACATTCATCTGTGCTCTGTCAGTGTGAGAGGACAACATGAGCTCAGAGAACATTTCATCACAAGTGCAGTTTTTTTCGCCGCCTTATGTTCGCTAGCCTCTGGGAAGAAGAAGATCCTGTGATCCTTGAAACACATTCAGCTGGTGGAGGAAAAAAAAAGGACAGTGGTATTTAAAAAGACACTTATAGAACAATGGGTACACTCTTTCACGGTAAACCTTGCTGTTAACATTACATACATAGCACATGTGCTTTCGTTACAAGGTCGCATTTTGCCTCCCCCCACTACGTGGCTAGCCCCTCGCCCCTCCCGTGGCTAACAGTGGGGAGCATTTCTGTTCAGCCGCAGGCAAATGGCCCAGCAGGAACGGCCACCTCTGAATGTCCCCTTAAGAAAAGCACCCTATTTCAACCAGGTGACCATGAATGATATCACTCTCCTGAGGATAACACAGAGAGATAAAGAACGGATGTTGTTTGAACGCCAGCAAACATACACTGCAATGCTTTGTTCTGTAATGATTCCTGACTACGTGCTACTGGCCTGGCATGGTAAAGTGTCCTGCCATGGTGGATGAAATAAGGCTGCCCTCCCCAGAAACCTTTTGCAAAGCCTTTAGGAATACGTCCAGGAGAGCTTTATGAAGATGTCCCTGGAGGATTTCCGCTCCATTCCCAGGCACGCTAACAGACTTTTCCAGTAGGTGTACTGGCCGCGAATGCCAGGGCAAATTAATCATTAAACACGCTTGCTTTTAAACCATGTATGCTATTTAAAAAGGTACACTCACCAGAGGTCCCTTCTCTGCCTGGTGGGTCCAGGAGGCAGCCTTAGGTGGGTTGTACTGGCTCCAGGTACAGGGTGAGAAACAGTTCCTGGCTGTCAGGAAAACCGGTTTGTCCACTTGCTTGCTGTGAGCTATCTACAACCTCATCATCATCTTCATCGTCCCCAAAATCTGCTTCCGTGTTGCCTCCATCTCCATTGAAGGAGTCGAACAACACGGTTGGGGTAGTGGTGGCTGAACCCACTAAAATGGCATGCAGCTCATCATAGAAGCGGCATTTTTTTGGGCTCTGACCCGGAACAGCTGTTTGCCTCTCTGGTTTTCTGGTAGGCTTGCCTCAGCTCCTTAAGTTTCATGCGGCACTGCTTCGGGTCCCTGTTATGGCCTCTGTCCTTCGTGCCCTGGGAGATTTTGACAAATGTTTTGGCATTTCGAAAACTGGAACGTAGTTCTGGTAGCACAGATTCCTTTCCCCATACAGCGATCAGATCCCGTACCTCCCATTCGGTCCATGCTGGAGCTCTTTTGCGATTCTGGGACTCCATCATGGTCACCTTTGCTGATGAGCTTTGCACTCATCTGCAGCTTGCCACACTGGCCAAACAGGAAATGAAATTCAAAAGTTCGCGGGCCTTTTCCTGTCTACCTGGCCAGTGCATCTGAGTTGAGAGTGCTGTCCAGAGCGGTCACAATAGAGCATTCTGGGATAGCTCCCGGAGGCCAATACCATCTAATTGTGTCTGCAGTACCCCAAATTCGACCCGGCAAGGCCAATTTCAGCGCTAATCCCCTTGTCGGGGGTGGAGTAAGGAAATCGATTTTAAGAGCCCTTTAAGTCTAAAAAAAAGAGCTTCATCATGTGGACGGGTGCAGGGTTAAATCGATTTAATGCTGCTAAATTCAACCTCAACTCCTAGTGTAGATCAGGGCTAAGAACCCTGAGGGGCCGGAGAGTCTTTCTAGGACTGGAGGAGGTTTGGGGGGGGGGGGGTTCTCCTTACTTTGATTCCTTCCTTCCAATCCTACCCATCTCCTTCCCTCCCCTCCTCCTTTCAGGGCCACCCATTTGTTACTGGCTCTGTCTCTGCTGATTTCTCAGGCCCGTTCTACGCTATGAGGTTAGGTCGAATTTATAAGGAATGCGTGTACACAGCCAACCCTGTTCAGCTGACCTAAAGGGGTCTTAAAATCAACTACTGTACTCCTCCCCGACAAGGGGAGTAGCGCTAAAATCGACCTTCCTGGGTCGAATTTGGGGTACTGTAGATGCAGCACTGTGCAATTCAATGGTATTGGCCTCCGGAAGCTCAGTGATGAGCTCTGCTTCTCCTTTGGTTTTCCTGCAGGCTGATGCTGTTTCCATTTCCCATCCTCTCTGCCAGCCATTCTGCACTCTCTTCCTCTTTTTCCCTCCTGGTCTGTTGCTTTATCCCCCCCAGTTAATCCTGATGTCATCTTCCTCCCCTCCTTATCTGTTTCAATCCCACTGAGCCTTCTGCACAGAGGAAACCTCTCAACGGTTGTAATCTCACTTGAGGGTGCACCAGGGAGCACAGGGTTGAGGAGCAGAGCTATTTTGTGTGGTGTAGGCACTACTGGGTCTGGACTTCAGCCAGCCTACGAGAATGGCCCTGCTCTGGTTACAGCCCTGTTGGGCTCTGTTTCGCCTTATGGGGACTTGTACCACCTTTTATGTGCACTCAGTGGTCTCTGACTATGTGGGGCCTGTTTTCTGGCTCTTCCTGCAGCCCCTGCTCTGTGCTTGTGCCACAAGATGCATAAAAGAGAAAAATCGTAATTTCTCATCCAAAGAGTTTCCTACCATAACCTGAGCTGCTTGCCCAGCTGAACCACCTGATCCTTTCCTGGGTCTTTACAATTTTTTCTTAACCTGTTTCATAAGGTGAGGTTCTTGGAATGGCAATAGCAGAAAACACTGGACTAAAGGAGCTTAATATGAGCTGGAACTACTTCCGTAACCAAGGAGCAGCTGCCTTAGCCAGAGGCTTCGAGGTAGGAAGTCTGTGTTATCTCCTGTCTTTGCACCCTGTAATACTCATGTTAAGCGTCATCTGTTTGGGTAGACACTGCCATCATGACCTGAACATAAAACACTGTGAAATCTGGAAGTGTATAGGCCTTGAAATCGGGGAGATAAAAATCATGATTTAAAAATCAATTTTAAAAAAATTAAATCTTGATTTTTTTATTTCCATTTGCAGTTTGAAGTTCATTACTTTCTCCCCATTTTATATTCTTAAATTGCTGAAATGAATGTTTTATATAATTTCCAACTGTTGGTAGAATTTCCGATTATACATAGTTTCCCTCTCCCCCCCCATTGTGAGGTTTCACACATAAAATGCTTATTGGTCCTGAAAAAGACCAATCCAGGGCCTTATTAACATCCTCACTGTGAGACCAGCCCAAACTTCACAGATTGATAAGCAAACCACCTGGGCTATATTCGCTACCTGCCGACGTACTGCACTTCCACAAGCCAAGAAAGCTGAAACGTTGCAAGGCTGTACAGCTCCCTCAGGGTATGCAGTTTGAAGTTGATGGGACTTGTGCTCGTAAGTCATCTAGGTGCTTTTGAAAATCCCACTCGTGGGGACTTAAATTTGAGTTTAGGAGCTTAACTTTAGGGCTCCTGGTTTTGAAAATGTAGGGCTGCGTGTATTCCAAAGTTAGTAACTTTATTAATGTGTTATTTAATAAGTCTAAATAATTTTACATTGTTAATATTAAATCATTTTGGTTTGAAGTGAGACAGACTTCACGCTACTCAGACGCAATTTTAACCCGTTACTGAAAACGCTTACACATACGCTTACTTTAAGACCACAAGTGGCCTCAGTGAGTGGGTAGGATTATTCATGTTGATAAAGTTATATTCCAATCTGGTTTCCAGGATCGGGCCTTAATTTTCAATATTTTGATTTTTGTCTATAGCAGTTTTATAAAATTCAAGTAAAATCTCTTACTAGTAGTTGCATTTTTTTAAAAAAAGCATTCATAATTTAATTCATTGCAAATTTCAGTTAACATTTATAAATAGCATAAATTTTCAAGCTAGTTTTATAAAGCCTCAACCTGACTTAATTATTTTTTTAAAATCAGATGATTGAAATCCATTCCAGACTATATTAGTAGTTCGAGATTAAATTCTATATTGGAATCTGTTTCTTAAAAAAAAAAAATAAAGCCACCTTAAATTCCATTCATAAAACTGGTGAGTACATTAGGATGGCCAGGAAATGCCAACGCTCAGGCTGTGTGAAACTTTACTTCTGTCCAGTTGTGCATGTGCTTTTATCATGCTGTTTTTAATTATCAGATTATTTATCTCATACAGTACATTGTAATACTTTTTTTTCCTACCATTTTATATGCTGTATCTTGAAAGATTGATGAGGAAGGGGGTCCAACAAGAGAATAATGAGCTGCAGAAGAGACACAATTTTTCCTTTTTTTTGTTTTGTTTTTTGCTTCATTCTGTTGAAGATATTCTGCCTGGCTTTTGTGTGTGTATGTTGTTAATATAGGTAGATATTTACATTGGAAATCTCCAATTTTGACTTTCTTGTTTTGGTGGAAGAATCTGAGGTGGAGTGAAACAATGAGCTTATGACATCACAAGAGATTGAGACCTAAACAGTTGAAAGAGGAAGAGATTTCTAGTCAGATTGTCTAAAACCTGTGGGTTTTTCTGTTTTTATTTTTAATACCTATTTAACTCAAGCTGCCCACTCAACATCAGCACCCCTTTCCTTTCAGATGAGGGCTGCCATTATCTAGTTCAGGAAGCAGTTGTCCTGCACAAAGAAGACCAGGCTTGATATTCCTGAAGGAACTGCCCCAGGCCACCAGAAAAGCACCTTAAAAAAATCCTTCCTGATTTTGTGATTTTTGCGGGGGGGGCGGGGGCTGATTGCATGATAATTTGGTGTCTGACTCATGACTTGAACTGTCCGGGTTAGCAATACTGGAGGCATCCAGACTGAGCTCACTGATGCTATCCCATCCCAGACTGTTCACTCAGCACTCTTACCCTTTACTGCTCCTTCCTTAGCTGTCATCCTGCCCCTTTTACAAGGAGTTTGACCAGGTGCTGGAGACTTCACTGAGCATGGAGCCAACAGTGTGGATCCCATTGTCTTGCGAACCATCCAGTAGCTCCCTCAGTGAAATGTGCTCATTAGCCACTAGCTCCCCCTCAGCCAATAGGTATCCCCGCTGCACAACTCCCCTACTTCTGAGATTCTTTCTGGGCCCAGCTACTGGACTCCAGCAGCCACTATCCTTTGTGCTGTACTCTGTGAGACTCACAACCTACTTGCATGTGATATTCAGATCAAATGGCAGCTGTGGTTAAGTCAAGAAGCTGCCAGACCTGTGTTCTACAAGTGAGATCTTCCAAGGGAGAGGAGAGGGGTTGAAGGAAGAGGGAAGCCTGACATTTTAGGAGGATCCTTTAGGGAGAAGGAATTTTTCTGAGGTTCACCCACCACTAGTTACGGTTGTTGGTATGAAATGTCCTTTCCTCGTTCTCTTCCTCTCGCTCACTTTCCCTTTGCATTTATTTTTAACTGTGGTTTGGAAGCATGGTCCATGGAAGGTCATTCTGCAAGGGTGACGCAGATGGCTGTTTCTGTCTCAAGCTACGGTGAGGTTTTTTCCAATAATTCTGGCTTGTTCCACAGGCAAACATGTTCCTCAGAGTTCTGGACCTTTCTTACAATGGCTTCAGCAACAACGGAGCAGCTGCCCTGGGGGAGGCCCTTAAAGTGAACAATGTGCTGGAAGAGCTCAACATTAGGTGAGTCAGGCTCAGGTCATGATTTAATACGTCCCACACTTCAAAGTGAGAGCCACCCTCTGGTGGCTGAAACCCTGAGCAGCCATTGACCTCGGTTTTATGTGTAAGGAGGGACAGTCTTGTTGGCGCTAAGGTGACAAAGGGAATGCCATGTAATGGAAGTTTGGCCATGAAATTTCTAGCTGGGGAAGATCTGCTGGCATCTGTTATTTACTGTCCTACTGCCAGGGCCCCAGCTCTGTAGTCAGCCTCATGGCCCCAGAGAAAGCGATGGTGTAAAGGAGTGAGGAGGATTACTGGGGTCAAGGTGATATCATTACAATCTTAAATTGGGAAGGAAATAAATTGATTCCATCTGGCTGGGGAGGATGGATAGAAAGAAATTTAGTGATAAGGATCTAGGGTTACTAGCACCTCTGGAAATGAGAAGAAAAGTGAAATGGGACTTTGGAGCTTAGAGGGCACCTTGTACAGCATGAGATGTTTGTGCTCACAATGAGAGCTGGACAAGTTCCTTTGTTCTTCAAAGCATTGGCCTATGTACTTGGAGGCCTGGGACCGGCCTATATACTAAGGATAGTTAGGTGTGAGAAGTATTGTTGATTTAATAGGGCTTACAGTGGACATAATGTTACGATAGGAATCAATTCAAAGGGGAGGCTGATTGGTTCAGCAAAGGGAGAGTCAAGAAAACAACAGAGGCTGGTGAAGTTAGTGGGAGAGCTGTGAGACCAGGTAATTTTCAGAGAGATGCAGTTATGGAGATCATGAACATAACCAGAAATGGTCATGAGACAGGCTGTGAGCAAGAGGGTAGTGGCCAAGTACTCCCTGCAGTGTAAAATCCCACAGGCAAGCTGGCAATGAACCTCCCATCCCAGTGCATGATGTGCCTAAGCTCCCAAAGAGCAGACAGTGGCTGCTGCTGTGCTGGCAGCTACCTGGATATACTTACAAAACTAAAATGTCAGGGAACAAACACTGAGGTTTTAATTGTTACACTAACAATAAAAGCAAATGCTCAGAAATAGACATGAGCTAAGCAGGGCCAGTCAGAGTCAGTATTTGGATGGGAGCCCTTCAGGGAAAACTTGTGCACTTCAGGAAGTGGTATAGCTGCTGAATGCTGTGCTGCTGGAGCTTGTTCTTCAGATGAGATTTAACACCGAGGTCATGAGCGTTCAGGGTCACTAAAGATCTCACAGCACTTTCCGTGAGAGCAGGAACATTAACACAGGTGTCCCAGACAGGTACGTCTACTCCCTGCAACTTCAGTTGGAGATGGGATTCTTTGTCACTTCTCCTTCAAATTGTTGTGTGTAGAGAGCTGTTAACCTGCTGCAATTAATGCCCCTCCAGATGTGTTCACATGTCAGTGGGGTGAAGTGGTTCCTTGTACCTTCACGTGAGTTTGTAAAGCATGTTGTCCTCCTGTTGCCCATACTGTAGTAAATGTCTCCATGACAGTATGGCTCTGGCTTGGTGGGTTGGGAACACGGAATGAAAAATGTAAGAAGTCTACCTTTTCTCTGTTATAAGCAATAACCGCATTTCATTGGAAGGAGCTCTGCGGTTTGCAGTAGGCCTGAAAGAAAACCAGACTCTGAAGAGACTTAATGTGAGTAGCTTTTTTTTAAAGCAGATCTTGGAAAACACAATAAAGTATATATTTAAATTGTCACTGGCATGAGTGCTTATTGAATCAGATCCTGCATGAGCCATTCTGCAGCAACAACAGGGGAGCCTTTAGCATCAGTCTCTGGCCGCTCCTGTGAAATGCGGCATGCAGATGGTCTCATGTAGACAAGGAGTGCTTGTATTCAACAGTCTTTTGAATTCAAGCATTTTATACCCCTCCCTCTATGTGAACCAGAGCCTGCAGCTCCCTATTCTGCCCTGCAGTCTAGCACCTTGCCTTCCAATATGGAGGATGATCTTCCTGGCCTCTGCTGTCACCTGCTTACATGGCAGCCACATTTTGCTGCACACATCTGGGAGCTGGAGGGAGACGTGGTTAATGGCCATTGGGTGTCTGACCTATCTCTCAGCTCAGCACAGTGGGGTAAACGCTCTGCTCTGTTCCTCTTCCTTTCCATTCCTCAGACAGCACAAAGGGAGCTCCTGACACTTGGGTTAAGAAGGTCATGGAGGGGTGGAGAGTGGGTATGACCAGGTATATGGCATTTTAGATATTCCCAGGTGGTGTGTTGCCCTGTGGGGACCACTGGCAGCTTGCATTTGGCAGAGTGGCCTACAGGGTCAAGCAGAGAATTATGGAGCCATAACCAGCTCCCTGACAGCTTTTTCCGCATTGCCCAGCGGAAGCTGGATGCAGCAAAGCATCTTGTACTGGTGTAAAATGTACAGTCGAGGTCAGGTTCAAGGATGTGTAACTAAGATACACATTAGTAAAGTCAGCCAGTGATGGCGTGTAAAGGGAGGAAAGAAAGGCAAGGATGGAGCCTGGTGGGAATTCCCATTGAAAGATGGGATGGGGAGGAGGAGAACCAGGAGAGAGTGGAGTTGTGGACGCTGAGGGAGGACAAGGTGATCATAATAAGGTTATGTAGTTGCTTTAGTGAGACCTGGGCAAATCTTGATGATCCCTAAAAGTAAACTTTTTTTAATAAGTTTGGTTCTTGTAGATGTGAGATTTTTTCAAATAGTCATCACCATCCAGTCTTATCACTGTGAGTTTCTGCTTTTGTTTCATACCCATGGCATGTGCCTGAAGATACTTGAGAAGGCTGATTTTCCTCTGTAAGACAGCTGCAGTTTGAGGTGTGAAAGAAAGGTGCATTAATTAAAAGAACTTGCAATCTGTATTGTTCCTATTGTTGTTTCCTGTGTCTGCCTTTTTAGATGGCCAGAAATCCCATGCAGAGTGAAGGCTGCTTTGGGATTCTCAAATCTATACAAGCAAATTCTGGTGCCGTGGTAGAAATCTTGGACTTCTCAGTAAGTGTTAAACAGCGGGGGGGCAGGGGCAAGTGAAATGAAATCCCAAAGGTATGTGTCACTGAAAAAGGAGGGTGGACTATGAAGGTCCCAAAGTCAGAACATTCAGAATGATTGTTTCTACAAATAGCATAGTTCCACCACATTGCATCTATGCAACATGGCATAATGGTACGTTGAACAAAGACCAAATACTTGTAGTTAGACCTGTTTTGACTGAGCTGCGGATACTGTGGTACCCATAACTTAGCTGTCTGACTTCTGTAGTTACATCATAAACCACCATCTGGTTTTAACAGAGGGTCTCCTTCTATTTAATGTTAAAGTTTGCCAGAAAGTGAAAGACCCCTTCCCCTGGTGAATGCTGTTACGGTTATTATAAAACTGCCTTTTCCAAATGTTTTTGTTGATGGCTTATTTCTAATTTATAAAGAAAAACACAGGTTATAAGGCTCTCAATTATTAATAGAGCAACAGTTCCTCCCTGTTTGTAGTGACCTGTTGCATTCTGACTGGCTGAGAACAGAGCAAATGTATTCTTCAGCCAAAGAGAGACCTGACTATCCTGCCTGCACTTACTCTCCAGTACCTCCTTTCAAATGCTGTTCCTCATGTTCTTACAAACCCTTCTCCTGAGCCTGCTTTCTGTTCCAGCACTTTCCTGACTTCCTCCTCAGGCTTTGTGTGAACTCTGTGGACAGGCTGCTTATTGCATTTTCTATCTCACCCTTATGCCATGTTTTTTGCATTCCAGCTACTTTGTGCTCTGATCATTCTAGAGACACAGCCCTCAACAGAGTTGTGAGTTGCTTGCTTGGAATTTCACGTCCTCCCTTCTTGATTTGTCAGCTGGCTTTGACCCTTTTCCTCGTCGTCTTCGTGTTTCCTGTTCTTCTCCTGATAGCTGGAGCTAGTTTGTTTCATGTTTTATTTTATATCCACCAGAGCTTTGGTATTGCCATTTGCTGGTGAACTGGTTGATGACCCAGCTCACTGAGCTGAAGGAGCTTTGTCAAAGCTTGCATTAGTTGCATGGATGCCTGAGAGCAAGAATGTGTGGTGATGCCTACCTTTGCTGTTGTGATACTTACCTTTTGAGAGAAGGTAAATCATACTGTACACTGATCTGTGATGATTTCTCCCTCTAGGAGATCCCTGTGAACAAAGACTTTGCAGACCTGTGTGATGCTGTGAAAATGCTTTTGCCAAATCTTCAGATCAGATATGGTGGAAATGCAACATTGCACAAAAAAGAGCAACCAAAGGTTGAGATCCAATCTTGGTTCAGCGTGGAGGGTGATTCATAGAATCCTTTGACCTAAAAGGAACCTCTTCAAGGTCACTTTGGGTATGTCTACACAGCTTGCGGAAGGGAGACTCCCAGCCTGGGTAGACAGACTTGGGTTTGTGAGGCTCGCGCCATTGCTCTAAAAATAGCTGCATAGACAGCACTTTGACATTGTGGCTTGGTTGGGAACTCAGGCTCTGAAGCCTACCTGCCTCCCAAGGCTTCAGCATCTGAGCTCCCACCTGAGCCGCAACGTCAAACTGTTGTCCACACAGCAAATTTTAGAGCACGAGCCCCACAAACCCAAGTCTGTCTACCCAGGCCGGGAGTCTCTCTTCCACAGGCTGCCTTTGTAGACATACTCTTAGTCTACGCCCCTGCACTGTGGCAAAATCACTGACCATCTCGAAGCCTTGACATGAGGATTTCCAGCAGCAGTGCTACAAGTGCCTCCCATGGAAACATTCGCCATTTGCTCACTGATGTCATTGTTAAAAGCTTCTCCTTGCTGTAGCTTTAAATTAATTGGACTAGATTCGCTGCTGTGACCTGGTGCTGGATCTCCCCAGCAGGGCATTCTCCTGGTGCAGGAGAGTCCCCAGTGGGTACAGAGCCAGCATAACTAGCTCCTTGTTCTACCTTTCTCCTTCAGCCTTCTGCACAGGGCCTTTGTCAGAGCAGGCTGGGGGCTTGACTAGAATACTCTGTGCCCAGCTACACCAGCTGCCATAGACTAGGGTAAGCTGAAGACTGTATTAATCTATGCTGGGGCCATGACTAACGTAGAACCAGACCCCAACTCAAGGAGTCAGTCAACTACTTTTAGCCAATAGGAACCATTCTGATAATCTAGTCTGACCTGCATAACACAGGCCATAGTATTTCACTCCGTGGTTCTTGCATTGAGCTCTTATCTTCTGCTTGAGCTAGAGCAGGTCTTTTAGAAAGAGCCTCCAATCTTAAGGCATTGAGAATCCACAACACCCTAGGTAAGTTGTTCCAGTAGCTAATAGCCCTCAAACCTTATTTGGAGAAAAAGAATGGTGTAGTGTATGGAATAGGACAGTATCCCTTTAAATAGTTTGTGGGCCCTCTAGTGTACTCACTGTGTTCTGTGTTTTTAGAAGCTGCCAGAAACCAATCAGAGAAGCAGTATAGGTAGCTAGACCTGGAATGTTTGTGTACATTCAGTAAACATGGTTATTTGGGACTCAACTGTGTTTGTGAAGATTGTTCATATTTTATTTGTTTTGTAAAGAACAAAAGACTCAACAGATTGGAACTCAGGAGACCTGGCTTCAGTTTCTAGCTGAGGAAGAGATTTCTTGTGTGACCTTGAGGAAATCACTTAGGCCTTGTCTATATGAGAGAGTTCCACCAATTTAACTTAAACTGGTTTTTAAACCAAGTTAACTAAATTGTTGCAAATCCCTGTGTGGACACACTTGTTTTGGTTTAGGTTTTGCTTAGGTTAAACCTGTCCCTAATTGACTTAAGATGAACCAAAATAAATCTGATTTATACCAAAATAAGTGTCCACAAAACCTTTTTGCACCAGTTTACCTAACCTGGTTTAAACTCTCACCATAAGCACGTGTAACTTTCCCATGTAAACCAGTCCTTACTCTGAGCTGTGCCTCTGTTCCCCATCTGTGAAAAAGGGATAACAGCCTCACAGGAGGGTTGGGACTTCTGAAGATGAACTTCATTAATGAGTGTGAGGTGCTCAGATGCTGTCAGAGGGGGATATATGAATACCTAGGTAAGTAGATTATTTTCAGTCTGTATTTACCCAGCTTCAGATCCCAGGCTTTGGATCTTTGTCTTCCTCTTTCTTGGAGATAAAAGAGCTCTGCTATCAGAAATCTTCTCCCTCGTAGGTCCTTGTAGGCTGTGATCATCACCTGTTAATCTTTCTTTAAGTAAACTAAATAGAGCTTTAATCCCTCGCTATAAGGTAGGCTTTCCAAATCTCACATCATTCTTGCAGCTCTTTTCTGAGCTCTCCCAAATTTATCAACATCATTTTTAAAGTGTGGACACCAGAACTGGATCCAGTATCAGTAGTAGTCTCACCAGTGCCATGAACAAGCCACCTTCTTTCTTCTATTCAGTATTCCCTGGTTTATACATCCAAGGAGTGCCTTCACTCTCTTAGCCACCACATCACACTGGGAGCTCTTGTTCAGTTGGTTTCTGCCATGATTCCTTAAGTCCTTTTCTGAGTCCCTGCTTTTCAGGATACAGTCCCCATCCTGTAATTATCAGCTATGTTTTTGGTTCCTAGATCCATTGCACCTTGCATTTGGCTGTATTAAAATTGTAGCACCGGGAGGTATCAAAATGCCTGGAAATCATAAAAGAGTACAGGCACACAACCTTAGCTCTTCCCTCAGGGAGATAATAATAGCAACTCCCTGACCATTTCTCTGTGCCCACTACAGCTTCACATCAGCATAAAATTCTGTGGACCCCTACGGTGCTTTGTGCAGCATTGATTCATTGTCCAAATTTTCTAATGTTGGGGTTTGGAACTCCCAGTCCCACAAAAATTGGGGTCATAGTGAGCCCAGCTGTACAATAACAACCTTAACTTCACCTTAACAAAGTTTGGGCTGAGTGTGAATAAATGGTCTTTTTCTATTCTGTAGGTGTCCCAGGAATTTTTGTAACACTACATGTGCTCAGTGGAATCAAAGGTCTTCCTTTTATTTGTGACGGGAACTGGATGAGCCTTGGACACCCCCAAAATATGCAACCCCTTTGACTATTCCTTCTTTTGATCTATCTTACATTGAATGGTGGGAGCAGTTGCCATCTATACATTGCCCCTCCCCAGTCCCCCAAAAATGAAATTTTCTCCAAGAGGCACCTTGTTGAATGTGCCAAAGCATGAGACTGCCCCATGAGACTGTCCTGGTAAAATAGGTTCCTGATATTCTGTATTTTGTTGAAGCTTCACTATTGGTACAGAATGAATGTGTTTGTCCTGTTCAGTGTTGTGCGGAAATCTGGTTGTGCCTGATGAATGTGCCAAGGAATGAGATTTTTGTTTACTACCGCTTTTCAGCAAATAATGATATTTTTAAATAAGCTATAGAACTTTTTGAGAAAATTATGTGTAGCCAAATGAAATTTGTCCTGTAATTGTGAAAATAGTTTGAGTTTTATATCTAATAAATATTTACTGTCATTTAAACTCACTTTTGTCAATCTGGTCTATTTCTATTGTATCAAATGAGCATGAATTAGGAATAGGGTTGCTAGGTGTCCGGTTTTCAACCAGAGTGCCCAGTCAAAAAGGGACCCTGGCAGCTTCAGTCATCACCGCTGACTGGGCTGTTAAAAGTCTGGTCAGCAGGGCTAAGGCAAGCTCCCTGCCTGCCCTGGCTCCTTACAGCTCCCGAAAGTGGCCGGCATGTCCCTGCAGCCCCTATGCGCAGGGGTGATCAAGGAAGCTCCACGTGCTGCCCCCAGTGCCAGCTCCATAGCTCCCATTGGCCGGGAGCAGCACAGAGCCAGGGTAGGCAGGGAGCTATACCACCAACGAGGAGCCGCCTAAGGTAAGTGCTGCCTGGCTGGAGCTCACACCCCGAATCCCCTCCTGCACCCCAAGCCTGATCCCCTTCCTGGAGCCCGTATCCCTCCTGAACCCCAACCCCCTACCCCAGCCCTGAACCCATCATCTCTGGCCCCACCCTGGAGCCCGCACCCCAAGCTGGAGCCCTCACCCCCTCTTGCACTCTAACCTCCTGCCTCAGCCCAGTAAGTGAGGGAGGGGGCAAGTGAGCAATCAAGGGAGGGGGCCTGGAGTGGGTGGGAGTGGAGCCTCAGAGAAGGGGTGGGGCAGGGCCTTGGGGAAGTAGTGGGGCAAGGATATTAGGTTTTGTGCAATTAGAAAGTTGGCAACACTAGTTAAGAATGATGTACATATTGGTTAAATTTGATAGCTTTTGAAGACATCTTATTTCCTGACCTCTCTAATATATGAAAATTCCATGGGTTGACCTCCAGACTCTGAGGCCATGGGAAATTGATCTAAATCTGTAGTAAAAACTGTATTTTAAATCACCTATTTATTCATTTTGCTGTTTCTGCAGCCCAGCATCTCCCACAATTCTTTATAAACTAGATAGGATTTGAATCAAGTGGTGTCTCACCCTGTTAATAGTACAAACAGCCTGCCTGTGTATGAAAGCTGGGTGGACTTTCATTTGAGCCCTGAGTTCTGTGGGTCGTGTCAGCAAAGATTGTCTGCCACCTGACTGCTGACATGGGCTTAATGAGGGGAAAGTGAAGGAAATGTCTCAGAGAATCTGCAGGAGAATTTTGTAAGTGTGGGGTGCTTTGTGTGGAGTAGGCTCAGTGCTTGGGGGTGGCCAGGTGTAGGTAGCTTCCATTCGCTACGCTTGACCTACACCTAAGGATTGCCATAGCAAAGAAAAGGCATTATATTGTGTCCTACAGTGCTCATGTGCATTGTTCCCGCAGCGAGCCACAGCCCCTAATGGCAGAGTGCTAGTAAGTCTGTTGCAGCATTGCTCGAGGAGGACAGGGTTAAGATTTCATGGGGAGTGTACCTTAACTCTCCACCTTCTGGAAGGGCATACAGCAGCATTGGGCAGCCTTCACTCAGCTTTAACAATGTGTTTAGGTAGGTAATAGAAAAAGGGCTGAGGGGAAATAGAAGCCCAGAGAGGGGAAGGGACTCGTCCATGTCACTCAGCAAATCAATGGCAGAGCTAGGAACAGCCCCCAGATCTCCTGAGTCCCAGGTCAGTGCCCACGCCGTAGTCCGTCCCCAGTGTCCACTCCACAGTAACACATAAAAACGGAATGAATAGTTGCGAGTTGGGCTCCACTTTATCCTACTTTATTTGTGTATTTTAAAATGTTTTTAAAATTGTTTAAGGAGTTACTTGGCTTTGCTGTAACAGAGCCAGAGATCAGCTCCATTTCATGCTGGGCCATTGCAAGTGCAGTTACAATGAATTCCTCAACTTCCCCTGGTTCCGTGACATCCACAGGACTCCCTATGTCTGCACTCCTGTTCAACATATATATATATAATATAAGGCAGCCTGTGGACAGTTTGGGCTGCCTTTTCTTTGCTATGGCAATCCGTGGAGCCTCTTTGCTTTCCTGAAAGCGCTCCAAAATTGGGGTCGAACGAGAATGAGTTTGTAGATTTACAGATGATAAGGCCTGAAGGGAACGTTTGATTGGTGGTGTTCTCATCAATCTATCCAGTCAAGGGTAGGCGCTTAGGCAGAAACAGACACATGGTGGAGGTGAATGCATGGCTGTGTGGATGGTGTCACCAGGGGTACTTCGGCATCCTTAAACATGGGCTGTTGTTCTGAGGAGAATTGCTGAGCAGAGATGGGGTCCACGTATCAAGGAAGAAGGGTATCTTCAGATACAGACTGGCTAACCTAGTGAGGAGGGCTTTAAACTAGGTTTGACCTGGGCAGGAGACACAAGCCCACAGGTAGGCCCAGAACATGGAGACCTGGGTGAAGGGTTGGAATCTGGGGGGAATGTGGGCAATCGTAGCAGGCACAAAGAGGAGATGAGGGAATATAGGGGGGAAATCTAACTTACATCTGAGATGTCGGTATATTAATGCACAAAGTGCCTTATGCAGGAACAGAGCCGTGCCCAGGGCCTGGAGCTGGGGCTGGGGCCAAAACCGGGGCTGGGTGCAGAGCTGCAGCTGGGCTGTGGTCAGGGGCCGAGGCAGGGTAGTTAGTTATCTCTAGGGAGATTGTAGAACCTCCATCCTGTCAGGGATGATCTAGATAATACTTAGTCGTGCTCCATGCAGGGGGACTTGTAGGACTAGAAGGGACATTGATAGGTCATCTATTTCTATGATCCTCTCTAGTCTGACCTGATTGTGGTGTCCACTGAAGCCTGATTTCAGTGTTTGTATTGTTACATAACTGGATTATTTGCTATTAGAGTAACTGCTGATTAAATACATGTCTGACGTGTACAGTGACACTGTTTTTTGAAAACTAGCTTTTTAATTAGGAGATTGTGACAGAATAGACTAGGTCCGGAGACTCCCTGCTGGAGGCCTCCTGGCCCTGCCTCACCCTGCCCCAGAAAAGAGCAATAGAGAGGTCCTCCAACCTGCGTGGAGCAGCTTGTGGGACAGAGCCAATGAGAGGGGCTGCAGGGAGCAGCCAATCAGGGCCCAGCAGGCTCATATAAAAGGAGCTGAAAGGCCTGAACAGATCAGCCTGCTAGCAGTGACTGGGGAAGCAAGAAGTACTCCTGGTGGGCAGCGAGGGCTAGGGCAGGTATTTGCTAGTGATGAAGCGAGGGAATAATTTCTGACTAGCTGCCAGGACTCAGTTAAGATGGGCTACCGCGAAGTGGCCCAGGGAAATGCAGTTAGATAAAGGGATGTGGTGCGTGGTTGCTACTTAGAGGTTCCCTGGGTTGGACCAGGAGTAGGGGGTAGGCCCAGGTTCTCCCTAGCCCCCAACAGCCATTGGGGAAGTGACTGTCCCCTGAGGAGAAGGGAGTTTAGACAGGCCCAGGGAAGGGACCATACATGGATCTGTTAGGCCCCCAGAAGGGGGCTGAACTGAGACTGACCCATCCAGAGAGCAAGGGTCAGAGTACTAAAAGGCAGGTGAAGAGCGTCCAGAGAGGAAGCCCTGGGGTTGCTGCTCCATCTCCGAGCAGGAACCTTCGCATATAAGCTGGCCAACTAGCGTACTGAGATAGGCCCTGTTGATCAGACTGAGGACGGGAGCCTGGGAAGAACTAAAGAGATGTTGCCAATGGAGGGGTACCATGATGGGCCTGGTTAGATTCTTAAAGGACTGAGCCTGGGGAAGGCTGCAAGACATTTTGGATTTATAACCCAGAAGGGGGTTGTTTCTTTGCATATGGACTGTGTATGACTTGGCCAGAGGGCTGAGTCACTGAAGACCCACCTGACAAGCACAGTGGCCTACAGGAGGCACTGTGAGCTGAGACATTAAGAACAACTGCAGGCACCCACACACTTGACCAAGGGGCACTGTGAGAGGTGAGTACCACCCCATTATAGAGATGCTTGGATCTGAAGGGGCTGTTATGGCCATAAATGGACACAAATCAGATGTCAAAAATTATAACATTCATAAACCAGTCAGAGAACACTTCAATCTCTCTGGTCACGCGAGTACAGACATGAAAGTTGCGATATTACAACAAAAAAACTTCAAATCCAGACTCCAGCGAGAAACTGTTGAATTGGAATTCATTTGCAAATTGGATACAATTAACTTAGGCTTGAATAGAGACTGGGAGTGGCTAAGTCATTATGCAAGGTAACCTATTTCCCCTTGTTTTTTCCTACCCCCCCCCCCCCCCAGACGTTCTTGTTAAACCCTGGATTCGTGCTGGAAATGGCCCACCTTGATTATCATACACATTGTAAGGAGAGTAGTCACTTTAGATAAGCTATTACCAGCAGGAGAGTGGGGTGGGGGGAAGTATTTTTTCATGCTTTGTGTGTATAAAAAGATCTTCTACACTTTCCACAGTATGCATCCGATGAAGTGAGCTGTAGCTCACGAAAGCTTATGCTCAAATAAATTGGTTAGTCTCTAAGGTGCCACAAGTACTCCTTTTCTTTTTAGGAATTTATCCAGTAATTTCTGCATCAAGCCCATAACTTCTGTTTTGGCTACAGCATATTTTGGAGAGTTTTATTAGTCTTGATTTAAAGATGAGATGTGACAGAGAATCTACCACATGGCTAGGTAAATTGTTCCAATGGTTAATTACACTCACTGGTAAAAATCTATACCTGATTTCTAGTCTGAATTTGTCTAGTTTCAGCTTCCAACCATTTGCTCTTGTTCTGCTTTTGTCTCCTAGATTAGAACCACCCAGTATCGGAAATCTCCCCATGTAGGTGTTTGTAGATATGATCAAGTCAGTTCTTAACCTTCTCTTTGATAAACTAAATAGATTGAGCTTCTTTAGTCTCTCACTATAAAGCAAGTTTTCCACACTCAATCATTGTAACTCTTTTCTGAGCCCTTTCCAATTTTTCATTTTAAAGTGTGGACACCAGAACTGGACACCATCTCCAATCCTGGTCTCATTAATGCCATATGCAGAGGTAAGAACACCTCCTATTCCTTCCTGATAATCCCTGCTTATACCTCTGAGGATCACATTAGCCCTTTCAGCTACAGTGTTGCACTGAGAACACATGTTTAGTTGTTTATCCTCTAAGACCTTTGCAGAGTCACTTCTTTCCAGGATACAGTCCCCCATTGTTAAAATGTGACCTACAGTATTTGTTCCTAGATGCATTTTAGTTAGGTCTGGTTGAAAATTTTCCATTAAAACTTTTTTCTTCAAGTGCTTGCTCATGTCCATTCCATATTAGGTGTGTGCGTGCTCGCCACGTGCACTGGTGCTGGAAGTTTTTCCCTCAGCAATATCCATAGGGGACCGGCTCTGGCACCCTCTGGAGTGGAGCCCGCATGGCACGGTATAAGGGGCACCGCCGGCTCCCTCCACCCTCGGTTCCTTCTTGCTGCCAGTCACGGTGCTGGAACGTCTGCTGCTTTGGCTAGCGTTGATTCCTTTTCTGTTTTTGTGAACTTTGAATACCTGTAATATAGTTACCCTTGGTAGTAGTTTTCAAACTCTTCATTAGTCCCAAACAGGACTCAGCCAGGGGACGGGACATGCCCCGGTCCCCAGGCCTTAAGCCCTGCGATCGCTGCAAACGGCCTATTGTTGTAACAACCAGGCAAGGTACTAACAAACTTCAACAGGCCTTTATTCTTAAAGTGGAAACCTCTTTACCAAGCTGCTGCTGCACCCTCGGTAGTTCTCACTCTGCCTCCTCAACTTCCCCCCCCTCCTTCCTGTTTCCTGTCCTTTCAGACTCCCAACAGCCAGTGCTTCCAGTTCTAATAATTACAAGCAGCATCTAAACACCACATTCCCTCCTCTCTTAAGAAACTCTCCCAATTAAAATACACGTTCTAACCACAGGAACAAATATGAAACAAGACACTATACTGTTGGCAAAAATATTACACTGAAAACACTGTAGATACTACCTAACATAGTCTCTAGCCCAGACAGGTGGTCGTCTGGGTCTGACAGGCCGTCTCTCAAGCCCCGGTTCCAGTGCAATGTCTTGTTGTGTTGATACTACAGTGAAGTCATCCAATGCAGACTGGATGTTGGCATAATCTCCTCTTGGTGCATAGGCATGTGCAAGATCAGTATTCCATACCCGCCCATCAGAAAGTTGAGCAGTATAAGGTCCCTTCTTCTCTCTGAGTTTAAGAGGAGCTGTGAATTTATGGTCCCCTCTTCGTAAAATTCCAGGTTTTTGTATTCTGACAAAGGAACCACACTCAAACTTTGGTTGTCTTGTCTGTGAAAGCCTTATACTTTGCTTGGTTCTGTTCAACTGTTTTTCTCACATCATCCTCGGTTGGGGCATCAGGTCGTGCCTGTAACAATCTAGCAACGTTCAGTTTAGTATTCATCTGTTTCCCATGCAGTAACTCTGCGGGTGATCTTTGTGTTGTGGCATGTCGTGTAGCCCAGTATGCTTGCAAGAAATCAGTAGTGAAGGGTATCCACAATCGCCCTTCCAGTTTAGCCATTTGCAAACTCTCTTTCAAACTTCTGTTAAACCGTTCAATTTCCCCTTTGGCTTGAGGGTAATATAGGGGTGACTTTCTGTGTAAAATGTTCCTCTCTGCTAGAAAAGTTTCAAACTACAGGGAAGTAAATTGACTACCATTATCTGAAACTAGTTCTTTGGGATTACCTTCCCTGCTAAAAACTGAAGAGAGGAACTTAATTACTATAGCAGAAGAGATGTAAACGCTACCTCAGGCCATTTACTGAAATAGTCTATTAAAGTGATGGCATAATGGCAGTCACTTGGAGCAGTATCAAAGGGTCCTACAATGTCAATCGCCACTCTTTGCCATGCAGATTCAGGAAGAGGAACAGGCTGTAATGGAGGGGTACATGTCACTGCTGTCTTATCATGCATTTGGCAAGTGACACAGGATTTTGAGTGCTTCAGTTTGAGAGTCCATCCCTGGCCACCAATACAGATCCTGTAGTTGTTGTTTGGTTCTGACAATTCCTTGATGAGTATTGTGTGCCAGGTGTATGAGTTTTGACTGTAATTCTTCTGGCACAAGTAGCCGGTATGTACCTCATAGCACACAGCCATCAAGCAAAGAAAGTTCATCCCAAACTCTAAAATAAGGCAGCAAAACTGGGTCAAGGTTTTTATGGTTACTGGGCCATCTTTGTCAGAAATTCCTGTAGTTTTTGTTGAATTGGACACGCTGAACAAGCAGCTTGAAATTGTTTTTTTGTAACTGGAGTAAGAGTGCTTGTAATAAGCGCAACCACTACATCCTCATCCTCCGGTGGACCATCTGGTGAAAGCAAAGGAAGGTGAGAGAGGCAATCAGCTACCACATTTTGGTTTCCAGGCTTATATTCCAGTTCATAATTGAAAGAGAGTAGTGTTGCAGGCCATCTAGCAATATGATAGCCTGCTCTTCCCAGTCCTTTCATGGTGAGCAACATCGTCAAAGGGCTGTGGTCTGTGCGCAACTTGAACGTGCGGCCCCACAGGTAAGTTTTTCCATTTTTCAGTAGCCCAGACACAAGTAAGTGCTTCTTTTTGACTGTAAAATATTTTCTTTCAGCATTACTTAGTGTCCTTGAAGCAAATGCAACAGTCCTCTCTGTGTTGTCCTCATGAAGTTGTGTGAGGACAGCCCCAAGTCCATAATCAGAAGCATCAGTAGTTACAATTGTGGGCAATGCAGGGCTGAATAGTGCAAGTACTGGACTATGTACAATCAAGTCTTTCACCGTTTCAAAACTAGCTTGTGCAGCCATTGTCCACACTAAGGTTGGACTTCTCCATAGTAATTCTCGTAATGGTTCAATGACAAAACCATAATTGGGAATGAATTTTGCATACCAAGAGGTAAGATCCAAGAAGGAATGTAAGGTTTGCAAATCTGTTGGAGGAGGAGCATTTGAAATTGCCAGGATATGATCTGGATCAGGTTTTAGTCCAGACTGTGAAATTGTATGCTCCAGAAAGGAGAGTTCAGTTTGTCTAAATTTGCATTTGGACCTATTGAGCTTGAGGCCTGCTTTGCTGATGCAGTTTAGTACAGATTGCAGGTTATTGTCGTGCTCCTCAGAAGTATTTCCAAACATGGTAATATCATCCAGATAGCACTGAACTCCATGTTGATTCTTCAGAATCAATTACATCATTTTTTGGAAGGCACTTGGGGCAGGTGCAAGACCGTATGGAACACGTTTAAAACGAAACAGTCCCTCATGTAATAAATGCTGTGAGGTCTCTGCTATCTTCATGCAACATAACCTGGTGGTATGCGTTCTGCAAATCAAGAGTAGAAAACATCTTTGCTCCACGGAGTTCTGCAAACACTTCTTCTATGTGAGGAAGAGGATGGCTGTCAATCACAATAGCTTTATTTGGCTCCCTTAAGTCCACACAAAGGCGAATGCCTCCACCCTTCTTCTGCATCACTACTGTAGGTGAAACCCATTCTGAGAAGTTTGAGTAACAGCTGTGTTAGTCTGTATTCGCAAAAAGAAAAGGAGTACTTGTGGCACCTTAGAGACTAACCAATTTATTTGAGCATAAACTTTCGTGAGCTACAGCTCACTTCATCGGATGCATACTGTGGAAAATACAGAAGATGTTTGTTTTTATACACACAAATCATGAAAAAATGGGTGTTTTCACTACAAAAGGTTTTCTCTCCCCCCACCCCACTCTCCTGCTGGTAATAGCTTATGTAAAGTGATCACTCTCCTCCTTACAATGTGTATGATAATCAAGGTGGGCCATTTCCAGCACAAATCCAGGTTTTCTCTCCCCCCGCCCCCCCCCCCCCACCCCACAAACAAACCCACTCTCTTGCTGGTAATAGATTATCTAAAGTGATCACTCTCCTGAGAAGTCAATCTCCTCAGTAATGTCCTTTTGAACAAGTTTTCTAAGTTCCTCTGAAACAGCTTCCCTGGCTGAAAATGGTAAGTGCCGTAACTTGTGTCGTACAGGCATCACATTATTCCGCATTTTAACTTTATGGAGAAACCCATAAGCACAGCCGACTTTCTCCTCAACCTGGTGTTGGGTCCCAGCTGAAACTGGTGTGTGTACCGCAAGAGTGCTTTAATGAGGAAGATCAATTCGTCCATTAACTACCCTGAGATTTAAAGCAGCGAATAAATCTCTGCCAAGGATAGCTGTGCCTTTGTGGACAATGTAGAACTCTGCAGTTACACAGCAATCACCAAAAGTAACTATTGCTGGCAGGCAGCCATGTACTGGAATATGGTTTTTCAAATAGCACACCAAGTGAAGTTTGGGTTCAGTAAGACGCACATCTTTAAAGTAATCCAAATAGATGGAATCAGATAGTATAGATACTGCTGAGCCAGTGTCCAACATTAGCTGAATAGAGTGTGATTTGCCTGAGGGTATGGTGGAAACATTTACAGTGCACTTTATTTGTTCTGGAATATGTGCAGTAATGACTTTGTCCACGCTCAGCACAGTAACATAGAATCATAGAATATCAGGGTTGGAAGGGACCTCAGGAGGTCATCTAGTCCAACCCCCTGCTCAAAGCAGGACCAATCCCCAATCAAATCATCCCAGCCAGGGCTTTGTCAAGCCTGACCTTAGATGATTAGATGACATCTGGTATTGTAACTGCATGCACCTGTTGATTGAACTGGCTGCTGCGACATACTTTAGCAAAATGCCCAATCTTTTTGCAATGATTGCACTGAGCTACTTTTGCCGGACATCCTGTGTAGCTTGCAAGGTGTTGTGGGGATCAACAGCGAATGCATGCTTTTACTATATTTTGAATTTGCTGATTCGGTGGTTTTCCATTAATTTTCCTCTTGTAATAGTTTGTCTGCAGCGATAGTGAACTTTTCTGCAAAGGAGTCACAGCCTGGACTGTGCCTTCTGTATCCATGCTCATTATTTTGGCTTCAGCTGTAGCTGACTCAATCTGAATAGCAATGGTTATTGCTTTTTCTAGTGTAAGTTGTGGTTCTAGAAGTAAGCATTCTCATACACAAAGCATGGTTGTTTTCTCAATGAGCTGGTCTCTAATCATCTCCTCTGCCATATTCCCAAAGTCACAAGTTATAATCGGACTCCTCATGGAAGCAATATACTGCATTATAGTCTCCCCCGTTTTCTGCTTATACTGGCAAAATCGGTAGCGATTAGCTACTACATTCACTTTTGGCACAAAAGAGTTCTTTAATGCAGTGAGTGCAGTCTCATATTTATCATCTGCAAGGGGAAAAGTGTAAAATATATGCTGCTCTTCTGCTCCAAGGTAGTGGATTAGCAGAGCACGCTTTCTTACTTCAGAAATCTCTGTAGCACTGATTGCAAGCCGATAAGTCTCAAACATATGGATTCAGGCAGTAAAAGCAATTGGAGGCTCGACCTGGGCTTTACAGAAAGGGTGCAGGTGGGTTCAGAGACAGAAGATCCATCCTCGTCACCAAAATGTTGTAACAACCAGGCAAGGTACTAACAAACTTCAACAGGCCTTTATTCTTAAAGTGGAAACCTCTTTACCAAGCTGCTGCTGCACCCTTGGTAGTTCTCACTCCGCCTCCTCAACTTCCCCCCCCCCTTCCTGTTTCCTGTCCTTTCAGACTCCCAACAGTCAGTGCTCCCAGTTCTAATAATTACAAACAGCATCTAAATACCACACCTATGCCCATCAGCGATCCACATACCAGCTGCCTAAGGTGCTTAGGTGAAGGACATATAAGCGACGTGTCGTATCTGCAAGTCCTTCAAACCTAGGATGAAGAATAGCGCAATATCCATCGAAGAGCACTCCTAATGGAGTCAGCACTCACTCCGGCACCGGAGCAGCTGTCCAACTCCGCACCAAGCACCACAGCCTCTGTGCACAGTGCTCCGCTGGCACCATCCATGACCCGGGGAATCAGGCCCCAGCTCAAGTCGAGTGGTGCAGCCCATCCCACACTTCGCCTGTGACTCCAGATAGCGGTGCAGGCTCATGTCTGACTGGTGGCTGCGTCCTGAAGCCGACATGTCCAAACGAGACTGGCATCTTGGTCGGGATCTCAGGGACCGATGGTGTTTGGCAGATCTGCATTGGACACCTGGTGATCTATGCCTCACACTACTAGACCGGTACCAGGACGTCAAATGGGACCGGGAGCTAATACGGGCCAGTTGCTAGGAGGATCTTCCTGAGTAGGATGACCTACTGCTTGGAGACGGCCGATGACGGCCCAGCGATCTGCACTCTCTGATCCTCGATCAGTCCCAGGCCCTTGGAGATGGTTGGAGATGGTCCAGGAGTTCTCGCCAGGTGGCTCATGCCTCAGAGGGTCTGCACCAATCTACCGGCGAGTTAAGCCTCAAGTCCCTCGATTGGTGCCCCCGGTGTGGAGACCGAAGAGGGCTCTGCTGAGCCTGCCTCTCTAGTCCTGAGGCATGACTGCTTCGGGTGGGCGAGCTATGGCGGAACGTCTCTCTCGATGGGGAACGGCGCTGCTGAAGCGGGGACACATGCATAGGCCCCAGGTTGGGTTTTTGGAAGGAAAGGAGGATGTCAAACAGAGTCCAAGGGCTCTTCCAGTTCCTCTGCCTGAAGCCCCAGGTTGGAAGCAACCCTCTTCAAAAGTTCCTGGTGTGCTTTGACATCATCCTGAGGAACTGGGTGAGGAGGCCCCATGATAGCCTCGTCTAGCGATGATGAGGACTATGTCAGTGCCGTGGGAACCTCCACTTCCACTGGTGGTCCAGCAGCTTGCTCCCCTGGGTCCTCCTGGACCTGTGGAGTCTTACCCCCTGAAACCTTGGGCACCGGAGAAGGACGGGATACTGAGGCCACTGGCCTCTCTGATGCTCCCGACACTAACCGGGCAGCCTGGGAAGGTTGGGTGAGCCCCCAAGGGTTCCACGGATACCATGGTGCCGGCCACTGCGCTTGGGGCCATGGGACAGGTTTTGGTGCTGATGATGTAGGCAGCACCACAGGTACCAGAGCTTGTCCTGCTTTCAGGGAACCTCGCTCCGAGCCAGATGTATAAATGGAGCGGTCAGTACCGGGTGACCAGGATCAGGCCACCGGCATCAAGAATATGCTGGCAGACCAGCTCAGCAGGGAGTTCTTCTCTCACCACGAGTGGTCGCTCCATCCAGAGGATCTTCCATGAACTTCCAAAGGTGGGGAACTCCCCAAGTGCCACCGGTTTGCTCTTGGCAAGGTCTGGGCAAGGACTCCCTCTCTGATGTCTCCCTGATCACGACAGGAGGAAGCCTGATGTACGTGTTTCCCTCCGATTCCACTCATCAGCAGGGTCCTGGCAAAGATCAAGAGAGACCAGGTGTAGGTTATCATGATCGCCCCGGTGTGGCCTCACCAGCACTGGTTTGGCACGCTCATGAGCCTGTCAGCAGCCTCTCCCTGGCCCCTGCCCAACCGCCCAGACCTGCTGTCACAGGATCACAGTCCGCTCTTACACCACAGCCTCATGTTCCTCCGTCTCTCAGCGTGGATGAACTCGGAGGAGTGGACCTGTTCAGAAGGAGTCCAATAGGTCCTTCTGGGAAGTAAGAAGCCCTCAACTAGACTGACTTACCTGGCCAAGTGAACGAGGTTTTCCCACTGGGTGTCCGAACGTGGCATCTCTCCCTCGAGGTTCTTCCATACAGGCTGTCGTAGACTACCTGCTCCATTTGAGGAACCAGGGCCTGGCACACTCTTCCATTAGAGTGCATCTCACAGCCATCTCCACTTTCCACCTGCTGATCCAAGGACAAACGGTGTTTTCCCATGACATGACAGTCAGCTTTTTGAGAGGGCTCGAGAGACACTTCCCATAGGTATGGACTCCTGTCCCATAGTGGGATCTTAACTTGGTCCTCTCTAGGCTCACCTGTGAACCACTGGGTTCCTGCTCCTTTTCCCACCTGTCATGGAAGGTTGCGTTCCTGGTGGTGGTGGTGGTGGTGAAGTTGGCGAGATGGGTCTCTGAAATTAAAGCCTTGACCTCAGAACCGCCATACACAGTCTTCTACAAGGACCAGGTTCAGCTGCGGCCCCATCCAGCCTTCCTGCCAAAGGTGGTCTCCACCTTCCATGTAGACCAGGATATCTTCCTCCTGGTGTTCTGTCCCAAATCACACAACACCAGTGAAGAGAGGAGTCTTCAGGCCCTGGATGTCCGAAGGGCCTTGGCTTCCTACTTAGAACATACCAAGCCTTTCTGAAAATCGATTCGACTCTTGTTGCTACAGCGGATAAGATGAAGGCCCTTCTGGTGTCCTTGCGGAGGATTTCCAATTGGATCACCTCGTGCATAAGGACCTGTTATGACCTGGCGGGGGTTCTGCCTCCACCAATTGTCAGAGCCCACTCGACGAGAGCACAGGCATCTTCCGCATCCTTCCTGGCGCACATCCCTTTCCAGGACATCTGTAGAGCCGCAACATGGTCCTCTGTTCACACATTTACCACTCATTATGCCATCACTCAGCAGGCCAGGGATGACGCTGGATTCGGCAGAGCTGTGTTGCAATCTACACGTCCGTGAACTCCTACCCTCTTCCAGGGGTACTGCTTTGGAGTCACCTAATATGGAATGGACATGAGCGAGCACTCAAAGAAAAGACAGTTACCTTTTCCGTAACTGGTGTTCTCCGAGATGTGTTGCTCATGTCCATTCCGCAACCCGCCCTCCTTCCCCGTTGTCGGAGTTTCCAAGAAGGAACTGAGGGTGGGGGGAGCTGGCGGTGCCCCTTATACCGTGCCATGCGGGCACCATTCCAGAGGGCACCAGAGCCAGTCCCCTACGGATACTGCTGAGGGAAAAACTCTGTCACCGGTGCATGTGGTAAGCACACACACCTAATGTGGAATGGTCATGAGCAACGCATCTCAAACTCCAGTTACAGAAAAGGTAACTGCGCTTTTTTTTTATTAAAGAAAACTGAATTTTTGAAGAAACAAAATCATATCTGTCTTAGAAATTTGTGATTTTTTTTCTTTTTCATTAGAAAATCAAAATCTGCCAAAACCCAGTTTTTCTTCTTTTTCTTTTTCCTTTCAACAAAGATTTTTTGGGGGTGCAGGCAAGAAGACCTAAGTATATTATGTCTACGACCTTTATCAATCAAACTTGTAATCTCATCAATAAATGTTTGAAAAGACCTGTTTCCATCCTTTCTTTACCAGGATCAGTATCAGACTAACCAGCCTAAATCTTCCATGTACCCTTTTAAAATACTGGCACATTAGGTGTTTCAGTCTTCTGGAACTTACTTTAAATTTTTTTTAAACAGTTTTCTTTATAAATCTATAATTTGTTAAATATCAACATCAATGGTTGAGAGAGCTCCTTCACCAATTCTTTTAAAACTCTTGGGAGTAAACTGTCTTGCTTATTTAAAAATGTTTATAGGAGTTGCTGTTTAACATCTGTAGGAACTGAAACTATTGCATATCACTGTAAACTGAATGTTGTACAGCTTCCTTCCAAATACAGAACAGAAAATTGTAGTGAACTCTTCAGCCTTTTCTGCATCATTCCTGACAATTTTACTATCCCTATATAGAGATGGACCTACACTCCATTGGTAGGATATCTTTTATTCCTGATATTATATTAAAATTCCTCATTGTCTTTAATCCTGCTGTCCATACTTTTTGTCTGTTTGTTTTTGTTATCATTTGTGTGCATTTCATAACTGCTCATTTATAGCCACTGCTGCTAATCTCTCCTGTTTTCCATTTGCCATTATGCTTTATTTTTTATTACAGCTTTCACTTTCCTTCCTGTGCAGGATTTTTTTAACTGAGGAACCTCTTTAATAGTTGAGGAATGGTTTGGGCCATCTAGCAAAGTTTGTCTTGTTTAAAATTTCCCGCCGATTAATTTTCCACTATTTCATTCTCTGCCCTGTTTGTCAGGACAGGGCAGGCCCAGTGAATCCAAACCACCACTCCTCACCCTCTGGTTATTCAAATCCCCTCCGCCCCCCGCCTTTTGAAGCTATGCCCTGAGGATGGGACCAGCATCCACTGATTATGAGGTTTGCACCAGTGCAATGTACCATGGCTTGAAACTCTCTTTGGGTCATAGAATATCAGGGTTGGAAGGGACCTCAGGAGGTCATCTAGTCCAACCCCCTGCTCAAGCAGGACCAATCTCCCATTTTTGTGCCAGATCCCTAAATGGCCCCCTCAAGGATTGAACTCACAACCCTGGGTTTAGCAGGCCAATGCTCAAACCACTGAGCTATCCCTCCCCCGAATGGTCCATCAGCCAGTGTACAAACTTCTGCTCTAAACCTTTACTAGCAGAAACTAAAATGCTGATAAGAAGAGTAAAATGCTAACAGCAGGTTCTGAAATGTATTCCTTTCTTAATGAAACTGGAGGCACCTTTTCTCTCGCAAATGTAGAGACATTTATTGTTGAAATAGGCTTCTGGAGCAAAAATTCCCTCTAAAGCTGAGTCAGGGGGCTGGTGCCCCTTTCGTATGTGGCTGGAGCCCTTGAGCTGGGGGGATGGTGCCCCATCATTGTGAGGCTTGAGCCCTCAGTAAGGAAGTCAGTTCCTGGATTACCAAACAGGGGAAGTACGTGGGCAGCCTTTGACCACAGTATAGAGTGTCTCTGGAGTAAAAGGGATTTTGTGTGCCCTGTCTACCCTACGAAATTAGGTCAAATTTATAGAAGTTGGTTTTGTAGAAAGTGTTTTTATACAGTCGATTGTGTGTGTCCCCACACAAATGCTCTAAGTGCATGTAGTCGGCGGAGTGCGTTCACAGTACCAAGGCAACCATCGATTTCTGGAGCGTTGCACTGTGGGTAGCTATCCCACAGTTCCTGCAGTCTCTGCCGCCCATTTGAATTCTGGGTAGAAATCCCAATGCCTGATGGAGCTAAAACATTGTCCCAGGTGGTTCTGGGTACATGTCGTCAGGCCCCCCTTCCCTCCCTCCCTCAATGAAAGCAACAGCAGACAATCGTTTCGCACCTTTTTTCCTGGGTTACCCGTGCAGACGCCATACCACGGCAAGCATGGAGGCCGCTCAGCTAACCGTCCCCGTATGTCTCCTGGGTGCTGGCGGACGCGGTACTGCATTGCTACACAGTAGCAGCTTATTGCCTTTTGGCAGCAGACAGTGCAGTATGACTGGTAGCCGACGTCGACGTAGTCCAGGGTGCTCTTTTAACCGATCTTGATGAGGTCAGGGGCACCTGGCCAAACATGGGAGTGACTCAGCCAGGTCATTACCCTTTTAAATTTCGTCTCATGGCGATTCAGTCCTACTGGCAATCCTACTGCACCATCTTTTAACGTGCACCCAGGAGATGACGATGGCTAGCGGTCGTACTGCACAGTCTGCTGTCAGCAAGATCTATAAAGATAGATGAAGTGGAGGAAAACAAGAAAAAGACCAGATTTGTTTTGTATTCATTTTCTCCTCCCTCCCTCCCTCTGTGAAATCTACGGCCTGCTAAACCCAGTTTTGAGTTCTATCCTTGAGGTTTTGAGTTCTATCCTTCAGGGGGGCCATTCTGTTTCTCGCAAAGCCACCCCCTTTGTTGATTTTAATTCCCTGTAAAGCAACCCTGTAAGCCATGTTGTCGGTTGCCCCTTCCTCCCTCCACCAGAGCAAACAATCATTTTGCGCCCTTTTCCCTGGATTGCCCGAGCAGGAGCAGATGCCATAGCACAGCAAGCATGGAGCCCATTCAGCTCACCGCAGCAGTTATGACCATTGTAAACACCTCACGCATTTATCGTGCAGTTTATGCAGAACCAGCACCTGAAAAACCAGGCGAGGAGGCGATGGAAGCACCGTGATGAGGACATGAACACACTTTTCTCTAAAACCGTGTTCCCCTGCAATTTGGAGATCATGGTGTTAATGGGGCAGGCTCATGCCGTGGAACGCCGATTCTGGGCCCGGGAAAAAAGCACAGACTGGTGGCACCACATAGTGTTGCACGTCTGGGATGATTCTCAGTGGCTCCGAAACTTTTGCATGTGTAAGGGCACTTTCATGGAACTTTGACTTGCTTTCCCCTGCCCTGAAGCACAAGAATACCAAGAGGAGAGAAGCCCTCACAGTTCACAAGCGAGTGGCGATAGCCCTGTGGAAGCTTGCAACGCCAGACAGCTACCGGTCAGTTGGGAATCAATTTGGAGTGGGCAAATCTACTGTGGGGGCTGCTGTGATGCAAGTAGCCAATGCAATCACTGAGCTGCTGCTATCAAAGATATGACTCTGGGAAATGTGTAGGTCATAGTGGATGGCTTTGCTGCAATGGGATTCCCTAACTGTGGTGGGGCCATAGATGGAACCCATATCCCTGTCTTGGGACCGGACCACCAGCGCAGCCAGTACATAAACCTCAAGGGGTACTTTTCAATGGTGCTGCAAGCACTGGTGGATCACAAGGGATGTTTCACCGACATCAACGTGGGATGGCCGGGAAAGGTTCATGACGCTCGCGTCTTCAGGAACTCTGGTCTGTTTAAATGGCTGCAGGAAGGGATTTACTTCCCAGACCAGAAAATAACTGTTGGGGATGTTGAAATGCCTACAGTTATCCTTGGGGACCCAGCCTACCCCTTAATGCCATGGCTCATGAAGCCGTACACAGGCAGCTTGGACAGTAGTAAGGAGCTGTTCAACTACAGGCTGAGCAAGTGCAGAATGGTGGTAGAGTGTGCATGTCCATTTGATCCCACGGTAACCCCAGAGTTGCCTCCTCTCCTCACGTTCATCGGCCACCGTCCTGTACTCTGCTATTGTGTCCCTCCGCACAGCTCTGTCAGTGCCGGATGACTGCATGAGCTTAGAGAACGTCATCACGCGTGCGTTTTTTTTTTTTGCTGCCTTATCTGAGATAGCCTTTGGGACAGAGGGGGGAGGCTTGAAACATTTGCAGCTGCTGGAGGAAAAAAAAGGGAGTGAAGTATTTATAAAGATACATTTTACAGAACAATGGCTATGCTCTTTCATGGTGAACAACACTATTCACAGTAAATAGCACATGTGATTTTGGTACCAGGTCGCATTTTGCATCTTATATTGAGTGCCTGCGGCTTTGGTGTTAGAGATCCGGCACTGCGCGTGTGGCAACAGAATTCGGCTTGCAGGCAGCCATGGTAAGCTATAGTCTTTCGGCTTCTGCAACCTTCATAACAGCAGCGCCCTCCTTTCCCATACCAAGCAAAGCCTGTTGAGTTGGCCATTTAGTGCTGCGATTTTCCTATTAATGTGCAGCAGCAGAAACCAAACTAACCCCCCCACCATCCAATTCTCTGGGATTACCCCTCCCCTCCACCTCCTAGCTGGTATCAGGGAAGATCCCTGCTAGCCAAACGTGAACAGCTCAGCGCCAATGCCCCCCCCACCACTGCGTGGTTAACTGTGGGGAGGATTTCTTTTCAGCCACAGGCAAACAGCCCAGTAGGAACGGGCACCTCTGTATGTCCCCTTAATTAAATTCCCCTATTTCAACCAGGTTACCATGAACGATATCACTCTCTTAGGATAACACAGAGAGATAAAGAACGGATGTTGCTTGAATGCCAGCAAACACCGGGACCATACGCTGCCAGGCTTTGTCATGCAATGATACCAGATTACTTGCTACTAGCATGGCGTGGTAAAGTGTCCTACCGTGGAGGACGGAATAAGGCTGCTCTCCCCAGAAACCTTCTGCAAAGGCTTTTAGAGTACCTCTAGGAGAGCTTCATGGAGATGTCCCTGGAGGATTTCCGGTCCATCCCTGGACACGTTAACAGACTTTTCCAGTAGCAGTACTGGCCATGAATGCATCCCAAGTCCTCAGGGCTACTTAATCATTTAAAAATGCTTGCTTTTATAGCCTGTATTATTTAAAAAGGTACTCTCACCAGAGGTCCCTTCTCCAGCTTCTTTGGGTTGGGAGGGTATTTCAGTCAGGGTGACAAAAAGATCCTGGCTGTCGGGGAGAACGGTGTGCTGTGTGCTCTCCTCAAGCTCATCCTCCTCCTCATCTTCCCTATCTGCAAAATCCTCAGCCATGGTGGAGAGTATCCCATCATCAGAGTCCACGAACAGGGGTAGGGTAGTGGTGGCGGGCCCCCCCTAGAATTGCATGCAGCTCATCGTAGAAGTGGCAAGTTTGGGGCTCTGTCCCGGAGCTTCCATTTGATTCTTTGGTTTTCTGGTACGCTTGTCTGAGCTCCTTAAGTTTCACGTGGCACTGTGTTGCGTCCCTAATGTAGCTTCTGTCCCTCATGGCCTCTGAGATTTTTTTGAAATGTTTTGGCATTTTGTCTTCTGGAATGTAGTTCTGATAGCATGGATTCCTCTCCCCACACAAAAAGAAAAGGAGGACTTGTGGCACCTTAGAGACTAACAAATTTATTTGAGCACAAGCTTTCGTGAGCTACAGCTCACTTCATTGGATGCATTCAGTGGACTCCCCAGACAGCAATCAGATCCAGTACCTCCAGTTCGGTCCATGCTGGAGCTCTTTTTCGATTCTGGGTCACCTGTGCTGCTGATCTCGCCTGGCCAAACAGGAAATGAGATTCAAAAGTTCCCGGGGCTTTTTCTGTACACCTGGCCAGTACATCCGAGTTCAGAGCGCTGTCCAGAGCGGTCACAATGGTGCACTGTGGGATAGCTTCCGGAGGCCAATACCTTCGAATTGCATCCACACTAACCCTAATTTGAAACAGCGATGTCGATTTCAGCACTAATCCCCTCGTTGGGGAGGAGTACAAAAATCGGTTTTAAGAGCCCTTTATGTTGAAAAAATGGCTTTGTTTTGTGTGGATGGGTGCAGGGTTAATTCAGATTTAATACCGCTAAATCCGACAAACTTGTAGTGTAGACCAGGCTCTGTGTGTGTGCTGCCTCTAGGAGGGACCACTGTGTTTTGCTGTGACTGTTACTTTCCAGGAGCTGGTGCATGCCCCAGCCTGGGGGATATCTGCCTCTTTGTGCCTATGTAGTTGTAGGAGTCATTAGTCACTTGGACCCAAGTTAAAAGAAGCCTTAAACTTCTGAAAGGATTTATCAGATGGCTGACTCTTGCTACAGAAAAAGATCAAGGGTAGAATTTCCTAAATAATTTGTCATTTTGGAAGTCTAGGGTTTTTAGATGCATAGAGGCCTAAGTTCCATTCCTAAGTCACTTAGGCACAATTGAAAAGGTTGCCTCAAATCAGCATTCAGTACTGGTTAAGCCCTGGTCTACACTAGGAGTTGAGGTCGAATTTAGTAGCGTTAAATCGATTTAACCCTGCACCCGTCCACACAACAAAGCTCTTTTTTTCGACTTAAAGGGCTCTTAAAATTGATTTCCTTACTCCACCCCCGACAAGGGAATTAGTGCTGAAATCGGCCTTGCTGGGTCGAATTTGGGGTACTGTGGACGCAATTAGACAGTATTGGCCTCCGGGAGCTATCCCAGAGTGCTCCATTGTGACCGCTCTGGACAGCACTCTCAACTCAGATGCACTGGCCAGGTAGACAGGAAAAGGCCCGTGAACTTTTGAATTTAAATTTCCTGTTTGGCCAGCATGGCAAACTGCAGGTGAGTACAGAGCTCATCAGCAGAGGTGACCATGATGGAGTCCCAGAATCGCAAAAGAGCTCCAGCATGGACCGAACAGGAGGTACAGGATCTGAACGTTGTATGGGGAGAGGAATCCGTGCTATCAGAACTACATTCCAGTTTTCAAAATGCCAGAACATTTGTCAAAATTTCCCAGAGCATGAAGGAGAGAAGCCATAACAGGGACCCGAATCAGTGCTGCATGAAACTTAAGGAGCTGAGGCAAGCCTACCAGAGAGGCAAACAGCTGCTTTGGGTCAGAGCCCAAAACATGCCACTTCTATGATGAGCTGCATGCCATTTTAGGGGGTTCAGCCACCACTACCCCAGCCGTGTTGTTTGACTCCTTCAATGGAGATGGAGGCAACACAGAAGCAGGTTTTGGGGACGAGGAAGATGATGATGATGATTGATAGCTCACAGAAAGCAAGTGGACAAACCAGTTTTCCTGACAGCCAGGAACTGTTTCTCACCCTGGACCTGGAGCCAGTGCCCCCCAAACCCACCCAAGGCTGCCTCCTGGACCCGCCAGGCAGAGAAGGGACCTCTGGTGAGTGTACCTTTTTAAAATAGTATACATGGTTTAAAAGCAAGCATGTTTAATGATTAATTTGCCCTGGCATTCGTGCCTCTCCTGGATGTAGTGCCAAAGCCTTTGCAAAAGGTTTCTGGGGAGGGCAGCCTTATTCCGTCCACCATGGTAGGACACTTTATCATGCCAGGCCAGTAGCACGTAGTCGGGAATCATTGTAGAACAAAGCATTGCAGTGTATGGTTGCTGGCGTTCAAACAACATCCGTTCTTTATCTCTCTGAGTTATCCTCAGGAGATTGATATCATTCATGGTCACCTGGTTGAAATAGGGTTCTTTTCTTAATGGGACATTCAGAGGTGGCCGTTCCTGCTGGGCTGTTTGCCTGTGGCTGAACAGAAATGTTCCCCGCTGTTAGCCACGGGGAGGGGAGTGGGGCTAGCCACGCGTGGGGGGAGGCAAAATGGGACCTTGAAACAAAAGCACATGTGCTATGTATGTAATGTTAACAGCAAGGTTTACCGTTAAAGAGTATACCTATTGTTCTATAAAATGTGTCTTTTTAAATACCACTGTCCCTTTTTTTTTTCTCCACCAGCTGGATGTTTTTCAAAGATCACAGGATCTTCTCCTTCCCTGAGGCTAGTGAAGATTAGAAGGTGAAAAAAACACTTGCGATGAAATGTTCTCTGAGCTCATGCTGTCCTCCCACACTGACAGAGCACAGATGAATGTGTGGAGGCAGACAATGTCAGAGTACAGGAAAGCACAAAATGACCAGGAGGAGAGGTGGCGGGCTGAAGAGAGTAAGTAGAGGGCTGAAGCTGAAAGGTGGCAGCAGTGTGATGAGAGGAGGCAGGATTCAATGCTGAGGCTGCTGGAGGATCAAACTAATATGCTACAGCATATGGTTGAACTGCAGGAAAGGCTGGAGCACAGACTGCCACTACAGCCCCTGTGTAACCAACCACCCTCCTCCCCAAGTTCCATAGCCTCCTCATCCAGACGCCCAAGAATGCGGTGGGGTCTCCTCCGGCCACCCAGCCACTCCACCCCAGAGGATTGCCCAAGCAACAGAAGGCTGGCATTCAATAAGTTGTAAAGTGCTGTGTGGCCTTGTCCTTCCCTCTTCCACCACCCCTCCCAGGTTGCCTTGGCAGTTATCCCCCTATTTGTGTGATGAATTAATAAAGAAAGCATGAATGCAAAGCAACAATGACTTTATGGCCGCTGCAAGTGCTGATCAAAGGGAGGAGGGGAGGGTGGTTAGCTTACAGGGAAGTATAGTGAACCAAAAAGGGGGAGGGAGGGTTCATCAAGGAGAAACAAACAGAACTGTCACACTGTTGCCTGGCCAGTCATGAAACTGATTTTCAAAGCTTCTCTGATGCGCACTGTGCCCTCCTGTGCTCTTCTAACTGCCCTGGTATCTGGCTGCGCGTAACCAGTGGCTAGGCGATTTGCCTCAACCTCCCACCCCGCCATAAACATCTCCCCCTTACTCTCACAGATATTGTGGAGCGCACAGCAAGCGGTAATAACAGTAGGAATATTGGTTTCGCTGAGGTCTAACCGAGTCAGTAAACTGCGCCAGCGCGCTTTTAAATGTCCAAATGCACATTCTACCACCATTCTGCACTTGTTCAGCCTGTAGTTGAGCAGCTCCTGACTACTGTCCAGACTGCCTGTGGATGGCTTCATGAGCCATGGCATTAAGAGGTAGGCTTGGTCCCCAAGGATAACTATAGGCATTTCAACATCCCCAATGGTTATTTTCTGGTCTGGGAATAAAGTCCCTTCCTGCAGCTTTTGAAACAGTCCAGAGTTCCTGAAGATGCGAGCATCATCTACCTTTCCCGGCCATCCCACACTGATGGCGGTGAAACGTCCCTTGTGATCCACTAGTACTTGCAGCACTATTGAAAAGTACCCCTTGCGGTTTATGTACTCGCCGGCTTGGTGCTCCGGTGCCAAGATAGGGATATGGGTTCCATCTGTGGCCCCACCACAGTTAGGGAATCCCATCGCAGCAAAGGCATCCACTATGACCTGCACATTTCCCAGGGTCACTACCCTTGATATCAGCAGATCTTTGATTGTGTTGGCTACTTGCATCACAGCAGCCCTTACAGTAGATTTGCCCACTCCAAATTGATTCCCGACTGACCGGTAGCTGTCTGGCATTGCAAGCTTCCACAGGACTATTGCCACTCACTTGTGAACTGTGAGGGCTGCTCTCATCTTGGTATTCTTGTGCCTCAGGGCAGGGGAAAGCAAGTCACAAAGTTCTATGAAAGTGCCCTTACGCATGCGAAAGTTTCGGAGCCCCTGGGAATCATCCCAGACCCACAACACTATGCAGTCCCACCAGTCTGTGCTTGTTTCCCGGGCCCAGAATCGGCATTCCACACCATGAACCTGCCCCGTTAGCACCATGATGCCCTCATTGTCAGGGCCCGTGCTTTGAGAGAAGTCTGTGTCCATGTCCTCATCACTCTTGTCACCGCGCTGACGTCGCCTACTCGCCCAGTTTCGCTTTGCCAGGTTCTGGTGCTGCATATACTGCTGGATAATGTGCGTGGTGTTTAATGTGCTCCTAATTGCCAAAGTGATCTGAGCGGGGTCCATGCTTGCCGTGGTATGGAGTCTGCATGGAAAAAAGGCGCGGAACAATTGTCTGCCATTGCTCTGACGGAGGGAGGGGTGACTGATGACATGGCTTACAGAGTTAGCTTACAGGGAATTAAAATCAACAAAGGGGGTGGGTTTACATCAAAGAGAAACAAAAACAACTATTATACAGAATGGCCCCCTCAAGGATTGAACTCAAAACCCTGAGCTTAGCAGGCCAATGCTCAACCCACTAAACCACCCCTTCCTCTTGTAGTTCAGATAGGACTGAATCGCCATTTAAGTTTTCAAGGTGCCCTTGACAGACCTCACCAAAACGATTGTTGGTCATTGATTTCACGGAGGGAGGGATCAAATGAATACAAAACAAATCTGTTCTATTTCTTGTTTTGATCCACTCCATCTATCTTTTACATCTTTGGCTGGCAGCAGACAGTGCAGTAGGACTGCAAGTCATCCACATCTCTTGGCTGGTCACCATAAGATGGTACAACAGGACTGCCGGCAGGACTAAAGAGAGTGACCTGGTCGAGTCACTCCTAATGTAGTCCCTGCGCCCATGTCTGCCCAGGCGCTCCTGACCGACCTTACCAAGGTGGCCAGGAGCACCTCGGACATGACGACGATGGTTATCAGGCCTATTGCGCCATCTGCTACCACAAGGCAATGGGTTGCTGCTGTGTAGCAATGCAGTACCACGTCTGCCAACACCCAGGAGACATACGGTGACGGTTACCTGAGCGGGCTCCATGCTTGCTGTGGTATGATGTCTGCACAGGTAACTCAGGAAAAAAGGCGTGAAATGATTGTCTGCCGTTGCTTTCACAGAGGGAGGGCCTGATGACATGTACCCAGAACCACCCGCGACAATGTTTTTTGCCCCATCAGGCATTGGGATCTCAACCCAGAATTCCGATGGGCGGCAGAGACTGCGGGAACTGTGGGATAGCTACCCACAGTGCAACACTCCGGAAGTCGACGCTAGCCTTGGTACTGTGGACGCACTCCGCCGAGTTAATGCACTTAATGCACTTACAGCATTTTCTGTGGGCACACACACAATTGACTATATAAAAACGATTTCTAAAAAAACGACTTCTATAAATTCGACCTAATTTTGTAGTGCAGAGAGAATTTCTCAGCCAGTGGGTCACAACAAAGGGGATCACAAAAAACAAGTGGGAGGTGCTGAAAACTTTACTGCTGTCTGAAGCAAATAAAATCTCCCTCCCTCCCCCTTTAAGGTGGAGTACTCTGTTAACCTCTCCAACCCCGCCCCCCGGAATCAGCTCTATAGGCTGATCACTGTTGGCATTGATCCATTTTTAATCTTACTTTTCTATTAAATGTAAAGGGGAGGGGAGTTGGGACAATTGGGGTGAGGGGTCATCTGCCTGAAACACTGGCCTAAGCCAGAGGATCGGGGGTAATGAATGTGCCGCGGTAGGAGCCAGGAGGGTCTCCTGGTTCGGGTAACAGAGCTGTGCCCAGTGGAACCACTTCAAGCCTTGTCTCTGTCCCAGATTTCCTTTAACTAGCCCTAGTCTGTCTGTCCTTCGGCTGTAAGCCGCTTGGTGCAGGGCCAGGGACTGTCCTTCGTGGCTGGAAAGTGCCTCGTTCATCACAAGCATTGCGGCCAATGCCTGATTCCCAGCCAGGGTTGCCCAAAGGGTCAGTAATGGAGCGCAGCTCGAGGTCTGACTGGACACAGAGCAGCGGCCGCCTTTGTCTCTGTGTCCCAGCTCCCCATCTGTGACCCGGGGGTACTCGCCCCCCCCCCCCCCGGGGAGCTGGGAAAAGGAGCCTGCGTGGGAGGCTCCGATACCACGGTGACGGGCGCGCAGAAAAGGTCGCGAGGGACGAGACGCCGCCCTGGTCGGTGCGGTCCCCGGGGCCGCCGCAGAAGCAGCCCTGGGCTGAGCGCAAGCCGAGTCTGCGGCGCGATGCCCGGGCACAGCCTGATCCGGGCCCGGCGGCGGGGCGGGGCGAGCGCGGCGCGAAGGTAAATAAGGCGGGGACCAGCTGGTTCCTCCGCGGCGAGTGACGGCAGCGCCCCCCGCCCGGTGGTGGGCACGGCTGCCCCGGCCACCGCCCGCCCGCGCCCAGCAGCGGCGCTTTGCTCGCTCCTGCCGCGCCGGGCAGAGGGGAGCGGAGGGCGATCCCCGCGGCCCGCACACGGGGCTCGGCGGCCACGCACCACGATCCTCTCTGCGGCCCGGCGCCGGGGCAGGTAAGCGCGGCCCGACCCCCTGGCACAGCGGCACCTGTGCTGCCCAGGGCCGGGCCCATCCCCGTGGGGTCGCGGCAGGCGGGAGGGGGAAGGTGCCCCCCCCGCCAGCCCCACTGCTGGGGGCTGGGCGCACAGGACCGGTCCCCGCCCTTGCACCCCATCCCCCTTGGCACCGTGCGCTAGCGCAGACCTGCTGGAGGCGGAGGCTCTGACGTCTGTGCCTTTGCTCCTCCGGCTCAGTCGTGCCAGCCTGGGTCTGGGAGAACCGCTTCCACCCCGAGCCGGACAGGTAGCAGCAGGTGCTGATCTCCCAGCTTCCTCCCTGCATCCCCCAGATGGCCAGGCTGGGAGGGGAAGGGGGAGCCAGTCCTCTTGGGGACAGGGACTGCCTGTGCTCCCACAGTACCTGTATCTGAGCACAAAAATCTCTGCCCAGCTTGCCTGTCTGCCTGGGCCCCAGCTGGGAGCAGGAGGGGCTGGCTTGTTTGCTGTCTGGGCTTTGTCCTGGTAATGGGAGGAGGGTGCATCCCTTTCCCTGAAAATTGGAGTTCCCAGAGGATTTGGAGCTAGTGGTCAAGCTCCATTGGTGGTCCCTTGGGATAGAGGGAGCTGGCCACCCCTGAAAGATGCAGGAAGGGGGAGAAGAAACCCATTCCCCCTCCCCCAGAGGGCACTGCAGCCAGTGAGGGCAGAGTAACTGGGGCCTCAGGCCTGGGGTGGGGGTCGATTGAGGCAGATGAAAGCAAACTGGAGGATGGTGTTACTGGTGGGCTGGAGAAAGCAGGGCAGTGGGTAATGGCGGGTGGGGAGAAGCTGAGGCCAGAGGAGCAGGAGGCTGGAATTAAGGGACCAATAGCTGGAGCCAGTGGGTATATGAGGGGTGGGGCCTGGGTGAGCTATCGCCCTGGTTGAACAAGTGGCTTTAGGGTAAAATCAGCTGGGAAGCTCGGAGCAGCTTGGATCAATGGGTGGAGAGGAGCCAGGGTCAGGAAGCTACCAGGTTCAGGGTTCCTGGGAGGAGCTGGGGTAGCTCTGAGAGCCGGGGGAGGGGATAGTTAGGCTGGGGGAGCAGGGAGGGTTGTTGGGAGTAGTGGGTGGAGCTTAGGGTTGTGTGGGAACTGAGACTCCTGTGGGGCAGAGAGCTTGGGACGGGTGGTTTGGTCCTGGGAGGTTAGGGAGGCTTCAGGGAGCTGGGAGCTTGACAGGCAAGTGGGACAGCGTGGCCCCGAATAGAGGGAGAGGCTGGTCTCCGAAGCATGGGAAGAAGGTGTTACACGATTCCCCAAGTGGGTGGTCTGCAGTGCCGTTACTGGGGCTGTCTGGTTTGAAATGCAGGCACCACTTCTGACTGAGCTGAAAGAACCGGCTCTGTTAGCCAAAGCTCTAGCAGGCTCATCAACCTCTGGATGTGGGCAAGCCACTACTAGAGAGGGACAGAGCCACCTGGAGTGGGTGTGGGTTGCACACCAGAGGAGGGAACACCGCAGGAGCTGGGACAGTGAGGGTCTGTTTATACTGCAATCACAGGGAACGACTGCAGTATAGATGTACCTTGAGTCGGGGCCTGCTCTCACCACCTCAGCAGTATGGTGGAGAAAGGGGCAGCCCTGTCCCCAAGGCCCGGCCAGTGACGATCATCTCATAGGGAGCATGGCACAGGGCCCCTCGCTGCCTGACTGTACTTGTTTAGGGTTATACAATTATATAGTCAGTACAAGGAGCCCACGCACTCCTGACACTCTGGAAATGTGTGATAAAAGTGAACTAGTCCAGTAGCCACCATTGACCAGTAATTCACGTCAGTAGCCCAGCAGCTGGGAATGACCCGAGATCTTTGTGACCTGCAGTTTCAAGCAGCTCGGGAACAATGATCTTTGCAGCGTGCCCAGAAGGTCGATAGACTAGGGCTCTTTGCAGTGCTAGCCAATGCCCTGATTCTGGGCCATGTGCTAAGTCCTTTACATAGTGTGTTTAGCATAAAAGGGGGTGGAGCCCAAGCACAGGGATTCCCCTAGTGAAGGGGGGAGGACAACTGATGTTAAAGGGGGGGCTGCTCATTGCCCCAAGGTTAGGGGCATGCTGGGAGAGGAGTGTTGGTGGAGGAGGGAAGGGGAATTGCCAGGGCACTGCGCTCTGGCTGTCCTGGTTTGCTGGATGGCTCCACAGGCAGGAACCATAAGTAGGGCAGCCCCTGGAATGCTTTGGTTTACACACGAAGGCACAAAAGCAGCACCTGGTTACCTTTGTTCTCCTCCCCTCCCTGCCAATTCCAAGCCACATCTGAGGCGGCAGCCACACTTTAAGAGCTTACTGTGCTCACTTGGGGGGGACCCAGTAATTTCCATCCAAGAATACTGAAAGAGCTGGCACATGAAATTTAAATCCAGTAGCAAGGATGTTAATAAAACTATCAAACTGAGGGTGGTACCATGTGACTGGCAAATCACTAATGTAATACTTAAGAAAGGGGGGCAGGGGAGTGATCTGGGCAATGATAGACCTGTCAGGGTCTGTCTACACAGCAAAGAAAAACCTGCAGCTGGCCCGTGCCAGCTGACTCGGGCTTGCGGAGCTTCGGCTGCTTCATTGAACTGTAGACTTCCAGGCTCGGGCTGGAGCCCGAGCTCTGGTCCCACCTTGCAGGGTCCCAGAACCCTGGCTTCAGCTTGAGCCTGGAATGCAATGGAACCACCCCGCAGCCTGAGCCCCGTGAGCCTGAGTTGGCAGGCACGGGCCAGCCGCAGGTGTCTAGTTGCTGTGGAGAAATACCCTTAGTCTGACCTCAATAGTATATAAGGCTTTAAAATAAATTGAGAAGGAAAGAATAATTAAATATATGGAAGTAAATGGAAAAAGGGACACAATCAAGGGGGATTAGCTCAGTGGTTTGAGCATTGGCCTGCTAAACCCAGGACTGTGAGTTCAATCCTTGAGGGGGCCATTTAGGGATCTGGGGCAAAAATTGGGGATTGGTCCTGCTTTGAGCAGGGGGTTGGACTAGATGACCTCCTGAGGTCCCTTCCAACCCTGAGATTCTATGAATGCAGCATGGGTTTACCAAAGGAAGACAATGCCAAGCCAACCCAATGTCTTTCTTTGATCATTGACATTTTAGGTGAGGGAAATGCCATAGATCTAATATCAGTAAAGCATTTGATACGGTACTATGTTATTAGTGAAGCAGAAGAAGATGGGAGTTTGTACGAGAATCGTAAGGTGGTAACTAGCTAAAGGAGAAAAGACAACGGGTTGTGCTGAAAAGTGAATGATGGGCTGGCGGAAGGCTACTCAAGGATCAGTCTTGGGGCCAATCTTGAATATTTTTATTAAGGACCTTGGCACAAGAAGTAGGACGAGAGCTAATGAAATTTGCTGATGACACAAAGTTGAGGGGCACCATCAGTACAGAGGGGGGTCAGACTAGTACACAAGAAGAACCGAATGACCTAGAGGACTGGGGTAAGAGAAATGGGATGAAATTTAATAGTACAAAGTTCCAGCTCATGCAGCTAGGGACTAATAACAAGAATTTCTGCTACAAGCTGGAGGCTCATCAGTTGGACGTGACCAAGAAGGAAAGAGACCTGTGTATGTGGGTTAATTGTAGGATGACTGTGAGCCGCCAATGTGACATGGCTGTGAAAAAGCAAATGTGATCCTCGGGTGAATCAGGCAAGGCATTTCCTGTAAAGATACTGAAGTATTAATGCCATTGTACAAGACACTGGTAAGACCTCCTCTGGAATACTGTGTACGCTTCTGGTCACCCATGTTAAAACCAAAAACCCCCACACCAGCTGGAACAGATGCAGAGAAGGGCTACTAGGTTAATCAGGGGAATGGAGAGCCTGTCTTAGTAGAGGAAATTAAGAGCTTGGCTTTTTTAGCCTTGCAAAAAGAAGGCTGAGAGGGATCTGTGCACTCTATAATTACATCGGGGAGGAAGGGGAGTGGAAGTGGGTAAATTTTATGGCGGGGGAAGAGCTATTTAAACTAAAGCACAATGTTGGCACAAGAACAAATGGGGATAAACTGTCTATGAACAAATTTAGGCCTGAGATTAGAAGAATGAGGAAAAACAGCTTCCCAATAGGAGCTATGTGGGGAAAAAACCATAACTAGTTTTAAGATAGAGCTTGACAAATTTATGAGTGAGATTGTATGATGGGGTTACTTGTGGTATTGGGGGCAGGACTCAGCAGCCATGGTAGTCTCTTCCAGTTCATGTCTTATGTTCCTAAAATCCTGTGCTTCAGGACTTCAGCTGGTCACTTGTAGAGGCCAGAAAGGAATGGCCCCCAATGTATTCTGGTGTTTGGGGTGAGACGGATCCTTCCTCTGAAGCATCAGAGATGGCCACGGCTGGAGCTGGGACCTAGATGGGATGGGTCAGTGCTCTCAGGTGGTTCTGCAAATTCTCTCTCAGGACTTGGCTATTGAGTCTTGCTCACATGCTCAGGGTCTAATTGATCACCATATTTGGGATTGGGAAGGAATTTCCCCCAGGTCAGATTAGCAGTGACCTTGGGGGATTTTCATCTTTCTCAGCAGCATCAGGTGTGGGTCAGTTGCTAGAGTGATCTCAGCATGTCTCACTAAATTGATTCCCTGCCATTGCCTCGGGCATTGGTTTACCCTGGGTTCCTCCTCTTCTCTGCCTGTGGCACAGAATAGTCTAGTCTCCTGGGGTCTGAAATATGTTGGTCTAATTCTGGTTGTTGGGTTTGGTGTGGGGGTGGCTGGAGGTGTTGGTGGCCTGTCAGACATGATGATCTGGAGGTCCATTCTAACCTTAAACCTGTGACTCTGTCTACCTAGAATGTTGATACATTTTCTGCTTAAACACAGGGGGGCCTAATTCATCCCTTATCTGTTCTCCCTGCACCCAGCCACCATCTGTAGATTGTCTTCTCCTTTCCTGAATTGTGCTTTGCCCAGGAAGATCTCTGAGATATCCTTGTGTAATGCCAGCAGACCCCTGTCATAGGTGGGTGGGATCGAACTGGGGTCTCTGGAGCTTAGTGCACAAGCCTCTACTGCGTGAGCTAAAAGCCATGTGGCTGTTAGTTAAGGCTGTAGAGCAGACTCATTAATCTCTCTCTAAGTGGTCTTGGTGCCACTTGATGGGACAGAAACCACACCCAGGAGGTGTGTGGGTTACACACGTAAGAGTGCATAGCATAGCTCCTCCCCTAGTACCATGCTAGCCAGAGGCCCTCAGCATCTGTTTGGGAGCTGATCCTGCTCGTTGCTGTAAACCACCAATTCCAAGGCAGGTTGTTTTACTCAGCTGCAGTTTAAAAAATGGAGGAACAAACATACACTAAACATTCAGCACGAGAGAAACAGATTTTTTTTAAAATGTAGTTTCATACCTTCATACCTTTTTTTTTTTTTTAAAAAGCCACAATAACATTTCTGTTTGTTCATTTTGGACCATACTTGGGTCACCAGCAGAGTTGGAACCTTTAGATGCACAGCACAGACCTCTGAGCATTAGCAGACTGCTCGCTTGTGAGGGACCATCCACTAAAGGGGGATGAAGCAGCCACTTTGCCAGTGGGTTTCATAGCTGTTGGCTAACAGCAGAGGAGTGTGGAGATGCAGGAATCCTGGGTTCAGTTACAGGTTCTGGAGGGGAGTGTCCTCTTATGATTGAGGACCCTTCTGCCCCTTCCCCCTCTGCTCCTACTCCAGCCTCTGCCCCTCTTTCCCCCCCTCTGCTCCTCCACCCTTTTTATTTGAGCCAGACTGCTGCCTTGTCCTGAGCCTGTCCCCACAGCAGCCCCCAGCAGCTGGGAGGAGGAATTAGAGGGAAAGTCCTGCTGAGCCCCCACTGTCCTGGGGTGGAGCATGCTCTGTGGGGACAGAATACCATCAGTCTGGTCAGCATGTAGGTGCACCGTGCAGTTGGTCTCAGATAATAATGCTGCCAGTCTCTACTGAGTGTTGATGTGTGAACCAAAATCTTAAAGGCTTAAAATGTGACCAAACTTGGGCAGGTTTTCAATGGGACAGCAAAAGGCACATCCCGGACTATAGGGTAACCTCCCTGCCAAATGTCAGGCCCTGCTTCAGAGCCTGGAGGGGCTAGAGTTTCACAGTGAAATGGTTGTAGGGGGTTTTGTGCACATAGGCAAAACAATGTATTTTTTCCTCTTAACCTTGTTCTCAGAAACAGCTGAACAGGTTCTGATAACATCTAAAAAGAGTCAGGCTGAGGTAGACACCCAGCATTGGGAATTTCAGCCCAAACCCTTAATGTTTGGCAAAGTTATATGCAACTGAAAACACATCTTATCACTGAAAGTGTCCGTCAGCCTTCCCTAGAGGTGACGCTACCAGCTCTGCCTAAAATACCCATTTCAAAGAAGTCATTGGCTCCCATGTAAATGGTTTGTGGATACACATATGGAATCAATTCTGTGGTCTGTTAACAAAGGACAGGTGCACTCCTGGGTGAGTAGGAATCCTCCTGGGAAGGGATTTTTTGATGGAACACCAATACATACTTAATAAAAAATTGCTTCTTCCCTACTTCTCTTGGATTCCCTGGCTGCACTGTACAGCCATAACACACAGCTCCCCATAACCAGTGTGGTTCCTCGAGGAACAGCCAAGGCAGGCCTGACGCTGGGATTGTAGGGGCTCGGCTGGAAACCGAAACCTTTCTGAGCCCTTGCCACTTGCCTGCCCCCTGCTGGTAATCGTTGGGAGTTTGGAGAGAAGTATCCTTGGTCATGTGATGCTGGGTGTTACACAGTTGAGAGCCTGGCTAGTGCTTGCTGGACCTGAGTTAGTTAAAGTGTGGCCTTGGGGAGCGGGGAGGGAGAGGAGCTGGCTCGTGTTTGGGTCACGTGTGTGCAGGGGGGAAAGGGGCTGGTTCATGCTTTCTTTAATTCTCGCTAGGTCTTTGACGTGGAGACTTCTGTGCAACACGCTGCTCTGACCTCCCCATCCTTCCGCTGTCCCTGCTGCGGGCAGGGCTGTCTGTCTGAGATGGCGGGCCGGCTGCCTCGCTCTGCGGACCTAACCCGCTTCTGCCAGAAACTCAACCGGGTGAAAACTCTGGAGGATGACATGATGGAGACAACCTTCAACAGATGCCTCTCCACCATTGACCTGACACTGCTGGGCATAGGGGGCATGGTTGGCTCTGGCCTGTATGTCCTCACGGGCACAGTAGCCAAGGAGATCTCTGGCCCTGCTGTCATAGTCTCTTTCATCATTGCTGGCTTTGCCTCTCTGCTGGCTGCTCTCTGTTATGCCGAGTTCGGTGCCCGGGTGCCTAAGACAGGCTCCGCATACATGTTCACCTACGTCTCCATGGGTGAGATCTGGGCCTTCCTGATTGGCTGGAATGTGCTCCTGGAGTACATGATCGGGGGCGCTGCAGTGGCAAGGGCATGGAGTGGCTACCTGGATTCCATATTTAGTCATAAAATAAAAAATTTCACCGAGACCCACATTGGCACATGGCAGGTGCCGTTCCTGGCACATTACCCAGATTTCCTGGCAGCAGGCATCCTGCTGATAGCCACAGCATTCATCTCCTTTGGGGCCAAAGTGTCCTCCTGGCTTAACCATGTGTTCTCTGCCATCAGCTTGGGTGTGATCCTCTTCATCCTCATTATGGGATTCATTCTCGCAGAGCCCAAGAACTGGAGTGCCCAGGAAGGCGGCTTTGCTCCGTATGGACTGTCGGGCATCATGGCAGGCACGGCCACCTGCTTCTATGCCTTTGTAGGCTTTGATGTCATAGCAGCCTCCAGTGAAGAAGCCAGAAATCCTCAGAAGGCTGTTCCCAGAGCAATAGCCATCTCCTTGGGCCTGGCCACAGGGGCCTATATACTGGTGTCCGTGGTGCTGACACTAATGGTGCCCTGGCACACTCTGGATCCTGACGCTGCCCTGGCAGATGCGTTTTACAGAAGGGGTTACTCGTGGGCAGGGTTTATAGTAGCTGTTGGTTCCATTTGTGGTAAGTATGGACAGGCTGAAACCTCATGTCCAGACTCCCAGTGCCCCAGTCCCTGGGCTAGTAGCTAGGCCTGTGTCCTCTGGCAGGGTACGTGAAAGAAATAACATCTCCGGTTATGCACTGCATGTTTCCAGGGCCTGAGTCATAGCCAGGCTACTGGTTTGTGCTCAGAGCCCTGTATTCCATTTCCAGGTTTGCCACTGACTCTCAGTGTGACCTCGGGGAAGTCACTTAACTGCACTGTGCAATGCTGTGTAATAGTAAATGCTGTGTGTTAACTCCACCTCCTTGGAGGTTGCCTCCCCTCAGAGTTGCTCCCATTGTCTGGGGTTGCCTGTTGATCTGTCCTGGGACTGAGGGAATGAAGCAGAGTCCTGGATAGAGTTCCTACTCCCGGGCAATCTCTCCTGATGGCAAAGTATTCTCTGGGGCTCCAGGGTCCTGGATCTAAAACCTCTGAGGAGCAATGGCCTCCACTGGAGTGAGCAGATGAGCCTGATCGTGACCTCCTCATGGGAGAGATCCCTGCACTCCTTGGCGGGTGCACATGAGCTCAGGAACTGCACTGCTACCTTGTCCCTGAGCCAACTCTGGTCCCCAGGGTGGCATGGGCAGGTTCGGGTGTGTAGCTCTGATTCTGACTCTGGCCCCCTGGCCTCTCTCTTTCTTTATCCTTCCCTCCCCCGCCAGCGATGAACACGGTTCTGCTGAGCAACCTCTTCTCCCTCCCCAGAATTGTTTACGCCATGGCGGAGGACGGGCTCTTTTTCCAGGTGTTCTCCAGGGTGCACCCCCGCACGCAGGTGCCCGTGATCGGGATTGTGGTGTTTGGGGTGCTCATGGCTCTGATGGCCCTCATCTTCGACCTGGAGGCCCTGGTGCAGTTCCTGTCCATTGGCACTCTGCTGGCTTACACCTTCGTGGCAGCCAGCATTGTTGTGCTGCGCTTTCAGCAGGAGAAATCGGCAGCTCCCCCTCAGCCTGCCAGGAGCCAGCCCAGTCCTGGGCCCAACGAAGGGGCTGGCCCCAGTGAGCTAAAGGAATATGAATCCTTTTCGGACAAGCTGCAGCTGGTGGGCACGTACAAAGCCAAAGTGCACCGGGAGCCAGGGAAGCTGAAGGCAGCTTTTGAGCCCTACCTGGAGTTCCTCAGCGACTTCCATCCTGGGGAGGTGGTCACCATTGCCGTGGTTACCTTGATGGTGTCTGCCGTATGCCTGTGCTCCATCTTGGTATTTGGCAACACCCATCTTCATCTACCCACCTGGAGCTACTCCCTGCTGCTGCTGCTCTTCAGCCTGGGATTTCTGCTCAGCGTGCTTCTCATTTGGGTCCATGAGCAACAGCAGAGCACCCAGACCTTTCAGGTAGCCATCTGCCCGTTTCATTCTCATTGCTTGCTGTGGCTTGCGGGAGGTTGGAGCGGCCCAAGCACAATAATGTCTGCAGTAGAGAGGAAGGCTGGGCTTGTGGCTAAAGTGCAGGCTTTTCTTTTATTGGACCAACTTCTGTTGGTGAGAGAGACAAGTTTTTGAGTTACACAGAGCTCTTCTACATCTGACACCTTCATCTCCATCTCTGAATGTCCAAAATTAAGCATAATTAATATTAATTAGTTACAGTTAACTCAAGTGATTAACTCAAAACAAATTAACTCGATTTAAAAAATTAATCACAATTAATCACAGTTTTAATTACTCCGGTAAACAGTAATAGAATGCCAATTTAAATATTTTGATGCTGATCTGCATTTTTCAAACATATGGATTTCAATTACAACACAGCACACGAAGTGTACAGTGCTCAATTTATATTTTTATTAAATATTTGCATTGTAAAAAAAGATAAACAAAAGATAGTATTTTTCAATTCACCTCATAAAAGTACTGTAGTGTAATCTCTTTATCTTGAAAGTACAACTTACAAACATAGAATTTTTTAAAATAACTGCACTAAAAAATAAAACAATGTAAAACTTTAGTGTCTACAAGTCTACTCAGTCCTCCTACTTGTTCAGCCAATCGCTCAGAGAAATGAGATACAAGAGATAATGCTGCATGATTCTTATTTACAATGTCAGCTGAAAGTAAGAACAGGCGTTCATGTGGCACTGTTGTAGCCAGGGTTGGAAGGTATTTATGTGCCAGATTAGCTAAACCTTCATATGCCCCTTAGTGCAATCTACAAGTTGAAGCAAGATCGTTTGTTTATCTCTTTCCAGTGCAAATATTTGTAATAAAAAATAACATAGTGAGCACTGTACACTTTGTATTCTGTGTAATTGAAATCAATATATTTGAAAATGTAGAAAAACGTCCAAAATGTTTATAATAAACTTAAATTGGTATTCTGTTGTTTAACAGTGCAATTAAAACTGCAATTGCAATTAGTATTTTTAATAGTTTGACAGCCCTAATACTAACTATTTGCATCAATCCTGTCTCAGTTATTTCCTAACAACTCCTATGCAGCAGTGTGGTCTAACTACCTACCTAGTGTCTGGTAACCTAAAGACCAAACACACCCTGAACTCCCTTCTTCAGAAGTCTTGCCCTGTCCCTTTCATGGTCTGCTTACCTTCTGTGAATAAGAGTGCAAAACTATGACCTAAAGTTATATTCCTCTAGGCCTATACTATCATAACTAAAACCCAGCCTTTAGTGTGACTACTTCTATTAGGCCTCCTACAACAAATCCTTAATCTAGCAAACCTGGTAACCCAATTACTTATAAAGAAAAGGAGTACTAGTGGCACCTTAAAGACTAACCAATTTATTTGCGCATAAGCTTTCGTGAGCTACAGCTGTAGCTTATGCTCAAATAAATTGGTTAGTCTCTAAGGTGCCACAAGTACTCCTTTTCTTTTTGCAAATACAGACTAACACGGCTGCTGCTCTGAAACCAATTACTTATGTTCACCTGCTTGCCCCCCATGTCTGTTTCAACCTAATAAGCAAAACATCAAGGTCAATCATATACCCCTATATCATTATACTCATTGCAAGCAAGGGAAAGGTCATAGGTCAACAACATTTGAAGAATTTTTCTCAGCAGTTGTCCACACTTCAGTGTCCTTTGAATGTGTGAGCTCAGCCTTAGTTGTGACTGTCGTAGGTGTGGTCTCTCCTGGTCACTGGTTGCTCTTTTCCTTGCAGATACCACTTGTGCCACTCACTCCTGCACTGAGCATTCTCCTGAACATCTATCTCATGCTGAAGCTGAGCTACATGACATGGCTTCGATTCTCCATCTGGTTGATCCTAGGTGAGTTCAGGAGGTGGCTAATCAGTGATGTTAACTCTCCTGAGAAGCAGGCCCATTCTAAGCTGAGGAGCTGGTTGACATCCATGGTGATGCTAGGCTAGGGAGTTGTAGGCCAAGTGTTTGATAAAATGCATCTGGCTGTCAGTGGGAAAATGAATTAAAATTGTCTTGGGTTAAAAAACTAAAAATCAGTGAAATGGCCCTGGCTGGTCTGGGGAAGTAAGAAGGGAAATCAGGCCAGTGGCCTGTTGGGGCTTTGGTTTTTAACTCACCAGCAGGTTGTGTGGATACTACACTGGTCAGGGCCATTATAAAGAGAAGGGAAGTGATACTGTCACATGGTCTGAAACTGGTGGAAGGACCATAGACAATGGGCCATGGCAAATGCCAGTTGGTTGAGTAGGTGGGCAGGGGCTGGTGGGGCCCTGCAGCATTGGCATTGGGCCTGCTTTCATTCTCCCTTTCTTTCCTAGTCAGTCTCCATCGCACACATCGGGGGTCTCTCCTTCCCGCCTTGGCTGAGCCAGACACTACTTAGTTATGCTCCTCTCCTCCAAGCTCTTTTGCCTTGCTGCTAAAGCAAACTCTCTCTCTCTCTGCTGCAACAGGCCTCCTGGTGTACTTTGGTTACGGCATCTGGCACAGCAAAGAGAACTTGCGTGAGCTCACGTCCTGCAATGTGAGTGCCCGCTACGTGGTGTTCCCTAGCAGCAGCCTGGAGGAGACGGTGCAGGCGGTTCAGCCCAACCCCCAGCCCTCGACGGGGCTGTCGGACATGGTGACTGAGGAAGCCAAGCGATGATGCGTCCACGGCGTAGCAGCCTCCCTGAGTGAAAAAGGACACCCCCCCACCCCCACTTTCCTCTGCAGAAAGAGCTGCCAGGGCTGGGTCTTCCCTGAGCAAACTCTGGTGTTTGGAGACAGGATGGTGATATACACACTTCCCCATCGGCACTCACAGCAAAAGCACCAGGGAGGTGATGGCTGCCTCCTCTCCCATACCCTGGCACATGGGGATCTGGCTTTTCTCTACCTACTTCTAGCTCTTGGTAATGTGTAAGCCGCGTCTTCCCCAACTGCTCTGCCCAAATCCCCTCCCAAACCCAGCACAACCCTCATAGCAACAGAGGGGTCACATTTCTTTTCTACAGTTCCACCATTCTGTGCCCTGCCCGTCCTGACATGTTGGGGGGGCAGCAGTGCCAGTGTGGCCGTTCCCACCAGAGCCCACCGTGGTCCATGGTGTATGATGAAGGGTCTCTGGTAAACAGGCAAGAGTTGACACACAGGTGTGTGTAGGCCTGGGAGTCAGGACTTTATCCTGGCTCTCACAGGGACTCCTGGCCTCGGCTGAGTCCCTTCTCCCTGCACCTCATCAGTAAAATGCAAGTGATGCTTATACTGAGCAGCTGTGGGCTTAATTAGATGATGTGTGTAAAGCACTTGAAATGTGCAAAGCTCTAGAAGTGCAAAGTATTAGGGCATTTCTGCACTAGCTTTCCTGGGGTTCTTGGCACAGACCATTGGGTGCTGATCAGGCACCTGCTGGCATTCCCTGCCCTGGTCCAGGTCCAGTGCAAGTACCTAGTTCGGTGGGGTCACACCCAGGGCACATTCATGTGGTTCCATTATTCTAAAAGGCACAGAAATGAGCATGGGGCAGCCCAGGCCTTCGTACTGAGTGGGAATGGCAAAGGTGAGGCCAGGGCAAGGCACTCTGGTTGTAAATCCATGGCCTCACAGGGGCAAGTGCAGAGGGAGCAGAGATTCCCCATACCCTTTGTTAGCTGTTCCCAGGCAAATGGTTTCTAGACAATCAATCACTTTACTAGTGCAGTGGAATAGTGCATTACCCTGGCTGTGCCCTCGCTCACTCATCCCAAGCAGCTGGGCTGCCTGCGCATCAGCCTGACTCTCATGTCCCCCCAGCCTCCCACACACGGGTTAGTTTGCAGCGCTCAGCCCTGTACGACACACAGGCCAGCTAGTCCCTGCCTGGCAGCTACCGCACTCTGAAAGTGAGAGGCAGGATCTAGGCACGCTCTGTGTTTCTGAGAATGGCCTGGGACTTGCGTCCTTACTCAGTGCTGAAGTAGCTTGCAGTGGCCTAGGGCCCCATCTATGAGACAGCTGCTTCTCAACCCCATCCCACTGCTAACACCAGGCCCTATAAGGGGCTGCTTTGGGCTCCAGCTCCTGTGCCCCTAGCCCCTTGCAGTTTCCTTGGGGCCCTACAGGCTGCTCTCGTGGCATACAGGGATGGGGGCAGGCCCTCACTTCCCCAGTGCCCTGGCAGGCTCCAGCCCCTAGGCTGTCCCTGCTCTATTGCCAGCTTTCATGTAAATTGGGCTGCGGCCTCCCCTGCAAAGCCAGCTTTGGGCTCCCCTCTGCCCGGTGTCAGGGTGAGGCCTTGCCCTGCGCATCAGGTCATTGCTGAGGCTCCTTTTCCCACGGTTCTCCTTTGCCCATTGTCTCCTCTTGGCTGCTGTGCTGTAAGCTACTGAGCCCAGCTCTGACATTAGGCCAGTGCCCAGGGCGAGCGTGAAGGTGGCTGTTGTTTACTGTACATATCCCTCACCCTCCGCAGCTGCATATGTGAGTGGTCATGGCAGCTGTCCCCTGCCCCCACAGCGTGAGGTGCAGGTAGGGCTTGGGCCAGGTGTAAGCCTCACACTCACCTGCGAGTACGGCATTGTTACCTGGTGAGCTTCCGGCTGAGGCCTAGCTACTCGTATTTATTAGGAGGAAATGTGCAGAGCCAATGCAAGCACCACAGAAAGCACAACAGCCAGGCCCTGCAACAAAGCATTGGGAGCATTGGGAGGGGTTTGCACAAGGCAGGAGATGGGGAGCAGGGAAGGGACACTGGGCTTACGTTCTGACAGCCTGGCTGTTTGTCGGCTGAGGCTGCTCCTGGAGCCCACAGGAGGCAGCGGTGCCGCATGGGCATTGTGAATTTGCTGTGACTGCCAGAGCGGGTGTACTTAGCACACACCGTTCTGGGTCCTGCCTGCTCCATGCTCTGTTGGTGCCACCTTGCCCTGCACTGGCACTTGTGTTGTGTGAAATGTTCCACACCGGGGGCTGCTGTTGCCAATGGTGTGGTATGTCCCTGCTGTGCTCTGCTCAGTGCCTGTGTAATGGTTTGTAATAAAGGTGCTGACACTCACCCTACGTATAAATAATGGTCCTGCAATAGTTCTGCCCGGGCAGGAATTTGTCCACACTGCTCTGTAGTCACTCTAAATGAAAGTGGAGCCAGCCTGGTGCAAGTCTGAGGCTATCCCTTCTGTGGTCCTGGGGGGCCAGCAAAACCCCTTCTGAGGCACCCCACTGCACCAGCAGGGATTACGGCATGGCTCTTCTTGTGCTTTGCTCTTCCAAAGCTCCAACAGCTTTGCTGCATCATGCCCAAGTCCTGCAAAGACCGAACCAAGGCAGAAGCTCCAGGACTGGGAGGCTGGCTGCTGTGTGTTGGCCAACTCCGTATGGAGATGAGTTTGAGGCTCCCCTTTGAGGAGCAAGTCTACACAGCAGCAGGGGTATAGTATCTTCGCTCCTCTGTCACCAGCCCCAGCCTTTAATAGGCCACAGGGCTGGATTAACACAGACACTACAGATCCATGCCTAGGGCCCCAGCTGCTGGAGTCATGTCAGCACCGTTAAAATTTGTCAGTCCCCTGGCTGTAGTTGTTGCATAGAAAAGGTGGAAGACACAAACCCAGCGTAATCAGTGCACTGACACCTCCTGAGGAGTTAACACCCTGATGCAATGCCCCATCAGCCACGGGCCACCAAGGGACTGTGTGAGTAGCTAGAGGAAAAGAGGGCTGGCCCACCCACACAAGCTGATACTCCCCAGCTGCCGGGGCACGCACTGGAGGGGCCCCTGCTGCCACACCTGCCTGTCTGAAAAGACATGGTGGGGACCATGCCACTGCCATTTCAGGCAGAGGGTGAATTCATGATGGGGAGCAGGGCTGCAAGTGGCCCTGCATTAGGCATAGCAGAGCCTTAGGCCTGGCCCCAACCCATACCTCCAGCTTTCTTTGCCATAGCTCCCTCCCAAACTTGTTCTTAGAGCCCCCTTTCCTCCTGCCTGTCCCACCTGCCATATTGTCAGGGTATCCCCCTGCTCATGGTCCACTCCAGGAGCGTCCAGGCAGGTCTCAGAGCTCCAACTGTCACCTGCCTCTGGGCAGTGACCCTTGGTCACCCTCCCTCCTGCCTTACAATGTGATGTCCCCAGCAAGCCAGTCTGCACCCATGCATTGCCCTGTATCCGGGGGCTCTGCACAGTGTATTGCCAGCAGTTACAAGCAACAGCACCGCTCTTTTTAAGTAGGCACTTTTATTTTTAAAGTAAGAATAATAAAAGTTCCTATGCAGATGTTTAAAGGTTACAAGAGGACCCCCATTTGGAGGGTTGCATTCTGTCAGAGGGCAGCCTTACCTGGGGTGTCCTCCAGCACCAGGCTGTGGCACAATTAGTGCACCTGCCTCAGTTTCCCTCCTTCAGAGTCCCCAGTAACTACACCAGAGCTCTCTTGCCTCAGTTAATATCCCTTTTTGGGACTGGTTTATTAGTCAGTTCAAATAATCCACAACAAAAGTCCCCAAATATAGTCCAGTGCCCATAGTACTTAAAATACTACATCTGGTCCCCTCATTCCAGTGTCTCATATGTAGGACACTGGCATCTTCTGCCACACCCAGGGTCTTCAATTCTTTCCTGTCCTTTTGCCAGGACAGCTACCACAGCCCTTCCAACTGGAGTGCAACTCTGCTCTTCTCCACAACTTCTCTGCTGGCAGATTATCCTCACAGGGGAGCATCCCTCTGGCTCCAGCTCTCCAGTGCTATGTCAGCTGGCAAACTCCACCACTGCTCCCCTGCCTTCAGCCCTCTCTGGCCCTTGGCTTTGGCCTCCCAGGCTTACAAGTCAGCAGCTTCTGCTGCTCTCTCTCTTAAGAAGGTCAGCGATCATTCCTCCCTGCTGCTTTCCTGCCTTTCTCCAAAATCACCTACAGCTTCTTTCAGGTCTTTGCAGCTCTCACCTGCCCCTTTTCTTCTCTTAAAATCCAAGTTGGAGGCAGTCGATCAGTCACAGGAGCACTGGCTCCTTTTCTCTTAAATGGCCAGTGCCATCTTTTGACAGTACCAAAAGATTGGAACATCTGTTAGAGTAATCAGATAGCAGGAAATGAAAGCCAAGAGCCAGACATGAATTGCAGATGAATTATTTATTTCTAAACATTATGAGGCTGGCATTTTAAAGTAGCATGCAGTAACATAACCCTTAGCATCCCCAACAGGCTCCTCTCAGACAAAGTGCACATCTGCCTTCACAGCCCCAGAGTAGGCAGGCACAGGCTTGGCTTTCTCCTTCAGGTGGGAGAAGAGAAGTGGCAACTCACAACGAAGGGAATCTGTGTCGTTATCTGCCAAGAGGCTGCTTTGGGAAGGAGAGCTTACTCCAGACAGATGTCTGCTTTTAAAAAGACCAGTTCCTGCCTTTGATACCAGAAGCTGTTAAATGCCATCCCATCATTTGCAGTTCTTTATCTGCAACACATGCACCCCCTCACAGTAGCAAGGCAAGGCTGCATTTGAGATGGAGCAGCAAATACTGCTCACTACTCCAGATTGATCCACTCACACATACACGTCACGAAGATGTTGCAGCCCTTTGCCTGCTCTCCAGAAGGACCCACTCAGCTGGGCACTCTGAAAACACCTCCACGGCACTAACTGGCTGCCAAGATCATATCGAGCATGGTCTGGTCTCTGGTGTGTTAGTAAAGCCATGCCAACGCTGCACATGGAAGAGGATTACTGGTCTCCTTGAGAAATCCTGTGCCTTACACATACCTTCCAAGTGCCCAGAAACTCTGTGTCTGGTCTTGTGGGCACATTTTCCACAGATCATATCACCCAAGAGCGTGGACTCTGGGCTGGATGGACACTGCATTGGTCACTAAAGAACTTAATTTTCTTATTCAGAGACCACAAGTTATTCCTCAACAGCTGTACGTGAGGAGCTGGGTAGTGAACATATGGGGAATCAGAGTGGATGCCATGCGCTGAGGGGTGCAGGGTATAAAAGAAGCACAATGCTCTCTACTTGCCCCCTCTGCTCTTCATGGCCCCCGAAGAAAAGGAATCTAACAATTTTAGTTGTTTCTTCTACACTTGGTGACCAGTGGCTTCTCTCCAATGTTACAGAGCAAATGATGTAAGTAGCCTGTTCTTCAGTGTGACGTTCAGAGGGAGATTCTGGACAAAGAGGAGCTGTGCCCTACTCAGGGGAAAGCCTTCTCTGGTTGCAATTCCTTCTGCTGCAACTTCCGTATCAGCTCTAACAAGTTAATCTGTAAAGTCAGCTCCTGTGAAGGTAAAGACTTTAATGAAGAAATCAGACAGTCCCATTTCTCTGACACTGGCTGCTAGCAAGAGCTGCAGAGGGAGAACATGGTCTGCAGCACACAGACTGTCAGTCACACTAGGGGAGTGAAAGGGAAAAACTGCCCATGCAGAACTAAGGCTTATTTTGGTTTAAACACATCCACAAAATATGAAGTACACCACCACATGAGATCTGATGCAAATCATCCCATTACAGCAGGGGTGGGCAAACTTTTTGGCCTGAGGGCCACATCTCAGTATGGAAATTGTATGGAGGGCCAGCTGGGGCAGGGGATTGGTGCGCATGGGGGCGATAAGGGCTCCAGCTGGGGGTGCAGACTCTGGGGTGGGGATAGGGATAACGGTTTGGGGGTGCAGGAGGGTGCTCCGGGCTGGGATCAAAGGGTTTGGAGGGTGATCAGGGCTGGGGGCAGGTGGTTGGGACGCGGGGTGGCGCGGCTCAGTGGTGCAGCTGTGGCTCCTGGAAACAGTGGCCCGTCCTCCTCCGGCTCCCACACAGGGGCGGGGCCATGCCATTCTGCACGCTGCCCCGTCCGCAGGCACTGCCCCCACTGGCTGTGGTTCCCGGCCAATGGGAGCTGTGGAGCTGGCGCTTGGGGCGGGGGCACTGTGTGGAGCCCCCTGGCTGCCCCTGCTTCCGGGAGCCATGCGGAGCTGCTGCACGCACAGAGCGGAGCAAGGCAAGAGTCGGGAAAGCTCTCAACCCTGCTCCCCGGCGGAAGCTCGAGGGCCGGATTAAAAGGCCTGAAGGGACGTAGTTTGCCCACCCCTGCATTACAAGGTACTGATGCTTTAAGATTCAACACTTTATGAAGGTTCTTTCCTTTTCCACTGCTTGTTCGTCAATACACCAGGTGAGGGGGCACAGTGGCCTGTCGCCTTTGCAGCATGTATGGCACTAGGTGACACTTTCCATTAAAAACTTACAAGTTAAAATGCTCACAAAAGGAAAAGGTGATCACTGAGATTTAGGTCTGGTTGGGTTATTACTTGTACTCCCTTGGCAAACAACATTACTCAACTGTGAGGAGCTCCCCTGTAAAAACCACTATTATCCTCCTTCAAACCCCTTCTTATAAATGTCCTTTTCTGTGATACCTACAAAAAATTTGACAATGGTTAGGCCCCGGTATACTCAGACCACTGCAGATAATGCTGTGTCAGTTTTCTCATACACCCCTATCTGTCTGTCTCCATCTGTTGTTTCTTGTCCTACATAGATTGTAAGGTCTTTTGGGCAGGGGGCCATCTTTTTGTTCAGTTTTTGTAGCGCCTGAGCACAGTGGGGTCCTGGTCCATGACGAGGCCTCTTAGACTCTATGGTAACGCAGATCAATAATATTTCTGTATTTTTGAAAAATAACTGTATGGAGGCGTTTAGTAGAGCAAACTGGAATAGGAACGTGAGCTGATGGGTGCACAAGGAGATTTATGGAAAACAATCAGTTATTTCTATTATGGCAGAGGCTGGAGATTCCAACCAAGAACTGTATCCTTTACCAAGTCACTTTACAGTAGGCAGCTACACAGAGGTGATGCCAGTGATTTACAGATGAGGAAAGCAATCAGCTCACTATATGTTAGGTTTACTTTCTAGCTAAAGCAGACTAAAGTTTCAGGGTTGAGAGGCTCCTGGTATATACTTCTCATCTCAGTGTAACCCACAGTAGAAGACTGTGGCTCTTTGTCCCTCTCTACTGGTTGGTTTCCATAAGAAGTTTGAGCCTGCTGCTGTTTCCAGCCAGAGGACTCAGGCCATGTCTAGGCGTGCCTACAGCAAGCCAGGTTGTAAATCTACAGTTCACCAGGTTGCCAAGCATTAATATGCCATGTAGACAAGCCTTTTGCCCTTTGGTTCATGCAGCTGAGCAAGGATCACACTTCTAACACTGGAGACAGAGTTCAAACCCTCTGTCATGTGGCTGGATGAAACAATGAGGATGGCTTCTGGTATTTTACCCTTCATTTCTAGTTTGTTTTTTTTAAGCCATTTACTTGTAAGAGTACTGACAAATCTTGCACTCTCTGCTCACAGACCTGTGGGTTTGTGGTGATGTAAAATCCAGACACTCCAGCTTTCTCCAGGGTGCTCTGCTGGTCAACTACTTTTTGGTCCAGTTCCAAGACTATTTTCTCATCCATCAGTCGCTGTTCCTCTCGAATGCGCTGCTCCACAGCCTCAGAAATGAGAAAAAGACACTGGGATTCTAAAGCTAAAGAAGTTTAATGTTCTTCCTCTAGTTACTTTCCGATTAGCTTTTCTCCAGCCCCTGTCTAATGAAACCCAGAAGCTACTTTGATCCTTTGGAAGCTTTTAGAGGGGCCCAGGACCTGTTTGTACTCCCCAAGAATAGCTTATTCTCTGCATTTTTGAAGGACAAGAAGATAAGCTAGGCAGCACCATCATGGTGCCCACCACAATGCATGGGACAACTGCTCTCCTCATGAGGCTGTGAGTTAGAACACCAAGACCAGGTGCATATGTCTCTGCAGAGCAGCCCCTGGAGCCAATTTGTTCACAGACCTAATTCCCCAAATCCTGACTTTCTAACAGGAAGGCCAGTTCAGTCACGGCAACCTCTGCAACTACAAACTGATTCTTTGTGGGAACTGCATCCGCCTGGGGACAGATCAGCCCTCAGTCAGGGTCCAGGGCCTCCTGAAGGGCCATGAGCAGGTTTCAGGGGGTCTGCCAAAAATAACCGAAGAGCAGGGCTCGCGTTAGGCCACTGGGGCCCAGGGCAGAAAGTGGAAGTCCCAGCCCCGCTACCCAAAGCTGAAGCCCAAGCAACTTAGCTTTGCGGGCCCCTCTGTGGTGTGGGCCCCAAGCAATTGAACCACAGAATCTCAGGGCTGGAAGGGACCTCAGGAGGTCACCTAGTCCCACCCCCTGCTCAGAGCAGGACCAATCCCCAACTAAATCATCCCAGCCAGGGCTTTGTCAAGCCTGACCTTAAAAACCTCTAAGGAAGGAGATTCCACCACCTCCATAGGTAACCCATTCCAGTGCTTCACCACCCTCGAAGTGAAAAAGTTTTTCCTAATATCCAGCCTAAACCTCCCCCACTGCAACTTGAGACCTTTACTCCTCGTTCTGTCATCTGCCACCACTGAGAACAGCCAAGCTCCATCCTCTTTGGAACCCCCTTTCAGGTAGTTGAAAGCAGCTATCAAATCCCCCCTCATTCTTCTCTTCCACAGACTAAACAATCCCAGTTCCCTCAGCCTCTCCTCATAAGCCATGTGTTCCAGTCCCCTAATCATTTTTGTTGCCCTCTGCTGGACTCTTTCCAATTTTTCCACATCCTTCTTGTAGTGTGGGGCCCAAAACTGAACACAGTACTCCAGATGAGGCCTCACCCATGTCGAATAGAGGGGAACGATCACATCCCTCAATCTGCTGGCAATGCCCCTACTTATACATCCCAAAATGCCATTGGCCTTCTCGGCAACAAGGGCACACTGTTGACTCATATCCAGCTTCTTGTCCACTGTAACCCCTAGGTCCTTTTCTGCAGAACTGCTGCCTAGCCACTCGGTCCCTAGTCTGTAGCGGTGCATGGGATTCTTCCATCCTAAGTGCAGGACTCTGCACTTGTCCTTGTTGAACCTCATCAGATTTCTTTTGGCCCAATCCTCTCATTTGTCTAGGTCCCTCTGTATCCTATCCCTACCCTCCAGCGTATCTACCTCTCCTCCCAGTTTAGTGTCATCTGCAAACTTGCTGAGGGTGCAATCCACGCCATCCTCCCGATCATTAAGGAAGATATTGAACAAAACCAGCCCCAGGACCGACCCTGCTTGCTATTCCCTAATGCCACCCCTGGTTTTTAATCCACTCAATATGCAGAAAAACATTGTTGTGGCACAGGCGGGAGGTGGAATTTTTATAGCATGTTGGTGTGGCCTGAAATAAAAAGGTTGAGAACCCCTGTCCTATGTCACAAGAAAAGGTTTTTGAGATAAATAAGGGCATAACCTGAGCAAGGGAACAACCCCACGGGAAGCATTCTGGGAATTGCGCATGGTCAGTAAGGACACCAAGATTCCTAACCTGACTCTCTGCCTCTGCTTGGTCCTTGCCAGCTCTAATTTCTTAGGAGCGTAGCAGCAGAAGCACACAGCATTGTATTTCTTGTACTTCACTGATTAGTATGGAGGCCTTAACAGCAGTCAGAGCCATCCCTTGGGTAGGGCGAATTGGGGCGACTGCTCTGGGCCCCATGGGCCAGTGTGATTGGCTGGCATAGTCGGTCCCAGAAGAGACGAATCCGTCACTTCCATCCTGGGCCCCACAGGCTGGTGCGATTGGCCAGTGCAGTCGGTCGGTCCCTGAAGAGATGAATCCGCCTTGGGCCCCACACTCCCCTAGGGACGGCCCTGACAGCAGATCCACCATATTTACATCTGCAGTCTGCCACCAGAAGTGCACAGTACACAAATAATCAATTCCTTTCGCCTCCTCTAGTGATTTCTCAGGATAGGCCCGTGGGAGTGGTAGTCTAGAGCACACAACAGGGTTTGATCATCATTACTTACTGACTGAAGATGGGGAGGAAAGAACTTTGTTAGGGCCTTTCCGATCATCAGATCCTATAGCTGGAAGTCTAACTCATAGGTCTCTAGACTGATTTCAGAACCAGCTTCAGTGTTTGTGCCCTACATTTAAATGTGGCTTTATTGTTTTTTAAAAATGACAGACAGTAGTGCAACGAGGTTGCTAGAGCTGTTCCTACCAGCTACAAATTGCAAGCTACGAAGTGCTAATGAAAGCCTCACCTCCAGCTCCCTCTGCTGAGCTGCTTTGAGAACGGACAGGTTGTGAGGTTTGCAGGATTGCTGGGCCTCTTTGTGTCTGTGGAACATTTCTTGCTTGAGCACTGATTAATAAATACAAAGTTAGACTCTCCATCCAGAATGACAGTAGGCAAGGCAGTGACACCCAGCATTTCCCCTATTCACAGCAGAAGGCTACGCTTTGGAAGTTAAATATCTTATTTCAGAGAACTCTGCTTTCAATAATTCCATTGCAAGCAGGAGCAGAGCATCTCCAGGGGCAAGGAGTGGATACCCAAAGGCAAAAGTACAGAAGATCAACCACCACACAAATGTATTTATCAAGGTGTTTGAATAGCAGAATTCGGTCCATAAGTTCTCAAGTCTCTTTGCTACCCACAGTAAGACTAAGTGCTTTAAAATGAAGCCACTAACGTAGCTCACGTTCCATTGAGGAATTATATTAATTCTTCAATCTGCACAAGAACATTGGTTCTGCAGCATGGCCATATACATATCCACTGACAAGGACTGGGAGCATTGCTCCCAACATCCCTGCCACAAGCACACGCTCACGGATGTTATATCTACTAAAGTGGCCACTCATGCTTGTACTGGGGCTGCCAGCCCATGAGATCAGGCTGCAAGACCCTGGGTTTTCCCAGCTATTAATCTCTGTACAACCCGACTTCCCCCTGCTCTCAGCGTCCAGAGCTGAGCAGCTGGACTGCAAAGCAAAGGAACTGCAAGTACCAGCTTCCCAGAAAGGAGGCGGGAGAGGGATCGGGCCTGGGCAGCGGCTCGGCTCTAGCGGGGGCTCTCACCGCGGTGCTCGCTGTGCAGCTTCAGCCGTTGGTTGTAAAGGTTTTTTTCCGTCAGGTGCTGGATCTCAAGCAGCCCCTGGACGATCTCGAAGACGGTGCCATCGATAAGTGCCAGCGCCAGGTCACTGAGGATGGTGTACGATAAACGCTGCTGGCAGGAGCTGCGGAGAAAGGGCGAGGAAAGGGGTGCGGGGTCGGGGGTGGAGCGGACAGCGCCCAGGGCGAGCCCGGAAAGCCGGGGTGTGGGGCAGCCCCCTAGAGAGTCCCCTGTGCTGGAAACCAGGGCGAGCTCCCCGCAGGGAGCGGCCCGGCCGGAGGGCAGAGCAGAGGGGGCGTGAGGCTGCATTCCCGCACAGCCCCGCTCCCCCCGGGGGCTGGTCAGCTACCGGGCCGCTGCCCCCCGCCCCCCACGGCCCCGCGTCCAGAGAGCTCAGCCGCGGGCCTGGCCGGACTGGGCTCGACACGCGCGGCGGGGAGGGGGGTTTCCGATCGCGATAGCGGGTGTCCATGAGGCGGGGGGCTCAGGCCCGGCGCCCCCCTCACCTGGGCAGCCCCTTCACCAGCGCCTGCAGCTCGGACAGCAGCTGGTAGTGCCGCTCCTGCTGCCGGGCCCGCTCCGCCGGCTCCTCGTAGCCGAGCCCGGGCCCGCAGCGCTCCATGCCGGGCGGACGGACGGACGCCGCGGGAGCGCTCTGGGGACAACGCGGGGCTGCTCGTGTGCGGCCGTGCGCGCTCTGGGCATGGAGGGAGGCTGTGCGTGGGGAACGTGCGCGCTCTGGGGACAACGCGGGGCTGCTCGTGTGCGGCCGTGCGCGCTCTGGGCATGGAGGGAGGCTGTGCGTGGGGAACGTGCGCGCTCTGGGCATGGAGGGAGGCTGTGCGTGGGGAACGTGCGCGCTCTGGGCAGGCGGGTGGGGGCTGTAGGCGTGCGGCCGCGCGCGCGCGCTCTCGGCAGGTGTGGGGCGGAGCTGGAGGGGCAGGTTCGCAGGGTGCGGGGTACCGCGCTGCCCGGAGGGCTCCTGGGTGGCCGGGACCGTGCGTGCTGTGGGGCTGCGGGGGCTGCGTGCCTGCGGCCATGGGCGCGCTCGGGAGGTGGGGGGCAGGATCTGTGTGGCTGTCAGGGTTGGTAAATGCATTAGGGGGGTGCTGGGAGCCATTGACCCAAACTGCAAACCCTGTAGATGGTGGAAGCCACTTCAAGCCAGGGGGTGCAGCGGCAGCATCCCCAGCCCCCCTAGTTCCAGCCCCTGTGTGCGTTAATAGCCCAAAGTCACTTTAAAAGGAGCCTCAAACTAGACCAATCTATGTATTTAGGGTCTGGGAACATGCCGGGGGAGGGGGAGAGGCCCACAGGGAGGTGCTGACTGACAGGCGGGTGCTGCATTCTGGCCTGCGCCAGCCACTCTGCCACCCTGACAGGGGTGTGACACTGCCCCCCACCTCGAGTACAAGGCCACAGGTACCCCCTCCAGCACCCTGCAAATACCCCCATCCCAGTACACACACACATCCCTCCAGCGCCCCCAAATACTCCTTCCAGTACCTGCCAATTGTACCCCCCCAACTGTCCCCTAGGATTGCCAATACTCCAGGATTCTCCTGGAGTTTCCAGGAATTAAAGATTAATATTCAATTAAATATTATGTCATGTGATGAAACCTCCAGGAATATGTCCAACTAGAACTGGCAACACTATCTCTTTGCTCCCCTCCTTCCCCTCCCCCACGCACTGTCATCTATTTGGGAACATGAAATATGCTAATATTTCTGGGCCTAGAAAATAAATGCTGTGTAGTCTTTAGAGCCATCTACTGGTAGGTTCTCTGTTAGCTAGCTTGGTACATACTGACCTCTCTTGTGAACCAGTCTCACGACATGTGGTGACTGGGGACAGCAGTGGGAAAACTACGTGGGTTAATTTAGTTAAACTGCAAGTGGGATGTGTCTACACTGCCACAAAACCCATTCGCCTGCCAGCAACAGGGTTGTTCTGGTTGAGAAGCAAAGTAACTTCTATCAATGGATGTCTAGAGAGCCATCAATGGGAGAAAATTTGTGCATGGGTGATATTAAAAAAAGTTAGCTACACCAGAGCAACTGTTGTGTATACACCAGGCCTCTGCCTATCTGCACAGTGACCTTGTTTACCTTTTCTTTTGTATTCTGGGCTCTTAAAGTGCCAGAAATTATATTTCTTGTAATAATTCTTAAGTAATTATATTTCTTTTAAAAATTCCTCTGATCAATGTCCCTTCTCTGTGTGAAATGAAATGTCAATTGACAGATACCAAATAATCTGTCACACTATGACAGCCAACAAACAAAAACAACAAACAAAAACAACAGAGAGCACAGAAGCAATCCTTTGAGGCTGTTTCTTGTACATTTGCTTTTCCTGCCTAATGAAATTGACATAACCTGAATCCAGAGAAAACTAAAATCAAATCATTTTTTGCTTAATGTTTCAGATTCGTGTTCTCAGTTACCATCCGTAAAGCTGATGATTTTAATATGTCAGATCTGATTTCAGTACGAATATCGACAAGGATTGCTGATGTTGAGGAAGTTGCTGAGAAATGTAAACTGAATGCACCTCAGCACTAGGTATCTAATGTTCAGGTCTCTGACCCAGGGTTTAGCTTTCTGTGATTGTGCCATTTCAGCCCAGGGAAGGAGTGTGGCTTTGGCCCCCCTTATCCAGGTCAGTAATTGTGTGGACACAGTTTGGACCTAGCACAGGCTAAGGTAGCCCTCAGGTTTGCATCAACTTGTACCCTGATATGTCAATGGTGCAGTGTCACAGATTCCCCGAGATACATATTAGCCCTGGCCCCACCTTCTCCTGCCTGCAATCCGGCCCCTTCTTTTTCAAGCCTGTCCCCAGCATGCTTCCTGCCTGCTGCATAGGCACAGTTAGCCCGGGTGATTGGCACTCAGAGCTGAGTATTGGTTTAGCCTAGCCTGGGATGTGAGGGTCCCCTACTGCAAGGCCCTCGCGCATTACAGCATCCTCACTATTTCCGCACTAGCCCATGTGTGTCCATCTGGGTAGGGTTACTGTACATCTGGGTTTTCCCGGACATAGCTTCTTTTTTAAGCCTTCTTTCTCTGTCTGGGAGATTTTAAAAATAACAGGAAACGTCCGGGGGTTTTGCAGAGCAGACAATCTGCCCCTCAGAAAGAGCCCTGATTGGTCCGCTTCCCGATTGGTCCCTCCTCTGCATCTGCAGCTGATTGGTTCATACCCCAGCAAGCCACAGCTGCCTAATCCTGCCCACCCAGGCCCTAGCTCCCAGCCCTGTGGAGGGGGTCCTGCAGGGACACACTGACTGAGGGCTGTTGCTGCGTCCTGGGCAGGTGCCCTGCCACCATCACAGGGAGTGACAGTGCCCCCCACCTCCAGTGAGTACCCCCACTGCAGGTACCCCCCCCCTGGCAGTATCTTCTTTTTGGGAAGCTGAAATGTGCTAACCCTGCATCTGGGGATTTATCCCATGGCTGTTTGTGCTGAGACTAGGGTTACTATTTAGCTGGTATTCAACTGGCCTGGCTGTTTTTTTTATGGATTTGCCAGTTGCCACAATACATTGGGAAATCTAATGTTAAAAGTTCCAGTGTCCAGCTAAAGAGGTTGCAGTGTTCCCATTTCCACAGTTTCAGCGATAACAGATCAAAACTGTTGAAAATACAGCAGCTTATGGTTTCAGAGTAGCAGCCGTGTTAGTCTGTATCTGCAAAAAGAAAAGGAGGACTTGTGGCACCTTAGAGAGTAACAAATTTATTTGAGCATAAGCTTTTGTGAGCTACAGCTCACTTCATCGGATGCATGCAGTGGAAAATACAGTGGGGAGATTTATATACACAGAGAACATGAAACAATGGGTGTTACCATACAAACTGTAACGAGAGTGATCAGGTAAGGTGAACTATTACCAGCAGGAGAGCGGGGGGTGGAATCTTTTGTAGTGATAATCAAGGTGTGCCATTTCCAGCAGTTGATAAGAATGTCTGAGGAACGGTGGGGGGGGGGGAATAAACGTGGGGAAATAGTTTTACTTTGTGTAATGACACATCCACTCCCAGTCTTTATTCAAGCCCAAGTTAATTGTATCCAGTTTGCAAATTAATTCCAATTCAGCAGTCTCTCGTTGGAGTCTGTTTCTGAAGTTTTTTTGTTGAAGAATTGCCACTTTTAAGTCTGTAATTGAGTGACCAAAGAGATTGAAGTGTTCTCCGACTGGTTTTTGAATGTTATAATTCTTGACGTCTGATTTGTGTCCATTTATTCTTTTATGTAGAGACTGTCCAGTTTGGCCAATGTACATTGCAGAGGGGCATTGCTGGCTCATGATGGCATATCTCACATTAGTAGATGTGCAGGTGAACAAGCCTCTGATAGTGTGGCTGATGTGATTAGGCCCTATGATGGTGTAGATACGTGGACACAGTTGGCAAGGGGCTTTGTTGCAAGGATAGGTTCCTGGGTTAGTGTTTTTGTTGTGTGGTGTGTGGCTGCTGGTGAGTATTATGGGTGGCAGGTGAACCGCAGACTTGGGGAGGCTAGCCCCTAGCTGGCTGGCCGGCCCCTTCTGCCTAGGGCCCCACCGCTCCCACTCTCCTTCCCCCACAGGAGCCCAGTGGCCCCACCCTGCCAGCCCCCAACCCCACCTCCCCCGAGCCCTGAAGCACCCGGTGGGTGGATGGGCAGGCAGCATGGCCCCCAGCTCCATAGCGCTGGCTGCAGGGCAGCCCCCAGTAGCTCCAGCCCAGGGCAAGGGCACCAGAGCCTTCCCAAAAGTGTGTGCGGGGGGCCCCCTGCCCAGGGCAGGTGGAAGCACCCATGCTCCTCACAGCTGCCTGTGCAGCTCTCCCCAACCCGGCTCCGGCTGGCCCCCGCCCGGCTCTGGCCCCCGCGGTTCCGACACCACTGGCCGGGGCCCCGAATACCTGGGAAGGAAGAGCCACAGCGGACCATGGCGGGAAGCAGGAGGGGGCCTGGGGTGAAGTTTGGGCGGGGCCACACAGGCAGTGTGAGTAGGCTTAGCCTTCCCCTGCCTTTGATACCCGCCGCCCATGCAGCAGCTGTCTGCCCACCAACACGCAAGCGCACTGTGTATGTGTGTGTGTGAAAGAGAATTTGAGTCATGCAATAGTGAGGGGACGTGCAATGTTATCATTCTTATCTGTGTGTGTCATTTCTCTAGATACTGTAAGTGGCTGTTGAAGGGGGCGTTGTGGAGTTGCCTTCTGGTTGTGGGTTGGGGTTGCGGCAGGCTTGCCTTGTGTGTGTGGTGTGGGTGCCGGGGTTTTTGCATTTCAAAGGTGCCAAGCCTAGGTGATACTGTGTAGGATTCTTTCCCAATCAGTTATAGCAATTCCAGAGAACTTGTGTGTCCTTCGGAGGGAATGTCGGGAAGGCTTCTGGTGCGACCATCAGCGCTTGAACTTCAGCGAAGTGAACCTGCCTCTCCTTGCTCTTGAGAGCTGGCACCCTAGCGAGGAGCAGAGGGATCTCTGTCTGGCAAAGGGGCTGTGGAGTGCAAGTGGAAGCATGGAGAAGCGTCGGAGGGAATGCAAGTTCACAAGGCAAAAGGACAAGATGGGTGTGTGTTTGTACATGACTTTCACCCAAGCAATCCTGGGTCTGGCATCTTGGGTGGTTGTTTACAAAGGAGTGCAAAGAGGCCTAACAAATGCTCCCTTTCTGATTAGTAGCATTTACCTCACTGTGTCCAGGTGTAAGTGATCTCACAAAAGGCAGGGCAGAATTGGACTCATTGATCATGCAGTCTAAAAAGAGGTATGTTTTGGGGGAGCCACAGTGGTTGGCATTGGTGATGTTTCTGCAGTATGGAGACTCAAGTGCCTGAGCTCGCAGTGGGGTGGGGATGGGGCTTGAGGGCCTCTGGGTGCAATGGGGGGAGTCATCAGAGTCCGAATGTGGGAGGGGGGACACCCGCATGCTGGGGCCTGCATCTTAGGCAGGAGAAGCTGGCTTCTGAGGGCCCATATGGTGCAAGGAAAGAGGCAGGAGAGGCTGCTACTCCTGCGGGGTCTGGGGGGGAGAGAGACTGCTGCTGCTTGTGCCTGGTTGCCAGGTTAGTGCCCCAGGGGCCAGCGGAGGGAAAGGTCAGCATGGTGGGGCCTCTGTGTATGGGACAGGCCATTGCCTTAGGGCCTCTTTCTGAAGTGGGACATTCACCTCCTTTGAGCTGCAGGAAATATTTGCTTCCTCTGTTCCCAATGCTTTTCTCGCTCAATAGCTACCAGATGTGTGTCCCATGCTCTTCTAATTAGCCTGGCAGGCTCAGGACTCTGGATTCTCCTGGGCTCAGTGGCTGGATCTTGGAAAGGCTGGTCTTACTGTGGGAACTGGCGGTGCCCACAGATATTTAGCTTGGCAAGGAGCAGGATACGTTAGGGTAACTAAATGAAGCAAACTCTGCTTTGCTTTGCTTTTTTTACTTTTGCTTTGCCCCCCATTGGGGCCTGACTGTGTGGCATGGGCCCTCGGTGCAGGAAGGAATTGACGCAGTGCAGAGGTTCTGTACTGATGAAACCCTGATTGTGGTGTGTTACTAGTGTCAGCCTCACACTGGGTCTGTGCAGCCAGCCTCCACGATGGGGTTTCACCAGTGTGACTATATGTATGACGTTACCCGAGTGTAAATTTCCTGCACATAGAGAGGGCCCATGAAAAGCAGCCCACCCTGGGGTACGGTGTGTACTTACAGGGATTGTTCCTGTGTGACCCTACTTCAGGATGGTGGGGTGGGAAGAGGGAAGTGTTACACATGGGGTACATGCAGGTCAGTTGCCACAAGGGCTAGGAGACAAGCCCAGAGAACTAAAAGTCAGTTGAGGCTTTTAATACAGTAATTTTCAACCTGTGGTCCATGGACCCCTGGGGGTCTGCAGACTATGTCTAAGATTTCCAAAGGGATCTACACCTCCATTTGAAATTTTTTAGGGGTCTGCAAATGAAAAAAGGTTGAAAACCACTGTTTTAGTACTAGCTCTGCAAAGGGGTTGCCCAGGCCCTGTTCGTGAGTTTACCCAGAATGCAAAGTGAGTGGAAGCATTGAGAAAGCTGGCAGGCAACATGCCTAGGTACCATGATCATGGATATGGTCCCAAATGTGGAGTCTGAGGGGTATGGTCCCAAATGTGGAGTCTGAGGGGCTCTCAGACAGAGGGGACTGGGTGCCACAAGCAGCCGTGGTTCAGTACATGGTCCAAGGTAAACTGTCTGAGCTGGACCAAGCAGCACACTAGACAGCCCTGGTGGAGGAGTGTTGGTGGCTCAAACGATGTGACATGGTCCAAGGAAGGGGTGCTAGCTAATGCTAACTCACAAACCCATTTTACAGGATATTTTCTGATTGGATTAAATAAATTAATTTTTAAAAAGAACATTGGAAAAACAAATTCTCCCACATGCAGCCACCCACACAGGCCATCATCAGAACTTTCAGAGCTCTAGCTTCAACATCTACCCCTTGAACTGTGAGTAACTTCTATCCTTGTAAAAAGAAAAGGAGTACTTGTGGCACCTTAGAGACTAACCAATTTATTTGAGCATAAGCTTTCGTGAATGCATCCGATGAAGTGAGCTGTAGCTCACGAAAGCTTATGCTCAAATAAATTTGTTAGTCTATAAGGTGCCACAAGTCCTCCTTTTCTTTTTGCGAATACAGACTAACACGGCTGCTACTCTGAATTCTATCCTTGTGTCAATCAACCACTAGAGGGGGACTTGACACACGTTTTGCCAGTGCATTCCAAAATGTTTTCTAGACAGCAGTAAAATATTGGAAATCAGGAGTACTGGCCTCTGTCCCTGGCTGTAGGAGGGGATTGGCAGTAGTGAGAGACAGGATAATGCATTTAGTTGGAAAGGCAATGTGGCTGAATAGGTAAGAATTAGAGAGACAAGATAGGGGAGGTGATATCTTTTATTGGACCAACTTCTGCTGGTGAGAGAGACTTCGAGCTTACACAGAGGTCTTCGCCTAGACCTGAAGAAGAGCTTTGTGTGGCTCAAAAGCTTGTCTCTCTCATCAACACAAGTTGGTCCAATAACAGATAATACCTCCCCCACCTTGTCTCTCTAAGCTCCTGGGACCGACACGGCTACAGCAAAACTGCAAATAACTAAGAATTAGGCATGTTAGAGACGTGGGGCTGGATTCACAAATGGACTTAGGTGACTAACTGCCCCTTTAGGTGCTTAAGTCCAGCATTTAGGCACCCCTGGCATTCACAAAACCACCGCTCAGCTGCTGCCTAACGCTGTAGGCCCCTAAAGTCTCTAGACACCTCAGTTTCCACTGGTAAAGTCCCCAAGGAACATCAATGTCTTCTGCTGGGCAGGCACACAACCACTTTCGTCCTGACGCTGCCGAGCTGTTGAAGGTCTAACCTGTGGGATGATTCACAAGCTGGGTGTTCCCCCATCCATGGGCCCCAGTCCTGTAGGTGTGCTCAGAGGCAGCCGAACAGAACACCTACTGCACTGGTCCCTCTGCAGCATGAAGCCAGAGGTGGTGGTGGTACTCCCCTTATTCTCAAGAGTAAGAGCACTAATGCTAGATATGGGAGACCCACGTTCAAATCCCCACTTTGACCAAATCAGGCCAGGGGTTTAGATTCATAGAGTCCAAGGCCAGAAGGGATCATTTTGAACATCTAGTCTGACCTCCTATATAACACTGTCCTGAGAACTTCCCCAAAATAATTCCTAGAGCAGATCTATGAGAAAAACATCCCATTTTGATTTAAAAATGGTCAGTGATGGAGAATCTGCTGTGACCCTTCTGTGACGTTATGAGTTTAATATAATATCTCATTGAAAGGTGACAGGGCCAGAAAGAGTTAATTAACTCACAGACTGGCCTGACCCATGGCTGAACTTTAAAGACTGGTTAGGAAGATATGTAAATGAATAGCGCTTTGAAATGCAAGTCTGCATGGTTAGAGATAGAAGGGTAGGTGTTTGTTCAGGTCTTGTGGTGTAAGCAAACAAGTCTTGTCTATTGCTATAGCTTTGATTCAAAGATCAAAAAAGGAATATTAACATTTATGAAGACACTTGAGTGAAATAGTATTGTTGTCTATATGTCTCTTTGAAGGTTGGGGTAACCTGTATCTGAACTGTTTAATAGATAAATTACCCTGTGCTAATTGCCATGATGTTTAGGAGAAGGAAAGTTGAGTGTATTGTTTTTTGAGGCCAAAAGGCTGCTGGAAATGTATAAAGATCCTGGGACACGATCCTCCTTCATCTCAGATCTGCTTTGGGTTTCAGGAGGGGGAAACCTTAAGCCATAAAGATTGAGATCCCTAGTCACTGACTGGAGTCACCCTGAATATGGACATTGGACTATAACCTATGGACTATTTCTAAAAGGACTTTTGGCAACTACAAATTCATCTCTGCTATGTATCTGGACCTCAAGGAATTGAACTCAAGCCTGTATGTATATTGATCTTTCAACCAACTCTCTCTTTTCTTTTTTAATAAATTTTAGTGTAGTTAATAAGGATTGGCTAATAAGCATATATTTGGGATAAGATATAAGTTTTATATTGACCTGGGTGTGTGGCTGGTCTTTTGGGATCAGAAGAACCTTTTCTTTGATATGATAAGATAAGATTTTCGGTAATCATCATCATCATCTGACGTGTGTGTCTGGATGGAAGCCTGAGGCTGGGCACTTTAAGGGAACTGTGTTGTTTGGACCTCAGAGTAACCTGTGAAGTAATATAGAAGTTGTTTTGTGCTGGCTTGGTAAATCTAAGTATTGGACTATCTACCAGCTTTGGGGGTTTGTCTGCCCTGTTTTCTTTGCAGTTCACCCTAATTGAGTGACCTCAGCTGGCTCCCATAGGCAGCATCGTTACACCTTGATAAATTGTTCCAGTGGTTAATTACTCTCACTGTTAAAACTGTATGCCTTATTTCCAGTTTGAATTTGTCTAGCTTCAACTTCCAGCCATTAGATCGTGTTATACCTTTCGGTGCTAGATTGAAGGGCCCATTATTAAATATTTGTTCCCCACGTATGTACTGATAGGCTACAATCAAGTCACCCCTTTACCTTTTCTTTGTTAAAATGAATAGATTGAGCCCCTTCAGTCTGTCAATAGGCAGCAGGTTTTCTAATCCTTTCATCATTCTCATGGCTCTTCTCTGAATCCTCTCCAATGTATCAACATCCTTGTTGAACTGTGGACACCAGAACTGGACAGAGTATTCCACCAGCAGCTGTACCAGTGCCAAATGCAGAGGTAAAATATTCCCTGGGGTATGAGGAAGTGACAGCTCCTACTCAGTTTTTTCCCCTTGAGGAAGGGCTGGCCTGGCTTAGGCACCTGACTCCAGGAGAGGGTCGTGGCTGAGAATCCTGAGCAGAGATAGGCTTTGTCACAGATCTACAGAAGCTGGATGCCCCCTCTTGGTCACTCATCAGACTGCTGTGAGGGAACCAGCTGCCGGATTCCTGAGTCTGCTGGCTTCAACCACTCTCCTTAGCTTTCCCATTGTACAATCAGAGTACGGTCATTAAGGTTGACTACTCTCCATTGTCCCTAGTATGGTGGTTATGTGCTACGGGCCCTGCCAGCCCGTGGTGGAGTCCACATTTACATAGAGGTATTCACTGATAACAACTTCACAGTCTCAATTAGGATTCCTAGCTATACAGACAGATTCCCCAATTCTTTTAGCCACTTCACCATCCTGGGGCTACAAGGCATCTGGGTCGGGAAGCTACTGTCTCCCCTGTTTTCAACATTGTCTGACGTAGTGGAGCAGCAGCACAGGGAGCCTTATTCAGCTCAAATAGGGAACATTCCATAAAACCTGGTACGCTTGAACATGCTGCTTTCTTTGCAGAAAGAAAGGAAATAATCAAAATGATTGGACACAGAAATTCTGCCCTAAGGCAGCCCTGAAAGGGAGGTAGGAAGGTGCAAGCTGTCTTAGAAGACAATGACTTAGAGAGACAAAGTAGGTGAGGTAACATCTTGTATTGAACCAACTTCTCTTGGTGAGAGAGAGAAGCTTTCAAGCTACACAGAGCTCTTCTTCAGGTCGGGGAACAAAGGAAGAAGAGGAGGAGGAGGAGGAAGAGCAGCTCTGTGTAAGCTCGAAAGCATGTCTCTCTCACCAACAGAAGTTAGTTTAATAAAAGATATTGCCTCACCTACCTTGTCTCTCTAATGCCTGGGACCAACATGGCTACAACAGTGCATAAAACAATGAATTGTCTGTTAAGAAAAGTTTGTATTTGATCCCAATAAAGGGGACTGAAACGTTATAGAAATAACTGTTTGGAGTTAATGAAATACACATATTAAGACATTTAGTAACAGCAAATGATATTGAGTTTGGCCCAAAGAAAAGGGAAGTTATTCGTAGAGCCCTGAGACTAGAAAAAGTGGGACAATTGCATTCCTTCACGAGAAATTGTGTTTTTTTTTTTAAATGAAGTTTATGTCAAACTACGTGACCGTTTCAGGACTGATGATGGATCAGAAAAGGTGTTGTATAGGTTCCTAAATTACAAGGCTAGAAGGGACCATTGTGATCAGCTAGTCTGACCTCCTGTACAACCCAGGCTAGAGAACTGCCACAAAATATGAGAGTTGGGGTGAAACAGACAGAGCTCTTTAAAACATGTTTTAATGAAAGATCCATGTCTTGCACTAGTGTTGATCGTTAAGTGGTTTACGTGCAGTGTTGCTCCCAATGTAAAATAATGGGTCCAAGAAATCTGTGGCATAATTCATTTTTTTGCTAACTGCTATGGAACAATGTTATTCCCAAACCAAAGAGGAAGTTCTTGACTATGTGTGAGCCATATAACATTTTAATATGTATGTTTGGGGATGTACATTTGTTTTAGTGGCTGATTATAAACCCCTAATTCACATCTTGAATCCTAGCAAATCTACCAGGTTAGCTTGTGGAATTTAGCATCTGGGGTGACTATTTCATACATGTGGTTATACAATTGAACATATCCCAGGAAAAAGCAACATTGTCAGTGCTTTGTCATGCCTTCTGCTTCTGTCTGGCCCAATAACAGAAGACTATGTGTGAAAGACAGTGTCAGTATGTACAGCAGTTTTGGAAACATTATGGAGAAACTAAAGACTGAGTCTTAGCAAGACGGTCTCTTCAATGAACTTTATCACACTGCCAAATCTAATACAAGATAATCTTATTCCATTTCATAGAGCTGCAATGAACTATCTACCCTGGATATTATTATGGGTTGAGTTAAACTTTGCTGTAATGGGTTGGATTAAAACTTCATTGAAACTGCTGAGTATAAACGTGCCCTTCATTTAAAATAGCTATAGAGACAGTTAATGAGCCCACCTAAAACAAGGCATAATGGAGTCTGCCTAGAAACTAACCCCATAAGGATGGAGGGTCCCAGTGGATATTGTTTGACCAGGGGAGTGTGTGTGTGTGTATAGACAACCTGAAGTGCAATGAGAAACTGAGAGCACCCACGGAGAGACACACAGGGACAGCCAGGCGCAGAAGCTGAGAAAGAAAGCCAAATAGCAGCCTGGAAGCCTGGGAAAAGCCTCCAGACTAGTTCTGGGATGGGGGTACTAGCTGAAAGAAGCTTATACCTGGGAGCAAGAATAGCCACTCAGGTCAAAAGTGGTAGCAGTACCATATTAAGAGACTGCATCATTTTCCCAAACTCCAAGATTAAGAGAGTACTGCTCATGAGACTCACCCAGGTATAGTTCAAATTTAACACATTTTGTGCAGTGAGTTATTTGCCCGAACATTGTCTTGGCTGTTGAATAACTGAGCAGAAATGTTACCACTGCCCACCTGTGGAAGGACACATGAGGCAGTCTGCATGTTATGGATACCCCATTGAAGTGGTTTGAGCAATTTCATTGAAAAATTCTTTACAAACTGTGGATTCAAACACATAAGAGCTTCCCCAAAATATCCCAGAATAATTAAAAGATAGAGTCTTTTCATCATTCTTGAAAAAAGCCTCCAAAGAACTGGAAAAGTTGCCAAAAATCCTAATGGCCCTGATCAACTGTGTCTTGAGCTCCAGGTGAAACTCTTGCAACTCTATTTCTGTCTTGTGAAGTCTCTCTGCTTCCTCGCCAAACTGCAGAGAATTTATCTGTGGGCAGTTGTCTATCCATGGACAACGTGCTTTAACAGCATAAAGTGAACATAGAAAAGATTAAACAAGATGCTGATCGTGGACCTAGATGATTAACGAATTGAATATCATGTCCCATATTGCCAGTACTACACGCCTGGGAAGGCTGAACTCGACCTACAAAAATGAGCAGTGAGTCATCAGAAATTTGTCAGATAATGAGTTCATGCTTTGATTCACAAAGCTGAGCCTCTGAGCTGAACACCATCTGAACCTGCATCTGAGTCCTCCCTCACAAGAACATAAGAACAGCCATACTGGGTCAGACCAAAGGTCCATCTAGCCCAGTATCCTGTCTTCTGACAGTGGCCAATGCCAGGTGCTCCAGAGGGAATGAACAGAACAGGTAATCATCAAGTGATCCGTCCCCTATCACCCATTCCCAGCTTCTGGCAACAGAGGCTAGGGAAAGCATCCCTGCCCTTCCTGGCTAATAGCCATTGATGGACCTATCCTCCATGAACTTATCTAGTTCTTTTTTGAACCCTGTTATAGTCTTGGCCTTCACAACATCCTCGGGCAAAGAGTTCAACAATGATTTCTGACTTTAATCCAGACAATGACTCCATGGGAGGGTACAAGAACGCATGGCCAGGATAAAATTCATTTTAGTTCTGATTCAGGAGCTGGGTTTTGAGGTCTGGACATGGGAGATCCTTGTGTTTGGGCCACTGCTACGAGTGGAAGAGTTATGAAAAGGCCTATTTGATTTAATGATGGGTAAGTCAGCTCCCCACCCACCTCAAAATAAGGAATGTGGCATACTGCCATCTTGAGGATGCTGCATGTCTCTAACAGAGAGTGCAGAGGTGGGAGGAAATACGCTAGAGCAACACGAAGTTACACAAGGCCTTATTCTTAGTTGTCCCAGCCCTGTGCATGAGGAGGGACAAAGGAGGTGGGGGTGGTGTTAGTGAGTTCAACTTTATGTTCCCTGTTTTCGTGGGCTGTGTGGGTGTCTGCCCAGCCCCCACTGTAAGTTAGAGCAACCTCAGGGATTTCTCCAACTTACATTCTTCTTTCCATAGTCCTGTGGTCCATGAGAAGTAGAGAATAGCCACTGGCCATACCCCGTATATCCCCAGCTCACCCCCGCTATGCCAGGGGCTGGGACCGGGAGGACTGTTGAGCTCTATCCCGGCTCAGCACTACTGGAGAAATTCTCAGGGGGTTGTTTACACCCATTTTAAGGCCTCTTTACAGTTCCAGAGTGGCAGAAAAGGGCTGCAGTGTAACTGGGAATCAGGCTCAGAGAGTGTAGGGTTTCTCTATGTCTTGTTTCATTCGTTATGCTGTGGATGTAACAGTTAAATGCAAACATTTCCCTGAAACCTGAGACTCCCTGTTTCTTTGAGAATACAACAGTAAGCACAGTGGGCCCAACTCTCTATTGGTGTAAATTGGCAGAGCTCCATTGGCTTACCAATCCTGCCCACCCCCAGAAGAGCAGAGCCTCCAGTGCCTCGGTCCCTTTGCACTTCTGCTCCTTTGCCAGGTACAAAACTCGCTCCTGCAGGTCTCGGAGGTAAATCCAACCAGCAGTGAAGCTGGAGTCGGGGAACCACTGCTGATTTTCACTCGAGGACAAGGAGTCCATTCACCGCTGCCTCACAGGCAGGGTTGTGTGTGAGGCTCTGTTGCCTCTGTGTCCTGTGCAGAATATTTGCACTCTGGAGAGCGAGAGGTCCAGGCGTGAGCAGCAGCTCAAGCCGATCATGTGGCTCCTAATGAAATCCAGACGCTAGGGGAGTGATGACATAGTGCTGTGATTTGCACTTCCATGCAGACTAAACAAGCAAAGGAGCTTTATATGTTGTGCTGTAGCCAGGAGAGCACAGACGCAAATATAAATCAGGAGTGGGGACACAGACAGTCATTCTCTGCCTCCGTGTGTGTCTTTTGCAGCAGCCCAGGTTGGAGTATGAGAGGCAAATGCAGATCAGTGCAAATATTAGGCAAAATATCTTTTCTACACTATATTCTACAGGACTGCAAAGAATCCTGCCTCTGGTATCTGTTTACGTATCCTGATTTGTATTAATCTATTCACTATAAATGTTGGCAGAACAGTGTATGCAAACAACTTTCAGTCCACGAGATGTTTTACTTTGAATGGTCCATTACAGGTGAGGTGTGAATTGTCATCTAAGCCACATGATATTGTTTCCTTCTCCTTATTGGATGATTAGAACTTTTAAAACAGAAGAAAAACGAATAGTGACTTCTGCATTGTCTGTATGGAACGTGCCAATGCCCAAAGCCTTTGTGATTTCTGACCATTTTCGTGAATTAAATGGTGTTGTCTGAATACTTGTGAACAATAGAAAAGGTGACTTCATGAACATCAGCCCCTGGCTCCGGCATCTTCATGTGAAGACTGCTGCTCAAAGCATTGCATTGTCATGTGATTACTGAGAACCACCTGCGTGCCGTGTCTCTGTTCCACAAATGCTTCATCAGTTCATCAAACAAAAGACTCTTACTTCATTTCCTGAGAAACAACTTGTGTTTTTTATGTATTAATTGATTTATTATTTTGAACACCAATCCCAGATTCTAAATACTTTACAAAGCTTAACCCCTACGCCGTTAATAGTCATAAAATATACCAATTAACAAATAAATGAAACAAAAAAGACAAATGAGCTGCCCATATATAAACCCTAGAAACTGCAGTCCTGGTCATCCATAATTACTTAGCAACATATTATCCTCTAAGTCTCAAACCTCCCCCTCTCCAAAGCCTCAGAACAAAGGTGGGCTTTGCAATGTACCTGGAAAGTTAAAAAGTCTGGGCTCTGTCAGACTGAGGAAGGAGCATGTTCCAGATCAAGGGCGCTTTTCAGAGAATGCCCTGCCAGCAGCCTCCATCCATGCCAGCTGAGGGGGTTCCAGCTCAAGCATCTGTGCTGATTGCATCTGGGGTTGAACAGCTCCAGAGAGAGCCAGGTCTCTCAGGTAATCAGCAGGGACCCTAAAAATGCAGAAAAGTACGGAATTTGCATTTTTACAGAGAATCTTCAGTGTTTACGCCAGCTCTGAAGGCAGAGCGGAGAGCCGTGGCTGCTGGCTGGGTGCCCAGCTCTGAAAGCAGCTCCACCTCCAGCAGCAGCACAGAAGTAAGGGTGGCATGGTATGGTATTGCCACCCTTACTTCTCCACTGCTGTTAGTGGCGGTGCTGCCTTCAGAGCTGGGCTGGGTGCTCTCCAGCCGCCCAGCTCTGGAAGGCTAGGCAAACTAAAGTTCAGCGTTTCATTTTAATTGCAGAAAAATGTGGATTTTTATGTTTTTTACTTAGAGAATTTTGGGCTTTTTTATCACAGAAAACTAGGATCCCTGGTAATCAGGGCCAAACCACTTAGGACTTTATAGCTTAAAACCAACTCTGTAAATCCCACGCTGAAGGCACTAGGCAGCCAGTTCAGATTCTGGAGCACAGGGTAATGTGCTGTCTGCATGGATCACAGCTGCGTAATGGGGTAGCCACCTTCTGCACTTAACTTTGGCTTCTGGGTGGTTTCATGGTGTTTGCGTTGAAGGAGTCTAATCATAGGATGACAAAGGCCTGGGTAATTGTAATTGTAGAGATGCCTGTACATCTGAAAGAAGATGAGCTACCCTTCTCACAAGGCAGAAAGGAGACAAGGCATTCCAAGCATTGCAGTTGTCTGTGCTCAGCTATAAGCAGCCCTTGGGTCTAACATGAGCCACAGGATGTGAGCCAATGGAGCAAAAGGTGGATGCACTTCATCAGTGGGTGGCTGCTATAACCCTTACCAAATCTCCAGGTAGTGCCTCATCCTACTAACATCTTGTCTCAACTGGACTAAGCCTCAGCCAGCAAGTTTGCACCCCCACCCTCACCTTCCAATCTCACACAGACAGGGGCTCAGTGATACTCAAGGCCCCTGCACTCCACAGCAAGGTGGCAGGTTCTCCTGGTATTTGCAGCTCCTTTGTGCAGCAGACTGGAAATTCTGTGGCAGCTTCAAGTGAACTAAACAACAGAGTTTTTGTTGAATTAACTATGAAAAGGAATCAAACAATCAGCACAGTGTAGGAGGCAGTTTGTAATTGGAGGGAAAACACATTAGCTGGATGTTTCTGCTAAGAAACTCAGAAGTGAAATAGTTAATGTTGACGCATAGAACCAGATCTTCTGCTGTGCCCAGCTTCCATTGTGTGCAGCCGTGTGTGTGTGTGTGTGTGTGTTGGGGGAGACACTGTCAGGGAGCCAATTACATCTCCCTGATTCCATGTTCCGAGCATGAATTAGAACAGCCTTGGGGTTGCTCTAACTTGTTCCCTCTGCCTATGGAGAATGAGGGAGATCTCTGCATTATTGTTATGAATATCATAGGCACCTCAGTTTACCTATTTGATATTATCTCCCCCCCCCCCCCACTCCTGATGAGACGTAAAGTACCGTAAGGGAACAATGGGGAATCTTTTAACTGGGAAATGCCCGTCTGGCTGGCTGGCTGGCTGGAGCCAGGCTACCAAGGTGTATTCTTCTCAGACCCAAGTATAGGATTAGGGGGAATACTAAACCATTAAAGGATCCCAGGCTTTGAGAAGACGCGCGCATGTGTGTGTGAGTGGGCGGGGTGTGAATGGGCAGCAGCTGCAGGTGAGTTTCTAACAGAGCGACACTGGCAGGACGTGGCAGGGGCTGCATCTCTTGTTCAGGCCAGGAAAAGGGGCTGTCTGGGCTGAGTGGAACTTAGCTAAAACTTGCAAGGAAAGAATATGAGGGTGCTGCTTTTGTGTCACTTTTGAGGATGCTGGTCACAGGCATAGGTGCTGTAACTAGGGATGCTGGGGGTGTGGCAGCACCCCCGGCTTGAAGTGGTTTCCATTATATACAGAGTTTACAGTTTGATTAAAGAATGCAGAACCAGACATACAGTAAGACAGGTGCCTTCCAGAGACTCCCTTTGTAACCTAATCAAGCGTACTTTCTTCACCTATTTCCTTACCTGTAAAACAGGGCTAGTAATACTGACATGCATGAGGCTAAACAAATTAGTGCTTGTAAAAATGCATCACACTCTTGTGTGATACTTGGCTCAGTATGTCAATGACTAAATGAAAATTCACCAGTAGCTCTTGTATTGAAACCATTTATAGAAAGTGAAGTGGGTAATCGGTGTTAGTTTGACTCATAACATTTTTGTGCGGAGATATTTAAAAACACAAGCACCAGTGGCAAAGCCTGTTGAAAAAATTATTTATTATTGGTTTTATCATTCGTTTAGGCTAAAATATGACAGGAGGATGAACTCTGGAGACTCTGATGAGGTCACAAGTTGCTATGGTGATGAAATTAGGAAGGAATAACTGTAAACCATCTTAGACCGGGCGCTTTGGGTGACTGGTTGATGGAGCCCACACCGCTTTTGAACACAGCAATGGAGGAAACACTTTATTTGAAGGCCCAACCTCAAATCAATGGCTTGATGGAAGCCAAGAGCCCCCTTTAGGATTTCAGGAGATTGCTTGTGGACTTTGGGGGCCACTGGCGTGCCCCAAGGCAACAGCCAGAGCCTCCATACCTCTCAGAGAAAAGCGGCAGGGGCAGGGAGCGGGGGCATTCACTATTTGCTGTCCTCAGGCTGCCAGTGACTCTTCTTTAGGTGGCCTTCTACCACCATGAATGGCCAAGTGTCTCTCTGATATCGCGGCCTGTTGAATTGCTCCTGGCATCATGCTCCTGTCTTAGTGCTGTCCTGCCCTGCCTGAGCTGCACAAAAGGGCAGGGCATGGCCACTAACAACCCCAAATGAGTCTTCAAAAATCAAACGTGTATCCTCTCATCATTACAGAACAGCTGTCTAACATGTGCGTGCACTGTCTCCTCCCCCGCATCATATTATCATGGACGAGGCAATCCAGGTTGCAATTCATTGAGTTTGATAGTTGCAAGTGGAGAGGGGAGGGAGCTACTTTTCAGCTGGGTCAGATTCCATATCCAAAGTATTTTTCTGACACCTTTTGTGTTGGTCTAAATCTTGTAGGTAAAAAATCTGTATGTTTTAAATCCTGTTGTTTGATTTTTACCTAGTGTTTATGGGGTCACCAGGCTGTTGGCAATCTGCCCTGAGGTGCTCAATAGTATGCTAGTAACTTTGATACTGCCATTTCCCCTTCCTGAATGGGTCACATGAGAGTTTTCTTATTTACTTATGGGGAGGTATTGTCTCAAACAAATGTAATAATTCTTGTTTGAATTTCCTCTAGAGTTCTTTTTGATAGGACCTGAAAAAGAAAATGACTTTTTGGCAACCCATTCATTTTTACCACTGCTACACAGCCAAGCCAAGCCAAACGTCTTTTTTCGCAGTCCGATAACTCCTTTTTCACTTTTAAATAACAGGATGAACATTAATTTCATAGCGCCAACTGAGGTTAGGAGAAATATTGACCTCTAAGGACACACAGACTCAAATGTGTTTTGAAGCTGTTTGATCATAGATTCCTCCAGCCCTATATTTAATGTTATATTTAATGTAATTCATTTCATAGCCTGGCATATCATTGAATTCATTAACTTCTTTCCGAATGTAAATCATTGTACTGGATTGGTAGCTGCCAGCATCATATCTGCATACAGCACAATGTTGTGTTCTGTTTTATTAACTGTAACTTCTGCTGTGCTGTTACACTGATATATATTTTTTGTGCCAGCTGCCCTTGTCTGGTTCCTCCTTGTAACTGAAATTCTTTGGAGTGTGCCCCTTTAAATTTGTATTCCAGCAGTGGAAGAGTCATATAGCCATTGTCATATTCCGTTCAAAACCCATCTCTGACAGCGGTGTTTTTAGGAAAGGCCAGTCTGCTTTAGGAAAGGCTTTCTCGCTGTCTAAGGACAGCAGTAGACCTCTTTTATTCTGCATATTATGACTTATTCCTATGATTTGTCTAATGTTATTAGTCTGTTGTCTATTACATATGTGCTGCCTCTTATGTATATAATCAATTTGCATTAGCTGAGGAAGGACAGCTTCTAGTCTTCTGTCAGCAGTCTTTGAAAATAATTTCATGTCTACATTAAGACATGAGATTGGACTGTACAAGTCACATAGTAGCTTGTCCTTTTGTGGCTTTGGTATTGCTACTCACTCCATCTCTTTAATTGATTGGGGAATTGCCTCACTCTCTAACAAAATCATTAAATAAAGTGGCTAGTTTGTTTGCAGGAATATCCAATGTCGTCTTATAAAACTCTCTTGGGATCCCATCTGATCCTGAGGATTTTCCTGTTGGCATTGATTCAATCACTTCCAGAACCTTCTCTTCTTCTACTGGTCTATCAGCTGGTCCTGAGTTAACTTTGGTATGTTGGCCTGATTAGTGTATTCCATACTTTTCTCCATAGGCTCTTTATAGATGGAGGCGTAAAGATTTGTGTAAAACCTGCTGCTTTCTTCAACAATCTCCTTGGTTTTACATTTTACTTTTTGTGTGTGTATTTTTAAAGTCCATATTTGACTCTTTTCCTTCTCTTTTCTTTATCTATTAGCCTTATTTCCCTTTCATAATACTTCTATTTCACCTAAAGACCTTTTCAGGTTTCTCTATAAGTATGGCATGTACTGGTCCTCGGTGGAAGGAGAGGGATTTAAATGCACTTCCCATTCTTTTATGTAAAGTTTTCAGTATTTTTCAGTCTCCTTAAAACGTTAATTTTGATTTTTCTGCTCCCCTTCCGCGCCCCTCCTCCGGATGCTAGACTAATCAATTACTTACACATGACTGCTTATATGCATCCCAGTCAATGTTTTTTAAATGTTTGACCTTTATCATTAGTAGCTAATGATCAAGGCATGATCTATATACTTAAGAAAAACCCAAACTTGACAGAACTTCTTGTAACATATGTCATTACAAGACTGTTCTAAAATCTTGAGCTCACTTATTCTTAAATTTCCTACCATAAGTGACCCTTCTGCAAAGACGGTTACAAATATTCTGTTATTAATAGATCTAAAATCAAGCTGCCTGCACTGGAAGAGAGCTGGGTCCCCTGCTAAATTATTATTCACTTTGTTTATTAAAGCCTAGGAGCCACAACATTAAAATAATGATAACTTTATACCCATCAAGTATGCTGTAACTATATGAAGTGTCTGGGTGTGATACAGACTAACTTCCATTTAATTATATTCCTTTGTTGTTATAACCCTACCAAAATAGGGGATCTCTCAGCATCATTCACCACCTTTCTCCTTTTCATGCTTTTCGACGCTGTCTCCACTGGGGGCTACTCATATCTACAGTATTGCCAATCTCAAATGGTCAAAAATCGTGAGTCAGGCTCACCAAAAATCATGAGATTGGCTTAAAAATCACAAGATTTAAAACAATTACATTGTGGGGAAAGAACATTTTGTGGCTGGTCTTTGAACCTTTAGGGCAGTGTATCTCAAACCACCCAAAAGGGGTCGCAAGCCTATTGTAGGGGAGTTGTAGTATTGCCACCCTTATGTCTGTGCTGCCTTCAGAGCTGGGGGGCTGGAGAGCGGTAGCTGCTGGCCAGTCGCCCAGTTCTGAAGGCAGCGCTGCCGTCAGCAGCAGCGTAAAACTAAGGGTTGTATGGAGGGGTCATTACACCCTGAAATATTTTCAAAGGGGGTCCCAGCAAAAAAAAGTTTTAGAACCTCTGCTTTAGGGGTTGTGTTTTCCAACTTGTCTCTGCAACCACGAGTGCTGGCTGGTCAGTTTTGTTTGTAGTGGAAGCTGGGGTTTTACAAGCAGAGGACTCCACTCCAAGAGCAGGGCTTTAAGAGAAACACCAAGTATCCCGATCAAATTGCATGAGTGGCAATACTGTAATGTGGCAGGGAGAAAGTGGCGGTGGGGAAACAGAAAACCCAAGAGGAGGCAACGGAGCCTGATGGGAAGGAAAACCCCAAACCAGAGGGGGCAGATGTAGAGACCCCTAGATAATAGAGCCTAACTCAGGTGAAAGGGGAGGAAAAGAGAGTCAGCCAAGTATTGAGGGGGAGCAGATAATCATTAAGGAAGCAGGGACAGTGGAGAAAGCCACCCCAGGCTCCTTCGGAGCAGTCGAGGGACCCATGGAGGTGCCTCACCCCACTGCAGTCCCAAGGAGAAGCAGCGCAGGCTCTCTTTGGAGAATCACAAGAATCCCAGGTCTGGAGCAATCAGGGAGGTGAGTGGAGGGTCCTCGATCCACTGCCTGATACAAAGGGAGAGGATAGGGAGAGCGACCCCCCATGGTGTGATGATTTATGGGCCAAACCAGAGCTGTGGCGGCAGCCTATCGTATCCCATGAGAGTTCTGTGGGTGGGAAATGAGTGGCCAACTTAGCTGATCACCCTAGGGCTGGAGCGAGACCGCCCCCCACAGGGTGGCACATCTGGTAAGCGAGGGAGAGTATCAGGTGAGGGGGAGGTGTGTGACAGAGCGTTGGGCAGCAGTCGCTGAGCCAGCACACAGATCGGACCCCACAGCACACCCCACAATGGGAACTGCGCCCCATTGATGGCTTGGCATTGGCTGAAGAGAGGTAAAGGGGTAATTAACTCATTAGCCCAGAGGGTACCAAAGGCGCAAGAAAGACGTGAAAGAGGGGAACAGCCACAGCCAGGCGCTCTCTCCCTCACCTTGTCTCTGGCACTCCGTGGCACTGGAGCTATAATGCTGCATAGGCTGTATGGTGGCAGGAAAGAACGCTGTAAATAAACCGCACAGGGTGTCTCCGAGCCGCTTGTGGGCGAGAACGTAGGCAGGAGCAAGCCCGCCGTGCCCCAGTGCCCTAACAACCACTGTGCTATTTCGGTGGCGCGCTTGCGCTTTCTGGGGCTGGGTTTTGTCTGCTACGGGACAGGCTGACCTGGCTTTGGCACAGAGAAGGATTGAAGCTGAGCATCCTCAGCAGAGATTGTTGCTTCCCTCCAGCCTACCAGGTGCCTAAGGGTATGTCTACACTGCAGTTAGACACCCGCAGCTGATCTGTGCCAGCTGACTCAGTCTCAATGGACTTGGGCTACAGGGTCATTTAACTGCGGTGTAGCCCCCTGGGACCTCCCAGGATCCTGGGCTCCAGCCCAAGCCCAGACATCTATGCTGCAATTCAACAGCCCTGCGAGCCCGAGTCAGCTGGCATGGTCCAGCCCCGGGTTTCTAACTGCAGTGTAGACACACCCTAAATATCTCTGTGGATCTGGACCCAAGCCTCTGCCCCTCTCCTTTCCATTTCCTACAGGCTAGTTCAAGTGGCTCCCTGCTCAGGTTGCCTGCTTCTGTGAATCCCTCTCTTGGGCACCTCACTCGCCCCCTACAATGCCTAGGTGCCTTAACTTGGTGTTGTGCAGGGTGCCTAGGAACTGGGCTTTGCAATGTCGCTGTCCTCTTTGTGGAGCAAGCTGTAAGGGTGGGATGTTTCAAGGTATTTAGGCTCCTAAAGCTGTTGCTAGGCAGTGAGACGGCCAGCAGTGCCTAGCATAACGCCTGTTGAAATCAATGTGAATTAGGCACTTAGGCACTTCTGCAAATCCCATTAGGTGTTCAAAAGCATCCTCAGGCACTTTATACCTTTACCAATCTGGTCCTTAGGTCCTGTGGGCCTTCTGGCTATCCTCACTGTCCTCCGGTGCCAGGGGTGAATTAAACCAGTTTGAAAGGGGCCTGCCGAGGGAGCCAGCCTAGGAGTCTCTTGAAGATTGAGAGCACAGTTTGTGTCCACTGCTTCCCCAGTTATCCGAGGGTCTTGGGGGCTAGTTCAAGCTCTGCTGCCTTGGTGAGATTCTGAAGGGCCCACAGAAGCTAATGTAAGCCCACCAACCTAGCCCAGCTCACACCTTTGTGGCTCATCTGCTTTCCTTCACTGCTGCTCTTACAGACGGGCTACAGCCTTCCCATCGCATCTCAGGAGGGCTTCACAGAGTTGCTAACTCTTGCAATGTTGTGATTCTGGCCCCTGCTGCAGGAGCTCTCGTGAAAAGCTCCTACCATCAATAATATGGGGGAAACACAGCATGAGTGAATGCCTGGTTGCCTAGGGGCAGATGTGGTGAGATACAAGTCAGGAGAACATGAGTGCTAGCCCTAGTTCTTCCATGGCCAGCTGATAATATATCTGCTCTGCTTCTTATTAACCAAGGCCTCATACTGCTGTCTGAGGGGAGATAACGATAGCTCATCTGTTTTTCCAGCTAAGAAAACAAGCACTTGCCCAATGTCACTAATGGCAGCGATGAAAATGGAACACAAGCCTCTAATATAACAGACGCACATCTCATCTACTTTGCCACACTGCCTTTCAGAAGGAATGTGCCAAATTATGTGCTTGTGCAACTCATGCTACCAGTGTGGCTGTGTCGCCCTCTAGTGGCTATACTTCATATAGAGGTTTCTGACTTTGCAACTCTGTCCACGCTAACGGCTGGTTCTTCTTCAAGTAGTGTCACTATGGGTGCTCCACTTCAGGTGTGCCTGTGCCTCTCGAGCCCTTGATTGGTGCTAGCTAGCAGTGCCTGTCTGGCTCACGTAGGTGCCCTATGGTTCCTCACGGCAGATACGGAGGCTATTATAGGGGTGCGCAGGCAAAATGCCCTCAGTTCCTTTACTCCCACCTCACCTAGACAACCCTAGCATGTCCATCTAGACTGCTCAGCCATCTGGTTTTTCTTGCAGTTAGACAGTTTATAGTTGTAAGCTAGTGTTCAGTACAGTTGGTTTTCAGGTGAGAGGATAGTTTTATGATTTTACATCCAGAGGTCCAGGATTCCATCCCCGTGGGGGCCCCAAAGAGGGGCTTTGTCAGACATGGCTATACTGTCTGTAACCACCAGAGAGATTTGGGCACCTACCTGCTTAGCTCATTTGAAAATTCTGGCTTGCATGAATTTTTCGGGTCCCGCTCATAACTTTGGAAGCTTTAGGCTGGCAATACAGGGCCAGCTCCATTTCCCTTTTATTTGCTTCCTCTTTTCAATATGGTGCTTGTTTTGTATATAAAGGACTTGGGCTGAGTGGGCAGAGAAGTAGCTTCGGGTTCAATCCAACCAGCTCAGAGGCCCTGAGGCTGAGGTGACCGAGGAAATGAATGATAATGCTAATAGCTTATGATACCATTTCTATAGCTGTGCCTTGCTGAAAAGCAGCCACCTCAGGGGTAGGAGAGGGCAGCCATTTAATACAGAGTGCCCTGCACAGGGGTGCCAGGCGGGGACTTGGTTTGTGTCATTGAGATGTTGGGATTTTAAGGTCTCTTCTGAAGGTGTGTGCCTCCTCCCTGTAATCTGCAAGGAACTCCATGTCCCCTCCAGAGGGAAGAGGGCTGGGTCCCAGGATAGGGTGCTCACACCCTAAACATTAAAATAAAACAAAAGGAGCCCGGTGGGAGCCTTAATGCAGCCAGGCAGCAGGCAGTGATCGGCAGAGGGCATGGGAGGAGAGAGCACCAAGGGTAGAGAAGAAATACACTTTTATTAGGAAAGCTTTCTGCAGATGTGCCAAATTCTGTAGTACCAATCACGCCACACAACTCCAGTGGATTGGACCCCCTTAACCGGGACAGCCTTTCTGAATGGCGTCCAGGTGTCAGGCCATAAATAGTACTTTCTTCACAGCCACCACCAGCAGCAACATCCTCAGACACCGGAGGGGGCATCAGTCGAAACCAGCTCGACCCCACACTGACCAAAGCAGCGTGCCTGCAGAGGAAGGTGACGCCCGGGGGAGTTTACATCTTCAGAAGATAAAAAGCTAAATGGCAAGGAAGAAACACAAACTAAACCCAAGACAGTGAGCACCGCTGGTCCCAGTGCTCCACTGCTCTGGATCACACAGGCTCCACAGATGACTCCTCTCTGCCACAGCCACCTTGAGGATGGACGACACAGGGGCCCTTGGCCTTAGGCACATGGCTAGCAACAAGGGAAGACTGGCCCAGGCCTTGTCTACCCTTCTAATACATGGAGCAAGAGCCTTGGCCTCTGGCTGCTATTCGCCAATGTGAATGCGACAGACCGGACTAGGATACAGGAAGCAAGCTAATCCGTTACTGCAGAATACAACACGGGGATTTCTAGTAAACAAGCACTGCTTATGCAACCAATAATACTGATACAAAAGGACAAGGGCCCTTCTCAGAGTCTCATGCAGCCCCCCCGAACTCAGGGCAGGCCAATGCAACCCTGCCAACCCTTCCACATCAGAGGAGCTCCAAGCAGTCCTTCTCCCTGCAAAAGAAACATGGGATGCCAGCTGCTCCAGCCCCCATGAGGATAAGATACACAGCAAAGGGCACAGCGCAGCTTGGAGGAGGGCGTCTGTGATGGGCAAAGAGTCCGAGGCCCCAGTGCAGGACAGAGATGGCTCGGAGGCTTCTCCAGAGCTCACTTCCCAGTTCAGACCTCCATTTCCACTGACCCTTCCTGCAGACTTGCTGAGAACACAGAGGCTTCCTCTGCCCGCCAACACTTGTCTGGTGCAGTACCAGGCCAGCACCTGGGGCCCACGGGTCTCCTCTACTGCACTGTCTGAGGGGGCATTATGGCTGCTTTGGGCTGCTCCAAGGTGGCTTCTCTGCTCTTCTTCCTAGGGGGCTTTTTAATGGGTGTTTTTTTGCTGGTCTGGTCACCCAGGGATGCGTGCTCCTGGCTGCTGCTGCTGGAATTTTGCTTCTCTGCCCTTTTGGCCTCATTGACCATGGTCTCCGACACGGGGCTGATCAGTTTCTGCAGGTTGGGGGAGGTTGGCAGCACAGGCTTGCTGGATTTCTGGCTGCTGCTGGTGGCCACAGAGCGCTTGGCTTTCTGCGGAGGGGTGGGCTTCTCCCTCTGGGGCTGCAAAGGGCTCACCCCATTTTGCCGGGTGCTGCCATCGCCCTTGTTGAGGCTTTGAGTCTTTTCCTTCAGCTGAGCAGCCAGTAAAGTGGCTGCCTCTGAAGACAAATGGGGGTGGACGGCCTCAGAGCGTGGCTTGCTGTGACTGGGGCTCCGGGGGACTTCCTTGCCTTCTCCTCCTTTCCTGTCTGGGTGGTAGTTTCCCATTTTTTTCAGAGCATTTTGGACTGCCCCATTGATGTTCTCCATCTGCTCCGAACTGGCCTTGGTCTTCTGCTTGGGCTTGGATGGTGACTGGGGCTCCCCAGAGAAGGAGGCTTTGCCCTCTGGGAAGCTAAGCTCTTTCAGATGTTTCTGCGCCTTCTCTTTGCTCCTCGTGCTGCCCTTATCGTCAGCTTTCCCATGGAGGCCAGCCGAGGTCTCACTCGGGCTTCTCTTTCTCTTGGCCTGAGTGTGCTCGGAGCAATCAGGCTGCATGGCCGCTCTCTCGGGGGACCTGCTGGGAGCGGGTAGCGAGTTGGACTGGTTGGAGTTGTACTTCCCATGAATCCAGGACACTTTAGGCTTTGTGGAGGGATCAGGGGGAGGGGGCTTGGTTCTCTCCGGGGAGGGGGATTTACCATTCACTCCAGGGCTTTTGGTGTCCATTGTATTTTCATCTTCGTCCTTGGACTGCTTGGAGAGGCGGGCGATTTTGGCATAGAGGGCTCCGCTTGTGGAGCCGGAGCCACAGGACGACCTTTCGCTGTCAGAGGATTTGAGCAGGGGAGTTTCGCTGCTGTCTGTTTGGAAGGCCTTGACGGAGCCCGTCTCTTTCAAGAAGGTGTACTCTCCAGCCTCCTCCGCGCTGATTGGGGGTGCCAGCTTCTCCACCAGGCTGCAGGCAGGGCCTCTCTCTTTGCTTTCACCCACACCCTCTGCAAAAGAGAAAGCATAGATACATTACACTGTGCCATGGTGCACAGGAGACAGGATGGGACATGAGGGCCCCACAGCAAAGGGACGGGAGAAAAGGATTGGGACACAAGCTATAATTGGGCAATGCTTTATACTACCCCCATGGGCCTTCTGTCCCTGCTATTCACTGCCCTGTGGATCTTTACCCCTTCCTATAGTCCTGTTATATACCCACACACATCCATTGTCCCATAGGCCTTAAACCCACCCCCTCACATGGGCCTGCAATACCATCCCCACCAGACACCCCCTCAGAGCAGAGCAGCCTCGTTTGTATGTTGGGGTTGGCTCTCTTGAAGGGGTTGGTCAGACAGCCTAGGGAAATGGAGCAGCCAGAACACAGCTCAAAACCCCTCAGTACAATAACAAGGCCACATGCTGGAGGCTGACAACCTACAACTAGGGTCCAAGGAAATCATGTTTCTGGGACAAGAGCCTGCTGAGAAATGGATTGCCACGAGGTGAAGTGCTTGGCCCTCCTAAAGGTTGGTGCGGCATCCAGGAGTCCTGGGCCCAGTGTCCCAGAATGAGGATCTGTAGGAACAGTGTCCATTCTGAGCAGAGACATTTGTTCTCTTGGTTGCTAAAATAACCATGGCTTTTATTTTAGAGTTGCTTTGGCGTTGTCGGGGTGTTGGTTTGGTTGCTTTATTTCTGAAGGAGAAAGAATCATCCCATTGGCTTGGGAGAACCACACAAAGTATTGCACGCACTTTGGACAGCTTCACGAGCAGAGGAACCTGCAGGATGAGCCTTGGCAGCGTGCCTCTGAGACGTCAACGAGACGGAGGAGGAAAGACTGCAACTGGGGGCAGGCGGGGCAGCATCTCTGCTGAGCTCCCATCTGTTGGGCAGGGCTGTCTTTCGACGGATGGGTGGGCTGGTGCCAATCCCAGTGTGCACTGACAGACATTCTGTATCACTCCCCCCTTGTGAAGGCATGTAACCCCCCTGCATCACAGGGGCTGTCGTGGCAGGGGAACAACCCAGAGCTGGAGAGCCCAGACTGATTAGCAGTGGCAGTGGGGATCATCCTATCCAGCAGCACCATCAGGCTCCTGGCTCTGCCCACCCTGCCCAATGTCCACTCACCCTCATGGGGTACACAGTACACTGGTCCCTCATCGGTGGTGTCAAAGGAGGAGAAGGAGCCCCGGGAGGACCAGGAGGGAGATGGTTGCTCCACTACAGACGGTGGCTCAATGAAACTGCAGTTCATGGTGTTCTCCAGGTCATGGTGAGCCACTGCAACGGGAGAGAGTGGAGAGTTTAGAGCAGCACTCTCACATCACCTCCCATGTGTACTCCAATCTTCCTTGTACAACCTTGGCGGGGAAAGAGACTCCCACTTCCGGACAGCCAGTTCAATTTCCAGAGAGTGCCCATCCAGAGCCATCCTAGCACTTCCAATAGGGGCTACATACCAGGAAATTGGTTGAAATAATAATTAATAATAAAATAGTAAAACATCTCGATGATCTGAACTAACCAGGATGGTTTCTAAAATGGAAACTCATACCTCCCCAATCTATTACAATGTTTTGAATGTGTCTAAAATAGCTGGTAAAGGGAGAACTGCTGACATAATTATTGGGGCTTTCAAAAAGCCTTTGACAAAGTCTCTCATGTGAAAGTTTTAAGGCAACTAAGTTGTCATGAGTTGCAAGGTGAAATATCGTCATGGATCAGAAACTAGTCTAAAGACAGAGAGCAAAGAGTAGGAATAAACCATCAGTTTTCAACCTAAGTGGTTTAGCGCAGGTGTGGCAAGGCTCCATACTAGGCCCTGTGTTATTTAATAGTTTTATTAATAGTCTGGGAATGGGGAGGGGAAAAAGGGTGACGGCAAAATTTGCGGATTAAACACTATTTATGTTAGTCATGAGAGAACAATTGTGGATATTAATGATGTTAATAAATTTATATATTGAATGCTCGCTGCATTATATATAGTGAAGCCCTGTATATTATGCTATTAAAATGCATACCCTTTCCCCACGCTTGGAATAGTGAGGGAAGAACAAGCTGCCATTTGACACAGGGAAATGAAACTGCTGTAACTATCTGCAGAATGTACTTTTGGTACTGAGCTACACTGGACACCACTGGGTTGGAGCCAGACACAGGCCCGGTGTTAATGATTTTCTGGAGTATGGACAATGGCTAGAGCTGATCAAAAAGAAGAGAAATAATTATGTGAAAATTTTCAAAATGTTGAAGTTGTTTCCTTTTTACATAATTCAAACCAGAACAATATTTTATTCATTTGAATATTTTTACCAAATATGTATTGAAATGCAAGGTAATATACATCCAGAGAAATAATTCAGACCACTCATACACCTCACTGGGTCCTTGATTCACAGATTCCAAGGCCAGAAGGGACAATTATGGTCATCTAATCTGACCTACTGTATGATCCAGGCCAGAGAACTTCCCCAAAGTAATTCCTAGAGCAAATCATTTAGAAAAGCATCCAATCTTGATTTAAAAATTGACCATGATGGAGAATCCACCACAGCCTTGGTAAATTGTTCCAATGGTTAACTGCTCTCACAGTTAAAAATTTACACCTTATTTTCAGTCTGAATTTGTTCAGTTTCACCTTCCAGTAACTGGATAATGTTAGACCTTTCTCAGCTAGACTGAAGAGCCCATTATTAAATATTTGTTCTCCATGGAGGTACTTATAGATTATGATCAAGTCGGCCCTTAACCTTCTCTTCATTAAGCAAAACAGATTGAGCTCTTTGAGGCTATCGTTATACGACGTGGTTTCTAATCCTTTAATCATTCTCATGGCTCTTCTCTGAACCCTCTCCAATTTATCAACCTCCTTCTTTAATTGTGGGCACCAAAACTGGACACACCATCGCCAAATAAAGAAGACCTGGGCATTGTTGTGGAGATCTCTGCTCCACTTGCCAGAGCAACCAAGAAAACAAACCAAATGCATAAGGACTGGCACGGAGGATAAAACTGAAGATCTCGGCATGCCAGTATAGGTATTCAATGGTACGCTCTCCTGTGGAATGCTGTGCTCCACTCCAGACAACACAGCTCTAAAAGGCTATTGTAGCAATAGAGGAGCTTCAGAGACAAGAATGATTAGAGGCCTGGAAAAAAATCCGGATAAGGAAAGATTAAAATGATGGGGATTGTTTGAAAGAAGACAAAGAAGATGAGATATGATAAAAGTAACCTAGCCCTAACTGATGGGATCAGGAGGAACTCTCCCTGGGGACAGTGTACCCGTAATTGCCAATTGCAGGGGTTCTTGCCTCTTCCTCTGAAGCAGCTGAACAGTGCGTGAGAGCAAGGCTCACACCTCCTCTCTGAAGAGAGAATGGCTGTAGAAAGCAGCTCACCAGGGTGCAACGTGCGAGTAGCTGGCTCGTTGATTGAAAGTGCACGGCAGAGAGACACTGGGCCCTGCCTTGGGAGTGAGCCGGCGGGCTATGCAGTGCCAGCTCCAGAACAGGAGGTTCCTGTGCAGAACAAACCCCCAGGGAACAGCGTTTCCTGTAGTTGTTTGGCTCACACATCTGGCTCTGAGTGACTTTCAGATAAATCATAGGCTGACAGTGGCTGGGAGAAAGCTGGCCACTTCCTATGGGCTCCTTCCACGCTGCTGGAGATTCACTCACTAAACACAGACTGAATTCCTGCTTAGAGTACAGCAGCACTGTGGCTTCCCCACTCGCCTGAGGCAAGGGGCCAGCTGTGATATATGGTTTTTCCTGCCATAGTTCCCAGGAGGTGCTAGAGGTTTCACCTGAAGATCATCCATGTGGCAAACACAGGGGGACAATACCGCCCGGCAAAGCTTCCAGATTCAGCCTGAAATGGCAGGGTATTCCCTGCCACATACTCAGCCAGAGCGCTTTGCACCGTCAGCTCTCAAATGCTAAAGGATCAGCCTGGGTAAGTACATGAATGGGAAGAGCTAGGTCTTGGGGATAGGTAGGGGGTGCCCTTGCCTAAATATGGGACCAGTGCCAGGCTAAGGAGTGCTAAGGTGCTCTCTTTAAAGATCCCACGGCACTTTGGGCAGATTTCAGAACTCCTGGTCCCATTAAAGCATTGGCAAAACTCCCACTGACTTTGATGGGGCTAAGCTTTCACCCTGGCCTCCCTTTTTGTACTCTCAGTTTTTGGGCATAAAAATTGCAGGCATAAGTTTGCAAAATATAGAGAATGAATGGCTGTGACCCCATTCAGACTCCAGTAAGAGCCAGGGTGCTATGCCCAGCGTCCTGGCCAAGTTCCTACTCAGGCAATTCCACCCGGCCTCTGTAAATTTCCCCTGTAGTAGCAACTGGGCTGTGGTATTCACCTTCATTTCCTCTCCCAGATGGCTGTGTAGTGTAACATAGCTGCCGAGTCCCGCTCCTGAGGTGGCTGCATTTTAGTGGCAAGTGACGTGATCGCTATATATTTCTTACTTTACAGTCCTCACGTGGACGTGGGAGGGGATGTTGTGAGACTGAATGAATGTTTACAGAGCACTTTAAGATCTTCAGGTGGGACGTGCCAGAGGAGTAAGGACACAAAGCGGAGTTTGGCACATTTACGCATGACAAGGAAGGCACCAGGGTTGAGTCTGGAGGTGGGAGGGCAGTACAGGCCCAGGGAGAGGACATCAGTGTGTACAGAGAGGTGTGTTCAGGGGGGAGGAAAGTGCATTGGATGTTGAATACTTCCTGTATTTTAATGCCAAGTATTGCTGCTGATTTCCTAGGCAGGGTAGGTTTTCTGGGGCACAGGCAGGGCAGTGAGAGGAAAGGTGTGCTGGTATTTCCCTTGCTGCTCATGGAGTCATAGGTGTTCGGGCCAGGAGGGGCCATCCCAACTGAACTCTGACATTGCCTGTGAGGAGGCTGCACAGAGGCCAGGCCAGCCCAGCATCAGGACTGGAAGCGAAGGCAAAGGCAGATCCTTGCCCCAGCTGCTCTTTTGATGCGTGGTCCAACGTGGCGCTGACTTGAGCTTCCTTGCTCTTGCACGCAGGAGACTCCCTTTGAGCAGAGGGCAGCCCAGCGTCTGCCCACTCTTCACATTCCTCGCTGCACACGGAAAAGCCAGCAGTAGTGTGGCCCTGCCCCCCGGGGAATGAAGATGTATCTGTGGCAAAGTCCCAGAGAGCCCCATTGGCTCGGCCTAGCAGACTGCATGGCTGCGGGATGACTCCAGGATGCGAAACAACTTTCCCAGTGGCTGGGTGAGCAGAGACTTGCTCACAACTGAAACATCCTCAAAGCTGAAGGATGCTGTCCATGCAGAAGCCAGTCTCCTCCAAGCAGGGCCGCCTCCAGCTTTTTTGCTGCCCCAAGCGGTGAAGGAAAAAAAACCCAAAACCAAAACCAAGCCTGGCTGAGCTGCTGCCAAAGTGCCGCCGAAGAGGAAGAGACTGCAGGGCCCGCCACCAAAGACCCAGACATGCCGCCCCGATGACGGATGGAGTGCCGCCCCTTTCTATGGCCCGTCCCAGGCACCTGCTTCCTTCGCTGGTGCCTGGAGCCGGCCCTGCCTCCAAGCAGAGCCAGGCCCACAGAGGGGAAGGCTGGGATGGACTCCAGAGGGCTAGTGTTGAGCAATAGCTGGCCCGCAGAGCTGAGTATTCTTAGCTCCCAGCTGTTTTCAGATCATTCCTTTCCCCCTGCTCAGTCCCAGGAAGTGACAGAATGAAATTCTCCCTTCATTGTTGTTTAAAAGTCCAGAGATTTCAAACAGGGAAATGAAGCCCAGCCGGTGAGAGGGAGCATTTGTGAGCAGCTGCCGGGGACAGAGGAGCACCAAACCAAGCCAGGCCCTAACTAGCCCGAGGCATGATGCCTATTTTTGAAATAAACACGTGCTGAGTAGTGTGTCTTGGGGCTGGTGCTATTTGATTATGTAACAAAAGACCCCACCACAGAGCAGATACGCACGGAGGCCCCAGAAACCTTTCTTCTGGCAGCAGCTGCTGGCAGCATGGTCTAGACTGAACTAGGTGAGTTTTCTCAAATCAGCAGTTCCGAGGTTTCTGAGACAGTCCCTGGTGGTACTTATCTTGAAAGGGCAGCACAGGGGGGAAAGGCCGCTGTGGTTCCCAAGGGTCAGGATCTTATGCAGCTGGGCTCACGGCCTGAACATTTTGCATGCTCCTCCAGAGATTCCAACAGTGAAGAGGTGGGATTTGAACTTACGCTCTCCAGCTCAGGCCACCTTTCGCTAAGCCAAAGGTGTTCAGATGGGGCGCGCTCACTGCTTGGTTCAGCTACACTGTGGTACCCTGTCGAGCTGTGAGAAGCCATTTTATACCACAAACCGTGGCTGAGATGAGGAGTTGCAGCTGGGGTTCCCTCGACATTGGAGCTACAGGCCCCTGTGCAGGGGCTGTGAAGCTTTAGGTGAGGCTCCTGTGCTCTGAGGACCTGTGGCTACTTTTGTGGAGCAGCTGCGGCACTTGGCATTCTCCGGGAGTTAAAGAGGGTAGAGACTAACCTGCCAGACTCCCCACCACACTGTCTCACCTTCCCCTGGACCTCAGACATTCCTCCTATTGCCATATCTCTTCACCACAGGGGATGAAACGGGCATCCTTGTCCCCCTTACATGCCTCCCCCCCAAAACCCTCCTACATTCGCCATATCAGAACCCTAGGAAGTCACATAAACAAACACTTTGTGCAGCCAGGATGAAGGTTCAGTAAGCGCAACATACAAGTGAAACCTGTAGAAGCAAGGTAACAGTAAGCTGTGGGACAGACCCTAATGGCCTCATGGTACATTTCCACCAGCAGCGACACACCACCTCTTCCCACAGAACTTCACCAGCTAAGGAAACCCGCTACACACCACACATGAGTCCCCTCCACAGCATGGCATGATTCTTAGTGATGACATCACGCTCCCCCCACAAACATGGAGCCCACTGGAACCTGGACTCTGCACATCTCGCAGCACTATTTGCTGAGGTTGTAGTTAGGGTTGTGTATTATTGAGGAGACCCCAGGATTGAACACAACCACGTAACACATTTTTATACATCACTCTCTCTTTGTCTACACTAAGTGCTGAGTGGTGTTTAGAAGCACATTAGCACATGTCTTGCTAGACAAACCCAGGCTAGAGAAACCCAAAGTGCATTTCACTTTGTAAACGGTTCTGCTCCGTCTCTCACTTTCTAGTTTCTGTTCAACGTTTTCTGGAGCAAATACTTACCCTTTCTGACCAGCAACTGGCCATCACTGTGCCTTGCTTATCTTAAAATATTTGGAGTTTTTATTTTCCTGGGTTTATAAGGCTTGTTTTGAGGATTATCGCAATATCCCTGCAATGTATATTACCCTGTCTCACTGACATGGGCTCTCAGCCTTAACTCCTCTTAACGGATTTTTTTTTCTGGGAAGTTCCTTGGGTTGTTTTATTGTAAAATTTCATCCGTGAAACAAGAAACTCCCAGAGACTGTCCCTAGGGTTTATTTTTAATGATGTGATTATCTGAAATGTCAACCTCAGGTCGTATTTATTGTAACTTCCAGGGCCAGACTCACTAGTGCGCTCTGGCTGCTCACCCCACTCTGGAGCAGCATGAGGCAGCCATAGCATAAGACCATGTCAGTGGGTGCACACAGTGATGAGCTGCCAAAAATCTTAACAACCGGTTCCCTCCTCACCCCACGAGGGGGTCGTTGCCTGTCCCCGCCCCCCGGGACTCCTGCCCCATCCAACCCCCCGCATTCCTTCATGCCCCCCCCGGACCCCTGCCCCATCCACCCCCCTCCCCTGTCCCCTGACTGTCCCCAGAACCAGACAGGAGGGTCTCGTGGGCCACCGTAGTGGGTGCCCACCCCACCCCTAAGAGCCAGAGGGACCTGCTGGGGGGCGAGGTGGGGAGTCCTGGCGGTGCTTACCTGGGGCAGCTCCCAGGAAGCATCCGGCAGGTCCCTCTGGCTCCTAGGGGCGGGGGAGCATAGCTATGGGGGGAGCGGCCGCTCCCCCTACTGATCACATCAAAAGTGGCACCTTAGGCACCGACTCCCTGGGTGCTCCGGGGCTGGAGCACCCGCGGGGAAAATCTGGTGGGTGCAGAGCGGCCACCGGCAGCTCCGCGCCCCGCGCCCGGCCCCAGCTCACCTCCCCTCTGCCTCTGCCTTGCCCCTGAACGCGCTGCCCCGTTCTGCTTCTCCGCCCCCCCGGTTTCCCGCGAATCAGCTGTTCGCACGGGAAGCCGGGGAGGGCTGAGAAGCAGACAGCGGCTTCGCGCTCAGGTCCAGGGAGGTGGAGGTGAGCTGGGGCGGGGAGCGGTTCCCCTGCGCGCCCCCTCCTGTCCCCCTGGGTTACCTGCTGCGGTGTGGGGAATACCCTCCTCGCGCCCCCCCGCCTCAGCTCATCTCCGCCTCCCTGGGCCTGAGCGCAAAGCCACCGCCTGCTTCTCAGCCCGCCCCGGCTTCCCGCATGAACAGCTGATTCACAGGAAGCTGGGGGGGGGCAGAGAAGCAGAGCAGGGCGGCGCGTTCAGGGGAGGAGGTGGAGTGGAGGTGAGCTGGGGCCGGGGGCGGGGCGGGGAGCTGCCGCTGCACCCACCAAATTTTCCCCGTGGGTTCTCCAGCCCCGGAACACCCATGGAGTCAGCGCCTAAGGCGCCACTTTTGGCTGGTTGTTAAATTTAGAAACCCTCGCGGAACAACCGGTTCTAAAAGGGCTTCTAAATTTAACAACTGGCTCCAGCTCACTACTGGGTGCACACTGCTTTGTATCACCGAAAGCAATAAAGAGCAACTGCAGTGTATGCCCCAGTTCCCTCTCCCTCCTGTACATTCCCCTGCACACACCCTAAACTCCTCCTCCTTCCTGTACCCCTGCACATATCTCAGACCCTCCTCCCTTCTGTAACCCGTGCATTCCCCTAGACACACACACAGACCCTGTAGAGAGCAGGGGACTTGCATGGAACATTTAAAGATCAATGGGAAGGAAATTGCTTCTTACATGTCCTCCTCAGCTCTGTAAGACAGGAGCCCTAATCCTCAGGACCTACAGAGATTTGCAGGACTGAGACTCCCTTTTTGCAGACAGGAGATCTGCAGCACAAGGACTGCATGCCACAAGGGACTGTGCCGGGCCAGCAGACCCACAGGCATTGCCTACCTTTGGACCTCCATGGGCCGCTGAGTTCCTAGGGCTGCAGGAGAAGGGCTTCTTTTCAGCAGGACTGACGACCATTTAAAAAAAAAAACAAAACCCTGAGGAAATTCTCACACAACAACTTGGCTGTGGTTGCTGGCACAGAGCAGTAGGGTGAGCACGTTACCTTCCAAGAACAGGAAAAACACACAAATACTAGAAACCCAAGCAAGGCGGGGTTATGACTGCACTTGTAGCACAAGTCACCAGACAATCCCCCTGGGGCCGAGGGCAGAGTTAGGCTGGGTGCCTCACATTCAGATGTGCACCTGTCACTGCATTTCCTGGGGTTTGAATAGTATTTGTAAAAAGAAAAGGAGTACTTGTGGCACCTTAGAGACTAACCAATTTATTTGAGCATAAGCTTTCGTGAGCTACAGCATCCGATGAAGTGAGCTGTAGCTCACGAAAGCTTATGCTCAAATAAATTGGTTAGTCTCTAAGGTGCCACAAGTACTCCTTTTCTTTTTGCGAATACAGACTAACATGGCTGTTACTCTGAATAGTGTTTGTGTTTGTTTTAATTCTAAGGCCCCTGCAAGGTCCTGTGCGCTCCCAGCACTGACCTGCACCTGAAATGGGAACTCCATGTAAACTGATGCATTCACATAGGACCTTCAAATTACCCTGGACAAGACTCTAGAGAAGGCCAGTAGGGACCCTTCTGGCCTGAGTTTAGGAATTCTTTTCCATCTCTAATTTCTATACAGAACACAAAGAGTTCTTTGCTAAATAACACCTATTCAGAGCCCCAGCAGGCAGACTGGATGGTCTTGCATAGCTTTTTCATCTGTGATCCTGCACTGAAGTGGTAATGTCTGTCACGGAGTGTCATAGGAACACAGGCCCTGCCAGCTCAGGTCACAGCAAGGTTCCACCTCGCCCAGTGTCCTATCTTCTAACGTGGCCACACCCAGCTGTCCAGAGGAAGGGGTAAGAACCCTCTACCAACAATTCTGGAATAGCATGTGCAGAGGGGAAATGCCCTATCAGAGGTTGGCAGCTCATGGCCTGAAGCAGGAGGGTTTAGGTTTTAGCCTATCCTCTGGAAACACCCAAAAGGGAGGGCAGATACAATGTTGGGGAGAGCAGATGAGGGGCTTATTTTAGCATACGAAGATAAGCATGGCCCTACTGGGTCAGACCAATGGTCCACAGAACCCAGTATCCCATCTTCTAACAGTGGCCAGTGCCAGACACTTTGGAGGAATGACCAGAACAGGGCATTTATCGAGTGAGGACCCAGCTTCTGGCAATCAGAGGTTTAGGGACACCCAGAGCATGGGGTTGCCTCCCTGACCATCTTGGTTAATGGACCTATTCTCCATGAACCTATCTAATTTTTTTTAACGCTAGTTATACTTTTGGCTTTCACAACATCCCTTTACAAGAAGTTCCACAGGTTGACTGTGTGTTCTGTGAAGAAGTACTTCCCCATGTTTGTTTTAAACCAGCTGCCTATTAATGTCATTGGGTGACCCCTGGTTCTTGTGTTATGTGAAGGGTAACTAAGTGTTCTTCCTTATTCCCTTTCTCCACACCAGTCATGGTTTTAAGGCCTCTACCATATCCCCCCCAGTCGTCTCTTTTCTAAGCTGACCAGTCCCAGTCTTTTTAATCTCTCCTCAGATGGAAGCTGTTCCAGCCCCCTCATCATTTGTGTTTACCTTCTCTGTACTTTTCCGATTCTAATATGTCTTTTTTGAGATGGGGTGACCAGAACTGCACACAGTATTCAAGATGTGGGCGTATCATGGATTTATATAGTGGCATTATGATATCTTCTGTCTTATTATCACTCCCTTTCCTAATGGCTCCTAACATTCTGTTAGCTTTTTTCATTATTGCTGCACATTGAGTGGATGTTTTCCGAGAACTACCCACAGTGACTCCAAAATCTCTTTCTTGAGTGGTAATAGCTAATTTAGACCCCATCACTTTGTATGTATAGTTGTGTATAAGTTCCTGCGAGTATTTGCATTTATCGACACTGAATTTCATCTGCCATTTTTTTGCCCAGTCACCCAATTTTGTGAGATCCCTTTGTAACTCTTTATAATCTGCTTTGTATTTAATTATCTTGAGTAATTTTGCATCATCTGCAAACTTTGTCCCTTTTCCAGATCATTTACAAATATGTTGAACAGCATTGGTCCCAGTATAGCTCCTTGAGGGATCCCTCTATTTTCCTCTCTCCTCTGTGAAAACTGACTGTTTATTCCTATCCTTTTTCCCCTATTGCTTATACACGGATCTATGAGAGAGCCTTACCTCTTATCCCATGACAGCTAACTTTGCTTAAGAGCCTTTGGTGAAGGACCTTGTCAAAGGCTTTCAGAAAGTCTAAGTACACTGGATTGCTGTTGTCTACATGTTTGTTGACATCCTCAAAGAATTCTAATAGATTGGTGAGGCATGATTTCCTGTACAAAAGCTGTGCTGACTCTTCCCCAACATATTGTGTTCATCTATGTGTCTGATAATTCTGTTCTTTACTATAGTTTCAGGCAATTTGTCTGGTACTTTAGTTAGTACTCATTGGCTTGTGTCATAAATATAAAGGGAAGGGTAACCACCTTTCTGCATACAGTGTTATAAAATCCCTTCTGGCCAGAGGCAACATCCTGTTACCTGTAAAGGGTTAAGAAGCTCAGCTAACCTGGCTGGCACCTGACCCAAAGGACCAATAAGGGGACAAGATACTTTCAAATCCTGGGGGCGGGGGAAGGCTTTTGTTTGTGCTCTTTGTTTACGTGGTTGTTCTCTCTTGGGACTGAGAGAGGCCAGAGAGAAATCCATCTTCTCCAACCCATCCTAATCCAAGTCTCCAATATTGCAACCAGTATAGGTAAGCCAGGCAAGGCGGATTAGTTTATCTTTTGTTTTATGTGAATTTTCCCTGTGTTAAGAGGGAGGTTTATTCCTTTTTTCTGTAACTTTAAGGTTTTGCTCAGAGGGGGATCCTCTGTGTTTTGAATCTGAATACCCTGTAAAGTATTTTCCATCCTGATTTTACAGAGATGATTTTTACCCCCCCTTTTTTTTTTTAATATCCTTCTTTTAAGAACCGGACTGATTTTTCCATTGTTCCAAGATCCAGGGGTTTGGGTCTTCGGTGATTTTGTAACCAATTGGTTAGGATGCTATTCTCAAGCCTCCCCAGGAAAGGGGGTGTGTGGGGCTTGGGGGAATATTCTGGGGGGAAGACATCTCCAAGTGGTCTCTTTCCCTGTTCTTTGTTTAAAACGCTTGGTGGTGGCAGCATACTGTTCAAGGTCAAGGCAAAGTTTTTAACCTAAGCTGGTAAGAATAAGCTTAGGGGGTCTTTCATGCGGGTCCCCGCATCTGTACCCTAGAGTTCAGAGTGGGGAAGGAACCCTTACAGCTTGTAATTGCTAGGATCACTTCTGAAGCCTATTTTAAAAATTGGTATTACATTAACTATCCTCCAGTCATCTGGTACACAGGCTGATTTAAGTGATAGGTTACATGCCACAGTTAGTGGTTCTGCAATTTCATATTTTAGTTTCTTTAGAATTCTTGAGTGAATACCACCTGGTCCTGGTGACTTATTACTGTTTAATTTATCAATTTGTTCCAAAACCTCCTCTAATGACACCTCAATCTAGGACAGTTCCTCAGACTGATCATCTAAAGGAGTGGCTCAGGTGTTGGAATCTCCCTCACCTCTTCTGCAGTGAGGGTGGATGCAAAGAATTCATTTAGCTTCTCCACAATGGCCTTGTCTTCAGTGCCCCATTAGCACCTCAATCATCCGGTGGCCCCATTGGTTGCTTGGCAAACCTCCTGCTTCTGATGCTGTTAGTTTTTGTGTCTTTTGCTAGGTGCTCTTCACATTCTTTTTTGGCCTGTCTAATTATACATTTACACTTTACTTGCCAGAGTTTATGCTCCTTTCTATTTTCCTCAGTGGGATTTGACTTCCAATTTTTAAGATGTCTTTTTGTCTCTAACTGCCTATTTTACTCTGTTTAGCCATGGTGGCATTTTTTTGGTCCTCTTACTGTTTTTTTTTTTTTTATTTGGGGTATATATTTAGTTTGAGCCTCTACTGTGGTATTTTTAAAAAGTTTCCGTGCAACTTGCAGGCATTTCACTCGCGTGACTGTTCCTTTTAATTTCTGTTTAACTAGCCTCCTCATTTTGGTGTAGTTCCCCTTTTTGAAGTTCAGTCCTACTCTCATGGGTTTATTTGGTATTTCCCCCCCGCACAAGGATGTTAAATGTAATTACATTATGGTTGCTATTACTGAGTGGTTCAGATATATTCACCTCTTGGACCAGATCCTGTGTTTCATTTAGGACTAAATCAAGAGTTGCCTCTCCCCTTGTGGGTTCCAGAACTAGCTGCTTCAATAAACAGTCATGACTGGTGTCTAGAAATTTTATCTGTGCATCTTGTCCTGAGGTGACATGTACCCAGTCAATAAGGGGATAGTTGAAATCCCCAATTATTACTGGGTTTTCTGGTTTTGTAGCCTCTCTAATGTCCCTGGGCATTTCACAATCACCATCACCATCCTGGTCAGGTGGTCAGTAGTATATTCCTACTGCTATACTTTTATTATTCAAGCATGGAATTTCTGTCCACAGCAATTCTATGGTACTGTTTGATTCATTTAAGATTTTTACTATATTTGACTCTGTGCTTTCTTTCACATACAGTGCCACTCACCCATCAGCATAACCTACTCTGTCATTCCTTTATATTTTGTACCCTGGTATTACCATGTCTCATTGATTATAACTGTTCCACCAAGTTTCTGTGATGCCTATTATATCAATATCCTCATTTAATACCAGGCACTCAAGTTCACCCGTCTTAGTATTTAGACTTCTTGCATTTGCATACAAGCACTTACAAAATTGGTCAATATTTAGTTGTTTGCCTTCTTGTGATATAATTCAATGGGACTCTTTTTTGTTTGACTTGTCTCTCTTCAGTTCCTACCAGTACTTTATCAACTTCCATCCTCTCCTCCTTACTAGGATATAGAGAATCTGTTAATAGATCCTCCCCTAAGGGATGTCTCTCTCTGAACAGTGTGCTCCTTCACACTCTCGGCTTTCACCCAGCCCTTAGTTTAAAACCTCTATGACCTTTTTAATTTGACATGCCAGCAATCTGATTCCACTTGGTTTCAGAGGGGCCCATCCTCCTTTCCCCAAAGGTCCCCAGTTCCTAACGCCCTCCTCCCTACACCATCATCTCATCCACGCATTGAGACCCTGCAGTTCTGCCAGACTAACTTGCCCTGCACATGGAACCAAAAGAATTTCAGAGAATGCTACCATGGGGGTCCTGGACTTTAATCTCTTACCTAGCAATCTACATTTGTCCTCCAGGACCTCTCTCCTACCTTTCCTTATGTCATTGGTACCTATATGTACAACGACCATCGGCTCCTCCCCAGTACCTCACATATGTCTGTCTAGATGTCTTGAGAGATCTTCAACCTTCGCACCCGGTAGGCAATTCAGCAGGCGGTTCTCCTGGTCATCACAATCCCATCTATCTATATTTCTAATGATCAAATCCCCCATCACTATTACCTGTCTCTTCCTAATAATTGGGGTCTCCCCCCAGAGAGGTAGTCTCAGTGCAGAGGATACCATGACATCATCTGGAAGGAGGATCCCAACTATTCTCTTTCCCTGAGACTTCCATCCGGCTCTGCAGCAAAGAGGCTGTCAGACTTGGGGTGCTGTGTCCTGGAAAGTCTCCTCTATGTACCTCTCTGCCTCCCTTAGCATCTCCAGTTTAGTCACTCTGGTCTCCAGAGCCCGTACTGTGTCTCTGAGGGCTAGGTGCTGCTTACACTGAACACACACCTATACCACCGGCCCACAAGGCAGGCAATCCTACATGCTGCATTCAGTGCAATAACCTGCATAGCCCCCACTCTGCTGCTGGACTTCTGTCTGCATTCTCTTTACTCCTGCAGGGTTTTTGGTTGTTTGTTTGTTAGTTCTCTGTGTGTGTTTCTTTGGAGGGCCGGGGCTATTGGCCTAAGTTTAGAGAATGTTTGTTAGGCAAATCTGGCTCCTATGTTCCCTCTCTAAACACCCTTGCAAAACTCCACTGTTTGCTGCTCCTATTTGCTAGGTCCTCTGCTCGCTTAGGAGCTGGCTTTTTAAATCCTTGTTCTCCCTCAATGAGCCCCACCCCTTTGTCGGGATTTTAAAGGGGATCAAAGGAAGCAGGCTAGAGCCTGGTCAGGAAGCTCTCGGCCGAGCCTAGCAGGGCACTAGGCTCAGCACACAGCCCCCCAGACAGACCACACTATAAACCTCAATCAAGCAGGCCCGTGGCAAGCAAACGCGCAGACAACAAACTTACTCCAAGGGTCCCGTCGTCTTGCCTCCTTCACTTGGAGAACTAACTCAGAAACCTCCTGTTCGCTGCTCCTGTTCACTAGCTCCTGCCCTACTAGAATCACTATATTTTCTCTGGCTGGGCCCTGTGGACTCATTCACTCCCATGCAGAGTAGATGTAAAATGCTACTGCACCACAATGGGAGTGCCTTGCACTCCTGTGCATAGGCGCAAATGGCTACAGACAGCTCGGATCGGACCCTCGGCCTTTCCCTGACTGACACAGGCTCTGCCCTTCTCCGCGCATGTGGATGAAGAACAGCACCAAGCTGGATCTGGCAAGAGGCACAACTGGATCCTGCAGGCCCACGAAATGGCATTGCTTGGGCTGTGTTCAAAATTCCAGTGGGGTTCGGGAGCCAGGGCTGGTTTAGCGCCCAGCCTCTCCTGGAGCTCCCAAGCCTCAGACTAAATTTGTGCTTCTGCCCAGTTCCTCGAGGGGCTGAAGCCAGATTCCCAAATGGGAGGGCGGGTTTGCCCGTCCTCCCGACAGGCTGCACTTCTACTCCTGGCACTTCCCCTTCATCCTGCTGAGGAGCTGTGGGGGGGATCGGCCTCCAGCCCACTCCGAAGCCAGGATAAGAAGAAGACCACATGGCAAGGTCTGCGAGCCAAGGCAAACAGAGCAGCCTGTGACCAAAGCATTTCATTCCAATGAACTAACAGCCCCCTGGCAACACAAACAATCTCTGCGGCTGCCTGCCTTCCCCTCGCCTTAGCGGGAGGGCGTGTGAGAGAGCCGATCATGGCTCGTTGGCCTTTTGCTCTGCAGGCCCTGAGGAGCCAGCCATACTCTAGGGCACAGGAAGCTTCCTGTAACAGTGCATTGCAGCTCAGATAATTAAAGACCACTAGCCTCTGAGGTCCATCCAAAGAGATAGTGGGGACTCTGCCCTTGACAGGTCGGGAGGAGCCGTTCTAGTCAGCCTGGGGCAATACCTGCAGAATAGGCGAGTGACGCTCAGCCATAAGAAGCAGCCTTTCATACAGCCAGGGCCCAAGGGGAGTTCTCCCTCTGTCTCCCTGTTTACACAAACATCTGATTTGCAGCCTGATCCAGGAAGGGCACACAGCTCCATTCATCCTTCCCCAGCGGAGCCGCCTCTCTTCCAGAAAGGCCTGCTCCACTCGCTCCCATAAACACAGCATTTGTTATCGTTTTAGGGGTAACGGTCCTGCTTTGGTTCCCTTGGGTCCCAGCCACAGCCCCAGAGCTCGAGCTACACCGCGAGAACACAGCATCTCAGGGGAACAGCAATCGGCACAGCCGCCCGCATTGGAGGGGAGCAGCGAGGTTCACATGCTGCCGGCTCTTATTAAGAGCTGGCACCTGAGTGCCCTGGGCTTTGGGGGAACTGAGGATGGGATGGGAATGGGACGGCTCAGCTCTTCTGCAGTGCGGGGCCAGGGGAGGAAGTTATATCCCAACCACAGCACATGGGCAATCACTCAGTTATTACAAACCAACCCAAATGCATTGCAGGTAAGACTGCCATGGCATCACCTCCCAGCCAGCCTATCCCCGCTGCACTCTAGCTCCTTTGTACAGCAGGGGGATGACAAGAAATATGCCCCTTTAAAGGAGGTTCCAGGGTGGAACAGGGATACAAGAAACAGTGCAAAGGTCCAGAATGGCGTTCCCACCACAGGGATGTGTGCGAACAGCCGTTTGTTGCGCCCAGATGCTATCCTAGCAGCCAAGCTGCAGGCAGCTCCGTGGGACACTTAGTGCAAATTATTCAGTGAGCTCTTTGGCAGACTTCCAAATAATTTGCATGTGACCATACACTTCCAGACAGTGACAGGGACATGGCCTTGAGTTGCACAGATTGTGGCAGCTGTGGTTGGAGCAGGTGAGTGGGTTCTGGAGAGGATCGCAGGGGGATAGATGGGTTGGTGCTGGGGCCTCTGGGAGAGGCTGAGGTAGGTGAGTTCATGGGTTTGCAGGTGGGGGAATCTGGGAGGTATCTGGTGGGCAGTTGGGTGGGTGCTGGGGTTCCTGCAATGTGTGATGGCAGTTCCTGGGGGCACTGGAGTAACTGGAGGTTCTGGGTGCTTTTAGCAATGCTACCAGCTATCACAATTTTATTGCAAATCTCTTAATAGTCGGCGTTTTTCTAAAAGCCCTAGCTCCTGGAGTCAGGTGATTACAGGAGAATCTCACCTTGCATTAACAAAGATTAATGCCACATGTTCTCCTCAGCCATGGCAGCTTTCACATTACACCTTGCTACTGGAACATGGGTACAAGGAGCAGTGCAAAGCTCACTGAATAATTTGCACTAAGTGTCACATGAAGCTGCCCAAAACTTGGCAGCTAGGATAGTGTCTGGGCACATACACTTAGCATCGCTCATTATACGCATGTTCCATCAGCAAGGTGTAATGTGAAAGCTGTCAGGGCTGTGGAGAAAAACGTGACCCTTCAAGGCTCAAACACCAGAAGGCAAATAAACATTTATTTTAAAAAATCCTGTAGTTTTTAAGTCCATCTCATGATTCTTGCACACTGGATGATGGGTGTGCAGATACTGCCATCTCTCCTGCTCCAGATTTTGGTTGGGTAAGCCCTGCATGGACACCCAGAGCAGAGCTGCTTCCACCCCCACCCTCTGTGTGGCTGAGCGGGATCTTCATCTTTAACATGAACAAGGTGTTTCTCTAACAGCCCAGTCTGTATTTGGAGAATTTGACTTCTAAACAAGACCTCACTATTGTCAAAGAACAGCACATTCCAATGTACAATTTGCACTTCTTTGCGTCTCCCACCACATCACACATGACACACAATGGAAACAGCAGGAGATTCATAAATGAACCACCACACTGTGGCAGCAGGAAGGTTTTAACCTACCAGCACAAACATGAGCCAGGACAGAGAACAGCTAAGGCATCAGCAAGCAACCTCCAAGAAGAAACTAAAGACTTGTTGAAAACTCCCCACATTGCTATACACAGCCCTGCAACCAAATGCAAAGCTCACTGCGCCACATGGCCCTGCAATCCCACTGCTCACTGCTACACTCGACCCTGCAATCCCACTGCTACACTCGACCCTGCAATCCCTGCAAAAACTCACTGTTCTAAACGGTCCTGCAACCCTACTGCAATATTCACTGCTCTACACAGCCCTGCAACCCCATTGCAAAACTCACTGCTCTCATGGCTACACACAGCCCTGCAATCCCACTCCTCACAGCCCTGTACAAACAGCTCTCCAGCCCCACTGCAAAATTCACTGCTCTCATTGCTACACATAGCCCTGCACTCTTTTCTACAGACTGAAACAGAGGTGCAGGGATTTTGCACGGAGTACAGAAGGGGAATACTCTGAAACACACACAACCATACACAGCACAACACAACCATACAACATCGCACATGCATACCTTACATCCAGCACCACATACAACCCAATCAGTTTATCCATTGCAACACAACAAACACACATTACACCTCCTTCAACATATACATACCATGCATTCAGACATCACAACAGCAACTACAGCATAATCTAGGTTTAGAAGGGCACACATTCCACATTTGGGCTCTATGGCAGTTGGCATCAGGGGGTCAATAGGTCCTTGCAGCAGGACAGTGAAGTTTCCTGTGCAGCACAGGGTGGGTGTACGATGAGCAGCAGGCAATAGAGTTGAGATGGATACTTGGTTGTTGATTGCCGAGGGCCCCTTGGCTGTTGATTTTCTTGTTGCTAGCCTTGTGGGATAGTGTGTTGTCTAGGTTAGAGCCTTCTGCTCCTTCCACAGCTGGGTTAGGGGCTGGAAAATACACACCAATGCAGTTAATGAGCCCTACCACCTTACCGACAACTTTAGGCAGTTTCTGGCGATGCAGGGGAATTCGGGGGAGTTTCATGCTAATTCGACTGAACCGGCCACACAAGCGCCCTGGCGATTTCTTGCTTGCTGCTGGGTCCTGGTTCGCACTGCAAGAAAATACCGTGCATCAGTCAGAGAGCTGGCAGAGCATAAGTGGGTGCCGCTGCGCCAGGCCTGCAGGGCTACGTACAGGGAGCACAACAGATACATGCTGGGGCCACGTTACAAGCGCGTCGCTGGAGACGTTTTAGACGGGCCAAGCCTGGGCATAGAGCGAATGCTGGGAGCCCCAAAGCTAACTGCATGGTGAAGGTGGGTTAATGTGTCCAGAGAAGACCCTAGGTCTCCAGAGAGCTGAGCAGAATGGGAACATGGGCACAGCACCACCTCAGCCTGGTGCAGGGTCCCCAGGGGGAGCAGTCTGCCAGCAAGGTGCCAGACTAGGCATGGGCTTACGATCTTGGCCATGAGCAGCCTGGGGCTGGACAGTGAGTCACGTGTGTCGGCATCTGTGCTTGCCGCAGCTCAGCCCTGCCCTTGGGGCAGTAAATCTATTCCCGAGTGCGATTCTGACCTGCCGGGTACCTGAGGCTCAGTAATTTACTGGCCTCTACAAAGCTTGTTAATGGTGCTGGCACCTGTATCCTCAGAGACCAGCCTGCTGGGGGTTATAGGAAATCTCTTCCCACTTGTTTCTCCCTGCCACCACGTCCCCTTTCATTATCCACCGTTCCTGACCTCACAGGAGGCCTCCAGCCTCTATGCTACAATCCAGGCTGGGCTCACAAATCCCATTCAAAGGGACAATGGCAGGTAATTGACTTTCTTATTACTGCACTGACTCTGCCTCAGCTGCATCATCCGGAGAGCTGCTTCTCGAAAGCACCCCTGTATTCACACCCTACACATTATTGTAATAATCTTTGTACAAAATATGTCTTGTGAAGTATCATTTAAAAACCAATGACCCACTGATCGTCAATATTGTTGTGTAATGTGTGTACAAAATACATATTAAGCACTATAAACATAAACTGAAATTATAACTATAATGCCTTTATCAGACAAGTCTGGGGTGGGGGTAAGCCAGTTTCTCAAAGATGAAGGACAAGTTGACATCTCTAGCTAGGTGTCATCAAAGTTGACTGGCAATCACCTGTTAAGTGGCCATTCTTTGGCAACGAATCAGGGCAAGAACAGATCCATCAGCATTTTAGCAAACAACATGGAACCTCTTTCACCACTAGACTCCATGTCTCTGTCCTCACAACTGGAATGAACATTATCTAGGAGTAACCCTCAGGAAAATCCATTTCAAGGGGTGACTGGACTATAAAAGTGAGGAGCAAAACACCACATGTTCTCTCTCTCTTTCACCTAAGAAGACAAAGGAAATAGCCTTTTGACTTTGGGAAGAGATCCCGACCGGAGAACACAGCTGGTGCAAGGCATAAGCAAATGAAGCAATTGCTAGGGCCCCAAGCAGCTCAAGGCCCCCCACCCCCACCCCATTTGCTTTTTGTTTATTAATTATTATTAGGGGGAATATTCCTGCTTAGGGGCCCCAGTGGGCTAGCACCACCTATGCCTGAGAATTTAGCTAGCCATGTTGCTGGGACCCTGGGTAAGGATTTTATCTTGAACCAAATCTAGCTTGTTAAGTTTAAGCTACTAGGAAGCATTTTATCTTTATTTCTCTTGTAACCATTTCTGACTTTTTATACCTTATACCTGTACCCACTTAAAACCAACTTGTTTTATTTTTAATGGAAATAATCCAGTGTTGTGTTTAAACTGAACTGTTTTGTCACTCCTGTTAGAGTAGCAAGCCATTGAATCTTGACCCCTTACAAGGGCAACAGACCTTTAATATCTGAACTGTCCAGGAAAGGGTTGGACAATGCAGAGCACATGTTTTGGAGAAAATTCAGGATTTGGAGTGTGTTGGGGTCACCCTGCTAGTAGTAACTGAGGCTGGTGGAAGTCATTGTGACTGGAGTGTGGCTGACAGGCTGCTGGGGCCAGATTTGTTGGCCCAGGGCTCCAGCTATGCTCAGACATTCAGGGTGTGACCTGAATGTTGTTAGGCTGTTTGTGAGCTGCAAAGCATTGTGAGGCACCCAAAGTTGCAGGGCAGGTGGTGACACAGCCCCTTACTGGTCTGGATTGCACCCCATAATGAGACACTTGGCCAGGCCATGGCTCATGCTATGAGCTCCCAGGGGGAAAAGACTATATTTGTTTTACTTGTGTGTACAGAGTCCATCCCCAAGGGGCCCCAGTCCCTTCTAGGCACTATAGCAGTAATAAATCACCATCATCCTACAGTCTGATTTTGTGTAGAAAACCCTTTTATCCTCTATGTCACAGTTCTGGGGTTAGCTGCACTCTGCCCCCGTCTATGGTCTACTCATGGGCCCCACTTTACATCTCAGGCCTCCACCTGTCATCTCTCTATGGGTAAGGACCTTCACATTGGGGTTTTAAGCTGCAGTCCCCATGCAATTCATAGTGACTATCCAAGCAGGTGTCCTCTCCCTGGGACTATAACAGGGTTACCAATGAGCAACCAGCTTTCACAGAGCACAGCACTTTTATTTAGGAGAAAACCATTGCAGAGGATCCCCATCATAGCACAATACACAGTCTACATGAATGCCAGCTTCCCAAGTGTCACCAGTCTTCCACATGGAGACCCTGGCAGGTTCCAGGCCTTTCAACCCTTCCACCAGGGTTGCAATCTCCTGTCAATTTGAGGAACCAAATGAGGGCCTGTTCTTTGTCTGCTGGATCTGATCCAGTCTACGCAATTCCCCCAGGGGCTGGGGTGGGACTTCTCTGGAGTTGTTCACCTGTCCGGGCATTTGCACTAATAACCCCTCCCCACACTGATTTTAGTTCCTCCATGAAGCTCTGTAACCTGTCCCCATGGAGGTAGAATACAATTCCTAGTTCCCAAAGACACAGAGAACTCTTAGAGATATACATGTTTATGAATAAGCCTGGTGCACATCTCAATATACCAGTCCATGCTTCCAAGATCTCAGATCTGTCACACTAATAAAAATGTTATAAAATATGGATTTTAGGGGGGAACGGTATTCTGGGCAGGTGGGTGGGCAGGCAAGGGTTTCCCTAAAGCAGCGGTTGGCAACCTATGGCACGCGTGCCAAAGACGGCACGTGAGCCGATTTTTAATGGCATGCTGCAGCCTGCCGGGTCCCAGCCGCTGGCCCCACTCAGCCCACTGGTGAACCCAGGCCGGGACCCCGGCAGGCAGCAGCGTGCCATGAAAAATCCTGCCCGCCCCGGCCCGCTCTTCTCCTCGCCCCCAGGGCAGGGTGAAGAAGCTTGGTCCTGCCGGCTGCTGCTGCAGGGCAGGCAAGCTCCCCCTGCCTCTTCGTGTGCTGGGTTCCTGCCCCTCCTCCTCTCCCTCCCTGCCGCTATCAGCTGATGGCCCTTGCGAGGGAGCGGGAGAAGGGAGGGAGGGGGAGAAGCGGAGCCACAGCACGCTTGCTGCTCTGGGGAGGAGGCGGAGAAGAGGTGGGGATGGGGTCTTGGGGAAGGGGGGGTGGAATCAGGGCATATCCCCCCCAGCCCCCTGCCGTGAGCCGCTCAGGGCAGGGGGCTGGGAGCACCCCCATGACCCCAGCCCACACCCCCAGCCCTCTGCCCTGACCCCTGCACCCCCCCCACACTCCCAGCCCTCTGCCCTGACCCCTGCACCCCCCCACACCCACCCAGCCCTGACTCCAGCACCCCCCCACACATACCCAGCCCCCCACACCCCATGCCCTGACTCCTGCACCCTCCTCACGTGCCCCCAGCCCTCTGTCCTGACCCCCTGCACCCCCCACACACCCTCCCAGCCCTCTGCCCTGACCCCTGCACTCCCCTCACACCCTCCCAGCCCTCTGCCCTGACCCCTGCACCCCCACACACACACTCCCTGCCCTCTGCCCTGACCCCTGCACCCCCCTCACACCCTCCCAGCCCTGACTCCAGCACCCCCCACACATACCCAGCCCCCCCCACACCCTGACTCCTGCCCCTCCTCACATGCCCCCAGCCCTCTGCCCTGACTCCTATACCCCCCACACATACCCAGCCCCCCCACACCCCATACCCTGACTCTTGCACCCCCCACATTCCCACCCCCACCCTGAGCACCAAATGGGAGCTCCTGCACCCCCCACACATTCCCACCTGCACCCCTTGCACCAAATGGGAGCTGCCCAGGTAAGCACTCCACACCCAAACCTCCTGCCCCAACCCTGATCCCCCTCCCTCATTCTAGCTCCTGGCCAGACCCTGCACCCCAAGCCCCCAGCCTGTTCCTTCACCCCCAGCCCTGTGCTCAGTGCACTCCCACCCTCAGCTCAGTGCAGAGAGAGAGGAAGAGAATGGGCTAGAACCAGGGAGAAGGTAGGTGCCCACTCTATGTGGGCAGGGCCGGGATCCCAGACCGGCAGCGGGCTGAGCGGGGCTGGCATCTGGGACCCTGGCTGGCAGGAGCCGGCGGATGGAACTCCAGACTGGCAGCAGGCTGAGCCGCTCAGCCCGCTGCCGGTCTGGGGTCCCGGCCGCTGGCCCCGCTCAGCCTGCTGCCGGCCTAGGTGAACGGAACCCCAGGTTTGGCAGAAGGCTGAGCGGGCCGGCGACGTAAGATCAGCATTTTAATTTAATTTTAAATGACACTTCTTAAACATTTTGAAAACCTTGTTTACTTTACAAACGACAATAGTTTAGTTATATAATATGTAAGCAGTGTCAGGATGAGCTCCATCCTGACATCTGGTGGTGAGGTGTGGCAAGTTGTGGAAAAGAACTTCAGGGGCCGATCTCCTTTGCATAGGCACACCCACCCCGCCTAGAATGAGGCCATAGCTGCCCAAATGGTCACTTTGGCTGCTGTGGGATCCCCAGTGTCTCTGTTATTGGGGCAGGAAGAATAAATTGTTATTACCCTGATTATGGGAACTGTGCTTGGAACTGTACTTGGCCTTTTGTTATGCTGGAGGGACTCACCATCAACTAAGTGGCACTCGCTAGGCAAGGGTCATGGGTTCCAAAACTGTGTGAATTGAGAGAGGCTGGGGACAAGTATTAATACTTGGTGGTATGGGCCCCTTAGTGAGGGCCTTACATGCTAATTGCACTTCCTCTTCTCTCCACTGTGGAATATCAGAGCTAATTTTGATTTCATTAGAAGTCTAGTTACAGGCTGCTGAGCTCACTTTGGGCTAACAGTGCACCAGCGCTGAGGCTCCCCTACTACAAGCTGAATTCACCTAAGAGCTGAAATCACTGAGTGTTGTGTTAGGTAGTCGGGGAGCCTGAAGATATATTGTGGAGCAGTTTGCGGGATGGCTGGAGTGCCTTGTGGACAGGCTGGTGGAGCAGTTCGTAGGACGGCGGGAGCTGCTGGTGGGACGTGGATAAGTTCATGGGACGGCGGGAGCTGCTGGTGGGCCGCGGAGCTGAGCGAAGGAGTTTGTGCGGCGGCTGGCGGAGCGGAACGGAGCGAAGGCCTATGGAGCTGTGGGGCGGTCAGCTTCAGATCATGTAAGGTGCCTCTTAACCCCATCCCATCTCCACCCAGGTTGGGAGGTAAAGCTCCGCAGATAAACTTTGTCCCTGATCAGGGCAGCCCCAGAGTTCGAGAGACTTTTGGGTCATTGGAGTTTTGGGACTTTGGGTGATTTGGGGTTGCTGGACTCAAGAACCAAAGGGAAAGGGGCATGCCCCAATTTGCTTGGGGTGGGGTTTTTTTTGCTCATGGGTTGTGTTATGAATCCTGTTGGTGGTGTTTCCCCAACATAATGCCACATTGGTTCTCTCTGTTATTAAAAGGCTTTTTGCTACACTCAGACTATGTGCTTGCGAGAGGGGAAGTATTGCCTCTTGGAGGCACCCAGCGGGGGTGGTATATATTTGTCCCAGGTCACTGGGTGGGGGCTCAAGCCGGTTTGCATTGTGTTATTGGAATGAATCCCCTAGATATTGAACCCTTGTTGCTGCCAACTCTGACGGGCAGAAGGGTTACAAATATATAGACTTATAGAGAGAGACCTTCTAAGAAACGTTAAACTGTATTATTGGCACGTGAAACCTTAAATTAAAGTGAATAAATGAAGACTCAGCACACCACTTCTGAAAGGTTGCCGACCCCTGCCCTAAAGAGTTTGCAATCCAAACACAACAATATGGGACTACTGCAGGAGACCCACAAAGTGAAGCCAGCCAGTCTAGTTTTGGTGTCCAAGCTGAGTGAACAGCAAATCTAACAAATACAACAGTAAAAACACTGCAGATAATGAACTTGCTTCCAAACTGAGGGAAGAGGCAGTGTTGCAAACTCACAGTTTTACCATGAATCTTGTGTCCGATGCTGTATGATTGAAGATGACCATGTAAATCATTGTTGCTATCCCTGTTGTACAATTGCACTAAATTATGATACAAGTATATCATGTAAGGTGTCAATGGAAAAGTTACACTCTGTCAAGTATGATTATCCTGGTTAAATCCATGTATCATATCTATATCTGAAGTTATGAGTATTGGCTATGTATTTGTATCTCAAATGTGTTTACTTTTGGGGTGACACCCACAAGGTAATTTACATCCAGTCTCGCCAGCCCTTTGTGACTGGACTATTTAAGCTCGATGGGCCATTAAGAAGAATCAACTCTCTGATGAACTGGGTTTTAGCCCACAAAAGCTTATGCCCAAATAAATTTGTTAGTCTCTGAGGTTCCAAAAGGACTCCTCGTTGTTTTTGCTGATACAGACTAACACGGCTACCAGTCTGAAACCTGTCAACTCTCTAGATAGCTCTTCCTGAGAATGCCTCCGACAGACAAGAGCCAATGGTCACTCCTGTGATTCAGCAAAACATGTAAGGGGTGGGATGTGGACATGTGACCTCGGACTCCATCTTTGTCAGTAACTTTCCCTATGCAGGGGCTGTGGGCTTTGTTTGGGACAGTAAATTTCCATGAACATAGTAGAGGATATAAAAGACATCCGAGACATCTCCATTTTGCCTCATTCCTGCTCCAATTCTCTGGATTGTGGATTTATAACTAAATAGAGTATTTTGACTATGGACTGAGGCCCTTCCAATCTTTCTGAAGTCACCAGAGAGACTTTTGCAATAGCTTGCGTGTTTATCTTCAATTTCTTTTGTAACCAATTCTGACGTTTATGGTTTTATTATTTATAATCCATCTTTCTCCAGTTAATAAACTTGTTTCAGTGCTTTATCTAAACCAGTAAAGTTTAGATAAAGCACTTGCTGAAGTGTCTGTGGAATCTCTACTCAGGTTAACAAAGGCTGGGCATAATAAAAGCCATGCTGACGCTTCCTGTACATAGCATAATTCTGTTCTTTACTGTAGTTTCAATCAATTTGCCTGGTACTGAAGTTAGGTTTACTGGCCTGTAACTGCCAGGATTGTCTCTGGAGCCTTTTTTAAAAACTGGTGTTACATTAGCTATCCTCCAGTCATCTGGTACAGAAGCTGATTTAAGCAATAGCGTACATACCACAGTTGTTAGTTCTGCAATTTCATATCTGAGTTCCTTCAGAATTCCTGGGTGAATACTATCTGGTCCTGGTGACTTATTCATTTATTGATTTGTTCCAAAACCTCCTCCATTGACCCCTCAATCTGGGACAGTTCCTCAGATTTGCCACCTAAAAAGAATGGCTCAGGTGTGAAAAATTTCCCACACCATGTGTTATGGGGAGGTCAGACTAGGTGATCACAACGGTCCCTCTGACTCTAATTTATGAATCAGTGCCGGGCAGGGCCGGCATGATGTTCAAAGCACGTTAGGAACCATAAGGTACCTGGAAATTCCAGGAGAACAGCTTGCTGCAGCCATCAGCATCACTGACCACAAGTGTTCAAAAATCATGAGTCAGGCCCTCCAAATAATGAGATTTTTAAAAATAATAAACGTGACTCTGTTTCTTTGCTTCTGGTTTCTGAGTCTTAGGAATCATGTTTTCAAGCTTACTGTGATGCTGGCGGAGCAGGTGCTAGCTCACACCAAGGCCCCTAGGCCTCAATTGAACAATGACAAATACACACCTGGAACCACTCAGGCTCACCTGTGTATTAGAGTTATACACATGTGCTTGGTGTTTAGGCTTTATGTGTATTAATCTCACTTACAACATCTATAGCCTTTGTTATAACATGACATTACATGTTCGCATTGTCATCCTCTGTAATTGTGTAAGTCATCAAACAGGAAAGAAGCATTAATCAATGTACAATGCTGGTTTCCTACACAAGGTGTTAGGTCCTGCCCACCAAGAAGGCCCAGAAACCAAATGAGCCATTGTGAAACATCAAAGAACAAAGACTTTGTTAACTGCATTCCTCCTCTCCATTACCCATGAAGAGGAAACGAGAGCATGAACTCGCCCCATCAGCTTCAGCTCTGGGGGGTTGGGGGGGAAAAATCCCTGACAAGAAGAAACTGTCTCTATGACTTTGGGAGGACAAGATTTCTAAGCATAAGCAAGGGATTCCCAGCTGCTTAGTCTGGGTTAGCCCTAAAAGACATATAAAGCTTGCATATTACAGCAGCTCCTATCAACTTTTGGAAGCTAAGACTGTAACTCACCTGTGGGTGTGGGTGTATGCTTATCTGCTTTAACCTTGCAAATGACTCATTTCTATTTCTCAGCTGATAAATCTTTAGATAATTTATTATAGGATTGGCTACAATCGTTGTCTTTTGGTGTGAGATCTAAAGTGCAATTGACCTGGGGTAATCGACCAGTCCTTTGGGACTGGGAGTAACCATCAATCTCAGCCTGGATCAGTCCACACAAGAGATCCACTTCCTGGACACTACGGTGCTAATAAGTGATGGTCACATAAACACCACCCTATACTGGAAACCTACTGACAGCTATACTTACCTACATGCCTCCAGCTTTCATCCAGACCACACCACACAATCCATTGTCTACAGCCAAGCTCTATGATACAACCGCATTTGCTCCAACCCCCAGAGACAAACACCTACAAGATCTTTATCAAGCATTCTTACAACTACAATACCCACCTGCTGAAGTGAAGAAACAGATTGACACAGCCAGAAGAGTATCCAGAAGTTACCTACTACAGGACAGGCCCAACAAAGAAAATAACAGAACACCACTAGCCGTCACCTTCAGCTCCCAACTAAAACCTCTCCACTACATCATCAAGGTTCTACAACCTATCCTGAAGGATGACCCATCACTCTCACAGATCTTGGGAGACAGGCCAGTCCTTGCTTACAGACAGCCCCCCAGCCTGAAGCAAATACTCACCAGCAGCCATACACCACACAACAAAAACACTAACCCAGGAACCTATCCTTGCAACAAAGCCCCTTGCCAACTGTGTCCACATATCTATTCAGGGGACACCATCATAGGGCCTAATCACATCAGCAACACTATCAGAGGCTCGTTCACCTGCGCATCTACCAATGTGATATATGCCATCATGTGCCAGCAATGCCCCTCTGCCATGTACATTGGCCAAACTGGACAGTCTCTACATAAAAGAATAAATGGACACAAATCAGACGTCAAGAATTATAACATTCAAAAACCAGTCGGAGAACACTTCAATCTCTTTGGTCACTCGATTACAGTCCTAAAAGTGGCAATTCTTCAACAAAAAAACTAAAAACAGACTCCAGCGAGAGACTGCTGAATTGGAATTAATTGGCAAACTGGATACAATTAACTTAGGCTTGAATAAAGACTGGGAGTGGATGTGTCATTACACAAAGTAAAACTATTTCCCCTTGTTTATTTCCCCTCCTACTGTTCTTGTAAAGTGCTGGAAATGGCCCACCTTGATTATCACTACAAAAGGTTCCCCCCCTCTCCTCCCGCTCTCCTGCTGGTAATAGCTCACCTTTCCTGATCACTGTTGTTACAGTCTATATGGTAACACCCATTGTTTCATGTTCTCTGTGTATATAAAATCTCCCCACTATATTTTCCACTGTATGCATCCGATGAAGTGAGCTGTAGCTCACGAAAGCTTATACTCTAATAAATTTGTTAGTCTCTAAGGTGCCACAAGTACTCCTTTTCTTTTTACGGATACAGACTAACACGGCTGCTACTCTGAAACCTGAATATGGTTGTGATTTTTGGTATAAGGGACCAGCTATCACAAAGGCAAGCTTACCTGGGTAGCCAGATCAGAGTACCCAATGGGACTGTCTGTGACTCCATGTTAAGGCTGTTATAATGCTCGAGTTCACAGTTCATATTAGGTTGGTGAAATCTAAGTACAGAACTCACAGCCAATTTGGGGTCTGTGCCCTGCTTCTTAACAGGTTGGTACTCACTCCCCAGCCACTCCAGAAAGCTTGACACTTACCTCTGCAACCATGAGGGCTGTTATGTTCTATATAGGTTTTGTACCATGTCCATCACCATAGCATCTGAGCATCTTCCAGTAATACATTAAGCAACGTAACTAATAGATCTGTTCCATGTTGTTTGTTTTCTCATCCTCTCCACAGAGGGAGAAGCAGTTCCAGTGAAGTGTCTTGCTTTGGTAGGTTGTCTCCTTTTATTAATTGTTATTATTATAAGTATACTGTTGCTCTGTGTAGATGCTAAAGAAGGCAAAGCCAAAGAAATGCACTTTGCACATGGAGCAGAAAGTGGTGAGGTTTGTGATGGTCCTGAGTGTAATGGGTGAGTTCCCCCTGGCCGTGTGCATGTGCTCTCTCTCTGTCTGTGGTGGGTCTTCGGTGACTCAGCCGGAGGTAAAAGCAAACCAACAAGTCCAACAGGGGCCTCTCTCAAGCTGTCCCTCTGGAGGCAATGTCTTCGCCCTCTCAGGCCTTTCTGGCTGCAGCTCTCCAACTGGGCCACTACAGTTCAGTTCCCCTTCTGGGGTATCTCAACATCCAGACCACTTTCCCAGTGGCTGGGGGATGGGGGGGGAAGGACCTGAGCCCACACTCTGCTCTGGGACCCAGCCCAGGGACCCTATAGATAGCAGCCATTCGCCATGTCCCTTTAAATAAACTACATTGCTGCTACAATTCCCTGGGCCACTTGCCCATTGCTCTAGCATATTTCTTCACCCTTACCTGAGGGCCTCCGTGAAGGCCGTGCATAGGAGCTCGTGGCTACAGTCCTCCGGTCTCTTACTTGAGGTCCAGCAAACCCTTCATGGCCTTACCTGAGGGCCTTGTCCTGGTGGAGTCCCAGCAGCCAGCCCGGAGCTCTTTCCCTCATTCCCCTCAGCCTCTGCCAGCACTGCTATGTCCAAGGTCCTGTAGCTCTCTCAGCCAGCTGGGCACACCCTCCACTCTCCTCCAGGTCTAGAAAGGTACTGAACTCACTCTTGCCTTGCAGCTCTTCTTATACTAGCATGCTGGGTCCTGACTGGCTGCTTCCCACACAGCCACTCTAGGAAGCTTGGATGACCTCTCTACTGCCCTTTCCTGGGGCAAGATGTGGCAGGGCCACAAGGCCTCCAGCCAGGGGCCTCAGGGCCTAATCCATCCCATCACACTCAGGGAGTTCATTCCAGAGTCTTGACTTGACCCCAGAGAAGGTCCTGGCCCCCACACAGACAAGCTTTACTCATATTGTTGAGAGTATATCAGAGGAGTAGAGCTGTCGACCATGGTCTTTGTCCCAGAGCTTTACATGATCTTTTAGAAACCCTGGTCCCTTTGAAAATAAGGACTGGGATCCTGAACTTGATCTGAAATTCTCTGGGGAGCCAGTGTAGGAAGGCAATGACAGGTTTGATGTGCTCCCAGAAGCCTGTGGTGCTGAGGAGTGCAGTGTCCTGAACTACCTGGAGTTTCTCAAGTGCTGAAGGCTTCATGCCCTGGTATAGCCCGTTGCTGTAGTCCAGCCAAGAGGCGACGAAGACATGAATAACTGAGGCCAGGTCTTCGTCCTCCAGAATGGGATGGAGTTTTGTAGCCAAGTGGAGATGATAGAAAGCTTTACTTGTGGGTGCAGCTATGTGAGAGCTCAGCATCAGAGAGTATGGACTGAATTGACCAATTGTGGCTGTGTATCTTCAAATAACAGAGACTACACTGTAGCTGCAAGCTCTTCAAAATGCTTCCCTCCGCCCACCAGCATCACCTCTGTCTCATTCAGATTCACCTTCAACCTGCTGTTCTTCTTCCAAAAGGGGATCTCAGCCAAGCATTGGGCCATCTTGGTGATAGTGGTGTAGTTGTGTGTGGCGAAGGAGAGGTAGAGCTGTCTGTCATCTGCATGTTGCTGGCCCTTGAGTCCATGTTGTCTGACCAGTTTCACCTAGCGGTTGCATGCTGATGTTGAAAAGGAACAGAATGAGAATTGATCCTTGTGGGACTTCATAAGTGATGGGTCCAGCAGTAGAGGTGCAGTTTCCCATCACTACTCATTGGGTGCATCTCCCCAGGAAGACCTCAAACCAGAGGGCTAGAAACATATATTTTTAAAATGGAAGCTAAGATTCCCACTTATTCACAGCACTCTAAGAGCTGAGGCATTAGCTGTTGTGGACCCTGGCATAGGAGTGCTATTGAGCGCTCGGCCTAGTGGTCACTGGCCTATGCCAGTGGCCATTTTGGAACTCATGGGGGTTTCCCCTGATGTCAGGGCCCCATTCAAGATGTTCAATGGCCTCCGATAGAAGGGTTTCTTCATCCCATCAGACAACCCCTGATCCAGACTCTGGTACCGAGGCCAGTGCTGAGCTTCAAGATCCAGATCTGTGGGACCCTGTTGGTGCAGAAGGGGAGGAGGAGCGGAGCCCTCTGCCAGTGCAGGCCTTCTCCTCCTCAGATGACACTGTGTCAGGGGCAGGCATGTCATCTCCTCAAGACGACCACAAGGCCCGCTGGGAGCTGCTGAAGAGTGTGGCCTCCAACTCAGGCTTACAGGCGGAGGTAGTGAAGGACTCCTCCCATAGCCTAGTTGGCATCGTGACTGCAGCGGCCCTATGAAAAGTAGTCCTACCTCTCACTGATGCCATTATGGACCCAGTGAAAGCCCTCTGGCAAACCCCTGACTTCCATACTCCCATCTCAAAAAGGGCCAAGAAGAAGTACTTTGTGCCTGCCCAAGGTTATGAGTTCCTATACATTCTCCCCCCTTGGGTGTCTGGTGGTGTCCGTGGCCAATAAAAGGGAGAGGCAGGGCCTGCAAGGGGTGACTCCTAAAGCAAAAGAGTCCAAGAAACTGGACCTTTTCAGTAGAGAAGTTTACTCTACCATGGGACTGCTGCTGGGCAGATACGACTTCAATATGTGGGACTTCAGTATGAAGTTCAAAGACTTGCTTTCCCAAGAGACAAGGCAGGACTTCTCCTCACTGGTGGAGGAGGGGAAGTCAATAGCTAGGGCTCCTTGCAAGCTGCCCTGGATGCAGCAGATTCAGCAGCCAGGTCCATGGCCTCTGCGATGGCCGTGCATAGGAGCTCACGGCTACAGTCCTCCGGTCTCCCACTTGAGGTCCAGCAAACCCTTCAGGACCTCCCCTTCAAAGGGGTTTTGCTCTTGGAGCACACGAATGTGAAGCTCCATGGGCTGAAGGACTCCAGAGTGACCCTCAAGTCCCTGGGATTGTATACCCCAATGACTTTGAGGAAGTACTACAGGCCTCAGGAGCCCACCTGTTTCTCCACCCCACTGTCCCGTCACAACCTGCAAAGGAAAGGGAGCAGGGGTTTTAGACACCGACAACCACCCGTCTACCTCAGCGGCAACATCTGTCCCGCCCAGACATCCAGGGGGCTCTGAGCAGACCTTTTGATGGGACGCTCGTGGACATTATACCAATTCCTGTGTTGCCGGATCCTGTTTCCCCTTTATTTTTGGGCCACCTGTCCCACTTCATCATGGTGTGGTCCCATATCACCACAGACCACTAGATGCTGAGCACAGTGGAAGCGGGTTATACACTCCAATTTATTTTTACCCACCCCCACCTCTCACAAGCAACTTCTAGTCCAGGAGGTGCAAGCTCTCCTCTGGGTGGGAAGCCGTGGAAGAGGTTCTACAGGATTTAATAGGGGAGGGGTTTTATTCCTGCTATTTCCTAATTCCAAAAGCCAAGGGTAGTCTCAGACTTATTCTAGACCTGCGCCTGCTCAACGGCTACCTCAAGAAACTGAATTTCCGTGTGCTCTCCCTGGCTTCCATTATCCCTTCCCTGGATCCTGGGGACTGGTACCCCACCCTCAATATAAGAGACACCTACTTTCACATTCGATATTCCAAGGCCCCATAAGGTTCTTCAGGTTCATTGTGAACCCAGTGCATTACTAATTCACGGTACTCCTGTTCAGTCTGTTGGGGCCCCCTGGGGGTTCACAAACTGCATGATGTAGTGATGGCCTTCCTGAGAAGATGGAGGGTGCAAGTCTACCCGTATCTGGATGACTGGCTAGTCAAAGACAAGTCCAGGGCTCAAGTAGAAACCAGCATCCATCTCATTCAGTTGACTTTCCAGGCCCTGGGCCTGTTAATACGTGCACAGAAGTCTATTCTCACTCTAGTGCAGAGGATAGAGATTATCAGTGCAGTGCTTGACTCCACCCAGGCCAGAGCCTTCCTCCCAGGAGGCTGGCTTCAGATGATGACGTCACTGAAAGTACACCTCAAGGACCACCCCATTACAACAGCCTGCTTTTGTCTGAGACTTTTGGGTCAGGGCGGGGCTCGCTCTTCCCACTATGTCAGGAAGCAATTATCTTTTGGGAGTTCTGCTTAGCCCACTCAATCCACCTTGAGGCTTCTCATGTTCCAGGAGCACAAAATGAGCTGGCAGATTGCCTCAGCAGGTCTTTCAAGCGGTCCCTTCACCCGGAAATCATGAGGGATTTTTTCTAGAAGTGGGGGGCTCCCCGGATAGACCTGTTCGCAACCAGACACAACAGAAAGTGTCACCACTGCGTGGCCACAGCCCAGGTTCGCTCACTGATGCCTTCTTGCTCCTATGGACAGTGCACCTGCTCTATGCTCTCCCCCCATCCCGCTCATGCACAAGGTTCTACTGAAAATCAAGCAGGATCAGGCGAGGGTCATTCTCATAGCACCAGCTTGGCCCTATCAGCACTGGCTTGCCACACTGCTAGGCCTTTCCATAGTGACTGATTTTGCTACCTCTATTTTAAGACCTGATCTTCCAGGACCACAGCCGACTGCTCCATCCAAATCTCGGCACCCTCCACCTGATGGCCTGGGAGTTCCATGGCTAAATAATGCAGAGCTGGCCTGCTTGGAGCAGGTTCGCCAAGTCTTCTTAGGTAGCAGGAATCCCTCTACCAGGGCTACATACTTCTCCAAATAAAATGGGCTTCCCAGTGCAGAGTCTCACCCATGCAGTCATCTCTGCAGGGCGTTCTTGAGTATTTGTTACCCCTGAAACAGCAGGGTTTAGTGATTTCATCAATTAAGGTCGACCCTGCAGCGATTTCAGCATTCCATCCCCCGGTGGATAATCGGTCCGTTTTTTCACATGAGATGCCCATCCGCTTCCTCAAGGGCCTAGAAAGACTATACCCCCAAATACGAGAACCTGTCCCTCCATGGTCTTATCAAAATGTATGGGTCCCACATTTGAGCTGCTGGCAATGTGCCCATTGTCATACCTTTCATGGAAGGTGGCCTTCTTGGTGGCCATTACTTCGGCCAGAAGGGGTCTCGGAGATCCACGCCCTCATGTTGGAACCCCCATGCACGGTCTTCTTTAAGGGTAAGGTACAGCTGCATCCTCACCCTGCCTTCCTTCCAAAGGTGTTTTCTCCATTTCATAGTAATCAGGCAATCTTCCTGCCAGTTTTCTACCCAAAGCCACACACGAATAGGAAGGAGCAACATCTTCACATTCTGGATATTAGATGTGCCCCAGTGTTCTACATAGAGAGGACCAAGCTGTTCCGTAGATCCACCCAACTCTTTGTAATGGTAGCTGACAGGATGAAAGGCCTTCCCGTCTCTGCTGAGACAATTTCATCTTGGATCTCATTGTGCATTCACACATGTTACGAGCTGGTGGATGGATGCCACCAGCTATCCTGACTGCCCACTCCACAAGGGCACAAGCATCAGCAGCAGCATTCCTGACGCAGGCCCCTATCCAGGACATTTGCAGAACCGCAATTTGGTCATTGGTTCATAAGTTTTCTATTCATTACGCCATTACTCAACAAGCTAGGGATGATGCCAGCTTCAGTCAAGCTGTTTTACAGTCAGCATGTCCATGAACTTTGATCCCACCTCCTATGCTACTGTTTGGGAGTCACCTACCATGGAATGGACATGTGCAATCACTCGAAGAAGAAAAAATAGTTACTAACCTTTCCGTGACTGTTGTTCTTCAAGATCTGTTGCACACGTCTGTTCCACGACCCAATCTCCTACCCCTCTTTTGGAGTTGGCCGGAAAGAAGGAACTAAGTGGGTGTGGGGTCGGTTGGGCCCTTTATACTGGGGCTATAAGTGCGCAGCCCCAGAAAGCGCCAGAGCTGACCCAATGGGTACCACTGAGGGAAAAATTTCTGACGGCTGTGCTCAAGGCATGCACAGACCTACAGTGGAATGTGCAACACACCTTGAAGAACAACAGTTATGGGAAGGTTAGTAGTTGTTTTTTCTGCCTGATGCAGCTTGTTGTGTGGCTCCCGCAACTGGGTTTAAGCAAAACAGGCCTTGACTAGTGTTCGCTAGCATGGCTATAGGTAGTACAATTAGTTCTGCGTTTGTACTGCACCTAGCACAGTGGAGCCCTGCTCCATGGCTGGGACTTCCAGGTGCTAAGGGAGTATAAAGAAATAACCATAATAATGCTGTGATGTGAATAGGCTGAAGAGTCAAGGAGACACCTAGAAAGGGAAGCACAGAAGACAGGCTGTGTGCTCACTAGAGTTCCCTCTAGCCCTCCCACAGTTGATTGCCTTGTGATATGTTGTCATGCTACCATGCTGTCACTAGAGGGTGCTAAACAGTGACACTCCATATTCATCTAGGACAGAGGTCCCCAGTCTGTGGAGCGCGCCCCTCTTGGGGGCAAGGAGGAATGTTTGGGGGGGGGGGTGTGGTTGGGGCCTGGGCCAGCTCCCACAGAGGGCGGGGAGAGAGCGCCACTCAGCTCCGCTCCTGGCCCCGTCCTGGCCCTGGTCCCGGGGATTGGCTGCTGGCGCTGCACCCCGGCTGCCGACCCCACACTCGAGGATCTGCTCATGGCTGCCAGCCCCACGCTGGGGCTCTGCTCTTGGCCCTGTGCCTAGGGCTCTGCTCTTGGCTGCATCTGCCGGCCCTGTGCCTGGGGCCCTGGCTACCAGCCTCAGCTGCTCCCGCCCCCAGGCTGGGCCCCCTTACTCCTGACTGAGTCCCCCGCTCCTGGCTGGCAGGGCAGTGGGAGGTGGACAGAGGTAAGGAGGGGCACAAATTAAAAAGTTTGGGGACTACTGATCTAGGATTTTGCACAGAACATGGGGCAAACCTGCCAAAGTTTAGAATTAGCCACAACCTGAACTGGCCCCACTCACTGTGAAGAGATTCTGCCATTCCACTGCTGCTAGCAGGGGTGCTGCCATTCCCTCCTCGAGCTCTGCACTGGGGAAACAGCAGGCAATGCTTTCCAGAGCTAACCCCATCCTGCAATGTGCCAGCACAGCCACAAAGAGCCAGAGAGCCCAACAAACTATGGACGAAGGAAACTATTTTGAGACTTTTCCCAAGAAATACTTCTGACAATGAGTCTGTGTTTGTGAAGTGGCTTCTTTTATCTGCACAATAATTAGATGCAGACCACACGTTCTCCAAACCAGATGTACGGTTTTGGAATTTAATTGGCACTACTGCCAAATGGAGGCTTCCTGCAGCAGTCGACAGTATGAGATGCAGCCACACTGCAGGGAGATTTTTTCCACAGCTATTTCAGTTGGAAAGGAGCTGCTAGTTCCCTCTTTGCTCCCTCACAGCAGCAGGATAGACCCTATGGCTGGCCTAGTTGCTTTTATTGATCTGTGCATTAAAGTTAAAAACCACCTAACCCAAATGCTACCAAGAAAGGTAGATGATACTCTGAGCCATGCCAATTTTGATGGCCCTGACCAGCCAATCTCACGTGCCCACACTGCAGCCCAAACCCATGCAGGTTGATATGGCCCAGACCCACCTCTCCAAAGGGGAGTAGGCTCAATGCCGGACAGAAGACCTCTGTCTGTTTGTTGGACAACCTGAGCATTTTGCTTCATCCTGTCCATGTAAGGCCTGACCCACACCTCAATCAGGAAATGCCCCAGCTCCGAAAGAGGGATCTAAGCTGGGCCAGTTTTCCTCCCCTCATTTGGCCATGCAGAGCCCACACCTGTCCACCAGGGCTTTTGCAGTGTCCAACCAGCAGCCAACACCCCTCCAGCTTCCACTTTGACTATGGCACCCTGCCATGCTGGCCAGTCAAGAAGCACTAGTCAATTCTGGAGCCTCTACTGTGTGGACTATCGAGCCTTGAATAAGGTAACCATCTGGAATCGATACCCTTTTACTGCTCTTGAGACACTTCGCTCTGCTAAGATCTTTACCAAGCTGGACCTCTATGGAGCTTATAACCTTGTCTGTATTCAGGAATAGGATGAGTGGAAGACTGCCTTCCATGCCCAGTACTCACATTTTGAGTACTTGGTAATGCCCTTTGGATTGTGCATTGCCCCAGTGATGTTCCAACATTTAATCAAAGATATTTTTAGAGACATGTTGGACCAGATCATTGTGATCTACCTTGATGATATCTTCTCTGAGACCCAGGTCCTTCGTGACCAATATGTGACCTGGGTCTTGGAAGGGCTCCACCAGAACCACCTTTATGCTTAACTAGAGAAGTTTGAATTTGACAAGAGCACAATCAAGTTCTTAGGGTACACCATTTTCCCCAAAGGGCTGACTATAGATTCATGTAAGGTATCTGCCATCTCCAAGTGGGCAGCTCCGAGGGAAGTGCAACGGGTAAAACGGTTCCTCAGTTTTGCCAGCATTTTATTAAGGGTTTTCCCACCTGGTAGCCCCTATGAGGGTGCTCTTCCAGAAGGGAGAATGATTTGTCTGGTCTCCTGAGGCTCAATTCACCTTTGACCAACTAAAGAGAGCTTTTACCATGGCTCCCATCTTTGTCCATACAGATCCCACCCAGCCATTTACTCTGGAGGCCAATACATCAAATTTCACCATTGGAGCAGTACTGTAGCAACAAATGAGTCACATAATCAGCTCCACCCACATGCCTTTTATTCACAAAAGTTAACCCTGGCAGAAAGGAACTACAACATTTGGGATAAGAAACTACTGGTGATCAAGGCAACCGTTGAAGAGTGGCGCCACCTCCTGGAAGGAGCCTGGTTCAGGTCCCTACTGACCACAAGCACTTGGAATATTTCTGTATGTCTCAAAATGTAAATCAGCGTCAGATCTGTTGGTCACTATTTTTTGCCCAATTTGAGTTTGTCATGACTTACTGCCCAGGTGCTAGAAATGGAAAGGTGGATGCCTTGTCCCTCAAAGATGATTATATCAGATCTCACACAGAACCTCTTCTGAGTCCTTAAACCAACACATTTTGTCAATGGAACAGTGGAGAGAGCCTAATGTCCATCATTTGGTCCCGGCTGCCTCATGACCCATTTGCTACCCAGATCGACCAGGCTTTGGACAATGCAAATACTCAGCCCGGCTCAGATTTCCTCTACCATGGGGAACACATTTATGTCCCTGATGCTCTACATTGACGCAAAGTCCAGAAATTCTGCCACAATGCACCTCTCAATGGTCACTTTTGCCAAACTAAAACGTGGAGCTTAGTTTTATGGACCTTCTGGTGGCTGGGTAAGCACTTTGTCAAGAAATACATTAGCTTTTGTGACCTTTGCTCCTGAATCAGAAACACACATGTGAAGCCACTCAGCCTTCTCCAGCCACTGCCCAACCTGTCCTAGCCCTGGTCCACCGTGTCTCTGGACTTCACTATGGATCTGCCTCGTTCTCAGTAGTGCACAGTGGATGATCAAGATGGCACTTTTTGTTCCTTCCTGCACAGTACCAACCACCTCAGAGACAGTCCACCTCTTCTAGAACATGTCTTCTGGCTCCATGGACTTCCAACTGCCATTGTGTCAGATCAAGGCGATTTATTGCGCACTTCTGGCATGAGTTTTTTAGGCTCCTAAGCACAGCACTTCTTATCTCATCAGCATACCATCCACACACTATGGACAGACAGAATGGGTAAATCAGATCCCGGAGCAGTACCTCCCAGTTTTGGCATTTGTCCCATAGGTGCCCCCTGAAAAGCTCAATTCCGGGGCCCCTACTTGGGAGTGGGAGGAAGATGGGGGTAGTGGTGGAGCTGGGAGAGGCCTGGGGAAGCAGGGAGTGACTCCCCCTAGAGCCCATCCTTTCCCTGTGCCTCCAGCTGGGGTCTCCAATGTCCAGGCAGCTCTGCTACTCAGCTTTGACTCCACCTCTGAGTCCACCTCAACCTCCCAGCCCCTGCACTCCCCTGCCCAGTTCTGGACTGCAAGTTTCCTGCACTGACCCACCTCTGAGCATCCCCCACTCCTTCCCGAGTCCAGCACTGGCACCTGCTGGCTCAGAGAATGCCCTGCAGGGGAGGGAAAGGGGCCATCTGGCAGGGGAGCATAGGTACCATAGCCACCAGCAAAGGCCTTTTGTTTGGCCCACCAGGAATCAGCTGTTCCTTCCTGTTCCCATTGGGGGCTCCACTGTAAAGGTGGCCCTGCTATCTGGCTCCAGCTGGCCCTGGGCTCCTCTTAGCTCTGGCCCTTGTGCTCCCTGGCTGCCAGGCAGTCCCTTTCCCTCACCCAGTGGGGAGATTGGGTGGAGCACGCAGAGACGGGTCAGCATGGGAACTGCTGCAGCTGGGATTGAGAAGGGGAGTGCAGGTGCTGGAGCCACCAGGAGTGGAGCTAGAGCCAGGTAGCAGGGCTGTCCTTCAATCAGAGCCCCCATTGGGGATCAGGACGGAGCAGCTGTCAAGCAGGCCAATGGAAGGTCCTCATGGACTGGACCGTGCTTTCAGAGGGCTCTCCAGCTGCTTTGGGGCCTTCTGCGATTGCCTAGGTTGCAGGTGCCTAACGCTGCTTCGAGTACCGCTGTTGCTTCCTAAATTGTCAACAGGGTGATTGGGTCTCCCTGCTGCCTTTTGTAGAATTTGCCTATAACAAGCTGGGGCATACCTCTACCCAACACAGACTGTTCTACACCAACTTTGGCTTCCACCCATATTTCCACCCAGCGTTACCCATAGTTTCCTTGGTTCCTGCAGTGGCAGATCTAGTCACTCATCAGGAGGAGCTCAGGGAGCAGCTGGAAGCTGCCAGAGACCTACAAGTGCTATGCCAGTCAGGGCCACCAGGGACAGGGTCTGGCTGTCAGCCAGAATCCTCAGGTTAACATGACTGTTAGCCAAGTTAGACTGTCAATGCATAGGTCCATTCAAGATCTTGGAGAAAATCAACCCAGTGACATTCAAACTGCAAATACTGGAGTCAATGAAAACCCACCCAGTATTCCACCTCTCCTTCCTAAAACCTTATGTACAAAACCCATTTCCTGATTGGTCCACATGCCACTGCCACCCATAACAGTATCAGGACAAAAGGAACACCTAGTCCAACAGATTCTGGACTCCCAGAGAGGGCAGGGTAAGCTTCATTACTTAGTGGATTGGGAATGCAATGGTCCTGATGATGGGAGCTAGCAGAGAATATCCACAGACCAGATCTACTGTGGGACCTCCGCTGAGTTCATCCAGAGAAGCCTGGGCAGAGGGCCCTTGGAAGGACTCCTTGAGAGGAGGATACCATCAGGAGTGAGATTCTTTAGCTGAGCCTGAGGACTAGCCAGCTGGGCTGTGGTAGGACAGTATGATTGACCAGCCTGCTTGATTGGCAGGAGGGAACCAGTAGGCCTGCTTCTGAACTCAGCAGCAGCAGGTTGCTGACTGGTCATCAATTAACCCTGCAGCTGCGATTGCTCCTGTGCCTGCCTTGTTCCTAGCCTTGCTCCAGCCTTATTCTTGTCCTGCTCCACTCTGTTCCAGCCCTGCTTCCTCCTGGCTCCAGCTCTGACCCCAGCTTGACTCTGGTTTCTGACTCCAGCTCTGACCCTTGACTCTGGTTCCTGGCTCTGAACTCCTGCTGCAACCACCAGGCATGATTCCTGCTCTAGCCATTAGGCATGACTGCCCATGCCCTGTCATCACATATAGGCCATTGCAGTCTCTCGCTACAAGTGGGCCAGTCCTCTACTGAGCTACCCAACGTGTCCATTTCCCCCGAACAGCCAGACATTTTGACCCTCTTCGAATTTTTCTCTCAGTGAGCTGTTTGGTCCCAGTCCCAGTGGCGTCTGTTTCCTTTTCACTTTCACGCAGCCTTGCAGTCACTGTCTGGGCACAGCGGCCGGCAGGTGTGATTCTCGGCTTGGGGAGAAAAGAACAGTTTGGCAGTAGACGCATGAGCAGCGCTGGGGCTAGGTGCCCAAGGCTGAGCCCATCTGCCCACGTGGGTGGTATTGGGGCAGCTATCAAGTCAGGAGGCCAGTACTTAGTCGGGAAGCCCTGGGGAAGCTGAGGGTGTAATGGGACCGGTTACTCCACAGGTCGTACACTTTTCTCCACATCAGCGTCACTCTGCTGCTATGCCGGCTGGGGAGGTTCAGACCTGATCCCTTGTGGGCATCAAGGATTTCATGGCCCTTGTAACAGCACAAGTTTGACCCTGGTGTCTTGTCCGAATTCTATGGCGGTAACTATGTTCTTCCAATCTACATTTCCCTGAGCTTCCGCTTGGCAGTGCTTTCCCTGACTCTCAGGGCCTCTTTGCAGTACATTGTTAGATGGACTTTCTGCCCAGAGGTGGCTGCACCCCCCTGTCACCCTGCACTGGAGGACAGCTGCACTGGCAGATGGCAAAGCCCTGGGGGTTGGGCCCAAGCCAGGGGATTGAAGGCTGCTAAGAGTGGCCATTACTAAAAACCTGTTTGCAATTACCGAGAGTTTTCAGAAATCTTCACCTTTTTGGTTGAAATTTCCAGGCTCAGTCTGTGTCTGAGGTCGAAAATGTTTGGAAAGTGTCTGCAAAAGTAGTTCAGTCATTGCAGACAATGAGGGAAAATGCACTCCCCTGCTGTGAAACATTTTACATTGATTTTAACCAGCATTACTGTAGAAATGGGGGGAGTGCACCAAGTGGGGGCCCTGGCTGAGCAGCAGAGGGGAGGAGAGAGGTAGGGGGGGCGAGAGACCCATCTGAGCAGAATGGAATGAGGAGCAGGGGTGAGGGGCTAGGGTCCTGGCTGAGCAAAAGTGCTCCCATTCAAGTTGGATTTTTGTTATGGATTCACAGATTCCAAGGCCAGAAGTGCCCATCCTGATCTAGTCTGACCTCCTGGGTTTACAGGGCAGAGAACCCACCCAGGGATTCCTGCGTCTAGTCCAATAACCTCTAGTTAAGCCAGAGCAGATCTTTAGAAAGAGACCCCCAGTCCTGACTGAAGGGCTCCCAGTTATAGGCAATCCCCCATGTCCTTGGATAAATTGTTCCAATGGCTACTTCCCCTCACTGTTAAAAATCGGTGCCGTGTTTCTATTCTGAATTTGCCTAGCATTAGCTCCCAGCCGTCGGAGCCCATTCTGCCTTGTCCACCAGATTAATGAGCTCCTATGCCAGCTCTCTTCTCCCTGTGTGAATGGGCCGCTTGACTGATCTCCCAGCATTTGGCAATCACGCAGCACAGTTCCCATCATGGAGATTTCTCATTGATAGGGTTCTGTGCCCTCTACAGGTGGCTGCTTTGTGGGAGATCTAGGGCAAGGGCACACTCACCTCCTTGGTTCCTTGGATGATGGGCAAGGCGCCATTTCCAAACATGTCGGGAAACACCTTGGTCTGGTTAATGCTGCATTTTCCTCTTCCTGCCCCCAAATGCCCCCTTGGCCTAGGGGCATGAGCCAGAGGCTGAGAGCACTTGTAGAGGGAGGATCTCAAAGCACTTTACAACCACTATTGCATGGTGCCGTATCATGTCCCTGCAGGGACTTCCCCCCAGTCTGCTGAGACACAGAGCAGCGATGAGACCGGTAGCATAGACCAGGGTAAACAGTTTATCCACTTCTCTTTCTTGGAAAGTGGAGTTTAGTTTAGGTTCATTTACTCACTTTTTTTTTTTTTACCACTACAACACTGGATGAGACCCGTCTAAGGTCACAGAGTAAGTGCTGAGCTCAGGCTTCGCCCCCACAACCCCTGCTCCCCAGTGCTGCGCTTTGACCACAAGACCATCCATCTCTGAACATGCACTTTAACAGTCAGACACATGCTGTTTCTCCCATGTTTCTGCCTGTCTGGTGTACACTGAGCAGCACACGCCCAGGGTGGGTGCTACATGTGCATCCAGAGTGGCAGTAAGAATTGCTCGATGATCTACTGTGTAAATAAAATGAGAGACTGAGCTAAGAGCTGTGACTAGAGACTGAAGGGTAACACAGGCTCACGGGGCTCTGGTTGCAGCCCGACCTCTGGCAGAGCCTGACCTGAGTGTTGAACCCACCAACCTCAGCGGCTGGAATATCCATTGAGCTCCTGCAGGCATAAGGGGGTCAGGCTTCCCCTTGGGGTCAGGGGCAAGAGGCTGATTGGCAGTACAGAGTGCATGGCTGGGCCTATGCTGGAAAGGACTATGAGCCCTCCAGGGGATGGTGGGAGGAGCAGAGGCTGAGGTCATGTGCACACAGCATTGCTACGGCCATGCTGAGTGCAGCGTTTTCCCCTGGAGATTCCAGGTGCCAGGGCAGTAGAGCAGGGGGCTCAGGACCTGCCCCCCACTCAGGGGCACAGGTACCTCAGTACCACAGTGAGGACATGGTGGCTGGGCAGGCTCCCAGACCGCACTCCAGCAGGACTGGCTCTTTGCCACTTTTCCTTTTCAGGCAGCAAGATAAATGCTGACCCTGCAGGGAGGTGACGTTCAGGGTGGGGATTTAAACTTGCCTGTCAGAGCCTGGCACTGTGGGGCCCAGGCCTGCTGCACAAGGAGAGGGATCGGGGTGTTTGCTAATGGGGCCATGAGTACAGCTGGCCCAGCAGCTGCTCCCCAGGGACACAGAGGCAACAAGGGCTGAGGCAGGACCAAATAACCTTAGACCATCCCTGACGGGTGTTTGTCCAACCTGGTCTTAAAATCCTCCAATGACGGGATTCCACACCCTCCCTTGGGAACCTGCTCCAGAGCTGAACTATCCCTTTAGTTAGACAAGATTTCCTAATATCGAACCTAAATCTCCCTCACTGCAGATGAAGCCCATTACTTCTTGTCCTGCCATCAGGGGACAGACAACAATCAATCATCATCCTCTTTATAGCAGCCCTTAACACGTTTGAAGACTGTTGTCAGCCTCCCCACATCAGTCTTCTTAGATTCATAGATATTAAGGTCAGAAGGGACCATTATGATCATCTAGTCTGACCTCCTGCACAATGCAGGCCACAGAATCTCACCCACCCACTCCTGCGATAAACCTCTCACCTATGTCTTAGCTATTGAAGTCCTCAAATCGTGGTTTAAAGACTTCAAGGTGCAGAGAATCCTCCAGCAAGTGACCCGTGCCCCATGCTACAGAGGAAGGTGAAAAACCCCAGGGCCTCTTCCAATCTGCCCTGGAGGAAAATTCCTTCCCAACCCCAAATATGGCGATCAGCTGAACCCTGAGCATATGGGCAAGATTCAACAGCCAGATACCCAGGAAAGAATTCTCTGTAGTAACTCAGATCCCACCCCATCTAACATCCCATCACAGGCCATTGGGCCTATTTACCATGAATATTCAAAGATCAATTAATTGCCAAAATCATATTATCCCATCATACCATCTCCTCCATAAACTTATCGAGTTTAATCTTAAAGCCAGATAGATCTTTTGCCCCCACTGCTTCCCTTGGAAGGCTATTCCAAAACTTCACTCCCCTGATGGTTAGAAACCTTCGTCTAATTTCAAGTCTAAACTTCCCAATGACCAATTTATATTCATTTGTTCTTGTGTCCACATTGGTACTGAGCTTAAATAATTCCTCTCCATCTCCGGTATTTATCCCTCTGATATATTTATAGAGAGCAATCATATCTCCCCTCAACCTTCTTTTGGTTAGGCTAAACAAGCCAAGCTCCTTGAGTCTCCTTTCATAAGACAGGTTTTCCATTCCTTGGATCATCCTAGTAGCCCATCTCTGTACCAGTTCCAGTTTGAATTCATCCTTCCTAAACATGGGAGACCAGAACTGCACCCCGTATTCCAGGTGAGGTCTCACCAGTGCCTTGTATAACAGTACTAAAACCTCCTTATGTCTACTGGAAATACCTCGCCTAATGCATCCCAAGACCGCATTAGTTTTTTTCACGGCGATATCACATTGGCAGCTCATAGTCATCCTGTGATCAACCAATACTCCAAGGTCCTTCTCCTCCTCCTTCTTTCACTACTAAACATGCCCCATTTTTTAACCTTTCCACCTGCGTCAGGTTTTGTAAACATTTGAACGTTTTTGTCACTCTCCTCTGGAATCTCTCCAGTTAGGCCACCTCTTTCCTGACCGAGCCAGCCCTAAAAGCAGAGGATAGCCACACCTGGATGAGTGGCGGGCGGGGGGACTAGCTGGCCGGGTGCGATCCTGTCTAAGATCCTTGGTATGTACTCAGGACAGCTTGCCCCTCCCGTTGCTAGCTCTGCCACGGCTACTCTGCGGGGAATGGCACCTCCAGCTCCAGAGTAGACATACCTTAAGCCATCCCCGAAGCTGGCTGCTGCTCAGTTTGTAAGGAGTGCATGATCTTTGCCAGTCTGAGCTGGAGGGTGCTGGGAGAGGGCAGGGGTTGGGGAGAGGAAATTCTAGGCTCTCTCTCCTGGGGGGAGATTATTCTAGGATAGCCTCCTGGGAGCAGGGGGGGAGATTCTAGGATAGTGTCTCCCAGGGGAGGGAGTTCTCAGGCTATGGATGGTTTCCAAAACTTGAAGGAAATTTTAAATTTTTCCCCCAAAATTTTTCCATCCAAAACCTGAAAAATGCCATGGCAGATTCCATCTGAAAAGAACATGTTGCTCCCTTGGATAGGTTCAGTGGCTGTTTTCCCCCACCCCCAGTGGCGGGCCCCCGCAGCGTGTCCCATGGAACCACATGGGACCAGACCCTCCCCCAGCAATCAGAGCTGGGGGACCTGGTGGGATGGTCAGTGCCTAAGGCCAGCGGCAAGGAGCCCGGCAGCTCCGGCATGGACGGCAGCAGCTCCAGGGAGGCCGTGCACTGGGCTCTCACTGGTGAGGCAAAGGCACAGACACTTACCCCTGAGCTTCCTCCTTCTTGCGACAGACACAGCAGCAGCAGAGCAGCGAGAGGAGCAGGATGAGCAGCAAAGCCAGCAGGGCCCCTGCTGCAATCACCCCCATCCGCTGATTGGCCTCTGAAAAGACACCCAAGGCACTCCATTAACACACTGCCCTGGGGACGGGTGGAGAGCCAGTCGCCCATCCCAGGCCTGTCCCAGATCCTACGGGCTGGCTAGTTGGAGTGGGGAAAGAGGGAGGGAAGGCACCTCCCGTTTCTACCGCTCCCCACCAAACGCCTCAACACAGGCGGCTCAGACGCGCTCACTGAGTCCAATCACCTGTGTCCCCACCTAGCAGAGTCCTGAGCTCTCTGCCTGGCCATGTCAGGTTGCTGTTTAGATCATTGGGGCAGGGAGTGTGTCAGTCCCATGTGTCTCGATGAGGCTGAGCATCTCGGTGCTCAGTGAAGAGACCATGATAAAATCTCTCCCCAAATCTCCCCTTTGGGGGTGACAGTTCCTGAGCTGCCCCTCTGCCCCACGGTAGGCCCCGGGGCTGCCCCTCTGCCCCACGGTGAGCCCTGGGGCTGGTGTCACTGGCGGAGCAGAGTCAGCATCAATAGCATCTGAGAGATGATAGGTAGGTGGGGACGGCCATGAAGGGCCCTGAAAGTGAAGCCCAGCAGCTGGTGTTTGATACAGTGGAACCAACGGAGGGATGCAAAAAGAGGAGTGACATGGCCAAAGCAATGAACCAGCATCAGTTTGACTGGATGCGAGTGGGGCAAATTGGCAAAAACGCACAATTAATAAATTTTAAACCCAAGGGCACCATTGTGATCATCTAGTCTGACCTCTGCTATAACACAGGCCAGAGAATTTCTGCACCCAGAGATCTGCCAGAGCAGATCTCTTAGAAAGAGGCACCCAATCTTGATTTTGACTGGGATTTTCAAAGGATCCTCAGAAAGTTAGATGCCCAATACCCATTGTAATTCAGGCCTTTATGTCCCTTTGAGAATCTCAGTGTTAAAGATTCCAAGTGACAGAGAACCCATCGCACCCCTAGGTGAGTTGTTCAGTGGTTAATTATCCTCATTGTTAAAAATGTGTCCCTTATTTCTAGTCTGAAATTCTCTAGCTGCAGCTCCCACCAATTAGATCTTGTTCTTCCTTTGTCACACAGATTGCTCATAGATTCCAAGGCCAGAAGGATCCCTTACAATCATCTCATCTGATCTCCTGTATCACACAGGCCAGAGACCTGCCCCACAATAATTCGTAGAACAGAGCTTTTAGAAAAAACATCCAATCTTGATTGAAAAATGGTCAACGATGGAGAATCCACCACGACCCTTGGTAAATGGTTCCAGCGGTTAATGACTCTCACTGTTAATAATGAACAACCTATTTCCAGTCTGAATTTGTCTAGCTTCAACTTCCAGCCACTGGATCGTGTTAGGCCTTTCTCTGCTAGACTGAAGAGCCCATTATTAAGTATTTGTTCCCCATGTAGATAACTACAGACTGTGATCAAATCACCCCTGAGCTTTCTCTTTGTTAAGCTAAATAGATAAACTCAAGTTGATCAAAAAGTTCAATCACTTTAAGACGGGTTTTCTAATCCTTTAATCATTCTCGGGCCTCTTCTCAGAATCCTCTCCAATTATCAACAGCCTGTTTGGATTGTGGGAACCCAACCTGGCCGTGCTATTCCAGCAGGGGTCCCACCAGTACCAAACCAAGAGGTAAAATAACTTCTCTACTCCTAATGGAGACCCCCCTGCTTATACATCCTAGGATCGCGTTAGCTCTTTTGACCACAGCGTCCATTGGGAGCTCATGTTCAGCTGATTAACCACCCAATCCATCCCCCAAATGTTTTTCAGAGTAACTGCTTCCCAGGCTAGAATCCCTCATCCTGTATGTGTGGCCTATGTTCTTAGTTCCTACATGTATACATTTACATTTATCCATATTAAAATGCATATTGTTTGCTTGCACCCAGTTTACCAATTGATCCACAGTGCTCTGAATCAGTGACCTATCCTTTTTGTTATTTACCTCTCCCCCAGTTTGTATCATCTGCAAACTTTATCCAAGAGGATTTTAAGTTTTCTTCCAGAGCACTGATAAAGATGCTAAATAGCTTAGGGGCAAGAACTGATCCTTGTGGCACTCCACTGGAAACTCATCCATTCAATGACAATTCCCCATTTGCAGTAACATTTTGAGACCTACCAGGTAGCCAGTTTTTAATCCATTTAATGTGTGCCATATTAATTTTATATCGCTCTAGTTTTTTAATTAAAATGTCATGTAGCACCGAGTCAAACACCTTACAGAAGCCTAAATATATTACGTCAACGCTATTTCAACCAAAGCTGTAATCTCATCCAAAGAAAATCTCAAGTTAGCTTGTGGCACGACCAGCTTGTGGGTGGTCTGAGCTAGCGGAAGCCACACGAATCAGGGCCAGGCTAAGTGTACACCAGGAGATCGGAGTCCAAGACAGGCCAGAGGGTAGACAGAGAATCAGGTGTCATGAGACAGGCAGGGTCAAGTTACCAAGAGACCAGAGTCAGGAAGTAGGAGCAGGTAGCTCGGGGTGTGGGGGCATCCTAAATAGGAGAAACCTCATTGTACAAACAACTTCCTGTTCCTCTGCTTGATTTAAATAGAGCAGGGGACTAATTGAGACTGCAGGAGTTCCACCAATCAGATCCCAGAACTGGAGTTCTCCATCAGTCTGGGCTTGTAGTTCTGGGGTCATTAAGGGGACACAAAGTGACAGATCAGAACTTATTGGCTCTTAAGAGCCCAGTGTACCAGTGTTCAAGACCCACGGTCCCTGACAGCATCTATTTTCCATAAACCCATGCTGATTGGCATTAATTACATTACTCCCCTTTAGTTACTAATCGAGTTCTGTGGCAGCTGCTCCATTATCTTGCCCAGGATTGATGTCAGGCTGACAAGCCTATAATTATATGGGTCATTTACCTTTTTTGAAATTAGCACACCATTCACTTTCTTCCAGTCTTCTGAAACATCTCCACTATTTCAAGACTTTTGAAAATCAACATTAATGGTACAGCACACTCCTCAGCCAGCTCTTATAAAACTCTGGGATGAAAGTTCTCTGGAGCTGCGGATTTAGAGCCATCTACTATCAGAAATCTTTTCCCCCTGTGGGCACTTGTAGACTGTGATAAGTCACCTCTTAACCTGCTCTTTATTAATGTATATACAGTGATCTCCTTGCATCTCTCACTATAAGGCAGGTTTTCCAGATCTTGAATCATTCTTGTGGCTCATCTCTGAATCCTCTGCATTTTTTCAACATATTTTTGAATTCTGACACCAGAACTGGATGTGGATGTTCAGTCATGGTCTCATCTAAACTATATGTCACCTCCCTGCTCCTACCCAGTCTTCCCTGAGAGTTCATAGGGCTGCCCCTAAGATTTGGGGGTTGTCAGCAGAAGGACAATAGTCAACATGTGGTTTTGAATGATATTGTGCAGACAAGGTTAAAGGGAGAAGGGGAGGCGACAACAAAGAGCTCTGGGGGACCCTCTGTAAAAGAAGAGGATCAGATAAGAAGAAGATCCTCCATCTGAAACATTGACAGAGTGATGAGAAAGGGAGGAGGGGACCTGGGAGAGGAAAGAGGCTCAGAACCCGAAGTGCGCACCATTCCAAGAAGAACAGCAGGGTTGAAGGCATGGAAGGTGGCTGGCAGGTTGAGGGGGATGGAGCACTGGCTCTGGGCTTGGCCATGGAGAGGACATTCTGGTGAGAGCTGTTTCAGTGGTGTACAGAGGGAGGATGCTGGATTGGAAAGGGTCTAAGATGGCATTGGAGGAGAGGAACTCCAATCAGCAGTTGCAGACGGCAGGTCCAATGAGCTTTGAGATGAAAGGGAGAAAGGAGACAGGGTGGCATTGGAAAGAAAGCATCTGGCACATTTCATGGGTCCCACAGGAAGATGAATAATTTTAAACCATCTGTGTAACCAGAGATGCAGGAATGAGCAGTGCTCCCACGGTGCAATGAGGCTGGCGTTGCTGTCTGTACTGTACGGACTGGAATTTCCTGGCCCTGCAGGATTTCAGCTGGAGCGATCCATGCATTTCACTTCCTAACACCACAGAATACTCTCCTATCTAGTGGCTGCTACCGGGCTTGGCTGTGATGTGGTGGGCCTGATTCCTGGGGAAGGCCTCACCTCACTTTGTGTGGACCCTGCTGGGGAGGAAGGATGATGAAGGTGGAGCCAGCCAGGAGCCAGTTCCACTGCTGGCTCCCAAGGGGCCTTTCCAGCTGCAGGGAAGAGTGGGAGAGCAGCAATTCTCCAGTCATGGCCCTTACATTGGGGCTGGGGCTATGCAGAAAGAGAGGAATCTCCCAGCAACTGGTGCAGGGGAGGCAGAATGTATCTCAACCCCTCCAGCCAGCAGATCCCTGACACTCTGTGCGTAATGGTGCACTGTTCCTGCTCCAGCACTTCTCTCTGTCGGTGTTCAGAGTGGGTTCTGATCCTGCTCAACCCATGGCCATCTTGATCTCTTGTCTCGGGTTCCCCAGTGTTGCTTGCAAGGCAGCTCAGCCAGGCTTCTTGGTCACTACCCTTTGGAGCATGGCATCTCTCATCATTCTCTGGGGGTCCCTGTGCCTGAGCAAAAGTGAGATCTGGAGCCTTCTGGCCGAGCAGGGCTCAGTCCAACTGTGGCTTCTTTCAGGCTCCAAAGGGACTCCCACATGGGGCTTGAGGGAGACAGAAAAGCAGATCAGAGCAGGGAGCTAGAGCCAAACGGCCCAGGTGACCAAAATGAGGATTCTCCAGCTTCCCCTCCCTGTGCAAGGAACCGCTCTGTGCAAATTCCAGATGGGATGGTCTGTGCCAACCACTGGACTGAACGGAGTCCCCGGCGGGAGACAGCAAATAGAGCTGCTATCTCCATGGTGCGGGAGAGGGGTATATGAATTGCCAGGCTGAGCTCATGCACTTGGTTTTCACTTCTGGTCACCCCTTCACTAGACAATTAAGTAGGGTTTAAAGCTGATTTGTAACAGGCAGGTCAGGTGACACAATTCTGCCAGCCAGCCAGACACAGACATGGCGCGGTCAGCATCATGCCCACTAGTTGTGGATCAAAGCAGGGCTCACCGCATTGGGTCCACACCTGCACTGACCACTCAGCAGCATGTCCTACAGCTCCGCTGTTAAACACGTGTCAGTAAAACACAACTTCCTTGCCTCGCGAGGACGAACCCCCATAGGTCTGAGTTCATGCTACAATACCACCAAAGTCTGGCATGACTGGTCCTTTCAACCACAGCAGAGCTAGGGCTAGGACTGAGAGGTATTGAAGAGTTGTGTGTGTGGGAGGGAACAGAACTGGCCTAGCAGGAGGGCTGTAGGTCGGGATTGAGGGACATCAGCAGAGCTCTGTGCATGTCTGATAGTGCACCCAGGATCAGAACAACAGAGCGCTGTGGCTTGAGATCTCTGGACAATGGTGGAACAATTGGGGAGAAGTTGCTGCAAAGCCAGGCTTAATCCATACTGTTCATACACAATGCAATTAGACTGTTCCTCACATGAAAACATCCTATTGCTATGGTCACTGCATGCACCCCAGCAGCCTGGGCTGATAACAACATCTTCACTGCTGCTGGTCCTAACAGAGTAGGACCATCAGTGGGAAAGCAAGTCTAACACACTAAATGCATTCAAGAATTTACCCTGCTCCCTTGTCCGCCTGATTGCAGATCCTGGATCAGGCTCAACAGCAGCCTCTCTGGCTCGACCAGAGCTGCAGCACCCATGCACCAGCTTGTCCTGGTTTCCTCCCCACACGGGGACGGTGGGGCAGCTTTGCAGACAATAAATCACGTGGTGGAAGGGTGCCCAACCTGACATCTGGAGAGCAGCCTACAACGTCTAGCCTCCCTTGACACAGTGGCCATCCTCTGGTTATAGAGCCTGGACGATGAGCCCTGACGTCTGCACAGGAGAGAGACTGAAGGCCCCGTACAGGAAGTGTGCCAGAGGTCAGGCTGTGGCTCTAAGATGCACATGCAGTGCTCATCTGGTGCTGGGAGAACCTACCTGATCCAAGCCAACCAGTGCAGGGGGAGGGGGCACTCTCCTGGACAGCAGGTGTAGGAAGAGTTGGAGAGCATCTCAATTATGTGTGGGGCAAGTGGGCCTGGCTCCTCTTAGCAACAGGATTGGGTGCAGTGGGTAAGGGGAGCCGGAGTGCCTGGGGAGAGAAGCCCAGGACAGCTGAAAAGCCCCACCCCCACAGCTCCTATTTTCTAGATAATATAGCAGAAAGGGGCCCTGCCCCTCCCCATCCGACTCCACACCCAGACACAACTGCTGCACTCACCCATGTGGCAGGCTCCAGTCAGGGGGTCACATGTGTCATCATGGCAGCTGCAGGACTTCGCGCAATTGACTCCGTACTGACCAGCTGGGCATGTCAGGTTACAGCTGGAGAGGAGAGAGAGAGTCCCACATCAGCGGTTCTGAGCCCCCCACTGGGCTCCCCACAGCCCTCTCTGTGGATTCAGACCCCAGGGCCCCTGGAGCTGCAACACCTGCCCTGGATCTCCGACTGGGGGTGGAGCTGTGCTGGGAGGAAACTGTCACATTCTGGTGGCTCAAGCGACAAGAGACATGTCCCAGGAGCCCCAGCCATTCCCCCACTCCCCATTCCAGGCTTGAGCTGCGGGCTGGAAGGGACAGAGGGAGGAGCTGTATGGTCACCACCGGCCAGACACACAAGCATCTGCCAGCAGCCTGGGGCAGGGGAGCAGAGGGCCACAGCCATGGAGGTTACAGATGGGAAAGCCCTGGTAACTTCTGTGGCACCCACCCTGGGGGCCAGTGAAGGAATGGCCCAGGGTAAATGAGGAATGGGGATACAGGCCTGGACTGAGATCCCAGCTCCTAACACAATCGCCGGCATGGGCCAAGCCCATAGTCCACAACCCAACAGGCCTTAACATCTGGCATTTATCTGCCAGAAGCTGTGCCGTGGCCCCACACTTCCTACAGCAGTCCATGATGCCATCAGCACCCAGAGCACCCAAGGCTCCCTGTGCTGTCCCCGGGGCCAGGACACCATCTGCCATGGGAAGGAGCAGACAGGAGCTGGGGCATTGGCAGGTAGATTCCATTGCCACTCCAGCCTGCAGCAACCATGTGCCTCCCTCTAGCGGGAGATGATGGGGCTCTCCTGGGCTAGGGCTCTCGTAGACCAGTCGCTGGTGCTGGAAGGGCAGAGTGGGCAATGAGCCAGAAATAAGAGAAAAAGCATCACTCTGCAGGGCTTGGGGCTGCATGGTCCCTCAGGGTGTTTCCCAATGCTTGGTCCTGCCTGTTCGCACTGGGATGCCATCACGTCCCGCAGGAGGCCAGGTTATGATGACCGGGGATCCTAGTTTTCCGTGATAAAAAAACCAAAATTCTCAGATAAAAAAATATAAAAATCTGTTTTTCCATGATGAAAATGAAATGCTGAACATTAGCTTTCCTAGCCACAATATATACAGTATCAGCTGAACACAATGTTTTATTGATATAGTTACAATTTTTAAGCAAGTTCGAAGCCTACCAGTGCCACCAATCATTATAATAAAATAAAATTAATAGAATTGCAATTTGTATTTCTTCCGGATTCCAAATACTTCTACGTCTGTATTCTATGTTTTCAGAAATTTGTTTTAAATGCACAAAAAATAAAGTGAAAATTGCTTTTATATTAACATAACTCACTTTCTGAGTTAGTCCTGGAGGATGAAGTGAAATTTGAGATGCATTAAAACACGAACCCCCTATATGCCATTGAGTAACCTCTATACGCCGGAAACAGTTTATTGGAGTCTGTTTAGCGATGTAAATTTAACGGGCATTCAAAAATCAAACACAAGAGGGGGAGGTTGCGCACATTGAATAAGTGACACTGGTACTTTCATTAAAATTTGGTTAATAGTTTATATATGTATTTATTTTTTCACAAAAGGTAGAAACTAAAGGTTCTCTGTAAAAATGCAAATTCTGCGGCAAACAGATTTCTAGGATCCCTGCTGATGACACAAAGTGTGCTCTGGGATTTGGCCTAAACTTTCCCTTTCTCACTCTCCTCTCTTACTATTATCCTCTCAGAGCACCCTGTATGCCCCCACTGTGCCCTCAACTATGGTACCTGCTGAGTGGTATCCTGCCCCTGTAGGAGCTCGCTGTTTAATCTCCCCTCACAAATCACCAGCTTTCTGGTTCTTCCTTGCTTTCTTCTGAGCTTCCTCCAGCCTTCAGGATTGTTCGGGTAACCAAGTGCCAGAGTCTCACACAGCCAACCCCCACCACACTGTGCAGCCCCAAATCACACGAGCCCTGTCTGCAACTCCCTGCTTGCTGCTCTCTGCTCCCACCCATGTGTTTCATGGGAGATTGCTCACATTTCTCCAGAAATGATCCCACTTTGTTATTCCTCTCCATTCTCGATGGCCCCACTGGGCTCCTCATCTCTCCTCACTGGGGTCTGAATAGCTCCCAGTTTATTCATCCCCTGCAAATGCATGAATGTGCTGGTTACTGCCACTGCTGATCATGACCGAATGTACTGAGAGAATGGAGCTCACGCAGATCCCTGCCTCACTCTACGTGTCACCAGCCCCGCAGCAGGGGGTATCACAGCAGGGTGGGCTGCACAGCTGAGCGATGTGCAGCTGAGGTAGGAGACCAGTGGGTGTGGAGAAGGGGTACAGGGGACTAGGGCCAAGGGGGGGGCACAGGGGGCTGGGGTGAGGGGGACGCAGGAAGGTATGTGCAGGGGGCTGTGGAGAGGGGTGCAGCTGGTGCATGGGGGACAGACTCTAGGTGGGGGGCTGGGTGCATGGGGGGCAGTCTCTGGGTGGGGGGCTGGCTGCCAGAGAGGGCAGTCCTGGGGTGGAGGCATTCTGCCCGGGACAAGGCACCCTGTCTCTGCAGGGCAGACATATGAGCCAGTCCAGTGTTGAGGGTTCCTGGATGCTGGGGGGATAGTCCCTGCGGGGTTGGGTGAAGAGGGGCATTGCCTGACTGGAGGGGCAGTCTAGGGAGGGGCTGGGGGGCAGTCCCCAGCTGGGCTCCCAGGCTCCACAGCTGCGCCTTCCAGACGCTCAGCCCAGCTGCGCTGGAGACATTTGCCAGTGTTGAAACAAAAGGTACCAGGTCAGTCTGGATCGTAGTGCTGTCGTGGAACACACACAAACCATGATTTTTTTGGTAGATATACAGGTAGCATATATGTTGTGTGGATGTGGCCCACATAACACACAGAGACCTGCATATGCAGCCCACAATGGTCAATAGGTTGAGAACCACTGTTTCAGAGGAAGGAAATAGAAGACAACAAACCCAGAATACACTGCGGGGGCAGAATCCCTTCCTGGACCCTGCTGGTTGCTGGCTGAAACCCTGAAGCATGAGCTTTAGGAACATAATAAGGCATGTACTGGAAGCGAGCCCCAGGGCTGATGAGCCGTGCCCCCCACCATCACAAGCAACCCCATGATACAATCCCACTCATAAATTTGTCCAGCTCTCGCTTAAATCAAATAAGATGTTTGCCCCACAACTTCTATTGGAGGCTGTTCCAGATCCTCACCTCTCTGATGGTGAGAAACCTTCTTCTAATTTCCAGCTTGAATTTGTCCCTGGCTGGTTTATCGCCGTTTGTTCTTGTGCCAACACTGTCCTTAACTTCAATAGCTCTTCTCTCCTCCTGGTGTTTATCCTCCTGACGTATTTACAGGGAGCAGTCAGGTCCCTTCTCAGCCTTCATTTTGCTAGGCTAAATAAAAACAAAGCTCTTCCAGTCTCCTCTCGTAACCCAGGCCCTCCACTCCCTTCATTATCCTAGTAGCTCTTCTCTGCACCTGTTCCAGTTTGGATTCATCGTTCTTGAACACAGGTGACCAGAGATGTAAAGAGTATTTCAGGTGAGGTCTTACCAGTGCTTTGTACAATGGTATTAATACTTCCCTATCTCTGCTGGAAATGCCTCGCCTGATTCTTCATTGTGAATGTTCAGTTTCTGTATGTCCAAGTTCCTGGAGTGCTCACTAAAGCTCTGGGGGTATTCAGGGAGCTGGGGCCACAACATGTGGGCTGGACCTAGGGCTCCTTGGCTGATAAAATCTGGTGGGGAGACCCAGTGTTGGCTTTATCATCTGTTGAGATGGCCAATGCCTCCCCTTAGTTCTGTCTCCAGCCATACAATTAAACATATAAGGAATCCCATTGAAGTCAATGGGACAAGTCAACCCATTCTCAGCATACTTCTGCCTTTGTACTTGGTTTGGTGATTGCTCAATTGGGGCCACAGTGAGGCCAAAGTGCCAGCTCCAATTAGCCATTCTGCTAACGGGATCCCATCCCCAACTACTACACACTCTTGAATTACTTGTGAGGAAGATCATAGATCATAAAATCATAGTGACCACGAGAGGTCATCTTGTCCAGTCCCCTGCACTCATGGCAGGACTAAGTATTATCTAGACCATCCCTGACAGGTGTTTGTCTAACCTGCTCTTAAAAATGTCCAGTGATGGAGATTCCACAACCTCCCTAGGCAATTTATTCCAGTGCTTAACCACCCTGACAGTTAGGAAATTTTTCCTAATGTCCAACCTAAACCTCCCTTGCTGCAGTTTAAGCCCATTGCTTCTTAGAATCATAGAATATCAGGGTTGGCAGGGACCTCAGGAGGTGTCACAATGCCTGAATTCAGTCCCTAGGCTCCTATACAATGAATGGTGAGAAGTAGGCACCTCAGACTGTGAAGTCACAAAAGCCAGCAGGCGAGGCAGAGAGCCGCCTAAACTAGTCAATGGGCGGGGTGCGTGCTAAGCAAAGCACCAGCTATGACGACCATCCTGTTAACAACATGAGAGTTGGTGACGCTGCCAGAGCCTTGTAGGGAAGCGCATTGGGCTCAGTCAGACGTGCTCCTCCTGGTGTAGTCACATTGTGGGGGCCCCATTTCCCTAGTGTACTCAGACAGGTGCAGGCTGCTCAGGGAGGCAGGTGATTGCTCAGTTGGGGCCACCGTGAGGCCAAAGTGCCAGCTCCAATTAGCCATTCTGCTAACGGGATCCCATCCCCAACTACTACACACTCTTGAATTACTTGTGAGGAAGATCATAGATCATAAAATCATAGTGACCACCATAAAATCAACCGCCCCCTCACAGAGACTGGCGCCTAAGTATGAGCTGCCATGAGGTGACTCCCACGATAGCAATCACAGCCTGGCCCCCTCTCCAGGCGCCAAAGGCGTTTCTGGGGAGAACGAGTTACTTCACATGGAGGGGCCAGAGGAGGAGTGGTGCCCAGTGGTTACAGAGGTTACCTGGGACTCCCCCCTCTCTCTGAGGGGAGAAAGGTCTCTCACCTCTAGCCAGCGGGCCATGGGATAGGCTGATGTGGGCCTGCCCCCATCTTGCCTGTTGAAACTGTTTCACTCTATACTTAAACATTCACCGGAGCAGAGAGCAAATGACTCTGTAGCCTGTTGGTTATGGCACCGTGTGGGAGTTGGGAGACCCCGGGTCTAGTCCCCCTGCTCCAAGGACTCTTTAATTATTTATACACAGTGGAACTGTTTCAACAGGCGAGGCTGAGGGACCCCTGCAGTAACCTTGGTGTCACCCTTTACCTAAGTTTCTGCTTTTCAGTTCCAGGGGGATCGTGATGGTGGAACAGTCTCCAGCTGTTCTTCGGCTCACTTCCCTTCTTGTAATTACTGGTATTTCTTTAATGTTACTGTCAGAAGTAAATACAGGTTTACTCCTCACTGACATCACCGGGTGCCCTACAGAGAAATTCCCACATGCTGTTCGGGAAAGTTACCACAAAGTTTTCTATCCTGAGCAAAGTGAAGCCAAGTCCCTTTCTGAAGTTAATCTGTTAATCTGAAGTTAATCGGGGCAATGAGTAACTTCTGACCAAAGTTATATTTAACCCATCTGCAGGGGTTTAAACTGCTGACAAAGCCTTCTGGATGGGATGGCTCTTATGGAGTCAGGGTGTTCGTTCAGCTACCAGAGTCCTCCATGTGACACAAGCGCACAGAACATCAGCTCGGCATAACTGGAAACACAGGTCTAAGATGCTTTTATAATTAGAAGGGCCTACACTCCAGGGGTAATGTCAAAGAAAACCCAGCCCATGAGGGTCAGATCCCGGGTGAGTCTGCACAGCGGCAAGAAAACTAGCTCTTCCCTCATAAACAGAGCATATGTTGGTGTAGAAGGGTCAGCAGCACGGAACTCCGCCTGACACACGATACCACCCTGCTTTGCAGCCATCAGCATAGTGAAAGGTGAAAAAGGACCCGCCGTCTCTGTGCACAAGAGGTGAAGGGGAAAATCTGGCTAAGCTGCTTTTACCCCATCACATGAAAGTGAGTGTAGCCTGGACCTGTACAGCTAGGAGAGACTTTTGTTCCTTGTGGCTTTATGACACAGACCGAGTCTCTGCAGCGTGTGTACACAAACCCCCTGGCTTGTGAACTCTGTGTCCCATGCCCCCCTGAGCAGCCTGCACCTGTCTGAGTACACTAGGGAAATGGGGCCCCCACAATGTGACTACACCAGGAGGAGCACGTCTGACTGAGCCCAATGCGCTTCCCTACAAGGCTCTGGCAGCGTCACCAACTCTCATGTTGTTAACAGGATGGTCGTCATAGCTGGTGCTTTGCTTAAAGCCCCAGCTTCTGGAGTCAGGTGATTATGGGAAACTCTCAGTTTCCACTTACAGAAAGCACACTTCTAGTATTTGGGGGTCAGGAAGAAAGCTAGGAAATGTGAATCCTCCAGGCTTAAGACCAGAAGACAATAAACAAACCAAAACCATGTTTTAAAATCATCTGATTTTTAAGCCAATCTCATGATTTTGGGGCCTGGACCCTAGGGATGGGTGACACTGCAGGGGGCATTGGCACAAAAACACCACTGCTTTCCCCTTTCCTTCCACTGAAAAAAGAAGCAGCAGCAAAAGGCCGGACAGCACCGCTGAGTCAGCAAACATCTGGCACCCCGCAAAGCCCTCCCTGCCAGGAGCCATGCGTCAGACACGTGACTCTGGCCTTGACCTTCCGCAGCCAGGGTTGGAACCACATGGTGCAGTTTGTAAAAGGGATGCTCCAGCGCCCCCTGCTGGACTCAGTCGGCCAATCACAGAGCTGTTTTCCAGCTCCCTAAGGAAGCCATCAAAGCCCTTCTTGGAAGCGTAAGCACAGCTCTCTCCCACTGCTAGCACAGTTTCCACAGGACACAAGGGAATGCAGGCCCCAGCAGGACATCTGGGAAGCCATGAGCGTCTTAGCCCCAGCCCCAAGACCGGACCACACATCTCAGACGTCAAGAGAATCAGAATTGCGAAGCTGCAGCATAGGTGTGCGTGCATGTGCACCCACTGATCTGTGCCAGGCCTTCAGCAACTTCCCACCAGCCCCATCCCCTACTTGAGGAGGAGACAATGGCCCACAAACCTCCACTGGGGTTGGAGGCAGTTCATCAGCTTTTGCCCCTGATTTCTGGCAGCTGCCGTGATGATAAGGAGAGATTGTTTCTATCCTGGCTGCTATTTCTCAGTTTAGTAGTAAATCTCCCAATCTGACTGATAAGACCCTTGGAGGGAGACACATACACAAACAACTCTGTTTAATAAAGGCCAACAAGAGGCACTTAGCATTGGGGACCTGGCTGTCCAGAGTTAATCACAGCTGTGTGGTTTTGAGGAAGCAAAGCACAGTGGTGAAGCAGACTGTGATTAGTCAGACAGCAAATTTCCCTCAAATTACCAGTTCCATCAATCACTGAAGGGGATTCTGGAAAATGAAGAGTTGAAACAAACAAGTGATTTCACTACAGGTGCTGCTGGAGATGCAGTGAGCTCAGTAAGCAAGACAAATGGTCACAACACTCATCTTACACATGAGAATGATCATTTGCTGTGAAAAACAAAATCTCTAGGAAAAGCGTGAAATTCTAACCTTGCCCCAGTTTTTTGCTTACCGGGCAGACAGCAGCCTGAGCGATAGAGTTGCACTCCACAACAGAACTCACTCGAGGGGGTGAACACAAGACACGCAAGTCATTCATGCAGCTAGATTGAATGGAAAGCACTTCCTGGGCCAGTTTTAGCAGGGAAGGAGAGAACCTTTTCAGGACTCTTTTGGTTTCTCAGTTTGTTTCTTCCTTCTGCCCCCTTTTCCAGTGGGAAAATGGAAAAAAGGCAGGCAAAGAAAAGGAAAAGCGGAGGGGGAAAAAGGGAGAGACAGTATGTGCACAATGATGGCATGGGGTTGGAGGGTAAACAAAATAAATATTTCAAAACTGGAAATTTCAGATTACTTTTTTGAGTATCAAATTTCAAATAAGTAAAAACAAACCCACCCCTTTAAAAAAAATTGAAAAAAAAATTACCTCCAAATTTTTGAATTTTAGGTTCCACCCGGGTTGGACTTGCTCCAATCTAAAGCAAAGTCAGCACTGGCTCTGCTGGCATAGATTCCAAGGCGCCCATTGTGGTCATCTAGTCTGACCTCCTGTATAATACAGGCCAGAGAATGTCCCCACAATAAGGCCTAGAGCAAGGGTGACCAGATGCCCTGATGTCCTGACAGGTCTGACATTTGGGGCTTTTTCCTATTACCCTCTACCCCATCCCAATTTTTCACACTTGCTATCTGGTCAGCCTCCTTAGAGCAGATCTTTTAGAAAAACATCCAGCCTTGATTTAAAAATCGTCAGTAATGGAGACTCTACCACGACCTTGGTAAATTGTTCCAATGGGTTAAAATATATGCCTTGTTTCCAGTCTGAATTTGTCTAGCTTCAGTTTCCAGCCACTGGATTGTGTTAGACCTTTAGCTGCTGGATTGAAGAGCCCATTAGTAAATATTTGTTCCCCATGCAGTTAATTATAGACTGTGGTCAAGTCACCCCTTAACCTTCTCTTTGTTAAGCTAAATAGATTGAGCTCCTTGAGTCTATCACTATAAGGCAGGTTTTCTAATTGTTTAATCATTCCCCAGACCAAAAAGGGGAAGAGCATCTTCACACACAGACTTGCCAACCTACTGAGGTGTGTTGTAAATTACTTTCAAAGGGGGCAGGTGACAAAAGAGAGAGCTAAATGTTCGGGCAGCGGGGAGGGGACATGGAAAATTACAAGAGGCTCACAGGAACATCAAGAGGAGAATCAGTGGGGGAAACTTCTCAACATCGTATATTTCTGCTATACAAAAATGCAAGTAGTATGGGGGAAAACAGGAAGAACTAGACGTATAGGTACATAAGCTAATTATGACATAACTGGTGTCACAAAGACGTGGTAGGATAAATCTCATAATTAGGATATGGGTATGGAGGGGTATAACTTCTTCAAGAAGGATAGGCAAGGAAAAAGGGGGGTAGTACTGCATTATATGTCAAGAATATATACATGTGTTCTGAGGTCCAGAAGGAGGTGGGAGGAAGACCAGTTGAAAGTATCTGGGTAAAGATAAAAGCGGGGAAAAACTGGGGTGATGTCATGGGAAGGGTCTGCTCTAGACCCCCAAATCTGGAAGAGGAGGTGGATGAGGCATTTCTAGAACAAATAACAATATCCAAACCACAAGAACCTGGTAGTAATGGTGAACTTTAACTACCCAGACATCCATTGGAAAAGTAACAGGGCAAAACACAACATTTCCAGTAAGTGCTTGGAATGCATTGGGGACAATTTTTTGTCTCAGAAAGTGGAGGATGTAATGAGGGGGACAGCCATTTTACACTTGATTCTGACCAACAGAGAGGAATTGGTTGCAAACATGAAGGTGATTCTAAGGAAAGGAAGGAGTGAGAGCAGCAGAATAAGAACAACGGACTTCAAAAAAGCCAATTAACAAACTCAGAGAACTGGTAGGTAAGGTCCAATAGGAAGAGAATCTATGGGATAAAGAAGTTCGGGAGAGCTGGCAGTTTCTCAAGGAGACAATACTAAAGGCAGAACTGCAAACTATCCCAATACAAAGGAAGGATAGGAAGAATAGTAAGAGGTCAATATGGCTTCATCAGGAGCTCTTTAATAACCTGAAAATCTAAAAGGAATCCTAGAAAAACTGGAACCATGGATGAATTGCAAAGGAGGAAAAGAACAGCACAAGTATGCAGGGACAAAATCAGAAAGACAAAGACACAAAATGAGCTACACCTGCAAAGGACATAAAAAGTAAGAAGAAGGGGTTCTTTCACAGAATCATAGAATATCAGGGTTGGAAGGGACCTCAGGAGGTCATCTAGTCTAACCCCCTGCTCAAAGCAAGACCAATCCCCAACTAAATCATCCCAGCCAGGGCTTTGGCAAGCCTGATCTTAAAAACCTCTAAGGAAGGAGATTCCACCACCACCATAGGTAACCCATTCCAGTGCTTCACCACCCTCCTGGTGAAAAATTTTTTCCTAATATCCAACCTAAACCTCCCCCACTGCAACTTGAGACCATTACTCCTTGTTCTGTCATCTGCTACCACTCAGAACAGTCTAGAACCATCCTCTTTGGAACCCCCTTTCGGGTAGTTGAAAGCAGTTATCAAATCCCCCCTCATTCTTCTCTTCCGCAAACTAAAGAATCCCACTTCCCTCAGCCTGTCCTCCTAAGTCATGTGTTCCAGTCCCCTAATCATTTTTGTTGCCCTCCGCTGGACTTTTTCCAATTTTTTCAAATCCTTCTTGTAGTGTGGGGCCCAAAACTGGACACAGTACTCCAGATGAGGCCTCAGCAATGTCAAATAGAGGGGAACGATCACGTCCCTTGATCTGCTGGCAATGTCCCTACTTATACATCCCAAAATGCCATTGGCCTTCTTGGCAACAAGGGCACACTGTTGACTCATATCCAGCTTCTCGTCCACTGTAACCCCTAGGTCCTTTTCTGGAGAACTGCTGCAGAGCCATTCGGTCCCTAGTCTGTAGCGGTGCATGGGATTCTTCTGTCCTAAGTGCAGGACTCTGCACTTGTCCTTGTTGAACCTCATCAGATTTCTTTAGGCCCAATCCTCTCATTTGTCTAGGGCCCTCTGTATCCTATCCCTACCCTCCAGTGTATCTACCTCTCCTCCCAGTTTAGTGTCATCTGCAGACTTCTGAGGGTGCAATCCACGCTATCCTCCAGATCATTAATGAAGATATTGAACAAAACCGGCCCCAAGACCAACCCTTGGGGCACTCCACTTGATACTGGCTGCCAACTAGACATGGATCACTACCCGTTGAGCCCGACAATCTAGCCAGCTTTCTATCCACCTTATAGTCCATTCATCCAGCCCATACTTCTTTAACTTGCTGACAAGAATACTGTGGGAGACCGTGTCAAAAGCTTTGCTAAAGTCAAGGAATAACACGTCCACCGCTTTCCCCTCATCCACAGAGCCAGTCTATCTCATCATAGAAGGCAATTAGATTAGTCAGGCATGACTTGACCTTGGTGAATCCATGCTGACTGTTTCTGATCTCTTTCCTCTAATCTAAGTGCTTCAGAATTGATTCCTTGAGGACCTGCTCCATGATTTTTCCAGGGACTGAGGTGAGGCTGACTGGCCTGTAGTTCCCAGGATCCTCCTCCTTCCTTTTTTTAAAGATGGGCATTACATTAGCCTTTTTCCAGTCGTCCGGGACCTCCCCCGATCACCATGATTTTTCAAAGATAATGGCCAATGGCTCTGCAATCACATCCGCCAACTCCTTTAGCACTCTCGGATGCAGCGCATCCGGCCCCATGGACTTGTGCTCGTCTAACTTTTCTAAATAGTCCCAAACCACTTCTTTCTCCACAGAGAGCTGGTCACCTCCTCCCCATGCTGTGCTGCCCAGTGCAGTAGTCTGGGAGCTGACCTTGTTCATGAAGACAGAAGCAAAGAAAGCATTGAGTACATTAGCTTTTTCCACATCCTCTGTCACTAGGTTGCCTCCCTCATTCAGTAAGAGGCCCACACTTTCCTTGACTTTCTTCTTGTTGCTAACATACCTGAAGAAACCCTTCTTGTTACTCTTAACATCTCTTGCTAGCTGCAACTCCAAGTGTGATTTGGCCTTCTTGATTTCACTCCTGCATGCCCGAGCAATATTTTTATACTCTTCCCTGGTCATTTGTCCAATCTCCCACTTCTTGTAAGCTTCTTTTTTGTGTTTAAGATCCGCAAGGATTTCACTGTTAAGCCAAGCTGGTCGCCTGCCATATTTACTATTCTTTCTACACATCGGGATGGTTTGTCCCTGTAACCTCAATAAGGATTCTTTAAAATACAGCCAGCTCTCAAGGACTCCTTTCTCCCTTTAAATAGATTAGGAGCAGGAGAAAGACAAAGGGAAAGTGTAGGTCCTCTACTTAGCAGGGAAGGCGAGCTAATAACTAATGACATGAAGACAGCTGTGTTTAATGCCTATTTTGCTTCAGTCTTCACTAAAAAGGTTAAAGGTCAACATACACCGCACATAATTAATATTAACAACAAGGGGGAAGGAACACAAGCTGAAATAGGGAAAGAACAGGTTAGAGAATATTTAGATAAGTTAGATGTATTCAAGTTGGCGGGGCCTGATGAAATTCAGGAACTAGCTGATGCAATGTTGGAACTGTTAGCAACCATCTTCAAGAACTCATGGAGGATGGGTGAGGTCCCAGAGGACTGGAGAAAGGCAAACATAGTCCCTATCTTTAAAAAAGGGAACAAAGAGAACTCAGGGAATTATGGACCAGCCAACTTTACTTTCATACCTGGAAAGATACTGGGAAAATTATAAAACAATCAATTTGTAAAAAAACTAAAGGATAATAGGCTTATAAGGAATAGCCCGCATGGATTTGTCAAAAACAAATCATGTCAAACCTCAGGACCAGCAGCAGCAGTTTGGGTATGTGGGAGTGGGCTCAGGGCTGGGGCAAAGGGTTGAGGTGTGTGGCGGTGCTTACTGCGGGGGCGGGGGGGCTCCCCGGCTCCCACTGGAGTGTTCCTGCAGCTCCTAGGTGGAGCAGCCAGGGGGGCTCCACGCGCTGCCTGTACCCGCAGGCATTGCCCCTGCAGCTCCCATTGGCTGCGGTTCCCATGTGCTGCCTGCCCCTCCCACCCCCAGCACCAGCAGGGGTACCGGGCCACAAGCCACCGCCTGACCCCTCTCCCAGCACCAGCAAGGGTCCCGGGCTACATTCCACAGCACCTGCAGCACCCCCGGCCCATCGCCCCAGAGCACCCACAGTGCCCCAGCCCAAGTTTTAATTAGGGGTATATAATAAAAGTCATGAACAAGTCACGGGCTGTGAACTGTTGTTTACTCCCCATGACCTGTCCATGACTTTTACTAAAAATACCTGAGACTAAAATGTAGCCTTAACCATGATCCCCAAATCTTTCAGAGTCACTGTTTCCAGGGATAGAGTCCCCCATCCTGTAAGTAACGGCTCTGAAGACTGTTATCGGGTCTATCCTCAGTCTTCTTTTCTCCAGACTAAACATGCCTAGTTGTTGTAACCTTTCCTCATAGGTCAGGTTTTCTAAATCTTTTATCCTATATTTTTTGTTCCTAGATATATATATTTATATTTAGTTGTACTAAAATGTGTATTGTTTGCTTGTGCCCACTTTACCAAGTGATCCCAATTATCACTGACCAGTCCTCTTCCATATTTACTACTCACCTAATATTTGTGTCATTTGCATAACAACTAAACCCTTCTTCCCATCAGAACGAGGAATATGGCGGCTTTTCTCCCACCCTGTTATGCACAATACATACTCCTCCCTCCAAACACTATTTGCTCTCATACAGGAAGAGGGAACGCTCTTAGGGTTCAAGATAAGCCTCTCCAAGACAGAGATCTTACCAATTAATTGAAAGAGAGACCTGAATTTCCAGCTAATCTTCAGGCTTGGATGAAACCTACCCTAGGATCCTTGGCTAGAACACTTACTGCCGACAGTTAAAACATGCAGAGAATCACAATTAGCAAATATTGGTGACCATGAATTGTTCCCAAGGCTGTTATATCCACCATAAGGGCTGATAATGGAAATATAACAAAGGGGAGGAGAGAATGCTCAGGTTCAATCATCCTGAGCTGGAACCACTCCGTGCACTGAAAAAACAACCAACACTCTCCAAAAGCAGATTGTGGAAGTTCACACCTGCTTCTACAATCACCGTCAGCCTCCCGGCTGCTTAACTGGACAAGAAAATTTTCCAGTGACTCTTGGTTGAACTCTCAGGAAGAGCATGTCTCTATATTATCAGCCAGTTACCACCAGAAGGACTTTGAGCAAAACCACAGTGGACATTTTCCACAACAAAGGGCTCTACAGAGAGGCTTCCCTAAGCAATTCAAGGTGCTTTGGGTGGGACCTGGCAGATACATGACACCACTGTCATTGTGTCAGCGGAAATTTGGCTTGATCTAATTACACACACGGATTCTGGGCTTTTTGTGTTTTCCTCACAGCATGGCAGGTTTTTCGTGTTGAACGAGGTGTGCCTGTTTATGTTTGAGGGATGAACGTGCATGTGACATGAATAACACAGGATGTGTTTTCTGTTCCATTTCAAATACCTTCTGAGAGTTCTGCTTGTTTATTTCCTTTGTCGCTGACTTTCTCAGTGGGTTTGTGTTGTTGGTTTTGTCTTTGGCTGGTTTTTGATTGGTGAAAATCACAAAAAGCCCCACCTTTCCTGGACTGGGTGGAACAAAAGTGGCACTGGTGTACTCCAGGCCTTTTCCGAGTCATCCATTTACAAGCAAATATTCCAAGGTGTACAAAAGGTGATAATGAATGCGCAACAATACTGAGTTGTCTCTGGAATGGTGGCAGGTGACAGGGGTTTGGAAAGTAAGATATTGCTTTACTTGCAATTACTCTCTTGTATTAAGAATTGTATTCAGTTAGTCCCTCTATTTTGGGATCATAGAATCATAGAATATCATGTAGCAGTTGGACAAAGCTTCCCCCTTTCAAAATCCTTGCTCCCGCTCCAGCAGGGCCACTTCATAGAATCATAGAATATCAGGGTTGGAAGGGACCTCAGGAGGTCATCTAGTCCAACCCCCTGCTCAAAGCAGGACCGATCCCCAACTAAATCATCCCAGCCAGGGCTTTGTCAAGCCTGACCTTAAAAACTTCTAGGGAAGGAGATTCCACCACCTCCCTCAGTAACGCATTCCAGTGTTTCACCACCCTCCTAGTGAAAAAGTTTTTTCTAATATCCAACCTAAACCTCCCCCACTGCAACTTGAGACCACTACTCCTTGTTCTGTCATCAGCTACCACTGAGAACAGTCTAGATCCATCCTCTTTGGAACCCCCTTTCAGGTAGTTGAAAGCAGCTATCAAATCCCCCCTCATTCTTCTCTTCCGCAGACTAAACAATCCCAGTTCCCTCAGCCTCTCCTCATAAGTCATGTGTTCCAGTCCCCTAATCATCTTTGTTGCCCTCCGCTGGACTCTTTCCAATTTATCCACATCCTTCTTGTAGTGTGGGGCCCAAAACTGGACACAGTACTCCAGATGAGGCCTCAGCAATGTCAAATAGAGGGGAACGATCACGTCCCTCGATCTGCTGGCAATGCCCCACGTATACATCCCAAAATGCCATTGGCCTTCTTGGCAACAAGGGCACACTGTTGACTCATATCCAGCTTCTCGTCCGCTGTAACCCCTAGGTCCTTTTCTGCAGAACTGCTGCCGAGCCATTCGGTCCCTAGTCTATAGCGGTGCATGGGATTCTTCCGTCCTACGTGCTGGACTCTGCACTTGTCCTTGTTGAACCTCATCAGATTTCTTTTGGCCCAATCCTCTCATTTGTCTAGGGCCCTCTGTATCCTATCCCTACCCTCCAGCGTATCTACCTCTCCTCCCAGTTTAGTGTCATCTGCAAACTTCTGAGGGTGCAATCCACACCATCCTCCAGATCATTTATGAAGATATTGAACAAAACCGGCCCGAGGACCGACCCTTGGGGCACTCCACTGGATACCGGCTGCCAACTAGACATGGAGCCATTGATCACTACCCATTGAGCCCGACAATCTAGCCAATTTTCTATCCACCTTATAGTCCATTCATCCAGCCCATACTTCTTTAACTTGCTGGCAAGAATACTGTGGGAGACCATGCCAAAAGCTTTGCTAAAGTCAAGGATCTCACAGTGAAAACCAGCGTAACAACAAAAAGAAAATATCACATAAAATCCAGGTATATTCTACAGCAAATTCTGCTTGAGTATCTAGATGAACACCGGGCAGCCTGGAAAGGGTGGTTTGTGAAAATGGAAAAGTATAGTGCTCTGTCTGCAACTGAAAATAGGAAACAGGCCCAGGATAATTCATTGATGGGGTTCAAGCAGATGGAAGCCAGGAATGAAGAAATAAGAATAACTTTACACTGATACACTGCGGGTTCATTTGTTCTGACACATGCAAAGCCCCCCTCACCTGCCACCCCAGCTAGTACAAAACGAACAGTAATCAATTAAAAAGAAAAGGAGTACTTGTGGCACCTTAGAGACTAACCAATTTATTTGAGCATGAGCTTTCGTGAGCTACAGCTCACTTCATCGGATGCATACTGTAGCTCACGAAAGCTCATGCTCAAATAAATTGGTTAGTCTCTAAGGTGCCACAAGTACTCTTTTTCTTTTTGCGAATACAGACTAACACGGCTGCTACTCTGAAACCAGTAATCAATTAGCTCCCCCTGGAGGGAGTTGTGCTTCCAATCAAAAGGCACCCTCCTCCACACACAGTGTATTCTGCAGGCTTCAAAGGGAGTATTTAGGGGACACCGTCAAGGCTTAATTTGTGCCAGGGCTTGCTAAGGCTGAGCCCCGGCACCGCTGGACTTGGCAGTTCATAGACCCGGCACCTCTGGGTTTGCCACGTCAGTTACGAAAGTAAATGGCTTGAGCCCTGGCACCTCTTTCATTACAAATTAAGCACCGGTCACTGTCATACTCCTCTGGGCTCTTCCCCACAGCCTCCTCTCCTGGGGATGTCAGAGACAGCCCCACCCATGTGCCCAAATCCATGTGTGTTTATCCAGACAGGTCTGCAGTGGCCGGAGCAGCCCACACACCCAGCACACCAGCCGCACAGAGTGCAAGACGCAAGAGTCACTTACTAGGTGCCGTGAGAGCCTGCCCGGCAGAGGCATCTGCCCGTCTCAAAGTGGCACTCCCCGTTGAAGCAGTCACTGCACACAAAGGCACAATTCTCGCCATATGTCCCGTTGCGACACTTGGTTTCACACCTAGGAAAGGGCCAAGAGGAGCAGGTTACAGGGTGGGCACCAGAGGAGACAATGCCCTGGGAACTGGCATAGCCACGCTGGCAGGGTCAGGCAGCCTGGTGCAGCTGCTGGACTCTCCAGACAAATGCATTTGAGTGCTGCAAAGCCACTGCCCTTGCGTGGTCCCTCCCTGTCCCCAATACAGAAGGACTGGGTTTAGCTGCTGGGAGCTGCCAGGCCATTTTCCACCTCAGCCAATTGACCCTTAGCTCCGTGAAGGGAGTGCTGGGCTCAGTCACGTATTGCTCACAATGTTTGTGAGGTATGTAGGAAGCAAAAGAAAGATTCTGCTGCCTCTCTCAGCACATTGGGCTCTTTCTAGGCCTCCTGGGAAAGCAGCAGCCTACGTCAACCCCAGCTCACAGTGCCGCCCGTGTGAGACCCTAGCTGGGATTCAAACCACAGGGCCACCGCAAATGCTCTGAGAGCTCCAGATCGCGAGTGCAGGTGTCATGATTGCTGGTGGGACCCGTAGGCATTGGGGGAGGCAGCTTTAGCGCTGGCCTGGCACTCTTGCTACTTGATTACGGCCTATCTGGTCGGTGAAGCTGTGATTGCAGCAGAGAGGCACCTCCCGAGACCACACAGCACAGACAGGAGTCGGCAGAGCCTTCGGCACCATCCTGGGACACTCTCCTTCTCTTCACCTCACTAACCATGATCTGCCTGAGATACCTCTCCCCACCATTCCCTGCCCATGCTCTGCTCTGAGACCGGCCCCCAGGGACATCCCCCCAGCCACTGCCCACACTATGCTCTGAGACCAGCACCCCAGGACGTCCCCACCGGCCACTGCCCATGCTCTGCTCTGAGACTGGCTTCTAGCTGGAGCCCAGGCCCAGCCATAAATTCCTCTGGAGAGAACACAGAGCAGGAGCTGCTTGGATGGCACTTTCTGCCTGGATTAGAGGTGGGACAGGATATCCTGCCAACCTGATGAGACAGTGACCCATCTGGTTAGACAACAGCCCAGCAAAACACGGCTTGTCTTCCTGCTAACGCTTCTCCCATTTGCTGGGCTTACAAACCCTCAGTGAATTCCAGAGCCGACAACATGGAGTGGAAAGAAAGGGTCAGTCTGAGCATCCCCAGGGAGCTGGCCGCACGGGCCGCCTGCTCCAGCGGAGCAGCAAGCACTGGGCACATTTCAGTGGTGGTGGGGGGGAGGGAGTGACTTGACAGAGCAGAGGTCCCTGGGGTGAGCAGTGCCCTGGAGTAGCCAGAGCCACCAGGGCTGGGCAGAGCTCACCACAGCCTCTGCAATGCATGGCAAGAGGCCACAGCTCTGTCCTCTGCAGGCAGCTTCTGGGAATGGAGGAGGGGGCTGCCATTCTCTCTCTTGGTCCGTCAGAGGCGCTACGGCTCGGTTTCCTGCAGGCTGGATTAGGCCAGGCCCCAGTGAATGAGGAACACCCGGTGGGCAACAGGTTTGGTTTTTGTGATGTGTTTCCATTGTACTGGGCTCAGATGCTGCATCCTGTACCGTGTGCTCCCACAGCGCGAGATGCTTCTCCCTTGGGTGCTGCATCCCACCAGCTCACACCCGGGAGCAGGGTGCAGGCTGGTGAGGTTGGTGGCTTTCAGGGACTGGGGGAAGCATTTTGCACTTCCTGACCTTAGAGGAAGCAGACTGGGGCCAGAATGCTCTGACTGGCCAGGACAATGTCAGTCTGTGACTGGCCAGAGCTTCCAGCAGGGTGGCTCCGTGGCAAGACTGGGGCATGTTGACTGAGCGCTATGCAAAGCGCCAGCATGTTTGATGCCCCAGAAGGAGGGGAGTGCCAATCCCAGAAGAAGGCTTTAAATGGTGTTCAGAGGAAGGGAGCATTGTCTAGTGGGCAAAGGATAGGAGTCAGGGGACCATGGGTCTAATGCAGGTAGTGCCACAAATGTCCTGCATAGCCTTAGTTGCTTTGGCCAATGGAAAAGCACAGGAGCTTGCAGCCTGGTTCCTCACAAAGCAGCCTCCCAGCCTCCACTCACCTGTCTCCAATCCAGCCGGGATTGCAGTGCGAGCACTTGCCATTGATGTGGTTGCAGGTGTGGCCATCTTTGCACAGGGGGCAGATTTTCTCGCAGCCGTCTCCGTAGAAGCCGGACAAGCAGGCCTGATCACACTTGGTGCCATTCCAGCCAGCTTCACATGCCAGGCAGCGGCCGTCCGCGATGGTGCAGGGCTGCAGCCCTTTGCACTGCCCACACCTACAGATGCCAACAGGGAGCACAACCCAGAACGTGAGCAATCATTTGAATACCCCCACGCTCACCCCTCCCTCCCGCCCCATCATGGGCAGGACTCGGCTGTTGGACCAAGCAGTGACTGCACAAGACAGATGAAACAGGGACTGTCTTCAACTTGCAAGAACACCAGGCGGGCAGGGCCCAGTGCAGCATGGGGTCCTGAACCTGCCCAAGGCCCTGCACACTTACCGCCTCCTGCAGCCTTGTCCGTAGAAGCCCGCTGGGCAGGGCTCCCGGCAGTACTTGCCCCGATATCCCGGCTCACAGGTGCAGGTACCATCCACCTGGTTACATTTCCCCTTGTAGCACTGACAGTAGCGGTCGCAGCGCGGGCCAAACATTCGCTCCCGGCACTGGCAGCGCCCAGTGAACTGCTCGCATGGCGAGTTGTTGCAGACGCACTGGTTGTTGCAGCCCCGGCCCCACCAGCCGGGCTGGCAGATGCATGTCCCCGTCTGCTGGTCGCACTGGGAGTTGAGACTGCAGTAACACGAGCTGGAGCACTGCGGACCCCACCAGTTGGGCTCACAGGTGCACTTGCCCGTCTTCTGGTCACATTTGCCATGCTTGCAGAGACAGGCGTTCTCACACTTGGGCCCCCAGCGATTGGGGTTGCATGTGCAGTGGCCCGTGACATCCTCACACTGGCCATTGGGGTGGCAGCTGCACATTTCCTTGCAGTCTGGACCCCAGAACTGGCGGGGACATTCTGCAAAACAAGCAACACACCAGCACTTACTAAGCAGCCACCAAGTCCCTTGGTCGGTCACCAGGCCCCTCCTACCATCATCCTGTCAGCTTACGTTCCAGCTGCAGCTCCTTAGAGGACTGCAGCTCCAAACCCAAGTTTAAAGGAGCCCTGCCCAGCACACTCATCTGCTGACTGTGGGTCTGTATAGCCCCGGGTCTGCGCCAAGAGCAGCGCAGGGCACTTGCACGCAGTCAGCAACAGCAGCCAAGCATCATTCACAGGCACGTTTCCCCAGCACATCTCACACAGGCTCTGTGTCTGCACACTGCTCTGCCCCGGCAGGTGAAGCGACCCAGCAGGTCCCGCAGGAGTCTATAGCACCCACTGGCAGTGCTGCCGCTCCTGCTGCCACCGAACATGCGATTCCGAGATGAGGGGGCCAGGGAGACAAGAACGCAGTAGCCGTGCCAGCATCTCTAGCTGTCTCCATTTGGAAACAATGTCAGCTTCTAACCTAAGAGAAAGCCAAGCAATTTTCAGCAGAACCCCCTAAAAGCACCCTGTAACACACAGGCCTGGGCAGGTCCCAGGGAAAGGGGCTGGGAGCCAGCCCTGATGCAGCTTCCAGAGGCAACAATTGCAAGAGCCGTCTGGCTGAGCTCAGGACAGGCCTCTCACTCCCCTCTTCTCCTGGCTTTCCCACTGCAAAGTGTCTCTTCTCCTTGGTAGAAGTTTGTTACTATTTAGGTGAACGTGTTTGTTCTGTTGCATGACTTCATCCTGCACATGTAGCTTCATAACAAACAGGTTTCAGAGTAACAGCCGTGTTAGTCTGTATTCGTAAAAAGAAAAGGAGTACTTGTGGCACCTTAGAGACTAACCAGTTTATTTGAGCATGAGCTTTCGTGAGCTACAGCTCACTTCATGCATCCGATGAAGTGAGCTGTAGCTCACGAAAGCTCATGCTCAAATAAACTGGTTAGTCTCTAAGGTGCCACAAGTACTCCTTTTCTTCATAACAAAAGCAATCTCTGGTCAATCAATCAAACACACCTTTCCCTATACTGACACAGAGTCTGATCCCCAGCTGCCCATGGGTGAGGAGGCCTCCTGCCTAGACAAGGAGGCAGCAGAATCTGGGCAGGCTCAGGGAGAGAGATCTGGTGCGTTCACCATTCCTTAGCTACAGGAGCCGGCCAGTGCTTAATTTGTAATGAAAGAGGTGCCGAGACTCAAGTAATTTTTTTACTTTCATAACTGATATGGCGAGCCCGGAGGTGCCGAGGCTCTGAACTGCCAAGCCCTGGCACAGATTAAGCACTGGGGCCATCACCAGGAACGAGTCAGCATAGGCTGGTTATGAGACACGTGGACTTTTCCACTGGTTCAGGGTTCTGATTCACTCACAACTTCTCCTCTCCCCCAGGAAGCAATAAATGAACCCTTCAGTGACTGGCCCCTCTAGGCTCTTTATAAATGCCGGGCTCTGGGACCCCTCCACCTTGCGAGGTTCCAGCCCAAGCCTGAATGTCTACACAGCAATATTACAGCCCCACAGCCTGACCCCCGCAAGCCCACGTCAACTGACCCGGGCCAGCCGCAGATGTTTAATTGCTGTACCCTTAATGGGAGCAGACTTTAGCCCATGCAATCCAAACACAGTTAACAATGCTACTGATGATGCGTAAGCCAGAACAGACTCCAGCTGCCTCTTCTCTGGCCTGGCCTGGGCTGGCTCCACAGGGATAACCGGAGTAAGGAGGAATCAAAGCCTATTTAAGTTAGTGGCATGAACAGACTGACTGCTAATCCAGCAGAAGCTGATCTGTGGAGGAAGACGGGACCATTAGTCAGCGTCACTTTCCTGGCCACACGAAACGAACAAAAATGTTTCGACCCCAACCATTTCCCTAGAAGTGCCGGGCATCTCACTGCAGGGCGTGAGGCTTTGCACTTTGCTAAGCCCTGGCAGCAGGTAAATGAAACGAGGACCCCAAGAGGCTGTGGGGGGCCAAGAGGGTCAGCTAATGCCTCCCTCTTGTGCTCTATCTGGGGTACGGACAAGGAAAGAGAGAAGCTTGTCGTTATTCAGCAGCCAGCAGAACGTCTAGGTTTGCTTTCCCAGAAATCCCCCTTGTGGCTTGAAATTTTCCATTCCTGGTGCCAGCCTGAAGGAGATGGGGGGCAGGGAATTTGGGGGAAAGCCTGCATCACTTCGGCCTGCGAGGAATACTTTGCTGCTGCTCTGTCGTTCACTTACAGAGCGCTCTCAGTTTCAAAGAGAGTTTGGGTGATTTGCATTCTGTACTCAGTGCTTCGCTGCCACGAAGCTAGGGCGACTAGAGGAGGTTAGCCTGCTGTGCGAAGTGTCAAACAGATTGGTTTGGGAAAAATACAGTTCTGAAGATTTGCAAAACACTCTGGTGAGCCTGCACCTTGGGAAGTGCCCCAGGGGTCGGTCCTGGGGCCAGTTTTGTTCAATATCTTCATAAATGATCTGGAGGATGGTGTGGATTGCACCCTCAGCAAGTTTGCAGATGACACTAAACTGGGAGGAGTGGTAGATACGCTGGAGGGTAGGGATAGGATACAGAGGGACCTAGACAAATTGGAGGATTGGGCCAAAGGAAATCTGATGAGGTTGAACAAGGACAAGTGCAGAGTCCTGCACTTAGGACAGAAGAATCCCATGCACCGCTACAGACTAGGGACCGAAAGGCTCGGCAGCAGTTCTGCAAAAAAGGACCTAGGGGTTACAGTGGACGAGAAGTTGGATATGAGTCAACAGTGTGCCCTTGTTGCCAAGAAGGCCAATGGCATTTTGGGATGTATACATAGGGGCATTGCCAGCAGATCGAGGGACGTGATCGTTCCCCTCTATTCGACATTGATGAGGCCTCATCTGGAGTACTGTGTCCAGTTTTGGGCCCCACACTACAAGAAGGATGTGGAAAAATTGGAAAAAGTCCAGTGGAGGGCAACAAAAATTATTAGGGGACTGGAACACATGACTTAGGAGGACAGGCTGAGGGAACTGGGGATGTTTAGTCTTCAGAAGAGAAGAATGCGGGGGGATTTGATAGCTGCTTTCAATTACCTGAAAGGGGGTTCCAAAGAGGATGGATCTAGACTGTTCTCAGTGGTAGCAAATGGCAGAACAAGGAGTAATGGTCTCAAGTTGCAGTGGGGGAGATTTAGGTTGGATATTAGGAAAAACTTTTTCACTATGAGGGTGGTGAAACACTGGAATGCGTTACCTAGGGAGGTGGTGGAACCTCCTTCCCTAGAAGTTTTTAAGGTCAGGCTTGACAAAGCCCTGGCTGGGATGATTTAGTTGGGGATCGGTCCTGCTTTGAGCAGGGGGTTGGACTATATGACCTCCTGAGGTCCCTTCCAACACCTGATATTCTATGAAGTGGCCCTGCTGGAGCGGGAACAAGGATTTTGAAAGGGGGAAGCTTTGTCCAACTGCTACATCTAGCCCTGCCACCCCTTTCACCCACAACTCCTGGAATGAGTTTGTAGGGGTGATCACTCCTGGGCACTCAGACCCAGAACTTGCCCTGTCTGACTCCCTGGAGGCTCCAGCCTCGTGTTTGTAACTTGGTGAAGCATGTATAAGTAAGCTGCTGGAGCAGCGTGCTGTCACCCATTCACCAGTATGGCCCTTGTAGGATCCAGTGTGGGCTCCCAGAGTGCACAGAGGCTGCCCTGCTCCATGCTTCTCTTTAGAAGATGCAATCCAGCTAGAAAATGTCAGTTTCCAGCCAAGGAGCAAACAGAACAATTTGCAGCCTGTAATGCCCAAGCCTGGGCAAGTCCCAAGCAAAGGGGTCAGCAGGCATCTATCCCAAGTGCAATTTCTAAACGAAAGAGCACAACATGCAAAAGGGTCAATATCACCTCAAACACTCAGAGGGCGTGTGCAGGGGGGTGAGTTAACCCTGCACTCCCTGTCTGCTTTTATCACCAATACTGCCAGAGCACAGCTTTTGCACTCACTGACTTTACTGCTTATGCACTAACCCAAGCTAGGCGGGGCTGTGTCACTCCGCTATGGGATGGTGCCAGGACAGAGGTCAGAGCTGCTGATGCCCAGCTCCAACAGACGCCCGATACTCACTGGTGTCACAGTTGGCCCCGAAGTATCCATGGCGGCAGCGGCACTCACTGGGTCTCACACACACCTCGTTCTCCTTGCAGGTGAAATTCCCCTCGCACACGGCTGCCAAGAAAAAGGGAGAGACATACAGTGACAGGGCAGGGAAAGGCAAAGCCAGGGGTGAGCACTCCCTGCTAGAGAAGGGAAGGGAGGAAGTTCTCCAGCAGTCTGGGAGAGTAGGCACTAGGCAGCACCACCACTCTCCTCCCCAGCAACCCTTGGGAAACCAGTGGCACCAGTGCATGTCCCCGGGTGGAGGTGGGATCCTGGATGGAGCCAGGAGGCAGCGGCAGAAGAGCAACTGGTGCCTCGGTGCTCCGCGAACACCTGATAAGGTGCTTTGGGTGGAAGATCAAGGGATCTTGATGTGGGATCTTGGGTGGGAGAAGGCAAGAGTCCAGTCTGGTGCGGTCAGGGTGACCAGATGTCCCAATTTTATAGGAACAGTCCCGATATTTGGGGCTTTTTCTTATATAGGCATCTATGACCCACCCACCCCATCCCGATTGTTCACACTTGCTATCTGGTCACCCTCGGTGCAGTGCTGGTCTAAGAGAAGGGGGCTGCTTCCCCTTAGCCTCTTCTTGCCCTGAAGTTGGGCAACGGCAGTCTCACAGGACTCTGGGTGCCACACTAAACCCCACAGCAAGGGTTTGGCTGGCAAAAGCGGGTGCCATGACACTCTGGGATCTGGCAGGAGCTCTGCCTGGGGAGTGGAGAGGGAGATGCCTCGCTGACAGGGAGGCCCTGCACTGGCTCTGGGCGAGTGACAGGCCAAGGGTGCTGCAAGAGGGGAAGGACGGAAGTCTCCTGCAAAACCCTGGATAGAACATGGCAGCTAGGGTCAATCCTGTTACAAACCTAAATGAACACAGTAGTCAAAAGCAGCATCAGCCGGCCATTTTCAGAGGATGAGGGGATGCCAGTCTCCAGGCCTTGGGAGTGCCAGGCAGCCTCTGGCTGACACAGCTAAGGCAGCGCCTGCCAGCATGGAGCCAGATGACTCGGCCAGGCCCCCCTGGGAGCATCACAGGGCGAGGAGGAAAAGGGTGCCTGCCTCCTCTGTCACAGGCTCTGACCTCCAGGAGGCATCACATCTCATGGAGCTTCCATCGCCCCGGCCACAGCACACCACATGGATTCGGCTGGGGCCTGGCACAGGGGGCAGGGCATGGGTCAGACACCTCTCCTCAGCCACTTGGGTCCAGCAAAGCCAGCAAGGTTCAGCGAAAGGCTCTCCATATCCTCTGCTGGAGACAGCTCCCTGCCTGAGCTGGCTCTGACCCTTCTGCTCTAGGGGAAGCTCCTCCTCTGTCCTTGCAGCCAGCAGCAGCGTGTTGGCTGCCCCACTACAAGGAGGCAGTGGCACTGCCCAGGGCTACCTGAGGCTGGGGAGAGCTCCGGCTGGGGGCAGCACAGGTATCCTGCCCAGTGCTCGATGCTGTTCCTGGCTCCTGTTCTCCCAAGGTGGCATGGCTGGAGCCTCGCCTGCCCCCACCAGCATCCCTGCAGTGTTCCACCCATGGGGTGGAACCTCAGTGATGCGGGAGCAGCTGACCCGCACTCACAGAAAGGGCCAGCATGACTCCATGGTGCTCTCTAGTCCAGGTGTGCCTTCGCGAGGCACCTCCGTCCTCCCTTCCGCATGGATCCGTGCGGTGGTCACCTCCAGGCTGCATTACTGCTGCAAGCTGTGCACTGAGCTGGGCGTGGATGAAATGCAAGAGCTGCAGCCTGAACACAGGGTAGCAGCCCCTCAATGGGCCAGGCTGCTGGGCCCGTGAGCACATCTCCCTTGTACTCAGTTCCTTCCACTGGTTCCCAGTCCACAGCCTCGGTCCTGATCTGTAAAGCCAGCAAAAGGCCAGATTCCAGCTACCTCAGCGACCGCATCTGCACCCATGATCAACATCTGTGCACATCGCAGCTCACAAGCCCCAGCCGAAGCCCACAAGAGCTGTAGGTAAAGTGCTGTCAGTCACCAGAAGAGCCTCCTCACCCAGGGAAGGGAGAAGAGCAGGGGTCTCCATACAGTCCATCTTACCTGGGAAGCTCCCAGATGCTATGGTGATGGATGCTGAAAGCCCTCAAAGAGACAACTAGATTAGACAAACCAGACTGAGGGAGGCTTGGAGTCTAGTGGTGAGAAGAGGCCTGGGGCTGAGGAAACCTGGATTGCCTTCCTGATTGACCCCGACTGCTGTGAGACCTTGAGAGAGGCTTCCAGATGGAGATGCTAAGAGGTTAATTTACCCCCCACCTCATGATGCATTTTGAGAGTGTCAGATAAAAGGAACTAAACACATGCAAAGTATCATAATTAGTGTTAAATGCAAACCTTGAGGTATTGGTTTGTTATATTGTTACCTTCGTATATGCAGGAGATGCAAAGGGGCTCACTTAATTTTCCTGCGGGAACCATAACCTCTGAATTCCCTGGACTTATGTGATACATGCTCAGACTGAATGTTGCATTCGAGCGAGGCCGTGCACAGAACACACATAGGCAGGAAGCCTTTCCTCCAGCACGAACACGCAGCCGCTGAGCAGCGCAGAGCAATACCACACAACAGGAAGTCAGGGATACTGGGGCCAGCTGGAACTGCGGGAAGTTTTACAGGAATCCAAAAATAGCCTCCCGAAGTTTCACAGCTGCGCTCTGGGAATCCAGGGTCCAAGAATGCTCAGTCCCAACACACTCACTCTTGCAGAACTGAACTCAACAAAGCCCTCTAGAGACAGAGGCACTGAAAGCTGAGCTTCAGCCCCCAGGGGAACTTTGAACCACTGACAATAACCGATTGATTGTAACAGTACCTTCAGATGACCCTACCCTGGAGCAGCCCCGGCCAGAGCTCTCCTTGCAGAAATGAAGAGCACGCTGTGGAATACGCACTATTATCCTGCCATATCTAGGACGTGCCTTAAGTTACGACCTTCCCTTCCACTGGGGACTTCAGTGAGTGTCCACAACAGAGCCCCAAATCCCCATCACTTGCTTCTTCCACTCACTGCAGACACGCTCAGGCCGAACGTCTGGCACTGGAGCTGTAGCAACGTTCACTGAAGCTCTTCATGTTCCATACATGCGGCCTCCCTTTTCTTTCCAGCCCCCGTCTCCGTACCCCCTCCTTCACTTCTCTTTCTCTTCCCTCCCTCAGAGATGAGGCCTCTGGTAGTTACATCATCTCTTCACGGGGGCTGGGCAGTACACTCTGAAACCCATCAATCTACTCCCATGACTATCCAAACACAGGCCAATACAGAGTCGTGGGAGGCGTCTGAGGGGCAGAAATGGCTGCCCCCAAAGTACCCCTCAACCCCAGCATAGAGAGTAAGTGACCAACCCAGAAGCTGAGTTTCATTCTCCAGCCAAGGCCCAAATGAGGAACCTAGTGTGTGACAAGGACCCAAAACGAGAAGACTGCAAAATGATTCATGCAGGACAAACTGCGTGGGCTTCTTCCCCTGAGTGTACATGGCTCTCTTTGCTCAGCTTCACAAGGCTTTATGGTGGATGTAAACGGCTGTCAGCAGTAACAGCGAGGAGACCCGAAATCTGGGTGGAAGGGCAGGGACTAATGCTCGGGACCCCCTCTCGCAGGGGAAGCCAGACACTGCTTGTGGAACTGACGTCTGCACTTTGCTGTCTCCTGGAGGCAGCTGGCACCGTGCTGGGAAGGGACGTGACTAACTTTCTGAGGGGAGCCCAGCTCCAGTCCACCGGCTGCAATGCCACTTTACCAAGTGAACAGAAGTTTGGGGATATGCCCACTGTTCTGCAGACATCCACTGTTTCGCTGCTGGTCCCTGCCTCGCCCCCAGGGCCAGCTTTGACCAAGGAAGGAAAGGCAGGACCCTCCCAAAGGAACCCCCTGGTCACAGAGCTCTGAGCAAGGCAGGCTCTGGGGGAGCCGAACTCAGATACAAGGGGGCTGGGAAAGCCCTTCAGGGACGGGAGGAGAGGTGGCTCTGAGGAAGGAGGAAAAAGCAGTGTCTAACGAAAGGATGCTGGTGCTTACCTATCAAACACTCGTCTCCTTGTTGCCTCCATCCTGGGCAGCACAGAGACCCAGAGAAGCTGCACAAAGGAAAACACAAAGGTCCGGTTACAATTCTCACGTACCTCGGTCCCTCTGCCAAAGGCTTCCCCTTCCTCTGGAGAGAGCTCGCTCTCCTGCGTGTTGGGCCACAGCTCTGAGAGAGCCACCCCACCCCAAGGACTTGAAGTGAGTCAGGAAGACCCAGGGCTCCACTTTAAAACCCAGCGGGCAGGCCTGTTTGAGAGGAAGGCAAATATCTGCAGCCAGTGACTGCAAGTCCTGGCTGACACCGGGGCTGGGGCACTCACTCGTGGGCTGCTCCGCTCCCCCCACCCTTTGGAGAATACTTTGGGGCAATTCTCCTTTTCCTCAAGGGCTGTCCAGTGCAGGGTGCTGACAGCTACAATGCAAACCAAACAAAAGAATGCAGCTGCAGGAAGTCTCAGACCCTGAGTCAACTGACGCGGGCTCACCTTATGGGGCTAAAAAGAGCAGTGTGGACACATTCCCGCTTGAGCTAGGGCCCAGGCTCTGAGACCCTCCCCAGATTTCAGACCCCAGGCTCCAGACGCCAGGCTCCAGCCCAAGCGGGAATGGCCACACTGCTAATTTTAGCCCCACAGCACAAGCCCCGTGAGCCGTGTCATAGAACCCTAGAGTTAGAAGGGACCGCAAGAGTCATCTAGTCTAACCTCCTGCCAAGATGCAGGATTTGTTGGGTCTAAACCATCTAAGACAGATGGCTACCCAGCCTCCTTTTAAAACCTCCAGGAAAGGAGCTTCCACACCCTCCCTCGCATCATTTGACCTGGGCTCTGCGACTTGTTCCACAGAGTTTTTCTTTGCAGTGTAGATGTATCGTACGCGGGTTGTCGGAGAATAAGCAAGGGATGATGCTTTCAATATGCTACCACCACTCACACCCATATCTCGGTCTCATCTGCCCCAGCTGGTGCAGCGGAACTAACCATCATGTGTCGGCATAAGATAGGGGCCTGCTGGTGTGTGAGCTTGCAAATGGCCAATCCAGACAAGCCTGAAGTGATGCTAGGTTGGGGGAAGAAGCGGGAAGAGCTGGAGAGGATACCAGCAACAGAGGGTCCACATTCTTCACAGGAAATCTTTGTCATCCACATTTCCGATTTGAAAATGGAGTTACAACGACGGTTTCATTTCTTCAAAAATCTCCATTTTGAAAAATATTCAATGGAAACTTCGGAAGAAATGCCACCTGATGCCTCGCCCAATGAAATGGGGGGTGCTTTTCCATTTTTCTGCATGGCCTGTTTTGATTGTTTAGAAAGCATGTGACTGAGTTAGCCAAAAACATCTCGTTTTCAGCATCCCCCCTTTTGAAAATGAAATACAATTTTTCTATAAAAAATTGCAAAAAAATTAAAAATTGGAGCTTTGTGGAACACATGGAGCCAAAATGTCTTCACCTGGCCCAGATCCATACAATCCTTCTATTTCTTGACCAGCTCCAGTCAGCCAAACATCCCTCCCTGCTGTCTGTCATACAGGTCTGAAGCTAGAGCCATGGTAGAGACCAGCTGCAGTGGAGAGAGCACTCTGGCTATGTCTACACTACAACAACACACTTGCAGCTGGCTCATGCCAGCTGACATGTGCTCACAGGCCTTGGGCTGTGGAGCTATACATTTGCAGCATAGAGGTCGGGGCTCGGGCTGGAGCCCAGGCTCTGAGACCCTCCCCACCTTGCAGAGTCTCAGAGTCTGGGATCCAGCCTGAGCCCAAATGTGTTCACTGCAACTTGATAGCCCCACAGGCCGAGCTCTGCAAGCCCAAGTCAGCTGACCAGCGCCAGCCGTGGGTGTTTTACTGCAATGTAGACATACCCTCTGAGTCCATACATAGTGAGAGGGATCAGTCATTTTCTGTTAGACCATGCGACAGTGACCCAGGCCTTCGTTACCAAGATGAGACTGGACTAAACTCATCTCCTGCTGTGGCCCAAACGTCACTTGCAGCTTCCACTTGTTGTTACAGAAACTGCCCCGGGAGCATTGACCTCTCACTGCTTCTAGCCTCTGTACAAGTCTTCAAGGGCACGTGGGAGCTCCAAGCAGCTGCAAGGGAGCAGCCTCCCTAACCAAACTTGGCATCTAGAAGCTGAACAAACCAGGCCATTTCAAAGCAGCCCAGCTGCTCTTTTAAGCACTAGACTGGAGTAGCCGGAGCTTCCCCTTCTGAGACACACAGGGCAGTTACTCATCTGTTGCTCTCTCAGGCAAAGTTCTGTTCTGCAGACCATGTCCGAGACCTCTCCTTTGACACACATTTGGCTGCCTTGTCACAGCTCTCATATACTGTGCGTGTGTATGAAAGTGACACAGTTGGAAATCATCAATGACGGAGAATCCACCACGACCCTTGGTGAATTTTTCCAGTGGTTAATTACTCTCACTGTTAAAAATGTACACTTTCTTTCCAGTCTGAATTTGTTTAGCTTTAGCTTCCTAATATTGGCTCGTGTTATACCTTGCTCTGCTAGGTTGAAGAACCCATTATTAAATATTTGTTCCCCATATAGGTACTTATAGACAGTGATCAAGCCACCCCTTAACCTTCTCTTTGTTAGACTAAACAGATTGAGTTCCTTGAGTCTGTCACTATAAGGCAGGTTTTCTAATCCTTTACTCATTCTCGTGACTCTTCTCTAAACCCTCTCCAATTTTTCAACCTCCTTCTTGAACTGTGGACACCAGAACTGAACACAGTATTCCAGCAGTGGTTGCATCAGTGCCAAATACAGTGGCAAAATAACCTCTCCACTCATACTGGAGATTTCCTTGTTTACGCATCCCAGTATTACATTAGCCTGTTTGGTCACAGCGTCACACTGGGAGCTCATGATCAGCTGATTATCTGCCATGAGCCCCAAATCTTTTTCAGAGTCACTGCTTCCCAGGATAAAGTCCCCCAACCTGTAAGTACAGCCTATGTTCTTAGTTCCTAGATGTATACAGTTACATGTAGGCATATTAAAATGCATATTGTTTGCTTACACCTAGCTGACCAAGTGACCCAGACTGCTCTGTATCAGTGACCTGTCCTCTTCATTTTTTACCCCAATTTTTGTGTCATTTGCAAACTTCATCAGTAATTATGTTGTCTACTTCTAGGTCATTAATAAAAATGTTAAATAGCGTAGGGCCAAGAATCGATTGCTGCGGGACCGCACTAGAAACATACCCATCTGATGACAATTCCCCATTTACAATTACATTTTGAGACCTGTCAATTAGCCTGAGTTTAATCAATTTAATGTGTGCTATGCTTATTTTATATCTTTCTAGTTTTTTTAATCAAAATGTCATGTGGTACCAAGTCAAATGTCTTACAGAAGTCTAAGTACCTTAAGTCTACACGATTACCTTTATCAACCAACTTGTAATCTCATTAAAAAGAGATACCAAGACAGTGTGACAAGATATATTTTCTATAAAGCCATGTTGATTGGCATTAATTATATTACCCTCCTTGAAATCTTTAATTGAGTCCTGCAACACTCCCTCCATTATCTTATCATGGGATCAACATCAGACCAACAGGCCTATAATACTTGGGTCATCCTGTGACCTTTTTAAACAATGGCACAACTGAGCTTTCTTCCAGTCTTCTGAAACTTCCCTGGTGCTTCCAGACTTAGTGAAAATCAAAATTAATGGTTGAGCGAGCTCCTCAGCCAGCTGTTTTAAAACTCTTGGATGCAAGTTAACTGGACCTACTGATCTGAAAAGTTTAATTTTAGTTGTTCATAGAATATCAGGGTTGGAAGGGACCTCAGGAGGTCATCCCCATACTCCTGAGACATTTGTGGACCAGAAAGAGTGTTACCATATGGTAGGATTACATCATCTGTGTTTTCCCCAAATACAGAACGGAAATATTTAATGGACACTTCTGCCTTTTCTGCTTTTTATTGATGATTCTGCCATTTCCATCTAGTAATGGACCAATACCATTTTCAGGATTCTTTTTGTTCCTAATATACTTTAAAAATTCCTTCTTATCATCCTTAACTCTGTTGGCCATAATTTCTCTGTGTGTCCCTTTGCCTCCGTTATCAATTTTTTACAATTCCTAGCTTCTGATCTATATTCATTACTCTCAGCTTTTCCATTCTTCCATTTGTTTACACACACACACACACACACACACCTGCCTTGACTCCCCCTCCTAACCAGGCCATTTTTAACCAATATGGCCTTCTTCCTCAATTGTGGCTCTTGGGCATCTAATCAAGTGATCGTAAACAATTCCCAAATATCATTCACGTTTTTCTGATTAAATTCTTCCTCCCTGATGATCTGGCTTATAATTGTTTTCAGCTTTGTGAAATAGGCCTTTTTAAAGCATACATCATTGATCTGGACTTTATTCTGTTTGCACATTAAAAATGTGCTGAAGTCATTATCACTTCTATCTAAGCTGCCGTTAGTTTTTAGTTCTGTGATCAATTCCTCTTTATCCGTCAAGACAAGGTCTAATATAGAGTTCCCCCATGTTGGATGCAACACTTTTTTCATGCACAGCTGCATACAGGGGAGGGGAAGGTCAGACCTTAAGTGTCCGAGAGAAGCCCCCAAATACAGAACAGAAATATATTGCTGTGATGATTTAAAGCCAACTGGGAAGTGTCTGTCTCCCCTCTTCCCCTTTGCCCTAGTTTGGAGGTGGGAAGAAGCACAGTCTCTAGTGGCACCAGGAGCCTCTCTAGAGCGGGTCTGAAATTTTTTCTCAAAGGAAATACTTATTAAATGCATTTTTTTCTAAATTCTCCATGAATCATTTTTCATTTTTTCAACAGAAAATATTTTCAGTTTCCAAACCCCCAAAATTTTACCAAAAACTGAACATTTTTATCAAAATGAACAAACAAAAAACTGTTTTCATTTTTTTTCAGTTAAAAATATTTTGAGAGGAAAATGTCAAGTCAGTTCTAAGTCTGTCTCTTTCAAATGCAGCAACTAAACCACAGGACCCCCCCCAGCACACCAGCGCACGGCCTGGAATGAGCTCCAGCAAACACTGAATCCCTCATGGCCAGCAGAGGAAGTTCTGCAGCTCACAGCAAAACATCAGGACCTGGACAGCTTGTTTTCATGCAGCTCAAAGACCCCTTCTGGGCTAGATCTCTAGCAGTTTACACCTCATACAAGGCAAAGGCAGTGAAGAATAAACCAACTCCAGACTAGCATCAGTTCTTTATAGCTCATCATTAACGTTGCATGGACTTTACTTATTGGATTCGACTCCTTGGTGCCAGCATCTCCACAGTAGCAGCAGGAATCTGATGTGACCTGTGCCAGCTTCACTCCTGCTCCAATTGTCAAAGCACCATGTGCAGCAGAATTCGAGGCACATATTCAAGCCTCCATTGCTGTTGGAGGAGTTAATTGTGGGATAGGCAGGACAGTGGCAGAGGTAGACACACAGGAACACATTGCCAGACTGGATCAGACGGTGTCCCGTCTAGCCCAGTGGCCTGTCTCTGACAGACACCAGTACCAGCTGCTTTAGAGGAAAGGGCAGTAAACCCCTAGTGAGCAATACTGGCCATAGGGGAACTCAGTGGATGTTTGCACTACCAATATTAATGTTAATCTGCTTTTGATTCCTGCTCAGCTCTTGGCCTTAGCAACATCTTGTGGTGGTGAGTTCCAATGGTCAATAATGCTCGGTGTAAGAGAGTATTTCCTTGTCAGTGTTAAATTTGTTGCCTTTCAATTTCATTGGACATCCCTTTGTCTGGATTTACTATCTCAAGGTCTTTCATTATTTCATATACCCCTAATATGTGCCCTCTTATTCATCTCCTCTCTAACTAAGCAGTCACAATCATTTATGTCACTCCCGTAGGGTTCTACCACCCATCACTGTAGAATCTAAAAATGAACAGCAATAGTGAAGAATTGAATGGACTTCATGGAGTTTCTGGCTCTTCTTCCTTTTCAGGATCAAACTGTCTCTGCTTGCAGCAGGGTAGTTGCTTTTCACTCACCTTTCATACAGAAGTCTCTCCCAGCCTCTGATCATATTTATCATCCATTTCTGGACACATTCTGCATCGGTGTAGCGCTTCTATTATAGTCTAGCCCTAAGGCACCTCTCTCCCCCCATTCATTGTATAGGAGCTCAGGCTTTGTGAATCGTAGTGTGTTCCTGTGATTTTCTAGGTTCCTAAAAGTTAGGCACTGTGATGCTGCACCTCAGTACCTGGGTCACTCAAGGCCCTAAGTAAGTACATCATTTTTGCAAATCTATTACCCTAATAGATTAGTGAGGCAGGATTTTCCTTTGCAGAAACTGTTCAGATTAATCCTTGTCATAGCATGGTCATGCAGATGTTTTATAATTCTACTTTTAGTTATCATTTCAGCCCGTTTTCCTGGTCTTCAAGAGAGGCTAACTGGTGTGGACCAATTTGACCCTCCACTTCTATGGGGGAGCAGATGTAGCCATATCCAGGAGGTTACTCCTTCAGTGAGGGGAATGCAGGGCTCCCATGGAAGTGTGTGCAGAAGAGAAGGTGAAAAGTTTTCTATAATTTGGATTGCCAAACCAGGCTGGATCGAAATGACAGGATCCCCATCATGACCCCAGGCAGGCGCTGATCCAGTCTGAGAAGAGGATTATCCTGATAGTCAGACTATCTCCTCATTATGCCCCCTTCTATTTGGAAAACAATACCCCCTGGATGATGTTGAACTTGCTGCATGCAGTCACTCCAGCTGTCTCCCCCCCATGGAGGATTTGAGGTTTGGGATTAATTTCCACTACCCTCCGGCTCCCAATTATTAGTTGCATTTCCCCAAAATTAATCTTGTTTTGTTATAATGAAAATTGGACTCTAATGCTAGTAGAAAACTAGAGCTAGTTCCTACCACAGTAGAATCACCCACTTCAAAGACAATGCTCCAGAAAACCCCAGTTATGGGAGAAGTTCTAACCCTAAGGAGTAGATGAAGGAACATTTTACATTTATGTCATGCCTGCTACCTCAAAAGGTTTCATTAACTTAAAGCAATATACAAACTATATAATTTATCCAGGGATCGCTCACCCACCCCGACACGCAGCCACCTCTGTGGCGGAAACGTGGCCTTGCACATAGTGCACTGCAACGCCACACAAGAGAGGAGTCAGGGAATTCAGAAGGCTGTGGAAGACTCTAGTTAAAACTGCAGAAGGAATTTAGGGATGCAGAATGGGATTACTCCAGTCCAGGTAGAATTCGGATAGGCCAGGTTTAATATCCCGACTCTGAGGAAAAAAGGCACAGGGGGTTTACAAACAACATTATTTTCCTTTTCAGAAAAAGAAAACAACAAGGCATCATAGGATCCAAGATATCAATAAGCAACTTACGGACATATGGAAGGAGCACTTGGTTAACAGAGCGTACACTCACGCAGCCACTGCCTTGATACAGCCGATAAAGATGCTATGGCACTCTAATGAGCAGAAGTGGACAGGACCTCTGCTAAACACCAAAGAGTAACAAGTGAAGGGAATATAGAGGCCTAGGGCAGGTCTACACTACAGGCCTATGTTAGGGAATGTCCATACTACCGTCCTTCTGTCGGTGGTGCACGTCCTCACCAGGAGCACTTCCACCAACTGAAGAGGGGCAGTAGGGGTTGCGGGGGGGGGCTGAGACCCAGGGCTCTCAGCTCCGTGCTGTTCCCCACCGGGAGCCCAGCTGCCCTTCTGGGCTCTTGGCTTCTCGCCTCCCAGCCAGGAGCGCAGGGTGGGGGGTACCTGGGCTTCTTGGCTCCCTGAACAGGGAGCCTTTGGGTAGCAGCCAGCATGGAGCTGAAAGACAGCCAACAGCCCATGTAAGGAATGCAGTGCCAACATGGACACTGCGTGGCCCTAACTAGACCAACATAAGCACTATGCCTCTGGCGGAGGTGGAATTATGATGTCAGTGTCGTAGGTCACTGACATCAGCGGGTCAAGGCTGTAGTGTGCACACTGACACAATTTGGTCGACATGAGGCAGCTTATGTCGACCTAACTGTGTAGTGTAGAGCAGGCCTGTGCACTGTACAGGATGACAGCATGGCATCTCCTGACCAGGTGAGACCCGGTTTTATCATGCCATGTGCATAGCCTCGGAGTCACAAAGTTAAAGGCCAGAAGGGCCCACCACATCTTCCAGTCTGACCTCCTGGATAGCAGGGGTCACCAGCCCCACCCAGCACCCGCAAACTAACCTAACAACTGAAATGAGACCAAAGTATCACAGTCCACAGGAGAGCAGACTGGTATGTGCCACAGGCAGAGAATGGGGGGACTGAGGTGCACCAGTGCTGAGATCCCTACAATGGCAGGGAAATGATTGAGAGAATCTTGGCAAGTGGCACTCCCCCACCCAACCCCCAAGGTCACTGCCAATCAGACCTGGGGGAAAATTCCTGCCTGGCCCCACAGACGGTGATCACTTAGACCCTGAGCAAGAACCAGCCAGCCAAACACCTGAGAGAGAATGCTCAGTACCACCTCAGAGCCCCGGCCCTTCCCATCCTATGTCCCTTCTCCAGCCACGGCCATTCCTGACGCTTCAGAGGAAAAAGATTTTAAAAAACCCACAGAATACATGGGGAGGGGGACAGAATCCCTTCCTGACCTCTGCTGGTCGCTGGCTGAAACCTTGAAGCATGAGCTTTAGGAACATAAGACATATACTGGAAGTGAGCCCCAGGGCTGCTGAGCCACCCCCCGACCATAAGCAACCTCGTTTTTTCTTCCTCAAGTGCTTGCTCATGTCCATTCCACATTAGGTGACTCCCAGGAAGTGTCATAGGAGCTGGGATCGGAGTTCATGGACATGCTGATTGCAACATGGCTCGACCAAACTCGGTGTCATCTCTAGCTTGCTGGGTGATGGCGTAGTGGGAAGAAAACATGTACCAATGACTAAGTCACCCCTCTGCAGATGTCCTGGATCAGGATCTGGACCAGGAACACTGCTGAGGAAGCTTGCATTCTCATAGGCTGGGCCGTCAGTATAGTCAGTGGAGGAACACACGCCTGCTTGTAGCATGTGCGGATGCACGATGTGATACAGGATGAATCCTCTTGAGCTGAAATAGGCTTCTCATCCTGTCCGCTTCCACCACAAAGAGCTGCGTGGATCTATAGAACAGTCTTGTCCTCTCAATATAGAAAGCCAGGACGCATCTAACATCTGGTGTGTGGAGACATTGCTTCTCCCTGCTCATGTGCGGTTTTGGGAAGAAAACCAGCAGGAAAATAGTCTGATTATTGTGAAACTGCAAAACCACCTTGGGAGGAACATGGGGTGAGGGCAGAGCTGTACCTTGCTCTTAAAGAAGACCGTGTACAGGGGTTCTGATGTAAGGGCCTAGATCTCTGAGACCCGCCTGGCCAAAGTGACAGCCACTAGAAAGGACATCTTCCAAGAAAGGTAAAACAAGGGGCATGTTGCCAGTGGCTCAAAGAGGGCCCTGTGAGTTTTGACAAGACCAGGTTTAGGTCCCATGGGGGACTGGGCTCCCAAATCCGAGGGTATAGTCTTTCTAGGCCCTTGATAAAACGAACAGACATCTAATGCAAAAAAAACGATCAGCCATCCACCATGGTGCATGGCCAGGTGTATTTTAACTGAAGACATTGCCAGCCCTTGCTATTTCAGATGTAGCAAATACTCAAGAATGGTCTGCAGTGACAGCCGGGCAGGTGAGAGACCTTGCTGGGAAGACCAAATGGAAAAACTCTTCTGCTTGGACAGGTATTTAGCTCTGGTAAAGGGGTTCCTGCTAGGTAGCAGCACCTGGTGGACTTGCTCGAAACAGGCCAGATTCTCAGGATTTAATCCTGGAGCTTCCAACCTGTCAGGTAGAGGGTGGTGGCGTATTTGACTATGGTCCTGTGAGATCAGGTCCAGGAGGAGAGAGAGCGGCATCGGAGTCGCTAGTGAAAGACCTAGCGGGGTAGCGAACCAGTGCTGGTGCGGCCAGGTTGGGGCTATGAGAATGACCTGCGCTCTGTCCCGCTTGATCTTCAGCGGGACCTGGCGCATAAGAGGAATGGGAGGGAAAGCGTAGAACAGGTGCCGTGTCCAAAGGACCAGGAAAATGTTTGACAGTGAGCCTGGGCTGTGGCCTCGCAGGAGCAAAATTAGTAACGTTTCCTGTTCTGTTTGGTCACAAACAAGTCTACGTGGGGAGTTCCCAATCACTGGAAAACAACCTTTACTACATTGGGGTGGAGGGACCACTCGTGGTGACTGGAGAAAGACCTGCTGAGGTGATCTGCCAGCTCGTTCGGTGCTCCCGGAAGCTGAAAAGGTGGATAAAGTGCTTTATGCAAAAGTGCTTTATGAGGTGGATCAAGTGCTTTATGCAAAACCTCCACAAGTGGATAGCGTCCTGACACAGGAAGAGCAAGCCCCTCCTTGCCTGTTGAGGTAGAACATGGCTGCTGTGTCGTCCGTGAGCACTAGCACGTTCTTGTTCACAATGTGGGGTAAGAACACCTGACAGGCCCTAGGTGAGTCCCCCATCCTAGTTCTGACACATCCGAGACTATGGATGATGAGGGCTGGGGCCGGGAGAAGGGGATGCCTGAGAGGACTGACAGAGGGTCCCTCCACCAGTTGAGGTAGGCAAGGACTGGGGCAGGTGCTGTGAGCACCGAGTCCAGGTGGTGGCGGCTTGGCGAGTACACTGAGGCCAGGCAAACTTGAAGGGGTCTGAGGCGTACTGCACTACGTATGTGCCCGCGGCCATGTGACCTAACAATTTGAGGCAAAAACGGGCCATCGTGACCGGGTGGGCCTTGACCTGCGCTGTCGATGATGCCATTGTCTGGAAGCGGGCTTCTGGGAAGAAGACCCTGGCCTGGGAGTAATCGAACACTGCTCCAATAAACTCTATCCTCTGCACATGGGCCAGGGCAGAGTTCTGTTTGTTTATAAGCAGGCCCAGTGCTCAAAAGGTTGGCTATATGAGGTGGATATTAGCCTCCACCTGGGCCTCAGACCGGCCTTTGACCAGCCAGTCATCGAGGTCTGGGTAGACTTGGACCCCTCATCTTCTCAGGAAGGCCGCCACTACCTCCATGCATTTCGCAAAAACCTGTAGGGCTGCCGACAGGCCAAACGGGAGAACCGCAAATTGGTAGCGAGTCTGGTCTACAGCAAACCTGAGAACACTTCTGCGGCCTTGGAAAAGTGAGATGTGGAAATAAGAGTCTCTCTAATTGAGGGCAGCATAGCAGTCCCCTGGATGCAGGGAGGGAAAGATGGAGGCCAGGGAGACCATGTGGAACTTCAGCTTTTTGAGGTATCTGTTGAGGTATCGCAGGTCTACAATAGGTCAGAGAGCACCCTTGGAATTAGGAAATAGCAGTAGTAAAACCCCTTCTCTCAAGTCCTGAGGAACCTTCTCCATGGCTCCCCCTCAGAGGAGGGCTGGCACCTCCTGGACTAGCAGTTGCTCATGAGACGAGTCCCTGAAGAGGGACAGGGAGAGAGGATGGAGGGGAGGAGTGGAAATATACTGGACTGTATAACCCCTTTCCACAGTGCTCAGCACCCATGGTCTGTAGTGATATGACACTGTGATGAGCTGAAGTGGGAAAGGCAGTCCGAAAACAACAAGGAGACAGGATCCAGTGACACAGCAACTGGCATAATACCCTTGGGTGTCCCATCAAAAGTTCTGCTTAACTGCCCCCCAGTATCTGGGCGGGCTGGGTAGTGATGCTGAGGCAGACGGGGGCAGTTGCCTGGGGGGTGGTAGAGCCAAGAAACGGGTGGAGTGCTGGGGCCTGAAGTGCTTCCTCAAAGCTCCAGGGCGTAGAGACCCAGGGACTTGAGGCTGGCTCTGGAGTCCTTTGGGCCATGGAGCTTTGCATACGTTTGCTCTGAGAAGAGCAAAGCACCTTCAAACAGAAGATCATGAAGGGACGGCTGGACCTCCGTCAGCAAGCCAGAGCACTGAAGCCAAGAGCACCTGCGCGTGGCCACTGCAGAGACCCTGGGTCTGGCCGCCGAGTCTGTTGCATCCAGCATGGCTTGCAAGGAAGCCCTGACTACAGACTTCCCCTGCTCCACCAGAGTGGAGAACTCCTGCCTGGACTTTTGGGGAAGCAAGTCCTTGAATTTTGACAAAGTCCCAGACCATGAAATCGTACCTCCCTGGCAATGCCAACTGGTTGGTAAAGCCCGTGTAGAATAAACCTTTCTTCCAAAGAGGCCTAGTTTCTTTGAGTCTTTTGCCTTAGGGGGTTGCTCCTTGCAGCCCTGGTCTGGAGAGGAATACAAGTACTCATACCCCTGGGCGGGAACAAAGTACTTCTTTTTGGCCCTCTTTGAAGTGGGAAGCAAGGAGGATGGGGTTTGCCACAGGGCTTTAACTGGTCCCAAGCTGGCCTCATTGAGAGGTAGAATCACCTTAGACGGGGCCTCCGCAGTCAATATCTCGACCAAGCTGTGGGAGGACGCTTTGACTACCTCCACTTCCAGCCCGAGGTTTGAGGCCATGGGGCACTTTCGCCCTTCTACCCACCAGCACCGCCAGTGACAGCTCTTGTACTGCTGGCAACAATGGTACCAAAAGCGCCAGCAAGTCTCTGGCTGCACTAAATGCCTCCAGGGAGCACAGTACTACAATTACACTGGTGCTGCACTGTCCCTCCGGTGCTGATGATGGGGACCGGACTCAACGGAGCCTACATACAGGATGGAATCAATGGTGCTGCCTGTGGAGCAGGTCGGAAGAGTGGCCAATTTAGGTCACACTCCCCTGCACTCCCCGTGTTTGGCCTTCCTTAGAGTCGGGGAATGCCATCTCTTGGCCAGCTGCTTCTTCTCAGCACCAGCGATGGGGAACAGTGCTGAGAGTCTCTCACAGCGGGAAGAGCACTCCACACTGCCACCGAGGGACTCGGTGCTGAGTCTGACCGGCCTCGGCTCCGAAGAGGGTCGGAGCACCACCTCCATCAGCAGGAACTTCAACCTGGCCTCCGGGCCCTTCTTTATACACAGCGTGAACGGACAGCAGATCTGACAGTGATCCCTGATATGGGTCTCACCCAAGCACTTTAACTGGAGAGTGGGTCACCCACAGGCATGGCCTTGACACAGAAGGCTCAGGGCTTGAAGCCCAAAGACCAAGGCATGCCCCAGTACTGGGAACAGATGAAACTCCGCTAACACAGCAAGAAGCACCAACTAACTATGTATAACCAACTAACAATAGTCCATGTAAGAAATAAAGAACTGGGCTAGAATGAAAACAGAGAGAATAGAGTAAAACAAAGACCACTCAGTACAGCCAAAACAAGAACAGTTCCAGTGACTGTCACGGGCGGTAAGAAGGAACTGAGAGGATGTGGAGTCAGCCAGACCCCTTATACCGGCGCATGAGCGCGCAGCACCAGAGGGCGCTAGAGCCAACCTGCCGGGTATCACTCAGGGAAAAATTTCCAGTGACTGTGCTTGCAGTGCACACACCTAATGTGGAATGGAACACAGATGACCAGAAGTGTACACAGTGCTCCAGGTGAGGTCTTACCAGCTCCCCGTACAATGGCATTAATACTTCAATATCTCTGCTTGAAATGCCTTGCCTGATGCAACCTAGGACCGCATTTGCTTTTTTTCACAGCTGCATCACATTGGTAGCTCAGAGTCATCCTGTGATCGACTCACACACCCAGGTCTCTCTCCTCCTCTGTCACTTCCAAATGATGAGCCCCCAGCTGGTACCAGAAATTCATATTAGACTCTAAGCGGTTGGCCTTGCACTTTGTACTATTGAATTTCATTCCATTTCTGTCACTCCAGTCTTCAAGATCATCCAGATGTTCCTGTATAACGTGCCCATCCTCCTCTGTATTGACGATGCTGAACTTTGTGTCATTAGCAAATTTCATTGTCACACTCCTACTTTTTGTACCAATATCATTACTAACAACATTGAATAAGATGGGTACCCAGACCAGTCCTGGAGGAACTCCACTAGTAACCACCACAGTGCATGGGGTGGGAACCTCCCATGATATGTATGCCTCCTTCACTGGGTTTTCTAAGTGCCACTGACATCAGGATGAGTAGATTTTAAAAGTGTACAAATCAGGTCCCTCTCAGGTAGACTAGGTGGGGGGACAGCAGCCTAGAGGGGGATGGCTGGGGGTGGGGACAAGGCACTGGAACTGGGTATGCAGGGCAGGGGGTTAGTGGGCGATCGGGGCAGAACATGGGGGAGGGGTTTTAGAAGGTTGAATAGAATGACTATTTACTAGCTGTCCCTTTCCCAGGGTGCCGCCCCCACACTCCCACCCAACCTGCCTACTGTATTTATTGTTTCTATTAGGTAGCTCCTAGAAACTCCAGCTGAGATTGTGGCCCCCTGCACCAGGCACTTCACAGACTCTGCAATAAACAGGTCTTGCCCAGAAGAGCTTCCAGTGGTTATCCGCACTGTAAAGACCAGGAAATGAGACATCTACCCATCCATCTTCCCTCCTGCCTCCACTGCCCACCAAGAGGCAGAACCAGAATAAGGCACTAAGGAGGGGAAGGGTCAAGTTCAAGGCATAGTTGACTTCGATGGTGAGGGCACCAGGTGAGATGTGGCCTCTCTACAGGGAGTGGGGAGGTGCCAGGCAGGGCTCCCTCAGGTCTGGCCTGCCCCGGAGCAGGGATTTTGTTTCCACTTCTCAAGCACTGGTTCTTTGTAACAATATGGCTATTGCTGCACCTGGAACCAGGCTCCAGGCAAGTCCCTCCCTTTGAGTGCCTCTGAAAAACAAAAGGGGGGGGGTCGTCCAGCCTGGCCGTGGTCTCTCTGCTGGCTCTTGTTGCATTTTTGGAATGAAGGTGGCTGAAGGGAGGTTGGGGGGATGGAGGGGATACTCAGTAGGTTTTTCAGAAAATTGGAGGGTTTCCCCCCTAAATAGCAAATGTGATACTTTCTATTCCCCCTGCAACAAGAAGGCCAACTCCTAAGTGAGCACATGGCTAGGATTCTGACGCCTGTTCTGGTTCATAAACTGTCTCACTCGAAAATGCGGCCTGTAATTTGAGGAGAGGGCACTGGAGCTGGGAAGTTTTGCTCAATGAGCCCATTATCCAAGCCCCTTGAGAGCCCATGAAAGGTGTGTGTTGTTCCTGTCATAGCTTGTGGACTCATTTGACCTCACAAGCCACGATACAAAAGGTGAATATATGCTCTGTCCTGAGGTAGCAGCCCACCCCCAGCATGGGCCAGGGGCTAGAAAAGAAAGGGGCTCTTCCCTCCCGCAAAGAGCAGGTCTCGGCTCCTGCCCCACAAACCAACCTGCTGCTTGAAAGTCTGGTTTGTTGGCAGTTCTTCTGACCCCCTTCCCTCCTCCCACTCCAGCCGCGTGCTGAAAATGAGACCTTGCTTCAAATCCAGTGCTGTGGAGCAGTTGGGCTTGTGAAAACAATCTGCAGCGTCAGGGATACAATCAAATGGGAGGAAGTGGTGGCCTCTAAGCAGCTGTTTGGAGAGCGAGGCAGGGACTCTAGCAACTCCCTGGACTTCCTGGGCCTTGCTAGAGGAGTCAGACGCTCTGGTGAGGCAGCTGAAGGGGAACCAGCGCCAGCCCCCTGCTTGCCAGTCCCCGTGGGCTCCAGCGCAGCTCATCTAGTGACTAGGAGAGTCAGGACATTTGGAGCCAACATTAACATCTCCTTGATTCTATACCGCTCCAGCCCACGGGCGAGCTAACTCCCAACGCCCCCCATCCAGCCCCTGCCCAAGAGTGGGCCAGTGACCCCAGAGAGGAGACTGTCTCCTCCACGCCAGGAGTCACCAATCACCATGTACACGCACGGTAAACAGGGGCAGGGCAGGATGGGCTCCTCACCAGCTCTGGTGACCCCTTTTTTTTTTTTTTTTTTTTTTTTTTTTTAAATTTTACACACGCACAATTGCTCTCCTTCCCACAGACAGCCTGCTGGGTCACATGGGCCCCAGCTCATCCTGCTACACCCCAGCCCCTGACTAGCCCCCCACCCGAGCACAGTGGTGTCAGACCCCACCGCCCCGCAGTACCACACAAAAGGGACTTTGTCTTGCAAAAAAAAAAAAGACTAGACGCTTCCATGGGGGGGGGGGGGTTGCAGAAATTCCACAGAATTGGAAAGTCCTCTTGTCTAGGAGGGTTTGTTTGCAAGAGTTTAAATCTAAAGCAGATGGAGCCTCCTTTCCACTGGGTTTTAGGTTACACTTGGGCTGCGTGTTTTCCCTCGGAACCTCGAGGCAGGGGGGACACCTGCTGTACGGGATCTCCCCAGAAATGCCAGCCCTGGGGCCGGCCCTGCGCTCCAGGGGCTGGGGCGAGCGGCCCACGGGTGCTGGTGGGGTTCGGGCTTGGCAGGGGGAAGAGGGAGCTGCAGCATCCCGAGAGCAGTAGACCACGACGGGGTTAATTCTCCAGAAAGCGGCGCTCGCTGGAAGGAGGGAGGGGAAGCCAAAGGCATGCGGAGCTCTGAGCTGGCACTCCAGACAGGGATGCCGAGAAACGTGCGACTAAAGTTACAGGCTCGGCCAGCCCGATCGTGGCAGTGGGGCCGATTCAGGTGACACCCCCCGGTCCCCCGACCCAAGGGGTTCCGGGGGCAGCTGTGCACAGATGTAGGAGTGCACAGACCCTGCCCTACCAGGTGCCCGCGGGTCGGAACCATGCCGGCCGGCCGGGGGCCGTTAGCTAGAACTGCCCCGTCTCCGTATCCACAGGCGGGACCCCAGCCACCCAAAACTTCCTTCGGAGGGGCCACTGATCCCCAGCGGCCAATGCCCCCAGCCAGAACGGGCACTCCAGCAGCTTTTGCCGCTTCGCCCAGCATTGGGGACCGCCTCCAGCAGCCCAAATCCGGGGGGCTAGGGCAGGGCCAGCGGGACCCTCGCCTCCCAGCAGCCCCTCTCGGGGGCGGGGGGGATCGCAGGGCCAGCGGGACCCTCGCCCCCAGCAGCCCCTCTCGGGGGCGGGGGGGATCGCAGGGCCAGCGGGACCCTCGCCCCCAGCAGCCCCTCTCGGGGGCGGGGGGGATCGCAGGGCCAGCGGGACCCTCGCCCCCAGCAGCCCCTCTCGGGGGCGGGGGGGATCGCAGGGCCAGCGGGACTCTCGCCCCCAGCAGCCCCTCTCGGGGGCGGGGGGGATCGCAGGGCCAGCGGGACCCTCGCCCCCAGCAGCCCCTCTCGGGGGCGGGGGGGATCGCAGGGCCAGCGGGACCCTCGCCCCCAGCAGCCCCTCTCAGGGGCGGGGGGATCGCAGGGCCAGCGGGACCCTCGCCCCCAGCAGCCCCTCTCAGGGGCGGGGGGATCGCAGGGCCAGCGGGACCCTCGCCCCCAGCAGCCCCTCTCGGGGGCGGGGGGGATCGCAGGGCCAGCGGGACCCTCGCCCCCAGCAGCCCCTCTCAGGGGCGGGGGGATCGCAGGGCCAGCGGGACCCTCGCCCCCAGCAGCCCCTCTCAGGGGCGGGGGGATCGCAGAGCCCCTCTCCAGCGGGAGGAGGCAGGCAGAGGCAGCTCTCTCCCGGGGCAGCGAGTCCCGGGCGGCGGGTTCCCGCGGCCGGGCAGGGGGCGGTGGGGCCGGGGCCGCGGCCGCTCCTACCCGCTTGCTCCGCACACGTTCCTCCCGCCGGGACGCAGCTCCTGGGCAGCTCCCCAGCTCAGCAGCAGCAGCAGCAGCGCTCCAGCCCGCCCGGGCGGAGGCAGCCCCCGGAGCCCGGCGGCCGGGCCCCCGGGCGCCTCCATCGGCGTCTCCTTTGCTCGGGCGCCGGGCGGCTGCAGCGCGGCGGCTCCTGGGCGGGGCAGCGCGGTCCGCTCTCCGGCCCGAGCGCGGCAGCCCTGGCTCCCCGGCGGCGGCTGCCTGCGGGGTCCCGGCCGGAAGCTGCAGTGCTAGAGCCGAGCTGCCCCGCCGCCGCCTCCTCCGCGCCCCTCTCGGCAGCAGCAGGAGGGCGCCCGGCCAGCCAGGAAATTCCACATTGGTTCCCCTGATCCCGGGCCAGGCTCTGGGGGACGCGGAGCCGCCGCCTCCTGCCCGCCCCGGGGCCTCCCCGCCCCGTGCCCGGCCGGGCTGCAGCTCCTCGCCCCCGCCACGGCCCTGGCCCCTTCCGAGCCCTTCTCCCTCGGGGGCACCGCGGGCGTTGGTTATTGTAGGGTCTCTTGGGAGGAGCGGGGCTGTCCCTGGGGGCCGCGATTCCTAGCTAGCGGGCGAAGGGGGTGCGGAGGGCACGGTCCGACCTCGCTGGTGTGCGGGATTTGCCCGGTGCCTTCCAGAATGACCCGGCCTTTCCCAGCCTCCCCACAGCCCGAGCGAGCCAGGCTGGGGCGAGGCAGGTCGCAGCCCATGTCCGAAGCGTGCTGGGGGGAGAGACAGGGCGGCGGCCGGTCCATTGCTGCGGAGGAGACGGCTCTTGCAGCAGCTGTGAGGGAGAGGAGCGGAGATGGCCTGTCAGGTTAGCTGTAGCCCGTCCTGCAGGGGTGGGAAAGCAAGGGCAGCTGGGACCCGATAGCAAGGGGGAGCCCACGGAGAGGTTCAAGTTCAGAGAGGGCGGAAAAGGCGCTTTGTCTAGGAGATTAGGCTGGAGAACAGACTTGGGGGGTCACTGCCAGCCGCAGATCTGGGGGGGGGGGGGGCAAGACAACATGCAAATGAGCTGTCCACATTAGCTGCATCTTTATGAGAGAGGATGAATCGCAGGAGAGCCAGCCAGCTCTTTCCAGTCATGCCGGCAGACCAAACGTCAAAGCGAAGCTCTACAAACCGGGGCTGTACCCTGGAAAGCAGACTCTGAACATGACAAAGGGCAAACACACTCCTTGGGTGTCTCAGCGGGGAAGCCTCATTCAGTGTTGGGGTCCACACTTCAGAAAAGGATGTTGAAAAATTGGAAAGGGTTCAGAAAACGGCCTCGAGGGCTGGCAAACCTGTCTTCTAGTGAGAGATGAAAGAAGCTCAGGGAAGGGACGGTTCTGATCAAATAGTATGACTTCCTCTAAAACGCAGGCCGTAGAACTTCCTCACAATAATTCCCAGAGCAGAGCTTTTAGAAAAAACAGCCTGTCTTGATTTAAAATAGTCAGCAAGGGAGAATCCACCAAACCTTGATAAATTGTTCCAGTGGTTAATTATTCTCACCTTTAAAAAGGTATGCCTTATAGTTGGGGTTGGTCCTGCTTTGAGCGGGGGGTTGGACTAGGTGACCTCCTGAGGTCCCTTCCAGCCCTGAGATTCTATGATTCAACTTCCCACTTTTGGATCATGTTATAACTATTCCAGCTCCACTGAAGAGCCCACCATGAAATGTTTGTTCCCCAGCTAGGTACTTACAGACTGTGATCCAGTCATCACCTAGGGCTCTCTTTGTTAAGCTAAATAGATGGAGCTGTATGAGCCTTTCACTACAGGTCATGTTTTTTAATAATTTAATCATTCTTGTGGCTCTTCTCTGAATCCCTCCAATGTATTAATATCCTTCTTAAAATGTGGGCACCAGAACTGGGCACAGGATTCCAGCAGTGGTCACACCAGTGCCAAATACAGAGGTAAAGTAACCTCTTTACTCCTGCTGAATCTGCTTAGTTTAGCCAAGGGAAGGTGACTTGGTCACGGTCTATCCATACCTATGTGGGGAATAGATTTCTGAGAGCAGACTAAAAAGAAAAGGAGTACTTGTGGCACCTTAGAGACTAACCAGTTTATTTGAGCATGAGCTTTCGTGAGCTACAGCTCACTTCATCGGATGCATAGCTATTTAATCTACCAGAAAAAGGCACAGTGCGATCCAATGGATGGAAGCTGAAGCTAGAGAAATTCAGATTAGACATAAGGGGCATGTTTTTCAGAGTGAGGGTCATTAACCATTGGTAATCCATAAAGAAGTTGTTCCATTACCTGAACTCTTTAAATCAAGGCTGGAAGTCTTTCTAAAAGATCTGTCATAGCTCTGACAGAGGTTATTGGCTTGATGCAAACATTACTGGGTGAAATTTTCTGGCATGTGCTATACCTAGACAAGTCAGACTGGACAATCAAAATGATTCCTTCTTGCCTTCAGAGCAATGAATTTTGTCTTCCCTGGGGGGGGAAAGGGTAAGTTTTCAAGCACCTGTTCAAATTTTAGGCTTAACAGGGAGGTTCCCTTGACCAGCTAAAGTGCTAACAGTATAGTTTGCCTTGTCTGCATTAGTATTTTAATATGTGTTAGCTAACACATGTTAAAACACACCTTTTTTCCTAGATCTGACATGGCCAACCAGACTTTACTCACTGTGGTGCAGCAGTAGTTTTTCGGGCAAGCAAGGGAGGAAAAAGAACATCCCCCAGTCGCTGCAGTCACAGGCAGAGTAGTCAGTATTCTTAATGACCTTTGGATGCTTCAAAAGAATATTGGGTCATGCTGAGCTTGGTAGTCAGTGGAGACTTGGGTGGAAATGCTGGCTGAACTGAACTCATATTGATGTCAGTGGGGCCAGATTTTACTCCTGATGTTTGTCATCAGGTTAATATAGTATATAGTAGCTAAGTCATTTTCCAAGGTCACTGTAGTTGTATTTGTTGAAATAAATAGGCAGCAAAGCAAAGTTTTACTACAAGCTCCAAATTTGTTATTTAGCTGTGTAGAGCACAAATGGAAGAAACAGGGACCTTCTGTAATGTGGCAGCCCAGACTTCAGAGGAGCAAACTCTGCTGGTGGTGGTGTCACTTGACAACATGGACATTGAAAGCTCTTGGCCAGCATCCCTTCCTATTTGTTTGGCTTTTGCAGAGTTTGTTGAATTCATCACCCTTTGGCTGCCAATCTTGGAAGCATCACTTCACCTTTTCAGTCTGATCATTGGTCGTGGCTGGCAAAAACGTCTGTCTTGGTACTCTGTAGTGCAGTGCTGACACTACCTCATGCAAAGGTGCCTCCAGAATGCCAAGTGAAATGGTAAATTCTATGTTGTAAAACATGAAGGAGAATATTTGCATCTCCTGGAGCGTTTTGACCTTTGGCCTCCTCTGCAGTATCCAAACTATGGGGATAACGGTGGTGGAAAATAGTGCTGGCATGCTGATCAATCCATTGACTCCCAGTGAATGTGTGGGCCTTCAACATGATGTCCCAGACAGATCACATTTTGGCTGAATGTTGTTCTTTTTGCAATTGTACTCCAACAGTTATGAATTGCAGGAGCCTCACTAGATTTACTAATAACTAATTTTAGACACTGACTTGGACATAGACCAAAATTGGGGCCTTACAGAAAATGAGTGCCTGAGCTCCAGGAAAATCATCTGCTCTTTGCACTAGCTCCATCAAAGCCCAAATCCAAAAATACATTGAGATCATCAGTTCTGAAAGTTTGCAGCTCAGGCAGTATCTTCTCTGCTATGTCTCTGCAAGGCACACCATGGCTTTCTATTACCTGGAACAAGTTCTCTCTGAGTATATTGTGGTGCAAGTATCTAAATCAAAATGATTATGCATTCCTTTCCCTCCCACTGTCTTTTGTTTCATCTGCAGTCACACTCAGAAACTTTGAATTGTTGATTTGTTTCATATGGGTATCTGTTATTTCTTGACTAATGTACTCAATTGGCTGATTTTAACTCAGGAAGATATTAAAGAGCAACTACTAAAGTTAGACACTCTTTAATCAGCAGGTCCAAATAACTTGCATCTAAGAGTTTTAAAAGAGCTGGCTGAGGTGTTCACTGGACTGTTAATGTTGATTTTCAATAACTCCTGGAGCACTGGGAAGTTCCAGAAGACTGGAAGAAAACTAACATTGTGCCAATATTTAAAAAGTGTAAATGGGTTGACCTGGGTAACTCTAGGCCTGTCAGCCTGATATCTATCCTAGGCAAAATAATGGAGCAAATGATAAATTTGGTTGATAAAAGTAATAATGTTTATATAATATACTTAGATTTCTGTAAGGCATTTGACTAGGTACTGCACAACATTTTGATTAAAAAACTAAAGTAACACAAAAATAACATGGCACACATGGATTAAAAACTAATGGACAGGTCTCAGGTTGTAATTGTAAATGGAGAATCATTGTCAAGAGGGTGTACTTCTAGTGGGGTCCTGCAGGGTTCAGTTCTTGGCCCTACACTCCTTAACATTTTTATCAATGAACTGGAAGAAAACAAAATCATAATTGATAATGTTTGCAGATGACAGAACAAAGAATGTAGGCCATACTTACTGAATGGGGGACTCTATCTTGGGATGCAGTGAGTTTGAAAAGACTTGAGGGTTACAGTGGATAATTAACTGAACATGAGCTAATGTGATCCTTGGTTGTATAAATGGGAATTTCAAGTAGGAGCAGAGAGGTTATTTTACCTCTGTATTTGACACTGGTGTGACAGCTGCTGGAAAACTGTGTCCAGTTCTGGTGCCAACAATTGAAGATGGAGGTTGCTATTTTGAAGAGGGTTCAGAGAAGAGCCATGAGAAGGATGAAAGGGTTAGAAAACCTGCCATCTAGTGACAGACTCCAGGGGCGCAATCTATTGAGCTTAACAAAGAGAGGGCTCAGGGGTGCCTTGGGCACACACCTACATGGTGCTTTAGTCCGGGGTTCTCAACCTTTTTCTTTCTGACCCGCCCCTGACATGCTATAAAAATTCCACGGCCCCCTGGGCTCAGGGCCCCAGGCTTCAGCCCCATGTGGTGGTGCTTCAGGTTTCTGCCCTGGGCATAGACACTGAAAAAAATTAGCCAGTTCTTAGCACCCACTGGCAGCCAGCTCCATACTTCCCCCCAGCACCTCTTGCCTGCAGGTGACCCTGCCAATCAACTCTTCCCCCTCCTTCCCAGCACCTCCCACCTGCCGCAATCACCTGTTTCATGGCATGCAGGAGGCATTGGGAGAGAGGGGGAGGAGCAAGGACAGGGCGTGGTCGGGGGGGTGCAGAAAGAGGCAGGGAAGAGGTTGGGAAGGGGTGGGGTGGAGGCTTGGGGAAAGGGGGGAGTGGGGGTGGGGCAGGGGCAAAGGAGGCGTTGAGCACCCCCTGTGTAGAGATAAGTCGGTGCCTATGGTTCTGGGCCCCAGCGAGTCTAACGCTGGCTTTGTTTGGCAGACCCCCTGAAACCTGCTCGCGGCTGCCCTGGACCCCTGGTTGAGAACCACTGCTTTAGTCCATATCAGAGGGGTGTACATTTTAATTTGCACTAGTGTGTTGCACACTTACTGGCCTGTACAAACACTGCTGGTGTGCACGAAAAGTTCCCCAGTGCAGATTAATGTAGGATTGTCTGAAATGGGACTACATTGATGTGAGTATGGAAATTTTAGTGCATGTTTAGGCCACACAGATTTACATTTACAACCTTCGGGTGTGGACTAAAACACCGTGTTGACAAACCATTGGTTACACTCTATAAGTGCCTCTATAGGGAACAAATATTTGATAATGGGCTCTTCAATCAGACAAAGGTAGAACAAGATCCAATGGCTGGAAGTTGAAGGTAGACAAATTCAGGTTGAAAATATGGCACACATTTTTAACAGTGAGGGTGATTAACCATTGGAACAATTTACCAAGGGTTGTGGTGGATGACTGGCCATTTTAAAATCCAGATTGGATGTTTTTCTAATAGATACATTGTAGTTCAAGGAGGAGTTATTTCTGGGTGGTTCTCTGGCCTGTGTTATGCAGGAGGTCAGACTAGATGATCACAATGGTCCCTTCTGGCCTTTAAATCTTTGAATAGATTTGTTTATGTGCTGTTCATCTTTGGGACCATGATTCCCCAAGCCCTTATTGCCAATTTCAACAAACGCCCTGACAAACCTCAGACAGGATTCTATCATTCTGAGCAGAATCACTCTCTAAGACGTGACTGTCATCTGTGACCACTGAACAAGGCACCACAGCATTCAAGAGAAATGATACCCAGATTGGATCAGACCCAACTTCCATCTAGCCCAGTCTCCTGTCCAGCACCATCTGCTTCAGAGGAAGGTGCAAGACCCTGCAGTTATGGACTAACCTGTCTACAGGGAAAGTTTCTCCCTAACTCCCGTCGGTGAGAAGTGGTTTCCTGCCCTGAAGCTTGATGGCATCTATCCCTTCCCAAACTCTTATTTATAAAAGATGTTTATCAGTAGCAATGCTCAATACTTTTTTGAATCCTGCTGAACTTTTGCACTCAGTGATATCTTGTGGCAATGAGTTCCAGAGGCTAATTGTGCACTGCACAAAACAGGGCCATTTTAAATGTGCTGACTTTCAATTTAATTTAGTGCCCCCTTGTTCTTAGGAAGATGGCAGGGTGAATAGAAACACCCAATCTCTGTACCAGTCACAAACCCGCTGCTGCTTAATGCTGATGGCTCTATTAGCTTCAACACATTTGCAGAGATTTCCCCCTTCATTTTTGTACCTTGTATCACAGCAGGCATTAAGGTGTCCAGACAGAGCTCTCAGGGTCAGTGCTATCCCTAAGCGGAAGTCAGTGCTGTGTTTGCTTCATTCCGGGCCTGTGCTACATCCCAAATGCTCCAGGATTTTACATGAGCAATACATTGTGGATAAGTAAATTTAGGCCTGATTGTGCCACTCTGCTGGCCAATTCTTGTTGCTTCCTGACTGTCCAACCTTGTCTGTATTCCAAAGCTAGATTTTTGAAAGCGGTTTAGTTTTGTAGCTACTTTTATAACATCCATGTTGCGTCCTCCCTGAAGATCATGAAATCCCTTCTTATTCCCTGGTCCTTTGGGGGCTGAAATGCAGGAGTCACCAGGGGGTGCTGTTACACATAATGTTATGCATTTTTTCCCCCCAGAGTGTGAGTGCTGGTCAGGTGTTGAAGAAATGCTGTGTTAATGTTAGTTGTGTGTTTGGGGAGCTGTGGCAGGCAGCAAGGGAGTGTGCTCTCTGCCTTAATCCTTCTAGCTAGAGTCCCTTCTGGAGGCAGATTGGGCACTGATGTTGGGCTGAGATTCATGAAAGAAGGGAGTAGATGCGAGTCATTTGTGACCATCTCTGTTCCAGGACTGGTGTCTATAGCATTTAATAAACAAGTTGTCCTAAGAATATACCCAGACACTGCGTCCCTGATTTTCTGCTCCAGTGGGAAGCTGCCCTGCAAGGCCCTGACCCTTGCTTCTGCTCAGCAAGAGGGAATGAACTCATTTCCCTGACAGCCTGGCCCTGTATCTGACTGCCTTTCTGCCATCCTGTTTCCAGTACAGAGTTTTCATTATTGCCCATTCTTTGAGCAGCCCCTTTTGAAGTCCCACTGGCCGCTTCCTCCCCATTGAATTCTTGTTGTGCAGAGGGCTTACTTCTGGAGTCCTTTTCAGGGGGCTGCTTGCATTCCTTGCCTTCCTTCTATTGCACCAGTCATGCAGGGCTGGAGGTTCCTGCTGCCATTAAAATCAATGGGGCTTTTCACTGACTTTTGGGGCAGCAGAATCACGCTCCTTTTATTCCTGGTTCCACGCTTGCTTTTTGTCTCCTTGCCAGCCTGCATCCCTATCCCTTCTAGTGCCAGTGGCTTGGAGCATCGGTGCTGTGATTCTCAGGCAGTGTCTTGCTGTCAGCAAAAGACAACTGCTCAGCCAGTTCTTCTCTGGCTGGGAAGTTTTATTTTTTGGATCATTTTATTTTCTGTACTAGAAGGCAAACTCCCTTGGGCCATGGGTGGCTGTATTTGTGACCCAGCATTTACTGGATCCTTAATCCCCTTTGAATATGGGATCCAGGGAGTCTCAACTCCTGGAGCGTTAGCCCAGAAATGGCCTGTCTCACTGTCCTCTGGACCTTGGCTCTGTGGCAAGAAGCCACTGGAGTTTGCCCTTCTTTTCTCTTTTTGATTCTCCCCCTACCCAATCACTGTCAAGCTGGATCTCCCTGGTTTTCAGTCTTTCCCGATTTAGCACCAGGTCTCCACTTCCCTGTCAGGAGATCGGGACCCTGGCAAGATTTACATCCAGTTATAATCCGCCACCGGCTTTCACTGCACCCACAGGGCACGCTTACCACAGACGGGCCCAAGAGGCAGCACCAGCACCTCTTGGGAGTATTTCTGTCTTAAAGAGTTTGAAAAGAAGCTGTGATTTACTAGGTTCCTCTCCACACCCTAATCACCAATCACCCCAGCCCAGGGCCATGCATACACCTCCCCTGTGTTCATGGCTCAGTAGATATTAACATGAAGAGGCAGGTTAATTTCTACTTTGGTTACTGAGGGCTCAGGGCTAGGCTTGCCCTGCTGCGTCTCTCCCCCACAGGCTCCGGAGTACATTTGGGCTGCGTGGAGTTGGTACGCTGTCCGACTCCTGCAGAGTGGAGGTTCCCACAGGGTCTGAGCCTCTTGCAGGACTGTGCAGCTGTGTGAATGGACCTCAGCCAGAGAGAGCAGGGCCCCTCTGGCTAGTCCTCATATGGCCCACTGGCTAGACCACCAGGTAGTCCCTGGCAATTGACACTGGCTAATTGCTGAGGGTTCAGAGAAGCCACTGGGGATGCTGTATTGAGGAGGAGGAGGTGGATTTATGGTCCCTGTGGTGAAGGCTTGGATTCATGCCTGAGTGAGTCTGGATGGGTGTATCCAGCTGAGACCCACCCTCATACCTAGTCTGTTCTCCTCATGTGATGTGCCAAACCCTGCTGCAGATCCCCACTCCCAGGACAGAAACTCGCACACTTAACATGCACACGCACGCATGCACGCACGCCAGGCCAGAGTCCACGAGCTTGGGTGGGAGAACTGGCAGAGGATGGGCGGGGGCGATGTGCTAGTGCAGCCAGCAGGCCTGTGTTGAGGGAGGAAGGCAGGACTGAGGGCAGGTTCCCAGTACAGAAGGCCTGGGCCCAGCAGGCAGCTCTGGGGCTAGTGACACTCCCCCCCCGCCGTCCCCCATAGCCCCAGCTCGCCTCTAGCAGGCATGAAGGATGCCCGAGATCTATAACAGGAACGTAGCACTGCCTCCCTCTGGTGGCCATGCTGCTGAGCTGCAGGACGCTGCAAAGCTGATGGTCCTGTGTCAGCGTGCACACAAGCCTTGTGAGCCAGTCAAAAGCTCGGTGGTGTCTGTAGATAATCCACATTCACATACTAGATCCGACGTACAAATGGATCAGGGCTTTAAGTGCGCCTGCTTCAGGGCATGAGCCAGACATTATCTGGAGGTGGGCCCAGGCATCTCTTAGTGCCACATGGCAAGGGGCACCGAGGAGTTCTTAGGGGTTACAGAGATATTCTGTAGCTGGTAGGTACATTCTAGTTCACTAAAGAGTGTGATGGGTGGTCTCACATAAAAGCCGGGGGGTCACAGTATCATTGTGAAAGGCATGCAAGCCTGGTTTGCGAGGAGTGATCTATATACACTGAAAATTATGGTCATAAGGTCTGTTTCAGCTGAGGTGAAAAACAGGTTTTCAGTCAGCCAACCTAAGAACATAACAGCCAGACTGGGTCAGACCAAAGATCCCTGTATCCCAGTATCCTGTCTTCTGTCAGTGGCCAATGCCAGGTACCCCACAGGGAATGAACAGAACAGTCAATCAAGTGATCCATCCCCTATTGCCCATTCCCAGCTTCTGGCAAACAGATATATAGAGCTTGCTTATTATAGAAGCTTCTCTTACCTTTTGAAACTAAAGATTGTAACTCATTTGTGTGTGGATGTTTACCTGCTTTAACTTTGCACATAACTCTCATTTCCTTTCCCTAGTTAATAAATCTTCAGATAGTTTATTATAGGATTAGCAACAAGCATTGTCTTTGGTGTGAGATCTAAGGTGTGATTGACTGTGGTAAGTAACTGATCTTTTAGGACTGGGAATAACCTGAATATTTCTGTGATTCTTGGTGTAAGAGACCATCTATTACAAAGGTAAACTCACCTGGGTAGCCAGATAGACTGGAGTACCCAAGGAGGACTGTCTGTGACTCCCTGTTTAGCTGTTATAGTGCCTGAGGAGTTTACACTTGATAACTGGTGGATGAAATCCACATATAGAATTCACAACCAATTTGGTGTTTGTGCCCTGGTTCCTAATAGTCTGCCCTGAGGGTGGTACTCACACTCTTGAGTCACTGCATGCAGTTTGACAGTGTATTGTCGCGATAGGTGACTACATATTGGTCCAAAAAGTCCCAGAACACATCGTAAACAAAGTGCTAGAAGGTTGCAGGGGTGTTCACAAGATCAGATGGCATCACTAAGTTCTCTAAGTGATCGTAATGGATTCGGAAGGTAGTCTTCCATTCATCCCCTGCCTAGATGTGCCCCAAGCTACAACCCCCCCCCCCACACCCTCCAGGTCCATTTTCATAGATAGCCAAGAAGACCATACGTGGTCTAGCAGTTCAGGGATCAGAGGTAAGAGGTACATATGTAGGGTGGCTGGCTCTAGTTCAGACATTGTGTAGATTCGACCCTAAAGGGCCTGTGCCCCAGACTGCAAATCTATGGGGCAGTTGTAGTCCTGGTGTGGGGGTAGGGGAGCTGCATTATTTTTCTCTAAAACATCCCCATAGTCTTGTTATTGACAGGTAGATTGAGGGTCAATCTTGAGTATGGCCCCATCTGACCTCTCACCAGTGCCCGGGATTCCTTGGAGATGAGCACTGCCTCACGCTAGAAGGGTCTACCCAGGTCCAAAGACCCACTGTTAGCTGTGGGCAGACAGACTTGAAGGCAAAATTTGTAGGGGAAGCTGATTTTTTGTTACCACCAGAAGACCTGGGGGTTGTAGAGAGACATTGAGTATCAGCAGGAAATGCAGGTAACAGATTGCATTGACACTGAATTGCAGTGTCGCTCGGTGTCCTTGGATGGTGACTTCCAGGATGCAGTCTCTTCCTCCATCGGACCTGGGGACTGGAGTGACCAGACTATCATCTCTAGGAGGTCCAGGGTAGATTTCAGCCATACGGGCATTTGCACAGCTTGAGCTGTAACGGTGTATATAAAGTTAGCAGCAGCATCAGAATCAACAAGGGCCCAGCACGGAGGTATCTGTTGGGATTCATCCTGAATGCATAACTGTATCCGTACATGAAAGTGCACGGAGGACCTATGTGGCCCACAGCACATTCCAGTCAGGTCTCTCCGGACTAGTGTTAGCAAAGGGCAGGCAGCCAGAGCGGGGCCAGGCTCACTGCCATGAAAATGTAGGTTATTATGCTGGCATCGCTCCCCCACCTTGGTGGTCAGATGCGAGTGAGTCAGAATGACCCACCTGGGCTCGGGAGTCTGGTCTGCAGCTGATGGGGCTGGGGTATCGATGGGACAGCTACGACACCCTTTTTTTCTCCCCCCTTCACTCACACAACTGGTTGTCAATACAGAGAGCTAAGTTGATGAAGGCATCCAGACTGGTCGGTGTTTCTGCCTGGGCCTGCTTGTCCTTGGTCTCTTCCTGGAGCCCGTCTCAAAACGGATAAAGCTGAGCTGTCCCATTCCATTCTGCGTCAGTAGCGAGCCATTGGAAAGGTGAGGCGTACGAGGTAGCCTGGCCCAGTCAGATCCTCCGCAGGGTGGCTTCGGCTGAGTAGCACTGAAGAGTTGAGAATGCTTGCAGGGAAGTGTTCCAGTCCTACACCACTGGGGTATTTTGTTCCAAGAGGGGAGAGCCAGTCTAACACTTCCACTTTTGCCTGCTCTGTGGAATAGGTCTGGGGTGGAGCAGGAAAAAAAGGTGGCATTGATTGAGGAACCCTCTGAATTTTGGGCTGCTTCCATCAAAATGCTCAAGCAGGGTTACCTGGGACCTTGTTGGGGAAGCAGGGCCATGACCCATGCCTGGCTGCAGTGTTTTCTTAGGGCAAGTGGGCTACTTGTTCCTGAAGGGACTGATTCGCAGCCAAAAATTGCATCACCTGAGCTCACCGTGCATGATTTTCTGCCTGGAGATGGTCAACCTGCTCCTGCGGTCCTGGTGTCCGTTGGGGTGTGCTGGGGGTGGTAAGCCTGAGGCCATTTCCACAGAGGGAGTTAGGGGTCTTCTAGCCCATGCAAACTTTCACAGCTGGGGCTTGGGTGGTCAGGATTAGTGGCTGGAGCAGTGACAGTCAGAGGCCAAGAACAGTGTCAATGGGCAGAGCCAGAGTCAGGAACCAGGGGTCAGAGCCAAGGCTCAGAGCTGGGGTCAGCTGTCCAAGAGTGAGCCGGCAGGCAGATCTGTAGCTACAGCTGGCGGAGGAGTCTATCTTGTTGCACAGACACTTCTGGGAACCCCTCTTGGGCTTAAATAGGGAGCCTGGACCAAGAAGGGGCCATGAGAGAAGTTGTCAGTTTGGCCATCTGGGGTGGTACTTTCTGTGGTAGGTACGTCCATAGGGTCTGTGTCATAGGGTCTATATGCTAACGCTGCTGGGTAACGGCATGGAGGCACTGTCTATTCTGCACTCTGCAGAACCTCACACCCTGGCATCCTTCACCTAGGAGGTAAGTGGACAGCAAGTGCCCTCATGAAAGAGGGCTGTTAGCCAGGCCTGGCTGAAACCACTGGAGATAACTTTGGGTGAGAAAAGCTTCTTTAGACAGGAGGGTCAAACCTGGTAGTTATGTTTAGGCTCCAGACAGCGTGTTATTGATTGTGTTTTATATGTAGCCATTTGTTTCCAATGTTCTGACTCACTAGCTGTAGACCGTTCTTTGCTAATATTCTTGTTTTCACTCTTGCTGGCTCTATTTCCTGTGTGTTACACAGAGCTGGGTTCTGAGGCCTAGCTAAGAAGCTGGTGTGTTGGCAACAGCAGTCCTGGTAACTCCGTGTTCAGGGGAGCAGGGGCTGGATACCACAGGGAACATTTGGAGGCCTCGGGGCATTTCTAGCACTTGCTGTACAGAGAGAGCGAGGCCTGGGAGGCAGTTCTTGTGCTACCAGAGGCTGGTGGTTTTAGGGAGCTGATCCACAGCAGGGCTAGATAAGATGTCCTTGCATGAAGGGCAAGAGCCTCGCAACCCTGAGTACCTCTGGGAGTGTCACCAATGGGTACAGTGAGAAACTTCCCTGGGGCAGGTTAGTCCACCATTATCCACTGCAGGGTTCTTGCCTCTTTCTCTGAAGCAGCTGGCTCTGGCCACTTTTGGAACAGGCACTGGGCAAGATGGACCATGGGTCTCTGGCAGTTCTTGGGCTCCTCCAAGGGACAGTGCTGTATTTCCTACATGCCATGTTATATTTATTACGGACAATATTCCAGTCTTTGCTTTAAGGCAGGAGCACTGGTGCCCTAGAGGAATGTATTCTGGAATATGCCTGCAGTGCCATGCGTGGAGATGGCACAGGGCTATGCCAGTGTAGACAGAAAATAAGGGATCCTTGACTTAGCCTTGTTTCATGTCACAAAGGAACAAGAGGCCTTTTGCCTGCACTTCTAGAATTTACTATATTGGACAAGCTCCGCCTTGCCCAGGGATACATCACTCAGCACACCGGACGGGCAGTACTCAAGGCAGGGCTCCTGCCTGAGGATAAAAATAAACCTAGCTCAGCTGCCTCATCCACTCAGTTTCCAGTCCATCCTGTGCACCGAGCAGGCCGGGGTTCTGCAGGAGCAACGTACGTGATCATAGGGTTAAGGACTAGATCACAATGCATACACTCCAGAGGGCGGAACCAAGGCTGCATGGACGTAACTGACATTTCCTGCCTCTTCAGCACTTCATTGTGCAGCCTTAATGTGCTTTTAACAATGTTTACATGGAATTAACAGAGGATTAATTAACTCTATCAAGTCTAATGACCGGTGGTTGTGATACAGAGTATCCTTTAGAAAGAGACAGCCAGTCTTGATGTAAAAAGACTTCACGTGATGAAGAATCCACTATATCACTTGGTAAGTTTCTCCAATGGCTAATTATTCTCAGCTAAAAATTTGTGACTTAGTTCTAGGCTTGTCAGAATTTGATTGTTTAAACATGTCATTGGACAATGTTGATATTTATTTTTAAGCATTTTTATGACCAATTTAATTTTTCACAGTTGTGGGGAATTATTGGAGAGGTCAGACAATTGTTTCATGACAGAAGCCCTTTTGAATTTCAAAAAAGTAAAGCTTTATAAACCATTGAAACACCAATTGTCAACATCATGTCAAAGTATGCAAAGTAAATACCCTTAAGTCAAATCATAACTGTTTTCAATATTCATTCACTAACCCATTTGCAACAAGCCTGATTCAGAAGTCTAGATTACTGGGTTTTCACTCTGATGAGTTCTCAAGCAGCATTACCCCCTCCCCCCCACACTTTGCCTATCTGTAAATTCTTATTATTGATGGAAATATTTTTTCATCCATTTGTGTGTGTACAGTGAAATTGACATTTACCAACCTCAAATCCTTCCAAATCTACCTATTTCCAGTTTGAATGTTCTGTCTTTAAATTCCAGGCCTTGAACCTTGGCCTGCCTTGGTTTGCTAACTTAAATATCTCTGCTATCAGAGATCTTCTCCCCACATAGGTGCTTACAGCCCGTGATCAAGTCATATCTCAACCTTCTCTTGAATAAACTAAATAGTTTGAGGTTTAGTTTCCCAGGGGAAGGTAGGTTTTCCAGACTTCAAGTCATTCGTGTGGCTCTTATCTGAACACTTTCCAATTTTTCAACCTCCTTTTTTGAAATATGGACATCAGACCTGGATGTATTATCCTAACACATGCCATATACACTCATGCCATACACAGAAGTAATCCCACCTCCTTACTCCTGCTTGATGTTCCTCTGCTTAACATCCGAGGGTCACAGTAGGCCTCCTGTACACTGCAGTGCACTGAGGGCACGTTTAGTTGGTTTCCACCAGAACGTTTAAGTCCTTCTCAAGGTCCCTGCTTTCCAGGACACAGCTGTGGATCTTGTCAGTGTGACCTAGATTCTTGGTTCCTAGATGTATGACTTTGCATTTGGCTGCATTAAACCACATTTGTTTGTGCCCAGTTTACTGAGTGATCCAGGGTTTAAACAGTGGATTGGTCTTTGTTTTCTTCTGCAAACCCAAACGTCAGTCACTCAGGGGAGGAATGTGGGTCGAAGTGGTTTGTTTCCACTCAAGGGTTAATAAAGGTGACTCCCTATCCTAGGTGGAGCTGTTGTGTTTTTCTGTGTTCTGAGCTGCATGTGAGTAGTAGTATAAAGAGTGTCTACCCCACAAAGAAGCCCCATGGCAGCGAGTCTGAGAACCTGGTTCTACCAATGGTTCATTGTCAAACTGGGAGAGCATATCTAGTGGGGTCCTACCGGGGTCAGTCCTGGGTCCGGTACTATTCACTATTTTCATTAATGATTTGGATAAGGGAGTGAAGAGTATGTTTATAAAATGTGCAGATGACACAAAGCTGGGAGGGGTTGGAGACAGCTTGGAGGACACAATTAGAATTCAAAATGACCATGACCAGTTGGAGAATTGGTCTGAAATCAGCAAGGTGAAATTCAATAAAGACAAGTACAAAGATCTTGACTTAAGATGGAAAAATCAAATGCATAGCTGCAAAATAGGGAATAATTGGCATGGTATAGTTCTGCTGAAAATAATCTGGGGGTTATAGTGGATCGTGAATTGAATAAGAGTCAATAGTGTGATGCAGCTTCAAAGCAGGCTAATATTGTGGGGTGTATTAACAGGAGTGTTGTACGGAAGATGGGGGAGTGGTAATTGTCCCACTCTACTTGGGCTCAGCTGGAGTACTGTGTCTAATTCTGGACACCACACTTTAGGGAAGATGTGGGCAAATTGGAGAGTGTCCAGAGGAGAGCAACAAAAATGATAGAAGGTTTTGAAACCTCACCTATGAGGGAAGGTTAAAAAACAAACCCAACAACAACTGGGCATGTTTAGTCAAAAGAAAAGAAGACTTGGGGGAGGAACCTGATAATAGTCTTCAATTATGTTAAGGGATGTTATAAAGAGGACTGCGATCAATTGTTCTCCATGTTCACTGAAGGTAGGACAAGAAGTAATGGGCTTAATCTGCAGAAAAGGAGATTTTAGGTTAGATAGCAGAAAAAACTTTAACCACAAGGGTAGTTAAGGTCTGGTATAGGCTTCCAAAAGAGGCTGTGGAATCCCAATCATTGGAGGTTTTTAAAAACAGATTGGACAAACACCTGTTAGACCCTCCTTATGTTTACTTGGTCCTGCCTCAGTGTAGGGGGCTGGACCTGAGGACCTCTTGTGGTCCTTCCACCCCTACCTTTCTGCGATTCTATAAGGGGAGACTTGATTACAATCTAGAAGTACCTACTTATAGAGAACAAATATTTAATAATGGGCTCTTCAATCTATCAGAAGATATAATATGAACCAATGGCTGGAAGTTGAAGGTAGACAAATTCAGGCAGGAAATGAGGTGTGAATTGTTAAGGGTTGAGTGTAATTAACTATTGGAACACAGTTTACCAAGAGTCGTGGTGGATTCCCCATCACTGGCAATTTAAAAAATCAAGATTGGCTGTTTTTTGAAAAGATCTGCTCCAGGAATTATTGTGGGTCAGGACTCTGGCCTGTATGAGGAAGGAGGTCAGACGAGATGATAACAAAGATCCCTGATGGTCTTAAAATCTATGAACAACACAGGCCAGACATGGTGTTGCTCCTTCCACCAGTTCAGGAAGCTCTTCACATGCAAGGGGACCATGACCTGCCTGTCCAAGGTGTCCCTAGTCAGAGAACAGGCAGTTCTCAACCAACATTGGAAGCAGTGGAAGTGTAACCTTGCACGATTGGTCCCAAAGGTACGTGCTACCATATTGCCAAGGAGTTGAAGACAGCTCCTTAGTGATGTCTGAGGGCCTCCCTGAATCACCCCTAGCAGTCCCGACAGTCACAAATCTGTTTGAAAGGAAGTACACACCAGCTGTCCCGGAGTCCATGTATGCCTCTGTAAATGGTATTCCTTGCACTGGTACTAATGTTGGTTTCTTTACAGACAGCTGTAGGCCCAACTCCTAGAACAGAGCCTTCTGATTGGATGACAACACCGCCTGGAAAGAGCAGCCTTTGAGAAGCCAGTCACTGAGGTACAAGTAAGCCACCACAACTGCTAGAACCTTCAAGAACACTGAAAACAGACCAACAGAAAAGCACTTGTTATTGGAAATGATCTTTGCCTACAGTGAATATTTCCTATGTGATGGGTGTTTGGTTATATGGAAAGAGGTTTCTTGTAGGTAAAGGGATGCAAACCAATCCCCTTCCTCTAGAGCAAGAATTATGATTGTTAAGAGTCACCATCCTGGTCTTTTCAGGCTTCACAAATTTGTCCAACTGTCTTAGATCTAAGAGTGGCCTCCAATCTCTGTCCTTTTTCAGTACTAGGAAATATTATGAATAAACCCCCCCGCTACCCCTGTGAGGGGAAGGGACTGGCTCTACTGCTCCTAGCTGGAGGAGAGTCCACCTCTTGCCTTAGTAGAAGACCATGAGAGGGTCCCTGAAGAGGGACAGGGAATGGGTGTGAAAGGGAGTGGCAAAAACTGGATGGTGTTGCCTGATGTTATGACCATCATTGGTCTATGGTGATCCGCTCCCAGGCCTGGTGAAAATGGACAACATGGTCCCCAGAGGGAGTGAGGGTGTAACTGTAAAATCAGAGGAATGGAAGAAGTTGAACCTTCATTCAACCCACCAAAGCTGCTGTTTAGATGACACCTGGGTGGTTGCAGAGGGTGGCCCTCTTCCTCTGAAATCTGTCTCTTTCTGGGGAGTTCCCTGGGTCTTTGGTGCCTTGAGAACTGAGCAGGGCATGATTTTTGGGAAGTCTGGGACCTACTGAAATTGTTCTTGCTTGTAGGCCTATAAACACCCAACTAATGTAGGGTAGCCCTGGTGTCCTTAAGCGTGTGCAGGGAGCCATTTGTGGTCTCTGAGAAGAGTTTATGACCATCAAAGGGGAGGTCACCTATTGTGTTTTGAACCTCTATTGGAAACCCTGAAAGTTGGAGTCATGACTCCCTGTGCATAACTATCACCGTGGAGATAGACCTGGTAGCTGTATCCGCAACAGCTAAGGATGCTTGGAGAGCTGGTCTGGTCAACAGTTGACCCGCCGCAACAATAGACTGGAATAGTTCCCTAAAGTCACATGGCAGATGTTTAATAAAGGCTGTAAACTTCTTGTAATTAGTTAAGTTTTTTTGGCCATGGCCACCTGATAGCGCGTGATGCAGAATTTCAATATTGGGGATGAGTAAGGAAAGACTGGATCTCTTTGCATGAAAGTCTGATCCTTGTCACAGGGTAGCCCTTGAAAAATACCGCCTATCCTGCTCATTCACAGCATTCACCATGCGGCAGTTAGGTTGCTGATGGGAAAACAAAGTCTGAGTCCTTAAGGGCACATATTACTACTTGTTGCCCTTTTGCATGTTGGTGGCATGGCCTCTGTCATGCTGTCTGAGCTGGATCCAGGAGAGCTTCATTGACAGGTTGTGCCACTCTGGAGGGTGTTGCTAAGTGCAAAATACCAAGCAGCCTGTGCTGCTAGTCTTTGACATCCTCCAGAGGGATCTGTAGGGCACTCGCTACCCTTCTAATAAGGCCCTGAAATTTTCATCGATGGAAAGAGGGGGAAGCATGAGTGCCTCATCCAGCGGCAACAACAAAATGGGAGTTTCAGGGGTGACTTCCTCATCTGCCCTCCAACATCTCCTGCCTTGGAAGGGTAGAGGGAGGATGTGGAACCCCGGTCTCCCTAAAGGACAGTACCAGTAGTTTACTGGATTGTTGCAGATAAGCAGCCCACGGGTCCCAATATGGTCATTGTGGGGGTCCATAAGGGAGCAGAAGTTGCGTACAGGGCTGATTCCACCATGCTTGATGAGCCACAGAGTCCTCACTGTGCGAGGGCAGGTTCCTACAGGGCTAGGTAGGAGAACCTCAAACAGAACTTGAGGAGACCAACGGAATCCTCTTCTTTTTCCTCAAAATCTTTCCATGGGGGAGCAGCCACTGAGGAAAGGAGAAACCTCTGCCAGGGAGCAGCCACTCAGAGACCGAGATCCTGGTACCATGAGATGCTCGGTACCTGACAGCAACAGGAACTCTGGTTCATCCAACACTGAGCGATCCCTCGAGTATCAGAACTTCTGTGGTACTGGACAGGACCCTGGTACTGACACCATACCTGAGGCTGCTGTGGCTGGAGCTGCCAGTGCCAGTAATGAGCATACCACAGGCTTTGTGGGTGTCAACACCAATGCTTGCTTGGTACAGAGGGTCCAGGCACCCCCAGCTGCGCTTGCATCGGTAACTATGACTAGTGTGTCACAGCACCCATGGCTGAGCAGGACGCTTCAGTGCTGATGGGACCGAGCTCAGTGGTACCTTGTGCTTACCCTCCTTAGTGGTGGAGGGCACAGGAGCCCTATCAGCCGTGCTGCCTCTCCTTGGAGCCCCAGGCCTTCATGGGCCCACCGGTACCAGAGGAAGAGTCCTCCAGAAGACAAGGGTCCCAAGGGAAAGAATAGTCCTCTTACCTTCAACTAGCAACCACTCTAAACTAACGGCCACAGCAAACAGAGAAGGCTGAGCACTCTAGGCGGACACACCAGGGTTCTGTCCTGGGCCGAGGTGGTAGGGAAGAAACTGAGGGCAGTTTGCCTATGCACCTGAATATAGCCTCTATGTCTGCCACAAGGAGGCTTAGGGGGCACGTGTGGGCTGAATGGGCACCAGTAGCTAGAACTCTCCGATAAGGGCTTGAGGGGCACACCTGAAGTGCAGCACCCATGGAGCCGCTACTCCAAGAAGAAGGGGGAGCACTTGAGTGGAGGGGCAGAGAGTTCAGGAGGAAATTGCAGTGAAGACCCCAGGGGCAGTGGATTAGGGGAAGGATTTTGGGGGGGGGTGTCAGCAGTTTGTGGGGTTAGCGAGGGAGGGGCTGGAGAAGTGCTCAGGGTGAAGCAGTTTAGGATGATGTTGGTGGCTGGCTGTGGATTAGGGGGAGGGCTATATTTGGAAGTGTTTGAGTTCTGGCTGAGCCCCCTGGTAGATTAGGGAGCACATGCCCAGGGGCTGGGTTTACAGGGAATACACTCACGGACAGAGCAGGGCAATAGCTGATGGTTCAGTTAGGTGGCCAAAAAAAAAAAAAAACACGATTGCTTCAGTTTTTCCACCCCAAAATGAAAACCTAAAAAAATCCAGTTTCAGGTCACATGAAACACTGACCGGGGAGTCAAATCAACACTTTTAAACAAAACACGGATTTAAATCGACATTTCATTTCAAAAATGTCATGGCAAAACATTGTTCGGAAAATGTCAATTCACAATGGAATGTCAAAACTGGTCATTTAAAAAAATGTCCAACCAAACCCAACCGTGACTTTTCCAAACACATTCCAGGTGAAACTACTGGCTGAATTTGACCCCGATTAGTGAGTAGGTGCAGTGCCCCTCCCCATGAACTTTTTGGGGCACATTTACTATTCACGAAATTCACCACTATTCACCTCTCTACTCCAGCAGGAACTTTGTGCAACACTTGCTGATACTCTATTGTGAACCCTAAGGCTTCCAATCATGAATCACAAATCAGGCCCTTCAAAATCCTGAGACTTTAAAAATGTCAGGTTCTGTACGTTGACCTTCTGGTGTTTCCATCCCAGCCTCTAGGAGCCACATTCCAGCTTTTCTCCCCACGGAGGAGGGCTAGAAACTGACCCTTGTTTTAAAGGTCAGCTGAGATTCTCCCATATTCATATGATTCCAGGAGCTGGGGTTTCACTGAATTCATCACAGATCATGAGACTCTCACTAACACCCCTAGCCACAAGCTTTCACTCTTGTCCCTCTCATTAACAGAAGTTGGTCCAATGAAAGGTATTAATCCCACTCCACCCCCAATGCCCTGGGACTGACATGGCTACAATACTGATAACATCCTGAGTCAGCCACACTAGACAGCAATTTGTGGGTGAGGTCATGACAGTGGTGAACACGATGGTAATGATGTAAGTAGGGCCCTTATCTTCAGGGTGAGAACTACCTGGGGGGAGTGGTGGTTTCGTGTGAGCACCGGGGGAGCAAGCCCTCTCCCAAGGACTTTGCTTGAAGACTTGTGTGCTGAGGGGAGGAGGAGCAGGAGCTGCATTAGCAGCAAGGAGTCTGTCATGGCAGCGCAAGAACCACTGGCTGGGGGGAGGCTAGTTCCCAGCCCCACCCCTTCCACATCAGAGCCCATAGTCCCCCACTGTGGAGGCAGGCCCCTGCCCCAGGCTAGTATCCACAGCCCCAGGAGGGTGGGCAGTGCGGCTGCAGCCGCCACAGCCCTGGGAGGCATGGCCCCAGCCTGAGCTGGGGCCACCGCACAGGAGGAGCAGCAGAGCAGGAAGAGGTCTGGGGGAAGAGCATGCTCAGAGCCACGCCTGGCTGTTTGGGGAGGCACAGCCTCCCACAGTCTAGGGTACCCACCGCCCATACAGCCTCTAGTAACCCAGGGGGGAACGAAGGAGGGTAGCATTCCTAGGGGCTGCAGCAGAGCTAATCCCCTGAACACCTTTCAGGCAGGGGCACTACTCAAATCCTGCAGCAGGAGAATCAAGAATGAGAACTAAGGGCTGCTTTCTCCTTTCCCTTGTGCACTGCCAAAGGCAGCTGGGCACATTCCTGGTCTTCTAATGAAAGAAAGCTGTTTTAGACTCCTCCCTCTCCTGAAGGGGAAGCTTTATGAGCCAGGAAACCATTTCCACATTACTTTGTTTTATACCCTGCTTGGCAGCACTTCAGCTAGCGGATTGACCAGGGGAGGAGGGAACTGCAAGAGGCAGATACCTCTACGTCTTCACAGGCATGCCTTAGACCCCTGGCCTGCAGCAGGGAAGGCGGGACTCCCCCCTTCTGCATTTGTGGGATCAGTTTTGGGCCCCGGGAGCAGGTGCAAACAGTGGCAATAGGCCCAGCAGCTACCAAGTCATTTTAAAAGGACACTCCGTGCTAGTTCTTCCAGAGGAGGCAGGACAGCAGTTTGAAAGTTTAGGGCCCTTCCACCCACACACCTTGGAGTCGCACAAGACCCTGGCTCCCCAATTTTTCCCTCCTCCAAAAGCAGCCTGCATTTTATTCCCTGCCCTCTTTGCTACTCGCTTTGGGGCTGAGGATGAAGGCTCAGAGCAGATTGCTAAGAGACACTCAACAGTACTCATCTAACATGACCGTGCTAGCCCCAGCCAGGACTGCTGAGGGGCAGGTCCTTCTCCCCTGGGGCCCAGGCTCACGGGCCTGACAAACAGCACTGATGCTGGTCTGGGAACATTGGTAGATTTAATACATGCACAGTTCTTTTTTCAAACCCAGGGTGTCACCGCAGCCAGCTACAAATCCAAGAAAACCCAGCGGTGCAGACAGCTGGGCCACTTATAAAAACCACAGTTCTGTTCTAAAGCAGCACATTCCCCCTCCCCTCCCTGAACCCCCCCCACCCAATTTAACCTCATTCCCAGCACAGGTGCTTCCCCTTGTGTTGCAGTCAGCACCCCACCCTTCCTCCTCCAGCTGCAGGACAAGGGAAGAGCTGCCAGAGGCTGGCTGTGTGCAGTCTGTGCATCAGAGACCAGCTGTGCTGGCCCCCAGACTCTGTTCACAGATAGGTTGAGCACCCCACTGGCATGCTCTGCTACTGTTTCTCACCAATCTCCTCCCACCCTACACATTCCATCAGCTAGGCAGGCCCTGGGCTCTAGTGACCAGCATCAACTGCCAGGGCTACAGGCTTTGGCTGGTGAGGGCATAGAGGTGGGGCAGGAAAGGGTGTGATGAAGGCACTAGCCTGAGAATCATTCCTGGCTCTACTAGACTTCCTTCCCGTGTGACCTCAGAGCAGTCACAATCATTCTGTGCCTCAGTTTCCCTATCTGTAAACCAGGGACACTCCCCCCACATGAGGACACAATTCAAGATTTAAGTAACCCCTAGCAATGTGCAGGCCACAGAGTTGCCTGGATGGAACCTCCCACTACTATATGAACACCCAGTTCTCACCATCCTCATCCCACCCTGGAGAGCTAGTGGGGGTGCCAAGCTACAACTGTTTTCTGATGACTTAACCTTTGACCCCTGGGGCATGCCATCCATCCTCCTAGGAGCCAGGAATGTGATCGTGCCAGCACCAGGAAGTTGGATGGAGTCACAAGCAGGTGGCTATGACTTGCAGGGACATGATTGAATCTCCCACTGTTTTACACCTATGGCTGCTCTCTCCCAAAGCCCTGCCTTTAAGTAGGGGCCATTCTGCAGTCGTATTAAATCCCAGAGAGGCAATGGTGTCCTAGGACAACATTTAACTGCATTTAACTTAAGGAAACAGCTGCTGCTGAACCATCCCACAGTAGGGGCAGTGACATGGGCCTGCAGCCGAGATGTTTATTGGAGGGTCACTGGTGCAGGTCAGCTATTAATGCACTAGAGAGAGTCTTTGCAGAGGACTGAGATTGGTGGAGAAGGGTAGTTGGAGAAAAACAGCAGCAGTTCTATTAAAAAGCCACTAGGTCTGCCAGTCTGGGATATTTGCTGCCACATGACAGCAGTTTTACTTCTATATCCCAGCCCAAGGCAGGACAGGTTAGTGGCTTGGATCACAGAAAAGGCTGCCAGTGATCAGTCTTCTCTTCAACTCACTCCAGAGGAGCTCCCTCTCGCGTTTGGTTCTCTTCATGAAGCCCCTGTTTTCCAGAGCCCTTCTGGACAGGTATGGCAACACTTCGTTCACAGGGCCGTAGGGAACGTATTTGTAGACTGGATAACCTGCTTGCCCTGAGGAGAGAAATCAAGGTAACTTACAGGATACAGTGGGCAGGAATCTCTGCTAGTGCAAATCAATCCCACTCCCCTGACTGCTGAGATACCAGTTCACAGGTACCAGCTCAGGATCTGGCCTCCCAGAGCAAGACTTTGGAATTGCATCTGGAAAATGCTTCTAGGCCACCTCTGTGGCCTCTGGAAAGTTACTCAGTGCAGAGAGCACTCATTTTAACCTCTCAAGCAAAGGAATTTGCACCCTGGCCTCAAGGCAGCACTTTCCCAGCCCAAGAGAAAAAAGTCACCCTATATAATCTGCTAACACCATTTCTTCTCATTCCTTTGTTACATCCCACGTTTACTACAGTGTGACAGCGGCACATCGAACCCTTTCATGCTTCAAGTAGAGATCTGCAGAGACCTCAAGACGGGGTGTAGTTAGGAGCAAGAGCAGCCCCAAGGTGCTACAGGGGCGGAAGGACAATTCTGGAAATGCTTAGAAGGTACCAACAAAGGGACTCAACGGGCAGTGATCAATGGCTCCATGTCTAGTTGGCAGCCGGTATCTAGCGAAGTGCCCAAAGGGTCGGTCCTGGGGCCGGTTTTGTTCAATATTTTCATTAATGATCTGGAGGATGATGTGGATTGCACCCTCAGCAAGTTTGCGGATGACACTAAACTGGGAGGAGTGGTAGATATGCTGGAGGGTAGGGACAGGATACAGAGGAACCTAGACAAATTGGAGGATTGGGCCTAAAGAAATCTGATGAGGTTCAACAAGGACAAGTGCAGAGTCCTGCACTTCGGACGGAAGAACCCCATGCACAGCTACAGACTAGGGACCGAATGGCTAGGCAGCAGTTCTGCAGAGAAGGACCTAGGGGTTACAGTGGACAAGAAGCTGGATATGAGTCAACAATGTGCCCTTGTTGCCAAGAAGGCCAATGGCATTTTGGGGTGTATAAGTAGGGGCATTGCCAGCAGATCGAGGGACGTGATCGTTCCCCTCTATTCGACATTGGTGAGGCCTCATCTGGAGTACTGTGTCCAGTTTTGGGCCCCACACTACAAGAAGGATGTGGATAAATTGGAGAGTCCAGCGAAGGGCAACAAAAATGATTAGGGGTCTGGAACACATGACTTATGAGGAGAGGCTGAGGGAACCAGGATTGTTTAGTCTGCGGAAGAGAAGAATGCGGGGGGATTTGATAGTTGCTTTCAACTACCTGAAAGGGGGTTCCAAAAAGGATGGATCTAGACTGTTCTCAGTGATAGCAGATGACAGGATAAGGAGTAATGGTCTCAAGTTGCAGTGGGGGAGATTTAGGTGGGATATGAGGAAAAACTTTCACTAGGAGGGTGGTGAAACACTGGAATGCGTTACCTAGGGAGGTGGTGGAATCCCCTTCCTTGGAAGTTTAAGGTCAGGTTTGACAAAGCCCTGGCTGGGATGATTTAGTTGGGATTGGTCCTGCTCTGGGCAGGGGGTTGGACTAGATGACCTCCAGAAGTCCCTTCCAACTCTGTTATTCTATGACTCAAGAGAGAAAGGTTCAGACTCCAGTCTGAACCTAAGTGACTCTCCCATGAAGCAGAGCTGAGGAAGATGAGCCATAGAGAACATGTCTGAAACATTCAGCAGTAGTCCTGAGAGGCACATAAGATCCCCTTAAAAAAAAAGGATCCCCTTGAAAAAGGTAGGGGTGGGGGAGAACTGGGAATTCCCCTGAGCTTCGGGAAGAGAGAGAGAAAGAGAAGTGGCTGGTGTCACAGGAGGAAACGGTGGGAAACCACAGAAGCAGGGAGGGTTGGGCCAATTCAAGAAGCACTCAACCAAAAATACCCAAGTTATGACATAAACGTGGTCTTTTCCAGCCAGCGGGCCAGTAACTTGGCTGAAGGAGACCGGAGAGGCCAAGCCACCCTCAGCTTGCCACGGAAACTGCTGTGACTCCAGCGGGGTGAGGAGTAACAGCCCAACACCACCACTGCGCTATTGACAGGCATGTGAACAGTTACTGGGTGCCTCAGCACTCCTCATCCGCGCCAGCCCAGGCAGCTAGAACAGCGATGTCCTACGAGTCACTAAAGCAAGGGTGGGGCAGCGCTGGGCAGCTCTGCACAGTGCCACAGGCAGACCACACCACAACTCCACCCACAAGACATTCCCATGTCAATTTAGTTCCACAGTAGCCACAGCATCGTGCACATGTTTCTACCCCTTCCCTCTAGGCATAGCAGAGGAATGCTGGCGAGTGCTAACATGCATGTGTCAGCAAAATATGTGGGGAGACTTCTGCGGAGGATGGGATCTGATGCCATGGCTACTTACACAGGCCAAGGAGAAAAAACCACTTGACTCAGCTTTTCCAGTTGTCCCACAGCCAGCGGGTCCACCGTGAAGGTGCATCAGAGCTCCTGCAGCCAGGCCTGTGTGCACACAGGTATTGCCAGACTGGGTCAGCACTATGGCCCACTAGGCCAGTATCCTGCTTCAGGGCAAGGTGCAAGACATCTCACAATAGGTAGTGATGGGATAGTCACCTGCCCCAGGGGAGTCCCCTTCTGACCTCCAGTAGTTAGTGGGCTCCAACCCAGAAGCAGGAGGATTGATGTCTTTTCTTGAGCTTTTTAAATTGCATTTAACTCCTCGGGCTATTTGTTACCCATAGAAGTGTCCAATAGCCTTTGAATGTGGCTAGTTCTCTGCCTTAATAATACACTGAGGCAGTGAGTTCCACAGTCTCGTTACACCTAGAATGAAAACATTTTTCTATTCTTTGAATTTTTCACCTTCCAATGTCATTGGATGTTCCTTGCTCTTGTGCTAAGACAGAGGACAAGCACATGATCTCCCTTCTCCAGATCAGCCATTTTATATACTTCTATCATACGCCTTATGTATCTCCTTTCATAGGAGACCAGTGCCAGTCTTCTCCATCTCTTCTTCCAAGAGCTTTTCCTGCCTCTGGTCATTGTCATTTGTCTCTGTGCCCCCTCTAATTGTGCAACATCCTTTGAGATAGGGTGAAAGGTACAGTACACAGGATCCAGATGTGCACCAAATACTGATTTGTAGAATAGCATTACAACTATATTGTCAGTCCTGTTTCTTATGCACCTTAACATCTTGTTTGTTTGACTTGACCACAACCATGCAGTGAGCAGATCTTCAGTAAGCTGGACACACGTGCCGGTCCCTGTCCTGAGTTGACACACAGTTACAATGTGGCAAGGTGCACAAGCTATTAATTGTGTCCTCTCCTGCACTGCTCAGCATTGAGCTGTCCTCTTGCCTGGCTAGGCCCCTCAGAAGCGCTGCCGTGCCCATGTTGGACTTGACTAACCTAAGTTACATCCTCTGCCAATTGCATCACTTCACTACTCGTCCCTTTCCCAGATCACTAAACCCTGCTCCTTACATGCAGCCTTCTGGCACCTGCTCTTAACTTTTGGCCATGACAAAAGCGATGTATTCCTCCTGTTTTGTCCTCTCAGCCAGTTTCTGATCCATGATAACACCTAGCCTCCTATCTCATGACTCGTCTCTAGTAATCACGCATGAAAGATCTTGTTCAAGGCTTTTTTTTTTTTTTTTTTTTTTTTTTTTTTTTTAAGATCAGCCAGATGGATCTCCACTCACTGACTGAAAGCAGCACAGCAACCCCTTCCCCACCTTGGGCGCCGAGAGGAATACACCAGACACTTACCCAGAGGGAAGGTGATGTGGTCACACATGCCCAGCAGCTGCCCAAAGTACACCTTTTTCTCAGAGGGATGAATGCCAAGCTCTGCCATTCTGTAATGGAATCACCAGAGTCACACCAGGAGATGCCCAGCAGGAAACACTACACTAGAAGGACTGACAGTGAGCTGGAGGGACCATGAGAATCCTGCTCCTTTTTCAGAGATCTATTGCCCACAGGCCTAAATTAACTTCCCATAGAATAAAAAAGTAGACTGCAAGAGAAGCACAGAAGAGTTGGGTAACTAGTGCCCGTCCCCTCAAAGTGCCAGGCACAGCTCTTCCCTGGAATCACTGCATGCCCTTGCCCAGCACACAGTGCTGTATTGAACAGTTTACAGCCACAGCATATCTTTGTCTGGCCGCTGGCCTTCATACACCCAGTGATACAAAAACCCAGGAGTCTGGTATTTAGCACTGGTGTGAGCGAACACATTTACACCTGCAGGCCAGAAAGGTCACCACAGAGCAAGCAAGTCCCTTCCTGAAAGCGGCTTCTGCCAGTGTCTGGTCTCCTATTTGCCAGACACCCAAGGGCCCCAATTCAATTGCAGCCCTGGGGCTATTCTCCTAACGAAACAGGAAGGTACATGAATTCAATTCCAGACCATGCACAGGCCCTCTCCCTTCCAGCCTCTTTCCCCAGCTATGACCAGCCACCATTCCTAGTGCAGTCAGATGCTGTGCAAACATCACCCACACAGTTCTGCTGCCACCCTTCAATCCCTTCTTGCAGCAGCCCCTGCTAGCCCCACGCTAGGCTCCCACACAGCTGCTCTGCGGCAGCACCGTCTCCCACTGCTATTCGAGGCCCGGCACCCACGGCTCTTGCCACGCTGCCACATCAGTGCCCTACCTGCAAAGGACGAACTTCACCGTGTCCTCGTTGTGCGATGCCACCATCATACTGACTTTCCGGCTGTACTTGATCTCCTTGAGAACATAGTCCAGGCACCTGCAGGACAGATCACACGTGGGCCCAGGGAAGTGCCCAGGGCACCACCTCCTCACCCCGGCATCCCAGCTCTGGCCCTCCTACCTTTTGTACATCTCGCTGGTCTCTTCGTACGTAGGGTTGAGGAGATCCTCGTAGCCGACTTGGGCAGCTCGAGCCTGCTCTTGCTCCATGTACGCGCCTCTCACCAGCTTGGCCCCAAAGTGCCAGCCCTCGCGGTGAGAGAGCTCCATGTCCATCGTCACGTTGTCGTATGCCTCCTGCAGCGGAAAGACGGAGCGGTGACATCCACTGAAATGCGGTCTGGGGAGCAAGGCTTCAAGCCTGCTCCTGGAGTAGTTCTGCCCTGAGACAGGACTGCTTGCACAAACTGGCATTGAAGCACCCCCTCCTGCAGCGTGACCTACCACTGCTTGGAGCACTGCCATCACCACTGCATCCGGGGCCCTTCAGGCATGCAGGCTGCACCCCGCATACTGCTGGGCCCTAGATCCCCTGCCCGCAGGTGGCACTGGCCAGACCCTCACCTTCAGGTAGCACTGGAAGGTGTTAAATACGACTGCCTTCTCCATGTTGAACTTGCGCTGCATCTCCAGGGTGAGCCGGCTGATGGCTGGCTGGAAGTAGGTCTGCTCAGCATCCACCATCAGCCTCACTCCCAGCTCCAGGGCTCTCTGCAAGGGGAAGGACACTCCTCAGGTCAGGCCACAAGCAGTGAATAGGTTCTGCCCAGGTGGAGTCTGCAGGGCCAATGCTGAGCCCACTGCTGTGTGTGGTACTGCAGGGGTCCTGCAGATGGCAGCACTCACCCCTGCAGGCCAATGCCTCCAGGGAACACCTGCTAGAAGAGCCCTGTGACCCTAGCACAGCAGCGTACAGGCCACAGAGAGCAGGGCTTACAATCTGGGGCTCACCCAAAACGCTTCTGGCACCGAGGCCATGCTGGGTCATGGGTGAGCAGGTCCATCTCCCTCACCCTGAGGTCAGGGCCCACTCTACCCCACCCCGGCTTGGAAACTTCCCACCAAGACCCCCATGACAGTCCAGGCAGGGCTGCTCCTAACCGTGGCCAGGATGTCCATCCTCTGCAACATTCGCTTCATCTGCAGGTCTTCCTCTTCGGTGAAGCGTGAGAGCAGGGGCTCCAACTGGCCGGTCTGAAAGGAGAAGCACCGGACAGCCTCAGTGCTATGCCCCCGTGGCCACAGCTTGGACATTAGACCATAAGCCTTCCCTCCCTCACCCAAGGTGCAGAGCAGGACATGGCACAAGGCCTCTGGACAAGCGCTAACCCTGAGAGCCCATGCAGCTATTCACTCCCTCCCCATTTACACACGTGGGACACAGGCATGTGGGACAAGCACTGTGTGCTGAGCTCTCTGCATCAAAGTGCAGGGGGGGGCCCAGCTGGGATCAGGTTCCAAGGAGTAGGAGTACCAGCATGCTCCAAACTCTAAGGGGCAGCCCCCCAGCCCCATTCACCAACCACCTTAGACTGGGAGCCGGAGCTGCTGCTCCCCAGATGTTACAGCAGGGGTGTAGAGCAGTGGCTCTCAAACTTTTGTATTGGTGACCGCTTTCACATAGCAAGCCTCTGAGTGTGACACCCAGTTTGTGAACCCATGGTGTAGAGGGTTAGGTGCCTGGGGTAATGGCAGCTGCTGGCCCGGCAGGGCCTGGGAAGCAGGATGGAGCCCTTCTATCTGAGGAGCCCCCCCAAGAAGCTGTTTGAGAGAGGAGAATGCTTGCACCCCTAGCCCAGAACTTGCCCTAGTTCCATGCCAGGGGAACGACTCCCCTGACAGGCCTGGCTGAGACAGCCTGGTGAGAGTCCAACCCATTTCTCTGCTCAGGCCAGCACAGCAGCACTGGGCTGTGCAGAGGTGGGGTTGAGGCAGATGCCCAGGCTGGTCTCCCCTCCCAACCCCACCTTGTCGTCTGGAAAGAGCAGATTAGAGCACAGCTCGGCTGCTGACACCCGCAGGGCCCAGCTCCCAGCCCAGCCACGAGGGGGTACCGCAGCGCTGCTACAGCTCTGAACTGCTGGAGCTGGATCCCCAAGAGGCAGGAATGCCTCAGACAGAGGACCCTGGACTCTTTCCCCATCCAGGGCAGATGGATTCTAGCCACCCCTCCCCCCAGACCTTCTCCCACACAGGGCTCTGCTTAGCCTGGGAGTTCCCTTGCATACACTGGTGTTAAAGGAGCTCTACCATGTGCATCTGACCAACCATCTCCCCCATCCAGTTCAAGAAAGAGGGTAACCCAGGGCTGAAGGGTGCAGACCCCAAGGGGAGAGAATTCTTTATGGTGCATGGTGTACGTAGAAGCAATGGGATGCAATCAAGGGATCAGACGAGTATCAGGATGAAGTACCTGACAGGAAGCACCTCCCATGTGACTGGCTGATCCCGGTTACTTGGAAGTTTTAGAACTGACTGGCTAAAACATTGGCAGGTATGGTACCAAGGGAACTCTCCAGCTGCAGTGTTCCGTGCCATTACCTGGGGTGAGCTCTACTGCTCAGGAGGATTCCCTTGGGGCCTCTCCCTGGGCCAAAATAGTGCCACTCACCCACCTTCATGTTTGGGATGAGCAGCAGCTTGGACAGTTTCGTTCGGCTGTCAATCAGGCTGTTCCAGTCCAGCAAGTCCACGGTGCTGCAGCCAGAAAGACTCTCGTTAGCGCCAGCTCCAAGCAAACTCCCCAAGGGGTGCACTGGCAACTTCCTCACTAGTTGGGATGGATCAGTGACCCAGAGCCCACTGCTGCCTGTCCTGACCCAACTGGGGAGGATTTCAGCAGAGCTCCCTGGGTGTAGATCCTGGCACTGGGATTTTCCTTGGTCACCAGGGGCCTGGCAGAGCAGCAGGATCAGCATGGCAACTCTGGGTACTTATCCAGTCAAACTCTTCCACCCAAGCCAGCTACGGCTCCGAGAACTAACATGCCCCTCAAAATGCCCACAACAAACATGGCCACCACCACTTTTTACCCCTTCCCAGTGCAGCTCCCTGGCCTCCGAGAAAGGCAGCCTCTCCCAGGACCCCTGCCCTGAGCCATTGCTCTAGAATTTGGGAAGCTGCCCTCTCCACCTCCTACCCCAGTCCCTCTGATAGTACACACACTGGCTGAAATGGAAGCCTTTGGGACCCCTCCACATGCTCCTTTCCATAGCACCCCCACCCCTCCTCACTCTGCAGCATGTTCCAGGAAGGCCAGAGGGTCAGGCTGGCTGTGGCCCAGGAGGGAGCTCACCCAGACACACCCAGGTCCTCGCCCATGAACCAGTGCTGGCTCTCTGCTTTGGTCGCAATCCCAAGGTTTGACAGGGTCTCCTGCAATGAGAAAGGAGCAGGTCAGAGTCCCTGCTGCCACCTGCTGTCCCCAAACGCTGCAGTGAGCAGCAGCCCTGCTGCCTTTGCACTGCAGGCCTGGACTCTGCCCTGAGCCATGACCCTGCTCTGAGACGATGGCTGGGGTTGGACTGTGCCAGTCCCTGCACACCACAACGCCAGGTGGCTGAGATGCAGACAGCCCCCGTGGGCTCAATGGTACCAAACAGGCACTCGGAGCTTCACAGGGGGTTCTCCCCTGCTGCTGAGCAGCTCTTGGGAGAGGAGGGAGCGCTAGCCTCATGGCTGCAAGAGGGCTACTGCAGGAGCTATGCAGGCACATGCACCAGCACCTGGGGCAGACCTCACAGGTACCGGCACAAGAGGGTCTCCCTGCATTGCTCTGCCTAAAAGGGGCAACAATAAATCTCAAAAGACTTACAGTGCACTGGGACCGATGAAGAGGAATGGGGATTACAGTGCAACCGCAGCCCAGGGGAAGGACTGGGGGAAATGCACAGAAATGAGCCTGCTTGGATAGGGAGCGACAGGGCGCGGATTATACTGGCTGCTGCATCATGCTCTTTCGCTCACTGGGCATGGAACCAGAACAATGCTCCTCCCAGAGTCAGACTTTAAGGCCAGAAGGGACCATCCTGAACATCGAGTCTGAGGTCCTGCACACTGCAGGGCACAGAACCTCCCCCACCCACTCCTGTAATAGACCCCTCACTGCTGGCTGAGTGACTGAAGTCCACAAATCAGGGTCTAAAGACTTCAAGTTACAAACAATCCAGCATTTGCACAAGTTCAAGCCAACAGGTGACCCATGCCCATGCTGCAGGGGAAGGCAAAAAACCACAGGGTCTCTGCCAATCTGACCTCAGGGAAAATTCCTTCGATCCCCATATATGGTGAGCACATGGGCAAGACCCACCAGCCAGACACCTGGGAAAGAATTCTCTCTAGCAACTCAGCCCTCCCCAGTGCTTTGACCCAAGGCCCCAAAGCATTTCACAACCCCCAGAGAAATGTGGGGGAACAGTCCCCCAGGAGGGTGATGCAGCCAGGGCATGAGCAGCACAGATGCCCATGGGGCAGAGTGGGGAAGACAGCTCCTTTGGGAGCGCTGCGCCCAGCTCACCTGCAGCTTCTTCACCTCCAGCTTAGTCTCCACCACAGCTAGCCCGGCCTTGCCCTGCTCCGCTGCCATCTGGTGAAAGAACTTCCTCCACTTCATCAGCACCTCCGAGAACTGCAGCTGGGGGAGCAGACTGCAGGGTGAGCTCCCCCTCCTCTCCCCAGCGGGGATGGCTCAGACCCACCGCCGTGATTGTACCCTAGGGGCACTATCCACCCAGCTGGGCACTCTGCCACGCCAAGTAAGCAGGACTGGCCCTGCTGGGCCCCAAACAGGACAGTGCTGGCACCTCCCACTACCCCAGGCCCCTCCTAGTAAAGATCAAGGCCCCTAAAGCTGACACTAGGCAGGGGTCCCAGTGAGATAGCCCAGCATTTAGCCAGATCTCCATTCTCAAAGCAAGATGCAAGCTCAGGCCCTTCTACATCAGATAGGAGCTCTGACTCTCTAGGAATGGACTACGGCCCAAGCTGCTGCCCTGATCAGGACACTGGTCTCCCCAGGGAGTCTACTGAGCATCACTGACAGACACAATCCATAAGCATGTGCCTGGCATGGACCCGACAGGAGGGACCATCCTGCCTGGCACCCAGCTCGCTGCACTGAGCCCAAATGGTGGGGTGCTGCCTGCGAGGAGAGTAGTGAGGCAGATTTGGTCCCAAAGCCCTCATCCAGCATTAGGGGCCACCGTCCTTTCACATGCCAGAGCCACCTCCTCTGCAGCTCCTGCCACCTGCAACAGTCTCCAAGTAACTCCCAGAGCTTGTCTCAGCCTGAGCACCCCTCCTCCCTGCCTCTCCCTCTGCCATCGTGTGAGCCCTGGCACCAAAAGTCACTCACCAGGAACTGAGGCCTTCCTAAAGCTGTCAGCTTAATGGCCGAAAAGCTGTCCTCTGAGCTGCTACCTAAACAAAGCAGGAGAGAGCTGAGGTGACTGCAGCATCCATAACTCCAGGGCAAGTAAAGGAAAGCAGTCCAGGGGAATCCAGAGAGGGAGGAGGAATTTAGAAAGCCAATCTGAGCTGGCAGATCTGTCCTTTGCCCCTGCTGGATACCCTCCAGAGACTGCAGCAGCCCCTGGCCTCTGCAGCAAGCCACACAGCGCTGACAGTTGCAGCAGGAGGGCACCCGGAGAGCCATGGCCCGGGGGTGACTATGCAGCCTGTTGGGGGAGGGGCACACTGCCAGGTGCTCCCAGAGGGACAGTCAGGCACAGCAGACACAGGGGCACTCTGGGGGTGGCACATGCAGGGCACCTACCTGAGGCCTCGATACAGCGCAGGAACGTGTCCATGTGCTGGTCACACTTTGTTTCGTCTGCATAGAAGTAGGTGCGGGCACTGATGACCTTGTCCCGGCGATCCCCAAACTCCCGATGCGCACGGTACTGCTTCTCTCTCTGGGCGGCACCTGGGGACAGGTAGGGGGACTGTGCTGCAGATCTGGCAGAGCAGGGGAGATCGCAAACAGCCCACATGTCCCTGGAACAAACCCCCTTACTCTTACTATTCCCATCAGCCCAAGCCTCTGGGGATCTCTCAGGCCCTAGGAGAAAGTTCCAGGGCTAGATTTTCATTGGATCGAGGTCCTTCTAGAAGATCTGCTCTAGTTCAGCCACAAGCCAATGGGCTGGAGGCAGGACTCATGGGGTGGGATTCCCTGGCCTGTGCTATGCACAAGCGCAGATTAGATGTTCCAGTCTTAATACCTATGTGAGAACTCAGCAGCTGCTGGACCGTAGCAATCTGAGACCCCCACGAGCCGAGGCTCCCCCGGAGCACTTTAAACACACAGTCTGTGCCTGGGTTTTTACAGTTTACGAACAGATCAAGGTACAATTGGCCATCATGCCCCAGGCAAGGGTGAGGGCCAGAGCCCTGGAGCATGTTGGGGAGGATGGTCTGGGCCAGAGTCTCAATAGATTAGCATCCAACTAGGCTGTGTGAGGAGCGGTTGCATCACTCACCCCCCGTCTCCTTCTCAGATGCAGAGGTACAGGACCTAGAGGAAGGAAGCAGACAGTGAGACTACAGTCCAACCCCCTCACAACCAGCTCTCTTGGCTTCACATGGGTCAGCTCCCTGTACCCAAAAGGCCACTGGGGTTTGGCCAGATCCCCACAAGCCCCTCATCCTCCCTGTTCCTCACTCCGGCAATGGCCATTCATAGAAGCGCTTCTCTCACGCGCCTCCGGGGCCAGAGCACTTTGCTGGTGGGGAAGGGGATATTTTCCAAAGCCTCCTTCGGGCCTAAGCCCATCGGAGTCAGTCATGTGCAAACCCCCCCACCCCCGGCCACATGAAAATCAGTGGGACTTTCAGTGCCTTGGAAAATGTTAGCGGAGATTCCTACCCCACCCCACGGGGCAGCCAGCTCTGGGGTGGAGAAACTGCCATAGGTGAGGAGAGTAAAGTTGCTCCAGTGTCCATGCCCTCTAGAATGGTGGTGGAAGCATGAAAGGACATGAATCTTTAGTGCATCTGCCATGTAAATATCTTGTGACACGAGCTACAAAAATGCCATGTGAACACCTGTTCTCACTTTCAGGTGACACTGTAAACAAGAAGCAGGCAGCATTATCTCCCATAAATGTAAACAAACTTGTTTGTCTGAGCAATTGACTGAACAAGAAGTAGTACTGAGTGGACTTGTAGATTCTAAAGTTTTACATTGTTTTATTTTTGAATGAAGTTATGTTTTGTACATAATTCTACATTTGTAAGTTAAATTTTCATTAGAAAGTGGTTGCACTACAGAATTTGTATTAGGTGACTTGAAATATACTATTTCTTTTGTTTTTTACAGTGCAAATATTTGTAATAAAAAATAAATATAAAGCGAGCACTGTACACTTTGTATTCGGTGTTATAATTGAAATCAATATATTTGAAAATGTAGAAAACATCCAAAAATATTTAAATAAAATGGTATTCTATTATTGCTTAACAGTGTGACTTATCGCAATTAATTTTTTTTAATCGCTTGACAGCCCTAATTTTAATATTTTTTGTATTTAGTTTACTAGGTTTTTCTAAAAAAGTGCAAGTCCCCTCATATGCAGCAAACGATCTTTCACAAGCCGTCAGCAAGGCTGGAAGGCACCGTTTGGCCGGATTTTGATAGGGACAGCGAGAGGGACCACCCTCATGCAAAACTACCTCCTGCTAATTTGAGTCTCTCCTCTAAACCAGAGGCAACGTAGATTAGCATATAAACAAGTGGCTCGGACTAGCATGAAGCTGGGGGAAGGACTGGTGGGGCCCTGGGGTCAGCAATGTGTCCTGGTTGGTTTAGAAGCAGAATGAAATTCCATATGAACAAGCTACAAAGACGTCCAGTTGCAGCGAGCACAGCAGCATGGGGCCCCCTTGCTGAACTCAGCGTTTTGCATTCTCTCTGCTATGGCCAATGGCACTACTAAGACCAAGAGCAGTATAGGCAATACCCCACCTGCCTCTGCAGGTGTGCATTAATCTGATCATGGCAGTGAGTGGAAGAAACACCAGCAATTCAACCAAGCCCAGAGAGCTGCAAATACCAGCCCCTCCTCACCCCCCCAAGGGAAAGCTGAAAGAGAAAAGTCAGGAGGCAGCATTTAACAGACAGAGGTATTGCCTAGAGAGAGCAGCCACAGAGCTCGGAGCAAGGGACATGTAATACAGCAAGGCACAGTCCTCCTACGAGTACTGCTGGGCAAGGGACATGCTAGTGGTGGCAGGCCCCAGATTCCATCCATGAAGAGGATTTCTTAATTTCACTAGAAACAAGGAATTTTCAATGTGCAGACACTAGGCTTTGCTAGGGCCAGCCTACCCCGGTTGTGTACCAATTTGGAGACTGACACAGTTCAAGCCATGCAACTCCGTGGTGCAGTGATCCCCATACAGCACTGAGTGCCTTGTACATTTAGCAGAATAAGCACCTTTTACGCAGGTGTCCCTGTGCCTACACTAAGGGGTTGCACTGGATTAACTGTATGTGCTTTCAAATCTGTACACTGTGTAGCCCAGCCCTTGGGGTTTTCAAGAGCAACTGTGCAGCTAGAGGCTAAGTAGCAGGAAGTGAAACGGGCCCGCCTGGTGTCCCTGTGCCAGGCCGAGTAAAACACAAACTGGAACAGCAGCTAGAAGTTCCCTGTTGGTTTGTTAATATGGGAGAGCGCACTCATGTATCAACATGCCCACCTGCTCAGCATTCCTTTCGCATTATAATACAGTGCAGCTTTCTGGTTCCTGGCCTGGGCTTTTAAAGTATTGGTCAGAATTGTGCATTCATAGAAAGGATTTTGCATTTTAATAAAGCCAAAAAGAAGAAAAGCCTTTTCCCAGCTGAACAAGCAGACGAGCTCCCGTGTCCTTTTTGGAAAGTTAGTCCCAGCCAGCAAAGAACTCACAGCAGATAACCCAGACTTGCGTAAATATTTGCCTACAACAATTTACGGGATGGAGCAACAAGGGAATAAACCTTGTCAGGAGAGAAAAGACATCCCCTTTAACAGAGTGCAAAGCAGCCTGCTGGGACACCAACACATCCTGCGCCAAAACAGCCAGCTCTGTGCGCACACAAGATGAGACTAGCCCAGAGCCCGGAGGTCTGGCAGGGTTTGGAGGAATTACACACCTGATAGTAGCACCTCTCATCTCCCAGGGCTCAGCTGATGGTGGTTCAATTCCTTCCCCATTTGTGAACTCCTATGGGCAGCGCAGCTCTGAAGGAGGCAGAGCTAAAGTGTATTTTGATCTACTTGGCACAGTGCCCCACAGCCTGGGACCACCCTGGAAGAGCCTCCGATTCAGGGCCAAGAGCATCATGCTGGCTTTGGAGTTTGGGCCATGATGAGGGCGGTGGTCTCTGGAGTTACAGCAAGAACCAGGTGTTCTGGAGGCCTGGTCACAGCCCAGCAGGGGCTTTAGAGATTAGGACCAAGCCAGTGACTTGAACCTGGAGTGGCATTCTGGTGCCACGTGCCTTGGTGCTGCCGTGAAACACATGGGCTACAGTTAAAGAGGCCTGGACTGATGTTCCTAGTTACAGTCATCCAGTTTCTGAGTGACAATCAGGGTTACTAGGTTCCCACCAAGAGGAACAGCTGCAGCTTCCTAGCTAGCTGGATGATGGGCAGTCATTGGTATTGCTGTGTGGTTCTCGGGGGGGGGGGGGGGGGGGGGGGGGGGGGGGGGAAGGAATGAGTCTATTAGTATGCTGTGGCTGCGCCTGTGTGAGGCCCACCTTGTGTCTAACGGGCACTCCAGATGTCACTGGATCCCCAGACTCGCTGGACACTATTTCTGCTGTCTCTGGGCTCAGCCAACCATTGCCCTGCACCTTGTGCAGTGGGTGTGATATGCTACCAACCAGCCCCATCGCACTAAGTGCACAAGGGAATGGTGAATCAGGCTCATTTCTTACACAGCATCAAGAACTCTGCCAGAACTCACAAAGATAACCCAGGCTCCAGGCCCTAGAGAAACAGCCCAGTTTACAAAACACTGTCCACATGCAGTCTGATTTGGCTGGAGGGTTAATTCTGACCACTCTGCTTTGGTGAAAGCTTCATGGTGAGGCAGAAGCTGAAGCTGCTCTTCTGGGGAGAAAGTATTTCATTGTTGCTCCAACACAGACGACTATGCCATAGTGTTTCTATGGGAATGGCTGGGGCCTCAATTTCCCCATTTTCCAAAACAGAGGATGCAAAAATGGCCACAGTGAACTGATAAAAATTTAGCATGGAATTTTATGAAAAATATCTCCACAACATTTGCCTTGGTCTAGCCCTGAGCACCACAGCAGCAAGGGCACAGAGATTGCCAGCTGATAACGGCTAAACACAGATCAATTTCCTTAGCTGTGGAGTTCCAGGGCAGAGCAGGGCTCCCTCTGCCATCACACTCTTCACTGCACACCCAACTTAGCCACACGTACAGAGAGAGCACAACCATTACCAGCTTAGCATAAACCCCTGTGCCAAGTGCACTGTGTACGTCCAGCTTATTGGTGGTCAAAAGTCACAGCTTTACCAAATCAAAACTAAATTTCACCAGAACACTGGAGATGTCCTTGGCAGTGAGAACCATCTCATGTTCAGCTTTCTGCCCCAGCCAGCTCTGCTATGTGCCGGGCAGGCATAGTCTCAATGACTGGCGAGGCACTCCCCTTCCCTCACCCGCTGATCCTTGTTCTCAAGCAGCTGAATTTTTTCCCTCCAGCTTACAAAAACGGAATTCTTACAATGGTCAAGGCGGGACACTTTTTACCCAAAAATGAAGTTTCAGAAAGTTCTGAATGCCTGAAAACAGGGGCTTAGAGTGGAAATAAGGGCAACTTCAACTCCGTGATTTACACAAGCACCCTCTAGTCTACACTAGAAGCCCTACACTGGCGCAGCTACACAGATGCTGCAATCTGTCTGGTGAAGATGCCCTATGCCAATGGGAGAGAGCTCTCCTGTTGTGAGGTCTGAGGCCTTTTCTGCAGCCACATTAGGGGAGCAGCAGCCATGACCCAAGAAGCAAAAGGTCACATCCTCACATTCCCTCTAAATTACTTTAAAACAATGTAATATCAGGCTGTTCAGAAGGCTCCTGCACTAATAGTACCCACCACCACCAGATACAGATCTTCGGATGTCTAAAGAAAACTTGTTTGATCGTCTTCTGTCTGGCAAGGAATCACTTCAACAGTTGTGGTTGTGAAGTCTCTACTTCATTATTTTGTCTCGTCTATGGTCTCTGCTTCCCTGTTTATCTGTCTGGTCCTTTGTCTGTTGCATAACTAATTTTGCAAGATTTAAATCAACTAAGGTGGTGGGGTATGATTAGACAAAGAATTGTTTTGCAATATGTTAGGATTGGACAAGGAACTGCATAACATTTTAGTAAAATGATTGGTTAAGGCAGGGGAGGCTGATCTGGGGCTCCGGAGCCACATGCAGCTCTTCGTATAGGCACCGACTCTGGGGCTGGAGTGACAGGTGCCAACTTTCCAACGTGCAGGGGGTGTTCACTGCTCAACCCCTGACTCTGCCACAGGCCCTACCCCCACTCCACCCCCTCCCCTGAGCCTGCCATGCTCTCACTCCTTCCCCCTCCCCCAAGAGCCTCCTGCATGCCACAAAACAGCTGATTGGGAGGTGCAGGGAGGGAGGGGGAGGCGCTGATTGGTGGGGCTGCCGGTGGGCAGGAGGTGCTGCGAGCAGGGTGGGGGAGCTGATGCATGGGCTGCTGATGTATTACTGTGGCTCTTTGGCAATGTACACTGGTAAATTCTGGCTCCTTCTCAGGCTCAGGTTGGCCACCCCTGGGTTAAGGTATAGCTAAGCAGGACTCCAGTTTCACTATATAAACTGGGTTCCAAGAAGGAGACTGGCTGGGCAAAAAAAGGAAAAGAAAGAAAGACCTGGAAGAAGAACTCACCTCCAAGACACAGCCCAAGAGCAGAGCTGCTAGAATCCTATGCATGACCCTGACGTGCAGCAACAAGAACTCAGCTGAGACCGATCTTGCCTCACCAACAGGTAAAGTCTGCCTGCGTGACCAGGATTGGTGAGCACAGCATTGTATTCTTAGCATGTGTATTCTGCTCTGTGATTGTTAATAGAGGGAGGTTAAGAATTTCTGTGCAAGGCTCTTTCACTGGTAAAAAGGTCCTGCAAACCCACAGAAGAGTACGCCTTGATCCCTAGGAACTAGGTAAAGGTGGGTGCCCTAGACCGTGCAGGTAACACAGTCAGCATAATAAATCCACCTCTCTGAGACTTCGCCTGACAACATACTGCTGTCCATACTGTCACTTAGGTCGGTGTAACTTATGTTGCTGGGGGGGTGGCTTATTCATAACCGAGGGGGGACAAGTTATACAGATGTAACCTGTAGCACAGACAAACCTTGGGAGGAATCTAGGGACACAAGTCTTGCAAGAAATTGTCCTTTTGGGGCAGAACTCAAGGACACCTCCGAGAGGATGGGGACGGGTCCCTGCACCAGCTCCCACGCAGAGGCAGGCAGGCTAGGAGATCTGCCTGAAGGGCGTACTCAATCTGAGCCTTCTGGGAAGCAGCACAGAACTTGGCAGCTCCAGTGCTTACCTAAAGGCTCTGCCTCTATGACAGCCAATCAAATTGAAGGGGATGGGCCTTATTGACCAACTGCATTACCAGGAAGAAGCTCAAGTCCTTGGCAAGTTTGAAAGGGCACATTCTGTACCAGGTACTTGCAGGCGGAGGCAGAGAAGACAATTTCCCTTCAACTGCAGCAGGTGCTCCACAGTAATCTAGTTCTCGCCCACTACCAAGGTTACAGCAAACTGCCCCAGGCCAGGCTTGAGGATTCAGCAGCACTGAGCCCACCTCCCTGCGGGGAGAACATAGACCATGTGCACATGGGTTCAAAGCACATGCTGTATTGGTGTAGGTTCCATTCAACACCACCGGCCAGAGACAACCCGGCTTTGCCAAACGCAGCTCTGATCCCACAGCAGAGGCAGCTCCGGGTTTGAAAAGGATGTACAGATCAGAGTGTCGGGTCACACAGGTCCTGACTGAGCATAACATGCACTGGCCCTGAATTTCCAAGTGACCAGTGATTTTGGGGATCCAACCTAAGACAGCTTAGGGACCAAATTTACAGAGGGTGGGTATTCAGCACTTCTTAAAAATCAGACCCTTTGAAGACATCTCAAATTGGGACCCCAGAAAAGAGGCCCTTTCTCCACACAGGAAAAGGAACATGTAAATGCTTCGCCCCACCTTTCAGGCTCTGAGAAAGGGCATGCAGGAGGGATGATGTCCCAGAAGGGGTGCCACTGAGCATTTTCCAACTACACTATCCTTTGGAGGCAGGGGTGGATGGGTGGCTTTTTGGTGCCAAAGCGGAGCAGTGTCAGCACCTGGGAAGCTAGAAATCTGAACTGTACGTTCTCTTTTCACACATGGGCTAGTCTGAGGAGAACATGACCAGAACAGCAAGGCAAGGTCAGCACGTCCATGCAGCACAAACTACAGTGTGAATGAGCGAATGATTTGAAATGGCCATGGTGAACATGTAACAGCGTGAAACGGTCTCCCAAGTCACCAGCTCAAATCTTAACCTTAAGGTAAGTTTGAGGGAGAACAGATATGATGAAGCTGTCATGGGCCTGAAGCAAGGCCAGGAAAGGAAAGCAAAGGGACCAGAAGACAGAACAGAAGCAGCCATATCAAAACCTGGACAGCACATATTATGGGGTGTGATTCCCTAGGAAAGCTCATCATGGACACAACAAGCTCCAGACATTCCCTTTTATAACTAGGCTGCTTGAGCAACAAGGCCTGAAAAAAGGAGCTTAACTCACACTATCAGATCCTTCCTCCTCCTGTGCCAGCAGCAGCCCTGGAATAACAGAGGCAGGTAAAAAAGGGAAAATCCTCACCGGATGGTTCCCCCTTCGGTTACATCCACTACTGGAGCACAACCAGCTGCCTAGTTCATCTCACCCCACACACTAGCTCTGTCCCCCTCTCAGCACTCCCTGGGATACCTTTGTACATCAGGCGGTTTGAAGAGCCAAGCTCTATTTTCTTGCTCCCCTCATGAACCACAAAAGCTCCCCAAAGGTGGTCCCAGTTCTGATCTCAAGCTGTGGGAGGTCTGGCAGTACTAGCCATGTTGTATAGGGCAGGGAGGGATAGCTCAGTGGTTTGAGCATTGACCTGTTAAACCCAGGGTTGTGAATTCAATCCTTGAGGGGTGCATTTAGGGATCTGGGGCAAAAATTGCCGATTGGTCCTGCTTTGAGCAGGGGGTTGGACTAGATGACCTCCTGAGGTCCCTTCCAACCCTGATATTCTCTGATTCTATTCACATCCCTCAGCACAGGTTGCCTAAAGCTTTGCTTTTAATTGCCTGCAATCTGCAAACTAGCAGTGAGAAGCACTCAGATGCTTACTCCATTTCCTTACGCGCCGCCTCCTCTGGCGTCAGATCCTCCTCCACACTATAGTCCAGCACCGAGCCCACCCCAAACGCACGGTTTCGTTGAATCAGGGGTTTGATGGCCGCTTGGTCCTCGCCAGCCACAAACTGCCCATAGAAAGTCATCTTCATCAGCTTCTCAAACAACTGCTGCCCCAGCAGCTTCCGGCTGAGGTTCATCAGCTGCAAGACACAAAGCCCGTGTAAGACAGCTTTCCCCAGCACAGGCACCTTCTTGCCCCGCCACACCTGGCGTAACAACTCTGCATTAACTCTCAGAAACGGTGCTCTGGGAATGCCAAGACCCAGATGCACCAGTAGCTGCAGGGCCATGGATTAGTCTGACCTCAGGCTCCAGCCAGTGCTGGTCACACCAGAGCTCTGCCCTTCCACAGCACTTTAGAGCCACTAAGAGGGTCCAAATCACAATCCCCATTTATACAGAGGAGGGAGGGCACATGATCTTTCCCGAGGTCCCAGAACCATTCCGTACCAGCACCGGGATGGAGCCCAGGTCTCGGTCCGTGCTTCAGGCACTGGACCACACGCTGCTGGGGGGCGGGGGGGAAGACAGTGAGACAGTGACAATCGTACCAAAGATGAGATCCTAGCAGCACCTGACCCCAGACCCCCTCTCCCAGCTCCCGTCCAGAGACACCCCAGTGCCCGCGTCTAAGGGAGGAAGGAGGCCAGAAGGCATCAGTCACAGGCAGGCTCGAGGGGTCCCCTAGCTGACTCGCGGGGGGGGCGTCACTGAGGCTTTGTGCCTTGCCCGGACGCCCACACCTTGCTTTGCGGAGCGCCGGGAGATGCGCGGCCACAGGAGCAGCCCTGAGGGGCCCAGACCGCTCCCAAGACGCCCCCAGCTAGCCCCGCGGGACAGCAGCCGAGCCCTGGCGAGCCTGCTCCGAACCCCCCGCCCCGCGCACGGGGCCCCGCTCACCTGCAGACTCCGCGCCACCAAGGGCTCCACCGTGCACAGCCCCAGCACCGCCAGAGCCCGCACCAGCTCCGCGCTGCGCTTGCTGCGAAACGCCTCCCGCGCGTCCCCGAAGTGCACAGCGGGCGGCAGCAGCTGCACTCGGGGCGTCCCCCGCGGGCCGGTCTCGCTGCGCGCCGAGCCCCGCTCGGGCGGAGGAGGCGGCGGCGGCGTTTCCCCCGGCTGCTCCTGGCGGGCGTCGGCGGTGGCGCGGGGAGAGCGCAGGCTGGAGGCAGCGCGGACCACCAGAGGCCGGACCCCCCTCGCCATGATGTGGGAGACTGGCGCGCGCCGGCCGCAGCCGGTTTAAATAGAGGGAGCTCTGCCCCCTCCCCTCCCTGGAGTGCCCCGCCTCTTTAGTGCGTACCCCCGCCCCGCCCCTGGCACGCCCCGCCCACTATCTGGAGCGTTCCGCCCCCTTAGGGTGTAGCCCCGCCCCCTTAGGGTGTAGCCCCGCCCCCTCCCTGCAGCGCCCCCTGTCGCCTGGTGGTGCGCTGACATAGCAGAGCAGTACCCACAGTCAGAGTTATGAAGGGCCCTACACGCGGGGTGGGGGCTGGACTCCGTGACCCCTCCCCTCCAGTCCTGTGTTCCTGGCAGGCTTTGTCTGATACAGGCACCTATTTCCCCTCCATTAACCCCCGACCTATTTTCATACTTGCTATGTGGTCACCCTTGTCCCGAAGCAGTCCTAGCCTGCCCCTAGGGACTGTGACCCAATCCCCCCTAGCCTGCCCCCTAAGGATGGTGGCACAAACCCACCCTATCCTGCCACCAGGGACAGTACCCCAACCCCCCATCCTGCCCCTAGGGACTGTAACCCAACCGCCCTATTTTGCCCCTAGTGACTATGCCCAACACACTCCTTAACCTGCCCCTAGGGACTGTGCCCCAAACCCTAACCTGCCCCCTCAGACCTGAACCTACTACAGGCCCCTGATGGTGTCAGAGAAATCAAAGAGCCGCTCCCTGGTTACATTTCCATCTCCCCAGGCTGTGAAGGCCTCAGTGCATTATGGGGCATGAAAGTAGGTGCACCCAGGGATTTGCAGGGAATCTGGGATCCAATGGCCACGCATCGTAAGAACAACACAGCGAGCTAGGATCTTGCCTGGTCCCCCTTCAGCTGTTGGGAAAGGTGTGACCATTGCAGTGCCGCAGCCCACCATGCTCTGCACATACCCAGTATGGCTTTGCCTTCCTTAATCAAACCCAGTCTTCTGATTGCAGAGCCATTGGCCATTATCTTTGAAAACTCATGGTGATCAGGCGAGGTCCCGGATGACTGGAAAAAGGCTAATGTAGTGCCCATCTTTAAAAAAGGGAAGAAGGAGGATCCGGGGAACTACAGGCCAGTCAGCTTCACCTCAGCCCTTGGAAAAATCATGGAGCAGGTCCTCAAGGAGTCAATTTTGAAGCATTTCGAGGAGAGGAAAGTGATCAGGAACAGTCAGCATGGATTCACCAAGGGCAAGTCATGCCTGACTAACCTAATTGCCTTCTATGATGAGAAAACTGGCTCTGTGGCTAAGGGGAAAGCAGTGGACATGTTATTCCTTGACTTTAGCAAAGCTTTTGATACGGTCTCCCACAGTATTCTTACCAGCAAGTTAAAGAAGTATGGACTGGATGAATGAACTATAAGGTGGATAGAAAGCTGGGTAGTGATCAATGGCTCCATGTCTAGTTGGCAGCCGGTATCAAGTGGAGTGCCCCAAGGGTCGGTCCTGAGGCTGGTTTTGTTCAATATCTTCATTAATGATCTGGAGGATGGCGTGGATTGCACCCTCAGCAAGTTTGCAGATGACACTAAACTGGGAGGAGAGGTAGATACGCTGGAGGGTAGGGATAGGATACAGAGGGACCTAGACAAATTAGAAGATTGGGCCAAAAGAAATCTGATGAGGTTCAACAAGGACAAGTGCAGAGTCCTGCACGTAGGACGGAAGAATCCCATGCACTGCTACAGACTAGGGACCGAATGGCTAGGCAGCAGTTATGCAGAAAAGGACCTAGGGGTTACAGTGGACGAGAAGCTGGATATGAGTCAACAGTGTGCCTTTGTTGCCAAGAAGGCCAATGGCATTTTGGGCTGTATAAGTAGGGGCATTGCCAGCAGATCGAGGGAAGTGATCATTCCCCTCTATTCGGCATTGGTGAGGCCTCATCTGGAGTACTGTGTCCAGTTTTGGGCCACACACTACAAGAAAGATGTGGAAAAATTGGAAAGAGTCCAGCGGAGGGCAACAAAAATGATTAGGGGACTGGAACACATGACTTATGAGGAGAGGCTGAGGGAACTGGGATTGTTTAGTCTGCGGAAGAGAAGAATGAGGGGGGATTTGGTAGCTGCTTTCAACTACCTGAAAGGGGGTTCCAAAGAGGATGGATCTAGACTGTTCTCAGTGTTACCAGATGACAAAACAAGGAGTAATGGTCTCAAGTTGCAGTGGGGGCGGTTTAGGTTGGATATTAGGAAAAACTTTTTTCACTAGGAGGGTGGTGAAACACTGGAATGCGTTACCTAGGGAGGTGTTGGAATCTCCTTCCTTAGAGGTTTTTAAGGCCCAGCTTGACAAAGCCCTGGCTGGGATGATTTAGTTGGGGATTGGTCCTGCTTTGAGCAGGGGGTTAGACTAGATGCAGAGGTGAAAGGAAGCCGGTATGCCCCGGTACGGCGTACCGGCAAGAGCTGGTGCACCGTACTAGGGCAGCCTGGCTTCCCCAGGGGGCAACTTAAAGGGCCTGGGGCTCCCAGCAGTGGCTGGAGCCCCAGGCCCTATAAATTGCCTCCAGAGCGCCGCTGCTGGAGCCCTGGGGTAGTGGTTGCAGGGCTCCGGCAGCTATTTAAAGGGCCTGGGACTCCCTTGCTTCTACCGCCCGAGCCCTTTAAATAGCCACTCGAGCCCCGCCGCCGCTACTCCAGGGCTCCGGCAGCTTTTTAAAGGACCGGGGCGGTAGAAGCAGGGGAGCCACAGGCCCTTTAAATAACCCCCGGAGCCCTGGGGTAGCGGGGGCTTCAGGGGCTATTTAAAGGGTCGGCGCTCCAGCTGCCTCTGCTGCCCCAGTCCTTTAAATAGCCGCTGGAGCCCCGCCGCTTTCCCAGGGCTCCGGCCGCTATTTAAAGGGCCAGGGCGGTAGAAGAGGGGAGCCCTGGGCCCTTTAAATAGCCCCCGGAGCCCCAGGCTGCTGCTGCTACCCTGGGGGGGGGGCACTTACCTTACAGGGTGGGCTGGGGCTGGCTCTGACCCCCTTAACCCTGCCCCTTCCGCCCTAGGCCCCGCCCCTTCCAGGAGCCAGAGCTGGCCCCAGGGTACCGGTAAGTCACTCGACTTACTTTCACCCCTGACTAGATGACCTCCTGAGGTCCCTTCCAACCCTGATATTCTATGATTCTATGATTCTGAACAGGAGATCAAACGGCCTGGCAAGGCCCAGGCATTGGGCACTTAAGTGAAGTGCCCCTGTTGGGCATCATAATTAGAATTTTTAAGGGCCTTTTCCCAACACAACAACGCATGATGCACCTTGGGCACAACCACAGCTGACAGCTCCAGCCCCTAAAGTGTATGGAAACAGGGATAGGATGGAGGTTGCTCCAGTTGTACTAGCAGCCTCTGCTCCAATAATCCTGCATGGCCAGACGCAGTAACACACCTCAGTAACAGACGCAGTAACACACGGGTGTTGTTACCCGTGAGGAGGGAGGGGAGGAAATCCCCATTAATCCAGGAGGCAGGAGAGGTGTCTGGTGATTAGGGCAGGGTAAACATGGGCCAAAGCAAGGTCCGGGGGCCTTTCTAAGCTGGTGTCAGAGGTCAGGGCTAGCCGTGGCCTCTGAGTAGTGCTGGCTTGTCATTGGCTGGCATCAGAATTTTCAGGCCTGTTTAATACATTTACAATGCTGGTGCTCCTGAGCGTCAGTGCTAGATGGGGTTGGGGAGGAGTGGGGGCCTGGGGAAGGGCTGGGAGGAGAGAAGTGGAGATATGGGGAAGAGTGGGGGGTGGGAAGGTGCTGGGGGCAGAGTAGGGGGAGGGAATGTGCTAGAAGGGGCGACGGGGGGGTGGGAAATGCTGGCGGGAGGCGGGGGGAAGTGCTGGCAGGGTGGGAGGAGTGGGAGGTGCTGGAGGTAAGAGTGGGGAGGTGTGGAAGGGGTAGGGAGGAATGTGGGGTGGCGAAGTGCTGGGTGGGTAGGAGGAGTGGGGAGTGGGAGGTGCTGGGGGGAGGAGTAGGGGGAGGTACTGGAAGGGGTGAGGAGGATTGGGATGTGGAGAGGTGCTGGGTGGGTAGGAGGAGTGGGGAGTGGGAGGTGCTGGGGGGAGGACCGGTGGGTGAGTGGGGTGGGAGGAGCAAGGGGAGGTGCTGGGTGGGGTGGGAGGAGAGGGGATGGGAGGTGCTGGGGGGAGGAGCGGGGGGGACGTCCTCGTTGGAGTGGGAGGACTGGGGGGTGGGACGTGCTGGGAGGAATGGGGGAGGTGCTGGGGGGAGGACCGGGGGATGAGAGGGGTGGGAGGAGCGAGGGGAGGTGCTGGGTGGGGTGGGAGGAGTGGGGAGGTGCTGGGTGGGGTGGGAGGAGAGGGGATGGGAAGTGCTGTGGGGAGGAGTGGGGGAAGTGGTGGGGGGGGAGGTGCTGGGGGGAAGGAGCAGGGGAAGGAAGGTGCTGGAAGGGGTGAGAACATCCCCATGGAGTCAGGGTCTCTCGTTGCCGTGTGCAGATTTCACTCTGTGAGTCGACTCCCTGAGCTCCCTGGAGTGCCTCCAGGGGACGGGTTCTAAGTGGATGCTGTTAAGGGGGCTCCATGGGGCCGGCTGTCGCAGTTGGCATGGCAACACACTGGCCGACTGGAGAGATGGCGGGTGGTTCATAGAATATCAGGGTTGGAAGGGACCTCAGGAGGTCATCTAGTCCAGCCCCCTGCTCAACAATTCTCATTGGACTGGCCGGCATGTGCTATGACTGGGGAGTGTCAATGGCAGGAGATTGCTGCTCCCTCAGGCCAGTGTTTATCTGAGGGTCATTGAAAAGGCGGGGCGCAGAGGAGTGGAGGGTGGAAGCTTCACCATCCTGGCCGCTGCCACCCCCAGCTTCCCAGGGGACCCACCATGGCAACACCAGGCCTTGATTGCCCTGGCCCTGAGCGATCTTCTAATCACACCAGGCCAGAGAGGGAACCGATGACCACAGCATCTCCAGCTGAGCCCTCTGCAGCCCCTGGGCTGGGAGTCCAGGTCCCTGCTGTCCCCGCACTCCCATGGCTCATTTTTCTCCCCCACCTTCTTTCTCCTCCGTTCTGTCTCTCCTTTTGCCTCTGAGGGGAGTCTGGCTTCCTCCCCAGGACGGCTCCCCCTTGTACCAGCGCTGTGAGCAGAGAGGCAGCCATGGCAACACTGTAACCAGCCAGGCAGTGAGTACAGCTTGCAGGGCTGGAGGTGGCTGATTAGAGCAGGTGCTGGGCAGGTCGTTCAGCGCAGCTGCCAGTGAGAGCCAGCACCAGGGAACAAGTCGCTTTCCCTCTGGTCTTCCTCCCTCTGTGCATGCTTGTCTTGTTTTGTCCTAGAGGAAATAGGATCAGACACTGACAAGGCAACAGCAACAGCTCCAGCCCATCTACCGGACTTTTTCTTCTTCCCGGACAGGACAGTCAATCCCAACACAAAGGCCTAGCAAACAGAGGGAGCCCCTCCCTAACTGCTTAATGCTGGGTCAGCAAACAGTTGCTTTATCACCATCTCCTCCTGTGCTGGGCTGGACACACTCATCCAGATAGCACAGGCAAGGGGAAGGAAGGAGAAGGGGAGGGCGCTTCAGGCCCTGGGGAACGGAGGCGGTGAGGGAGTGAGAGGGCAGCATTGCACAGTCCATTCCACAGACCCCCGTGCACAGCCCACTCCTGCTCCTACCGACCAGGCTGCTGTTCAGCACGGAGACCATTTTAGACAGAAAGGTACCAGTTAGGGTAGCCAGTTTTGGTTGAACGTATTTCTGAAGGTTTCATCACATGACATTAAATATTAATCTTTAATACCTGGAGACTCCAGGCCAATCCTGGCAACCCTAGTACCAGTGAATGTCCTTTCAGTTATCTGAGCTCCCCTGCATTCACAAGGAGCATGGCCTACTGGTTAAAGCAGTGGACTGGGAGCCAGAGCTGTGATCAAGCCCTGGCTTTGCTGTGTCACTGGCCCACTCTGCTGTGGGTCACACTCTCTATGGGCAGATGAGGTGTTGTTAGTTCTCCAGTGTTTGTAAGCCTCTTTGAGATCCTGGAATGGAAGTCACTCTAGAGTTACAATTCAATATGATTATTTTCAAACCTACTGGGCTCGTTTCCAGGGGAGCCCTGGACTGGCTCTGAATCATGTTCCAGATTCCCCATAGAAATGTGTTGTGTATCCAATGGAGAACTGCAAACTCAAAGAGATTCTGTTATTCTGGGAGCCCCAGTGACATCTAGTGGCTAGTTATGCTAATCACATGTGTGTATGTGGCCATGTCTACACTGCAACCTATGTTGGCAAAACTTATGTCTCTCAGGGATGTGAATATTCCACCCCTCTGAGTGACATAAGTTACACCGGCACATGTGAGCATGTGCACAGTGCTTCTCCCGCTGACATAGCTTATGCTGCTCACGGAGATGGTTTTATTATGCCAATGAAAGAGCACTCTCCCATCACCAGACGCGCTGCTGCGGCACTGTACGTATAGACATGGCATTAGAAGAAGCCCTCTATTAGGCAGAACCGATGAAGCAGTAGCAGAAATTACCTGCAAGTATTTGTTTGCATTTGAAAGCACATTTTGATTAGACTGTGGTTGTGACAGAAATAGTTTGCATTATTTTTAAGTACTAGACCCCCCACCCTGAATTTTTGTAGGGGGTTGTGAACTTTTTACACTTAGTTTTTTGGGGGGGTTTTAATTCAAAATCTGCCAATTTTAAATATATTTTTGCCCGGAATGTCCAAGTTTGGTCACCAGAGGAAGCTTGCAATAAATGAGCAATTTTAAAAATACACATTTTTCCTTCAAAACCAAACAGAAATATATCCATTATTTTCACAAATAATTTAAGAATTAATAGTTATACCTAATTGTTGAGGTTTCATGAAAATATTTTGTTAAATTCATATTGTAGAAGATTGTAGAAGTCTACCCTTAAAAATTAGATCCACTTAGCTGCATTGCTCAGGGCTGTGAAAAATTTCACACCCTGAGCACTGTAGTTAGGTCGAGCTAACCCCAGCTGGAGACACAGCGAGGTTGATGGAAGAATTCTTTTAGTGTAGACATAGCCCAACGTTTCCCTTTGTAAACACCCTTTCCATGCATTCCCATAATGTGACCCTAGGAGCGAGCTACAGAGCCAGCTTTTAATAGCGTTATGGAAATAACTCCTTTGAACATCATTACTGCAAGGGGGTTAAATACACCAAGTCCAGCATAGTGGGTTGAACTTGAGGGTAAAAAAGAGTAAAAACATTGTGGTTTGTGTTAAATCCAGAAAGCCGAGGTTAAAAAATTTTTTAAAAAATTATTTGATGTTTTAAAATAAACTAGATTATAAAAAAAAAAATCAGTCAGAATCTGACCCTAACATTGCTCCACACCTAACACTAGCACTAACCCTACCCCCAGTCCTCACATTCCTGTGCATTCCAGGGAGCACAAGGGTATGTTTTGTACCTGGATGAAACAAGCAGACTCTAATACTTCCTTCTATATTGTGACTAGTGCCCTGTCAGACCCTAACATCCATCTGCAATGGGGCTAATATCATGGACTTAACATATGCAGTGTGTCAGTCCCACTATCCCAGGATTCGCAAGGTGGGGGAGGAATAGCTTTTATCAGATCAACTTCTGTCAGTCAGAGAGACAAGCTTTCGAGCCACACAGAGCTCTTCTTCTGGTCTGGAAAAGGTACTCCGAGCATCACAGCTGAAGGCCAGATGGAACAGATTGTTTAGCAAAAGTAGTTAGTTCATTTTGTAAGGGACCATTCAAGGTAGGATTCCACCTTGCATTTAATGAGAGCCCTGTTGGACCATAATGTCCTCATGCCATGGATACAATGCCAACCTATGTTCTGCCAGGTGGAGCTGGCAGTAACAAGGGCCGGGATCAATGTCCAGGGGTCCCACTAAACAATACAACACAGCTCCAGCGCGAGACTCCACCCAGTAATCTGAGAAAATTAACCACCACCCCAAGGGGCCTCTAAGAGGCAATACTTCCTCTCTTGCAAGCACTAAGTCTGTGTATAGCAGAGAAAACCATAAAAGTGGAACGGAAGCTGGCATTAATTTGAGAAAATACCACAACCATGATCTGAACACATCTGGCCATGAGCAAATACCCAGCCTAGAGTACGTTGGGCGGTGTCTTTTGCCTCCATTTCTCCATTTCTCACCTTACAGTGTGAAAGTCCAACCAAAAAAAGGTCCTTTAACACAGTACTCCCCTCTCCCTCCACTCACAGCTGCTGCCCTTGGTCAGTGGAGACCCAGAGTTCAGAGGTGCATTCACATGATTTCACCTCCCACATGGGGGGCGGGGGTTCGAAGGAGGAATGTCAAGCAATGCCTCAACTGCTGTTGCCACTGTGACTGGCTCACAGTTGCTGCTGTCCACTCTGTGTCACTTCCTGCTGCCATGCCGTTGTTCACTCCAATGCTGTTGTTCGTCATGTCACTGTTTGCTCCACCGCGCCATCATCTGCTCCATTGCCGATAGTCCAGCACCGTCTCCTTATACTGCCACCTGCCTCTCTACTGTGACCTTTATGAGTCAGTCTCCTGAGGTTCCACTCAGCTCTCAGTGAGTTCAGCAGCTAGTGGGAGGGACCCTCACTGCTAGTGCAGGCTGGGCAGTCTTTTCTGCAGAAAGGTTGTCCTGCAGCAGGTCTCAGGCTGAGCACTTAGACCTGATTATCAGTGATTTCAGTTCTAGTGATTATTTAACAAAACAAATGGCTCTGTCTTTAAACAGTGGAGAGGGGCATGTCAAATGGTGCCTACAACTCTTTTAGACAGGCAGAGGCAGAGGCAGAGGCAGAGGCAGAGGCACACCACACCACACCACACCACACCACACCACACCACACCACACCACACCACACCACACCACACCACCTGTCTCTCTTTCTCTCCACCCACCCCACTGGGCTCTGGCAGCCAAACCCCCGGCTTAGCGAGTGCAGTTCAGTTGAGGGTGACCCCTTCAATCAGGACAGGCCAAGCACACTTCTGCTGCCCTTCACTTGTACAATCAGGATAACAACATTTTGTTACCCCTGCATTCTACTAAAGTGATCTGTAACAACAGCCAAAATTGATTACTTAGGCAACACAGCTCTGTCTGCTGGATACCTAGGCAGAGGGGGTGTGTTCATGTAAACACATGCTGGTCCTGAAGCCTTTCCCCCAGCTCATCATTAGCTGTCATGCTGGAACTCATTCAGACCTGGCTTACACCTATAACCGGACAGATGAAAAACATCACCAGCATGACCAGACTCTTCTGCTTCCCTCCATATTTCAATGAGTGCCCTTCAAGTGCTCACATCCCCACATATCCCAATGGGAAGAATCTTATGTCGTTAACATGTTCTGGGAAAACATGCCTCTTAGGGTGAGAGACTCAAGGAGATCAGTCTATTTAGCTTAACTAAGAGAAGGTTAAGGGGTGACTTGATCACAGTCTAGAAGTATCTACATGGGGAACAAATATTTAATAATGGGCTCTCCAGTCTAGCAGAGAAAGGTCTAACGTGATCCAGTGGCTGGAAGTTGAAGCTAGACAAACTGAGACTTGAAATAATGTGTACATTTTTGGCAGTGAGGGTGTTGGGAGTTGGCTGTGTGCTCTGGGCTGGTAGTACTGCCTAATGGTGATACTCGGGGGTGAAATGCCTAACTGTGAGAGTCCAAGAGTCACTTTACATAAGAACGGCCATACTGGGTCAGATCAAAGGTCCATCTAGCCCAGTATCCTGTCTTCTGACAGTGCCAATGCCAGGTGCCCCGGAGGGAATGAACAGAACAGGGAATCATCAAGTGATCCATCCCCTGTCGCCCATTCCCAGCTGCTGGCAATTTCAGTTCAGGGTAGTGTCACCCACTGGCAAGAGTCCAAAGGTCACTTTGCCTGGCAGCAATAGTTTGGGGTGTGTCCCCTGCTGATGAGAGTGGGGGGATAGAAGAACCTGGGCCCAACCTACTCCACTGGGTTCCAATCTAGGGTCTTTCGAAACAGTGGCCCTTGCACAGGGCTCAGGGCCTGAGACCCCTAAGTCAGTGGTCCTCCAACTTTTGAGGGTAACTCCCCCTTGCCCCGGTCCGCACCCTCCTGCCCCCCATAAAGGGGGCCGGGAGTGGGGCTGGGGCTATGGGGGGGCATGGACATGAGTAAGGGGACTTAGGCTGGGGCCACAGCTTGGGGTGGGTCAGGGGCTGGGAGCGGGGTTGCAACCAGGGGCCAAGGCTGGAGGTGGGGGTGGAAGTGGAGCCGCACTGAGGCAGGGGCTGGGAGTCAGGGATGCAGCTGGTGATGGGACCAGAGCAGAGCTGGGGGCGGGGAGGGGCTGGGTGGCGCTCCCTCCCTGTCCCCCGGGGGAGCTGGCCCAGGCCCGACCACACACTCCTAGCTGTTACTCTTCGCCCCCCTAGGGGAGTGCGCCCCACAATTAGGTGACCTCTTCCCTAAGGCACTCCCTGGGTCACTTCCTAACCTTGTTTCAGTCCCTTCGATGTCATCACGGATTGGATTTGGGGTCCCTCCTGTGTTCCCTTTTAAATGTTCCCTCCACTGGGATCATGCCCAGCAGAGGCGAGGGGGGCATGACCTCTTGGGCCCAGAGCAGCTGTTTAATGCTTGCCTCACCAGTGAGGGATTGGTACAGCCTGTCCCAGAGGGTAATTAACCATTGGAACAATTTGCCAAGGGTCATGGTGGATTCCCCAGCACTGACAATTTTTAAATCAAGATTGGATGTTTTTCTAAAATCTCTGCTCTAGGAATGATTTGGGGACGCTTCTCTGGCCTGTGCGATACAGGAGGTCAGACTAGATGATCACAATGGTCCCTGCTGGCCTTGGGATCTATGAATATGAATTTATAAAACAATGACCCCATCCTTAAAGTGATCTGAACAAAGTGAGGCACTATCATAATCTGGGAGCAGCAGCTTTGGGAAGACAGTACTGAAAGCGCAGACCTCAGCAACCCAGCTCAATTTTTAATTGTTTTTATGCTGGATCTGTGACCTTCCCCACTTCAAGAACTTTATTGGACCCCCTAATTGCTAAAATATCCTGAGTCCCCCTCAGTCACTTGTGCCTGACCCTCAGGTCTAGCCTCCAAACCCTCCCATCTCTCCTAGTTGACAAGCGCTGACCCCTCTGTCAGCTGCTGTTCCCTCCATCCCTGCTCAGTGAAGGACCATCCCCCGTGCCAGCTCCAGAATGAGCAGGGCCTTCTGCTTGGCCAGCCTCTAAGGGCACTTCTACACTTCTAGCCAGGGGTGTGATTTCCATGAGATATACCCATAGTCGTGCCGATTAAGCTAGTACGCTAAAAATAGCAGCATAGCCACAGCAGTGTAGTTGCTAGCCTCACTAATTACATACACATCTGAAACCCCCAAACTCAGGCAGCTGGTCCCTCCTGCCACTGATGCCACAGTGGTAGTGTAGCATGCTAGCTCAATCAGAGGCAGTTTGGGGGTATCTCCTTGGGCTTGAAATCACACCTCCGACAGCCTTCTATTTCCTCTCTCTTAGAACAAAGCCAGGTGTGGATCAACAGATAAACACCATCCCCACTCTCTGATCTTCACTTACCCCATGGATACAATGGCACCTTGCCTTTCCAGGTATCTGGCACGGGAGGGAGCGAATCCCAGAGGACAAGGGCCCTCGCTCCTCTAGAGAGACAACTGAGCATGAATCTCTCCCCATCTCCCTGGGCTGCTCAGCCACACCTTGATGATTGTGCCACACCGGGGAATAGTCTATTATTGATGGCCTGAGAATCCATAAAATTTAAGGAAACAAAAATGAATGCAAGACAAACAGATGAGAAGCGGATTCAGTGCTGGAGGAGATGACAGTTTGGAAGGGAGGAAAGGCACTTCATGCATATTTCATAGGCTTGTGCTCAGCAGAGGGGCTTTTTGACGCAGCAAAAACAACAGATGGCAACAAGTTATGGCAAAGACTCAGGGCACCTGAGAGGGAAATTTATGAGGTGAAAATTTCGCCTTCTGCATTTTAGTAAAAATGTCAAGCTGGCCTCACAGGTGATTTCCCTGCGAACGGCCCTGGTGCAGCATATGCTAATGGACTCCCTGTATGAGCCAGCCATGGGTGCCTTAGCAATGGGCTGCGGGTGGTGAGGGTTTCACACTGCGGGGCGGCCTAAGGGCGAGTGCTCTGCTGCCTGCGGCCATTCCACTGAACCCCCAGTGGGATTCTCAGAGCTTGCATATTTCTGTCGGACCACACAGAGCAAGGTCTCGGTGCAGGCTGTGCATATGGGCTTGTCCATGCCCCTCAGAGGCAGAGAGCACACAGCCAGCCAGGCATCTGCCCTGATCCAGGCAGAGAAAGCTGGAGGAGGAGGACAGGTGGAGGGTTGAGGAGAGGGCATGTGAGCAACTGGACAGGCTGAGGGTGCCAGAAGCTGCTGGGCTGGGACTTGGGGCAGCTTTTCCCACCTGCCCCCTGTGAGGCCTGGGCCAGAGGGCTGCTCTGCAGACCAATAACAAACCATAACAGCAAACAATAGCCCCCTCCCTCCCCCATACTTTGTGGAGTTATGAAGCCTCCCAGACAGTCCCAGTTGGCATCATGCCCGCTAGCAATCTGGCACCATGAGTGCTCAGTGCAAAGCACAGAAGCACCAAGGGACCCTCAGAGAGAGCATCCCCAACGTGGCTGCAGGGGGAGCTGGAAGGCAAGTGGGGGTCTGCCGTCTCCATGCATAGCAGCTTGACAGCTGGGGTCCGGCCAGCACCTGGGGGTGCACAGTGTTTCTGCATTCAGTGGCCATCATGGTGCCCTATGTCCCATGTGAGGAGGTCGAATAGTCAGCTCCTGGAATGCTCTCCCAGTCTGTGCATTCTGCACCATACACCGGAGAGCAGCAGGCCAAGGCAGGTGGGAGAGTTGCTGAAGCCAGCCCCTAGCCAGAGGCGGAGGTCTCAGTTCATTGCTAACAGGCCCTGGGGTGGAGGAGTGCTCTCCCCAGCTGGTGGTCGTACTGCCAGGGGGCCTTTCTCATTCACTCTTAGAAGCACCAGGGTGCCCCATTCAGGGCACATGTCTCTCCCCTTGCTGTTGTGCAGGTGTTAAAGCAGCTGGAGGCAGGGCATAAAAGCTGCCAGTATTCCGGGCCTTTCTCCAGGAGAGTCTAATGAACTCCCCGTTTCCAGCAGATCTGGACACTCTGAGGCCAGCTGCCCAGCCCTGTCCTTGTACAGTAAGGCCATTGCCCCTCTCCAGCAGTGATGGGAGGCCTAGGCCAGGCCAGAGAGCAGGAATGACCATTATAGCAGGGTTGGGAGGTTCTCACTCTATGAATACGCTGACCCTCACCCCACTGCTCCCCTCCTCTACCCCCCAGACTAGTCTGGTGCCCCTCAGGGAAGGCCTGCGCAAGTCCAGCTGGCTGCATGCTTTCCCTGAGAATCAATTGCCCGCACTCTGTCTGGCCTGCATATCCAAAGCTTTGTACAGCGCTGCCAGGCATTCCCCAGGGAAGAGGGCTGGATCAGAACGCTAGCAGCAATCCGCTACCCCCCCGCACCCTCCCCCCAGTCAATGCACTCATTCAGTACATGACACGAGAAACGCAGTCTTGCCAGATTTCCTGTCCAAAGACTTGTGGTCCCTGCTGGCCTTGGAATCTATGAATATGGTGGTATCAGGAGAGACATATACATTGATACAGTTACAGCCAGTGCTGCTGATGTGACTAACTGGATAGAGGCCCTTAACCCCCCCCAGATTCCTAGCAGACCGCTTTCCCTGGACACTGTAGGGGTGGCTCAGAACACTTCTCTTGCCCCTGGCATCTCTTCTGCAGGGCTACTACCCGTGTGCTGATTCCAGGCTGCCCTGACAAAAAGAGGCTTATGCAGCCTGTGAAAACTGGCAATCCAGTGCTAACACCGTGGTGAAAATGGAGATGCTAGAGATGGAGACAAAATACACTGGAGGGAGAAATGTGCTAGGTATAAACAAATGGAAAACTGCCCAAGGGCATGGGAAGCTGAGTAAACCATGGTTCACATACAACTATGGCATTTAAAATCAACCCACACTCTGCCTGCTGAATCTGCTCGTGACAAACCCTGAACTTACTCCTCTTGCTGCTAGAGAGAATCAGGGCGCAGGGTCTCCCTCAGGCCCTATCAGTAGGGACAGGGCTGCCACCGTGGGCTAGCCAGAGTCCAGCAACCTCCTGGGTTTCCACTGAATGACACTTGGAAGGGACACAGGAAAGTTCATTGCCCAAATGCTGCTGCTAGAGCCGATGTCGTGGTTGCCAGTCATCTGCATTTAGAGTGTGGTTGGGGTTTCAAATCAACATCTTGCCAAATTGCAGAGGAGTGCGTTAGAACCTGTGGGTCAGAACCTGCAGAGCTGAGTGAGAGATGGGCAAAGGTGCGCCCCGAGCTCATCTGTAGGGCCTGGAGAGTGGTGTGTGTTCTTCCTATTCAGGCACAAGGAGCTGGTGTTACCAGGCATATTATTTTTATTTAAACACGCCATAACCCAGGAACATAAGCCAGCTGCGGGCTGCAACCAGCTGCAGTGTTGCCCTGCCCTCCAGCATACAGGGTGCCCTTTGGTGTGCCACTAGGAATGGGGAGTGTGACCAACTAGCCACCAATGCCAGGAGTCTGAGGCCCCAGGGCTTGCATAGATGCAAATGGGGCAGAATGGCTGTTCGAGGACTGTTAATAAAAATAATCACCTGACTGTCCATCAGAAAAGTAGCTTCTCCTTGTGGAACATTCCAGTTTCCTGCCCTGATGATCTCCAGAAATACATAGAGGAGATCCCAGTGTCATCTGCTCTGGCAGACCCATGCAGCTCAAAGCCCTGGAGCAAGGGGCTGGTGATAGTACTGAGCACAGAACAATAACCACACCCGCAGGAGAATCCATTCCAGGTAAGCTCCTTTGCTTTAAGCTGGGGAAGGAGTGGCCAAGCCAGAGACCTGAGGGAACCTGCAAGAATAGCCAACATATCAGAGAGCTGCTGGGAAGGGTTTGGTTTTGAGAAATGCATTTCTTCAGTTTTGTATTTGTATCGTGAGAGTGCCGAGAGGTGTTCCCGGAGTTCAGGGCACCAGAGTGCTGCACACAGTGAGACAGACTCTACCATGAAGAGTTCTAGACAAGACAGTCAGAGGGTGGAAGAAAGGAAGGATTATTATCCCATCGTGCTGGTGGGCAACTGAGCCACACAGAAATGAAATGACTTGCTTGAGGTCACACAAGCAGTCCTGGGCCAGTGCCTTAACCGCTAACCCATCCTTCCGCTCACTGGACATTGCTGTTGATTTTTTCATTTGCAGATATTAGAGAAGCTAAAGTCTGTCCATAATCTGCCGATCATAAACTCCCACCAATAATGCAAACACCTGCCAGCTAGCTACTGATGTTCTCGGGTGGAAATCTCCCTGGAGACTGTGACTATCTCTCTAATCTTCCGCTGCTTTACACTCTTCTAATTCCATGGACTTAAGAGGACTAACTTCTGATCTACACTAGTGTAGATAAGACCAGTGTCTGGCTGTGGGACTGCTCCAAATTCCCCTGCATTTTCTAATGGATTAAAACAGACATTCAGTGACTTACTTTCCGTGCAAGAAATAAAACTTGAGTCAGACTCTTTCTGAGTCTTGCTGTGAGTTGCTGCAGGTCTAATATTGCTGAGCAGCCAATGGGAAATACCTTGGTGAATTCCCATCTCCAGAAAGGTCAAACCTCTGCAAAAAGGAGGTTGCTTCTTAAAGGACATCTGGGAAATATTTAAGAGCAAGGAAGCAAACATCAAATTTTCCCAGGTTGTTTTTTTTTTTTTTTTTTTTTGCAAGGGGCCCCTGTGGTATTCCATCAATTCTGAGAATCTGTCAAGCAGAGCTCTGAGCTGGGGCATCCTGGGTAAAAAGCAGGACGCCTGAGCTGGCTGTGCATGGCTGTGGGAAGAGGGAAGGTCAGCGAGTGCCTGCAAGAATTCTGAAGCAGTGAGGGACTAGAAAAGAACAAGTTTAAAGGTTTCGACAGTAGCGAGGCTGGGCTGAGGAATAGCTGTAAAAAGTCTTTTTCCAGGCTGGTTCCCTGGGCTGGTAAGTTGTTTACAGCATCTGGATTTCAAAATGGCTGGAAGAGAATCAGTTCTATTTCAGACCCACGCAAACAATTTCAATGCCTCATGCTAAAGACAATTCCCAGAAAAGCAGGGGGAAAAAGTTGAAGGAGGAAAGGTCTCAAGTATGGTGCTTAGAGTCCCCAGTGCAGGGAAGCTAGCGTAGCACCTGAGAGATTGAGACAGAGGAAGCAAACTGCAGAAAGCCACCTGAACCCCCGCAGCAGCTGGCCAGGGCTGTCTGAGCTAGGGGGGCAGGGGCAGGGGCTGTTGAAGGCAAGGGGAGAAATGGAATGAAGGCGGGAGGAAGTGATTCAAGCCACGGGGGAAGTGGGGTGTGCGTGTGTGTGAGTTGGGGACAATTCCTAGGTGTGGGTAGAAGTTGGCTCAGCCACAGTAGATGGAATCTGCAAGACAGGATGGTTTCTGCAGCCAATGATCGCTCTGAGTCAGGGAGTCTGACAAAGCTCTGCTTCACTGAGGGTACGTCTACATTTGAGCTGGGAGGTGCGACTGCCAGCTGTCGCAGACATACCCACGCGAGAGCTGCATGAGGTACCACCTAAAATGGCAGCGTGGCCTTGGTGGCTGCTCGGGCTACCTGCCCTGACTACAATCCCTTCCGACCCCTGGATATGTACTCAGTTGCCTTGCCTGAGCAGCCACCCACGATAAACAGCTATTCGTAGGTGCTTCTGGGTCTGTCCGCGCGAGCTGGGAATCCCAGCTCCCTGCACAAACGTAGACTGATCATCAGCATTGCCTAACGTGAGTCTCTGCCACGGCTTCCAACTAGCACTTGCCAGACTCTCTGAAGGGGACAGTTTCCCACACGGAGCACACACTGATAGAGACTAATAAACGGACAGCTCCTCACCCCTTGCCACGACCCAGGCTCCCCGCCCCTTCCCGTCTCCTGCCCCTACCTCCCTTCCTGTTGCCCCATCATCCAGTTCTGCCTCCCCCTCCTTTGCCCAGCTCTGCTGCCCTGCCTGTTCCCTCTTGCCCAGCTCCTCCTCTCCTCCCATCCCCTTTTCCCATGTTGGTACTTACAGATCATCACCCCTGAATCTTCTCTTGGGCTCCTTTATTTCTCCCTCCAAGGCCAGTTCTCCAGACTCATTTCGGAACCATACCCAATTTGTCAATGTCCTTTCTGAAGTGTGGACACAAGACCTGGACACAGTATCTAATAATGCCCTCCCCAGGGCCTTATACCGAGGTAATCTCACCTCCCTACTGGTCCTGGATAGTCCCCTGCTAGTATATACATGGATTGTGTTAGCCCTCTTAGCCAAAACATGGCACTGGGAGCTCATGTTCAGCTGGTTTGCACCATCACTCCTCAATCCTTTTCTGAGTCCCTGCTTTCCAGAATACAGTCAGCCCCCATCCTGTCCCACACATCTCCAGTGTAACCTGCATTCTTCATTCCTAGATATGTGACCTTGTGTCTGGCTGTACTAATACACAAGTTGTTCAAGTGAGAACAACTCATCAAGTGTTCCAAACTGCTCTGTATATTTGACCTGCCTGTATCATTATCATGCTACCAATTTTTGTGTCACCAGCAAATTTTACTAGCAGTAGTTTTTAGGGCTGTCAGTTAACCACAGTTAACACACGCAGTTAACTCAAAAAATTAATCACGATTAAAAAAATTAATCATGATTAATCAGTTTTACTTGCACTGTTAAACAATAGAATAGCAATTGAAATTTATTAAATATTTTTGGATGTTTTTCTACACTTTCAAATATAATTGATTTCAGTTACAACACAGAATACAAAGTGTACACTGCTCACTTTATATTATTATTTTTGATTACAAATATTTGTACTGTAAAAATGAAAAACAAAATCAATAGTATTTTTCAGTTCACCTCATAAAAGTACTGTAGTGCAATCTCTTTATCATGAAAATGCAACTTACAAATGTAGATTTTTTTGTTACATAACTGCACTCAAAAACAAAACAATGTAAAACTTTATAGAGTCTACAAGTCCACTCAGTTCTCCTTCTTGTTCAGCCAATCGCTAAGACAAACAAGTTTGTTTACATTTACGGGAGATAATGCTGCCCACTTCTTATTTACAATGTCACCAGAAAGTGAGAACAGGCATTTGTTCGCACGGCACTTTTGTAGCCAGCATTGCATGGTATTTACGTGCCAGATATGTTAAACATTCATATGCCCCTTCATGTTTCAGCTGCCATTCCAGAGGACATGCTTCCATGTTGATGACGCTCATTAAAAAATTAAAGCTTTAATTAAATTTGTGACTGAACTCCTTGGGGGAGAATTGTATGTCTCCTGCTCTGTTTTACTCACATTCTGCCATATATTTCATGTTATAGCAGTCTTGGATGATGACTCAGCACATGTTGTTCATTTTAAGAACACTTTCGCTGCAGATTTGACTAAACACAAAGAAGGTACCAATGTGAGATTTCTAAAGTTAGCTACAGCTCTCGACCCAAGGTTTACGAATCTGAAGTGCCTTCCAAAATCTGAGAGGGATGAGGTGTGGAGCGTGCTTTCAGAAGTCTTAAAAAAGTAACACTCCAATGCAGAAACTACAGAACCCGAACCACCCAAAAAGAAAATCAGACTTCTGCTGGTGGCAACTGACTCAGATGATGCGTCGGTCTGCTCTGCTTTGGATTATTATTGAGCAGAACCTGTCATCAGCCAGGACACATGTCCTCTGGAATGGTGGATTAAGCATGAAGAGACATATGAATCTTTAGTGCATCTGGCATGTAAATATCTTGCGACACCGGCTGCAACAGTGCCATGTGAAAGCCTGTTCTCACTCTCAGGTGACACTGTAAATAAGAAGTGGGCAGTATTATCTCCCATAAATGTAAACAAACTTGTTTGTCTTAGCGATTTGTTGAACAAGAAATAGGACCGAGTGGACTTGTAGGCTCTAAAGTTTTACATTGTTTTATTTTTGAATGCAGTTATTTTTTGTACATAATTCTAACTTGTTAAGTTCAACTTTCATGACAAAGACATTGCACTACAATACTTGTATTAGGTTAATTGAAAAATGCTATTTCTTTTGTTTTTTACAGTGCAAATATTAGTAAAAAAAATAAATATAAAGTGAGCACTGTACACTTTGTATTCTGTGCTGTAATTGAAATCAATATATTTGAAAATGTAGAAAACATCCAAAAATATTTAAATAAATGGTATTCTATTATTGTTTAACAGTGCAATTAATCATGCAATTAATCATGATTAATTTTTTTAATCACTCGATTAATTGCGATTAATTTTTTTAATAGTTTGACAGCCCTACTAGTTTTATATTTTCTTCCAGATGAGTAATAAAAATATTGAATAGTGTAAAGCCAAAACCAGATCCCTTTGAAACCCCACCCCCTGTTGGCAGATGATTCCCCATGAACAATTACTTTTTGAGATTTGTCAGGTAGCTGGGTCCTGATCCAGTTTTTAATGTGAATTACATTGATTTTGTACTGTGATATTTTTATTAGAATATCATGTGGGACTTAGTCAAATGCCTTTCAGAAGTCCAAATATGTTATGTCAACACAGTTACCTTTATCAGGCAAACTTGTGATTTTATCAAAAAACAATATCAAGTTTTTGGACAAAAAACAAAAATCCCCAAAACAAAACCAAGAAAACCCAACAACAAAAGAATACAAAACAACCCCCCCAATCATGTTGATTGTCATTACTTAATCTGCCATCCTTCATTTTTTACTGTTTGCATCCAGCATCCACCTTTTCTTGATTGTCCTTGCAATCAATGTCAAACAATGCAGTTTATAGGGGCACCTGGATCATCCCATGTACTCTTTTAAAATATTAGCACAACTCTAGCTTTTCTTACACTCCTCTGGGCCTTTCACAGTATTCCAAGAGTTGTTCAATATTAACATAAATGGTTCAGAAAGCTTCTTGTCCAATTCTCTTAAAACTCTTGGGTGCAAGTTATCAGTCCTGCAGATTACAAAATATTTAACTTTAGCAGTTGCAGAGATTTATTCTTTGCTGTTAGGCCATCCCTAGTATTTGAACACAGAACCTTTGACACATAAGGAAAGCCTATACCACAAAGCCACTGTTAATCAGTCTTCTTATTTTGTAATCCCACAGGTTTGAAGAATTCAGTGGGTTCTTTTGTCAGGATGGATGTTTGGTCTCCAGATAGATCAGTGCTCCTTTTTTAAATGGCCATATACACACCCAGAATACTTTGCCAGTTACTGAGGGAGCCTCTTTGATATCCTGCAGAACTGACAAGCACTCCAGGATGTGTTTTGGTCTGAATCTGCTAGAGGAACAGCAAGTAGTGAATCCAAATGTAAGCAGTGTCAGGATGAGCTCCACCCTGACATCTGGTGGTGAGGTGTGGCAAGTTGTGGAAAAGAACTTCAAGGGCCGATCTCATTTGCATAGGCACACCCACCTCGCCTAGAATGAGGCCATAGCTGCCCAAATGGTCACTTTGGCTGCTGTGGGATCCCCAGTGTCTCCGTTATTGGGGCAGGAAGAATACATTGTTATTACCCTGATTATGGGAACTGTGCTTGGAACTGTACTTGGCCTTTTGTTATGATGGAGGGACTCACCATCAACTAAGTAGCACTCGCTAGGCAAGGGTCATGGGTTCCAAAACTCTGTGAATTGAGAGAGGTTGGGGACAAGTATTAATACTTGGTGGCATGGGCCCCTTGGTGAGGGCCTTACATGCTAATTGCACTTCCTCTTCTCTCCACTGTGGAATATCAGAGCTAATTTTGATTTCATTAGGAGTCTAGTTACAGGCTGCTAAGCTCACTTTGGACTAATAGTGCACCAGCACTGAGGCTCCCCTACTACAAGCTGAATTCACCAAAGAGCTGAAGTGACTAAGAGCTGAAATCACTGAGCGTTGTGTTAAGTAGTGGGGGAGCCTGAAGATATATTGTGGAGAAGTTTGCGGGACGGCTGGAGTGCCTTGTGGACAGGCTGGTGGAGCAGTTCATAGGATGGCGGGAGCTGCTAGTGGGATGTAGAGCAGTTCGTGGGACGGCGGGAGCTGTTTGTGGGCTGCAGAGCGGAGCAAAGCAGTTTGTGGGGCGGCTGGTGGAGTGGAGCGGAGTGGAGCGAAGCGAAGGCCTATGGAGCTGTGGGGCGGTCAGCTTCAGATTATGTAAGGTGCCTTTTACCCCCGCCCCCATCTCCACCCAGGTTGGGAGATAAAGCTCTGCAGATAAACTTTTGAACTCTGGGGCTGCCCTGACCAGGGACAGAGACTTTTGGGTCATTGGACTTTTGGAACTTTGGGTGATTTGGGGTTGCTGGACTCAAGAACCAAAGGGAAAGGGCATGCCCCAATTTGCTTGGGGTGGGTTTTTGCTCATGGGTTGTGTTATGAATCCTGTTGGTGGTGTTTCCTCAACATAATGCCACATTGGTTCTTTCTGTTATTATAAGGCTTTTTGCTACACTCAGACTAGGTGCTTGCGAGAGGGGAAGTATTGCCTCTTGGAGGCGCCCAGCGGGGGTGGTATATATTTGTCCCAGGTCACTGGGTGGGGGCTCGAGACAGTTTGCTTTGTGTTATTGGAATGGATCCCCTAGATATTGAACCCGGCCCTTGTTGCTGCCAACTCTGACGGGCAGAAGGGTTACACAAAGAAGAAGGAATACAGAGTAAAAAAGCTAGGCTGGTTGTGACTGGCCTGCTGCCTGGCTCCATTTAACAGAGCAGGAGCATGCACTAAAATCCAATGAACTCTGCTGGAGGGGAGAGCTGGAAAGCAAGAGGCAGCTACAAACAGGCCCCAGCAGGTCAGGGAGACAGAAAACCAAATGCTGGATGCCTGGTTACAGAAAAATGGAAAATTCCATGGCCACAGAATGAGAGCATCCACAAGGTTCTGATGGAGATGAATGGGCCAATTCATTCCCTTTAGAGCTATTGTCTCAAGCTCTTTGCAGATTCAGGCAGGCATCACTCCATCCGTTAAACAAATTTCCTGTTCATGAGGTTATCTCAGTGACCAGAAGGGCTGGGAACAATTCTTTTTACATAACTGGGTAAGAAAGGGAGAAAAGGGAGGGTGCTGGCAACCCTCTTAAAAACTGTTTGTGAGGATATGGCCAGAGGCAACAGGGCTCAAGACAGCAAAACCCAAGCTGCCTAGTGAGGGGAGAGCTGCCTCCTTTCCCCCATGATCCTTTTCTTCTGTTGGATTGGGGACCGCTCCCACCTCAGGCTCTGTAGTGAGACTTGAGAGGAGAGGAAAGCCCCCAGACCCTCCTGCTGGTCTCCGTAACAATGCTCCTTTCCCCGAGGGAAAAGCCTTTCTAGCAACCCCTGCACAGCTGTTTCCATCCCGTCCCCCACTTCCAACCATCCAGCATCCAGGGACTCTTGTAAAAAAACTAATAAGGGTACAAATGAGCATAAAAGCCAGCGTGCTCAAATCCCAGTCTCCGAGAAGCCGGCACAGCTCCTGCCTTTCTTCCACTGCTGCTGTCCCCAGGAGGCCAAGCCGTTTGTTTTCAAAGGGAGAAGCTGGCTTCAAGGGGCCCTCTGTGGTTCAGTAACAATGAGCTGGGTCGGGGCAGTGGTGTTCTCCGGAGACTGCTTGGGTGTTCAAAGGCCTCTCAGTGCATTGAGAAGGAACATACACCCTGCTAGAGCTTCCTGCTGGAGTAACGGGGAAGGGACCCGTGCAGTCAGCGTGTAACGCTCTGACATGGCATGTCAGATGGGTGCTGTCAGAGCAGGCACGCAGCATTGTATGTCTCTGTGCGTTGTTATAAATGTGGGCCACGCCTGGTGCAGCCAGGAGTCTGTGCGGCGTTAGTCAGTTAGCGATGGCAAGGAGGAGGTCGATTCACTGAAAGCCAGCTTTACCCTTGAGAACTTGGCTGTTACGTATTGATCACTGTAGTGTCTGATGCGTCTAAAAATATACCCTTAATTACTGAGCCTCAGGAAGACGAGACGGCTCCCAGTGCAACCCCATCGATTCCTCAGCCCGCTACAGATGCAGTAAAGCCCTTTTTCGTTACAGAGCAGCTTTGATGTCCGGTTCACAGAGCGAGCTCCTTTCACAGCAGCTGGAGCCCTGCCTCACGGGTTGCCAGGAGTTGACGTAGGGTTTGGCGGGCCACGACTGGCAGCGGGGCAGCAACACTTTCTCATGTCAAAGTCTCACTTTCACTTTCTTTCTATTTACTGGAGAGAAAGTAACACCGAGGAACCTGGCAACATTTTCCCAATGGCAAACAAATTAAAAAGTCAGAGAAAGTACTTTCCCCCCTTCTCTTTTTAAAATTATCACCCCTCTTTCTACTGGAAGGAAGGGGGGAGTGAAAACCCGTTGTTTTCTCCCCGATTTGTCTCACTTTTTTACTGTCCTCTCCCCAGTGGAAAAAAAGGGCGGGAAAAATGAAAAGGCACAAGAAGTGGGATTGGGCCTACACAAATGAAAAGCGTTTGAAATCTGGCCTGTCGTACAGAAGGGCCCTGCTGGCTTTACAATCTAAGGCTCTCTGAATCATTTCCAAATGAAAAAAAATCAGTTCAATATTTTCGTGACCAACAGAACTTTTTGCAAATCCTTGTAAATGACATCACTCTCTTTTCATGTGTTTCCATGTTCATGGAAAAGACGAGCCGTTTTGCCCAGCTGATGCAGCAGGAGCTGGGGTTAGCAGGGTCCCGCCGAGCTGGCCAAACCAAAGGGATGTGATGGGCCATTCTTCTTCCAGCCCCAGAGCCCTTTTCATAGAATCATAGAAGATCAGGGTTGGAAGGGACCTCAGGAGGTCATCTAGTCCAACCCCCTGCTCAAAGCAGGACCATCCCCAACTAAATCAAAATTTTCTGTGAGATGCCGCAGGAACTCATCCTCCTTGATTGCCACATCTGTGTGGCCAGCAGCAAGGCCAACCCTCGCGGGTCTGCTGCAACTCTATGATGTGGGGGCGGGTATTTCTGGTCTCCTGAAAACATGATGCAAGGGGCCAACTCACACATTCTCCCTTGCAAAATGGTTGCCGGCTCCCATTCCTGTCAATGGAGCTGAGCCAACAAGACACTGTCTTTCCCCTATGGTCCGCTAGCAGGGGGAAGGGAGGCTGCCCTTAATAAAGTTGGCTGCCACCTCCCACTGTTTTCAGTGAGATTGAAGCCGGGCCTAGAGACAATGTGGTGGCCCTCTATAGTTCAGGGGCTGGGCAGGACACAGGGACTGGGAGAGGCAGCAGAGATAGAGAGTGAGGGGGAGCAGGCACTGGGAGGAGCAGGAGGATTTAGGGACTGCTGGGGAATGGGTGCAGGGGGATGTGGGGGCAGAGCAGAAGCTGAGGGGGGAAGGGGATGTGCGGGCAGAGTGGAAGCTAGTGGGGGAAGGGGATGTGGGGGCAGGGAGAGTCTGAGGGGCTGGAGGAGGATGTGGGGTACAGATGGGGGTAGGAGATTGCAGGAAGATTGGCAGCTCCCCCAGCTGGGGGGCAGTGGTGGGGAAGGGGAGCCCCCTGCAAGCAGCCAGGGGAAGGCCATGTGACCGTGTTGCCAGCTCTCATGAGCTAGGAGTGAGTCATGGGACGTTGGTGCCTGCAGGAGGCACGGTCACAATAGTGCAGATAGCTCCTCCGATCCCATGATTGTCAGGGCTGGGGCACAGGGGCAAAGCTGTGTGCAATGGACATAGGGCTGAGGGCACAGACCTGCCCTGCCACTGAGCCCTGCCTTCAAGTATGGCCCTGGAGCAGAGAGAGGGTCTGGGGGCAGCGGGAGGCAGGGGAGGGGTGAGCTGGGAAAGGGGTGTTGTTGGGACCAGGGAAGAAGAGAAGCCCTGTGTAGGGGGTGGTGCTGTCGGGTGCCAGGGGGAGAAGTCCCAGGGCAGAAGGAGGCACAGACATGGTTGCCTTGGGGTCAGGACAGATCCAGGAAGGGGAAGGGAGTTCCCGCCCCTTGGGGGACAGGGTAAATGGAGTCTCCATCTGAGTAGCCAGGGAGAACGAGGACATGTCCGTGCATATTAAATGTTGACTTTCAACCTGACATTCTTACACACACACTGACGGAGGCGAGAGGGGAGTTGCTTTTTTTGCCTCTGTCTTCACGAACAAGGTCAGCTCCCAGACTACTGCACTGGGCAGCACAGCATGGGGAGGAGGTGACCAGCCCTCTGTGGAGAAAGAAGTGGTTCGGAACTATTTAGAAAAGCTGGACGAGCGCAAGTCCATGGGGCCGGATGCGCTGCATCCAAGAGTGCTAAAGGAGTTGGCGGATGTGATTGCAGAGCCATTGGCCATTATCTTTGAAAACTCATGGCGATCCGGGGAAGTCCCGGATGACTGGAAAAAGGCTAATGTAGTGCCCATCTTTAAATAAGGGAAGAAGGAGGATCCTGGGAACTACAGGCCAGTCAGCCTCACCTCAGTCCCTGGAAAAATCATGGAGCAGGTCCTCAAGGAATCAATTCTGAAGCACTTAGAGGAGAGGAAAGTGATCAGGAACAGTCAGCATGGATTCACCAAGGGCAAGTCATGCCTGACTAATCTAATTGCCTTCTATGACGAGATAACTGGCTCTGTGGATGAGGGGAAAGCGGTGGACGTGTTGTTCCTTGACTTTAGCAAAGCTTTTAACACGGTCTCCCACAGTATTCTTGCCAGCAAGTTAAAGAAGTATGGGCTGGATGAATGGACTATAAGGTGGATAGAAAGCTGGCTAGATTGTCAGGCTCAATGGGTAGTGATCAATGGCTCCATGTCTAGTTGGCAGCCAGTATCAAGTGGAGTGCCCCAAGTGTTGGTCCTCAGGCCGGTTTTGTTCAATATCTTCATAAATGATCTGGAGGATGATGTGGATTGCACCCTCAGCAAGTTTGCAGATGACACTAAACTGGGAGGAGAGGTAGATACACTGAAGGGTAGGGATAGGATACAGAGGGACCTAGACAAATTAGAGGACTGGGCCAAAAGAAATCTGATGAGGTTCAACAAGGACAAGTGCAGAGTCCTGCACTTAGGACGGAAGAACCCCATGCACCGCTACAGACTAGGGACCGAATGGCTAGGCAGCAGTTCTGCAGAAAAGGACCTAGGGGTTACAGTGGACGAGAAGCTGGATATGAGTCAACAGTGTGCCCTTGTTGCCAAGAAGGCCAATGGCATTTTGGGATGTATACGTAGGGGCATTGCCAGCAGATCGAGGGACGTGATCGTTCCCCTCTATTCAACATTGGTGAGGCCTCATCTGGAGTACTGTGTCCAGTTTTGGGCCCCACACTACAAGAAGGATGTGGAAAAATTGGAGAGAGTCCAGCGGAGGGCAACAAAAATGATTAGGGGACTGGAACACATGACTTATGAGGAGAGGCTGAGGGAACTGGGATTGTTTAGTCTGCAGAAGAGAAGAAGGAGGGGGGATTTGATAGCTGCTTTCAACTACCTGAAAGGGGGTTCCAAAGAGGATGGATCTAGACTGTTCTCAGTGGTAGAAGAGGACAGAACAAGGAGTAATGGTCTCAAGTTGCAGTGGGGGGGTTTAGGTTGGATATTAGGAAAAACTTTTTCACTCGGAGGGTGGTGAAACACTGGAATGCGTTACCTAGGGAGGTGGTGGAATCTCCTTCCTTAGATATTTTTAAGGTCAGGCTTGACAAAGCCCTGGCTGGGATGATTTAGTTGGGGATTGGTCCTGCTTTGAGCGGGGGGTTGGACTAGATGACCTCCTGAGGTCCCTTCCAACCCTGAGATTCTATGATTCTATGAACAAGTCAAAAGCCTGACAAAAGCCTGACTTGATTTCTTTAAAAATCTCACGATATTTTGGGCCAATCTCACGATTGGGGAGGGTCTGACACATGATTTTTGATCTCTTAAGGTTGGCAATACTGAGTCTCCATCTCATTACAGGCGTGAAGTGTTGTCTCCCAGGTGGCTGCCCAAGACCCAGCAGCACCTGCCTGGGAAGCTGCTAGTTGAAAGAAATCCCAGGTAAGCCCTCTGTGAAAACAGCCCAAGCTACCTATGGGATCACTGCACCCTCCATGACCTTGGCCATGGACAGTTGAGTACCACTGGAGCAATGGGATTGTGAGACACAAGGGTGAGGCCTGAGAGGGAGGGTGGCAGAGGTCTCCCAGAAGCTGTGCCATGGCTTGGAACTCACAACAGAGCACGCATGAACCTCATGTCACCCTGCTTCAGCTTCCCTTTCCCACAATAACCTCACATTCAGACAAGGAAAGTACGACAGAGGGTAGGACAAATGTTGCCTCGGGTGGGTGAATGCCACAAAGAAACAGTGGCTTGAATGAAAAGTGACTGTGGCTGCTGGAAGCCTATGGCAGCCTAGGAGGCTGCTGTGCCTGGCTTCATTCCTAGCAAGCATTTCCAATAGCAGTGTGCAAGCCATCAGTCATCTGACAGATGAGCCTGGCATGGTTTTCTATCTCCATCTGCCTCTGCCCATGCTCCATGTACTCTGTCTCCAGCTCTCTTCTATCTGCAGTCCCGAGCTCTCATCTTTCTCCTGCAGTCTGTAGTCTTATTATTGCATCCAACCCCTCCCCCGCCTCCCGCCATTAAAGAAACATTACGGTTGAAAAGACAAACAGTCAGAAGTTAGGAAATGTCAGAGCTAAGGTTCCCTGCGCAGCCTTAATTCAGGTCATTTGTGCATATGCATCATGGTACAATTTGACTACCTGAGCACATGCTATTTTTTCCCACAGGACCCTGCCTCATTCAATGCACAGGATGGACACTGCTCACTAAATGGGCAGCTATTCAATATTTCATTTTATCCTCCACATGCAACGTGTGGTCCTAGACCTTATTTACTGCACCCCATCCAAACTCAGCACTGAATACAGAATTGTTAATTGCTCATAGGCACCCAGCAGTGTAGTATCCGAGCACTTCACAGACATTAGTACATAAGAACATAGAACATAAGAACAGCCATACTGGGTCCATCTAGCCCCGTGTCCTGTCTTCCGACAGTGACCAAGGCCAGGTGCTTCAGAGGGAATGAACAGAACAGGGAATCATTAAGTGATCCATCCCCTGTCACTCAGTCCCAGCTCCTGGCAAACAGAGGCTAGGGACACCATCCCTGCCCACCCCGGCTAATAGCCATTAACATTAATTAACTTATGTTCTCAACACCCCTGTGAGGGGAGGAGATTTTACAGACAGGGAACTGAGACGCACAAAAGATTAAGGCCAAAATAGTCAAATGTTTTCTAACTTTGGTTACCCAAATTGAGATGCCTAAGGCCTGATTTTTCATAGTAATTAGCATTTTTATAACACTTTATATGTTGAAAGCACAGCTCCCATTGACTTCAGTTGAGTGCTCAGTGTCAAGCTGTCCTGCAGTGACTCAAGAGCGTGAGTACCAACCTCAGGGCAGACTGTTGAGAACCAGGTTACAAACCCCAAATTGGCTGTGAGCTCTATACTTATATTTCACTAATCAATTATCCAGTGTAAACTCCTCAGGCGATATAACAGCCTTAACATGGAGTCAGAGACACTCCTCCTCAGTTGCTCTGATCTGACTTGCCACCCTGGTAAGCCTGCCTTTGTGATGGCTGGTCTATATACCATAAATCATAGCAAAATTCAGGTTACTTCCAATCCCCAAGGACCAGTCACTTACCCAGGTTAATTGCACTTTAGCTCTCACACCAAAAACAACACTTGTAGCCAATCCTATAATAAACTATAGATTTATTAATAAGAAAAGGAAATAAGGGAATTATTTACAAGGTTAAAGCAGGTAAACATACATACAGAAATGAGATACAATCTTAAGTTTGAAATGGTAATAGAAGCTGCCATAATAATCAAGCTCTGTACATCTTTTAGGGCTAACCCAGGCTAAGCACTGGGGATCTTTTGCTTATGCTTAGTAATCTTTTCCCCCCAGAATCCAAGCAGCATAAAGATACTCCTTGTTAGGGCTTTTTATTCCACTCTCCCCTTGTGCTTTGGGCTGCAAACTCAGCTGATGGGAGGAATTCACTTGCAAGACTCATCTTCATAGTAGGTGGAAGAGCAAACAATGAAGTATTTTGTCCTCTTTAATGTTCCACTCCAGTCCATCTTGTGTTGATGGGCCTTCCTTGTTGGGCAGGACATAACACCTAATTCTGGAGACCAGCACTTCACATTGATTAATGTCTCTTTACTGTCTTGTGAATTACACAGTTGTGGAGCCTTACAATGCAAATGCTCAAATATTACCTTACAATATGGGATACAACTGTTATAAGTGAGATTAATGTGGTAGGATCTCACAAGCATTCAATAAAAACTAAACACTAACCACATTCTTATGATTCTACTACCTATTTGAACAGTACTAACACACAGGAGAGCCAGACTGATCCCAGCCACGGGACCTTGGTCTGAGCTGGCTCCTGGTCTGCCAGTGTCACACTCAGTTCTTCTGCAAATCAGACCCCAGATGTCTCAAGTTGGGCCCCCCAAAACGAGGAACACACAATTAGCGACCAACTGTGCAGCAATACATTGGAACTCTGTAGCAGAGGCAGGGATGGAATCCAGTTTTCCAGGGCAGCATTCAACTGCCTTAATCAAGAGACCATCCTTTCTCCCCATTCAGTTCCCTGCCTCATTCTCAGGGGGAGTAGATGGCCAGCCCTCTGTGGAGAAAGAGGTGGTTAGGGACTATTTAGAAAAGCTGGACGTGCACAAGTCCATGGGGCCGGATGAGTTGCATCCGAGAGTGCTAAAGGAATTGGCGAATGTGATTGCAGAGCCATTGGCCATTATCTTTGAAAACTCGTGGCGAACGGGGGAAGTCCCGGAAGATTGGAAAAAGGCTAATGTAGTGCCAATCTTTAAAAAAGGGAAGAAGGAGGATCCTGGGAACTACAGGCCAGTCAGCCTCACCTCAGTCTCTGGAAAAATCATGGAGCAGGTCCTCAAGGAATCAATCCTGAAGCACTTACACGAGAGAAAAGTGATCAGGAACAGTCAGCATGGATTCACCAAGGGTAGGTCATGCCTGACTAATCTAATAGCCTTCTATGATGAGATTACTGATTCTGTGGATGAAGGGAAAGCAGTGGATGTATTGTTTCTTGACTTTAGCAAAGCTTTTGACACGGTCTCCCACAGTATTCTTGTCAGCAAGTTAAAGAAGTATGGGCTGGATGAATGCACTATAAGGTGGGTAGAAAGTTGGCTAGATTGTCGGGCTCAACGGGTAGTGATCAATGGCTCCATGTCTAGTTGGCAGCCGGTGTCAAGTGGAGTGCCCCAGGGGTCGGTCCTGGGGCCGGTTTTGTTCAATATCTTCATAAATGATCTGGAGGATGGTGTGGATTGCACTCTCAGCAAATTTGCGGATGATACTAAACTGGGAGGAGTGGTAGATACGCTGGAGGGCAGGGATAGGATACAGAGGGACCTAGACAAATTGGAGGATTGGGCCTAAAGAAACCTGATGAGGTTCAATAAGGATAAGTGCAGGGTCCTGCACTTAGGACGGAAGAACCCAATGCACAGCTACAGACTAGGGACCGAATGGCTAGGCAGCAGTTCTGCGGAAAAGGACCTAGGGGTTACAGTGGACGAGAAGCTGGATATGAGTCAGCAGTGTGCCCTTGTTGCCAAGAAGGCCAATGGCATTTTGGGATGTATACATAGGGGCATTGCCAGCAGATCGAGGGACGTGATCGTTCCCCTCTATTCGACATTGGTGAGGCCTCATCTGGAGTACTGTGTCCAATTTTGGGCCCCACACTACAAGAAGGACGTGGATCAATTGGAGAGAGTCCAGCGAAGGGCAACAAAAATGATTAGGGGTCTGGAACACATGACTTATGAGGAGAGGCTGAGGGAACTGGGATTGTTTAGTCTGCAGAAGAGAAGAAGGAGGGGGGATTTGATAGCTGCTTTCAACTACCTGAGAGGTGGTTCCAGAGAGGATGGTTCTAGACTATTCTCAGTGGTAGAAGAGGACAGGACAAGGAGTAATGGTCTCAAGTTGCAGTGGGGGAGGTTTAGGTTGGATATTAGGAAAAACTTTTTCACTAGGAGGGTGGTGAAACACTGGAATGCGTTACCTAGGGAGGTGGTAGAATCTCCTTCCTTGGAAGTTTTTAAGGTCAGGCTTGACAAAGCCCTGGCTGGGATGATTTGATTGGGGATTGGTCCTGCTTTGAGCAGGGGGTTGGACTAGATGACCTCCTGAGGTCCCTTCCAAACCTGATATTCTATGATTCTATGATTCTATGATTCATTCACCACACACATTCCACCTTCTGCACAAATGAGGCAGGGGTCCTACAGACCGCAATGTCCTTCACTATAAAATCCGATTCTTTCCTTGAGCACCATCCATCTTGTGCCGTGAATGACATAGCGGTCCTATGGCAAAAATAGTACATGATCATGTATTTATAAATTATACAATTTATAAATTGTATCATAATATATAAGCAGAAGGAGCTGGACTGAGGTTTCCCAAACACTCTTAATCCCATTTATTAACTTTTGAGTGCTTGACTTTTTAACTTTAACTTTATTTTAATAAAGCTTTTTTAAAAATAATTTTCTATATTTTTAAAATGGCAATTGTGATGGTGTGGACTAGGTCCAGAAGTCCCCTGCTGGAGGCTTCGGGGTCCTGCTCCACTCATCCCAGGAAAGGAGCAGTACAGGAGTCCTCCAAACAGCCTAGAGAGGCTGCATGGGATGCAGTCAATCGGGGGAGGCTGCAAGGGGCTAGCCAATCAAAGGATTGCAGGATAATATAAAAGGAGCTTCAGTGCAGCACTGAGTCAGTTGCTGCTTGGAGCCTAAGGAGTTAAGGTGGTGCTCCTGGCTGGCCAAAGAGAACTGTAGCACCATGAACAGCTCAGTGCTGGCAGGGTTTGGAGGAGACAGAAAGAGCTCCTGCTCGGTTGCTGGGCCTGAATACAGGAGAGCCCTGAGGTAAGGGTGAAGCATTGGTGAAGGCTGGGGCTGTGGGGAAGTGGCCCAGGGAACTGAAAGCAGTTTGGTTAAAGGGATATGGTGGTGTGTGGCTGCTATTCTTAGGGTTCCTGGGCTGCAACCTGAAGTAGTGGGCTGTCCTGGGTCCTGTCCCACCCCCCCACAGTTAAGCCACTGAGGAATTGGCCTACAACTGGATAGTGATAAACCCCCAGAAAGGGATCTGACCTGTTAAGAGGCCCAGCTGCAGAGCTAGGGCCAGAACAGACCAGAGTGGATGAAGAGTCTCCTGGGTGCATGCCCCTACCAGAACCAGAAGCGTTTAAAGACTTTGTTGGACTAATACCCCAGAAGGATCTGCTTGAGTCGTGTTTTGCACAGACTGTGTGTGACCTGGCTGGAGGGCTGTCACTAGAAATTGCCAGAAAGTTGCCATCTACCTGCACAGACTGAAAGAGGTGCAGACACACACCCGAACAAGAGGGTGCTTGTGAGAGCAATTTTAAACAACAGAAATCCCATTATGTGAAACCATTTTGACCCCCACGTGGGATGTCAGCAAGGTTAGAACCTTTAGATTTCAGCACAGACCTCTACCACCTGAGCTAATTCATTTACTGCTAACAGCAGTAGGCTGTTATCCTATATGTGGAACAGCTGTTAGAGGAAGAGCAGACACACATTTTGCTACTGGGTATCATAGCTATAGACAGAAGAGGAACCCAGGAAGCCTGCGTTTTATTCCTGGTTCTGGACAGGAGTATTTTTTAGTGGTTATAAACTCTTCTGCCCTTGTCGCCACTTTGATCCTATTCTCACTTCCCCGCCCTTGCCTCTTGTTCCTGTTTCCCTCGTCTCCATCCCTCAGCTCCTATTATCCCTAGTCTACCGTGCTCCTACCCCTGCTCCTCACCCCTTTGTATCTGAGCTAGGTGGCTTCTCCTTGCTCTCCACGCTGCCTGGGGTGGGGAGATTGAGACATAGGAGGGACAGTCTCCTTGCTGTCAGTTCTGGTGTCAGGTGTCCCAGCAGCCAGGAGAAGTAATTTCAAGGGAAGTCCCTCTCGGCCCCCTCAGCTCCGGGATGACGCATGCTCAGTTGCTCTGTGAGGATGGTGCATGCGCAGTCCAGTCACACCTAGGAGCTGTAAGGGGATGGAGCGTGCTGAATGCAGATGGATTCTTTGAGAATAATGCTTCCAGCCTCTAAAAGCTTCCACCAAACATGTGAATTGAAATGTTCAGAGGCTTACAACTTGGCTAAACTTGTGCTGATTTGCATGGAGACAGCATATCCCTGGCATCAAAGTCCACGTTCTTGCTCCACAGCATGGAGGTGCTAAAGCTTCTCAGTGAAATAGTTATAATTGTTTTTTAACTTGCGGGGGGAAGTGTTTTTCTCTAATCTTTCTCGGAAACATTTTTGCTGAAACTTTGAAAGAAAAAATGCAGACAGAGGCAGACACCCAGCATAGAACAATTCAGTCCAAATGGCTGCAGGTTTGGCAAAGTTAGAAGCAACAGAGCTGGGGCTTATAATAGGAAGTTTTGGGCAACCTCAGCTGTAGGTAGTGCTACCTACCCTGCCTATAATCACCATTTATGTTCAGCAGAATCCCCTTTGTCTTAATCTTCTGGGCATCTCCCTCCAGGACCAGTATAATTCCTAAGCAGCAGCAGCCATACCTTTCTCCTTCCCTTATGCTTTCACCATTCAGATCCGATCCGTTCCGTTCCATTCAAATTCTAGTGTCTAGTTTTCTCAGTACACCTGCTGTCTCTGCAGCCTCACTGCATACTCCCCACTTTGGCTACAGTGGTGCCTCCCTCATCAGCTCCTACTGCAGCTTCTGGAATGGCCTGGCTCGTGGCATCTTCCTATTCTTTCTCGGTTTGCTTAGGAGCTGGCACTTCCCTTCTTCTGACCATGAATACATCACAAGAGCGTGGGGTGAGATGGGCCAGCAATGGGTGTTCCCACCCTTTCTTGTTTTATGTATCTGGGACTTGCTCTGTCAGGCAGAGAAAAAGCCAAGGTAAGAGCCTGTCATCCTGTGAATGCTGCTAGTTTGGCATCCAATTTCTTCCTTGTTCACAATGATCTCAATAGCATCGAAGGGCTAATTTCTGTTACCCCTACTCATGCTGAATAGTGGTTTGCTCCATAAATAAGTCTTCATGGTTAGTACTTGCACAGAGATGGAAAAGCCTGTGGTTTCCCAACAGCAATGTGGGATTTTTAAAGATGGTGGGTTGTGCTGGAAAGACAGGTCAGCACACTTTGATGTATTCAGTGTACAGTTGTGCAAAATCAGCTTGTCAACAAAAGGCAGTGTCGCACCTAAATCACCCCCCAAAACCACCTCACCTGAGTGTGGCGGTGCTTTCAATCAAGGCTAGCTGGCCTGACTGGGGCTGTAGGCTAAAGCCCAGGAGCCGCTTTCATATGGGCCAGTAACCTGCAGTGAGGATGCAGGCCAAATCACCTGAATGTTGATAGTTCTTCAATGCCTTCCCACAATTCCCTGGGAAAACATTGTAGAGCAGCTCAGTTTACTGCAGCCTAAGAACCATGGGACATGCCCCTAGAAGTCCTGGTTTCATACACAGGGGAGTGCAGCACCGGTGAGGACACAGTAACGCAAGTGTGGCTTTGCAGGGTGGCTGCCAACACCTGGGCCAGGATAACCAGGGCTCAGACCTTGATACCGATCAGCCATGTTTACTCTGCAGTGAAGACACCCCCCCTCACCCCCCCCGCAAAAGACTTCAGTGTCACAGAGGAGGAGGTCGGTATTTGAGCACACCCTGGCTACATCCAGTCTCACTTGGTTCTTATTCTGCTGTGATTTAGGTGAAGTTCTAGTTTAAATCAATGGAGCTTTTCTTGGCTAACAATCGAGTGAAGCCCCAGCTGATCATAAAGCACATTTGTTACCATTTAAAACACAAAACAAGTGTTAATCTTCTCCTGAGCTTTAACCCTCTACTGATATATCTAATACCCTCTGAAGCACAGTTGCCAACTTTCACACGGTAAATAAGCATCCCAACTTTCACAATAATCCAAAAATCAAGCTAATCCCATTTCAAAACAAGCCAGTCCCTAAGAACCCCAAACTCTATGGGACTAGATCCCCCCGGCATGCAGTCTGGGACTGTGATGGGCCTGCTGTGCACCCTGACTCTCTCTCCCCCCGCTTGCCCCTGCTTGCTCCCCCTTCCCTGCTTGCCAGGAGCTGATCAAAAAAAAAAAAAGAAGCAACAAGCTACAAGCAAAAACCTAGCCAACAAGCAACTCACAAGCCAATTAAGCCAAAAAAAGGGCCAATTTCTGCATTTTTTCTGCGGATTTGGCATGTCCGCTTGAAGGTGTGGACCATGGTACTGGAAGGGAACTCCTTTGTCATCAAGTCCAGTCCCCTGCTATTGCAGGCAACTCTGACAATGAGTTTTAAAGGAGCCTTTTAGAATCTAAATTAAATGGTCAGTTTGTAGCATTGCTGTATTATAGAGACGTGGCAGACTCCACCCCACAGCTAGGGGTGCAGCTCGCTTCCCTCATAAAACTCCATCTTAGCCCCTCCTAACTTTGACTTGGAAAGCTTGGGAGATAAGCCCTAGCATTGCTCTAGCATAACAGATATTTCCGTAAGCTCAAATTGCCATGTTGCACTGTTGCAAGGACAAATGACGTGACCAGCTATTTCATGCAGCCAAAGTCTGTGTGGTGTTTTCCTTGAGTGATGTAGAAGCATCCTTTGCTGTCTTGGCATCATTGCACCCTCTTTTGATACTTCTGCCTTGGATGGTGCCTCCTCCTCTTGACCTGTAAAGAGAAACCCTGGGGAGGCATTTCTCCATCCTCCACTGCAAATATGGCATCCACCTTCTCTTCTCTGCAGGGAATTGACAAGACTGGTATGACGTTTCCTTCTGGTGTTATCTGGACCGGTGATCTGCTAGGTCACTCCAATCCTTGACTCTGGGAGCCAGCCTTACCCTGCTCTGCTATGAGAACCCCCCACTCCTGGGCTGTTCATGCACAGTCTCTGGCATGTAAACTGCTCCTTGTATTGTGAACTGAATGACACTAGCCAATATCTCTGGTCCCAGACACAACCCTAGGAACCTCCATCTTGCAGTGTCCAGTTACAAGCACTGGATGCTGCAAGCTTATATGAGTTCGTCAATTTAACGAATAAATGGATATGTACCAGGCTTGTTCTCCCAAGGGGCGTCTCTGACACACTTCAAACCAAATGCACTGCTTCAGGTAGAATAAACAAACAGATTTATTAATTATAAAGATATAATCACTTAAAATCTAAGTCAAAGCATAATAAGTCAGATTTGATCAAATGAAATAAAAGCAAAACACATTCTAAGCTGATCCTAACACGTTTAATGTCCTTACAAACTTAGATGCTTCTCACTACAGCCTGGCTGGTTTCTCTTCAGCCAGGCTCTCCACTTTGATCAGTCACTTGGTGTGGTGTCTGTAGATGTCGGTGGAAGAGAAAGAGAGAGCATGGCCGACGTCTCTCCCTTTTATCATGTTCTTTCTTCCCTCTTAGCTTCGCACACACACCCCCGCCCCTTCAGAGTCAGGTGAGCATTACCTGATCGCAGTCCCAAACTGACCAAAGGAAGGGGAGTGACTCACTCAGAGTCCAACAGATTCTTTTGTTGCTGCCTAGGCCAGCATCCTTTGTTCCTGTGAGGCTGGGCTGTGTTTGTCCCATACATGACCTGATGAGGTGTGAACTGTGTCTCTGCTCTTGGAGAGTTTTTGTGTGGGCTTGCTTTAAGCCACGAGGATACTCAGCTTCATTACTATATACATGAAATTATAACCTATAACATTACTAACAACCATGCTCAGTGCATCATGAGCCTTCTGAAGACACCCGACATGACAAACTTTGCATTGGATACCACATAATCATTTTACAAGGATGAACATGGAGGTGTAGGGTGTTCCCCCGAGGTACAGAGCGTCACAACTGGGCCTTTAGATTGGCATGCACCACAATGCTCTATGTCCCCTCCACTCTCCAGCCTTGAATCAATGGTGGCAGCTCAATGGAGGAATGAGAATTCCGATATCGAGCATCCAGATTTTGGTTCCAGGCATCTGCCAGATCATTGTAACCCTGGAGGAAGAAATTCAGTTCACTTCCTGCAGAATCCATTAATGAAGTCGTTTGAAACATATATTCAAGATATGTACTGTACAGAGCAAACTGTAAGTCCAGGCCCAGGCTTTCTGAAGTACAATGTGACGCATGCCTGCAGGAATGAAGGTGCTGAGGAATTTAGGGTTGAATGGACAGGTTGGCACAGTAGAGACATTACACAAGAGAGATGCCCTAGAGCTGGGAGAGGGACCCAGGTTTGGTCAACTCTGTGCAGCACATCAAGGAACTTGCAAAAGCAAACTGAAGATTGCTGTCCTTCGCTGTCACCATAGTCCTAGAGTTTAAGGCCAGAAGGGACCAGTGGAGATTGTGGGGGAGGTTTAGGTTGGATATTAGGAAAAACTTTTTCACTAGGAGGGTGGTGAAACCCTGGAATGCGTTACCTAGGGAGGTGGTGGAATCCCCTTCCTTAGAAGTTTTTAAGGTCAGGCTTGACAAAGCCCTGGCTGGGATGATTTAGTTGGGATTGGTCCTGCTCTGGGCAGGGGGTTGGACTAGATGGCCTCCAGAGGTCCCTTCCAACCCTGATATTCTATGATTCTGTGATCCTCAAATCCTGTACAGCACAGGCCAACATCACCACCCAGCACCCACACACTAACCCCAACAACCAAAATGAGACCAAAGTATTACAGCCCTCAGGTGACTAGACCCATGGTTTTCAAACTTTTTTCATTTGCAGACACCTAACAAATTTTGAATGGAGGTGTGGACCCCTTTGGAAAATTTAGACATAGTCTGTGGCTCCCAGGGATCTGTGGACCCCAGGCTGAAACTCATTGTACTAGACTGTTCTGTGCCACAAGTGCAGAGCAGGGTGGACCAAGGTGCACTCCGCAATGGCAGGGCAATGATTACGTGAGAGATACCCAGATAATGCTGGCAAGTGACCTGCACCCCCATGCTGCAGAGGGCAGTAACCCCCTCAAGGTCACTGCCAATTTGACCCGGTGGGAAATACCTGCCCAACCCACAGATAGCGATCAGTTACACCCCAAGCAAGAACCAGCCAGCCAAGCACCTGAGAGAGAATGCTCAGTGCCACCTAAGAGTCCCGGCCCTTCCCATCCTATGTCCCTTCTCCAGCCATGGCCATCCCTGATGCTTCAGAGGAAGGAAATAAAAAAAAATCCCAGAATATGCTGGGGAGAGGGGAGTGGGGGACGCTCTCTACCTGACCTCTGCTGATCTGACACCCTGAAGCATGAACTTTAGGAACACTAGACAGATACTGGAAGTGAGCCCCAGAGCTGCCGAGCCATGCCTCTCCCACCATCATAAGCAATCCTGTCATACAATCCCACATACAATCCCACTCATAAATTTGTCCAGCTCTCTCTTAAACAAATTAAGTTGTTTGCCCACACTGTTCCTACTGGAGGCTGTTCCAGATCCTCACCCCTCTGATGGTGAGAACCACCTTCTAATTTCCAGCCTGAATTTGTCTCTGGCCAGTTTATCCCATTTGTTCCTGTGCCAACACTGTCCTTTAGCTTATACAGCGTTTCCCTTTCCCTTGTGTTTATCCCTGATGTATTTATAGGGAACAATCAGGTCACCTCTCAGCCTGCTTTTCATGAGACTAAACAAGCCCAGCTCTTCCAGTCGCCTTTCATCAGCTAGACCCTGCGTTTCCCTGGTCAGTCTCGCAGATCTTCTCTGCCCCTGTTCCTGCGGGAATTCATCTTTCTCAAGGATGGGTGACCACAGTGGCAGACAGTGTTCCAGATGAGCTCTTACCAGTGCCTTGTATAGTGGCATTAATACTTCAATATCTCTGTTGGAAATGCCTCACCTGATACAGCCTAGGATTGCATTAGTCGCATCACACTGGTGGCTCAGAGTCATCCTGTGATCGATACACATGCCCAGATTTCCTCCCCTGTCATTTCCAACTGATGAGCCCACAGTGTGCAGCAGAAATTCTTATTAGCCCCTCAGTGGATGACCTTGCACTTCATGTTATTGAATTTCATCCCATTTCTGTCACTTCAAGGCCATCCATGTCTTCCTGTATAACTTTCCCATCCACATCACAGACAAAAAGAAAAGGAGGACTTGTGGCACCTTAGAGACTAACAAATTTATTTGAGCATAAGCTTTCGTGAGCTACAGCTCATTTCATCGGATGCATGCAGTGGAAAATACAGTGGGGAGATTTATATACACAGAGAACATGAAACAATGGGTGTTACCATACACACTGTAACAGGAGTGATCAGGTAAGGTGAGCTATTACCAGCAGGAGAGCAGGAGGGAAAAAACCTTTTGTAGTGATAATCAAGGTGGGCCATTTCCAGCAGTTGACAAGAACGTGTGAGGAACAGTAGGGGAGAAATAAACAAACAAAGCGGCTGAGACTCCTTGAGTCCTTAGTGCAGGGACCATGCGATTCATGTGCCTGCCACTAGATGGCACCGCCGCACTGCACTCTCCTGGGCTCTGGCTTTCCAGATTGGAGGGGATTCGATTTTAGTCACCTCTCAAAGATGCCTGGTGTGAACTGGCCATGCCCCTGGCTCCCTCTGCTGCTGGGTGGGTTAGGCCTCCAGCCAGATGAAACCCTGCCCTTCCGGTGTGAAGGGCCGTCCCAAAAGCAAATAAAATCCCTTTCTCCTATTTCTCCACTCCCTGGGCTGAGCTCTCTCCCCCTAGCTCTGTGTGAATTTTCCCCCGCTTGCCCCTCAGGGTACAGGGGTATGAACACACCACCGCTAGGTGGTGGCTCGTGGCCTCTGTCCGCCATGGACACCAGCACACAGCCCTTTCGGCCTAAAGGGTGTTTCTACACTGCCAAGAAAAACCCGCAACTCAAGCAAGCCTCAGATCCCGGGGTCAATTGATTTGGGCTCACGGGGCTTGGGCGGTGGGCCTAAAAATAGCACTGCCGCACTGAATTCTGATTTCCCCCCTTTGACCCCCATGCAAGTGGGTGCATCCCAGCAGCACTGAGATTCCCCCAGGGGAGGCAGGACCACAGGTCATATAGGCTCCCTGACCCCCTCTGTCTGTCTCCTGTCCCCTCTGTCCCTCTCAGTTGCTCTCTCTCCTGCTCCATCTTTCCCTTCTCTGGCAGAGTGCTCTGTTCTGAGACACCTGTTGTTCTAGTGTTATCAAACTCCAGGCCCAGCTGTTTCCCTCATACACCCTCTGTACCCTATGCTGAGCCTTCTCGCCTCAGCCGCTGAATTTCCCACTGCTCCTCCAGAAGCCCCTTTGGAGCCAGGTGCTACTTCCCCTGCAGAGCACAGGATGACACCACCCCCTGGAACATCCCTCTGCCCCTGCTGCCCAGGGAGCCAAGCGCTGGTCAGCCTCACCTAGTCTATTCTGTTAAGGGTATTTACCAAAAAAAATTGTTTGTGTGACAAAGTGCCCCTCCCTCAGCCTCCTGGGGTGTCTACGTACTATGTCTTGGGCCTGCGGGGCTGAGTCCACCACCCAGGCAAAATTGCAGAGGGCAGGAAAATATTGAGCTGCTACTGCTGTTGGGGTAAGCGTGGACTGCTCAGGGATGGTTTATCTAGGGCAGCAGAACTGGAGCTGGTTCTCTGCAAATCCCCCTCCCAAACACAGCAGAGGGCCTGGAGAGAGCGAGAGAGAGTGAGCTGCGGCAGACCAGCATCCGCAGCCATTCCTGGAGACTCCAACCAGCCGAAGCTTCCCTGTCCTCACTGAGGATCCACATGTCACTAAGTATCCAGCAGCACCCCAAATTGAAAACTTCTTAAATGAAAGAAGGATAGGAAGGACAATCACCCCACTTTCCCTTAACACACTATCAGTGCCTCCCTTATGTCCAAACTAAGCTTCTGCCAGCTTGCCTTTATCTAAGTGTTGCTCTCCGCCAGGCACTAGGAATGCAAAGACGCTGCACCATCTGGGTTTGATGGAAGAGAGTCATAGAGCTGTGTGCCATAGACATCTTGATAGCACTACAGCCCAGATTGTTTTATTATTTTCCTCAGCATGACATACAGGAGGGGTAATCAAAATCAGCCTGGCAGAACATGCATGAGAACTGTCTCTGGACAGATAAGCAATTGATCAAAGCACATTCTCTGATCTCTTGGGGCCAAATCCTTTTCCCATTGAAATCAAAAGGAGTTTTGCTATTGAGTTCAATGGGAACAGGCTTTGACATTTAGAGAAGAAAGAACAAAACCACTTAAGCAAGGACTATGTTGCTTATGCCACAGGTATCAACGGCTGCTGACTCATGTAGAAAGTCAGCAGACATCTGATCTTTGTCCATCACAAGGGAGAAATCAGCAATCAATGATGCTAGAACAGTCTCTGTACCATATCCAACTCAAGTCCATCTGCAAAGGATCAAGGAAATATGAAGGCTCCAGACTACCTTAAAGTCCTCAGTCCCTTGGTTAGAATGCTCCTGATAGTATATGTTCATACTCCAGAGGCTAGAGATGTTTCCAGGCTAGGGCCTTTTAGCTTCTGCCAAGTGCCAAGTAAAGGGAAATCTGTTCTCACTGTGAAAGATGGTGTTTGGAGTCACATGGGCAAGTCACATGTCCATCACCCCCACCCATATTCTAGTTAGAATGTTCACAAAAAGTCCATTAAGTGTAGACAGGCATTTTCCAGGGTCCCTTGTGAACTAAGTGTTCCTTAATGGGCCATTCAACTTGACTTGTCCCTTCATGTGCTGGCTAAATATCTTGTGGGCGTTACCACAGGAGCAAACATGTAGTAAACATAGCTAATATTCATAACTTCAGCTACCAAGATGAATATACATACATAGAAATAACATAATCATAAGTACCAGCTATTTCACCTACATGACTATTCCCAAAAGAGATTCTGAAAAACCACACCACATACCTGAGACTCTGTGTGCCAGCACCAGGCCCCATTGGAGTTTTGTCTGTTATGTAACAACAGAGATGGAGCCAGTGACATGTGTGACTGCACCTTTAGTCAGTGAGGGCATATTGGCTGGCACACATTCAGGTTAATGGGCTTCAGTGTGCCTTTGCAGTTAACTTTTTAATGTTCAAAAACCTGGTATGTGCTGAGGTGGTTTAAAGCATAACACAGGTTTTTAGGTTTGCAAATCTGTGAACCTCTCTTTGAGATTTTTTTTTTTTCTGGTCATAATGTGGGAGAGTATCCTCTCCGCCCTCTGCTCACGAGGTTATGTATGTGTCTTGTCACACTCTTCTGAACATCTTTTGGAAGGATTTTTTTTTTCAGTAAGTGTGGACTGATTCTTTTCTCTTAGAAGGGATGCAATTTTTTCAGGTACACACTGATTAACAAACAATTGGGGCTGTTAAACTTTCTTCAAATTCCATAGAAAATTAAGTGCAGCTATATTTTCCACTACAGTGATGACATGGGTGTTTGTATATACAAACATCAACATGCTTAATTACGCACTTTCTCCTCAAATATGTAGTATTTCAGTCTGTTTATATGGAATATGGGAGTTGGGTGAGGAGCCATTTCAGCATATGTATGACTTATTAAAAGACAAATTTTCAGTAGAACTGTATCATAAACTGCGTTATGGTATTGTACGCAAACATTGCATTTCAGTGGGAGAGCCAACTTCCTTTATAGGAAAAGAACAGACTCCTGAAACTCTTACCACAAAAGTGGTCCATAGTCATGCAAATAGTCCTATTGTCTTCAATGGGATGGTTGAAATGATTAAGGGTTTACAGGATTAAGTTCCAAGTCTGTAAATTCTTTTGGATGAAACTAACAATGCCTGAGCTGTCAGATCAGAAGGAGCCTCATTCCAATAAAGGTGGGCAGATGTGTGTTAAGTCTTAGCTCCATTGCTAAGATGAGGACTATATCTTCAGCAAAGTTCTTGGCAGATTCCTGAGGCAGCTGGTTTAAGGCTGTAATAAATATAAAGGGAAGGGTAACCACCTTTCTGTATACAGTGCTATAAAATCCCTCCTGGCCAGAGGCAAAATCTTTTCACCTGTAAAGGGTTAAGAAGCTAAGGTAACCCTGCTGGCACCTGACCCAAAATGACCAATGAGGGGACAAGATACTTTCAAATCTGGAGGGGGAACAAAGGGTTTGTCTGTGTGTGATGCTTTTGCCGGGAACAGATCAGGAATGCAGCCTTACAACTGTTAAGTTAGTAAGTAATCTAGCTAGAAATGCATTAGATTTCCTTTTGTTTAATGGCTGGTAAAATAAGCTGTGCTGGGTGGAATGTATATTCCTATTTTTGTGTCTTTTTGTAACTTAAGGTTTTGCCGAGAGGGATTCTCTATGTTTTGAATCTGATTACCCTGTAAGGTATTTACTATCCTGATTTTACAGAGGTGATTCTTTTACCTTTTCTTTAATTAAAATTCTTCTTTTAAGAACCTGATTGATTTTTCATTGTTCTTAAGATCCAAGTGTTTGGGTCTGTGTTCACCTGTACAAATTGGTGAAGATTCTTATCAAGCCCTCCCCAGGAAAGGGGGTATAGGGCTTGGGGGGATATTTTGGGGGAGACGTCTCCAAGTGGGCTCTTCCCTGTTCTTTGTTTAAACACTTGGTGGTGGCAACGTATGGTTCAAGGACAAGCAAAGTTTGTACCTTGGGGAAGTTTTTAACCTAAGCTGGTAAGAATAAGCTTAGGGGGTCTTTCATGCAGGTCCCCACATCTGTATTCTAGAGTTCAGAGTGGGGAAGGAACCTTGACAGTGGTCATCTTGTGAGCTTCAGGAATTTTATGGAGAGTGCACAGTCTCTCAAAGGTGAGAAAATATTCACCAATATCACTGGATTCATCATACTGTGGACATAGTCGCTCCCATTTGTGGATTGTTGGGGAAGGATTGTTAGGGTTATCCAGTAGATTCCGCTCATCCCTTGCCTTCTCCATCTCCAGTTCATGCTTCCTCTCTTTTTCCTTCTCCTCAGCATGCTTCCTCTCTTTTTCCCTCTCCTCCATTTCTTTTTCCTTTGCCTCCATAGCTCTCCTGTGAGCAGCCTCCATTTCTTTTTCTTTGGCTGCTTGTACCTCAGTCTCCATCTGTCTGAGTTCTATCTGTCTTTCATTTTCCTTTTGTCTTTCCCTCAGCCTCAAATCTGGCTAATTCCAGTTTCTGTTGGGTATTGCTTTCTGTCATTCTAACCTCTCTGTTTTTAACCTAGCTATACCTGAGAGTTAGAAAGAAAAAAAAAACCTGGCTTGTAAAATTTTGCTGTGCTGTAACCTGATACCTATTTTCTCTGATAGCTGTTCTCAGCCTACAGAAAAATCCTTTTGTTATGACTGCTGCTCTGTCCCCCAGGCAGAGAGACAGAATCTACAGCTGCAATCACCTTTTACAAAACCTTTTAAAATCCTGCTGTGCTTCTGGTTCAAAATGATCCCACCACTCTGCCACCTCTGTAAAATCAGGATGGTAAATACCTTACAGGGTAATCATAGAATCATAAAAAGAAAAGGAGTACTTGTGGCACCTTAGAGACTAACCAATTTATTTGAGCATAAGCTTTTGTGAGCTACAGCTCACTTCATCGTATGCATCCGATGAAGTGAGCTGTAGCTCATGAAAGCTTATGCTCAAATAAATTGGTTAGTCTCTAAGGTGCCACAAGTACTCCTTTTCTTTTTGCGAATACAGACTAACACAGCTGTTACTCTGAAACATAGAATCATAGAATATCAGGGTTGAAAAGGACCTCAGGAGGTCATCTAGTCCAACCTCCTGCTCAAAGCAGGACCAATCCCCAACTAAATCATCCCAGCCAGGGCTTTGTCAAGCCTGACCTTAAAAACTTCTAAGGAAGGAGATTCCACCACCTCCCTAGGTAACCCATCCCAGTGTTTTACCACCCTCCTAGTGAAAAACCTAATATCCAACCTAAACCTCCCCCACTGCAACTTGAGACCATTACTCCTCGTTCTGTCATCTAGATCCATCCTCTTTGGAACCGCGTTTCAGGGAGTCGAAAGCAGCTATCAAATCCCCCCTCATTCTTCTCTTCCACAGACTAAACAATCCCAGTTCCATCAACCTCTCCTCATAAGTCATGTGTTCCAGTCCCCTAATCATTTTTGTTGCCCTCCGCTGGACTCTTTCCAATTTTCCACATCCTTCTTGTAGTGTGGGGCCCAAAACTGGACACAGTACTCCAGATGAGGCCTCACCAATGTCAAATAGAGGGGAACGATCACGTCCCTCGATCTGCTGACAATGCCCCTACTTATACATCTCAAAATGCCATTGGCCTTCTTGGCAACAACGGCACACTGTTGACTCGTATCCAGCTTCTCGTCCACTGTAACCCCTAGGTCCTTCTCTGCAGAACTGCTGCCTAGCCATTCGGTCCCTAGTCTGTAGCGGTGCATGGGATTCTTCTGTCCTAAGATTCAAAACATAGAGAATACCTCTAGGCAAAACCTTAAGTTACAAAAAGACACAAAAACAGGAATATACATTCCATCCAGCACAGCTTATTTTACCAGCCATTAAACAAAAGGAAATCTAATGCATTTCTAGCTAGATTACTTACTAATTTAACAGGAGTTGTGAGGCTGCATTCCTGATCTGTTCCCAGCAAAAGCATTTCACAGACAGACCAAACCCTTTGTTCCTCACCCCCCTCCAGATTTGAAAGTATCTTGTCCCCTCTTTGGCCATTTTGGGTCAGTTGCCAGCGGGGTTACCTTAGCTTCTTAACCCTTTACAAGTGAAAGGATTTTGCCTCTGGCCAGAAGGGATTTTATAGTACTGTATACAGAAAGGTGGTTACCCTTCCCTTTATATTTATGACAACCACATTGGTCGCAAAATTGACTGGAAGAGCTCTGGACATATTCAATGTGATGCCTATTGAGGAGGCTTCTGACTATAATAAATTCAAGGACTTGGTTTTAAAGCAATTTCAAGTTACACCTGAAACTTACAGAGTAAAATTTTGAATCCTTAAGAGAGGGCCTGGACTAAGTAATGTGGCTTATGTAAACCAGATGACAGATCTGTTTGATAAATGGCTCAATGGACGGGCTATAACTAACTTTGGAGAAATGCGGGATTTGATACAGGAGCAATTCCTGAATATGTCCGAGGATGATATAAGCCAGTGTTTATGGGATAAGAAAATGGACTCAGCAGGAGGTCTTGCTTCTTATGCTGATCAATACGAGCAGTCCCAGACCACCAGAGAGGCAGGGCAAACCAGAACAAAATGGGTGGAGGGAGGAGAGAGAAACAACCCTGGTCGCAGTTGGAGCGGATACCAGAAGGGACCCCCTCAGACCACACCCTACTACCGGGGGCAGCCCAAGGCCCCAACTATACCCCAAGGAACACTCCAGACACCTTATTGTCCTGCCACACCATTCTCCAACAACCCACCTCGCCCCAGCAACCAGTCAGCTGGGCGATGTTTTAAATGTAACGAGCGGGGGCACGTAAAGGCCAACTGCTCCAAGAACCCCAGCAGACTACAGATCATTGCACTGGAATCACACCAGAGGCCCTCAGGCCCAGATGCCTCCCAGATACCCTCAGAGCGGAGGGAAACTGTGAGTGTGGGCGGGAAGAAGGTCACAGCGTGGAGGGACACCAGAGCACAAGTGTCGGCTATCCATGATTCCTTAGTGGTCCCCAATTTAATTGACCCAGAGGTCCAAGTGACGATTCAACCCTTCAAGTCAAACTCTTTTGACTTGCCTACACCCCAAGTTGCCGGTCCAGTAGAAGGGCTGGTCAGGAACGTGGACTTTTGCAGTCTATGATGATTATCCCATCCCCATGCTGTTGGGGGAAGACTTGGCCAATCATGTGAAGCTAGCCAAGAGGGTGGGAATGGTCACCCGCAGCCAGGCTAAGCAAGCTGTCACACCTAGCTCTGTTCCAGAAACTTCTACCAGGACCCGGTTGGGGTGATGGAACTGGACCCCATGCCAACATCTGCAACAGCAGTAGTGGATCCAGTCACAGAGACCCAGACAGAGCCAGTCTCAGAACCGGAAGTGGCGGAACAACCAGCACCAGAACCATTGCCAGCACTGAATCCAGTGCTTGCAACCCCAACACCAGAGGGCCCCACCGAACCTGAACCAGCAGCAGCCCATAACCCTACACAAGAGGCTCAGCCGGAGCCTGAATCCCAACATAGTGCACCAGCGGAGAGCGGTTCACAGTCAACGGAAACAGCCCCATCCCCTACATCGCTTCCAGAGGGACCAAGCCTAGGTCCACAATCCAATGAGGAACTGATGTCTCCAGCATCAAGGGAACAGTTCCAGGCTGAACAGGAAGCAGATGAAAGCCTCCAGAGAGCTTGGGCGGCGGCACGAAGCAACCCACCGCCTCTCACCTCTTCTAATCGATCCAGGTTTGTTGTAGAAAAAGGACTTTTATACAAGGAAACTCTTTCTGGTGGACACCAGGAAGACTGGCATCCTCAGAGACAGTTGGTAGTTCCAACTAAGTACCGGGTAAAGCTATTAAGCTTAGCCCACGATCATCCTAGTGGCCATGCTGGGGTGAACAGAACCAAAGACCATTTGGGAAAGTCGTTCCACTGGGAGGGAATGGGCAAGGATGTTTCTACCTATGTCCGGTCTTGTGAGGTGTGCCAAAGAGTGGGAAAACCCCAAGACCAGGTCAAATCCCATCTCCAGCCACTCCCCATCATTGAGGTTCCATTTCAGCAAGTAGCTGTGGATATTCTGGGTCCTTTTCCGAAAAAGACACCCAGAGGAAAGCAGTACATACTGACTTTCATGGATTTTGCCACCCGATGGCCGGAAGCAGTAGCTCTAAGCAACACTAGGGCTAAAAGTGTGTGCCAGGCACTAACAGACATTTTTGCCAGGGTAGGTTGGCCCTCCGACATCCTTACAGATGCAGGAACTAATTTCCTGGCAGGAACTCTGGAAAGTCTTTGGGAAGCTCATGGGGTGAATCACTTGGGGTGATGGGGGTGCCACGCCTTACCATCATCAAACAAATGGCCTGGTGGAGAAGTTTAATGGAACTTTGGGGGCCATGATACGAAAATTGGTAAATGAGCACTCCAGTGATTGGGACCTAGTGTTGCAGCAGTTGCTCTTTGCCTACAGAGCTGTACCACATCCCAGTTTAGAGTTTTCACCATTTGAACTTGTATATGGCTGCAAGGTTAAGGGGCCATTACAGCTGGTGAAGCAGCAATGGGAGGGGTTTACACCTTCTCCAGGAACTAACATTCTGGATTTTGTAACCAACCTACAAAACACCCTCCGAACCTCTTTAGCCCTTGCTAAAGAAAACCTACAGGATGCTCAAAAAGAGCAAAAAGCCTGGAATGATAAACATGCCAGAGAGCGTTCCTTCAAAGTAGGGGACCAGGTCATGGTCTTAAAGGCGCTCCAGGCCCATAAAATGGAAGCATCATGGGAAGGGCCATTCACGGTCCAAGAGCGCCTGGGAGCTGTTAATTATCTCATAGCATTCCCCACCTCCAACCGAAAGCCTAAGGTGTACCATATTAATTCCCTAAAGCCCTTTTATTCCGGAGAATTAAAGGTTTGTCAGTTTACAGCCCAGGGAGGAGATGACGCTGAGTGGCCTGAAGGTGTCTACTACAAAGGGAAATGTGATGGTGGCGTGGAAGAGGTAAACCTCTCCATGACCCTTGGGCGTATGCAGCGACAGCAGATCAAGGAGCTGTGCATTAGCTACGCGCCGACGTTCTCAGCCACCCCAGGACTGACTGAACTAACATACCACTCAATTGACACAGGTAATGCTCACCCAATTAGAGCCCAACCTTACCGGGTGTTTCCTCAAGCTAAAACTGCTATAGAACGGGAGATCCAGGATATGCTACAGTAATCCGCCACTCTGGCAGTGCATGGGCATCTCCAGTGGTTCTAGTTCCCAAACCAGACAGGGAGATATGTTTTTGCATGGACTACCATAAGCTAAATGCTGTAACAACTATCCAATGCCACGCACAGATGAACTACTGGAGAAACTGGGAAGGGCCCAGTTCATCTCTACCTTGGACTTAACCAAGCGGTACTGGCAGGTACCGCTAGATGAATCCGCCAAGGAAAGGTCAGCCTTCATCACACATGTCGGGCTGTATGAATTTAATGTGCTCCCTTTCGGGCTGTGGAATGCACCCGCCACCTTCCAAAGACTTGTAGATGGTCTCCTAGCGGGATTGGGAGAATATGCAGTCGCCTACCTTGACGATGTGGCCATATTTTCGGATTCCTAGGCAGAATACCTGGAACATCTACAAAAAGTCTTTGAGCGCATAAGGGAGGCAGGACTAACTGTTAAGGCTAAGAAGTGTCAAATAGGCCTCAAGAAAGTGACTTACCTTGGACACCAGGTGGGTCAAGGAACTATCAACCCCCTACAGGCCAAAGTGGATGCTATCCAAAAGTGGCCTGTCCCAAAGTCAAAGAAACAGGTCCAATCCTTCTTAGGCTTGGCTGGATATTACAGGCGATTTGTACCGCAATCCAGCCAAATCGCCGCCCCACTGACAGACCTAACCAAAAAGAAACAGCCAAATGCAGTTCAGTGGACTGAAGAGTGTCAGAAGGCCTTTATCCAGCTTAAAGCGACACTCATGTCTGACCCTGTGCTAAGGGCCCCAGACTTTAACAAACCGTTCCTAGTAACCACAGATGCGTCCGAGCGTGGTGTGGGAGCAGTCTTAATGCAGGAAGGACCGAATCAGGAGTTCCATCCTGTTGTGTTTCTCAGCAAGAAGCTGTCTGAGAGGGAAAGCCACTGGTCAATCAGTGAAAAGGAATGTTACGCCATTGTCTACGCTCTGGAAAAGCTACGCCCATATGTTTGGGGACGGCGTTTCCACCTGCAAACCGACCATGCTGCACTGAAGTGGCTTCATACCACCAAGGGAAATAACAAAAAACTTATTTGGTGGAGTTTAGCTCTCCAACTGATTTCGACATACAACACATCTCAGGAGCTTCTAACAAAGTGGCTGATGCACTCTCCTGTGAAAGTTTCCCAGAATCAACTGGTTAAAATCATCCTTGAGATGTGGAAAATATTGTTAGTCTTTATACAGTTAGTAGTATATTTAGAGGTGCATGTGTCTTATTAACTCTGTTTTCTCCTAGAGCTTCAGGAAGAAATCACAGCCAGTGTTTCACCCTATCTGTGATTTGGGGGGCGTGTAATAAATATAAAGGGAAGGGTAACCACCTTTCTGTATACAGTGCTATAAAATCCCGCCTGGCCAGAAGCAAAATCCTTTCACCTGTAAAGAGTTATGAAGCTAAGATAACCTCGCTGGCACCTGACCCAAAATGACCAATGAGGGAACAAGATACTTTCAAATCTGGAGTGGGGGCGGGGAGGGGTTTGTCTGCGTGAGATGCTTTTGCCTGGAACAGATCAGGAATGCAGCCTTACAACTCCTGTTAAGTTAGTAAGTAATCTAGCTAGAAATGCGTTAGATTTCCTTTTGTTTAGTGGCTGTGCTGGATGGAATATATATTCCTGTTTTTGTGTCTTTTTGTAACTTAAAGTTTTGCCAAGAGGGATTCTCTATGTTTTGAATCTGATTACCCTGTAAGGTATTTACCATCCTGATTTTACAGAGGTGATTCTTTTACCTTTTCTTTAATTAAAATTCTTCTTTTAAGAACCTGATTGATTTTTCATTGTTCTTAAGATCCAAGGGTTTGGGTCGATGTTCACCTGTAGAAATTGGTGAGGATTCTTATCAAGCCTTCCCCAGGAAGGTAGGGCTTGGGGGGATATTTTGCGGGAAGATGTCTCCAAGTGGGCTCTTTTCCTGTTCTTTGTTTAAAACACTTGGTGGTGGCAGCATATGGTTCAAGGACAAGGCAAAGTTTGTACCTTGGGGAAGTTTTTAACCTAAGCTGGTAAGAATAAGCTTAGGGGGTCTTTCATGCAGGTCCCCACATCTGTACCCTAGAGTTCAGAGTGGAGAAGGAACCTTGACAAAGGCCATCAGTGTCCGGCGTTATAATCTTCACTTATAGTTCTCTCACCCACAAAACTGGAAAATGAGGCATTTATTTTGCTGCTCCAGTTTCAGTTAACAAAATGCATGTTAGACCAGTTTGGCTGAAAAGAAGAATTCTATGCACACTGGGGACAACAGCTGATTCCTGTCAGGCTGCAGAACTGGTCTGACATCAGAATCCAAACATCATCTGGTCAGTGCAAGCAGAGGCATCCCTCTAATGATTTGTACTTGATGTGATGCAGTATGAATTTCATGGATAATTCAGACCAATGGGGAGAAACAGAATCAAAAACACTGTTTAAACACCTTTTATTCCCCCCAACCCCTCCCCTCTTGAGGACTCATGACCAATTTAATAGCACAATACATATGCTAACAAACTTAAACAAAGCCTTTAAGTTTGTTAGCATATGTATTGTGCTGTTAAAGCCATATAAAGAATAAATGCCCTCCCTAGCCCAGTTCTGCTCCTTTAAGGAGCAGAGTGCAGCCCCACGCTCCCCCTCCAGAGGGGGGATGGCTAGCCCCAAATCTTTCTGGTACTCCATACCCATTAAAAATCTCTTGCTGGTACTGCGTACGGGGGAGAGTACCGCCCTCCTGGCACTGCTGATCATCACCAGGCTGGACGTGCAAACCAGGAACTTCAACACAGTAGCTGTGTCTTTCTCACAGATTAGGACCTGCGTGAACCTGACAGGGCTGAGCAGATTCAGAGACCAAGGTCTCTGACGTGTTAACTGTTGGTTTCTGGAAGACCTGGACCTCCATGAGACTGATCAATGCATCAACAACCTTGATCTTCAACACAGCAGCTGCTGATTTGTTAGACCAGGAGCTCCATTCATCCTTTAAAAAAATCCTCATGGTCTTTTTTCCTGCCACTCAATGTTCTTCAGAGAATTCCACAGAGAACTGCCCTCTTTCACATGGTGACCAGCTTTTACTTGGTCTGTGGGGCTGAGGGTACAGGCTGGCCATTAGTAAGATGCCTTTCTAAAAATGGCCACCACTTCCCATTGTTCCTCAATGAGACTGAGGTCATTGGCTGCCCTTAGCAAAGATGGCTGCTATCTAGAGTTGGGTGGAAAAATTCTGACAATTTTTTTTTCCCATCAGAATTGGTCAATTTGGTGAAATCAAAATGCTTTCCAGGATGATCCTGAGCCCATAAAACTGGACAGCTGGCCGAACCTGTTCAGATTTCTATGGGATATTTACCTCCAAAAAGGGATGATCCTGGGAAAACCTGTCTGGGGCAGCCCACCATGGAGCCTGCCCTGTAGCTGGTACTCCATTGCCTTTCCATACTGGAACAAGACCACATTGTGAAATGCTGAAATCCTCCATTAAACAGCATGACCTTTCTAATCTCCACCCAGCTCTTCTGCTGCCTCTAAGCATCTGTTTCTCTCCACTTCCTGGCAGCACGGGGAGCTCCCGCCTTCCCTGAGGGAAGCTTGGCCTCCCTCCCTTTCAGAATGATGGGGGCTGGCAGCAATTTGAATGAATTTCTCTGAAGAAGATTTTCTTCTTCAGCTTTTCCTGAAAGGGAAACTGCCAGTTCTTGTGGGAAATGATCCTTCATTGGAAACATTTATTTTAACAGATCTATTGACAATGGAAGCAGGAGGGAAGAGGAAGTTCAATATCTGCGTGTGTGTGTGTGCATGTGCGCAGCGAAGCAACGACTCACCAGTGTGGCGCCTCCTGCTGGTTGTCTTAGGAATTAGCTCTCTGAGCGCCTCCTACTGGCCAGTGTCTCGCCCACCTCAGGCCCCATGTCCCTCCCAGAGCCCGGTGTCCTTTACCTCGGGGTTCTGCCCCGGCAGTACCCCCACGCTCTGGGTCTCCCCTCCCAGGGGAACCTCCAACCCTGTATCCCCACCTCACTGGTTATTGCCAGTCGTCATCTAGCCCCTGTTCACTGGGGCAGACTGCAGTGTAATGGCCACTCATCACTGGCAAGGGGGGTCTGGACCTGCTGCCTTTCCCTGAAGCCCAGTACCTCTCTAGGCCTTCCTGTCAGGCCGCAGACTGGGAGGTCGCCGGGCCTGAGCTCCCCAGCTCAGCCTGCCCCTTCCCCAGCACTGCTCTGTCCACAGTACCCTTTGCCCCTTCAGGCAGCTAGGTTCATCTCTCTCCAAAACTAGAGGGAGACTGATCCAGCTCCTGGCTCACAGCCCTTTTATAGGGCCCAGACTGGCCCTGATTTGCTGCCTCCCAGCCTTTTTTTATAGGCTCTCAGCCCCAGCCCCCAAGGGCTGGCTTTTAACCCTTTCTGAGCCAGAGCGGGGTGACTGCCCCGCTACAAGGGGGATTTGGAGGACAGGGGGTGGGAATGGGGTGTATGCTCCAGCTGCTTTGGTGATGCAAAGCCACTGCAAACCCCACTTAAGTCGCCAATGCCCTCTGGCTTAGCCACGCTGATCCCCTCCCACCCTGAGCAATACCCAGGAGTCTTCAGCAGGAATCAGAGCAGCACTGGGGAGAGTGCTGTCTGCCCCCGGAGAAACACGCCCAGCCTGACTGCACCTGAGGAGGGAGATTAGCAGGACGCTCCACAGATGCCTGCCGTGGGACAGGATACAGGGATCCATGGTGACACACACTTCTTGGAAACGCTGAAATCCATCTCCGCAATACAGGTTTTCATTTCCACAAGGCTCCAGGATGGCTTTTTCTATTATTAACAGCTCTAGCACTGATCAGCAGGTGTTACATTGCAGCTCTCTGGGGACAGTGAATGAAGCAGTCCCCTAGAGCATCCTGGGAGGAGCTCCTGGCCCCACCCATCAGGCACAGGCGTAGCATTTCTAAGGCTATACATTTTCCCAGGGAGGAGGCTTGAAGTCAGATTGGCTCTGAAAACCTATTCCAGCCATGACTGGGTCACGCTGTGGCTTAAAATACTCTGCTTGTACTCAGCACAGCTGGGCTCACGTTAATACCTGTTGCGTTCAGGTGTGAGCCTGGGGATGGCTCCCCCTGGCTGGCACACTGCTGCCCTCTCCCCCGGCTGGCACATCTCATACGGTTCTGCCCCCAAAGGGCTTGAGAACTGGGAAGAGCCATCAGGTAGCAGCAATTTGGCCAGATATGCACTGGCAGACAGGGCAGAGTACTACCAGCGGGGCTATAGCTGCCAAATTTTGTGCAGCTCCATGGGTGTCACTTGATGCCAAAAATGTAACGGTCTGATTTGAATATTCACAACAGATTTTCACGCCTGTAAACTTTGCCTTTTAAAAATGGTCTGGCTCTAGAGCTGGGGAAAGGCATCCACAGAAGAGCCCTGGAGAATGAAGCCCTGTGTCTATCTGCGGGCCATCGCTGGGTGAGTTTCCCATCTGTGCTCCCTGCCAGCCAGCCTCACCCAAACCTGGGAGGAGCTTTCCTGGGTCAGCTCAAGCTCCATGACCCATGGAGGTTCTTCGCCTCACAGCTGAATCTGCTATTAGGGCAAAGTGTGGAGTTAGTTTGTGATATGGGAGTTAGAACACACATGGGATGTCCTGCCAGCTGGTGCCAGCTCACCAGGCCCATCTCATGGGCAGAGCTGCTGACTCCCCGCATTCTACTGAGCAGCTCCCAAGTGTGGGGGTATTTCTTACAGCCCCAGAGTCCTGAGACTAGTCATTATGGGAGAATATTAGCTTCCCTTTTGAAGGAAAAGGAAGTTTTTAGCTCTCTTGGTTGCAGAAAAAAGCCTGAAAACTGGAAGAATTGTCCCCTACAGGTTCCCAAAACAGAAAACAAAGAAAAAGAAAACTAAAAAAAAATGTCCACTCCCTTTTAATTTTTTCATTTCCAAGAACTTTTCCAAGCTTCTCCAACACTGGAAAGTGACAAAGCAGCAAAAGGGGGGGTGGGGGGAGGGGAGGAGAGGAGAGGAGAGGGGGAAAACAGGCAGGAGGGGGGAAGTGAAAAAACAACTTCCAAACCCAATCACTTCAATGCATTTAATGTCAAAGGGAGAAAACATCTGAAATTTGGATTTTTTTTTTTTAGTGTTCAAAAACGGAAACAACGAAAAATTTTCATTCAACACAAAATTGAAAACTTTCATCTGCCACTGACATGTAAACAAACAAATAACTGAAAACATCCCCCTTTGGAAAATGTGATTTGTGACAAAATCTTATAATTTAGCAGGAAAAAATTTCTGTTAAACTCTCACCTGCTCTACTTCACAGCACAGCTCCACTGATCCAAGCAAACAAGACGGCTGGCCTGTAAAATGTAACATTTTTTTTTCAGTGGGAAAAAAAAGAAAAAAACAGGGTCGTTTTTCCCACCAAAACAAATTTTTCCACAGAATATTTTTCTTTTGGTTGTAAAAATGTTCAGGTTTTGGCAAAAACAAAATTGGTTTTCAGGAATATTTTTATCCAAGTTGGCTTTTGAAAACTGATGGGTTATTTTTCAGTTTTTGTTTCTTTTTTTTTTTTTCATAGACAAAGCAAAAAATTCACAGGAAATTTTAAAAAGTGAACATGATTTGAATTTTTCCATTAAAACAATGAGAGACAAAGTGGGGGAGGTCATATCTTTTTATTGGACCAGCTTCTGTTGGTGAGAGAGACAAGCTTTTGAGCTACAGACAGAGCTCTTCTTCAGGTCTAGGCTCTGTGCAGCTAGAAAGCTTGTCTCTCTTACCAACAGAAGTTGGTCCAGTAAAAGATATGATCTCCCCCACCTTGTCTCTCTCATATCCTGGGACCAACACGTCTACGGCAACAGTGCAAACATGAAAAATAACTGTCGTTTCTCAACCAGCCTGACCGCTTAGATCAGGAACCTTCCATCCCCAGTATGGGAAGTTATTGCTAATATTTCAGGGGGGCCGGAATCAAAGCTGAAGGGGGAGTTGGAGCTGCTGCGGACAGAAGTGATCACCCAGTGGTGAGCTCTCTGAAGTTGTTCCGTTGCCCTGGTGGTGAAAGGAGATGGGTCCGTGTCCATTTGCAGGAGCAATAAAGCAGCTAATGGAGCAAGCTGACCCCAGCCTCTTCCAGAGACAGATAATCCCATGTCCCCTTAGCTAGGGGAGGAACGTTTACAAAGCTGAGTACGAGCCATTATCCTGCAGGAAAGTTCCAGACAATATGTCTCCATTAAAACCCATTGGGGTTTTTAAGAATAACTGCAGCTGCTCTCTCAATGCACCATGTAAGTGTGAAAAGAAAAGGAGGACTTGTGGCACCTTAGAGACTAACAAATTTATTTGAGCATAAGCTGTGTGGTCGCAGGTGTCCCAGGATTGTCCCATACTCTGATGAATCACAACCATTACAGAAGGAGAGCAACTGTGAAACCCTGGTGAGATTGCGCAACACTAACCAGTGGCAGGGCTGTGCCTTAAACAAAACATTCATTCTCCAGGCTCCAGGCAGGCTGCATTGAGGATTCGGCATTAGTACCAAGAGGCTGTGTCCAGAGCCAGAATAAGTGAAAGCTGCTAAGACAGCTCCATCTCCCAGGAATGTCAGAGAACTGAAGTTGTTCTATAGAGCCCAGGGGTGTATTTTACTCCCCTGCGGGGGAGCCGAGCCAGGAACTCAGGTAGCTGCATCATATCTTCACACTCTACTATGAGTAAAGTTTGATTTTTGTCCTCTCAGAGCAGTGGAGCTTACTGGTAGGCAGCGCTTGGCAGACTACCACCACCTGGTACTACGGTGCTCTGTGCTAACCTACTGTAAGACCTTTCTTCCCAGATTGCAAACTGTTACTCTGGCTTGTATAGTTAGGGAAATGCTGGAACTGGTGGCTTCATTGGGGAAAAGCTTCCAGTGTGGCTGAAGAGCTGTTATAGACATGCCAATGCCCATGCCTCTGTGATTCCTGGAGGAATCTACTCCTTTGCCATCCTGCCTCCCCATGTAGAGAGCGCAGCACTGTCACTGTCACACAGCCTCTAGAATGGCGTTGAATGGACACTTTGTTTTGTGTCTCAGACTGATGAAGGCTGGAAGGGCTGGTGGTTGCAGCTGGAGCGAAAAGACAACCACTTTGTCTAGACCTTACACATCTTTAGGGTGTGTGTCATGGGGTGGAAGGGTGTCATGCCTGTGCATACAGTGCTGGAAATTCATTCAGTTGATAGTTGCCTATGAATGTCACAGCCCAGGGAAAACACATGGTAATGCTGGTCCACTCTGTTATTAACCATTGCAAGGAAATTATACCCACTGCCTCTTGCTGGGACACACCACCCTTGTGATGGAGCAGCTACAGATACCCCTGGGGAAGGACAGTTCCTACATGCTGCTATGTGCTTCAGTTTGTTTTGCAAATTTTGGCCTGAAAATGTAAATTATGGGTAAAAATATGGAAGAAATTATGGATACAATTTTCAAAAGTACCTATGTGATTTAGGAACCTTAATCCCATATTTAGAAGTGATTTAGACACTTAGGACTCAAAGTGTCATTGTAGGTCAGTGACATGTAGGCTCCTAAATCACTTTTGAAAATGGTTCCTAAGTCCCTTGTGCTTTTGAAAATTTCATCTTGCACCCCTTCTGTAATGGAATGCTAAACTGTATTATACTGGTAGCCACTAGGTGGCACTGTGTGCAAAATACCTTATTTAAACAAACCTCAGCCATACCTGGGAGACCATTAAAGGATCTTACATGAGCACAGCTGGTGGGTATAAACGAGCTCTGTGACCAGTCCATATCTGTTACAAGAGCATGGCATGGGGTGCCAGTAGTTGGATTAAGAACAGAAACAGAAGGAACAGCAACAAAGGCTGCAGGATCTCATCAACATGCCACTTTTCTAATCGCTGGAGAACTTCAGCTATTACAAACCTTCAGAATGGATAGATTGGAAATAATATTTAGCAAGGTTTCTCATTGCTACCAAGCTGCACAAAGAAACTGGAGATATCCAGGTATTGTCTTTACCTTATGCTATGGGGAAGCAAGCAGAGCATATCTTAAAATCCTTTGATGTTACTGAAGACAGTCACAAAAATGACTATGAAAGGGTTCTGGCTATGTCACCCAGTTAGCAAACTGCCAGGTCTAGAACTTGGTGACTGTGTTCACATCAAACTGGATGGAGAAAAGGAGTGGACAACTCCAGCTGTCATAAAGAAAAAGAATTCAGCACCCAGATTGTAGGTGATCGAGACTGACAGTGAAGAGTTCAATAGAAACCATCAGCATCTACAGTTTGTTCCTCAGAAAAAAAATATCAACAGAACAAGCTCTACAGATGGCAGATGCAGAGCAAGAAAAAGACTCAAGGATTCCAAACCAACCAGAGCCAGTCAATGCAACTAATGGACAGACAGATGGCCAAGTTGTTACACGTTTGGGTCGTGTAATTAGAAAACCCGTACAATTTAGAAACACTTAAGAGACTGAAGCGTAATGAACGTCAAAGACAGCATGATATTGTAAATGGTAGGTATGATAGGGTGTACCAGGTGCAGCGTCCTACCACACTCCGTCCCAGAAAAGAGCAGTGGAGATGAGTCCTCCAGGCTGCCTAGAGTGGCTGCAGGGGAAGCAGCCAATCCGACAGGCTGCAGGGAGCAGCCAGTCAGGGCCCAGGAGGGCCATATAAAAGGAGCTGCAGGGCCAGAGACAGTTGCTGCCTGAAGCCAGAGGAGGAATGATGTTGCTCCTGGCTGGCCAAGGGAGCTACAAGACTGTGGACAGATCAGTGGTTGATAGGGATGGGGGGAGCAAGAAGGAGCTCCTGGCTTCTTGCTGGGACTGAGTACAAGACTTCAGCCCTACGGTAAGAGTGAAACATTGGTGAAGGTGCAGGGACCATGGGGAAATGACCCAGGGAATCGTAGCAGCATTGTGAGCAGTTGAAAGGGACACAGCGGCATGTAGTTGCTATTCATAAGGTCATTGGGCTGGGACCTGGAGTAGTGGGCGGTCCCAGTCCCCCCACACCGGCCACAGGCAGAGTGGCCTGCTCCCTGAGGAGAGAGTCGAACCTAGGGGACTGAAGACTCTGAAAAGGGTCAGCAATTTACTGAAGACTGAACTGTGATACACCCCTGGAAAGGGGATCTAAACTATTTAGTGACTCTATCTGGAGAGCTGGGTCCAGAAGAGCCTAAGAGGGCAAAACCATTGCCTCCAGGGACCAAGCCCTGGGGGTATGACCCCTCACCAAGGCCAGGACAGTTTAAAGATTGCAGAGTAAGACTTTACCATTGAACTATTTATCTGCATTCTCTCCTCCACAATAGCACTTGAGTGCACTAACCACTGGGACACAAACTCAGGCTCTAGTTTTTGCTCTCTTGCTCTCTCGCCCAATGGTTTTTACTTATTTATATGCAGTGGAACAGCTTCAAAAGGCAGATTGAGAAAGCAGAATAGGCCGAGAGGGATTTAAACAGAGGCCTCTCACATTCCAAGGAGTGCCCGGTTGTTGAGGTGTGTGGGGTTCTCACTCTCGACTTTCCAGAGAAAGGGCTGACCTGGTTTTGATGCCTAACTCCAGGAGAGGGTTCATGGCTGAAGCTCCCAGCCACTCAGCTTGCTGGCTTCTTTGAACCCCTCTCTTAGACACCTGACTCTTCTCCAATGCAGGGGGAACCTGGGTGTTGTGAATTCCGCTGGGCAGCAGGGCCCCTAGGAGTTAGACATTACAATACCTAAGTCCCATTTGTGAATCTAGCCCTGGTGCGAGAGGCCGAGAGCCAAGGCTGCTGCTCAGTAACTTCTCCCACTGGTAATATTTAGCTTATAAAGCACTGCTCCCTCTCTCCCTTTCCAGTCCTCAAGGAAGACTGCAGGGTGACCTGGAATACAGCAAGACAGTCTGGTTCTCAGTGACGCTCTGCCTGCTTTGCACAGCTTTCTTGAGCTTAGATGCCGCACGAGTCACAGTGGCAGGGCGGGGGCCTGACGCATTCACTGGGTTAGCGTGGGACTTTTGTGTGTGTGTGTGAACAAGCTGGTTATGAATGAGAATTATTAGCTGGGAAGGGAATGCTGAATTGAATGTTGAACATGTCACTAAAGAAGCAATAGTTTGTTTTTAAATCTTTAGAATTACATGTAGTTGCACTGCTGTTGACTGTCTTACTGTCTTTCAAGTTTCACTAGAAAATAGATAAAGACTTGTCCTAAAGTTCCAGACTTCCTGCTTGACACTGAAGGCACCTTCCTAGGGTTAGGCGGAGTTACTGTTCTGTAATGAGTCTTTTATTTATTGTGATTTGATTTGTCGTCCTGGTACAGTTTAACTCGGCTGCTTTCCATGCATTAATGTGACCTTCAGGAGTGCACTCAAAGCAACTCCTTTACTTTACTGTCTTCTTCATATTTAAATGTCATTTGGATTATCAAACCATCCACAGTTATACAGACTCACACTTAGCTACGCAATCCAAATTTCATCCCCCTCATGAGAAACTTGAGTGTGGGTACCTTGTTAATTATGTAACCCTTCTGCCAGGCCAAGTTGATAGCAGCAAGGGCCGGGTTCAGTACACAGGGGTTCCCTCTCATCAAAGTAAATACAAAACTGGCTCGAGCCCCCACCCAGTGACCTGGGAAAATCTTACACACCCCCTGGGCGCCTCAATGAGGCAATACTTCCCCTCTCGCAAGCACAGAGTCTCGGTGTAGTAGAGAATCTTTAATAACATGAGGTAAACGACATCAGCGTTAAATTGGGGAAACACCACAACTAGTGTTCATTAACCAAACCATGAGCAAAGACCCACCCCAGAAAATTGGGCCACATCCTTTCCCTCAGGTTCTTGAGTCCCAGAACCCAAACGTCTCTTGAGTCCAGCAATCCTCAAATCACCCAAAATCCAAAAAGTCCAGCCCCAGAGTTCAAAAGTTCATCTGCAGAGTGTTACTCCCCAGTCTGGCTAAGATATGCCTGTGTGTGGGGGAAAGAGGTAAGGGGTACCTTACGTGTCCTGAAGCTGACTGCCCCACAGGGCTCTGCTCTGCTACGCTGTCTCACGAACGGCTCTGCTCCACCACGACCGGCTCCGCTCTGCACAGCTCGCCGTCTCACGAACAGCTCCGCTCAGCTCAGCTCGCCGTCTCACGAACAGCTCCGCTCTGCACAGCTCGCCGTCTCACGAACAGCTCCGCTCTGCACAGCTCGCCGTCTCACGAACGGCTCCGCTCAGCTCCGCTCGCCGTCTCACGAACAGCTCCGCTCAGCTCAGCTCGCCGTCTCACGAACAGCTCCGCTCAGCTCAGCTCGCCGTCTCACGAACAGCTCCGCTCAGCTCAGCTCGCCGTCTCACGAACAGCTCCGCTCTGCACAGCTCGCCGTCTCACGAACGGCTCCGCTCAGCCCCGCTCGCCGTCTCACGAACGGCTCCGCTCAGCTCCGCTCGCCGTCTCACGAACGGCTCCGCTCAGCTCCGCTCGCCGTCTCACGAACGGCTCTGCTCAGCTCGCCGTCTCACGAACGGCTCTGCTCAGCTCACCGTCTCACGAACACGCCGCTGTCTCACGAACAGCACCACAGCACTCTAGATCTTCTGGCTCCCCACTACTTGACACAGTGCTCTTAGTGATTTCAGCTCTCAGTGATTTCAGCTCATAGTAGTGGGGGCCTTAGTGCTGGTGCACCATAAGGCCAAAGTGAATGCAGCACAGCGCCTGCAGCAAGACTCTTAATAGACCCAAAATTAGCTCTGACATTCCACAGTGGAGAGAGACAGAGGTGCAATTGGTGCTTCAGGCCCTCACAAAGGGGCCCACACCACCAGGTACTAATACCTGTCTCAAGTCTTTCTCAATTCACAGAGTTTTGGAACCCATGTCCCTTGCCTAGCGAGTGCTACTCAGTTGATGGTGAGTCCCTCCATCATAACAAAAGGCCAAGTACAGTTCCAAGCACAGTTCCCATAATCAGGGTAATAACAATTTACTCTTCCTGCCCCAATAACAAAGACACTGGGGATCCCACAACAGCCAAAGTGACCATTTGGGCAGTTATGGCCTCATTCTAGGCGGGGTGGGTGTGCCTATGCAAATTGAGATCAGCCCCTGAAGTTCTTTTCCACTACTTGCCACACCTCACCACCAGATGTCAGGGTGGAGCCCATCCTGACTCTGCTTACAATTAAATTACATATCCAGAGCTGCATGTCTGTATACTAGTGTAACACCCCCCCACACCCTTCCTTCCTGGGTTACTTTGGAGCAGGCAACGCTCACCCGTGTGCCTGGGCGCCTGATGTTGGAACAGTAAGATCCTGAGTATCCCAGTGGTGATGTTGGATAGGTGGGAATCCTCTTTCCATCCCCCTGCTGCAGTCCTTTAATTTCTTTTATAAGTAATTCTTGGCTGTGCCTTCACCTGGCTGGGCCCTGTACGCCCTCCCTGATGTGTCTTGGGAGCCTCCAGGAATAAATGTGAGTTGATCTAGGCAATGGGTCTAACTCACAAGTACTGATTATAAACAATACACACCCCATAGCCTCTTATGTTAGTGTTAACCCACCTTTACTTCACAACTTCAAGAAATGTGATGGAACAGACTGAGATTGATTAAAACATCACAACCACTTGAAATCAGTAGGGGACACGTCAATAAAATGCAGTTTACAGCAATAAATGAAACTTAAACCAACTGACATTCACACTTGCACCACTTACCCCGCCCCCGAGTGCTCACCTCTGAGTGTCCAAGTTCTAGTTGCATGGGTGTGCATGAAGATCTCAAAGCTGGGGACAGAGCTCTGTTGATCCAGGAAAACAGTCTGGCAGAGGCGGCAGAGGGATTCTAACTTGGGATCATTCCAACCTGCACAACTCCTCTGAAGACGGGAGTTGTTATAACCAGAGGTCAGTATCCCTGGATCCTGGTTAGACAATAAGAACACTTAATCTCTTCTCTGACTCTGGGCAACCCCTTAAAGTCTCCTCGCTATCCCCCTTCCTCTGCAAGCACTTTCCCTGCACTGCAGGCCCACCTCAGTCAGCTCTGGGCACAGCAACAGTCTTCCCTGGCTCCAGTGAAATCCAGCAATAGCCTCCATGAGTCCCTGCTTGTTCAAAGCCCCAGCACTTTCTCGACAGCAGCCCTTGGCTTGGATGGGCTCCAGAAGGCAGTCTCCACTCCCCTGACCAGGATCTCAGCTTTCAGCAAGATGAAGCCCACTGCATGTTCTCTCTGCATCCCATGGAACAGAAGTCTTTCTTCCCCACAGCATCATGGGAGTTGTAGTTGTCAAGGCTGGATTGCAGCAGTCAGGATTTTCCCTACTAGAACACTCCCAATTAACTTCAGAGGCCCCTCTAGTATAGGTTGCCTACACTATAAATATCCTAATGATGGTGTCATGAAGGTAGCAAGACTTCCCCCTCTGCACAACTTATTCCAGAGTTTCCCATTTCAGAGTTTTTTGCCCATTTCTCTGAAGAAGCCAGGCCTGGCCACTGTTGGAAACAGGTTATCAGGCTAGATTCATAGATACTTAGGTCATAATGATCATCTAGTCTGACCTCCTGCACAACGCAGGCCACAGAATTTCACCCACCACTCCTGCGAAAAACCTCTCACCTATGTCTGAGCTATTGAAGTCCTCAAATCATGGTTTAAAGACTTCAAGGAGCAGAGAATCCTCCAGCAAGTGACCCGTGCCCCATGCTACAGAGGAAGGCGAAAAACCTCCAGGGCTTCTTCCAATCTGCCCTGGAGGAAAATTCCTTCCTGATCCCAAATATGGCGATCAGCTAAACCCTGAGCATATGGGCAAGATTCACCAGCCAGATACTACAGAAAATTCTTTCCTTGGTAACTCAGATCCCACCCCATCTAATATCCCATCACAGGCCATTGGGCCTATTTACCATGAATATTTAATTACCAAAACCATGTTATCCCATCATACCATCTCCTCCATAAGGTTATCGAGTTTAATCTTAAAGCCAGATAGATCTTTTGCCCCCACTGCTTCCCTTGGAAGGCTATTCCAAAACTTCACTCCTCTGATGGTTAGAAACCTTCGTCGAATTTTAAGTCTAAACTTCCTGGTGGCCAGTTTATATCCATTTGTTCTTGTGTCCACATTGGTACTGAGCTTAAAGAATTCCTCTCTCACTCCGGTATTTAACTCGCTGATATATTTATAGAGAGCAATCATATCTCCCCTCAACCTTCTCTTAGTTAGGCTAAACAAGCCAAGCTCCTTGAGTCTCCTTTCATAAGACAAATTTTCCGTTCCTCAGATCATCCTAGTAGCCCTTCTCTGTACCTGTTCCAGTTTGAATTCATCCTTCTTAAACATGGGAGACCAGAACTGCACACAGTATTCCAGGTGAGGTCTCACCAGTGCCTTGTATAACAGTACTAAAACCTCGTTATCCCTACTGGAAATACGTCTCCTGATGCATCCCAAGACCGCATTAGCTTTTTTCACGGCCATATCACATTGGCGGCTCATAGTCATCCTATGATCAACCAATACTCCGAGGTCCTTCTCCTCCTCCGTTACTTCTAATTGATGCGTCCCCAGTTTATAACTAAAATTCTTGTTATTAATCCCTAAATGCATGACCTTACACGTCTCACTATTAAATTTCATCCTATTACTATTACTCCAGTTTACAAGGTCATTCTGTAGGATATCCCTGTCCTTCTCTAAATTGGCAATACCTCCCAGCTTTGTATCATCCGCATACTTTATTAGCACACTCCCACTTTTTGTGCCAAGGTCAGTAATAAAAAGATTAAATAAGATTGGTCCCAAAACCGATCCTTGAGGAACTCCAGTGGTAACCTCCCTACAGCTGACAGTTCACCTTTCAATAGGACCCGTTGTAGTCTCCCCTTTAACCAATTCCTTATCCACCTTTCAATTTTCCTATTGATCCCCATCTTATCCAATTTAACTAATAATTCCCCATGTGGCACGGTATCAAACGCCTTACTGAAATCTAGGTAAATTAGATCCACTGCATTTCCTTTGTCTAAAAAATCTGTTACTTTCTCAAAGAAGGAGATCAGGTTGGTTTGGCACGATCTACCTTTTGTAAAACCATGTTGTATTTTTCCCATTTACCATTGACTTCAATGTCCTTAACTACCTTGTCCTTCAAAATTTTTTCCAAGACCTTGCATACTACAGATGTCAATCTAACAGGCCTATAGTTACCCGGATCACTTTTTTTCCCTTTCTTAAAAATAGGAACTATGTTAGCAATTCTCCAATCATACGGTACCACCCCTGAGTTTACAGATTCATTAAAAATTCTTGCTAATGGGCTTGCAATTTCATGTGCCAATTCCTTTAATATTCTTGGATGAAGATTATCTGCCCCCCTGATTTAGTCCCATTAAGCTGTTTGAGTTTCGCTTCTACCTCAGATATGGTAATATCTACCTCCATATCCTCATTCCCATTTGTCATGCTACCATTATCCCTAAGATCCTCTTTAGTCTTATTAAAGACTGAGGCAAAGTATTTGTTTAGATATTGGGCCATGCCTAGATTATCCTTGACCTCCACTCCATCCTCAGTGTTTAGCGATCCCTGACCTGCTCTGCTCTGTTGCCATGTCTGGGGAATCGGTCTGTACAACTTACGAATTCTGGTTGATGTTGTGAAGTTGTTGTAAGTGTGAAAGGGGGAATTTTCTGAGGTGCCAGTCAGATTTCAACTTTAAAATCTAACAGGCTAGATTTGCCAGTTTGCGTTTTGTGGCCAATATTAGAATGGAATCTAATAGGACAAACCTGTTTATTGAGCACAGGGAGTGCTAACTTACTAAGTTAATGCTAGGTTCTTTTCAAGTAAACTTTTACTTTGAACAATATTTCTTAACTCAGGACATCTGGTTATTCTTAAACAATCAACCATTTATTAATTCACCAAGAACTACATCAGTACACAATCAACAGCTCATCAACCAAGTGTAACCACAACTAATGTTCTTGGCATATCCAGAACCATACCAACACAGCCTCACTACCGATTGTCACAGCTTAGGGTTGAGGCTCAGCAGTTATTCCAAAGAACTTCTTACAATATTTGCTTATGACATCTATCATCAGTTCTTTAGTACCTAGCACATTTACTGCACATGCAATGTTTCTCTAAGGAACAGGGATGCACTTGTTTTTAAGCCCCCTTTAGGAGTGTGATTCCAGATATTTGACTGGTTTGATCTCAAAGAGACAAGTTCAGAATATCACAAGCAATTGCTTAAAATTATTGCTTTAAATCTCTCTTAGGCCAATTTACTTGGGTTTAGAGCATGGATATAGCATTAGTTAAAATCTAAAATGTGGTTACCTGAGGTCTCACTAGAGAGTGTAGACTCAGCAAGCTACATTTCAGTTACATATGGTAAAGAACAGACTGGGAAATGCAATCGTTGAAATAGAATTTTACCACTTTTTCTTATCCCGTTGATCCCGAGATAAGTTCTTTCCACATGGCTGGTCCACGTGTTGATTGCACTGTGGATTCTGGATTATTGGGGGGTTCAGCCAACTCTTTGTTGTCTTAGTCCTATAACTTGGCCCAGGAGAGAGTCTTTCCCACTTGGGGGCTCAGTGAAACTCTTTACAGTCCTACACAGTGACCTCTGTTTTATATACCATCTTCAGGGTTTACTGGAGGGAGCCACCCTCTGATTCTTGTTGGCCTCTGGCCAAATGGCTCTCAGCTTTTCAGTTTCTCGGCTCCTTCCATCGATGTCCTGTAGATGGCATTGATGTATAACAAAGTTCTTCAATGCTCCTGTTAGTCGGAGGGTTTAATTCAGAATTTTAGTTCTGCTGTTTCTCTTTGAAGTCTGTTTCTGAAGTTTTTTTTGTTCAGGTATAGCTACTTTCAAATCTGTTATAGAATGATTTGCTAAAACCTCTCCAGCACATTATCAACGATATACAACCTATCCTGGAAAACGATCCCTCACTCTCACAGACCTTGGGAGATAGGCCAGTCCTCGCTTACGGACAGCCCCCCAACCTGAAGCAAATACTCACCAGCAACTACACACCACACCACAGAAACACTAACCCAGGAACCAATCCCTGTAGCAAACCTTGTTGCCTATTCTGTCCCCATATCTACTCTAGCGACACCATCAGAGGACCCAACCACATCAGCCACACCATCAGAGGCTCATTCACCTGCACATCTACCAATGTGATATATGTCATCATGTGCCAGCAATGCCCCTCTGCCATGTACATTGGCCAAACCAGGCAGTCCCTACGTAAAAGAATAAATGGACACATCGGACATCAGGAAAGGTAACGCACAAAAGCCAGTGGGAGAACACTTCAATCTTCCTGGACATTCTATAACAGATTTGAAAGTAGCTATACTTGAACAAAAAAACCTCAGAAACAGACTTCAAAGAGAAACAGCAGAACTAAAATTAATTTGCAAATTTAACATCATTAATTTGGGCTTGAATAGGGACTGGGAGTGGCTGGCTCATTACAGAAGCAGCTTTGCCTCTCCTGGAATTGACACCACCTCATGGATTGCTGGGAGTAGACTACATCCGCCCTGATCGAATTGGCCCTGTCAACACTGGTTCTCCACTTGTGAGGTAACTCCCTTCTCTTCATGTGTCAGTATATTTATGTCTGCATCTGTAACTTTCACTCCATGCGTCTGAAGAAGTGAGGTTTTTACCCACAAAAGCTTATGCTCAGATAAATCTGTTAGTCTTTAAGGTGCCACCGGACACCTTGTTGTTTTTCTGGATACCTTCAGAGAACCTAGATCCCAGCCCAAAGAATGCTCCAAACGAGTTGAGACACAGAGGCAGGAAAATGCCTGTAGGGTTTATTATTTTTGTATCGATCTATATGTTTCTTATGCTATAAAGTAAAGAGCAATAATGGTTTAGAATCCTGTGCAAAGACTGTGTGCATGTGATGTGTTACACCTACTATATGCCCCTGTAGAGTTAATCTGTGGATCCCAAGCACCCACACAGCTTGAGTGATGGGAGAGGGTGCGTTTAAGCTATAGGAGAGTCTGATGGGTCAGTACTGGTGTCAGGTGCTGGACCGTCGGACCACTACATCTCAGCTCTCAGGATGGGGTGCTGGAGAGAGGATCTACACGCTGAGAGTGGGCTTATGGCCCCCAGCTAGGGGAAGAACCTGGGCTTGGACCAGGCTCCAGAAGCTTAAAGCACACGGGATCCGGTGGTCAGATCCCCTCACAGTTGTTAGGTAAGAAAAGCTAAGCAGGAGGCCGTTATGCCAACCGAACCAAAGTCAGGCTAAGAGAGGCTGCTGGGAAAGTCTCTGAAAGTAGAATGAAGGAATATGTGTTCAAGTTACAGAGAGTGAGAAAAAAGGGGAGGCCTGCATGCCTGCATTTTTGTACCAGATATGCTGGGAACAGTCCTTGAGATACAGAGCTGCTGCTTTCCACTCCCTGCTTTTGAGTTATGTCTGTTTTAACTCCTCGTCTCCTGGTTGACACCCATACCGGTAAGACAGTTAGTGAAGCATTACGATTTGCTAAAAGTTATCTACAATAAGGGGGGTAGATGTGCATGCATATAGAGAAAGAGGATGTTAACTAATATAGGGGAGGGGCGGGCTGCTTTATGAATAAATTTGTGACGCGACGGAACTGTGTATAAAAACCTATTAGTTTTACTCAGAGGCTGCTGGTTCTCTTTGGAGATGGGCTGCTCTCTATTGTGTGCACTCTTCAGTAAAGAGCTTTGTGTTCGGACCTTGCTGGTGTTGCCTGTTTCTCTCCGGTCAGACAACGAACCGTGCCGTCTGGGGTTCGAGTCCTCGACGCAGTCATCTGGTGAGGCTCCAGGCTCGGCCAGGTCTCTATGACATACGGATAGTCCAGAAATGTTCTGTTCTACACTGATGCTCCTGAGTATGCTACAGGCAGAGCTAGCAGGTGCCAGTTACTGCACTCTCTAAACTGTGGGGTGAGTAACTCCCGGATTTCCTCTGGGCAGGGAGAGGGAAGTCTCCAGCTGATTGTCTCTGCTCCTGGCCTGTGAGGAAAGGGCAGCCACCTATGTGGAGGAATGGTCAATTAATAACCATTTGCACTATATGCTGCTGCTTTTCAGCCTTGGATGGCAAATAGGGTTGCCAGGCGTCCTGTTTTTGACTGGTACATCCAGTTGAAAAGGGACCCTAGCAGCTTTAATCGGCACCGCCGATGGGGCCGTTAAAAGTTCCGTCGGTGGCGCAGAGGGGGCGTGGGGCTAAGGCAGACTCCCTGCCTGCCCTAGCTCCATGCGGCTCTTGGAAGTGGGCACCAGGTTTCTGCAGCTCCTAAACATATGGGCAGCCATGGAGGCTCCGCGGGCAGCCCTGGCCCCGAGGGCTGGCTCCGCAGCTCCCATTGGCCAGGAACCATGACCAATGGGAGCTGCGGGGGCGGTGCCTGTGGGCATGAGGACAGCGCACGGAGCCTTCCTGGCCACCCATGTGTCTAGGGGCTGCAAAGACCTGGTGGCCGCTTCCTGAAAGCCATGGTAAGCGCTGCCAGGACACAGCACCCTAAACCCCCTCCTGCATCCCAACCCCCTGCCCCAGGCTGGAGTCCCCTCCTTCACCCCAAACCCCTCATCCCTGGCCCCACCCCAGAGTCCACACCCCCAGACGGAGCTCACACCCCCTTCTGCACTCCAAACCCCGCAGCCCCAGCCTAGAGCCTCCTGTACCCAAACCCCTCATCCCCGGCCCTACCCCAGAGCCCACACCTCCAGCCAGAGCCCTTACCCCACTCCTCTCCCCCAACCCCCTTCCCCAGCCCAGTGAAAATGAGTGAGGATGGGGGAAAGCAAGTGATGGAGGGATGGAGTGAGCAGGGGTGGGGCCTCGGGGAAGGGGCGGGGCAAGGGTGGAGCATTGGGGAAGGGGCAGGGCAGGTGGCAGGGGTGTTCAGTTTTGTGCAATTAGAAAGTTGGCAACCCTAACGGCAAAGCAGCAGAGTGCTCTTACCCTCAGTTTATACACATGGATGGAGACTGGAGGCCACAGCAATCCAATGGCAGGTTAATGCACCCGGCCTGGGCAGCTTCCCCTGTAGCACGCTCACATCTTGGGATGTGTGCTGTGGAGTGAGCACGCGCTGCTCTTCATCAGCAGTCAGTCTGGGCAGGCCTTGGAATCCGTCTCTGTGTGTGTTTCATACCCTGATGGAGATCTGGTTGGCGCTGTCTGTGCTAGGCACTCTAGTCCAGTCTGACCAAGAAGTGATTGGCTCACCTGGGTGCTAATGAAGTATTGCACCCTGCACAAGCAGCATCTGCCTCTGCATTAGCCCCGGTTTCTAGACTAATAGAGAGACGAGGTCTCTCTGTTGGGACCAAGAAAAGCAACAATCCCCTACCACCATTTGGGGAAGGGGGAAGAAAGAACCTCACAGACCAGGCCTGTGAGGGGTGGTGAGATTGTAGCAGGGAGCAAGATTACCGAGAATTCCCAAATGCTTAATGCACAAGTGCTCTGAAAGCCAAATGTGAGAGCGTGTGCAAGCCCTGCTAGGCAATTCCAGAAGCAGAAGGCCAGGAAAACACAGGGGAAAACCTGCTCTCCCAGGATTCCCAGTTCAGTGCTGCTCACCCAAAGGGCTGGGTGAGGCTCAGATGGGAAGCAGCCACTTACTCCTCAGGCAGTGCCTACAAACAGGTTCAGCCCCCCTGAACTCAGTGTGCCCTCAGCATGAGAAGGGGGTGCGGATTCAGGCCATTATAATGCATTCGTACGGGCTGTGCCCCAAAAGGTTTTAGTGGAGCAGGGGAGAAAGGAGATGTGAAAGGACATGGCAAGCAGCATGGCTGGGTGACCTGAGCCTCTCTGATACCTGTGACGATGGTTTCCAAAGTGGTCCCCTCTCCATCCCTGCATCTTCTGTCCAGTCTGGCTGCAAGATGCCTGCCCACCTTGGTAGGCGCACGGCTGGCAAGACTCCGCTCCGTCAGTGCAACAGAAAATGACAGCCTTGGGCTCCAACCCTGAGGCTCATTTCCCTTGCGGGTAGGTGAGAAGAACAGCTGGTTTGCTCCAGAAAGGGCACAGGGCCTAGTCCGGAATTTCTTAAATGCAGCCACCTATGGCCACATGCAGCCAGAAGGGGATTTTCCTGCGGCCACAACAGCCTCCTGGGCGGAGATGGGGAGGGAGGGTGGCAAAGCAGCAGCCCCTCCCTGCAATGCCCAGCTGTTGCTCCTGGCTGCCTTGGTGTTTGCTGGCACCGCCAGCAGGGGATCAGTGCCCTGCACCATGCAGCCTCCTGGAGGCTCCAAGCAGCGCCTCTGCAGACACATGGGGCCAGTGTGTGTGCTCAGTGGGCTTCGGCTGTGAGCTTCAGCCTGGAGCAGCAGGGGCTTGGGCTTCAAAAAATTGTCAGAGCGGCCACCTGCAAGGGTTGGTGGCCGTGCTCTGAGGCCATCAAAAAAATTTGTTCTGAGAACCCCTGGCTGGTGCTGGTGAGGCTGGCCTAGCCCCGTGGGCAAAGAGGCCGTGGCTGTGAAGGACACACACATCAGGAGTGTGACCTCAAAAGGAAGACACTAAGCTGCTGGGCTTCTGGAGGAGCTTATCACTTAAAGCTGATTTCAACAGCTTTCCCCTAAAGTTTTAAAACCTGCCACTAATCAGCAGCTGGTTTATGACTTTGTAAAAGATCAGGAAAAATAAAGAAATCTCCTGAAGTTGAGGGGAAGCATTTCCCACCTCTTCCATCCATCACATGCAGCTCTGACATTTATGAGCCTGGGGAGCCATAAATCCAAGCGGGACAGACACTGGCCCAGGACTCAGTGCTGAAGGGGAAGGATTGGCTGGGTCTGTTTCCTGCTCTGGGAGAAACTTTATTGATGCTTAAAGCAGAGGAGCCAGATTTGTAAGGGCGCTGGGAGCTTTTATTCATCTTCAGGTTTGTAGGATGCTCTTGCTGTTTCCACCTGAGAGGAGTTTGTTTGGCATTGGCTTTTCGGCCCCCTTCAACATCAGCCCCCCACTTTGCGCTGAACACCAAGGGATTTGCTACTGAGGGGAAGCCAGGGAGCGGCAGCTTCTGCTGAGATTTCTATTAACCTGCTGCTTTCACGCCACATCGCTGCATTTTGCAGAACAGCAGTGAAGCTCACTGTGCTAGCCTGACCGAGACTCTGCCGTCCATTCTGAGCCTGCATGGGTAACTCGCGGCAAGATCAGCCCAGCCCAGCATGGGTAACACACGGTGAGCCTGGCCCAGTCTTGACCTGCTCAGCACAGATAACACACACTTTCCAAACTGCTTGGAGCCTCAGGTCTTGCTCTTCTACTGTTTTTCCCCAGATCAAAACCCCATAGTTGTAAACACTGGTACCCTCTGGACCATCAAACCTGTGTTGTATTTTCTGGTGGGACACCTTGGCCATGCAGCACAGCCCAAACGACTGTCTGCAGAAACAGTGTCTCCCACCGGGGGTGTGAAATGTGCACACAGGTGAGCTCTGTTTTTCTAATGGCCTCTGCCAGAACCCCACTGACACACCAAGTGTAGAGAAGTATTTGGCATTAGCCATATCCCCAAAATGTAACTGCTTGTTGGTAGCTGGACATGTTTATGTCATTCCTTTGAGTCTATACATAAGAGAAGGGTTCTGTCTTTTTCTACAGTGACCAATGAGTGTACCCATCTGTTGGCTCATCTGTTCGCTCGATGATTCCCAAAGCAATGAGTCTATCCAGCTCCTCTTTCAGCTGCTGCTAAGGGTGCCACTTTCCTAGGGGTGTGAATTGGGGGGCAGTTGAGCCCTTCATTCTGTCTTGTACTCTGGTAACTGCTTCCCTATCCCCTGGAAGACATCCTCAAACTCTTCCTCCAATGTTCTGGTCCCCTGCCCCTCCAGTGAGTGCACCCCCTTGACGAGACCCAGAGCTTGACACCCTTCTAATCCAATTACAGGGGCTCTTTTCCCTGCTGCTATTACAAATTGCAGCTTTTTCCATCTGTTATTTAGCCATACATGTAGTTCACACACTCCCTTAGTGGGGATCCGCTCACCACTGTAAGCCCTGAGTTTTACCCTCTTGCCCTCCAATACCTGTGGCTTTTCCCCCACTGCTAATAACCATTGTTTTGGCAACATACTGGCTTGTCCACTGGTGTCCAACTTCAAACTAATACAGGCTCCATTTGCTTTCAGGGCAACTGTCTCATCATCTGCTGCTACACTGCCCATTGCTCCTGTGGAGAATTCCTCTCAGTGAGTGGTGCTGTCGTCACCCTTGCTGTGCATACGCAGCTGGGGCTTGCAAACTCCTGCATAGAAATGGAACCTACTGCATTTGGTGTATCTTTTCCCATATGCCAGGCATTGTCTTGGCGTGGGCTGGTTGCTGCAGTGTGCAGCTCCATGTGCTGTTTTTGTTGCACTCTAACTTTGAGCTCTGCATGCTTTTCTGCCTCAGGGCTGGTCTTGTCTTATTTTGGATTCTTTGTCTTACCCACAGTCTCAGAGCACTGTCCACCCTCCATAAGTTTCAGTCTGGACTGGGTGACTTCCACTGCTTGGCAAATGCTAATTGTTTTGCCAAGGGTTATTTCTAGGTCTCCCAGCAGTTGTTTGTTCCAGATCCCCGTCTGTCCCTGTCCAATCGGGTCTCTTATCAGGGACTCCATTAGCCCCACAGGATTGGCTTTTCAGCCTTAGATCAGTCACAGACTCCTCAATGGCTTTACCTTCCCTTCGTTCTCTCTGTTTAAAAGGATCTCGCATCTGTCTTATTTTTCGGTGGGGTGCAGAGCTTCTCACATTCCCCTGCTACCGTTTTGTAGTTAGTCTCCTGTGCATGACTTATCTGAAAACTGTTAAACACATCAACTCAGGACCAGCTATTGTCAGGAATAAAGCAACCTTCCGACCATCCTCCTGTCTGCTGGCCCCCAGTGCTTGCAGATAAAGAGTGAAGGGCTCTTTAAACCTTCTCCAGTTGTTTCCCACATTTACAGACAGTTTCAGCTTGGGTGGGGCTTTTAATGGCTCCGCTTGTCCACTCTGGATATTTTCTTAGTTCCTCTTTACTCCTGGTACCAGATGCTATTCTGCGATCACTCACTGCTTATGGTGCTTGCAAGAGATCTCTTTATTCTGTGTCTGGTTCCATCAGTCTATGCATAGCTACAAGATGCTCGCAGCGTCTTGCCTAGACTCCCTGTCTGGGAAGAACAGCCCCAAAAGGCAAAGCCCCCAATATGAAATAGACCAGCCTGGGCTCCCCATGATGTCCACACCTCAGCCCAGCCTCACCTTTCATTTATCTTGAACTCTCCCATGGACACTGAGCTGGTGTGGGGGGCACAGGGTGTTCCAGTCTGGTCCCTCATGCCAAACCGCAGGGCCCATCAGCCAGAGCAGACCCAGCACCTCACAGAAACGGGTCACTCCCACACACACCCAATATCAGCCTAGAACAGCAAAGGGGCTGAAATGGCTGGAAACAAAGGTCGGGTACAAATAATTCTCTGCTGGTGCTGAGGGGCTTCTAGCTTCAAGCTTGCAGTAAAAAAAATCTGGGGAGGGGATTAGTGTCAGCAGCACAGGTTCCTGGTGGTGTTGGTGGATAGTGTAGCTGGGGGTGTGGTCTCTGGGCACCAGAGGGAGCAGGAGAAACTGGGTTGGAGGGAAGATGGGAAAGCAGGGAAGGGCAGCAGGCGTGCAGGGGCCGTGCAAGTGCCCAGGAGGGGTGGGTAAAAAGGCACTCACACGGGGTGCCGTGCCAGCTGGGTGCTGCAGTACAGACAAGGCCTGGGGGGAAGACGCGTGGCAGTGCTGGTTTAGGAGACTTGCTCACTCAAACTCCAGCTTCAGGTAGCTCAGTAAATCATAATCCACTACGAACAACATGTGAGGCTTTGCAGCAGCTTGTAATTAGCGTCATGTAATTAGCAGCTTCCTCTGTAAGCTATAAATATGTAATTAGAGTCTCTCCCAACAAATTACCATGATGGAGCTGTGTGATCATTTCCCTGGCACAGCTACCTCGGCCAGAGGAGCGAGTCACATTTTTACAAACCAGCAGCATTTAACGCCCACTTACTATTCTACTTGCAAAAAGGTGTTTTATGAAATGCCAGTTTGAAATGTAATTGTATTAATTTTCCATTGATTGCATATATAATTTTAAATTAACTACCTTGCATCTCACTTCCTCTCCTGCATGTTGAATTAATCTCAACACGAGTTACACTTGCAAACATACAAAAGCTAACAACTGTCAGAGCCTTGCACTTTGTGTTACCTAGTTTTGCTGGTGCAGAGTATTCACCCTTTAGGACCAAGAGGCAGGCAAGGCTGTTTCTGAGAAGAATGTAACTTTCCTGAAGCTGCCAGTCAGACAATGACCTTGCCCCTCCACGTGTCTCTTCTCTGCTCATTGATCCCCTATCAGAGTGGAGATAATTACTCACCTTAAACACACAGGGCTCTTCAGAAATGGAGAGGATGCTGGACAGGTGTCACTCCAGAAGAGCCAGCCACTGCTGGGAAGGTTCTGCCTGCATCAGTACTGGAGGGGACTCTCTAGTCTTGGGGTCAGAAGCTGCAGCCTAGCAACTGAGGGGTGTTGATCAACATGGGGACATTCTCCGTGTCTCCTCCGATATCTGTTTTTCAGATTTCACGTGTTCTTGGTCTGTCTGAACAGCCCACACCTGCTTCTCCTCTCATGGACGCTGCTCTAAGCCGGGACAATGGGCAATGTGAAAACCATGCCAGTGAGGAGAGAAAGGGGGCCTCAGAGCCTCTGCCCCATACCATTGCAGTGCGCCTTCCCTACTCAAGGGTTGCTGGGGGCCAGTTTGGCCTCTTAGCAGGCTACACTTGTGCCCCTGCTGCCAGCCATGGAGAATTGCTGAAGCAGAGAGCCACCATGGCCATGCCCCATCCTGCTGCTGACACACACCCTGCTAGCAGCCTGCCTGGAACACCCTTGTGCTGGGCTGACATACAGATGGCAGAGCCAGCTCTGCAGCTCCTGCTCCGGGACACCGGCCAGGGTCCTGGGGAGGGAATGCTCTGTGTAGTTTGGCTGGCATGAGGGGGTAGCACATGAATTTCCTGAGTATATCTAATGGACCCAATCACACCAGCCAGAGGGGCCAGCCCCTCTTTGCTTTTGAATTTGCATATAATCATCCAACTCTGAAATTGCCAAAACTCATCTGAACCCCAATTTGCCACCTGAATTCTGCACAGCTGTAATCATCAGGGCCACAGAAACTGCCTGCAGACACCACTGGCCAAACAGCCCAGGGTCATGGTAACATTTTGACTGGGCATGACTGTGGCAGGTCCTGTGACGTTGGCAAACCAGGTGCCAGCTCATGCCAAGGTCCCCATGACTCACGTAACACACTGTTGAAATCAGCTTCCATAAGTAGATATCCAGGGGACAAAGCTTGGCTTTAATCAGAATGATTCACAAACCCATTATTTGGAGTTAGATCCAATGTGCCAATCCCACTTGCTACCCTACAAATGTCCCAGCTTCTTCTGAAGCTGTTTGAAAAGACTGAATAGAACATTCTCCCTAATCCCTGAGTCTCAGAGCCAGTCATGTGGGTGTTTGACAGTGGTAACATTTCTACTCACTGGGGAGCCATGTGAAAAAGGGCCCAAACCCAGAAAGTCACTTTCTGCTAGCACTGAGCAAGGAATTTTATGAATATAAAGGAAACAGCATTATCCCTAAGGCCCCTCTGTCTGGCCTCTGCCTCACTGTACAGCAGCTGCCTAGAAGCCTCCCCAGCCCCAGCCTGCTAGCATGCTCCTGCAGATTTAAGAGAGGGTGCAAATCTTCTCACTCGAGCTAGCCTGACAGGTGGAGTTTCCATGCTGTGGGAAATGCCAAAATTGTGAAAAATGATTTCATTCCATTTTGGAACAAAAAGTGTAAATTTCAAAATGTCCCATGTAAGGGAAATGTGAAAAAAATCACTTTGAAATAATCAAAATGTCAAAAAAAAAAATTGGTCCTGGGAGCTCAAGCTCTGCAGCCCCCAGCTCAGCTGTGGCTTCGAGGTCCGAGCCCCATCAGCCCTAGTGGACTGATGGGGAGCCTACCAAACCTGTGAGCCACAGCTGAGCTGGGACTCTGGGGCTGCCAGTTCTGTGGCAGGGAGATTGGAAGCCCTGTGACACCCTAGGAGTTCCAGGCCCCCGGCTCTGTGGCTTGAGCCAGCGTTCTCAGGGCTTCCAGACTCCCTGCTGCAGAGAAAGGAGATGAGCTCCTGGAACTACGGAGCCGGGGGTCCCTGACTGGGACAGACTGCATGGTGCAACTTCCCTCGAGCTGCAGATCCCACAGGCCATAGGTGCTGACTTTTATTTTTCCCCGGTGGGTGTTCCACCCCCACCCCGAGGACCTGCCCCAATCTGCCCCTTCGCCTGAGTCCCCGCCCTTGCTCCGCGTCTGCCTGCCCCTGCCCCACCCATCCCGTGAGGCCCTGCCCTCCCTCCACCTCTTCCTGTCTCCACTCCGCCCCCTCTCCTGAGGCCCCCTGCCTGCCAGCCGCTTGCTGCTCTCCACCCTCCCACAAACGCTTCCTTCCATCCACCAAATAGCTGATTGGTGGCCCTGCCGAACAGCTGTGGCTGGTGGGTGCTCAACACCCCCTGCTTTTTTCCCATGGGTGCGTGAGCCCTGGAGCACCCATGGCGTCAGTGCCTATGCTGTAGGCCCTATAGTGGGGCTGTCCTGGAACCAGGGATCTTGGAAGCCCAAGCTCTCCAGCAGCTGGTAGGAAACTTCTCTGGAAATTTATCCAAACCGATACATTTCCAGGAGACACTTTGGCTTTGACAAAGCAGCATTTTCAGCTGAAAACCTGTTTAACTGGAATATGCCCAACCATCTCCGCTCCTTATGCTGGGCAAGCAGGTGGCGCTGGAAGTTGTTCCAGTGCTTGTCAGGGTCTTGTGAGGCTTCTCTAGTGCCAGTCTGCCCCATGGCTGAGCGCTCTGCAGAACTGCTGCAGGAGCTGCGTGAAGGCCTTGCCACAGGTCGTGATGTCCTGGATACTCCCTGCCCAGCTCAGATTCCCTGTGCTGAACTCTGAGATCCTTGCTTTTATGGGAACTAGACCAGCCCTTTGCTTTGTTAGAATGGAGGCTTCTTGCCATTTAATATCACTGAATATAGATGCAGCTTGTGTTTTCTGAAGCCATAATGTCCTTTCCTATTCCTGCCTTACAATTAATTGGGCTATAAAGCTTTCAAACATATTGTTGATACCAATTCCACTGGTGGTGAAGAAAAATGTATTTATTGTGCAATTACAATGCCTGTAACAACGCAAACTGCCTACTCCCAACAGATATTGGGACTTCCAGGGCAGCACCACTGAGAAAAACTCAGAAATGGGATGGAAACCGCCATGTCTCCATGCTGCTGAGAAAAGCTTGCTGCTTTCATTTACATCTTAATACAGAATATCCAGGAGGGATATCAGTGCTCATGCAAATGAGGAGCAGAAAGCATTGGTGAGAGGCAGCTAAGAGCTGTGCCAGCTTCCAACGTATCTCAGTCCTGACCTGCAGCCCCCTGCTACTCCAGTTCTGACCCTTCTATTACCTTTGTCATGCAACTGAACTCCACTGATAATACTCAGCAGGTTCCTCAGTGCTTTACTTCCTGAAAGTACTCTACACACTTTCCCATACCCTTGCAGGTCCTGGGACGCAGGTCCCTGCTCCACTCCAGCCTGCCTCTGAACCCTTGATTCCTGGTTCCGACCACTGGCTTATTTCCTGAGCATGACTCCACTTCTGCCATCTGATTCTGCTCCGACCACTAGATCACACCACCTACAGTGACAAACTGTGACAGTTTGAGCAGCCCACTAGAAGATAAGAGGGACTTCATCCCATGACATGGAGCTCCCCTCCAGAATGGCCCTAGCAGGAGTTCAGCCCATCTCCTCAGACATTGTTAGGGTCCTGCAGGAACTGCAGGCTCAGGTCACCATGCTTTGTGACCAGAATGCAGCCCTCCAGGCCCAGGTACAAACCTAGGTAGCATCTTCTTTTCCCCCCTTCCCCCAACTCTCACATCCACTGTCTGTAAGCCCAAGCTGTCCCTACCCAATAAGTGTGATAGGGATTGTGCCAAGTTTCATGGGTTCCTTAACCATGTTGTCTCTAGTTTGTGTTGCAGCAGCAGTTAAACCCTCCCGATTGGTCCTGATTGGGATTAGTGCATAGACTGCTCACCAGAGAGGCCCTGAAGTGGGTGTCCCTTCTCCTGGAAGGGTCCAGTCCTCTTTCTTGAACACTTCGAGAGCTTTGTATGGGCAATAGAAGGCATCTTTGACCCTAATTGACAATATACCACAGAAGCTGTTCTCCATTGCCTATTTGACCTTCAACTGGGAATTAAAGTCCTTTTTGGATGCATTTATGCCTTATCTGAACCTGAGCTGCAAACGTCCAGGAGTACCTCAAGGGAAATCTGCAGAAAGGGTTCATTCATCACTTGACTTTCCTAGAGCGAGTACCTATCTCCTTTGTGGCCAAGATGGATGGCTCCCTCAGACCTTATGTTGATATTGAGCCATTAACAAGATCACTGTCTGCAATCAGTACTCCTTCCTCTCATAAACAGACACCTGGAAAGACCTGCATGGAACATACAACGTGCTCAGAATCTGGCAGGGGAAAGAAAGGAAGATAGCATTTTGAACCAGATATGGCCACTTTGAATATTTGGTCATGCCATTTGGTCTATGCAATCCTCCCACTACTTTGTAACATTTTTATGAATGACGTCTTCAGAGACACCCTTGACTAATTCTTGATCATCTATTGAAATTATATCCTTATTTTTTTCAGAGACTTAAGAACTCAATGACTTCCATGCATTCACTGTTATTGATTGGCTTTGCCAAAATAAATTTTACGCAAAACCTGAGAAATGCAAATTTGAAAAGGATACTATGGAGTTTCTGGGCTATGTCATCTTCTTGGTAGGACTTGCCATGGACCTCTACAAGGTTTCAGCCATAGCCAAGTGAAGGCGCCCTTCAGTATAAGTGGGGTGCAGCGATTCCTTGGGTTCACAAATATTTACCAGCAATTCATCTAAGGATTCTCTAACTTGGTAGCTCCCATTATGACCCTCCTTGAGAAAGGGACTAAGTTCACTTGGTCCACTGACAGGCAGCTTTTGACTGCTTAAAAAAGGCATTTATTTCAGCTTCCATTTTGATCAATCTGGTCCACTCAAAGTCTTCTGTAGTCAAGACCAATACTTCAGACTTTGCAATAGGTGGAGTCCTCTCACATTTCACCATCCCTTGCCAGTTGCTTCATACTTTCACCCTTTTCTCTTGGAAACTGACTCCTGCTGAGAGAAATTATGATGTGTGGGACAAGGAACTCCTAACCAAGAGGGCCACCTTCAAGGAATGGAGGCATCCCCTTGAGGAAGCCTGCATCCCTGTCCAAGTCTGGACTGATCACATGAATTTGGAGTATCTATAGACAATGTGACAACTGAATCAGTGTCAGATTTGCTGGGTTCTTTTCCTCTCCCAACTTGACTTCATGGTTACATACCCTCTAGGGACTAAGAACAGGAATGTGGATGCTTTGTTCCGCTAGGACAGATACCATGAAGTGGAGCAGGAAGCTTCATGTTATGACCATTATCTGTTCCTTGCTTCCAAGGGACCTGTTTGTGTCCCCAGTCTGCCAAACTCTAAGCCACTCATGCTTCCCCAGACTCTGTTGCATTTATAACAAGATCTCCTTTATCATGGAGATTATCTCTACATTTCCAAAGGCAGCTCCTACCTTCAAATGCTAAGGTTGTGCCACAACTCACCCATGATCGGACATTGCGGCCAATTTAAAACCTGGACCATGATTGCTAGGTAGTTCTGGTTGCCAGCCCTATGAATTGAGGTTAAAACTATGTCAAGTCATGCGACCTCTGTGCCCATGTGAAGAAATCACAAGCCAAGCCTGTGGGCCTCCTTCAGTCCCTCTCCACACCTCTGTGTCCTTGGTTCAGCCTTTCAATGGACTTTATTGTTGAATTACCACACTCCCAAAGGCACTCATTTATCATGACCATAATGGACCTCCTGACCAAGGTGGCTCATTTTATTCCCTGCTGCACTGTTCAGTCTGCCCATGAAACCACTCAAGTCTTCCCAAAGCAAGTCTTTAGGTACCATGACATGCAGCCATGCATCAGTTTGGATCTAGGCCTCACACTTGCAGCTGCACCAGACCTGCTCCTGTCCAGCCCTTGCTCCATCCTTTGCTTGCTGCACTCCAGCCCCAGTCCCTGCCTGCCTCTAAACTTCTGATTTCTAACTCATGGTTCTGTCTACCACTATGGATCTGCCCTTTGGTTTTATTCTGGCTCCCGACTCCTACCCTTGACTTGCTTCCTGAACACACATCTGGTTCCGTTCTGGCCATTAGGCCAGATGCCTGCTCTGACCACTAGATTGCACTACTTACACCTGAAAGTGTGACAGGTTCAGTGAATCGCTTAATTCCCTCAGCAAATTAGTGGAGAGACCTGGAATTTTATGGCTTATGGGTTCCCAGTGCCATGTTCTGGGATTGCATTCCTACTGTCATGTCAGTGCTGACCTGCCACACCCAATGCCCTTCAGTCCTGGGACTGTCTTGAGAAGAAAGACTAGAAAAAGTGCTGACTTTTGCATATTGGGCAGCAAGTTGGACGTACCCACCTGGAGTCTGTTCTGAGTACAACAGAAAAGCACCCGAGGCTGCTAAGGCCCAGCTCCTGTTTTACCCCAACCAGAGACCCTGGCTGGTTTGGATGTTTCCTCTGAATCTGTGTGTTTAACCCCTCAGCACTGGACAGGGCAGGAGTGCAACTGCATTTGGCTCTGTGGAGGGTGAGGAATCCTGCCTCCCCGGCGTGATATGTCAGGCTACAGCCTGTGCTGGGGAATTTCTGTCCTGAGTTCATCTAGCTCTGGCCTTTCTATTCAACAACTACTAAAGAGAAGGCTCTGGTGCCAAGTGGAACAACATCTTCCTGGCACTCCAGCATGGACATGCAATGGGAGAACTCAGGAACATTGGCAGGGGTGGCTGGAATCCATTGGTGCAGTCTCTGCACCCCTGCTACAAGAGGGCTACAGGTTGACGCTATGATCCTCTTTGGTGTGACGGGTCTGAGAAGGAAAGAGAGGGGCCATCCAAATGCTGAGTGTGGGTAGTTCTGGATGTGGCTGTGCTGTGGCCATTCAGCCTCCTAGATCCATGGTTTGAGGCTACTGACTGGCACTTCCACTATTCATGGAAGAGGATTCCATTGGTAGAGTTGACAATTACATTGTGGAAAAAGCACGAAATATTCAGATACCTGTCTTGTGACCACACTGATGAGTACAATTTGCAGAGGGGATAGAAGGGATTGTTTGTATATTCCCTTTTTTTCCTCCCCTTTTGGAAATGAGGAAAATGTGTTAAGTCTTGGAAGAAAATGATTTTATTTCCCCTTTAATAGCAGATTTTGTTATCCCTGCTTATCCCTAATATGACTGCCGCTTCCACATTATTGCCTGCAAGAAATAGTTTCTCATTTGTAGATTTCTCTCTGGAGAGGCAGGTTGTATCCTTCATGAAGGTGAAAACTAATTAGAGAAGTAATTCAGGAATTGCCTGATGGGTCAGATATCAGAAATAAATACAACAGGTTGTCGCTTTATTATTATTATGGTTTTTGCTCTTTTATCTGGTCATGAACAGAACACATTATGCTCAGGAAAGATTAATTTTATCCCCCCAATGATGGTGCACCGTGTATGTTATTAAAAAGAGCTATGGGCAGATGTTTGAATGCTGTGCATAAACCGTTCTTTTGTAGCTTTTGAGAATAACTTCAACCTCTCTGTGAGAAGCCTTTGTGTTGTACGTAGGATAATCAGTAAAGCTGTATCTGTAAAAGTGTGTGTGTTTGTTGTGGGGGGACTGACGCAGACGGGTAAGCTGGTTCTCTCTTCACCAAACCTGCAACTTGTAATCTGGCCAAGACTTGGGTTAGCAATATATGCTCAGACCCAGGGGGTCTGGTGGGCTTGAGAGTCTGAATCTGTGCCCCAGCCTCAATGTCCAATCTTGAGCCGCACTAGTCTGTCTCCCTGGGCTGGGAGGCTCACTCTCAGCTGCAGTGTAGACAGACCCATGCTGGCCCTTGACACGGGAGTGAATTACACTCACAGCTCTTAAAATTTGAAGCAAGAAATATGGCTGCTGGGCAGCAGAGAGACACCGTTATGCACATGCCTAACTTTAAGCATGTTAATAATCCCATTGAAGTCAATAAGATTACTCACAGGCTTTAAGTTAGGCATTCCACATTCCATATTGAATCAGGGCCAGAAGGTATGGGAAAGAAACTAACATAGACGTGACAGAGTGAAAATGATGACAGAACTAGCCTGACAATCTGGGCACTGGATGGACCCACTGCTGCTGGGAAACCAGTCCTTGGTGGGTGTCGGATTTGGCTGCATTGACCTTTGGCAACATTTTTGCTCCAGGTCATGCCAATACAGGTTATTGACACTGAAATTGACTTGCATTATGGGAAGTGTGAAGCCAAGAGTGGGAGAAGGAGCTAAAGGAGCAGAGAAGGACTGGGACAGGTGAAGTAGCAGGAAAGATGGAGGTCGGGCCAGGAAGATGAATGGACAGGAGATCAATGCAGGAGGTGGGGGGTAGGGCGACAACTGTGGCCAGAGACAGGGAGGGGGAAGACAGATCAGAGAGAGCAGTATTTGGTAAAGATGTGGCCCAGGGCGTGACCCAGTGAGTGAGCTGGGGAGACAGCTCAAGCTGGAGCTGAGAAGCAGCAGGGTCAGGCTACCCACCTGCATGAAAAGGATGGGGAAAGGCAGCAGTGGAGGGGTTGGGGGTGGTAGGCATTGCCCAGGCCTGAGGATAGGGGGCTGGGTGGAATGGATTTCAAAGGCTGTGAAGAAGTGGGAGGGGAAAAGAACAGGGGGCTGAAGTGATAGCAAGGCGAGGGGCACCCTGTCACCGATGCTATTGTCTCTGTGCAGGGCAGAAAGAAGGAGAGGGGAGGGCTGGGGGGAAGGGCAGTGGCAGAAAGGGATCATAGAATCATAGAACCATAGAATATCAGGGTTGGAAGGGACCCCAGAAGGTCATCTAGTCCAACCCCCTGCTCGAAGCAGGACCAAGTCCCAGTTAAATCATCCCAGCCAGGGCTTTGTCAAGCCTGACCTTAAAAACCTCTAAGGAAGGAGATTCTACCACCTCCCTAGGTAACGCATTCCAGTGTTTCACCACCCTCTTAGTGAAAAAGTTTTTCCTAATATCCAATCTAAACCTCCCCCATTGCAACTTGAGACCATTACTCCTCGTTCTGTCATCTGCTACCATTGAGAACAGTCTAGAGCCATCCTCTTTGGAACCCCCTTTCAGGTAGTTGAAAGCAGCTATCAAATCCCCCCTCATTCTTCTCTTCTGCAGACTAAACAATCCCAGCTCCCTCAGCCTCTCCTCGTAAGTCATGTGCTCTAGACCCCTAATCATTTTTGTTGCCCTTCGCTGGACTCTCTCCAATTTATCCACATCCTTCTTGTAGTGTGGGGCCCAAAACTGGACACAGTACTCCAGATGAGGCCTCACCAGTGTCGAATAGAGGGGAACGATCACGTCCCTCGATCTGCTCGCTATGCCCCTACTTATACATCCCAAAATGCCATTGGCCTTCTTGGCAACAAGGGCACACTGCTGACTCATATCCAGCTTCTCGTCCACTGTCACCCCTAGGTCCTTTTCCGCAGAACTGCTGCCTAGCCATTCGGTCCCTAGTCTGTAGCGGTGCATTGGATTCTTCCATCCTAAGTGCAGGACCCTGCACTTATCCTTATTGAACCTCATCAGATTTCTTTTGGCCCAATCCTCCAATTTGTCTAGGTCCTTCTGTATCCTATCCCTCCCCTCCAGCGTATCTACCACTCCTCCCAGTTTAGTATCATCCGCAAATTTGCTGAGAGTGCAATCCACACCATCCTCCAGATCATTTATGAAGATATTGAACAAAACCGGCCCCAGGACCGACCCCTGGGGCACTCCACTTGACACCGGCTGCCAACTAGACATGGAGCCATTGATCACTACCCGTTGAGCCCGACAATCTAGCCAGCTTTCTACCCACCTTATAGTGCATTCATCCAGCCCATACTTCCTTAACTTGCTGACAAGAATACTGTGGGAGACCGTGTCAAAAGCTTTGCTAAAGTCAAGAAACAATACATCCACAGCTTTCCCTTCATCCACAGAACCAGTAATCTCATCATAAAAGGCGATTAGATTAGTCAGGCATGACCTTCCCTTGGTGAATCCATGCTGACTGTTCCTGATCACTTTCCTCTCATGTAAGTGCTTCAGGATTGATTCTTTGAGGACCTGCTCCATGATTTTTCCAGGGACTGAGGTGAGGCTGACTGGCCTGTAGTTCCCAGGATCCTCCTTCTTCCCTTTTTTAAAGATTGGCACTACATTAGCCTTTTTCCAGTCATCCGGGACTTCCCCCGTTCGCCACGAGTTTTCAAAGATAATGGCCAAGGGCTCTGCAATCACAGCCGCCAATTCCTTCAGCACTCTCGGATGCAACTCGTCCGGCCCCATGGACTTGTGCATGTCCAGCTTTTCTAAATAGTCCCTAACCACCTCTATCTCCACAGAGGGCTGGCCATCTCTTCCCCCTTTTGTGATGCCCAGCGCAGCAGTCTGGGAGCTGACCTTGTTCGTGAAGACAGAGGCAAAAAAAGCATTGAGTACATTAGCTTTTTCCACATCCTCTGTCACTAGGTTGCCTCCCTCATTCAGTAAGGGGCCCACACTTTCCTTGGCTTTCTTCTTGTTGCCAACATACCTGAAGAAACCCTTCTTGTTACTCTTGACATCTCTTGCTAGCTGCAGCTCCAGGTGCGATTTGGCCCTCCTGATATCTTTCCTACATGCCCGAGCAATATTTTTATACTCTTCCCTGGTCATATGTCCAACCTTCCACTTCTTGTAAGCTTCTTTTTTATGTTTAAGATCCGCTAGGATTTCACCATTAAGCCAAGCTGGTCGCCTGCCATATTTACTATTCTTTCGACTCATCGGGATGGTTTGTCCCTGTAACCTCAACAGGGATTCCTTGAAATACAGCCAGCTCTCCTGGACTCCCTTCCCCTTCATGTTAGTCCCCGAGGGGATCCTACCCATCCGCTCCCTGAGGGAGTCGAAGTCTGCTTTCCTGAAGTCCAGGGTCCGTATCCTGCTGCTTAACCTTTCTTCCCTGCGTCAGGATCCTGAACTCAACCAACTCATGGTCACTGCCTCCCAGATTCCCATCCACTTTTGCTTCCCCCACTAATTCTACCCAGTTTGTGAGCAGCAGGTCAAGAAAAGCGCCCCCCCTAGTTGGCTCCCCTAGCACTTGCGCCAGGAAATTGTCCCCTACGCTTTCCAAAAACTTCCTGGATTGTCTATGCACCGCTGTATTGCTCTCCCAGCAGATATCAGGAAAATTAAAGTCACCCATGAGAATCAGGGCATGCGATCTAGTAGCTTCCGTGAGTTGCCGGAAGAAAGCCTCATCCACCTCATCCCCCTGGTCCGGTGGTCTATAGCAGACTCCCACCACTACATCACTCTTGTTGCACATACTTCTAAACTTAATCCAGAGACACTCAGGTTTTTCTGCAGTTTCGTACCGGAGCTCTGAGCAGTCATACTGCTCCCTTACATACAGTGCTACTCCCCCACCTTTTCTGCCCTGCCTGTCTTTCCTGAACAGTTTATAACCATCCATGACTGTACTCCAGTCATGTGAGTTGTCCCACCAAGTCTCTGTTATTCCGATCACGTCATAGTTCCTTGACATCACCAGGACCTCCAGTTCTCCCTGCTTGTTTCCAAGGCTTTGTGCATTTGTATATAAGCACTTGAGATAACCTGAGATGGTCAGGTGCTGGTGGGGACTGGGTTGAAGAGTGGAGTATCATGGAGGCCTTGAACCCAGGGAGTTCTTTACCAATGGAGGAGGAATCCTGGAGGGGATCAGGGGGCTTCCGAGGGCTGGGCTGGAGCCCACAGGTGGAGGGCAAAGGGTTGGCAGAGCCTGGTGGGGCAGGGGTGGGAGTGCTATGACCAAAGGTGGGTTGGTGAGCTGAAGGGAGGCGACAGAGGGCAGGAGAGGGTGACAGAAGAGCTGGCAGAGGGTGGGAGGAGCAGTAGGGGGCAGGTCATGGAGCTGTGGGTGATTGCAGTGATAATGACTGTTGCAATATGGGGAGGGGAGCGTGGGAAAAGGGCAGTGGAGCAAGCCTGGCAGCTGCTCTTTGGATGGACTGGAGAAGGGAAGCTGTGGGGCTGGAGCTATAACCCAGCACAGCAGCAACTAGCATGTCAGGTTCCCAGCACGTGTGCAGCCCCAGAGAGAGCAGGACAGAGAGCCCCAGCGGGTCCTAGGGTGATGAGCTACTCTATCACTGAGCAGTAGCTCAGCAGGACCTGGCTACAATGGCCCAGGAGGCCCAGCTAGTGTTTGAAGGCTCTTGGGCGGTGTCAGTTGGCCTAGGGGCATTGCAAAGCAGAGCAATGGCTGGGGCAGAACAGAAGAATGAGAGGGCACGCACTTCACGAATTAGTTCCCGGGACAGAGGACACAGGGAGCACCTCACACTCCAGCTGAGGGGGTGTCCTAATGAACTGGGCAGCAGGCCTGGATCCCGGCACAGCAGGGGCTAGGGCAGGCTCCACTGATCATCGGTCATGGTCACTCACTCACTGAAGCTGTGCCTGATGCTTTGCAAAGGCTGCAGTGTAATGCACCGGCTTCCAGCATCAGCCAGAGGGGGCAGGGCACTGTCAGTGGTGAAGTCTAGGGTCTGGAAGTGCCAGGGAGGATTAGGAAGAAGCCCTGGAATGGAGATAAAACCTGCTTCAGGGCTCAAGCCTATCTCTGATTATTAGAGAGCAGGACGAGATCTTAGCAGGGGGGCAGATTACCCCACGTCTGCTACCGCAGGATTCCTGGGGCTTGCTACCTGGGAAAAGGCCTGCCGTGGCTGGTGCGCACTTGCTACTCTGCGCTAATGCCCCATGCTAAGCCACCTGAAGGCAGCCCCTGTGTGTTGAATTCATGCCCTTGTTCGCTGTGCACTGCCTTCCCTGTAGAGCTGAGCTGTCTGTAGCATCTGGTGCTGGATGCTGTCAGAATGCTGGGCTACCTGGAGCCTGCTCATTTCCATGTTATCCAGAGCTGCATCCCTTCCCAAAGGGCTGGTTCGGTCCCTGACTCTCCTCTCTTCGGGCTGTTTCTGTTGGAGAAGGGGTTTGGAGCACTCTGTTCCCGTGAATGCACCCAGCCCCACAGGAGGCAGCCCGTCTTTTCACCATGGGAAGCGAGTTGAGTTTTGACCCCAGAAGCAGGGTCCCATTTCAGCAGATGGAGCCTTTGCCCTGCCTGATGTTCTGCGAGCTGCCAGTGGGGACAGCATCTCTGCCCGTCCTGAAGAGCCAAGGGGGAGCCTAGAGCCCACCGTCTCTTGGAGGCCTGGCAGTCTTCCAGCTGCATAGCCCAGTAGCATCTGAACACCCAAGTTCCAGCCAGGTCACAAACACAAGAAAAAGAGCCGGTGTCTGGGCCAGTCCCACGCCCCCCCATAGGCCCGCCAAGGCAAGTGAGGCAGGCACATGGTCACCGCTTGTTAGCGCTGCTTTTCCAGGGGTTTCTGAACTAGTGACAGTCAAGTGAACATGAGCCATGGCCCATCATGCACGGAGCCAATGGAAGGGCAGCAAAGGGAGGGAAGAAGCTCAGTATCCAGGTCAAAGTTCCCTATTCCAGCACCAGAGCCTCTTACTTGCCTGACTGATGTAAGCTCTTGAGGAGGCCCGAGTGCCTGCTGCGTGGGTCCGCCCACAGCTCAGACGGGAAGCTGCCAGGATCCCCCCGCCACTGTCAGCAGGACACAATTGTCCCAGATTTAACAGACATGGGCCCAGCCTAGAATAGCTGGCGGAGTCCCTCCTCACTGCAGAGCGTGGTGAGTGGAACCTCTATTAACCTGATCCGTGGCTGGGAGAGGTGGCCTTGACCCAGCTGTCTGGCATGCCATAGTAATTTAAATTTGAGTGTATTGATTTGTTTGTTGCAGGACCAGAGCTCGTACCGCTGTGCTTTGGATTCACCAATCAGAAAGCATCGTTAACAAATCTACATGAACGCAGCCCTTTGCCCTTCCCTGTCCCAGCAGCTGGGTGTGACTGGCACAGGGAATCCCTGCATGCATGGCAGTCTCTGCTGCCCCTCCCTGGGCCAGAGTTAATTCATAGAGCACAATGCCTTTTTATATGGAGAGTGATTCGAGTCCGAGCCTCGTGAATTCCAACATCAGAGTGTGCAGTGTGGAGGGAGCAGAGCAATATGAATCGTTTGTGCCGCATCTCTTTGTGCAAAGGCAGGTTTGCAAGAGAGCTAGTAAGCGGTACTTCTCTGAGGCTTCCTCTGAGGTGGGGGCACTGTGCAGCCGGGACACCTGTGCATGGTGGATAGAGAAGAATGCTATCTCTCCCACCTTTCACATCAGTGGCTGAATGGACTGGGGGCAGTGTGGAAGGGTGAGGTGCTGAGAGCTCCAGTGCCATGGAGAGGAGTAAACACACCGCAGTGTGGTGATGTAATTGTGGTCAAGCCATTCTGGCCCAGGCTGGCTCAGATCATGATGTCCGGGGTGCTGAACACAATGGAGTCTGTCAGTTGCCGCCATTACTGCCCTATGGAATTATGACATATGTCCAGCAAGACAACCCCTGAACGACTACCAGGATGTGAACCGATGCTCCACTGGACACTGATAAAAAGGACTGGTCAGAAAACAAGAATTCCATTTCATGAAAAATGTTGAGGATTTTGATGTTTATTTTTGTTCAGATGTGGAATGAAAGCAAAACTTTCCAAACCTGTTTTGAAAAGCGAGAATCAGAAGAGGCAAGCTATAGATTAGCCCATAACTGCCTGGTTAGAGCACGCAACTGGTATGTAGGATACACAGCTTCAAGCCTCTGTTCCACCATATCCCACCAGAGATTTTAACCTGGCTCTCCCTGCCACTGGTGAATGACATGACCACTTTGGTATGGGTGGGGGATTGTCTCTCGCTCTCTGGTTTTGACCACAAATTATAGCCTGGACGTGAGGAACATTTTGTGATGAAAAGTTCATGGAATTTTTCCATGAAAAGCTTTAGATTCGATGAATGGGCATTTCCCGATGAAAAAATGTTTCACCAAATAATTCCTAACCAGCACGGTATATCCCTTAGGCTTGGGCTCTGGTTCTGGGTCTCTTCTTCCTGTGTGCTAGCAGGTGTCCCTGTGGAAGGACCTTCTGTAGCAACAGGAGGGCAATAAATAGCAGCGGCAGGAAGAACAAGTTGTTGTTTTGGAGATGTCAAGGCCAGAACGGCCCAGTCCGGGATCTCGCCTGATTTTGTGCAGTGCAGCCAAAAAACGCCCAGGCCCAGTTCTCTGCAGAGCTGTAGGCAGTTGCTCCGGCCTGAAGTTTGGCTCTGAATCTGGGGGAGCTGCCCACACTTTCCCAGATGTGGGCCAGATGTGGGTGCCCCAGCTCAGTTAGAAGCAGGTTCCCATCTACAAACTTGCACCCCTCAGACCAAACCAAATTTCAGCTAAGGCTCTCTCCAACTGGAAAGGGAGATGGTGCCCAGCACTCCTGTCCCTCCAGGACTTCCCTATTCGTTAGCTGCTGTACTGTCTTCTCCTGGGGTGCACAGAAGGCTCCCCCTTGTTCTGATATTTAAATCTAGTAGGATACTTTGTAAAGCTTCGGGGAGCGTCCAGCCCCTATGAGTCCACAGAGTGATCATGCACGGTCAATCTGCAATGCTGGCTTGTCTGATTCTACGACAGCAGGTTGCTGTATGGGTGGGTAAATTGATTACAGAACAGCCAAAGTTGGGATGTGGTATGAGAACATAGGAACTGCCAGATGATTAATAGATTTCATGGGACCACTGTGATCATCTAGTCTGTAAAACACAGGCCAGAGAACTGCCCACAATAATGCCTAGAGCAGAGCTTTTAGAACAACAACCAGTCTTGATTTTAAAATTGCCAGTGATGGAGAATCCACCACGACTCTTGGTAAATTGTTCCAAGTCCAGTTGTTATTTACTGTCGCTGTTAAAAATTTACACCTTATTTCCAGTCTGAATTTGTCTAGCTTCAACTTCCAGCCATTGGATCATGTTAGACCTTTTGCTGCTGGATTGAAAAGCTGTTATACCAATAAAATAAAAACCAGCAGGATCTTATTAAAGGGGAAAAGGCAAAATACCACATTTATTATGAATACAGAAAGAATCATAGTAAGCAGTTAGTTATAGCTATAACATTCCATTCAATCTCATATTTATTCACACATTCATTCATACAAACACACACACACAGGTTCTGCAAGGTTGTTATCATAGCTACCAGCCCTAGAGTTGCTCATGCCAAGCCACTGGCCAGGTGGTCTGGACATGAGGAGGGAGCAGGGCCTTGTCAGATGCTCATCTGATGCTCCTGGAAGTTGGTTTGCAGAATCAGACCCCAAAGTTCTCACTTTCTAGAGTCCATTTTTATAGGAATTTCTTCCTATGCCAGTTTATGGGAATTGCTTCATCATGCTGTTGCTGAATCAATCAGCAGATAGCACATTCCTGATGGCTCCGTGCTGCTAGATGTTATCTTGTTCTTTGCTTCTCCCATTCTTGAGGCTGTTGGGTGGATTCCAGTCTGCCCTCCGGGGGTCCTCTGGTTATTTCCACTTGACACCTTCTTCAGCCGATGGACACTGGATTCTTAGGCTGGCACCTCCCTGATCATTCAGTTATTATCCACGCCAAGCATCCATCCACATACATCCTCTATCTCTATTTTAATCACAATTGTTAACAAAGCAAGATGAATACAACAAAAGGGCGGGGAGTCTCTGGGTGCTGTTTCTGTTGTTACAGAGTATTGCTTTGAGTCTCTCTCTGTGTGAGTAGTTGTTATTACAAAGAATTGCTTTGAGAACAGACTCTGTCTTAGAATGTACTAACTCAATTAGCAGCTTGCAAGTTTCACACATAGAGGGAGAGAAACAGTACCAAAAACCAAGAGACCTCTTAATTAGTAATACCCTGGAATTTAAACTATGGGGAATCAAACTCATTTGTGATTTTAATACAGAACTTCTTTAATATGATCCAACAAAGCCCATTACTAAATATTTGTTTTATATATAGACATGTATAGACTGTAATCAAGTCACCCCTTAACCTTCTCTTTAGTTAAATTTAAACTTTCCAGCTATTTAAGGTAAATAGCTAGACTTAAGTAGCTCAATCACCATAAAACATGTTTTCTAATCCTTTAATCATTCTCATGGCTCTTCTCAGAACACTCTCCAATGTATCAACATCCTTTTTAGCTAAGAGCTGGGGTCCATCTAGCCCAGAATCTTGTCTCCTACAGTGGCCAGTACCAGATGCTGCCGAGGAAGGTGAAAGAACCTCACAGTAGCAGATGTGGGGTAAACTACTCCCTGTTCCACATTAGGGGTCACCCTGGTTTCAAGTTAGAAAGAGATTGGCTTAATCCCTAAAGCAGGAGGTTTTAAAACCCTGCCAACATTTTTGTTGTCAGTTATTATTGTTATCCATATAAATGTCCAATCCCTTTTTGAATGTTGCCAAGTTCTTGGCCTCAATGACTCCAGTGGCAGTGAGTCCCACAGTCTAATTACACGTATTAAAAGGGATTTCCTTTGGTCAGTTTTGAATTTCTCACCTTTCAATATCATTTAACATCCCCTTAGTCTAGTGTTTGAGATTGGGACCTTCTGTTCTCCCTATCTCCCTGCTCTTGACCAATCATTATTTTATAGACATTTGTCATGTTCTCCCTTACCCATCTCCTTTTTAAGGTAACAAACCCAGTCATTTCAGTCTCTCTTCAAAAGAGAGTTTTCCAGCCCTTGATAATTCTTGTTGGCCTTCTCTGAATTGCCTCTAGTTCTGCAATACTGTCGTTGAGATGCAATGACCAGGTCTGCACACAGGCTGCACCACAGATTTGTGTAAAGACATTATAATATTTTATGTGTTCCTCACCATCCCACTCCTTATGCATCCTAACATCTTGCTTGCCTTTTTGACTTCAGCTGCACAGTCAGCAGAAGAGCATAATGACATCCAACTGGATTATCAGTTGGTATTTGTTACAATTGTTAGCTGATCGTTAGAATCCTGTGAGAAGCAGGAGTAGTTGAACTTTTCCCCTCCCATGTGCAGTACCTTGCCTTTACCAACATTGAACTTCATTTGCCAACAAGTTGCACATTCACCTGGCTTGTTCATTAATATATTAATACATGACTGAGTGCAGAACCTTGAAGCCCCTCTACCAAGCTTTTCCCATGATGAAAATTAATTTAACCTTCCAGTGTATTCCTCCTACTCTGTGCTGGTTTTTGATCCATGACAAAATATTACCTCTCATCCCGTGGCTACTTAGCTTGTTTAGTAGTGTTTTCTGCAGGGCCACAACTCCTCTTCGAAGGGATGCTGCAGCAGAAGTGATCTCTGTTTACTGTGGGAGATGGGGCTTTGGAGAACTGGGGACCTGACGAAAGAGACAGAGATTTAATATCAATATTTTCTGCAACTGTTGATGAGTGTTTTTTGATTCTCCTCGAACACAGACAGTAGAGCTGCCTTTCCCCTCCTGGAGAGATTGGTTTCCTTATTGCCAGAGATATTATACATTTGCTGCATCAGGATGGTGTCATTCAGGAGTTGTTTACTATACGCAGCATCCCCTGAATGTCATGTTAATTTCAGTCCTGTTCCAAACCAGGAACAACCAGCCAGGTGGGAAAGGGACTTACTGGGGAAGGAAAACATTGGACATCCTCTGAGATGATGTTGGGATGAGACTGGGAGGCACATGCAGCCAGGAGTTCTGGAAGGACCCGTGGAAATGTAGAGAGAATCTAGCCACTGGAGTCGATGGTGGAGAATCTCCAGCCTCTTGCCAACAAAGCTGAGAAGGAAGATGCGGGATGTGCTGTCCACCTGCTGCTTGTCTGTGTCACGGCCTGTGTCACCGTGCATTTCACCCCCATGCTGCAGTGTTTCGACATGTGGGATCCCGGCTGAAAAATCCACATCCTTCAGGAAGGGCTCCAGCAGCGGGAAGTCTGGAGTCGAAATGAACGAGGGCTCCGATGCGTGACCATGAGAGTTGGGCTGGGGAGGGGACCAGAATGCACACAAGGGGTGTGAATCATTCTCATGTTACCTGCTCCTGGATCCCTGCCCTGTAGCACCTGTTGCACCATCTGCTCCACTGCTCAGTGCTTTGACTGCTCTTCCTAATCCCTGCTTTATAGGGGCACGTTTCAGTGGTTGCTTGTCTCTCTTGCTGTAAAATGAGCTATTCTTGGGGGCAAGCAGGTTCTCCCCATGCCCTGACTGGAGGACTTGCTCAGGCTGGGCATGATAAGAAGTCAGAACTGTATCCATTCCCTTCCTCAGCTTTCGGCTTCTGCCCCTTCCCTGCCATTTTCCCGGCACTTTCACATCCCTCTTCCAATAGGCAGCCTGTGAACCTTGACCAGAAGAGGGCTCTCTGCTCACCTTCCTGGCTGGGCAATGCTCGTGTGCATCCTGTGGGAGCAACCAAGCAGCCTAGAAATGGCCATGGAGGAACTCTGGGGCTCCTCCCCAGATGCAAAAGGAGGGATGGCCTTTTCACAGGAACTCAATGTTATTCAATGGACTTCACCCTGGAGAACAGGTGGGACTTTAATTTCAAGACAAGGACTCCCTCTTGTTGGTAGCTATTGTTAGGGGGCTTATTCCTTCACCCGCCTACTTCCCTGGTCCTTCTCACATGAACAGAGAGCAACAATATCCGAAGTCCAAAGGTGCAAACAATTCGATGTTTATTGGGGTGAACTTCCAGCAAGCATGATTCCAGTTTCCTTCCTTAGTGTCCCCCTTCCCAGCTCTGACACCACAGAGCCTTACCTGTGTCCCTGTTCCCATTTCTGCCCTTAGCAAAACATGATTCCAATTTCCCCACCCTCATTCCCCGTTTCCATTTCCCCCTTAGCAAAACATGATTCCAATTTCCCCACCCCCATTCCCTGTTCCCATTTCCCCCAACCACATACTTCCTGATTGACTGCAGACTATATAATAAAACTTGAGTTCTGCTTAGCTATACCTTAACCAATCATTTTCCTGAAATTTAACTAACCAGTCCTACCATATTGTAACATGATTATGCAACCAATTATATCCCACCACCTTAATTAGTTTACACCCAGCAAAATGAATTATACAGCAGACAGAAACAATCACAGAACCAGACAGAGATTACACAGACAGACAATAGCAAAGTGGGAACTATAATGACAAAACAATACAGAAGTGAGGATTTCACATCCCAGCTATTGATAAGTGAGTTCTTGCCAGACAGGATGCTATCAAACTAAGTTTCCTTTTACATTTTCTAGGCACTTCCCTTTCTCTGGAGGCGATAGGCACTATCAGGACAGGAGCGTATTCCTAACAGCCCAATAGCACCTTCTCTCAGTTTGGAAAGTGAGGATGTGACAGTTCGCTTCCCCGCTTATGGCTGCCTCTGCTGCTTAGTTAAAGGCCTTAGCCTAAGCACAAGGCCTCAGACTGTCACAGTAAGAGAAGGACCTTGCACCGGCAGACAGTGATTTTGATTCTTTCTTTTATACCTCTATAACTAGCTAAGTGATAAGAATACACCTAAATTCTTAGAGTATAGGCCTTTACCAACAGGCCTGAATATCTATATCCTAACAGCTATGTTAGACAACAAGTAGCTCAGCACAGCTATGATTAACTTGGCAGAATTCAAGTTTTATTCTTTGGTCATTTCAATGGCTAATTCTGATGTTTATTTTTAAGCATTTTTTATTTTTATCAAGCTAAATTTTCACAGTTGCAGGAAACTATGAGGGGAGGGGGAATAAGACAGTGGGAGGGGTCAGACAATAATTATTTAATGACAGTAGACACTGAGATTCAAAAAGTTAAAGCTTTATGATTGTGAATACATTTGTCAACATCCCATATCAAAATATACAAAGAAAATATCCTTAAATCAAACTCTCATAATTTCTTAAGGAGCATTTTTCTTACGTTGCCTGTCTGTATCTTTTGATTACTGTCAATGGAAATATTTCCCCAGCAGTTTGTGTGTGTATGGTGAAATCAATCTTTGACATTTGCCAATAAAAATCGAATCTTTGCAAGCCTAGCTATGACCAAAGCACTGAATTTGTGAGGATCAGCTGTAGCTACTAGAGTACACTGAATTCAAACAGAACCAGATCCCTAGTACTAAGCTGCCCATTCCTCATAAATTCTCAGCCAATTGTTTCCTGTCAGTATCTTGTTCTGGATTGCACAGCTGCCCTCTGGCTATAGTTTGGCAAAAATCTGGAATTACGCGAAAAGACTGTCTTCACAAGAAGTGGAATATGCTGAGCATCGAGAGGAGGTGCTGCATTCCCAATAATCACTGCCCTTTCCTGGGGATAACAATGCAATCATTACACCAGGCAGCACTTGAGAGCCATCCCTTTAATAAAATGTCCTGTTAATGTTTGTTACATGCTGACCAGCCGCCAGCCCCCTGCTCACTCAACGTTTACAGAGAGGAAAAAGAACAGGGTAAATTAAAATTAATAATTTATGAGTGACAGCAACAATTTGCATCGTTCAGGGAAGCAAAGAAAACTGTTCCATAAACATTTTTCTTTTCAATTTCCTACCTGTTAGTTGACATTTGATTTTCATCTAGTTTGTTTCATATAGACTCCCCAGTGTGATTTAAAAAGTGTCTCCAACAATTACACAGCCGCTGAAAGAAAGAAATAGCAGTGGGGCAGCTCATTTCTCTAGCTGGAAAGGAATTCAGGGAGCTTTAACTGGTGGAGAAACAATTATGAAACACCAGAAATTGGTTTTAGGCAGCTCAGCTAATGAAGACCAAGCCATGCTGATCTGATGTGATGTTGCTTTCCCAGCTGCTGGGAGCCAGGGAGACCACAACACATCTTGGAAGGCAAGTGAGAAAGAATCCAGGTGTAGGATCCACAAAGGGCAAGGAAGCCACTGCAGCAAGAATCAGCTTTGTGCAGGAGATTATGCTGCCTGTCCCGAAGGAGTCATTAGGTCTTCTAGTCTGACGTTCTGCACAAGACAGGCCAGATAAATTCTCCCAGTAACTGTGTAGTGGACCAAACTTACGGGTGTTCTCAGCACTCCTGTCACTTCTAAATGCTGTATGGAGTCTTGGAGTGAGGGTCAGGATAACGATTCACCTATTTGAAATATGGAAAGGATTGGGGTTGGGAGCACTGTTGGAACATGTTCCCTATTCTCTACATCCCCTTTCTGGGGATGACTCCCTGGGACAGCTGAATGAACTCACCCATCTCGTCCTGCTGAGACTGTGATGCAGGCCAGCCAAACATTTTCCTATTAGATTTTTAAAAGAATCAGAAACTAGAGCTGGCCAGGAAACCACATTTTAATTCCATGCAAATGTTTATCCTGAATCAGGACAGAAACCAAAAACTCAAATGTTTTTGCAGAACTGAATTCCTGTGATATTTGATTTTAGAAACACTGAAACGTGTTTCCAAAAAGAAATATGTTCCTGTGATGGGGTGTACGAAGCCCTGGGAGGCCTCTGCTGGAAGCCTTGGGGTCCTACCGTTACCCAAGAACTTAACAGTACTACAGTCAGTCATTTTGTATGTCCAACCACTGCCAGGTGAAACCCAAACATCACAGAGCTAGGGAATATCATAGCCCCTGAGAGGCAAAGTCAAATCCTGCATGTTGGCAGTTTTGCTATCCGAATGGGAGGTTGGGACAAGAAGTGAAGGTTCCGTGAAAATAGAAGGAATGTTTGGACAACAACCTTGGTTTTAGGTGCCTCTAACATGTAAGTTTTATTGTTGCTATGACTAGTAATGCTTTGCTGATAAGGAGAATAATGAATTGTTATTGGCTGTTGGTAGGGAAAGTGTTAGCCTGTCGTGTGGGAGGGATAGCTCAGTGGTTTGAGCATTGGCCTACTAAACCCACGGTTGCAAGTTCAATCCTTGAGGGAGCCATTTAGGGATCTGGGGCAAAAATTGGGGATTGGTCCTGCTTTGAGCAGGGGGTTGGACTAGATGATCTCCTGAGGTCCCTTCCAACCCTGATATTCTATTATTTTGTTTGGAGAAAATTTATAAAAGTTCAGTGAGAAAGTATGCTTTGGAGCTGCCCGAGGAAGTTTTCTTTGGGCAAGGATATGACATGTAAGTTCTCCAGCAGCTAGATGGGAGCCAGAGCCCCCCAGAAGTCTGGCTGAGGATTCCTGGAAACCATTTATTAACTTTAGGTAAATATAAATGTTTTGAAATGCTCTAAACCTATTGCAACAGCATGTGTGCGCGCGTGTGTGCACTTAAGATCTAATAAAAAGTAGTCTTAGATAAAAGCACTCTTGTTTGTATCAATCATTTATCAGACGGATGAGCTGAGGCCCCATTGATTTATTCCTGACACCGCCTGGCGAGAAACAATTAAGTTACCACTTCTTTGGGTTCTGAAAATCCTGGGTTACACTACCACACCCCATCCCAGAAAGGAGCAGTGGAAGTGAGTCCTCCAAGAGGCCTAGAGTGGCTGCATCCCACACAGCCTATCAGAGAAGGGCAGCAGGGAGCAGCCAATCTGGGTCCAGTAGGCCCATATAAAAGAAGCCATAGTGCAGAGCAGAGCTTAGTTGCTGCCTGGAGCCAGAGGAGTGAAACTGGTGCTTCTGGCTGGCTGAAGGACCTGCAGGACTTTGGACAGAGCAGTTGTTGCCAGGGACTGGGGAAGCAAGAAAGAGCTCCTGGCTGGCTGCTGGGACTCAAGCAGGACAAGGGCCTGAGGTAAGGGTGACAAATGGGCTGGGGCTGCAAGGAGGTGTCCCAGGGAAGTATAGCAGCAGGGTAGTTTAGTTAAAGGGACACAGCGGCTGGCTTTCTATAGGGTCCCTGGGCTGGGACCCAGAGTAGTGGGTGGGCCACCCACAATTAGCCACTGAGGAAGTGACCTGGATATTGAACTGTGATACACCCCCAGAAGGGGAACTGAACTGTTTTGTGGCCCAGCTGGAGAGCTGAGGCAGAAAGGCCCCAAAGGGGCGAAGAGTCTCTGGGCAGAGAATCCTGGGAGCCAGGCCCAACACCATGGCTGGGACTGTTTGAAGATTAAGGGACTGTTTGAAAGAGATCCCAGAAGGGACTGAAAGACAATTTGAACCCGTAAATATTTCAGGGAGGACTGCATGTGAAAACACTGCCAACAAAGGTACTGGGATGGGGCCTGCCAATCGAACCCAGGGATGGGTCAACAGATAAAAAAGACAGGCCCCCTGCTGGACTTATCTATTTGTGTGTCAGTCGTCTGGAGGGCTGAGTCGCTGCAGGAAATCACCGCAAGGCAGAGAGAGAGTGAAGGCACATGGACTCGGACAGGGGCTGCTCACAGTAATATAAGTAATCCTGAGTTGTGGCCTCTGAGCCTGAAATTGCCCTGTTCTTCTCAGTTGTCCTTCATTCCTTATTACATGTTCCTTGTCTCTTTTTTGGGGTCCTCACTGGGGACAAGCATTAGCTCAGCAGCTGGGAGTCTCCTCCGTATTTAGATTCCTTTGGCCTGTATCATACTGGGGTTTGCGGGGGAATTGTGGAGAAGGAAGGAGCTTGCTGGAGCTCACCTGGCAGTGCAGCAGGATTGGATGGCAAAGCTGGCCTGTATGAGAACCAGGTGTTCCTCTCTGCCATCAAGCAGCTAACAATTGCCTCAGCAAGGAGCCCTGCTCTGCAGATCTGCCATGCGCAGCTCCTCACACCTATGTGAGTGGACACACAGGTCACAGGGTATGTTTCTCTTCTGTGATTGGATGAGAATCAGGCATGTATATGCTCCAGTCTGCGTTCTGAATGGCCGTTCCATGCAGATTCTCTCAGTGATGCCCTATGGGTTTGTTTCTGTCCCTTCTGGCACCAGCTTTTCCTGTGCTTTGCAAAGCAAAGAAATCATAGAATATCAGGGTTGGAAGGGACCTCAGGAGGTCATCTAGTCCAACCCCCTGCTCAGAGCAGGACCAATCACCAATTTTTGCCCCAGATCCCTAAATGGTCCCCTCAAGGATTGAACTTGCAACCCTGGGTTTAGCAGGCCAATGCTCAAACCACTGAACTATCCCTCCCCCAATCCAGAGGAGCACAGTCCCTTTGGCTCCAGACCATACATTCTTGGTTTCTGTTCCTTCCTTGTTGGGGAAGGAAGGGAAGCTCCTTTCACTCCTTAGTATTTCCAGGAGCCCGAGGTGTCCTGCCCTTCCCCTCTGACTAGTGTGTAGACAAGGAAGGAAGCTGCGTACATGAGTATCTGGATCCCTGCCTCCAACACACAACCCAAAGCAGTTCTGAATCCCTGGAAGGATTCCTGGCAGTCATATGTTGCTGTTATAATTTGATTAGCACTGCAGCAGATGCTCAGGCAGTCTTGCTCCCAGCAGTTGGGACCTGCTATGGAGATTTGATGATTTATTTAGTGCCAAATGTTTTTTTGTTTAGGAGGGGGAAGGAGAAGATGCCCTGTGAATTCAGACAGAGGGTAAAGCAGAGCTGTTCCCCTTGGTGGGGATTCCAGGATGGTGGCACTGTGGCATCTAGAAACACACCTGACCCCACAGAAGACCCTGGTCTTCAATGTTGCTGGGAACAGAATGGGACGAGACGTGAACACAGGACATTGCCAGTCTGTTCCCATGGAAAATGCTGACCAGATCGACTTGCTTCCCGGCAGAGGTGGGAGCACATCCTGTTGTGCATACAGGGTGTGTCTGTAGTGTACTGTCCCCCCCAATGGGGAGGTCTCTCTCAGCAGAGCCCCAGCTCTCTCCTCCCACCATGAGCTCTTTCACATTATTTTGCCTCACTGGGCTTGCCCTGTTGGCAGGTTGAATCTCATTTTCCTATTTCATACGGTGATCTCTCCTTGCAGCAAGTCTCCTCTGAAAATGGCGCTGGTGTGCGCTTGAAGCCCTGCCCTTCCAAAGCAGCACTGAAGAAGCTAGACATGAGTGGATGTAAAATCTGTTCCTGCAAGGCCTTACCAGGCCCCTCCCACAACTCTAGGACTAGCATAGCTCATTGTTTGAGCCCTTACAGCCAGTTTGTACCCTTCATGACAATGCTCCAGATCGGGTAAATATGATAATAATGGCACACCAAATAGGCTGCTGGCTAGCACCATGCATTGTGAGGAGCTGGTGACATCAACTACAAGGCTGAATTGGCCAATCAGAATATAGCTTGGAAGGCACAATGATTGTCCCCAGCCAGACTCTAGTCAGAGTGAATGTTGCAGTAAACGTTGTGAGACACTGTGTCAAACACTTTATTAAACTCCGAATCTGTGGGGCTTGAATCTGACCTCCCCGTGTTTTAAATCAGGAATAGCTGAAGTCAAAGGAGTCACCCCAGAGTGAGAGGAGAACCCAGCCCCCATGAGAAGAAATGGAGTCCACTGACCAAGAAGGGGAAGAGCATCTTTGGACTCAAACTTGCCAACCTAGTGAGGAGGGCTTTAAACTAAGTTCAATGGGGACAAGTGACAAAAGCCCACAAGTAAGTACAAAACAGATAACTTTAATGGGGTTAGATTTGGGGGGAGGACAAGGAAAATTACAATAGGGTCAAAGAAGCAACAAGAAGGAAATCAGTGGAGGAATCCAATCAATATATTAGATGTCTGTACACAAATGCAAGGAGTATGGGAAGTAAACTAACACTTCCAGTTATTTGTACATAAGCAAAATTATTATTTAATTGGCATCACAGAGACTTGTTGCAATACTGATAGAGAGAGGTATAGCTTCTAATCCTGGTAGAGAGGGGTATAGCTTGTTTAGAAAGTACGGGCAGGGGGGAAAGGGAAGAGGTCTTGCGTTATACATGTTATACATAAAGGATATATACACTTGTTCTAAGGTCCAGAAGGATGTGGGAGGCAGACCAGTTGAGAGTCTTTGAATAAAGATAAAAGGGTTAAAAATAGGGGTGATGTCATAGTGGGGGTCTCCTATATACCTCCAAATTAAGAGGAGGTGGTGGATGAGGCATGTCTAAAACAGAAATATCCAAAACCTAGGACCTGGTAGTAATGACGGACTTCAGACCCAGAGATCTGTTGGGAAAGTAATACGGCAAAACACAAAATCTCCAGTTAGTTATTGGAATGTATCAGGGATAACTTTTTGTTCCAGAAAGTGGAGGAAATAATCAGGGGGACAGACATTTTAGACGTGATTCTGACCAATGGGCAGGAATTGGAAGCAAATCTAAAGGTGAAAGGCAATTTGGGTGACAGTGATCATGAAATGATAGATTTTATGATCCTAAGGGAAGGAAGGAGTGAGAGCAGCAGAATAAGGATAATGGACTTCAAAAAAGCTGACTTTCACAAACTCAGAGAAGTGGGAGCTGAGGTCCCAAGGGAAGAAAATCTAAGGGAAAAAGGTTCAGGAGAGCTTGTCTCAAGGAGATGATATTAAAGGAACAACTGCAAACTATTCCAATGCAAAGGAAAGATAGGAAGAATATTAAGAGGCCAATATGTTTCCATCAGGAACCCTTTAATGACCTGGAAATCAAAACGAATCCTACAAAAAAATGGAAACATGGTCAAACTGATAAAGAGGAGCACAAAAGAACAGCACAATTATGTAGGAACAAAATCAGAATGGCTAAGGCACAAAATGAGCTACATCTGACGAGGGATATAAAAGGCAATAAGTTCTTTAAATACATTAGGAGCAAAAGAAAGACGAAGAAAAGTGTAGGCCCTCTATTTAGGAAGGAAGGAGAGCTAATAATGGAGGACATCAAGAAAGCTGAGGTGTTTCATGCCTACTTTGCTTCAGTCTTCACTAATAAGTTTAATGATGACCAGATGCTCAACACAATTAATATTGACAACCAGGGAGAAGGAATACATGTCAAAATAGGGAAAGAACAGGTTAAAGAATAGTTAGATAAGTTAGCTGTATTCAAGTCAGCAGAGCCCGACGAAACTCATCCTTGGGTGCTTAAGGAAGAGTCTTGGAGCTGTTAGCAATTATTTTTGAGAACTCTTGGAGGATGGGAGAGGTCCCAGAAGACTGGAGAAGGGCAAACATAATACCTATCTTTAAAAAGAGGAACAAGAAGGACCCAGGGACTTACAGACCAGTCAGCCTAACTTCAGTACTTGGAAAGATACTGGAGCAAATTATTGAACAATGAATTTGTAAGCACCTGAAGAACTGTAAAGTTATAAGGAATAGTCATTATGGATTTGTTAAGAACAAATGGCAAACCAATGTAATTTCCTTCTTTGTTAGAATTACTGACCTAGTGGATAGGGGGAAGCAGTAGATGTGATATACCTTGATTTTTCGTAAGGCTTTTGACACAGCTCCGCATGATATTCTTATAAGCAACTAGGGAAATGTGTTCTAGATGAATTTACTATAAGATGGATGCACAACTGCTTGAAATACCATACTCAAAGTGTAGTTTTCAATGGTTTGCTGTCAAGTTGGGAGGGCTGATCTAGTGGGGTGTCGCAGGGGTCAGTCCTGGGTCCAGTAGTAGTCAATATTTTCATTAATAACTTGGATAATGGAGAAGAGTATATTTATAAAAATTTGCAGATGACACCAAGCTGGGAAGGGTTGCAAGCACTTTGGAGGATAGGTTTAAAATTCAAAATGACCTTGACAAATTGGAGAATTGGCCTGAAATCAGCAAGATGAAATTCAGTAAAGACAAGTGCAAAGTACTTCACTTAGGAAGGAAAAATGAAATGCACAACTACAAAATGGGGAATTACCATCTGGATAGTTGTACAGCTGAAAAGGATCTGAGGGTTATAGTGGACGACAAACTGAATACAGGTCATCAGTGTGATGCAGCTGCAAAAAAAGGCTGATATGCTTCTGACGTGTATTCACAGGAATTCTGTATGTAAGGCACAGGAGGTAATTGTCCCACTCTACTTGACCCTAGTGAGGCCCCAGTTCTGGGCACCACTATTTAGGAAGAAATCTGAGGGGCAACCTGATAAGTCTTCCAATATGTGAAGAACTGTTATAAAGTGGACGGTGATCAATTGTTTTCTATGTACCCTGAAGGTAGGACAAGAAATAACAGGATAAATCTTCAGCAAGTGATATTTAGGTTAGATCTTAGGGAAACCTTTTTAACTCAGGGTAGTTAAGCTCTGGAGTAGACTTCCAACGGAGGCTGTGGAGTCCCCACCTTTTGGAAGCTTTTAAAAACAAGTTGGACAAACACTTGTCAGGGATGGTCTAGGTTTACTTGATCCTCCCTCAGTGCAGGGGGCTGGACTTGATGACTTGAGGTCATTTCCTGACCTACTTTTCTATGATTATTGTTTTCCCTTGATTTATTTAAAATGGGATCCTGTTTGTTTGCCAGGAATTGTGCTTTGTAGACCTCATGCTGCCAATTGCTCCTGCCTCCATGGCCTTGCAGATGTCTGAGTTTGGGGGAAATGATTTCTTTTCCCAGGCACATATAATGCTACAGAACTGGAAATGTGGGTGAGAGCTTGTTTTACTAGTGACTGAAGTTAGACTCAGTGCACAGCAGCTGCCAGGATCATTGTTTAAAATCATTATGGTTTGGAAAACTGGGCCCATGTTTGTTGCTTTCCAGCCTCCTACCACTTCCTCAGTCCTCCTGGAGTCTGAGAACCAATGTCCATGGCATAGTGCATTCACTGGCTGTTTCTGTTAATGCTCTGGCTAAATTTCTTCTGGAGCTGCCAACTTGTGGTGAATCAAGATCTCCAAATGTTCCCTGACTTGTTTTGTATCAATATTTGTTAAAGGCGGGTTTTAAAAGCAATTTGGTTTCTCAGACATTCTATAGAGATAACTGCTTCTGTACTAGTTCAGTATAGTATAGACATTGTATGGTCATCACTGCTTCAGTGCTAGTATAGTGTAGACATAGGAAATAAATACAATGAAAAATAGCACCCAGACAGAGCCATGCTGTTGAGTTTAGTAATTCCTCGACTCCAAGTGATACTAAGTCTTAAAGCATAAATTTAACTTCAGTGCCTGGTAAATCTCCAGAACAATTCATGGAGCAATCAGTTGTGTTGTCAGGAGAGAGATGGCACACAGAGCAGGTCAAACAGGCTGAGTGTCTTCAGTGGATGAGAGAGATGTAGGACATCATTGAGCTCCAAATTCAGCTGCTCTCCCTCTTGTGGTCGCTGTGACATTGTACTCCATATGTTTTATGGAAATATGCTTATGAGTGTGAATATGATATAACTGGAAAATGCTTTATGCAAAAGGTCTCTTGTCAGGTATCATAACAAAAAGGTTATAACCTACTGAATATATTCCTCCTATTTGTACTGTATTATTCTTGTATCTGAAGCTAGAAATATGAAGTATAACTCTGAGGTCCTATTGTAATTATGCGTGGGCCATTAATGGCGGTTTAAAATCTTGATGGCTCCCATTGACTAAGACAATTGGTTGTAAATGGTTTATTTACCTGCAAACCTTCCTGTGTACGTGTGGGCCGCGCATGGGGAATGGAGACTAGGGGTCTTACAGTGACATGTGACCATATCACCTGATAATGAAATCCATCTTAAATCTGGTACTTTTCCATCTAGAAGGAGGGGTGTGGACCCAGAGAGACAAAAGATTCCCGCCTAGTGCCAAAGCTATAACAGTGGGTAGAGCAGGACAAAAGGGGTGGCCAGTCATGAGAACCCCTGCTTACCACCTGAGATGTCTGCTGGAACTAAGAAGGACTGTACCAGGGGAAAGGATTGGGCCCAGACTAGGAAGGAGTCTAGTCTGTGAAAGAAGCTTGTTGGAACTTCTCTGAGGGTGAGATATTGCCTGTAATCAGCTTCTTAATGTATTAAGCTTAGACTTGCATCTTTTTGCTTTATTTTGTTTCATGACTGACTTTGTTCTGTCTGTTATTACTTGAAATCACTTAAATCCTACTTTTTATACTTAATAAATTCACCTTTGTTTATCAATAAACCCAGAGTAAGTGATTAATACCTGGGGGAGCAAACAGCTATGCATATCTCTCTCTCAGTGTTATAGAGGGCAGACAATTTATGAATTTACTCTGTATAAGCTTTAGACAGAGTAAAATGGATTTATTTGGGGGTTGGATCCTATTGGGAACTGGGTGTCTGGGTGCTGGAGATAGGTAACCTGCTGAGCTGTTTTCAGAGAAAGCCTGCAGATTGGGGGGGGGCGGGGGGGCGGGGACCAGACCCTGGGTCTATGTTGCAGCAGGCTAGCATGTCTGGCTCAACAAGGCAGGGTTCTGAAGTCCCAAGCTGTCAGGGAAAACAGGCTCAGAGGTAGTTTCAGCACATCAGGTGACAGTTCCAAGGGGGTCTCTGTGACCAAACCCATCACAGTTGCATCTAGCAATGCCAGTTTTGTGAACACAGCTTGGGACGATGCATATTTACCAGTTCTCATGTTCCATTCCCCTTTTAATATGTGGCCAGGCCCGTGGGGCTAACACCTATGCTCTAGCACCCCGGGTATTCTTTAGTGTAGCATTTCTTCATGTGTGCTCCATGGAGCAGTTGCTGTTTGTCAGTGGAGAGCAGGCTAGTCAAATGGTGCTTGCTTCCTCCTCCTTTTCATCTGATAATCTGCTTTCAGAATGTAAATCTGCCACATTAAACACTTTGCTAATGTCACAGCCCCCTGTAAGTGATTTTCTGTGCTTCCTCCAAGGATAATAGGTGATCTTATGTGGGAGGGGAGATGGATGGAGGATGACAAAGAGGGTGGAGCTCAGCTGTTCTCAGCAGTGGCAGATGACAGAACAAGGAGCAATGGTCTCAGGTTGCAGTGGGGGAGGTCTAGGTTGGATATTAGGGGAAAACTATTTCACTAGGAGGGTGGTGAAAGCACTGGAATGGGCTACCTAGGGAGGTGGTAGAATCTCCATCCTTAGAGTTTTTAAGGCCTGTCATAAATATAAAGGGAAGGGTAAACCCCTTTGAAATCCCTCCTGGCCAGGGGAAAGCTCCTCTCATCTGTAAAGGGTTAAGAAGCTAAAGGTAACCTCGCTGGCACCTGACCAAAATGACCAATGAGGAGACAAGATACTTTCAAAAGCTGGGAGGAGGGAGAGAAACAAAGGGTCTCAGTCTGTCTATATTCTGTCTTTGCCGGGGATAGACCAGGAATGGAGTCTTAGAACTTTTAGTAAGTAATCTAGCTAGGTATGTGTTAGATTATGATTTCTTTAATTGGCTGAGAAAAGAACTGTGCTGAATAGAATAACTATTTCTGTCTGTGTATCTTTTTTGTAACTTAAGGTTTTGCCTAGAGGGGTTCTCTATGTTTTGAATCTAATTACCCTGTAAGGTATCTACCATCCTGATTTTACAGGGGGGATTTCTTTATTTCTATTTACTTCTGTTTTTATTAAAAGTCTTGTAAGAAAACTGAATGCTTTTTCATTGTTCTCAGATCCAAGGGTTTGGGTCTGTGGTCACCTATGCAAATTGGTGAGGCTTTTTATCCAACATTTCCCAGGAAAGGGGGGGTGCAAGTGTTGGGAGGATTGTTCATTGTTCTTAAGATCCAAGGGTCTGGGTCTGTAGTCACCTAGGCAAACTGGTGAGGCTTTCTACCAAACCTTGTGCAGGAAGTGGGCTGCAAGGTTTTGGGAAGTATTTTGGGGGGAAAGACGTGTCCAAACAGCTCTTCCCCAGTAACCAGTATTAGTCTGGTGGTGGTAGCGGCCAATCCAAGGACAAAGGGTGGAATATTTTGTACCTTGGGGAAGTTTTGACCTAAGCTGGTAAAGATAAGCTTAGGAGGTTTTTCATGCAGGTCCCCACATCTGTACCCTAGAGTTCAGAGTGGGGGAGGAACCTTGACAAGGCCCATCTTGAGAAAGCCCTGGCTTGGATTGAGTTGGGGTTGGTCCTGCTTTGAGCAGGGGGTTGGACAAGATGATTTCTTGAGGTCTCTTCCAACTGTAATCTAATGATTCTATGGTCCAGGCACTGGTGAATTGGAGACATATCTACTTTATGTGGTATATGCTTTGCAAAGCTGCAGAAGCCCTGCTAGAGAGTCCTGCTCCTTGTCACTTTGTGAAATCTGAGATTGCAGCCTGCGGCAGTGTGTCTGTAGGAAAGGGCTTGAGTATCCAGGCAAAGGGCACTGAAGAATGGGAATCAACCTTTGGGGATTATAGTATTTTGCCTGATCTATTGATTTTGTATTAAATATATTGATTACTTAAGAATTCCCAAGTAACATGCTGAGGTTTGTTGAGTTCTTGTCCCAAGATCAGGCTCAGTATTAGATTTACTGTTCAGTTGGGAATCCTGATGCACATGGTTGCAACACTCACATTTAGGAAAAAAACCTTCTGAATTTGCAATAGTTTTATTAAGACAAGTAGTAAAGTCACAAACACTCCAACCCAGCAAGGTAGAGAGAATACAGGCTGTGCATCTGAGCATCCATATACGCGCACCATCCCTCGCAAAAGGGCCTGAAGTGTTAGTCATCATCTTCCTCATCATTCTCACCATCACCATCATCACCAGTGGTCGTCAGCCTGGCATCACCCAAGAGCTAGATCTCCCCAGGGACACAGGCTGGGATGCAGCTTTGGTAGTGTGTTTATACTGACTCCACTACACCTAATGCATATTCAGGTGGGGGTTCAGCCCCTTTTCCTTATTTGTATTTCCTCCCTCTACTGATGTTGGGGTGCCCTTCTTCCATAGGTAACTAGTCTGTTTACCACAAGCTTATTAGTTTCAGAGTAACAGCCGTGTTAGTCTGTATTCGCAAAAAGAAAAGGAGGACTTGTGGCACCTTAGAGACTAACCAATTTATTTGAGCATGAGCTTTCGTGAGCTACAGCTCACTTCATCGGATGCATACTGTGGGGTGGGAGGAGGTATTGTTTCATGGTGTCTGTGTATATAATGTCTTCTGCGATTTCCACAGTATGCATCCGATGAAGTGAGCTGTAGCTCACGAAAGCTCATGCTCAAATAAATTGGTTAGTCTCTAAGGTGCCACAAGCTTATTAGTATATATGTCAATCAGTTACCATGGCATGCTTGTGGTCAGACATCTGCCGATGTTCCTAACTTTAAAGTACCCCAAGCTGGTATAAACTAGCATGTTGTGGTTACCTGTCAGCAGTTTAGCCCCTACAGCATTCTGCCTTGTGCTGCCTTCTGATCTAGGGTTACTCCTGGTTAGTAAGTCATGGGACAGGACACAGGCAATAAACAATAAATCATGGAAGCCGAAGCCCTGCCTCCCAGGGCTGACAGCCTGAACCCTACCGCCTGGGGCTGAAGTTGTGGAGGTCACATAAAATCATGGAATCTGTGACCTATAACTGACTCAGCATTAGTTATCAACCCTTCGACACCATCCCCTGAGGAGATTTGCATATACCAGTTCAAACTGGATTCTTCAGGGACCAACAGACAAAGGAAGGATTTTTGGATAAATAGCCTGGTTTTAAACCTTCTTCCTGACCCAGCAACTGGACAGGACCCCTGGCCCATGGAGGGTTCCAATCCTTAAGGTAGATTTGGAAAGACCGGACCTACTGAGGCCCCATGAAACTGGGTGCTTGTTCCTTGTTCCTGAAGCTGTGATGGACTTGTGACCACAAGGAAACCCCTTGGGTGGGGGTTTAAGGACTACTCCTGCCAGAACCTATGTTAGGGTGAACTCTGATAGGCTTATTAGCCTGCGAGTAGGTTCTTTTATTGTTTTTAATATGTTTTCTCTGAAGTGCATTAACCTTTATAACTGTAGCAATTACACTTGTTAACCATTTCTGAAGAGAAAGCAAGCAGGTGTCCTTGGGCAGCTTTCTGTGCTGGGAATAACACAGTGAAGGTAGGGAACTGTGCAGCCTGGAAACACCTTGATCAGAAGGGAAGGAGACATGGGCCTCTACCTGAAAGGCAACGGCTGGGGTGCCAGAAGCTGGCGAGTGGATGCCCTTGCTGGACCAGTGAAGGGAGATACAGGTGCAATTGCCCTGACCTGTGACAGAGATAAAGGGAAATATTGTCTGCTTAAATACCACTGATTTTAAAAAAAATCAGAATTGTTATCAAAGAAGCAAGTGATTTAAAAGCGTGGAAGGCAAGTCATTAACTAACTTCCACAGCAGGTAATAAATCAGTGAGCTGCACTTGCTCTTGAAGCTAAAGCACAGGAACAATGGGACTGGTGACAGCACAAAACCCAAGCTGCTCACGCAGAAAGAGATGCCAAAGTTTTCTTCTCCTGCCAATAATTGCAGAATAGGTTGCCGCACTCAAGGGACATCATCCAAGCTTGAAAGCGTTTGCAGTGTCATCTCTCTGAGCATAATGGGGAATTACGTGAATAGGTTTGACTGAGTTTTAAAAGTAATAGCTTTGTTACAAGCAGTTAGGATCAATGGCTACTCATCAGTGCCAGGAGGTCTCTCGATGGTTGCTAACAAGGAATTGCTGTTTCGTTTTCCAGGGGACCCAGGCAATCAACGCAATTATTTCCCTTCTAAAATAAATGAAAATAAATAAAAGTAGAAATTAAAGCAATCCAGCGTGCCTGTTTGTATGAATTGTGCTGGTTGCCTAATGCTCCCAAGCAGTGATGATCTTCATGGGCTGGGAATGAGCTGTCCTCTTTTGATCTTTTGCATTGAAAGGCCATACAGAATGGTGATAGGTGCTCGGCATGTGAATTCATTACCTGGAGGACAGCTGCACAGGAGGGAGCAGGGCGGACTGGAACTGCACATTGCTTTTTGTGACCAGGATTTGCTTCCTGCCTGCAGTGCTGGACAGACACCTTCTCCGAGTGGTGATTAGCTGCAGCCCGCAGGGAGCTGAAGAGACCCTAAGAATAGCTTGAACGGAAAATGTCAGTAAAGCAACTGAAAGGCATCCCTCTGCTAAGAGATATTATCATTCTTGTTTGGGGCAAAATCCTGCCCTGGCTTGCGTGGGTCTGCTGAGGGAAAAGACAGCCAGGAGCTGCTTCTCACTCTAGAGCAGGGAAGGGAAGGTTCTCAGCGCTCTCCTGTGTGCTCAGCTGGGGGCCTGGGATCAGCTTTTCAAAGATCAGAGAGCAAGTAAGAGTCAATGATTCTCTAGCCCTGTGGTTAGAGTTCTCCCTGGGATGTAGGGGAGTCCGGATCAAGTCCCTGCTCAAATGAGTGTTTACAAAGCTGGATTCGCTCCAGCAGGAGAGATTGCGAGGCCCAGCCCAGAATACCCCATAGCCTGGTGGTTAGGGCATTGGTGAGAGAGGCCTAGGTAGTCTTTGCTCTAAATCAGACAGCAGGGATGTGAAAACAACTCTCCCATATCCCAAGGGGTGCCCCAACCACTGGGCTATTGGGTATTCTGGAGACACACTTTGCTTCCCCCAGCTGGCTTTTATGCGAATTAAGTATGCTCTGCACAGGCAAGATAGTAGTGGGAATGCCTAGGGTGAGAATTTCACCAGTACTTAAGGGTAAGCAAGGGCTCTTAGCAGCCCGTTAACTGTGGAGAGGCATCAGGACTTGGGTGCCTTTGTGCACACCCATTAGGGGAAACTGAGGTACCTAGAGGACTTTAGGTGCCTGCAAGGTTAAGCACCAGCTGAACAGGGGTTTTGAGAATGTCATTGATGCCTCGCTGTTGGATTTAGGAGGCAGCCTAAGTACGTTAATGAAATCCGCTCATTGAACTGAACAGGAATTCAATGCTTTGGTGTTTTGAAAATCCCACTACCTGCCTATCTGCATCTTTAAGTGCCTAAATCTCTTTGAAAATCTGGCCCCTAGTGACCATGCCTAGCACTCCAATGCCCCAAGGGGACACGGCCAGTGGCCTTGAGGGTGTGGCCAGGGCCACCACCCCTCTGTGCAGGCTGCCGAGTGCAACATGAAAACAGGAATACGAACTGTAACATGAACTCAGCTGACGAGCACATTGCTCTGCGCACCTCCTCCCCTCTGGGCAGGCAGGGCAGCTCATGGGCCCGCCCCCACAGTTGCTAGGGTGAAATCCTGGCCCCACTGGAGTCATTTGAATGGGGCCCAGATTTCCCCCTTAGTGTGCATGGCTATCATAAGGACAGGAATTGCTCTGACTTTTCTGTTGATGCAGTTATGGGGTGACACAGAATAGCGCATGCTAGTAAAGATGGAGATGCAAAGGGGTAGGGTGGCATGTGATGCACTTAAATGTTTGCAGCTCCTGACCTCTGGTTGATTAAACAGTACGGGCTCATGTAATTACAGACTGTATTATAATGCACACGTGTACAGGGGCCTGAATTAAGGTTGCCAGGGTAACCTTAAATCTGGCATTTCCTAATTTTCAAGGGATTGAATCTGCAACCTTAATACTATTTTTGACATAGGTTTTTTTTTTTTTGTCTATATAATATAAACTTCTCCAGAATTAAGATTCCAGGAAGATTCCATTCCAGCCCTATTTTTAACCTCGCCCCCTAATTGGCTTGGCCTGAAGATTGTTGGTGAGTACTCTGGAGGCTAATTAGAATATTCCTGCAAAGTCTGACTAAAACTGGTCAAATAGTTTTCGAGTTCTAGGTCAGAAAAAATTATCCCAATTTGAAATTGCCACTTCTCATGTTTCTTTGTGTCCCTCTCGCTGAAAAATGGCTTGTTGCTAACCATTCACATTTTCCCCAAAGCTAAATCCCTTTGACAGCCCATGCCTAGGCTGTATTTGCGGAAGAGAGGTGGTAATTAAGCACAGTTATTAATGATAATTTCATCTAATTGGTATAGTGTGTGCATGAGAAGCTTCCCACTGGTGGCTGTTGGCAGCTTAGAGAAAATAACACTTATGAAAAACTCCTAATCTGCTCACTCTCCCCATATTTTTTTAAGGAGATTAAGAAACAAAAATACTGCTAATTTTAAATTAAAATTGCTACCATGGATGTACATCAAGGACCACTGGAGTTTAAAAAATGTAAGCAAGGTCTGTAGATGGAGGAAAAAGAAAAGGAGTACTTGTGGCACCTTAGAGACTAACAAATTTATTTGAGCATAAGCTGTAGCTCATGAAAGCTCATGCTCAAATAAATTTGTTAGTCTCTAAGGTGCCACAAGTACTCCTTTTCTTTTTGCTAATACAGACTAACACGGCTGCTATTCTGAAACCTGTAGATGGAGGGTAAGAGTCAAAGTGCTGGTGACTCAGGGTGATAATGGGTGTTCTATTTGTGAGTAGTGGAACAGGCAGGTCTAGGGGTCCCCCCAAACTAGGGGCCCACCCCCTCAACCGAGGGGGGAGGAGCCATTTGACCCAGGCTGTGAGTGAGTACTGGGGACAACTAATGGAAAAAGAGGGATGGAAGTGAAGGTTAAAAGTCAGGGATCCAGAGGAGGATGGAGCAGTGAACCCCCTAATTATGGGTGTATGAATTGAAAGCTGGTCTGTGGCTGGGTGTTCTGGCTGTAGGAGATGGGTGCTGGTGTTGTGTGACAGCTGGTATCCCTGTTGGAAAAGGGGTTGATTTGGGGGCGGGGGGTGTAAGAGTTTCCAGACTACGGGTTGTTCGGTTAGAGGAATGCATCTTAGCGAAGATTGCCCATGATCACTGCACCTTTTTACCGCTCTGTGGTCTCGCTCTGCAAGATCCCCCACAGTTGACAGGTCCTGAGCCTTCACCTCTCCCAGGGTGGAATCCTGTGATTCTCCAGCTCCTAGGTCATGTCCAGGCTGCAGCACCTTGGCTACCACTCAGGTTTGTCAGGCTGGGTTTGTCTCCTGTCAGTTCTTCCTTCAGGAGCTGTGACCCAAACTGTTCCCTTTCCTGTGTACCTGCCACTAACCCCTGGCACTCACCTCTTGTTATCCTACAGCAAACCACCACAACAACCAAACAAACAAATGGACAGATACTAGTCACACATTACAAGCAACTCCCATATCCTTCACACCAGTTATAAGGGGAGGGGTCCCATGGCCCCACTCTCCAGCCATGCTCCCCATGGGGGTGGGCCCACAGCTGGGCCATCCAACCACATTTACCATGGGGCCAGGCCCATGTCTGGGCTATCCAGCCATGCTCCCCATGTGGACAGACCCAGATGTGGGCCATCCAGTCATTAGTCTGCAGAAGAGAAGAATGAGGGGGGATTTGATAGCTGCTTTCAACTACCTGAAAGGGGGTTCCAAAGAGGATGGCTCTAGACTGTTCTCAATGGTAGCAGATGACAGAACGAGGAGTAATGGTCTCAAGTTGCAATGGGGGAGGTTTAGATTGGATATTAGGAAAAACTTTTTCACTAAGAGGGTGGTGAAACACTGGAATGCGTTACCTAGGGAGGTGGTAGAATCTCCTTCCTTAGAGGTTTTTAAGGTCAGGCTTGACAAAGCCCTGGCTGGGATGATTTAACTGGGACTTGGTCCTGCTTTGAGCAGGGGGTTGGACTAGATGACCTTCTGGGGTCCCTTCCAACCCTGATATTCTATGATTCTATGATTCTATGTTCCCCCTGTGGGGACAGGCCATACGCGGGCCCTCCAGTCGCACTCCCTGTGGAGATGGGGCTCAGTCTAGCCGCACTCTGCAGAGCATAAGAGAAAATGGTGGAAAGTCTTCTCGGATGAGCAGTCTTCATATCAGACATGCCCTGTTTTGTTCTGTGTTTACCGTTCATTGTGGCCAATGATAATGCTATGTACACGCCTCCAGGGGCCTCCCACACATCTTCCCCTGTAGATTTTTCCCTTCTGTATTAGCTTTGGTGACCCAGGACATGGTCTTTAGACTCTGCTACCTGGGCTTATTTATCATTGTGACAGAGTGCTGGGATTAAGCACTCTGGTCACTGTGTAACCAGTTAGGGCCCAGGGGGGCCTGGTAAAGGAGAGGAGTGCCTAATTACCAGCTCAGATGGGGGCTGCAGAGCTATGAGCCCATTAATTAGATAAAAGAGCACAGGAAGGAAGTGCTGAGGGGGAGAAGCAGAAGGGAGAGAGAGGCTAGTAGGGCTGGCAAAAGGAGTTTTCTTTCTTCCCCCTCCTTTGGAGAAGCGGTAGTAAAACTGGAGGCCATTGTAAATACTGTGACTGCACTGGTATGTAGAAAGTGGTGAAGTGAAGCAGTGTCAATAAACTGCATGGTGACCTACATGAGAGAAGGTCTCTGAGCAGTCTGTGCAAAGCAAAGAGGAAGGGAGCTGGGGATGCCCGTCACAATCACCAAAGCCATTCTACTACCAGAGCACTGCGTTTTCACACAAAGCACAATCAACCTGTGGAATTCCTTGCCAGAGGATGTTGTGAAGGCCAAGACCATAACAGGGTTCAAAAAAGAACTAAATAAATTCATGGAGGATAGGTCCATCAATGGTTATTAGCCAGGATGGGCAGGGATGGTGTCCCTAGCCTCTGTTTGCCAGAAGCTGGGAATGGGTGACAGGGGATGGATCACTTGATGATTTCCTGTTCAGTTCCTTCCCTCTGGGGAACCTGGCATTGGCCACTGTCGGAAGACAGGATACTGGGCTAGATGAACCTTTGGTCTGACCCAGTATGGTCGTTCTTATGTTCTGCTTTACTCCTAATGGTTCTGCTCCGGTGTGTCGGGTGGGGACTGGTTTGACCCTGAGCAATCTGTGGTGTCAAGTTCCAAATCTTCCCACAGAGATGCTAGAGTAGAACATAATCTCATTTTAGAGCTGGTGATTCTTTTTGCAAAAGGTGCAGAGCAGGTTTGCAGTGACACCCAAGACTGCTTGGATTTGGATAAAAATACTTTTGGCGTTAGAATCTTTGCCTTTTTGCTGCATTTCTGATAACAGGGGATGTCATTTCTGAGCAGCTAATTAATATGAATTCAATGGTCATGTGGAAATTCCCTCATTCATTTGAGGGATTTGGATTCAGGCTAAAAGGGGGTTGGTTTCCAATTGCTAAGCCCAGTGCAGTCAGTTTTGCTGTCCTTTGCCAGCTCTCTCCAGGCAGGGATACTGGGGTATTCTTTTACTATTTTACAGAAAAAGATGGAGCCTTGAAAAATGTATGTGAAGCACTTGGACAAAAAATACAGACTTCATTTGTATTCTGATGACATGTGAGCCCTCTGTTAGTGTTTGTAAACTCTTTTTGACACTAGCACTTCATGAAAACTTTGATTTCAGTGGTTGAATGAAGCTCAGATCTTTCTCTACCTGCTAGTTCTGTCTCCTCTTACTTAAAAAAAATCTTGGATTTGTCTTTGCTGGCCCCTTTCAAATGTCAGCAGTTACTAGACTAACATGGAATGCAGAGCTTTGTGTAAACTGTCTTTTAAAGAGCTGGGGCACATACATTTAAAGGCATGATATAATCTAGGACGAATCCATCAGCCATGGGAGCTTCTTGCATGAAGTATATTGAGAACTAAACACAATATGAGAAGAAGGAAAATTGCTTTTTCCTTTTTGAATTTTTATTCACTTACCAGCAATATTTACCAGTCACAGGCAGAATCTATTTTTCATTTCCAGGAGAGATGGAAGAACACTGGGACCACTCATCTTGTCACCAAATGAAATGTTGAGAGCTGCCAGGTCATTGTGATATTAATGATACACTTGTAATCCATTTCACTGGGGAGGGAGGCGTACGGGGAAGTCAGACACTTGCCCATTGTTCACACATTGTAATAGAAGGGAAGTAGCACTTCCGAAATCCCAGGAAATTGCAGCTCCCTCAGTCTGTCATTTACTCCTTTACGTTACAATCTCAGGGCTGCAATCAGCTTCTGTCCTCAGCATATTCAGGCTTTATTTGGTATGATGTAATTAGTGAATGGAAAGATGGGGCAATCAGTGCATTTTCACATTGTCATCGCTTCCTTCTTTTAATAAGCAAAGTGAGCAGCTGCCACAACTTCCCTCTGTCACACGCACTGTGGCCCTCACCCATGTCTTTGACTGGCTGGATATAAAAAGCCCTGGGAGTCCTGGAACCTAGAGGATCCTCCCAACACCCGCACTGGGAATGAGCAGTGACCAGAGACAGGTGCCACCTGGCTGCAAAACAGAAAAAAGAAGCCCCTGCAGATATTTTCTGGACCAACTAATAAACCTTCCCCCACAGCAAAACATCCCCCAATGGCAAAAAGGGACCCAGTTCTCAGTGCAGAGAAACGGGAGCCAAATAGAGGAGGGGGATTTCCAGGAGGTGCAATTCACCCTCAGCTTGTAAGCCACACCCACTCAGACTCAGCCCTTCTCGCTGTGCGTAGGAAGGCTTGTCTGGGATCTGGGCTGGAGAAAGGGGTGAAACGCTGTTCTTTTTTCCCCCATGGTCATCACCCTGGCCTAGTATCTGAGTGATTGCACTTTGGAGCAAGACAGCCTGATGGAGAAATTACAGTCCCGGCAACTTGGTGTCTAATGCTCTCACTCCCACGCTGCAGGGATGCAGGGGAGCTGTCCCAGAGCGGAGCTGATTGCTTTCAATGGTGCAAAAAGGCCTACAGGGGAAAAAAGATGCACTCACAAATTGGTGCTTTTCCCACTGAGCTGTCCCAAGGCAGCTTGACCATCTCACGAAGGCATTGCTGCAAGTTGGGGTTTTACCCTCAACGCCTCGGTTGTGCTACCTGTAAAGGGAGCAGTGGACCTCGGGGAGGAGATGCACCCTGTGCCCAAACAAGGGCCCAAGGCTGAGACGGAAAAGGTGTCACATCCTGTCAGTCCCACCAGCTGTTGCTTGACATGAGCTAGTGTGCAGCCTGTGATGGACAAGAGCAACTTCATGGGTGGCCAGGGAGGTTGGCAGAGGGGACTGAATGCTCTGGTGCTTGTCCCAGTGTTGGAACACAAGCCAGCTGTGCATTCCTGAGGGGGCTGCACTTGGACAGCTTTGACAATGGACCCTGCTGCAAGGACCCCAAGAGGCACCCACAAGAGCACAGAACAGCACTTGGCTTCTTGGGACAGAGCCTCAGAGGGGCAGTAGCACTCGCCCAGGGCCTGTTGTGCCCATGAAATATACAGCATTACCCAGAGGCTGGTAAGGCCCATGGAACAGGTACTGAGACTGGGAGATACTGGGGGGAACAAGAGCAGAGAGTATGGGACATGGGTACTCAGGGGCGTACAGCACCCACTCACCCAGCTCTATGACTAGTCACCATCAGCTCAGTGGGGTAGTCCCTTCCACGGTCCTCATCCTGATACTCTCACTAGGCCAGTAGTTGCTTCCTCCTTTCTTTCCTAGTTTGCTTTCCTAGTCTGCAGCCCACTGCATGGCTTCCATTCCTAGTCATTTGGCGTGCGGAGACTCCGCACTCACCACTTCCCTTCTTGGTGTGTTCTGGGAAGAGCAAACTTCCAATTTGAGTGCCGGTGTCCCCAACAGCCCCCAAGCTGGAGACCAGGGGGTTGCTTCAGACCCTGCCTAGGCTAGTGCCAATCTGCGAGGCAGCTGAGTGATCTTGGCCAATGATGGAACTCACTGGGATTGGGGCTAGAGTTGTTTGAAAGTCACAGGAGGGGCTGGGTGGGAGCTGGCATTGCTGAGGGGCCTGTGCCGAGCAGGGTGCACTGCCTGGGTGCAGAGGGGCGCTCCACGCTCAGGTATGGCTGGAGTTCCTTCCTCCCCCCATCAGGGTTCCCTCCCCACTCTGAACTCTGGGGTACAGATGTGGGGACCCACATGAAAGACCCCCTAAGCTTATTTCTACCAGCTTAGGTTAAAAACTTCCCCAAGGCACAAATCCTTCCTTGTCCTTGGATGAGTACAGCTGCCACCACCAAGTGAGTTAGACAAAGATTCAAGGAAAGAACCACTTGGAGTTCCTGTTCCCTCAAAATAGCCCCCCAAGCCCCTTCACCCCCTTTCCTGGGGAGGCTTGAGAATAATATACCAACCAAATAGGTTAACAAGGTACACACAGACCAGCCTCTTGGGTTTTTAGGACACTAAAAACCAATTAGGTTCTTAAAAGCAGAACTTTATTATAAAGAAAAAGTAGAAGCCCCTCTGTAAAATCAGCATGGAAGGTAATTTTACAGGGTAATCAGATTCAAAACACAGAGGATTCCCCTCTAGGCAAAACTTTAAAGTTACAAAAAAAACCAGGAATAAACCTCCCTCTTAGCATAGGGAAAATTCACAAGCTAAAACAAAAGATAATCTAACGCATTTCCTTGCTATTATTTACTATTTCTGTAATATTAGATGTATCATTTCAGTAGGAGCTGGATTACTTGCTTGCTCTCTCCCTTTGTCTCCTGAGAGAACACCCACAGAGCACAAAACAAAGCCTTTCCCCACCCCCAGATTTGAAAGTATCTTCTTTTCCCATTGGTCCTTCTGGTCAGGTGCCAACTAGGTTAATTGAACTGATTAACTCCTTATAGGTAAGGGGATTCTGTACCTCTGGCCAAGAGGGATTTTATATTACTGCATACATAAAGGTTATTACCCTTCCCTTTATATTTATGACACCCCCAGTGACCCTTAGAGAGCCTGGCTGTGCAATTGTTTTTGTTTGTGTGGCACAGCGACTCCTGCTTGTGCATTTCTCCTTGGTGTCACAAGCTGCCTTGAATTAGGCCCATCCTGGTTTCCTTGGGAGGACTGGCTCTGATCTCACATAGATTTTACACCAGTGTCACTCCACTGGCTTCAGGGATTAATGAAATGTCCTGAGTTACATGGATGCGAGAGGAGAGCGAGGCTCCTGGGCTCTGCTTACTTGGCTCAGTGTGCATGGTGGATCTGGACTGCACTTTCCATCCATGGACTCAATCGACTCGGGGCACTAGGCTCTACAAATCATTTTTGCTCCTGCTAGAATATCTGCCTGGAGAGGCCAGCTCTGCAGGGACGGGTGCCATCCAGAGTAGCTGGTCCCCTAGGCCTGCCCCCCGCCCCTGCAGATTCCTGTCTGCACTGCGTGCCACTAGAGAGGCTCCAATCCAGTTCCAGGCATGGTGCTGCAGAGGCAGCATACCCCATTCTGTGCTGGCCAGCAGGACTCATCGTGCAGGCTCCTTGAGAATGTACATGGAGGGGAGGCTGCAGTTCTCTTTTCTAACCAGCTAAATTCCGTATCATTTCAGCTGGCAACAACATCCTCCTATTGCCCTAAACTGCCTGCAGCACTCCTGTGTGCTATTAAACACGTGCTCAGTTCCGTGCCAGAGCTGGCTGCATTTCTGCGGTGGGGAAAGCAATTCCTGAAGATACTTTAGACAGAGACTTGACCATATCTGCAGAACAAGGCCTGCCTAGGCTCTTTGTCGCAGTTGGCCCCTTGTGGGCAGTGTACAGCACAGCAGAGCCAGCCTCTGTACTTGCTCCAGTGCTGTCTTTGTCCCATGATATTCTGGTTCTCGTTTGTGTTGTTATAAATTGCTGCTGTCAGCAGTTAGAAGTAATGGAGCCTCTAACTGAAGGGTTTCAGAGTAGCTGCCGTGGTAGTCTGTATTCGCAAAAAGAAAAGGAGTACTAATGGCACCTTAGAGACTAACACATTTATTTGAGCATAAGCTTTCGTGAGCTACAGCTCACTTCATCGGATGCATTCAGTGGAAAATACAGTGAGGAGATTTATATACACACAGAACATGAAAAAATGGGTGTTATCATACACACTGTAAGGAGAGTGATCTCTTAAGATGAGCTATTACCAGCAGGAGAGTGGGGGGGAGAAAACCTTTTGTAGTGATAATCAAGGTGGGCCATTTCCAGCTGTTAACAGGAACGTCCGAGGAGCAGTAGGGGGTGGGGGAAATAAACAGGGGGAAATAGTTTTACTTTGTGTAATGACACATCCACTCCCAGTCTCTATTCAAGCCTAAGTTAATTGTAACCAGTCTGCAAATTAATTCCAATTCAGCAGTCTCTCTTTGGAGTCTGTTTTTGAAGTCTTTTTGTTCTAATATTGCGACCTTTAGGTCTGAAATCGAGTGACCAGAGAGATTGAAGTGTTCTCCGACTGGTTTATGAATGTTATAATTCTTGACATCTGATTTGTGTCCATTTATTCTTTTACGTAGAGACTGTCCAGTTCAACCAATGTACATGGCAGAGGGGCATTTTGGCACATGATGGCATATATCACATTGGTGGATGTGCAGGTGAACGAGCCTCTGATAGTGTGGCTGATGTTATTAGGCCCTGTGATGGTGTCCCCTGAATAGATATGTGGGCACAGTTGGCAACGGGCTTTGTTGCAAGGATAGGTTCCTGGGTTAGTGGTTCTGTTGTGTGGTATGTGGTTGCTGGTGAGTATTTGCTTCAGGTTGGGGGGCTGTCTGTAGGCAAGGACTGGCCTGTCTCCCAAGATTTGTGAGAGTGATGGGTCATCCTTCAGGATAGGTTGTAGATCCTTGATGATGCGTTGGAGAGCTGAAGGTGATGGCTAGTGGCGTTCTGTTATTATCTTTGTTGGGCCTGTCCTGTAGTAGGCGACTTCTGGGTACTCTTCTGGCTCTGTCAATTTGTTTCTTCACTTCAGCAGGTGGGTATTGTAGTTGTAAGAATGCTTGATAGAGATCTTGTAGGTGTTTGTCTCTGTCTGAGGGGTTGGAGTAAATGCGGTTGTATCGCAGAGCTTGGCTGTAGACGATGGATCGTGTGGTGTGGTCTGGGTGAAAGCTGGAGGCATGTAGGTAGGAATAGCGGTCAGTAGGTTTCCAGTATAGGGTGAATGCATCTGATGAAGTGAGCTGTAGGTCACGAAAGCTTATGCTCAAATAAATTTGTTAGTCTCTAAGGTGCCACGAGTACTCCTTTTCTTCTTCCAGTCTTGTTATTCCTGGTAGCAGTCACCCCTCCCTCCATCCTTTTCTCTCCTTTCATTGTTTGTGTTTGTCTCACAGAGACTGAGAACTCCCCAGCACAGGGACCATGTCTTTTTGTTTCTGTGAAGTATGCTGCAGACATATGGCTGTATAGAAGAGCTAGGCTTTATCACCATATCAGTATTCTACTATCATCAGGAAACCCAGGGCAGGAAGGAGATAGCTCATGGAACAAAGCATGCCAGACACACCTGATCCCTTTTGTACTACATTTTTGACAAGATCACAAAATCTGCTTTGAGGTGTTGTAGAACCTATACTCCCACAAAATGGAAAACCAGGGGAGAAAAAGGTATGACTTGATGGCCACACTGGATAATCATAGTGGCAGATCTGACAATGATACTTATTATGTATTTAAAAGTCTTATACCTGAGTCCCATCATTCATAACCAATATATATCATAAGCAGTTTCCCCGAGATCATTCACTTTCCTTGTGTTCTGTCTATTATCCTACAATATGATGCCTCTTCCAAGGGAATGATGGCCTTCTGAAGTCCCAGCATAACCCTCCTCACCATCATTCAATCACCCATAGACATGTCGGGCTGGAACCGACCTCAAGAGATGATCGAGTCCAGCCCCCCGCACTGAGGCAGAACCAGTTACACTTAGACCATCCCTGACAGGTGTTTGTCTAACCTGTCCTTAACAAGCTCCAGTGATGGGGATTCCACAACCTCCATTGGAAGCCAATTCCACAGCTTGACTACCCTTAGAGTTTGTAAAAGAGGCCTGTTGGAATAGGAGTGTTTACTAAATCTCTCTGTTTCAGTGGGAGGGGGCCCTGGCCAGATTCTTTCAGTTCCCGAAGATCCAACTTACCTAAGAGCGGGAAGCCAACTGGATTTGGTATGTGGCCCATAACCCTACCACAATGACTGATGAATAGTGCCAGCCCTGAAATGATGAAGAACTGTGGCTAAAATAATGAAAAATGGAAAAAGAGAATAATTTCAAAATACTTTTGAAGAGACTTGTTAAGGAAAAATGGGTGTTTATAGATCCAAATATTAGCACATTCTCCAATGTGTTTTCCCCATGAATAACTGGAGAGAAGATTGTAAGAGACCTGCTATTATAATGCCATCTTATTGTAATCTGTGTAAGTTATATGTTTTTATTAAACATTTGTTGTTAGAAAGCAAATATTAGACATTTTATTTAAAGATAAATGGAACTGATGATATCCCTAACTATTAAAAGAGAGGGAACAAATACAAAGGGGCGAGGGGGTGGGGGAGAAACAGCAGAACTCAGACATTATAGTTATGTGCTCCAGTGTGTATTCATGTTGTCTAGATATTTTATCTCTGCATCACATCCTGGGGTGACATGTACCCAGTCAGTAGGGGGACAGTTGAAATCCCCCATAATTACTGAGTTTTCTATTTTTGTAGCCTCTCTAACCTCCCTGAGCATTTCACAGTCAACACCTCCATCCTGGTCAGGTGGTCAGTAGTATATTCCTACTGCTATACTCTGATTATTCAAGAATGGAATTTCTATTCATAGAGAGTCTATGGTACAGTTTGATTCATTTAAGATTTTTACTATATTTGACTCTGTGCTTTCTTTCACATACAGTGCCACTCACTCATCAGCATAACCTACTCTGTCATTCCTGTATATTTTGTACCCAAGTATTGCCTTGTCCCATTGTTTATCATCATTCCACTAAGTTTCTGTGATGACTGTTATATCAATATCTTCATTTAATACCAGGCACTCAAATTCATCCTTCTTAGTATTTAGATTTCTAGTATCTGTTTACAAGCACTTATAAAATTTGTCCCTTTTTAATTGTCTGCCTTCACGTGATGTAATTGAATGGGACTCTTTTTCATTTGACTGTTTCTCTTCAGTTCCTACGTGTACTTTATCAACTTCCATCCTCTCCTCTTTACCAGGATATGGAGAATCTCCATTAATAGAGCCTCCCCTAAGGGATATCTCTGTCTGAATCATGTGCTCATTTGCACCTGTCAGCTTTCGCTTAGCCCTTAGCTTAAAAACTCCTCTGCAACATTTTTAATTTTACACGTCAGCAGTCTGGTTCCATTTTGGTTTAGATGGAGCCCATCATAGAATATCAGGGTTGGAAGGGATCTCCGGAGGTCATCTAGTCCAACCCCCTGCTAAAAGCAGGGCCAATCCCCAATTTTTGCCCCAGATCCCTAAATGGCCCCCTCAAGGATTGAACTCACAACCCTGGATTTAAGCAGGCCAATGCTCAAACCACTGAGCTATCCCTATCCCGTGCTCAAAGCAGAATCATCCCTACTGTATAGTCTCCTCCTTTTCCAAAAAGTTCCCCAGTTCCTAATAAACCTCCTCCCTACACCATTGTCTCATTCACGTATTAAGACCCTGCAGTTCTGCTTGTCTAACTGCCCCTGTGTGTGGAACTGGAAGCATTTCAGTAGTTATGCCAGCTTTTAAAACCAAAGCAAAAATGCTTATTTTGTCACCATATATAAGCTTTTTTATATTCGTAATAGGCCTTTATATAATAATGAATTGAAGAAAATCCACTTGTAATATATTTAAAACTTAAATAATTAAAATTAAATGATGAAAGCAGAAAAATTGTTAAAATTCTTAAAGATATACAGAAAATATCATGAATGGATTATACTTACAGAGGTTTGAGAAAGATGGGACTTCTTATTGCATTAATATACCAAAAATTAGGAAGAGAACAAAATGGAAGGAAATTTTCTGATATTAGAGGTATTTCTCTCTGAAAGACATGCAAAAAGGAAACATTTGATATCTTTGCCAATGACCTTGGTCTCAGAGCTCAGTCATGGTATTATGATGAATATTCTGCATATTGGAGTATAATCATAGAATTAGAGAATCATAGAACTGGAAGGGACCTCAAGAGGTCATCTAATCTAGTCCCCTGCACTCATGGTAGGACTAAGTATTATTTAGACCATCCCTGACAGGTGTCTGTCTAATCTGCTCTTAAAAATCTCCAATGATGGAGAATCCACAACCTCCCTAGGCAATTTATTCCAGTGCTTAACTATACTCACAGTTAGGAATTTTTTCCTGATGTCCAGCCTAAACTGCCCTTGCTTCAATTTAAGCCCATTGCTTCTTGTCCTAGCCTCAGAGGTTAAGAAGCACAATTTTTCTCCCTCATCCTTGTAACAATCTTTTATGTTCTTGAAAACTGTTATCGTGTCCCCTCTTGGTCTTCTCTTCTCCAGGCTAAACAAACCCAAATTTTTCAATCTTCCCTCATAGGTCATGTTTTCTAGACCTTGAATCATTTTTGTTGCTCTTTTTTGGACTTTCTCCAATTTGTCCCTATCTTTCCTGATATGTGGCTCCCAGAACTGGACACAATACTCCAGTTGAGGCCTAATCAGCAAGGAGTAGAGCGGAAGAATTACTTCTCGTGTCTTGCTTACAATACTCCTGCTAATACGTCCCAGAATGATGTTTGCTTTTTTTGCAACAGGGTTACACTGTTGACTCATATTTAGCTTGTGATCCACTATGACCCCCAAATCCCTTTCCGCAGTACTCCTCCTTAGGCAGTCATTTCCCATTTTGTATGTGTGCAACTGATCGTTCCTTCCTAAATGGAGTACTTTGCATTTGTCCCTATTGAATTTCATCCAATTTACTTCAGATCATTTCTCCAGTTTGTCCAGATCATTTTGAATTTTAATCCTATCTTCCAAAGCACTTGCAACCCCTCCCAGCTTGGTATCATCCGGAAACTTTATAAGTGTACTTTTTATGCCATTATCTAAATAATTGATGAAGATATTGAACAGAACCAGACCCAGAACCGATCCCTGTGGTATACCCCACTCATTATGCCCTTCCAGCGTGACCGTGAACTACTGATAACTACTCTTTGGGAACGATTTTCCAACCAGTTATGCACCCACCTTATATTAGCTCCATCTAGGTTGTATTTCCCTAGTTTGTTTATGAGACGGTCATGCGAGACAGTATCAAAAGCCTTACTAAAGTCAAGATATACCACATCTACTGCTTCCCCCATCCACAAGGCTTGTTACCCTATCAAAGTATCCTATCAGGTTGGCTTGACACGATTTGTTCTTGACAAATCCATGCTTACTGTTATTGAACACCTTATTATCTGCTAGGTATTTGCAAATTGATTGCTTAATTATTTGCTCCATTATCTTTCCGGGTACAGAAGTTAAGCTGACTGGTCTGTAATTCCCCGGGTTGTCCTTATTTCCCTTTTTATAGGTGGGCACTATATTTCCCTTTTCCAGTCTTCTGGAATGTCTCCCATCTTCCATGACTTTTCAAAGATAATCGTGAATGGCTCAGATATCTCCTCAGTCAGCTCCTTGAGTATTCCAGGATGCATTTCTTCAAGTCCTGGTGATTTGAAGACATTTAACTAGTCTAAGTAATTTTTGACTTGTTCTTTCTGTATTTTAGACTCTGATCCTACCTCATTTTCACCAGCATTTACTATTTTAGACGTCCCATCACCACCAACCTTCTTGGTGAAAACTGAAATAAAGAAGTCATTAAGCACCTCTAAAACAACAAGGAGTCCAGTGGCACTTTAAAGACTAACAGATTTATTTGGGCATAAGCTTTCGTGGGTAAAAAACCCACTTCTTCAGATGCATGGAGTGAAAATTACAGATGCAAGCATTATTATACTGACACATGAAGAGAAGGGAGTTACCTCACAAGTGGAGAACCAGTGTTGACAGGGCCAATTCGATCAGGGTGGATGTAGGCCACTCCTAATAATTGATGAGGAGATGTCAATTCCAGGAGAGGCAAAGTTGCTTTTGTAGTGAGCCAGCCACTCCCAGTCCCTATTAAAGCCCAAATTAATGGTGTTAAATTTGCAAATGAATTTTAGTTCTGCAGTTTCTCTTCGAAGTCTGTTTCTGAAGGTGTTTTTCCGCAAGTATGGCTACTTTTAAATCTGTTATAGAATGTCCAGGAAGATTGAAGTGTTCTCCTACTGGCTTTTTTATGTTACCATTCCTGATGTCTGATTTGTGTCCATTTATTCTTTTACATAGAGAAAAGCACCTCTGCCATTTCCACATTTTCTGTTATTGTCTTTCCCCCCTCATTGAGTAACAGGCCCACTCTGTCCTTGATCTTCCTCTTGCTTCTAATCATCTTCCCTTTCCCTTCATTTGGTTGAGTCTTTAGATTGCTAGTGCTTCAGGACAGGCCTTGTTTCTCTTCTATATTTGTACAGAGCTCAGTACAATGGAGCCCCGATCCCAAATAGAGACTTTAGATGCCACAATAATATTTATTAATAATAGTAACAACCAAGAAGCCTCCATAATACATGTCTGTAATAATTCCAACTATAGTTTGGTGGGCATTTTAATAGACCAGAGCACCGAATGAAGGCTAGAATTGCATAATAGATTTATTATGTGTGCACTTGACTGGATATTTAAATCCAATATGTAAGAGGTTAATTATGTTCCATCCCATCCCACATGTCAAGATGACTCCCTCACAACTCCTCTTGCATGTTCTGCTCGCAGATTAAACTAACCACGGCTAAAGCTGATCTCTCTCCCAAGCCAGCAGCCTTCTCCCCATTCTCAGTCATGGATTCCAACACCACCATCCTCCTGTAGCCCAGATCTCGATTCATTAATGAGGTGGGTCTCTCTGTTACCCCTTGCATTGAGGCTGCATCCAGATCTTACCATTTTTCCTTTATAGCATCTGCAGGTAATAGTGTTGAGGTACTGTAGTACAGTTAGATTTCTGTAATGCATTCGGCTTGGTACCACATGGCATTTTGATGAAAAAAATAGAAGGATGTATAATTAGCATGGCACATATTAAATGGATGAAAACTGGCAAACTGATAGGTCTCAAAATGTAACTGTAAACAGGGAATCATCATTGAGTGGGTGTGTTACTAGTGGGGTCCCATTGAGGTTAGTTCTTGGCTATATGCGGTTTAACATTTTTATCAATGACCTGGAACAAAACACACAATCATCACGGATAAAGTTTGCAGATGATACAAAGATTGGGGGAGTGGTAAATAATGAATACAGCCCGATCTGGATAGCTTGATAAACTGGGCATTTTAATAGCGCTAAATGTAAATGTACACATCTGGGAACAAAGAGTGCAGGCCATGCTTACAGGATGAGGGACTATTCCTGGGAAGCAGTGACTCTGAAAAAGGTTTGAGGGTCATGGTGGATAATCAGCTAAACATAAGGTCCCTGTATGACGCTGTGACCAAAAGGGCTAATGTGATCCTTGGGTGCATAAACATGGGAATCTTGAATAGGAGTAGAGAGGTTATTTTGCCTCTCTATTTGACACTGGTGTGACCGTTCCTGGAATACTGTGTCCAGTTCTGGTGTGCACAATTCAAGAAGGATGTTGATAAATTGGAGGAGGTGCAGCGACGAGCTGTGAGAATGATTAGAAAATGTGCCTTAGACTCAAGATGCTCAATCTGTTTAGCGTAACAAAGAAAAGCTTAAGGGGTGACTTGACCACCATCTATAAGTACCTACACGGGGAAAATATTTGATAATGGGCTCTTTAATCCAGTAGACAAAGGTCTAACATGATCTAATGGCTGGAAGTTGAAGCTAGACAAATTCAGACTAGAAATAAGGTGTATGTTTTTAACAGTGAAGGTAATTAACCACTGCAACAATTTACAAAGGGTTGCGGTGGATTCTCCATTTCTGGCAATTTTTAAAATTAAGATCCGATGTCTTTCTAAAAGCTTATGCTGTAATTCAAAAGCAATTATATTGGAGACTTCTCTGGTCTATGCTATATAGGAGATCAGACTAAGCGATCACAATATTCTCTTCTGACATTAGAATATATGAATATTTCCTCTCTGCCCCCATTAGCAGATCTCTGGTCAAGGCCCTCACAGTCCCATGTCTTGACTATTGTAATCTCTCTCCAGCCTTTAGCGCTGCAACCTTGCCCCCTCCAGGCAGTTCAGAACACTGCTGTCAAAATAATCTTTCCTGCCCCTGGTTTGATCGTGTCACACCCTCTTTGAGACCCTCCATCGGCTCCTCTTTATGGCATTTCATGATTTAGCCTCACCACACCCATCAGATGTGGTACCCTAGTGTGTTCTCAGCCCCAGCCTTCCCCCTGCCAGCATCCCCAGACTTCACTGTCTATTAGTCCACCTCTGCCAGAAGCACATCCTTTCCTTTTCCATGCAGCCTCTTATGTAAGGGGAAAACTCCCTGAGAAAATCCCCACTGCCTTCAGATCTCTCTTTAACGCTGTGTGATGTCTGCAGAACTTGGCCAGCCAATAACTACTAAATGGGTGTGCAGTTCCATTGTGTCCAGTTAGTCTTTGTGAGCATGTGTTGGCACTACCGTTATCCATCCTCCCTCTCCGCTAGCCTCACGCAGGCATTTCTTTCACCCACTTCCTGCGTCTTGTCACTGTTACAGGCATGCTCTGTACATGAGAGGTCTGCACAGAAATGAATAGTTGGTGGATAATTGGTGCTCAAGAATAGGTAGCATAGTTCCTGGGGTTTGTAGAAACAATCAGACTCGTTGTGCAGTGCAAATGATTTCCTTTGTGCAGAACTTTATACAGAGCTTTTAGCAACCGTTAAACTAGACTGTAAACTTCTGGGGGCAGGGGTTGTCTCTTTATTACATATTTGTCCAGTATCCGAGTCTGTGTTTGCTGGGAGGGCAGCGTGAAAGCCTGAGCGAGTGCCTGATTGGCTGGTAGCCTGCAGGGGGCGGGCATTGGGGCTGTCTGTCTGTTTGTTTCAGGGAAGCCTGGCTGTTTAAAAATAGCCAGAGCTTCACGAACCAGCTGAGCGGCGGCGAACCAGCTGAGCAGCGGGGGACAGCAGAGCAGCTCACAGCAGGAGTTTGCCTGTGAGTTCGCCTGGAGTGAGCCCAGTGAGGCTTACATCTTGCCAACTTCTCTGAGGAAGCTCATAGTAGGAAGGTGATATGGAAGGGGGGGGTTCAGCTGTTGTGACCTGCACTGGATGTGCCATGTTTGTCTTTCTTCCACAGGACAGAAGCAACTTTGTCTGTACAAAGTGCAAGCTGGTCTCCATATTGGAAGAGAAGATTGAAGGTCTGGCGCAACAGATAACGACCCTGCGTTGCATACGAGAATCTGAGGATTTTCTGGACAAAAGTCAGGATATGCTTCTACGGGCACAAAGCTTTGAAGATTTAGAGCAGGTTGCACAGCGGAGCCAAGAGGCCAGTGAAGAAGCTTGGCAACATGTGACCTCCAGAAGAAGAAGGGGGAATGTCCGGGTTCCAGCAACGCAGACACAGGTGACTAACCGCTTTCATGTTCTCTCCACAGGTACCATTGCGGAGAGTGGACCAGATGATACGTCTGGGGGGAGAAAGCAGAAGGAGACTCCGCTGGTTGGAAGGCATGAGATGCACTGTCCTGAGGTTGGGGGTTCCACGACCACCACTCCCAAGAGAAGGAGGCGGGTGGTGGTGGTCGGGAACTCTCTCCTCCGGGGGACTGAGTCATCTATCTGCTGCCCTGACCGGGAAAACAGAGAAGTCTGCTGCTTGCCAGGGGCTAAGATTCGCAATGTGACGGAGAGACTGCCGAGACTCATCAAGCCCTCGGATCGCTACCCCTTCCTGCTTCTCCACGTGGGCACCAATGATACTGCCAAGAATGACCTTGAGCGGATCACTGCGGACTACGTGACTCTGGGAAGAAGGATAAAGGAGTCTGAGGCGCAAGTGGTGTTCTCGTCCATCCTCCCCGTGGAAGGAAAAGGCCGGGGCAGGGACCGTCGAATCGTGGAAGTCAACGAATGGCTACGCAGGTGGTGTTGGAGAGAAGGCTTTGGATTCTTTGACCATGGGATGGTGTTCCATGAAGGAGGAGTGCTGGGCAGAGACGGGCTCCACCTTACGAAGAGAGGGAAGAGCATCTTTGCGAGCAGGCTGGCTAACCTAGTGAGGAGGGCTTTAAACTAGGTTCATCGGGGGAAGGAGACCAAAGCCCTGAGGTAAGTGGGAAAGCGGGATACCGGGAGGAAGCACAGGCAGGAACGTCTGTGACGGGAGGGCTCCTGCCTCATACTGAGGATGAGGGGCGATCAGCAGGTTATCTCAAGTGCTTATATACGAATGCACAAAGCCTTGGAAACAAGCAGGGAGAACTGGAGGTCCTGGTGATGTCAAGGAATTATGACGTGATTGGAATAACAGAGACTTGGTGGGTAACTCACATGACTGGAGTACTGTCATGGATGGTTATAAACTGTTCAGGAAGGACAGGCAGGGCAGAAAAGGTGGAGGGAGTAGCACTGTATGTAAGGGAGCAGTATGACTGCTCAGAGCTCCAGTATGAAACTGCAGAAAAACCTGAGTGTCTCTGGATTAAGTTTAGAAGTGTGAGCAACAAGAGTGATGTAGTGGTGGGAGTCTGCTATAGACCACCGGACCAGGGGGATGAGGTGGATGAGGCTTTCTTCCGGCAACTCGCAGAAGCTACTAGATCGCACGCCCTGGTTCTCATGGGTGACTTTAATTTTCCTGATATCTGCTGGGAGAGCAATACAGCGGTGCATAGACAATCCAGGAAGTTTTTGGAAAGCGTAGGGGACAATTTCCTGGTGCAAGTGCTAGAGGAGCCAACTAGGGGGGAGCTTTTCTTGACCTGCTGCTCACAAACCGGGAAGAATTAGTGGGGGAAGCAAAAGTGGATGGGAATCTGGGAGGCAGTAACCATGAGTTGGTTGAGTTCAGGATCCTGACACAGGGAAGAAAGGTAAGCAGCAGGATACGGACGCTGGACTTCAGGAAAGCAGACTTCGACTCCCTCAGGGAACGGATGGGTAGGATCCTCTGGGGGACTAACATGAAGGGGAAAGCAGTCCAGGAGAGCTGGCTGTATTTCAAGGAATCCGTTTTGAGGTTACAGGGACAAACCATCCCGATGAGTCGAAAGAATAGTAAATATGGCAGGCGACCAGTTTGGCTTAACGGTGAAATCCTAGCGGATCTTAAACATAAAAAAGAAGCTTACAAGAAGTGGAAGGTTGGACATATGACCAGGGAAGAGTATAAAAATATTGCTCAGGCATGTAGGAATGAAATCAGGAGGGCCAAATCGCACCTGGAGCTGCAGCTAGCAAGAGATGTCAAGAGTAACAAGAAGGGTTTCTTCAGGTATGTTGGCAACAAGAAGAAAGCCAAGGAAAGTGTGGGCGCTTACTGAATGAGGGAGGCAACCTAGTGACAGAGGATGTGGAAAAAGCTAATGTACTCAATGCTTTTTTTGCCTCTGTCTTCACTAACAAGGACAGCTCCCAGACTGCTGCGCTGGGCATCACAGCATGGGGAGTAGATGGCCAGCCCTCTGTGGAGAAAGAGGCGGTTAGGGACTATTTAGAAAAGCTGGATGTGCACAAGTCCATGGGGCCGGACGAGTTGCATCCGAGAGTGCTAAAGGAATTGGCGGCTGTGATTGCAGAGCCATTGGCCATTATCTTTGAAAACTCGCGGTGAACGGGGGAAGTCCCAGATGACTGGAAAAAGGCTAATGTAGTGCCAATCTTTAAAAAAGGGAAGAAGGAGGATCCTGGGAACTACAGGCCAGTCAGCCTCACCTCAGTCCCCGGAAAAATCATGGAGCAGGTCCTCAAAGAATCAATCCTGAAGCACTTACATGAGAGGAAGGTGAACAGGAACAGTCAGCATGGATTCACCAAGGGAAGGTCATGCCTGACTAATCTAATCGCCTTCTATGATGAGATTACTGGTTCTGTGGATGAAGGGAAAGCAGTGGATGTATTGTTTCTTGACTTTAGCAAAGCTTTTGACACGGTCTCCCACAGTATTCTTGTCAGCAAGTTAAAGAAGTATGGGCTAGATGAATGCACTATAAGGTGGGTAGAAAGTTGGCTAGATTGTCGGGCTCAACGGGTAGTGACCAATGGCTCCATGTCTAGCTGGCAGCCAGTGTCAAGTGGAGTGCCCCAGGAGTCGGTCCTGGGGCTGGTTTTGTTCAATATCTTCATAAATGATCTGGAGGATGGTGTGGATTGCACTCTCAGCAAATTTGCAGATGATACTAAACTAGGAGGAGTGGTAGATATGCTGGAGGGCAGGGATAGGATACAGAGGGACCTAGACAAATTGGAGGATTGGGCCTAAAGAAATCTGATGAGGTTCAACAAGGATAAGTGCAGGGTCCTGCACTTAGGACGGAAGAACCCAATGCACCGCTATAGACTAGGGACCAAATGGCTAGGCAGCAGTTCTGCGGAAAAGGACCTAGGGGTGACAGTGGACGAGAAGCTGGATATGAGTCAGCAGTGTGCCCTTGTTGCCAAGAAGGCCAATTGAATTTTGGGATGTATAACTAGGGGCATAGTGAGCAGATCGAGGGACGTGATCGTTCCCCTCTATTCGACATTGGTGAGGCCTCATCTGGAGTACTGTGTCCAGTTTTGGGCCCCACACTACAAGAAGGATGTGGAGAAATTGGAGAGAGTCCAGCGAAGGGCAACAAAAATGATTAGGGGTCTGGAACACATGACTTATGAGGAGAGGCTGAGGGAACTGGGATTGTTTAGTCTGCAGAAGAGAAGAATGAGGGGGGATTTGATAACTGCTTTCAACTACCTGAGAGGTGGTTCCAGAGAGGATGGTTCTAGACTATTCTCAGTGGTAGAAGAGGACAGGACAAGGAGTAATGGTCTCAAGTTGCAGTGGGGGAGGCTTAGGTTGGATATTAGGAAAAACTTTTTCACTAGGAGGGTGGTGAAACACTGGAATGCGTTACCTAGGGAGGTGGTAGAATCTCCTTCCTTAGAAGATTTTAAGGTCAGGCTTGATAAAGCCCTGGCTGTGATGATTTAATTGGGGATTGGTCCTGCTTTGAGCAGGGGGTTGGACTAGATGACCTCCTGAGGTCCCTTCCAACCCTGATATTCTATGATTCTATGATTCTATACCCAGCACAATGGGGCCTTGACTGGGGATTCTAGGCCTTACTGTAATAAAATGCTAATAATTTCTCACTTTACTGCACACAGATGGATCAGGACACTGGGTGTCTGGTGTGTTGTTATAGAGAAAAGGACCTGTGGTTGTAGTTTGTGATGTTGCATGCACCTGTATTGCAGTCTAAAGAGCACCGTGATTGCTGTTAGTAAGAAGATGCTGGCTTTTAAATGAGTTTTCCTGCTGTTCTGCTTTGTCACCCTTGGAATCTCTGTTCTATATATAATAAAAATGACGATTTTGTTAAGGAAAATCAAAGTGGGTGCTTTACAATTCTCCAGGGCACAGGTTCGTCCTTGTGATATATTGCTGCAGTGCTTGTTTTTATGTTATCTTGTTTTTCTGATCTGAAGTTCAGATGTTGCTATTTGAAATGTCTCTTCATCTGAGGCATTAAAAACTCCTGCTATGGCAGTAAAGAGCCTGTACTGTGGCACTGAGATGAGATACCATCGGGGCTTTGCATGCAGTTTGCTGCTGCTCCGTGAATTCAGAATCCTGCCATGAGGAGAGCAGTCAGCTTGGTTATTCACTTGGAGTGTTGGAAGCACTTGTGCTCCGAAGGCTCCCAGGCGTGTGGGCTGCTGCCTGTTGCGTGTCTAATTATTGAGTGCTGCAGACTATGTAACCCTGAAGTAACCCACCAGGGGAGAAATGCAATCACTAACTGGCTTTTCCCTGCTTGGGGGCCTGATCCTGATCTCACTTGAAATCAATAAGATCTCTGCCATTGTCTTCAGTGGGCAGGAGCAGCCCCTTCAATTGTGCCCCGTGCAGGATGGACCTGCTGGCAGGGATGTTGCTATATTATGATCAGTGGAACTGGAGTCAGAGGGCCCATGTTCTCCGGAGGGGCTGTTATTGCCAGGAAACCAGGGGGACAGGGAGCGTGGGGAGTTGGGCTGGAACTCCACATGGACAGAGGAGTGCACAGTGTTTAGTAAAGCTCCACTTGTTCAACCTGCCTTTGGCATCGCACTTTTCTAACGAAACGCAGGGGCAGCATCTGAGCTGCGAGTTCTCTGCCGTGCAGCAGCGGGCAGCGTAAGCCATGGAACTCAGTCGGAAGCTCCCCAAAACCCTGGATTTTGCAGACACAAACAAATGGATCCAGTGGAAGGTGGAATTTGAGCTGCATGCAGACTTGACCATGCAGGAGGACGACAACAGCAGGAAAGTAAAACTGATTTTTACCTTATTGGGGAATATTGTAACTAACCCAAACAATAAGAGATGGTGCCAACTGAAGCACTGGGGGTGGATGGTAAGCACTACAGACCCCTCTGGGGGAATATGCCATACAAGCTATGGATGTGATAAATGTGCAGGGTCAGAATTTCATAGCTGCCCGTGCAAGAAGCAAAAGGGGAAGCCCCCAGATTATACCTCTGCATAGACCCAAAGCCACTGAACTGGGCATTGAAAAGATGCCATTATCCAGTGCCCACCGTTGACAACAGCTTGCCACGACTTTCCAGATGCAGCATCGTTGTAGTCTGTGATGTGAGGAATGGGTTTTGGCACATAAACCTGGATAAAATGTCTAGCATGCTGACAACCTTTGCAACACCATTTGGTTGAAACAGATGGCTGCGCATGCCAGTGGATGTAAGCCCAGAACCTGTAGTGTTTCAGAGAAGACTCACCCAAGGGCTGAAAAGACTGCTGGGGTGAAAATAACTGCAGATGATATCCTCATTGTAGGTGAAGGGTGCAATGATACAGAAGACCATGACTGAAAACGACACACTTTTTTCTACAATGATGCAGGGACAAGAACATAAAATTCAGTCCAGAAAAATGTGACTGTAATAGCAAGAGGTGACATATATTGCACAGAGAAGGGACAGAAAACAGTTCCCAACAAAATCGAGGAAGTCAGACATGCCAACTCCAAAGGATGTGGAAGGGGTACAGCGCTTCGTAGGAATGAGGCATGTTCTGTCCACACCTGGCTGCAGCAGTAGAACCCAGACATCAGCTAACAAGGCAGGGTGTTGAATGGGATGGGGCAGGTCCCCAACAGTGAGCATTTGACATGCTGAAGCAAATTATAACAGATGCTCTGGTCCTGAAGGGGACATCTACCAGCCAGAAGAGCTACTGACACTCCAGTGTGACGCGTTGAAGAATTGATTGGGTGGAACTCTTGTATAGGAGCAGGCAGTCGCTTATGCTGGCAGAGCCCTGTCAGAGACTGAACAGGGGTATGCCCAAGTAGAAACAGAGCTTCTGGCTGCGGTATTTGGAGTGGAGCGATTCCATCTGTACACCTATGGCCACCCAGTAATTGTGCAACCAGACCACAAATCCCTAGAGACAGTCATCACAAAGCCTTTCTTAGTGGTCCAAAATGATTCCAGGGCTTGTCAATGATGGTTGCCCTTCTTAGGATGGTTGAAGAATCTCTGTTGGTAGCTGCTTGTTTCATATCACAAGGACACCCATCAAGTATCTCCCCTGTAGCTTTCTCTTCTCTTCCTCCAGAGATCGATTCTTCAGTAGGTGACTTGCAGAGTAGCTGGTAATGATTCAGTACTTCTAGCCGAGCGGAATACCTCCTGATTCTCTTTCCCCTCTTGACCACAAATCACAAGCCCGCTTCTTCAGTTTCTACTCTCTCCAGTTCCCTCATTGCTGATCCTTCCCCCAGTATTGTTGTAGGCAACGATCTTCGAATCTCGTCGTCCGAGCAGCCTTTGTTTTCTCAGCTTCTGTGGGAAGGGCTGGATTCTGGGGTTAATTCCATGACCATGGCACCTTGGCATCCTGACTACAGCTGCCACATGGTGATGCGAGGGTTTGTCTGAGAGCCCATGCGGCCATGAAAGTTTTTTTGTCTCTGTGTGTTGGTGTTGGCATCTGTGTGTGAGGGGGTGTGGCAGGTGCAATGTTCAATGGTCAAAGTGGGAAAGAGAAAAAAGCCTGAGTGAAGAGTAAAAAATGAGTGCAAGGAGCCCTAAGGAAAGCGAAAGGAGCCAGCACCACTCTGCAGTCACCATCTGAGCTTTGGCCAGGCTGTCTGGGCTCAGGAGGGCTGCCCGCTGCGCTGGGGAAGATGCTGGCTTCCTCCAAGGGGAAGAGATGCCAGCAAAATCTGCTTGAATCCTGTGGGAATCAATAGTTTGCACCACTCTGGACAGGACATGTTTTCACTAGACTCCCCATGCTGTTTAATAGGGGAACCCTCTGCCGTGTGCTGCAGTGTTTGTGCAATGACCTGGCTGTGGGCTCAGCGGAGAGGGGTGGAGGGGTGCTGCTTTTTCTCCCCCAGGGGAAATCTAAATGATGGGTGGGGTAGATCACAGGCTAACTGGGGCACAGTGGTATTTTCTTTCCAGAAACTGTTCTGAGAACCGGCTCAGGACAGTGAATTTCTTGATACTTTTGGCACCAGGTTTATCATCTGATTTTGCAAAACGTTTCAATTATTGTTTAACATTGATTCTGGTGTTTAGCCCTGAAACCTCAGGATTAGTGGATTAGTGTTGAGTGTAGTCTCATGGGCTCAGACAGCTCAGAGGGAACAAGCTCTGCAGAACTGCCCACCTGGAATTCACGTTATTACCAGAGGGTAAGAGATCCACCCTCCACAAAATGCCCTATAGCCCAGGGGAAGGTGCATGGAGGTGGGAGCCAGGAATTCTGGTCCCACTTCTAATGGGTGTTTGTATTTCTGTGCAGGGGTTGGGGCGTGAGGCCTTGGTTCATAAGGAGGGGTGTGACATGCACAGAAATACAAACACCCAGTCTCTCCCATTTCACAGAGTTACTTGAGGAAGTGCTGGGAGTAGAATCCAACATGGCAGACCAAAGGCTCATCTTTACAGAATGACTGTGCCAAATGTATGTACTTTGGTTAGCTTATCGCTAACCCCCATTGCAACCACTCCACCACACTCTCCTCTCAGATCAAAGGACAGAGCCCAGAATTCCTGATCTCCACTGTTCTTCTGGTGTCTAGCAAATAGTTGTGTAATGCACTGGCAAAGTGTGTGTCATGTCCCCCTCTAGTGGCTGGTGCAGCGAGGACTCAGGAATCACCCTTGTAGCTCAGGCTTTTGAAGTCTGTGATGGCACTTGAGGGAAGAGCCTGCTTCAGGCTGGGGGTTGATTACAGTTGTGGATGGAAGATTTTATTTTTCAAGTTTTCTTTTAAAAAAATCTGCTTTATTTAATTCACAGAGTGAGAAAATGTCCTTTAACCCAGGGTTCCTAGGTAACAACCAGTCTAATCTGTCATCTGTAACGCAGCACACATCAAACACAGAGGTGTTCCACATTTGGGCCACTTGTCCCATCTTTTGATGGTTGATATCACACACTGGTGGGTGCGAAGGCGGAGAGTTAGCCACAGGGCAATGGGGAGCTGTGTGTGAATCCAGCACACAGACTTGGAAGGTATGTGTCTCCCCATGCCTTTGTGTCCCTGAGCTCCTCTTACTGCCCAGACCCTGTCACCTAATCATCCGCTCAACTGCCGCTAGCTGTGTCTGGGATCCCCTATCACAAGCCTGGTGTCCCAGCTCTGCCCCTTACAGATTCAGGGCTGCTAGTGCCCCTGTTCCTTGGTGCTTTGGATCAAAGGTTCGGCGTGGAAGGAGGCAGGGGAGTGCTTTTGTACAGCTCTTCCATGCTGGCTGCACCATTGCACATAGACAGCAGGTCCCATCGACAGCGATGGAGCACTCTCAGCTCATTAGGCATTTACAACCCAGCTCCCTCCTTCCCTGTCTGCTGGCTGAGCTCTCTATCTGCTCTGCAGCCGGGTTCCTAGGGCCGGTCCATCACTTTTACACCTATTTCCGAGGTGTTGCATCATAACGTTTATAGACTGAGGCTCTCTCTCACGCTAACCTGTGCCCGGAATCTTGGCCTTTAAGACAATGGGGATCTGGGAGCTTTCCATTAAGGCACTCTCAGCCATTCTCCTACCACAGAGCTCAATGTGTGAGGGCCAGCACTGCACCCAGGGCGAGGAGAGCAGAACGGGAACAGTTAACTGGGTCTTTATTCTGTGCATATCTTTTCTGTAACAGGCCCATTATTTCATAGCAACTTATTCCTTTCATTGAAACCTTCTCATAATTCCCCGATATAATCAAACTTTTCATACCCCTAAATCATTTTTATAACCACCTTGTTATACCTTGAAACTCAAAATGAAAAATTTCCCTTATAAATAATTGGGCTGTGCGGTGAATACTAACTGTGTCCATGTATTTCATAGCAAAGGGTAATGGGAAAGCTCTCGGCAGCTTGTCCTAGTAAAAAACAGACAATCCTGACCCTCTTATATCAATCTGATTTCATGGCTCTCTTCTAGAGTCTCAGTCTCACAAGTGTAGCAGGGAAGTGGTGCTCCGGAAAACCTCCATTACTTGGGGTCCCTGAGATGCTGTAGATCTTCTGGCCTCTCTCTTGACATAGTCCCCATGAGCCTTTTCCATTAGTGTGAAGATGCACAGAGCATTTGTGTGAGTTGCCCTCCCCTGGGAAGCACATGGAAATAGGCAGCCTTGTTCGGCCAGGGAGCACAGAGAGGAGCCGTGGCACCAGTAATGCTGGGAGTAAATTCCTTCATGGGCCGTACTCACCCCACATCACCTGGGATTCCTGACTTTGTACAGAACCAGCCCTATGCCCCTTTCAGATACAGTGTGGCACTGGGGCATGTCACAAAGGAAGTATACATGGGAATAGCGTGAGCGTGTAGCGACAAAATCAGGAAAGCCAAGGCAAAGAATGCGTTACAGCTGGCAAGGAATGTTAGAGACAACAAGTAGAGGTTCTTCAGATACGTCAGACAAAAAGAAAAGATCTGGAATGATGTGGGTCCACTGCTCAATGGAGAAGGTGAGCTGGTAACAGACGATGATAGGGAAGCAGAGTGGCTAGTGAAGTTACCACAGACAATAAAGGGGAAGGGCGACAAAGATGATCAAAGGGATGGAATGCAAGTCATATGAGCAAAGGCTGAAAGACCTGGATATGTTTCGTGTAGAAAAGAGATTACTGCTGACATGATAGTGGTCTTCAAATGCTTGAAAGGCTGTTATAAAAATGATGGAGAAAAGTTGTCCTCTCTTGCCACAGAGGGCAGAACAAGAAGCAATAGGTTCAAACTACAGCAGAGCAGATTTAGATTAAATCTCAGGAAAAACTTCCTAACTGTAAGAATAGTGGGACAATGGAACAGACAACTAGGGAGGTTGTGGAAGCTCCTTCACTGGAAGTTTTCAAGAGGAGGGTGGATAGCCACCTGTCTTAGATGGTTTAAATGCAACAAATCCTGCATCTTTCAGGGTGTTAGACTAGGTCAGTGGTTTTCAACCCTTTTGGGCTCAGGACCCATTTGTAAATGTTTATGGCCCATCGCTATCTAGTCAAGTCTGGGGGTGGAGGCCCTGGAGTGGTGTTGGTTGGGTCCTGCCTCCCAGAGGGTTTGGGTGCTGGCTGGCACTCACCCCACAGTAGCAGCTCCTGCAGCTCCTCTGCTGTGGGGCTGGCTGGGCTTGGCTCTCTGCTCTGGGCATTCCAACCTCCAGGCATTGCAACCTTGTGTGAGTGGAGTTGTGACCTGGCTCAGGGGGTTGCAGAACCACTCACTGAGATTTGGCCTCCCTGGACTCCTGTCATCATGACGACTGGGCCAAATCTGAGTGGTTCTGGGACCCCGGAGGTTGCAGTGCTTGGAGCAGGGAAGCGAGCCCAGCCAGTCCTGTGAGACAAGAGTGTGGCCACTCTCACGTTCCTGGAATATGGGACATTTTGGTACTTCTGGGAACAGTGTGTTTCTCTCAGTCTTCAGGCAGCTGGGTTTTGAGATGCAGTCTCTCCCACTCCAGCCTCTCTTGCTGTCAATCTGTCCATGATCCTTGTTGCAGTGGTGCATTCAGTCTGGATGGAACAGGATTGTTGCCTCTGTCATCCTGTTCCTGCTTCCCTCCAGGGAATTGTGTCAAAGATTCCCACACCTGCTGGACCCTCTGCCAGTGCGATGGATGTTCTCTGCGATTGTGGACCATCATTCCTTTTCTGGTCCTCCAAGTATAGCAGGTCGACCAGCTGTGCCTTTGTTGCTCCTGGGTTGAGCTGCCTTTCTCTGCACAAAACCACCAGCTCTGACTTTTTTAAGCTGTTGAGAACTCATTTTCCTGACTCTCATTTCACCATTCCTTTCCTGAAAAGACTATGAGACTTCTCTCTGTGCTTTTCACATCTACAGTACTTGCTTTTACTGCTGTCGGCCCTTTACTGGCAATTCTCCACTGTTATACATCCCACACATGCTGCCACCATATTATCACAGTTTCAAGCTAATTGGACCTCTATCCCCCACTCTGTGGCCTGTTCCAGGAGTGCCTGGTCAGGTCTCCAGCCATCACCTGTCTTGGGCAAGGACCCTTATCCCACTCCTTTCTGACAAGGGGTTTTAACGCTGCATAGCTCCCTGCCTTATATTGGTGGTGTCCCCAGCAAGCCAGTCTGCCTATCTACCAGCGCCAGGACTTGGCTTTCTTTCCAAGGGCCAGCAGTTCCAAGTTACCACACAGCTCTTTCTAAGCAAGTACATTTATTCTTAAGGTAAAAGCATTACAAAGAAAACATAACAGACACAATAAACAGCTTTAAACACACACTAAATATAGCAGGAGTCACCCATTAGTCTTATGGCCAAAGTATTTCCACCCTTCTGTAAGGGTTGTGGCCCCCATTGGGCAGAAAGTCCTGCCCATTAGCTGGATCAGAAGGAAGGCCCTGAATCAGTTTAAATGCAGCCCTTTTATACCAATAGCCCTTTCTTGGTCTCCTAGTCCCTAGAAAACCCAACTTAAATGAGTATATGCAAACCATTCCAGGGGGTGGTACCTCTCTGGAGTGGTTAGTTTCAGTGACTCAGGTTAATCACCCCCCTCCGTTTTCAGTTCCTGGATGAACTGCGGGACCTCCTTCCCCCCACGGAGTGCAACACAATCATACATAAACCATTCATAAAGTTAATACAGTGCCCCTCCAAGTTACTGCATGGAGTTGCAATATCTGTCACAGAAGTTACTTATACACTGTAATCAATCACCTCTCAGACTTTCTTTTCTTTTCTTTTCTTTTCTTTTCTTTTCTTTTCACTAAACAGATTGAACTCATTATGTCTCTCACTGCATGGCATTTTCTTCATCCCTCAAATAATTTTTGTGGCTCTTTTCTACACTCTCTCCAATTTTTCAACATCCTTCATTTTCATGAGGGCCTACACAAATGCTATTATTTAACAGAGAATACTGTTAAACTGAGTATAAAATAACAGACTGGTCTTAAATCTGAGAGAATGGCCCATCTGTCTGTCATCCAAACAAACAATTATAGACCTGTAAACAAAGTACAGACAGTTCATTTATCTCTCTGCTGCCTAATAGGTCTTGGTTGGCAAGAGACTGGGAACAAGGCCGGAGGAATGTACTGGATGAAATAACCATCCATGCTCAGAGCTTTTGGGTTCTGTGTTCCCATGTTCTCACTGATTTGTGTCCGGGCAATGTGTGTCAGAGGGCGGAGAGGGGGAGGTTCAGAAATGTCATGTTCCCTTTGTGATTCCTCTGGTATAATATTCCTGGCAACAAACCACTGAACCACGCTCTGCCCTGGGTCAGATGCAGCCTGAAATATGCAGTGTGTTTATGTTTAAATGCTGTTATTTAGACTCTGCTTTTCCATTGCTTGATGTATTATATGGACTGTATTAATTTGGCACAAAATAACTAAACAAAGATGTGATTTCAGTCAGGCGATTTTTCTGTGTATTAAATAAAACCATTTCAACCAACCAGCAAACTTGCCCAGCCACCTGCGGGCCACAGGCCACTTTCACACACTCTGAGGCCAGACATCATTTTGGACCCTATCTTGCAGTCCCCACACCTCACTCATGCACACTAGGCCTGGAGTCATAGCTTCACTCACTCCTACCATAGCCAATCCATTCTGCAGGGCTGTGCATATTAACATTTGGCTCCAAATGTCACCCAGGTTAACTCTGTGGATGCTCTATTCCCACCTAGTGACTGGACCACAGAGAGGTCTATGAGTTGGCTACTGCCAGCGAGCTTATGGTACTGGGTCTTTCAGCTCAGGCAGCAGATGCTAATGGCTTTAGATCCTGAAGTCATAGGTTCTGTCCCTGCTGCCAATGTTGTGCAAACACTACAGAATAGCATCCTGTCTCCTCAGACAGATGGATCAGTCTGTCAAATGCTGAAGTTGGTGGAGTGAAGGTGGGTGAAGCTGGTTGAAAATCTCCTAAGTAGGTTACCTTTGGTTCATGGGGTTGTTTTATCTGGGAGAATTTGAATCATAGAATCATAGAATATCAGGGTTGAAAAGGACCTCAGGAGGTCATCTAATCCAACCCCCTGCTCAAAGCAGGACCAATCCCCACTTAAATCACCCCAGCCAGGGCTTTGTCAAGCCTGACCTTAAAAACTTCCAAGGAAGGAGATTCTACCACCTCCCTAGGTAACGCATTCCAGTGTTTCACCACCCTCCTAGTGAAAAAGTTTTTCCTAATATCCAACCTAAATCTCCCCCACTGCAACTTGAGACCATTACTCCTTGTCCTGTCATCTTCTACCACTGAGAATAGTCTAGAACCATCCTCCTTGGAACCACCTCTCAGGTAGTTGAAAGCAGCTATCAAATCCCCCCTCATTCTTCTCTTCTGCAGACTAAACAATCCCAGTTCCCTCAGCCTCTCCTCATAAGTCATGTGTTCCAGACCCCTAATCATTTTTGTTGCCCTTCGCTGGACTCTCTCCAATTTTTCCACATCCTTCTTGTAGCGTGGGGCCCAAAACTGGACAAAGTACTCCAGATGAGGCCTCACCAATGTCGAATAGAGGGGAACGATCACGTCCCTCAATTTGCTGGCTATGCCCCTAATTATACATCCCAAAATGCCATTGGTCTTCTTGGCAACAAGGGCACACTGTTGACTCATATCCAGCTTCTCGTCCACTGTCACCCCAGGTCCTTTTCCGCAGAACTGCTGCCTAACCATTCAGTCCCTAGTTTGTAGCGGTGCGTTGGATTCTTCCGTCCTAAGTGCAGGACCCTGCACTTATCCTTGTTGAACCTTATCAGATTTCTTTTGGCCCAATCCTCCAATTTGTCTAGGTCCCTCTGTATCCTATCCCTGCCTGCCACCGTATCTACCACTCCTCCTAGTTTAGTATCATCCGCAAATTTGCTGAGAGTGCAATCCACACCATCCTCCAGATCAGTTATGAAGATATTGAACAAAACCGGCCCCAGGACCGACCCTTGGGGCACTCCACTTGATACTGGCTGCCATCCAGACATGGAGCCATTGATCACTACCTGTTGAGCCCGACAATCTAGCCAACTTTCTACCCACCTTATAGTGCATTCATCCAGCCCATACCTCTTTAATTTGCTGACAGTGGTCATGAATTTCCAGCATTTTACAGATCTGGTACTTCCCCTGGAAATCTGCTGGGGGAACCATGTTATTTGTTATTCATTAGAGTCTTGCTGAAAGTGGTTCGGGTCTCCTCTAATCAGGGAGCAGAAACAATGCTGACTCAATCAGTCCAGCATGAACTGGGAGAGGGCAGTGGAGGAGATGTGGCCAATACAGAGGCATCCTACTCAACCCTACACTGGATGGAGTATGCCCGTTTTACACAGCACATGAGTCCCAGGGGCAGGTGTGGACAGGAGTAAGTTGGGTGTAGAGGCCAACCCTGTTCACCCTGTGCGGTCAGGGAATCTCTTGCTCTGCATGCTCCCTCAGTGACCAGGGGAACTGGATCCCCTCTCTGGCTGGCCAGATGCTCAGTTGAAAACTTGGCTGGATTTTGCAGCCCCTAGCCATTGACACTGCGGTTCCTTGGTGCTCATTCTGTAGCATATATCTGTAGGTAGTTGGTAGGTGAGGCATTGATATAAGCCAGGGGTGGCCAACCTGAGCCTGAGAAGGAGCCAGAATTTACTAGTGTACATTGCCAAAGAGCCACAGGAATACGTCAGCAGCCCCCCATGTGCTCCCCCACGAGCTCCCAGCACCTCCCACCCACCGGCAGCCCCGCCGGTCAGCGCCTCCCAGCACCTCCCAATCAGCTGTTCTGTGGCATACAGGAGACTCTGGGGGGCATGGCAGGCTCAGGGGAGGGGGTGGAGTGGGGGCAGGGCCTGGGGCAGAGCCAGGGGTTGAGCAGTGAGCACCCCCCGGCACATTGGAAAGTTGGCACCTGTAGCTCCAGTCCCGGAGTCAGTGCCTATACAAGGAGCCGCATATTAACTTCTGAAGAGCTGCATGTGGCTCCGGAGCCCCAGGTTGGCCACCCCTGGGATAAGCTAAGGCAGTAACACGATGAGCCTGTAAGGCAGTAGCTTAGCTAAACTAATCAAGGCATATTGCCTAAAAAGTCTTAACATGAGTAGCTAACCAGGAGTAACCTTAGATCAAAAGACAGCACAAGGCAGAATGCTGTAGGGACTAAACTGCTGACCGATAATCATGACATGCTAGTTTATACCAGCTTGGGGTATTTTAAGTCAGCAGATGTCTGACCACAAGAGAGCCGTGGTAACTAGTGGATGTTTCTGCTAATGAACTTGAGGTAAAAGGATGAATAACCTATGGGAGAAGAACTTTAGTAGGGGGAGGAACTACAAAGAAGGAAAAGGAGCTGAAACCTCTCCTGAATATGCATTAGGCCTAGTGGTGTCGGTGTAACACATTATAACAGCTCTATCCCAGCCTGCGTGCCTGGGGAGATGCCAGGATGATGACTACTGAGGATGGTGAGGATGGTGAGGGGGAAGATGAACTAACTCTTCGTGTTGTTCTGCAGGGGCTGTGTAGGTCTCGGGATGGTCAGCTCAGTCTGTGCCATCTCTAGCTGCCTGGCTGGGTTGGAATGTTGGTGACTTTGCAAACTGGGTTATTAAAACTGTTACAATTACAAAAGGCTTTTTTGTGTGCACGAGCTTTGTTATTGCTGTGCATGTTGGTCCCCCCCTGAACAGGAATTCCGATAATCCTGGGCTTGATCTCAGGACAAGAACCTGCCACATTTCAGAGTGCTCACTGGGGAAACTGCTCCTGGTGCAGGGGAGGGGAATGTGTGGGGATGCTGTGAGAGAGTGAGCCAGGGAGAGGGTGCCCCGGTGCCTCCCCATAGCAGTAGGCCTGGCTGTCTTCTCAGGCAGAGACCCTCTTTCAGTGATCCAGGCCATCACCCCCAGAGGGTGGCGCTGCCATGGGAGACGATGGGGCAGCATCCATCCTGGCGGCTAGAGCGATTCTCCTCAAGGCTTGTTTCCTGCTAATGTCTTTCCGCCAGGCCAGATTATCGTTTGTGTCTGTGACTTCTGTGACGCCCCTGAAATGCCCTGCAAGGAGCAAATGAACGTCTAGAACCAAACCAACCAAGCCTACTGGGGAGGGTGATGCCAGGAGAGCTCCCCAAGCCCCTTTCCCCACCCACTCTCAGGAGGCTGAATCAAACCCAGCCCTGGCTGTGTGTCATCAAACCCAAACCTGGCTGTGTCCGTCAAAGCCCTGCAGGCTAGGTAGAACTAGGCACCGTTCCAAGAGGTCTCCCATACTGAAGAGTTTGGGTTAGTGTTAGCACCTTCCAGATACATTATTCAGGCTGTGCGGTGGGGTCTGGGAAGAGAGTTAGCAGCTACTCTGCTTATAATGGAAACAGTGCCCAACTTGTCCGCGTCCTGGAGGCACCACCAATCATTTCAGCCTGGACACTCAGTGCAGCGGTGTGATCCCTTCCCTATTAGAATATCTGTGACACTGCTTTTCTAACATTGGCATTAATGAGATGAGAGCCGAGACAGGAATCTGTCCCATGTCTTTCCAGCTCTATCAGGCAGTTATCGGTGATGTGCAGGTCCCGAGAGCCAGTGCTAATGGTTCCTAATGGCACAAGGTAAAGCCCCAGTTGTCATGAACTCTGCAGCAACAAGGATGATTTCCAGTGACATTATCACTGTCTTCTCATTCAGCCGGTGTTTCTCTGCTGAGATTTCTCTTCCCAGTTATTGTTAGCAGGGTGCTGCTGGGGTATTTGTCATAACTTCACGGATCATTGCTGCAGTTGCTCTTTTCCATAATTACTCCTTGAAGGCATGACCGTTAAATCTGTTTCCTTACTAAATGTTTCACCTCTCCATTAAGCATTATTTTAGGGAGGCAGGCTGCACGGCTAGGTTTGTTATTGTAGGGTTGTTCAAAAGCACTGTGTCATCCAGCATTCATTCATTTACATTTGCTTTGCACCAAACTGAAACAGAGCTTCCATTGCAAGGTTGGGGGCCATGACCCACAGCCCAGGGCAGAAGAGTCTCTATGGGCTGGGAGGTGCAGGTGCCTGGAAGGACAGTCATGGCTAACATGAAAGAATGGCCTTCTGCTCCTTTTCTCTTTTTTTAAAACCTTGTCATTAAGGCACAGTGACAATAAAATGTTACCACACTTCACTGCTTATTTCGGATCGGGTTCATCTTCAAAGAACCCGACTAAAGATTCCGGCTTGTTGGCTGGAGTGCCCTCCTCCTCTGAGGATTCTAAAAAAGGGTGCCCACATTTCTTAATGCCTGTCCTCTTTTTCACCCCTCTCTTGCGGACGCATTTGGTGTGAAAGCTTTTCCAGTACAAGGCCAATCCATACTTTACTATACCCACAATTGCACAGGAAGAGGGAGCCGGGAGGGTCACGTTTTTCTAATAAAGTGCAACACAGCCCAGCTGCTAACAATAAAAAAAAATTAATTTGTTCTGTTTAAAATCAACAGCCTTTACTGGAACATTAAGTAAGCAGGTCTGGGGATCTCCAAGACGTCAGCATTTTGTCACAAGATAAATCTCTTTAATAATTTCCTCCCCAAACCATGTAATTCCTGGACAAAGCACATGTGCAAGTATTCCCCCCTGTCCCTGAAACCCTTCCAACAGAGCACCCCCCCCAGTAGCAAAAATATGATAGATCTTAACTGGACTCAAATCCCATCTACACAGTGATTTATAAAAATGTCTTTATGAGCTATACAAATTGAAGCTGTATATCCCTTTTCCCATATAGAGGCCCATTCATCCAGATCAATTTCTTTGTCCAAATCCCTCTGCCATCTTTTCATCTGGGTTATTTTCTTATCAACGTCTCTTTCAGACAGAGTTATATAGATCTTACAAAATAACCCTTTTTACTCCAGCTCGCTCCTGGGTCAAATCCTCAAATGTGGTTGGAGCTGGGGTCAGATTGGCAGCTCATTTTGCCAGCAGAGATGCCAGAGTATAAATCAGAGAAGTGATCCCCAAGCTGTGCTCTGTCGTGACCTGATGGTCTGCCCAGAGCATGGGCATATGGGGACGAGTCCCGCCAGGTGCTGAGCAGCTCCTGTAAGATATCCAGCCCCACCAATGACCAATAACTTGAAGGGGTACTAAGAGGGCTAGGCTGGATCTCCTCCTTCTACCAGAGTCCATACGGCTTCCTGCCAGTAAAAGCAACTGGAAAGAATGAAGAGGAGCCAGCCCAGCTGTCTCAACTGCGGCTTGATGCTGCAAAGGGAAAAACAGGAACTCCCCTAGGGACCTGACCCACCAGTGAAACCAGAGTTGCCAGCCGTGCGTGGGAGAGAACGGTCCTAGGGAGTAAGGAGCCCATGGCGGGGGAAGGGGCCAGGTAGTGTGGGGAGCATGAGCAGGAAGTGGAGAAGGGGACCAGGTGCTGGAGGGAGGTGGGTGGAATCTCCATCCTTAGAGGTTTTTAAGGCCCGGCTTGACAAAGCCCTGGCTGGGATGATTTAGTTGGGGTTGGTCCTGCTTTGAGCAGGGGGTTGGACTAGATGACCTCCTGAGGTCCCTTCCAACCCTGAGATTCTATGAGTCTGTGACTCTAGGTGGCAGGGAGGCGGGAGCAATGGGAAAGAGGTGCAGAGGAGACGGGAGGGGAATGAAGTGGACAGCAAGGGGAGAGCATGAGACTCATCGTTGTCACAAAGGGCCACACTCAAGCGCGTTTAGGAGAGTCACAAACCCATCATGATGTCTCTGTGGGCATACTGCGGGAGCTGCCACAAACAGGGATGTTCTGCAACCCTGAATGGGCGGGGAGATGGGTCCAGAAGGGGAGTGGAGGCTAGGAGCCAGGGTGAGCTAGGACTGGGTGATAGGGAAGAGGAGGGGAGGCAGGGCCAGTTGAGGTTGGAAAGGGAGGGGAGAAGGGCTGAGGGGAGGGAGAAGAGGAGACACAGCGGGTGCAGGTGATGGGAGATGGGAGGGGAGATGTACATGAGACAAGCTCTATTAAATGTTGGTTCGTCAGCCCTTTGTAGCGCCTTTTCACCTTAGCTGTGACCATCCACGAGACAAGAGCTGCCTCGCTCTAGCTCACCTGCATGGCTCCGGGCTGGGATCTGCATGCACACCCTGGCCCCTCTGGGCAGGGAGGGCCTTGGTGGTAATTTTATTTGCCTGTATTTTTCCTTCTCCAAGTTGTGAAACAATCCTGGGAGTCGCAGGCATGCCTTTGCATTTGGGTGACCTCCCCTGCTCATCCATAGTGTCTCTAGGTAAGGTGAGTGTTAAACTGTTGGAGGGAGTATTTTAACCCTTCTTGCCAGGTTTCTTCTCCCTTCTTGGGGTTTGAGTTGGCCAGGGTAGTGCTGTTCTTTGTGTTTCACACACTAGGGCCCACTGGTGTGTAGGGAATAAATGGGGCCGTGGAGGGAGGTGTTGGATGTCACATATTGGGGCATTGTAAAAGTGTTGGAATGAAGCAAATGCTGAGATTTATTCTGGGTGATCTACAGAATAAATAAAAGCCGGTGACATATTCTAATTGGGATGTTGGAAACGTCTCTGCAGTTTGGAGACAGATCTGGAGTTTTCTGTAAATGCCTCATCAAGGAGATAATGTATTCTAATTATTAATATCAGGGCTCCGGCTGCTGCTGAACCCTTTCTATTCTGTGGCATGTGACATTACGATGGAAATGTATGAATAACAATTTTTCATTTAAATTACAGAGCATGTGATTAGTTTTGTAGTATTATGGGTTTTTATGTAAATAGTCCATAAATATGTAAATAAGAGATGACATTGTTGCATTAGGTAACTTCAGAGGAACCCGGGGGGGTGGTTCGGGTTCTAGATCCGCTGGCCGGTGCTTTGGATCTGCTGGCTGTGTCAGGAATGCATGCCTGCTGCACAATGGCTCAGCTCTCCCACCCAGCTCACAAGCAGCTTGAACTTCCTCCGCAAGAATCCCGCTTCCCTTTGACACACCCAGATTCCTGTGCTTCTGGGAGCTTGTCTTCCTTTCCAGCCTGCTCAGAGCCGTCTGCACTACTCAGTATAAGGCACTCACTAGCACTCAAAACCTCACTGCTTTAGGCTGCTAAATTGCTGTGGGCACTGGGAAATCCGCTGCTGTGCTTTCACCTTCCTTCTGATTACTGCTCACAGGACAGGAATCGTCCTGGTGGGGTCTGTCCTCCAAGCCCCCTTTCACCCACACTGTCCTTCAGGCGTTGGGGGTTGGCATCGCCATGCCATATGCCCCTCTCTTCTTCTAACCTGCCCCAAACTCTTCTTCAGCCTCTGGCCTCCCATGATTTCTTCACAGGCTGGGCTGTAGGGTGACCAGATCGTAGGTTTGAAAAATCGGGACGGGGTGGGGATGGCAATAGGCAACTATATAACACAAACTCTGAATATCGGGACTGTCCCTTTAAAATCGGGACATCTGGTCACCCTAGCTGCCAGCTAGCAAGCCCCACGGTCCTTGCAAGTGGCCTTTCAGATAGCAGCTTGCTCTGTTCCCATGCCAGGGTCACCAGTCACCCTCCTGGCCTCTCCATCCTCCCTCCACAAGAAGGCAAAGCCTGACACTTTTCACTAGCTTGCTGTGCACTAGTGATTTCCCAGATCACCTCCTTTGTGCAGGTGAATACTTTGTTATTGTTATTCACCCCCAGCACAATAATTCCTCATTCTTTGCTTCTGATCACTGGGTCAGTAATTCAGTCCTCTAGGAATTCATGCACCACCGAATTCTCAGACTAGTTATGCAGTGCTGTGCTCAGGCTGTGACCAGTAGTGATCCCCGGGAGGTGGAGTGCCCCTTGGGGGCACAAAGGGGAAGTTCCGCCCCCCCTGAAACCCTCCTTCTCATGGGGATACCACACAGCCCCCTGTGACAGGTTAGATCACAGAAACCCCCTGGGAGCTGCCACCTGAAGTGCCAAGACTACTTCTGCTCCTGCTTTTCTGGCCTGTCAGCTTAGGACTTCAGTGCCCTGCCTGGTTTGAGCCAAACCGACTAGCCTGCTGCAAACCCAGACCCAGATGTGAACCACGTCCCCTAACAGCTGTAGGCTTAATTGAAAGCAGCTTAGGAAGTGTTCCTGTCCTTGACACTCAGATGCCCAACTCCCAATGGGGTCCAAACCCTAAATAAATCCGTTTTACCCTGTATAAAGGTTATACAGGGTAAACGCATAAATTGTTCGCCCTCTATAACACTGATAGATATGCACAGCTGTTTGCCCCCTCCCTTCCCCCAAGTATTAAAACATACTCTGGGTTAATTAATAAGTAAAAAGTGATTTTATTAAATACAGAAAGTAGGATTTAAGTGGTTCCAAGTAGTAACAGACAGAACAAAGTGAATTACCAAGGAAAATAAAACAAAACATGGAGGAGTCACAAGGGCAGAGCTGGGAGAGCAGCCCTCCTGCCTTCACCCATCTGGGGATTCCAGTCCTTGCAAATCCCAGCCCCCAGTTTTCTCCCCATCCCCTGAGCCCCACTCACTGAGAGGAGGATTACCTGGACACTCCTGCAGGATTCACCATGGGGCAGGGATGCTTCAGCCTGGAACAGCTTCCACTGGGGTTTTTATTCCCAGTTCCTTTCAGTGACAGCTCAGCCCTGGTCCAAGTCCTGCCGCCAGCCAGACCCATAGGGGAGCACAGGCTGGAGGCCTCCCCCACAACCCCTGTGCAGCCCTCTCCCTGGGCCCTGCAGCAGGGGATGGCTGGCATCCTGCTCTGGAGTCAGGGTGGGGGGACATTTCAGCGCCGCCTTCCTGTGCCTGCACACACTGTTCTGGTCACCGCAGGCCCATCCGGGGTCCAGGGCACAAGGCCACATGATCAAATCCCAATCCCGGTGTCTAACAGGCAGAGCTCTCCCCCGCCCCGCATGATCAACCTCTCTGCTACCCCCATCAGGAAAAGCTGGGGAGAACAACTGGGTCAGATGGCCAAAACTTCAGGTTCGTGTAAATGTTTCAGGGAGCAAATCAAAGCGTCATGAATCCCTGCCTGGGAACTTCCAGCTGCCAGTGCCTTGTGGCTAAAGCAGGCTCTACTCTTCCCACCAAATAGCATTGTTATAAACGGACTTACTGTCCCATCGTTATTCTGGGGGAACCAAATATATACCCCCTTTTGCTTTGGCTTATGAAACTATACCCTGATATCAGAGGCCCTGGTAAAAGAAAGTTTAATTACACTCTCAGCAGATATAGAACAGTTGTTGAATGTGCTTTTGGGAGACTGAAATCCCGTTGAAGATGTCTACAGACCCGTTTGGATGCCAGTGTCATCAATGCTGTCCGCATCACTGTGACTTGCTGTGCTCTTCACACTCTGTGTGAAGCCAGAGGTCTGGTTCTATTCAATATCTTCATAAATGATATGGAAAATGGTATACAGAGTACGCTTCTTAAGTTTGCAGACAACACCAAGCTGAGAGGAGTTACAAGTGCTTTGGAGGACAAGATTAGAATTCAAAATTATCTGGACAAACTGGAGAAATGGGCCGAAATAAATAGGATGAAATTTAATAAGGACGAATGCAAAGTACAGTGTTTAGGAAGGAATAATCAATTGCACAAAAACAAAATGGGAAATGACTGTCTAGGAAAAAGTACAGCGGAAAAGAATCTCAGGGTTATAGTGGATCACAAACTACATATGAGTCAATAATGTAATACTGCTGCAAAACAAGGGATGGAGTATTGTGTTCAGTTCTGGGCACCACACTTTGCGAAGGATGTAGACAAATTAGAGAAAGTCCAGAGAAGAGCAACAAAAATGATTAAATGTCTAGAAAACATGACCTATTAGGAAAAATTGAAAAAATTGGGTTTGTTTAGTCTGGAGAAGAGAAAACTGAAGGGAGACATAGAATCATAGAATCATAGAATATCAGGGTTGGAAGGGACCCCAGAAGGTCATCTGGTCCAACCCCCTGCTCGAAGCAGGACCAAGTCCCAGTTAAATCATCCCAGCCAGGGCTGGGATGATAATAGCCTTCAAGTATGTAAAGGGTTGTTATAAAGAGGCAGATGATAAATTGTTCTTCCTAACCGATGAGGACAGGAAAAGAAGTAATGTATTTAAATTGCAGCCAGGGAGATCTAGGTTAGATATTAAGAAAAACTTCCTAACTGTCAGGGTAGTTAAGTACTGGAACAAGTTACCTAAGGAGGTTGTGGAAACTCCATCACTGGAGGTTTTTAAAAGCAGGTCAGACAAACACCTGTCAGGGATGGTCTAGATAATACTTAGCCCTGCCTCAGTGCAGGGGACTGGACTAGATGACCTTTTGAGATCCCTTCTGGCTCTACATTTCTATGTTTCTGTGGTGGGGGAGGTGCGTAGGGGACACCAGGACATACAATCTGCCATTAGTGTATACATGCTGCTACCTGGGGCTTGTCATAACTTTTGCATTGGTTCATGAATGGAAATCCCTCCCATTCCAAAACTGGCCAGGCTCTGGGGCAGCTTCTTCCTCTTCCATTTCTGCGGCCAGTTCCACAGCAGGCTGTCCCTTGGAGGGCATCAAACAGCTCATCTGTGTTTGGCCCCAGAATGTGCTGCAGCTGCTCCTGCGGCAAAGCCTCCTCTGGGACCAGTGTCAGCAGCAGCGTCACTTCGCTGGACTCATTTGGCATCTGCTGCTGGATTCTGGGGTCAGCAGGTCGCCAGGTCATTGTGCACCACTGTGGACTCCATGCTCAGTGCAGTGCCCAGCATCCAGTCAAATTCACCATAAGATGGGCACATTGTCAATGAGTTGCCCAAGGTGCGGTTCTGGTCCCTGGTTTTCCAATACTCAGTCCTGAGCCACTTAAACCGCTCCTTGCATTGGTCCAGTATATCTCCTACGCTGCCCGTTTCTTTGCTATTTCATGATATACGTGGTCATTCCCGGTACTCTACTAAAATCCACTGTTTCCTGGCCTTGCATCAGCAATTCACCAAAAGCAGGAACTATAGCAGCTGAGCTGTGGCACGGTCACAGTGCCGGCATAACGCTGTCGCGTACATGCAGCCTGGGGCAGCCTAAACTGACAGAAGAATTTGTCCCCGATTATAGGAACACCACCTTCCCAAATGATGGTAGATAGGTTGAGGGAGGCATTCTTCCATCCACCTAGCTGTAGCTACACTGTGGAATAGGTCCTCATAGTTACATCAACCAGGGGGGGGTGGATTTTTCACACCCTTGACCAACGTAGTTATGGCGACCTCAATTTTAAGTCTATACCAGGCCTAAGACAATACGCCAGGCAACTGACAAGGCCGAGCAATGCCTCACACCAGCAAAGAGGCCAGGGCGATTGTAGGCATGTTATTATACCCTATTTGTCAGACGAGAGGATCGCAATGGTCATCTCAGACCTTGGGATCTATGAATCACTTCTAGTTTTTGCTTTTTTCTTAAATCAATATGTTGACATGTGAAAAGTGGGCAGGGAGATACCACCCAGATCGTACCCTATCAATACACATTTTTGAATAGTTTCTATAGACCTCTTTATATACAGGGCCCCAACCTGTCCATTGTCCATGGTCCCAGTCCTGGAAGGTGCCATGGACGAGGGCGGGGGGGGCTTTATGGATTGGTGTAGGGAATGGTCCATGTTCAAGGGCACCATGGGGGAGGGTTGTGGCTGAGGCTGTTGCTTTGGCTCATTCTTGGCCATTTGTCACAGACGACAGGAAGCACCTGGCCCTGAAGACACTTTCTCATGGGAGTAAATGCACTTGTGTGAGCAGTTCCATTAGGCTCAATACAGTTACTCGTGTGAGTAAAGTTCTTTGTGTGCACAAGGGTCTTCAAGGTCAGGCCTGAAATGGCAGCAGGATGGTAAATGACTGCATTCAGGGTCAGGGCTAGATTGTGGCAGAGGGGCACAGGCCTGCACTGGGGGTGTGTGGAGCTGCAAGACCGGGGGAGCACCAGAAGGCAGCCTGCATCAGAGACACAGGGCATCCTAGGAGCATCCTGCTGCATGAGGGACGACCAAAAACCATGCTGCCGCTTTAAGGGACATACTCCCTGCCACATGGTCAGCCAGCTCGGCTGGTTGTTGCATGGACTGTGGGGCCATGGATCCATGTATTTCCCAGTCCTTCTCACCTTTTTGAGGGCACTGTGGGGATCCTCTCACAATCAGCCAGGGGCAAAGACTGCAGTTCTGGCTGGTTCTATGCAGCTTACACAACGCTGAAGGACACTTCTTATTCTCTCACCCCACACTGGGCAACCATGCAGTGAGAGAGGAGGCACAATCCTACCTATGCACAAAATAATGCCAAACAATTCCCCCCCTGAGTGCTGAGTGTACTGCTAGAGAGCACGAGTGGTCACTGCCTGATGCTGCTGATTGCTCCTAAAAAATGAAATCCCTAATCAGAAGTACCTGTAAGTCATCTATGGGCACTGATTATCTCTGCCTGGGCTTGCCCAACATCTGCAAAAACACATATAATTGGAGCAACCCCCACTGCGTATGTTGTCACCTTTTACCCACCGAGTGCTGGGCTTTTGTTGAAGAATGGTCACTTTTAAGTCTGTTATTGAGTGTCCAGGGAGATTGAAGTGCTCTCCTACTGGTTTTTGAATGTTACAATTCTTGATGTCTAATTTCTGTCCATTTATTCTTTTGGAGACTGTCCGGTTTGAGACTGTCCGGTTTGGCCAATGTACATGCCAGAGGGATATTGCTGGAACATGGTGGCATATATCACATTGGTAGATGTGCAGGTGAATGAGCCCCTGATGGTGTGGCAGATGTGGTTAGATCCTATGATGGTGGCCCTTGAATAGATATGCTGACAGAGCTGGCAACAGAGTTTGTTGCAGGGATAGGTTCCTGGGTTAGTGTTTTTGTTGTGTGGTGTGTGGTTGCTGGTGAGTATTTGCTTCAGGTTGGGGGGCTGTCTGTAAGCAAGGACTGGCCTGTCTCCCAAGATCTGTGAGAGTGAGGGATCATCCTTCAGGACAGGTTGTAGATCCTTGATGATGTGCTGGAGAGGTTTTAGTTGGGGGCTGTGGGTGATAGCTAGTGGCATTCTGTTACTTTCTTTGTCAGGTCTGTCCTGTAGTAGGTGACTTCTGGGTACTCTTCTGGCTCTGTCAATCTGTTTCTTCACTTCCCCAGGTGAGTATTGTAGTTTTAAGAATGCTTGATAGAGAGCCTGTAGGTGTTTGTCTCTGTCTGAGGGATTGGATCAAATGCGGTTGTAACGTAGAGCTTGGCTGTAGACTATAGATCATCTGATGTGGTCTGGGTGAAAGCTGGAGGCATGTAGGTAAGTATAGCGGTCCATAGGTTTCTGGTATAGGGTGGTGTTTATGTGACCATCACTTATTTTCACTGTAGTGTCCAGGAAGTTGATCTCAGTGGCAGAAAAGCCAGGGAACACCTGGAAATGGAACCTGAGAGGAACAGGAGTGAGGTGGGACCAGAGCCCATGCTTAAAGTTCTAGGATGGCTCAGTGAACCGTAATTCCTCTGCATGGGTAAGATCAGTAGGATGAGAGCTTAACAGAGAGCTCCAAGCCAGCAGGAGCATTTCAGAGTCATTAGGACTGATGGGGACTCCAGTCAAGCTGTTGCCATACACATGCTGCCCATCACAAGAGATAGCAGGGACAAGGGGCACGATGTCTTGGCTTTTGCAGAATCACATCCAGCCCATGTCCTGAGGCACAGGACAGGATTGTTCCTATAGGGCATTTTCTAGAGTTTGATCCAACCTAGTTTTAAAAGTCCACAGCAATGCAGCTGCCACCCCACCCCCTACTCCAGAGAGACTGCCACCGGTTCCACACTTCTCACTGATGGAAGACTTTATTGATATTCTTTGTAAATTCTCCTTTTCTTAATTTCATACTTGTGATGGGGTGTACTAGACCCTCTGAGGCCCCCTGCTGGAGGCCTCAGGGTCCTACCTCACCCTGTCCCAGAAAGGAGCAGTAGAGAAGTCCTCCACGCTGCCTAGAGTGGCTGCGGGGGAAGCAGCCAATCAGAGAGGCTGCAGGGAACAGCCAATCAGGACCCAGGAGGGCCATATAAAAGGAGGTGCAGAACTAAAGACAGTCAGTTGCTGCCTGGAGCTGGAGGAATGAGTATGGTATTCCTGGCTGGCTGAAGGGACTGCAGTATCTCAGACAGAGCAGTTGTTGGCAGAGATTGAGGAAGCAGAGAAGAAGCTCTTGACTGGCTGCTGGGATTGAGCCCAAGACTTCAGACCTACAGTAAGGATGAAGCATTCATGAAGGTGTTGGGGTTGTGCAGAAGTGGTCCAGGGAATGGTAGCAGCAATGTAGTGGGCAGTAAAGGGACTCAGCAAGTGGCTGATATTTGTAGGTTGGGACCCTGAGGTGTGGGCAGGCCTAATTTCCCCCCTCCCCCATTAGCCATTGGGGAAGTGGTGTGAATATTGAACTGGGATATCTTCCCCCCCCCCCCACCCCACCCCCCAGAAGGGGAACTGAACTGTTCAGTTACCCAGCTGGAAAGCTGGGGCCAGAAAGAGAATGAGTCTCCAGGGATGAAGCCCTGGGGGCATGGTCTCATATCAGTGTCAAGGGACTATCTGAAGCCCAGAAGGGGCTGAGGGACTAACTCAGAACCTGAGCCCAGGGAGGGCTTCATGCTGACACCAACCAAGGAGTACTGGGATAGGCCTCTGTTGGACTTGTTCCCCCAAAGAGGTTTGTTTGTGTTGTTTCACATATGGACTGTGTGAGACTTGGCCGGAGGGCTGAGTCACTGAAGATCGACTACAAGCAGAGAGTGCAGGCACATGCACTCAGCCAGGAGGTGCTCACGAGAGGAGGGTGCCACCCCATTATAATCTCATTGCTCCCAGTGTATCCCACACACTAAGTATCCCTTCTCTCTCCATTGTGTAAATGCCCCACAGGCATTGTTAGCATGCCCCCGCTTGAGCCATCACGAAGCCAGGCAGATTTAGCTTGAAAGGATGGACAAGAAAACCAACCATCAAACAAACCGCAACGCTTCGAGCTCACTGTGCCGCATTGCGCCAGTGGGGGTGGAGGGGCTGAGCGAGGATTTCATCCTGACACCTATAGTGATCAATATCTGAGCTGAAATATGAGGTTTGATTAGCTGGGTCACTCCACACCTGCCTTTAACGGATGAGGTGCTCTCCCCTTGATGGGATCTCAGCGGCAGGTTTGAAACATGATGGTCTGTGAAGCTAAAATGCAGGTGTCCTCTGTCTTTCTGCTGCTGAACTCTTGCCGAAGTTGCTTCTGACCTGGTGAGCAGCCGTGATCCTTAGTTCACGTGCAGCGGGGCACATTCAAGGAGGCGGGTAACTGTCAGAAGCTCCTAGAGGTGCGGGAATTCCAGTGCGGGCTTCCTTCCTCCTCCCTGCTCAGAGGGGGATACCATCCCAGTGAGGGTTTGGGGTGTGGTTGCAGGGGAAACATATGTTTTGGAAACAAGCTTTTTCTTTCTCCAAAGTCCTTCAGGTGGTTGAAACAATTAAAACATGAGCTGTGAACGTAGCGTGTTTGCACCAAGGAGAGCTGAGCATGGTACTGCTTTCTTGTGAAAATAATTGTGACAGGAAATCACCTGCTCTAAACTAATCTCCCTGGCAGAGCTGGGGTCAGTGCCGGGGTGGGCAGAGAAGCATTCTGAGAGCAGTTATAGCCACAGCATTAACAGCAGTCTATCACAAGGGCATGTTGAACAGACTCTGGGCTCAGCTCGGCTCCAGGCTGTGCCTACAGTTTTCTCTGTGACAAGTGGGAGAGAGCACCCCAGAGGCTGTGTTTATTCTAAAATGGATTCATATAGAACCATCACTGAGAAGTGGGGCAGAACCATGCCTCCTGCCGGACCCTTGATAAAGGAGCAAGCTTGTATTGTCAGTGTGGTGCTAGTTAGAACGGCTAGTTGAGGTAGCCACTAGCAGGCATAGAGCAAATGAAGATAATTTTGTATTTACCCCCTACCACAGTGTCCTGGGTCTTTGCAATCTCTCCATGGGTTCAAACAAAGACCCAGCAGTCCACAGAACACCCTGGGGAAAGGGGGAAGGTGAAACAGACAAACAAGCCCTCCAGCCTAGCCAGAATAGCCAAAAAGCTGCACAGAGCCAGCAGCAAAACGGACAGACAGGAGCCTGAAAACAGAGGCCCCAGAGAGGACTGCTAAGAGGAGTCCAGGCTGCAACATAGAGTGAGGAAGGGAAGTAAGAGACTGTGAAGCTAAGTGCACAGCAACACCAGTTTGCTTCCTTAAAGGGAAACACACCACCTTACACTCCACACAGAGAACAAAAGGGAAAAAAGTGTGCGTTTTAGGGAATCTATCATCTGGTAGCTGAGAAGGATCTGAGAGTCCTGGTGGATCACAACCTCAACCTGGGTCAGCAATGCAATACTGTTGCAAATAAAAGCAAATGCAATTTTAGGCTACATTAACAGAGGTATAGTATGGAAGGTGATAGTACCACGTGACTCAGTGCTGGTTAGGCCTCAGCTGGAGTACTGTGTCCAACTTTGGTCACCAATGTCTAGAAAGGATGTAGAGAACTGGAAAGGATCCAGAGTGACAAAGGTGATCAAAGGGATGGAATGCAAGCCGTATGAGCAAAGGTTGAAGGAACTGGGTATGTTTAGTTTTGGAAAAGAGGAGATTAAGGGGGGACATGATAGTGGTCTACAAATACTTGAGAGGCTGCTATAAGAAAGATGGAGAAACATTGTTCTCTCTTGCCAGAGAGGGCAGGGAAAGAGGCAGAGGGTTCAATCTACAGCACAGCAGATTTAGATTAAATCTCAAGAAAAACTTCCTAACTGCAAGAGCAGTGGGACAATGGAACAGACTGACTAGGGAGGTTGTGTAAGCTCCTTCACTGGAGGTTTCAAAAGGAGGCTGAAGCCATCTGTCTTGGATGATTTAGACACAACAAATCCTGCATCTCAGCAGGGGGCTAGACGAGATGACCCTTGGGTCCCATCTAACACTATGGTTCTATGATTCATGCTCTAGTGAGGGCTGCAGCACGTTGCCAATGGCTTCCGCTCATCTAGTGTTGGAACCTCAGACTACTGGCCTGGCCCATGTAGCAAAGATGAAGAAGCCACACAAAGGTATCGGAGCTATTCCATTCAAACCAAGAATGTCCCTGCTTGGCCCAAGCTGTTTTTCTATCGTTCTCATTAACAGAGGGATTTACCTACAGAGACACAAGTGTTGGTCCCCGGTTTGTCAAGGAAATGCAGAGCAATGCCCTTGGCTTCCGGGGTGACTGTAGAGCTACACTGCTGTGAACAAGAGCCTTTCTCTAATTTTACTAGCCACATTATATGAACGGATTATCCTGACGGAGAAAGGATGCCCCAGTTGAAACTGTAGCAGAGTCATTTAACTGTATGATGTCTACAGTGCCGTGCGGGAGGAGGGTTGGTGGGGCAATGGACCCTTTGCCTCTACCAACTTGTCTTCAGCCTGATCTTGATCACGAACAAAGGTGAATTAGCTGGTGTCACCCCATTAGAGTCACTAGTAAGTGCAGTGTATTTATAGGAGATGCATGCAGGTCAGGACAGAGTTCATGGGGCAGGTGCTTAAGACTGGCCAGCAGAGGGTGCTCCAGGGCAGGACTGAGGTGCCCTGGCAGAGCTGTGCAGAGTGTGGCATGGCACCCGCTGTGCTTGGCCACTATTTTCAGTCCATCACTCAGGAGAACACAAGGCTCACTGGCAACATTCTATAAAAAAAGAAACAAAACAGATTATTTTAGGGGGGGAGGGATAGCTCAGTGGTTTGAGCATTGGCTTGTTAAACCCAGGGTTGTGAGTTCAATCCTTGAGGGGGCCATTTAGGGATCTAATTGGGGATTGGTCCTGCTTTGAGCAGGGGGTTGGACTACATGACCTCCTGAGGTCCCTTCCGACCCTGATATTCTATGATTTAGATTTGCATAATTCCTCCAAAGAGGTTCAAAATATGCCCAGCAACCAGGGATGTGCAGACTGGATCTGTCAGCCAGCAGGTAGTGTCACCATGGCCCCCTCTGGCTTGAGACCCAGGATTCCAGTCACGTTCAGCACAAGTTCAGACCCTTCCAGATGTGGGCACAGGCTCAGGATGGAGCTATGCCACCATCAAAAGGTTTATTTCGAACTGAGTGTAAGAATAGAGCAGAATAACATAGCTCTTCTTTGCCCAGGTTTTCTAATCACGCTCACAAGTATTTAGAGATGTAATGGAGCCAAGGCAGGGAATCCACAGTCTAACAGCACAGCCTTAAAAGAGAGAATATTTGATGAGGCTGAATTCTGTGAAGAGAGAACAAGGGCTGTTACCATAGCAGATATTGCAGTGCAGATGCTGCAGAATAAAGACGTCAAGCTCTGTAAAGAGCCTTTGTATTATTTCCAGCCTCTCCAGTTTCATTGAACTGAAAATGAAGCTTAAAAAGAGAGAGAGAAAGATGAGGCGGAAGAAGATAGAAAGAGAGAGCACCTTTTTTCTTCTTGCTGAAAGCAGGTTGCTGGGCTCTTAGCTTTGCTCGGCGCTCAGATGCCCACTCAAGGCTCTTCGTGGGCTCTCCAGATTTCAGTACAGAATGTTTTCTGTACCAGACCCCAGTAAGCTACTTTCTTTCCCCAGATGTATCCTCTGTGCAAGCAGGAAGGGAAGGCACTGTTCTCAGCCCTTATGGAAAGAGCAGGAAGTGACTCCAGACAAACATGTTGCTGAGCACAACTGGTTGCTGGGCTCTGTGACTTTATCCTCATGCACAATTATTTCAAATTTGGTGACAATATATTCCTCCAGACCCATGGCACCGCTATGGGCACCCGCATGGCCCCGCAATATGCCAACATTTTTATGGCTGACCTGGAACAACACTTCCTCAGCTCTCGTCCACTCACGCCCCTTCTCTACCTATGCTACATTGATGACATCATCATCTGGATCCATGGGAAGGAAACCCTGTAAGAATTCTTCATCAGCAGGGACTAGCTTTTCCTGTTTGGTTCTGCAGTAAGAAATACTCCAGATTGTGACACATGCCTTTGAACCATCTTGCTCAGATAGGACTGTGCAGTGACTCTGCTTAGCCAATATTTCTCTGCACCTCACCCCCACCCCCACTGTCCTCAAACATGCCACACAAAAGTAGGCCCAGAATGTGACCCGAGCTTTGGACTGGCAAGTAGTCAAATGCTTGGTGTACCTGGAAAGTCTCTGCCCACCCATGGTGGTGGCATGTCCAAGGAAGGTGTTGGAAAGCGGGCACTACTTACAGCTGCTTGAACAGTAAATTGATTTGCAAATAATTTGGGGAATCATAGCGCTCAGCTGGGCTCACTACAATTTGTGGGGTCACATATCGATGGATATTCAGGCAGCTAGAGATGGTTTGTGGAAATGCTAATGCATCCTGCAGGTCCCATGCATTTGTCTTTTCACCCCAAATGTCGCACTGGAGATTCATTGGCCACTGTTTTCTACTCATTAGGCTCCTTTTGAGACGTTTGTCAGGCATGCAGGAAGCAGTAACAATGACTTGGGGGCGGTCCAGTCATGGCACACCAATAATGCTCAGCAAACAGCAGAGAGCAGAAAGGAACAGAATGCAGTAACATATGGGCTGACAATGACTTGGACCCAAGCTGTGTCAAATCTTTATAGATAATGATTCCATTGTCAGGCACCAGGATGGTGCACGAATGATTCGAACTCTCTCCTGTATTGTCCCTACTGAGAACATCCTGCTGTTCAGGAAGCAGCCGGGCAAGCCCATTCTCTGCCTTGCCTGTGTCTTGCCTTGCCTCACCTTGTTCTCAGCCTACATGGGTCTTCAGAGAGAAAGGTGGAGCCCAGGCCAGACTGAACACCCCCAGTGAGCCATATCTGAATCCAACACTTTCCTGTCAATTTTTCTGTATCAAAAATAATAGGTACATAAATTCCATTGTCCTGAAGACACATGCTGAATGCAAATAGGAATTGACAGACAGGTAACCTCCTGGCTCACCAGTTCATCAGAAAAAGAGAAGCAGATATTACCTTCTAGGCACCCAGAGAGAACAAAGTTACCAAAACCATTAGGAGCTTTGAAGAATATCCTTCCTCCTCTACATTACTGCATCTCATCTCTGTGGAGCTTCGTTCCCAAAGTTACATGTCAAGCACCCGGCCAAGAACAACAGTATTGATGGAGGGATGGCTACGACTCCATGATTACCTTGTGCTGACCCCTATTTTCAGTTCCTGCCAACTTTCCCAAAAGCCTCCTTTTGGAGTTCAAATTTCTTATGCCCAGTTTTCACCTAAGGAGATTTTTGGGAAAGTTTTTTACAAGAATCTGTCCAGCAATTTTTGGCTTATGCAACAATGAACCAACTGGTTTTTTCTGTTTTTCACAGTAGATTGTGACCTTCTGCTATGTCACATAACTCAACTCAAATCCTGCTCTGTTTCCAGACTTTAAACCTACACTTAGTCTTCAAACAGGATAAGAACCTTTGACAAGTTGGGAGAAAGTCATGTCATAAATAACAGTTATGACCTTTTGAAAATATTGCACCGAGCATGCTCAGCTGTGCACCAGTCTCCATAATGCTTCTTTATCATTTTTATTGCAGTTCTCTTCATGGGTTAGCAGTTTAACAATAGGGCCATCAGGATGAAGGTATTGTCAGACAGCTACATTTAACCAGAAATGATAACAGCTCTTCCTAAAAGAGGTTTCTGGGGTGGAATGGTGAGAGGTTTGGCTGGCTGATCCCCTTATTACTGAGTTCTCATCAGGATGATTGATGGAGAGTAATCAATTATTTCAGTCAGATTCTTGTCACATGTGAACCTACTCGGTTACCATTGTGACTACTCAGGCTACATCTACACTACAGCCAGGATCAACGCTCTGAGATCGATCCACCAGCAGTTGATTTAGCAGGTCTACTGAAGACCCGCCAAATCAACAGCAGATCGCTCTCCAGTTGACCTCTGTACTCTACTCCTGACGAGAAGAGTAAGGTAAGTCGACAGAGTTTCTCCCATTGGAACCCCCCCACCCCTGGCGGTGTAGACCCTGCAGTAACTCGACCTAAGGTATGTCGACTCCAGCTATTCACGTAGCTGGAGTTGCATAGCATAGGTTGACTTACCGCAGTAGTATAGGCATAGCCTCAGACTCAAACACTCTTGAGCTTTCATTATGTAATGTAGTTACACAACAGATACGTGTTTAGACTCTTAGGCCTTGTCTACACTAACAAGGTAAGTCCATCTAAGTTACTCTAGTTAAATTACGTAACTTAAGTTGACATAGCTTAGATCGACTTAGCGCAGTGTAGACACAGCTGTATGTCAACGAGAGACCCTATCCTGTCAACATAGCTTCCACCTCTTGTTGAGATGGAGTACTGAAGGCGTCGGGAGAGCGTTCTCCCATCGACTTCTTGCGTCTTCACCAGACCCACTAAACAGATGATTCTGCATCAATGGCAGTGGTGCCAATTAGCCTGTAGTGAAGACTAGCCCTTTGATACTATTGTTTTTTGTGTGTAATAGTGTAAAGGGTGCAAAGTCAAGCACTTGGAAGTTAGGAAAAGCTAGCATTAAGTTTCCCCATGGAAGGTTTCCCTGCCCCCCTCCGCCCCCCCGCCCCCACACTCACAGGATCCTGCCTCATTCACTTCGCAGACTAGGCCTGCTCTGGGGATGTTGGGCATTTCCCAATTTTTGACTGTTTGACTTTGCAACCTTAAGCTTGTTCTAATGTAGATTTTATGCTGTAACTTTCTAGGTTTTTAAAAAAGGAAACTGGAAAAAAAACCCAAACAAACTTTATCATGTGGAACCATATCATGGTCAATTAGCAGCATTGAAACCTTTAGCTCCACTGCACAGACCTCTGCCACTTGAGCTAACAGAGTAAGTGATAGCAGTAGTAGGTTATCATCCTCTGTGGAGCAGCACTAGAGGGAGATTCAGCACCTGATTTTCCAGTGGGTTTCACAGATAATTGCAGACAGCAGAGCAATGGTGAGACTCGGGAATCTGGAGTTCCATTCCAGGCTCTGAGGGATGTGTGCTCCAGTGGGCACAGACCCTTGTTCTCCCCCTCCACAGCCTAATTCTTTCAACCCTGTGCTCTCCAGCCCCTCCTTATCCCAATATCAGTTTCTCTCCACCCCCTTATTTTGTCCCATTCCCAGTTTCCCACCCATGCAAGCTCCGCATCCCCATGGGCTTGTAATCCTAGCCCCCCTGTCTCCCTGTTCCAGTCTTCCCTCTCATCACCCCGCCCCCTGCATTAGTCAGGCAGCTTTCTCCTTCTCAGCAGCACTTGGGCACCAGCAGAAGCGTTTAGAGCACAGGGGAGGAGGCACTGGTGCCTGGAGCAGCAGTTGCAAGGCAGGTCTTGCTCAGCTGCTGCAACCCTGGGCTGGAACATGCTCCATCGCTCTGTGGGGATGGCACAGGTGCAATTTAGTCACAAGTAGGAGCTGTGAGGGGATGGAGCATGCTCAGTGCAGATGGAGTCTTTGGAGAATTTAATAGACAATCTGTAACACATCTCTAGCTAGCATGTGCAAATTTTGCCAAAAAAATAACAATTTGGGTAGCTTTTCATAAAATCTGCAAAAGGCACATCTCTAATCTCAGGGTGCCCCCCCCCCCACAACACACACCGATTTCAAGTCCTTGCTACAAAGCCTGGATGTGCTACAGCTTCTCAGCAAAAGTATTAGAATTTTTTTAACCTGGGTGCAGAACAATGTATTTTTCCTAGTCACATCCAAAGAAACGACTGAATTGCCTTTGCTGAAACTTTCCAAAAAACAGCCTGAAGCAGACACCTGGGATGAAAAATCTCCATCTGTGTGATTAAAGAATAGCAAAGTTATAAGCAACTGAACATAGGATCTTATAATGGGAAGTGTCAGGCAAACATAACTATAGGCAGTTCTACCTTCCCCACCTATAAAACCCACTGCTAATTTCTACACACTAATTACACTGGAGTGGCATGGCAGGTACTATGTTTTACAGCAGCATGAATGGAATTTCAATGAGAGCATGGGAGGGGGGGGGGGGGGAACGTTTTGAGCCAAGCCCCACCCAGACTGTCAGTGTAACTGAGGGCAGGATGTGTCTCTGTCTGTAGCGACTTGTGCAATCGTGTTAGGAGGGCCTGGCTATTCGCTCAGTAGCCAAATGAGGAGCAGGGACAGCACTGATCCTGAATGGACCCAGTGTTGAAAACCTTAATTCTCTGCTGTACCCTGAGGGGCTCTGTCTCAGATGACATTGCAGTGAGCAGACTGCCCATAGAGGCAATCCAGTTTTACCCCTCAGCAGCTGGGCATGGGCGGTGAAACTAGCTGCTGGCACCAGGGTTGGGTCGGGAACCTACATGAGACATTAAGATGGAGTTAAGCTGAGAGTCTGTATGACTAATTTAGGGTGAAAATCCATGACACATGTTGTGATTATCCCTAAAGCAGATACTGTAAACCCAGAAACTCTGCCTAAAGGTTAAAGAGTGAGCTCCACATGTGCTAAGGTTTGGAAATGCACAGTTCTGGCACCCAGACGGCCTTACAGCTGCCCTGTCACAGACTCCTCCGACAGCCCATAGAGTGAAACCTCCCCGAAACCATGAGCAGGGGCTATTGTGTAGGGTTAATACTCACATCTCCCATTATTATTCCAAACTGAAAATTTCGCCTTCAACAGAAACCTTAACGCTGCCCTGCTGTGACACCAGGAAGGGAAGCAATGAACAGATCAGCTGGATGCATCTTTAAATGTCATTTTAATCTAATCTGGAGCCCCGAACCCTAGAATGCCTTCATGAGAACGTGTGGCTGGTCCATGGTGTCTATGGGACTGGGATGCAGGAGTGAAGGTTCCCGCAGCTAGTGTCCGGCCTCGCATCTCCCCTGCACTGACGGCTGTTTGCAGGGCCACCTTCTCTCTGCCTGCCAGAAAGCTGCCATGGAAGCACAGCAGAGCTGCCCCTCTCGCTTCCCAGCCTGCATCCTACCCTCCGGGCAAGGCCAGATTGCCCCACGCTGGGGGCACAGGCATGGGGTTGGCCCACCCTACCAGGCTTCAAAGGTGCTGCTGTCTAATATCTGTACCATTTTTACCCAGACCCCAACAATGGACCCAGGGGACAGCTCAGACCATGCTCCTGGGATTCTGATATGGTGATTTAGTTATCAGCTGACTGGCTGACTTACCAATGTGTTGTACACTTGACACTTAACCTGTGTAATGCCCCCTGAAGCTAAATGCAGCATCATACTGATTGCAAGTGGTCTCAGCTGACAAGGCAAAGATTCCTGTATCACTCAATCCCCCCTATACCTTCCATCCATCCAGCCATGAACTGGTGACTGCCCATAGTCAGGTAAAGGCTTGAGCTGAAGGTATGTCTCAGTTCAGCACCTTGCACTCTGGCCAGCTGCCCAGTGGTGTCAGTGTTACCACCAGGGGGCTTGGCTTTTTTGTAATTTCAGCCCCACATTTGTTTATTTTATAACAATTCTCCAATGTATGGGCAAAATTACTTGTAGATTTAGCACCTCCAGCACGGAGCCACCTTTCAGCTGTGTGGGACCACGTCCATGATTACAGTGACAACATGTGAGGTGAACCCAGAAATGGTGAAAAAATCTGTTCTTGTTGCAGTTTGATAAACAAAAGCAAGCGAGTGATCACACACACGCAAATGTCAAGAGGGAGTTTCTGCAGCAGGCCAGGACTCTTCTGAGTGATTAGTGATCACAATCCCCCAGTCCATTCCTCCATGCCTTTGTTTTGCTTCAGTGTGAATGGCTTAAATGCTTTGAGCGGGGGTGGCCAGCTGAATGTTGGTCTGAGACAGCAAACAGTCAGATAATGCACTGCTGTGTCAGACAGTCGTTTGCACATGTGCCTCATGTCATATTAATCCTCACTATTACTGTCCATGTGCCAGGCAAACAGAGTACATATATGAAACATACTTGAAGAACCTTCAGTAACCCAGTATTAACTGCAGACCGAGACAGGGGTTTTACAATGAAATTGCAACATCAAATTCTGTTAATAACTGTCACCATCAGCTGTGCTTCATCGCTCATCTTTCTGTTAAATACCTTAGTGTTTAATATAGGAACACAGTATAAGGAAATGTACAATTTTATATCTCTTTATGGAAAATTCCAGTTTCCAATTTGCACGTACTTGTCTACTTAGAAATTTTATTATGAGCAATATTTACTACAGTAGCCACACTTTCTTTCTTGAGAGGATTATTTATGGCATTATATTTTTATGCAGTTTGCTTTAGTAGTATATGTATTTACAAGAATAGCATTTTAAATTCTATTCTTTTCACCATGATGCACAAAGTGCACAGGACAAACTCCATCTTTTTCCACTATCAGTTACAGCGCGGTAACCAGTTTTCAATTATGATGGTACAAACTTTGTCAGCTTGGAGACAACAAAAGTAACAATACAGTAGAATGCAGGCCTGGGGCGGGGAAGGGAGTGGGTGACACAGAAAAAGAGCAAAGCAAGGAATAAGGATGAGTAATGTAGGAAAGTAGCTGTTCTGTTCTTCTCCTTGCCCTCCCCCATTCCCAGCACCTGTGAAGGAAAATGAAAGCTCAGACCTGGGGACGATGACAGATTTCTGTCACTTTGGCTGAAGTAAAGTACAAAGAGGTGCCAGTTTGCTGAGAACCTTGCCAGAAGTTGCCTGAGACAGTTTGCCCTGCAGCCTGCTTGGCAGATCCTTTTTAGAACGTGGTTCTATGCTGAAAAGCAATTCTGTAAAAATAGCATCTTCTCACTCAATAGATCTGTTCACTGGGGCCTTTCCATTGACTTCCATGGGCTCTGCATCAGGCCCTATGGGTAGGATAGACAGATTTGTTACTCTGGTGACAAACAAAATGTTACTGACTTTTCCTCCTGTTAATCCTGCAGAAACAGACCACTGAAATGTACCGGAGAAAACCCATGGGCCAGGAGTCTGGAGAGTGTATGCAAATATACCTAATTTGCATGTGTGAATATGCATTCTCTTATTTACATAAATACCCTATGCTATATATATCCATGCTTAACAGTGCACATCTCCCTGCTCCCAAACCAGTAGCTGTGGGCTAACATCAGTTAGGCTCGTCACTCGGTGTAGGGCTGCCCTGGTCACAGCCCTGCTCCAACAGCCAGGATGGGGGTAGTGCAGAAAAGTCCATGCCACTGCTACACCCCCAAGGATCCCTATAAGTAGGGTATACTCAAGGGTCTGATTTAAACTAGTTTTATGGCTTCTTTTCCCTACCAGAGTAGCTCATAGCAGGCTCAGCGTTTCACAGGGTCTGACCCTACTCATCTGCAGTCACCTCTCCTGCTCAGCGTGTGGGATCTCCTGAGCAGAAGGATGTTTGTGGTATGTATTACATGGGTGCAAGAAATAAACCACTGCGACATGCTTCTCGCTGCACAAAGTGCAGAGACATGGCTCTTACACAGGGGCTGCACGGTCTTGGACAATAGCTGGTAAAAGTTTCCTTTCCCCAGTCACCACCTCTGGTCGGTAAGGTCGCTTTCTGCAGAGTGAATTCTGGGGCATGGGCCAGTTTGCCTCATTGCCCAATGCTCTGAGAGCATGCCAAATGGCCAGCTACGTTTCCATTTCCTCCAAAACCAAGGTAGCCATGGCTTTGTGCTCTGTGTGGAGAAAGGTAATGTATTCCCTCCTGTACCGCCTGCAGTATATGAATATTCATCAGTGAGTTCTTAGCGAATAGCGATCATGTGTTAATGATGATCAAGTGAGACATGCAGATACATTTGTTAAACTGCTTTCACCATAATGCCAGCAGGGCACAGGCCACAGTGAGCCTTGCAGGCTGTTGTAAGGGAGATGGTAATTAAGCAATAATATGCAACTGGAGCTGTCAAAGACTGAGACGGAAGCAAGGGCAGGCAGGTGCTGAGTGGAGAGGAGTCTGTGCAAAGGAGCAGGAATGGCTAATTTAGTGGCCTTCATAGCAGTGATTTGGGCGGAACTGTTAATAATGGGGCAGCCTAGTCAGTCTGTTTTTGAAATTAATGTCTGCAGCCCCCCACCACGAAACCTCTGTAAAGAGATAAAGGCTGAAAAAACAGGAAACCAGTGATGGTGAAATCTACTGCCAACTCTGGGGACATAGGGGAGCAGAGGGTCTTAGCCTGGCTGGGAGCAGTTACGGGTCTTAGCAGCGACCGAGGAGCCAATGGGATTGAGGGAGAAAGTCTCATGCATGGGGAGCTAACTGGAGGTTGGCTTAGGCATGCAGTTACAGCAGTGACCATGACATCAGGATTTGGGGAGCTCAGTGGCTGGTGAAACTCTGAGATGCTGAGAAGAAAAGCCTGGTCAAGGTCCATTACAAATACCAGTATGGGCCTGGGCAGACAGACAGCAATGGGAGCAGCTCGGATTCCCCAGGACTGAATACAAAGATCTGCCGAGGAGGAGAAACAGTGGCAGGCTCTCAGCTCTAGAGTAATGAAAAGGGCATTCTGGGGTTTTTGGTGTAGTTTCACTGGGTTTGTCATGGTCTCTGTAAGAACAAGCATGCTCCCTCGGGTTTATTTGTCCCAGGTTTGAAATTCAATAAATAAAAATCAAAGGGCAAAATGTTTAAACTCACGTGACTAATTTCAGGCTCCCCAATTGACAGTTTGGCTCCTAAATCTTTGATTTAGGGGTAAAATTTTCAAAAGCATCTAAGTGGCTTAGATGCGTATCTCCCATTTTTCCAAAGGACCTGGGCACTTAAGTCACTTAAAAATGGGACTTAAGGCTCCTAAATCATTTAGGTGCTTTTGAAAAGTTATTTTTACCTTCAGTGCCTCATGTTAGCCATGGGGGGATCAGACAGTTGGGAGGTCAGACAATTCTTTAATGACAGTAGCCCTTGAGATTCAAAAAGTGGATGCTTTAAACCATTAACACACACATAGTCAACATCCCAAGCCAAAATATACAAAGTAAACTTACTTTAATCAATCTCTAATGTCATGAATGGGATGTGAGCGGTCTGACGTAGTGGTAAAAGTAGGCATCATAGAATCATAGAATATCAGGGTTGGAAGGGACCTCAGGAGGTCATCTATTCCAACCCCCTTCTCAAAGCAGGACCAATCCCCAACTAAATCATCCCAGCCAGGGCTTTGGCAAGCCTGACCTTAAAAATATCTAAGGATGGAGATTCCACCACCTCCCTAGGTAACGCATTCCAGTGTTTCACCATCCTCCTAGTGAAAAAGTTTTTCCTAATATCCAACCTAAATCTCCCCCACTGCAACTTGAGACCATTACTCCTTGTTCTGTCATCAGCTACCACTGAGAACAGTCTAGATCCATCCTCTTTGGAACCCCCTTTCAGGTAGTTGAAAGCAGCTATCAAATCCCCCCTTATTCTACTGACTAAACAATCCCAGTTCCCTCAGCCTCTCCTCATAAGTCATGTGTTCCAGACCCCTAATCATTTTTGTTGCCCTCCGCTGGACTCTTTCCAATTTTTCCACATCCTTTTTGTAGTATGGGGCCCAAAACTGGACACAGTACTCCAGATGAGGCCTCACCAACGTTGAATAGAGGGGAACGATCACATCCCTCGATCTGCTGGCAATGCCCCTACATATACATCCCATAATGCCATTGGCCTTCTTGGCAACAAGGGCACACTGTTGACTCATATCCAGCTTCTCGTCCACTGTAACCCCTAGGTCCTTTTCTGCAGAACTGCTGCCGAGCCATCAAGCAGGGTCCGCTTATTAGGAGGTCAGAGTCCGAGAGAGGCCAGAAGGCAAACCAAGAGTCAGGTGCCAGGAGGCAAGCAGGGTCAGGTTACTAGGAAAGCAGAAGCAGGAGACAAACTTGAGAGCAGAACCACAGATCAGCATCCTGCGGAGCAGGAGCAGGCAGCACAAGGCACACAGTTCAGAGCCAGGTTGATCCCAGTTGCATGGACAACTTCCTGTTCCTGTACTGGGTTTAAACAGGGGCTGTCGACCAATCAGGGCCCCCAGCATTTAGCCAATCAGCTTCTGATAAGAGTTAGCAGATCCCTGGGTGGCAGGTTGGAGCCTCTTAGCTTCAAAGAGCCCTGTGCACCAGGGCTAGAGAGCCATGCTCCCCGAGAAACAAGTTCTCAAGCAGCACTTTACTTTCTTTGCCTGTCTGTAAATTTCAGTTATTATAGATGGAAATGCTTTTCCATCGGTTTGTGTGTATAAGGTGACACCAACATTTACTGACATTTACCAATAAAAATCGAATCCTTCCAAGCCTAAACATGACTAATCAGGGAATTCATTATGCAAACTGCATCACATTCCTTAGTTCTCCTTCCTTGGCCATTTTAGGCTGTGCTCACAGGACTAGCTATGGCGGCGGTTCCCAGCTTATGTACCCATACTTGTGGCAGCTCCATGAGGGTTTGCGTGAGGGTAAGCACCAGTGTAGCTGCCCGTAGCACAGGCAGGAGCAGCAGCGGCTTGACTTAGTTTTGTGAACTATATACCCAGGGGTGCAGGCAGGTTTCTGGTGGCTACCCCACTGTTTCTGGGTGCACAGGCTGGGACTCAGCCCTATCTTGTAGTGTAGACGTAGCCTGAGCGGATTCTGCCACTTCAGTGTTGGTTGACACATCTGTGGATGTTTGTCCTTTCAAGTGACAGACATTAATAATTGTTCTCTCCCCCCCCCACACATTCCACAGTAGCTTTCCCATAATGCTACCCACACTCATTCTTGCATCAGTTCCTCCTTCACTACTTCTCCTCCCCCCCCCCACCCCCCGGAGCATCTTCATTTCCCCTTCCCTTCTCAACTGGTCTCACCAACCCTATTGTCTTCACTCATCCTCTCATCCCTGCTCCCCACCTTCACCAATCCCCACCCCACCTCTGCAATGTTTTGGTACCATGTAATGTTAGCTGTTTACAAGGGTAAAGAGTAGGCAGCAGCTAGCTAATAAAATTATTTGGAGTCACAGAAGGACCCAAGAGATATTCCAGCAGAACAAATTTTATTGTTGATAAATTCAGCCTCAAGAATGTCATCATTTCAGCTGGCACTTTTTCAAGTCTCATCTCTAAGATCCAAGACGTCCGGATAAACAAAACCGGCATGACCATCTGCAATTGCGCCATCTGTAATTTCCAGTAGTGTTACACTCTCCTTTCCCCCTCTATATAAATGGAAACTTCTCAAAGGGACCATTAACAAAGAGTCAAAGGCCAATATTCTCACACCTCATGCTTGAAGTTAGGTACCTAAATCCACATGACCTGAGAAAGCAATCTGTGTAAGGTGTCAGCATCCGGCATCTTTTTCTGGCCTGGGTTTAATAACAATATCATATTTCTACAGGTGCAACACTATTCCTTGCAGCATTGGCTCTGCAGTAACAAGAAGCTTTCCTAGCTGCCACTGTCGGGTGATAGTCAGGTTCCACTGTACATTTCCTCCCATGGGCATGTTGATGAAAGTGTTCACTGTCAGAGTCTACTCCAGACACTTCCCCTTCATCTGTGCATAGTTCAGTTCTGTGGCTGTTTTAGAGGGTGATGGATAAAGCATGGTCTTCCCTGCCTGCAGCAGTACAGGCCAGGTCTGTCAGGAGGCATGCCTCTGCCCTGCTAGCTGTGTGTTCATAGCTCAGCATGCGCTGCGGCAGGCAGAATCTTGCAGGATTCCAAACATCTGGTCGGTGTGATATAAACATATCAGCTATATCACTAGCCCAGGTATGTTTCCTAGTGCAACATGATTTTTCCGGTGGCCTCATTTATAGATTAATACATAGAGTTCAAGACAAGGACCCATTATATCACTTAATCTGACCTATATAGCACAGGCTACAGACTTTCATCCAGTTACCCCTGTACTGAGCCTGTGTTTGGCTAAAGCATCTTCCAGAAAGGTGTCCAGTGCTGTGTACAGAAATAAAATCACCTCCCTGCTCCTGCTTCCCTGTTTAAACGTCCAGGGATCACATTAATCCTTTTTGCCACAGCATCACACTGGGAGCTCATGTTCCATTGCTTGTTCATTATGATCCCTAAATCTTTTCTGGAGTCAGTGCTGTCCAGGATACAGGCCCCCAGTCTGTAAGTGTGGCTGGCATTCCTGGTTCCTATGTGTATAACTTTGCATTTGGCTGTATTAAAATGCATTTGTTTGAATGGGCCCAATCTACCAAATGATCCAGTTGGCTCTGTCTGACTCCCTGTCCTCGTCATTGTTTACCACTCTGCCAATCTTTGTGCCATCCACAGATTTTATCAGCAGTGATTTTATATTTACTTCCAGATCACTAATGAAAATGATGAACATCTAGCCTAGCACCAGTCCCTGCAGAGCCCCATTAGAAACGCTCGCATTCAATGCTGATTCCCTGTTGAAAACTGCTTTTGGAGACCTGTCATTTAGCTAGTTCTTAATCCCTTTAATGTGTCCTCTTTTGATACTGAATAGTAGTAATATTTTAATCAGAATGTCAGGCGGTACTAAATCAAATGCCTTACAAAAGTCTAAATCTGTTACATCAACACAGTTACCTTTATCCACCAAACTTGTAATCTCATCAAAGAATGAAATCAACTTTGTTTGACAAGAGATTTTTCCATAAAGCCACATTGGCTGGCATTAATTATATCCCTTTCCTTTAGTTAATTTTCAACTGTATCCCTCATGAGCTTTTCCATTATACATTGCTCGGGACTGATCAGTGTTGGGTTTGATACCATGACTTAACTAAAAAAAGACCCTAATATTTTACTTCCATTGCTCTGGTGATGCATTTAACTTGACTCTGTTTTCCCTGGAACTCCGCATCCTGGGACAGAGACTGGCATCATGTTCTTCCTTGGTAGCTCCAGTATGACCCAAGCAAGCCTGGCATAGGCATCATCCTCTTTCTCATGATATACTTAATGGGCTGAATGAATATCAAAAGGGAAGCGGCTGGAGCTGTCTTTCCCTGGTGGGGTATTACATGTGGTTAGCACCAAACTGTGTTCGGTCAGTTTTATCCAACAGTAACTGGATATGGTAGCCAAGACACCCATTTACTTCTCTCATTGTCAAACGCAGGCATGCTCATTCCAGATTGCCTCCCAGGTCCTAGGGGTCTCGCCCCCATCTCAGCTCCGCTGTATGTGGTTTCTCCTGCTCCACAGTGAAAGTTACACCCACTCCCTAGAATGATCAGCCTGGATAGTTACCCCAAGTTTTCCAATATTAAAATCTCTAAGACTGATCAGTCTCATTGTGAAGCAAGGATTTTATTTTTGTTTAGGGTCTATCATGGTATCCATTTTAATATTGTATTTCCCAGGCAGTTGCCTGGCCCATGTAACCTCTTTGAATTGCAGTTGTCATTGTCTTTTCCATCATTCTTTGCAGAATCCTAATGTCGCTTCTTGCTATTTTCCTGGCATCGTCCCCCCAAGAGTGCTCAGGAAAGTGGGCTGTAATTTGAAGCAAGGCCACAGTGAGGATGCTGGCTGCTAACTGAGTAATTCAAGAGGACCGTCTGCATCGCTGCTCACCACCTAGAATAACACTGTGAACAGTCTTGGCAGGTTCTATTCTTAAATATTTAATGTTGTATGGGGGAAAGCCCTGAATGTAAATTTCATGAGGGATGTTTTGGTCACCTTTGGATGTGCTAAGAGCTTCCATTCACCTTCTAGACACAAGGTCCGTGAATATTCATTCATATTCCTTCAGGGATCTTTTCATTTGTAACGTTGCCAAGAATTACAAACAGGGAACGCAGGAGAAGCCGGATCAGCTGAGAGGCTAATGGGAAGTTCAAAGGGAGCAGAGGAGCGTTCTGAGATGTGAAGAGACCTGGGGGCACAGGGTGTTCAGGGCTGAAGGACATGATACATCCAGGGGATGATGGGGGGATGCCTAGGTCTGCTGTCGGCATTGCACAGCTCTGGTGTAGCTTTCCCCCTTGTAGAACCGGCTGACCCTGGCTGGCGCTGACTGCAGGATGCCAGTTCAATTTTACAGCAACGTGCCAGATCTGGACATTTTTCTTTCAATATTGGAACTAATTACCCCCCCACATGCCCCGCCACCCCCAAAAGCTAAACAAAACAACCCCTCCCCTCCACTTCCTGTCATTTTTGTAAAAATAGGTGTGTTTGAACAGAGCTGGTGCTAGGCATAAGCAGAATAAGCAATTACTTGGGGGCCCCATATTCACTATTTATTATAAGAACTGTTTCAGTATGGGGGGGGCATCAGAATATTCCTGCATAGGGCCCCCAATGGGCTTGAACCTACGCTGGTGTTGAATTGCCATTTTGGGATCGAAACCTGAGCTGAGCAGGAAGCCGGGCACTGGTCTAGCTGTGGAAAACTCAGGTGCAGGACTCTGCTGTAGGGCTGGCATGTCTACTGGGGCAGAGTTAAGGCTGTGGTGCACTTTTCATGGTGTGTGTGCTCCATTCGAGCAGTGGGTGTGTGTCTCTGGGTGGGGGGGGGGGGCAGAGGGTATTGTGGGCAGGCTTCCCCTTCCATTTCCTTGCTTTGTAGGTTTCTGTTAGGTATGTTATGCACAGAGCAACCTCTACAGACACAGTGCAGTGGTTGTGTGTGAATTATCTGAACATTGAGTGAAGGAGTTTGAGGCATTCTGATCCCAAATTCACATGCAGCCCAGCGGATTTGTGTCCTAAGAGGCCAACTCGCTAGTCGCTATTCATCATTTGTTAGTTGTTGTTCTCCTGCTTTAAAAGTCTCAGATATCCAATCAGGGAGGCAGAAAATTCCGTGTGACTTAAATGACCATTCATATGGTTTTCAGCTAAAAAATGGGTTTTCAGGTTTTCTGTTTTGTGATGGGAAAACTGGAAATTCTCAAGGAAAGCAGCCACTTCCTACCACCCCATCTTGTCAAAATCCCAACTTTCCATACCAAAGAGTTTTGACAGAACGTTTCGGATCCATCCTAACCCATCCCAGCTTTATGCCTGTCCTAGCAGGGCTGCTAGCGGAGGTACAGTATGAACAGAGTAACCTTCACTGATATACAACACAGAATGTGTGTGTGCAACTTCTTAAAACAGTGCAATGTACTCTAGCCTCAAAGCAGTTGTGAAACAGTCACCTTTGTCACCCTTCATATGTGGGTTCAATAATTAGTCCAACACTGCCCACACCCACCCTGGCACCCTCGGCACTATCATTTATCAGGTACTTGTGTGCAAAGCACGTCTCACTAACCAATCAGGTAGCACTTGGACAGATAGATGAATATAAAAGGGAAGCAAAGGGGTTTATTATGCTCCTGATTCAGTGGGTGTCCGGAAACTCTTCAGCTGCCACCATCTGTCAGCTTTTGGGAGAGCTGGTGCTGCAGCTGGAGATTCAGTCCATGCTGGTGTTTGGCTTGGCTCAGATTAACACCTGCAGGTTCTGGCTGGTGCGGGTGTGCCTGTCTGTGACAAGTCTTTAGGGCTGTTGAGTCTCCTCTCCCTCAGGTGCTGGCTGGCTCACAGCAAGGTTCTCACCAAATATGCTATTTCCTCAAAACTGGTAGATTTAATGTGGTAGGGTCACATGCAGTGGAGTTACAGGGGGTCATGTGGAGTTGGATTACCTGAGTGGGGTTGCAGAGGGGAATCTCATGCAGTGGAGTTGCGCTGAAGGTCTCACACAGCCTCTGGGCGCTGCCTCTTCAAGGGGTGCATCTCTCCTGGGAGAAGGTCATCTCAGCACAAGGCCAGCTTGGGGAAGCTCTTCCCAGCTCCTCTCAACACAGCTGTCAAGCACCTACAATGTCTACGGGTGAGTGCTGTGAGGGGAAGGGTCAGTGGGGGTGTCCAGGAGCCATTAAAACAAGGATCACTTTGGCTGGCTACCAGTGGACAGCATGACTCGGTGACAGCATGATATGCTGGACTGGGGATGAATTTCAACACTTTTCTAGATTCAACCCAGAGCCCTCTCCTGACAAAAAGTAATGTTTCACCTCTCTGTGATTCAGCTGTGCCCTGAGCCCAGCCTGGCAGGGCCTTCTGCCCATGCCCACTCACCTGCTTGGGACAAAAGACAACACACACAGGGAAGCTGGGCTGGTGATTGTGGTCCCACTGGGAATTAGAAGGGGAGCAATCCCCCTAAAAAGCCTGAAACTTGTGATAACGGCTGGGTCACATGGGCCCACACGCCCCCGCCCCCCCCAGTGCAGCGGAGGTCACACTAAGCTGCCTTGTAGAGTGTGGGAGCTGAAGATGAGTGTATCAGATGAAACAAGGGGAAGGCGGCAGAGATTACATTCAGACTCCAAGTTAGGTTTGATTTAGTATCCCCAGGAATCTTCAGCCCAGCAAAACTTTCACCTTCCCTGCAACAGGTGCTCGCTGCTTTACGGCTTTTATAAATCATAGTGGTGCGCAGGAATGTAGGAATAGAAAATGTTAGTATAAAATAAAGACTCACTAACCAGCAAGACAAAATAATCCATATTCATAAGACAAAGTGCCAGAGTAAAAAGAGCAGTGATAACAACAATGAGAGGAAACAAATCAAAAGCCAGAGCTTCCAAAAATCTTACTGGAAAAATTGGCTTGGGTACAAGCTCCATCTGTGGGAGACGGAGCAAACATTGCAGCCTGTGGATGAAATGTGCCCATGGGCCTGGGCTGGGGAGAAGGGGGGTGCTGAGAACCTGCAAGACAGAGGAGTGATACAAAGGGACCCAGAGAGCTAGGAATGGAGGCAGAAAATAACTAGATGAGGTTGGGCCTGGAAAGATACCTCTGGGGGAAGTATTCCATGGGATGGAGAAAGCTGGGAAGCAGTGAAGCAAAGGGACAGTTGGACATGGTAGCAGACCACATCCCAGATACAGGAGAAGCTGAGGTCACTTGGTGCTCAGAGTCTCATGGAACTGGGTGCAGAGGGCTTGATCCTGCAAGGTGCTGAGTGCCTTAAGCTCCTACAGAAGCCAAAGAAACCATGGCTGCACATCACATCATGGAATGGAGCCCTTTGTTAACATGCACAGAGGCAGCACGTTCCATAACAGGGAGTGAGGGTACATCTACACTGCAAAAACCCCTCATGGCAGCAAGGCTCCAAGCCCAGGTCTGCACACTCTGGCTCACGCTATGGCACTAAAATAGCCATGTAGACCTTCCTGCTCAGGCTGGAGCTCAAGCTGTGGGACCCAACTCCCTCGTCAGGTTTCAAAGCATGAGCTCCAGCCTGAGAAAAAGACCTCCATGGCTATTTATAGTGCTGTCCCGTGAGCCCTGAAAGCCTGAGTCTATAGACCTGGGCTCTGAGACTAGCTGCTGTGGGTGGGTTTTTTTGCAGTGTAGATGTGCTGTGCAAGGTTTTTGACAAGATGGGTTGGAAGAAAGAGGCTGCTTTCCTTGAATTTCTAGCTTTTCTTCACGAAACAGAGAACCTGAAAAACCATTTTTTTAAGCTGAAAACTCTGAATTGTCATTCAAATCACATGGAATTTTCTGCCTCCCTGATTGGATATCTGAGACTTTTAAAACAGGAGAATAACAACAAATAAATGATGAATGGTGATTAGTGAGTTGGCCTGCTAGCATACAAATCTCCTGGGCAGCATGTGAATTTGGGATCGGAATGCCTCAAACTCCTTCACTGAATGTTCAGATAATTAATGCACAAAACCACTGCGCTATGTGTCCCTAAAGGTTGCTCTGCCCATAACATACTCAACAGAAACCCTAGAAGTCCTCAACTGAAGTACTGTGTCCAGTTCTGGGCACCACACTTTAAGAAAGATGTGGACAAACTGGAGAAAGTCCAGAGGAAAGCAACAAAATGACTAAAGGTCTAGAAAACATGTCCTATGAGGAAAGATTGAAGAAACTGGGTTTGTTTAGTCTGGAGAAGAGAAGACTGAGGATGGACATGATAATAGTCTTCAAGTAAGTAAAAGGTTGCTATAAAGAGGACGGTGATAAATTGTTCTCCTTAGCCACTGAGGACAGGACAAGAAATCATGGGCTTAAATTTCAGCCAGGGAGGTTTAGGTTGGACATTAGGAAAAAAACTTCCTAAATGCCCAGGCAGTTAAGCAGTGAAACACATCACCAAGGGAGGGGGTGGAATCTCCGTCACTAGAGGTTTTTAAGAACAGGTTAGACACACACCTGTCAGGGACAGTCTAGATCACTTGTTCTCAACCTTTTTTCATTGGCCAATCCCTAAAATATTTCAAATGGAGGAGTGGACCCCTTTAGAAATCTATTGAGTATATGTCTAGTTGAAGTCTGTTCAGTCAGTTTGCAGTCTGTCTTTCGTGGACCCCTTAGACCAGTGGTCACCAACTGGTTGATCGCGATCATCTGGTCAATCCTAGAGGATCTCCCAGTCAATCACGAGCTCCGGTGGTGCAGCGTGGCTGCCGCTAAGGCAGACTCCCAACTCCGGCCCCACACTGCTCCCGGAAGCAGCTAGCATGGCGCAGGGGCAGGGGTCTCCCTCTGCGCGCTGCTCCTGCCTGCAAGCACCGCCCCTGCAGCTCCCATGGGTCCCCGCCCCCTCCCAGGGGCTGCAGCAGCACATTGGGCCCTTCTGGGAGCGGTATGGAGCTGGGGTAGGCAGGGAACCTGTCTTAGCCTTGCTGTGCCCACCACTGACCGGGAGCTGCTGGAGGTAAGTGCTGCCCGGCGGGAGGCTGCACCCGAAACCCCAGCCCTGACCCCCTACCAGAGCCTGCACCCCAAGCCCCCTCCTCACCCCAACACTCTGTCCCAGCCTAGAGCCCCCTCCCAGAGTCAGCACCCCATACCTCCTCCTGCACCCCAACACTCTGCCCTAGCCTGGAGCCCCCTTCTGCACCCAAACTCCCTCCTAAAGCTTGCACCTCAACCCCCTGCCCCAGGCTCAGCCCAGAGCCCCCTCCCACACTCCAAACCCCTCGGCCCCAGCCCAGAGCCTGCACCCCCTCCCAAACCCCTAACCCTAGCCCGGTGAAAGTGAGTGAGGGTGGGGGAGAGTGAGTGATTGAGGGGGGGAGATGGAGTGAGCGGGGCGGCGCCTCAAGGAAGGGGCAAGGGCTCGAGGAAGGGGCGGGGGCTTGGGGAAGGGGCAGGGTAGATCCTGGGTTGCCCTTAGATTCAAAAAGTGATCTTGGGTGTAAAAAGGTTGGAGACCACTGCCTTAGACATAGTAGAGATTTTCTCACTACATTTACTACCTGGGTATCCAGGATTAGCTATAACTCCAGTGAGACTCCATCATTTCATTTTCCCTGGCTGACTGGAGAGCAGATGCCCACAGAGGGGAGAGAGGGCTATATTTTTTGCCTAGCTCCACAAAGGACACTGCTACATCATTTCATTCTTGCCTGGGTTAATTTTGAGCCAATTGCTCTTCACCCTGGTGTCGATCTCTTGCAGGCACGTAGGCACTCCCTACAGCCCTGGCTTTGGGAAGAAGATGTAGGCTTGGGGGCAGCAGAGTGCTATGGTTGGCAGTGTCCCATCTGGCGGAAGGTAAATCCAGGTCCACACGCAGGCCCAGGCTTATCCCTGTTGTGAGCACAGCTCCTGGAGCTGGTGCACTGAATGCCATGCTGGGGCTCATGAGTTACAACACTATGGTGGCCTTTAAGGGACATGCCATTAGCTCAATGTGCCATCTCTCCAGGGGTCTCATGTAGACACCAAAGAGGAGGGTAGACTGTGCTGATCCCAGCGGAATCTGCTGTGGGGGCATAGGGAGATAAGGAGCTGATGCCCATCCATCCTCGCTGGGTTCTGTCAGAGAGGGATGGTGGAAGTCCCTTGTTGCTCACCCTGATACAGCCTAGTCTGTATGCTCCAAGTGGCACGGCAAGGCCAGGGAAGGGCTGGGAGGGGGGTTCCCTCTGAGGGGTGATGGCGGTGGTGCCATTGATGCAGGTGGCACTTCCCAGATCAATATAGCACAGGCCCTTCCCCGAGCAGAGACTTGCCATCCTGCTGAGTGAAGTGTGCTGGTTTTGCCATGGGGATGACCGTTCACGGGTGCCTGGGTTAAGTCTTTTAGGCTGTCAAGATGATACACCCCATGCCAAGAGTGGCAAGGCAGCAGCTTCTTCCCTGGTGTCTTTGCTATCATGCATGATGCTATCAGTTCCTCACTAGGGCCAGAGCCTGCCTCCGTTCCTCAGGCCCTAGGGTACTACCCGGTGTTTGCTGGTGCCCTAAAGTACTGGACCATGTGTGTGCTGGGGCCAGGATCAGACCTTAAGGAGGCCATAAAGGTATCTGCTGCCTGAAAAATGCACTAATTAAAATGGCATCATTGTGAGCTACCTTCCAACCCTGCGTGGCCAGCTGTTCATCGGCAGCACTTAGCTCTCTCAGGCCAGTCGCATTGGGCTGGTATCATTGGTGCACACCAGTCCCGTCTCCAAATGCAAGCACTGAGCCAGGGCTGTATTTACGGCCAGAGTGCCAACTATTTCACTGCTCATCAGTTTAGCAGAAGCATCCAGCTAACCTGCTTATCCCATAATCCCAAACCAGCTCTCAGGTGCCAAGAGTCCCAGCTGCCCCCGTCCCAGCTGCCAAAGCCCTTCCCCTTCCTGGGCCTCTGCACAGAATTTTACAGCACATCAAACCTTCCCAATGTAATTCACTTTGCACAGCAGCTGCATGTAATTCCAAATACCAGGGACGCTGCAGTGATTGTGATTCATTTTCCTATTTCATCGAAAAAACCTTCCAATGTTAAATGTATCCAAAGCTGCTGCCTCTCCATTCCGCTGTAGCCCAGAGCCAGGGACCTTGGCCAGAATTTAGGCTGATCCTACAGCAGGGTATAGGAACTTAATCAAGTTTTGCTAGTTACCATGGGCTGAAACTTTTGGTGGTCTCTCGATTTCATGCCAGTTCTCCCCCTACCTCCCTGTGTATCTCTCCTCCAGACCAATTAAGGATTTTCCAGGGAAAGCTTGAACCTTGATCATTGCAATTAGTGGCTATAAATGCAGCATCAGCCTGTGTGACTGCCCTGTGGGATTTTATGGAGCAGGCTCTTTGGTTTGAATTATGTTCACAGAGCCTCTCCTCATGCTTCACTCTGCCATTCCCAATAGAGTGCTTCTGCCTACATGAATCAAATTGCATTAAACTCTTGTCATTCACTCTTCTCCTTACTTTAATTCTGGAGTTTAATCATGCCAGATAACGTTTCTATTCCTCACAGCCTGGCCTGACTTCACTGACACTCCCAGTCAGAACAATTATTCTCCTCTCTGTGCCTCCTCTTTGCAGATAAGGGGAGGATTTGGTGTTATAGCTGCTAAGAATTATACAAACCCACTTCTGATCTAGCTTTTTAGATCCCAGATCCAGACAAAGGGCCCAATGGCAATGTACAGCATTGTGGATGCTTTTGTTTATCATGTTCCTAACATGTTTCTATAGTTGGTTTTCCATGAGGTTAGATTGTATTCACCATTTAAAACTCTCAATTCTCTGCACCAGATATAGCTGTAGTCACTGCTGTGTCTTTCTATATTTAGAATTCACACAGAAAACCGCATACCGTTCAATACAACGGGCATCTTACAGTTGCAAAGTCATACACTCAAAAATTAGTAAATGACAAATGTAAGTTTGTCCAGGTCATCACTGCTCTGCGCCCATGAGCATGTGTGTTACCATGTACTGTTTAATCTATATAATAGGCTTCCAGGAATGTCATTGTGTGTGTCACTCTGAAATGCAGAATGTCTGCTGAGTCAGCATGAAACAACAAAAGCAGCTACAGGCAGGGTTGAGAGCTCTCTTTGTTCAGAATACCACCAGGCTCAGTCTTCACTGGGATTCGTGGTCTGTTAACTTACAAATTGGACAGTTTCAGTCATTTTTGGCTGGCTCTTTTACACACATGGCTTTAGGAATGACATGTACGCAACAGCGTGGGCTTTCAGGTACTGACACTATAATTGATCTGGTGGGTGTCAGCAGGCGGCAATGTTACACAAGTTCCTAGAATGGGACAAATGTTCATTCTTGGGAGACGTGTTGTTGTTGGTTTTGGGTCATGCAGGGTTCTGTGCAGAGGCAACTTCTGGAGAACGTGCCATGCTGTGAGCAGGAGAGTTTGCTCTCTACCTTGGTCTCTGACAGGAGTAATTTCTGGAGGCGGAGTTACTTCCTAGGAGCTGGGCATCTGTGCTGGGCTGAGTTCCCTGGCAGAAGAGATTGCCTTGTATGCTACTTGACCACCATTGTTCCAGTACTGTAGATAAAACCAGTTATTCTAAGACTATACCCGAACTCTGGTTTCTCCTGCAAGGTCCCAGAAATCTGCTACTGCTTACTTCCCCTCTAAACCAGGTTGTTTTTTAACCAGAATGGATTCTTCCTCAATTGTAAGATTGTGGCTTTTGGGGCATCTAGCCAGATGCTCTGTGATCATTTCCTCTTTATCAGTTAGGACAAAGTTTATTATAGAATTCCCCTGTGTAGGTTGCAACACTTTTGGAGTTAGGAAATTGTCATCTTAATGTTTAGAAAATCCAGTGATGTTTTAGTACTTGCAGCATGAGACTTCCAGCATATGTTGCTCAAACTGAAATCCCCCATGGGCACACATTTTTCCCCCTGTACACGACAGATAGGTGCATAAAGAGGTGGTCATCCTGTTCGCTAGTGTGATTTGGTGGCCTGTAGCAGCTACCAAGTAATACCCCCATCTTGTGCTTTATCTGTTAGGACATTGATCCATGAGTATACAAGATCATTTTCTTCTGAGTTATCAGAATGTTATGTAGCATATGTTAGCTGCTCATTCAGTGAGCCCCATCCATCCTGTGCACTCAATGAGGCAGGGAAAAAAATAGCATGTGATCATGCAACTGAAGACCGTATCATAATGTATACACCCAAGAGGGCTGAATTAAGGTGGCACAGGCAACCTTAATACAATATTTATTGATTCCAAGGCCAGAAGGGACCATTGTGATCACCTAGTCTGACCTCCTGTATAGCACAGGCCACAGAACTTCCCTGAAATTTCTTTCTGAACTATAGCATGTCTTTTTTTAAAAAAATCCAGCATTTCTGAAGGAGGCAGAGGATTATTCCTTTTACCCGGCTGCAGGGCTCCCTGCCCAGTTTGGATATGGCCCTACTGTGCTTCAAGTAGATTACTCAGGCCCTGGTTACTTCCTGAGTTCTGTGTGACTGGAACTCTGCACCCATATGGAGCCATGGAGTTAGTTTTGCAGGCCAGAGCACCACAGCTGTCCCTACATGCTCACACTGAGCTCAGCAAACATCAATGACTGCACATGCTGCAGGTGTGAGTCTCAAACATGGACAAATTGCAAAGGATAAATACAAAACCACAAGCCAGTAGGGACAGAATCAGAAAGCTAAAGCACAAAATTAGTTACACCTAGCAAGGGACATAAAAGGCAATAAGAAGAGTTTCTATAAAAACAGTAGGAACAGGAGAAGATGAAGGAAAGTGTTGGTCTTCTGCTAAACAGAGAAGGAAAACCAATAACAGGTGACATCAAGCAGACTGAAGTGTTTAATGCTCATTTTGCTTCAGTCTTCACTAAAAAATCTTCTTTAATTTTGACCCGATACATAACCCAATTAATATTAACAATAAGGGGGAAGGAACGCAAACCAAAATAGGGAAAGAACAGGTTAATGAACATTTTGAGAAGTTAGATGTATTCAAGTCACAGGGCCTGATGAAATTCATCTTCAGAAACTAGCTGAAGTAATCTCAGAACCATTAGTAATTATTTTTGAGAACTCATGAAGGAGGGGTGAGATCCCTGAAGACTAGAGAAGGACAAACATAGTACCTATCTTTAGAAGAACAAAGAGAACCAGGGAATTATAGACCAATCTGTGGAAAGATACTGTAACAATCAATTAGTTAGCTCCTAGAGGATAGGTAATGAGGAATACCAATATGGATTTATCAAGAACCAAATTATGCTAAACCAACCTAATTTCCATCTGTGACTGGGTTACTGAACTAGTGCATGGGGGGAAGAAGTAAATGTGATTTATCTTGGATTTAGTAAGGCTTTTGACACAGTCCCATGTGACATTCTCATAAGCATACTAAGGAAATGTTGTCTAGATGAAATTACTATAAAATGGGTGCAAACCAGTTGAAAGACCATACTGTATAAATAGTTCACTGTCAAACTGGGATGGGGGATCTATTGGGATCCCACAGAGGTCAGTCCTGAGTCTGGTACTATTCAATATTTTTATTGATGACTTGGACAATGGAGTGGAGAATATGCTTATACAATTTTCAAATGACTCCAAGCTGGATGGGGTTGCAAGCACTTTGGAGGACAGGTTTAGAATTTTAAATGACCTTGATAAATTGGAGCATTGTTCTGAAATCAGCTCAGTGAAAATCAATAAAGACGAGTGCAATGGAAAAATCAAGGATGGAAAAATCAAATGCACAGCCACAAAATGGGGAACAACTGGCTAGGTAGTCGTACTGCTGAAAAGGATCTGGAGGTTATAGTGGATCACAAATTGAATGAGTAAATATGTGATGTGGTTGTGAAAAAGGCTAATATCATTGCCGGATGTAGTAACAGGAGTGTCTTATGTAAGACATGGGAGATAATCATCCTGCTCTACTTGGCACTTATGAGGCCTCAGCTGGAGTCCTGTGTCCAGTTCTGGGTGCCACACTTTATGAAAGATGTGGAGAAACTGGAGGGAGTCTGGAAGAGAGCAACAAAAATTACCAATGTTTAGAAAATTTGTCCTTTGTAGTTAACTGGCTAAGTGGCAGTTCTGCAGAAAAGGACCTGGGGATTACAGTGGACGAGAAGCTGGATATGAGTCAGCAGTGTGCCCTTGTTGCTAGGAAGGCTAACGGCAAGTTGGCTGCATTAGTAGGAGCATTGCCAGCAGATCGAGGGACATGATTATTCCCCTCTATTTGGCACTGGTGAGACCACATCTGGATTATTGTGTCCAGTTTTGGGGCCCCCACTACAGAAAGGATGTGGACAAATTGGAGAGAGTCCAGCAGAGGGAAATGAAAATGATTAGGGGGCTGGAGCATATGACTTACGAGGAGCGGCTGAGGGAACTGGGGTTATTTAGTCTGCTGAAGAGAAGAGTGAGGGGGAATTTGATAGCAGCCTTCAACTACCTGAAAGGGGAGTTCCAAAGAGGATGGAGCTTGGCTGTTCTCAGTGGTGGCAGATGACAAAACAAGGAGCAGTGGTCTCAAGTTGCAGTAGGGGAGGTCTAGGTTGGATATTAGGAAAAACTATTTCACTAGGAGGGTGGTGAAGCACTGGAATGGGTTACCTAAGGAGGTGAAGGAATCTCCATCCATAGAGGTTTTTAAGGCCCGGCTTGACAAAGCCCTGGCTGGAATGATTTAGTTGGTCTTGGTCCTGCTTTGAGCAGAAGGTTAGACTAGATGACCTCCTGAGGTCTCGTCCAACCTTAATCTTCTATGATTTTATGAAAAACTGGGCATGTTTAGTTTTGAGAAAAGAACAATGAGCAGGATGGGACCTGATAATAGTCTTAAAATATATTAAGGGCTGCTCAAAAAAGAGTATTTTGATCAGTTGTTCTCCACATCCTCTGAAGTTAGGACAAGACATTATTGGCTTAATCTGCAGCAAAGAAGATTTAGGTTAGATGTTAGGAAAAACTTTGTAACTATAAAGATAGTTAAGCTCTGGAACAGGCTTTCAAGGGAAGTTGTGGAATCACCACCGTTGGAGGTTTTTAAGAACAGGTTAGACAAACACCTGTCATGGATGGTCTAGGTTTACATGGTCCTGTCTCAGTGCAGGAAGCTGGGCTAGATGACATCTCGAGGTCCCTTCTAGCCTTAACTTTCTATGATTCTATGAAGAACGTCATGAGATCGGAACCAACTTCGCCATGATAATGCAGCAAACTAACTCCAAGAGCACATCAGCCTTCTTCCCCAGATATTTTGGCTGCACAGCTCATCCAAAAAGATCACAAGCAATTTTTTTTTACTAGAGAAGTTGTCCTTTTTCACTCCCTCACAACCAGCCAAACCCATTTTTGCTCAGAACAAACCACCTTCAAGCTCAGATCAAGAATCAAATGTTTCATCCCCAAACAGGAATATTTCAGAAAGTTCCAAGTGGCTGAGATCAGGGGATTGGGATGAACTCTGCAGTGCAGTCATGACTGTGAAGAGCACTCTGCTGGGAACACATGGTACAAAGCAGCAGAATCATCTGGTTATATGAAGCTGCCACAAATCAACAAGATTTAATTTTAAAAGAACATTTGACACTGTAGGCCCCTTGTGGACCCCACTGAGGGAGGAGGCATCATCACAGAGAGAGCGCAAGACCCGGGTATATTGCTCCGTGGGATAAGGTTGTTGCCCCTGCTAAAGAAACACACTTTTTTTATACAGCTGAATTAGGGTTTATGTTGTGGCTGTTTTTACACAAGAATTGCAGAATGGACATTTGGATGGTTTCAGAGTTATGGAAATCCACAATGGCTAATGGGGCAGGTGGTAACCTTCCCTTCCGAAGTCTCCATGAAGTGCTGTCATTCAATATAAAAGATAACGTGACATAAAATCAATAAGAGGTTCTATAACTGCATTAGAAGTAAGAGAAAAATGAAGGAAAGTTCAGGTCTCTTACTAGTTGGGGAAGGAGAGCAAATAGCAGATGATGGGAAGACTGAAGTGTTTAATTCCTTTTTTGCTTCAGTGTTCATTATGCTTAACACAATTATATTAACACCATGGGGGAGGATCTTGGGCTAGAATAGGGAAAGAACAGGTTACTTAGATAAGTTAGATGTACTAAGTCTGCAGGGCCTGATGGATTCACCCTAGAGTACTTGAGGAACTAGCCAAAGTAATTTCTGAACCATTAGTGATTATCTCAGAGAAGTCATGTGTGACAGCTTGACAATATCCTGTAATATTCTGGACAAACCTTAGGGAACTAAGGTAAACTTTACCCAATTAAGTGAAACCTTACTGAATTAGGGTTAACACCTTTGGGGGTTGTATTAATATGCAATTGTGTAGGCATTGTGGTGGCATTCTATGGAGCTTTCTCTGGTATCCACTTTAGAAGTCTCCCCCCCACCCCTGGAGAGGTGCCCATATACCAGGTCAAACTGGATTCTATGGGGACCAACAGGCACAGGCAGGATTTTTGCAAAAAAAGGCAAATATTATTCTCGGGTGTATTAAGAGGACTGTCAATATAAGACATGGGAGGTAATTCTTCTGCTCCACTCAGCATTGGCGTGGCCTCCGCTGGAGTACGGTGTACAGTTTTGAGCAGCACATTTTAAGAAAGATGTGGACAAATTAGTGAGAGTCCAGAGGAGAGCAACAAAAATGATAAGAGGATTAGAAAACATGACCTATGAGGAAAAGTTGAACGAATCAGGCATGTTTTGTTCTGAGAAGAGGAGAAGGCTGAGGGGGACCTGAAAACCGTCTTCAAATACATAAAAGATTGTTACAACAAGGCCAGTGATCAGTTTTTCTCTGTGTCCACCACAGGTAAGAAAAGAAGGAATCTGCTTAGTTTGCAGCATGGGAGATTTAGGTTAGATGTTAGGAAACAGGTAACCTATGGAGACTTTGGAACCCCCGTCACTGGAGGTGTTTAAGAACAGGTTGGACAAACACCTCTTAGGGATGGTGCAGGTTTATTGGGTCCTGCCTCTGCACAGGGCAGATGGACCAGATGAGGTCCCTTCCACCCCACGTGACTATGATTGTGTGTTTGCCTATCCCCCTATCATTCTGTACTTCTGCTTTCCTGTACACAGACTAACATTACCAGAGAAGAGTGCAAGGAATCAAGTGCACTGTGATTGTGATACCGTTGTAGCTGACTCGAGATGGCTCCTTTGCTGTTCAGTAAGATGGCAGCTCTCTGTGCTCTGTGGATGCTGAGTCTGACTGGTGAATCGCATGGAGTCTGGATGGCATGGGATTGTGCCTTGGCAGCGAGGTTTATTTTGGATGCATCCACCAATAGTCAGGGTTATAGGAGCACAATAATCTGCCATTATTCCACTGATGCATCTTCACCATGTGAGGGAGCCAGTGCTGGAGGAAATAGGGACTGTTGTGGGAAAATTAACCACACATTGTGTTTGGATCAGAACAACCTGAGGTCCCTTTATTCAAGCATGCGCATACAGGGAGAGTCAGCCGGAGCTGCTCTGCCGTAAACAGAAATACAGGAGCTTTCTTGCTGAAAACCACAATTTGCCAAACCCACTTCCTTCAACAGCATTTTCCTTATTTGGCATATAGTGCAAGCTTTAACAGTAGCTTTGCCTTACTTGGAGTTTAGCAAAAACAAGCTTTTCCTGTTATTGACAGGTGTTTTCTTTGCGGTTAATGGTTTTTTTTAACTTCTAGCGGTTATGGTTACATTTCTTAAGCTGTGCTGTTTTGCAATTGCCCCTCAATGGAATTTTTCACACTCTCCTCTTATGCTTCATATACACAGTTAGCTTTACCAAAGTTTTAGGCCTACTTGGGAAGTTTAGGCCTATGTGGGTCCCCTGAATTTTTCCTCCACATTCCCCCCTTTTGGTGTCTTTTTTGGCACCACTAATTGGGCCTAAACTTTTATAGCCATGAGCTTGTTAATTTCCTTCTTTTTGTCCTTCTGTCCTTTTGCCCAAACTGTATTATATGTTGTATTTACAATTATTAGTGCCACCTGCTTTCTTGCACCAAGGCTGGCAGGTCGAGGGCTGGATAGACAATGATAAATACATTTTTTACAGCAACAATAACATAACCCTATGCTGAACAGCAGTAAAAGCAACAGCATTCCCATGGTGATAATATGATGCAGTTGGGGTTGTTGTATAGCTTTAGTTACAAAACACAATACATTAGTCTGGGTACATAAAGTAGACGTTCCATAGGCAGTATAAAAGGCATTCTTTTTGGCTTGATATATATTTTGGAGCGTGTAAATTTCTCCCTATAATTCAGAAATTTTCTGAACCTCTGGTAGGATTGAAAACAAATTTTGGAATCGGTCAGGTACTAAAGCAGTCCAGTTAAAGGGTATTTGGAACCTAAGGGCTAATTGTAGAGTTTTATTCACAGGCCAATAAATGATATGATTGCCTGCGGCTGTGGTGAGATTAAAATGTACGTCATTTAAGGTAGTGGTCTTAACATGCACACAGCTATTATTAGCTTGGAAAAGTAGATGTCCTGTCAGGGTAGTCCCGTGTCCCATACCCTCCCAACAAATATTGTCATGAACAGTGACAGCCTCTCCTGATTTTAGTTTATGTACACACTGAAGTGGAGGGGGTTCTAAAGGCCAGAGTGTCCATTGGCTTCCAATCCCTCCCCAAATGTCGGGCGTTACTCCAGGAGCACTGACTATGAATCGATTGGGCATACCAGGTAGTTTAAGTTCCCAAATGTCTTGGTGAATTATCCAATCACACATGCATCCTCCCCACGGACCCGGCAGGATTCGGTAGGTGGGAGCCCATACCCCTCCGACCGGCCCGTATGCTTGGAAGGAGCACTGTGCACATCTGCATTTCCATTCAGAAAATCTTCAAGTATGTCTCCACGGCCACAGATTAGATGGAACTTCTGAGGTATTTGTAAGGGCAGTAGGCCACGCCTGATGTTCAAGATCATAGAATCATAGAATATCAGGGTTGGAAGGGACCTCAGGAGGTCATCTAGTCCAACCCCCTGCTCAAAGCAGGATTGATCCACAATTAAATCATCCCAGCCAGGGCTTTGTCAAGCCTGACCTTAAAAACTTCTAAGGAAGGAGATTCCACCACCTCCCTAGGTAACGCATTCCAGTGTTTCATCACCCTCCGAGTGAAAAAGTTTTTCCTAATATCCAACCTAAACCTCCCCCACTGCAACTTGAGACCATTACTCCATGTTCTGTCATCAGCTACCACCGAGAACAGTCTAGATCCATCCTCTTTGGAACCCCCTTTCAGGTAGTTGAAAGCAGCTATCAAATCCCCCCTCACTCTTCTCTTCCGCAGACTAAACAATCCCAGTTCCCTCAGCCTCTCCTCATAAGTCATGTGTTCCAGTCCCCTAATCATTTTTGTTGCCCTCTGCTGGACTCTTTCCAATTTTTCCACATCCTTCTTATAGTGTGGGGCCCAAAACTGGACACAGTACTCCAGATGAGGCCTCACCAATGTCGAATAGAGGGGAATGATCACATCCCCCGATCTGCTGGCAGTGCCCCTACATATACATCCCAAAATTCCATTGGCCTTCTTGGCAACAAGGGCACACTGTTGACTCATATCCAGCTTCTCGTCCACTGTAACCCCTAGGTCCTTTTCTGCAGAACTGCTGCCGAGCCATTCGGTCCCTAGTCTGTAGCGGTGCATGGGATTCTTCCGTCCTAAGTGCAGGACTCTGTATTTGTCCTTGTTGAACCTCATCAGATTTCTTTAGGCCCAATCCTCCAATTTGTCTAGGGCCCTCTGTATCCTATCCCTACCCTCCAGCGTATCTACCTCTCCTCCCAGTTTAGTGTCATCTGCAAACTTGCTGAGGGTGCAATCCACACCATCCTCCAGATCATTTATGAAGATATTGAACAAAACCGGCCCCAGGACCGACCCCTGGGGCACTCCACTTGATACCGGCTGCCAACTAGACATGGAGCCATTGATCACTACCCGTTGAGCCCGACAATCTAGCCAGCTTTCTATCCACCTTATAGTCCATTCATCCAGCCCATACTTCTTTAACTTGCTGGCAAGAATACCGTGGGAGACCGTGTCAAAAGCTTTGCTAAAGTCAAGGAGCAACACGTCCACTGCTTTCCCTTCATCCTCAGAGCCAGTCTATCTCGTCATAGAAGGCAATTAGATTAGTCAGGCATGACTTGCCCTTGGTGAATCCATGCTGACTGTTCCTGATCACTTTCCTCTCATGTAAGTGCTTCAGAATTGATTCCTTGAGGACCTGCTCCATGATTTTTCCAGGGACTGAGGTGAGGCTGACTGGCCTGTAGTTCCCAGGATCCTCCTTCTTCTCTTTTTTAAAGATGGGCACTACATTAGCCTTTTTCCAGTCCTCCGGAACCTCCCCTGATCTCCATGAGTTTTCAAAGATAATGGCAAATGGCTCTGCAATCACATCTGCCAACTCCTTCAGCACTCTCGGATGCAACGCATCCAGCCCCATGGACTTGTGCTCGTCCAGCTTTTCTAAATAGTCCCGAACCACTTCTTTCTCCACTGAGGGCTGGTCACCTTCTCCCCATGCTGTGCTGCCCAGTGCAGTAGTCTGGGAGCTGACCAGTGCAACTCCTCCACTTTTCCCTTATTTGAGGCAGTAACAACCCCTCAGCACCAGTGCTTTGTAGGAAAGGATAGCAGCAGGGCTAGGGACAACGGGAAAGGTAGGGAGTACAGCAGCATTAACAGCATCATAAAATGGGGGAGTTACGAATAATGACACCTGGCTGAATGCAGAAGGTGAGAACAGGCTGGATTTTCCCTTGACCTGTTTTGATAGAGGGTACTGTTACACCTCGGGAAGGGGTCTTGCTGGATTTAGGCGAATCTTAATGGGTTGGGCAGACCTAATGCACCCAACCTGGTTGGCATGATCGGCTCACAAGGCTTACAAGGAGGGAGAGACCTTAGCCAGCAGTTCCTGTTACAGCGAAGAAGGGCTGGGGTTGGTATTCTCCTGTAAACTGCCAGGACAGGAAGGGCAGAAAAGGTGGGGGAGTTGCACTGTATGTAAGGGAGCAGTATGACTGCTCAGAGCTCAAGTATGAAACTGCAGAAAAACCTGAGAGTCTCTGGATTAAGTTTAGAAGTGTGAGCAACAAGGGTGATGTCGTGGTGGGAGTCTGCTATAGACCACCGGAGCAGGGGGGTGAGGTGGACGAGGTTTTCTTCCGGCAACTCACGGAAGTTACTAGATCGCAGGCTCTGGTTCTCATGGGAGACTTCAATCACCCTGATAGCTGCTGGAAGAGCAATACAGTGGGGCACAGACAATCCAGTAAGTTTTTGGAAAGTGTAGGGGACAATTTCCTGGTGCAAGTGCTGGAGGAACCAACTAGGGGCAGAGCTCTTCTTGACCTGCTGCTCACAAACCGGGAAGAATTAGTAGGGGAAGCAAAAGTGGATGGGAACCTGGGAGGCAGTGACCATGAGATGGTCGAGTTCAGGATCCTGACACAAGGAAGAAAGGAGAGCAGCAGAATACAGACCCTGGACTTCAGAAAAGCAGACTTTGATTCCCTCAGGGAACTGATGGGCAGGATCCCCTGGGAGAATAACATGAGGGGGAAAGGAGTCCAGGAGAGCTGGCTGTATTTTAAAGAATCCTTATTGAGGTTACAGGGACAAACCATCCCGATGTGTAGAAAGAATAGTAAATATGGCAGGCGACTAGCTTGGCTTAACAGTGAAATCCTTGCTGATCTTAAACACAAAAAAGAAGCTTACAAGAAGTGGAAGATTGGACAAATGACCAGGGAAGAGTATAAAAATGTTGCTTGGGCATGCAGGAGTGAAATCAGGAAGGCCAAATCACACCTGGAGTTGCAGCTAGCAAGAGATGATAAGAGTAACAAGAAGGGTTTCTTCAGGTATGTTAGCAACAAGACGAAAGTCAAGGAAAGTGTGGGCCCCTTACTGAATGAGGGAGGCAAGCTAGTGACAGAGGATGTGGAAAAAGCTAATGTACTCAATGCTTATTTTGCCTCTGTCTTCACGAACAAGGTCAGCTCCCAGACTACTGCACTGGGCAGCACAGCATGGAGAAGAGGTGACCAGCCCTCTGTGGAGAAAGAAGTGGTTCAGGACTATTTAGAAAAGCTGGACGAGCACAAGTCTATGGGGCTGGATGCGCTGCATCCGAGAGTGCTAAAGGAGTTGGCGGATGTGATTGCAGAGCCATTGGCCATTATCTTTGAAAACTCATGGAGATCGGGGGAGGTCCCGGAGGACTGGAAAAAGGCTAATGTAGAGCCCATCTTTAAAAAAGGGAAGAAGGAGGATCCTGGGAACTACAGGCCAGTCAGCCTCACCTCAGTCCCTGGAAAAATCATGGAGCAGGTCCTCAAGGAATCAGTTCTGAAGCACTTAGATTAGAGGAAAGAGATCAGAAACAGTCAGCATGGATTCACCAAGGGCAAGTCATGCCTGACTAATCTAATTGCCTTCTATGATGAGATAGACTGGCTCTGTGGATGAGGGGAAAGTGGTGGACGTGTTGTTCCTTGACTTTAGCAAAGCTTTTGACACGGTCTCCCACAGTATTCTTGCCAGCAAGTTAAAGAAGTATGGGCTGGATGAATGGACTATAAGGTGGATAGAAAGCTGGCTAGATTGTCGGGCTCAACGGGTAGTGATCAATGGCTCCATGTCTAGTTGGCAGCCAGTATCAAGCGGAGTGCCCCAAGGGTCGGTCCTGGGGCCGGTTTTGTTCAATATCTTCATAAATGATCTGGAGGATGGTGTGGATTGCACCCTCAGCAAGTTTGCAGATGACACTAAACTGGGAGGAGAGGTAGATACGCTGGAGGGTAGGGATAGGATACAGAGGGCCCTAGACAAATTGGAGGATTGGGCCTAAAGAAATCTGATGAGGTTCAACAAGGACAAGTGCAGAGTTCTGCACGTAGGACGGAAGAATCCCATGCACCGCTACAGACTAGGGACCGAATGGCTCGGCAGCAGTTCTGCAGAAAAGGACCTAGGGGTTACAGTGGATGAGAAGCTGGATATGAGTCAGCAGTGTGCCCTTGTTGCCAAGAAGGCCAATGGCATTTTGGGATGTATAAGTAGGGGCATTGCCAGCAGATCGGGGGATGCGATCGTTCCCCTCTATTCGACATTGGTGAGGCCTCATCTGGAGTACTGTGTCCAGTTTTGGGCCCCACACTATAAGAAGGATGTGGAAAAATTGGAAAGAGTCCAGCAGAGGGCAACAAAAATGATTAGGGGACTGGAACACATGACTTATGAGGAGAGGCTGAGGGAACTGGGATTGTTTAGTCTGCAGAAGAGAAGAGTGAGGGGGGGATTTGATAGCTGCTTTCAGCTACCTGAAAGGGGGTTCCAAAGAGGATGGATCTAGACTGTTCTCAGTGGTAACTGATGACAGAACACGGAGTAATGGTCTCAAGTTGCAGTGGGGGCGGTTTAGGTTGGATATTAGGAAAAACTTTTTTCACTAGGAGGGTGATGAAACACTGGAATGCGTTACCGAGGGAGGTGGTGGAATCTCCTTCCTTAGAAGTTTTTAAGGTCAGGCTTGACAAAGCCCTGGCTGGGATGATTTAATTGTGGATCAATCCTGCTTTGAGCAGGGGGTTGGACTAGATGACCTCCTGAGGTCCCTTCCAACCCTGATATTCTATGATTCTATGACCTCATTGTGAGCGGGATCAGGCACATCCAGATACACAGCATTTGGGGTACAGCAGATTATACAATGTAATTTACACAGCAATTCTCTTCCCAAAAGGTTAGCAGGTGAAGAAGGACTTAGGAGGAAAGCATGACGGTCAAACAAAGGATGGATAGAAACGGACAGAGGTGAAGAAACAGGGTGGGGAATAAGAGTATTGCCCACCCCTACTGCTTTTGGATCGACCAGGGCGTTAGGGATATTTATTGTATCCAATGGCCTATTTGCTTGCAATAGTAACACGTGCCATCATTGGGTCCCTAGGGGAGGTGGACGGTGGGGACCTTGGTTTAGCCTTCCCCTTCTCCCCCTGCAATAGGCGGCTATTACAGGGTCCCTGTATGTTCTAGAGCTGGAAGGTCATTAACATAGTTTTAATATGGCGGTAAGAGTATTTGGGTTTTATTTAAATTCTTATTTTTACTTTGTTTACAGGTGCTAATTTTTGCTCCAGTCAGCTTTCTGTGGGCAGACTGTGAGAATTGTATCTAACAGCTTCTTCCTGATTTTATTTAATTTTTTCTGGTTATGGCTGGGATTTTTCTTGGGCCACTGAGCTTCTTCACAAAGGTGACTCAGTGTTTCCCTAGGCGTGACCCCTCATAGAAGCTGGTTTAAATCGGCCCATGTAGGGTTATAACAGTTTATAACAATTTGCAATTCCTCTTTGCATTTAAGAGGATCCTCTCTTATTTTTTGGAAAATTTTTAAGTAAATTATACAATTCCGTGGGAGACCAAGGTGCATGTGCAGACACCGAGGTCTCATGACCCGAAGCACCAATGCCCGGGAATTGGCGCAAGGGGAACATTTCCTCAGTACGGGGAGACACTGTCTGAGGGGTGAACGTAAGGGGCTTCTGTTACTTAATATTTCTTGCCGGCTTAGTTGGATTTAAATTCTTTGCCAATTTTCTTTTTATCTCTTTTAATTGTGTTGTAAATTTCTCCTGGGAGTCCTTGAGACTCCTCATTTGAGATTCACAGTGCCTTTTTTCTTTTTCTTTTTTTTTTTTCTTCATGCCAATAGAAATATGTCTCACACTGACATTGGCCAGAAGCGCACTTTTGAGGTGCACAATCTTCTCAAGGTCGAAGCTTTCCCTTTAAGGGAAACCATAACTTTAAATTATCCCTATTCCTGGTATACCAATTTCAATTTTTTTTTAGAAACTTGCAAGTGAACTAGTGTGTGCCTTTTGGCGGGACGGTGATCCTTCTTGACTCACCGGCTCCCATCTGTACCTGGTAAGAGGGGAATCCTCTTGGATCCTTCGGCCCCCAGTACTGCACCTGGCGAGAGGGGAATCCCCTTGGATCCCTCGGCCCCCAGTACTTAACTCAATTCACTTGTCAGACTCACACAGGGACCTGGCAAGGCGGGGATCCTCTTGGACCCTCTGGCCCCCAGTACCCTGGGCCTTTTCCTGGCAAGGTGGGGATGCTCTTGGACCCTCCGGCCCCCAGTGCCCAACTCAATTCACTTGTCACACTCACACCGGCCTACCGACCTTCACTTTCACACTGGCACACGGAACCAGGTCTATCCACGACCTGCCCAGCCACCCTCAGTGGCTTTTCCCAGGGAAACCAAACCCAGATGGGACTCTGACCCACCCCAAGGGCAGCAGGTGTGTCTCACAGCAAAAGTCTGAATGGAGCGTGCAACTCACCTGAACCCAGAGCCTACGGGCGGTCCTCCACCAGAAACCCAATATAGAGATTTCAAAAGGTCTGTTACCTTTTCGGATGGGCCCGGGGTCCGGTAGGGAACAGCTCACGGTCCTCCGGCTCTCGGGGGTCACCGTCTATCCTAGTCACGGCACCAAGATTGTCGTGGAAAAATTAACCATGCGTTGTGTTTTGGATCAGAACAAACCTGAGTTCCCTTTATTCAAGCATGCGCATACAGGGAGAGTCAGCCAGAGCTGCTCTGCTGTAACCAGAAATACAGGAGCTTATATTGCTGAAAACCACAATTTGCCAAACCCACTTCCTTCTACAGTGTTTTCCTTATTTGGCATATAGTGCAAGCTTTAACAGTAGCTTTGCCTTACTCGGAGTTCAGCAAAAATAAGCTTTTCCGGTTCTTGACAAGTGTTTTCATAGAATCATAGAATATCAGGGTTGGAAGGGACCTCAGGAAGTCATCTAGTCCAACCCCCTGCTCAAAGCTGGACCAATCCCCAATTTCTGCCCCAGATCCCTAAATGGCCCCCTCAGGGATTGAACTCACAGCCCTGGGTTTAGCAGGCCAATGCTCAAACCACTGAGCTACTCCTCCCCCGCATTTTTTCCTTTGCGGTTAATGGTTTTTTTTAACTTCTAGCGGTTATGGTTACATTTCTTAAGCTGTGCTGTTTTGCAGTTGCCCCCAATGGAATTTTTCATACTCTCTTCTTATGCTTCATATACACAGTTAGCTTGACCAAAGTTTTAGACCTACTTGGGAAGTTTACGCCTACTTAGGTCAACTGAATTTTTCCTCCACAGGACTGATGTCTGGGCATGCACTGGAGACCACGTTGGTATGCATTTTGGGGAGATTCGGAATTGGGAAGCAGGTTTCCTGGGGTCTTTGCCCAACTATATGTCTGACTTGTGTTATGAACTTGGGCGAGTCATTTAAATGTTCTGTGCCTCAGTTTTCCCCGTTTGTAAATAGTGACAATCATTACTAAAAAGAAAAGGAGTACTTGTGGCACCTTAGAGACTAACCAATTTATTTGAGCATGAGCTTTCGTGAGCTACAGCTCACTTCATCGGATGCATACTGTGGAAATTGCAGAATATCATTATTATATACACAGACACCATGAAACAATACCTCCTCCCACCCCACTCTCCTGCTGGTAATAGCTTATCTAAAGTGATCATCGAGATGGGCCATTTCCAGCACAAATCCAGGTTTTCTCACCCTCCGCCCCCCCACAGACAAACTCACTCTCTTGCTGGTAATAGCCCATCCAAAGTGACCACTCTCTTCACAATGTGTATGATAATCAAGGTGATGGACTACAAGCCGTCAAGAACACTATCCCCGATAATGTCACGGCTAACCTGGTGGCTGAACTTTGTGACTTTGTCCTTACCCATAACTATTTTACATTTGGGGACAATGTATACCTTCAGATCAGCGGCACTGCTATGGGTACCCGCATGGCCCCACAGTATGCCAACATTTTTATGGCTGATTTAGAACAACGCTTTCTCAGCTCTCGTCCCCTAACAGCCCTACTCTACTTGCGCTATATTGATGACATCTTCATCATCTGGACCCATGGAAAAGAAGCCTTGAGGAATTCCACCATGATTTCAACAATTTCCATCCCACCATCAACCTCAGCCTGGTCCAGTCCACACAAGAGATCCACTTCCTGGACACTACAGTGCTAATAAACAATGGTCACATAGACACCACCCTATACCGGAAACCTACTGACCACTGTTCCTACCTACATGCCTCCAGCTTTCACTCAGACCACACCACACGATCCATCGTCTACAGCCAAGCTCTGCGATACAACCGCATTTGCTCCAACCCCTCAGACAGAGACAAACACCTACAAGATCTCTATCAAGCATTCTTACAACTACAATACCCACCTGCGGAAGTGAAGAAACAGATTGATAGAGCCAGAAGAGTTCCCAGAAGTCACCTACTACAGGACAGGCCAAACAAAGAAAATAACAGAACGCCACTAGCCGTCACCTTCAGCCCCCAACTAAAACCCCTCCAACGCATTATTAAGGATCTACAACCTATCCTGAAGGATGACCCAACTCTCTCACAAATCTTGGGAGACAGGCCAGTCCTTGCCTACAGACAGCCCCCCAACCTGAAGCGAATACTCACCAACAACCACATACCACACAACAGAACCACTAACCCAGGAACCTATCCTTGCAACAAAGCCCGTTGCCAACTGTGCCCACGTATCTATTCAGGGGACACCATCACAGGGCCTAATAACATCAGCCACACTATCAGAGGCTCATTCACCTGCACATCCACCAATGTGATATATGCCATCATGTGCCAGCAATGCCCCTCTGCCATGTACATTGGTCAAACTGGACAGTCTCTACGTAAAAGAATAAATGGACACAAATCAGATGTCAAGAATTATAACATTCATAAACCAGTCGGAGAACACTTCAATCTCTCTGGTCACGCAATCAGAAACATGAAGGTCGCTATCTTACAACAAAAAAACTTCAAATCCAGAGTCCAGCGAGAAACTGCTGAATTGGAATTCATTTGCAAATTGGATACTATTAATTTAGGCTTAAATAGAGATTGGGAGTGGCTAAGTCATTATGCAAGGTAGCCTATTTCCCCTTGTTTTTTCCTTACCCCCCCGCCCCCGGCCTTCTGGTTAAACTTGGATTTATGCTGGAAGTGGCCCACCTTGATTGTCATGCACATTGTGGGGAGAGTGGTCAGTTTGGATGAGCTATTGCCAGCAGGAGAGTGAGTTTGTGTGTGGGGGGGGGGTGAGAAAACCTGGATTTGTGCTAGAAATGGCCCACCTTGATTTTCATGCACATTGTAAGGAAAGTGGTCACTTTGGATAGACTATTACCAGCAGGAGAGTGAGTTTGTGTGTGTATGGGGGTGGGGGGGTGGGGTGAGAAAACCTGTATTTGTGCTGGAAATGGCCCACCTTGATTTTCATGCATGTTGTAAGGAGAGTGGTCACTGTGGATAGGCTATTACCAGCAGGAGAGTGAGTTTGTGTGTGTGGTTTTTGGAGGGGGGTGAGGGGGTGAGAGAACCTGGATTTCTGCAGGAAGTGGCCCACCTTGATTATCATACACATTGTGAAGAGAGTGGTCACTTTGGATGGGCTATTACCAGCAAGAGAGTGAGTTTGTCTGTGGGGGGGCGGAGGGTGAGAAAACCTGGATTTGTGCTGGAAATGGCCCATCTCGATGATCACTTTAGATAAGCTATTACCAGCAGGAGAGTGGGGTGGGAGGAGGTATTGTTTCATGGTGTCTGTGTATATAATAATGATATTCTGCAATTTCCACAGTATGCATCCGATGAAGTGAGCTGTAGCTCACAAAAACTCATGCTCAAATAAATTGGTTAGTCTCTAAGGTGCCACAAGTACTCCTTTTCTTTTTGCGAATACACACTAACACGGCTGTTACTCTGAAACCAATCATTACTAACCTACCTCACAGGGGAGAAGGAAGGTTATGTAGATTTATTAGTGCTGGCAGTTTATTACTATTGCCACTATTTGGAATTATAGACTGTGACTCACCTGTGCATATATTTTACCTGCTTTAACCTCTCAATAACTCTCTTTTCCTTTTCTTAGCTAATAAACCTTTAGTTTGTTTACTATAGAATTGGCTACCAGCGTTGTCTTTGGTATGAGATCTAGAATGCAACTCGACCTGGGTGAGTGACTCATCTCTTGGGACTGGGAGTATCCTGGAATATTTGTGATTTTTGGTCCAGTTTTGTCTGGGTGGCAAGATAAACTGACGAGTCTAAGGGGACGGTGGTGAGACTGTTATAGTGATCCAGGAATTCATTTGTTACTGGCTTGGTGAAATCTGATTACTGAACATACCATCAGCTTGGGGTGTCTGCCCCAAGGTCGACACTCCATGGTCATGAGCTACTCCAAACTGCGTGACAGTAGCATTCCCACGTTGGCCTCAACCAGAGTTTTATTTCGAACCTAAGAATTCTTTTGTCTGTCCTTTCTGTTTTTGAAAGACAAGGTGGGTGAGGTAATATCTTTTAATGGACCAACTTCTGTTGGTGAGAGAGACAAGCTTTTGAGTCACACAGAGGGGTGTGTGTGAGAGAAAAAAAAAATTTATTCTTCCTTTCATCTTGAGGAGGCTTTACCTGGATGAAGATTCATAATTTTAGGACCAGAAGGGACCATTATTATCTGGCATCCTGTATAACAGGTCCTCAAGGAATCAATTCTGAAGCACTTAGAGGAGAGGAAAGTGATCAGTAACAGTCAGCATGGATTCACCAAGGGCAAGTCATGCCTGACTAATCTAATTGCCTTCTATGACTAGATAACTGGCTCTGTGGATGAGGGGAAAGCAATGGAAATGTTATTCCTTGACTTTAGCAAAGCTTTTGACACGGTCTCCCACAGTATTCTTGCCAGCAAGTTAAAGAAGTGTGGGCTGGATGAATGGACTATAAGGTGGATAGAAAGCTAGCTAGATCGTCGGGCTCAACAGGTAGTGATCAATGGCTCCATGTCTAGTTGGCAGCCGGTATCAAGTGGAGTGCCCCAAGGGTTGGTCCTGGGGCCGGTTTTGTTCAATATCTTCATTAATGATCTGGAGGATGGTGTGGATTGCACCCTCAGCAACTTTGCAAACTGGGAGGAGTGGTAGATACGCTGGAGGGTAGGGATAGGATACAGAGGGCCCTAGACAAATTAGAGGATTGGGCCAAAAGAAATCTGATGAGGTTCAACAAGGACAAGTGCAGAGTCCTGCACTTAGAGTGGAAAAATCCCGTGCACCACTACAGACTAGGGACTGAATGGCTCGGCAACAGTTCTGCAGAAAAGGACCTAGGGGTTACAGTGGACGAGAAGCTGGATATGAGTCAACAGTGTGCCCTTGTTGCCAAGAAGGCCAATGGCAGATCGAGGGACGTGATCGTTCCCCTCTATTCGACATTGGTGAGGCCTCATCTGGAGTACTGTGTCCAGTTTTGGGCCCCATACTACAAGAAGGATGTGGAAAAATTGGAAAACGTCCAGCAGAGGGCAACAAAAATAATTAGGGGACTCGAACACATGACTTATGAGGAGAGGCTGAGGGAACTGGGATTGTTTAGTCTGCGGAAGAGAAGAGTGAGGGGGGATTTGATAGCTGCTTTCAACTACCTGAAAGGGGGTTCCAAAGAGGATGGATCTAGACTGTTCTCAGTGGTAGCAGATGGCAGAACAAGGAGTAGTAGTCTCAAGTTGCAGTGGGGGAGGTTTAGGTTGGATATTAGGAAAAACTTTTTCACTAGGAGGGTGGTGAAACACTGGAATGCGCTACCTAGGGAGGTGGTGGAATCTCCTTCCTTTGAGGTTTTTAAGGTCAGGCTTGACAAAGCCCTTGGCTGGGATGATTTAGTTGGGGATTGGTCCTGCTTTGAGCAGGGGGTTGGACTAGATTACCTCCTGAGGTCCCTTCCAACCCTGATAGTCTATGATTCTATGGTAACATGGGCCAGAGAACCTCCCCAGAATAATTCCTAGACCAGATCGTTCAGAAGAAGAAGCTTGATTTAAAAATTGTCAGTGAAGGAAAGTCCACCACGACCCTTGGGACATTGTTCCACTAGTTAATTGCTCTCACTGTTCAAAAATGTATACCTTATTTCCTGTCTGAATTTGTCTAGCTTCATCTTCCTGCCATTGGATCATGTTCAACCTTTCTGCTAGACTGAAGATCCCTTTATTAAATATTTGTTCGCCATGTAGGTACTCCTAGACTGTCATCAAGTCACCCATTAACGTTCTCTTTGTTAAGTAAACAGATTGAGCTCCTTGAGTCTATCGGTAGAAAGTAGGTTTTCTAATCTTTTAATCATTCCCATGGCTCTTTTCTGAACCCTCTCCAATTATCAAAATCCTTTGGCCATCAGAACTGGACCCTATTCCAGCAGTGGTCACTGCAGTGCCAAATACAGAGGTAAAATAACCTCTCTGCTCCTCCTCGAGATTCCCCTGTTGATGCATGGCAGGACGGCATCCGCCTTTTGGCCACAGCATCGCACTGGGAGCTCATGTTCAGCTGATTTTTCACCATGACTCCAATATCTCTTTCGGAATCACTGCTTCCCAGGACAGAGTCCCCCATTCTGTAGGTAAGGCCTCCCTTCTTTGTTTCCACATGTACACGTTTACATCTAGCCATATTAAAATGCCTATTGTTTGCTTGCACCCAGTTTGCCAAGTGATCCAGATCGCTCTGAATCAGTGACCTGAGAGAGATGAAGATTTAGCAGACAGAGCATGCTGCAAGCAGCCAGCAGGAGTGGGGCTTGCTCCAGAGGCATTCCACAATGTCGGACATGGAAAACAGGAACTGTTATTAGAGCTAATTGGATCCAAGATGCATGTAGTGGAGGGCTAGTATGCCCCTCAGCTCCTGTTCAAGCTCTCTTGCCTGTGTTAATTTGGTCTCCCTGTATTCTTAGTCTCAGCAAATGAAGTTACACTTAGCAAATCTTTGCACATCAATTGCCAAAGCGGTTCTCTCCTAATGTCTGCAGAGCTGCTCCTAATGGCATAGTCCCCTTAATTGGCAGCCAGGGCTTTGCTTTCAAATTGGGGGGGGGCGGGGAATTGAGCCTCAAATACAGTATAAAAAGCCTATTGCAGACACATGGCTGCAGACAAGCCTGTCAAACTGCAGACTACAGCCCCTGTCTAATGGCCTTTCAGGGAGTGCAGTGAGCAGGCTCCAGGGGTCCTGGGCTCACCATGCAGGGGGCTTTGTATCTATCTCTGGGCTAGCTGGGGCTGAAACCTGTCTCCAGCTGACACTACCTCCAGTGGTCAAACCTTTGCACCACTCCAGAATCCTGGGCTTCAGGCAGCTCTCAAAGGCCACAGGTGTGTTTATCACAGCTGATACAGCAAGCAGGAGAGACAGGCCGAGAAGGGAGGAAAGGTTGCCCTGACTGAATGGGGAGATAAAAGAAATAGAAATGCCATTTCATTGACTGCCTGCTTGGCTCTGTGTCGCTGCCTGAGGAAGAAAAGGCTCCAACTGCTTAGCCAGTAGGGCAGGAGAGGAACCGCACACGATGTCTGGAGGAGCCATCCCTGGTCAGAGCAGAACGGAGGAATATGTGGGGAGTGATGGAGTGACCCAATGTGTTCTGTCCTTTCCTTGCAGACGGGGCACAGGGCAGCGTTGGCTGCAATGGAGAGGCAGCAGTGGTACTGGATGCAACATCTCAACATCTTCCTTGTTGGCTCATCCAGTTTCTGGGCCTGTACCTGAAAACGATTCCTAAACTTCAGCGGACATGGCATGTGGCTGCCTGTTTGTTAGGGGCCACTTCTAGCTCCCATCATGCCTCTGATCTGTGAATTGCACTGGCTTCCTTTGTGTTTACTGGGGTAGTTTGTAGTGACTGCACTAACTTATAAAATCTTCACTAGGCTGGATCCCAGTTACCCAGAGACCTGTCTTGCCCCCAGTGCATCAGGGGACAAGTGGAGGAGCTCGGGCTAATGGCTCTGCATTTAAATGGAAGGGGCCGGAGGCAGAAAGTTCTCCAGCAGTGAGAGAGGGGAGTTGGAGGCAGGAACTTTTCAGGGATGGGGCCCGAGGCGGGAAGTTCTCCAGGGGACTCTCCACTGTGGAATGCATTTCCCTTGCTGATTTGCCAAGGGCTGAATGAATGGCCCAGTATGCAGGTCACCTGGCAAGGCCCATGTGTTCTCCCACGTTTCTCTGGCTAAGTGGGGTAGGAGCGAGGGAGTGTTGGCCATTGGCCCTGGCCGCTATCTGTGTGAAGAGCGTAGGGATCCCAGAGCTCCAACTGGGCAGGTTTTATGGGCCTGAAATAGTAACAAACACTCCAAGCTGTGGCAGCTGCAGAGCCATCTCCCCACTGCGACCAGCCAGGGGACGGCTCCTCCCATAGGGTTGCTGTGTGTGAAGCCGCAGGGCGATTTGGGGCATGTCTGTCCTGGAGCTGGCTACAGACCCGCGCTCTCTCTGATTGAGCAGCACGCTAAAACCAGATGCGCTGCCGTGGCGGTGTGAGCAGCGGGAGGGGCCAGCTGCCCCAAGGACGTACCTATGGTCTCAGATGGGATCACACTTGGGGAGCAAGTTCCTCCTGCTGCTTGCACCACTGTGGCTACACTTCTATTTCTGGAGCGCTTGCTCGATCAGTGAGACCATAGGTATGTTTCCTTGAGCTGTAAATTACTTCTCTGCCTCCAGTGCAGACTTACCCTCAGTGCGAGCCCACGGCACTGACACAGGATGGGGTTGGCTTTGGACTGGAGGCTTGGCTGGTTGGTTAATTGGCATATCAGAAAGCGGGGGCTGTGTTCCATCGCCCCATGTAGTGCAGCGCTCCCTGCCTCCCCTCCAGAGATGCTGTTTCTCCGGCTCTCAGATCTCAGCTGTGTCAAGCTTCCATTGGCTTGGAAGCTGTCAAGCAGGCGGTGAGCCCAGATCCCGCTCTGCCTTCCCACAGTGAGCCACGCTGAGCTAGGCTGCCATTCGTCTCCATATTGTTTTCCGTATTACACCCAGAGTGGTATTTTCACTCCTGACCGATACTGAGTACGTCGAGCTCCTCATTAAATCCACCTGGGAGAACAAAACCGAGACAAACACCAACAGCCAGCCTTGGCTACACCATTGCGCTGTGAAACTGGAGGCAGGCAGAGCTGTGCCCCTTGCAAAGTCGCTCAGTCAGGCGCTGCCCAAGTGCATGCTGATGCTCTCAACAGCTTTGCGGTCATGCCTCGCTTCTGCTGGAGCCCGCACTTGAGTCTTCTTCAATGGAACAGTTTCTCAGCTCATTCCCAAAGGCCTGTTGCAGAGAGGGTGCCTGGCCATTCATCATTCTGCCTGATAAAAAGTGCAGACAGGGGAAGGCTGTTAGCCCTTTAGATTCTATGTCCTTCTGTGTCAAGAACCCCCCTATTTGCCCAGCTTTATCCCTTCCCTTTGTATTCTGGGGCTCCTGCAGTAATACAGGGTTTCATACATTTTAAGGCTACGAGGGACAATTATGATCACCTCATCTGACCTCCTGCAGCACCAAGGCCACGAGAATCTCACCTAGCAATTCCTGCATCAAGCCCATAGCCTGTGAATGAGCTAGAGAGGCTCTTTTTGAAAGATATCCAATCTCGATGTAAAGACCGCAAGTGATGGAGACTCACAAGGTTCCTGGGTAAGCTGCTCCAATGGTTAATTACCCTCACTGTTAAAAAGGTGTGACTTAGTTCCAGACTGACCTCCACTTCCAGCCATTAGATCTTGTTCTGCCTTTGTCTGCTAGATTAAAGCACCCTCATCTATCAGAAACCTTCTCACTGTGTAGGGATTTATCAACCATCACCTCTTAATGTTTTCTAGACCTCTTCGATCATACTTAGCTCTTTTCTGAACCGTTTCCAACCTTTCAACATCTTTTTGAAAGTGTGGCCATCGTAACTGGACACAGTATCCAGAAGTGGTCTCACTAGTGCAGAATACTAGGTAATCTACTCAGTGATCACCTGCTTATACATCCAAAATTGCATTAGCCCTCTTAGCTACAGCATGGCACTGGAAGTTCGTGGTCAGTTGGTTGTCACTGTCCCTATAAAGTCCTTTTCAGAGTCACTGGTTTCCAGGATTTAGTCCCCCATCCTGGAAGGGTGACCTCATATTTAGCTTCATTAAAATATGTTTTGGCTTCGAAGGATTGGATTTTTATCGGTAAATGTTGATAAACATTGATTTCACCAAACACACACAAACCGACAAAAATAAAAAAATCCATTATAGAATCTCAGGGTTGGAAGAGACCGCAGGAGGTCATCTAGTCCAACCCCCTGCTCAAAGCAGGACCAATCCCCAATTTTTGCCCCAGATTCCTAAATGGCCCCCTGAAGGATTGAACACACAACCCTGGGTTTAGCAGGCCAATGCCCAAACCACTGAGCTATCCCTCCCCCATGTTGGTAAGAGCAATTTACAGACTGGCAAAGTAAGAAAAATGCTGCTTAAGAACTTATTACTTTATATATTTTGACATATGTTGCCAAGTTGTGCTTTAACTGTTATAGAGCTTTAACGAATGCAATCTCAGCATCTACTGTCATTGTCTGCCCTCCATTTTCTGAACCGCTCCTGATAATTTCCCACAATTGTGAAAATATAAATCAATAAAAAAAGTGAAAATTTAAATTCATAAACATAATAAAAAAGCTTTAAAATAAACATCATCTGTCAAAATTATAAAAAAAAAATCAAATTCTGCCAAGTCTAAATATTTTGTCTGATTGTGGCACGCATACTGTGTGATCCAGATCACTGTGTATCCGTGACTATCCTCATTTTATTTACCACTCCATCAATCTTTGTTTTAGATGCAAACTTTTACAAGGAACTATTTTGTATTTATGTCCAGTTCTTTGATAAAGCACCGAATAGCATTGGACCCCACAAGAAACACCTCCATTGGGTGATGATTCCCCATTAACAATTATATTTTGAGGCTTGTCACCTAGTTTTTAATCCATTTCTCTCCCCTGGGTACTCCCACTAGGATGGTCCAACAAGCACTGTAGATGATGCTCCTTCTCCATCTCCTAGCTAATCTCTGTGATCTTGGTGACCACAGAGCCCAGAGATGGGAAGGCCCTGTTGGATCATCCAGTCTGTCTCCGGGGGTTGATGTGGGGTTCTTCCCTACAGCATGTCTCCTAGGACTCTGATCAGCCTGGTTTTCAATGTCTCAAGCAATGGCACTTCCCCCATTTCCCCTTGGGGAGCTGCCCGCCATCTGCAAAGGAGGAGGCTTCCTGTTCTTGTTCCCAAAAGGCTGGGGCAAGGAGGCAAGATGGCTGCTGCCTCTGAAGGAGGTGCAGCAGCAGGTGCTGTCACCTCTGGGGGTCTGGCAGCCCTTCGTCCCACATGGGTGCAGGAACTGCCAGACTGGGCTCCTTTCCCATACGAAGGGGCAGCATTTCCCAACGTGGCCCATTCTGGAATCACCTGCCATAGGGAGAGTCTTCCTCTCTCCAGCTATAGGGATTTCCCCCAACAGTAGGGTCCATACCCTCCAAATGGTCTGATCCTGCCCAATTCTGTAACACGGGCTCTGAGACAGACAGGACAGTGACTGACACTGAGATTACTTGCTGTGCCACAGGACCCCAGTGTAACGATGCTGGTTCTGGTGGTCCCAACTGAGAGTGCCAATTCAGGACAAATTGCTTCAAGCAGGGCAAGTTATAGCCCAAGGCTGGGGTTTTTCCACCTCTAAGGCAAACCAAACCAGCCAAACAGAGCAGACTTTGGTCTCACCCCACTGGCTAACCATAAGTCACACAAGCAATTCCCTTAGATACTCCAGTTTCCCAGTATCACCACCAATGCCACTCGTTATGGGGACAAATGGTTATGAAAACCAATACCCCAGTAAAAGAAAAAGGGTTCTCTCCATCCCAAAGGACCAAGCCCCAGACCCAGGTCAATATACAAATCAGATCTTACCCACAAATCACGCTGTTACCAATCCTTTAGAATCTAAAATCTAAAGGTTTATTCATAAAAGGAAAAAGATAGAGATGAGAGCTAGAATTGGGTAAATGGAATCAATGACATACAGTGATGGCAAAGTTCTTGGTTCAGGCTTGCAGCAGTGATGGAATAAACTGCAGGTTCAAATCAAGTCTGTGGAGAATATCCACAGCTGGGATGGGTCATTCAGTCTTTCGTTCAAAGCTTCAGTGTAGCGAAGTCCCTCCAGAGGTAGGAAGCAGGATTGAAGACCAGATGGAGGAGCTGCAGCAGCTTTTTATAGTCTCTTGCCGTGTGGTCTGTCTTTCTTTGTTCCAAAGACAAGCTGTCCATCCCATGGCCTGGAAAAACCTCAGAGTTCTGTCCATAGGCACGTCCCTTCATACCTTGCTGAGTCCCAAGGCATGTCTGCCTTCTCTCAGTGGGTCAGTTGTATATCCAATGGTCCTTAATGGGCCATCCAGCTGGCTAGGCAGAGCTGACACCAACTTGTCTGGAGTGTTCCCCAGCAGCATAGCACAAGTTTGAAATACAGACAATATAGAGCCAATATTCATAACTTTAACTACAAAAATGATACACACATATAGACAGCATAATCATAACCAGCAAACCATAACCTTGTCTTAGACACTTCATTTGATCCCCTCTATATAAGATTTGATGCCACTGCAGGACCTTAGTTGCACCAATGATCTGTACAGTCCCAGTTTATGTCAATAACATCACACCCAGTCAAGGCTGATATTCAATTCTCTAGTCAAACTGAATGAAAGTATGATTGGGAAGGATGATTGTGACATGGATCGGAAAGCACATCTCCAGCTCATCAGGGTAGTCAGTGAGGAGGATAAATCCTGAGTCAGGGAATTTTCCTGTGATGGCGTGTATTTTGAAGCATGTAACTGGATCGGTACACAGCTGGTCTCACTAGCCTGCCATTACTCCCAAAGCAGACCCCCTGACTCTTCTGGGATAGGGGAGGGCCAGTTACATTAAGTGTTTCCACTTAAGTAGCTTCCCGGGTTCCAATGAGCCTAGGCTACTTAGGTGGGTTTCCATGAAGGAAGGGAATTTTTCAGTCTAGCTCCCATAATCTCCCATGTATTCCCAACATGGAACACAGGGCAGGAGATGGGGCTGTCCGTGTTCTGCCACAGAAGATAAACTATAAATATGAAGTGTCTATAGACTAGCGAGGGCCACAGTCTGAAAGCCCTGAGCTCAAACCGCGGAGATGAACAAATAATCTAAATTTGAACTACAGAAATTTCCCTTATCTCCATAATGGGCTGAACGAAAGTCCTGGATCCAAACATCTGCAAACACTGAGCCTTGGGCTCATCTTTGCCATAAACAAATGCAAGGAGTATGGGAAATAAGCCAGAAGAATTAATGATGTTGCTGAAAGATGGAGTGGGCAGAACAGAACTCTGGTGGAATGAGTCTCGTCACCTGGATATCCACACACTGAAGCTGGTTACAGACTGTGTAGGAGTGGCAGAAAGGGAAGGTGAGCTGAGCAGATGCACCGTATGGGTATCAGAATGCTAGTGATGTACACTGTGACAGTAAAGTGTGGGGAGCATAAGCTCTGGATAAATAAGGAATGACAATCATATAGGGAAGAAACCACCTTGGGTTTCTGCTGGATGTCATGCAGACTTGTGGAAAGGGAGAAGAGACGTCTCCTATGTTGGGGCATTTCCTCTTTCGTGTGCACTCTCTCCTTTACTATTGTCAAGGCTGATTCCCCTCTCTGGCACTTCCAGTGCAGAAGGTGGGGGCCCGCAAGGATTCTAAAAATTAATACTGGCCACTCCAGGCTTGTATTAAACTCCCAAGGTTACAGCTTTTCTCTGATCTTGGATGGGTAGATGCTGCCACCACCCAAGTGCAAAACCCCTTTGAGAACCCAGGAAGGTGCACTTGGGAATTCCTTCCTGTGGGGTACCCTCAAGCCCTTTCATGGATTTGAGGGTACCCCAAGTTCTCTTCCAACCCTAATAGTCTATGATTCCATGAAAAGAGATAAACCTAATCGCGTCTTCCTTGACATTTCCTGATCTACTTACATATTTGGGTTTTAAATGAGTAGTTTCTAGGTATGATACAGATGATTTTTCATACCTGACCCAAAGCTTCTTACAACATCACTGCTCTGTCCCCTCTCCCCGAGAACAACAACAGAGTGACAAAGGGGAAGTTTTTTCCCAATTTTAAAAAGTTCTAGCCTTCCCATTGACTCTTTTGGTCAGGTGACCACTTCATTCCTTTTACCTATGCATTGCAGGGAAACTTTTTAACCCTTTACAGGTAAAGTAAGTAGAGAACAGCTACTAAGACAGATTTTATAGCTAACTAGCTGGCTGGGTGTTCTTAAAAGGGTCCCCCCCCCCCTTCATTTATCACAACTATAGTACCTGATTGCTTCACAATCTCTAATGGATTTATCCATACACACTCCTGCATGGCAGGGCAGTTCTGTTTTCCCCTTTACAGATGGGAATTGTTGCATTAAAAAGAACAGCGAATCGTGCATCATCAAAGAGGTTCTGAGAAGGTACAAAGAAGACAATATCATGGCCCAGAAACTTAGGACTTCCCCTCAAGAAAGAGGTCACCCAGGAGCCACCATACAGGGAAGAGCTAATGTTAGGATACTGCTCAGTTTCAGCCTGCAGATGTCAGTTCAGCCACTTGAATTCCATGAGTGAGGAGGAGGTTCATGGTATGCAGCAGCGCTAGGGTGCTCGTGGAGATCCAGAAGGCAGATCAGAAATGATGTGAACATGGTACGATGAAAGGGAGTAATACACATCACCAGGGCAGGGGGAGATGGGATGCTTTGAAGATGAGTAGAAGTGCGGTGAGCCAAATTCAGCCCTGGCACAACTTCATGGAAGTCAGCGGACTTATACCAGGCCCAAAGGCAAAGGAGACTGTAAACCCTCAAAGAAGACAAGAACACAAGGCAAGAGAGTGAGATAACCTAAGACGGAACAGTGCAAAAAGTCCTGGAAATTGAAAAGGGAGGAAAGGACTAAATTAGATTGTACATCCTCAGCTGAGGGCTGTAGGGAAGGGATGAGGGTTGTCAAACCATAAAATACCTCCAGAAGGCACCCACCTCCAACCAAATAATAAACCCCAGAAAGAGTTAATACAGAGAGGGGAATAAGCAGGGTTTTCTCAAACATGTTGAGGGAAAAATACTAGAAAAAAAAGTACTTTTTTTTTACAGTTTGGGGGGGCTGATGAAATTAATGATGACACTAATGAATGGAAAATAGTGGCTGGTCTTTGAAATCTCTCCTTAACAAGAAAAATAAAGAAAATAAGTTTGGACAATTAGGAATTAATGCAAACCTTGCAAAAGCAGCTCTTTAGAACAGGCAGGTCTAGGGAGCCTGGGAAAGTGGGAGTAGTCAGAACTGAACGGGTTTGCGGGGGAATTAATAGATGAACTAACTGAACCACCTGCAATTAATTTTGAAAAAAATCCAACACATTATTTGGGGCAAAAATTTATTCTTGACAAAAATTGACCTTGTAGACTACAGGGGTAGGTAGTTGCTAGGTGAGGCATTGGTATAAATTAAGACAGTAACGCAATGAGCCTGCAAGTCTCAAGGCCTGTAAGACAATAGCTTAGCTACACTAATCGAAGCACATTGCCCCAAAAGCCTTAGCATAAGTAGCTAACCAGTAGTAACCCTAGATCATAAGACAGCACAAGGTGGAATGCTGTAGGGACTAAACTGCTGACAGGTAACCACAAGATGCTAGTTTATACCAGCTTGGGGTATTTTAAAGTTAGGAACATCAGCAGATATCAGACCACAAACATGCCATGGTAACTGAATGATGTATATGCTAATAAGCTTGATATAAATAGACTAGTAACCTGTGGAAGAAGGGCACCCCACTATTAGTAGGGGGAGGAACTACAAATAATGAAAAGGCCTGAAACCCCTCCTGAATATGCATTAGGCAGAGTGGTGTCAGAATAACACATTGTAACAGCTGTGTCCTGGCCTGTGTGCTTTGGAGCTGTAGCTCTTGGGAGAGGCCAGGATAAAAACCATCAGTGATGGAGATGAGGAAGATGAGGATGACGAGGAAAATAATGACTAACACTTCCCATCATTCTGCAAGGGATGGTGTGAGTATATGGGATGCTCAGATGCACCTTCTGTGTTCTTTCTCTCCACCTTGCTGGGCAGGAGTGTTGGAGACTTTGCTAACTGCATTAATAAAGCTGTTATAAACACCGACAGTTTTTCCTAAGTATGAGTGTTGCAACCATGCACAATTCAGGGTTCCCAACTGAAGAGTAATTCTGATAATACTGGGCTTGAGCCTGGGACATGAACCTATCCAACCTCAGAGTGTTAACTGGGAATTCTTAAGTAATCCATATAATTAATACACAATCCATAAATCAGGCAACAACCTGAACAGTAAATCCCCAATGATGACCCCTGTCACATGACCTGGAATGGGCTGTGGGATCTAAACACAGGGCAGAGGCAGATAGCTCTGGCGCATGCTGTTGGGTAGGTTCTAATGGCAGGGCCCAAAGATCGGAGCTAGAAAGGGCCTGGTCTCGTGCGACATCTTCACTGTTTGTTAGACATTCCCATCGCACCATCTGTGTGCACAGTGGGAGGTGCGTGAAGTGTGTCAGTGAGGCATTGCGGAAGCAAAGTGCTGAGTGCCCTCAAGCTTGCAGGCCTAGCTGTGGCTACACACAGAAGTTACATGAGGATAATTAAAGTGGTACAATGCCCCTAATGTGGATGCAGTTATACTGGGTTATTACCATATAGGAAAAGGAAAACTATACCAGTGTAGGACACTTTTATACCAGTATAACCATGTCTACACTAGGGACATTGTACCCCTGTATAACTATATTGGTAGAAAAACCTCTAACCAACAACTCAGTACAAAATCGGAGTGTAGTGCATGTCTAAGGAGCACAGGCCTAGGTCCACAAAGGGTCTTAGGCATTGCAACGTGGAGTGTCATGACATCTGTTTTAGGCACCTAGAAAATCACAGGAACACACTGTGATCCACAAAGCCTGAGCTAGGTGCCTGGGCTCCCTGTAGCATGAATGTGCGGAAATAGACACCTTAGACTGTGATCCACAAAAGCCAGTGCTCTAGGTGGGGTGCCAACTAAGCTCGCCAATGGGAGATGTTGACCAGAGGGGTGTGTGCCAAGCTCTATCCCTCTCACAGAGATAGGTGCTTAAGTCCAGGCTACAAGAAGGCGTCTACCTCTGCTTAGTGATCCAACAATGGGAAACCCTCTCCTAGAAGTAGGCAGTCTTGGTGGCTAAGGTGTTTTTTTCAGCAATGAGTCAGGCGCCTGCCTCACTCCCCACAAAGCAGCCTGAGGAAGTGGTGGTGCCCATCTTCTGACTTTTAGCCCAGCGGTTAGAGCATTCACTTGTTACTCCGGACACCAGGGTTCAATTTTCCCCTCTCAGACTGACTAAGGGGGAGAAGAGATTCAAACAGGGGTCTCCCACCTCTTAGGAGAGTTCTCTAATCACTGAACTATGGAACATTGTGATATGGGGCAACCTCAGTCTCTCCTGTTGAAGCTGTTCCACTGTGGATCAATAATAAAAGGAGAATTGGAGCAGGGAGCCTGGACTCTGGGTCTCCTGTGTAGGTGTCCTAACCACTGGACTATAGAGTTATTCCCTCTCTTCCTGACCCAGTGGGGAAAGGCACCTATGTAACCTTTGTGACTCTGGGCCACACAGTATGTCCTGGGCCACACAGTAAAGGAACAGCAGATACAACATAGTATGTCACTAGAGAAAACAAAGCAATGATGAAAAATGTAAAAGCAGCTAGAAATGAAGGCAGAAAATGAAATGAGTTTCATGTCAGACTAATGCAAGTTAATACACTAGGGAAAGTGAATTGAAACACAAATATCTCTGGGGAGAAGGGTAACATTGATCGAGACAGTGCCGGTGATAAGGAATAAGGGAATGAGACAAGTGTTGGAAGAGGAGCCGCTAAAAGGTGAATTATCAGTGCAGACAGGATTAAAGAAAACATGTCAACATAAGCACGCTTTACATTGTAGCTGCGAACCGAAGAAATGTCTGAGATATTGAAACAATTCACTGCTATCTTTCTTAGCCAAGGTAGAAAGCATCGCTCAGATGAGAACTGCTGATGGCTGAAGGTTTATACTCATCATGAAGTTTCCAAAAAAGGAGAAATTGGATGTGAAGTCCAGACAGCTAGGGCAAGTATTGTCAAGTTCTGGGAAAGCTTTGGAGTGTGAACTGAATTTCGCACCCCTTGATAATCTGTACCTTATTCCCTGATAACCAGAAACTTCTATGCCTAAACTCTGTACCATTTTCTTTTTATTTCAACATTATCTTAATAAAATTATTAAATCCAAACTCCAGATAACCTGGCTCCTGGGCACAACAACTGTCCTGTTAATCTAATGGACTCTTTAAAATTCACACGTGAAGTGAACCTGGTGTGATGATTAACCAAGGATCATCCAGGGGAAGGAATGTAGCAATGGGGAGCACCACCCAATGCTGGGCAAAAGGGTGCCACACCCTTCACTTCCTTGCTTTGAGCTGAGAACGGTCTGTGCAGACTGGCTGACTGTGGACAACCAGCCCTCCAGGATGGCACCAGGACCTGCTGGGAAACAGGGATACTCTGCTAGTGTCTGATCCCTCAGTCCGAGTGAAGACTGCAGCCTTGGTAACAACAGGAACAGAGCTGAATAATCCACCTATTTCTTAAGACCCTAGGGAAACATGAACAGACAGCCAGAGAATTCACATCTACCATCACTTTAACTCAATAAGTATGAGAGATTTGTTGTCATGGACACATGGGGTCTGGTCTGTGTCCCCTGCCTATGACCAGTCCCTTGGGAGTGACCCCTTTAGTGTGACAGGCCCCCCAAGGACCCACCTGGGTCCACAGTGACAGGCCCTCAACCTCCAGGACTCTGAAACTGGGCCTTTGGTACCAGTGATCCCTGTCTCTCTCTGTGGCCCCCTGCAGCAAATCCACATTATGCCATAGTCCATCCTGGCTAACACAGTGCCATCAGTCAATCTGTGATGGACTCCATCACTGGCTCTTTCTTCCTGCTCCCTGTGTCTGCCCAGGTCAGAGCTCCTTGTTCCTCTTCCATTCACAGGCCCTGCCTGCCAGGGTTTCCAGTTTTTAGTTGTTGATTGTTCAGTCATTGGGGGGGGGGGGGGGGGGCGGATCTCATTGTCTTGCTGGATCCTTTGTTGACCTGGGCTGGTTTTAGCCAGTTCCATAATGACCCAGTCATTGCACCCAGACACTGCTCCTGGAACAGTGCAGGTGTGTTAACCCTTTTGCACCTGGTGGGTAGCAATACAATGCTCAGCGATGAAATGAAGCATGCCTGGGATTTATAAAAATATTACAGGAAATTCCCACTTTGTTACACTTGTGTACAGGCAAGAGCCTGCCTAAAAGCTAAGGAGAGAGTGCATCTGTTATGGCAAGTGTGCATGACAGCCCCCACCTCTGAATTTACTTGTGAATGAATCACAGGTTTCCCATGAGGCACATACAGAATGAGAACTATTCCTCAGCAATTGTTAAGAGAGCTGAGACCTGGAAAATTATTGCATGCAATGTGGTAAAAAGCTTGCTAGCTGTATAAACAGGAAACTGTAGCCTACACACACAGTAAGAGTTAAGGGTCGTGATTTTCCAGGTAATGCCTCCTGCAAACCCTTCTTCCTGTGAGTAATACTCAGTCACGCCAGTAGCACCACTCATGTCAAGTTAGGCCCACTATCCACAAGGCCTGCTCCCCTGCATAAGGGATTGAAGGATGTGGGAGAAGGTTGGAGTTAGCGGGTGGGGAGTGCATCCCACGCTGGGACCGATCCCTGTCGATATGTTACGAATAACTCAGGGTGCCTCTGCACAGAAGCCGGGAGCAGTGATTCCCAGCTCAGGCAGACATAGGTGTGCCAGCTCTGCTAGGGCTGGTACCTACTGCCCATGGCAGCTCAGGCCAGTCGCCCAAGTATCTACCCAGAGGGCCAGGCTGGATTGCACTCAGGTGGCTAGCCTGAGTCTCTGACTGTGGTGCTGCAAATACACTGCTGCTGTGTAGACATGTTCCTAGTGAAAACTGGAACTTGCAGGCCCATCACACTGACAGCTATCCCAAAATTGGGGAGGGTGGGGAGAGTTGTGCTTAAGACTCAGAAGGAGGTCATTGTGTTGCAGCATATTCCTGATAGCCCAGAGACAGAATATTAAAAGGGTTTTCCCTGGTGCATTGCTTTGAGTGGTGTTTCGCCAGGGCTGGATTTGCCCAATGTCCTAAAGTGATGCCATGGGGCAGAAAAAGTGACCAAGCTAAGTATAGCTTAAATGGGCACTGAATTAATTAACAGGATCATATTTCCTGGTGCACTGGCAGACCTAGCATGTCTAAGCTCAGCGGGAAACAAGGATAAGAGGCTGCTGACACATTTCACAATGGGCTGTGTTATTGAAGTCCAAGGATACTGCACTATCATCCGATAACCTGCGCTGAAGCATTCCTTTGGAGTCCAGCCTCCAGGTTTGTTACCTTCTCTGAAAACATATAGCTAACCCGGAGAGTGCAGTGTGTAAGGCAGCACAAATGTTACCTATTACCTTATAAAGTCTGTAGCCCACACTGTAAGTGAGATTAATGCCTGCAGCAACTCACAAGCATTTAATAAAGTCTAACCACTAAGCACATTATTATAATTCTCATACCTATTTTAAGAAGACTAACATACAGGTGAGCCAGCCAGATTCCAACTGTGTGTTTGTCAGTGTTCAAATGAGGCATGTGGACCTTGGCATAAGCTGGTGCCTGGCTTGCCAGCATCACAGAGGAACCCCCAGTTCTTTAGTTTTTCACGTTTCTAGGTTAGGCAGCTGTATCCCACTGGGTGGCTGTTCCCCTGCATATATATAGCCCCCTTTGGATCACATTGTATGGTACTTTCTGTGCCATATAAATGTTCTTCCAAGTCATTATTTTTGGCCTCCCGGGTAGAGCCCCACAGAGGGACTGGGATTTCACAGGTCCCACAGAACTCACTGCCACAATAGCGAGAGCAGGTGAAACGTATGTACTTTGTTGCAGGCAGGATTGGGTGGGCAAAAACAAACCAACCTCTGACTGCGGTAATTTGCAAGATAACACGAACGCTATTGCTGTGTCTGCGTTTCTGTTTATTTATAGATAACATATTAACCAGCTTTTTTGTTTTGTGTTGCTGGTAGCAGGGGGGAATCTGTCTCTCCGGCAGGATCTAAAGTTTTTGTGGGTGGGAGAGGGGATAAAAATGCAAGAAGTAATGCAGGTGCAAGAGAGGAAATATTACTAGGTGATATTCTGTGTGATGGTGCCCCCCCATCAGGCTTTATGGAAATATGCTTATGAATGTATATATGACATAACTGGAATATGTTTTATGCTACATATGCCAGGTAACATATCTCTATAAAGGTTATGATCTACTGAATCTATTCAGCCTATTTGTATGCATGTGTCATTATCGTATTCGAAGCTATGAATATTGACTGGGTACATCTTTGATTTTTAAATAACGTTGGTAAGGCATTTGGTAAGCTTCTTTAGAAAGGAATTTGCAAGTTATATGCCCAATCAAGAAGCACTTAACACACAATGGATCTTGGAAGGCTCCAATCCACATAAGAAGGCTACCTGAGGACGTCCAAGGTAGCACGTAAGCAGTGGCTGCGGCCTTAAAAACTGAGTTATGCATGGACATGTTTCTTGCCCATGTGACTCCAAAACGCCGTCTTGGAGCTGGAGTTTGCATAGGAGGGAGGAGGGGGTCTCCACCCACAAGAGAAAGTCTATTTAAGCCCGTGGGAGACCCCCTCCATTTTGTCTTCAGCTGGCTCGAGAGCTAGCCTCTCCACCCCCAAGGATACCTGAAAGAAACTGGAACAAAGGACAATAATTACAGGGGGTGTGAGTGATTGTTGGACCCAGACTATAAGGAGCCTAGTTTGTAAAAAGAAGCTTACTGGAATTCCTCTGAGGGTGCAGTTTTATCTCTATTCAATTTTCTTAGACATAGACTTGCATGTTCTATTTTATTTTGCTTGGTAATTCACTTTTTTCTGTCTGCTATTACTTGGACCCACTTAAATCCTACTTTCTGTATTTAATAAAATCATTTTTTACTTATTAATTAATCCAGAGTATGTATTAATACTTGGGGGGGGGGCAAACAGTTGTGCATATCTCTCCATCAGTGTTATAGAGGGTGAACAATGTATGTGTTTATTCTGTATAAGCAAAACGGATTTATTTGGGGTTTGGACCCCATTGGGAGTTGGGCATCTGCATGTTAAAGACAGGAACACATCTTAAGCTGTTTTCAGTTTAAGCCTACAGCTGATAGGGGACGTGGTTCAGATCTGGGTCTGGGTTTGCAGCAGGCTAGTGGGTCTGGCTCAAACCAGGCAGGGCACTGAAGTCACAGGCTGGGAGGGCAGGGAAAGCAGGGGCAGAAATCGTCTTGGCACATCAGTTGACAGTTCCCAAGGGGGTTTCTGTGATCCAACCCATCACATTCTGTCATATGGCTTTGGAGATGAGCACTGGTTGCAGTGTATTAATGTGGCTCTTTATTTCGCTGTGGCTTTTTACCTGGCTGCCCTGGAAGATCCTCATCTGCTCCCACTTCAGGGGTCATGCAGGCCTTGAGTGGTGCACAGCACTTACGATGCCCCACTAGCCGGGGGAATTCCATCCATTCTGCGGGTGTCACTTCTCACGACAGCATGAAAATGCAGACACCCACCTACTGCGTGGACAGATCAGCAGCAAGTGTGCATGTGTGCTGAATCCAAGAGGAGAGAGAGCGGAATTCAGGAGCCCCAATAACTCCATCCAAAAATAGTGGCACAGCTGAGTTGTTAGTCTCTGGGCCTCTCTCTCCCTCTGTCCAGATCATGGGATATAAGTCCCAACATTCATTAGGCCTTAGGGCCCTGATTCAGCAAAGCAGGGTGACTGGACTGCATTGAGACAAATGTTTCAAAATGTTTGTTAAATGACTGAGGGTGCAGTGAGCTCCAGAGGCTGCTAGGATTTGTAATGGCCCAGTACCAAAGCTACGCTGCTGATAAGCGCTGATGAGGAGTCGTTTGGCACAAGAAATCACTGACACCAAGGGTGCACATTGATGTATACTATCCTAGCAGAAGCTAGGCATGCTTGGATATGGGAGACCTCCAGGGAACAGCCAGGCAAGGGAAGTCCATGTAAGTCATGCTACCTCTGCCCTAAGCACTTGTGCTCATGGAGGTTCCATGCGCCTTGCACCAGGGAAACAATGTACATAGGACAGGTGGGTGGTTTTAATACAGGTGCATGGTTCCAAAAGGCCTGCATTAGATGGGGGTTGTGCTGTGGGCTCCCAGACTCAGCTTAATCCACCCAGCCAGGCCTCGTCATATAGGAATGCTCGTTTCACTTTGCCAAGAACAGGAGAGAGGCCTGACCAGCCAGGTCACCCACAGCTTGGTCCTGACACATCAGGCAGCTCCCTATTTGCGGTTTACTTGTGCTTTTCCCCAGTCTAATTTTAAAAGTGAGCATCCTGTCACCCTGCGAGCCCTCCGCCTCCTCCCTTCAGGCAGAAGGAGGTTCTGCAAGGATGCAGTGCTGCACACATCACCCTTAGAGGGCCTGTGGGCAGTTCTCTGTGTGTCACTGGGACATTGTCACCCGATCCCTGGAGGTCAGTTATTAGGAATCTGCCAGGTCTGTAACAGCAGAGGCCAGCAGTATCCCGAGAAGGGAATCTGGGGAGGCAGCTGAAGGAACGGTAGATGTAATGAATAAATGCCATCAGCAGATGGCAGTGTCGCACAAAGCTGAGTGACAGTACTTTGGCGAACAGGGGAAGGGAATGGGGTGAAAGGATGGAATTTCCTGTCCAGGAAGAAGCCACAATCTAGCTGACTAATCAGAATGACAACAAAGACTCAAATCCCACCCTCCTTTGCAAACTTGTAGAGCCGGGATCTGCCTTTGCCTTTCCAGGTACACAAGGGTCGAGAAATGCACCGGCAAGGCTAGCATCAGCCTTTCAAGCGTCCGCCTGTATCTTCAGGTGTAGGGATTTGCTCCAGGATGTAATGTGACCATCTCTCCCACAAGCACTGTGCTCATTCTGGACTCGGAGCATGTCACACGTTCACGTAGGAGCACAGGAGTTGCCAGACTGGCTCAGACCCCAGGTCCATCGAGTACAGTAGCCTGCCAGCACCGTATGCTTCAGAGCAGGGTACAAGAACCTCTGCACTATCAGGTTTCAGAGCAGCAGCCGTGTTAGTCTGTCGATGAAGTGAGCTGTAGCTCACGAAAGCGTCTGCTCAAATAAACTGGTCACTCTCTAAGGTGTCACAAGTCCTCCTTTTCTTTCTGCAGATGCGGAAGTGCCTGCCCGCAGGAAAGGCTCCTCTTGGTCTTTCAGAGAGGTTGGCTTAAGCCAGGAAGCAGAAGGGTTAATGATAATACCTAGGTCTTACCTAGCTCTTACTAGCCTCCCGTGGGTCTTGGTGCCCTTCACAAAGCAGAGAGCGCTCTCTCTCTCACCGTTTGTTAGCGGTGACAAGTTTAAGTGGGTGTTTATGTAATCCTGAGATGTGTCCAATCCCGTTCTGGTCGCACACTCCAGTGATGTTAAGGTGGACCACAAAATTCACTGCTTTTGTTGTCCAGTGTTGTGGGTAGCGCTGGGCGTGGGTTACACGAGGAGCCGGGGAGGTTGGTGGCTGCTCTGGGCATTGGCCCCAAACAGCTCAGACACAGCGCTTGGAAACGTGAGGTCTCTGGGAAAGACTTTCCAGAAAGGCTTTGCCTGAGTGAATATGAAGCCAAATTGAGTGTCAGCATCTGGAGAGAGCTGGGGTCTTTCCTGGGAGTTTGTGCAGCTCAGAACGTGTTTTCGGATCCAACCATTTGTACAGCAGAAGCGAGTCGGAAGTCGGGAACGGTCTGCTGAATTTGGCTGAATGCTACGCACCGAAAAGCTGTCATTAACGGAAACCCAGTCACTCCTGTGGATGGGATTCCTAGCACTCGGGAGTTTTCCTCACCAAAAGGGAAAGCCTTCAGGATATTTATGCCAATATTGAGGCTGCTGGAATCGGGGAGGACCGGGGGGGCCCACCAGCGCCCGAACCGTGGCCCCAGGCTCCATGCCGCCCCTTCCCCTGCGCCCTCCAGCCGCCACTTCCCCGCGAGATCCCACCATCACACAGCCCCTTCCCACTGAGCCCCCACCATCGCGCTGCTCCTTCCCCCTGAGCTCACGCCCTCACACCGCCTCTTCCCCCTCAGACCCTGCTCGCTCGTCTCCCCCACTCGTGCTCCGTTGCTCACCCTTACGGCTGGTAGAAAGGGATGGAACCATGGCCCCCCGACCCTCCCATTCCAGCACCCCGGTTGGAATTTTTCCAAATGTAGATTTTATTTTTTATAAAAGTCATCATCAACATTTTGAATTTCTTGGGGTGGGGGGGAGAGACGAAAAAAAAAACCACCACTAAGTATTTCACAATTTCCTGCTCCTATTTTTTTGTCCAGATCTAGCAAAATCTTTGCTGAAAGGTTTATGTCGAATTTGTTAGTGCGGCTAGTTTGGAATCCCGGTAATTTCCCTCTCCCCGTTTCTCAAAGCCTCAGGAACAAGATTAGGGAACAAAAACCAATAAAGAGCAGCTCCAGCCAGTTCCCTCATGAATAATGAAGAGTGAACAGCTGAAGTGAATAGTTCCCAACAGAGCTGCATTGCTTGGTATGCCGAGCACGATCAAAGAACTTGGATTTGAATGCACCAAGGTCAGACATCAAGGAAGGAAGGGTGTAGGTCACCCTGCCAGGATGACCCCTGGAAAGCTGTTGTGACAAGGAGTTAAAGTGACAATCGAGTGACGATGTGGCTAAAAGGTGAACGCGGCCAGGGGTTTATAACTAGCAGACTGCCGGCTCTAAGAGAGTGGGGTAACTGGGTTTGATGTGTAGTCCAGGGGTTCAATCACCAACTGTTACCAAAATTAAGCAACCCTTAACAAGCAAAGACAACTGCATAACAACTCGGGGCGTGCGTGCCTGAACGTCTCCGGTGGGTGACAGAACTTGGACTCTGGCTGCGGTGTGCCAGGAGCAGGCCAAACCACCCCTTTCCCACGCCGAGGTCACCGCCTTCAGGAAAGGCGCAGTTCACGCTGTGCGCCCTGCAGAATGCGGCAGTCATGCAGCCCTGAAACTGAAAGTGTCGTCCCCCCCCCCCGCCACCACCACCCGCAGTTCTCACCCGAGTCTGAATTCGGGAAGTGGCTTGTTGAGTTTTCCCTTAGTCATCAGCGCTATGATCCATGCACAGGGTGGACTAGTTCCTGTTGCTATGGAAACCGTAGCTTTTGATGGGTACATGCTCAGCGTTCATGGGGTTTTAGAATCCTTGCTCCTGTTCGTGCATTTAACTTCCACAGTTTTCTTTTAAGAGAGAAAAGAAGAGCAGATGCCCAGCTGACCTCCACTCACGCTTCATATACTAATGCCCCCCCTTCTCTTGCTTCTCTCACTCAATCCCTGATCTGCTCCCCTGCTGCTCTTTAAGGATTGGCTTATACTAGCACTTCACTCAATGTAACTCACGTTGCTCAGGGGTGTGAAAAAGACACTCCTCTGAGTGACATAAATTACATGGATGTAAAATGGTGTCCGGACGGCGCTATGTCAGTGGGAGAGCGTCTGCTGCCACCATAGCTTTCACCTCTCATTGAGGTGGAATAATTCTGTCTACAGGAAAGCACTCGCCCATTGGCATAGCACGTCTTCAACAGATGCGCTGCATCGGTTCAGCTGAGCCGATGTAGCACGGTAGTGTAGACATGTCCTAAAGCGTTCTACCCCTCTGATTCCTTTCCTCCATGCCAGCACTGAGGGAAGCCATGGAGACGACTGCTGAGAGCAAAGTTCTTTAATCTACCAGGAAAAGGCATAACAGGGGCCATTGACTGCAAGTTGAGGTCAGCCAAGTTTAAACTGTAAACAAGGCACAGTTTTATTGCAGAGTTGGAACAGATGATCAAGGGCTGCGGTAAAATCTCCATCACTCCTAGAGTTTTGCATTGGCCAGGAATCACATCAGCGCGTCCTCAGACAGACAACAACTCTGCCACTGAGCCACCAAAATTCCTAACAAGTAGCGAGGGACAGTCCCTGCCTGCCCTATGGAGCTTTCCCGTTAACCAGTCAAGACAAAGAGCAGACAAGGAGCCAGAATGAAGCCTTCCCCCTGCTCCAGCTCATCATTAGCTGTCGGGATGGCTCACTCAAACCTTGCTTACACCTTTTTTTGCAACAGCATCAGATTGCTGACTTATGTCGAGGCAGTGATCCACCACAATTCCCAGCTCCTTCTCAGCAGTGTTGCTGCCAAGCCAGTTATTTTCCATTCTGTATTTGTGTATTTGGTTTTTCTTCTCTAAGTGTAGCACCTTCCATGTGTCTTTGTTGGATTTTAATTTCTTGTTGTCTTTCGCCCAGTTCTCCAATTTGTCAAGATCCTTCTGAATTTTATTTCTGTCCTCCAACCTCCCTAGCTTTGTGTCATCTGCAAATCTGATCAGTGTGCTCACTATTCCTACATCCAGGTCATTAATGAATGTTAAACAACTGATCCATGATACTTTTTGATACTTCCCTCCAATATGGCATCATTCCATTAATACTTACTCTTTGTTTGTCCTTCTTTAACTAATTGTGTATCCCCTTAATGGTAATTCCACCAAGTCCACATTTCTCCAGTTCACATTGTCAGCCGGGACTGTGTCAAAAGCCTTGCTGAAGTGCAGGTATATTATCTCCACCACATTCCCCCATCCACCGAATCAATTACCTTGTCAAAAAGAGAAATCAAGCTGGTTTGGCATGATTTGGTCTTGGTAAAAGCAAGGAGACACACAGGAAGATACTAGAGCAATGTATAAAACATTCAGTTTTTTGAAATACCTGGAGGATAAAGGGGTGATCACTAGCAGTCAGCATGGATTTACCAAGAATAACTCATGCCTACATAACTCAGCACATTGGTTTGGTGCCTCTCCGTCTTCCTGTGAGACGCAAATTGCACTTGAATCATGAGTATTCAGCAATCATGTTTTTGCAGGCCAAATATATGCAAATCCAGATGTGAAAATAAGGTTATCCTTTGGAATTCTGACAACTTGCCAATATAGACCTGTCTATGGTGGGCTGGTCCATGACTCAGTTCAGAAATCATTGAGCCTGGAGAGTTAAGTCCCGCAGGTTTGCGGATCAAGGAGCATTTGGCTGATATAGCCTTTTCTAGCAAACTGCTACATTCTTAATAGCAAGCTAATAAATCAATCAGCAACAATTAGTAGATGTCCCAACCACCAGAAGTCAGTGACATTTTGGAGGGGTGGGGTGGAATCTCATCTGAACAAAATGGGGAAAGGTCACAAGAAAATGCACATCTGAGAAAGTTAAGTCTAGTGTTCATGTTGCACACATAGCCTGGACAGACCATGTACCGCCATGCATGGCAGAGAGAGGGAGATACTGGAGAGATTGCATGCCCGCATGCTCTGGGACACTCAGATAGTGCTTTGTATGAAGCATCCAATTAAGGTTCCATTCATAACTAGTTTCTAAAGGGTTAATAGATATCGTAGCACCTCAGAGTTACGAATGCCTCAGGAACAGAGGTTGCTCATGAATCTGAAATGCTGGTATCTCTGAACAAAACCTTATGGTTGGTCTTTTAAAAATTTACAACTGAACATTGACTTAATACAGGTTTGAAACTTTACTGTGCAGAAGAAAAATGCTGCTTTTAACCATCATAATTTAAATGAAACAAGCACAGAAACAATTTCCTTACCTTGTCAAAGCTTTTTTTTTTTTTTTTTTTTTTTAACTTTCCCATCTGACAAGATTACGGGGCTCAGCTAATCTTCCTCTCAACTAAGGGATTTCACGCTTAATGCTCTTTGCGCTGGGACCAGTGCAAATGACTGCAGTAAAAAAATACCACTCAGTCTTTGTTGTGGTCTTTGACCCCCACTTTCAAGGAGCATTCGGGTTCGAGGGCGGTCAAAGAGGGACATTGTGCCCCATGACTTGAAATGCTGGCAGAGGAGATTCAGGAAGCATATGGCTGCGGCAGCATCTCACACGGCTGGGTGCTTCTATTTGCAAATGCCAAAGCTTCACACCGAGGCCTGTACGATTCAGAGCCGCAAAGCAGCTAAGGAGCAACATATATTTTTTTATATCAGACTAAGGAAAACTAGGGCGCATTGTTAAAAAATAGTAAAATACCATTTATTTCAATATTTTGGGATGTTTTCTACATTTTCAAATATATTGATTTCAATCACAGCACAAAATACAATGAGTATATGGCACACTTTATATTATTATTTTTTATTACAAATAGCTGCACTGTAAAAAAAAAGATAAACAAATAGGATTTTTTAATTCATCTCATACAAATACCGTAGTGCAATATCTTTATCATGAAAGTTGAATATACCAATGTAAAATTATTTTTTAACATAACTGCACTCAAAAATAAAACAATGTAAAACTTTAGAGCCTACAAGAGCATTCAGTACTACTTCTTGTTCCTCCTTTAGAGGAGTCTTGGCTTATTGAAAGTGTAAGAGAGTTTATCTCAGAAAGGCAGTATTCTGGAGACGGAGGGATGTAAATTGTGCAGGAGAAGGGTGAATTCTTGATGCTGTTCCAATTGGGATGAGTTTCTGAGGTTGTCAGGCTCGACTCCTGTCCAGAGAGGAAGATAATTTCATTTTAATAATCTCCATTCAGTGTTCAGGGAGGACGACGGGGGCAGAGTTGGGGGTGTAGGTCGGGTCGGTTCCCAGAGTGAAGGGCCGGCTGGGGACAATGGGGCATGGCATGGGGAGGATCAGGCCTCCGAATGAGGGGCTGGCTGGGGGCAATGGGACATGGCATGTGGGAGGGTTGGAGCCTGCAGAGATGGGCCGGCCAGGAGCAATGCGGCACGATGAGGTCAGGATACCTCCTTCTCCACGGGAGACGGGATGACAGCCACTTCCTCTTCTCGTCTGCCCTCCGGAGGCAGATTGAGTTAAGGTGCCTGACAGAACAGGTCCCTCTGCAGCCAATGCCTCCCTCCAATTAAGACCATTTTAAAAATTAACACGTTAATTTTGTTTTCAGTTAATTGCAGCATTAATTGCAATTAATAGCTCTAAAACCAAAAAAGAACACTAAGGTCTCAAGGCAGAACCAGGGAGTGAGAGATGGGAAGCGCACAGAGTTACTCTGTAATATTCTTCATCTGACCTGAACACACAAGGCTCTGTAGCAGGAGCCTTGTACCCTGTGCAATGAAAGATGCAGAACAGAGCACAAACCAATGCCATCCCCCTGCATGCACCGCTCTGTGCTCTTTTCCTTTCCACGCAACAAGGAGAAGTTTGGCAGAGCTAGTTGGAAAACGGGGAATCGGGGGCGGGGGGAAGGCGGGACAACCAAACTAAAAGCTTTTGGTCTTCTGCAAATAGACAAATGAAAACGTCACTCAAGATTTGCACAAACCCAGGAAGGGCATTGGGCCCCTGGGCTGCTTCTGGTTTCTCTCCCAAGTCCTGAGATTGGTTCTATTGAGTGACACTTTCATTGCATCTTCTTCAGCCCAGTAAAATGTGGAACCATTTACCAGTTACACTTTCAGTAGTCTACATGTCTGAACTTGTCTCTTCTCCCCCCGTAACAGCGGCCACATAGGATCCCTCATTATCAACCCTCTTTCTAACCATTCCCAACACCATCTTGCCCCATGTTCTCCCCAATTTCTTCCTTCCTGGAGTGATAACTAAGACCCAGCGAGACTGTGAAGAGGTATAAAAGGACCTCTGCAAACTCAGTGAGTGGTCAACAAAATGGCAGTTTAATTTAATGATAAATGCAAAGTAATGCACATTGGAAAATCTAATCCCAACTATACATATACAGTGATAGTGTCTAAATTAGCTACCACTCAAGAAAGAGATTTTTGGAGCCACTGTGCGTAGTTCTGTTGAAAACATCCACTCAACGTGCAGCAACAATGAAAAAAGCTAACAGAATGTTAGGAGCCATTAGGAAAGGGAGCGGTAACAAGACAGAAGCTATCATAATGCCACTAAATAAATCCCTGGTACGCCCACATGTTGAATAGTGCACGCAGATGTGGTCGCCCCATGTCAAAAAAGATATACTGGAATTGGAAAATGTTCAGAAAAGGGCAAAAAAATGATTAGGGGTAAGGGACGGCTTCCGTCGCAGAAAAGTTTAATAAGGATCGGACTTTTCAGCTTGGAAAAGAGACTACTAAGGGAAGATATGATCGTGATCTCTAAAATCATGACCTGTGTAGAGAAAAATAAAAAAGGAAGTGTTGCTTACTACAGCTCATAACAGCAAATGAAATTAATAGGCAGCAGGTTTAAAACAAATAAAAGGAAGAATTTCTTCACACAACGCACAGTCGACCTGTGGAACTCCTTGCCAGAGAATATTGTGAAGTCTAAGAACATAACAGGATTCAAAAAATAACTAGATAAATTCAATGGCTATTAGTCAGGATGGGGAGGGACGGTGTCCCTAACCTCTGTTTGCCAGAGGCTGGGAATGGGCGACAGGGGATGGATCACTTGATGATTACCTGTTCTGTTCATTCCCTCTGGGGCACCTAGCATTGGCCACTGTGGGAAGACAGAATACTGGGCTACATGGACCTTTGGTCTGAGCCAGTGTGGTTGGTCTTCTGTTCTTACAATTGGAAGAGGAGAAATGGAGGGAACATGTATGTCATCAGCCTATCCCACAGCCAGTGGGTAGGACATTCACTTGAGAAGTAGCTGACCACTTGTCCAATCCCTTCTTCCCTTCAGGCAGAGGGAGACCTGAACTGGATGGGGGCGGGTCTTCCACGACCCTGGTGAGCATCCTGACTGCAGGGCTCATGGTTATGAAGGGAGCTGCTCCTCCCCCAGCCACTTCACATGGAGCCAGCATGGCACCTGTCTCATTCTCACCCAGAATGCCTCGGTTGCCTATGCTGCCTAATTCTAGTTCCCATTCCTGGGTCACTAAACAATGCTAGGGACCCCCCTTCATCCTGGACTTAGGCCCTCTGGTCAGCATCTCCCACTGGCTAGCTTAGCTGGCTTTCTGCGTAGCGTGCAGGCTTTTGTGGCTCGCAGGCTACAGTGCTCAGCTCTCCTCATGCATTGTATAGGGCACCTAGCTCAGCTCGATGGATGACGGCAGACGTGTGAATCGCTAGGTGCTTAAAAGTTTGCCTCTGTTGATGTTCAGCATTACAAGCCTAAACCCCTTTGCAGATTTGGGGCTCAGACGCTACAGCAATGGGATCCAGAGAAAGAGACTGATCGATTATTATTTCTTTCTCAAATCAATTATCAACAACAAAGAGCCAGAGGCTGGACTCATTTCCTTGCTGGGCTCAGTGGACAACACCCAATGTTCCCAGTTGTGCTTCCACCGGTTTAAAACCTGGAGAGATTTTCGCTTCTCCCTTCATTGGCTTGGCACATCCTGAGCCAATGCTGCCCAACGTGTCCCGTTTAAGGTGCCCGTCTGTGAGATGGGGCAATGGAAATAGCCTTTATCAGGAATGGAGAGACATTAACTTACTTGGGCAGACACTGGACGAAGGGCTAAAGTGTTTTAAATGGGCTGGGGAGCATTTCCAGGCTGGAACATGTGTGGAAAGGCTTTTCTTTCTAGCAGGAGGAGAGACGGCTCCATTGCTGGGGCAGGAAAGCACACACACAGCTGACTGTCGCTATAAATATGGCTTCTCCTGAAGGTTATCTCTCCTCTGAACATATGTTCACTGCAAACATGAATGCTGATTCTGGGTTTTTCGATGGTGTTGCGTTTGAACTACATGTTTTGTCACTTTACTTAATTATAAAATGAGTAGCGAAGCAATCACACTCGAGACAATTAAGACAGGAGTGTCTTGTTTGCAGCCATCCATGGCCTGTTTATGGTTTGGAGATATGCCAGTCATTATGTCTGGAGTAATGTGTTGTTAATTAGACATGTAGTAAACTGGCCAAAAATTATTTCTATAAGCAGGAGCTCAGAGATTCAAGAGCATTGCATGGACATTTAGTCTATTCCCTTCATTATTTCACAGGGCCGCTGGAGTTCAGGAGCTGTTTCAGCCATCGACAAGCTATTCCCCTCTAAGCAAAATGTTAATTCGATTTTCTTATGTGCGGATTGTTGATGAAAGGAGCAATTTGATCTTCAGCTACAACACTGGGTATTGCACTATGCTTATGAAGCGCCAGTAAAGCACACGCGCTGTCATAGAATCATAGAATATCAGGGTTGGGAGGGACCCCAGAAGGTCATCTAGTCCAACCCCCTGCTCGAAGCAGGACCAATTCCCAGTTAAATCATCCCAGCCAGGGCTTTGTCAAGCCTGACCTTAAAAACCTCTAAGGAAGGAGATTCCACCACCTCCCTAGGTAACGCATTCCAGTGTTTCACCACCCTCTTAGTGAAAAAGTTTTTCCTAATATCCAATCTAAACCTCCCCCATTGCAACTTGAGACCATTACTCCTCGTTCTGTCATCTGCTACCATTGAGAACAGTCTAGAGCCATCCTCTTTGGAACCCCCTTTCAGGTAGTTGAAAGCAGCTATCAAATCCCCCCTCATTCTTCTCTTCTGCAGACTAAACAATCCCAGCTCCCTCAGCCTCTCCTCATAAGTCATGTGCTCTAGACCCCTAATCATTTTTGTTGCCCTTCGCTGGACTCTCTCCAATTTATCCACATCCTTCTTGTAGTGTGGGGCCCAAAACTGGACACAGTACTCCAGATGAGGCCTCACCAGTGTCGAATAGAGGGGAACGATCACGTCCCTCGATCTGCTCACTATGCCCCTACTTATACATCCCAAAATGCCATTGGCCTTCTTGGCAACAAGGGCACACTGCTGACTCATATCCAGCTTCTCGTCCACTGTCACCCCTAGGTCCTTTTCCCCAGAACTGCTGCCTAGCCATTCGGTCCCTAGTCTGTAGCGGTGCATTGGATTCTTCCATCCTAAGTGCAGGACCCTGCACTTATCCTTATTGAACCTCATCAGATTTCTTTTGGCCCAATCCTCCAATTTGTCTAGGTCCTTCTGTATCCTATCCCTCCCCTCCAGCGTATCTACCACTCCTCCCAGTTTAGTATCATCCGCAAATTTGCTGAGAGTGCAATCCAGACCATCCTCCAGATCATTTATGAAGATATTGAACAGAACCGGCCCCAGGACCGACCCCTGGGGCACTCCACTTGACACCAGCTGCCAACTAGACATGGAGCCATTGATCACTACCCGTTGAGCCCGACAATCTAGCCAGCTTTCTACCCACCTTATAGTGCATTCATCCAGCCCATACTTCCTTAACTTGCTGACAAGAATACTGTGGGAGACCGTGTCAAAAGCTTTGCTAAAGTCAAGAAACAATACATCCACTGCTTTCCCTTCATCCACAGAACCAGTAATCTCATCATAAAAGGCGATTAGATTAGTCAGGCATGACCTTCCCTTGGTGAATCCATGCTGACTGTTCCTGATCACTTTCCTCTCATGTAAGTGCTTCAGGATTGATTCTTTGAGGACCTGCTCCATGATTTTTCCAGGGACTGAGGTGAGGCTGACTGGCCTGTAGTTCCCAGGATCCTCCTTCTTCCCTTTTTTAAAGATTGGCACTACATTAGCCTTTTTCCAGTCATCCGGGACTTCCCCCGTTCGCCACGAGTTTTCAAAGATAATGGCCAAGGGCTCTGCAATCAACAGCCGCCAATTCCTTCAGCACTCTCGGATGCAACTCGTCCGGACCCATGGATTTGTGCACGTCCAGCTTTTCTAAATAGTCCCTAACCACCTCTATCTCCACAGAGGGCTGGCCATCTCTTCCCCATTTTGTGATGCCCAGCGCAGCAGTCTGGCAGCTGACCTTGTTAGTGAAAACAGAGGCAAAAAAAGCATTGAGTACATTAGCTTTTTCCACATCCTCAGTCACTAGGTTGCCTCCCTCATTCAGTAAGGGGCCCACACTTTCCTTGGCTTTCTTCTTGTTGCCAACATACCTGAAGAAACCCTTCTTGTTACTCTTGACATCTCTTGCTAGCTGCAGCTCCAGGTGCGATTTGGCCCTCCTGATATCTTTCCTACATGCCCAAGCAATATTTTTATACTCTTCCCTGGTCATATGTCCAACCTTCCACTTCTTGTAAGCTTCTTTTTTATGTTTAAGATCCGCTAGGATTTCACCATTAAGCCAAGCTGGTCGCCTGCCATATTTACTATTCTTTCGACTCATCGGGATGGTTTGTCCCTGTAACCTCAACAGGGATTCCTTGAAATACAGCCAGCTCTCCTGGACTCCCTTCCCCTTCATGTTAGTCCCCCAGGGGATCCTGGCCATCTGTTCCCTGAGGGAGTCGAAGTCTGCTTTCCTGAAGTCCAGCGTCCGTATCCTGCTGCTTACCTTTCTTCCCTGTGTCAGGATCCTGAACTCAACCAACTCATGGTCACTGCCTCCCAGATTCCCATCCACTTTTGCTTCCCCCACTAATTCTACCCGGTTTGTGAGCAGCAGGTCAAGAAAAGCGCCCCCCCTAGTTGGCTCCCCTAGCACTTGCGCCAGGAAATTGTCCCCTACGCTTTCCAAAAACTTCCTGGATTGTCTATGCACCGCTGTATTGCTCTCCCAGCAGATATCAGGAAAATTAAAGTCACCCATGAGAATCAGGGCATGGGATCTAGTAACTTCCGTGAGTTGCCGGAAGAAAGCCTCATCCACCTTATCCCCCTGGTCCGGTGGTCTATAGCAGACTCCCACCACTACATCACTCTTGTTGCACACACCTCTAAACTTAATCATGTGGCCTTCCATCTCATGTGCTGTGATGGGCCAATTCAGACAATGATCAGACATATTTCAGCCACGTTATTATTTTAAAAAATAATATAGACTGACATATCGTCCACTATTTTGAAGCTGGTAGCTGTTCCCCCTATCAGAACTACTAATTGTGGGTAACAAGCTGCAGTTCCCGCTGTCCTCTTGTGGCCTCATTGAGGGCACCTCACTTAAATCTCAGGCCTCTCCTTCTACAGTGGGGATTTAAGCTCCAGTGCCTGTTGCAATTCACGATGTCAATTTTAGCAAGTCCAGCTTTATTTCAGCACCTGCTGTGCTCTGCGGGGCAATTACTGGGCTAACCAGGGACCAACCAGCCTGCATACAACTACACATTATTTATTCAGAACAAATACATTACAAAAACGCTATACCTTAATAAGCAGATTAGGTGCAGGTCTTGCCTTTCCACTTTCCGTTTGCAATACCTTGCAACTTTCCAAGTACTATAGGTGCTCTCGGAGGGCCTGGGCCTCTGGTAACAGTCTCCTGTCAATAAGTCCTTTGGTCTAGTGATCATGAACCTTTCCGCTGTGCAAGGCTGGTCTTTACAGATCTCAGTTCTTCGTCTCCCAGGCATCTCTAGCCAGGTCACGCTGGTTCCCTCTGTGACTGATAATTGGTTATGGCTCTACAGTTATCATCCCCATTCCTATGATTTTAGTTCCTATTGGAAACTCCTGTTACTCCCCTGGAAATTAGAATACACCTCCTCACCCAGACAGACACCTACAATACTCCTTAGTTATTTCATGCACCTGCAACATCTATTACAAAAGAGAGGTTTATTTTTATACAGGCTAAAGACCATTGTCCATTATTCTATCTTATACATTTGAGGTACTCTTGAGCTATTCTAATGAGCTTTACACATCTAGCTTTAACGAAATAAGAAACTGTGAAAATAGAGGAACGGGTGAGTAATCAATCAACAAGATCCGAACAAGCAATTTACTCATATTCAGCTTACTTCTTTATGCTTCAACACAAACCGTAGCACCGAGAGGCAATCCAGCTTTGAGAGAGGTATTTGGAGGGCCTCTTAGAGAGAAACATGACGGTATTTGAGCAATCACCGCAGGCCTTTTGCACTCTGGTTATTACAAGGTTTTCCAGTCTGTTCATTAGCCTTCTTAACCATCTGCGTGTTTTCCTGAATGTGCAGAGCTGAACAAAGAATAGAAAGGAATGCCCAGAGATACATGTTGCAGTGAGGCAGGGGATTTTTTTCATCACTCTTTTATATACACTCTCCAGAAACAGCCAACAGCAATTAGTGAAACACCTGATTCGCGAATGTATTCCTGAGCCTAAACCCCGAATAGACTCACGACTATTCAGGGAGTCCTGCTAGTCACTGTGAGAATGGACAAATACCAGGGGGCTGTGAAAATGGCCGGACAGTTACAGGGAGTTTAACATGGATGGTTATCCCCCACAGGACCACACAGCACATGCTTTCTTTCTTTGCTATCTGTGCAACGCCTGCTTAAGGAGTTTCAATCACCCAAATGAAGAAAAGAAACAATAACGTAGGACTCAACCTCACAACACGGACAGCAAGTAGTTAAAGGAGCACATTGCCCACAATGTAAAGCTTCTACATTGTCTAGATTATGCAGCCAATACTTAAGAATAAGAAATAAATTTGAAGGAATCAGGCTCGATTTACAAACAAAAACAAGTTTCGAATTCCTAATGAATATTATTTTCAATAAGTCTACTAGGAATATTTCTAAAAGCACATTTTTAGCTCGAATATTCACCAAAGTGAATCCAAATTGTACTTTTAACTGTTAAGTCGGCAGTTTGCATTGTAATTACAAGACATTCTATAGCAATATAGAGCTCAAAATTCATTTAATAAGTAATTACCCACCACAAAATAAATGACATATACTAACTGAAGTGGCTGGAAGATGAAGCTAGAAAACTCAAACTGGAAAAGGATGATAAACCAATAGAACATTTTACTTAGGGCTGTGATATATTCTATGCTGCTTGAGGGCTTTAAACTGAAGGTTGAAAATCTGTTTCTTAAAGAATTTTTCTGCCTCATCTAGAAATTAGGGGCTTGCTTCTGGAATCACTGGATGAAACTCTGTACCCTGTCGGAGGCAGGAGATGAGATCAGATGATTCATAAGCCGGAAGGGACTGTTAGATCATCCAGTCTGGCATCTTGTATACTACAAGCCACAGAATTCCACTCCTGTATTGAGCCCTATAACTTGTGCTTGACCAAAGCATCTTACAGAAAGGCATCCAGTCTTGGTATGAAGATATCAAAAGGGGGTTGTTGTTAATTTGTTGTTCACAGTGACGGCCTAGATCCCTTTCAGAGATCAGCTCCCACTCGTAGGGACGGTTGTTCTGCCTTGTACCTACGTGCACGACCTTGACCTTGGTTGTGTATCAAAGAACAGTATTTATTATTATTACTTATTAGTTTAACCATAGTACCTAGATGCCCCAGCCATGGCACAGGGACGCTTTCTTCTACGCTGCACAGACACAAAATAGAAGGACGGTCCGTGCCCCAACGAGCTCACTCTCAAAGTATGAGACCAAAGGTGGGAGCACAAGGAAACAATAAGATACTATTGATCAGCATGACAGGCAGAATAATCATAGAATATCACCAGCATAACCACAGTCAATTTTGAGTCGGCATCATAGCAAAGCAGAGAATTAAGGATGGATGTGAAGGAGCCTAAGGACGTAGCTTTTTGATGTTCACGGAGAGCTGCTCCCAAGTCTCACGAGAAGCAACAGCGAAAGCAAAGGGAGGGGCTTATTTGAAAATGTAACAGATGGGCTATGGAGGCTGGTAAGACGGGCTGCTCGCAGGAGCGAGGCATTATGTCACTGGTGAATGAGCGACACTAACCGCCGGACAGTGAAGGGTCTTGGGAGTGAAGGGCATCGTGAGGAATGGGCAATATAACGATCACCAGCAGGTTTTGCTCAATGAGCAATTTTCAATGACACAACGGGCAGGCAGACACCTCAGGGGCTGGGTCCTTCCCTGCCCTTTGCGCGTTACAAATCCCCTCATGAGTCATATTAAATTATTAAGACATTTCCTACAATATCAAGCAGTTCTGACTAATCACTGTCAGTAGCTCATTATGGCATCTTATAGCAATAATTCAGAATTACTAATTACTATCCAAACTGGACTCATGCTTGGCAATTCTCTGTAATCGCTCATCATTATATATCACTAGGCATTATTTTACTTTCATTCTGTAGCTAAAAATGATGAATTTTCTCTCTTTGCTTGTGCCGAAAGAGGAGGATTTCTCTGGCTCCATGTGGGATGGGCTGAAAGGTTCTGTTGCGAGAATCCGTGTAAGGAGGGGGTAAGAGGAAAAGGACACGAGCTGGAGGATAACATTTGGGATGGAGCTGGAAGGACAGGGTTTTGGACAGGACAGAGGACAGCCGTGACAGAGAGGAACCGAAGGGGAGGAGTTCCGTCCTTCCTGGCTAAGTGATGTGTGGCAGTTGACAGGAGAGAATTTACCAATGGTCGTGATGGTTCCTCAAGATTGGATATGTTCTTAAAAGATCTGCTCTAGGAATTACTGTGGGGAAGTTCTCTAGATGATCACAATGCTCGTGTGACAGGTCCATTTGGCACTGTGACCTGATGTGATGAAATTACCTCTGAGCCCGTTTTCCCTGCCAGCTTGGGACTTCCAGAACCCTGTCTCGTTGAGCCGGACACATGAGCCTACTACAGCAGAGACCCAGGGTCTGGACCACGCCCGCAAAGCAACAGGCTTTAGCTGAAAAACTACTCAGCAGGTCTCCCATCTTCAGCACGCAGATACCCAGCTCCTAATGCCCCCCCAAATCGTTTTCCTCTTTATAAAGCTTATATGTGTGTGTACCCGCGTGCGCACACATTGGGGGGGGGTGTAAGTCCTCTCTTCAGCAAGTGGATAAATAAATTGCATAAAGGAGTCCCATACCTTCTCTGAGTATTGCCTAGAAACAAGAACACTTTGGTGAGGACAGGACAGAGAACGTCCACCTGATATAGTCATAATCTGGAGAACACCTCTGCTAGCTAACTCAACGACTGTGATACAGCAGGGCACAATCCAGACTGCCTTGCAGTCTTGGGTGTCCTACAATGCCTTGCTGAAGTAGCTCCTACCTGGGCTGTTCACAAACAGACTTCCAGCATGCAAGCCACACCTGAGTATATCCTGCCAGCGATATAGTGGCTTTAACCAGCCTTGGTTAGACCCCCGCCCAATACCCCTGACCCACCAGCCCTGGCTCTTCTCACAGTAGTTTATGTCCCGGACTGCTCGACCCTCTCCTGGACAGTAGCAATCTATTAAGTCCATTATTATTTTAAGGGAATAATGTACCAGTTCGTTACCTTAAACAGTTACCAAACGCTTCAACTTAAACCCACTCGATTAGGTAAAACAGTAAAAACAAGTTTATTGACTACAGAGATATTTTTTAAGTGAATACAAGTCATCAGGCATAAAAGCCAGAAACGGTTACGAGAAAAATAAATAAAAAGTTTACTAATATCTACTTAAGAAACTTTCTCACCACATATTATCGAGCAGATAAGTGACAGCCCCAAGAGTCCAAGAGCTGCTTCCTTTTCTCTTTTCTGGTTCAGAGAATGAGGTGGACAAGGAGAGCGAGACGGGGGGGGGGGGGGTGCCTTTGAGTCTTTTCCCTCCTTTTTATAGTTTCAGATCCCCTCTTGAAGAACATTTCCAGTTTAGAAGCAGGAGAAAGTTTCCTGCTGGTTTTCTTTTTTGACCTATTTGAACTTCATTTTCCTCCTCTTCCAGCTTGGTGACTCGGTTTACTACTTAAATAAAAATTTAAGCAAGTTTATTATGTTTACGCCAGACCTACTTAATCGACGTCTGCTTGTCCAGGGCTGTGGGATATGGGACACATGTTAAAAACATCAAGAGAGAACTTTTATATATTCAGATACAAACTTGCCACACATATTTTATCAGCACAATAATGACACGTTTTCAAATGATACCTTACTAAGGCATACCGTGTACAAAGCTTATTACGCTAGGTTGTAGGAATAGATCCCAGAAATCACGCCCACCACAAAGACCCACTGGGCTAGGGGGCTAGGGAGCCTGTTTGTGCTGATGGCCTGTACATGGGTTTGTTTAGCCAGCGGAAGCTCTTAGGTAAGGGTGCTGTACTTCCAGAAGTGCTAAATCTTGTGGCCATTAAAAAAAATCAACCTGATATTTTGCAAGATCAGGTCTGTTAGCCAAAATATATCATCCAAATTCCAGAGAGGAAAACTATCTTCTAGCTTCCTCTTCCAGAGAGTTTTGTTAGAGAAATCTATCGTTACCACATAATTTGTAATATTCTGCAGCGGAAGACAAAGTGCTTCTGTTCTGAGCATAAGCTAGTGCTATTTACGTTAAAATAGCATCCAAAATGTGTGCGGTTATGTATAAACACACATGAAGGGACAATTCCTGCCATGAAATACCTTATGCCCTAAAAAGACAGTCTATCTACCAACCGATGGCGGCTTCTGGAAGACAGGTGCTCAAGAAATGTAACATTTCTAGTACAGTCTGCAAACACTGTGAATTGGCGGCAGTGTTGTATTGGGGTTATGCTGTTGGAACCAGTGTTTGGCAAACATAATAACCCTTGCCCCCCCCTTAGTTCCTCAGGGCTGAGCCAAAGGAGCCAGCCAGCCAGTTGTTGGCCTTACTACGCACCAAGCAGCGGAGAGGAGGGTGGAGAGGACAGAAAGGACAAGTGAGCTGTGCGCTTGTGACCCCGTGCTCAGACTAACCCCTCCAGCAATGTGACAGACAATCAATGGGCCTGATTAATTAACTCCTAATGACTTAATCTGAGCATCAGGGCACAGAGAAGGTCTCCTGGTGAAAGCAGCCCCTGGCCATCTCACCGGAACAGGGAGGAAATCGATTCTCTGCCAGCCGCATTTTTCACAGGGACAAAAAGCGTTTCCCTGAGCAGTGGCGCTGGATGGATGGATTGTCACCATGTCACTGAGCGGGGAATCTCCAGGGATTGGAGCACTTTTTTTCTGGCTCTCCCTGCACAGAGCAACAGCAGTGTCACACCCCGGCCGTCAGGAGAGTGCAGGTGTTATGTGAGGCAGAGAAGTTCCTGGAGTATTTTCAACAGAGAGGGAACTGAGTGGGCTGGATTCTTCTCTCTTCACATGAGGTGAATCTAGGCAACTCCAGAAAAGTGTGTGAAGATGTACAAGGGTGAGTGAGACGGAAAGGGGGCTCAGTGGTCTCCTCTTCTTCTTGGATACAGCCCGTCCACAATGGTCCGTACCTTCTGTGCGATACTCTTGTTTCTCCTCTCCAGGACCTACCACATATCCATCTCTAAATTGCTGTCTGGAGAGCCCCGTATGCTGCACAGTTGAGCTCTGGGATCAGACCCCGGGGCAGGGCGGGGGGAGGCTCCAATAAGACTTCATGGCCTGCTGGAGCCAAACCGCATGCTTCAATTTGCTTTGAAGATCCAGAAGCTGCTTCTAGCTGTTCGTGATCCATTCAGATGCACTTGAACTCAGCTGACAATGCATCAGGTAGGCAACATTCAGAGGAAATGCCCTGAGAGGGAATTGCCATGTCTTCTTTGGTGCACAAGGCAGGCACGACTCTCAGGGTGTTAGGAATGTCCTCCTCTCCAGACCCTGGTAAGAGATTTACTAGCCTGTGAAGAGTTTGCCAGGTTACACGGGTCTGCCAGGAATCTCTGCCTGCAGTGCTTCCTCTTCTGTGAGCATAGCTGCGTGTGGTTAGTGTCAGTGTATGGGTGGTGCACGCAGCATGTTCATGTGTCTGACAGGTTACACACTCAGCTCATTATATCCGTGCCAGGATTCCTTCCCCACTCTAAACTCTAGGGTACAGATGTCGGGATCCGCACGAAAGACCACTAAACTTATTTCTACCAGTTTATGTTACAACGTACCCAAGGCACAAGGTCTGTAAACGCTGCCACCACCAAGTGATTTAACAAAAAATCAGGGAAAGGACCACTTGGAGTGCTTATTTCCCCAAAATATCCCCCAAACCCTTACATGCCCCCTTTCCTGTGGAGGGTTGAGAAAAAACAAGATGATCACAGATCAGTCTTGGATTTTGAAGATCCAAAAAACCCAAACAGGGTCTTAAAAAACAGAACTTTATTACAAGAACAAAAATAAATAACAGAAAAACGCTGTAAGATAAAAATGGAAACTAAGATTACAGGCAGTCATTTTCAAAACATAGAGAATCCCTCAAGGCAAAAACCTTAAGTTACAAAAAGACACAAAAACAGGAATTCACATTTCCTCCATCACAGCTAATGTCTCAAAATTCAAAACAAAGAAAACCTAATGCATTTTCTAGCTAGATTACGTCTTATACAGGAGTTGGAGGGCTTGCATCCTTGATCTGTTCCCTGCAGAGGTATCATACAGACTGACAAAAGCCTGTTCCCTTCTCCAGATTTGAAAGTATCTTGTCCACTCACTGGTCCACTCACTGGTCTACAGGTAAAAGGCCTTTGCCTTTGGCCAGGGGGATTTTATAGCACTGTATACAGAAATATGATTACCATTCCTTTTATATTTATGACAATCCCAATTCAGCTTTACTGATAAGCCTTGGACACCGTAGGTCCTGGAGTCAGGCGTCTCGGGAATTTCCAATCCTTTAATATTATTTAACTGTCTCCTAGTCAAGGCTAAAATGGCCATTTTAATAAAGGACGGTCTGGACCCTGAAGGGCACATCCATCTTCACGATGTAAATAAGCTTCATGAGCCAATTTCATCTCTACTCCCCTTCTCCAGAGTTAGAGCCCTGCTTCCCAGCACCTGGGTTCCACCCCCCATAGGTGGAGGAAACCAGCTCCTCTCTGAACTTGGAAGTCAGAGTCTTTGTATCCTTACCTTAGCATGCCCAGCAGCCCCAGAGCGGAGCCTACCCACCGTGGTGCCATCCACAGCCTGAGGACTGTAAGAACCAAAGGCCTATAGAGAGCTGGGCCCCACGTATGTACCAATGGTCCATCTTGATCCCTTGGGGCTTTCCTCCGCAAAACCCAATCTTTCCGATGTTTTTCTGCACTTCTAGGTCAGCCAGGTCCGGGAACATCTTCAAGCATCTGCAGGAATGTCACCATCTTACGTCTCCAAGTACTGGCATCAGTACTGTGCAGGTGGAGTCACGTGCTCAGGACTTCCTTAAAGAGAAACTGAAGTTGGGATCTCCTCAGTCACCTTTAGCCTGTTCTTCTTCATCGCTTGCTGAGGCACTATTGGCTGAATCTACATCTTCACCCTCCTGATGATTTTAGAGCTCATCACGACTTGTTGAGGAGGGTGGCTGCAGCTGTAGGTGTCCAGCCAGAAAAAATACAAAAGAGGTCACACAGGCTTGAGGACATTTTGCCCTCACAGGACACTCTAGGACAGCTCTCCCTATTAAGAAGACTGTACTGGAGCATGTCAAGACTTTTCGGCAGATCCCTTCTTCTCTGCCTCACGGAGAAGCGATATTATGGCCCTTCATAGAGACTTGAACACTTTGACGACCACCATCCTCCAGGCTCCGTGGTGCTCTGCTCTGAAGGGAAAGGAAACTTTGTTTCCCTGGGGGGTTTACAGCTCAGCGTCACTAACGAGCAAGCTCTGCTGGGTCAATAGGATTTCAGGCTGTGGGATAATATCCTGAAGTTCAAAGACAAGCTTCCTAATGCGGCAAAGCAGGAATTCTCTGTTTTGGTAGAGGAAGGCAACATGACCTTACCAGAACATGGCACCTATGGCAAAACGAATGCAGTTTCAGCCTCAACGTTCTCAGTTGTTTCAGCCTTCGATCATCGAAGATCCAATTTGACCTGCTGGTCATGTGCAGTATAGCACCTTCCTGGGTGCCATTTTGCCGACCCCGTTTTCTGCCAACTACCGACCCCATATCCTAAGTGCTTGGAACCAAATCATCACAGATCAGTGGGTCTTAAGCATGTTGGAACTGGGGAACAGCTTTCAATTTATTTCTATACTCCATTCCAATCGCCTTCCCCATATCTCTTCAGTGACTACTCTCACAAGACTGTGCTGCTTCAGGAAGTCCAGTTTCTGTTCGTCATGAAGCCATAGAGGAAGTTCCCGGGTTGTTCCCAAGGAAGGGATTTTATTCCCATTAGTTCTGAATCCGAAAGGCTGAGGGGGTTCAGGGCTATTTTAGATCTAAGGCAATTAAACAAGAAGTTAACGAAAACAAAAATTAAGATAGTTGTTCTAATGCCTATTATGCCTTCCTTAAAACCCAGGGGTTGGCATACTGTCTCTAGATTTAAAGATGCTTATTTTCACATGGCAATTCAGCAGAGCCACTGAAAATTTCTCACGCTAATGGCTCCCACTATCAGTTCTCAGTGCTGCCTTTCTGACTATCAGCAACCCAAGCCTTTTCACGAAATGCATGGATAAAGTAGCACAATTACTCTAATAAGGGGTCGGTCCGGGTCTCAGGTACTCTCCAGAGTAGCCACTATTTCATCCATTTTCGACATGCTGGGGCTACTAATCAATATACAGAAATCCATCCAGTCTCTGGTGCAAACAATACAATTCATTGGAGCACATCTGTACGCTACAAAAGGTAGGGCTTTTCTGCCATAGCAGAGGTGACAAGTGATGCGGCTCATTGCGCTCGATCTGAAGGCCCATTCTGTCACCACGGTTCGGAACGGCTTCAAACTTCTAGGACAGAAGGCACCTTCGTAATGCAGCATACCAGACTACCTCTCAGAAATCTACGAGGTCGGCTCCCCTCGGTATACTCAGTGGCCTGTCAACATACAGCCAAGTACTGATTCCGGTCTTATCCTCTCTAGTTGCCTGGGTCTCAAGCCACACAGTAGTCCTGAGAGCACTGGGGAATTGCTGCTCCTCCAAGCAGAAGAAAACTGTGGCGCAACGCACGTTTTTCACGAGAGTCCCCATATTAAAGCCTTAGACACACTACATGCTAGATGCAATTATGGGAAATTGACAGACTCCCTAATTTGGGACACTTGGGAATACCAGCGGCAGGAGAGACGGCTCCGTGAAGGCGAGCTCACCTCAAATGATGCTTAGACATACGATGTGCATTAGAAGCCTCAAGACAAAAGATGAGAGATGAAGGAGGCACAACAACCCCTGAAGCACCTGGAGTAAGAGAGGAGCAAAGGACATCCGGTGGCCAGGATTTCACACCCACAGCAAGATAGCAGTAGCGAGCCAAGATGTGCTCTGCTCCAGGACAGCATTGACAGGAATGTGGAAAGTTGTACCATTTTCGCAGTGTGCTCGAGAGCAGGGGTTCAGTCAGACTTCTTCAAGAGTGTGAGAGCAACTCAGGCAGGGGTGATGCCATCTTGACGCTCTCCTCCAGCCCCCGAGCACATCAGGTTCAGGCGGTCAGGACAGGAAAGCAACAAGGAAAAATACCAACCTCCGTCCATGTAACAATGATAATAGGCAAACAACCTGTGCAATTTGAGCTGGATAATGAGATTGTCCGCTATGAGATTCCTGGGGGTTAATTGCACTCTAACACACCCATTACTAAGAGCAGTCCCACCCAACACACCAGAGCAGATGGAAGTCAACGAGGCTATGAAAAAGCAAATCCAACTGCTGCCGTCAAGACAGTAATCCTACAGTGTGGCCAGAAGACAAAAAAACAAGTTCTTTTATGCACAGAACCATATTTCAAACGCAAGATGAGGTGACTCAGCTCACAGGATGGAATGATATTCTGAGGACAAAGAGCTGTTGTTCACACCTCATGAGATCCGGATGTCATTCAAAAAAACATATGCCTCACTCCTGCACATTGACAACTGTCTTAGATGGCCTGAAGAGTGCGTTTAATGGCCGCGAATGACTGCACCGCTCCTCTCCTTGATAGAAGGGTGTGATAGCGGCCAATTTTGTGACAGCGGCCAAAAGCTCAGTTACCACATAAGCTGCCCACTTGACCATGGAAAAGGTGTGAGAGGACTTATTTACCTCTAGTACTTGATTTGCTATTCAAATATTTGGAAGGTCAATGCCCTGCCTGATACAAGAAACCACTCACTAACTGGCAAACTGATAGATGACACTGTGGATATTGTATTCACTTACAACAGACCTATAAGAACGGTCCATCTAGCTCTGTATCCTGTCTTCTGACAGTGGTCAGAGTCTGACACTCCGAGGGAGTGAACAGAACAGGTAATTTATTGAGTGACTCTGCTGTTCAACAGGCAGTCGAAGAGTTAGGATTAGAGTTAGGGAACCCTAACCACAATTTAATCAAACCAGAGATCCAAGGGAGGATTCAACCCTTCAAGTCCAACTCTTTCAATTTGCCGACAACCAAGTTGCCTGTCAAGTACAAGGGCTGGTCAGGAACATGGACTTTTACAGTCTATGATGATTAGCCCATCCCCATCCTGTTCGGGGAAGACTTGGCCAATCATGTAAAGTCAGCGAGGAGGGGCGGAATGGTCAGCCGAAGCTAGACTAAACCAGCCGTCACGCCTAGCTCTGTTCCGGAAACGTCTATCCGGACCCGGTCAGAGGTGATGAATCCAGTACTTGCAACCCCAACAACAGAGGGCCCCACCGAACCTGAACGGGCGGCAGCCGATAACCCTACACAAGAAGCTCAGCCAGAGCCTGAACCCCAACATAGTGCCCCAGCGGAGAGCGGTTCACAGTCAACGGAAACAACCCCATCCCCTACATCGCTTCCAGAGGTTCCAAGCATAGGTCCACAATCCAATGAGGAACTGATGCCTCCAGAATCAAGGGAACAGTTACAGACCGAACAGAAAGCAGATGAAAGCCTCCAGAGAGCTTGGACGGCGGCACGGAGCAACCCACCTCCTCTCAGCTCTTCTAATCGATCCAGGTTTGTTGTAGAAAAAGGACTTTTATACAAGGAAACTCTTTCTGGTGGACACCAGGAAGACTGGCATCCGCAGAGACAGTTGGTAGTTCCAACTAAATACCGGGCCAAGCTCTTGAGCTTAGCCCATGATCACCCTAGTGGCCATGCTGGGGTGAACAGGACCAAAGACCGTTTGGGGGGGTCATTCCACTGGGAGGGAATGGGCAAGGATGTTTCTACCTATGTCCAGTCTTGTGAGGTGTGCCAAAGAGTGGGAAAACCCCAAGATCAGGTCAAAGCCCCTCTCCAGCCACTCCCCATCATTGAAGTTCCATTTCAGCGAGTAGCTGTGGATATTCTGGGTCCTTTTCCGAAAAAGATACCCAGAGGAAAGCAGTACATACTGACTTTAATGGATTTTGCCACCCGATGGCCGGAAGCAGTAGCTCTAAGCAACACTAGGGCTAAAAGTGTGTGCCAGGCACTAACAGACATTTTTGCCAGGGTATGTTGGCCCTTCGACATCCTCACAGTTGCAGGGACTAATTTCCTGGCAGGAACTATGAAAAACCTTTGGGAAGCTCATGGGATAAGTCACTTGGTTGCCACTCCTTACCACCATCAAACAAATGGCCTGGTGGAGAAGTTTAATGGAACTTTGGGGGCCATGATACATAAATTCGTAAATGAGCACTCCAATGATTGGGACCTAGTGTTGCAGCAGTTGCTCTTTGCCTACAGAGCTGTACCACACCCCAGTTCAGGGTTTTTCCCCATTTGAACTTGTATATGGCCGTGAGGTTAAGGGGCCATTGCAGTTGGTGAAGCAGCAATGGGAGGCATTTACACCTTCTCCAGGAACTAACATTCTGGACTTTGTAACCGACCTACAAAACACCCTCCGAACCTCTTTAGCCCTTGCTAAAGAAAACTTACAGGATGCTCAAAAAGAGCAAAAAGCCTGATATGATAAACATGCCAGAGAGCGTTCCTTCAAAGCAGGGGACCAGGTCATGGTCTTAAAGGCGCTCCAGGCCCATAAAATGGAAGCACCGTGGGAAGGGCCATTCACGGTCCAGGAGCGCCTGGGAGCTGTTAATTATCTCATAGCATCCCCCACCTCCAACCGAAAGCCTAAGGTGTACCATATTAATTCTCTAAAGCCCTTTTATTCTTGAGAATTAAAGGTTTGTCAGTTTACAGCCCAGGGAGGAGATGACGCTGAGTGGCCTGAAGGTGTCTACTACAAAGGGAAAAGTGCTGGTGGTGTGGAAGAGGTGAACCTCTTCATGACCCTTGGGTGTATGCAGCGACAGCAGATCCAGGAGCTGTGCACTAGCTATGCGCCAACGTTCTCAGCCACCCCAGGACTGACTGAACGGGCATACCACTCCATTGACACAGGTAATGCTCTCCCAATTAAAGTCCAACCTTACTGGGTGTCTCCTCAAGCTAAAACTGCTATAGAACGGGAGATCCAGGATATGTTACAGATGGGTGTAATCCGACCCTCTGAAAGTGCATGGGCATCTCCAGTGGTTCTAGTTCCCAAACCAGATGGGGAAATATGTTTTTGCATGGACTACCGTAAGCTAAATGCTGTAACTCGTCCAGACAACTATCCAATGCCATGCACAGATGAACTATTAGAGAAGCTGGGAAGGGCCCAGTTCATCTTTACCTTGGACTTAACCAAGGGGTACTGGCAGGTACCGCTAGATGAATCTGCCAAGGAAAGGTCAGCCTTCACCACACATCTCGGGCTGTATGAATTTAATGTACTCCCTTTCGGGCTGCGAAATGCACCTGCAACCTTCCAAAGACTTGTAGATGGTCTCCTAGCGGGATTAGGAGAATATGCAGTCGCCTACCTTGACGATGTGGCCATATTTTCGGATTCCTGGGCAGACCACCTGGAACATCTACAGAAAGTCCTTGAGCGCATAAGGGAGGCAGGACTGACTGTTAAGGCTAAGAAGTATCACATAGGCCTAAACAGAGTGACTTACCTTGGACACCAGGTGGGTCAAGGAACTATCAACCCCCTACAGGCCAAAGTGGATGCTATCCAAAAGTGGCCTGTCCCAAAGTCAAAGAAACAGGTTCAATCCTTCTTAGGCTTGGCCAGTTATTACAGGCGATTTGTATCTTGTTTAAATCCGCTGCTTATTAATTTCATTGGGCGAGCCCTGTTTGCTTATTATTTGAAAGCGTAAATAACATTTCTCCATACCAGTCATGTTTTTATAGCCACTATCATATCCCCTTTCGTCGTCTCTTTTCCAAGCTGAACAGTCCTTTTATTCTCTAATTTTGAAGCTGTTCTGTACTTTTAATAATTTTTCTTGCTCTTCTCTATACTTTTCCGAATTTTAATATATCTTTTTGAGATGGGGCAACCAGAATTTGAGGTATGGACATACTATGGATTGCTAAAATTCTGATATTTTATTTTATCTATCCCTTCCTTAATGGTGACCTCAATTGCCATTGGCGCAAATTAAAGACATTAAATACAGATGGGAGCTTTGCTACTAGGCCTCTTCCCCAACGTACCCACACCTGTGAAAATATCTAAGACACTGTTATAAAAGGAAAAAGAAAAGGAGTAGTAGTGGCACATTAGAGACTAACCAGTTTATTTGAACATAAGCTTTCGTGACTTACAGCTCACTTCATCGGATGCTGTTTCTTCTGGTTCAGACCCCATGTTAGCATTTTTGACACACAGGAATGCCCCATTATAGAGATTCCAATACAGGTACTGATGGAATGAAAGCCTAAACGCTTGCTACTAATACGGAAAGAGCTGTGACAATGTAACCAGTCAAGTCTGCAGCAAAGCAAACACTCCAACTCAGCTATGTGCCAGCAGCATCAAGCTGAAAAGACACGGAGTAGGGTGTCAATCCTTTTTTTGGTAATTTTTTATATTAAAATGTTTGTACACTAGGGAGAATGCATCATGATCAGTAGAACTGGGACCCTGTTCTCCTGAGGACCTTTTATTAATGGGAACCTAGAACAACAGAGTATGTGAACAATTGGTCTTGAAGAAACAGACTTATGGAAAGAGTACAGCACAAGGTTTAACAATTTTCTCTTTGTGCAACAAGCTTCTCTCTTTGCTAATGAAAGGCTACAGACGATTTTGCTTGGTTCACTTTGCCGTCAATACCCTATTCACCAAGAGCAAAATGAACCAAGCAAAACCAACATCCTGGGGTCACGGAGTGAATACCAAACAACCCACCACAGTACCAGCAAGTTAAATAGAAATTAGGAGCAGTCACAAAGGTGAAATGACTGCAAGTTACATGTAAACGATTGAAAAACAGCACAATGGCGACTGAAACTGAATGAATATCCCAACTAAATTGTAGAAAAATTTAGAGGACCAATAAAATGCCACCAGCGCTATACAGCAGAGTTAAAGAGATGGAAAGAGGCAAAAAAGCATCTTTTAATAACTGCAACTCAAATCCTGCTGTGGAAAACAGAAAAGAACGTAAACCCTAGACAGTAAAGTATAACTAGGTATTGCAAAAAGAATTTGAAGATGAACTAACAAAAGTCTCACAAACTAGGAGAAAATTTTGTTAATTACAAGAGAAGCACAAAGTCTGCTGAAATATCAGTATTTCTACTACCTAGTAAAGATACTAAAGGAGCAGTCAAGGCAGACAAGACCCTAGCCTGTTTTACCCTTCCTAGAATCTCCTCATTTCTAGGCACTACTTAGACAAAACGAGTAACCTCTGATGCAGTTTATTTAGCCAATGATCCAGCACACATAATCCGCTCACAAAACACATACACAGCTACGCACACACACACGAAGACTAGGTAATAGTGAATCAATAAGGAAGTAGAGGTTATCCTGAAGCTGTATATATTAATGTATATATCAATAAAGGTTGTGTGTATCCAGAGGTAGGCAGAGGTCTTCCAGAAGGGTGCATCAATTTATCTAGATATTTGCCTAGTTTTACAACAAGCTACATAAAAAGCACTAGCGCAGACAGTACAAACTAAAATTTCATACACATTTCCCAGCTTTATATACTATATTATACAATAATATAACATGCGTAAACGCACTGTATAAAACATTCATTTAATGTCATTTACTGATGCATAGATACAGAATAATGAGAATGAAGCTGTCATGGTGTGTATGCAGTTGCGATGTAAAAAAATGTTTAAAAGGAGGAGGTGGAAGCACCGGTATTGGCGACAGCTAAAATGGTAAGCAATTGAAAATGACTAAGAAACCCCCCCATTGCCAGTTCTGCAGGTAATATTTTGCTTTTGGATTCCTATCTACAAAGAAGAATCCACCTCAACTTTTGTGTTTCCTTTGCGCAGAAACTTACTATCAAATAGGACGAAGCCAGTTCATTTTTAAGAACACTGGAAGACAAAACACCCTGTGCGTGTGGGTTAACCAGTAGAATGTTTTCAGAGAAAGGGCTGAGTTCCAGACGTGCCAGCTTTAAATGAAAATAAGCTTTTGTACGCTCTATACCATCTTCAAGTGGTCTAAGTAGCTTTTCTGTGCCGTGAAACTTGAGGTACACAAGATATATCCGACTCCGGGAAAGGGTCCAGTAGTCTGGAAAGGTTAAGAGCCACAGTTATATAATGCTTCCTTTGCTCTGTTCATCAGTGACATTAGCCATCATGACACTTTGCGACAGTCTTCGTCAGTATAATTGTGGAAGCGTGCACAGATGTACACACCAAAAACCTGACATAATTGGATAGCCAAATGGAGCGTTGCCACAGAATGGCGTTAGGTGCTAGCAAGCAAGGGATTTTCTTGGGGTTCCCAGCAGCAGGGCTTGGGATTTGCCTCGTTCTACGCCAGCCAACTTTTCAATGTTACCTGGAAAAATCAGAAAAAATGGCATCATGACAGTAGGTTAATCCGGATCCGGGACAAGGCCCCTAATATCGGGGTGATCCCAGTATCGGAAGTCTGAACCTATATGTAGTCAGTTCAGATAAGTGAAATTGTTCCCATCTGCTCTGCATAAAACAGATTGACATATCTGGAACCACATCTTCCCATGATGCATGTGTACAGTGTACTGCTGGAACAAAGCCCTGAGTATAGAGTACACGGGACATCCTGGAAATTCACATTAGTGTCTCTCAGTGCCCTCCAGAACAAGGCAGATCCATTGGCGAGGCTAAAGGTTTTTTTTCCCCTAACTGCCAAGTCTTCTCATGTTCCTAAAGCTCATGACTACTGAAAGTCTTGAGTGTAACTTTCTCCCCGCCTCGATAACATTTTACATTTCTTTCCCATTTTTGCCACGACGGCTGCCACTTATACAGTGTGACCCACGAGGGCCTGGCGCCACGATTTGTGCTGCTCCTGCCCCCTAGAATCCATTGTTAGCACTAGCAGCAGATCATCAGTCTGTACAGTGCAAGCCGGCCTCCCCTGCACGTTCATTTACCTCCCTATAAGCAGTATGCACTTGGAAATCCCCCCTCACTCTGTACAAAGCGAGAGAGAGGTGGCTGCAACCGTGCTTCCTTCCAGGGAGTTGGACTTCCCCTCTCCTAGATACCATGGTGATGGCCACCACAGCTACGTGGAACAGTCTCATGGAGCTTACTCAGGGAAGCAACTGCACAATGTTACACTGTAGTATTACTAACCCATAAATTTGCAGCGCACAGCTTACTGCAACTCCCTGAGAGCGGGGAGACAGGGAGTTGTTACTGTGACAGATGGCTTGACGAATCTGTACCCAAAGAAAAAGCTTTGTTAAGCTATAGATAAGGTTGTAAATACATAAGCCCTACACAGCAGGACTGCGAGTTGAAGAATCTCACATAGCTCCTGGCAGGGAACTCCCTGACTCCACTGGCCATCCCTTCAGCCTAACTCTCTCTGCAGGCTAGGCCCTCACCATGCCGGTACCCGGGCAGGTTCCCTGAGCACCTGAACGGTGGTAAGAAGGCTGCTGTGTGGCCATGGTGCTACGCAGCTTACAGGGAACTTAGGTCTTGGTTTATTGTCAACTCCAAGGCTTTGAGAACATAATGTCCAGTGTAAACGACTTAAATTTCATTCATACGTATACTTGGAAATGACTATGATAACCACTGAGCTAATGGTGCTTGAGTAAGTATCTTACATACCACCCTTTGTTAATATAATATGGATATATCTGACCCAGGAGATCCCTGAGAACCCCTATGCGCCTCCTCTGCCCTCTGCCTGTTGGCAGCACTACGGCCCTGGATCACTCTTTCCCACACGCGGCACTGGCTTGCGCTGGAAGAATAACCCCTACTGGGCAGTTGGTATCAGCTTATGCTGCTCACAAATGTCCCATCGAAATAGATCTTTCAAAATAAAATGAGGTTGTGGACGGAACAACAGTATTTGTGGCAGTTTCTGTGTTTTCCTCAAAAACTTGATTGTCACTAATAAATTAACACTTTCAGCCTAAAACCAGGTGGGAGGGTCACAGGCTGCAAATCCATGGAGGAGGACAGACCAGGAGCTCATCACATCTAAGCTTCAGGCTGTGTACTGGCTGCCAGTTTTCCTCTGACTGCCTTTCAAAATATTGCTCACTGTCCATAAAACCCTAATTCGTGTAGGCTCTCATTATAACCATGTCACAGTTGTGCTTAGCGAGAACACGCCAGTCTCCAAGGACGTGGGGCAGGGCATAAAGAAAGATGGGGGGGGTCTCTTCCTGGCCCTTTGCCTACTTGGACAAGTCTTACCCCTTCTGAGTAGTACTTCCCCTGAGGTGTGGCTCATCCCTCCTCCCTGGTACTTGCTATTTGGAATGGCTTCTTCCCTCCCCCCAGCTCTGCACCTTTGCATTTTTTGGATCCTGTGTTTTTCATTTCAGCACCTACTGCCTCCACACATTTCAGCTCTTAGTGCCTCCCGTCCTTCATTCTGTCTCAGGCTTTAGACCCATCAATTACCCCTGTTATTTGAGTGTCCCTGTAATGCTTTTCAGCAGTCAATTCACCTGTCTCCCTCCCCACTCAGAGCCAGGCCCCCAAGACTCTTTCTCTATAGACACTTACAGGAGGCAGGAAGGGTCTCAAGTCCTTTCGACTGCTGTCCCGGGCGTGTGGCTGGTAGTGTGCATGCAGAGACTTGACTGACTGGGCTCTGTGCCTATGCTGTCAGCTGCCTTCAACCCCACCCTGATTCCAAACTCCTTCTAATACATGGAAGAAGGTACTGCCACTTAACATCTTTGACACTGCATTTGCGGAATAAAGGTCAGACCCCCCTCGGAAAAGGGCAATGCAGATTTAATACACATAGCCTTTTGGAGCGGAGGCGGTGATGGGATCTAGGGAAGGCATGCTGCCTGCTCCAGAAGTGAATGGCAGGTTAGCATGGTATTGCTTCCCTCCAGCACTTCCTAACTGTAGAGCTCGCCTCTGCGTTGCATGCCTACCCCTGCCAACCGACTGCCTGCATAGCCCAGCATACAGTGCAGCTATTATCGCCCCAGACCTGAAATTAACCCAGGTCGGTAGGAAGTCCCAGCCTTCTGCACAGTCTGATACCAGGTATCCAGCTGAAGACTGTTTCACGCCTGACCTTTTCCAGGGAAGAAGCTGAACCTATCGTTCACATTCACTTCTCTCTCCATTCTCCAGAGCGTCTCATTCGGTGCAATAAGGGACACTGATCAGTAGCTAAATATAAAGTATCCCCCATCACACACAGGTACACACATGATACATTTCAATGAAAAAAGTATTCACACCTCCAAAAAGCAATCAAAGATGAGAGAACTCAGCCACTCCACAGACTGTATCCCTTGCCCCTCCGGCCCCGGTGTTATCATTGTGCACGAGCGTCTGCCAGCCCGAACCATAACATGGGCGTGGCAGATGACCAACATTCTGTGCAGTCTCCCTCCAACAACCAATGACCTTATTGCATGTAAATTGATGGTCAAGTAAGTGTCGTGATGGTTGCGTTACTTCTGCTCTCACTGTGGCCTAGGACCCTTGGCATAGCATAAATACATGCCTTCCTGTACCTGTTCATTACATGGATGTAATTCGTGAAGACAAAATGCCTGAGAACTGGATGGTGACAGACGGTGAATCCTACTTAACACTAAACCTGTTGATATTCTGAAGTAAAAGAGCTTTCCACGCGGCCTGTAGCGGCTTCCAGCGCCTCACCCTGACACAACAGACATTCCACGGTCCAGGGTGACGTTCCTGAAATCTTATTATATCCATGAACACGCAAGTCTCAACGAGTGCAGGGTAGTGTCAGCGAGGGGTTAGCACTGCTTACAACTTGGTATGTCCCATAGCCCTAATGTGAGCTTTCAAGACTCAGAGCACTGTCCACTAATCCAGGGTGGCAAGCTGGGGCGAGGGCTGAAAAGCCAACATAGAGCAGATGGCGTCTGTGGCAATCCATATAGTCCCATGCCCGCTCCAGCAGAGGGAGGGCTTCTGGCCGCTTGGGGGTTCCCGAGAATGACCATTCTCCTCGATAACAGGCTGGCTAGAATACTCAGGAGATATGAAACTAATAGCAGAAAGGGAGGGTAAAAAGAATGACAATATGAGCATTGGGCAGCACAAAATTGTAATGCTGAGAACAAAATTAATCTAGTAACCAAAAGGCATGGAGAAAAAAATTCTCAAATTGCGTTTAAACCACTGACAGGCTCCTGGGTAACGAACGAAAGGAACTAGAATGGGCCATTTATCATCATAAATTGGATCTAGTCGGTATGATTGCAAAATTGAAATCCAGGATTATAATCTATTAAGGATTGAGTTGGCAAAAGCAGAGGGAAGTGCACACACCTTAAGTCAAAAATGTTTGCGTCACTGATAACTCTAAAGAAAATGATCTTGAATGCTTATGGATTAATGTCTTAACATATAAAGCACAAGATGGCGTACAGTTGGAAGCTGCTACAGATCACCAAAATATTCCAGGAAACAGGCTGACTGCTTTCTTACCCAGGTAGCTACAACTTGTAGGGAAAAAATGCTGCATAAACATTGGCTCTTCAAGACTGACATACGGGAGGTCTCAGATTGCCAGTTCTAAAATATAGTTTGTATTTCTAAACATTATCACGATTTCGTAACACGAAAAGTGTTGCAGACAACGCAGAGGCTAATGTCTAATATAGAATTTACAACAGTTAGGAAGAACTGAGCATAGAACTAAAAATTAATAGTACCTCAGGGACAAGTATTCATAACTTGGTCGTATATTTAGCATGCCAGCACAATAAATTCAAGACCAGTAATATATATATACATTTGGTGCTTTAATAGGATTAATTACGTAAAGCTGAAGACAATTATGAGCCAGATCAGCTGGGAGGAAGAATGTAAGCAGACAAATATGAATGATAATTGAGAATCATTAAAGTACACCTTACCCGATGCCCAAAAAGTCACAATCCCACAAATGTGGAAGGAGGCTAGCCTGGTTAAAAAAAAATTGACCTGCTTTAGCGGGAAAGTGAAGGCAATCTATTATACCTATTATAGATATTATTATATTATTATATTATAGATATTATTATACCTATTATAGCTATTATTATAGATATAAAGTTACAAATGTAAGAAAGGAAAAGTTGCAAGAAATTGTATGGCGAGCAAACAAGGACAATAAGAAGGAGTTTTAAAAATATACTGGGAACAAAAGAATCCTGACAAGGCTATTGGTCCATTACTACATGTAAATGGTAGAATTCTGAATAATAATGCAGAAAAGGTAGCGAATTGTTCAATAAATCTTTCTGATCTGCATTTGTCTCGTCGCTCTTTCCATTCCCCTACTACCTCTGGAGGTTAAACGAAAGGTACTAAAGTAAGACATTTTCAAAACAGCAGATTTAGATAACTTGCATCCAAGAGTTGTAAAAGAGCTGGCTGTGGCGCTAGCTGGATGATCATTGTTGATTTTTAATGTCTTCGAGCACTGGGAAATTCCAGAACATTGGAAGAAAGCTAATATTGTACTTTTTAAAAAAGGATAAATAGGATGACCTGGGTAATTATGTGTCTGTCAGCCTCACATGGATCCAGGGGAAGATAATGAGTGCCTGACTAAAGACTCAGTTAATAAAAAATGTAAGGAGGGTAATGTAATGAACGTAAATCAACATGGGTTTATAGAAAATAGATCCTGTCAAATGAAATATCTTTTTTTGATGAGATTACAAATTTGGTTGATAAGGTAATAGTATTGATGTAACATAGATTGCTGTAAGACCTTTGAGTCTGTACTGCATGATACTGATTAAAAACTAGAACTATATAAAACAAATGCAGCACACATGAAATGGATTAAAATTGACTGATAGGTCTCAACATCTAAGTGTAAGAACAGAATCATCACTGAGTGCGTTGGGTTGCCAGTGGGATCCCGAACGGATCGGATGTTGGCCATATGTTATTTAACGTTTTTGTCAATGACCTGACATGGGAAATAATGAACAGGACAGATCACTGGTTCAGTGTGAGCTGGATTGCTTGGTAAACTGGGATAAAATGGAAAGAAAAGAGTCATGCATGGATATGTGACTTGCTCATGTGATGTCAAAACACCATCTTGTAGCTGTGCTTTTACAGAGAGGGAGAGAGGGATTTCCACCCATAAGACAGATACTATGTAAGCCCCTGGAAAAAACCCCTCCATTTTTGTCTTCAGCTGACTCATGATAGCCTCTCCAGCCCAAAGCGATGCCTGAAATTGGAACAAAGACCAGTAAGTACAGGGTTGTGAGTGATTGCTAGACCCAGAGACGAAGGATGCTACTCTGTGAAAGAAGCTTATTGGAACATCTCTGAGGGTGAGATTTACGTGCAGGTTGTTTCTTTTTGTGTTAGGCTTAGATTTGCTTGTTTTTGTTTTATTTGGCTTGGTAATTGACTTTGTTCTGTCTGTCATTTCTTGGAACAGCTTAAAACCACTTTTTACTTATTAATTAGCACAGAGCAAATGTTAATTCCTTGGGGGGTAAACAGCAGCGCACCTCTCTTGATAAGTGTTATATTATAGAAGCTTTATACAGAGTAAAACGGATTTATTTGGATCTCATTGGACTCAGAGGTAGTCCCGACACGTAAAGTGCCAGTTTCTAAGCTGATTTCTGTGACCCAGCCTGTCACAGGTTGAGTTCCCAATATGATGCTATTGCCAAAAAAACCTAGTGCGATCCTGGGCTGCAGTAAAATGTCGGATAGGCGTAGGCAGCTTATTTTATCTCTCTATTGGCACTGGTGCAAACAATACTGGAATAGTGTCTGGTTCTAGTTCCCCCAGTTCAAGAAGGATGTTGATAAATTGGAGACGGTTTACAGAAAACTGATAGAATTATTAAAGCTTAAAAAACGTGCCTTCTAAAGATCGACTTAAGGAACTTAAATTATTTAGCTTTACAAACAGAAGATTAAGGAGTGATTTGATCACAGTGTATCACTATCTATATGAGAACAAAATATTTCATTATAGGATCGTCAATCCAGCAGAGAAAGGTCTATCATGAGCCAACGGCTGGTAGTAGAAGCTAGACAATGTCTGGAAATAGGGTGTGAACTTCTAACAGTGATATTGTAACCACTGGAACAATTTACCAGGGGACGTGATGGAGTCTCCATCACTGACAATCTTTAAATCAAGACGGACTGTTTCTCTAAGAGCTCTGCTCTAGTAATCCTATTGGGGTAGTTATGTGGGCTGTACTGATCATCAGCCTAGATGATCACAATGATCCACTCCGGCCTTGCAATCTGTGAAGGGTTGGCAGCATCTGCATGGTTCCTGCTCTTCCATTCCACATGGCTCAAAGGTAGATCTTAGACATGCTGTCTCTTCAGAGTAAGCTTCCCGATCGATTTTTCAGAATCCCATACAATTGGCTTGACCTCTCCACGCTGTCAGAGCAGAGACAACAGAATCCGGCCGAACAGCTGCCTCAGCTCCCCAAGTTACTGTGTTTTACATTTTAAAATGCAGCTTGCCTGGGGTTTGACTCCTAGCTCAGGTCAGGAAGAGCAAAATATGTTTTTATTTTCAAATCATTTCTGCTACAGACACTTCTCTCCAAGTAACACACAGATTTGCAACTCACAAATCATCAAGCCATCAGTCTGAAACTTCCGTGCTGTATCACTACAGCAAAGGCTCTCTAGGGGCTGCAGTGGGTGTAGACTGGCACATAGCACTTATGGGACATCAGTTCTCATGTTTGCTCTTGGAAAAGGATGAATTTCACCCTGACCAGCCGTAAAGAGGGAAGGGAGAGGTTCTGAGGGCACTTAACTCCGGGGTTTCGATGTCTCGAGAAGCACTGAAAATCTAGGCCAAGAAGAGTGCAAGTAGGGAGTTTAGTCATAGATTTGAAGGCAAGAAGCAGCCATTGTGATCGTCCAGTCTTGACTCCTGCATTAAGCCCATCGTTGAAACCTGATGTTTAGAAAGAGCTCCAATTTTGTTTTTTTTTTTTAAAAAGCATCTGTTTATTTAGGAAGTATTATTTGGTTTACAAATCTAAATATCGGAGATATAACTTTTTTTGCCCATTTCCAATTTAACCACACATCATTTCTATTGACCTTAGTTACCACATAAAACAACTTTCAAAACGGGAAACATAATGCCTAACCAGTCCTAATTTAAGACTCCAAGTGCTGGACCATACACCACATCCTAGGTAAACAGATCCCATTATTCATTATCCTGGTTATTAAAAATTTGTACCTAATTTCTAGTCTGAATTTCTCTAGCTTCAGCTTCCAACCATTGGTTCAATTGAAGATCACTCCAATGTCTGTAATCTCTTCCCATGTAGCTACTTGCAGAACAAGGTAAAATATTCTCTTGGGTAGATTGAGCTTCTTTAGTCTCTGACTATAAAGCAAGTCTTCCAGTCCTCAAATCATCCCTGGTGCTCTTCTCTGAACCCTTTCCAATATCCTTTTTTGAAGTTAACTTTTGTTGACTGTTCCTGCACATTGAGGTGATGTTTTCAGTGAACTATCCACAATGACTCCAGGATCTCTTTTTTGAGTGGTAGCAGCTATTTAGACCCGCATCATTTTGTTTGTGTAGTTGGCATTATATTTGCCAATGTGCATTACTTTCCATTTATCAACACTGAATTTCATCCACCATTTTGTTGCCTGGTCGTTCACATTTGTGAAATCAATTTGTAACTCTTCCCAGTCTGCTCTGGACTTAACTATCTATAGTGTTTTTGTATCATCAGCAACCTTTGCCACTTCACTGTTTACCAGAGAATCTACTTTGCTACATGGTGATTTCTATAGCCTCTGTCTGTCTCAGCACTTGGTGTGTCCGGGCATCTCCTCTCTGTCGGATGCTTTACCCCCTGTGTTAACCAAGTGTAGTTTACATCTCTGGTTTAAAAAATCACCCTTTAAGGATACACCTGTTTGCTGTTGCTTTTGCTGCATAATTGTAACTGTGTTTGAATTTTATCTTTAAAATATGACATTCTTTTTTTTCCCGTGCAGTTTTGCAATAAGCTGTGAAAGGTATGCTACAAAAATACATAATTGCACTGTATTCTACCCCCACATGACACATGGTGAAAATGTACTTTATCCGGGGTACTATGGAACATGTGTCCATGTGTGTTTGGGGCGGGGGGAAGTGGCAACAGTCGGGTGAAGATTAACTACAGACCCTGCCTGTTATGCATTTACGCCAGGATATTAAGAAAGGAGAAATCGTAGACACTGGTGCCCTTGTTGCTAGGCTTTGCCTGTGAAGAAGGGGCCATTTATTCTGAAGAAAGTTCTGTTTAGTTGCAGGTAGCAAGGAAGCAACAGCTAAGTAACTGAATGTCTGTTTCTACATGTGTTATGTTCCTAGTCTCTCCTACTTGTTCCCTAGGAAATCAGTCAGTCATGCACATCTTTGTCCTAATGAGCAAAGAGTTTAGTTCAGCTGTTAATTGTACTACAAGTCAGGAGCCCCAGACTCCATTATTTCTTAACCAGGGTGGTGAGTCTGAGTTCTCAGCTTCGGCCTCACTGGGCTACTGTGTGACTGTGAATTAGGTTAGCTAGCGCGATCAAACGCCCAAAGTCTTGGCCTGTGTGTGCTGTGCAGACGGTGAGGGAGAGAGGCTGCTGGGAGGTGGGGGGCTGGACTCTGGATTGCAGGACAAATGAGGTATCACTGTTAGTCCCACGTAACTGCCTGGCTTGGGGGATCCCACATGCAGAAGTCTGTGGAGATATTTTGTTTGATGTAAAAGACCTGTGGACTTGACTCCAAAGAGGCTCTTGTTTAAGAAGAAGTTACAGAACAGGGAACGAAGTGGGCAGATCTGTCATCAAACTGAGCCTACTGTGTGGTCATGCCTTGACCATGGGAAAACGATAATCTCCATGAACTTGGTTTTCAGCCTGTGGTTCACCTCCAGATGGATTAAGTTGACCATATAACAGTCACAATTCAGAATTCAAGCTGTGAGATTGGTCACACCAGCGGTAAAGATCCAGGGAACTGGTATGTACAATCTGACACTGAGGCTCTTTATATGTATCTTTGTCAGACTACAGACTCCATTTGGTAAACAACGCTCTTCCCGTGCTCAGTTGTCCTGTTACCTCCATGTTCCGCTGAAATTCCCAACGCCAGTGGCAAAGCCCTGACTATATAGGACTGTTGGTGCACACAATAATGAGAGGATAGGCTATTCTACCAGTCAATCTTTTTTCAGGCATCCCTAAAGAAAGACACTTTTGAGAGAAAAATTGGCTACTGGTGCGAGCTTCATCATCAGGGCTTTGTTAAGCCTGACCTTAAAAACGCAAAGGAAGGAGATTCCACCACCTCCCTAGGTAACGCATTCCAGTGTTTCACCACCCTCCTAGTGAAAAAGTTTTTCCTAATATCCAAACTAAACCTCCCCCACTGCAACTTGAGACCACAACTCCTCATTCTGTCATCTGCTACCACTGAGAACAGTCTAGATTCATCGTCTTTGGAACCCCCTTTCAGGTAGTTGAAAGCAGCTATCAATTCCCCCCTCATTCTTCTCTTCCGCAGACTAAACAATCCCAGTTCCCTCAGCCTCTCCTCATCAGTCATGTGTTCCAGTCCCCTTGTTCGTGAAGACAGAGGAAAAAAAAGCATTGAATACATTAGATTTTTCCACATTCTCTGTCACTACGTTGCCTCCCTCATTCAGTAAGGGGCCCACACTTTCCTTAACTTTCTTCTTGTTGCTAACATACCTGAAGAAACTCTTCTTGTTACTCGTAACATCTCTTGCTAGCTGCAACTCCAGGTATGATTTGGCCTTCCTGATTTCACTCCTCTATGCCTGGGCAATATTTTTATACTTCTCCCTGGTCATTTGTCCAATCTTCTACTTCTTGTAAGCTTCTTTTTTGTGTTTAAGATCAGCAAGGATTTCACTGTTAAGCCAAGCTGGTCGCCTGCCATATTTACTATTCTTTCTACACATCGGGATGGTTTGTCCCTGTAACCTCAATAAGGATTCTTTAAAATACAGCCAGCTCTCCTGGACTCCTTTCCCCCTCATGTTGTTCTCCCAAGCGATCCTGCCCATCAGTTCCCTGAGGGAGTCAAAGTCTGCTTTTCTAAAGTCCAGAGTCCGTATTCTCCTGCTCTCCTTTCTTCCTTGTGTCAGGATCCTGAACTCGACCATCTCATGGTCATTGCCTCCCAGGTTCCCATCCACTTTTGCTTCCCCTTCTAATTCTTTCCGGTTTGTGAGCAGCAGGTCAAGAAATGCTCTGCCCCTAGTTGGTTCCTCCAGCACTTGCACCAGGAAATTGTCCCCTACACTTTCCAAAAATTCCTGTATTGTCTGTGCACCGCTGTATTGCTCTCCCAGCAGATATTTGCATCTCATGCCTTCCAATCAGCAGAGTCTGCTTCTGCTCCCTTTCCTCAGGTGTATCATCTAGTCCACTCTCCGCATTAGTACCTGTGGCGAGAACACGAAAACGGTTGCTTACTTTTATTTGCATTGCCGGTACATGGATGCTGCCCTTTCTTCTTCTGGAGGTCACATACTGCCAACTTTCTTCACCTTCCTTCTGTCAGCCTGCCCTGAATCTTCAGACTGTTAGCCTCGTCTGAATCTTCCCTCTCCTTTTGTCTTCTGTCTAATTCAGGTCTGGAAGGGATGCACTATTCCTTATCTGACAGTATGCTGTTGATTTTGCAGTGGTTTATGACTATACAGGGTGGGCTCTACTGTGCAGTAAAGCCCAGACCCAAACTGGGAGCAGAGGGCAGGTGCATCAGCTCTGCTGGGGCTACTCCAGAGAGCAGGGCCACTGTGCCAGACCAGTATTTCCTACAGAATAAACAACCCACTGTACTTGATTCCAGCCCTGGGTGACCCCTGCTTTGCTTGCCCTGCTGCACGATGAACTCTGTGTTCCAAAATACGTTAGCAGAGTGTCAAGACAGACACTGCCTGCCTCACCCCAACACACGTGGCAATTGTAAGGGCTTTGTCCTCTTTTGCAGGCATGCGAAGTAATTAACTGCCATAAGCAGGAAAGCTCTTAGTATCTCTAGAGTCATCTGCTCTAACCCCCATCCAAGATGCAGGATTTGTTTGGTCTAAACCATCCAAGACAGGCGGCCATCCTTTTGAAAACCTCCAGTGAAGAAGTTTCCACAATCTCCCAAGGCAGTGTTCTGTGCAAATTTCCTTGAGGTGTTGCTAGAGCCATATCAGGGACATGGGGCTATTTATTCCTTTCATATACTACATTATGTAGGAGGAATTCCTTGCTCCTAAGGCATGTGTTCGATTCTGCTATTTCCAACAAGAACTTTGCCTGGTGCGACCCATTGTGATTGATTGTTTATGGGGACGGTTGGTGTGTTGTTCGTTTATGAGCTGTTTCATGGCTATTTGCAGGAGAAATACAACTCAAAGACGAACGCTATAGAAGCAGAAATCCCCCTCGCCCCACGTAATAACAGCTACACAATGAACAATAATATGCATTAAAAAGTTTGAAGCTATTAGTCAATTTTAGCTGCATGAAATTTTGGTCATATAGTATTTCGCTTTTGCTTAATATCCTCTTCTGAGTGCAAGAGAGCTGTGATTTCCTCCCCACTGTCTCGGGGTGCAGAAAATTGCTTCTCCAGGAAGGATGTAATGGGCATTTTAATACCTATTGTGTGGCAGAGGCAAATAACTTGTGAAAGTTTGAACTGTCTTGACAGCTACAACGGGCAATAAAAGGAAAAGCACGTCTATGGCCAATACGTGCATTGCTGCTTTTAACAGCTTTGTCAGGCAAAGTCCTTTCTGTGGATTTATCTCCTTCCAGCTTGTGGTCTCCATGAGCCCGAGCACGGCTTCCCACTCACGTGCTGGCAAACAGCACTCATTCACTTGCCCAGATGGAAGCAGCACCCTCTATTCTTTAAATATCTCCCAGGTGCCCATGGCCACTCAACACTGTGAGCAGGACAGCTGTGAACAGGCCAGTGTCTGCCTGGCCATCGGTGATGAAATGGGAATTTTCCATAATATTTTTATTATTCCTATGTCTGCCTCAGTTTCCCTCTCTACTTTGCAATGGTGCAAAAGGGCTAAAATGCTGCTTTTGGGGCAGCGCAGGAAGCATGAGGTGCTGTCATGTTCCTGTCTGAGGTGGAAAGAATGGGTTGGTAAAGTAATGGCTGAAACCAACCCATATCAATGGAGCCTCAAAGATAATAGGAGCAAGTGAATGATTGACACTTATCCCTGGAATCTCCAGCAGGCGGAACGTGTGAACTCAGCGTGGGTCAGCAGGAGTTGAACTATGTACCAAAAGGTGGCAGGGGGCTGGGCTAACCGTTAGCGTTTGCAGAAGCAGCGAAAGCATGAGGAGGGCAACGGAAGCACCAGGTGGGGTAGCAGAAAAACTAGGAAAAGGAGCAGGAGCAAGACCTGGCTATGGAGACTCAGAGGAGACGGAGAGGTAAGCGGGGAGAGACCACAGGAGGCCAGTTGCACACGGACCCAAGTGTTGCCCCAGTTTAAGGAGGGTGCGGGGGAATATGGATGCCCACCTCTCCGCCTTTGAGAAAGCCTGCACTGTGAGACCAGGTTGATCTTACAGATTGGCTTTGCTGCCTCACCCCCTTACTTGGCCCCACAGCCATGGAGGTGAATTGCCAGGTGGAGAGAGCGGATGCTGGGGACTGCGAACCGTTCAAAAAGGGTCTACTGCTTTAAGTTTGAATTGGCATGTGCGAGGCTGGGGCGCCAGGGCCGTGTGCCACCTGCCCGGGGTGTGGGGCTGGTAGCTGTGGTGGGCTGTGGGCTCTGGCGGGGGAAGGAGGGACAGGGCCTCGGGCAGAAGGGGTGGGCCAGGCGGGGAGCTAGCCTCCCCGAGCCTGTGGTTCACCCCTGGGCCTTGCCTTCAGGTGCAATCAGAACCCTTGAGGATCTGGCACATAAAGAGGTTCCTCCCAAGAACTGTTCAAAAGCTGAAGTATAGGACAGATCCTGTGGATCCATGACGCCATCTCTCACATGGCAGTCGTTATTTCTGCCAGTGGTCCTGGAGGGGGAGATTAAAAGGGCTGTTTGAGACCCTGCATCAGCTCCAGAGGAGCTGAGATGCTCACATGAGGCCACTGTTTGGACCTAAATATCTCCAGAGTGTAAACTTAGATCCTCCCGCCCCCATAGTTTGATACACAAACGTACGTTGTCTGTCTGGCCTGCCTCTCCAGGAACTGCCACAGAATCTGGGGCCCCAGGGAGCAGAGTGCCATGGCTGCAGCAAAGCAGGTCAGTCTGGTTATCCCACAGTCCAGGAGTTGGTGGTGGGGGGGGGCGGGGAGGAAGAGACACTGAGTGGTAGAGTATCTCCCTCACAGGCCCAGAGCATTGAGGATTGAACCCACATCTCCTGATCCAGGACCCTAACCAGGAGCCAAATGCTTGTGTGTTTTGCACACAGCTGAATGCCCAGGTGTCTGTTCCCCCTCTACTCCTCTACTGTGGGATAACCAGACTGACCAGCCCTGCTGGGGCCATGGAACGTCTTTAGTGTGCCAGAGACTCAAGGGTTCTGACTGCTCCTCAAGGCAAGGCCCACCAGTTGAGCTGTCCATGGTGCTGCAGTCCTTCAGCCCACTACAAGCACCAGGTGGATCCCTCAAGCTCCAAGAAGCAAGTAACTCTGATCTGCACTGCAGCTCCTTTCATACTAGCCTTCAACCCTCTGATTGGATAGCACGTGCAGCCTCCCCCTGATTGGCTGCATCTCACACAGAGTCTCTATGCAGCTTGGAGGACTCCTCTACTATTTTTTTCCAGGGCTGAGTGTGGCAGGACCCTGAGGCCTCCAGAAGGGGACGCCTGGGGCTAGTCCGTCCCATCACAGGATGGCTTTTCCCTCTGTCCCATGTCAGGTTCTTCTTTCATTCATGTAAACACACATCTAAATTGTTACTATTCATCCTGTGTTTTCTTAGGACTTGGGGCTGTGGTGTTATGTTGGAAAGGGCTAACGACCATCAGACACTCTTGGATCCAAAAACAATGACAGACCTGATTAAAGCCAATATATGTGACCAATCCCCCTCCTTGATGCTCACTAGTGGGCGCCCAGACCCGTTTCCTTCTTAAGCCCTAGAGCAATTCATAACCTAGGGGAAGACAGGCATCTGGCCACTTAAGTCATGTGCAGGGCCCAATCCCGTCGGTGTGTTCAGAAGGTGCCTACTGGATCAGGCCTCTCAGGTGTGTTAAAAAAATGGGAGCAGGAAGGAAGGCAAAGGTGGGGAATCTTCCTTATGACTTTTAGCCCAGTAGTCAGGGCACTCACCTGGGCTTGTGGGAAACTCCTGGTTCAAGTCCTACCTCCAGCTGATGGGGGGAAGGGGTTTGACCAGGTGAGTATCCTAACTACTAAGCTAAAATTTATAAGGAATGTCCTTCCACCCATCCCCAGCTTCCTGCAAAAAATTTCTTCAGTGCTTAAGTCCAAAGAGCTGAGTCCAAAGAGCAAAGTCCTGGTTGTGGATTGCAAGCAGAGCAAGGTACCTCCCTGTAGCCTGGACTTAGGCACCTATCTCTGTGAAGGGGTGGGGCTTAGCTCTGGGCAGCATCTCCCGTTGGCTATCGCTGATAGCTCACCACCTAGTCTGCTGGCTTTTGTGGATCACAGTCTAAGGCTGCAATTTTCAATTAGCGTTCCACAACCCGATGTGGGGCTGGAAGCAGGTTTCAGGGAGTCCGCCAAAATAAACCACAGAGCATACAAAAAAATAAAAGCCATCTCACCTTGTGCTATTTGGACGCATTGCTTTTTTTTTTTGCTTACCAGGCAGCATGTTAATTTTCCTACGTGATATGCCGAACCCTATGGCCTTCAGTATGTCTAAGCATGTGCGGAAATGAATACATTCACAGTCTCAGGTTACATAGCACATGCTCTGTTTATGTAAGGTGTAAAGAAGCTATTTCAGCAAGAGCAAGACAAGCTACAGCACAGGGAAAATCCTTGTAAACACAGACAATAAATATCATGTATGGATAAAGCTTTAAATCGACCATCAACTTCAAAACACCAAAACCCACAGAGCGATGATACTGACTTCCTTCCACGAGTTCAGCTGCCCTAAGGGCTGAAGAGCACTGAAGAGGTTGTGTTGGTAATAAACATAAAGCCATTATTAACCTGGCCACATTTACGAAATACAAAGACAGCTATTTGAATTTTGGTTTTATTTGTTTTGGAAGTGGACATATACCTCAACTGCAGTGTCTTATTTGTGCACGAGGACTGGCCAATGAATGTGTGAAATCCTCCAAATTACAGAGACATTTAATTACAAAGCATGAAATCTATAAGGACAAACAATGTTCATTTTTTGAAGAAAAGGATAAGGAACTGCTTGGTACTAAAGCAGTGATGAAATCCACAACTACGGTGGATAAAAAGCTTGTAAGGTCATTCTGCATAGTGGTGCAGAAAACTACTAAAGCAAAAAAATTGCAGACTGCAGAGGCTTTGATAACGCCGTGTGCTATTGAAATTTCAAAGGAAATATTTGGAGAGGAAAAGGCCAAGGAACTGGCAAAAATACTGATGTCAGATGACCATTTCAAACAACAGATCACTTCTATGTCAGAAGGCACAGTTTCAAGGTCTATCGATTGGCTAGGTGACAATGATTTTGCTATACAACTAGACTAATCCAGAGACATTTCAAAAATATCCTAAATGTCCCAAAAATGTCCTTGCCCATGTTCAGTATGCGTGAAACAAGGAAGACTTGTTGTTTTGCCAAGAGATCAAGATGACAACAAAGTCAGATGACATTTTTCAAACTGTTCCATGATTTATGATGTCAGCAGAAATCAGCTGGATTAATTGCATCGGGGTCTGCACTGATGGAGCTGCAGCAATGACCGGAAAGCATTCTGGTGCTGTGCAAAAAATAAAAGCCATTGTACCTTACGCTGTTTGGGCACACTTCTTTTTACACTGAGAGGCGCTTGCTGCAAAAGATGTTGAAACAGGTCTTCACAGTGTTCTGAACACAACAGTAACACTCGTTGATTGTATTAAATCCAGAGCAACAAACTCCAGGTGTTTTGCTGGACTTTGTGAGGAAGTGAGTGCAGAGCACCATTCCTTGCTCATGCATACAGAGGTGAGATGGATATCTCCAGGCAGAATACTTACCCATATATTTAATCTTCAGGAAGAATTAGATACTTTCTTAGCCGCTAAGAAACCTGAACTTGCCAAAGTGCTGAAAGATGATGTGTGGCTGGCAAAACTGGGTTACCTTGCAGACATATTCAGTGAAATGAATAAGCTGAATAAAGCTATGCAAGGTGGGAGCACTAATTTTACTGCCCAGTGTGAAAGAATTGAGGCTTTCAAAAAAAAACCTACAACTCTGGAAAGTTCGTGTCTGTGGGAGCACTACTGATATGTTTGAGCTCTTACATTCCTCCATTCACAAGCAAAACGTTGACTTTGATGTAATTAAACCTCAGCTAGCAGCGCATCTGGCTGGTCTGCTTAACAAATTGAATGCTTATTTTCCCAAACTCGCAATGCAACAAACCACTACACACATGTGGACTACAAACCTCTTTAGTGAGAACACTAAAGCTCAACAGTCCCATCAAAACTGTTAGAAGAGCATATGGACATTTCGTCAGACCCCTCCCTCAGAACCAGGTTCAGTGGGATGCTGTGGTAGACATTTTGGTGCGAGTGTTCTGATGAATACATCACTACTTCTTCCGCAGCGCAGAACATTTTGATCCCTTTGCGAATCTTATGCGAATTTATGCGAAGCTGAATTTTCAGCCATTTATTTAGCGTGTGCAGTCGTCTAGCCAAGCGATAACATCTTCAGAGGTGTGATGCAGTTCTTCTATGCCACTGTTGAACCTAGTCAGCAGGCATTCCTCGACAATGTGCATCATCGTCTGTGTCGCACCGCAGCTGCACAAAGGGCTGCCACAAAGGCCCCAGTGATACTGTTTGGCTGCACAGAGACCGTGCCCATGGAACCTGTTTAATAGGGATCACTGGCAACTGGGCATGTCAAAACCAGGCGGGCAAATTGTGGGGTTGGCGACGAGGGACTGGTTTGGGATTATAATGGATAGCCATTCCTCTTGCCAGAGTGTTTCCGCCCTAACATCCTGGTGTGGTGGATGAGACCATAATGGGCGATGTGACAGCAAAGGTGCAGCTGGTGGTTTAAAAAGGTCATTATGCAGCAGCAGGTTTGGGTTGGCACGTACTTTCTCCAGTAACCTGCCAATGGTATCCTCTTGTCTGATATGAGGAGGAGCGACATTCCTCAGAACTGGGAGCCATGGAAGAGGGGTCAGACGCAGGGTGCCAGAAATGATACTGCGTATTCACCAGTTTAGTGTGTGATGATCGACTCCACACTGGTGCGAAGTACTCCGCCACTGAATACGAGGTGGCAAGAGCTGATGTCCGCAGAGTTTGAGCATGAGCACCCCATGACGAACCTGCCAGTTTCCTAAGAAGGTTGTAGCGCGTCTTAACTTTAGCTGCTGTCTTCTTCAGGTGGGCATGGTAATTCAGTGTGCAGTCTAAGGTCACACCTAGATAGACCAATTCTACTTCATGCTTCATCTTCTGATCATTCAGATAAATGTTCATTTCACGGGTTGTGCTGGCATGATGAAACTGGAACAAACTGGTGACTGTTTTTATGACGCTTGGCTGGAGGCGCCAAGTCTTTTGTGACTCCGTTGTTGGCAAATCACTGATGTAAAGGTTGAGTAGCATTGGTGAAAGCACAGAGCCCTGGGATAACCCATTGCTCTGTCATCTCCAAGCATTCATCTTCTCCCCCATATGGACTCTGAACTGTGTATCATGGAGGAACAGTTCAACGGTGCCTGTAACCCAAGGTAGCAGGACCCATGATACCTTCACGAGCAGGCCAGTGTGCTGTACCATATCGTACGCAGCTGTTAGGTCGATGAAAACAGTTCCTATTTTCAAGTTTCTCTTGAAGCCATTTTCAACAAACGTGGTCAGCGTGAGTACTTGGTGGCATGCACTACAGCCATGACATCAATGAAAACAAAATACCCAGCCAGGATGAACAGTGACCATGGTATGTGCATGTGCTTGTCAAAGACACCCCCATATCTGGAGAGAACTGTTGATCAGCACCAGCAACAAGTTTCACACAAAGGGCAGGTCTACGGGGCTAAGCCAACCTACGTTACGCTACTCCAGCTATGTGAATAATGTAGCTGGAGTCGACATAGCTTAGGTTAATTTACCCTGGTGTCGTCACTGCGCTTTGTTGACAGGAGACACACTCCTCTCAACTTCCCTTACTCTTCTGGGAGAGCTGGAGTACTGGGGTTGTCCGGCGAACACCTTGCAGTTGATTTAACTGGACTTCACTAGACCCGCTAAATCCATCTGCCTGCAACAAAAGAAGACCACCTGTCCCTCCTGCCACCACCTGCAGCCAGCCCACACAAGAACAAGGGGATGTTCAGTGACATTGAAAGGTGGGCAATTAAAAACTAACAAAGGAAATATTTTTTCCACCCAAAGCACAAATAGCCCGTGGAATGCACTGCCACTGCAATTCATTGAGGCCAAGAATTTAACAAGATTACAAAAGGGACTGGACATTTCTAACAAGAATATCCAAAGCTGTCATAATTAATGACACCATTTTTGGAAGGTATATTTAAGCCCTGGCTTAAGCAATCTCTGATAGCAGAGACCAAGCTGAAACCTACCAGGGAAGGGGGCAAATTATCCCACATCTGCTATGGCAAGAGTTCTTACACCTTCCTCTGCAGCATGTGGCGCTGCCACTGTTGGAGACCGGAGACTGGGCTGGTTGGACCCCAGCTCTGGTCCAGACTGGCAGTTCCTGTAACTGTTCCCACCTGTTGTTCCCCTCTTTTTCCCTCCGCAGAAAAGGACACAAAATGATGGGGATTAGTTGCTGTTTGGAATGATTCACTAAACTCCAGTCTCACTTGTTTGAAGCTCCTCTTGGCCCCTTTCTAGCATCCTCCTGTAACCCTGCAGCCTGCCCGCAGTTATGGGGGGCCTGTAGCTGCACTGCCCTGGAGCAGAGTCAGAGCCACAGCTCCCCACTTTGCTCTGGGGGACAGTAAGTTACCTCACCTCTCTTTGTGGAACAGCTTACTCCCTGCTGTATGCCTGGAGGGGAGGGGCAGAGCCAGGGCTACTCCCTCTGCCCTCTCCCACCCACCCACTCACCCACAGCAGGGGACTTGGGTTCTCCCTAGTTTTGCCAGTCCACATATGAGTAGGGGAGAGCACAGCATGACCAGGAGGGGCTGGAACAACCTACCCCATCCCCAGCTGGCTCTGGGGGGGTGGGATGGGGAAGCTTTGCAGCCCCTTTAGCCTTTGGAAGTTGCTTTGCCATCACATGTGAAGTTCACACGCAAGGGGAACTCCAAACACGAGGTGTCCATCCCCTCCAAGCCTGTCTGGCTGTTGTCCCTGGCCTGTTCCTGCATTGGGCTGTCTGGGGCAGGCAAGCATGTGAGTTCACAGGAGCATGCTCTGCTCCCTGCCAGCAGCACCATGCACGCCCGGCATCCTAATTTAGTCAGTGTGCTGTGCTGTCAGCTGGTGTGTGGTTCGGGGCACCTCCTGGCAGCCCTGCATTCCCCCCATCCCCTCCCTGTGCACTGCCAGTGACTGACAGGCACCCTCCCGTCTCCCAGAGACAGTTCAACACCTCATGTCTGGCTGTCTTATTTTTCTCCCTTCCCAATTGACATTCAGGGAGCTCTTCCATCTTCCCATGCTCCAAGTATGCTCCCTCTATTCCGCAGTGCAGTCCAGTCATTTCCCTTGATCTCAGTTCATTATCAGAGCATAGGTAAACCAGCCACGACAGGACCTTGACTACATGTCAATGTCATGAGGGACGGGCAAACGATTGGCCCCTAACAACACAGACAAAGCCAAGGGCCTTTCCTTTGGGCCTATGATAACAACTTAAACCGGTTCTTCTTCTTCTTTATAATTTGCATTTACTACAGCACCTAGGACCCTAGTCATTGACCAGGACTCTGCTGGATAGTAGAGATTCAAGATGGGGGAGGGTAATATCTTTTCTTGGTGAGAAAGCCAAGCCTTTGCATTCACACAGAGCTCTTCTTCAGGTAAGCAAGCTTGAAAGCTCGTCTCTCTCACCAACAGCGGTTAGTCCAATAAAAGATATTCCCTCCCCTGCTTGTCTTCTCTGTTCCTAACAGGTGGGCGGGTGGCCCACAACATTTTGGCACCTGAGGCAGGGAGCTCAAATGATGCCCGCATGCCCCCTTGCTTGGGCCAAAACTTTGAAACTCTGGGTCCTAGTGGCGCCTCCCCCCCACCCCAAGTCTGGCACCCGAGGCGGCCGCCTCAGTTTGCCTCATGGTAAGGCCAGCCCTGAGTAGGTGTCCTGCACAGAGCTAAGGGTGTTGCCCAGACCTGCACAGTGACTTTCACCCTAGCCTCACTGGCTGCCAACACTTGTTTGTGCACCGCAGCTGCACTTCACACCTTTGCATGGTCACCCCAGCACCTGCCTGTCTGCAGCAACCTTGCCCTGTGCGCATAGGGGGTTGACAGCCACACCATAGGAATAGACCTTGCCTCTGGGGTTCTGCCGCAAGCCAGCCAGCCCATCAGAGAGCTGGGCTCCAGACCCAGGTTCCTTTCCCAGCTCATTGTCTGGCTGCAGCAGCTTGGGTAGATTTAAGGGGATGGATCCTCATCTCAAACCTTCCCAGGATAAACAGATTTTATTTTGTTCCAGCTTTTCAGCTCTGCTTTAAAGCAGCAGATAAAACAAAAGAAGAAAAGCAAAGGGCTCTTTTGATTGCACTCCTCTTCCATCACAGCATGGCTCCTTTTTGGCTCACAAGACAGTCACATGGGGCCTGCTTCCCTGCCATCTCTCAACCCCTGCCCCATTCTCTGAGCACGGGTCCTAGTTAGTCATTAACCAGCAGCTATCTTGTGCTAATTGACTTTAGCCAGTTTTTGCCCACCCTTTTCTGTCCATGCTCTGCAGAGAAGGGAAGGCAAATCTGACTGAAACTGACAAGATTTCTTTTCATAAAAGAAAAGAGAGAGCCAACACTGGTGCCATCAAAGGCTTTTATTAAAGCCACACAGGGAAAAAGCTGCCCTATCAGACAGCTCTCGGCATTGAGGAAACATGAAAGAAGCCATCAGCTATAATCAGCTCAAGAAATTTATTGCATGTTTGACCCTGATGTGGTTGTGTGCTGCTCAAGGAAGATTTCTTTGAAGGTGTTGCAGGTTTATTGATTGTGAAAAATGTCAATGTGTCACATGCCCAATTAACTTGGCACTTCTTGCAATCAATACACTAATTGCCTTCTCTTTAGAGAGGCCTTTAATGTAATTAACCCTCCCCCAACTTGTTTTGCCAACTATCATGTTTTAATAAATAGTTGATCTAGTCTCTGTATTCAGTGTGCTCGGCAGAGCGGAGGGAATGGATTTCATAAAGGAGACGGGCTTTCTCATAGAAACCTAGCATCCATTTTCAGGCACCTATGAAGCTGTATATCAACTTAGCAGCAGTACCTAGCCCAAACAAGCAGGAGCTAAAGGTACCATTAGTCTTATTCAGTGAGTGGCTTGTCTGTGCCTCTCTTCAGACACAGAGGGACAAAATCCCTTTAGTAGTGAAGAACATGAGGGAGTGGAAAGGGCCTGACCTCTCTGGGCACTGAATGGGGTGGCTGTTCGTGTGCTGCCACAGGAAGGTCATGTCTGAAATGAAACGTTAGGAGATGCACTAAAGGTTTTCCCAGCTGATGGCAGCCTTGCGTTTGCTGGAAGCCCCAATGCCACAGTTAATTTGCATATATATTCGCAGCTGCAAAATTGATATCACAGAGATAAACTGGTTTCAGAGTAGAAGTGAGCTGTAGCTCACGAAAGCTCATGCTCAAATAAACTGGTTAGTCTCTAAGGTGCCACAAGTACTCCTTTTCTTTTTAGAGATAAACTGGGGTTACAAAGTAACTAACTGATAGAGCTCAAGATGTAAGTGTTAATGGGGGATCAGCATCTAATGTGGGTGTTTCTAGTGCGTTCCCACATGGAACTGTTCTGGGTCCAGTGTTATTCAATATATTTCTCAATGATCTGGAATAAACTATAACATCATCGCAGCTGACGCACAAAGATTGGCGGGGGTTAAATAATGATGAAGGCAGTTTGGTGACAGAGAGCAATCTGGATCCTTGGTGTGCTGGGTGTGATCAAACAACATGTGTTTTAATGCAGCTAGCTCCAAGGTCACCAGTTTGGAACCAAACATGTAGGTCACACTGACAAGATGTGGGTCTATGTCCTGGAAAGCAGGGACTCTTGCAATGACTTAGGGTCAGAGCAGAAACCAGCTGAACATGAGGGCACAATGCCGTGCTGGGGCTAAGAGGGTCAGCCTGATGCTTAGTGTAGAACTGGATGAATTTTTAAAATTTAAAAATGTTTCTGAAATTAAAAATTTCGAAATTTCAATAAAAAAATTGGCAAAATTTTCAGCATTTTTCATTAATTTTTCTGTTTCTGTTTCCTAGAAATGGTCAAATTCTTCTGAAAGTTTTGATTTTTTTTAAAAAAATTGTGAAAAAATTATCAAACCTTGGCTGTGAGACTTTGCCCCTGGTTTTGATGAGCTTTGTTTGGATGCAAGAGCAGAAACGTTGAGTAGAAGCCAGCACAGCGGCTGCAGAAGCAGCTTAAGCAGGGATTGCTGTGCTGGGAGGGAGGGGGCAAAATGGAGTCCAGCTAGAGCACCCCCAGATCCCAAACTGTACAGGGGAAAGTGCCCTCCCCCCAGGACACGAGGACGATGCAACGACTCACTCCCACCAGCCATGTGGCCTTTGGTAAAGCAGCTGCAGGGAGGACCCATCCAGAACCTAATGACTTAGGAAATTACTAAGAAAAAACTTGGGGGCCATTGTGGATGATCAGCTGAGCTTGAGCTCAGTGCGATCCTGTAGCCAAAGGGGATAAAGGGAATCTTCCATAAACAGGAGAATATGAAGGAGGAGTAAGGAGGTTATTTTACTTCTGTATTTGGCATCTTTGGCACATCAAGCCCTTGGGGGTCACACAGGAATAGACCAAATGGTGAAGGATCATTACAGCTGACTATTCAGATTAGCATTAAAGACGAAAAAGAATGACCGCTGCTGGAATGCTTTGTCCAGTTCCAGTGCCCACAATTCAAGAAGGATGTTGATAAATTGGAGAGGGGTCAGAGAAGAGCCTGAGAATGATGAAAGGATTAGAAAACCAGTCTTCTAGTGACAGACTCAAGGGACTCAAAATATTTAGCTTAGCAAAAAGAAGATTAAGGGGTGACTTGATTACAGCTTATAAGTATTTACATGTGGAACAAATATTTGATAATGGGCTCTTCAGTCTGGCAGAGAAATGTGTAACAACATCCAGTGGTGAAGCTAGACAAATTCTGACTGGAAATAAGACATACATTTTTAATGATAAGAGAAATTAACCGTTGGAACAAGTTGCCTGGGGTTAGGGGTGGGATGAATTCTCCATCACTGACAATTTTTAAATCAAGACTGGATTTTTTTTTCTAAAAGATCTGCTCCAGTTCAAAGAGGAGTTAATTCATAGAATCATAGAATAACAGAGTTGGAAGAGACCTCTGGAGGCCATCTAGTCCAACCCCCTGCCTAGACCAGGACCAATCCCAACTAAATCATCCCAGCCAGGGCTTTGGCAAGCCTGACCTTAAAAACTTCTAAGGAAGGAGATTCCACCACCTCCCTAGGTAACGCATTCCAGTGTTTCACCACCCTCCTAGTGAAAAAGTCTTTCCTAATATCCAACCTAAACCTCCCCCACTGCAACTTGAGACCATTACTCCTCATTCTGTCATCTGCTACCACTGAGAACAGTCTAGATCCATCCTCTTTGGATCCACCTTTCAGGTAGTTAAAAGCAGCTATCAAATCCCCCCTCATTCTTCTCTTCCGTAGACTAAACAATCCCAGTTCCCTCAGCCTCTCCTCATAAGTCATATGTTCCAGTCCCCTAATCAAGGAATAACACGTCCACTGCTTTCCCTTCATCCACAGAACCAGTTATCTCATCATAGAAGGCAATTAGATTAGTCAGGCATGGACAGGTCTCTGGCCTGTGCTATTCAGGAGATCAGATTAGATGCTCACAGTGGTCCCTTCTGGCCTTATAGCTGATGACTCTAAGCCCTGGTCTACACTAGGAGTTTAGGTTGAATTTAGCAGCATTAAATCGATGTAAACCTGCACCCGTCCACACGATGAAGCCCTTTTTTCCCGACTTAAAGGGCTCTTAAAATCGATTTCCTTAATCCACCTCTGACAAGTGGATTAGCGCTTAAATTGGCCTTGCCAGGTCGAATTTGGGGTACTGTGGACGCAATTAGACAGTATTGGCCTCCGGGAGCTATCCCAGAGTGCTCTATTGTGGCTGCTCTGGACAGCACTCTCAGCTTAGATGCACTAGCCAGGTGGACAGGAAAAGGCCCACGAACTTTTGAATGTCAATTTCCTGTTTGCATGGTCACCTGCAGCTTGCCACACTGGCCAGAGCTCATCAGCAGAGGTGACCATGCAGAGCTCATCAGCAGAGGTGACCATGATGGAGTCCCAGAATCGCAAAAGAGCTCCAGCATGGACCGAACGGGAGGTATGGGATCTGATCGCTGTATGGGGAGAGGAATCTGTGCTATCAGAACTCTGTTCCAGTTTTCGAAATGCCAAAACATTTGTCAAAATCTCCCAGGGCATGAAGGACAGAGGCCAGAACAGGGACCCGAAGCAGTGCCGCGTGAAACTTAAGGGGCTGAGGCAAGCCTATGAGAAAACCAGAGAGGCGAACGGCCGCTCCGGGTCAGAGCCCCAAACATGCTGCTTCTATGATGAGCTGCATGCCATTTTAGGGGGTTCAGCCACCACTACCCCAGCCGTGTTGTTTGACTACTTCAGTGGAGATGGAGGCAACACAGAAGCAGGTTTTGGGGACGAGGAAGAAGATGATGATGAAGTTGTAGATAGCTCACAGCAAGCAAGCGGAGAAACCGGTTTTCCCAACTGTTTCTCACCCCCGCGGACCCACCCAAGGCTGCCTCCCGGACCCGCCAGGCGGAGAAGGGACCTCTGGTGAGTGTACCTTTTAAAATACTATACATGGTTTAAAAGCAAGCATGTTTAATGATTAATTTGCCCTGGCATTTGCAGCTCTCCCAAAGCCTTTGCAAAAGGTTTCTGGGAAGGGCAGCCTTATTCCACCCACCATGGTAAGACACTTTACCACACCAGGCCAGTAGCACATACTCGGGAATCATTGTAGAACAAAGCATTGCAGTGTATGTTTGCTGGCATTCAAACAACATCCGTTCTTTATCTCTCTGTGTTATCCTCAGGAGAGTGATATCATTCATGGTCACCTGGTTGAAATAGGGTGCTTTTCTTAAGGGGACAAGCAGAGGTGCCCGTTCCTCCTGGGCTGTTTGCTTGTGGCTGAACAGAAATGTTCCCCACTGTTAGCCGGGGGGGGGGGGGGGGGGGTGAGGGGCTAGCCACGTGGTAGGGGGAGGCAAAATGCGACCTTGGAACGAAAGCACATGTGCTGTGTATGTAATGTTAACAGCAAGGTTTACCGTGAAAAAGTGTAGCCATTGTTCTAGAAAATGTGTCTTTTTAAATACCACTGCCTCTTTTTTTTTTCTCCACCAGCTGCATGTGTTTGAATGATCACAGGATCTTCTCCTTCCCAGAAGCTACTGAAGATTAGAAGGAGAAAAAAAACGCACTCGTGACGAAATGTTCTCTGAGCTCATGCTGTCCTCCCACACTGACATAGCACAGACGACTGCGTGGAGGCAGACAATGTCAGAGTGCAGGAAAGCACAATATGACCGGGAGGAGACGTGGCGGGCTGAAGAGAGTAAGTGGCGGGCTGAAGAGAGTAAGTGGTGGGCTGAAGACAGGGCTGAAGCTCAAATGTGGCGGCAGCGTGATGCGAGGATGCAGGATTCAATGCTGAGGCTGCTGGAGGATAAAACCAATATGCTCCAGCGTATGGTTGAGCTGCAGGAAAGGCAGCAGGAGCACAGACCGCCGCTACAGCCCCTGTGTAACCAACCACCCTCCTCCCCAAGTTCCATAGCCTCCTCACCCAGACGCCCAAGAACGTGGGGGGGGCCTCCGGCCACCTGGCCACTCCACCCCAGAGGATTGCCCAAGCAACAGAAGGCTGGCATTCAATAAGTTTTAAAGTTTTAAACTTTTAAAGTGCTGTGTGGCCTTGTCCTTCCCTCCTCCACCACCCCTCCTGGTGCTTCTCTCCTCCACCACCCCTCCTGGGCTACCTTGGTAGTTATCCCCCTATTTGTGTGATGAATGAGTAAAGAATGCATGAATGTGAAGCAACAATGACTTTATTGCCTCTGACAGCGGTGATCGAAGAGAGGAGGAGAGGGTGGTTAGCTTACAGGGAAGTAGAGTGAACCAAGGGGCGGTGGGTTTCATCATGGAGAAACAAACAGAACTTTCACACCGTAGCCTGTCCAGCCATGAAACTGGTTTTCAAAGCTTCTCTGATGCGCACCGCGCCCTCCTGTGCTCTTTTAACCGCTCTGGTGTCTGGCTGTGCGAAACCAGCAGCCAGGAGATTTGCCTCAACCTCCCACCCCGCCATAAATGTCTCCCCCCTTACTCTCACAGATATTATGGAGCGCACAGCAAGCAGTAATAACAGTGGGAATATTGGTTTCGCTGAGGTCTAACCGAGTCAGTAAACTGCGCCAGCGTGCTTTTAAACGTCCAAATGCACATTCTACCACCATTCTGCACTTGCTCAGCCTGTAGTTGAACAGCTCCTGACTACTGTCCTGGCTGCCTGTGTACGGCTTCATGAGCGATGGCATTAAGGGGTAGGCTGGGTCCCCAAGGATACATATAGGCATTTCAACGTCCCCAATGGTTATTTTCTGGTCTGGGAATAAAGTCCCTTCTTGCAGTTTTTGAAACAGACCAGAGTTCCTGAAGATGTGAGCGTCATGTACCTTTCCCGGCCATCCCATGTTGATGTTGGTGAAATGTCCCTTGTGATCCACCAGTGCTTGCAGCACTATTGAAAAGTACCCCTTGCGGTTTATGTACTCGGCGGCTTGGTGCTCTGGTGCCAAGATAGGGATATGGGTTCCGTCTATGACCCCACCACAGTTAGGGAATCCCATTGCAGCAAAGCCATCCACTATGACCTCCACATTTCCCAGGGTCACTACCCTTGATATCAGCAGATCTTTGATTGTGTGGGCTACTTGAATCACAGCAGCCTCCACAGTAGATTTGCCCACTCCAAATTGATTCCCGACTGACCGGTAGCTGTCTGGAGTTGCAAGCTTCCACAGGGCTATTGCCACTCGCTTCTAAACTGTGAGGGCTGCTCCCATCTTGGTATTCTTGCGCCTCAGGGCAGGGGAAAGCAAGTCACAAAGTTCCATAAAAGTGCCCTTACGCATGCGAAAGTTTCGCAACCACTGGGAATCGTCCCAGACCTGCAACACTATGCAGTCCCACCAGTCTGTGCTTGTTTCCTGAGCCCAGAATCGGTGTTCCACCGCATGAACCTGGTCCATTAGCACCATGATGCCCACATTGCCAGGGCCCCTGCTTTGAGAGAAGTCTGTGTCCATGTCCTCATCACTCACGTTACCGTGCTGACGTCGCCTACTCACCCGGTTTCGCTTTGCCAGGTTCCAGTGCTGCATATACTGCTGGATAATGCGCGTGGTGTTTAATGTGCTCCTAATTGCCAAAGTGATCTGAGCGGGCTCCATGCTTGCCATGGTATGGCGTCTGCACGGAAAAAAGGCGCGGAACGATTGTCTGCCATTGCCCTGACGGAGGGAGGGGCAACCGACAACATGGCTTACAGGGTTGGCGTACAGGGAATTAAAATCAACAAAGGGGGTGGCTTTGCGAGAAACTGAATGGCCCCCTCAAGGATAGAACTCAAAACCTCAAGGATAGAACTCAAAACTGTGTTTGGCAGGCCGTTGATTTCACAGAGGGAAGGAGGAGAAAATGAATACAAAACAAATCTAGTCTATTTCTTGTTTTGAGCCACTTCATCTATCTTTATACATCTTGCTGGCAGCAGACTGTGCAGTACGACCGCTAACCATCGTCATCTCCTGGGTGCTCGGCAGAAGATGGTGCAGTATGACGACTAGCCATCATCTTCTGCTGGCTGGAGGTTAAAAGACAGCGCACTGCCAATAGAACTGAATCGCCATGAGACGAAACTTAAAAGGGAAATCACCTGGCTGAGTCACTCCCATGTTTGCCCAGGCGCCCGATTAAAAGAGCACCCAGGACTACGACAATGACGGCTACCAGTCATACTGCACTGTCTGCTGCCAAAAGGCAATTAACTGCTGCTGTGTAGCAATGCAGTACGGCGTCTGCCAGCACCCAGGAGACATACGGGGACGGTTAGCTGAGCGGGCTCCATGCTTGCCGTGGTATGGCGTCTGCACAGGTAACTCAAGAAAAAAGGTGCAAAACGATTGTCTGCCCTTGGTTTCATGGAGGGAAGGAGGGAACGGGGGCCTGACGATATGTACCCAGAACCACCCGCGGCAATGTTTTAGCCTCATCAGGCACTGGGATTTCTACCCTGAATTCAGATGGGCGGCAGAGACTGCGGGAACTGTGGGATAGCTACCCACAGTGCAACGCTCCGGAAGTCGACGGTTGCCTCGGTACTGCAGACACACTCCGCCGACTACATGCACTTAGAGCACTTGTGTGGGGACACACACAATCGACTGTATAAAACCGCTTTCTACAAAACTGACTTCTATAAATTCGACCTAATTTCGTAGTGTAGACATATCAGGGAGAACTGCTAAGTGGCTGCAAATGGTGGCCTGCTATTTAGAGCAAGAACAGAATGCCACGGGCTGGAGGCTGTAACCTGTGCTGCCCAGGTCCAGGCAGAACTTCTGGCTGTGCCCATGGCAGTGGTGCTGGTCACACAAGTGCCTTGTCCTCATGGGCTCCTGCTGCTGCAGCTCTGCTCTCATTTCCTGCCAGTCCTCTCCCCTGCTGCCCCCTTCATCATCTGCTTTTCCCATTCTCCTTCCAGGCACCTCCTTTGTGTGGAGCTGCCTCTCCTCTGTCCTCCTTCAGACACCCCTCTGCTAGGCAGAGAGCGCCCAGGAGCTGGGATCGGGTCTCCTCGGTGCTCAGGGAAGCCCTATGTATATTTATGTCCCCATAATAACAGTGTTTTAGGAGGGGTAATGCAGACACAGATCTCCAGGGAACTGTGATGTCAGAACAGGCAAGCTCTGCCCAGCCTCTCTAGCCTGCTCTCAGGCCACAAGCTTGGCTTCCATGTCTGACTGCCCTTCTCACAGCTTGGGCCCTGCTCTAGGCATACTGTGACCCCCTGGAACAGCCTCCCACCCTTCCTCCACACCTTCCTCACTTCTGTGTGTCCTTTTCCGCGCTGGACCTGCCCTTCAGAGCCACACACACTCAGATCCTGTCTCTCCTGAAGCCGAAGTACAAAACATTGAGGAGCAGGTAACACACCAGCTCTGTGATCTGGGTCTGGTGGGGGAAGAGCCCTCAACCAGCAGCCCTTTCCCCTTATTTCCTGTTGTCTCTTCTCCTCCCCTGCCTCTCTTAGCATTGCTGGAGCGCCTCCAACTCCCATTGACCCTACAGAGACCTTAGAGTGTAAATGCTTTGGAGCAGGGAGACTCAGCCTGATTCCGATCTCCCTTCCATTGGTGTCACCCTATTGACTGGAGGGACTTACTCCTGATTTACACCACTGAGATCCGAATCTGGTTCCTCTGACGTATCACATTGCACCTCTGTGGTGCGCTGCGCTTCATCGTGACAGCCCCAACCCCTCTTCCTTTTACTGGTGACAGCACCGATAGAAATGGCAATAGAAATGGCATTGCACCGAGCCCAGAGTGACCCCCTTTGGGGTCACTTCACCTCTGCATTAGTGACCAGGCATCTTGCCTAGGCTGCTTGTGCTGAGGATGCGGAGTGCTGCAGGTGAGACAGGTTATTTCTCCTCCCTGCTGGTATCTGCTGCCCCCTTTCTGCGCTCATCCCCCCATTGCAGATTAGAACTCGGGGCTATCTCCTGTTCATTGTCAAGACATCTGGTTTAATAAAACACCCGGGGAAATCCTGCCTAGCACTCACTTATTGACTGGAGGTACAATGCTAAGTGGAGACAATGGCGATTTACTTTACAGGCCTCACAGTTAGAATCAATACAAATGGTTTGTAAATCCCTGTTGTTATCACTGTGATCATCAGTCATCGGAGCAGTGCCTGAAGCTCTGATCAGGACTGGGGGTCCCACCGTGCCAGGCAGGGCTCCAGCACACAGGCAGACACAGCACCTGCCCCAAGGAGCACTCTGTCTAATTTCACAAAGTTTGTGACCAAGCCGAGGAGGTAGTGGGAGAGAGCAGGGGCCATGTGTGATAAGATCACATGCCTCCCCTGGCAGACAAGGGGCACAGCACGAGGGCTCAGACTCTCAGAGGAGAGTGTTGATTCTAAGTGTGAGTTTGTTAAGCTGTTTCTGGCCCAGGCACTGCTGGGTGGCTGGTTTCTTGCAGGCTTCTCCTCAGCAGGGTCTTGATTATGAATCTGAAGCAGTTGGGTAATAGATGTTCGGACAAGTTCAGGGAGGGCAGCCCTTGTAGAAGGGGTGGCATGGAAGAAAGTCTGGAGATAGCTGTGGGAGAAGCAAACTCAGAGGTGGCTGGCATCACCGGCAGGATGGAAAGGGAGGATATGAGACAAGAACAGATGAGCTGACAAGCCATTAACATGAATGTGGCCATCCCTAGACATTCCCTGAAATAACAGTGTGACACTGGCAGACCAGATGCCACCTCATGCCAAGGCCCCAGGCCGCACTGAACACGTACAAATGCATAGCTGAGAACCAGTCTGCCTAGTGTGAGTGTCAGCATTACAAAAATCAATATTCGATGTTAAGTTAATAAGAATGTGTTTAGTGTTTTATAAAATGCTTGTAGGACGCTGACTGTGTTATACCCCATGTTATAAAGTGAGAGCAAGCGTTTGCATTGTAAACCCTCCGCAACTCTGTACCTCACCAAACAGGAAAAAAACTTGTGTACTGCAAGTGATGGTCTCTAACAAGAAGATGTTGAATCCGGTTCATTAAACACAAATGAGTCATTGTGCGAGATGAAGGGTCAAAGACTTTGTTGAGTGCATTCTCTCCCGCTCACCACATGAAGAAGGGACCTGCACGGAAATCGTTGCCGTCAGCTTGGTTTCAGAGGAAAAGAAAATATAAAAATGCCTCACAAGGACACAGGATCTTCTCTTGGTTATTTGGACTCTCCCAGAGCCAGAGACTCCAAACTGAAGGGAGAGATCCCCCCTGTTTTCCATGGGTTTGCCCTGAAAGACATTTGGAATTGACAGATCACTACAACTCTGTCACTCTTAGGATTTAGATTGCAACTCATTTGTGTATATATCTTAGTTTGCTTTAACTCTCTCATTTCTTTCTCCTACCAGTCGGGGTGTCTGCCCTGCTTTTTGACAGCATGCCCCAAGGTTGGCACTCAGGTTTGCGAGCCCCTCCAGGCAGTGTGACAAACAGAGCATGAATAGAAGGAATTGAGAATAAACCCGTGTGAGAGACTGTCCTTCGTAGGCAACCTTCTGCCTTTAGAGACCATCCCAAAGTATCTCCAAACGCTGAGTACCGCTCTGTTCCATCTTGAAGAGAAGCAATGATTTTTGTTGGTTCCTTGACTGGTCTCTTTGGAAAGGTTTCACTGATTGGCAAAGGCAAAATGGTGAAGATTTTACTGTCAGTCCCTGTCATAGAATCATAGAATATTAGGGTTGGAAGGGACCTCAGGAGGTCATCTAGTCCAACCCCTGCTCAAAGCAGGACCAATCCCCAACTAAATCATCCCAGCCAGGGCTTTGGCAAGCCTGACCTTAAAAACCTCTAAGGAAGGAGATTCTACCACCTCCCTAGGTAACGCATTCCAGTGTTCCACCACCCTCTTAGTGAAAAAGTTTTTCCTAATATCCAACCTAAACCTCCCCCACTGCAACTTGAGACCATTACTCCTCATTCTGTCATCTGCTACCACTGAGAACAGTTTAGATCCATCCTCTTTGGATCCACCTTTCAGGTAGTTGAAAGCAGGTATCAAATCCCCCCTCATTCTTCTCTTCCGTAGACTAAACAATCCCAGTTCCCTCAGCCTCTCCTCATAAGTCATGTGTTCCAGTCCCCTAATCATTTTTGTTGCCCTCCACTGGACACTCTCCAATTTTTCCACATCCTTCTTGTAGTGTGGGGCCCAAAACTGGACACAGTACTCCAGATGAGGCCTCACCAATGTCGAATAGAGGGGAACGATCACGTCCCTCGATCTGCTGGCAATGCCCCTACTTATACATCCCAACATGCCATTGGCCTTCTTGGCAACAAGGGCACACTGTTGACTCATATCCAGCTTCTCGTCCACTGTCACCCCTAAGTCCTTCTCTGCAGAACTGCTGCCGAGCCATTCGGTCCCTAGTCTGTAGCAGTGCATGGGATTCTTCCATCCTAAGTGCAGGACTCTGCACTTGTCCTTGTTGAACCTCATCAGATTTCTTTTGGCCCAATCTTCTAATTTGTCTAGGTCCCTCTGTATCCTATCCCTACCCTCCAGCATATCTGCCTCTCCTCCCAGTTTAGTGTCATCCGCAAACTTGCTGAGGGTGCAATCCACACCATCTTCTGGATCATTTATGAAGATATTGAACAAAACCGGCCCCAGGACTGACCCTTGGGGCACTCCACTTGATACCGGCTGCCAACTAGACATGGAGCCATTGATCACTACCCATTGAGCCCGACAATCTAGCCAGCTTTCTAGCCACCTTATAGTCCATTCATCCAGCCCATACTTCTTAACTTGCTGGCAAGAATACTGTGGGAGAGAGTATCAAAAGCTTTGCTAAAGTAAAGGAATAACATGTCCACTGCTTTCCCTTCATCCACAGAGCCAGTTATCTCGTCATAGAAGGCAATTAGATTAGTCAGGCATGACTTGCCCTTGGTGAATCCATGCTGACTGTTCCTGATCACTTTCCTCTCCTATAAGTGCATCAGAATTGATTCCTTGAGGACCTGCTCCATGATTTTTCCAGGGACTGAGGTGAGGCTGACTGGCCTGTAGTTCCGCGGATCCTCCTTCTTCCCTTTTTTTAAAGATTGGCACTACATTAGCCTTTTTCCAGTTGTCCGGGACTTCCCCGGATCGCCATGAGTTTTCAAAGATAATGGCCAATGGCTCTGCAATCACATCCACCAACTCCTTTAGCACTCTCAGATGCAGCGCATCCAGCCCCAGTGTTCCAAGTCGGTATATCTGCATGTTGATAAGAGGTCTGCAGCACATCTAAACTAATGTCCCATTTCTTTCCTTCTCTCCCAGCGGCTCCTTTTCCTTAAGTCAATATTTGTGTGTGTGGAAGGGCAGGAAGGGTTCATGTGCATGAGCAGACTTATCCCATGGAACCAATTCTTAAAATGCGCCACAGGGGATAGACCCAGCTGCAGCAATAGCCCGGCTAGCATCAGCTTCAGCACTGCGCACATCAACTCAGTGGGAACACTAGTGCGGGGAGGATAGAATCCTAGTATCAACATGAAATGACTCCTGTCCTGCAACCGCCCTCCTCAGGCAAAGATCTGAGGGGCAGAGGAGTCTTCCATTATGACCTAGCGGTCAGTGGAGTCTGGCTCAGGTGAACCAATGGGAACAACAATTTCCTGCATCAAAGGCCTACAGCTGAGAATATCTCCCTCCAGCCCCCTGGTTACAGTTAGCAACTGAGCATAGAAGCCTTAGATGCCCTAAACTCTCATTGCAGCACACAGGGAGGTGGTGCGTGTCCCACCCACACCAGGAGAGAGAGAGTGTGTCACCCCAACCCCAAAGGGAGAGATGCATTGTGTGTGTGTGTGTCTCTCTCTCTCACACACACACAAAGGGAGGCAGTGTGTGTCCCACCCACACCAGGAGAGAGAGAGTGTGTCACCCCACCCCCAAAGGGAGAGATGCATTGTGTGTGTCTCTCTCTCTCTCTCTCTGTCTCTCTCTCACACACAGGGAGGCAGTGTGTGTCACACCTTCCTGTTAGTATCTAGGTCTGTTTGTTAGCCTGGGATAGAATTTTGGGTTTGACTTTTTTAATACTCTTATACTAAAATGTGTAAACAAGGGATAAAGACACTGTGATGTTGCTTCTGGGATTTGTTAGTACAATGGGAACAGATAAGAGCAGTTAAAGTGTTACTCCAGAGCACACTTTAAGATTGCCTCAACCCCTATCTCAAGGCAAAGTCAAGCAACCAATTGGGAGGAGCAAAGGGGCTGGGGGGGGGGGGGGGGTATAAAACACTAAAAGACCAAGCAGCACAACCTCACTTCTTACCTCTCCCATGGGGTACAAAAGGGGTAGGATGAAGACCCCAGACCCAAAATGGAACATGACCCTAAGTTGTAAGGGGTGGGACTGTGGGCGTGCATTGCAGATATATTTCAGCCTGCTAAGAAGGAGGAGATGGGAATAGGGAAAATGGAAAATGGGGAATAGGGAATGGGAAATGAGAATGGGGACACAGGCAAGGCTCTGAGGCATCAGAGCTGGGAAGGGGGACATGGGGTAAAGGCTCTGCGATGTCAGAACTGGGAATGGAACACTGGGAAACAGACTCTGCTGGTGTGTAGAGCTCTGGATATGCTTGTTTGGAACTAACCCCAATAAACATTGCACTGTCTGCACTTTGGACTTCTGGTCTTTTGCTGCTTGCTGTCTGCCTGACAAAAACCAGGGAAGTGGGACGGTGAAGGGAAAGCCCTCTAACACTTCCCACACACAGGGACAGATGCATGGTGTATGTCTCTCTCTCTCTCTCTCTCACACACACACACACATACACAGAGGGAGAGAGGCAGTGTTTCACACACGTAAGTGTGGGGCTCTCTCTCAGTCTCCCCATTGGAAGCTGCTCCACTGTGTATAAAATCCTTGACTAATCATGGGACCAGAGAGTGCGAATGACTATTGGGGACACTGCTAAAAGAGGGCAGAGTAAAGGTTACACAGGCAACTTTAATTGTGCATTTCCTAGTTTTCAGAAGTTGTTTACTCAACTCAGAGTGCTGCAAGGGGACAGCTTCCCACCAAGCAAACTTAACTCTGTGTTAACATATTTTTTTGCCACTGAATTCTTATTCTTAGCTTCATCATCTAGGAAAGGCAAGAAGAGAAAGTGAACATGGGGGAGTCATTAATGGGCTTCGGAGAGGGGCATAGATGAGAAGCCTCATGCCAGACACAGTTAATGTTAAAGGTATGGAGGCAGGATGGCCATAAAGGGGTAAGTACAAGGGACTGATAAAGAGCAGTAGGCCACGGATTTATCATGAGCAGAAGGCCAGAGGGATGAGAGTGGCCTGGAGACAGAAAGTGAGCTGGGAGGAGGGAAACAGAGCTGTTTGAATAGCTACAGCATGCAGGTAACTAAGGCTGACAGCATCATGAATGAAAACTGTAGAGAGGCAAATTTCATGGGCCATGGAGCCTGAATTTCACTCCTCGAGGTGCTTCCTGCTTAGGTCAGGCAATGGGATGTTGGTGGGATGATGTGGGAAGCCCCTGTCATGCCTGTTCTTTGAATGGGGCTTTGTTTTCAAGGCCTCTCTATTGGGCACCTTCCCCAATGCAAGAGTCACTAGTTCTCTTATTTCTGAGGATTACAAATAATAAAGGAAGCCAGAGATAGTCTGTGTTCATCGCATATTCTTTTTCCAGTCCTGCTCCCCAGCTGTGACTCATCACCCTCTGCCCACTGGGGCCTGGTGGAAGTTCTTCACAGAAAGGTCACGGGCTGCCTCGCAGACTCCAAAGTTAGCTCTGCGTGTGTGTGTGCATGTGGAGGAGCATCCCTCTGGCCATATGGTGGGGTAGAGCTGCTGATTGGCTGTACCCACCACTTTTCTCACCACTTCCTGATGGCAAGAGGAGGAGAAAGCCGTGGGATTCAGCTCTAGAGGAGAATGCCAGCCAAGGCAGTAGCTCCCTCCAGAAATCCCTGCAGGTCAATAGGGCCTGGGGCATGGTTTGTCATGCTGTGACTCTCACGTCGTCCTTCCTCTGATGGAGAGGGGGGATTTGGACCAGTCCATTTAAAGGTGGTTTTGTGACCATGGCAACAGAAGAGGCCATTGTGCTGTGAGCTTGGAGTGAAGCTGAGAAAATGCTTGACAGGGGGGCTCTCCTCCAGCTCTGCTTATTTGGTGAACTGCTGCCAGCAGTGTTACTATTGCTCGTGTAGGATAACAGAGACAGGTACCGCATAGCCACTGGAGAGTATTGTGGGCCTCCTAGCATAGAAGATATGCAAGGAGGGCAGCTTAGCCCATTGGATTTATGGGGGAGATGATGTTATACCCCCTAGGGATTCTGAGGGGCTGGGACATATCCAGAACCGACTACACATATACATGCATCTCAGACAGAGGCTGTAGCTAGCATTTGGGTATGATGGGCCCAGTTCACAGATTTTAATGCAAGCAGAGACCATTGTGATCACCTCATCCTGACTTCCTGCATAGCACAGGCCACAGGACTTCCCTGAATCAAGTCCTGCTTCAACACCAAAAGCTGTGCATGAACTAGAGCACAGCTATTAGAAAGAACACCCAATCTTGATTTTAAAGTGGTCAGTGATGGAGAATCCACCATGAGCTGTGGTAAGTTGTTCCAATGCTTAGTTACCCTCAGTGTTAACAATTTGCATCGTATTTCCCATTTGAATTTGCCCAGCTTCAACTCCCAGCCATTGGATCGTGTTACACCTTCCTCTGCTCGACTGAATAGCCCATTATCAGGATTTTCTTCCCCATATAGGTACATACAGCCTGTGATCCAGACATCCCTTCACCTGCTCTGGCCTAAGCTAAACAGTATGAACTCCTTGTCTCTCTCACTTTAAGGCAGGTTTTCCAATCCCTTAATCATTACCGTGGCTCTTCTCTGAACCCTCTCCAATTGATCAACCTCCTTCTTGAGCTGTACACTCCAGAACTAGACACAATGTTCCAGTAATGGTTGCACCAGTGCCAATTACAGAAGTAAAAGAGCCTCTTTACTCCTACTCAAGATTCCCCCGTTTATATATTCAAGGATCACATTAGTCCTTTTTGCCATAATATTTCCTGGGAGCTCATGTTTGGCTGATTATACACAGTGACACCCATGTTTTCTTCTGAGTCACTGCTTCCCAGGGTAGAGTCCTCCACCCTATAAATAAGACCTATATTCTTTGTTCCTAGAAGCATACATTTACACCTGGCTGTATTGAATTACTGTTTGCTTGTGCCCAGTTTACCAAGCGTCACAGAGTGTGCGGGAGTCCAGGCCCAGCACCCCTCTTTTTGGGATTCACCATGACTTTCAGCCAGTCAGTAAAATGGAAGGTTTATTGGACAAAAGGAACACAGTCTAAAATAGAGCTTGTGGGTGCAACCAGGAACCCTCAGTCAAGTCCTTCTGGGGGGGCAGGGAGCTTAGACCCCAGCCTTGGGGTTCCCTGCATTCCACCACCCAGCCAAAAACTGAAACCAAAAACCTTCCAGCAGGCTCTCTCCTGCAGCCTTTGTCCAGTTTCCTGGGCAGAGGTGTTACCACCAGCATCCCCCTCCTGGCTCAGGTTACAGGCTCTCAGGTATCCCATCCCCAATGAAACTCTCCTGCCACATTCCCGGGTCAACACTCCCCACTCCCTGCTGCGTCACACCACCCCACTCCCTACTGCGTCACATCTCTCCCCCCTTCGAGACTGAACTGAGCGGGGTCACTCTGACCAGTGACCAGGGGAAGTTCAGGGACCCCTCTCCGGGACAACGCATCCGCTATCATGTTGGCACTTTCTTTCACATGCACCACGTCCATATCATAATCCTGCAGGAGCAGGCTCCACCTCAGGAGCTTGGCGTTGGCTCCTTTCATCTGGTGTAGCCAGGTCAGGGGAGAGTGGTCGGTGTACACAGTGAAGTGTCGCCCAAAAAGATATGGCTCTACTTTCTTAAGGGTCCACACCATGGCCAGGCACTCCTTCTTGATGGCCGCGTAGTGTTGCTCCCTGGGTAGCAACTTCTTGCTCAGGTACAGGATGGGGTGTCTCTCCCTCTTTTCATCATTCTGCATTAACAGCGCCCCCAGCCCCGTGTCTGAGACATCGGTGATCACCATAAAGGGCTTGTCAAAGTCTGGGTTTGCCAGAACTGGGCCACTGATCAGAGCCTCCTTCAGGGCCCAGAGAGCCTCCTGGCACTCCTCAGTCCAGACCACCTTGTCTGGCTTCCCCTTCTTGCATAGTCCAGTGAGGGGGTGGTTATGCTGCTAAAGTGGGGCATGAATCTCCGATAGTACTCTGCCATCCCAATAAAGGCTTGGACCTGCTTTTTGGTTTTGGGGGCGGGCCAGTCCCTGATCACCTCCACCTTCACTGGTTCTGGCTTTAGGCAGCGGCTCCCCACCCGGTGGCCCAGGTAAGATACTTCAGCCATCCCCACCTTGGACTTCTCAGCTTTTACGGTCAGCCCCGCCTCCTGGAGTCGGTCCATCACTTGTCTAACCTGGGACACATGGTCCTTCCAGGTCTGGCTAAAGACACAGATGTCATCAATATATGCCATGGCAAAAGTCTCCATCCCCCTTAGTAGCTGATCCACTAGGCACTGGAAGGTAGCTGGTGTTCCCTTGAGGCCGAAAGGCAGGGTCAGAAACTCATAGAGCCCCAGAGGGGTGATAAAGGCTGATTTCAGCCTGGCGTCTGCATCCAGCGGCACTTGACAGTAGCCCTTTGTAAGATCCATGGTGGTAAGGTACCGAGCTCTTCCCAATTTGTCTAGGAGCTCATCAGGCCTGGGCATGGGGTAGGCATCAGACAGTGACAGCATTGAGCTTCTGATAGTCCACACAGAACCGGATTGACCCGTCATTTTTGGGGACTAGCACCACCGGCGAGGCCCAAGGGCTGGAAGATGGCTGGATCACCCCCAAAGCCAACATGTCCCTGACCTCTCTTCCAGGTCCTGAGCAGTTTTCCCTGTGACACGGAAGGGGGACCATCTTACTGGGGAATGTGATCCTGTCTGCACCTGGTGGACAGTCAGATTTGTGCATCCAGGCTGGATGGAAAACAGCTGTCGGTACAGATGCAGAACCCCTCTGATCTCAGCTTGTTGGGCAGGGGTTAGCTGATCCGAGAGGGGAATTGTTTCCAGGGGGGAGCCAGGGAATATATTTACCAAAGGGTCTTCTCCCTGTGCCTCCCAATGTCCACACATGACCAACACCACTTTCCCCCTGGCATAATATGGCTTCATCATATTCACATGGTACACCCAGTGGTGGTGCACCCGGTTAGACAGCTCCACCACATAGTTTACCTCATTTAGCTGCTTGACAACCTTGAAAGGGCCTTTCCAGGTGGTCTGTAGTTTGTTTTTTCTCACGGGAATGAGAACCATCACCTGATCCCCAGTGGCATAGGCGCGGGCCCACGCCATGCGGTCATACCAGACCTTCTGCTTCTTCTGGGCTCTGGCCAGGCTGATGAGTTCACCAAGTCTCTTGGAAGATCAGGACATACTCCACCACTGACTCGCCATCGGGAGTGGCCTTCCCCTCCCATTCGTCTCTCATCAGGTCCAGGGGGCCCCTTACCCTCCTTCTACATAAGTGTTGGAAAGGCAAAATCCTATAGACTCCTGGGGTACCTCCCTGTACGTGAACAGCAGGTGAGGTAAGTACTTGTCCCAGTCCTGCGGGTGCTGGTTCATAAAGGTCTTCAGCATCATTTTTAGAGTTCCATTGAACCTCTCTACCAGCCCATTAGACGGGGTGATATGTTGAGGCCCAGTTGTGCCGGACCCCACATTTCTCCCACAGCACCGAAGCAGGGCTGACATAAAGTTGGACCCTTTGTCTGTCAAGACTTCCTTGGGGAACCCCACTCGGCTGAAAATGGTCAGGAGCGCATCTGCCATGGTGTCTGCTTCAATGGAAGCTAAGGGCACTGCCTCGGGGTAGCAGGTGGCGAAATCTACCACCACCAGAATGTATTTCTTCCCCGACCGGGTCATCTTGCTGAGAGGCCCCACTATGTCCATGGCCACCTTCTGGAAAGGTTCCTCTATGATGGGCAAAGGTCTCAAAGCTGCTTTCCCCTTGCCCCGGGCCTTCCCCTCCCTCTGATGGGGTCACAGGATCGGCAATACTGCTGGACAGTGGTAAAGACCCCAGGCCAGTAAAAGTTCTGTAACAGCCTCTGCCTGGTGCGCCGGATTCCCTGGTGCCAAGAGGGGGATGTCATGGGCCAGGTACAATAGCTTGCGGTGATACTTCCGGGGTATCACCAGCTGCCTCCTGATCCTCCGGGGCTCCATGTCCCCTGGGGGAGCCCATTCTCGGTACAGGAACCTCTTCTCCCACAGGAACCTCTCCTGGCAACCTCTCCCCATGGACTGTACCGCACTGAGGTTGGCCAGTTCCCTTAGCTTCCGCAAGGAGCGATCTTTCTGCAATTCGGCCTGGAACTCAGTGGCTGGGGAAGGGATGGGGCCCGGTTCCCTCTCACTGGCTGGGTCTGAGGCCACAGCCTCTCTGAGCCGTGCCCCTCGGCGCTCCCTCCCCACTAGTGTAGGGTTCTGCGCCTCCGGTGTGGTACACTCCCCAAGTTCGGAGCGCAGTGCCCCTTGCTGGCTCTGGCTACGGGTCATGACCAGGGTGTTCTGGGGGTTGCTTGGCCAGTCCTCTAGGTCTCCCCCCATCAAAACCTCAGTGGGCAAATGGTGGTGCACCCCCACATCCTTGGGGCCCCCCTGGAACCCCCATTTCAGGTGTACCCTCACCACGGGCACCTTGAATAGGGTCCTGCCCATCCCCATCAGGGTCAGGTAGGTGTCGGGCGCCACCTGATCTGGGGCCACCACCTTGGGCCGTGCCAGCGTCACCTCCGCACCCATATCCCAGTATCCATTGATCTTCCTCCCATCCACCTCCAGGGGAACCAGGCACTCTCTCTGGAGGGACAGCCCCGCGCCCACCCTGTAAACTGAGAACCCTGAGTCTGGAGCATCCAGCCCTCCAGAGGAGCTGGCCTGGGGTACTCTTCCCTCCTGAGTAGGTGGTAAGCTGTCAGCCCTCCTTTCCTGGGTCATCTGCCCCTCGTCCAGCTGGGTCCCTATCCAATTAACCCTGGGTAGGTTGGGTCTGCTCAGTCTGTCCCTGAGCCTGGGGCACTGGGTCGTATGTGGCCTCTCTGGCCACAGTGATAGCAGCTCATGTCCCGTTGGTCCCCTTGAGCAGGTCGGACGGTCCTGACGCCAGGTGTTCCCCTTTGGAGGGGGTTCTCCCTATTTCCCCACTGGGAGGTCCCATGGTGACTCTTTCTCTGCATTGTGGGGGGCCTGTTTCTTTGAGACTCCTCTCTGCTACCTCCTGTCCGACTGTTCACAAACTCATTGGCCAGCTGCCCTGCGTGCTGCAGGTTCTCTAGCTTTTTGTCCACCAACCATAGCCTCAGGTCGGATGGGCACTGTTCATACAGTTGCTCCAGTATGAATAGGTCATGCAGGTCCTCTTTAACTTGGGCCCCAGCTGTCCACTTGCAAGCATATCCCTGCATCCAGTTGACCAGTTGTAGGTATGTGACCTCAGGGGTTTTACACAGACTCCGGAACCTTTTCTGTTACATCTCGGGAATCAGCCCAAACTCACGGAGCAGGGTCTTTTTGAACATTTCGTAGTCCCCTGCCTCCACCCCTTTCATTCGGCTGTACACCTCCATGGCTTTGGGGTCCAGTAAGGGGGTGAGAAACTGGAGCCTGTCTGCAGGGTCAACCCTGTGCCCCTCACAGGCATTCTCGAAGGCCATCAGGAAGCTATCTATGTTCTCCCCCTCCTTACGCTGGGCCCGAAAGCACTTATCAAAGCTCCTTGCAGTCTTGGGTCCCCCCTCACTTACTGCAGCTGGGGCCCCACTGCTCCTCAGCCTGGCCAGCTCCAGCTCACGCTGACGTTGCTTCTTCTTCTCCTCCAGCTCACGTTGCCGCAACTTCTCCTCATGCTGATGCTGCTTTTCATGGTCCTCCAGCTCCCTCATTTTCATCTCCCTGTCCCATTCCCGCTGCCTCCGCTCCAAGGATGGGGAGCTCCGCCGGGAGGATCCCCTGCTGGCTGCCGGGGTCAGGGTGCCCTTGGTATTCGCTGGGCTTCCCCCAACCCCTCCCCTAGGCATAGGTAGGAAGGGTCTCGGGATGTCCTTGGCATCAGTCTGACCCCTCCAAGCCCGGTCAGGCCCTGGAGTCCACGCTGCGTCCACCGGGCGGCTTCCCTCAGGGACAGGGATCGGGTCATCCAAGTGATCCTTCTCCTCCAACTGGGCAATCAGCTGTTCCTTGGTGGACCTCCCAATGCGCAGCCCACTCTGCCTGCACAGCTCCAGCAGGTCGCTCTTAAGGCGTTTAGCATACATCTCCCGGCTGGCCACTCGCAGGCCTGTGCAGCTTTCCACGTTTCCCAGGAAGAACCCTGAGGGTGCCAGTCCTTCTTGAGGTCACCACCTCTTTGCCAGGGTCAAGCTGCAGACTCCTCCGCCCCTGGGACCCTTCGCTGCAATCCCCAGGGGGACCCTGTTACTGCAAAAGTCCTTCTCGCTGGTCACACACTCCTGGGGTTAATCACCCCCTGAAACTGTCTCTCTCTGAATCTTCAGCACGCCTGGTCCCCATCAATCCCCCTTTGTTTTACTGTTCCCCAGTCACTTACTGCAGGAAGCGCCGTCCACAGGGTGCAGTAGATCCCACTGCTACCACCAGCTATCACGGAGGATGGGGGAGTCTGGGCCCTGCACCCCTCTTCCTGGGATTCACTGTGACTCTCAGCCAGCCAGTAAAGTAGAAGGTTTATTGGACAATGGGAACACAGTCTAAAACAGAGCTTGTGGGTACAACCAGGACCCCTCAGTCAAGTCAACTCGCAGAAGCTACTAGATTGCAAGCCCTGGTTCTCATGGGCGACTTCAATCATCCTGATATCTGCTGGGAGAGCAATACAGTGGTGCACAGACAATCCAGGAAGTTTTTGGAAACTGTAAGAGACAATTTCCTGGTGCAAGTGCTGGAGGAACCAACTAGGGGCGGAGCTCTTCTTGACCTGCTGCTCACAAAGAGGGAAGAATAGTAGGGGAAACAAAAGTGGATGGGAACCGGGAGGCAGTGACCACGAAATGGTCAAGTTCAGGATCCTGACACAAGGAAGAAAGGAAAGCAGCAGAATACTGACCCTGGACTTCAGAAAAGCAGATTTTGACTCCCTCAGGGAACTGATGGGCAAGATCCCCTGGGAGAATAACATGAGGGGGAAAGGAGTCCAGGAGAGCTGGCTGTATTTTAAAGAATCCTTATTGAGGTTACAGGGACAAACCATCCCGATGTGTAGAAAGAATAGTAAATATGGCAGGTGACCAGCTTGGCTTAATAGTGAAATCCTTGCTGATCTTAAACACAAAAAAGAAGCTTACAAAAAGTGGAAGATTGGACAAATGACCAGGGATGAGTATATAAATATTGCTCGGGCATGTAGGAATGAAATCAGGAAGGCTAAATCACACCTGGAGTTGCAGCTAGAGAGGGATGTTAAGAGTAACAAGAAGGGTTTCTTCAGGTATGTTGGCAACAAGAAGAAAGCCAAGGAAAGTGTGGGCCCCTTACTGAATGAGGGAGGCAACCTAGTGACAGAGGATGTGGAAAAAGCTAATGTACTCAATGCTTTTTTTGCCTCTGTCTTCACGAACAAGGTCAGCTCCCAGACTACTGCACTGGGCAGCACAGCATGGGGAGGAGGTGGCCAGCCCTCTGTGAAGGAAGAAGTGGTTCGGGACTATTTAGAAAAGCTGGACGAGCACAAGTCCATGGGGCCGGATGCGTTGCATCTGAGAGTGCTAAAGGAGTTGGCGGATGTGATTGCAGAGCCATTGGCCATTATCTTTGAAAACTCATGGCAATCGGGGGAAGTCCCGGAAGACTGGAAAAAGGCTAATGTAGTGCCAATCTTTAAAAAAGGTAAGAAGGAGGATCCTGGGAACTACAGGCCGGTCAGCCTCACCTCAGTCCCCGGAAAAATCATGGAGCAGGTCCTCAAGGAATCAATTCTGAAGCACTTAGAGGAGAGGAAAGTGTTCAGGAACAGTCAGCATGGATTCACCAAGGGCAAGTCATGCCTGACTAATCTAATTGCCTTCTATGACAAGATAACTGGCTTTGTGGATGAGGGGAAAGCGGTGGACGTGTTATTCCTTCACTTTAGCAAAGCTTTTGACACGGTCTCCCACAGTATTCTTGCCAGCAAGTTAAAGAAGTATGGGCTGGATGGATGCACTACAAGGTGGGTAGAAAGTTGGCTAGATTGTCGGGCTCAACAGGTAGTGATCAATGGCTCCATGTCTAGTTGGTAGCTGGTATCTAGCGGAGTGCCCCAAAGGTCGGTCTTGGGGCCGGTTTTGTTCAATATCTTCATTAATGATCTGGAGGATGGTGTGGATTGCACCCTCAGCAAGTTTGCGGATGACACTAAACTGGGAGGAGTGGTAGATACGTTGGAGGGTAGGGATAGGATACAGAGGGTCCTAGACAAATTAGAGGATTGGGCCAAAAGAAATCTGATGAGGTTCAACAAGGACAAGTGCAGAGTCCTGCACTTAGGACGGAAGAATCCCATGCACCGCTACAGACTAGGGACCGAATGGCTAGGCAGCAGTTCTACAGAGAAGGACCTACGGGTGACAGTGGACAAGAAGCTGGATATGAGTCAACAGTGTGCCCTTGTTGCCAAGAAGGCCAATGGCATTTTGGGGTGTATAAGTAGGGCCATTGCCAGCAGATTGAGGGACGTGATCGTTCCCCTCTATTCGACATTTGTGAGGACTCATCTGGAGTAGTGTGTCCAGTTTTGGGCCCCACACTACAAGAAGGATGTGGAGAAATTGGAGAGAGTCCAGCGAAGGGCAACAAAAATGATTAGGGGTCTGGAACATATAAGGAGAGGCTGAGGGAACTGGGATTGTTTAGTCTACGGAAGAGAAGAATGAGGGGGGATTTGATAGCTGCTTTTAACTACCTAAAAGGTGGATCCAAAGAGGATGGATCTAGACTATTCTCAGTGATAGCAGATGACAGAACAAGGAGTAATGGTCTCAAGTTGCAGTGGGGGAGATTTAGGTTGGATATTAGGAAAAACTTTTTCACTAGGAGGGTGGTGAAACACTGGAATGCGTTACCTAGGGAGGTGGTGGAATCCCCTTCCTTGGAAGTTTTTAAGGTCAGACTTGACAAAGCCCTGGCTGGGATGATTTAGTAGGGATTGGTCCTGCTCTGGGCAGGGGGTTGGACTAGATGTCCTCCAAAGGTCCCTTCCAACTCTGTTATTCTGTGATTCTAAGTCCTTCTGGGGGGCAGGGAGCTTAGACCCCAGCCTTGCGGTTCCCTGCATTCCACCACCCAGCCCAAAACTGAAACCAAAAACCCTCCAGCAGGCTCTCTCCTGCAGCCTTTGTCCAGTTTCACGGGCAGAGGTGTTACCTCCTCCATCCCGCTCCTGGCTCAGGTTACAGGCTCTCAGGTATCCCATCCCCAGTAAAACTCCCCTGCCACATTCCCGGGTCAACACTCCCCCCTCCCTGCTGTGTCACACCACCCCACTCCCTACTGCGTCACACCAAGCAATCTAAATCTCTCTATTCATAGGAGGGTGGTGAAACACTGGAATGAGTTACCTAGGGAGGTGGTAGAATCTCCATCCTTAGAGGTTTTTAAGGCCGGGCTTGACAAAGCCCTGGCTGGGATGATTTAGTTGGGGTTGGTCCTGCTTTGAGCAGGGGGTTGAACTATATGACCTCCTGAGGTCTCTTCCAACCCTAATCTTCTATGATTATATATCAGTGACCCATCCTCTTCATTATTTACCACTCCTCCAATCTTTGTGTCATCTGCAAACTTTATGGGTGATGATTTCATGTTTTCTTCCAGGTCATTACTAAAATTGTTAAATAGCATAGGGACCCCACTAGAAACGCACCCGTTCAATGTCGATTCCCATGTACATGTTGAGACCAGCCAGTTGGTCAGTTGTTAATCCATTAAAGTGTGTCGTATTGATTCTCTACAGCTTCATTCGCTAACAAAGGGGAGAGGAGCAAGGTGGCTGTAAACACACCATCCTGCATTCTTGGCCCTGTTGGGGGCCTCCCTGGCACGAGACCGTGTTTCAGCTGCCCTGAGGTTCCTGTAACTTATACTGCACTGCACAGGGTCCCTGTGGATCACTGCAGCAGACGAGCATAACTGAAGAACAATGGTTTCTGACCCCTTCCACCCCAGCACAACCCCTCTCACTCCAGAGGAGCCACCTGCAATGATCAGGGCCTGGGCAATCACATCTAGTCGTCAGAGCCAAGAGTCAACACCAAAGCCAACATCGGTGTCAAGACAAAGGTCAGAGCCAGAGACAATGTCAGGGGCAAGGCAGAGGAGCAAGGGCTGGGAGTAGGTGGGAGTCTGGGATGGATGGACAGGAACCAGGAGCAGGCGGGTAAGCAGGAGGAGTCCATAGTAGCAGCCAGCCAGGAATTCCTCTAGCTGCTCAGACAACTTCCTGTTGTTACTTCCTGGTTTATATAGCACTCCTCAGCCAACCAGGGGGCTGGATATTCCCCCCAGTCAGGAGATTTGGGGGTGGGGCCCTCTGTGAGGGCTTCCCTAGACCCTTTCCTGCTTACTCAGGTGAGCAGCTGGGAGATGATTGTGGTCTGAGCACAGCCCAGGGACCCTGAGGCCTAGGTTCGAGGCCTGTGATCCCTCGCACCACATCCTATTGAGGGTCTGGGGCAGAGCATGAGCCAGTGACACAGCCTTAGCCAGGCTCTGTCTCAGCACAGCTTCTGTCTAAGAATGTGACTCATGACACAGCGGAGTGAGAAGCTCTTTGGGAAAGAGTCAAACAATGCTGACCCCAGGGCTTAATTTGTGCCACGTCTGAGCCCTGGCACCTCTAGGCTTGGCAGTTCATAGCCCCAGCACCTTTGGGCTTGCTGTATGAGTTATGAATGTAAAAAAGGTACTTGAGCCCCGGCACTTCTTACATTACAAATTGAGCACTGGCTGAGGACTGGGAAAGCTCCAGTTGTCTGTTCCTCCAAGGAGCCCTCCATCAAACACAAGACAGAACTGTGTACAGCAGGGAAACAGTAAAGGTCACAAGCATTGTCTCACACTCTGTTGACTCCAAACCCTGGCGGTTTTGTTCTAACTTAGGATCCTGTTGGGATCTGCAGGATTGGCACTGACTACAAGCCTATTGGTCAATTCTACAAGAAGATGGGTTTTGAAGATTAAGCAATTGAACTTGTCCTCAGTGGAAGGGTCAAAACATCTGCTTCTCCCACATACAGCAGTAGGAACCTCCTGCTTCTCCAGCACCAGACCCAGCCTCCCTGCTTCCTGCCTGGCTGATGTAAACCCAAGGTGCCAAATGAAAGGCGGTAATTACGCCTGGCAGCATGCGGATCCACGCGTACAGGTGCTTCAGAGCTCCTGGGGAGAATGTGCACTGAAGCTCCTTAAGAGATTTGTGGGAGCCCTTGGAAAGGGAAGCAGGAGTTGTTTCTGGCTTCCATAATGGTTTGTGCGCTAGCACCAGTTGCACAGTGGCGCGGGCTCCTTTGTCAACTGCATCCATTCTGCTCCACTCCACAGGCAACTGGCAGCTTTAGACAGCTCTGTGCCTGCTGCCATACCCAAGGGCCAGATCCTCTCCAAGCATCATGGGAGGTGCACAGCCTGTGCAGGAGCAGAGGGATTTTGCACCCCATCCAGGGGGGCCTGCTGCGGAGGAGGCAGCCCCCACAGCAGAGTTTCTGAAAGCCCCCACACCAACAAATATCCAGGGCTGAAGCGGAAAGCCTGAGTCCCGCGGAGGAATTCTGCCTGCCCAGACTGTTGCTTTGTGACCTAAGCGAGTTCTCAATGGCTGGGGATTATTGCTCTCCCTGTGGAGGCTGAAACTGAGGGAAGGGCACGTAGGTCTTGGGAGCAGTAGCTGCAGTAAGTGGTGCTAAGATGGCTGTGTGGCCTTGCCTGCCATTCCCTGGCACTTTGCACAGGAGGGGAGAATGGAATGTGCCTGGTATTGGAATTGGGAAACAATCTCTCTGAGGAGGAGGATGAATTGGGATAGGGGCTGAATGGATGAAGTGGAGTGGCCCCTGGGCAGCGCAGGGCTCAAACCCTTAGCCATCCCTCCCTTCAGAGCTAAGGCACTCGGCCTCTCCGGAACAAGTGCTGCCTCGGGAAGTGTCTCCTCCCAGCCATCCGCCCACCAGAGTCACAGCCTCCCACGGGACCACGAGTGCATAGGGCTCTGGGAATTAAAGCCTACACTGCCCCAGTGGGCGTGCTCCATTCCCCCACTCGCTCGCAGCAGAAGGGTGTCCTCTCTGAGCAAGGGTTACAGGGTGCCTGGATGCACAGTGACCAGACTGTCAGCTTCCTTGGCGACACTCGCAGGGCCTGGAAGAACGGCGCCCTGGAATGAGATTTTGCTTCTGCATTAGCATCCCAGCAGGCCGCGCTGGCCCCTCCATGCCGATTCCCCGCAGCTTTAGACAGCGGCTCTATTTTTACCTAAGCCGTGGGAAATTTCTCAGTGAACTAAAAAAGAAGAGAAGAGAGAAGCAAGCGCGGTGGGTGAAAGCTCGAGATTTCCCATCTGGCGCTGCAGTCTGGTTGGGCTGCCCCCGCCATGTGCTGAACTCAGTTCAGACCGCACTTGGAGACGATAAGCCCAGGATATTGAGAGAGACGCTTCTAGAGCTCCCAGTGCTCCTGGCCACATTCACAGCAAAAGTCAGTGATACAGCTGAGGGCCCTGGCCTGCCCCACTCCAACCCAAAGCCAGGGCCAAGGGTCTGCTGGAGCAATGGGAGCAGCCTTCGGCCCTTACGTTTCCCTTCTAATCTCATTTTTTCACCACCATCTTTGGCATTGCCTGGGCCCTGCTGAGTGCCCCCTGCCCCATCTAACCCCTAGCGCTGCCCCTCCCAGCTGTCCCCACACCTCTGCCCCTGCCCTGCCTGCCTTTCCTCTCCACTTCCCTCATCCTAGCCTCTGCTCTGCCCCTCCCACTCCCTCCGCCTCTGCCCTGCTCCCTCTTGTCTCCCTCCTCCCCTGGCAGTGATTTCCAGAGTAGTGCCTCCAGAGCGCCCCTGTCTCTGCCAGCCTGGGCACTCAAGCACCTAGCTCCGTGTGCACCCTCCCACAGTGCCTGCACCTCCTCCTGCAAATTCTCAGGAGAGGCAATTCAAGCATGTTCCCCTACAAATAGTGGCATAGCCTTGAATTCACAATGGCTGAGCTCGCTGCCTGCCTCTTGTCGTTCCTTTGTTCCCCTCAAGGCCAAGCAGACACCCGCCTGCATGACTCTCTGGAAGGATTCTTGAAAATACGGGGCACAATGCAGCAGGTCAGATAGTTTGGCTTTTGTGCTGCATGCTCAGGCTAATGGGACGCTTCTTCTCTGCATTTCAGAGCCGCACGTGCTGGGTCACGTTCAGAGTGGTGGTGCACGTCCATGGGAGAGCTCACACCACAAGATGGAACACAATTCCCTTTCCTAGCACCAGCCCCTTCCAAGCATCGCAGATAAATCCGCAGCCATCGAATGCATAGGCACACATACCCAGACATGCGGGCCAACGTTTTCACAAGCTGCCTCTGCACTGAGCTACGCACCAGGCACCCCACATGCCAGCAGATACAATCCCACAGACCAGCACACCCTCCGAATGCTTTGATTCCCAACCGGGGTCTCTCTGGCTCTGTCAGGACAGAGATGTCACTCATCTGGTGCTTGGCCGGCTCTGTGTGTGAGTCCTGGTGCGTGTGTCACACAGATCCCTCAGAAAAAGCCAGTCAGTCTTATGGGGCGAATGCTCCCATTTCCTGGTTGCGGGTAGGCCCCTGCATAGCGGCTCTTTGTTTCCAAGGCCTTTTGCATTGCTCTTCTTCCTGCTGCCTCAGCAGATCCAAAGAAACGGGGGGGTCTCTCATGGCCACACTTCGGAGCTCTGACCAGGAGGGTTCTGACATGAGTGCAGATGAGCCTGAAGGAGCTGAGGCTAGCAGTGCCGGAGAGGCTCTGAAGCGGATTCCCTTCACCAGCCTGGAGACTGACAGTATCTCCTTGGCAAATCGCAGGAGACCAGCTCTTTTCCAGTGGCTGGGTTTGAAGATTAGGGTCAGACTGAAAAGCAGCAAACCCCCCATCCAAACTAAACGGAGCACTGGCCTCGGTGTGGAGTGGGGGAGGAAATCAAACTCAACCAGGGAGCCCCAAACTCAACAAGCAGCAGAGAAGTTTGAGCCCGGCTGCAAGAGGAGGAGGTTCCAGGAAGGTGTGAAGAGAAAACGAGATAACAACATTTGGATTTATTTATAAACCAAACCCTGCATCTGCTGCACCCAAGATAGCTTGGTTCAGTCTTCAGCATTAAACATTTCATTAGCCCACAGCCCCGCTGGCGCTGCTCACACCCTCCTGCTGCCTGCCAAGCAGACAATCCATCTAGGCAGCTCTAATTAAACTTCAGAGGTAATGAATTTTTCAATGGTTAAATGATTAAAACTGTTAAAGTAGAATATGGCTGGATGGCGTGACTGGTTCACTCATCTAAACTGACTGCAGTGGGGGCGTATGGGAGCGCCTGGGCCAGTTTGCTGGGTGAACAGGTCTCTTGTGGGGGAGGTTCCCTGGAAATACCAACCCTTCCAGAATCTGGTGGAGGCTTTGATCCGAGGACGTGGGAACAGTTGGCCCCACCACCAGACAGGCACGATGAAAGGGTTAGGGAGTCTTTAAAGGGCCAGCGTTCCTTTTCTAAGTTACTATTTGTGGCTTTTGTTGGGACAATTATGTGAAAGATAAATAGCCACCACCCACCTTTCATGCTGCCGACAGCTCCTCAGCTTATGAACAGCTGCTATCAGCCTAATCATCTGAAAAATCATCTCTAAATGAGAGAGTCCCAGGCAGAAGAGTGATTAATGTCTGTGCATCAAAAATAAAGGGCTCCCATTAGCACTTGCTGTATGGTGCTTGGAATGAAGAACATTAGATGCCACGTTCTGTAATGGGTCAGTGATCGTGGGAGGAACCTGTCATCTGTGGCTTTCAGAGAGCAAGTGTAACCCACACACCTTCTGGGTGTGGTTTCTGTCCCATCTAGTGGCACCAAGACCACTTAGAGAGAGATTAATGAGTTTGCTCTACAGCCTTAGGTAAAAGCCAGTTGGCTTTTAGCTCATGCGGTAGAGGCTCATGCACTAAGCTCCAGAGGTCCCCAGTTCGATCCCGCCCGCTGACGACCGGGGTGTGTCGGTGTTACACAAGGCCAGGGCATTAGTGAGAAAGGGAATGGCTGGGAGCTCATATCACATCAACCCTCCATCATGGAGATGCTTAGCAGAATTTAGTGAGGTGTGTACATTGGGCTGGGAACCCTATAAAGAAGGGCACTCTCATAAATTGAAGGGTATGGAGAGTGATGCACTGTACTTACTCCCAGAACATGGTGGCCACCATGCCAACTATCCTCAGTCCTTGCCTGGGGTGACAGGACAGTTCGGTCTCCAGAGACTGCCCAGTTTTTGATCTCTCTGCTGAGATGGATAACGAGAGGGCCAGTGCGGTGATGCTGATTTTGTGATATAGGCCTTTGTCTGCTAGCAACTGAGCTGAGACCCACCAACTCAAAGATCTAAATGTGGAGGAGGCTTGGAATGACTTTAAATCAAAGTTGCAGATACTGTCTGAAACTGGCATCCCAAGCCAAGGGCGAAAAATCATAGGGAAGAGCTTCAGACCAAACTGGATGAACGAGCATCTCAAACAGGTTATTAAGAGAAAGCAGAAAGCCTACAAGGAATGGGCGATGAGATGGATCAGCAAGGGAAGCTGTACACGTGAATGGCGGATCTCTGTTATGAAATCACTGCTGCAGACTGCTGCTCCCTTTCAGTGTTTGCCTTTCATTAGATGCGTATACGAACAGGAATTGTGCCTGAAGTTATACTAGCTGAGAAAGAGTGCGGAGAAAACCCAAGTTAACAAGCTTCAAGCTTCAGGGCATAGACTCATCCATGATAAACTGGGGCAAGATAAAAACTGCCCTCGTGGTAGAGATATGCACAGTAAGATGCAGGTGGGGGGGTTAAACCTTCCTATGAACCATCCACTATGAGTCACTTCTGGAGACAGGATGCTGGACAATTGGATTGATCCAACACAACAATTCCCACAGCTCTAATTTGCCGTTGTTATTATATTGCTAGTATTAATATATTCTACTCCTTAATAATATTTTCTATGTAGGCAACAGGCTACGTTGACACCAGCAGCAGCATTTGCCTCCCTGTGGGAGAGTTTGTATCTGGGGAAAGTGAATGCGGTGCCCCAAAGCCAACACATGACTGTGTGCCTAGCCCATGGCCACTCTCCAGCACTGCCACTTTGATAATGTACAAAAGCACAGATCTTCCTTCCTATAAGCAAAGAGACTAATCAATCAGTCCCTCAGTAGAGATCGGCAAGAAATGAATTATCCAGCAACTCCAAATAAGCCACTGTTAATCAAATAAAGGCCCTTGTCTGTCCTCAGCTATGCCAGCTGAGTGCCGCTTTCCGTGGGAATCCGTGCCAGTGAGATGTTTCAGTGGACTCTCCTGCATCAATTAACATGCTTGAGACCAGGAAGGCCCTGGCATGCAGAAGAAAGGAACATCAAACAGCCACTCTGACACATGCTTAACATTTTATATTTTTTGTAAAAATGCAAAAGGGTTGAGTTTTAAATATTCATCTCCTGGGAAGCCAACTGGGGTGGATGAAAGGCTGCAGGTCTCCAGGGCAGGGTGAGGTGGCTGATGCATGATTCCTTAGAGGGGTTAAGAGGATGTTGGGCAGTTCCTTGAGGGGATGGAGAGGTGTCGTGCCATTACTCGGGCGAAGGGGTGGGGTAAGATGTTGGTGTCATAACAGTGCCGTGCTGAGCTCTTCACACCACTTGCTGTGACTGAGAGCGTGAACACAGAGCCAGTGTCGTTACGCTCTTGAGTATCTCTCAAGTCTCATGATATTTGGTGGTTTTCTGAAGGTCCCACTCCCAGAGGCTGGCGATTAGGGGAAATCCCAGCTTTCATTTTTAAAAAAAAGCACGTTCCTAGCTTCACAGTTGTGGGGAGAAGCTTGAAAATGTGACCTAAGACTTGAAAACCAGGAGGCAAATAAAAAGAATACATATTTTTTTAAATCTTATGTTTTTTAAGCCAGTCTCATGATTTTGGAGGGTCTGGCTCATGATCTTTGACAATATGGGTCAGCAATGCGCATACGCAGAAGCGCACATTGTTCCAGGCTGGGAGCTGAACAGAGTCACCTGTTCAGCTCCCAGCCTGGAACAATCTAATCCCCAGACAGCGTATGCTCACAACACTTCCACTCTCCTATGAACCAGCCCCAGGGAGCGTCACTCTTCTCTGTGTGGCAAGATCAGATGACAGTGCTATTATGCTCAGTGAGAGCAGGGGGGAAAGTCTTCTAAAAACCCAAACCCGGCTTTTAAGGGCCTTTCATAATTGTACAAGCCCCTCTGTGGCAGTTATAATTAGGAGAGCTCATTGAATTCCTTTCTCAAGGCCAGACAAATGCCTGTTACAGCAGCTTCCTCTTACAAGGGAGCAGAGTGAGCCGGCTGAGCCATGTCAGTCAGGAAAGGTTCTGATTAACTGTTCCCTCTTCCCCAGCTCTCCCAAACGTGGCTCTTTCACTAAAGTCAGACATTGAGATCCACATGAACAGCACCCAACTCACGGCCCCACACGACAGGCCTAGGCCCTGCCAAGGGCCCTGCAATGTCTGGGATTCCCTAGGGCTATGGGTAAAGTCAAGGGGAGCATGGAGCAAAGCTTCCAGCCTCTGCTAACTCGGAGGGACAGCTCCCCTCCCCTACCTTGGCTGGACAGTGCTCCTCCCTCCTCCCCCTCCCTTTGCTTTGGCTGGGCTGGGCCCCCCACAACTCCCCCCTCCTGCTGTCTTGGTTGGGTAGTGCCCCCCAGAGCTCCCCCTCCCTCTGCCTTGGCTTGGCAGCACCCCCGCCCCCCGGCAGCTCACCAGCCCCCCTTAGTTGGTGCAGTGAGAACCGCACCCCCCGCCATTCTGTTTCCACTGGCTGTGACCATGGGTCCGGATGCAGATAGGAGGGTGTCCTGGTATTTCTCAGGCTTTGTCTGGGCAGACTCAGGGAGCTGCTGGGCTCCTTAGGAATCGGGGACACTCAGGACATGTTTATACTACAAACTTCGGTCGAGGCAAGTTCCATCGTGTAGCTGCCAACGTTTTTGTAGCGTTCAGGTGTGTGCTGCTTGCATCGTTACAGCACGTACTCACCAGAAGTGCGTGTATCATTGCAAAGTGTATCATTGGCAGAGGGATAGCTCAGTGGTTTGAGCAAAGCCTGCTAAACCCAGGGTTGTGAGTTCAACCCTTGAGGGGGGCGATTTAGGGATCTGGGGCAAAAACTGGGGATTGGTCCTGCTTTGAGCAGGGGCTGGACTAGGTGACCTCCTGAGGTCCCTTCCAACCCTGACATTCTATGATTCTAAAGTGCCATGCACCCCGGGAATGTGTCCTAGGGTGCATGGTGCCTTTGGGGATCTTGTTGTTATGGGGTACACATGAGCTGCCTGAGGATCTTTGGGAGCTAGTGGCTAAGTTCCCAGCATGCAATTTTCTCCACCCCGTAATGCCATCCTTATCCCATAATTTTTGTGCTTTTTTTTTTAAATCCCACAAACCCATGGCTGCTTTCCTTTTGGAAAGGATTTGGGGGTCCTGGTGGAAACTGTTGTGAAGTGCTGGGTAAAGGAGTGGATGTTATGCCTGGATGGATAAACAGGAATATTGAACCAGAGTAGGGATGTGATATTCCCTCTGTGTATGGCTTTAAAGAGACTATTCGTATTACTGGACACCATGTCCAGGTTTGGGGTCCACACTACAAACAGCTCCAAGAACCATGAGAGGTCTGGAAAACCTGCCTTATCACGAGGAACTAAAGGGGATCAATCTATTGGAGAGAATGTTGAGACACCACTTGGTATGGTCGGTAAACACCCACACAGGGAGAAGATCTCTGATATGAGAAACCAGACGAAGGCAGAACAAGAGCCACTGGCTGGAAGCTGAAGTCAAAGAAACGTGAGCTGGAAAGGAGACACAAATGTTTAACATTGAGGGTAACTGGCCACTGGAGCAGATTGCAGAGGGCTGTTGTCATTTTTCTCTCACTGGGGGTTTTAAAATTAGGATTGGGTGTCTCATTCAAAAAGACATGCTCCAACTCAAGCAAAATGACTGGACTCAGCACCCGAATCCCTGGGTGAGATTCTCTGCTGTGTGCTATGCAGGAGCTCAGGCTGGATGACCCCTTCGGCCTGACTATATGAATCTATGCTCTGCACCCTCAGCTGACTCCAGGTTACATCTAGTGCCAGTTGAAGACCTGGGACTTAATCTTTAAAACTTTCTATCCCTCCACTATCCCTCTACCCACTCCATTGATAATGGGAGGTTGTGGGTGTCAAGTTGTCTGGAGTGACTCATGACTGAGTGCCGACCTCAGGGCAGACTGTCAGAAAACTGGGCAGACATCCCAAGTTGGTGAATGTTCTATAATTGGATTTCATGAAGTCAGTAAGAAATGTGAACTTCTTGATCACTATACCAGTCGTACCATGCAGCCACAGACTGAGACTTTCCAGTCTATCTTGCCACGCAGACAAACTGGACTTTGTGATAAAAGGTCACTTAAACCAAAAATCACACCACATCAAGTTGCTCCCAGTCCCAAGAGATCAGCCACTTGCCCCAGATCAATTGGTACTCTAGATCTTACACCAAAGACAACACTGGTAGCCAATTCTATAGTAAGCTAACTAAAGGTTTAGTAGCTAGAAAAGGAAATGAGAGATATTGAGAGGTTAAAGCAGGAAAAATATATGCACAGGTGAGTCACAGTTTGTAATTCCAAATGGTGGCAGTTATGGAATAAACTGCCAATTTTCCCAAAAGTCTTTTCAGGTTACCCAGATTGTCTCTGGGGATCTCTGCTTTGCATCTGGTACCCTTCCCTATCAGAGTCCAAACACTCCAGAGATGAAAGATTTTTCTCTGCATCCATACTTATAGCTTCTTCTCCCAGAAAACAAGCTGACAGGGTCACTACCCACATGGGCTTTTCCTTTGATGGCGGAGAGTGAGGAACGCATATTGAGTCTTTGACCTCCAAACATCACACATAATGACCACTTGCTTTGGAATTAGCACTTTTCTGTTAAAGTTCTTTCTCGTTTGATGGGCTATTTAGTTACAGGGGCATACACAATATAAATCTTTGCTATTACATTATAATTGGATACAGCTAAGTGAAAATAATGCAAATAACATCCCCCTAGTTTTCATGAAGTTTAAACACCAAATACACTCTTATACATGTAACAATCACGTTGATCTACACTAATACACAAGTGAAGTGGCCTGGGGCTCTGGCATGAGCTGGCACCTACTCTACCAGCATCATGGGGGGCAGACTCCAGTGAACAAGGGAGGGGCTGCTGGAAGAGGTGCTATTATATCTCAAGAGAAAATCTGCACTACCCTCTGGGTCTGTTCATATTGGTTGTGCGGGGAACCTACCCCACCTCCAGCTGTAGAGGCTGGTCTTTCTAAGTAGCCATGAGCTTCCTTGTCCTTTGCTCTTTTCTTCTGCCGTGAAAAGGCTTCCCTGGCAATGCAAGCGTTGGGCATGCAGGGGAGAATAAGCCCCATCCTGTGCAGTTGATTCAGAACAAGCAAGACATGTCATATAAAGCATGTGGGGGGGGGGGGGAGGGGGGTTGTGGCAGAGTGTGTGGAGGTGGGATTGAGTTGTGTACGTGTGTGTTGGGCAGTGTGTGCATGGGTATGTATGGCAGTATGTAGTGGGGAGGGGGCAGGGGGTGCGTGTGGTGGGAATGTGAGTGTGTGGTATGTGTGTAGTAGCGTGTGTGCGTGTATAACTGGGAGGGATTTTAATCAATAAATCTAGCCCTTGGAAAGAGGCAATTTCCATTGGCCGTCCCTGCTGCCCTTCACTGGAGCAGATTTCTTGTAGGAAGCATTGGGGCTAGGAACCATCTGGACCAGCTGCCTGGGAGAAGGAGCACTGGGGGAGATGGTGCAGAAACTGCTCCCAGACTCCTGGCTCCACGTGGTTAGAGTCATATATGGCCACATCTTAACCACTGTGACAGACGTGGGGATGCTGGTGTCTCTGGATGCGTACCCCAGAATATGGGCTCTGGTAGCATTCCTGAAGGAGCTGTTGCAATGTTAGTGGAGTGGACAGTGTCAGAACCCTCCACCACAGCCACGAGGCCTGTGATTGTCAGACTTTAAAGCTGAGTGGGTCTAGCTGCTGAAGAGCAGAACAACCATCCCTGGGCATTGACTTAGACGGGTTGGCTGGTCAACCGGGGATAACCAGAGTGACTCCATCATGGCTGTAACAGAGGCCCCTGGGATATGTGGCAACTGGGCTTCAGGCCTACACAGGGAAGGCAAGGCTTTGGGAAAGAGGAGTTTCCCTGCGTGGGGGGTGGGCAGGCAGACTGGGACACACTCTCTGGAAGGTAGGTTGGGTCCCATGAGCTCGGGAGTGCGCTAAGAGATTGTAAGATGGGTGGGTTCTGCTCCGGTAACTCGCCCTAACTTAGCTCACCGAGGAGTGTTGGATTGGAGGAGTTCAGACAGGTGCGCTGGCTGTTTGTGGCTGCATCATCCTTCTTTTCTCTAGTGCTTTGTTCTCTTTGCTGAGTACACCTTCTTGTTGTGAGATCGCTGTTGGACATGCTCCCGAAGGGAAGAGACACCAGTGTCCATTTGCACCTGCGTGGTAACAAGTGCTTGGCTTGGGTGGGTTGCGGTACCCAGATCCCAGACAAGCTGTAGGAGAATTGCATAATTGCTCTCCAGACAGGTAAGGGCCTCGAGGCCTACCATCTAAGGGAGTGCATGCCACAGGGACTGCAGACCACGCTGCAGAATGGGGGCTGTATGCTGGAAAAAAAGGATGTGGCAGTGGTGAGACCAATACTGAAATTCTGTGTCCAATTCTGGTCTCTACATTTTTAAAAGAATGCAGAAAAAAGCCGCACAAACGACTTGTGGGCTGGAGAAACTGAGGTAGAGTGAGAGACTTAAAGGGCGCGACCTGTTTAGCTGATCAGAAAGAAGACTGAGAAATGACTTGATTGCGGTGTATAGATACCTTCATGAGGAGAAAACACTGGGTACTGAAGGGCTGACAGGCAGAACAAGACCCAAAGGCTGGAAACTGAAGCCAGGCAAATTCCAATTAGCAATCAGGCCCCCATTTTTAACAGTGATTAACCATTGGAACAAACACTCAAGGGATGTGGTGGATCCTCCATCTCCTGATGTCTTCAGATCCAGCCCGGCTGCCTTTCTGGTAGATGCTGTAGCCAAACACAAGTTATTGGGCTCAGTAGAGGGGTAAATGGATGAGATTCTCTGGCCTGTGATGTAGATGTTGTCAGACTGGATGAGCTAGGACTCATTCAGAGAGACCAGAAAGGGAACAGAGGTGCCAGCAACACCATCACCATAACAAAAACCAGCCAGCCGGCTAGTGCCAAGCTCCACCTACCACATTGCTTTACAAACAGACTAATGGGATCGGAGGCTCCTACACGCATCGCCCAGGGCAGTGTTTTCCCCAGGAATTGAAATGGGGGGGGGGGTGGTGGTGGTTCAAATTTACAGGCGGGAGAAGGCCGAGGTTGTGCCAAGAACACAAAATTATATTAATTCCTTCTCTATAGGCATAAACTTTCATGAAATTTCAATAAAAAAGAGGAGTTAAGCTTCCTGTCGCTGCCCCGGTTGCTGTAAGCAAATTTTGGACGTTTTTGTCGGCAAGGCGATTCGGTGCTAACTCTCGGCCACACATTTTAACATCAGAAACCACCATCAAACACCAGCAATTGAATTTATGACGAGGTACTGTTAATTTCAAATGATGATTTGTAACTATCAAAACGAATGCACTGACATTGTCATCAAAAACAACAGCTGTGAGAGGCAGATTGGCTTTGTTCATGGTTTTCAAACCTATTGTGCATTTTCAGGTAGGAGGGTTTTTAATCATATATACGCTTTTAAATTAATATTCCGCTAATGTATTAATGTTTCAATTTCAATTCAAATTTCCAACCAACGACTAAGAGGAATTTTTGTCCAACTAGAAAATTTTAAAAACAACTAGATCTAGTTGTCAAGTATCAGAGGGGGTAGCCATATTAGTCTGGATCTGTAAAAGCGGCAAAGAGTCCTGTGGCACCTTATAGACTAACAGACGTATTGGAGCATAAGCTTTCATGGGTGAATCCCCACTTCATCAGATGCATGTAGTGGAAATTTCCAGAGGCAGGTATAAATATGCAAGCAAGAATCAGGCTAGGGATAACGAGGTTAGTTCCATCAGGGAGGATGAGGCCCTCTTCTAGCAGTTGAGGTGTGAACACCAAGGGAGGAGAAACTGCTTTTGTAGTTGACTAGCCAGTCACAGTCTTTGTTTAATCCTGAGCTGATGGCGTCAAATTTGCAAATGAACTGAAGCTCAGCAGTTTCTCTTTGAAGTCTGGTCCTGAAGTTTTTTTGCTGCAGGATGGCTACCTTTAAATCTGCTCTTGTGTGTCCAGGGAGGTTGCAGTGTTCTCCTACAGGTTTTTGTATATTGCCATTCCTAATATCTGATTTGTCCATTTATCCTTTTACGTAGGGACTGTCCAGTTTGGCCGATGTACATAGCCGAGGGGCATTGCTGGCACATGATGGCGTATATTACATTGGTGGACGTGCAGGTGAATGAACCGGTGATGGTGTGGCTGATCTGGTTAGGTCCTGTGATGGTGTCGCTGGTGTAGATATGTGGGCAGAGTTGGCTTCGAGGTTTATTGCATGGATTGGTTCCTGAGTTAGAGTTACTACAGTGCAGTGTGTCGTTGCTGGTGAGAATATGCTTAAGGTTGTTGGTCTGTCTGTGGGTGAGGACTGGCCTGCCCACAGACCCTACGTAAAAGGATAAATGGACACAAATCAGATATTAGGAATGGCCCAGGGAATTACTTTACAGATAGGAAAGGAGTATGTTCCTCTTGCTCAGGAGCATGGGCCCCCAGAGTGCAGTGCTGGGAGTGGGAGCAGGTACCTCAGTACTGATCCTAGTGACAGGCTGCAGACCCTAGAGTGGCTAAATAAGGCAACATTCCTCACTTAGGGCTTCCCTGTATGAGGAGGCACCATGCACTGAGATGCTGACAGCTAGTGGGGCTGTCTGCTGCAAGCCCAAGACAGGGACAGGGGGCATGTACCTGTGGGCAAGGAGGGTACCTGGCCCAGGTATGTGCACCTCGTGGTGCACTGATCTCCTCCCTTGTGAGGTTGCCTCAGCTGCTCTGTGCAATGAATGAAGAAAGACAGCCAGGCCCAGGGTCCATGTTTACATTGGAACTGCACTGGGAGGCCCAGCCAGAGCGGAGCTAGGTCCAGAGGGCACCTCCTGCCCAGGGGCTGCTCTTTGCCTTCCAAGCAGCCAGCCGGGCAGGAACAAAGTGATGGCAGCTTCACTCCACAGCGTACAAGGGGTGTATGAGCAGGACAGGGCGCATGCAGGGAACCTGGGGGGAGGGGTGATCGTGATGGGGGGGGAGGGCCTGAAAGGCCTCACAGTCCTCTGGGGGTGACTCTGAAGTCTGGAGGGAGAGATATAGATGCTCTTTGTGAGGCTCCTGCCAGGGGGCTCCTCCCCTTCCCTGGGCCTTGCCGGCTCTCAACATCGCACCTCTCCATGTGCCCTCTCTGCATCCATGGCCAGGATCCAGCAGCCTGTCCCAGTGCGTGCGGGGGGCCCAGAGAACACAACTGACCAGCCTGCTGGCTGGTCCCAGACGAGTCTTGACGCCAGCTCGGTGAGCCTCAGGACAGCCCAGGGCATGTGGAGCTGCACTCAGCTCGCTGGAAAATAGGCAAGAGCCACAGCTAGGGACATTTTCACCGACAGGAGTTCACGGAGAAGCACATCAGCTATCCTCCCCACAAAGGTGCCTGAGCTTCTCAGCTTGAAGGTCAGCCGGGGAGCGGGAGGGGGAGCCTCCGCCAGCTGGGGTGGCTGCACGGTGGGTCTGGATCAAGTTGCCAAGGGCTGGTGAGGAGAGAAGTCAGATGGGGCTCCCCAGCCATGCGTGGCAGAGGAGCGAGAGGCATGGTGGACTGTCTTCAGGATGTTTGTCTGTGACCACGGGGCTCTGGGCTGCTCCCTGGGGAGGACTCCTCTTTCACTGATCTCATAAACAGCCTGTCTGTGCTGCCCACATGAGCTTGCAGCTAGACTCCACACTGCAGTCAAAACAACCCTGTCCTTGCTCCACTCAGCAGCCCTTCCTGGCTCTGATGGGTCACCGTGACTCACCTGGGCCTGCCTGTGTTTACGGCGGGGGGGCTAGGTGCACAGGCTCAGATAAGGTTACACTGTTCAAGTGAACAGTATTGTTGCCCATCTCCCTAGCCTCTGGCTCCCCACTCAGAGCTGGCTGAGGGTGCTCTGCTAGCTCTTGGCATCCCTGTTCAATGTGCTTTAAAATCAGCACCCACCAGCCCCTTGCTCAGTTTTGCTCCTTTTCCTTTTTCCTTGCAGTTTATGGCCAATCTTCCTGGTGAACTCAGTGTCCCTCTTGACTTGATGCTTCCAGATATTGGGCACAAACCTGTGCAGACTTTTTTGCTGTTATATTGAACTGTGAGCCTCCAGTTTGCTACTCCCCAGCATGGCCAGTGCAGTGGCAGCCCAGTTTGCCAGCTTCCCCTTCCCATTGGCTTGCTGCGTTCCGGATTAGTCCCCCGACATATCACCTCGTATTTTCCTATGTCTAGTTTCATCTTGTTATGTCGAGAATGTTGACACCGTGGAGACAGCATGTGGCAGCTGTAGGCTCGACACAGCTTATACCGTCAGAAGGGGTTGGTCTGTCGGTGTAGGAACATCACCTCCCCAGACAACAGTTGCTACGGCATCAATGGAAGCATTGTTCCATCGACATAGGTGTGTCTACGCTGGAGGATAGGGTGGCATAGCTGCGTCGGTTCAGATGTGGATTTTTCCATCTATGAAGCCCAGTTTTGAAGTGTGGTACAGGTCTTCCCGCCCATGCTTCAGATCCCTTTGCATCACCAGCATCCCTCAGTGTAACCTTGGCTGCAAGTCTGCGGTGCCAGTCAGCCCCTCGCTCGCTCCTGCCTGTGGAGGGGTGCTGCTTTTCTGAATGCTGCCCCCCGTCACGGACCCTGTCAGATGCCACCTGAGAGGTCAGTGCATTGGGAGACACCCACAACAGCTGATATTATCTGTTAATCAAAACAAGGTCCCCCTTCAGATTGCCACTAGTGCATTGAGCAGCTCTGGTCTCAGCACTAACCCCTAGTCTCTCCACGCACTTGTAGCATCTGTCGACCCATAGGAACAACCATTCCCAATGAGCTTGTGAGTCCCATTCCATCCATGACAGGGCTTTGCTCCCATTGATTTTCCCAGATCCTCTTATCAGGGAATCACCAGCCATTTTTGGAAATCGAATCAGGTCACTTCTGCAAAGTCCCCTTTACTGCAGTTTCCTTATGATTGGTGGACAGTGAGGGGCCGCCCTGCTCTCTGCCCCATGTGTGCGGGGTGAGTGGGACCCCTCGTCCCACCCTAGCCCAAGGGCTGCCCTATTTCATCCTTAAATTCCCAGTCCATCCCTCTGCTCCTCACCAACATGCAATTACCAGCCCTTTCCTCCTGCTCTGTGGGAGTAAGTGGGAGTATGCACCCACACACACACCAGGGAGCTGGTTACAGGGGATGGGCAACGGTGGTGTCCCTGACACTGGGCCCAGAGCAGGTAGGTGACAAGGGGGTGGGGAAAGGATCTTGCCAGGTGCTGAGTAAGTGTGAGGGCAAAGTAAGCTGTGCCCGATGAAGGCCTGTAGTTACATACTTCCCCTGGAGCAAGGAGTAGCAGGGGGCAAAACAACCCCTTTCTGTGCCCTGGTCTGTCCCCGGGACACTTTCTGGGTGAAGAATTCTCCCACTGAGAAATGAACTTTTGTCAATAGCAGAAATGTTCATGGGAAATTCTGGTTTGGCTGTTTATATATGTATGTATATATACAAAACAAAACCTTTTTTTCCCATTTACATCTAAATAGAAAATTTTTGTTTCATGTTTAAAATCTGAAAAATGTCAGCTTTTTGGATTTGGGGCTTTATTTCTCCCTTTCTCTCTTTTTTTCCCCACTGAGGAAGGAGGGTAAAAAACATGTGAAACTGGGGAAAAAAGTCACTTTCTCCCACTTTTTAACTTTTTTCCCACTTGATCAAGGAGGTGAAGGTTCATCCTGGGGAGTGCGAGGGAGAGGAAGGATCTTCTCCTCTTTCTCAGTCAACCCAATGTCAATCCAATGGAGTAATGGAGCATCTTAGCAATTAGCCAGAATACTCAGCAACACACATACACATTTTAAAATCAGTAATATAAAAAAGCGCAGATTCTCCCCTTCACTTAGATTCAATTTATACTTTTGAAACAGCCCGTAAAACAATATACAAAAATAAAATTATAAAATTTAGGAATAAACTGATCCATTTAGGCCTTAAAGAGCATTAGTTTCACACAATTCTTTTTACTTTTGCTCCTGACAAGCAAATAGGGAACTGCCCATAAACCCAAAGCGTTGTCTCTGCTTAACTGATATTCCAGTTTTCGAGCCAATGAGGCAGTAAGGTTCTAGCTACATAGTTTCCAATGGCAATAGAAGTAGGTAATGTGGCAAATCTTCAATCTGGCTCTATCTACATGGGCAAAACCTGTAGTGTGTCAGTGCTAGCGACCCTCCATTCTCGATGAACCAACTGCATTGTTTGAAAACAGAGACCTGGATGGGCCCTCCTCTGCTTATTATTATTATTCACAATTTCCAAATATTTCTTGAGCCTATGGGCTCAAAGAAGACATATCTGTTCTGTTAACCTCCACCATATGTATCCAATTGTTTGCAAACATCTTCAGCTCAGTGGGAGTTTCCACATTGTCACAGCTCTAGTAACCAGATCCTGGCTCAAATCTCTTCTCCTCATGAGGCAGAGGGGGAATGTGAACCAGGAGACTTCCACATGCTGGGTGAGTGCTCTAACCACTGGGCTGAAGGTTATAAGGGAGATGCTGCTGGCCTGCTTCTCTGCCTCTCCATCCCAGGTATCTTGTGTGGATCTAGTCATCCTCTGAGCACCTACCAGATTGGGCCCATACAAGAGTAAGGCCGAGACACACCTGTTTTCCCATGACTAGTGAATTGCAAGCAGAGATCCCTGACTTAGGGACCTATCTCTCAGAGAGGGGTGGGGTTTACCACACATCCTATAATTAGCATCCTCCCCCCTCTCGCTATTCAATGGGTAGGGAGGCAAGGCGTCTAACTTGGGATCACAGCATTTCTGCGATTTTTCTAGGGACCTTAAAGTTACGTGTTGCAAAACTCAGCATTGCAATGCCCAAGTCCCTTTGTGGTTTAGGGTCAGTTAGCTCAGCCTTCCATTTTACCTTGGCCCTGGCCATTGTTTGGCCAAGCAGGGCTCTCAAAGAGAACTGAGTGAATAACTGGTTTTTCTGTTTGGTGGCTGAACTGAAAAATAATTAAAAAAAAAAAAAAAAAGTTCATTTCAAACTGAAACTTTTTTTCCTGACTGAAACAGGAAATTGGAAACATTTCAGGTGAGTCAAACACAGTGCTTCCCATGTCATTTCAAAATGACATTTGCTAAATTAAATGTTGAAACGGTTCCTATACAAAATGTGAAAAAGTTTTCAACATTTGAGGGATTATTTTCCCTCAGGGTTTTTTGTTTGTTTGTTTTGGCTGAAATAATTTGCCACCTTTGACTTAAATTCACAAATCATTTTAGTGCTCTGAAAAATCCAGTCTGGGGGTGAGTTTACTATTCCCCAGATAAAGTTTGCACGTCTACTCTCAGAAGACAAAGTGACTTAAACTCTATTCCAGCCCTCAGATGTTTTTTCAAAAGATGAGCTCTGTTAACAGAACCAAAACCAGATTTCAAATCAACAAAGACCACATACAATTGCCACCCTTGGAGGAACCATATTTATAAATCAGATGTGAGACCATAAAGCAATTATCCATGGTTGAGGGACCATTCCTTAAGCTGGCTTGTTCCTCTACCAAAAGGTTTCAGTTCAGAGCCCAGTCCTCTAAACTCCACAGAAGTATCTGGTATGGATTATAAAGACCATATTTAAAAGGCTGATTGGTTGTTAATTCCCTGGGTCATTTCTATCATCTTTTGTATGAAGAGGGAAAATAATACCCAGAGACCATCCTGCAAATAAAACCCTGGTGTTGTTCACATTAGTAAATAACTTTGCTAAAACAGCAGCCCACCAATTAATATTGTCCTTGTAGACTTGTGCTGGGATAAAATCTTCACTCAGAGTTTTATTATTGAAACATTTATACTTCCTCCCTGTAAAGTGTTGACCATTCTGGAAGACTACTCCAGGAAAAGACTATTGGGACAGACCAGGCCAGAGGGTTAGTAGTTGGGAAATAATTTAAAGAGCATGTTTAGGGATACAAACTTCAATATTTACACTGACCCTATCATAGCCCATTGCCACCAATTTCCAAAATAAAAATGAATTTCTCTCTAGAGCAGCAAGTCCAGATTCCTTCCAAAAGGGGCGTTTGATGATCAATCTTTTTCTTATTTGACAATCGTCTAGACTCTCTTCCCCAAAGATCTCACTTTTGAGTGGAATCTGATGAACGATTATTTCTAACAGACCTTGCCATAATCGGAAGCTGTTTCTTATGAGTGAAGCATCCCAAGTTGTATCAGATACTTTTATTTTGTTCAGGGCAAAAGGCTCCCTTCTTAGCAGCCAGCTCATCCTAGAGTTTTGTTAATGTCAGGGATTATTATACAGACCTGCAATGCAGCCTTAAGTTCCAGTAGCTGGCTCTTCAAAACAAACAGGTCATTGGATGCAAGTTTCTCTTTGATTTTGAGCTTCACTAAGCTCAAATTTACAACTGCAAATTCAGGAATGCCTGAACCTATTTCCCCCCATAAAGAGATGGCAGACAAGCCAAAATTCACCTGAAGAGGTGGGTGATCGCTATCTGGTTTAAAAGCTTTACAAGCTTTATTTGTTACTTTACAAATAAAAATGGATTGTGATTTAACCTACCCAGTGACCCAAGAGGTGCGTTGAATGTAAACTGGCTCTCCCCAGAATTGCAGCCTCTGGCATTCAACACTTCCAATCAGAATCTACTGACAATTACAGAAAATTCACAACCCTGGTGTGGTGGGGAGTCCACTCCCGACAAAACCTGAAGGGATTAAGGGGGGGGGGGGGGGGGCAGGTTGGCCAATTAACTGCCCAGGCTGCACCTGGAGGAGGAGCCAGGCAACAGGGATTAATTAGAGACCAGGCTCAGGTGAACAGGAACAGCAGGGAGCTGTATAAAGCCCAGGAGCTGAGAGCAGCTGGGGGTTGTAGGGAAGCAGTCTGTACTTAAAATGTAGGTGGTGGGAGGTGTGTTTGGGACTATAGAGGGAAGTAACCTACAATTACTCTGTGAAAGGAGGGAGTTTGGACTTGCCAACCCAGAGAGGGGGAGCTAGAAAGGTAGGAAAAGCTTAGGGGACAAGCAGCAAGGAATAGGATGGTGCAGTCCTTGACTGCTGATCAGAGGGTTCCTGAGCTTGGCACCTGAGTAGAGAGCAGACCTGGGTTCCCTTACCAGCCACTGGGGATGTGGTGTGTACAGCTGGGGACACTGATACCCTGGAAAGGGAGGAACTATAATGACCTGGCTGGAAGGCCAAGTCACAAAGAGGAAGCAGCAGCTCCTGGAGCAAAAGGGGCTGCAGAGTGAGAGGCTAATGGGGGGAGAGACCACCAGAGGAGGCGGTGGTGGCAGCTGGAGAGAGCGGTGAATGGATTCTGTGATACCTGGGTATTTCTCAGGAGCTTTTCCTTTAATTTTTGGATAAGCTTTCTCTGAGTTACAGAAGAGAGTAAGATAATCCTTGTCCCCAGGACTCATCAGGCGTTAAACTCCTCCCCAAAGAACAAATTTAGCTCCCTAAGCAAGTCAACGGGAGATTCAAGCTCTGCCCAGATGGACTCTCCTTTTTTAAAATGAGTCCAAGAAGGACAAACAAACATCCAGGGCTAATAACACTTACCTGGAAAAGTAAAACTAAAGGCCTTAAAATAGGGGTTCCCCTGATATTAACTTGGTCTCCGCAATGTTAAATGTGATAACTAAAAGAGCTAGACCACTTGTCAATCTATCCTAGTGAGCATGCTCAAAACTCTCGGCTACTAAGAAGATTAAGTCAAACTGAGATAAAATTCCTACAAACCAAATCCTGAGACTTAAGTACAAGCTCAGCAATATTCCATGAGACAATTTTGATCCAAGATTTAGGCAATCTTGAGCAAGCCCATCTACTCATTTCCCCCTTCTGCTGTAGGACTTCTATTGGAAGATTGTCTTGGCAAACAATTCCCTTAGCTTTGTAATCAGGCTTATTTCTCCCAGAATTCTGAACTCTAGCCCTGTGATTCATCTGTAGATCTTAAGCCATAAGGCCTAAAATTGGGCCATTTGGTTGCACCTGAATACCAGGATATAGGCTGGCTGATTATTTTATGTGGAGCAGAAATTCTCCCTGAATGAATGTTTTTAGGCTGTTTCCCTATAATCTTTACCCCTGTTTGGTTTAGCAGGTTCACAGAGGGGGCCTGAGCAGTAATGTGTCTCTTGAGCTGTTTAGATGTTTTGCCAAATGTGCCACAACTCCTCTCGTCTCTCTTCCTCCCCCCGCCCCCCAACACAACCTTGAAATAAAGTTTATTCAGATTTCTGAATGCGATCCTAGGTGACTATCAAATAGAAGTTGAGAAGTGACTGTGCCTCTGTATGCAGTATTGGCAAGATCACTCCTAGAACAGTGTACCCAGTTCTGGGGTTCACACTTCAAGAAACATGTGGAAATACTGGAGCGTGTTCAAAGGAGGGGCCACAAAAGCTGTGCAGGGGCTGGAAAGCAATCTCTTCAGCTTAGTGAATAGAAGCTGGTAATTCAGTCATTGTGTCTACGCATTTACACACAGCATAAAAGATCTGAGAGTGGGAGAGCTTTTCAATCCTACAGACAAAGGCACAAAAAGATCCAATGGTGGGGAGTTGAAGCTAGATAAAACCATCCTTGAAATAATTTCCTAGCAGTAAGGCTAGTTAACCATTGGAACAGCCCACTGCCGTGGTGGTGGACTCACCATTTGCTTAGAGATTAGATATCTTTCTAAAGGATACACTTTAATCCAGGTTCTGGGAGGAAATCTGTGGCCTGAGTGGGGAGGCAGGGGAAGAAAGGGGCTGGATGGTCCCTTCTGGCCTTGAAGTCTGTGAATCAATGAATCCCCCTATGTATTCCATTCCTTCATGGGCCATGGGGAGCACAGGAAGTTCTACAGTGCCCTCAGCATGCTCATAAACCTTGCAGCTCTGGATTAAGACAAAGACTATAATCAGATCTCATGTTTCAGGGCTTTAGCTAGTTGCCTGCAGGGGTCAGGAAGGATGTTTTCCTCTGATGCACAACTGGCCAGATGTATTCTGGGGATTATTTTTCACTTTCCTCTGATGCATCAGGGATTGGCCACAGCTGGAGACAGGACATCAAATGAGGTGGGCAAGTGCTCGGAGGCGGTACAGAGAACACTTTCTTAGATGCCTGGCTGTTGAGTCTTGCTCATGTGCTCAGAGTCCAACTGATCTCCAGATTTGGGGTCAGGAAGGAATTTCTGCCCCAGCTCAGATTGGCAGGGACCCTGGAATTTTTTTTTACTTCCTCTGCAGCCTGGGATGTGGATCACCTTGCTAGGACCGTCTGGGCATGTTCCCTGTCATTGCAGCAGCCTTAAGCACTGGTGGCACTTGGGTCTCCCCTGGTGTCTGCCTGTGGCACACAATAGCCTCTTGTGGACTGAAATGCTTTAGTCTAACCCAAGTTATCGGGGTCAACATGGGGGTAACTGGGTGAAATTTAATGTCCTGTGATGTACAGGGGGTCAGACTGGATGATCTAATGGTCCCGTTTGGCCTTAAACTCTATGAAACTATTAAATGCCTTTAAACACCATTTCCTTTAACATCCCTATAGTCAAACACTGATCAGCATATGGCCAAGCTCTCCTGATACGCTTGGAGGAGAGGCAGTGCTATTTCCCCTGTGCAGAACCGGGGGAAGCAAACAATCTTGAGGTGAATACAGAAAGGGAGGGCTGGCTGCCTGCCTATTAGGCACATTATTGTGAGAGAGCCGTGCAGCCCTCATCTTACAGGGAGCAGTACCCAACCCTTGCTCACTCCTGGGAGCCCCCCGTTGAACCAGAGAACTCCAAGTGGGGGCGAGGCAAGTGCCAGAGAGCAGGACTGGTGGATCAGAAAGTCCATCAGATAAAACATTCTCCGTAAGCCCCTCACTCAAAAGAGTGGGAGTTGGCATACAATGAAATTCTCCAGCCTAGACGAAGCAAAGGAGGAAATGGAATCAAAAGCATATGAATGCTTTGTTTTTATTTAGAATTTTCCAGTCAACAACTGAAAAAAGTGCAATGAAAATGACTCCTTTGAAAATGTTCGTAGGAAAGAACGAGGTTATTTTTTACCAGCTCTGCTCTAAACACAGCTTCCAGCTAAGGCTCAATCTGTCCCTGTTAACAACTTTTCAGTCTTCAGAAACAGCTGCTCTTTCTAGGGTGTATGACACACCCCTGCCAAGATCTCCATTATTTCAGTTTCATACTATCCAGCTCAGGTCATTTACTGCGCTTGGCTCTCTCCGACTGCTCCATACCTTCCTCCTTAGAGCTGGCAGCCTCCGCAAGGCAATACAGACTGCAGCTGGGTGGGAAGTGGCTTTCCGGCGTGCAAGAACTTTCATGATTTCAAACAAATTTTCCCATCCTGAATCAGGACAAAAAATTGAAATCTCAAAACCGTTTGCAAACTGGTTATCTGAAAAGATTCAGGGTGGGACTGTCAAAATGTTTCATAGTCATAATTTCAGAAGGTTTCATTTCGATTGCAATCTTTTCAATTTATTTGACTGTAAATAAATTAAAATTTTGAAATGAAAAGTCATTCTGCACCGAAACGTTTTGTTTAGAAAATGGGAGGTTATTTTTTTTCAATTGGTTTCCTATTGGGAGATTCGGCAAAACTGACCCTTCCCAGTGAACAGTTCTGGTTTTGGCCTGTCAGCATTTTCAGATGAAAAGATGTTTTGTTTTGTTTTTTTTTTTTCCAAAAAATTCCTGACCAGTTCTATCTACCACTGACTTCGCAGAGAACCAGCTCAGGGACCAGCAGTCACCCAGTGCCATCTACAGTAGAAGTGGATGGAAAACATTTAGCTTTCCCACCCCCTTGATTGTATTCCTCCCCTCACCTCCATCATCCAGGGGTCTACAATCCTGTCATAAATATAAAGGGAAGGGTAAACAGCTTTAAAATCCCTCCTGGCCAGAGGAAAAATCCTTTCACCTGTGAAGGGTTAAGAAGCTAGGATAACCTCGCTGGCACCTGACCACAATGACCAATGAGGAGACAAGATACTTTCAAAAGCTGGGAGGAGGGAGAAAAACAAAGGGTCTGTGTTTGTCTGTGTGATGCTTTTGCTGGGGACAGAACAGGAATGGAGTCTTAGAATTTAGTAAGTAATCTAGCTAGATATGCGTTAGATTATGATTTCTTTAAATGACTGAGAAATTAAGCTGTGCTGAATAGAATGAATATTCTTGTCTGTGTGTCTTTTTGTAACTTAAGGTTTTGCCTAGAGGGATTCTCTATGTTTTGAATCTGATTACCCTGTAAAGTATTTACCATCCTGATTTTACAGAGGTGATTCTTTTTTACTTTTTACTTCTATTAAAATCCTTCTTTTCAGAAACTGAATGCTTTTTCATTGTTCTTAAGATCCAAGCATTTGGGTCTGTGGTCACCTATGCAAATTGGTGAGGATTTTTACCAAACCTTCCCCAGGAAGTGGGGTGCAAGGGTTGGGAGGATTTTGGGGAGAAAGAAGTGTCCAAACTACGTTTCCCAGTAAACCCAGTTAGAGTTTGGTGGTGGCAGTGGAGATCCAGGGACAAAGGATAAAATTAATTTGTACGTTGGGGAAGTTTTAACCTAAGCTGGTAAAAGTAAGATTAGGAGGTTTTCATGCAGGTCCCCACATCTGTACCCTAGAGTTCAGAGTGCGGAAGGAACTTTGACATGGTGGCAGAGAGGTGGGATTAACTCGAAATCATTTTGAGATCAATTTGAGATTTTTTGAACCAGAAAAACAGATTTTAAAAGGAAATTTTTAAAATCCTTTGGGCTGCTAGAAAGCAGGTCTCCAACTGGAAATAGTTGGAAGTTTTTTTTGCTTTGCTTTGGGGCCAGAGCAGAGACAAAAGAGAATTATTTTTTGTGAATTGCAGTTTTCTCTACCTAAAGGCAGCGTAGTTAACCTCCTGCAGGGACATTCACAAGTCTTCACAGACCTGAAGTTTTTTTTTACCTAAAAGTAACTAGAGGGGTTTTCTGCCTATTTGCCTGGAGACAAAGGTGTTAGGGTTTTGTTCTAGGATTTCTCTGTACGCTGACAATCACTATCAGAGAATATAGGTATCATATTCAGCACAGCAAAATTTTACAAGCCAAATCTTTTTTGTTTTGTTTTTGTTTTCTGTCTAACTCGGGTGTAAAGTTAGTTAAAAACAGAGAGGTTAGGATGACAGACTCCACGGCTCAACAAAAGCTGGAATTAGCGAGATTTGAGGCTCAGGAAAAACAAAAGGAACATGAAAGACATATAGAACTCCTGCAGATGGAAATGGAGGCAAAGGACAAAGAAATGGAGGCAGCGAAAGAGGCAGAACAACACCAAGCGACTGCTCTCAGGAGAGCTATGGAGGCAAAGGAAAAAGAACTGGAGGCGGAGGAAAAAGAGAGGAAACATGAACTGGAGATGGAGAAGGCAAGGGCTCCGCAGAATATACCAACAAATCCTAGCAATCCTTCTCCAGGTACCACTTCCCATCCCAAAAAGTTCCCCACCTACAAGGCAGGTGATGATACCGAGGCCTTCTTAGAAAACTTTGAAAGGGCCTGCCTTGGGTACAGCATATCTACAGACCAATTTATGGTAGAGCTGAGGCCCCAGCTCAGTGGACCCTTAGCTGAGGTGGCAACTGAAATGCCTAAGGACCACATGAACGAGTATGAACTGTTTAAAACCAAGGCGAGAGTCAGAATGGGGCTAACACCCGAGCATTCCTGTCGGCGATTCAGAGCCCTAAGGTGGAAACCAGACGTGTCATTTACCCGACATGCCTACCACATTGGGAAACATTGGGATGCCTGGATATCAGGAACAAGTGTTAAGTCTCCAGTAGATTTGCCCTTCCTAATGCAAATGGAACAGTTCTTAGAGGGTGTTCCTGAGGAAATAGAAAGATACATCCTAGATGGAAAACCCAAAACTGTAATCGAGGCAGGAGAGATTGGAGCCAAATGGGTGGAGGTGGCAGAGAAGTCACTTCGGCCCCACCCTAATGCCAAGCATGCTGGGAAATGGGGTCAGAGAACCCTGGGAGCCAGTAGTGCTGTAGCCCATTGGGTAGGACTCCCGAGAGGCTCAGTCTGGCACCCCAGGAGCTGGCAGCCTCCGCAGGCAGGTTACACCATTAATAGTGCAGTAGCCCTAATAGTCAGAGGAATAGCCTAACAGCCAGTGAGCAGCCATGATCAGGTCAAGCCAGAACTTCTGAGGCCTGGTCCACACCACAGAGTTAGGTTGACGCAAGGCAGCCTACGTCAACCTAACTATTGAAGCATCTACACTCAAATTTTGTTCCTGCTGATGTAACTGCCCGGCTATGCTGATTTAATAACTCCACCTCCAGGAGCAGCGCAGAGCCTAGGTTGATGCAGTTAGTTCGACACAGTGTCAGTGTAGGCATGGTGTTGATTACGTCAACTGTTACTGGCTTTCAGGAACCTTCCCATACTGACAGTACAATCGGTGAAAGCGCTCCTGGTGAGGCTGTGCACCGCTGACACAAGGAGCAAGCGTGGAGACACACAAGCAATGTAATTAATTTTGTGGCTGTATGCCGACAGAGCTTAGGTCAACTTCATTTTGTAGTGTAGCCATGCCCTGAGTGATCCCCAAGGGATGCTCCATATAAGGTAAATTGGACTACTCAAATCTGGAGGACACAGAAGGGTGAGGTGTCTCTGGCAATGTCTGCATCAGAGAGGAAAGGTCATGACCTTGAGTCAAATGCAGCTGTGTAGAGGGCACTGCCACTGAATACCTGGGAAATGTTGGGGTTGAGGAGCAATTCCTTGCTTAGAAGCTTCACTGGCCAAGAATGGGATGTCCCTCCAGAGAGAAGGATGGCACCTTTCCTGCTACATCTGCTCATGCTACCAGGGAGGTGGCCAATTCATGCCAAATGTGACAGTGCCATGAGATGTGGATAACTGATCACCAGGGACAGGCCTCACGCCCATAGCTGGAAAACCAGGCAGGGAGAAACGGGAGCTGGATGCCCACAGGCCTTGTAGGGCTTGAAGGAGCCAGGTTCAGTGGGCTCCTACAGTAGCGTCTGCGGCAACAGACAGGCAAAGAGACAGTCTGTCCACTTGGTGAGGAACTGACTCTCCAGCCAGAGATGCCACTCCGGGCACACCATGGCTCTGGGTAAAAGAGGCCAATAGAAACACAGCCAGCCTTTCTCCAGTCAGGGGAATTCTTCCTGCTGTGATTTTTATGCTTTACAGAGGAGAGAAAGGGCCCAAGGGCGGGCTGAGTCAGAGCCCAAGCAGTGCGTCTCCATCTGCACCGTAGCCTTACTCAGGCCACAGGAGAGAGAGGCCAGCTGCCACATCTGGCTCAGGCCCAAGAGGCCTCTTGAAACTGAGCATAAAACTGTTATCTTCGGGCCTGATGAGACTCACTCATGGGCAGTCAATGTCCTTGGAACCGTGTTCTCTAACTCCTGTCTTGTCACCTGTGCCAGCTGTCTTGTCTCAGCTCAGCTGCCTCCCTCAGCTGGGGACCCTGAGCCCTGCTCAGCCTGCCCAGCAGCAGAACCAGACTGGGTCACAATGTTGGAGGGGATTCTGTGAAAAATGTCGAAAGGAAACGCACAGGTTTTCTTTCATTTCGGACGTCTCACTTTCCCCAGGTTTTTCAACATGATTTGAAACTTTTCCATCAAGAACCTTAAACTCTGCTCTGTCCACCCTGGGTCAAGTGGGACATTAGCTGACAGGCACGTAGGGTCTGAAAAAGTGAAAACATATTTTTTATGCGTTCCCCTCTCACATCAAACAGCCCTGTACACTGTCACAGACCATGCCATCTGAGTAGCTCCTGAACCTACAGATCACTTAAATCTTATGGACCAGCCAGCTCATATTAGAGCTATACAGCCCATAGCCAAAGAAACAGGATGACCGGCTGAGCTAGAGAGACACGGCAGTGTTTAGCAAACACTTCTATACAACTTGGTTGGACAGTAGTCAGTAGCAGTGCAAGGGCCCAGAGGGAAGATTTTTCTGGGTAAGGTTTCACCAAGATTTTTTTATTATTACCTAAACTTCCAATGTCCAGGTTTTTCAACATTTGTTTTTTAAAAGCTTTGTTGTTCTTTGTAGGTCATTTTGTGTATAGGTCTAATCCAAAACCTATTGAAATCAAAAGGGCTCTAAATAATTGCTATGTCGTTACAATCATATCTGCTTCTTAATCAAGTTGTGTGGGTTTTGGTCAATAAGCATGTGCTGACAATTCTTTCACTTTTTATTACAGAACTAATTTATATACAGCAGTAGTATCCATCTATGTGACAGCTATTTACCAAAAAACTGAAATGACAAAAAGGAGAGAAGCTGAAAAGCAGAGATGAATTGATGTATTTTTGATTGAAGTTTGCTGTTGTTGATCATCTCACCAGTTAAAAGACTGAGGCTCATAATATAATCTCTACACTGAACGTTGATACACTGCATTCCACCTTCCTTATAGATCTGAGGTAAATAAGCAAAAATATTTAGCATCTCATCACAAAAAAGTCAATAACGAAATCATATTGTACAATCCAAGATACAACTGTGGCACTTTTTATTAAGATATGTAGCATATTGTCACCATAAGAAAGGAATTCATAATAGGGAATTCTCAGATGTGCCATCAATCTGTGGCGTAAATATATGTATATTAAAATTAAAACAGTAACTGCTACACTGAAATGATATTATACTAGGCAACGGAGATTTTATATTAAAATCTGTTGCAGTGTTTTTAAAACATGTAACATTCTCCCCATGAAATTGCTGTAACTCATATGATAGAGGATTTTTATATCATACCATATGCCTTAATTCCACATATATTTAAAAATCGTTAGCATATTTGTGCAATAAAATTAACTCGAGTCATTGCTATGTCACCGCAGCACCTTAGTGGTGTAGATTCAGTTCTGGGATTCGCAATGGGACGATGAGTGCAATGCATTGTTAAGTTCCAAGGTGATTACAGCGCAGCTGAGGGAGGAGCTGTATGCAGAGCTCCTCCCAAAGCCAATGGGAGTTGTGTGCATGGAATCGGCCACTCGCCCAGACACGTGGAAGTGATAAGGGGGAAGACAAGATAATTGACTGGACAACAGGAAGTATATTCACTGGAGTTAGCAATGCCCACAACAACTTCCTTGCTGCTACAATCCTGCTATTCCCCTTACTTCTTCAGAGGGAATGGAGCCTTTCTTTGTCTGAGGGCTTCCTGGTTTTCTTTGCATTGCAACATCCTGGGTGTCCCACGGACAGATCTAGTGCAGCATGCTGAAAACAGCTCCTCACCTTTCCTTCTAAAGCCTTCATCCTAGAGGTGGGTGAAATTTTTCATCTGAAACTTTTTTCCAGAAAAAAAGGCAGATTCAGCAGCACTGCAATGTTTCATGAACTTGCGTCAGTTTCATCAAATTATTTGGTTTAAAAAAAAAATCTGAAAAACACCAAAACATTTGGCGTCAACATTTTTATTTTTTAGTTTGAAACAACTTTTCAGTTCAACTTTTTTTTAAATTTTAAACAATTCCAAAGCATTAAAAATGGTTAAATGAAAAGTTTGTCAAAATGTTTAGTTTGACCTTAAATGAATTTTTTTCAAACTTTTTGTTTTCATTCTAACATGAAACTAAAGTGTTTCAACTTTTTGAAATGGTCAGTAAACCAAAAACCTGTTGTTTGCACAGCTACACTCCCTCCCATTCCATATTCACAATTGTCCAATGCCTAAGCTCATAAGCTTGTTCTTTTTACATCTTATTTGTGGAGTGCCGCCCTGCCCTGTAGTAACCTCCATCTCCACTTCTGACTTTTGTGGGTCCTTGTGGGGCTGGTCCTGCTTTGAGAAGGGGGTTGGACTAGATGACCTCCTGAGGTCTCTTTCAACCCTAATCTTCTGTGATTCTAAAAATGTCTAAATTCTCCATGGGCTCTTTCAAGCCATTTTCCCCCCCATGGCTTCTACTTCAGTCTTTGTACACAGCTTCATCTATGCAATTCATATATTAACCAGCAACGTTTTAAGAGCAAGAGGTGGCTGTTGACTGTATGCAATTGTCCTTCAGCCACTTCAGCTCCCCTGGAGGGATTTGGGTCTGGATCACAAAAGGACGTAGGTGTTGTCGTGACTCTGAGAGTCGCCACATCTAACTTTGAGATGCCTAGAAAATCATAGGAGCATACTGTGGTTCACAAAGCTGGAGTCAGGCGCCTAGGCTCAAAATACAATGAATGGGGAGAGACAGGCACCTTAGATGGTGATTCGCAAAACCCAGTACACCAGGTGGGCAGCCACCTAAGCTAGCTAATTGGCAGTGCCAACCAGTGTGTGTGTGTGGGTGTTACGCCCCACCCCTCTCTTGGAGACAGGCCACTGAGTTAGAAGTTTCAAGGGAGTGCCTCCTCCAGCTGTTTTGCATGAACTTGCCTGAGGGGCCCGATGCAGTAGGCGTGCTCAGAGGCTGCCTAGTAGATCAGGTCTGTACGCAACTTAGGCAGCCAAATGCCTCTTTTCCCTGGTTTGTGAATTGCTCCAGGGTTTAGGCGCCAGGTGCCTGGACAGAAGCAGCAGGGCATACGCTCAGAGGCCAAGACTTAGGCACCAAGGGAACTTTTTACTACCAAACCGTAGGTGCCCAGTGAGTTTAGTCGCCCACAGGGTTCAGCGGGAGTTTTGTGAAAGGCAGGGGAGCCTAAAACTGGCATGTAGGTGGCTAAACTCCTGACTTAGGTGCCTAAGTGCTTTTGTGAAGGTAAGCCTCGATGATTTCCATTATCAACAGCAGAAGGGTCTTCCTCAATTGACAGAAAGGTCAGTGGTGCTGGGTAACAGTGTCTCCCACCTGAATTCTGAGTCACTTCCACCCTGAGTCAAGCACTTTGAATTCTTCCTCAGCCACTTTGACTTGAATGGTGCAAAGCTCTAGTTGTAGCTCTTGCAAATGCCTTGGTGACTCTGAGAGTAGCTTGTTTTCAAAGAGAATTATCCCTGGTTTCTACTCATTTTTGGCCAGTATATGTAGTGAATAAAGCTGCTAAATATACTGAAGGTTATTGTCTTACCTGTAAACAAAATGCAGCTTCAAAACATGCTATCTGATCTATCTATCTATCTGTCTAATCATAGTAACTAAACACTTCCCAGGTAAATTAGATTGGTATGGATATATAGACCCATTCATTGACAATAGCTGAGTCCACTAAAAGAACATTCTTGCCAGGAAAGCCCTTTGATGTGGTGGGTGAATTACTAATCCATGTGAACACTGTGCTTCTAGATGTGATTTATCCTAATTTAGCTCTTGCTATTGTCTTGTGTATTGTCTTGGAATAAGGCAATCTTGAAAATGCACCTCAGACACACTAAGGCCTGTTGAATGCTGACCGCAGAATTATGGAGGGAAACTTAATTAACAAATTAAGGCAGCTCCTCTTTTTATGCCTGCACCTTTTCAGAAGGATTTTTTTTCAGCTGGTTGCATTTTTTAGAATTTTCTTTTTACTCCTATGGCCTTTTTTTCAAAAATGAAACTGTTGGCAAAAAATTGTCAGCATTAGCCATATTTTTCATTAAATCTTTTAGAGCAAACAATGAAATTTTCAGTTGACTGAAAACTTTTTTTTTTTTTTAACTGAAAAACACATTTGGGGTATGTCTACACAGCCGATGTAAAAGCGCTGCCGCTTTAACTCGTAGCTCTCCCAGCACTGTAAGAAACCCACCTCCGCGAGGGGAGTAGCTATCAGCTCTGGGAGCGCGCTGTAGCACTGTCTACACCGGCACTTTACAGCGCTGAAACTTCCATCGCTCAGGGGGGTGTTTTTTCACAGCCCTGAGTGAGGAAAGTTTCAGCGCTGTAAGTGGCAGTGTAGACAAGCCTTTTCTGTAAAGAAAGAGTTTCAAAAGTGATTTTAATAAATTTCTGATGCAAATTTCAGCAAAAAAAAAATCAATTAAAATATTGTGGAAAAGTTTACAAAACGTGGATCTATCTTGAGCCCCGCAAAGTGGAAACAGTTTGGAAATGTTTCTCAAAATCCATTTTTCAGTTAGCTCCGAACTTTTGCAGCCACGGGTATGTTAAGAGGCCCCTGTGCAGACACTGCACATAATCAGTTATTGATGTGATGCATTTCCCTGCAGTCACTTCCATAGTAGATGCACCATTCCCTGAGGGTAATATCTTAGTTTGTATCTTTAATCAGTTAACTACTATCTATGTACAGTTACTTTCTCCTACAAAGCCATAATCTCACAGACACTACCTCATTAGCCATTGCTTATCCTCATAGAATCATAGAATATCAGGGTTGGAAGGGACCTCAGGAGGTCATCTAGTCCAACCCCCTGCTCAAAGCAGGACCAATCCCCAACTGAATCATCCCAGCCAGGGCTTTGTCAAGCCTGACCTTAAAAACTTCTAAGGAAGGAGATTCCACCACCTCCCTAGGTAACGCATTCCAGTGTTTCACCACCCTCCTAGTGAAAAAGTTTTTCCTAATATCCCACCTAAATCTCCCCCACTGCAACTCGAGACCATTACTCCTTGTTCTGTCATCTGCTACCACTGAGAACAGTCTAGAGCCATCCTCTCTGGAACCACCTCTCAGGTAGTTGAAAGCAGCTATCAAATCCCCCCTCATTCTTCTCTTCCGCAGACTAAACAATCCCAGTTCCCTCAGCCTCTCCTCGTAAGTCATGTGTTCCAGTCCCCTAATCATTTTTGTTGCCCTCCGCTGGACTCGTTCCAATTTTTCCACGTGGTAGAGTATGTCCTCATTCAAACCTCAGGTCCCCCAGATCATGGGCAGAGCACTAAGACTAGGGCTACCCCAGAATAACGTCCCATCTCTCTGGGACCCAACCATGTGAAAGGAGGGGAGGGGGCAGGGAGCTATGGTACTGAATAAAGTCCCTGTCGGAATCCAGGATACCAACATGACTCTATTATTAGTCACCGTCTCCCACAGAACTCATGTGGCCCAACTGGAATCAGCTCCTGGCAGGGACTTTATTAAGAGACAGGTCACCAGCTCCCTGCCCCAGCTGGTCAGAGGATGCAGCCTGAAGTTGCAGCAGGGACTCTAGAGATGCCGCAGGGCAGACAAATAAACAGTGACAAGTTTTTAAAGTGCTTGTACACAAATGCTAGAAGCCTAATTAATAAGACGGGTGAACTAGAGTGCCTCGTGTTAAAGGAGGATATTGATATAATAGGCATCACAGAAACCTGGTGGAGTGAGGACAATCAATGGGACACAATCATTCTGTGGTACAAAATATATCGGAAGGACAGAACAGGTCATGCGGGGGGGGGGGCACTGTATGTGAAAGAAAATGTAGATTCAAATGAAATAAAAACCTTAAATGAATCCACATGTTCCATAGAATCTCTATGGATAGTAATTCCAGGCTCTAATAAGAATGTAAGCGGGGGAATAGTCCCGCTCTTGTGGGGAACTTTCCTGGCTTCTGCACTACGCCGGTGAAGTGGGCTAGCGAAAGGATCTGAGTCCTCGCTCCCACTTCCTTTACCCAGTGGCCTCCCTGCCCTTGAGGACTCCCCTTCCACTCTCCTGTCTGGCAGAGTCCTCGTAACCCCAACAAGGCTGGGCCCAGGATTCCTGGGGGGCTCAACCCCCAAACCTGCTGTGGTCACCTATGACAGGGGCTAGGGTGTCCCCACTCCAGGGTACTCTCTCTGCACTGGGCACTTCTCTGGCCCACTGACCATTACATACAAGTTAAAGCAAATGCAAGTTATTTAATCAACAATTAATTTTAAAAAGAATAAGGAATAATGGGAAAGGTTAAAGGAAACACATCAGCCCGCTCTGTGGCAGGAAACATCACAAACAGTGTCTCTGGAACGTCAGGGCAGTTCACAGTCTGTTCCTTGTAGGTCCCAGGCCCCTTCTCAGGCCCTGGCTGTGCTGCAGGGATGCTGGGGGTTGGACGCTTGCTCTGGTGATGGCCACACGCTCTCAGGCTCTAAGTGGTAGGACCCTTCTTCCCAGTGTCGCCCCCGCCCTGTCGGGGTTATGATCCACGTCTGGCCTGCCGAGCCTCTTGGCTGAGGCATCTCCCTGTGCTGGGCCTGCTGCCCAGGGTCCCCCTCGGTCTCCCCAGCTGCTCACCGCACCCAGCTCCGGACTGCTCCAGTCCCAGCTCCGCCACTCTGTCTCTGCGCTGCTGCTCTGGCCCCTCTGCCTCTGGTTGCTGCAGCTCTTCTCCGAAGACAGGTCTGCTCTGCAGGCTGCTTCTGTGACTCTGCTCCCCGCACTGACCTGCTTCCTGGGCTGCTTTTCTGGCCCCTCTGGCTCTGGTTGCTGCAGCTTTCTTCCCAGGGCAAGTCTGCTCTCTCTGGGCTGTGCCTCTAGCTTTGGGGCTGCAGCTCTGCTCCCAGGACAGCGTCTGCTCTCTCTGGGCTGCTTTTCTGGTCCCTCTGGATCTGGCCCAGCTCTGCTCCGCAGCTTAGGTTGGTCCCCTGCTTTCTCCTTAGCTCAGCCCCACTCTGTCTGACCCAGGTAGTTCCAGCTCATGCGGAGGACGGGACCTCCCTGGCCTCCTGACTCCCTGATTAGCCTGCTGGCCCTGTCGTTCAGGCTGACCTGGAGCATTGGCCTCTCCCCATTGTTCCTGGGGGCTGTCCGTCTCAGGGTCCTGATTCCCCATCAACACCTTTCCCTTTTTAGTTCTGGGAGCTAGCAACTAAAACACCCCCACTGAATGTTAGTAAGGGGGCAACTGTCCCCTTACAAGAATATAACAGTAGGGATCTATTATCGACCACCTGACCAGGACAGTGATAGTGACGATGAAATGCTAAGGGAGAATAGTGTGGTGGAAAATTAACCGCGCGTTTTGTTTGGATCAGAACAAGCCTGAGGCTCCTTTATTGATTACAAGTGCAGGGGGGGTAACACCTCTAAGTAGCTGCTCTCGCCGTATACAGAAAATACAGGAGCTTATATAGCTGAAAACATCAATTTAAGCACATTTCCTTTAACAGCATTTTCCTTTATTTGGCATATAGTGCAAATATTAACAGCAGCATTCCTTATTTGGAATATAGCAAAACAAGCTTTTCCTGTTATTGACAGGTTGTTCTTTGCGATTAATGGGTCTTTCCTAATTTCTAGCTGTTGGTTACATTTCTTAAGTTGTGCTGTTGCAATTGCCTAACAATGGAATTTTCCTGACTCTCTTCTTATGCTCTATACACACAGTTAGTTTGACCAAAGTTTTTGGCCTACTTGAGTCCAGTGGATTTTTCCTCCACAGTAGAGAGGCTATCAAAATAAAAACCTCAATAATAGAGGGGGATTTCAATTATCCCCATATTGACTGGCTACATGACACCTCAGGACGAAATGCAGAGACAAAATGTCTTGATACTTTAAATGACTGCTTCTTGGGGCAGCTGGTACAGGAGCCCACAAGGGGAGAGGCAACTCTCGATCTAGTCCTGAGTGGAGCGCAGGATCTGGTCCAAGAGGTAACTATAACAGGACCACTTGGAAATAGTGCCCATAATATAATAACATTTAACATTCCTGTGGTGGGAAGAACAGCCCAACACTGTGGCATTTAATTTCAGAAAGGGGAACTATGCAAAAATGAGGAGGTTAGTTAAGCAGAAATTAAAAGATACAGTGACTAGAGTGAAATCCCTGCAAGTTGCATGGACACTTTTCAAAGACACCATAATAGAGGCTCAACTTAAATGTATACCCCAAATTAAAAACACAGTAAAAGAACTAAAAAAAAAGCCATCATGGCTTAACAACCATGTAAAAGAAGCAGTGAGAGATAAAAAGGCATCTTTTAAAACATGGAAGTCAAATCCTAGTGAGGTAAATAGAAAGGAGCATAAACACTGCCAAATTAAATGTAAAAATGTAATATGAAAAACCTAAAAGGAGATTGAAGAACAGCTAGCCAAAAACTCAAAAGGTAATAACAAAATGTTTAAGTACATCAGAAGCAGGAAGCCTGCTAAACAACCAGTGGGGCCCCTGGATGATCGAGATACAAAAGGAGCATTTAAAGACGATAAAGTCATCGCAGAGAAACTAAATGAATTCTTTGCTTCAGTCTTCACGGCTGAGGATGTTAGGGAGATTCCCAAACCCGAGCCGTCTTTTGTAGGTGACAAATCTGAGGAATTGTCAGATTGAAGTGTCACTAGAGGAGGTTTTGGAATTCACTGAGAAACTTAACAGTAACAAGTAACCGGGACCAGATGGCATTCACCCAAGAGTTCTGAAGGAACTCAAATGTGAAATTGCGGAACTATTAACTATGGTTTGTAACCTGTCCTTTAAATTAGCTAAGTACCCAATGACTGGAAGATAGCTAATGTAATGCCAATATTTAAGAAGGGCTCTAGAGGTGATCCTGGCAATTACAGACCGGTAAGTCTAATGTCAGTACCAGGCAAATTAGTTGAAACAGTAGTAAAGAATAAAATTCAGACACATAGAAGAACATAAATTGTTGCGCAAAAGCCAACATGGTTTCTGTAAAGGGAGATCATGTCTTACTAATCTATTAGAGTTCTTTGAGGGGGTCAACAAACATGTGGACAAGGGGGATCCAGTGGACATAGTGTACTTAGATTTCCAGAAAGCCTTTGAAAAGGTCCCTCACCAAAGGCTCTTATGTAAATTAAGTTGTCATGCGATAAGAGGGAAGATCCTTTCATGGATTGAGAACTGCTTAAAAGACAGGGAACAAAGGATAGGAATAAATAGTAAATTTTCAGAATGGAGAGGGGTAACTAGTGGTGTTCCCCAAGGGTCAGTCCTAGGACCAATCCTATTCAACTTATTCATAAATGATCTGGAGAAAGGGGTAAACAGTGAGGTGGCAAAGTTTGCAGATGATACTAAATTGCTCAAGATAGTTAAGACCAAAGCAGACTGTGAAGAACTTCAAAAAGATCTCACAAAAGTAAGTGATTGGGCAACAAAATGGCAAATGAAATTTAATGTGGATAAATGTAAAGTAATGCACATTGGAAAAAATAACCCCAATTATACATACAATATGATGGGGGCTAATTTAGCTACAACTAATCAGGAGAAAGATCTTGGCGTCATCATGGATAGTTCTCTGAAGACATCCATGCAGTGTGCGGCAGCAGTCAAAAAAGCAAACGGGATGTTAGGAATCATTAAAAAAGGGATAGAGAATACAAATGTGTACAAATGTGGTCTCCTCATCTCAAAAAAGATATTCTGGTATTAGAAAAGGGCAACTAAAATGATTAGGGGTTTGGAACGGGTCCCATATGAGGAGAGATTAAAGAGGCTAGGACTTTTCAGCTTGGAAAAGAGGAGACTAAGGGGGGATATGATAGAGGTATATAAAATCATGAGTGGTGTGGAGAAAGTGAATAAGGAAAAGTTATTTACTTATTCCCATAATATAAGAACTAAGGGCCACCAAATGAAATTAATGGGCAGCAGGTTTAAAACAAATAAAAGGAAGTTTTTCTTCACTCAGCGCACAATCAACCTGTGGAACTCCTTGCCTGAGGAGGTTGTGAAGGCTAGGACTATTACAGGGTTTAAAAGAGAACTGGATAAATTCATGGAGGTTAAGCCCATTAATGGCTATTAGCCAGGATGGGTAAGGAATGGTGTCCCTAGCCTCTGTTTGTCAGAGGGTGGAGATGGATGGCAGGAGAGAGATCACTTGGTCATTACCTGTTAGGTTCACTCCCTCTGGGGCACCTGGTATTGGCCACTGTTGGTAGACAGGACACTGGGCTGGATGGACCTTTGGCCTGACCCAGTATGGCCATTCTTATGTTCTTATGATAGTGTTGTCTGGTGGGACGAGGCCTGCTCATGTCAGACGCTCAGGATTTGACTCCCTCACAGGGAGGTGCTGTTGCACCCACCTTGCACAGCCATGCCTGTGAGGATTACACAGAGCAGGTGGCTGTATCACTGCAGGGGAAGGCAGCTTGAAACCCCACAGAGTCCTGCCCCCACCACGCTTTGAGCACTTCCCAGGGGCCCTGGTCCCACCCCCTGCCCAGCTGGACCCTCCCATTGCCTGGGCTGCAGAGTAGGGTTGTGAGCAGCTTTTGCCATTGTGTGGGACTGTCCATCATTGGGGTAGCAGCCAAGGAGTGGGTCCAGGCTGCAGGGTGAAGCCAGGAGCAGTGGGCTTAAAGCAACCAAAAGACAAATTCCACTGGATGCCAGGCAAAGCTTCCCTATGGCCAGGAGACCGGCTGCCTAGGGACATGTTCTGACATTGAGATTAGACATTGGCATGGGAGGGGCGGCGTAGACTGGCCCCTGCTTGGGGCAGGGCTAGATGAAGGGTCTCTTTGCTGCTATAAGTGCCCAACCAACCACCAAAGCTGCCCAGCCCCTTCTGCGAGTGGCCATAGGATGGCGCCCCTCCTGCCAGGCCTAGTCTGAGTCATGGTGATCCTCCAGTCACTCTGGGCCTAGCTCTTCCCCCTCGCTCACGAGGCAAGGGGTCCCCCTGCGTTCTGATGGGGCTGGTCAGGAAGCCTGGCACACTCATAGAATCCTAGAATATCAGGATTGGAAGGGACCTCAGGAGGTCACCTAGCCCAACCCCCTGCTCAAAGCAGGACCAACCCCAACAAAATCATCCCAGCCAGGGCTTTGTGAAGCCAGGCCTTAAAAACCTCTCAGCATGAGGGGCAGGGCTGGCTGGGAAATGAGGGTTTTCCCCCTAACAATGTCAATGTTTTTCTCAGCATTTTTCTTCATAATGTTTTGTGTTTTCAACAAAAGGCAAAAACTGAACATTTTCATTTTTTGTCAAAAACTAAACTAACAACAAAATTGTGGAAAAAGGACATTTGCTGTGTAAATTTTCTGACAAAAAAAAAAAAGAGCCAGTGTTTGTCAAAAAAATATTTTGAACAAAACATTTTGAGCAGCTCCAATAACGGGGGCAGGACTGGGCCCTTCATCTAGGAATGAAGACACTGTTCAAAAGCACCAGCTGGTACAAAATGCAGCAGCCCTGTTTTCAGAGTCACCAAGATAGCCAGGAACACATTACTAGTGCTCATCTCTGCATGGGCTCCCCAGGGAATGCAGAGTCCACCTCAAGGGGCTCTGAACTGGACAGGTTCTGTGGAGTAAACAGATGTGTGACTGAGGCCTAACTCTCCTGAATCTTATGGAGTAAAAGCAGCACTCAGCAGAGGGGAGTTGGCTCAACGTTTTATCTGCGCTGCACTTTAAAATGCAGAGGAGGTCCCCCAACTGTTGCAGGAGCAACTGCTGTTTTTCATTTCAGATGTAGTGCAGAATGTTAGTGAGAGTCACACACTGTGCTCTCTCTCTCTCAGAGACTTTATATTTGGTCTTTCTTTGTTGCTTTCCTTAATCTGTGATACCTCACTCAGACTGAACATGCATGTTTTGCTCGTTCCTAACCTAAGCAAATCCTGTGGAGCTCCTACCTGTCCTGAAGAGGAGCTGGGAATGCCTCCGTTTCCGAAAAACCCCTGGTGCTTTCCAATTTCTTTGGCTCATTTCTCGTAACTAGCACATTGTAACTCTGCTCCAATTGACCTCACTTAACTGGCACTTAACAACAATTTACACTTGGCAATTTGCAGCTGGTATTGCTCTATTTATTTACATCTGTGGATTTCTGGAACTAACCCCTGCTGCTCCTGTTTTAGAAGCCAGCAGAAGTGCAGCAATTAGTTTGTTCCCATGTACCTCTAGTATAATCAGGGGTGTAAGTCATGGGGGCGGGGGAGAGCTGAGGCATGGCTCCAGTCTGGAAAGTTCAGGCGCGCTCTTGGCTTTTGCTGACCTTGGCACATCCTGGCTGGAGTCTGTCACAGGGTCAGCTCTTTTAGGAATTCCTGCCTGGGCTTGTATGTGGGACTGTGCCAGGGGAGAGAACTGAGGGGGAGAGCTAGTCCCAGCACTTTCACGCTGCTCCTGTTGCTAAGGAAACAAGGTCCTTTGACTGTCAGCTCTGAGGCAGGGCTGTGCTAGGACTGGGCTGTTGGGGATCATTAGAAAGCAGGCACTATTCTGGGAGAGTGCCTGGGTGAGGAATAAGAAAAGGAGGACTTGTGGCACCTTAGAGACTAACAAATTTATTTGAGCATAAGAAGAATTTCGTGAGCTACAGCTCAGCTTGAGGCCCCACCAGGACCCGGGGATTTGGCCCAGGGGATGCATCAAACAGGATGCCAACAACAACTGCATGTGGTCTCAGATGTGTTATCTGGAACTTGTGTGCATTTCACAAGGCAGCACTTTATTTCTCCTTCTTCCCACGAATAGGTCAGGGGTTCCTACACTGTGGCATGTGTACCTGGGGGTTCGTTAATTTGTTGGAAATGGCACACCACGGCCAGGAAATGTCTGAGAAGCAAAGTGCACTCTTCTGGCTTTTGCACACACACAAACACACTCTCTCTTCTGGCTTTATAAACCCACCCAGCCACCCACCGATACACACACTTAATACTGATTAATGACACGTTGTTAATATTCTCCAATGTTTGATATTTTCTTGATTTCCATTGTATAAAAGGAATGCAGAGCAAGCTTCAGCTCACGTTCACCAACAAGCCAGATGCAAATTAGCAGGAACGTCAAACCTAAATTCAACAAGTTACATAGTCAAGCCGCTGGCTGCAGTTCAGCTGCACTCACCAAAACACATCACATCATTTATGACAGGTTTCAGAGTAGCAGCCATGTTAGTCTGTATCCGCAAAAAGAAAAGGAGGACCTGTGGCTAACCAATTTATTTGAGCATAAGCTTTCGTGAGCTACAGCTGTAAGCTCTAAGGTGCCACAAGTACTCCTTTTCTTTTCACATCATTTATGACATCTACAATTGTATCTTGCCATTTGAGTGACACCAAAGACAAACCATAATAATGGTGGTTTCATGGCTGTTTCTCTTTGATGCACTGTCTAAAACCCTGAACTGTTTGTAAAGGATGCTGTACTCCAACATTTTAGGCCTCTTTGGGCATTTATTTTACTACAGAGTCTGAAAATATTTAAGTCAAGCCTATTAAGACCTAAAATAGATGGGCACGAAAAGGAGACGTTTGCATGTGGTACTTCAAACATCCATTATTTACAAAGATAGAATGTGAACCACTGGAACAGAACACTGTTCTAGAAGAGAACATCTGCCCCGTCTCATTTTGTGACCATCTCTGACCATGCCAGAGGAGGAGGCTGGTTTGACTTTTGTCTTTTACATTACAGTACCATCTTTTCCCCAAAGCTACACAACCCTAACCTCTGGTTTCAGAGTAACAGCCATGTTAGTCTGTATTTGCAAAAAGAAAAGGAGTACTTGTGGCACCTTAGAGACTAACCAATTTATTTGAGCATAAGCTTTCATGAGCTACAGCTCATTTATCCTAACCTCTGTTCATGTGAGAGGCTTTCAGTGATGAAGGGTTGACACTGCTTTCTTATGAAGAGAGAACGTATATCTTAGAAAGGAGATGAATGACAGGAGATTTGGTAAAAGTCTATAAAATAATGGCTTGTCTACAGGAGGTAGATTGGGAGCATTTGTTCTCCCTATCTCGTAACACAAGGGACATTCAAAGGTGAGAAATTCAAAATGGATCAAAGGAAATACTCCTTCAGAAGAAGCATAATTAGCCTGTGGAACTCACTGCAACAGGAAATTATTAGGCCAATAATTTAGCAAGATTCAAAAAGGGATTGGACATTTCTATGGATCACACGAATATCATAGTTAATGTGAACAAATTTCAGGAAGGAGATAAAATCTCACACACCAAGTTTTAAGTTGATCTCTAACAAAAGGGTTTAAAAGGAGACATAATGTGCATGTTGGGATGGGGGCCAAGTTATCCAATGTCTGTGTACTGCAGCATCTGGTGCTGGGGCCACTGCTGAGGGCAGGCGAGTGGCCTAGATAGATTTCAGGTCTGATCCAGTCTGGCAATGTCTATGTTCCTATGTTTCAATTTGTGCAAAGCCTGATGCTTTCATCTGAGCCACCCCCCTCACTCATCTGCCCACTCTGCCCTTTGTCACTTCCCATCATCCTGACTTGGTTTCTTCCAGCTGTTATTGAACTCAAGAGTTCAGCATGTCCAGCTGCCTGACTATGCGGGCAATGAGCGTGGCATTTCTTTTAATCAGGGTTGCTCAACAATCTTCCATCAAAACTTTTTTTGATAGGACATTGGGTTTTCAGCAAATATTTTCAGTTTCTCCTTTCCTGGGCATTTTTAAATTTGTCACCCAAACTGGAAATGTGATACCCAGAACTTTCTGGCCAAAAGCTGTTTTTTGTTTTGTTTTGTTTTCAGTTGTTGGTGGAACATTTGGAAACTCATTCCTGTAAGGAATGCTAGAGCCAGATAAGTACAACAGGGGAGAAAGTAGCTTGAAGCCACCTTTCTTCTCCCACTGTCTTGGGTAGGTGTCATTAAAAGCAGCCCTGAGGCTGATCCCATAGGTTGGGTGAAGGATCCTGCATGGAGGCGGATGGCGAATGGGTGGTGCAGAGCTGGCTAGGCTGGCTTTGTGCATCCCTCCCCCCCAACACTTCTGTAAGGGGAATCCTGACAGGTTATTGGCTGAGGGAGCACCAAGCAGCCAGAGCCAGCTATGGATCTGCCCCTCCCCTTCTTTTACCAGGTGAGGGCAGCCTGGATTCATCAACCTCTGCAATGCTCTAGCCCTACTGGAGGAGACTCTGCAGATCCCTGAAGAGAAGAGGAGGAGCCTCCTGGGGCAGGGGTTTAAAATATTCTCTCCTCTGCAGTCCACCGTGCTCAGAGTCAGATGAAAGTCACCATTGCTCTAACCTCTCTCTGATAGCTATTGCAGGATAATGTACTTCTTCACACAACGCACAGTTACTCTGTGGAACTCACTGCCAGGGGATGCTGTGAAGGCCAAAAGTGTAACTGGGTTCAAAAAAGAATTAGATAAGTTTATGGAGGACAGGTCCATGAATGGCTATTAGCCAAGATGATCAGGGACACAACCCCATGCTCTGGGTGTCCCTAAAGCTCCAGTTGCCAGAAGCATCTGGCACTGACCACTGTCAGACAGGATACTGAGCTAGATGGATCATTGGTCTGACCCAGTACAGCTGTTATTATTTTCTTAATGTAAAGTCCTAGCCAACAATTAGTATAATATTCTGCAGAATGCACAGTGCTATTCCTAGAGATGTTGGATTTGTCTCTCCAGATTGACCAGGAAGCTAGGTCATCCTCCCCGTCCTGTCTACTGTAACTTGCTGCCTGCTGCCCCCTCCACCCCCCTCCCATCCACATCTGGATTCTGTCATATCCCCCATCATGTGAGAGCTGTAGTTTGTATTATTTCTCCCTCCCTGGGCTAGGCTGCAATTCTCCGATCTGAACTTCATTCTCTTATTTCTTGCCCATATTTTGAACCTATCTAGGTCCCTTTGCATTCCGTTCCTGTCCTTGTTAATGTTAACAACACCTTCTAATTTAGCATTAGCTGTGAATTTCATTAACATTGTGCTAAACCCAGCTCCTTAACAAAGATTAAATAAAACCAGACTGAACAAGGATCCTCGTGACACCTGGTAGGCCTCCCCCAGCAAGAGTTAGCAACAATGAACAGACTCCTCTGAGAGTTCTCAAACAATTAACCATGGGGGGTAAAATCTATGAGTCTTCCAGGAATCAGAATAATTTTCACTAACACCCTCGGAATAACGAGCATAGTGACTTCACCAAGCCTAACAAATCAAAGTGGTCACTCCTCCTTCTCCTTCAGCGGAGCCACATTGTGTTCATGAGAGCCGCCCCCAGTTAGCTAAGTGGGAGGAAAGTTGGGTCCTGTGCTTCAGCAGAGCCACGTACATGGGCTACAAAAATGATTCGTAATAATAAAATTAATGGTATTGTAGATCTATGGGTCATTTGCAGACCTAAGAAAGGCTATACTGGGTCAGACCAAAGGTCTATCTAGCCCAGTATCCTGTCTTCCGACAGTGGACAATGCCAGGTGCTTTAGAGGGAATGAACAGAATGGGTAATCATCAGGTGATCTATCCCCTGCCACCCATTCCCAGCTTCTGGCAAATAGAGGCTAGGGGCACCATCCCTGCCCATCCTATCTAATAGCCATTGATGGACCTATCCTCCATAAATTTATCTAGTTCTTTATTGAACTCTGTTATAGTCTTGGCCTTCACAACATCCTCTGACAAAGAGTTCCACAGATTGAGTGTGCATTGTTTGAAGAAATATTTCCTTTTGTTTGTTTTAAATCTGCTGTTTATTAATTTCATTTGGTGACCCCTAGTTTTTGTGTTATGAGGAGTAAATAACACTTCCCTATTTACTTTCTCCACACCAGTTATGATTTTATAGACCTGTCATATCCCCCCCCATACTTGTCTCTTTTCCAAGCTGAAAAGTCCCAGTCTTGTTAATCTCTCCTCACATGGAAACTGTTCCAGACACCTACTGTAATAATTTTTGTTGCCTTTTTCTGAACCATTTCAAATTCCGATACATCTGTTTTGAGATGGGGTGACCAGAAGTGCACACAGTATTCAAGGTGTGGGTCTACCGTGGATTTAAGTAGAGGCAATACAATATTTTCTGTTTTATTACCAGTCCCTTTCTTAAAGATTCCCAACATTCTGTTCGCCGCTGCACATTGAGTGGATGTTTTCAGAGAACTATCCACAATGACTCCAGGATCTTTTTCTTGAGTGGTAACAGCTAATTTAGACCCCATCATTTTATTTGTATAGTTGGGATTATGTTTTCCAATGTGCATTACTCTGCATTTATCAACATTGAATTTCATCTGCCATTTTATTGCCCAGTCACCCAGTTTTGTGAGATCCGTTTGTAATTATTCAGTCTGCTTTGCACTTAACTATCTTGAGTAGTTTTGTATCATATCTGCAAATTTTGTCACCTCACTGTTTACCCCTTTTTCCAGATTGTTTATGAATATGTTGAATGGAACTGGTCCCGGTACAGACCCCTGGGGACACCATTATTCTTCTCTCTCCATTCTGAAAATGGATCATTTATTCCTACTCTTTGTTTCCTATCTTTTAACTACTCACTGATCCATGAGAGGACCTTCCCTCTTATCCTATGGCAGCTTACTCAGATTTTCAGAAAGCCTTTGACAAGGTCCCTCACCAAAGACTCTTAAGCAAAGTACACTATACCCACTGGATCAGCCCATACGACTATGGCCACAGTCAAATCAGTTTGAATTAATTTTTGGTGTGCAGTTTCATAAGACACTATATCAAATGCTCTAATAAAATCCAGATCTACTGCAGCTACTGAGTTTCCTTCATCCACTAATTTGGGGATTCTATTTTAACAAAGCAATCAAGTTTTCCTGGAATGACTTTTTATGATCCTCATGCTCCTTATTGCTCATGGTTGTATTATCCTCCCGATGTTTATAAATTATTTCGTTCAGGGTATAATGTGTGGTATGTTGTGTTTGCCAGGGATTGAACAGCTAGTTACAGCATGGTCATTGCCAGGATTGCACAGCTTTGTTCTGTTAAAGATGGGTTTCCCATTTGCTTTGCTGCTGTCTCTTTTGCCTTCCCACTGCTCCCTGACTACACAGAAATAATGGTCAGTGTCCTAGGTCAGTCAGTGACTAATTCTTGTCGTGTCCCAGGGTATGGCTGGGTGACATTTTTCAAATAGTTTATTTGCCAAAAAATGCAGTTGCAGGTCAGCTGACACTGTTTGTGAATTTGGCATGAATTCACAATAGTTTGGGGCAATTTTTCCCCACAGGGACACTTAGATGCCACCCACAAAACCACTGGAGGAGGAGTCCCCCCACCTCCTCATAGCCGATAGACCAGTAGCTGGAACATTTATCCGTGATGTGGGAGACCCAGGTTCAAATGGCTGGGCTGCATTCTGTGGAATAGGGACTTGAACACAGGTGCCCCTTATCCCACATGACTGCCCTAACCACTTCACTATTGGCAGTGCACTACTCACTCCTCCTCTAGCTGCTCTGTGATTAAGCCCATCTTGTAACTTCTTCACCTAGTCTGCTGGCTTTCTGAGGGGATGGCTCCCTTGGGCTGTGGTCTGAGCTGTCTGTGGAGGCTCCCAGGAGGAAAGGAATTCACCCAGGCTGCTGTTCCTTGAAAGGGTCTCCAACTTCCTTCCCCTTGGTAAGTGCTACAGACACCCCAGAGACTGGAAGTGGGAGTTATGTCTACACAGCAATTAAACACCCGGGGCTGGCCCATGTTAGCAGCTCAGGTTGATGGGGCACAGGCTATGGGGCGTAAAACTGCAGTGTAGACACTGGGGCTCGGGCTGGAGGCCGGGCTCGCGGACCCTCCCCACTCTCAGGGTTGCAGAGCTCAGGCTCCAACCCACAATATTCCAGCCCCATTGCCTGTGGCCTGTGAGCCCAAGTCAGCTGAGACAGGCCAGCCACAGGTGTTTAGTTGCAGTGTAGACATACCCTGGCAGGGAAGGACCTGGATCTTTCTAATAGCAAAGGAGAGTTCCTGTACGAACAGCGCTCACGGCCAAGGCAGATTGGGAAAGAGGTACCAGCCAGGCCTGCTAGGCACAGCTCGGTTCGTCCACCCAGCTCTGCAGGGATCCTGCCTGTACTGGTTTCCAGGTGGTGCCTCTTAGCAGCCTTGGGTGCTTGACAAACAATCGGTGAGAACGAGGCTGGAGCGAGTTTACAGCAGAGCAGCAAAGTGCTCATCCAGCAAGGGGCAGTTCTGCCACAGGACCAGGGAGCACTGGAGAAAGGCCTATCAGTCTGGCTGCACAGTCTTGCTGGGTCCCACAGGATCTATTGCAGATGTAGTTTTGGAGTGAGGGATGAGGATGCTAGCCTGGCACTTTGCCATTTCCTGGGCCCATTCCCATTTGGCAGGGGGAGGATAAATTCATAGATTCATAAATTCCAAGGCCAGAAGGGACTATTGTGATCAACTAGTCTGGCCTCCTGTACAACACAGGCAGGAGAACTGCCCCAAAATAATTCCTAGAGCAGATCTGTGACACAGAGGCTCCTTGGCAAAAGGTCCTTTGTTCTTTGCAAACAACTCATCTCAGACCTGACAAACTCACTACACCAAACATGTGTCTTGCAGGATATTTATCCATAAAGAATAGCTGGTAAGGTATCTACAGAAAGCTGGTAATGTCTCAAGATTCATAATAATTGTGAGATGTGTGTTTGGGTAATATTTAGGGAATAATGTATTTTTATTGAAAATATGCTTTATGAACTTGGAGTAAAAATTAGTCACGGGATAATGTGTTCCACTGATGGCTTACTCAGGCAGGAGGGAAATGTCACCCTGACCTGGTTAATGGTGATGCAATGCAAGGGTCAATTGTCCAACCTTGCTCTATCCCAAGACTTGCAGTGGAAAACCACCAGAGACAGCTGCAAACAATTGAGACCACTTGGAAGTAAAAAAGAACGCTACAAAAGACAGAATTACCGTACCTCTGATTAAAGACAAAAGACTGTTTCAGTATAACACAGGGTGGGGAAAGGCACTCTGGATCCTTTTACTGAGGGGACATCTTGAGGAGCGGGGGGTGTACTCATGAAAAATTGGATCCTAGTTCCTATGAAGCTAGACGGCTTTGCAGCAGACTGACCTCTTGGGGGAACCTACTTGATTAGATAGGAAAGGAAACTATTAATAAGTGTGCACCCAGGTTTGCTTTGTATGATTTTGTTTTGGATTTTGTTTCCACCACATTCACTTGTTTCTAGTAGAATCTCTATCCTTTCTTAAATAAATAAATCTCTATCCTTTCTTCTTTTGGTTTATGACAAGTTCAACTGGTAAATTGGGGTACACTGCACCTTTGGGGGCAGAGGATCTGGGATTTCTGTGAGTATCCAGTGTCAAGGTCTGGATATTAGAGTAGAATGCATCAAAGGAACGTGGAGATTGGGTTGCACCAATTGTTATCTTGCAAGGCACAGACAGGTCTGCCATAGCCCAGATGAGAAGGCTTGAGTGGCTGACAAGCTGGTGGTGTTAGGAAGCAAACAACCAGCCATCACGAGTAAGAAGGCAGGGATTAACAAGATGACTCACAGTCCTGGCTACCCTGAGAACCATCACAAGATCTTTTTTGAAAAATATCCAACCTTGATTTAAAAATTTCCAGTGATGGAAAATCCACCATGACCCTTGGTCAATTGCTCCAGTGGTTAATTACTGTCGCCATTAAAAATGTATGTCTTATTTGCAGTCTGAAAATCTCTAGCTTCAACTTCCAGCCTTGGGTCAAGTTAGGCCTTTCTCTGCTAGACTGAAGAGCCCATTATTAAATATTTGTTCCCCATGTAAGTACTTACAGGTTGTGATTAAGTCACCTCTTAACCTTCTCTTTGTGAAGCTAAACAGATTGAGCTCTATGAGTTTATTACTATAAGGCAGATTTTCTAATCCTTTAGTCATTCTTATGGCTCTTCTCTGAAGCCTTTCCAATTTAACATCTTTCTTGAATTGTGGGCACCAGAACTGGACACATTATTCCAGCAGTGGTGGCACCAGTGCCAAATACAGAAGTAAAATAACCTCTCTGCTCCTACTTTAGATTCCTGTTTATGCTTCTCCTGGTTGCATCAGCTTGTTTGCCCACGGTGTCACACTAGGAGCTCACATTCAGCTGATTGTCCAGCATGACCCCCAAAACTTTTTCAGAGACACTGCTTCCCAGGATAGAATCCTCCATCCTGCATGTATGGCCTGCATTCGTTGTTCACAGATTCTTTGTTCACGTTTACATTTAGCCATATTAAAACACATGTTGTTTGCTTGTGCCCAGCTTACTAAGCAACCCAGATCTCTCTGAATCAATGATCTGCCCTTTTCATTATATACCTCTCCCCTGGTTTGTATCATATCCAGGCTTTATCAGCCATGATGTTAAGTTTCCTTCCAGGTCATTGATCAAAATAATAGTGTCAGCCCAAGAACTTACCCCTGCAGGACCTCAGTAGATACATATGCACTTGATGACAATTCCCCATTTACAGTTATATTTTGAGACCTATCAATTTGCCATTTTTTAATCCATTTAATGTGTGCCATGATAACTGTATATTATTCTAGTTCTTAATCAAAATGCCATGCAGCACCGAGTCAAACGCCTTACAGATGTCTAAGTAGATGACATCAGCACTTTATCTGTATTGACCAAACTGTAATCTTATTTAAAAAAAAAAAAATCCAGTTAGTTTGACAGGATCCATTTTCTATGACTCATATACATCCTGGGGAGCCTTTCAGCGTCCCAGCCCTGAATATCGACTCTGGGGCAATTCCTGCAGCTCAGACTAGCTTTGCTGAGAAACATCCTGCCGGGGGAAGGGGACGCAAGGGGAAGCAGTAGACCTAGCCCTGCGAAGCACTTCGGAGAGATGGATTCTGCATGTCAAAGCCCTCACGGCTCATTGGAGCTAGAGCATTAGCCGCTCACTCCCCCCTTGGTCATTTCGAGCAGAAATGAAGTCATTCTCTGTAATTGCCAATTAGTGGCATGCCACTATTTTACCTGCTTTCCGTAATTAAAAAGGACTGCGCGCTTGTCTTCCCTGACTCTGTTTCCCCTCGTCTGAAACCCAGCCTGAGTCTGCTCGAAGCAGATCCTGGGTGAGTGCGCAGTGCTGGCTGTGCTGCCGGTTACACCCCAATGGGTCTGACGGTCACAGAATGGGGGAGAAGGCAATGCAGTGAAACGTCGGCCCATTTTGCCTGCAGTGGGGCCCAAGCTGAGCCCCAATGAAAGGGGGCAGAACTCCAGTGCCAGTCAAAGGAGTTGGGCCCACTGAGCCAGAGGCGATGTGTGGAGGGCACGTGGGGTTACGTTAGGGTGACCAAACAGCAAATGTGAAAAATCAGGATGGGGGTGGGGGGTAATAGGAGTCTATATAAGAAAAAGACCCAAAAATTGGGACTGTCCCTATAAAATAGGGACATCTGGTCACCCTAGGTCATGGGCCCACTCCAGATTTGTTGCTTTGCTTATACTGAGCATGCTCAGTAACACCTGCTGAAGCCAGCTGCCCTCACTTTGCTCCCCCCCCCGCTATCGGCAGACTCGGGTCGTCTCTGCCTTCAGCCCATGGTGACTTTGGCCTGCTGGGTTCTACTAACCCCTAGGAAGGACAGTGTATTCAGGGAATAGCTCCGACTGAGCCCACTCGCCTCAGCCGTCGCCACCTCCTGTTTGGCTGCCGGTTTGCAGTGTGTCTTCACAGACATCACAGTCTGATCGCAGGGGCCGGGGTTGGATTCCCCATCACCAGGAGGCGCGGTGTGAAGACCAGGCATCTCTTAGTGCAGGATCAGCTCTAACGCCATCGGAAGCTGTAGGCTTGATGTGGGAGTCACGGAATGAAATCTTACGGCCGGTGCGGTGCAGGGGGTCGGTCTAGCTGATCACACTGGTCCCATCTGGCCTTGGGATCTGGGACTGTGTGAAGTAAGTGTCAAAGGAATAACACACTGTTCCTGCTACAGCTGGCAGTATTTCTAGTTTACCAGCATCCCTTCACGTGAGAAAGGAGGGCGCTCTGGGGGCAGGGTCCCCTCCATTGTTCCATGAAGGGGTAGGCTGCCCCCAAACCTAGAAGATGTCCAAGGATCAATGGGAGGTAAAGGCTCCAGGTACTAACCCATGGGCCTTCCTACCTCTACAGAATGTTTACAGGACGTGAGAGCACATCTGTGCGTGCCAAGGGGCAGTGTGGATGAGTGATGTCAAAGGTCATAGTGATGATCCAGACCTGAAGGCACGTAGGGTCACTTACAGTCATTCAGGGCAACATGCTGGTTTGCTGAGAAACCAGGAGAACAGAACCTTGCGGTGAGAGGTGTGGGGCTGGCCTGAGAGCAGAATCTGAGCCTGACGTGACAACGTAACACACATGGGCTATTGCTTTCTAAGGGGAGAGCAAGCCCCAGCAAGCTGAGTGGTGATCGCCCTCCCCAGGTTTGTACCGACCCACACAGAGGACTTCACGTGCCATCCAAACTGATGAATTTCATCCCTTGGAAAGGGGAGAATCAACTGGCTCAGAAAGCAGAGATTGACCCTGAGGTTTCTAACATGAGGCTCCAGTGAGAGGGAGTAAAGCTCCACAATGCCTCCCGGTGAATTGGACCAGATTTGCCCAGTACTCATCAGCCAACAGTATTCGGGGCTGTGGGATCCTCTGTGCTGGTAGCACAGAGCCATGTGCATGTTTATGGAACTGGCTCCACAGAGGGGGAGGAAAGAGATCCGAGGGCGCATGTTAACTCTTGTTTGGCCAATGGGGGATCACCAACATGCCTCGAACCAATCCAGAGTTTGCTTTTACTTATAAGTTCTGCTGGATTGGTTCGTCATCAAAAGCCTGTTCTCCACCTGGGAGGATTCCAGGCAAGCACTGAGTCTGTTCCGACTTGGGATGGAGCACAGACAATCTAGCTCAATCTGTCTTTGTCTGTAAATTGGAAGAAACGAACAATGGGTCAAATTCATCTGTGGTGGAACTACTGGCTTCAGGGGATTTCCCCTCAAGCTGCGTTGTGCCCATTATGTTTGGAATAAAACATGCCAGGCCCGGAGTTTCACATTAGAGTCTTAATTAGTTTTGCAAGTGTTGCGTTGAGTTGGTGTCCCTTGCTAGATGGCCTGCTGACATGGTCTCCAGCAGGCCTGGCTTGGGGCTCTGGTTTGGGGACCGTGTCCTCATTTGCAATTGTTCTTCCCTCCCCCCATTGCTGGAACACAACACTTTGCTTTTGTGTTTATTCAGGGAAGCAAGTAATTATATGAATTGCATATGGTAATTAAACCCAAAACCACATTAAAACCTGAGGGTTGGCTTCTTTATTTGAGAGGATGCATTCTGAGAAATACGCGTTAGCAAGGGAATTGAGTTTCTTGTTCAGAGGAATGATTGTGTTGCTGGCAGTTGGATGCTGGGAATTTGGCTTCTCTTTGATCCACAGCAGAACACTGTGGTCTTGTGGCTGCCATTCTGCAGGTCTTGTAGTTGGGCTGGAAGGTCCAGAATACGATGAAGAACTTTCTCAGCTTGTCGTCTTTATTGCTCTACCTCAGCAAATAACGAGTAGCAAACAATTTATCCAGTGAGTTTGTTCAGCCAGTTCACTTGACTTGCCTGTGAAGATCTTGACACCATACTATGTTGCCTAGTAGTGAGATAAGACACATGGTATTTCTGTCCCTTGATTGAATGAATTTTGCTTTCCACAGCAGTATTGTCAGCCCTGCGTGTTCAAAAATCATGAGATTTGGCTTGAAAGTTATGAGATTTTTTTAAAATTAATAAAGCTGGGGAACTTCTGGCCTCTGAGCCTTAAGGTCTGATTCAGGTCATGTTTTCGAGCATTTCTCTGCACTCACAAAGGCTTAAACTGTGGTTTCTTTTTTTTTTTAGAAATGCAAGCTGACATTCTCACAGAATCACAGGATTCCAGGAGCTGGAGATTTAAGAACCACATCTTAATGAGATTTGTAACAAAATCATGTGAGTTGGAAACACCAATTCCATGAGCACAGAGGCATTTTGACCCCGGCGATGGTTGCTGTAGACAGCTCCATAGCATGGGTTCTGGGCAGCCCTGCCCTGGCCAGGTTTCCATCGTATTTTCTATGTCCGTCCTCCCCTGAACAGCACCCTTTGCTACAAAGTCCCTGCCAGGAGAGCGAGAACAGCAGCAGGCTGGAGAAAGGGCAGGGGATGCTCCATGTGCTGCGTCATGAATCCACTGAAGCCCTTCGCAGGGCTGGGCAGAGGGTTGACCTTGCTGTTGAGGTTGAGGTATGCTGTAGGCTCAGCAGCGAAATGAGCAACATAAATGCAGCACCACATGAGGAATACATTAGAGACAATCAACCCAGGATCCTTCTTCCATTGTCCAGGCATGGTCAGAACACAGAGCTCATGGACTGCCCTGAGAACAAGACCCATCCTGGGACCCATGCTGTCTTGGTGCGGATACAGGGGCCTCGCCCCACCAGAGTCTGTGGCTGCAAAGGCCTATTCTGGGATCCTTCTGGCCTCCGTTGTCCCACCAGCGAGCAGCTGCTTCATACACAGACACCCTGGGCAGCTGCAGTATGTGAGACATCCATCAGCATGGGTAGCTTCTAGGAGCCCTGCTCTGTGACCCACCATGTGAGTACGTGGTACAGCACACAGGAAAGGACAGCTCTAGCAGGGCTCTCCTTCCCCTTGGGCTGAAGAGTTTGGTGTTAATTCCTTTGTTTTTGGCTCCCACCTAGGAGCCCCCAGCTAACATACCTGGTCACATTTGACATTCGAATACACAGTGAGGTGCTCCCCGGGCTTTACCTGCAGGGACAGGTGCTCAGCTCCTCAGGACACAAGTGAAATGAATTTTACAGACTCAGAAGATGCTAGTGCACATCCCCAAAGCACCATACAAAGGACGCATCCTGCAGTCCCCCGTGGGCAGAGATGCTTTTCATCACCTGCCAGTCACACAAGGAGCTGTGTACATTGGGGCATACAGGGCTGAGATCATAACTGGTGTAGTAATAGGTAGTTTCTAATATTGGAAGGCCCAAAAAAGAAATAGTGGCAGGCAGCATATTGGGATTAAGGGGCACCAGCAAAGGTCTATGTGTGGGGAGGGAACCCAGGAAAGGAATAGCTTGGGGGCTGTGTGTTGGGATTGAGGGGCATTGGCAGAGCCATGGGGGTGGAACTCAGGCTGGAATAACAGGGAGGCTGTGGGTCAAGATTGAGGGGCATCAGAAGAGGGGTGTGTGTGTGTACCCCTAGAAAGGAATATTGGGGGTCTGCAGGTTGGGATTGGGGGGCACCAGAAAAGTTATGTTGGAACTGTTCAGGACATGAATTAACAGGAAGATGTGTGGGTCAGTAGAACGGGGTGCTTGGTATTGGGGTCTGTGCCTTTAAGCGTTGAACATTCTGGGCAGGGCACTGCGCAGCTTCTGTTGTGGTAGCACCCAGACAGATGGAGACAGACACCAGAGTAAAGCAGATTTCTTGCAAGCACTGTAAGTACTGAAGCCCAGAACCCCAAAAGCATTTTGGTGCCTAACTCCCATTGAAATCAAAGTCTAGGTGCCTAAACATCATTGAGGATCTGGACCTGAGGGATCACAGAACAGCACCTGGTACCAGGAATAAAGAGGAACTAAGAAAATACCCAGAGTGGACAAGAGGAGCTGTTAAAAGCCCCACCTGAGCTGAAACTGGCTGTAAATGTGGAAAACAACTGCAGAAGGTTTTAAGAGCCTTTCACTCTGTATCTGCAAGCACTGGGGGCCAGCAGACAGGAGGACGGTCACAAGGTTGCTTTATCTCTGACAATAGCTGGTCCTGAAGCACTTGATGAGTTTAACTGTTTTCAGTTAACACAGGCACAGGAATGCGAGGAGCTCTGCACTCCATGGAAAAATGACAGAGGAGAGAAATGCTTTTAAACAGAGAGTACAAAAGAAGGTGAAGGTGTAGAAGAGTCTCTGGCTGCTCTAAGGCTGAAGAGCCAATTTTGCAATTTTAGGGGGCTAACAGACTCCCTCATAAGAGCCCAGATCGTGATTGGAATCTGGGACAAAGAACTCAGAGAGATGCTGAATTCATCCTTGACAAAGCCATTCTAATTTGCCAAGGAGGCACCTTAAGTACTGAGGCCCAGAACTGAATGGGAATTAGATGCCTAAGTACCTTTGAAGAGCTAGGCCCAAGTGATCGCTGAATGGCACAGGTCTGTGGGAAGCCTAGGGCTGGGACAGCAGGGGAGCAGAGTGTCAGGACTGAGGGGCGTCAGAAGAGGTTTTTGTCTGTGTCTGCGGGAGCCACAGTCTAGTGCTGAAGTCACAGAAGGAATTGTGGGCTGGGTTGGAAGGGCCTCAGAGGAGCTGTGGGGAGCCCAACACTGGAATAGCAGCGAGGAGGGGTGTCCGTGGGTCAGGGTTTATAGGCACTGGCAGAGCTGTGTCTGTGTGAGCCCCTGGGCTGGAATAACAGTCGATGTCTGCAGAATGAGGGACATCAGAATCACTTTCTGCATGTGGAAGCCGAAGCCTGGAAAAGCAGAGGGGCATCGGAACAGCTGTGATGGGAGACGTCTGTAATTCCCGATTGAGGAGAACCAGCAGTGCTGTGTGCACGCAGAGTCCAAGGTTGGGAGCTGCAGGTCAGGATTGAGAGGTACCAGCAGAACTGTGTACTGGGGCCTCGGGCCTCAGCTAGCAGGGGGTACAGGACAGGGCATGGTACGTGGAGGAAGCCTGCCTGGGAGCGCCTGGGTGCCCCACTCCATCCCTGCTTAGCAAGGGAGGAGAGGTCCACATCCTGCTATTTTTAAAAGAATAACATAAATACATCGCAAAAAGAAAAGGAGGACTTGTGGCACCTTAGAGACTAACCAATTTATTTGAGCATAAGCTTTCGTGAGCTACAGCTCACTTCATCGGATGCATAAATACATCTGTGCCCTCCAAGGCTGCTCTCATCCACCACTGGCTGGTTCCAAGACAGAGTCTTGCCAGTTCAAACAAAACATCCTCACCCATTATCCTGTCATCCCATCCTTATCTTACGAGGGGTCGGTGTGGTCCTGTACCATCTCTTGTGAATTTGTTTACATAGTTACTTGAGAACTCTGTGTTTTTCTTGGACCATCCTCTCCAATGAGGAATGTGCTTACTTGGTTAGCCAATACCTGGTGTGTTCCTATTCTGCCAAGGCCAGGCCTACTCCGGTTCACAGCTACTCTGGTTCACAGCCTGTGGTTCATAGTTAGTTAATCCTAGGGCTCCAGCAAGGCCCACAAGGGTGATACAAGACTTGATTAATAAAGAATTAAAGGAAGGTAATGTAATTAATGCAAATCAACATGGGTTTTGGAAAATAGATCCTATCAAACTAACTTGATTTTTTAAATGAGATTACAAGTTTGGTTGCTAAAGGTAGCAGTGTTGATGTAATATACTTAGACTTCTGTATGGTGTCTGATTTGGTAAACAGGCTGGATTCCCTTCCCAGCATGGGACCAATCTCCCCAGTTCAAAGTCTTTCAAGCAATCTTCTTTCAGTAGAGATGGGGAGGAGAGAGGTGGCCTGATGCCACTGTCCCATATTTTATACTCTCCTCCAGGGGCTGGAAAAATCCTTCTTGTGTCATGGGGTTCGCAGCTCTGAAGGGTTAGTCTGTGGGCGTTTCCCAGACTCTCAACATGTTTCAGTAACAAACATACAGCAAAATGCCTTAACTTCATATACATTGATGATACACACATTAAAACAGGGCAATGAGATTCAGAAAATCAAGACTTTTCAGATGATATCTCATAAGGCATACGTTGTATAAAATATATCCTAACCACCTACGGTACAGTGAGCATCAGGGACTGGACATCCAAGCAGAGCCAAAGTCTGGGCAGCTGCTTCCTTGGGAGAGGGCAGGGACAGGCCAGGAGAGCTGACACCTAGGGCCACAGGGAGTAGTGGACACCCCCAGACGGGCTCACAGTCTGGCCTGGGGCTATATATGCATAGGCATAATGCCCCAGAGAAGGGCGCGCCCAGCACAGCTGTGACGTGATGGAGCCTGGGAGATGGCAGTCAGCTCTGGGGAGCAGTGCTGCCTCACCACCGTATGGACCCTGTGAAGGGGTGGAGTGGAGAGCAAGGGAAAAGGTGTAGGGAGTGTGAAGGGCTTTCTGGGGATCTCTGACATAGCTAGTGAGTACCAAGGATGGAGCTGCAAGGATTTTGGGGAGGGGGGATTAAGCCAGGGCATTTAAGTGTCCATGTCAGGACAGTCTTCCCATCAGTGACATTTGTAGTGCCAGCAGCAGCATTACTCAGGATATTTAAAACTAGACCAAGCAAAGTGCTAGGCACTCTAGGCTATGGCCCAGCTCTGCCCTGCCCCAGGGCGGTGGGCTCACAGACCTTCTGGCCTGTTCCCTCCCTCCTGTCTCTTTCTATATAAACACTGTCAAGTGGCGTTCACTTCTCTTTTCATCCTGGAGAGGATTTGCGTAATTGATCAGCGTGACAAGCTGCTGCCAGCTTAGCAACTGCTGGGTTACTCTGCCACAGTGCAAGTGGCTATAATGAGCCAAAATAATGAGCTGTGCTAAGGCCACCGCAGTCTGAGCTGCGGCACGGTGACAGATGAACGCTTAGATCTGCCTTGCACGTGTGTAGCTGTGAGTGCTGTGGGTACAGTGATAGTACACCGTATGCATTAATGAACTGGAAATGTGACAATGAAATCAACCCCCAAACACAGACCCTGGGAAAAACTGCAGTTTGGGTGTTGAAATAACAGAGTACTCATTACTGCGCAGAGTCTGACCTCATAGGCTCCTCTCTGCTCCTCTGGGATTGTCTCCCCCTTTACTTGTTGCCGCAATCAGACAGTAGGGTACTCCCAGGTGCTGTCACTCCGATAATGCCACGGCATGGGGAAACCAATTAAAATAAAATCCGGCACTTCGCCAAACACAACACAGAAAGCAGATGGAATTAAAATACAGTGGATTTCAACAGCACAGGTAGTTTCCAATTAGCAAGGTGCTGGCCAAGGCTTGTGATTTCATCTGGGAAAAAGGAACACTCCCACTGCAGCCTTTTTCAGTGACGCTATCATGCCAGAAGATGTAGCTCTCCGGCACCTTATCCAGCTCCATGCCGTCTGCAGGAGCTAGGAATCCTCCAGTGTGTCACTGCACTATTGCAGACTCTGTGAAGCAGCCATTTGAACAGGCTAAAGAGACAATGAAGCCAGAATCGTGAACCTGGCGAAAGTTTCCAGGAGTGTTTTACTCCAGGTTTATACCAATAAACTTCGGGAACAGTTCTGTGCTGAGCCATAAGTGGTTTCTCTCGCTCTCAGGGGGTATTTAAAACAATCACATCAAATTCTCCCATTAACCACCGATGTGATTAATGTTTCCTGTATTGTTATAAAGTGATTTTCCATTGTAGATCTTTCCGAATGCTTCCTGAATTTATCATTTCTTTGTCACAGTTGCCATTGGTGACAGCCTTGGTGAAATCCCTAGTAATATACAGAATGCAACCTACATAGAATTTAGTTGAATACTTACCCGTGTTATAGTCATAAAAGGACCTATTTATTACGTATATGGCTAAAGTGACACCTTAACAGCCCCGGGGTATTAATTGACAGGGGGACCATTAATTTGTATGTTGGTATATCGGTATGCTATGCCACCACTACAATGAACTTTATTGCCAACATCAAATTAAGATATGTTGTGGGTAACATCATTAGGGTGGATTGGACTGAACTGAATTTAAATAATGTCTTTAAGATGCAGATATTCTGCTGCCTCAAAATGCTGCCTAACTAATCTCACATGGCACAGGAATGCTAGCCAGTGAGCACAAGACTTCACTCAGAGAAGGGCCGTTATACAACTATATCCTTCTGCTGCAATCAGCTTGCCAAACTACCTGCACTAGGCTTTGCAGAGACCACACTGCTGAATATAGATTCCTAGAGTTTAAGGCCAGAATGCTCCTGCAGGACACAGGCCAGAGAATCCAGCCCGAGACTCCTGCATCCAGCCCAACACCATGTGGTTGAGTCAGGGCTGGTCTTTTAGAAAGAGACAACCGATCAAAACATAAAGACTGCACGTGATGAAGAATCACCCTTGGAACAGATCGCCAAGGGATCTTGTCGAATTACCCACTCTGGTACAAATGTGTGCCATACCTCCAGTTTGAAGTTTTCTGGCTTCAACCATTGTTGTTTGCTAGGCTGGTGATTCTCGAGGGCTCCTTCACCTTCTCTTGGTGCAGGTACTTCTAGAACATGAACAACTCATGTCTTACCCTTCTCTTCGATTAGCTAAATAGATTGAACTTCTTAAGTCCCAGAGAAGAGATACCCCTAGGGAGGCAGCAAGCATATGGAATTCATACATTCATTGATTCATAGAGTTGAAGGCCAGATCATAGAATCATAGAATATCAGGGTTGGAAGGGACCCCAGAAGGTCATCTAGTCCAACCCCCTGCTCGAAGCAGGACCAATTCCCAGTTAAATCATCCCAGCCAGGGCTTTGTCAAGCCTGACCTTAAAAACCTCTAAGGAAGGAGATTCTACCACCTCCCTAGGTAACGCATTCCAGTGTTTCACCACCCTCTTAGTGAAAAAGTTTTTCCTAATATCCAATCTAAACCTCCCCCATTGCAACTTGAGACCATTACTCCTCGTTCTGTCATCTGCTACCATTGAGAACAGTCTAGAGCCATCCTCTTTGGAACCCCCTTTCAGGTAGTTGAAAGCAGCTATCAAATCCCCCCTCATTCTTCTCTTCTGCAGACTAAACAATCCCAGCTCCCTCAGCCTCTCCTCATAAGTCATGTGCTCTAGACCCCTAATCATTTTTGTTGCCCTTCGCTGGACTCTCTCCAATTTATCCACATCCTTCTTGTAGCGTGGGGCCCAAAACTGGACACAGTACTCCAGATGAGGCCTCACCAGTGTCGAATAGAGGGGAACGATCACATCCCTCGATCTGCTCCTACTTATACATCCCAAAATGCCAGTGGCCTTCTTGGCAACAAGGGCACACTGCTGACTCATATCCAGCTTCTCGTCCACTGTCACCCCTAGGTCCTTTTCCGCAGAACTGCTGCCTAGCCATTCGGTCCCTAGTCTGTAGCGGTGCATTGGATTCTTCCATCCTAAGTGTAGGACCCTGCACTTATCCTTATTGAACCTCATCAGATTTCTTTTGGCCCAATCCTCCAATTTGTCTAGGTCCTTCTGTATCCTATCCCTCCCCTCCAGCGTATCTACCACTCCTCCCAGGTTAGTATCATCCGCAAATTTGCTGAGAGTGCAATCCACACCATCCTCCAGATCATTTATGAAGATATTGAACAAAACCGGCCCCAGGACCGACCCCTGGGGCACTCCACTTGACACCGGCTGCCAACTAGACATGGAGCCATTGATCACTACCCGTTGAGCCCGACAATCTAGCCAGCTTTCTACCCACCTTATAGTGCATTCATCCAGCCCATACTTCCTTAACTTGCTGACAAGAATACTGTGGGAGACCGTGTCAAAAGCTTTGCTAAAGTCAAGAAACAATACATCCACTGCTTTCCCTTCATCCACAGAACCAGTAATCTCATCATAAAAGGCGATTAGATTAGTCAGGCATGACCTTCCCTTGGTGAATCCATGCTGACTGTTCCTGATCACTTTCCTCTCCTCTAAGTGCTTCAGGATTGATTCTCTGAGGACCTGCTCCATGATTTTTCCAGGGACTGAGGTGAGGCTGACTGGCCTGTAGTTCCCAGGATCCTCCTTCTTCCCTTTTTTAAAGATTGGCACTACATTAGCCTTTTTCCAGTCATCCGGGACTTCCCCCGTTCGCCACGAGTTTTCAAAGATAATGGCCAAGGGCTCTGCAATCACAGCCGCCAATTCCTTCAGCACTCTCGGATGCAACTCGTCCGGCCCCATGGACTTGTGCACGTCCAGCTTTTCTAAATAGTCCCTAACCACCTCTATCTCCACAGAGGGCTGGCCATCTCTTCCCCATTTTGTGATGCCCAGCGCAGCAGTCTGGGACTAACTGGGACTTGTTAGTGAAAACAGAGGCAAAAAAAGCATTGAGTACATTAGCTTTTTCCACATCCTCTGTCACTAGGTTGCCTCCCTCATTCAGTAAGGGGCCCACACTTTCCTTGGCTTTCTTCTTGTTGCCAACATACCTGAAGAAACCCTTCTTGTTACTCTTGACATCTCTTGCTAGCTGCAGCTCCAGGTGCGATTTGGCCCTCCTGATATCTTTCCTACATGTCCGAGCAATATTTTTATACTCTTCCCTGGTCATATGTCCAACCTTCCACTTCTTGTAAGCTTCTTTTTTATGTTTAAGATCCGCTAGGATTTCACCATTAAGCCAAGCTTGTCGCCTGCCATATTTACTATTCTTTCGACTCATTGGGATGGTTTGTCCCTGTAACCTCAACAGGGATTCCTTGAAATACAGCCAGCTCTCCTGGACTCCCTTCCCCTTCATGTTAGTCCCCCAGGGGATCCTGGCCATCTGTTCCCTGAGGGAGTCGAAGTCTGCTTTCCTGAAGTCCAGGGTCCGTATCCTGCTGCTTACCTTTCTTCCCTGTGTCAGGATCCTGAACTCAACCAACTCATGGTCACTGCCTCCCAGATTCCCATCCACTTTTGCTTCCCCACTAATTCTACCCGGTTTGTGAGCAGCAGGTCAAGAAAAGCGCCCCCCCCAGTTGGCTCCCCTAGCACTTGCGCCAGGAAATTGTCCCCTACGCTTTCCAAAAACTTCCTGGATTGTCTATGCACCGCTGTATTGCTCTCCCAGCAGATATCAGGAAAATTAAAGTCACCCATGAAAATCAGGGCATGCGATCTAGTAGCTTCCGTGAGTTGCCGGAAGAAAGCCTCATCCACCTCATCCCCCTGGTCCGGTGGCCTATAGCAGACTCCCACCACTACATCACTCTTGTTGCACACACTTCTAAACTTAATCCAAAGACACTCAGGTTTTTCCACAGTTTCGTACCGGAGCTCTGAGCAGTCATACTGCTCCCTTACATACAGTGCTACTCCCCCACCTTGTCTGCCCTGCCTGTCCTTCCTGAACAGTTTATAACCATCCATGACTGTACTCCAGTCATGTGAGTTATCCCACCAAGTCTCTGTTATTCCAATCACGTCATAGTTCCTTGACATCACCAGGACCTCCAGTTCTCCCTGCTTGTTTCCAAGGCTTTGTGCATTTGTATATAAGCACTTGAGATAACCTGTTGATCGCCCCTCATTCCCAGTATGAGGCAGGAGCCCTCCCCTCACAGACATTCCTGCCTGTGCTTCCTCCCGGTATCCTGCTTTCCCACTTACCTCAGGGCTTTGGTCTCCTTCCCCCGGTGAACCTAGTTTAAAGCCCTCCTCACTAGGTTAGCCAGCCTGCTGGCAAAGATGCTCTTCCCTCTCTTCGTAAGATGGAGCCCGTCTCTGCCCAGCACTCCTCCTTCATGGAACACCATCCCATGGTCAAAGAATCCAAAGCCTTCTCTCCGACACCACCTGCGTAGCCATTCGTTGACTTCCACGATTCGACGGTCCCTACCCAGGCCTTTTCCTTCCACGGGGAGGATGGACGAGAACACCACTTGCGCCTCCAACTCCTTTATCCTTCTTCCCAGAGCCACGTAGTCCGCAGTGATCCGCTCAAGGTCATTCTTGGCAGTATCATTGGTGCCCACGTGGAGAAGCAGGAAGGGGTAGCGATCCGAGGGCTTGATGAGTCTCGGCAGTCTCTCCGTCACATCGCGAATCTTAGCCCCTGGCAAGCAGCAGACTTCTCGGTTTTCCCGGTCAGGGCGGCAGATAGATGACTCAGTCCCCCGGAGGAGAGAGTCCCCGACCACCACCACCCGCCTTCTCCTCTTGGGAGTGGTGGTCGTGGAACCCCCAACCTCAGGACATCGCATCTCATGCCTTCCAACCAGCGGAGTCTCCTTCTGCTTTCTCCCCCCAGACGTATCATCTGGTCCACTCTCCGCAATGGTACCTGTGGAGAGAACATGAAAGCGGTTAGTTACCTGTGTCTGCGTTGCTGGAACCCGGACATTCCCCCTTCTTCTTCTGGAGGTCACATGTTGCCAAGCTTCTTCACTGGCCTCTTGGCTCCGCTGTGCAACCTGCTCTAAATCTTCAAAGCTTTGTGCCCGTAGAAGCCTATCCTGAGTTTTGTCCAGAAAATCCTCAGTTTCTCGTATACAACGCAGGATCGTTATCTGTTGCTCCAGACCTTCAATCTTCTCTTCCAATATGGAGACCAGCTTGCACTTTGTACAGACAAAGTCGCTTCTGTCCTGTGGAAGAAAGACAAACATGGCACATCCAGTGCATTTCACAACAGCTGAACCCCCCCCTTCCATATCACCTACCTACTATGAGCTTCCTCAGAGACGTTTGCAAGATGTAAGCCTCACTGGGCTCACTCCAGGCGAACTCCCAGGCAAACTCCTGCTGTGAGCTGCTCTGCTGTCCCCGCTGCTCAGCTGGTTCGCGAGGCTCTGGCTGTTTTTAAACAGCCAGGCTTCCCTGACGCAAACAAACAGACACCCTAATGCCCGCCCCCTGCAGGCTAGCAGCCAATCAGACACTCACTCAGGCTGTCTCACTGCCCTCCCAGCAAACACACGCTCGGATACTTCCTCAGCAAGCAAACACACACACACACACACTCGGATACTTGACCATGAGATCATCCAATCTGACCTCCCTTTTCACAGAGCAGAGATACAAGTTTCAGAGTAGTAGCCATGTTAGTCTGTATCAGCAAAAACAACAAGAAGTCCTTGTGGCACTTTAGAGACTAACAAATTTATTTGGGCGTAAGCTTTCATGGGCTAGAACCCACTTCATCAGATGCATGGAGTGGAAAATACAGTTGCAGGTGTGTGTATATATATACACATAGTACATGAAAAGATTAGACCCCATTTGGTAAGGCAACTCCCATCTTTTCATGAACTATGTGTATATATATATACCCGCTACCGCTACTGTATTTTCCACTCCATGCATCTGATGAAGTGGGTTCTAGCCTACGAAAGCTTATGCCCAAATAAATTTTTTAGTCTCTAAGGTGCCGCAAGGACTTCTCGTTGTTTTTACAGAGCAGAGAGTTTTGCTCAGTTAACCCCATAACAAGCCCAATAACTTGTGTTTGGCTAAAGCATCTTCCAGAGACGCAGCTGGTCTTGACCTAAAGCCAGCAAGAGATGGAGACTCTGAGATGCTCAAAACCACTTCTCTTGCTTTATGTGTGGCTAGATTTTCTGCTTTAGCCAGTGCTGTGGTAGCCAAGAACTCTGCAAAGATGATGCTTATTTAGGGTAAGATGACTCTCTGGAATTTCTGCAGAGCAGGCTCATGGAAGCAGAGGGTGATTTCACGGTACCTTCATTCAAAAGGAACTGCTCTGACGTTTCCCTGTAGCACACCAACTGGCATTGTACAAAATCTCGAATCCTGAGAGGCTGGAAACATGGGTGCCAGCAAAACCCCCCATTTAGAAGTCAAAAATGAAGTTGAGGAAACATTTCCCTCTGATCCAGACTCTATTATAAGCCCCAATTCAGGAAACAAAAACGTTATGCTTAACTACAAGCACATGCTTGAGTCCCATTGACTTAGTGAGAGTTAAGCACATTGTGAAGCTAAGTATTGCATTATTTTTATGGTTTTGGCCAACCCGTAGTGAATCATAGAATCATAGAATATCAGGGTTGGAAGGGACCTCAGGAGGTCATCTAGTCCAACCCCCTGCTCAAAGCAGGACCAATCCCCAACTAAATCATCCCAGCCAGGGCTCTGTCAAGCCTGACCTTAAAAATATCTAATGAAGGAGATTCCACCACCTCCCTAGGTAACGCATTCCAATGTTTCACCACCCTCCTAGTGAAAAAGTTTTTCCTAATATCCAACCTAAACCTCCCCCACTGCAACTTGAGACCATTACTCCTCGTTCTGTCATCTGCTACCACTGAGAACAGTCTAGAGCCATCCTCTTTGGAACCCCCTTTCAGGTAGTTGAAAGCAGCTATCAAATCCCCCCTAATTCTTCTCTTCTGCAGACTAAACTATCCCAGTTCCCTCAGCCTCTCCTCATAAGTCATGTGTTCCAGTCCCAATTTTTATTGCCCTCCGCTGGACGTTTTCCAATTTTTCCACATCCTTCTTGTAGTGTGGGGCCCAAAACTGGACACAGTACTCCAGATGAGGCCTCACCAATGTCGAATAAAGGGGAACGATCATGTCCCTCGATCTGCTGGCAATTCCCCTACTTATACATCCCAAAATGCCATTGGCCTTCTTGGCAACAAGGGCACACTGTTGACTCATATCCAGCTTCTCGTCCACTGTAACTCCTAGGTCCTTTTCTGCAGAACTGCTGCCTAGCCATTCGGTCCCTAGTCTGTAGCGGTGCATGGGATTCTTCCGTCCTAAGTGCAGGACTCTGCACTTGTTTTTGTTGAACCTTATCAGATTTCTTTTGGCCCAATTCTCTAATTTGTCTAGGGCCTTCTGTATCCTATCCCTACCCTCCAGCATATCTACCTCTCCTCCCAGTTTAGTGTCATCTGTAAACTTGCTGAGGGTGCAATCCACACCATCCTCCAGATCATTAATGAAGATATTGAACAAAACCGTCCCGAGGACCGACCCTTGGGGCACTCCACTTGATACCGGCTGCCAACTAGACATGGAGCCATTGATCACTACCTGTTGAGCCCGACAATCTAGCCAACTTTCTATCTACCTTATAGTCCATTCATCCAGCCTATACTTCTTTAACTTACTGGCAAAAATACTGTGGGAGACCGTGTCAAAAGCTTTGCTAAAGTCAAGGAACACGTCCACTGCTTTCCCCTCATCCACAGAGCCAGTTATCTCCTCACAGAAGGCAATTAGATTAGTCAGGCATGACTTGCCCTTGGTGAATCCATGCTGACTATTCCTGATCACTTTCCTCTCCTCTAAGCGCTTCAGAATTGATTCCTTGAGGACCTGCTCCATGATTTTTCCAGGGACTGAGGTGAGGCTGTCTGGCCTGTAGTCCTGCAGATCCTCCTCCTTCCCTTTTTTAAAGGTGGGCACTACATTAGCCTTTTTCCAGTCTTCCGGGACTTCCCCCGATCGCCATGAGTTTTCAAAGATAATGGCCAATGGCTCTGCAATCACATCCGCCAATTCCTTTAGCCCTATGGACTTGTGCTTGTGCTCGTCCAGCTTTTCTAAATAATCCCGAACCACTTCTTTCTCCACAGAGGGCTGGTCACCTCCTCCCCATGCTGTGCTGCCCAGTGCAGGAGTCTGGGAGTGAAGTTGGGCTTAATCCACTAACAGAGCCACTATGGCATTGCATATCAAGATCCTTTATTATATATATTGTTGCCGTGACCACAGGCTCCATTGTGCTGGGTGCTGCACAAACACATTGGTAGAAACGGTCCTTGTCCCAAAGAGCTTATGCTCTGCAAGGGTTTGTCTACATGGTCTGTTAGCGCACAGAAAGCTGGGATGTGAATCTACAGCACACTAGCGTGCCATGAACTAACTGGACATATGGACCCAGCTACTGCACACTAACGGTTCTCAAGCGTGCTTTGTACTTCATGATATTGGGGCCAATCTCATGAGTTTTGCAGGGCTGGACTCATGAGGGGTGGCGAAGCTGTGCAATCCAGTGCCGGTGCTGAAAAAGTCTCCCTTTGCATGTTGGCTAAACTCACAGTCCCATTCTTGATTTGCTGCTAAAAGAGAATTGCCTGGGGCAGTTGCACACCCTCACTGCCGGAGGAGTGTGTTTGAACTCTGAGTTGTGATTGCGTTTCATATTCCTGAGAACTCCGCCCAGTAATGTATAGGGCTGCTTGGTCATAGGTATTCTAAGAAATTGTTCTGAAAATAACTGTCACTTTCCATCTGTGTATAACCATAAAGTAGCAAGGCCCATACAGTGCAACTCAGCCAGGAGCATGGCTCACCCCTCTGTTTGCAATCATGTTACATGATAATATGATTGGGCTTTCTGTTCCAAGGTGATTATTTGTGTTCCTCATGCTGATCTTGCTGTATTTATTAGATGGCTATTTGCACATTTGGTTAATATGAATTTGAGATGCAAAGAGCATCCCTGCTGAAATTGCAGACTCCCAGTACAGCACTCTCAGCAGAGATGTGGCAGGAGGAAGGTAGCTGCAGAGTGTGCACACATGTGCAGTTTGCATTATCAAGAAGCTGATTTTCATGAGCTCACTCAGGCCCTGAGAAGCATCCCTCAGAGCGGAGGGAATACTGGACAATACCGTTCACAAATATTTGTCTGAGATCAAAAGTGAATTTTGATTCAACTTGCATTTACTGTCCCTTCTTGTTTGCTTTCCACAAACAGTTGAGTGCTTGCAAACTCCTGGTGCAAATACCCACAAAGCAAATTTGAGAGCACTTTGGGAAAACTAAGTAAATGAGCTATCAAACATCAAAGTTTTTATAGTTGGGTACTCGGTGAGATTTGCTGCAGAACTGCACCCATTCTAACCCCTGCTCTCCTTTGCGCAGACTTTCTGAAATGTGCATCTTCCAGGCTAACATTGTCCAGCTGTGGGCTCTGGGCAGAGGCGAGTTTCATTAGCCTGTTTTGTGTTTTTGAAATTTGGGATGAAAATGTTTTCTTCATTTTTGATTTTTTTTTAAAGGCATTGCCCATTATCAGATGTGCTTGGAATCATTTTTGAACAGCTCTAGCAATGAAACGGCTGGTGAAGAAAAGCTTAAATTTGCCAGCCATCATAGAGGACAAGTGCTTTTGGGGTGTTAACTCAGGCCGACACCGGCAGGGGAAATTTCAGCTAGAATGGTAGAAGTTGCAGTAAATTAAATAATTACGTGCTTTGCACCTGGAAACACACATGCGTTTTATGTCAAGTTATGGAAGCAGCTGGGGCCGGCTGCCCACTCACACCTTACTCCTTGTGTGGTTATTCACACATCTGCACAGTGCCTGTAAATCACTCCCTTGCCAGCACGTAAGTTACTCAGCCTCTGTCTTACTCCTCAGCTTACTCCTAACCGTCCAATCACAGCTGTCTCAGTACCTTGCTGCTTATAGGATAGTACATGGTGCCCAGACATCTGCATTCATTAATGACTAATTTCTCACAGGGAGTCCAGCCGCACAGAGCAATTACCCCGGCAGTTGATTAAGGCAGAGTGAGGAGAAGTCCCGGGAAGCATTCAGTGTAGTTACGCTACTCCCTGAGAGTCACAGAAACAGGCAGGGCAGTGTTTGCTAGCCATGTTGATTCCTCTGAGAAAGCACCGGTGAGGCAAGCAGCAGGTCCCATGCTGGTGAGTAACCACTAGCCTGCAGCAGAGCAGTGCTGGGCACACCACCCGAGAGGGATGATCTCACCGCAAGCAGCCCAGCCTGCAGTGGGACTGCGCAGACACCTCCTCCCTGCATCACCCGGGGCACCAAGTCCCTGCTCTCCCCAGTACACAGCAACTGCAGCTGGGATAGGAATGGAGTAGCTCACAATGGTGGGGGAGGCTCCATTTCGTGCTCCCACCCAGCCCCCCAGGCTCCAGTGTGAGGGCCTTTCACAGTCTGGCCCCAAACAAATCTCCGCCCAAGGACACACCCCCTCCTGCAGGCACAGCATGGAGGTGAGAAGTAAAAGGTCCCCCCAAATCTCTCTTTAAGCAGCCCCAAAGGGAGTGATGAGCGAAATAGCCCATCCTTTTATGATTTTGTCCACCAGCTAGACCTGACCGCCAACTCACCCATTTTGGTTCCTTGGTTTCTGATTTCCTGCTGCTCTTGTCATGGTTACCATTCAGTCTTAGCACAGTCCTGGAGTAGTGCCAGCAAACCCTTTTAGCTTAAATTAAGTCGCTCTTTGTGTCTCCTTCTCACACCTTTTCTCAAACCGTTTAATAGAACAGATCATTGTGACAATTCATGAACCTTCACCTGCTTGCCACCAGTTGATCTTACAAATGGGGTAAATTAGTAGGCCCAGTTATCACAACAGTTCCCTCCCACCCATGCCTCCAAGTCAACGGCAGTTCAGCCACGACCCAGCTTTCAGTGTTCATGCTGTCAGCATGGCCTCGTGGTTAGAGCAAGGGATTGGGAACTTGGGTTCTGCATTCATGGCTTTGTCACAGGACTTGTACACATACCACTTATGTCAGTATAACTTATGTCTCTCAGGGATGTGAATAAACCCCCGAGCGACATAAGTTACACCAACCTAAGTGCTGGTGTGGACAGAGCTTCTCTTGCCAAAATAGCTACCCCCTCTCGCAAAAATGGTTTTATTATGCTGATGGGAAAACTCTTCTGTAGGCATAAAGCGTCTTCACCTCCCCACCTTTGTAAAGTGCTTTGTTCTGTGCAGAGGGAAGGTGCTATTAGAAGCCCAAAGAAATATTACTATGAGTGCTAGGAGGAGAGGTGTGGCTCTTTTTTCATTCAGAGCCTGGAGCATTTCCCAACAGTAATTAACTAGGAGAAGGTACTAATTAAAAGAGCTGCTGCCTACCAAAACATTTGGCAGTGACGGGTGTCATGGTTCCGATTTCAAGGAGCTTGGAGTTAGTACCTAAAACTCTGCGTTGTGGGAAAGGCCTTTGCAACATCTATCTGGCTGAGTCCCTGCTGTGGGAGGAGTGAACTAGTGCTAGTTGTAGCAAGCAATAAATCCAGCATCTGTAGCTTTCTTGTTTGTGAATTGTCTGTGAACAGGCTGAATTTCAGTCCTGAATTCCATGCCAGCACATTGGAGCTTATGGGTTGCTTGACAGCTCATCACAGCGAACCTTTACTATCTGACCAGTGAGATCGATCACTTGAAGTCACATGGCATTATTCCTGTTTCCTGATAGGATGACCGAACATCATAGAATCATAGAATATCAGGGTTGGAAGGGACCTCAGGAGGTCATCTAGTCCAACCCCCTGCTCAAAGCAGCACCAATCCCCAATTTTTATCCCAGATCCCTAAATGGCCCCCTCAAGGATTGAACTCTCAACCCTGGGTTTAGCAGGCCAATGCTCAAACCACTGAGCTATCCCTCCCCACATCCATATTTCCAGCACAAGTTTGCGTTTTTGCGGTCACCGTTTTCAAAAGTGGCCCCAGATTTCTGGGTGCCCAACCTGAGAGGCGCTGGGCCGAGTCCTCCCAAAGACAGTTGCAGCTGACCTGGTGGCATGGGGGTTTCTGGGTTGTCTGTTCTGTTGTTGACCGCTTCGAACCTGGGGACGTGCTGCTTTTCCTGGAGTCTGTTCCATGGGGCAGTGATCGCTCTGTGGGATGGTTAGTGCATAACCCACAGGGTGTCGTGTCTCCCGGGGAGTTCTGGCTTGCCCCTGTGGTTTGGGTGCCGCTGGGTCCGTTGTTTAGCTATATTGTATTGCACTGGCGCTGGGTTTCTGAAATATTTGGTAGGTGGCTTTTGGATTGTTTTTTGTTTTGTTTTGTTACCTGTGGAAACTTTGAGCCAGACTCTGCACTATCTGCCATCTTTGCAGCTGTCGGCGCTTGGAGCCATCCTGTGCTAACCAGAACTAGCATCTGGAGCCCTTCGCTGGGTCCTGAAATGCTCTTCCTACACAATGGGCTTTTCAGGCACCGCGCTTCCCCTCCTCCCTCGCCCCCCAGATCCCTCTGAGCCTTGGAGACCTTCCCAATGGCACTCTCTTCCTGCTGCCTTCTCTGTGAGCAGGTCACTGTGCTGGGGCAAATGGCTTTGCCAGGGCTCAATGGGAAGGACAGTCGGTTTCACACGGTGGGTTCAGGGATATTTCAACACCGAGAGAGGCTGGAGAGTACAGACAGGTTGGTTTTAATGGACTTGCTTTGACTTCTAGGCAGTGAGGACTGGGCCTTGTCTATGAAAGGAGAGAAAGTAACACCACATGCTGTGTATGCACACACACACACACACACTCACTCCCATATGTGCATGCACACGCATGCACACACACTCACGCACACACACATACACTCTCCTAAGCAGTGGCTGGCTAATAGATTCATAGATTCTAAGACCAGACAGGGCCATTCACGCATCTAGTCTGACCTGCTGAATAACACAGGCCAGAGAAGCTACCCACTCACCCTTACATTGTACTCAATAACTTGTGTCTGCCTAAAGCATCTCTTCAAGAGACATCCATCTCACACTGTCTGCCTTATTCCTTTCTCTTGGGCATTTCTCTCTCTTGACCTGCCACAGAGCTCTTGCCGGAGGCTCCAATACAGATTCTTCCTAACCGGTGACTGGGCCCGGTTCTCTGCGCCAGAGCCACCTGCATGGAGAAGTGACATAAGTCAGATGCTGATGGATGGGGCCCTTCCAGGGAAGTATGCACAATGCTTTGAATTGACCAGTTATCTCCCTCAGAGCCACCGCGTCCATCACGCATGTTGCCTCCCCTTTGTGTTTGAGCTGGGTGCTCTCCAGAGCAGGCATTCCAGACACGCACAGACTGCGAGGGATTGTAATTAGATACTTGTTTTGCACAGCTTTAGCCATCCAGGGTTGGTATTAACGACTTGCTGATAGTCTCTGGTCATTAAGGTAATAATTCCTGTCACTATAAGAACAGAACTTGGTGCCAAGGTGCCTCCAGGGGTGCTGCGTTATGCTCTTCTGCCAGCAACTTTGCTGTCACACTTTTGATGATCAGAAGCTGGAATACACCGTATGTGCATGGGACTTGAAGTCCTTGTATCACCCCTAACCCCTTTGGAATACCTTGTCAAGGGGGCAGGGCTGACTCAGGGAGAAGAGGGGTTTAAAAAGTCCGCTTAAGCAACGAGAAGAGCTAAGGAACAAGAGCAGCACACAGGAATTTTGCCAGGGCATTCAGAGAGGGAGCATGAGAGCCAGATACAGCTGGGTGCAGCCTCTAAACTTAGGCCAACCCCGCCTCCCCAAGCAAACAAAGAACAAACAAACAAAACCCCTGTAAGAGTAAAAATAATGCCAGCAGAGGTCCAGCAGCAGAGTGGGGGGGCTATCCAGTTTATTGCCCTTGAGGGCAGGTGGCATACATGTGAATTCAGTGCAAGCAGCTCATGGCTGGAAAGTGTTAATGGCTACCCTCAGGAGCGTCTTTGATATGTAGACAATCACAGACTGAATAAAACTGATGAGTGTGACAAGGACCTTTCTTTCAGGCTCAGTGAAAGAAACAACTAAATGCTCCTTTTTGTAGTGATAGCTGAGAACCATAAGAAGCCACTGCCCAAAGCAACAGGCTGCATGGGTTAAGCCTGAGCAGAAGCTAGGGCCTGGTCTATATCTAAAATGTAGATCTACCTAGCTATATTGCTCAGGGGTGTGAAAAATTCAGTGATTTACAGAAAAAACCCTTCTGTCACTGTAGCAAGGGTCTACACCACAGTGCCACAGTAGCACTTCTAGTGTGGACACAGCCTAAATCACATGGGCTGAAGAGTTTTCTTTGGACTGATGGGAAAGCGCAGGGGCAAGGGGATTGGTCAGTTGCAGCAGTGGGCACCTGTGTTTGTGAGATGCAGAAGGCGACCAGAAAGTCTCCAGACAGCAGTTGTTGTATGGCCCTGAGTATGAGCAGTGGGATAGAACCCCTTGGGCACAGTAGTGACTGGAAGGGCAGCCTGGAGCTTGTGAGCAAGGAAACTGCCTGCTGCTGTTTGTTCCTCCTGGGTTCCAGGCCACAGCACTTGGACCGTTCTTTGTAAATCAACAGCACTGTCCTGACTGGCGGTATCAGTTTCTCCTCCTAATGGAAATGACCTAGTAAGGCTCCAAATATTGGCTAATTGCACAGAGTAAGGGGGCAACAACCCCCATTGGAACTGCATAGTCAGGGGCCCCTGTTCAGCGTTAGAACTGCTATTCTGGTGACTGCCCTGTCCAGCCTCTGGGCATGCCAGGTACTGGGAGGTACATCTCTTGAACAAAGGACCACCAGCATGGGAGATAGGAACATCAGGCTGCTGGCATGAATGGGTGAGAAGGCGGAAAAATTTGTAGACCACCATAGATCCATTTACAGCTTTATTTCAAGGGACAGACTACTGCTGTTGACCTCTTAGTCTTTGACACACATTTGCTTTCCCTGCTGCCAGCAGTTTAACTGCATGGTCCAGGTTAGAAAGAAATCCAAACTTTCAGGAAAAAGAGATGCAACTGCAATACTGCAGGTCACCATGAGATGGCACTGTTGCATATAGCCGTATCTATTTAACTGAATGTGTGGGCAGTTAGATCTTGGAAGAAATTCTGTGGCTCTGAATCTCCTCTAACTTACCCCAGTTTTACCCCAATGTAATGCTGCCTTCATTGGAATTGCTCCTGATTTACATCCACATAAGAGAGGGAAGAGTCAATTATAATTAAATTCTTTTTAGAAACTACAGCATTCAACAGTAAAAATGTCTACATTGCCTGACACTCTTTGACCAAATCACGGAAGAAGAATGAATAAAGTATATGGGGGTTTCCTGACCGGAAGCCTGCCATGCAAACAAACCTAACTACACGCACGTGTGTACAGGCACTGGGCTGCTGGTGCTCCGTCCTACCAGACCGTTCCGCACAGCGAGAGTCGGTATGTCCGGTACTTTTGGGCTGTTCTTTGCAGCATGGCAGGGTCAGTGAGGCAATGCCCTGCTGCTGCAGTGGGGGTTGCTGTGGGTGAAAACTGCAGTATGATGGACCTGACTGAGTGCTCATTTGCATTCGGGTGTGACGGTTTGAACGTTACCTGGTAGGTGCATTCACTTCATCATGCCCCCAGCCTCCTCTCCCTCATACAATATTTTCAGCTTCAGTTCCCGAGGCCCCCAGTGTCCAGCTCCTTTGAAAATGTTCAGCAGGGGCAGATACCTCTTGTACTTGTTTTCAAGGATGCAAGAGCACAATTTAGTGAGGCAAAGCCTTTGAAAAGACATAGCCCCGTGCTCCTTTGCACTAACAGATTCCAGCTGTTTGTTACCCTGGCTGGGCAGTGGCCCGGCCTGAGGCCTCTGATTATTCCTGGTGTTTGGTACAAAGGGCACATGGCAGCAAGCCCATGTCTTGGGTTCCCAGATGTTGCACTCCAGCATTAGTCTAGTTGGATTGTTTAATTCTGAGTGGCTATAATCATTTCAGGTCATGTACTAATGGGCTTGAAAATCAGCTGTTGTGCAGAGAATGATAAATGACTATACGCTGGGTCTAATGAAGGGGATGGATTATTGGGTTATAAATCAGTTAAGTGGTTCTGAAGAAGTTGCAAACCACGAGAAACAACCACAAAGGGGTAGAACAACATCCGATGTCTGGGGCTGATTGGGAGCCAGCAGGTGCTGTCTGAGCCAGCCATTACTTTACCTATAAATAGAAAGCATCTGAAATGAAAACACTGTATTTAAACAAATCACCTCTGACATTAGCCCTTTTGATTCTGTGTTGGTTGCAGATGAGGGGAAAGTGTATTGCTCGGTGATTATTGGAGGGTTACTGGCTGGAGTCTGCCTTTTCCAGGAAATAAATCTTGATTTTCTGATACAGTCTTAAAGTGACCATATGCCCTGCTTTTTCCAGTGCCTCTTGTTTCTCCTGATTTCCTAGGAATTTCTTTTCAGACACATGAAATGCCATCGTTTTTTCACAGAATCCATCAAAATGTTTTGTTGTTTGTTTTTTTCAGAAGCACAAAACATTTGTTGGAAGTGTGTTGTTGGGCTTGGTGGACTCCGCTCCATTTCCCCTAGACCGGGGGAACGAGAGCTCCACATGAAGAGCTGAGTTTGGAGTGGGGAACATGAGTGAGGGCAGAAGCAATCAGAGCAGTTCTTTGCTGCAAGTCAGTGTTAATGACTCTCGCTCAATGTCTCATGATACGTGTTCAGACACTGAGTTACTGGAAAAACTCTCCTGTCAGAGAACTACATTCACGCTGCTGTTTGGTCGGAAGGCGGCAGTAAAGCCACCAGAGAACATTTTATAAAATGGGCCCTTTGTGTCTGTTGTGTGACCACTTTGTGACCCTATAGAAATGTAGCCAGAGAAAAGAAAGTTGTGCTGATTCTGACAGCATGGCCACCTTGCATATACTGCGTGCGAGAGCTGGAGTCACCTGCTAGACTGGCAGAGTCTCTTTGGTTTGGACAATGGAGGCTACAGATGCACATTCAACAGAGCAGGGAAACCAGTGGAGGAGATGCTGAGGCTGTCTGTGGGAGAGGGATGTGTCTTCAAGTGATTGTCCACAGGGATTACGCCTCCTGCATGCAGCATTGGACTCATTTGGCCAGCAGTATCTGCTGGGGCCATGCCCGTGTCCTTACTGTCCTCATGGCCTCCCAACTCAAGGACATAAAGGGCAGAGCAGGCCCAACCATCCCTCAGTTCCTTCTGACACCCGCACGGGAAGTGGAACATGGCTGGGTCCTCTTGTTCCTCTGTGCACTGTGCTTTTTAGTGTGAGATAGTTATTAGTATTGTTCATTAGTGTTAATTAGTAGATAGTCTGTGCCTTGGCACAACCCTCCCAACTTTTAGTCAGATGGTTTATTGGCTCACTCTGTCCCTCTCCCCCCCTGCCACGCATACAGGGGCTCTAGCAACAGGGTAGAAGCCAAATCCTTGGAGTTCAAAACCTTCCCCTCAGGTGCCTCCTTTGTTGAAGAGAGGGACATAATCCTGAGGGATGTTCCATATATTGTTCCTTCTCTAAGTGGACTCAAAAACCTACTGAGACCCACCTAAAATGGTTCTTCCTGGTGCGCTCAACGCAAGCCTCCACAGACACCAAGATCAGGACATGGTAAGACCTCATCCTCCCATTGGTCCCTCTCCATGAGCACCCCGGCAAGTCAGGATTCCACCCCACACTACCGTGCGCCATCCACCAAGAGGTCCCAGTCATTGGTGATGACCTCAGATAGGGTAGGGCGGAGCACCACTCCAGAGACAAGACAAGGCGCAGGCCACCGTCTCCGCTGCCTACCCCGTCGAGACTCAAGAGTCAGCAGGTGTCTTACTCACCTTGGGCTCAGCAGTTGGAGGCAACCAACGACCTGACAAAGGTGTCTCTGGCGCCTCAGTACCTATGGCTAAACAGGTGCCAGTAGTGCCCACTAAACCCATGGACTGCCCTGCCTCTGGGAGTGACCCCTTGACACCAGCTGCCTCAGTGTCCAGTGCCATCCCCATCAGCATTTAGAGCATGTAGAGTACTGCAAGATCTATATGTGAGCCTGGGACCAGAGCCAGCCCTCCTCAAGAGCGGGAAGATGGTGCTAGTTAAACTACGGCTTAGCCTGTTATTGGTATGGCAGACAAAGTAGGTATCTCCACTACTGGCTTCATGCCCTGCACAGTCAGGGAGGATACCACACAGTCTGCGTCTTCCACTGGCATCAAGAGCTTGGCAAACCCTCCCCTTCAACCCCCCCCTTGGTAACAACCTTTTATTTTTGGGAAATCAAGCAACTGCTTGTTAGTCCCCAGACCAGAATGATAGAAGAGTAGGGTTGGAAGAGACCTTGGAAAGTCATCTAGTCCAACCTCCTGCTCAAAGCAGGGCCAACACCGACTAATTCATCCCAGCCAGGGCTTTGTCAAGCCGGGCCTTAAAAACCTCTAAGGATGGAGATTCCACCACCTCCCTAGGTAACCCATTCCAGTGCTTCACCACCCTCCTAGTGAAATAGTGTTTCCTCGTATCCAACCTAGACCTCACCCAACTGCAACTTGAGGCCATTGCTCCTTGTTCTGTCATTTGCCACCACTGAGAACAGCCGAGCTCCATCCTCTTTGGAACCCCCCTTCAGGTAGTGGAAGGCTGCTATCAAATCCCCTCCTCACTCTTCTCTTCTGCAGACTAAACAAGGCCAGTTCCCTCAGCCTCTCCGCGTAAGTCATGTGCCCCAGCCCCCTGATCATTTTCATTCTCCTCCGCTGGACTCTCTCCAATTTGTCCACATCCTTTCTGTAGTGGGGGGCCCAAAACTGGACGCAATACTACAAATTTGGCCTCACCAGTGCTGAATAGAGGGGAATAATCACTTCCCTCGATCTGCTGGCAATGCTCCTACTAATACAGCCCAATATGCCATTAGCTTTCTTGGCAACAAGGGCACACTGCTGACTCATTTCCAGCTTTTCATCCACTCTAATCCCCAAGTCCTTTTCTGCAGAACTGCTGCTTACCCAGTCGGTCCCCAGCCTGTAGCAGTGCATGGGATTCTTCCGTCTTAAGTGCAGGATTCTGCACTTATTGTTGAACCTCATCAGATTTCTTTTGGCCCAATCCTCCAATTTGTCTCTGTCCCTCTGGACCCTATCCCTACCCTCCAGCATATCTACCTCTCCCCCCAGTTTAGTGTTATCCGTGAACTTGCTGAGGGTGCAATCCATCCCATCATCCAGATCATTAATAAAGATGTTGAACAAAACCGGCCCCAGGACCAACCCTTGGGGCACTCCATTTGATACTGGCTGCTATCTAGACATCGAGCCTTTGAACACTACCCGTTGAGCCTGACAATCTAGCCAGCTTTCTATCCACCTTACAGTCCATTCATCCAATCCATACTACTTTAACTTACTCGCAAGAATACTGTGGGAGACCGTGGCCAATCCACATGGCCAATCACTCAAAGTAGGAAGAATGGTTACTGACCCTGCAGCAACTAATTCTTCAAGATGGATTGTCCATACAGATTCCATGACCCACTCTCCTTCCCCACTGCTACAGAGTCCTACTCCTCTGGGGTTGTCTGCTGGAAAGGAACTGAGGGGTAGTTGAGGCCACTCTACCTGTTATGACTTTAGGTGGGGATATGAGGGCACTTGGGGACCTGGCATGCTCCACCAGGCACTGCAATCTATTGCAGGGCCATCACCACCACCACGACATAGTACATGGATTTACAACATACACAGGGAACAGACTAGCCAGCAGCTCTGCAGCCATTGCAATGGGCACAGGCAAGTTCTGTGCGATTTGTGAAACTAACATTTTGCCCCATAACTAGTGCCTTCCATCTGAGCTTGGCATGGGATTGAGAATGTTGATAATCTCCCCAAAAATCCATTCTGGAAAGCAACATTCCCTTGGGAGTGCCAGGGTCTGTGAAGTCGGGGGTTCGGAGATGGACGGAGAGAGCAGCAGGGATCCCAGCAACTGCTCACGCCTGACACTCTTGAGGGTTGGGGATCCTGCAGGATGTGGGGAGGGGACTGCTTGAGAGGGGAGGGGATCCTGTAGCCACGTGAGGGTGCTGCTCTGTGGGGAGGGATCCTGAGGGGAAGGGATGAGGATGGGGTTGTTCCCGAAGAGTTGCAGGGTTTCAGTTTATTGTACTGGGCTGGGGAGCTCACTCTTCGCCTTAAAGCACATGAGGCTGCAGGTGTGGGGTATGCGGCTGCACTACATCACGCATGGTTAGTCTGTTTGCAGGCCTCTACTGCTCTTACATATAGCGGTCCGTGCCAGGCAGAGCGGTGGAACATGCCCTTGCCTATGTAGTGCCAATCACGGGTGTAATGAGAACCACCAAACCCAGAATGACAGGGGGCCCAGGCCTGGGGGACTCCATAGGCCTGGCCTCCCACATGACAGCAATGAGAAACACCGTGCTCAGGGTCCCAGCCTGCCCAGCTTGTGCCTCTGGAGATTCCCTATTGAACTCCGGCAGTTTTTGACTGCCTGGAAATCAGCCCATGGCAGCTGGAGCTAGACTGCTGCAAACTTTTGAGAAGCCCCCCTCCTCCCTGGTGCATGGAGCATCTGAGGGCTTTCAAACAGACCAGGCATGTCAGTAAGTGCATTCGATGCTCTGGGACTCGACTGGTGAAGGTCCTCAGGCCAGTCAGTCTCCAGGCTTGTGATGTTTCATTTGGGGAAGGCCAGATGAGTTGTGACAAGATAGACATTGCTATGGAAGGGGTTGCCGGGGCACCATTACACTGAAACGTCTACGTTTTTTCTCTTTGTGTGCAAGGAAGCTTTTCGACCTGGCTGAAAGTGCCGTGTTGTTGCTTTGCTCATGCAGGGGAGCCATGGCCTTTGCTCTCTGCCTTCACCTCTCCAGAGTCAGTTCTGGAGGCAGAGCTGCTTCCAGGGAACTAGACAGTGGTTAGGCCGAGATCCCTAGGAGAAGGAATTGCTCGGCATGCTGGTTGCGATGCTTCTGTTCCAGGATTGGTATGTCTGTGGAAATAGAGGAATAGAGTCAGCTTCCACGTGACCAATTTCTGTCAGATGGAAATAGGTTTGCCAACTTTCTAATCACACAAAACCAAACAGCCCTGCCCTGCCCTGCCCTGCCCCTTCTCTGAGGACCCGCTCCCGCTCGCTCAATCCCTGCTCCCTCCATAGCTCACTTTCACCGGGCTGGGGCAGGGGTTTGGGGTGTGTGTCGGGGTGAGGGCTCTGGTCTTGGGGTGCGGCTCTGGGGTGGGGCCAGGGATGAGGGGTTTGGAGTACAGGAGGGGGCTCTGGGATGGGCCAGGGGTTTGGGGTGCAGGAGTGGGGTTCGCAGTTCCCAGCCAATGGAAGCTGGCACTGCACTCGCGGAGGGGGCAGTGCACAGAGCCTCCCTGGCCGCCTGTGTGTCTAGGGGCCACAGGGACCTGGCAGCCACTTCTGGGAGCCGCATGGAGCCAGGGCAGGCAGGGAGCCTGCCTTAGCCCCTCGCCCCTCTGTGCCGCCGACTGGACTTTTAACGGCCTGATCGGTGGTGCCAACTGGCACCACCGGGGTCCCTTTTTGACCGGGCATTCAGGTCAAAAACCGGATGCATGGCAAGCCTAGATGGGAAGCTGCCCTGCAGAGACAGAAACTGCTACGTGGGAGGAGGGGTGCACTGCGTCCTCCCAGCTTCACCTACAACTGATGTCGGTTGCTGCATCATGATCAGAGTTTGTTGCCAAAATTAACTACATGGCCAGGTGTGCTCTAAGTGAGTGAGATCCCAGGAGACATGTCAGATAGTAACAACTTTGGTCGCTGGGCCAGAATCCAAACAGCCATCCATCCAGCTGGGGAGATGGTTGGAGTTGGAGCCAGCCCTATGCTGCATGGCTCAGGCCTGTCCCTATAATGTCCCTGAAACAGAACCCCAGATCCAAACCTGCCTGAACTTAGGGCAATGTTTAGATTCAAAGTTTGTTCCTTGTGAGGCATTTCCCAGGGAGAACTGTCCCAGCTCTTGGGGGGCACTTTTTGGTAGGGTTCTGTGGGGGTCCATCTTGCCAGACTTGTTTTGAGGGTCTGGGGGGGCACTAGAAGAGTTGGTGAGGAGGGGTTGATTGTGGTGTCTTCAGCATGCTGATGACATCCATCTTCATATGTCCGCACCATTGGGGCCTGAGTGGCTAATCAAGTGTTTAGCTGACAGTATGGCTGAGAGCTAGCCTGCTCACACACAATCCAGATCAGACTCTGGAGATGGTGATTGGCTGGCAGGGGCTAAGGAAGATATGGCCGGGGCAATTTCTGTCTCTTTGACTGACAGTGCCTCTCTGCCACTGGGGGGGAAGTTTGCAGTCTTGAGCTCTGCTCAGATTCCCAGCTGGTTCACATATATCCAGTGGCAGCTGCTGACAGTCAGCTGTCTGTCCACCTACAGCCCTGGTTTCTTTCAGACATGGGACGCTGTAGCCCTGATCTGGGCCCTGGTCACCTTGCGATTAGACACTGCAATGCGCTCTGCATGGGGCTGCGCCCGAAGAAGGGACACTGAATTCCACAGTCTGTTTGTGAGGGGCTGCCTGTGTTCCTCCAGAACCTGCGCTCGCTGCCTATTGGTTCCTGGGTGGAGTTCTGACATATGAAACCCTGCACGGTCTGAGACGTGCCTGTCTGAGATGCCTCCTACCCCCCTCCTACACCCTGTGATACTGCTGCAGCCACAGTCAGTGGAAGCATCACCCATAATAAAAGCCCAGGGCTGTGGCCAGGGTGTTCTCCAAGATGGGCCCTGAACTACAGAGCTCATTCGCCCCCTGGGTGCACTGACATTCAGAGCAGACTGCAAGGCCAGTCCCTTCTGCCTGGTTTGGGTAAGTGTGGCGAGAGTTAGGCGAGCATCTGGCAGGGAGCCAAAGAAGATTTGTTGCCTGTGGTTATTGTTGGTGGAAGGCTGGGGGGAGGGGCTCTGGTTATGCTAGTGGGAAGTTGCCCGGAGGCCTAGTGGTGGGGATGGCACAACCTCTCGACTCTTCAGTGGTAAATCAAATTAGTGACTTTGCACGTAATCAGCCCCGGCGTCCTCCTGGACGTAACTTTCTCCTCAAGATGAGGTTCTGCCTGACGAAGCCGAACAACTCTGGGCTGCTCATTTTTCAGTGTGGGGCACATTTGTACAGAGGAACCTAGGAGAAGAGAGTCCACTGGCAGAATACCATGGGGAACTCTTTAAGACGCATCTAGATCTTCAGTATTCAGGTGCTGAACTTCCCACCCAGACAAGAGCTCAGGTGATCATTCTCTCCCTTTGATATATTGGCTTTTACAGTGACTCTGGTATGGTGATGAGACTGCAGTATCCCATAATATATGGCTCTTTCTAGCAAGAGCAGTGCTATAATTGTATTTATGAGCAGAATACTTATACAGGCCTTAAGCGAACTCCAAGGATAAAAACATTCCTATAACAACATACAGACAGCCAACAGCCAAGCAATTAATTTCTTGACGACAAGCTGCGTTTGGGTCTCTGCGCTGGGTACAGTGCATCCATTAACACTACAAATATTCCACTGAAGGGAGTGATGGGTAAGGGGACTGGTAACTGGACCCGGAGCCTTTCGCCTACACATTACATGTTAAACAATAAATTTTTTTGAGGTCCAAATAGCACCAAGGTCATTGCAAGTTGTGCATTTTAGGGGAAAAAAAATCTATTAATCTTAGGTAGTTACGAGACCCCCCTCCCCTCTGTTATCTGATTATCAGGTGTCTCACAAAGTATCTGCCCTCCCAACCCACCTGTGGGGCAGGGCAAGGCAAGTCTATTATCCCTGTAATGCAGACAGGCCCAGACTTGTGCAGATCAGCCCTTCATCCAACCACCTTCTCAATGTTTTGTCCTAGAGGGTCGTGTGGGATCTCTGCTGAAAGCGGAAAGCTAAGAACTAGCTGATTGTCATGGGTATTGCAGGGTGATTGTATGGGAAATAATTGTAGAGCTCTGTAACACATAGGGCATTGTGTTCCAAAACTGCTGGAAGTGAAACTTGTCCCCTGAGGACGGGAAGTCTGAGACCTGACCCAATCAACAGGAGAACAATGGGCATCCTTGGAGTCAGCCTGTGTTTACTGTCAGGACTAGAAGCAGGCTGGAAATTTACAGACAAACCACAGAAGATTTCTAGTACATTGTAGGAGCTTGTGACTGTAGGAGCGGAAGAAATGGCCCAAGTTGTTGCTCTTTAGAGAGGAATGACTGCTAATGGGGAGCAGTCTCATGAATGGTGGATCCCAGGTTCTCTGAACTGGACAAGCACAGCAAGAATGGACCAGTGGGTAAGAAATACCTTATTAGACAGGACAGTAACTTGTGAATAAGTATAGGCTAGAGCTTGCTTTTTATGGTTTTGAGTTTCCAAACCCTTCTCTTTGCCTTTTATATGAATCTGTAACTCATGCTCGGTTACATAAACTTCAGTTTGGTTTTACTCTAAACCAGTCCAGGTGCCTTGTGCTAAGTAGAGCATTGCACGGAGGTGAACCCAGTGATGTCAGGTGCACTGTTTCCATGGAGGCAGGGGATCAGTGTACATTGCAGGTGAACAGAAAAGAGGCCTGGGTGCTCACGTTTAACAAAATGAAGGGTGTAACTTGCTAGCCTGCAAAGGGAAAGGGAGCAGCTGTGTTGCCAGCAACTGGTGGCTGGGGAGAGTTTCCTCTGGTGGGCACAGTGATAGTGATTCACCTCAGGTAGCCCCCAAAAGCGTCACATCCCATTTACAGATGGGAAACTGAGGCCCCAAGAGGCTGTCCCATGGTTGCACAAGGAGTTTGTGGAGGAACAGGGAATTGAACCCCGTCTCCCGAGTCCAAGGACAGCGCCTAAGATACTCATAATTCAAGAACCCATTTGATAGTGTCCCTGTGACTAACCATTTGCCACATGGCTATAGTAACCAGATCTTAAACAGGGAACGCTGCAGGTGCACCAAATATGGAGGCTTGTTAATATAGCTTGATATCTAAAGGGAGCCATGGGGTATGGTCTAGTTGCTAGGCTACTAGAATGGGAGGCAGGAGACATGCCTCCTAATCCTGCTTCTGCCCCTGACCTGCTGTATGAATTGGAGCAAGTCACATCATATCGGGTTCTCCTGTCACCCTTTGTCCATCTTGTCAATTTGGACAGGAAGCACTTCAAAACAGAGCCTTTTCCCTGCTGTGTGCATGTGCAGTGCCCAGCACACTGATCTCAGCTGGGGCTTTACACATTGTGGGAATTCTGGAGGCTCTGGTCATAATTCCATAGTGTCCGAGTTACTATTAAACACTGGGTTCTCTAGGAAATTCAGCACCTGTGCCAGTCATTTCTTTGTCCCAAAGGAAATTCATAATAGGATAACACAAACACTTCAAACTTCCCATATAGAAACATTATTTGAATCTTGCTTCTAGGGCATATTTAAGCAATTAAGCTGTAATTAAAGTAAATTATTTACAACTGTTGTTGTAAATTGCTGTGATTATACAGGCTGCAGACTAGCTCAGGTGAAACAGCTCAGGTATCTCCCAAGTGAGCTGTTCTCCCTTGTAACTCCCCCCACAGCCTGTCCATCTCTTGCAAGTGTGGTGGGGTGGGGCTGGCTGAGCCCACAGCAACTCCTCAACCCGCTATTGCCCACTGTGAGGTTTGTAAGGGGGTATTCTGTGAAATTAAAAGGTGGCAAATTCAACATTGAAAAGTATAAATACTTTTCCACATGTCATTAGACTGTGGAACTCATTGCCACAAGAAATTGTTGAGGCCAAGAACTTAACAAGTCTCCAAAAGGGATTGGACAGCACAGATGGATGAGTTTAAGACTTGTTTTCCAGGACAGGAGTTGCTGAACAGATTTTAAGAGACAATGGACCTCAACTCACAGCCGAAGAGTACCAATTATTTGTGAAATGAAATGGTATCAAATACATCACCTCAGATCATCATCCCATCCTGCCACAGATGGGCTAGTTGAAATGTTGACAAGCAACCTATCCGTGTTATAGCCCTGAATACAGATAGCTTACAGCACATGATTAGGGATTTCCCATTGGCCTACAGGAGTGCAGCCGATGCTACTACAAGCCAGACACCAGGGATATTGTTTATGGAATGTAATTTAAGGTCTCATTGGGACTTGTTAAATCCTGATCTACAGAGGGATGTTCATAATACACAGTGTGATCGAATGGCCACAAATAATCACACCTGACTGCAGCTTTTCCAGAGGAGGAGGACACCTGGGATAATTCACAGAACCCTCAATGATATGTTACAGACTCGTCCCTCTATCCTACTGGGTATCATAGAATCATAGAATATCAGGGTTGGAAGGGACCTCAGGAGGTCATCTAGTCCAACCCCCTGCTCAAAGCAGGACCAATCCCCAATTTTTGCCCCAGATCCCTAAATGGCCCCCTCAAGGATTGAACTCACAACCCTGGGTTTAGCAGGCCAATGCTCAAACCACTGAGCTATCCCTCCCCCGATGTGGCACCAGACACTGGACCTGCTAGGAGGGATGGCATGAAGGAAAAATAGTATGAAACAATCTAATCGGATTTTTTAAAAAATTTGCATGTAGTCTGGGACCACAATCTTTCATATGCCTTCTTCAGAATCATATGGTTATTGCAAGGCAACACAAGAGGGCAGAGTTAAGGCTGTTTGGGTGTCTTAATTTGACATTTCTTACCTTACTTTGTTTAGGGTTCTTTTCAGTGTACACTTAACTCTGAATTTCCTGCGTTGGTAATGCTTGCTTTAGGGATGATTACAACTGTGCTGTCATGTTTTTACCTTTACATTGCTGAACATCCTCTCAACCTTCACCTTGCTTAGAGAAGTTTTTGGTCTGGGAATATAAATAATGGCAATAATAGTATGGGGTTAATCATGGATTTGTGAATGAAGGGCAGCGCAGCCATAAAGTCAACATAGATGGCGTTAGCAGCCTCCTAGGCACGGGGAGGATTCATTGTGTATATAGACCATAGCTCCTAGAGTACAGATATGAACAGCTTGAATCGCAACTGATGACAACAGTACCAGCTGCTGGTTCAGACAGCGGACAGGAGGGGTGAGAGGAATGGGGCTGCGTGGCTGGGACCGTCACATTGCGTCAGTGCTTAGAGCGGGGTCAGTTTTACCTAGGCGTTTTTATGGTTTGTCGGTGCCACTGTGCAGGACCCTGAGAGCAGCCCCTAAGACAGAGGAATTGCTGCAAGAATTTCGCAGCTTTACCTCACACACCTGGGATTCGGTTCCTCCCCGTCTGCGGGACATGGAGAAGGGATCTGAACAGGTCTCGCACAATGCAGATGAGTGGCCAGACCACTGGGTTATGGGATGTTTTGATGTGGGGCTCTCTTAATCTTTTCTCTTGAGGCTGTGTATAAAAAATTAAATGTGTTTGGGACTAGAGAGAGCAGAGACTGACCCTCCAGCCTGGGACGTGGGAGACTTAAATTCAAATCTCTTCTCTACATCAGGCAGAGGGAAGAACTGAAGCTGGGTCTCCCACAGCCAGGGTGAGGGCCCTAACTACTGAGCTAAAGGTTGTAAGGAGCCAACTCCCCCCCCCCCCCGACCCCAGCTATTGTGTATGGGTTTAGGAGTGTTTTTAGCCTGCCTACTGGATTGGGCTCATTATGGTTCTCGTTACCTCCTGCCTCCAGTGAGAGGGAGCCTTTCTTGTGGTAGCTGAACGTCACCTCCCTGACACTACCAGCCCTTCAGCCACTCCAGCTCTCTCCTCTTCGCCTTGCAGGTTAAAGATAGGTGCCCTTAATCTCTGTATCCCTTTGAATCATTCGCCTCTGATATCCCGGAAACTGGCAACTCAGAATTTCCAGATTCTCAGTACCAAAAGGTGCAGCCTGCCTAGTTTCACCTTCACCCACCACATCTGTAAACCCCACCGCACTTGTGAGCACTCATGATACAACAAAAGTAGGTTTATTTCGGAATGAATAAAGATTTAACGAGAATCAAGAGAGAGTTGTGGAAACAAGTGGTTACAATGGAAAACACTCTCAGAAAACACAAACCTGGGTCTCCGCTTGTCAATAGTTCCCTTTCTGATCTCATAAACAGGGATCCTAGAAAGCCATTTGCCATGGAAAAACGTGGAATTTGCATTTTTACAGCGAATCTTTCGTTTTTACATTTTGTGAAAAAATAAAAACATATTAAGTAAATTTTACGGAAAGTACCAGCCCACTTATTCAGTGCGCACAACCTCCCACTCTTGTGGTTGATTTTGGAATGCGCTGAGAGCCGGATCCCCTGCCGCTGTCACTGGTAGGCTTCAAACTTGCTTAAAAATTGGAAATCTGTCAATAAAACATTGTGTTCAACTGATACCTGTATATATTGTGGCTTGGGAAACTAAAGTTCAGCCTTTCATTTTATTCAAGGAGAAACACAAAATTTTTATGTTTTTTATTGGAGAATTTTGGTTTTTTACACAGAAAACTAGGATCCCTGCTCATAAAGTAGATTTCCTCCCCCAGGTTCAGTCTGTTGCAAAGCTAGCTGGTTCCCAATAATGAGGATCCAAATGTTCTTGAAAACACCGTCCTCCCCAAGGGTTTTTCCTCAGTGAATAAATCCAGAGTGTCTTTTTCTCCAGTCTGTTATACTGAAAACCGTCCTTTATTTCTATTCACAGGCAGGGCAAAGAGCTGTCTGTCTTAATGGTCCTTTTGCATCTCTAAGAGATTTTGATTGTTTGCTGGTACCGCTGACAGTTTTCCATTGATAGAATTGGGAGGGAGCAAGGCTGGTCAATTGAGCCTCGCATTACCTGGCCGGTTGATTAGGGAGGAGTGACAGCTCCCTCCTGTTTGGACGGGCCATCCCCAAGGCCCATCATTGCTTGGCGATTGACTGTATGGACTTGGAGGAGAAATCAATGTGAACACATTGTTCCTTAAATATTACCTGTACATAAGGTGAGAGCTGTTTACAAAGTATAAGTGTCTCTGCTTCACAGCCCCAACAGCAAGCTAGGCAGGGGAATGCCTGGTTTGTGAATCCTGCTGGGTGGTGGCAGGACTAAGGTGGCCACTTTCCCGGGGAACCCAGGCTGTGAGGCACCTCTCTGTCACATGAAGAACCCTGCTCTATGCCTGCCATGGGTCAGCTCCCCAGCTCCACCTACCATGGTCAATACAAGCCTGTCCTCTAGGCCTTGCAGGCTCTGCTGTTCTCTACAGGCTAACGACAGGCACAGTCCAACCTCCCAGTCACCGATCCCTACTCCCAAAGAAACAGCCTGCCCCAGCCTACCGCTGCCATCTCAGCTCAGCACTCCATTAACACACAGCACTTAGATTCCAGAGGAATCAATGATACGTCTATTGAACAAAACTCAGAAATTCAAGTGGCAGCAAGTAGAAGTATTGGAAACAAGTGGTTGCATATAAAATAAAACATAACCCCCATTTTAGAGCCTAGACTAAATGAACTAGATAGCCTCATGGCCGGTAGAGTTTGGCTAACCCCAAATCCTTGCTCTGCTTTAGAGCCAGATTTGGCTGTGACCTTTCATGATGCAGACATGCTGTCTGCCTCCTTGGTGAAGGATCCTGTGTGTTTCCTTGGACACCCAGTTAATCCTTTGTCCCCCACCCCTCCCCTGGTTGTTTTACCCTGTGAATCTCCTTTCTTATAGATTTCACAATCTCTTCTTTTGCCTGTGGCTGACTATGCAATAGGTCTACTGTGTGAGGCATGCAATGCGCAATACACAAGGTGTCTGCTGCCTCCAGAGTGAAAGGAACATTTGCAAGGCCTGTTACCTCCTGAAGACCTGTCATAATTCCAAGACCTTAAAAACATAATTTCCAGTAGAGATAAATAACTCCTTAAATATTATTCATACAGATATTTCACAATTATTATGATGACCAGCGGGCTACTGGCTCTCAATAGAGACCTCACATGCCACCGTTCAGTGAACTATTATACATATATCTGACCCAGGGGATCCCTGTAAAACTCTATGCACCTGCTGTGTCCTCCGCCAGTTGGCACCAAGCGGTCCCTGGGTCGCGCCCCATTGGCACACACCTCTCAGAACTGTGTCAGGCTCTCTGCAGACTCAAGCAAACATCGCTGCTTTGGTTTGCATCTGGGTTGCATACTGAAGGTTCCAAAGCAACCAAAAGGGCTGGTGACTTAATTTTGTTTTAAATGAAAATGCAGGCTGTGGAGCACAAGGTGGCAGCCTCTACTGCAACTGGATGGGACTCTGGGAGCAGGCCCAGCTCCACCCCACTGCGAGCACATAGTCCCGGGATGCTGGGTTTGTTGCAGGCTTCAGAGGAAATGTTGTAAGCAGAGCCCTTTGCTCAGATATTGGTAGGACATCCCTGCATACACACAGGTGCATGCGCACATGGTCCTACACATCACACGTGTACACATACACACCCCTTCTTTTTCTCAGAATACCATTTGCAAACAATAACGTGCACCCGGTGCTGTTTTTAGCCCATCTCCAAACTGGTGGGGCAGGCAGGGGACAAGGTCATGAATCCCACTCATGCTGGATCCTGTCTTGTAGAGTCCCTCGTCTGAGGGTCCAAATCAGTCGCTTTCCCCGTGTGAGGCTGCTGGGAAGGTGCAGAGCTGCCTGCCACTGGAAGTGTCGACTAATTGGACCTTATTAAAAATTTACTTCTGTTTTACAATAAAGCTGGAGCATTTATCATCCCCCAGCAAGCCATTAATTAACAGCATGGCCCGCTGCGCTGCAAGGATTTCAGCACAGCCTGCCTGACTGCTAGTACGTTGACCGGGCAGCAGCCTTTCCCACCAGCTCTGTGCGGCCAGCAGCCATCCACATACCAGGCATGAGCAGACACAGGCAGATAAATGCCCCCTCCCCCAACCACTCCACACAGCTAAATACCCCTATACCTCCCACCCCACCCGACTATATACCCCACACCCAACCACTCCACACTGCTATATACCTCCTGCCATCCCCAAAGTACACGTACCTGTGTGCATACATACACACACACAACGACATGCGCTCCCTGGCATGACTCGCCCTGCAGGCAGCTCCAATGTACAATCTCCTCTCCTGCCTGGGTGCCCATTAAGGCTTCAGCTGCTCAGCCAGCAAATCAGCTTCCCCACTTCACTGATTTGTCCCTGACACCCATCTATCCCCTGCATTTCCCAGCACAGAACAGCCAGCGGTATGTGAGGATGGATGCTGGGCAACAACCACACTCACTGTGCATGGGGCGAAGGAGCCAAACTGCCCTGCCCAGTGTCTGGGAGATGCCATCAGTCCATGGGTCAGCAGCTTCTCCACAGTCAGCCTGTGGTCATGGCCTTAGATATCCAGAGCCATGCAGTCTGCCTCCCAGTTTGCAGGTGGGAGATGGGAGGGGCATGTGCATGGGATGAGACTGGGGCCTTGTGAGCTGCACATATTTAGCCACTGTCACTCTCCACCAGCAATCAGTTACTCAGAGCCGTCATATCGGCCCTTGTCCTGCCAGCCTTGCAGTGCTTTGGTGACCCCCGGACTGACTGTTTGATGGGCAGGTGATGCTGTGTGCAACAAAGAGGCTGCCATGGTTGGCTGGGGCTGGAGCTCGTCTGTCATGACTTGAGAAGCTGCAGCCCTCTAGCACATCTGAGCCTCTGATTGGCTGCCTGCCCCACTTGCCCGCCTCCTGGGGAAGAGCAGCCAGTCAGAGCTGCTGTCAGAAGAGCTCTCTCTCCTCCCTCAGCAGCCCCATACTGTTCTCATGGGAGGGGGAGGGAACCCAGAAGCTCAGGGTGTCTTCTCCCCTCCCCCCATGAGTACTGGGGACAGGATGACATCTCAGCCCCCTTGTCGTCATCCCCCACAGCACCCACCTCGGCAGGGGCAGAGGGGGGTGAAAAGCCCCTGGAACCCCTCCCCCAGCCTAGGAGATGGGGTGAAGAGCCCCAGGAGAAGCAGAGGGGAGACTGGGGACTTGTCTATGGCCAGTGGCAGAGCCAGGAATAGACCCTAGGGCTCCTCCAGTGCCACAACCACTAGCCCACACTGCCTCTTCCTGCCTCCATGTACACACTCTGTCTCCTGCATCTCCCACCTGCAAATGATGGCCCCTGAAATCTTGGTTATGCTCCTGGTTCCTACCCTGCACCCGGACTGGTAGGAACAATCATTCTGTCATTATAACAACCCTTGTGGGGAAGTCACACCTCACACACTCCCGGCCGGTGATGATTCTTCCCCTGGCCTAGATTCTGCCCTTCTCAGATGCCATCCCCCACCTGCAATCCAGATTACCCCATGCTTCCCAAACACCCACCCCCAGAGCACAGCTGAGGCTGGGGCTTGGGGAAGGTTGAGCTGAATTTGGCAATGCAGAGGGGATGCCAGAGAGTTGGGAAGGATCTGTCAGCTAAGTGGTACAGTGCTGGCCGCTAGAGACCTATGCTGGATCCTCTGGCCTGGCTGAGTTGCAGAGCTAAGGGAAGGAGCCAAGATGCTTTCACACACCTTGTGTCCTTCCAATAGGGAGCTGGCTGGGGGCCACTCTGGCACCCAGCACAATTTCGAGTATACAGGGGCACATGCAGGGTTTCAGCTCTCATCTTCAAAGCCCCCTGTGGCATTGGCCCAAGCTCCCCCTCTGAGATCATGGCTTCCCATGACAGCTGCCTTCCTTTGGGCCAATGGAAGCACCTGCCTTGACAGGGAGACTTGCATGTGCAGGAGATGGAGTATCTGAGTGCTTGGCCTGGGAATCTGGAGCTCATTCCTGAAATAGATCAGGACATCCCAAACCTCTCCACCTGCAGAGCCAGATGCGAATCCACTTCAACCAGCCTTAAAGGAATGCAACAGATCCTCTCAGTGCCTGAGGCAGGATGTGAGGGGAAGAGAGAGAGCTGGTCAGGAAAATGTCAATGGAACACCTTTTCGTTGGAATTTACCAATATATTAAAATCAAAATGTTTTTCAGAGATGGTTTGATTTCGCCAAAAGTCCCTTGGAAACCAGGCAGGTTTCAAAACTTGCCTGGTTTCCAGCCAGCTCATCTGCTGGACTGATGAGTTGGGAGCCTGAAAGCCCTGAGAGTCCTGGCTTCCAAGCCTCCAAGCTATGGTGGACTGGTCTGGACCAGGCTCCCAGTAGAGCTGGGCTCTGTTTCATGGAGAAATTCAAAATTTGGGGGGTTGTTCTGAACTAGAATGAACCCAAATTGCAAAGTCCTCTGCAAAAGGAAATGATCATTCTCCTCTTAGTTCTAAAGCTCACCCTGTCTGCGTGCACAGTTCTGCAAGGGGCACACACACCATCAGAAAAGAACCTAGATGCACAAAACTTGCTGTTAACCTGTTGACTGCAGCTCAGCGGAGCATCAAGAAAGCATATGACAGAGCAGCTGGGGAGTGGAGAAGTAGCAATGACGCAGTTAAATAAAGTTAAATAAAGACCCACATATTATGCAAGGCACTGAATTTAGCCGTACGGAGTGGAAATCTATCAACTTCATGAAAAAACTCATACAGATACAGACAGACATCATCTTCCTTTCCAAATGCAAACAGATGGACATCATACCAAAAGGACTGAAGGTAAAAAATCCATTACAATCTACATACCACACAGACTATGCTGACAGCTTGTGCCACACGCTCTCAAAGAAACTGCGGAACCACCTGATCAACATCCTCTACAGCAAACAGGGAAAGATTAAGAATGAGCTCTCAGAACTGGATACTCTCATAAAAAACCAACCTTCCACACAAACTTCCTCGTGGCTGGACTTTACAAAAACTAGACAAGCCATTTACAACACACACTTTGCTTCTCTACAAAAGAAAAAGAACACTAAACTATCTAAACTACTACATGCCACAAGGGGCCACAGCAATGGTTCCCTTAACCCACCCAGCAATATTGTTAATCTATCCAACTATACTCTTAGCCCAGCAGAAGAATCTGTCCTATCTCGGGGCCTCTCCTTCTGTCCCTTCACCCCCATGAACATGATACAGTTCTGTGGTGACCTAGAATCCTATTTTCGACGCCTCCGACTCAAGGAATATTTCCAACACATCTCTGAACAACATACTAACCCACAGAGACCTTCCTACCAAGACTACAAAAAGAAGGATTCTGCGTGGACTCCTTCTGAAGGTTGAAACAACAGACTGGACTTCTACATAGAGTGCTTCCACCGACGTGTACGGGCTGAAATTGTGGAAAAGCAGCATCACTTGCCCCATAACCTCAGCCGTGCAGAACACAATGCCATCCACAGCCTCAGAAACAACTCTGACATCATAATCAAAAAGGCTGACAAAGGAGGTGCTGTCGTCATTATGAATAGGTTGGAATATGAACAAGAGGCTGCTAGGCAGCTCTCCATCACCACTTTCTACAAGCCATTATCCACACAAGAGATCCACTTCCTGGACACTACGGTGCTAATAAGCGATGGTCACATAAACACCACCCTATACCGGAAACCTACTGACCGCTATTCCTACTTACATGCCTCCATCTTTCATCCAGACCACATCACACGATTCATTGTCTACAGCCAAGCTCTACGATACAACCGCATTTGCTCCAACTCCTCAGACAGAGACAAACACCTACAAGATCTCTATCAAGCATTCTTACAACTACAATACCCACCTGCTGAAGTGAAGAAACAGATTGACAGAGCAGGAGAGTACCCAGAAGCCACCTACTACAGGACAGGCCCAACAAAGAAAATAACAGAACGCCACTAGCCATCACCTTCAGCCCCCAAATAAAACCTCTCCAGCGCATCATCAAGGATCTACAACCTATCCTGAAGGACGACCCATCACTCTCACAGATCTTGGGAGACAGGCCAGTCCTTGCTTACAGACAGCCCCCCAACCTGAAGCAAATACTCACCAGCAACCACACACCACACCACAGAGCCACTAACCCAGGAACCTATCCTTGCAACAAAGCCCGTTGCCACCTGTGTCCACATATCTATTCAGGGGACACCATCATAGGGCCTAATCACATCAGCCACAATATCAGAGGCTCGTTCACCTGCACATCTACCAATGTGATATACGCCATCATGTGCCAGCAATGCCCCTCTGCCATGTACATTGGGCAAACTGGACAGTCTCTACGTAAAAGAATAAATGGACACAAATCAGACGTCAAGAATTATAACATTCAAAAACCAGTCGGAGAACACTTCAGTCTCTCTGGTCACTCGATTACAGACCTAAAAGTGGCAATACTTCAACAAAAAAACTTCAAAAACAGACTCCAACGAGAGACTGCTGAATTGGAATTAATTTGCAAACTGGATACAATTAACTTAGGCTTGAATAGAGACTGGGAGTGGATGGGTCATTACACAAAGTAAAACTATTTCCCCATGTTTATTTCCCCCCCCCGCAATGTTCCTCAGATGTTCTTGTCAACTGCTGGAAATGGCCCACCTTGATTATCACTACAAAATGTTCCCCCTCCCCGCTCTCCTGCTGGTAATAACTCACCTTAAGTGATCACTCTAGTTACAGTGTCTATGGTAACACCCATTGTTTCATGTTCTCTATGTATATAAATCTCCCCACTGTATTTTCCACTGAATGCATCCGATGAAGTGAGCTATAGCTCACGAAAGCTTATGCTCAAATAAATTTGTTAGTCTCTAAGGTGCCACAAGTCCTCCTTTTCTTTATATTGAAATGAAGGGCTTTATGTTCCCAGACTTTCCATTTTCTTCAATAAGGAGCAGCTCATCTGGTAATTTCCTCTCGTTTATCTGTTGTAACAGTAGATCCTGCCAGTCAAAAACTTTTCATTCTCAGGCCAACTGAGCTGTCCTGTCTTTGCTTTTCAGTCAAAATGAAAGTTTTCCCATATTTTGTTCAGCTAAGTCTCTCAGGCCCCAAACAGAAAATCCTCCCTCAAAGAGCTTTTCATCCTGCTTTTTGGTGCTGAGTTTTTCATTCTGCAACTGTGTTGTATAGTGCAGCATTTCAAGAGTAGTTTATAGATTTTTCTCAGGACTGTCCTTCAGGGATCCCCTGGATTTATCTGAGCACTCTGCTGCATACTGAAAAGTCTGCTTCATCACACGCCACGCTGACATAACAAGGCAGCCGTGTGTTCCCCTTTTACTGGAGTAACGATAAGTTAAAGGATGGAATCAGAAACTCTGTGCTTAATGTGAGCACCTCACACCCAGGAGAGAAATAATGCAAAACTCAGGTCTCATCGCCTCCTAACACAGAGGTCTAGTGTACACCAGTACTTTAATTCGATGTAAATTATGCTAGTTAAGTTACATAGATGTAGCTTACACTGACTTAGTGCGGTGTAGACACCGCTTTATATGCATGGGGGACGGTGGCCTGTTGACATAGCTTCCACCTCTCGTTGAGGTGGATTAATTAAGTCGACGGGTGAGCGCTCGCCCGTCGATTTATCACGTCTTCAGACCTGCTCAATCGATGCCACCTCATCAATTCTGAAGCACTTAGAGGAGAGGAAAGTGATCAGGAACAGTCAGCATGGATTCACCAAGGGCAAGTCATGCCTGACTAATCTAATTGCCTTCTATGACGAGATAACTGGCTCTGTGGATGAGGGGAAAGTGGTGGACGTGTTGTTCCTTGACTTTAGCAAAGCTTTTGACACGGTCTCCCACAGTATTCTTGCCAGCAAGTTAAAGAAGTATGGGCTGGATGAATGGAATATAAGGTGGATAGAAAGTTGGCTAGATTGTCGGGCTCAACAGATAGTGATCAATGGCTCCATGTCTAGTTGGCAGCTGGTATCAAGTGGAATGCCCCAAGGGTCAGTCCTTGGGCCGGTTTTGTTCAATATCTCCATAAGTGATCTGGAGGATGGTGTGGATTGCACCCTCAGCAAGTTTGCAGATGACACTAAACTGGGAGGAGAGGTAGATACCCTGGAGGGTGGGGATAGGATACAGAGGGCCCTAGACAAATTCGAGGATTGGGCCAAAAAAAATCTGATGAGATTCAACAAGGACAAGTGCAGAGTCCTGCACTTAGGACGGAAGAATCCCATGCACTGCTACAGACTAGGGACTGAATGGCTCGACAGCAGTTCTGCAGAAAAGGACCTAGGGGTTACAGTGGACGAGAAGCTGGATATGAGTCAACAGTGTGCCCTTGTTGCCAAGAAGGCCAATGGCATTTTGGGATGTATAGGTAGGGGCACTGCCAGCAGATCGAGGGACGTGATCGTTCCCCTCTATTCGACATTGGTGAGGACTCATCTGGAGTACTGTGTCCAGTTTTGGGCCCCACGCTACAAGAAGGATGTGGAAAAATTGGAAAGCGCCAGTGGAAGGCAACAAAAATGATTAGGGGACTGGAACACATGACTTATGAGGAGAGGCTGAGGGAACTGGGATTGTGTAGTCTGCGGAAGAGAAGAATGAGGCGGGATTTGATAGCTGCTTTCAACTACCTGAAAGGGGGTTCCAAAGAGGATGGATCTAGACTGTTCTCAGTGGTAGCTGATGACAGAACAAGGAGTAATGGTCTCAAGTTGCAGTGGGGGAGATTTAGGTTGGATATTAGGAAAAACTTTTTCACTAGGTGGGTGGTGAAACACTGGAATGCGTTACCTAGGGAGGTGGTGGAATCTCCTTCCTTAGATATTTTTAAGGTCAGGCTTGCCAAAGCCCTGGCTGGGATGATTTAGTTGGGGATTGGTCCTGCTTTGAGCAGGGGGTTGGACTAGATGACCTCCTGAGGTCCCTTCCAACCCTGATATTCTATGATTCTATGATTCTATGAATCACAGTGGCGCCAATTTAGCCTGTAGCGTAGACAAGGCCAGAGGAGGAAAGCAGAGACTTGCCAAGGAGTGGATGGGAATGGTTCATCACTGAGTCCAGTGATGGCACCTCAGCATATAAGAGCATATAGAATCATAGAAGATTGGGTTAGAAAAGAACTCAAGAGGTCATCTAGTCCAATCCCCTGCTCAAAGCAGGACCAACACCCACTAAATCATCCCGGCCAGGGCTTTGTCAAGCCGGGTCTTAAAAATCTCTAAGGATGGAGATTCCACCACCTCCCTAGGTAATCCATTCCAGTGCTTCACCACCCTCCTAGTGAAATAGTGTTTCCTAATATCCAACCCAGACCTCCCCCACTGCAACTTGAGACCATTGCTTCTTGTTCTGTCATCCATCACCACTGAGAACAGCCAAGCTCCATCCTCTTTGGAACCCCCCTTCAGGAAGTTGAAGGCTGCTATCAAATCCCCCCTCACTCTTCTTTTCTGCGGACTAAATTACCCCAGTTCCCTCAGCCTCTCCTCATAAGTCATGTTCCCCAGCCCCCTAATAATTTTTGTTGTCCTCTGATGGACTCTCTCCAATTTGTCCACATCCCTTCTGTAGTGAGGGGACCAAAACTGGACACAATACTCCAGGTGTGGCCTCGCCAGTGCTGAATAGAGGGGAATAATCACTTCCTTCGATCTGCTGGCAATGCTCCTACTAATACAGCCGAAATATGCCTTTGGCCTTCTTGGCAACAAGGACACAATGCCGACTCATATCCAGCTTCTTGTCCACTGTCATCCCCAGGTCCTTTTCTGGAGAACTGCTGCTTAGCCAGTCAGTCTCCAGCCTGTAGCAGTGCATGGGATTCTTTCTTCCTTCCTAAGTGCAGGACTCTGCACTTCTCCCTGTTGAACCTCATCAGATTTCTTTTGGCCCAATCCTCCAATTTGTCTCGGTCCCTCTGGACCCTATCCCTACCCTCCAGCCTATCTACCTCTCCCCCCAGCTTAGTGTCATCTGCGAACTTGCTGAAGGTGCAATTAATCCCATCAACCAGATCATTAATAAAGATGTTGAACAAAACTGACCCCAGGACCGACCTCTGGGCCACTTCTCTTGATACCGGCTGCCAACTAGACATCGAGCTGCTGATCACTACCCGTTGAGCCTGACAATCTAGCCAGCTTTCTATCCACCTTATATTCCATTCATCCAGCCCATACTTCTTTAACTTGCTAGCAAGAATACTGTGGGAGACCGTATCAAAAGCTTTGCTAAGTCAAGATATATCACATCCACCACTTTCCCCATATCCACAGAGCCAGTTATTTCATCATACAAGGCAATCAGGTTGGTCAGGCATGACTTCCCCTTGGTGAATCCATGCTGACTGTTCCTGATCACCTTCCTCTCCTCCAAGTGCTTCAAAATGGATTCCTTGAGGACCTGCTCCGTGATTTTGCTGGGGACTGAAGTGAGGCTGACCGGTCTGTAGTTCCCCGGGTTCTCTTTCTTCCCTTTTTAAATTATGTGCACTATATTTGCCTTTTCCCAATCGTCCAGAACCTCCCCCAAGCACCATGAATTTTCAAAGATAATGGCCAATGGCTCTGCAATCACATCAGCCAACTCCCTCAGCATGCTTGGATGCATTAGATCTGGACCCATGGACTTGTGCACGTCCAGCTTTTCTAAATAGTCCTGAACCTGTTCTTTCACCACTGAGGGCTGCTCACCTTCTCCCCATGCTGTGCTGCCCAGTGCAGCAGTCTGGTAGCTGACCTTGTCTGTGAAGACCGAGGCAAAAAAAGCATTGAGTACTTCATCTTTTTCCACATCATCTGTCACTATGTTGCCTCCCCCATTCAGTGAGGGTCCCAGTAGAATAAAAGAATACCCCAAAACTGAAAAGTTATTGATTTTCAGCCAAAACTCAAAAAATGTCAGTGAAAAAGTGACAATTTCCATTTGGAAATATTGCTGCAGTGCTGGCCTCATCAGCATCGTAGTTTGGGTGACTCATGCCCCTATTCTCTTCTTGGGGCTGTGCTCCACAGTCAGACTACATCTCTCATAATGCACTGAGGTCATGGGACTCCCATGATGCCACTTGGCAGCTCAACAAGAGGGGAGATATGGGAGATGTAGTCCGACCTGGGAGCCTGGCTCATAGAGGATAATGGCAACATGAATACATGAATTGCAACTCCCATGAGGCACCACAGCAGCATTTCAAAATCAAAATATTTGATTTTTAGCTAAAATGTTCTGGTTTTCCACTGAACCCCTTCCCACACTGTAACTGTGAGAGTGTAGATGAGAGACCCCCGGCTGGCCCATAAGACGTCAGGTAGTCCTTGCTGGAGCTGGAGAACTGTTCTCAGATCCCATCAGAACATTTCTCTTGTGCTGCTGGTTCAAAGACATAAAGTTTGTCCCAAGAGCATGAGTAGGAGGTGAATTAAGTGCACATCCCCACAACAACATGTAGCCACTTGACAGAACCTACTTTCAAATTCAACCTCCCCTCCTGCTCCCACACCTGAGGAGTTGCAACAAGAAAGCTGTCGGGATGAGTCATCCTGTTGTGGTGTCATGTCGGCAACTGCCCCACAGGGGGCATGGGCTCAGCTCCCAATGACGAAACCTTTCTCTTCTGTGTCACCTGTCAGTTCTCTCAGCAGAAGTAGGACATTGCTCTGAATCTCCTGCTTCATCATGCAGGCCTCTGTCCCCATTAACACACTAGTGGGAGGGGGTGACTAATTCTCTCCCACCCCTCCCTCGGCATCCGGAGCCCATTGCCTTTGCTGGGTCTGCCCCAGGACGGTATCTAATTGCTTCCTGCTTTCCGCCAGCCCCTTGAACAGTGACATTGCCACGATGCTGCCTGCTATAAACCATTCCACAGTTTCCCTCTCCTCTGCGGAAGGCAATGGGCTCCCTGACATCTGTTCTAGGGAGCTGCGGGAAGCCAATTATCCTTGAAGGCAAACTGTCCACAGATAATTGGAAATATAGACTTTTAACTGATAGAGTGTCAACCGAGCACCAGGGTTGCTTTACATGTGTCCCGCTGAATCTTGGAAGCCCCTTAGAATGTTTAGTAGGGGCATTATCATGTCACATCCTGACAGGCCCCAAGGTACCACACCTAATTGGAAGCCTGGCTCTCAACATCATGCTGCTCCCTCCCACAGCTGTGCCGGCACTGGTCGAGCTGGGATATTTCCACCATAACAGGATGAGATGCAAGCTGGTGGTGCTGGTGATTTGTGCAGGGGGGGAAGCAGTGGTGGTAGCAGCACACAAGGCAGAGGTGACGCGTGGGAGGGGGCATGCGGGACTGAACATGCTCAGTAACACTGCTGAAGCCGCTGCCCTCACTTTACCTCCCCCACCCCACTATTGGCAGGCACCAGTCATCTCTGACGCAAGGCTCCGTATGGTTCCCTTTAGCCATGGAACAGGGTGTGGCCCATAGGCAGCTGTCGGAGGTATGCCTGCCAGTTTGCAGGAGAGGAGGGGGGATTCAAACGGGAGTAATAAATCCAAGCCAAATGCTCATCTGAGCTTCTTGCCCAGAATTAGCCTCCCCTCTTTCCACAGCATGACCTACAATCTGTTCAGGGGGAAAACCCCAGTTTGTCCTTTCCCAGGATGCTTTGCTGTCCCCCAGAGGCGTTGCAGCTTTCTGGTGCCAGACTAGGAGTGCTCTTTCTGGAAGAAGAGCAACGGCTTTTGGGTCCTGTCTTGTTCAGAACGGTGTCAGCCCTAGTGGGGAAAGGGTTAACCCCCAATATCTCCTGTAGAAGGGGAATGTGCAATGCACACCCACTCACAGTCCCTGAGTCCCCTCCCTGGGTATCCCTGAATTCAGCCTCTAGAGGATACACCCAATCTGACCCAGCACAAGGAAGTCATCCGCCCACCATCCACCTCCCACATGCTTAGCTCCCCACAGCTGTCGCAGTGCCATACCGGCCCATCACCCAGCCCCAGGGATGCACATCAAATGGCCTCTGATTTCTGTTTCCATCATGCCTAGGGCTTTTGTCACAGCTGTGCTGCTGCTTTCAATACAGAGGCAGAGGGAGGGATTGACGTGCCCCTTTGTGATGTGTGAGGCCCTCAGAGAAGTTAGGATGGTGGCCCCCAAAAGAGCTGGCCTCTGAACCCACAGATAATGAGGATCACACTCACACTTATTCTCATTGTACTTCAGAGTGACAAGCCCTTCTTCAGTGCTGTGTAAGCACGAACACTTGTCTCTCTCGCCAATAGAAGTTGGTTCAATGAAAGATATTACCTCACCTACCCTGTCTCCCTAATATCCTGGGACTAGCATAGCTACAGCAACACTGCAAACAACTGCACTTCAGTACAAGTCACCAGAGTCTCTTGCACTTTGGCAGGGGTCTTTAACAAGAACGAAGTGAGCATCTTCCAGGAATTAACCTTCTAGCCCAGTGCCGTGTGGGGAGAGCAGGAAGTCTCTGAATAGCTAATACAAATTCTTGGTGGCAGAGTTATAAAGAAGAACACGACTGCAATTTACCCAGCATACCATGGGACTCTACAGCATATACAGAGTAAAAAGAAAAGGAGTACTTGTGGCACCTTAGAGACTAACAAATTTATTTGCGCATAAGCTTTTGTGAGCTACAGCTCACTTCATTGGATGCATCCGATGAAGTGAGCTGTAGCTCACGAAAGCTTATGCTCAAATAAATTGGTTAGTCTCTAAGGTGCCACAAGTACTCCTTTTCTTTTTGTGGACACAGACTAACACGGCTGCTACTCTGAAACATATACAGAGTGACTCCTATCAACACTGTTGCCGGCACCCAGTGCCAAGGGGCTAAACAACAGATGGAGTTGGTTTGCTACCCGGTGTGCTTCACCCAATAATCACAACGGGGTGGAGAAGCAGAAAAGTTTATTTGAAGCTTCAAAAAGGTACAGGGAGAATAGAATCTCAAATCCTGCACACAGAGCAGGAAGTTACACAGGCTTTTATACATCCTTTCTTCAGCATACTTATCCAATAGCAAGCTGCCCTAAGTATCCATATAGCCAGCCAATCCAGTTACCAGCTAGTTCCCTTGTTTTTTGTATCATTTGTTAAACTATACATAAAGCTGCTTTATTCAGCATTTTTCTTCCATATCTGCCCTGTTTGGCCTTGTTTAGTTTCAGGCAGTCTGACTCTGCAACATATTGTTGCAGATCCTCAGCATAACTGCTGTGAGTGCCTCCAGGCTGCGGGGGGAAGACACTTGGGCCTAGTACGCAGAGCTGCTGCGAGTGCCTCCAGGCGGGGGGAGTGGCGGGGGGGAAGGACACCTGGGCCTAGTGCGAGGGGGCTTCATCGACACTCGTGGTCTTCCATCCCCTCGAGTTACCTAGTGGCCATGCCCCAGTGTCCCCAACACCACCTATCCTGGAACGTCAAGTGACAGGAGAGGGAGTGGTCCCTGGATCTCAGGTGAGCAAGGAAAAGTCCGAATATGTCCCTGAGAATCACTGGGATACCTGGAGCTTTGATTTCCTCCAACCAGCCAAAGAATTCTCTGATCCTTGGGTAACTTGCTCCCCTAGCTTCAATCATATGAAAGAACTAACGTCCAGAACACAACAATGATACTGAAAAATGGAATAGGGATCTGAGAAGAGCCATGAGAGTATTAAAGGATTAGAAAATGAGACTCAAGGAGCTCAATCTATTTAGTTTAACAAAGAGAAGGTCAAGGGGTGGCATGATCACAATTCCAAAGGACCTATATAGGGAACAGAAGTTGGGTAATAGAGGGCTCTTCAGTCTATCAGACAAAGATGTAACAAAGCCCTGGCTGGGATGAATTAGTTGGGGATTGTTCCTGCTTTGAGCAGGGGGTTGGACTAGATGACTTCCTGAGGTCCCTTCCAACCCTGATTCTATGATTCTAAGAAGATTCAGTGGCTGAAAGTTGAAGCTAGACAATAAATTGCAAAGTTTTAACAGTGAGGGAAATTAAACAAACAACTTACCAAGGTCGTGGTGGACTCTCCATTGCTGGCAATTTTTAAATAAAGATCGGATGTTTTTCTGGCAGATCTGCTCTAAGAATTATTTTAGGACAGTTCTCTGGTGTGTGCGATACAGGAGGTCAGACTAGATGATCACAATGGTCTCTTTTGGCCTTAGGATCTATGAACCCTGCACCCCAGCTGCTCCCTGGGAGAAGCAGGAAGTCTTATTCTTTATGGCTAATGCAGGCTGGATTTCACACACTTAAACCTGTGTTTCCTGTCCTGGAAGCCATGGGAAGAGTAGAGAAAGTGTTTACTTGGTTATCAGTTGTCATGACCTCATTAGTGTATGTTCTTGACCTCAGCTGAACTGTGGTAATTTATGATGCACCAACTCCACTCAGACTGTAGCCCAGTCAGCCACCTTGCTGGTCACCCCCAGGCATTACACACACAGCTGTCTACTCTGAACCATTATCCAGCTGTCCTCAGCTCCTAGGGTTGATCAACTGGTCTCATTGGTATGAGATTTTGTGTAGGCTAAGAGCATTTAGCTCAACCAGCAGCTCCCTGGGCTGGATGCAGGATTCCCTGGGGAAGGTTCTCTGGCCTCTGCTATGCAGGAGCTCAGGATGGTCATAATGGTCCCTTGTGGCTTTGAAATGTATGACTCTAAACCATTTCAGTGAGGTCCCATGACTAGCGCCCGAGAGAGCGGATGAAGGGATATGTTTAACCTCACAGAGTCCCTGACCATAGTGCCCTTAGAAACCAAGCATCCAGAACACCTGAGTTCTGCTGGGCAAGGAACTTTTCCTTGGGGTTGGTTGCAGCCAGCCTCTCAAGGTCTGCAAAGACCTGACCTCGATTCCTCCAGTGTCGCTGTATAAACAAATTCTATAGATCTTGGCCATTATGTTTTTATTGCCAAGCAACATCAGACACGAGTTCATAGGAGCTGTAATCCAGACTGGCCCCTTCACCTGTGTGACACAATCAGGGTCACCAGAATTCACCAAGCATCACCCAGAATTCACCATGCCCTCCCCCTGTGCACACCCTCCTCTACTGACTTACAGAGGGGCTTTCTCTGTAATGGCTGTTGGAGAACAAGGCTCTGTTTGTCACATTTCCAGCAGGAGTCCTACTAGCGGAAGCTGCCTCGTGACAGGTCTTGATTTCGGAAAGTAATTTCTCCGAGATGTAAAGGGGTGAGCCTGGGGCTGGGCTTAAGCCGTGAAGAGAGGGAGAGGAGCTATTCGCAGCCTAGGCCAGCAGGCTTTGAGCAGCAACACTGCGCCAGTTGGAGCTCCTCACACACAGATCTTTGCAGTGTTTTCACGGCTCTTTTTGCTAGGGAGACGTTTCCACTGCAGCATTGGTCATACCCGTGTGTGTGGATGTAGCACCCATCTGACACCCACGGACAGTTTGCCAGCCCTTCACAAGTTTGGGTTTTGGTACCGCATCACCCAGCATGAGAAAATCCTCTGGGGGGAAGTAAAGGCTGCCCCAGCACTGACACAGAAGGGCAGTTCAGGGGCAGGGGCTACAGCTAACATTGACTCTCAATATGGAGTCCAGGGCCCGGGATCCTACACAAAGAATTTATTGTCAATGCGTCTCGCCAGCTGTTTATTGCTGGCAGAGGGTATTGTAGGAGTTGCATAGGGAAGGAAGTGTTCACACTGAGATGAAGGGACCAATAGAGGGTGGCCTGGGGAGTGGAACTGTCCTGCCAGAGGAGAGAGGCCAATGCGTGTCGCCTCAGTGGCAGGGGTGCCGCCCAGGGGTCCTATATGCTACCAGTTCCTCTGCACTGAGGATTCCATGCTGCTGGGGGACTCTTTGCTGGGAGATGATGCAGGAACAGTTCCTTTATGGGGTGCATTGCAGAGAGCTGCAGAGGGCACCAGCTGAGTGAACCCCAATGACCATCCTTCCCCTTCCCAGCCTCTAAAAGAAGCTGCAATCACTCTCACTGAGTTCCACAGTACAGCCTCAGGACAGGACTAGACAACACTTCCCCTGGGGTGGGAGACGGGCCTGCCCAAATGACCTCAGGACTCTGGGACTGTGCTACCATGACACCAAACTGCGAGTGGTGTGGCCGTTAGCACCTTTTGGCATAGCAAGGCCTTTTATGTTTGCAGATGTATTTATTCACAAACACATCAACCTGGCTAATGTAGTTAGGAAGTGGGGTAAAAGCTGGAATAGAGCCTTGCCCCCAGAGAAACTCCTCAGCAATCTTACAGGAGAAAAGAGGGATATAAAGCCCAGAAGACAAAACAAAGCCAGCTTTTTCCCCATCCTCTGCAGTCCCTCATTTAAATCAAGAGCAAAGTGCTGTACCGGGGCAAGGGGATGGAGAAAATAAAGGAGAAATGGGGCCAGATTCAGCAGTGTTACTCCAGATTTCTGCTGTTATAGCTCTCTTGATTTCAATGGAGTTGCACTAATATAAAGCTGGATAGGGCAGAGGAGTATCAGGGCCACAGTACTTAACTGTATAGGACCAAGAAGGAATCCTCAGAAGACAAAATGGATCATTCAGCCACATTGATAATGTTTGTATTGACCTACACATAAGAGCTAATGTTGTTACATAATTCTAATTAGACTTGGAAGGGGACAGCGGGTTTTATTTTTCATGCAGCTGACTGATATTGGCTAAAATGTTTTCACTAGCAGGAAATAAAACAAAACCAGCTCTTAAATGCAGTGATTTTAAAAGTGGAAATTCAGAACTAGAATCAGAGGATGTCATCATTGTTTTGATTGCCAAATAGAGGTGATGGCAAATGAGAGCTGTCTGGAGGTGCAGTGGAAGGAGTGTTTGGAATTAACTCTCCCTCTCTCCAGGGCGGATTTGTAACAAAGGTAGAGGGATGAGTGGATCGTTAGAGGTTTAGCAATTAAAATGTAATCATCCCCAGCCTTATAAGATACTTGATGTCAACATCAGCACCTGAGTGAGGGTCCCTGGCTCCTCTTTGGCAGGGGTACTTTTTTTTATAATCTAATAAATAACATTACTTGTGAAGCTCCCACTGGTGATGCAAGAGCGTGAGTACCAACCTCAGGGCAGATTGTTAAAAACACCAATTTGGTTGTGAGTTCTAAGCTTAGATTTCACCAACCAACTGTGCCAAGTGCAAACTCTTTGGGCACTTAACAGCCAGTCCCCTTGGGTGCTCCAGTCTGTCTTGCCACACAGGTGAGCATATCTCTGTGACAGATGGCCCCCTATGCCAAAAATCACAGCAATATTTAGGTTACTCCTAATCCCAAAGGACCAGTCACTTACCCCAGGTCAATTGTGCTTTAGGTCTCGCACCAAAGATAACACTTGTAGCCAATCCTACAGTCAACTATATGAAGATTTATTAAATTAGAAAAGGAAATTAGAGAGTTATTTGCAAGATTAAAGCAGGTAAACATAGATACACAAATGAGTTATAGTCTTAGGGCATGTCTACAGTACAAAATTAAGTTGTCCTAATTTACATTGATGTACAGTCACCTCAGGAATTGAATCAGTTTGACATGTCCACAGTATGCTCCTTGTGTTGGTGGTGTGTATCCTCACCAGAAGAGCTTGCACCAATTTAACTGCCAGTGTGGGGCATTGTGGGATGGTTTCTGAAAGGCAGTAACAGTTGATGTAGGCAACACAGTGTTTACACTGACACTGTGTCAACCCAACTACACTGACCTAAGCGCAATGTGTCTTATGGTGGAGGAGTTCAGTCGGTGTAGTGGGCAAATTACATCAATGGGAGTTGCATTTTAGTGTAGAAGCTTACAGAGTTAGGTCGACATAAGCTGCCTTTCGTCAACCTAATGGTGTAGTGTAGACCAGGTAATATAAAGCTTCTAGAATCAGCAAGCTCTGTTTGTCCTTTAGGGCTAACCCAGACTATGCAGCTGGGGATCTCTTGCTTATGTCTAGAAACACCTTGCTCCCCCAGAGTCCAAGCAGCACAGAGATTCTTCGTTCCTTTTGTGTGGGGTTTTTATTCCCCTCTTGTCATGTGCTCTGAGCTGCAAACTCACTGATGGGAGGCATCCACTTGCATGACTCATCTTCAGGGGATGGAGAGCAGAAAAACAATAAGAGTCGTTAGACCTTATGTTGACAGTTTCTCAATCCAGGTGTAGGGAGTTTCTGGTTGTAAGATCCAACCAGAGTTTGTCAGTTATTGATGACTCTCCTCTTTCAGGAGGGGAACGATAATTTATGTAGAAGAGCAGGTCTTCATACTAATGAGTGTCCCTCTTCTGTCTGGCAATTCAGACAGCCACTGAGGCTCACCATACAACCACTCAAATGTTATATTACAATATGGGATACAGATTTTACAAGTAAGATTAATGCAGGCAGCAACTCATAAGTATTCGATAGTCTAAACACCAAACTCTTTCTAATAATTCTAATACCTATTTTACCAATAGTAACCCACAAGTAAGCCAGCCAGATTCCAGTTCATAGAATCATAGAATCATAGAATATCAGGGTTGGAAGGGACCTCAGGAGGTCATCTAGTCCAACCTCCTGCTCAAAGCAGGACCAATCCCCAACTAAATCATCCCAGCCAGGGCTTTGTCAAGCCTGACCTTAAAAACTTCTAAGGAAGGAGATTCTACCACCTCCCTAGGTAACGCATTCCAGTGTTTCACCACCCTCCTAGTGAAAAAGTTTTTCCTAATATCCAACCTAAACCTCCCCCACTGCAACTTGAGACCATTACTCCTTGTTCTGTCATCTTCTACCACTGAGAATAGTCTAGAACCATCCTCTTTGGAACCACCTCTCAGGTAGTTGAAAGCAGCTATCAAATCCCCCCTCATTCTTCTCTTCTGCAGAATAAACAATCCCAGTTCCCTCAGCCTCTCCTCATAAGTCATGTGTTCCAGACCCCTAATCATTTTTGTTGCCCTTCGCTGGACTCTCTCCAATTTTTCCACATCCTTCTTGTAGTGTGGGGCCCAAAACTGGACACAGTACTCCAGATAAGGCCTCACCAATGTCAAATAGAGGGGAACGATCATGTCCCTCGATCTGCTGGCTATGCCCCTACTTGTACATCCCAAAATGCCATTGGCCTTCTTGGCAACAAGGGCACACTGTTGACTCATATCCAGCTTCTCGTCCACTGTCACCCCTAGGTCCTTGTCCGCAGAACTGCTGCCTAGCCATTCGGTCCCTAGTCTGTAGCGGTGCATTGGATTCTTCCGTCCTAAGTGCAGGACCCTGCACTTATCCTTGTTGAACCTTATCAGATTTCTTTTGGCCCAATCCTCCAATTTGTCTAGGTCCCTCTGTATCCTATCCCTACCTGCCACTGTATCTACCACTCCTCCTAGTTGAGTATCATCCGCAAATTTGCTGAGAGTGCAATCCACACCATCCTCCAGATCATTTATGAAGATATTGAACAAAACTGGCCCCAGGACCGATCCTTGGGGCACTCCACTTGATATCGGCTGCCATCTAGACATGGAGCCATTAATCACTACCCATTGAGCCCGACAATCTAGCCAACTTTCTACCCACGTTATAGTGCATTCATCCAGCCCATACTTCTTTAACTTGCTGACAAGAATACTGTGGGAGACCGTGTCAAAAGCTTTGCTAAAGTCAAGAAACAATACATCCACTACTTTCCCTTCATCCACAGAACCAGTAATCTCATCATAGAAGGCGATTAGATTAGTCAGGCATGACTTGCCCTTGGTGAATCCATGCTGACTGTTCCTGATCTCTTTCCTCTCCTCTAAGTGCTTCAGAATTGATTCCTTGAGGACCTGCTCCATGATTTTTCCGGGGACTGAGGTGAGGCTGACTGGCCTGTAGTTCCCAGGATCCTCCTTCTTCCCTTTTTTAAAGATTGGCACTACATTAGCCTTTTTCCAGCATCCGGGACTTCCCCGATCACCATGAGTTTTCAAAGATAATGGCCAATGGCTCTGCAATCACAGCCGCCAACTCCTTTAGCACTCTCGGACGCAACGCATCCGGCCCCATGGACTTGTGCACGTCCAGCTTTTCTAAATAGTCCCTAACCACTTCTTTCTCCACAGAGGGCTGGTCACCTCCTCCCCATGCTGTGTTGCCCAGCACAGCAGTCTGGGAGCTGACCTTGTTCGTGAAGACAGAGGCAAAGAAAGCATTGAGTACATTAGCTTTTTCCACATCCTCTGTCACTAGGTTGCCTCCCTCATTCAGTAAGGGGCCCACACTTTCCTTGGCTTTCTTCTTGTTGCCAACATACCTGAAGAAACCCTTCTTGTTACTCTTAACATCTCTTGCTAGCTGCAGCTCCAGGTGCGATTTGGCCCTCCTGATTTCATTCCTACATGCCCGAGCAACATTTTTATACTCTTCCCTGGTCATTTGTCCAATCTTCCACTTCTTGTAAGCTTCTTTTTTATGTTTAAGATCCGCAAGGATTTCACTGTTAAGCCAAGCTGGTCGCCTGCCATATTTACTATTCTTTCGACACATTGGGATGGTTTGTCCCTGTAACCTCAATGGGGATTCTTTGAAAGACAGCCAGCTCTCCTGGACTCCTTTCCCCCTCATGTTATTCCCCCAGGGGATCCTACCCATCAGTTCCCTGAGGGAGTCGAAGTTGTGCATCTGCCAGTGTCCAGTTGAGATGTGGGGACCATGGCACTTGGTCTGCCAGTGTCGCATTACTAACCTCAGCTAACCTTTGATTCCCCATATTGGGGGCCTCTTATGCCCAACGCATACCTTAACAGTGGAATCCAATACAAATGAGTAGCAGGGTACGTACACTTTGTGCATAGATGTTATATTATGGGTGGGACAGGTAGTAACACCTATGCGGTCAGATGTTTGGCTGCATGCGTGGGTTCTTTCTGCATGCCGCACCGGCTCTGACCAGATAGCCCATACAACAGGCTCTGCTCAAACTGCCCAGTAAGACCACAAGACTTGGTTTCGTAGCGAAGGCACCCGGCCAGGCTTCTTCTCGACAAAGCACAGTGCTAATGCCCCAGCTCAATGGTTACAGTTACACTAAGACATGTATGCCTGTGACAGTGGACCAGCTCAGCCAGTGGTGGGACTTTCCGTTGCCCCTAGGCTGGATGAAGGGTTAAGGCGAGGGATCCCAACATTTATAGATTGAGACAAACAATCTGGGATAAACAATTTACGTATTTCCGTACGTGTTTCTTGACATGTTTGTTACCTCCCCTTGTATTTTCCTCCTGATGTTTCAGACAAAACATTCCTATTCGCCACCTGGCTTTGTACTTTCACTCCTGATGTTTCAGACAAAATATCACCATTCATCACTTTTGTCACACCATTTTATTGTGTGCTAGGTTGGGGTGTTCTTGTGCTGGCCTGCTGGAATGTGTTTACGTGTGTTTGGTGTGTTTGAGCCATGCCAGCAATACTGGTGCCGAGTTCGTGTACCGGACACTGGCCTGCAGGGGAGCATCTGCTTTTGACAGGACCTGACTTGCTCAGAACATAACTTCTGCTGACTTTGGTTCAGGCCTTGCACCAGACACAGGTTTCAGGCTCTCTCTTTCTACTACAACCTATAGTTAAGGTTGACTGACATTTCCCATCGTAAGACCCTGGTTTTAGTTGATTAGCTTCGCTTCGCTTAGCTTCGCTGCCAAATTTTAACTGGGCTGACATGTCCCATGCTGGATGTCTGCCTGAGGCTGTATCTTTTTTGGAAAGTTTTAGCTAAAATAGCTCAGTTGTTTCTGAGAATAAAATTGGGAGAACACACACACAGAGCTTTACACATTTTTAAACATTTCTTATGCTTTGTTGAGAACTTACCCCAGCACCTCCATGCTTTGTGCCAGGGGCTTGAAATTTGGGAAGGGGTAGCTTTGGTGCCAGGGAAGAGCCTTTGACCATCCCTATGAAAATCCATTCAATCTTGGCCAAGTTATAAACCTCCAAAAAATCTCAGTTCACACATGCTTAGTAGAGCCAGTAGAGTTTGATAGCTAAATTCTCTGAAGATCCCATCTGCACGGAGCATGCTCCATCCTCTCACAGCTCCTACATGTGACTGGACTGTGAATGCATCACCTCTACAGAGTGACTGAGCATGCTCCATCCCAGGGTTGCAGGGGCTCATCAGAACCTTACCTGCAATTATTGATTCAGCATCGGGCAGCTGCTGTGGTACCAGGCAGCCAAACTAAGAGTAGGGAGGCTGTCTCTCCTGTGCTGTCAGTGCACCCTGCTGGGCCCAGGCAAGGAGCAGGAGGAGGATGCAGTTTGAGTCAAATTCAGAGGTCTGAGGAACAGGGGGTGGTGGAGAGGCAAGAGCTATAGTGAAGGGGGGCAGGGTAGGAGCTCAGGAGGGGAAGGGGTTTAGGAGCAGGAGATAGAAGGGGGAAAGGCCAGAAGCAGTGGGAGGCAGAACATGGGAAGAAATAATCATAGAATCATAGAATATCAGGGTTGGAAGCGACCTTAGGAGGTCATCTAGTCCAACCTCCTGCTCAAAGCAGGACCAACCCCAACTAAATCATCCCAGCCAGGGCTTTATCAAGCCTGACCTTAAAAATATCTAAGGAAGGAGATTCCACCACCTCCCTAGGTAACACATTCCAGTGTTTCACCACCCTCCTAGTGAAAAAGTTTTTCCTAATATCCAACCTAAACCTCCCCCACTGCAACTTGAGACCATTACTCCTTGTTCTGTCATCAGCTACAACTGAGAACAGACTAGATCCATCCTCTTTGGAACCCCCTTTCAGGTAGTTGAAAGCAGCTATCAAATCCCCCCTCATTCTTCTCTTCCGCAGACTAAACAATCCCAGTTCCCTCAGCCTCTCCTCATAAGTCATGTGTTCCAGTCCCCTAATCATTTTTGTTGCCCTCCGCTGGACTCTTTCCAATTTTTCCACATCCTTCTTGTAGTGTGGGGCCCAAAACTGGACACAGTACTTCAGATGAGGCCTCACCAATGTCGAATAGAGGGGAACGATCACGTCCCTCGATCTGCTGGCAATGCCCCTACCTATACATCCCAAAATGCCATTGGCCTTCTTGGCAACAAGGGCACACTGTTGACTCATATCCAGCTTCTCGTCCACTGTCACCCCTAGGTCCTTGTCCGCAGAACTGCTGCCTAGCCATTCGGTCCCTAGTCTGTAGCGGTGCATTGGATTCTTCCGTCCTAAGTGCAGGACCCTGCACTTGTCCTTGTTGAACCTCATCAGATTTCTTTTGGCCCAATCCTCTAATTTGTCTAGGTCCCTCTGTATCCTATCCCTACCCTCCAGGGTATCTACCTCTCCTCCCAGTTTAAGATGGGGGTGGAAGGGGCAGAAGTCATTACTGGGGGGAGGATAAGAGCAATGGGGGGAAGGGAAGATGTCACAGAGGGGGGAATAGGAGCAGAGGGAAGCACATGGGCAAAAGTGGGGGTCAGGAGTAAAAGGGGAGGCAGGGGCTGTGATGGGTTCCCCCCAGGGTGCCACTTGGAACTGGGGTACCACTGAGCTCTCCTGACCCACCAGCCTGGGTTCCCTTTACACTGTGTGCTGTGACAGGCTCTCAAGCCCCCTTCCAGCACACACACAGGTAGGGACACACTCAACTGGAAAAACACAGAGACACTGAAACCAGCTCTGCATGGGAAGACTCAGCTATGGAACTGCCCAGTACTCAAGTGCACACCCTCCTCTGGAGTGTAAACCCGAAATTATATCATCTTGTGCTGCACAGAGAACTGCACAGTGTAAGCTCATGACATTTGCTCCCTTCCTCAATGTGGAGGAAGATATACACAGCTTATTGCCCCTAGTTATGAAGTCCACAGACTGATTTTAGAGAAAACAAAAACAAGTTTATTAACTACACAAGATAGATTAAGTGATTATAAGGGATAGCCAACAGATCAAAGCAGATTACCCAGAAAATAAAACAAAAGCACAACATAAGCTTAAGATACTAAAGAAACTGGTTACAAGTGTGCATCCGATGAAGTGAGCTGTAGCTCACGAAAGCTTATGCTCAAATAAATTGGTTAGTCTTTAAGATGCCACAAGTACTCCTTTTCTGGTTACAAGTGGTAATTTTGCACCCTAAATATTGTTTTTAGGCAGATGGCAGAGGTTCTTGAAGACAAGCTGCTCTTGCTTGCAGCTTAAACCTCTAGGTATTTCTTTCACAGGCCAGACACCTTACCAGCCTGGGCTCAGTCCTTCTCCCCTACTTTCTCCTTGTTTCTTAGATGTTTCCAGCAGTCATCCTGGGCAGGGATTCAGTGAAGAATGAATCCTGATCATGTCCCTCCCCTGCCTTAAATAAGTTTTACATATGGTGGGAATCCTTTGTTTTCCAGTGTGGTTCCCCACCCTCAGTGGAAAAATACTAGTATTCTATCATGGAGTCCAGTACCAGGTGACTTAATCACATGACCCTGCAGTGTCAAAGCAGCCATGAGTCAGAACTTGTTTGTAGCATCCCAGGAAAGCTTCTCAGAAAGGTGGGAGATTAGCATCTTCAAAGACCTATTGTTCTCTCTAATGGTCCATTGACTTGTCCCCAGCTAGCCAGCCAGACTGATTGCATTCTGTCTTGTGGGCATTCCCCAGGTGCGAACACTTTGCAGTAAAGATATATAATCAGTATTCCTAATTTTAGATACAGAATTGATACGTGCATATAAATAGGATAATCATATTCAGTAAATCATAACCTTTCCAATGATACCTCAGATGCCTTATCATGCACAAAATATATCATAGTCATGCTATAATCATATTATAACAATATTTCTATTAAGAATATGGGGTGTAGTGTCACAGGGGCAATAACAGCAGGAAAGGGGACAGAGCAGAACTGTCAGTAACGTCTAGAACACAGTCCCCTCCAGAACCTGGAATGGAACCCAGGAGTCTTGAGTCTTGGTCTTCCTCTATCTGCAAACGGTTGTGAAAGCCACTGGCAAAGTGTCTCCACCCCTCCAGGGATGGGTCCACACAGAAGATAACTGCCTCCCACTACTGTCAAGTTCTCTGCCAGCTCAAGTGATAGAGGAATGTGCTATGGATCTAAAGATCCCAACCCTGCTGATGACCCAGGGAGGGGTCAGACAACGTGGTGCCACAAGATGAAATTTTCATTTTTTTCAATTTTTAAAAAGGTACATCCAAAGAAATGAAGTTAAGACAGCTGAAGAGTTGCAAAGTCAAGCCCTCAGAAATTAGAAAATGCCACAATTAAGGTTGTCCGTACAACTTTAGTTTGGCCCCCTTGTGCATACACATTATGATTCAGTCTATAACTATGTGATCACATACTATGTTTTACAGAGGATCCCTGCCCAGGATGGAGCTGCCCTAGATGCGGACCAGGGTTGTTTAGTATATGAGGCTATTGTCTATAGGCTCCTTGCTCTTTTTGTTGCAGAAGTTGGAGGGTGTGTAGTGAAGGAGGCAGAGGACTGCAGGAAGAGAGAAGAGAGTCTCATGGTTAAGGCAGTTGCCACAGAGTTCCAGTGTGATGCAGGGCAAGTGGTTTAAAGCAAACTTCAGAGGTGGTCACTAATTGTATGTTCCTTATTTTCTGAGCGCCTGACCTGAGACCCTGGAGACAGGTTTGCAGAAGTGCTCCGCACTCACAACGGCAACTGAAGTCACTGGGGGCTCTGCTTTGACCATAGAAAGTGCTATATAATGCTAAGTTCTCTGGAAAACCAGGCCCTAAAATTGGGAATCCAACATTAGTAGACACTTATGACAATTTGGTTTTAATATGTTTTGCCTCAGTTCCCCATGTGTAAAATGGATATAGTAACACTACTTCACTTCACCGAGGTGTTAGGAGGATCAATTCATTAATGTTTGTGAAGTGCTCAGATACTGCAGTGATGAGCACAGTGGAAAAGCCCATGAGGAAATTAATAATTCTGTATTCAGAGCAGGGTTTGAATAGTGCACAGTAAATAAGGCCTGGGACAACACACTGCATAATGAAAATAAAACAAAATATTAAATACCCACTCCGTGAGAATCAGCCATTCTGTGCACTGATTGAGACAGGGGTCCTGTGGAAAAAATAGCAGAACAGTATGTAGTTAAAGGCTGTATTGTAATGCGCATACACAATGTGGGGATTTAGATTGTATGGGCAACCTTAATTCTGGTATTTCCTAAATGTTGAGTGCTTGACTATGCAACCTTAACATTTTTTCAGCAGAGTCTTTTGTATGTGTGTGTATACACACACACACACACACACACCCCCCTCTCTGCCATAGTTGAGGCTGTGCTACAGATTTTAGTGTCACGTGAGTATTAATCTTTATTATGTAGAAATCATACTGAAATGGCAAACACCAAAATATACACTGCAAACTATGTATACTCTGAATTTTTCATGGTGGTTGGATGAAAATTGGATTGATACAGAGAGAATAGTAAGAGTTAAGATATCTCCCCTTTGGACATTTTTCACTGAATTGTTTCATTTTTCTTTTGCAATAATCTAAAGCATTCTGGGATCTGTCCTTTGGCCACATTGTTGTTCCTCATGTGCAGATTTCTAGAATACCAATTATACATAGGTAGTATTTGTTCAGAGAGCATCTTATAACTGTTTAGTCATAAGCATAATATGTGCACCAGGCCAAATCTTTTGCAATTGATGATGTCTTTGCCATGGCATGAGTGCAATCACTGACTCAGTTCCTACCCCACACCTAAAAGAATGAAATAAGAAGCTATGGGAAAGACTTGTGCGTTCCTTGCAACCTTCATATTGCCCACAATACTGGATAACAAACTCCAACACTCTATAGGGCTTCCACATCCATCTTAACCCATACTGAAAAGCAATGCATAGCCAGTTCTAACAAACTTGCATTTTAGTGCACAACCTTGACAGTGACCTCAGCAGTGGTAAGACAAAGAGGGGCTCAGAGAAGAACTATGAGAAAGATTAGAAACATGTCTTATCGGGATACACTCAAACAGCTCAATCTATTTATCTTAACAAAAAGAAAGTCAAGGGGTGACGATTACGGTTTATGAGTATCTACATGGGGAACAAGTATTTCATAATGGTCTTTTCAGCCTAGCAGAGATAGGTATAATACAATCCAATGGCTGGAAGTAGAAGCTAGATAAATACAGACGGGAAATAAGGCGTACATTTTTGACAGGGAAAGTAATTAGCCATTGGAAACATTCATGAAAGGTTATAGTGGACGCTTCATCAATGCTAATTTTTACATATAGATTGGATTTTTTTCTGCCTGGGGTGTGGAGGGTAAGTGAAGAATGTATGTATTCCTGTGCAGCAAGTTATTTTATTCAAGTTTTGCTCTATCCCCACACAAACCCATCATCTATCTACTATCTCGCTATCACAGTGCGTTCTGAGGAGTTGGGAGGTTCTCACAGTATTTCCCAATGAGCTGTCCCAAACCATCATTTTCCCAAGAAAGTACGGAGAGCTCCAGAGTGGTTAGAATGGAATATGTGCAGAACTGTCCCTAACCAACATATACATCAGGTAAAAGTGAGTTAATGTAGAGAAGATAGAGCCCAACATTATCCATCACTGCTGCTTGGAACAAAATAAAGGCTCCAATTGATTTTGTGTGGCAAAGTAATTAATTGTTGTGTAAAGCATGGTTTACAGAGATTGCCTTGGGTGCTCAGAAAACAGATGTAATTTGCAATAAGATGATAAAAGATGTAATGAGTGAGGTGTGAGAATTGGGAAGAAGTTGCATACAGCATAAAGCACTAGGAATTGTGGACCTGATTCTAAGAACATAAGAGTTGCCACACTGGGTCAGACCATGGTCCCTCTTGCCCAGTAGCCTGTCTCCAACTGTTGCCCATACCAGAGTTCCAAGGGGAGCGTACAGAACAGGGCAGTTGGAGTGATTCACCCTTGTCTTCCACTCCCACCTTCTGATAGTCCGAGATTTAGGGTTGCCAATGGCATTGTGTTTCTAACCCTCTTGGCCAATAGCCATTGATGGACCTGTCCTCCATGAACTTATCTAGTTCTTTTTTGAACCCAGTTATATTTTTGGCTATCACAACATCCCATGGCAATGAGTTCCACAGGTTGGCTGGGCATTGTGTGAAAAAGTATTTCCTCTTGTTCATATTCAACCTGCTGCCTATTAATTTCATCGAGTGACCCCTAGCTTTTGTATTGTATGAAAGGGCAAATAACACTTCTCTATTCATTTTTTCCACACTGTTCATGATTTTATAGACCTGTATCATATCCCTTTTAGTCGTCTCTTTTCTAAGCTGACCCGCCCTAATTTTTTTAGTCTCTCCCCATATGGAAACCATTCCACACACATGCTCATCTTTGCTCCCCTTCTCTGAACCTTTTCCAGTTCCACCATGTTCTTTTAAAAATGGGACAGCCAGAACTGCACACAGTACTCAAGGTGTGGGCACACCAGGAATTTATATCATGGCATTATGATATTTTCTGTCATATTATCTATCCCTTTCCAAATAGTTCCTAACATACAGTTAGTCTTTTTGACAACTGCTGTGCATTAAGCAAAAGTTTCAGACAAATATCCATGGTGACTCTTTCTTGGTAGTAGCAGCTAAGTTTCACTTTTAGAATGGATCTAGATGGTCTGTAGACTTCAGTCCAGGTGGTTCACTTATTTTAAAAAAAGGATACTACAAAACTGTCTTCTGTATTCCCTGGTTTTGTTGAGATACAGGGCTGACTTCAGGAGAAGACTTTCTCTGTCATACGTTGATGGGAATTAGTTAGTTAATCATTTGATTAAATAATGGAGTATGTGGAGTGAGTAATTCCCAAGCATTCTAGCTACCTGAACAAGTTACTTTATAAACCACTGTACTGCTGGAAGAATCTCTCACATTGCAGCGAGGATGTAATACTGATCACCTAGGATCTATAAAGTTCTCAGGACACCCTTTGGAGGACTGAGGTCCTTTGCCAAATTCCAGCTTTGGTCATTACATTTTGCTTGCATAAATTCCTCCCTGCCATTCAATTGTATAAGTTCTTCTTCACCACCTTCATCTCCCCGAAGAAAAGCTGCTAGGGGGTGGAATGGCTGTCAGGTTCCAGAAGTGGCTGCATTTTGGTGATGAGTATTGATCCCTGTGTACCCAAAGTGCGTTGGGATCCATCCCCAGAATGAAAGTTCATCCGGTGAGAGTTTTTCGTGAGTGTGGATGTACTGTAGGGCCACAGTTGTAGTCACTAGTATTGTTTTTTAGTCTGATTAGCTAAGTAAATTAGTTCATGTTTGGCCATTTCTGAACTGGGACATTTGGACATATGCACAGAACTCAGGAGAAAGGAAATGAATGCAGATACTTCACAGCAAGGAATTAGGGTCAGAGATGCTCAACTGCCCAAAACAATGGTTTCCAAATAGTGAACTTGTTCTATTAACAGGAACTCTAGTCCCTCAAACCATGTTATTTCACTGGCTAGATTAAATTAGGGTATTTCTTATTCATTGTATCTGTTAGGAGAGATCATCTGTTTAATGGGGAGTATTTGAGCAGGGATGACTTACCTTTTTCCTCTGGTGGTCAGCTCCTTCAAAAACCTGATGGGCCTCTTTATGAAGATGATCTCAGCAAACCTCCCTTTTTGTACCACTACTAATAATTTTATTTTATAATGTGATTTATTAATGTACTTTTTGTTTGTTCCCACATGAATGCTACTCTGCACCTGCAAATCAGATTCTTGGATTTCTAATTTGTATCCATTGCATCCATAAGTAGCTGCAGACATGGAATTGCCTCTTGATGGATGTGTGTCCAATGTTCCAAAGGAGCTGAGGCCCAGTTAGGACTAAGGGTGCCGGGGACATTTCTGCCTTTGGTTTCAGGACACTGGATCCAAGGGCTATGTTCCAGCCCCCCTCCAACAGTTACCAGCACAGAAGTGGTGGCTGTGCTCCAATCACTCTTCAGTTAGTGATGCTCCCTAGCCTATGGACTTTTTTTTCCCTGCAGCAGGATCTGCAGCGGTCATGTCATGCAGGACAAGGAAACATTATTTGCCAGCAACCATGGACTAGTCTAGACTAGGATAAAAGGTGTATTTGTAAAATGTGTTAGCTACAACTTTGTAACCAAGTGTAACAAGTCCCCTAGTGTAGGAAGGGAAAACTGGGTTTTGACATATTTTTACTGTTGGAGGTGAACAGTCGGGTCTGCTAGGGTGGCTCTGCCCGGCGAAACGGAGGTAAAAATGGTGTTAACATTGGGAAAAGGTCAAGTTTGCAACATGGCCAACTCCATATGCTCAATAACTAGGAGTCAAGCCTCAAAAATCATGAGGTCAGCTAAAAATCAATATTGAGTTGTTTTAATTTCCCTTCTCCTTTCTGAGCTGTTAGGTGAAATGCACTTCAGGTTTTTATGGTTTTCTAGAAACTGGCTTTCTCTTGACCAGTTTATACATGGGAAAATATTAGGGTTTTAAAACATGTTAGTTAAAACACTGAAGCTATCAGGGTTAGAAAATACTTTTTTATTGTAGTCTAGATAAGTCCTAGTGAAGAACTGGAGGCTGCATGGCAGGGTAAGCAGCTCACCTTACGGTCCCGAGATGAAATTCAAGCACAAAGTTTAAGGCCAGAAGGGACCACCAGATCATCCAATCTGACCTCCTGTGTATCACAGGCCACCAATACAACCCAGCACCTGCACACTAACCCAATGAGCAAAATGAGACAGGGCACAGGAGCACCAGTGCCTGAGGACCCTGCAATGGCAGAGAAATGAGTAAGTGAGAGAGACCCAGATAATCCTGGAAGTGACCTGCACTCCACACTGCAGAGGAAGGTGAAAACCAGCCAAGGTAACTGCCAATCTGACCAAGGGGAAAATTCCTTCCCAACTGCACATATGGTGATGAGTTAGACCCCGAGCATGAGAGCAAGAACCAGCCAGTCAAGTACCTGAGTGAGAGAATGCTCGGTGCCACCTCAGAGCTCTGGCCTTCCCCGTCCTAGGTCTCATCTCCAGCCATGGCCATCCCTGATCTTTCAGAGGAAGGAGATAAAAAACCTCCCAGAATACACTGGGGGGAAAATCCCTTCCTGACCTCTGCAGATTGCCGGCTGAAACCCTGAAGCATGAACTTTGGGAACATAAGCCATATACTGGAAGTGAGCCCCAGAGCTGCTAAGCCCTGTCCCCTCCATCACAAGCAACCCCATCATACCATCCCACTCATAAATTTGTCCAGCTCTCGCTTAAAACTACTTAAGTTGTTTATCCCCACAACTCCTATTGGGAGGCTGCTCCAGAACATCAGCCCTCTGACAGTGAGAAACTGTCTAATTTCCCGCCTGAATTTGTTTCTGGCCATTTTATCCCCATTTGTTCTTGTGCCAACACTGTCCTTTAGTTTAAATAGCTCTTCACCCTCCCCCTTATTTACCGTTATTTTTATAGAGAGCAATTAAATCCCCTTTCAGCCTTCTTTTTGCAAAATGAAAGAAATCCGGCTCTTCCAGTCTCCTCTCATAAGATGGGCCCTCTACTCTCCTGATCAGCCTAATAACTCTTATCTGCACCTGTTCCAGTTTAAATTGACCATTCTCGAACATGGGGGACGAGAGTGGCACACAGTATTCCAGACGAGGTCTTACCAGTGCCTTGTACAATGGTACCGAGACTTCAATAGCTCTACTGGAAATGCCTCACCTGAAACAGCCTAGGATTGCATTTGCTTTTTTCACAGTCGCATCATATTGGTGGCTTAGAGTCATTCTGTGATCGAGCTACATGCCCAGATCTCTCTCCTCCTATGCTGTTTCCAGCTTGTAGCAGAAATTCTTATGATTAGATTTGAAGTGCATGACCTTGAACTTTGTACTACTGAATTTCATTCCAGTTCTGTGCCTGTGGAGAAGCCGGGGGTGGACAGGGGGTGGCAGAGGTTTTGGGCCTTACACCCCTCCCTAGGAGGAGGGGGATATCCACCCCCTCCCAGTAGCTCCTGGGTGATGAGTGTGCAAGAGAGATGCTGAATATGCTGGATGGGGGAGGGTCAACTGACGGTTTGTGTGACAACAGCTTGGTCTCTAGCCTAGGGGGAACCCACAGTAAGAAAGTAAAAGGGAGTGAGGGGGCAGGAGCTGTATTGTGATTAAAATGCTTGGGAGGTGTTAAAACTAAAAATAGTCTCAAAAGCCCTGAGGCCTGTTCCGTGACAGAAAACATGGTGTCCTTCCTGCAGCTGCAGTGCTGCTCTGCTTCTGACCTCCCCCGCTCCACTGTGCAACTCTCACACATACCAAGGGATCCATTTTAGATTTGTGTCAGAGGCTGTGTAAGGGCTTGTGGTGTGTGTACAGACATGTTCATTGTGTGTGTGTGTGTGTGTGTGTGTGTGCATATGTATGCACTGGCATGTAGGGCTCTGTATGCATATGTATGTGTACACAGGCATGCAGGGCTGTGTGTGTGTGTGTGTGTGTACACACAGGCATGCAGGGCTGTGTGGGTGTGGGTGTACACGGGCATAGAATCATAGAATATCAGGGTTGGAAGGGACCTCAGGAGGTCATCTAGTCCAACCCCCTGCTCAAAGCAAGACCAACACCAACTATATCATCCCAGCCAGGGCTTTGTCAAGCCTGACCTTAAAAACCAGGGCTGTGTGTGTGTACACAGGCATGCAGGGTTCTCTGTGTGTGTGTGTACGTACACGGGCATGCAGGGCGATGCGGGTGTGTTTGTACACCGGAATGCTGGTATAGCCACAATGCCTAGAAGCCTTTGTCCTGCCCACCCTGTGTGGTTTGTCCTTCAAGTTGCTTTGAAAACCCTCCTCTGTTGTGTTACCTCCAATCCAAAACACTGGGCAATGTCTTGGCAGCTGGTGAGCTGTGATGGCTGCTTATGTGACTGCTCATCCCCCTCTCATTGTGCTCGCCACCTCTCTTGGTTGTATTGTCCTGGGGTCTCTGACCTTATCTTAGACTGGAAGCTCTCTGGGGCATGGACTATCCCTTTGAGAACTGGCTTGGCAGCAGCACCGCTGAGAAAAATTTGGGAGTTGTGGTGAATCGTGACCTCAACATGAGTCAACAGTGTGATGCTGTTGCAAAAAAAGCAAATGCAATTTTGGGTTGCATTAACAGAGGCACAGCATGCAAGTCATGGGAGGTGATAGTACCACTCTACTCAGCGCATCTTGACAGGGGGTGATGACCTTTGCAGTCGCTTCTAACCCTAGGGTTTTATGATTCTATGATTGATTGGAATGATGACAATGATTATTTTGATTATTATTAAAGTGTAACATATAGGGGCCAGGGCCCCACTCTGCTAAGCGCTGCACAAACATGACAAAGGGATAGCCCATGAGAATGCAGCGGGTGCACTGCGCTCTGGGAGCACATGGCTGGACATCTCTGATACGTGAAAGGCTACCTTGTACTGTGCTGGAATCACACGACAGCATTAGCTTGAAGGGAACGGGTTCTGCATTTCATCTCTTTGTCACTGCGACTGGGCACAAAGGGTTTGCTCCCCTTAAGTCAGAAATCCTGGGAGGAGGGGGCCATCGTGGGAGAAGGCAGGCACATTCCTCCCCTTCAGAGGGCCAGGCCCATGCACCACTCCGGTCATGCTGTCAGGGCTGCAGAGGGATTGAGTGGTGCAAAGAGCATGTGCTGGCTCTGCAGAGTGGGGACTACTCCTGTAGTGAGGGTGCCGGTGCTGTCCTTCACGCTCAGCTGGTTGGAATCCCAATTGCTAATGATCTGCCAAGAATCACTAAGCAGATCCCTTCCCCAAACCCTGCTTGGTGTGTAGCTCACCTGCGAGCAGTTTGTCATGAGTGTTCGATACCAGCAGCATGGGTCCTTCTGCCCATCTCCAGCTTGCTCTGTCTGGTCCTATAGACCATACGTTGTGTTCCCAGATGGGTGTAATTCTTAGAAACAGGATGTGATGTTGCACCCCATAATGCTTTATGGAAATATGCTTATGAATGTAAATATGACATAACTGGAATATGTTTTCATAGAGTCATAGAATATCAGGGTTGGAAAGGACCTCAGGAGGTCATCTAGTCTAACCCCCTGCTCAAAGCGGGACCGATCCCCAATTTTTCCCCCAGATCCCTAAATGGCCCCCTCAAGGATTGAACTCACAACCCTGGGTTTAGCAGGCCAATGCTCAAACCACTGAACTATCCCTCCCCCCATATGCTATGTAACATATCTCTGCAAAGTTTATGATCTACTGAATATATTCATGCTATTTGTGTGCATGTATCATTTTTGGTATTCTAAGTTATGAATATTGGCTGTGTACTTGTTTGATTTTAAGTAGCCTTAGTAAGGCATTTGAGCAGCTTCTTTAGAAAGGAATTTGCAAGTTGAGCGCCCAATCAAGAAACACTTAACGGACAATGGATCTTGGAAGGCTCCAATCCACATAAGAAATCTACTTGAGGATGTTCAAGGTAGCATGTGAACAATGGCTACTACCTGTAAGTTCTGAGTGATGCATGGACATATGACTTACCCATGTGACTCCAAAACTCCATCTTGTAGCTGGGATTCTACACAGGGGGAGGGAGGAAGGGAGAGGTGTCCACCCACAAGAGAAAGTCTATTTAAACCCCTGTACACGGGCATGCAGGGCTCTGTGTGTGTGTGTGTACACGGGCATGCAGGGCTGTGTTTGTGTGTGTACAGGGGTTTAAATAGACTTTCTCCATTTTGTCTTCAGCTGGCTCAAGAGATATGATAACTGAAAGAAACTGGAACAAAGGACAGTAACCACGGGAGTGTGAGTGATTGCTGGACCCAGACTAGAAGGAGCCTAGTCTGTAAAAGAAGCTTACTGGGACATCTCTGAGGGGGAGGTTTCATCTGTAATCACTTTCTTACTGTATTCAGCATAGGTTTGCATGTTTTATTTTATTTTGCTTGGTAGTTCACTTTGTTCTGTCTGTTATCACTTGGAACCACTTAAATCCTACTTTTTTGTATTTAATAAAATAACTTTTTACTTATTAATTAATCCAGAGTATGTATTAATACTTGGGGGTGGGGGGCAAACAGCTGTGCATCTCTCTCTATCAGTGTTATAGAGGGTGAACAATTTATGAGTTTACCCTATATAAGCTTTATACATGTAACCCTTCTGCCAGGCCAAATTGATAGCAGCAAGGGCCGGGTTCAGTACACAGGGGTTCCCTCTCATCAAAGTAAATACAAAACTGGCTCGAGCCCCCACCCAGTGACCTGGGAAAATCTTACACACCCCCTGGGCGCCTCAAAGAGGCAATACTTCCCCTCTCGCAAGCACAGAGTCTCGGTGTAGTAGAGAATCTTTAATAACATGAGGTAAACGACATCAGCGTTAAATTGGGGAAACACCACAACTAGTGTTCATTAACCAAACCATGAGCAAAGACCCACCCCAGAAAATTGAGCCACATCCTTTCCCTCAGGTTCTTGAGTCCCAGAACCCAAACGTCTCTTGAGTCCAGCAATCCTCAAATCACCCAAAATCCAAAAAGTCCAGCCCCAGAGTTCAAAAGTTCATCTGCAGAGTGTTACTCCCCAGTCTGGCTAAATTGTGCCTGTGTGTGGGAGAAAGAGGTAAGGGGTACCTTACGTGTCCTGAAGCTGACTGCCCCACAGGGCTCTGCTCTGCTACGCTGTCTCACGAACGGCTCTGCTGCACCACGACCGGCTCCGCTCTGCACAGCTCGCCGTCTCACGAACAGCTCTGCTCAGCTCGCCGTCTCACGAACACGCCGCTGTCTCACGAACGGCTCCGCTCCACCACGACCGGCTCCGCTCTGCACAGCTCGCCGTCTCACGAACAGCTCCGCTCTGCACAGCTCGCCGTCTCACGAACAGCTCCGCTCTGCTCAGCTCGCCGTCTCACGAACAGCTCCGCTCTGCTCAGCTCGCCGTCTCACGAACGGCTCTGCTCCACCACGACCGGCTCCGCTCAGCTCGCTGTCTCACGAACAGCTCTGCTCAGCTCGCTGTCTCACAAACAGCTCCGCTCTGCTCAGCTCGCCGTCTCACGAACACGCCGCTGTCTCACAAACGGCTCCACTCCACAGCTCGCCGTCTCACGAACAGCACCACTGCACTCTAGATCTTCTGGCTCCCCACTACTTGACACAGTGCTCTTAGTGATTTCAGCTCTCAGTGATTTCAGCTCATAGTAGTGGGGGCCTTAGTGCTGGTGCACCATAAGGCCAAAGTGAATGCAGCACAGTACCTGCAGCAAGACTCTTAATAGACCCAAAACTAGCTCTGACATTCCACAGTGGAGAGAGACAGAGGTGCAATTGGTGCTTCAGGCCCTCACAAAGGGGCCCACACCACCAGGTACTAATACCTGTCTCAAGTCTCTCTCAATTCACAGAGTTTTGGAACCCATGTCCCTTGCCTAGCGAGTGCTACTCAGTTGATGGTGAGTCCCTCCATCATAACAAAAGGCCAAGTACAGTTCCAAGCACAGTTCCCATAATCAGGGTAATAACAATTTACTCTTCCCGCCCCAATAACAAAGACACTGGGGATCCCACAACAGCCAAAGTGACCATTTGGGCAGTTATGGCCTCATTCTAGGCGGGGTGGGTGTGCCTATGCAAATTGAGATCAGCCCCTGAAGTTCTTTTCCACTACTTGCCACACCTCACCACCAGATGTCAGGGTGGAGCCCATCCTGACTCTGCTTACATACAGGGTAAAACAGATTTATTTGGGGTTTGGACCCCATTGGGAGTTGGGCATCTGAGTGTTGGAGACAGGAACACTTTTTAAGCTGTTTTCAGTTATCTTGCAGTTTGTGGGACGTTGTTCAGACCTGGGTCTGTGTTTGTAGCCGGCAAGCGGGTCTGGCACAACCAGGCAGGGTTCTGGAGTCCCAGAATGGCAGGGAAAACAGGGGCAGAAGTAGTCTTGGCACATCAGTTGGCAGCCCCAAGGGGGTTTCTGTGATCGAACCCATCACACAGGCTTTGGGGATTCTTGCGTTGATGAGTTTCCAATTTCTTCTTCCTCATTATCGTGCACCATTCCCTGGTAAGGTACTGCCTGCCAGTACGCTTGTTCCTTAGAACATTACTGACAGGTGAACTCCATCCCTCTGCGGGGGCAGGTACAAGGTTTTGGCATTGCTTCTGTCCACTTCAGCCCTTTTCTGAGGACCTGAGCAGGAGGTAAGCCTTGCCCTGGCTCCTCTGCATGGGGGTGAAGCCCAGCTTGAAAATAAATGCCACAGGGGCCCAAACAAACTCACCAACAAATCCCAATAGACATTTAGGATAATGGTTTTGCAGGATTCTCCTGCTCTTATGAGGCAAAACAGAGGGAGACTCTTAACCACCATCCCACCTCCCAGACAGGACAATGAGGCCGACTCTTGAGGGATACAGCTCATCAAGTGGAGGTGCTCTCTACAGTTTAGTTCAGCACTCGAAAGTTAGGAACAAATAGTATGTGATCATGTCATTATAGACTGTATCATCATGCAGGTGGATGGAGGGGTGGGGATTGTGAATTAAGGTTGCACAGACATTCTGGCCTTTCCTAACTTAGGGTGCTGGACTTTACAATCTTACTAATATTCTTTTAACATAGTTCTTTGTGTGTGATTTCCAAGGTGTTCAAAATAGCAAACGGAAAAAAACAGGAATTCCATCTGCATGTGGTTCCCATAACACCCCCACCTGGTTCGTCAGCAGGGTTGGACCTGGCACTTGAGCTAATGGAGTAACTGATGAGTTACTGGTAACAGTAGTAGGTTGTCATCCTCTGTGTGAGCCAATGAGTTACTAGAGGGACCATGAGGACAACCCTAAGGTGCCTGTCTTCAGGGCTGTCCCAGGGGGACCAGGATGTTGAAATGCCAGGTCTCACATCTAAAAAACAGAAGTGACTCCTATGCAGGGATGAAAGTAGGCTGGTATGGATCGGTACGGCGTACCGGTAAGAAGCTGGTACTGGCCCATACATAGTCGACGTTAAAGCACTGCTGTGGCAACTACCGGAAGGGCTGCTGATGGGGGGTGGGGCAAAAGGGACAGCTGCTCCGGGACTGGTGATTTAAAAGGGCCTGGGGCTCCCGGCCACTATCGCCGCTACTGCAGCAATGGCAGGAGCCCCAGGCCCTTTTAAATTGCCTCCGGAGCCCCAGGCAGCATAGGCCAGGCAGCACGGAAGGGTTGACTGGGGGAAGCTGAGCCCCCAGCTCTGCCCCCAGCCCCGCCCCTTCTGCCTGAGGCCCCACCCCTTACAGGGGCCCGGAGCTAGGCCCCCGTACCAGTAAGAATTTAATGTTACTTTCACCCCTGCTCCTATGAAATTGCTGGCATGCCCTGACTGCAGCTCTGCCTGATTCCTAGCCCCTGTGAGACACACCAGCGATGCTACATGAGTGGGTGATATTTCCTTAGCACTGCAGAACAGAGAAGGAATGAAAGGAAAGCAAACCTGTTCATCTCTTTAAAGGATGAACTTGAGTTTTAGACTCTTATCTTGTCTCTCTTGATGTCATGTTAAGACTTCTCTGCTGCGAGACGTCGATGAGGCTTTTGAGTCTTTCTACCACAGTTTAAAGAGCGAAGAACACATGTTTGAGTTGCTAATTAAAGCCTGAACCAAGATCTTTTGTAGAAATCCTGATCATTCTCATGTCACAAGCAATAGAAACCAAAGCAGCCTCCCCCTCTGAATGCTGAGCTCTCACTGCAGAGCAGCCCTTGGCTTCTTTGCAGATCTCTGGAGAGATGTTTGTTCTGCTGCAATTATAAAGTTACTTGGGGAAATCTTTCCCCACAACTACAGTGAAATGGAATTAGAAAGGCACCACCCCTGGGAATGCAATAAACTGGGAGCAAACACAGGCAGCTGGCTCCCGGATAGGAATGAGTGAGATGGCTCTGGGTTTTGCTGACCCAAGGCAGCTTTTCTGCCCCATGTGCCTCCCTGCTAGGTGGGTTTGGATTTTTGCTGCCAGTCATTAGGTCTCAGCTGGAGGCTGAGGAATCTCAGCTACATTTAGAAGACAAAAGCAAGTGAGCTCCGTGGGTCAGCATTTACCCTCAGTGATGCCCAGGCTGTGCCCCAGGCATCAGTTCCATGACATGGGTGTCCTTGGGGGCAGTCTCGCCACTGGCTTGTTAAAAGAGCAAGCGCCTCCTGGGAGGACCCAGAGCTCACAGCTCTGCAGAGAACTTCTACTTATTACCATTAGTTTGTAGCTCTCAAGAGCTGGGACTGTCTACTGCTCCATATCCAGTGCCCAGCAGAACAGCACCCTGATCTCAGCTGGCCCCTCGGCATGGCTGTAACAAATACAGCTCTGCAGCAGAAGCTGTGAAATTTCTTGAAATGTAAAAACCACATGTTCAAATTTAGATCCGAAACCTCTGCTGGACACATGTCACTAGTCCATTGGTCTGGACTGGGGCTCCAGGGAGCTGGGCTCACTTCTGACCTCTGCCAGAGACTTCCTGTGTGAACTTGTGCGCAGTGTAGTTGTAGCCGCTGTGTGGCATGAAAGCTTGTCTCTTGGACCAACTGCAGCTGGTCCAAAAAAAGATAGTATCTCACCTACCTTGTCTGTGTGCACTTGCGCAGGTCACGGCTGCTCCGTGCCTCAGTTTCCCCATCTGTACAATGGAGATGGCATCTTTCATCTTTTCAAAACTGGCAGAGAACTGAAAACTCAAGTTATTCACCCAGCTCTTGCCCTCAGCAGCAGTCAGCCACCAGAGTCCTTTTACTGGGCCTAGAAAGTGGTTGTAACCCCAGGACGTTTTGCAGAGGGAGGAAAAATGCAAGACATGGTAGACAAGGTTGGGAAATACGTGAGCCGTGTCTGTGAGGTTCAGAACAAAGGCAGACACCCCAAGGAGACCAGGCACCAGTCTGACTCATCTGGGCAACTCCCGCGGAGCTGCAAATAATGCACGTGTGTGGAGGGCAGCATGAGGCCTCGGCCCCTCAGCCCTATGTGGGCTTGTTCTGGGTAGAGTCGCCAACTTTCTATTTGCAGAAAATCGAACGCCCTTGCCCCACCCCTGCCCAGCCCCCTCTCTGAGGCCCTGCTCCTGCTCCCTCTATTCCCCGCTCCCTCCGTCGCTCGCTCTCCCCCACCCTCGCTCGCTCGCTCATTTTCACCAGGCTGGGGCAGGGGGTTGGTGTGTGAGAGGGCGTGAGGGCTTTAAGATGGGGGTGCAGGGTCTGGGGTGGGGCAGGGATGAGGGGTTTGGGGTGCAGGAGGGCGCTTCAGGCTGGGGCTGAGGGGTTCAGAGTGTGGGAGGGGGCTCCAGGCTGGGGCAGGTGGTTGGGGTGTGAGGGCTCTGGGGCAGGGCCGTGGATGAGAAGTTTGGGGTGCAGGAGGGGGCCCAGGGTTGGGAGTTGGGGTGTGGGAGGGGGTGTGGGCTCCAGGAGTGAGTTTGGGTGTGGGAGGGAGTTTAGGGCAGGGGGTTGGGGTTCAGGAGGGGGTTTGGGTTGTGCGCTCCAGGCGGTGCTTACCTCAGGCAGCTCCCAGGAAGCTGCCAGCATTTCCTTCTGTCTCCTAGGTGGAGGCATGGCCAGCCACATGGTTCCCGGCCAATGGGAGCTGCAGAGGCAGCGCTGGCGGGGGGCGGGGAAGCGGTGCAGAGCCCCCATGGCCGTCTCTATGGCTAGGAGCCAGAGGGAGATGACGGCAGCTTTCTGAGAGCTGTGTGAGTCAGGCAGGTATCCTGCCTGCCCTGCTGTGGGTGGCCAACTGGACTTTTAATAGCCCAGTCAGCAGTGCTAACTGGAGCCGCCACGGGGGCAGGGGTTGGGGAGTGGGAGGGAGTATGGGCTCTGGGGGTGTGGGCTTTTCAACCAGGCATTCCAGTCGAAAACCAGACGCCTGGCAACCCTCGTTCCAGGCCTCTGCACAGGGCTCACACTCGGCTGCTGCCCTTCTTCTCAAAGCAGGGCTCCCTGTCCCAGGAGGAGAGAACTCAGGAGCCTTTTCCAAGACTCCCAAGAGCTCAGCACCCACAGTGGGCTGAAGAGGGACTTGGGCCTACTGCTTGGGGAGGGGAGAAATGGAACTGAACTTACCCTGCCCCAGCTTGGAAGAAGGGCAGGGCCCCCTACAAAGTCAGCAGCTGCCAAGAGCCCCACACAGCAGCTTTTTACAGAACATTTTGAAACAAAATGAAAGTGTTGGTTTTATTGCTTTTCAAAACCAGAAAACGTCTTGAAGGTTCCTGATTGTCTTTTTTCTTCTCATTCTCCCAGTCTCATTTTGGGTCCCTGTTGCACCAGCCTGCCTGATGTCAGGGAGAGGAGAGGTTTTTCACTTCTCCCATTTCTGCTTTTCATTTTTCCTATTGCCATTCCAGCGCTTTTCCAAAATTGCAGATGTTGGAAAGTTACAGAGTGGGAAGGAAGAAAGGAAGGAACCCCAGAATCATGGATTCAGTCACAAAAAGGAACACGTATAGGGAAAAACAAAACTGCAAAATTAAAAAAAAATATTGAAATTTTACAAAATGAAACAAAACAAAAATTTGAATCCAAAATGAAGCTAAGCAGGTATTTTACTTTTGTTTCATTTCATAATTTCTGAATGAAAAATTTTAAAAAAATAATTCAAAATGACATTTTTCGATGAAACCTCATTTTTTGAGGGGAATAGTTTTCATTGAAAAAATGCTGAACGTCTCTTGTCCCCGGCATTAAATGGAATGGTCTCTGACAGGTCCGGCTGGGCAACAAGAGGGGTCTGGGCTGCACAGAGCTCACTGACGTATCCGGACAAGGCAGGTTGGGAAGGCTCAAACACGCACTGTCTCCAGTTAATCCCATGGTCCAGATGTCATTGGCCTTGGTCAGGATCCAGCTCCTGCTGCTCTCGATGGGGGCACTTTTGCTGCACTCGATAGCTCAGATTGTAATGCTCAGCGCCCACCGTTAGGGCAGATTAGCATGTTGGGTGCATGTTGGATCACGATGGGAGCTGCTGGCTGCTGGGCACTTCTGACGGTCCAGCCCCAAGATAAATTAAAGGTGACCTGCAAAGCTGTCTCAAAATATTGGGTTGCTGCCATTTTTCTTCTTCATAATGCATGAGGAAGGCCTGAGGAGGGAGTGGTTCTGCTTGTTTGATTATCTTGGAAGTATCAGGAAGGTCCACCCTGCTCACCCCAGTTTTTGTTACAGGACTCATGGTGGCTTTTAGCGGAAGTGACTTTCCCCTCTTCACCGAAGAGGCAGGGCATAGTGAATCTTAAACAAAAACTGCTCTTCTCCCAAGTGTCATTGGTCATTGCAGTTGTAGGGTGTTAAAGGGATACATAAAAATGCACTTTGAACAGTCCCTAATGGAAGGCCTGGCCGGGTGTGATTTGCATCTTACAGTCTTTGCTGGGTTGTGAATTCTGAGGCACCCTAAACTCAGGCATCCCCTCAGAGGGGACGGTTTGCAATTCCATCACCACAAAAAACCTGATCAACAGTTCCTGGGGGGAGCTGAAGTCAGACTTCTGCACAGCTTGTTTGCTCTCTGGCTCGATCCCCCAACTCAGCTATTAATGCTAATAGATTAGGGAGAGCTTGAGCTGGATCAGAGAAATATATTAGCACATCATCTGCATATAGCATTAGCGTAAAGCTCTTTGATCCCACGTAATGCCAGGGATATTTTTATTTTGGCACATACCTGACGCCAGCAGTTCAGATGCTGTGCAGGGAGCAATGGCATCCAGTAATGCTGTTCCGGTGGGGAGGCCACTGGGGCGTGAGGCCACGTGTTGTTACTCCAGAGGAAGTATCTGAAATAAATCCATTTGCAAAGCCATGGAGCAAGCAACTGCTCGTGTAGCTGGGGCCATGCCAGTGTGACTCTGCCAAAAGCACTGTCGGCATCAAAGGGGGATTGTCAGCAAGGAGAAATATTCATCAGGATGCACACTGACGAGTGTCTAGCACAAGGGCAGGGAGGGAAAAGTGAGGACAGCCGAAGGGCTGCCGTGCCCTCTACAGATCTCTATCATAATGCACATTGATAAGGGAGTGTCTGGCCAGTGCTGTGATGATGCAGCACTCAACCTGGTCCAGATTGGCCAAAGTGCTTAGTACTCAGGGGGATACTTGTGGCCAGACTTTCGCAGGGTCTCTGCGTCTCAAAAGCTCGGTTCTTCTGGAAATCTGAACAAAGGGGTGTTGTTAGTATCTGCCTTTGCCTGCCTTCACTTCCATCCCCCAGGGCTTATCCCCTCATCTCTCTTCATTATCGAATAGGCTACAGTGGAAACATCACCTTATTGGTGAAGAACTGGTTTGGGATCCAGGACTCCAGGGTTCTATTCCTGCCTCTGCCATCACTCACCATGTGACCCTGGACAAATCTCTGCCCTTTTCTGTGCCCCAACTTCCCCATCTGTAGCGAGGGGTAAGGACCCCAACTGACCTTCCTCCATGGGAAGGCATCATTTCCTGCACTAATCATGTGCTGTCAGAGCCTTGCAGCACAGCCAGGCACAGCCTCACAAACTGTGCACTATGGGAGCGCTACGGGCCAGGGGTCGGCAGTCAGTAGCAGGGCCTGATGGGATTAGTGTAGCTGGAGGATGACGTCTCCTTCCACTGGGGGAAATGAAATCCTATTTCAAATGTCCCCCTGCCTGAGCTGCATGGACTCCCCTTGCCCATACGCCTGCCCGAGCTCTCTCGGCCTGACTCCTGAATTCCCCCTGGCCCAACCCTCCTCCTCACCCTGGCTGTCTGTACAGGGTTGTTCTGAGATATGCTGTTAAAGGAGAAAGACCTTTGTGTATTTTTGCACTTCCGTGTGATTTCCAGACTACTAGATATAGCACCTATGGGTGCTATGGATGGGGTGCTGTGATATCAGAGTTTACTTAGCCAATCAGGATTCTGTACAAAGATAATTTAGTTTGTTGAACACAGAAATGGTACTGGTCAGAATAACATGATTGTTCAGACATTTTCCTGCCCTTTAACTGACTGCTGTTCCATTTTGATGAGTTCACAGGCCACAGGTACCACAGGGTCATGTTTCAGAACGGAGAGAGGTAAATAATGGAGTCCTGCAGGGCTATGTACTGGGACCAATGATGTTCAACAGATTCAGAAATGCTTTGGAAAAAGGGGTAAACAGTGAGGTAGCAAAATTTGCAGATGATACAAAACTACTCAAGATAGTTAAGTCCAAAGCAGACTGTGAAAAGTTACAAAGGGATCTCTCAAAACTGGGTGAGTAGGCAACAAAATGGCAGATGAACTTCAATGTTCATAAATGGCACATTGGAAAACATAATTCCAACAATACATATAAAATGATGGGGTCTAAATTAGCTGTTACCACTCAAGAAAGAGATCTTGGAGTCATTGTGGATAGTTCTCTGAAAACATCTGTTCAATGTAAAGTTGCTGTCAAAAAAGCCAACAGAATGTTAGAAACCATTAGGAAGGGGGTAGATAATAAGACAGAAGGCACCATAATGCCACTATATAAAGCCATGATATGCCCACATAGGGAATACTGCATGCAGTTCTGGTCACCCCATCTCTAAAAAGATATATTGGAATTGGAAAAGGTACAGAGAAGGGCAACAAAAGTGATTAGGGTTATGGAACAGCTTCCACATGAGGAGAGATTAAAAACACTGAACTATTCACCTTGTAAAAGAAACGACTAAGGGGGGATATGATAGAGGTATATAAATCATGACTGGTGTGGAGAAAGTGAATAAGGAAGTGTTTTTTACTCCTTTACATCATACAAGAACCAGGGGTCACCCAATGAAATTAATAGGCAACAGGTTTAAAACAAACATAAGGAAGTACTTCTTCACACAATGCACAGTCAGTGTGTGGAACTCGTTGCCAGGTGATGTTGGGAAGGCCAAAACTATAACTGGGTTAAAAAAAGAATTAGATAAGTTCCTGGAGGATAGGTCCATCAATGGCTATTAGCCAAAATGGTCAAGGTCACAACCCCATGCTATGGGTGTCCCTAGTCCTCTGACTGCCAGATGCTGGGACTGGATGACAGAGGATGGATCACTTGAAATTGCCCTGTTCTGTTCATTCCCTCTGGGCACCTGGCATTGGCCACTGTTGGAAGACAGGAGACTGGGCTAGATGGACCATTGGTCTGACACAGTTTGGCCATTCTTATTTTCTTATGTATGTACCCATCCCCCATAACGTCCTAGCCAGGCAATAAACCTGTCTGGGAATGGTCAGAAAACTGTGTGCTCCCAGCACAGCCTGTGCAGTTCAGTGCTGCCTCTCTAGTGCTATCTTAGCTCAGGGCAGGCAGGTGTGACTGCGCCAGAATGCTGTGCAGTTCTAGGCACCCCCACATCAGACAAACAGGAACACAGTGGCGGCAACTCAACAGGGAGAAGCAAAGGGCAATTCCATTACCAGGGGGAGGGAGAGCTAAAGCTGGAGAAGGTAACCAGAGGGCGGGGTGTGGGCTTACTCATCACTCCATAGTTGCTAGTTACCGTGTCCTGTTCTTGGGACGAGCTCAACCAATGAAGAGGGCTCTATGGTATAACGTATCTAGCTTCTCTTTCATTGGCTGAGTTATGATCCAATAGCCTGCTGGGGGAACTGTGGAACTGAAGTTCTGGAATCACCCAAAACAGTCCAGCTCCCCTGCCCAGATGGCTGAACTAAGACACTGAGATACCCTGGTGATGAATGTGGCATGGATGGGGAGCTAGTTGGGTTGGTAGACATGCTGAACACAGCTGGGCCGCTACATTCTAATTCACCTCAGTAGACGTTCATTCTGCTACTCCAAATCCAAGTGGCATATAATTTGGAGTTTAGCAAACAGATTGTAATGAACAACTTATTCAATTTCATTTCACTTCTTTTTCTGTTCATCAGTTGTCCATGAGAGGAAAAGGATTTTCTCTAATTTATTTATAATTCAAAAATATTCATCAAATAGTCTCTGAAAATAATTAATGGCTTTGAGACATATGATGCAAGCAGTTGGTAACTGAAACACCCAGTTCTAGCTGTCTTTATTAGCTTTGATTAGACATGTCAGCCAGATGACATGGTCCCTCTATCCCTAAGGAGGACATATGTCACTCTTAGAATGTTCTGATGTTCCCCTATGGCTAGTGTGTGTCGCTCTCCTGCACATCTCACAGAGAGCTGCTCAGAGGATAAGGGGGTTCCGTGGAAAATTTGACTTTTCATTTTGCATTTTTGACTTTGAACAGAAAAACAGAAAATGTCCAAGGCAAGCAGGTGCCACCACAACAACGCTCATTTAGCCAAACTCCCAACCTTCCAGTGGGGAAAAAACGTGTAGACGGATCATTTCGATCACCCCTCACCTCACTGTGGGTGGTGCCATTGATTCATGGAGGACTCCCGGAATAAGGAGCTGGTGGCAGTGAATGCGGGCGTCACTACCTGACCTTTTCCATTTGCTTTGTCTGCCAGCATTCCCGCCACATACTGCTTTGTTAGACTATCCATGAAGGCAAAGCTGGGAGAGGAAATGGCGACCCTATTCTGCAGAGAGCAGGGGCAGAAAACCAGAGCCTGAGATCCGTACAAAGCAGACTAGACAAGGCACGGGGGGATGGAAGGGAAAGGGGATGTCCATAGGGGACAATCCTGCCTTGACGATCAGGGCAGGGCACCAGAATGGGCTTCATATGCTCCCCACAGAATGAGCGACTGGCTTAGACACCAAACTGTCGGGTCCAGCGCTCTGTTCACTGGTGACATGACGTCCCAGACTCTGAAGTGATCTGTGCACTAGCAGCCCCGGTGGGCTTGCATCTGCCAGACAGGATTGCTCTAAATGATGTCAGAAGAGTCTGCGGCCTTTCAGGGACTGCTAGTTAATTATTTCTTCTCCTTCCCTTGGATTAATGGTTTTTCTCTGGCTGGAAGCACAGATGAAGTTGTCCTTCTACGTCAGGCTAATCTGATTTGAACTCTGTTGTCACAAGTCAATTACCTGCCATGCTGTATAAAGCGAGTCTGGAGTGTTTGTTATGGATGAATCCTCATTTGGGGAGGAAGAAATAAGCTTGTTAGACCTGCCCCACATATGCCTCCTCGTTATCCCCACAACTTAATCCAGTGAGTGAGAAGGACAGAGCTGCAGAAAGGCAGAGCTTGGCATGTCCAGCATGAACACTGGCTGCAGCAGGATCACCCCAAAGCCATGAGGGCAAGGGGACTGTTGTAATAACTGGGACCTAGCCAGCCTTCTCCAATTGTGAGTTTAGCTGGTGCATTGGGTTGCACCTGTTCAAGTTTTTCCCAGATCCTCCCTTTTTTGAGTTATCTGTCCTGGGAAATCCATCAGGATGCTCAGCGCACACTGCCAGCTGCCCAGTTGTAAGGGCTCAGGATCATCTCAGCTGTCCTGGTTTTTTGTACCTCAGAGGTGGTGACCCTATTGGTGGAAAGTGGGTAAAGGTTCATGAATATGCCCTGTTATGTAAAGTTGTGTAAGAAAAGATGCCAGAAAGAGACTGAAAGTCTGAATTAATTTAAACTGAAATGGTCTACTAATGCCCCCCAAAGGACTGTGTTCAAATTATGTCTGGTAAACAAAAGGAGTAGGGGAACAGAAATCAATGGACCAAAATGGGTGCTTTGGAAATTAGGCCTAAGCAGTGGACAAAATAATGAGAAGATAGGCTATTCTACCTAGCACCCCTTGGGGGGGGGTGTTAAAAAGAGACTTTGGGGTGCCACTTCTGAAGCTGCTGATTTTTCATCACGATACCCAACCTTGGCAAAAGTCAGAAATGTTCAATAAATATTTCTGTTCTGTGTTTGGGGGAAAAAACATGATGTAGTCTGATCATATAATAATACCCTTTTCATTCCACTAGTTTCTGAGCAGGATGTTAAACAGCAGCTACTAAAGTAGACATTTTAAAATCAGCAGATCCACATAACTTGCATCCAAGAGTTTTAAAAGAGCTGGCCGAGGAACTGACTGGATCATTAATGTTGATTTTCAATAAATTTCAGAACACGGGGGAAGTCCCAGAAAACTGGAAGAAAGCTAATGTTGTGCCAGTATTTTAAAAGGATGACCCCCAGTAATTACAGGCCTGTCCTTCTGAAATTGATCTTGGGAAAGATAATGGAGCAACTGATACAAGACTCAATTACAAAAGAATCAAAGGAGGATAATATAATTAATGACAATCAACATGGGATTATGGAAAACTGATCCTGTCAAATTAACTTGGTTTTTTTCATGAGATTACAAATTTGTTTGATAAAGGTAATAGTGCTGATATAATATACTTAGTCTTCTTTAAAGTATTTCACTTTGTTCTGCATGACATTTTGATTACAAAACTAGAAAAATAATGAACATGGATTAAAAGCTGGCTAACTGATAGGTCTCAAAATATCATTGTATAACTGAACAGATGTGTTTCTAGAGGAGTCTTGCATGGACCAGGTTTTGGCCCCATGCTATTTAACATTTTTATTAATGTTTAAAATCAATATGATAAAGGTTTTGGATGACACGAAAGTTGGGGGAATGGTAATTAATTAAGAAGACAGGTCACTGATACAGAGAGATTTCGATTGCCTGGTAAACTAGGCACAAATAAATAATATGTGTTTTAATATGGCTTATACATCTAGAAACAGAGAATGTAAGCCATACTTAGAGGTTGTAGGACTCTATCCTGGGAAGCAGTGATTCTGGAAACAAAATGTGGGATGATGGTGGATAATCAGCTGAACATGAATTCCCAGTACAATGCTGTGGCCAAAAGGGATAATGCAATCCTTGGATGCATATGTGGGGGAATCCTGAGTAGGAATAGAGAGACTATTTTATCTCCATGTTTGGCACTGGTGCAACAGCTGCTGGAATACTGTGTCCAGTTCTGGTACCCACAATTCAAGAAGGATATAGATAAGTTGGAGAGGGCCAGAGAAGAGCCAGAAGAATGATTAAATAATTAGAAAACATGCCTTATAGTGATGGACTCAAGGAGCTCAATTTATTTACTTAACAAAGAGGTTAATAGGTGACTTGATTGTAGTCTCTTAGCATGTGCAGGGGAACAAATATTTAAAAATGGGCTCTTCAATCTAGCGGAGGAAGCTCTAACATGATCCAATGGTTGGAAGTTGAAGCTACACAAATTCAGACTGGAAATAAGGTGTAAATTTTTAACAGTGAGAGTAATCAGCCATTGGAGCTGATTGGGTCATGGTGGATTCTTCATCACTGACAATTATTAAATCAAGATTAGATGTTTGGCTAAAAGATCTTCTCTAGGAACTATTTGCGGGAAGTTTAATGACCTGTGTTATACTGAAGGTCAGACTGGATAATCAGAATGGTCCACTGAGGCCTTGAAATTCATGAATCTGAAAAAACTAACCCTGCTATTCTCAATTCATTCTGTGGTTGCTGTGACTATCTTACAGTAACCAACACAGTGTACATTGCTGATTGTACGTTCCATTGTAAACTTGCAGCACACAGTTTGCATGTGTTGGCTGGTGACACCCAATCAAAAAGCAAAACCAATGCCCTCTGGTTTATGTAACCAGCCAGCTCTGCACACGGTGTCAATTTTGAAGTCAAAAATATTATTTAAAATGAGCTTTAAAGGTAACATTTGTCTTTTCATTTTGATCACGGCAGCAAGGCCAAGATCTTGAATGTCAGTGCGACGTGAATAGGAAAGACTTATGAGCAGGGTCAAAATAACATTGGTTTTTGAATTCCAGTGACTGTTAAAACCTTTCCCAGCATCCTCTCCACTGTAGTATAACGTCAGAAGTGCTGCGTCCACTTTTTCCTGCTCGGGTGCTCAAACCTCAGCTGCGGACTCTCCCCCTCTTCCCCCAAATCACATCTGTTCCGGTCTCTCCATGGCACTATTTGAGCTTGCTCTTTATTGCAAGGAGCTCTCTCTAAGGGCTGCAGCAGCTGAAAAGGCATCTGCAGGAACTGATTTGTGGGGTATCTGTGGGCTAACACGGGAGCTGGACAGACAGATTTTTGCTGACTCAGACCCTTAGTTCCTACAGTCTTACAGGCTATAATGGACGGGCTGCTTCCACAGAGCTTGAATCTTTGATGAACAGCTGGGCCCCACACTGATACACTGTATCATGCATTGTGGGGCACTCACTATGCCAGCCTCATTTGTGTTGTGCACAAAACCCCCAGACTGTTGTAAAGGCACCAAGATTTCCAAAGCCTGAGTCTGGGACCGATCCTGCTTCTTTCAGCAAGAGGCTAATTGTGGGACTCCCCTCCCCAAGCAGGGATCAGCTTTCAGAGAACCAGCCCTATATTTCGCATATAAAACAGCATCCAAGCTCCAGGCGCTGGACCAAGCTGATAATGTGAAAGGCATCGTAGACCCTCATGCCATCTGTCATAAATATAAAGGGAAGGGTAACCACCTTTCTGTATACAGTGCTATAAAATCCCTCCTGGCCAGAGGCAACATCCTGTTACCTGTAAAGGGTTAAGAAGCTCAGCTAACCTGGCTGGCACCTGATCCAAAGGACCAATAAGGGGACAAGATACTTTCAGATCCTGGGGGGGGGAAGGCTTTTGTTTGTGCTCTTTGTTTACATGGTTGTTCTCTCTTGGGACTGAGAAAGGCCAGACAGAAATCCATCTTCTCCAACCCATCCTAATCCAAGTCTCCAATATTGCAACCAGTATAGGTAAGCCAGGCAAGGCGGATTAGTTTATCTTTTGTTTTATGTGAATTTTCCCTGTGTTAAGAGGGAGGTTTATTCCTGTTTTCTATAACTTTAAGGTTTTGCCCACAGGGGGATCCTCTGTGTTTTGAATCTGAATACCCTGTAAAGTATTTTCCATCCTGATTTTACAGAGATGATTTTTACCCCCCCCCTTTTTTTTTAATATCCTTCTTTTAAGAACCGGACTGATTTTTCCATTGTTCCAAGATCCAGGGGTTTGGGTCTTTGAGGATTTTGTAACCAGTTGGTTAGGATATTATTCTCAAGCCTCCCCAGGAGAGGGGGTGTGTAGGGTTTGGGGGGATATTTTGGGGGAAGATGTCTCCAAGTGGTCTCTTTCCCTGTTTTTTGTTTAAAATGCTTGGTGGTGGCAGTATACTGTTCAAGGACAAGGCAAAGTTTGTATCTTGGGGAAGTTTTTAATCTAAGCTGGTAAAAATAAGCTTACGGGGTCTTTCATGCCGTTCCCCACATCTGTACACTAGAGTTCAGAGTGCAGAAGGAACCCTGACACCATCCCACAGCCAAGCAAGCAGATCTGGAGATGATTGTGAATCAGCTTCCAAGCCAGCTCTTCATGCAGCTTGAAAATATCTCCTCCCAAGAAGAAGCAGGAAGCTAAGGTCACCTGAGATAACCGGACAATTAGCCCTTCCCTTCTCTGCTCAGACATAATCCAGATCAGCCACTAGGGGGCAGAGGGACAGCCAGTGAAGATAAATTGGGGCAGATGAGGCCACCTGCCTGCAGTGCGATAAATGAATGTGCTAGCATTGGATCACCTAGCGCGCCAGCTCATGCACAGCCTGGCTGTCCCCAAAGAGCAGGGCCCATGCTGGGAGGGAGTATCCATATTCAGACACGTGGCCCTGAGAGTACTTTGGACAGGTGTCCTGGAAGGAGGCTGCGGATAACTGCCCTCCCTTCTGAGCCTGAGATTGACATCGCTCAGTGTGTGTGGAGGGGACCACTGGGCAGGGGACTTTCTCCATCAGGGGAAAGGACAGTGGCTTAGCGAGCAGTTGGTTGGTGATTTGGGGAGGGTTAAGCCCCCCATTTCCTTTCAGTGGCAGCCATCTGATGGGGCCCAGCAGTTTCTGATGGAGCTTTCACTGTTCTTTGCTTAATGATGGAGCATGAAACCCACAGGTCATCGCAGTGATGTCTTCCCCCAGCTCTCCGTTCTCTGCAGTCGTAGACCCAGAAGGATACATCCTGCCCTCCTGCCCAGCCCCATTCTGGGTGTGCTCTGAGCAGGACCTGGGGCTCAGCGGTTGGCTCCATCGCTGCACAGGGCTGTGCAGTCTTTCAGGGGATGTTAATATCCTTGCTGACCATCTGGGAGCAAGCTGCAAGGCCCATCTGTGTTCTCTCTTATCTTGGGGGGACTGGGAGTGGAGGTATTTGGTTCGCCAGGGGCACTGGGGTGGGTGACTGGCTGGCTGACTATACTGGGTTGTGGTTTGTTTGCTCTTGTTGGACTTGCTAGTGTCTGTTTTGCACATTTTAATTTTCAGTGAGCACCAAGAGCTCCGGGAATCAACACTGATTTGTGCTGTATTTATGTTACAGTCGCACCCAAAAGCCTTAACTGGGATCGGCCCCATTGTGCTGGGTGTGCTGGACAAACTCATAGGAAGATACTGTCCTGGCTCCTAAGAACCAACCAATTAATTAAATAAAGTGCTGGCCTAGGAAACAGCAGTGGTGGGTTCTGCTACCAAAGCCAGCCCCTAGGGGGTGCTCAAAGGCATGGCACCCTGTGTCCTTTTACTAGTCCCTCCATGCTCAGCACCCTGCTAAGCTCTGCCCTGGGATCTCTCCTAATCCTGTGCCCGCCCGAGTGAGAATACGATGTACGTCACCAGCAGCCAGGCCAGCATCTCCGCCAGGTCTGTGGCGAAAGCCCCGCTGTTGTTTGTGATCATTAAATGCATTGTGCCAAAGGAGCTGGAGAAGAAAGGAAAGAATAGAGCCCAGGCACTTCCCAGTGCCGACTCTGTGCCTGTGGAGAGGGGCCACCATCTGCTGCTTTGAGGCCAGTTTCATTTACAACATCTGCCTCTCATTCGATCACAAAAGCTTCAGAATGACACAGAACTCCCACTCTCTTGGGCTGTGATTGAAAGCCCTGAGCAGCGGCGCTCGGCTCTCCCTCCCCTCTGCCTTTGAAGCAAAGAGACCAAGGAAGGATGGTTTGCAAACAGAAGTTGAGAATAACCGCTGGGCCTCTGTGCAGCAATGAGCAGCAGCTGTCCAGAACTGAACCCACTAACCTTTGCCAGGCAAACTGACTACTTGGCTTCACTTTTTCAGCAGTGGAGGTGAAGCCCCACCGATGGGGAAAAGCAGGCAGAGAGGTTTGCTGCGAGGAAGCCCATGTGGTCACCATTCACGTACTCATCTATGCCTTCCCACTACTGCCATTAGAAACAAAATCAAATGGAAAAGACTCCCCGCCCCTTTGCAAAGGGCATTTGGACCCTGCATGCTACCAGATACTGGGCAAAGGAGCTGTGGCCAGGAAGATCGGCTGGGCTCTAGCTGGGACACTTTAAGGGCCCAGTGCTGCTCGCACTGAGCCAGTGGCAAAACTCCCACAGGGTAATGGGATCATTCAGGATCAAGCCTGCCAAACGCAACACAAGAGGCATGTCTGTATCATGGGTGGCCTTTGCTAAGTGTGGCTAATGCAGAACTGTACACTTGGATCCAGAGACCCTCCCTGGCCCAGAGGGCAGAATTTGGGACCCTAACATGATGCAGTCTATTTAGGTTTCAGGGGGGAAGCCAGGCCAGGTGAAGGGAGAGGAATGGAGAATCAGGGCCAGGCAAGTGGGAATGGGAGGGGAGGCGGAACTGGGAGTGGGGGAACTGGAGGGGACGTGGGTTTGGGAGAGGGGGACTGGGGAAGTGGGGTCAGATGTGGGGGAACAGGTGGGGAGGCGGGGTCGGAGGGGGGGACTGGGGAGGCGGTGCCAGGTGAGGGGGAACAGGCAAGAAGATGGGGCCAGGTGTGGGGGAACAGGAAGGTAAGCGGAGTCAGGCATGGGGGAAAGGGCCAGGAGGCAGGGCCAAGCATGGGAGAACAGGAAGAGAGTTGTGGTTGGACTTGGGGGAATGGGAAGGGAGGCCGAGCTGGGTGTGGGGGAAAGGGAGGGGAGAGGCGGAGCTGGGTGTAGGGGACTAGAAGGGGAGGTGTTTTGTTTGTACAATATGTAGTGCGGTGGGTCCTGCTCCTTGGCCGGGGTTCCTAGCCACTCCTGCAGTGCACTCAATAGATATTATTCCTCCTAACTCTCTCCATATAAACCTGATTTAGTTGGGGTTGGTCCAGCTTTGAGCAGGGGGTGGGATTAGATACCTCCTGAGGTCCCTTCCGACCCTGAGATTCTAGGATTCTCTGATTCTGGCCCCCTCTGTGATTGGGTCAGGGTACTGCTCTGGGGGCCATGGCCACTGGCTTTCTCTCCCTCTGTCCCCCATCCCCTGCCCCCAGAGACAGGCACTCTGCCAGCACTGCACAGCAGGGTGCAGAAGAATTCTGACTGGCCTTGCAAATACCAGGGGAGTGACAGAGCCCATCAGTGGCTTGTGGCCTAGCAACAATTCCCCCAAGAACACCGTGATGCCAGCCGGGACCTGTGCAAGAGTTGCCTGCCATCACTGCAATATACCTTTAAGGGAGCAGTGTGTGGGGGCAAGGAAGGATGGCTCCCAGACCTGGCAGTCTGTATCCCGAGCCAGCTACGTTCACTCCCCATGCTCAGCAGCTTAGGATGAATCAGCTCTCTGGCTTCTGGTGTCTCCAGTGCTTTGGCACTGTGCTGGTGTGAGCTGAGTGTTAATCCTGCTGCCATCTCAGTGAAACCAGCTCCGGGCTTGGCATGCTGAGGGCGTCAGCTCAGGACCTGGAGTGTCCCTCTCACCCACCCCCAACCTCTGGTGTGGGCATTGCTCAGAGAGCAGCAGGTAGCTGGTGAAGAACTCCTGGCTGGCAAAGCCGCTCACCATGGCTCCCTTCCGGTATTAAACGCTGGGACCGTTTTACTCAGAAAATTCTTGAGCTGCTTTCTGCTGTGTGTCTCATTTAACTTGTCCTCTCCTCGTGTGGCTGCAATGATGATGTCATAAATATAAAGGTTAGGGTAAACCCCTTTAAAATCCCTCCTGGCCAGAGGAAAAACCCTTTCACCTGTAAAGGGTTAAGAAGCTAGGATAACCTCGCTGGCACCTGACCACAATGACCAATGAGGAGACAAGATACTTTCAAAGCTGGAGGGGGGGAGAAACAAAGGGTCTGGGTCTGTCTGTGTGATGCTTTTGCTGGGGACAGAACAGGAATGGAGTCTTAGAACTTAGTAAGTAATCTAGCTAGATATGCGTTAGATTATGATTTCTTTAAATGGCTGAGAAAATAAGCTGTGCTGAATGGAATGGATATTCCTGTGTTTGTGTCTTTTTGTAAGTTAAGGTTTTGCCTAGAGGGATTCTCTATGTTTTGAATCTAATTACCCTGTAAGGTATTTACCATCCTGATTTTACAGAGGTGATTCTTTTTACTTTTTCTTCAATTAAAATTCTTCTTTTAAGAAACTGAATGCTTTTTTTCATTGTTCTTAAGATCCAAGGGTTTGGATCTGTGGTCACCTATGCAAATTGGTGAGGATTTTTAATCAAACCTTCCCCAGAAAAAAGAGGGTAAGATTTGGGAGGATTTTGGGGGGAAAGATGTTTCCAAACGAACTCTTTCCTAATAATAATAATAATACCGGTGTTAGACGTTTGGTGGTGGCAGGAAAAGTCCAAGGGAAAGGGTAAAATAGTTTGTACCCTGGGGAAGTTTTAACCTAAGCTGATAAAAGTAAGCTTAGGAGGTTTTCATGCAGGTCCCCACATCTGTACCCTAGCCTTCAGAGTGGGGAAGGAACCTTGACAGATGTGCTGCCCCCTTACCCCACACCCTGCACCATGGGGCTTTGCCTCTACACTCTCCAGGAAAGCAGGGCTAGGAAAGCGGGGAGCCTCTGGCTGAGCGCAGCGCTACAGGGCGAGGTGTTTGTAGCCTTTAGAGTAACTAAAGGGCAATGATGTCACTTGGTTCTATGTCCTGTGCTTTCAATGCAGAACCAGGGCCCAGTCCACACGTTGCAGGTCAGATGCAGAACCACTGTATGCCCTTTGTCTCTCTCATGGAGAGTTTCTATTGGTCCTTTCTTTGGACCCAGTTCTGCCCCCTTCACACTGATCAGAACTAGCTGTGTTCAGTTCTGGGGTCCATGCCTCACTGAGGAGGCTGACAAATTGAACAGGGTTCAGAAAAGAGGGATGAGGATAATTCAAGGTTTGAAAACCTGCCTTATAGAGAGAGGCTGAAGGAGAATCGACATATGGAGTTTATCTTAGAGAAGGTTAAGAGGTGACTCCACGGGGAGAAGATTTCTGACAGCAGAGGGCTAGATTACAGGCGGAATGAGAATCCAGTGGCTGGAAATGGAAGCTAAACACATTCAGACTAGAAATAAGATGCACGTTTTTAACAGTGGAGGGAATTAACTCTTGGAACAATGTACCAAGGGGTGTGGTGAACTCTCCATCACCTGGCGCCTTTAGTCCAAGACTGGGTGTTTGTTTCTACTAGATCCATTCTGGCTCAACCACACACTGTCAGGCCAGGTGCAGGAATTGCTGGGGGAGGGGCTCTGCTGTCCGTTCCGCAGGCCATCAGACTGGGTGATCAGACCGGTCCCTTCTGGCCTGCAGAACCATGAACTGCTGTTAGTTGTCCCTATCTCCTTTGACTCCAGTGGGTAAAATGGCTCCCAGGAGTCCCTGGGCTGGCTGGACCACAGGAGATAGCAGCTTCTCTAACTTCTGCAGTTAGCCCTATAGGTATGCAGTGAAGGAGACAGGAAGAGAAAAGATGATCTCTCGGTTCAGACAGTTGAATGCTACCCTGGAGAACTGGATTCTGCCCCTGCCTCTCCACCAGAGTCCCTGTGATGCTGGGCAAATCATTTAAACCAGAACCTGAGCAAGTGGCCACTGATTGTGGGTTTCTCATTTTTTGGGTGCCCAACTTGAGAGATAATTAATTTCCATGTACCTGTTGAGCTGGAACACTGAGATCCACCCAGTCATTATGGGCTGCAAGCACAGTGGAAAAAATCCCGCTGTTGAAATATGACCTATCAGAGGTCACTATGAGGCTAACTCTCTCTCTTTCCAGCAGCTGTACATCCCTGGGCCCTTACATGTTGTTGGGGTGATGCTGGATGGTCCAACATGAGTCATGAACCAAAGCTCCCCTTGGGTCTCTGGGTCTATTGATCAGAATTTAACCAAGATCCTTCCATCAGAACATTTTGCAGGTACGGGATTCCCCAGTGCATCACTCATTTCTGGCTGTGGGTTTTTCCCCCCAACATTTTCCATTTTCCAAGTGTTTTCCATGAGAAAGTTGGCGAGCCCATAGCCTATGGAGCAAACTGATTCTCATGTCTTGCTTTCTGTTTTCACTTTAATTTCTTCCCTCACCTTTGTTTCTTGCTTCTCTCATGTTGAGTTGTCACCTCTGGTTGCCAGCACCATCCTGGTCCTGCTTTGGGTTTGGATCCTATTGAGTGTCTCAGTCTTAGTGACTGAGCTTCGTCTCCAATTGCTGCTGCCCCTTTCTCTTGTGTTTGGTAGTTGTGGTTCGTATTACAGTCTGGGCTAATGCTGCGGCAGTGTGGCCATGAGACCCTAAGAGATCACTTAGTCCATGCGGGACACCTGGCACCATTGTTGTTCTTTACTCGTTTATTGGTGCTCATTTGTCACTCTTGTTCTTTGTGTGGCCAACCGGGGAGACGTCCCTTGTTGTCCATGTGTTATATGCAAGAGCTAGCTCTCTAGCTACCCTCATCACCATTTACTTCTTGTTTTTCTGGTTTTTGCCTTGCTCATCTGGGCTGTGACTCAGCAAGCCAGTGCTTCACATTAGGCGAATGCTGGAATCCCTTGAAGTCTCTGCTTTCCTGAACAGGAATGGCTGTAAGCGTGTGCTTAAAAGCTTTCCTGAATAGGGCCTGTCAAGGTTCCTCCCCCACTCTGAATGCTAGGGTACAGATGTGGGGACCTGCATGAAAACCTCCTAAGCTTATCTTTACCAGCTTAGGTCAAAACTTCCCCAAGGCACAAAATATTCCACCCTTTGTCCTTGGATTGGCCGCTACCACCACCAAACAAATACTGGTTACTGGGGAAGAGCTGTTTGGAAACGTCTTTCCCCCCAAATACTTCCCAAAACCTTGCACCCCACTTCCTGGACAAGGTTTGGTAAAAAGCCTCACCAATTTGCCTAGGTGACTACAGACCCAGACCCTTGGATCTTAAGAACAATGAACAATCCTCCCAACACTTGCACCCCCCCTTTCCTGGGAAATGTTGGATAAAAAGCCTCACCAATTTGCATAGGTGACCACAGACCCAAACCCTTGGATCTGAGAACAATGAAAAAGCATTCAGTTTTCTTACAAGAAGACTTTTAATAGAAATAGGAGTAAATAGAAGTAAAGAAATCCCCTCTGTAAAATCAGGATGGTAGATACCTTACAGGGTAATTAGATTCAAAACATAGAGAATCCCTCTAGGCAAAACCTTAAGTTACAAAAAAGATACACAGACAGAAATAGTTATTCTATTCAGCACAATTCTTTTCTCAGCCATTTAAAGAAATCATAATCTAACACATACCTAGCTAGATTACTTACTAAAGTTCTAAGACTCCATTCCTGGTCTATCCCCGGCAAAAGCAGCATATAGACAGACACACAGACCCTTTGTTTCTCTCCCTCCTCCCAGCTTGTGAAAGTATCTTGTCTCCTCATTGGCCATTTTGGTCAGGTGCCAGCGAGGTTACCTTTAGCTTCTTAACCCTTTACAGGTGAGAGGATCTTTCCTCTGGCCAGGAGGGATTTTAAAGGGGTTTACTCTTCCCTTTTTATTTATTACAGGCCCTTAGATAGCTCAGCTAGTCCTGTGGGGGAAGAATGTGCTTTTTGACGTTTGAATCTGACCAACACTGAAATGAAAAATCATCAACAAAAACCCCTCAGGGAATTTCTACATGGGACAAAATCAGCCTGTTTCCAAAATAAAGACAATAAAAACAATGGGGAGAATTTTGAAATGTTTGCGGTGTTTTTGTGGATTTTTTAATCAGCTCTAAATTATAAATGACTGAAATGCCAGAGCTGGGTGAGACTCCTTGTAGTCTATAGGATTAACCTGCTTGCTTGCATATATATATCTTCTCTTATAGTTTAAGTATTTTGTTTATTGTAATAAGTTTATAGATTTATATTAAAGTAAGTTTGGCTGTAATGCAAGGGACCTATAGGTCATATCCTGTATGTTAAGCTAAGGCAAAGTTAGTATATCTATATCTGGGATATACGTTTCACCCAGATAATAAAGTTGCCCTACATATTGAGACCTTTTAACTAAATAGTAAGTCACCCACGCATATCATCAGACCTTTTATCTAGACAGATAGACAATGGAAGAATGGTATAGGTTTTTTTTTCAAGTTTGTACCCACAGACTTAACAGGTACACCAGAAGGAAAGAACTGAAATGACTAAAGAACATAAATAACATATGTGTGTATGTACATGTCATCAATTTGCACAAACATACTAGCCTATGGAGTAAGCGTACCTGAACATTTTTGTGGGTGAGGAATGAAATTTGGGCATAGAAGGAAGAATTTCCAACAGTTGTACCCTATAAAAGAGGTGACCCACCTCGCTAGAGTATTCTTCTATTCATTCTATCTATCTATGCTATCTATTCACGACGACTACTAACTATTAGTAGGCCGTACTCATTTTCTTTTCAAACTTATGTTCCAAGGGGACTAGGCTAAGCTTGGTTTCCCTATACTCTTGTTCTTACTTTTGTTTATTAGATTTTAATTTTAAGGTTAAGTACACTCTAAATTGGCTTTGATAGCTCTTAGCATTAGCTTCTTCTAAGCTCCGCACCTCTCACTCAAGAATTGAGAAACCTGAACCGGTAGAGGCGAGGCTGGTCTTTCACCACCAGGTTATCAAGGAAGGATGTGAGTATATTAACCAGTGCTTTGTAGCATATAATACTGTATTACCATCTGTATCTTTTGAATAACAGTAATACAATTGTAACTTTGTAACTCTGATTATTTTACCATTTACTTACTATTTTATTGATTTTAATAAAAAGTCTTTATGGCTATATCTGTCTCAGTGTGAGCTTCCTGTCATACCCCCAAGGGTCCTTTGTAAATTCTGTGGAGCCTGATTTGGGACAAGAACTTTTATCTTCTGATCAAACAGATTGGCAAGCCAAAAATCCATATTATCCAAATTAATATTATTAACACCCTAAACCAGACAACATCTTCATCAGTGTGCGTGTCAGTCTGGCGCTGTTCCTGGTGTCACCCTGGATTCTCTTCGGCTCACTTTCAATCCATTCTCCCTGGGCTAGTCCCTTGACGTGTTCATTTGGGAGACGTCAATAATGAGTCCACCGTAATGACGGTATTGGTGTTTGCCCTCTAAAGTATGATTAAAACCCTTTTGTTTCACCCTTAAGTCCCTGAATTCAGTTTCCCACCTTTCCAGTCACTGGTCACCGGATGAGTGAATCTTCTATCACATTTTCCGGGTCATAATCTCACTCTCTTTTCAAGAGCAGATGTTTGAAAACCGCTCGGCTGGAAATGTAGCCCCCATGTATCTCATGTGTGTTTTGCTCCCAAATGATACTGAGTAACTGGTTACTCTCGGTGTAAGGCTGTGGCCCTGAGATGCACCCATGCTCTGTGAGTTCAAGCCCTGCCCTGGGCAGCTCTCTGGAAATGGCTGTTCTCATCTGCAATGGCTCTTTGGGGCTGCTTTGAAATTCTCTGACCTGTGTTATACAGCAGTAGATGATCCAATGGTTCTCTCTGGCTTTAAAATCTACAGACCTATGATACCACAGCATCAAAGCTGCAGGCCTTTCTGCCTCCTTCCTGCTTCTCCAACACAAGCCACTTCGGCCAGTTCAGTTCTCAGAAGCTGTTCTCTGGAGCCATTTTGTATTCAGCAGGATGGACGCAGCTCTCAGTGTGTGCCTTGTGATGCTTTCTTGGGGTCCCCAGGACAGAGTTACCTTTTTACCCCCCCCTTGCTGGGTGCTTAACTGGGTGCCAGCTCCCTGACACCCTCCAGCCTGCCAGCCGCCCAAACAATCTCCTCAGGGCTCTAGAAGCTCTTGTAGGAATCTAGCTGCATAATTGCCATAGCTTGGCAAGTCGGATGTTGTGAGCTGAGCTGATTATAGTTATGGGTTCACGCTATGGCTCCTACAGCCCAGAGGCTGAGTCCCGCTGCATGGCGTGAATACAGGGCCATCCACGGTATCTGTCCATCAAATGGAGAGCTGCTACTGGCAGCCCTTGTGAGGCTGTTTGGCCCAATGGAGCAAGGCCCTTCCCTCCCCGCAGCGGCATTGCTCCAGCTGTGTGTCAGGCAATTGGTCTTGAGCACAGCAGCTGATCCATTCCGAAATGTCAGGGATGGTTCTGGGCAGAACCTGACTGATTCTGGTGACACCCAGATAACCAGAAAAGCCTGATTTGCACTGGCGTGAGAGGCAGATCAGGCCCACACAGTGCCCAGAACGCCCTTACGCAGACCATCGGCAGCAGCTTAAAATGCTGCTTGCGTTGGGGTCCAGCTCAACCCCCCCTGCCCGGTTTCCTACATTTACAGATTCCAAGGCCAGAAGAGCTGTTGTGATCAGCTAGTCTGAGCTCCTGTGTAACAAAGGCCAGAAAACATCCCTGAAATAATCCCTAGAGCAGAGCTTTCAGAAAAACATCTGATCTTGATTTAAAAATTGTCAGTGACAGAGAATCCACCATGAACCTTGGTAAGTTGTTCCAATGATTAATTACTCTCTGTTACAAATATATGCCTTATTTCCAGTCTGAATTTGTCTAGCTTTGTCTAGTGTTCGCCCCTCTAGCTGTAAGTTACTTTTCCAAAAGCCTGTTTTTTGGCAGGCTAGAAATGTGGCAATTGCATGACCTTCCTGGTGTGCAGCTGCCCCCAGAGCTCCCGCACCCCTCAATGTGTCCCCGAGGATCAAGGCTTATCTGGAATGTGTATGAGAGGAGCTCAAACTGTCACCTGTGCAATGAAACCAAGGTGGGTGAATATGTCTCGGACCTTTAAATGGTCAGTTCCAGGTACCATATTCTCCTCTCCTGGAATCCAACCAGCCGAGAGGTAAATCTGCATCCCCAGGCAGACACAGTGTATTGTGGAGGTCCAAGCAGGGATGGCTGAGAACCTGAGCAACAAACACTGAGCACCTAGCATATTTCAGAAGCCAGCCTCCCAGTGATTTGTGCCTCTTGTAAGTGTTGCTAACTCACGTGATTGTATCATGAGTCCCATGGTATTTGGTGTTTTCCTGGAGTCAGGTGATTATGTAGGAGTTAGCTTGCACTTCAGAAGAAAAGTTCCTAGCTCTTATGTGTCCAGAAAAGAGCTGGAAATCATGACCCTGTGATTGGGTGCCTACCCCCACACAGGTAGTGGAAGGATTAAAGTGCAACTAACCTACGAGGCTACACCTTAAAGGGGTTACGCATAACTGGTGATCAAACCCAGCGAGGGAGGGTCTTCAGAAGGGAAGGAGCAAAGGGCTGCTGCAGGAGAGCCCAGGGAGGGGACGCAGATGGGAGGTAGCTGGGAACTTTCTCTTTTTCAGCTGAGAGAAGCCTGGGAGGCTGAGCCCTGAGCTGGAAGCCTAGCCAGGGATAGGGGACATTCAGGGACTGCTGCATGTCTGAAACCCTCGGGTAGAGTGAGAATGTGATAGCAGCCAGGCAACTGGAGTGCAATCCAGGAATTGGGATTGCCATTGGAACAGTTTGGGCCTAGCCTGCAAAGAAGAAGGCTACCAGCTAAGCCCAGTGGGAGTGAAGATTCAGTTGTTTTGCTATTTCCGTTGGGCTCTAAGTGAAGGGCTTTGAGGCCATGCAAAAGGTGGGACTCTGTTACCTAGCTTGGCTGGAGAGCCAGGTCATGCCCACACTGAAATAGGCTAAAGGTGGCATGGAGGAAACTGAGGCAAGCTGTCACAATGCCATATGCTGCCACTAGGGGGTGCAGTGCAGTGGCAAGTCTGCCACAGACCCCTACAGGCTCCAGCCAACATTTAGCATTTAAAAACTCCCCTGATGTTTAAGCCAATCAGATGCTTTTTCAGGGACTGACATGTGGTTTTGCGTGCTTGGGCTTGGCCACGCCGCTCTCCTCCTGGCCAAATAGTCTACGGCCATACCACCCTGAACTCACCCAATCTCGTCTGATCTTGGAAACTAAGCAGGGTCAGGCCTGGTTAGTACTTGGATGGGTAATGGGTGCTGTAGGCGTTAGCGGGGAGGGATAGCTCAGTGGTTTGAGCATTGGCCTGCTAAACCCAGGGTTGTGAGTTCAATGCTTGAGGGGGCCATTTAGGGATCTGGGGCAAAAATTGGGGATTGGTCCTGCTTTGAGCAGGGGGTCAGACTAGATGATCTCCTGAAGTCCCTTCCAACCCTGACATTATATGATTCTATGAAATAGTCCTGTTCTCCCACAGGCCTCCAGGAGTCACCCTTGCAGGACGGCGCTAGAGTGCATGACAGTTCCCTGGCGTGGTGGCCCGTGAATTTTGTAGCAGCCCCCAGCCCGGTTTATGGGGAGCTGCTCTTGCCACCTGATGCTGCCACAAAGGATTGTGGAATGTTCGCATGGCAGCCTAAATGGCCTTTGCCTTTAAATGCCAGAGTCTATAGGCCCAGGTCTGTTCCCTTTGAAATCACTGGCCCACGGAGAGCAGTGCTGTAGGATCAGCCCCTGAGTGCCCGAGGCAGGAAGCCCTTAGCTCCGCCGGGCACCTTCCCCTTTGCCTTTGGCCTTGTAGCTTCAGTGTTTCAGTGCCACCCCCCTAACCCCGACAGCTCTCCGAGTGTGGCACAAGGAGCCCTCGGCTGGGGCAGCCTTCCCCGGGGCTGTGATGCTGCAATTAGCCAGGATAATTAATCTTGGTCCCCCACCTGGATGTTGCATTTTGCCGTGACCTTTCCTTGCGCGGCGCCTCCTGCCAACCTCAAGCCAGAGAAGTCGTCGTTAAGCAGCGAGAGCAGCTTGGCAGCCTGTCTGCTGGCTGTGCAGGAGCATGGCTGCTCCCCCACCCCTCCCGGCCACACGCTGATTGCACGGCTTCAAATGAGCCACCCCAGCACCTGGCGCTGCCCTTGCGTCTCTCCCAATCCCTGCAATGCTCCAGCCTCTCATTAATCGGGTGCAGAGAAGCACTGGGCTTCCTGGGAACTAAACGCACTCCATGCCCAGTGGGACGGTGCTGCTAAGCTCAGGGAACAGAACAGCTCGTGGGGACGCTGGGTGGAGAAAGGCCAGGCCAGGAAATGCAGGCAGGTGCTGAGCTGAGCCGCTCCAGAGGCTTGCATGGGTATGAGACAGGCCAAGGCACCTGACCCTGGGGTGAGAGGAGAGCCAGCCACCCCACACACATGGACCCAGGGAGAGAGAGAGACTAGCACACACAGCTATAGAGACGCACCCAGTGTTGCCAGCCCCAAGACAACATGAATCATGGGACTGACCCCCAAAATCATGAGATTGCCCCCCCCCAAAGATATGTAAAAAACCCAGCTCCTGTTTTCATGACTTTTGACTTGCTAAAGCCCCTCTATCCTCGGCCAGCATGTTTTTGAGGACGTCAGGGCGGGCAGAAACTCCATTTACCCTCCCCTCACCCCACAGCGGGGAACTGCCTTCCGCTTCCTGGATCTGTCCTGACCCAGCAGCGCCGTGGTGCTTCCTCCCCCTGGACTTCAGGCCAGCTCCTCCCACAAATCACAACCCATTCCTGAGAGCTGGTAACATGGCCTTCTCCTGGCTGCTCGCAGGGGGCTCGCCTGCCCCACAACTTCCCCCTGGCTGGGGGAGCTGCCAACTGTCCTGCCATCTCCTACCCCATCACTGTCCTCTGTACCCCTCAGCATCCCCCTGCACCCCAGTGTTGCCGAGTGCGTGGTCTGCTGTGTTTGGAATCACCGAGGGCTTTATAAACATCAATGCTTTCATTCCATGTGTAACCCATACACCTCCAGGGTGTGGTGTTCTGTCCCAGAGAGAGAGAGAGACACACACCCTTAGCTAAGAGCCAGTTGGCTTTTAGCTCATGCTGTAGAGGCTCATGCACTAAGCTCCAGCGTTCCCCGGTTGGATCCTGCCCGTCGACATCCGGGGTCTGCCGGCATTACACATGCACTATAAGGTAGCAAATGTGCTGCTCACCAAGACCAAGCCAGAATCTGACATGGAAGAGCATGGCCCCCTTGTTACCAGCAGGATCCTGGTAGGGAGGCTGGAACAATGTGTATAGTGGTGGGGTGCTGAAAGCCATTGAACCAAACTGCAAACCCTGTATATGATGGAAACCACTTCAAGCCAGGGGGTGCTGCTGCTGCACCCCCAAGACCCCTAGTTCCAGCACCCCTGGATATCCAGAGCCATGACCAGTCAGGGAGACTGGGGAAAGGTCAGACCCCATTGCTGTCAATTGCTGACCCCATCCTTGAATGAGATAGTAGCCCAAAGAGATTCAACTATGACTCAGATATGAAATCATAAAACTACTAACCGTGGTCTGTAACCTGTCATTTAAATCAGCTTCTGTACCCACAAGTTAAAGAAGCATGAGCTGGACGAATAGACTATAAGGTGGATAGAAAGCTGGCTAGATCATCGGGCTCAACAGGTAGTGATCAATGGCTCCGTGTCTAGTTGGCAGCCGGTATCAAGCGGAGTGCCCTAAGGGTCGGTCCTGAGGCCGGTTTTGTTCAATATCTTCATAAATGATCTGGTGGATGGCATCGACTGCACCCTCAGCAAGTTTGCAGATGACACTAAACTGGGAGGAGTGATAGATATGCTGGAGGGTAGGGATAGGATACAAAGGGACCTAGACAAATTAGAGCAGTGGGCCAAAAGAAATCTGATGAAGTTCAACAGGGACAAGTGCAGAGTCCTGCACTTAGGAAGGAAGAATCCCATGCACTGCTACAGACTAGGGGCCGGCAGCAGGTTGGATATTAGGTTGGATATTAGGAAAATCTTTTTCACTAGGAGGGTGGTGAAGCACTGGAATGGGTTACCTAGGGAGGTGGTGGAATCTCCTTCCTTAGAGGTTTTTAATGTCAGTGACTAGGCAGCAGTTCTGCAGAAAAGGACCTAGGGGTGACAGTGGATGAGAACCTGGATCTGAGTCAACAGTGTCCCCTTGTTGCAAAGAAGGCCAACGGCGTTTTGGAATGTATAAGTAGGGGCATTGCCAGCAGATTGAGGGACGTGATCATTCCCCTCTATTCGGCATTGGTGAGACCTCATCTGGAGTACTGTGTCCAGTTTTAGGCCCCACACTACAAGAAGGATGTGGAAAAATTGTAAAGAGTCCAGTGGAGGGCAACAAAAATGATTGGGGACTGGAGCTCATGACTTATGAGGAGAGGCTGAGGGAACTGGGATTATTTAATCTGCAGAAGAGAAGAATGAGGGGAGATTTGATAGCTGCTTTCAACTACCTGATCTAGACTGTTCTCAGTGTTACCAGATGACAGAACAAGGAGTAATGGTCTCAAGTTGCAGTGGGGGAGGTTTAGGTTGGATATTAGGAAAAACTTTTTCACTAGGAGGGTGGTGAAGCACTGGAATAGGTTACCTAGGGAGGTGGTGGAATCTCCTTCCTTAGAGGTTTTTAAGGTCAGGCTTGACAAAGCCCTGGCTGGGATGATTTAATTGGGGATTGGTCCTACTTTGAGCAGGGGGTTGGACTAGAGGACCTCCTGAGGTCCCTTCCAACCCTGATATTCTATGATTCTATGACTGGAGGATAGCTAATGTAATGCCAATTTTTAAAAAAAGTCTCCAAAGGTGATCCTGGCAATTACAGGCCAGTAAGCCTAACTGCAGTACCAGGCAAATTCGTTGAAACTTTAATAGAGAACAGAATTACCATATATATAAATGACCATGATTTGTTGTGGAAGAGTCAGCATGGCTTTTGTAAAGGGAAACCATGCATTAGCAATCTATTAGAATTCTTTGAGAGGATCAACAAACGTGGACAGGGTGATCCAGTGGACATGGTTTACTTGGACTTTCAGAAAATCTTTGACCAGGTTTCTAACCATAGGCTCTTAAGCAAAATAAGCTGTCATGGGATAAGAGGGAAGGTTGAAAGACAGAAAACAAAGGGGAGGAATAAATGGTCAGTTTTCAAAATGGAGAGAGGTAAATAGTGGGGTCTAAGTTAGCTATCACCACTCAAGAAAGAGATCTTGGAGTCATTGTGGATAGTTCTCTGAAAACATTTGCTCAATGTGCAGTGGGAGTCAAAAAACCAGAATGTTGGGAACTGTTAAGAAAGGGATAGATACTAAAATGGAAAATATCATAATGAATCATATATAAATATATGGTATACCCACACCTTGAATACCATATGCAGTTCTGGTCGCCTCATCCCAAAAAAGATGTGTTAGAGTTGGAAAAGGTGCAGAAGCTAAAGGTAAAGAGGGGAAACAAAAATGACTGGGATACAGAACAGCTTATTTATGTGGAGAGATTAATAAGACCGGGACTTTTCAGCTTGGAAAAGAGACGACTAAGGGGGGATATGATCGAGGTCTATAAAATTGTGACTCGTATGGAGAAAGTGAATAAGGAAACATTATTTACTCCTTCACATAACACAACCAGAGGTCACCTTATGAAATTAATAGGCAGCAGGTTGAAAACAAACAAAAGGATGTACTTCTTTACACAACGCATAGTCAACCTGTGGAACACATTACCAGGGGATGTTGTGAAGGCCAAACCTATAACAGAATTAGATACGTTTCTGGAGAATCGGTCCATCAATGGCTGATAGCCAAGATGGTCAAGGATGCAACCCCATACCCTGATTGCCAGAAGCTGGGAGTGGATGACAGGGGATGGATCACTTGATTACCTGTTCTGTTCATTCCCTCTGAAGCACCTGAAGCCACTGTCAGAAGACAGGACACTGGGCCAGGTGGACCATTGGTCTGACCCAGCCTGGACATTCTTATGTTCAAACATCTGTGACTCAGCTCTGGTTGAGCATCTGTGCGTGTACCACACTGTGTGCGCCTCACCACACGATCCCAGGCATCACCTTCTTCACAGGGCAGAGACTGCATCGCTCGTTAACAACTGCATTTTTTCGAAATATTGCCATCTTGAAATGGGGAGGAATGCCTCGTAATTACAGGGCCCTGCAGATTGCTGCATAATTATAGCTGAAGTTCTAAAGTAATTCTGAAATTAACGAGAGAGCAGCTATCTCATGGAGTCTAATAACAGTTCAGTTTGGAAAACGGAAATGCCCAGCTACTTACCCTGTGATTACAGGGAGTTGTAGGTACTTCAGCTGATCACAGGGCTGCGGTGCCTGTGCTGCCAGGCTGTGAAACACAGGGTTCATGAATCAGCAGAATTTCCTAGTCCATCAGGGGCATGTCTGCTCCAGCCGCCCCATTCATCCCCACACAGCCAGTGGGTCACGCGCTGTTTATGTCTTTTTCATAGACAAACACAAATACAAATGTGGCTCAGGGTGTGCAGAAGTAAACGCTTTCAACAGCACCTTTGGGCTGTCACCAATCATCTGGGCCTGAGATGTTCTTTTAAAACAACCGCACCACAGCCATTAATGTCTACACATATTGGCAGAGCATAAAAGAGGAATTACACAGGGCCTGATCCAATACCCATTGAGGTCAAGGGAAGGCTCCCACTGATTTCAATGTGCATTGACTCAAAGACTTAGTGTGGTGGATGGGGGAGGAGGTGACTAAGAGGAAGGAGAGGAAATTAAGGAAGGGAAAATTGTTGATGAACATCAGAAAAGAAAGATGCGCTGAGCTGGGGAGGGTCTCCCAAGGGGAGGGAGGAAGGGCCGTGATATGGGAATTGAAGTTGATATCGCTCTGCAGGGCCCTGGGAACTAGATAGGGTACGCTGAGGTTTAACCAGCTACAAAATGGTCTCATGGGATCGCAGATCGGTGACCCCTCTGTAAAATGATTGATTTACACTAGCTGAGCATCTGGTCCAGATCTGAATGGAGAAGAAACTAGGAAGTGGAGCCTAAAGAGCCTCCCTTGTGATCTCTGGACTTGAAAGAACAGTTCTAGATCCAAACACCAAGAAATGCCCATTTGCCCCAGGTACCATGGGAAAGGGCAGGGGGAGCTGAGTTCATAGCGTATGTAGCTGAAAGCACGTCACAGGGTCAGGCGTTCCACCCCAACAGCACGACGGCTGTGTCCATTCACATAGGTGGAGATCCTGGATCGCCAAACTAACAGGTTTAGGAAGCTGCCGTCCTCATCCCTAAGGCTTATCCTTGCCACGTGCCCAGACCACGGACCCTGCTGTCTGTGAGAACAGGGGCCTCATGCTATGGTTTAAAAGCTCTGTCTGGTCATCCTTGGCCTTGCCAGTCTGCTGGATGGTGTCTAGCAGGAAATGCAGATGTCGTGATTTCCTTTCTGCTGTCCCACTTCCGTGTCGTTCACACACATGCTAAACACAGACACTGGGTTTCCTCTGCTCCAGCTCCTCGTCAACCCTGCTCAGCACGTGAAGGCATTTTTAGAATGGCTCCTCCTTCCCCAGGTGGGTTTCTCACTGCTCAGCGGCACATTTGGCCAATATTTGCTTATAGTGATGAGACAATTTATAGAGCTGTGAATTTGTCACTTCTCACAGCCTCAGATGTGCTAGAGCTGAGCCGAATTGATTCTGTCTAACTTGCTTTGGCCTATTTCTCAGACACAAGGGATTTGAATTGGCATTAACTCTTAGAAGCTCATATGGGAGCACGCTCATCCGCTTACTAATAGCCCTGAGACCCCAATAGCTAGTCATCCTGGGCACCTAGGAGCCCCAACACAGGGCCTGTGCCCGCAGGCGATGACTTCTGTTTTTCCCGGTGTGTGCTCCGCCCCCACTTCCACCCGGAGGCCCCGCTCCCGCTTGGCCTCTTCCCCCGAGGCCCTTCCCTCACTCTGCCCCCTCCCCCAAGGCTCCACCCACCCACCCACCACTCCCTCCTCTCCACCCCTCACCCCTGAGGCCCCTCGCCTGCCCACTGCCCCTTCTCTTCACCCCTTCTCTCCTGAGTGCCTCCCTCCAGCCACCTGTTGATCCACGGCTAGCCCTAGGACCTGCCGAACAGCTGACCTGGGGCCAGCCCTGGGGCTGGAACCACTGTGGCTGGTGGGTGCTGAGCACCCCCCCTATTTTTTTCCGTGGGCGCTTGAGCCCCAGAGCACCGATGGAGTCAGCGCTTATGCCTGTGCCCCATTCAATACAACCCCATCCTTCTCCATCCCCTCTTTAAAAGAAGCCCTGCCCCACCGCCTTAGCCCTCGCTGAGTCCCAGCTATGCAGGTGTTACAGTCATTGCCGTCTTTGCCATCAGTTTTCAACACTAGGCTCCTCTCCAGCATGGACCTACTCAGCCTCCATGCCAGGAATTCTTTGGGTTACCCCCACTCCGAGGTGCCACCTGATGTACTGGGGTCCCACTGAGCCAGCCGGGGCTCCCTTACACTGTCCTGCTGAGCCAGGCCCTCAAGCCTCGTCCAGCACATGCACAGGTAGGGACACACCCAGCTGCAGAAAAACACAGACACTGAAATCAGCACTTCGTGGGAAGGCTTCAGCTAAGGAATTTCCCAGCACTCAAGTGCACACCCCTTCTGAAGTGTAAACCCAAAATTGCTGAGAACTATGCAGCATAAGCTCATGAAGTTTGCCCCCTCCCTCAGTGTGGAGGGAGATCTGCACAGCTTTGCCCCCCCAGTTATGAATTCCACAAACTGGTTTTAGAGAAAACAAAAACAAGTTTATTAATTACACAAGATAGATTTTAAGTGATTATAAGGGGTAGCAAACAGATCAAAGCAGATTACCCAACAAATGAAACAAACACACAAACTAAGCTTAAGAAACTAAGAAACTGGTTACTGGTAATTTCTCACTCTAAACGTTGTTTTAGGCAGATTGCAGAAATTCTTGAAGGCAAGCTGCTCTTGCTTGCAGCTTAAAACTCTAGGTATTTCTTTCACAGGCCAGACACCTTCCCAGTCTGGGCTCAGTCCTTCTCCCCCCCCCCCACCAGTCTTTGTTTCTTAGATGTTTCCAGCAGTTATCCTGGGCAGGGATTCAGTGAAGAACGAACCCTGATTATGTCACTCTCCTGCCTTAAACAGGCATCACATATGGTGGGAACCCTTTATCTTCCAGTGTGGTGTGTGTCCCCAGTAGAAAAATACTGGTGTTCTATCATAGAGTCCAGTACCAGATGACATGATTATGTGACCCTGCAGCGTCAAAGCAGCCATGAGTCAGAGGTTGTTTGTAGCATCCCAGGAAAGCTTCTCAGGAAGGTGGGAGATTAGCATCTTCAAAGACCTATTGTTCTCCCTAATGGCCCTTTCCAACCAGCAACCTAGACTTGATTGCATTCTGTCTAGTGGGTGTTCCCCAGGTGTAAACATAGTTGTCATAGATGCATAGACAATATTCCTAACTTCAGATACAAAAATGATCCTTGCAAACAGATAGTATAATCATATTCAGTAAATCATAATCTTTCCAATGATACCTCACATGACCCATCTTGCATAAAATACATCTCAGTTATGCTGTAATCATATAATAACAATATTTCTATGAAGAATATGGTGCATAGTGTCTCACCTACTTTCTGCTGCAGGACCAGGCCACCTTGCCCCTGCTTGTTACTGGGCAGCAGCAGCAGAGGGGTGCCAGCAGCTGGCCTGGCCCCCCATTAGGGTGAGGACAGGCTGCTGGGGTGGGGTGGGAATAACCACAAGCAGGAGTCCAACCCAGCCCCATCTCCTCTCAGACAAAACCAAACCAATGGCCTCATCAAAGCTCGAGAAATTAGCCAAGTGACTAAAGAGAGCTAGACATGGAGCTCTATGAATAGAGTGAGATTTACCATCCTGCAGAATATCCCGAAGCCTGAAAATCTTTCCCAACTGTTTCCCATGGAACCTCTAGTGTCTGCTGCAAAATCCAGCTCACCAGCTCAGCCAGGCTGAGCCGTGAGCATCACAGTGAGTGAAACGTACTTTGTGGATTCAAAATTAGTGGAACTGGGCAAAACTTTTTTTCATCAAAAAATAGTCATTTATTGGAGCAGGAAACACCTATGGAAGTTGCTGCAATTACCATCATATTCTGTTGTTTGCAATATGTTCTTATTGAAATGCGTATCCAAGCCCTCCAGCAGATTAACCCTTTCAGTAACCATGGTGATAATTTTTCCAGAACATTTTTTTATGTTTTTTAAAAATATCACAGAAACTTTTGTGACAAACAAAACATGGGGGCATTTGGACCCTCGTGAAGCCAAAATGATGGTGACATTCTGAATTCCTTTGGTAGCATTTTTCCTCTCCCAGTTTTGCATCAGCTCCAGTGGTTGGCCTCAAAATGCAGGTGAAGGCATTTGGTGAGAGGTCTGACCCAGTGCCAGTGTTACCTTGCAAGGCTGCCGTATTCCTTACAGCTGCGGCAGCTGTGCAGATGTTAGTGCCACTATTAGCACAGGCGAGGGCCCCCTATACTGGCTAGACAGCTGCCTTTGCAGCAGCAGAGCCCACAGTGCTGCAGGCCAGGCAGGAACAACAACGGCCATCTCATTGTTAAATTCTTCTGAAAAGAGGAGAGAATCACATCAAACACAGGAACAGCTGGGTCTCCAGACCTGATTGGACCATCCATCTCAGACCACATCAGACTCTTCAGCCCACATTGGAACAGGCCAATAAATATTTCTATTCTATATTTGGGGAGAAAATCATATGCTATAGTCATATTATATGATAACACTTTTCCACTACTATCTCAGGAGGATGTTAAACAGCAGCTATTCAAGTTAGATATATTTGAATCAGCAGGTCCAGTTAATTTGCATCCAAGAGTTTTAAAAGGGCTGGCTGAGGAACTTGCTGGGACCATTAATGTTGATTCTCATGGAGCGCTGGGGAAGTCCCAGAACAGTGGAAGAAAGCTAATGTTGTACCAATATTTAAAAAGGGCAGATGGGATGACCTGGGTAATTATAGGCCTGTCAGTCTGACATCAATCCTGGGCAAGATAATGAAGAAGGACTCGATTAATAAAGAATGAATGGAGAGTAATAAAATTCAGGGGTTCCCAATCTTTTTCTTTCTGAGACCCCCCAACATGCTATAAAAACTCCATATTCCACCTGTGCCATAACAACTGTTTTTCTGCATATCCAGTAGATTAAAAGCTGCATTCAATGGCTAGTTAGATAGTTACATACACATATAAATAATATAAGAAAGAAAAAGATAATATAGATACAAAAATAAAAGTAACTGAGTATTTTTTTAATTTATTCAGTGTAAAACTTGTTGCTGGTGCTGATCAACAATTCTGTCCATACATGGGGTGTCTTTGACAAACGCACATGCATGTCATGGTCAGTGTTCATCCTGGCTGGGTATTTTGTTTTCATTGATGTCATGATTGAAAATACAGATTTGCATAAGTAGGTGGTACTAAAAGGGATAAAAATTTTCACCAAAATGTTTTCCACAGTATCCCATTGAACCTGGTTCTGAGGGAGCTGTCTGACGAAATGTCCATGAGCTCTTCTAACAGTTTTGATGGGACAGTGGATGGATGTTTAGCTTTAGTGTTCTCACTAAAGGGCTTTGTAGTCCACTTGTGTGTAGCGGCTTGTTCCGTTGTGCGTTTGGGAAAATAAGCATTCAATTTGTTAAGCAGACCAGCCAGATGTGTTGCTAGCTGAGGTTTAATTACATCAAAGTCAATTTCAGAGTAACAGCCATGTTAGTCTGTATTCGTAAAAAGAAAAGGAGTACTTGTGGCACCTTAGAGACTAACCAGTTTATTTGAGCATGAGCTTTCGTGAGCTACAGCTCACTTCATCGGATGCATAGCATATCGTGGAAACTGCAGAAGACATTATATACACACAGAGACCATGAAACAAAACTTCCTCCCACCCCACTCTCCTGCTGGTAACAGCTTATCTAAAGTGATCATCAAGTAGGGCCATTTCCAGCACAAATCCAGGTTTTCTCACCCTTCCCCCCCCCCCCCCCACACATACAAACTCACTCTCCTGCTGGTAATAGCCCAACCCTCTTTGAAACCTCTCTTTATAATGCGCATGATAATCAAGGTGGGTCATTTCCAGCACTAATCCAGGTTTTCTCACCCCCCCCCCACACACCCCCCTCCAAAAACCACACACACAAACTCACTCTCCTGCTGGCAATAGCTCATCCACACTGACCACTCTCCTTACAATGTGCACAGCAATCAAGGTGGGCCATTTCCAGCATAAATCCAAGTTTAACCAGAACGTCTTGGGGGGGGTTTGTAGGAAAAAAACAAGGGGAGATAGGCTACCTTGCATAATGATTTAGCCACTCCCAGTCTCTATTCAAGCCCAAATTAATAGTATCCAATTTGCAAATGAATTCCAATTCAGCAGTTTCTCGCTGGAGTCAGGATTTGAAGTTTTTTTGCTTTAAGATAGCGACCCTCATGTCTGTGATTGCGTGACCAGAGAGATTGAAGTGTTCTCCGACTGGTTTATGAATGTTATAATTCTTAACATCTGATTTGTGTCCATTTATTCTTTTACATAGAGACTGTCCAGTTTGACCAATGTACATGGCAGAGGGGCATTGCTGGCACATGATGGCATATATCACATTGGTGGATGTGCAGGTGAACGAGCCTCTGATAGTGTGGCTGATGTTGTTAGGCCCTGTGATGGTGTCCCCTGAATAGATATGTGGGCACAGTTGGCAACGGGCTTTGTTGCAAGGATAGGTTCCTGGGTTAGTGGTTCTGTTGTGTGGTATGTGGTTGTTGGTGAGTATTCGCTTCAGGTTGGGGGGCTGTCTGTAGGCAAGGACTGGCCTTTCTCCCAAGATTTGTGAGAGTGTTGGGTCATCCTTCAGGATAGGTTGTAGATCCTTAATAATGCATTGGAGGGGTTTTAGTTGGGGGCTGAAGGTGACGGCTAGTGGCGTTCTGTTATTTTCTTTGTTAGGCCTGTCCTGTAGTAGGTGACTTCTGGGAACTCTTCTGGCTCTATCAATCTGTTTCTTCACTTCCGCAGGTGGGTATTGTAGTTGTAAGAATGCTTGATAGAGATCTTGTAGGTGTTTGTCTCTGTCTGAGGGGTTGGAGCAAATGCGGTTGTATCGCAGAGCTTGGCTGTAGACGATGGATCGTGTGGTGTGGTCAGGGTGAAAGCTGGAGGCATGTAGGTAGGAATAGCGGTCAGTAGGTTTCCGGTATAGGGTGGTGTTGATGTGACCATTGTTTATTAGCACTGTAGTGTCCAGGAAGTGGATCTCTTGTGTGGACTGGACCAGGCTGAGGTTGATGGTGGGATGGAAATTGTTGAAATCATGGTGGAATTCCTCCAGGGCTTCTTTTCCATGGGTCCAGATGATGAAGATGTCATCAATATAGCGCAAGTAAAGTAGGGGCATTAGGGGACGAGCTCACAAATCTTGGGAGAAAGGCCAGTCCTTGCCTACAGACAGCCCCCCAACCTGAAGCGAATACTCACCAACAACCACATACCACACAACAGAACCACTAACCCAGGAACCTATCCTTGCAACAAAGCCCGTTGCCAACTGTGCCCACATATCTATTCAGGGGACACCATCACAGGGCCTAACAACATCAGCCACACTATCAGAGGCTCGTTCACCTGCACATCCACCAATGTGATATATGCCATCATGTGCCAGCAATGCCCCTCTGCCATGTACATTGGTCAAACTGGACAGTCTCTACGTAAAAGAATAAATGGACACAAATCAGATGTTAAGAATTATAACATTCATAAACCAGTCGGAGAACACTTCAATCTCTCTGGTCATGCAATCACAGACATGAGGGTCGCTATCGTAAAGCAAAAAAACTTCAAATCCAGACTCCAGCGAAAAACTGCTGAATTGGAATTCATTTGCAAATTGGATACTATTAATTTGGGCTTGAATAGAGACTGGGAGTGGCTAAGTCATTATGCAAGGTAGCCTATCTCCCCTTGTTTTTTTCCTACAAACCCCCCCCAAGACGTTCTGGTTAAACTTGGATTTATGCTGGAAATGGCCCACCTTGATTGCTGTGCACATTGTAAGGAGAGTGGTCAGTGTGGATGAGCTATTGCCAGCAGGAGAGTGAGTTTGTGTGTGTGGTTTTTGGAGGGGGGTGTGTGTGGGGGGGGGTGAGAAAACCTGGATTAGTGCTGGAAATGACCCACCTTGATTATCATGCGCATTATAAAGAGAGGTTTCAAAGAGGGATGGGCTATTACCAGCAGGAGAGTGAGTTTGTATGTGTGTGTGTGGGGGGGGGGGAAGGGTGAGAAAACCTGGATTTGTGCTGGAAATGGCCCTACTTGATGATCACTTTAGATAAGCTATTACCAGCAGGAGAGTGGGGTGGGAGGAAGTTTTGTTTCATGGTCTCTGTGTGTATATAATGTCTTCTGCAGTTTCCACGATATGCTATGCATCCGATGAAGTGAGCTGTAGCTCACGAAAGCTCATGCTCAAATAAACTGCTTAGTCTCTAAGGTGCCACAAGTACTCCTTTTCTTTTTATCAAAGTCAATGTTTCATTCCTGAATGAAAGAGCTCAAATATATCAGTAGTGCCCCCACAGACATGAACTTTCCAGAGTTGTAGTATTTTTTTTTGAAAGCCTCAATTCTTTCACACTGGGCAGTAAAATTAGTGCTCCCACCTTGCATAGCTTTATTCAGCTTATTCATTTCACTGAATAAGCCAGCCACACGTCATCTTTCAGCACTTCGGCAAGTTCAGGTTTCTTAGCGGCTAAGAAAGTACATAACTCTTGAGATTAAATATACGGGTAAGCATTCTGCCTCGAGATATCCATCTCACCTCTGTATGCATGAGCAAGGAGTGGTGCTCTGCACCCACTTCCTCACGGAGTCCAGCAAAGCACTTGGAGTTTGTTGCTCTGGATTTAATAAAAGTAACGAATGTTATCACAGTGTTCAGAACACTGAAAACCTGCTTCAACATCTTTTGAAGCAAGTACCTCTCAGTGTAAAAAACAATGTGTCCAAATAATGCAAGGTACAACGGATTTTATTTTTTGCTCAACACCAGAATGCTTTCTGGTCATTGCTACGGCTCCATCATGCAGACCCTGATGCAATTAATCCAGCTGCTTTCTGCTGAAATCATAAATCATCAAACAGTTTGAAAATGTCATCTGACTTTGTTGTCATCTTGAGCTCTTTACAAAACAACAAGTCTTTCTTTATTTCCTTATTCCTCACATACGAAACATAGGCAAGTAAATGGGACATTTTTGAAATGTCTGTGGATTCATCTACTTGTATAGCAAAATCATTGTTATGTAGCCGATCGATACACTGTGAAACTGTGTCTTTTGACATAGAAGTGATCTGTCGTTTGACAGGGTCATTTGACATAGGTATTTTTGCCAGTACCTTGGCCTTTTCCTGTCCAAACATTTCCTTTGCAATTTCAGTAACACACAGCATTATCAAAGTCTCAGCAATTGTATGCAATTTTTTTGCTTTAGCAGTTTTCTGCCCCACTATGCAGAATGACCTTACAAGCTTTTTATCTGCTGTAGTTGTGGATTTCATCACTGTTTTAGTACCAAATAGTTCCTTGGCCTTTCAGTCAAAAAATGAATGTTGCTTGTGTTTATAGATTTCATGCTTTGTAATTAAATGTCTCTGTAATTTGGAGGGTTTCAAATATTCATTGGCCAGCACTTGTGCACAAATTACACACTGCAGTTGAGGTATATCTCCACTTATAAAACAAATAAAACCAAAATGCAAGTAGCCATCTTCATATTTCCTGATTTTTTCCAGGTTAATAAGGGCTTTATGTTTCTTACCCACACCACCTCCTCGGTGCCCTTCAGCCCTTACAGTGACTGAACTTGTGGAAGGAAGTTCAGCATCATCGCTCTGTGGGTTTTGTTGTTTTGAAGCTGATGATCAAATTAAAACTTTATCCATACCTGATATTTATTGTTTGCATTTACAACCATTTTTCCTGGGCTGTGTAACTTGTTGTGCTCCTGCTGAAATAGCTCCTTTTACACCTTATGTAAATGGAGCATGTGCCATGTAAACTGCACGGCTGGTGTTAAACTCGCAGGGGCCCACAGCAGAAACTAAGGAGTGGGCCCCCAAGGAAGGCACATGCAACAGTCTCTGGGGTGGAGTAATAGTAAAAAAGTAATAAGAAAACAAGTAATAGTCTTGATGTAATAGACCTAGATGTCTGTACGGCATTTGACTTCGTACGGCACGGCATTTTGATTAAAACTAGAAAGATGGCACACATTAAATGGATTAAAATCTGGCTGATAGGTCTCAAATTGTAACTGTGAACAAGGAATTATCATGGTATGGATGTGTTTCTAGTGGGGTTGCTGGGGGCTCAGTTCTTAGCCCTATGCTATTTACCGTTTTTACTAATGACCTGAAAAAAAATATAAAATCACCCCTGATAAAGTTTGCAGATGATACAAAAATTGGGGGAGTGGTAAATAATGAAGACAATAGGTAACTGTAAACTGGGCTTAAACAAAAAATATGCATTTTATTATGGCTACATATAAATGTATACTTCGGGGAACAAAGAATATGGGCCGTACTTACAGGATGGGGGACTCTGTCATTGGAAGCCATGAGAATGATTTAAGATCTAGAAAACATGCCTTATAGTGAGAAACTCCAGGAGCTCAATCTAATTAGCGTAACAAAGAGAAGGTTAAGGGGTGACTTGATTACAGTCTATAAGTACCCACACAGGAACCAAATCATAGAATCATAGACTCATAGCAGGTCAGGGTTGGGAGGGACCTCAGGAGGTCATCTAGTCCAAACCCCTGCTCAAAGCAGGACCAACCCCAACTAAATCATCCCAGCCAGGGCTTTGTCAAGCCGAGCCTTAAAAGCCTCTAAGGATGGAGATTCCACCACCTCCCTAGGTAACGCATTCCAGTGCTTCATCACCCTCCTAGTGAAAAAGTTTTTCTTAATATCCAACCTAAACCTCCCCCACTGCAACTTGAGACCATTACTCCTTGTTCTGTCAAATAGCTAATAATGGGCTTTTCAATCCAGCAGAGAAAGGTCTAACATGATCCAATGGCTGGAAGTTGAAGTTGGACAAATTCAGACTAGAAATAATGACAGGTTTCAGAGTAACAGCTGTGTTAGTCTGTATTCGCAAAAAGAAAAGGAGTACTTGTGGCACCTTAGAGACTAACCAATTTATTTGAGCATGAGCTTTTGTGAGCTACAGCTCACTTCATCGGATGCATACTGTGGAAACTGCAGAAGACATTATATACACAGAGACCATGAAACAATACCTCCTCCCACCCCACTCTCCTGCTGGTAATAGCTTATCTAAAGTGATCATCAAGTTGGGCCATTTCCAGCACAAATCCAGGTTTTCTCACCCTCCGCCCCCCCCCCCCACACACACACACACAAACTCACTCTCCTGCTGGTAATAGCCCATCCAAAGTGACCACTCTCTTCACAATGTGTATGATAATCAAGGTGGGCCATTTCCTGCACAAATCCAGGTTCTCTCACCCCCTCACCCCCCTCCAAAAACCACACACACAAACTCACTCTCCTGCTGGTAATAGCCTATCCAAAGTGACCACTCTCCTTACAACGTGCATGAAAATCAAGGTGGGCCATTTCCAGCACAAATCCAGGTTTTCTCACCCCCCCACCCCCATACACACACAAACTCACTCTCCTGCTGGTAATAGCCTATCCAAAGTGACCACTCTCCTTACAACGTGCATGAAAATCAAGGTGGGCCATTTCCAGCACAAATCCAGGTTTTCTCACCCCCCCCCCCTTTTCCAAAAAACACACACACACAAACTCACACTCCTGCTGGCAATTGCTCATCCAAACTGACCACTCTCCCCACAATGTGCATGACAATCAAGGTGGGCCATTTCCAGCATAAATCCAAGTTTAACCAGAACGTCCGGGGGGGGGGCGGGGGGGTGGTAGGAAAAAACAAGGGGAAATAGGCTACCTTGCATAATGACTTAGCCACTCCCAGTCTCTATTTAAGCCTAAATTAATAGTATCCAATTTGCAAATGAATTCCAATTCAGCAGTTTCTCGCTGGAGTCTGGATTTGAAGTTTTTTGTTGTAAGATAGCGACCTTCATGTCTCTGATTGTGTGACCAGAGAGATTGAAGTGTTCTCCGACTGGTTTATGAATGTTATAATTCTTGACATCTGATTTGTGTCCATTTATTCTTTTACGTAGAGACTGTCCAGTTTGACCAATGTACATGGCAGAGGGGCAGTGCTGGCACATGATGGCATATATCACATTGGTGGATGTGCAGGTGAACGAGCCTCTGATAGTGTGGCTGATGTTATTAGGCCCTGTGATGGTGTCCCCTGAATAGATATGTGGGCACAGTTGGCAACGGGCTTTGTTGCAAGGATAGGTTCCTGGGTTAGTGGTTCTGTTGTGTGGTATGTGGTTGTTGGTGAGTATTTGCTTCAGGTTGGGGGGCTGTCTGTAGACAAGGACTGGCCTGTCTCCCAAGATTTGTGAGAGTGTTAGGTCATCCTTCAGGATAGGTTGTAGATCCTTAATAATGCGGTGGAGGGGTTTTAGTTGGGGGCTGAAGGTGACGGCTAGTGGCGTTCTGTTATTTTCTTTGTTAGGCCTGTCCTGTAGTAGGTGACTTCTGGGAACTCTTCTGGCTCTATCAATCTGTTTCTTCACTTCCGCAGGTGGGTATTGTAGTTGTAAGAATGCTTGATAGAGATCTTGTAGGTGTTTGTCTCTGTCTGAGGGGTTGGAGCAAATGCAGAGCTTGGCTGTAGACGATGGATCGTGTGGTGTGGTCAGGGTGAAAGCTGGAGGCATGTAGGTAGGAATAGCGGTCAGTAGGTTTCCGGTATAGGGTGGTGTTTATGTGACCATTGTTTATTAGCACTGTAGTGTCCAGGAAGTGGATCTCTTGTGTGGACTGGACCAGGCTGAGGTTGATGGTGGAATGGAAATTGTTGAAATCATGGTGGAATTCCTCCAGGGCTTCTTTTCCATGGGTCCAGATGATGAAGATGTCATCAATATAGCGCAAGTAGAGTAGGGGCGTTAGGGGACGAGAGCTGAGGAAGCGTTGTTCTAAGTCAGCCATAAAAATGTTGGCATACTGTGGGGCCATGTGGGTACCCATAGCAGTGCCGCTGATCTGAAGGTATAAATTGTCCCCAAATGTAAAATAGTTATGGGTAAGGACAAAGTCACAAAGTTCAGCCACCAGATTAGCCGTGACATTATCGGGGATAGTGTTCTTGACGGCTTGTAGTCCATCTTTGTGTGGAATGTTGGTGTAGAGGGCTTCTACATCCATAGTGGCCAGGATGGTGTTATCAGGAAGATCACCGATGGATTGTAGTTTCCTCAGGAAGTCAGTGGTGTCTCGAAGGTAGCTCGGAGTGCTGGTAGCGGAAGATCCATAAACCTGGAAATCCTGGGCGCCCCATCATCTCAGGCATTGGCACCCTGACAGCAGGATTGTCTGGCTATGTAGACTCCCTCCTCAGGCCCTACGCAACCAGCACTCCCAGCTACCTTTGGGTCACTTTGGATAGGCTATTACCAGCAGGAGAGTGAGTTTGTGTGTGTGGTTTTTGGAGGGGGGTGAGGGGGTGAGAGAACCTGGATTTGTGCAGGAAATGGCCCACCTTGATTATCATACACATTGTGAAGAGAGTGGTCACTTTGGATGGGCTATTACCAGCAGGAGAGTGAGTTTGGGCGGGGGGGGGGGGGCGGAGGGTGAGAAAACCTGGATTTGTGCTGGAAATGGCCCAACTTGATGATCACTTTAGATAAGCTATTACCAGCAGGAGAGTGGGGTGGGAGGAGGTATTGTTTCATGGTCTCTGTGTATATAATGTCTTCTGCAGTTTCCACAGTATGCATCCGATGAAGTGAGCTGTAGCTCACAAAAGCTCATGCTCAAATAAATTGGTTAGACTAGAAATGAGACATCCATTTTTAACATTGAGAGCAATTAACCATTGGAACAACTTAACAATCGTTGTGATGGATTCTCTATCACTTGCAACTTTTAAATCAAGGCTGGATGTTTCCCTAAAAGATCTGCTCTAGGAATTAATTACACTGGGGCAGTTCTTTTGCTTGTGTTATACATGAGGTCAGGCTAGGGGATCACCAGAGGTGAAAGTAAGCCGGTGCGCCTTACTGGGGTGGATCGGCTTCCCAGGAGCAATTTAAAGGGCCTGAGGCGCCAAGCAGCGGCTGGAGGCCCTGGCCCTTTAAATTGCTGCCAGAGACCTGGGGTAGCGGCGGTGGGGCTGGGGCGGTGATTTAAAGGGCCCTGGGTGGTAGCAGCGGCTGAGCCCTGGGCCCTTTAAATCCTTTCTGGAGCCCAGCTGCCACTTCTCCATGGCTCCGGCAGGCTCCGGGGACGATTTAAAGGGCCCGGGGCAATAGTGGCGGCTGGAGCCCCGTCCCCAGAGCCCTGCTGCCGGAGCCCTGGGGAAGCAGCGGCGGGGCTCCAGGGAGGATTTAAAGGGCCCAGGGCTCCGGCTGCCGTTGCTGTCCTGGGCCCTTTAAACTGCTGCCAGAGCCCCCGGCTGCCACTGTTATCCTGGGGAGGGGGAAGGAGGCACTTGCCGGTACAGGGTGGGCCGTGGCTGGCTCTGAGCTCCTGCAGCCCTACCCCTTCCAGGGGCAAGAGCCGGCCCCAGCCCAGCCCCATACTTGTAATTCCCTAGACTTACTTTCACCCCTGGGGATCACAGAGGTGCCTTCTGGCCTTGGAATCTATGAATCATCCAGCTCAGACCAGATCAGACCATCCAACCCTGTCTCTGGTCTGTGACAGTGGCCCACCGTGGATGCTTCAGAGAAAGGTGTAAGCCCCAAAAGGACCATTAGGGATTGCAGAGAGTTTGTGACACAGACGGGACAGTTCAGGGCCACACTGTGCCCTGGCCATGGGGTGGCAGCTGAGCAGCCCAACTTACAGGCACTGGGTCCTGTAGACACCTGCCCTGCCCTGGCTCCAGCCATGCACCCTGATGACTCACAAACATGACAGATTTCACCAGTGCTCACCCACACCATGCAGGGAGGGGAGGGGAGATTTGTTAGCTGCTGGCCCAGACCACTCACAGGGGGTAGTTATGTGCTGCTGGCCTATACCATTCAGTGTGTGTGTGTGTGTGGGGGGGGGGAATTATACACTCCGGGCCCATACCATTCTGGGGCTGGGGGCCATTACATGCAGCTAGTCCATACCAGAAACCAATTATGACAGCCGGTGTCCTGGCTCAGTGAGCTGCCTGTGTGGCAGGAAAAGAGGAAAGGCGCTGCCCACTTCATACCCTCTCTGCCCCCTTGCTCTGGCAAGATGCCCACTTGACTCCTGCAGGCCAGGGCCCAAGGTCTGGTCAGCCTGCAAAGGAGTGGCAGAGGGGTCTCTGTTCTCCTTTATCCCTGATAAATGCACAGCCCAAGTCACAATCCAACCCTCCGTGTGGGTGCAATGTGTGGCCTGTACAGCGTTCCCCCTTTCACAGTGACAAGTGCTGAGGCTTTTCCTGGTGTCCCTTTTTCTCCCTGTTGTCTCTGGTGCAGCTCACTCGCGCTGGCTGCACTCCATGCCAGGTGCTCTCACTCAGAGAGACAGTTAAAAGCATGCGTCAAAACTGCAGCACAAGCTAATTGTCCGTGCCACGATGGCACATTTTGTTTAGCAACAGCCTCTCATCACGGCAGCCCGAGACAGGCACCCTGTGCGGGACAACCCATAGCTCAAGTCTTTACTCCCCAAGAGATGGAGAGTTTAAAAGAATCCAGCTGCAACAACTTCCCACAATACACCCGGGGATGCTTCAGATTTATTGTAAACGCGTAACCTAGGAATATGTAACACATTATTGAGGGCTGTTTCCCAGAGGCACCACACATCAGTTTTCTAGGAAGGCTGAGGTTGTGCCCGAACCTGGCAAAGGATGCAGACCCTGCTGTAGGACAAGCCAGGTCCCCATCATAGAAGGATGGTGCAGCCAGCACTGGGGTCACCCTCTGGTGCCACAGGCTGGTACAGCAGGTGTCACAGTTCAGGGCAGCTGCACCTGTAGTCCCCCTCCAAGGTCCACCGAAGGCACACACCATAAACTCTCTTTCCTGTCACCTCTCTTGGGCAGAGACCCGTGTCTCTCTTCCTCTTGACTAAGGTATTTCCAGGCTGCATGGTTCCCTGACTACACAGAGATATTGGCAGCAGGCAGATGGCCCAGACTGGCCAGCATCTGCGCTTTGCTCATAAACAGTGTAACTGCCACAGTTACAAGTATCACACAGCTCTTTATAAGCAGGCACATGTATTCTTAAAGTGAAAGCATTACAGAGAAAACATTCAAAGCAATAAAAAGAACCTATGCGCATACTAATTAGCTTCACAGAGGTCACCCCAACTCCAGCCTCAGGCTCTGGCTGGTGTCAGTCCCTCCAACTCTCCCTAAGGATTGCCCCCCCTGTCTCCCTGGCCATAAGGTCCTGTCCATTTACTGGGTCAAAAAGCAGGCCATGAGTCAGTGTAAACTCAGGCTATGTCTTCAAAAGCCATTTCTTTGTCTGTTAGTCTCTGGAGAATCCAGTCTGAACCAGTACACGGGAGCCTCTCCAGATGGTGATACCTCTCTGAGGGTGTTACAACTTGAGTGCATTTGCCCACTCATCCCCTCATTGGTCTTAGTTCCTGGAAGAGCTGTGGTTAACCTCCCCCATAGAATTACATACAGTCCCCGGCCCACAATGTTACATAGACCCAGTGTATTGAGATCTCCCATAGATATTGCTGGCATTTGTCATGTCTGTCACAGCTGCTACTGGGGCTGCCATGGACTGGCTCCTATGGCTGGTCAGAAATTTTCCAGCAAAACTGTTTTTTTTTTTAATGGAAAACTGGGTTTTCAACAAAACAATGTTTGTTATGGAACATGCCTGCTTTCTGTGCAATGTTGTGGTATTTTGTTTCCAAACCTGAACACCTGAAAAATGGAATGTTTTGATTCAGAAGCGTGCTTCAGTGCCTCATGGGAATAGTAGTTCAGTTGTCTTATGCCTCTAGTCTCCTCTGTCAGATGGGCTCTCTGGCAGGACTACCTCTCCCACAATGCATTAAGGCCAGGGACTTCATTGATGCACCTCCTCCTCCTGACTAGAGGAGAGAAAGTGGTACATCCTGGGAATTGTAGTTTGGCCAGTGAGCCCGGCCCACAGGGAGAGTGGGAGCAATAGACCAGCCACACTACAACATCCACGAGGCTTGGCAGCACCGGTCAGCATTGAAATAGTTTAGTTTCCAATATTTCACCGAAAAGTCAAAATTTCCCATGGAAAAAGCCATTTTTTTCTGACCAGTCCTAGTGAGCACTAGTGGCCATTTGCCATCTAAATCCATTAGATCTTCAGGACACTGTGAAATAAAAACAGGCCCCAGCACGGTTGATAAAACATAATGATTATTTAATCTAATCTAACCTATCCCCATGCACAATTCTCTCTCTCTCTCTCCCCTGCCTGCTCTGCTCTGCAAAGGGATTTCAGACAGCTGCAGTCATTATTCCATTTCTAGTGAGTGATGGCTCCAGGATCAACAATCCTGAGAGCGAGACAGTGGGGTCACCTGCAGAGTGTGCCGGTTCGTGGAGAGAACCCAGCACGACAGCACATCTCCCTGGCAGGCCTCGCCCTGCTGCACAGATGGGCAAAATGACAATTGAAGAAAACTCTTCCTGTAATAGTAGACAAATGGGCAAATCCCCACAGGCGCCTGCCCTGCTGACAGGGCCTGCTGCACCAACTCTGGAGATCACAGGGGAGCTGGGCAGCTGTGCCAAAAGCCAGTCATTCTTGGTCACTGACAGTTGGGTTATAAAGCCTCTGGGAGACACTCCTGCCTCCAGAATGAAGTGCCTGGCTACGGGGGCAGTGCAGATACCACTGGAGGGGAAGTGGCCATCCAACAGGGTGGAAAACTCCTGTACCCACTCCCAGTGTGCACTGGGAATGGGCAGCCCCTCCCTTTGCTCTCCCCCAGAACCATGTCTTTTGTCAATTGAGGGAAGAGTTGAACCACTTCAGAGCTGAACAGTGGCAGGTGCTTCTGGCAAATGAGCTTGTCCAGTTGGTGCTGATGGCCTGGCTAGGTGTCACCTGCTGAACGTTGTGATGGGATGTGCCCATTTCCCATCAGCTGGGGCCCATTTAGGCCACTCAGGGAGCCTTGCAGGCTGTGCCCCCAGGCCCCAGGGGATGGGTTTCTAATGTGCCAGCTGCTCTTTTGAATCACACAATCAGTCCTTCCTGGGCTCTTCTCCCCCACCCGCCTCCAGCTGGCCCTGATTCTTTAAAGGCAGGATCCTGGGTCTCAACACACTGAGAGTCTCCAGCCCCATGGAAACAGCCCGAATAATAGCCGAGGTGTCTGATCTCTGACACGTCTATGACTGGGTAAGAAGTGACACTGACCCAGCTGCAGAGCAGCCTGGGGGCCTGTTAAACTGGCTATGCCAGCATCCAGTGAACACCAATGCTGGGGGACGAGACCTGCCTGCATGCTGGGTGGATATCCTGTCTGTTCTGGACCACATATCTCCCTTTGGGACAGTCCACCCAGACACAGAGGGCAGCATGCTGCCGGGTCGCTCAGTTTCTGCCCTCTGGCCAGGCGAGATGTCACATCAGTGTAGGCTCATCTCAGCAGGGGCCTCAAGCCAGAGCTGGAGAAGAAATGGCCATATCCAAAGGGCGGTCCTTGCCCCTCACTCCCCAGCTGTATGTATCCCTACATGGGAATAATGCGCCTTTCCAGGATGTAACTGAGGTCTCAGGCATACCACAAGGAGGCATGGTTAGAGGCCATGGTGGGTGCACTGGGCCACTATGCATGACACTATTAGAGGGCATGGCTGGTGACCCTAGAGAGAGCACCTTTCCCAGCTGGTATATCAGGCAGTCCTAAAGGAGGCACCTTGGTTCACCAGCCAGGCCTACAGGAGGCTTGTTTCTGTGCTGTACCTGAGTCAATGCACAGCCCTGCATGGATCATCAATTCGGGACAGCCTTGAAACAGTGACTGTGGAGCTGGGGGCAGGTGCATTCATGTCCCTGAATCCCCCTGGGACACAATCTGCAGCCCTGAGCTTGCTCCCCTCCAGCTCCCATTCTGGAACGTTTCTATAGCAGATTCATTAACAGGAATATTCATGGATACGAACAGTGGTGCAGATAGCTTGGCCAGTTCATATCCGCACCACCATTCCCACTGCAAGGCCTTGTGGACTCTTTGTGGGGGTGGCAGCCACCCAATCCTGGAGAAGAAACAATGTGCCAGGTGACTCCCTTGTGCAGAAACACAGCACCAATCCTACATCATGAATTCCAATTTCTGCCAGTAACCAAGCCTCAGATAACCTCGAGCAATGCAGAGTCTTGGTCTGCTCAGGAATCGTTAACTGACAGCCAAAGGGCCAGAATCCCATGAGTGGATTGTTCCCTGTGAACAATTCACCCAACTCACGGGAAAGGGGTGATTGTCCTCTTCATCTCTTCAGTGGTGTCAGCCTGCCACGCCCCCAGGGGATTAGCTCCTCAGTGATGTCAGACCACCACAGCCCCATGGGATTAGCTCCTCAGTGATGTCAGCCTGCCATGCCCCCAGGGGATTAGCTCCTCAGTGATGTCAGCCTGCTAGTCAGTGGGGCAGTGGAAATGCTGGAATGTATCGTGCCCACAGTTTTAAACCTTGTTATTTTGCTCAGTTATGCAGCACTGTGCTGTGTGGAGTGTTTCATTCAGACCAAAATTCAACCCAGTGGAATAAAAGCTTCCCTAAATAGCTTCCTACAGAGCTGGAAATGTTGACACTTAGTCCTTAGATCCATCAAACAAACATTTTTTGTTTCTTTTGGGGACAGATTGCCATATCTCCATGGACTGCACGCTTTTCAGGGAGGCCTGTCTGTCTGGGTGTGTCTGTCAGGAAGGGGCGCAGAGCCAGACAGAAGATGCACATTCGTGCAGAGTGTCACTCCAGCATAGGAGTGCTGGAGAAGCGGAGTGTGTCCTGCGTCACTGTTCCTGTACCTGACCCCGAGCACAGACCAGGTTGCTTTGTGGTGACCAAAGCCTTTGGCTGCCTTGGCATGGCCAGGTGAGCACCTGCTTGGGGCAAACACTGGGCTCTGTAGGCTCCAGCACTTGCTGGGTTCCCAATAACTGAGGAAGGAGACTTTCCTCGGGCTGCCAGAGACAAAAGGCTCCTATGCCACGGGTAAAACAGTGTAGCCGCTTTGCTAGAGTCACCACTGTCCGAGAGCAAAAGGCCCTAACTGGCTTCCCATCCACCTCCCTGACTGGGCAGAACCCCCAGTCACCTTCACTCTAGCTGAGCTTCCAGGAGGAGTCGAATGGGCATGTACCAGGATGGCCTCTCCCCGTGGGCTCCAGCACCTGGCCTACTTCAGTCTGTCCCTTTCTTTAGAGGTAATTTGTCATGATCCTGTGCCTTCTAGGCTGGAGCTTACCCCACCCAGCCCCACCCTGGCAGTTAGCTGATGATTCTGCTCCTCCCCAACTGAAAGCAGCTGGGCCCTTCTGGATTTACCCTGGTGACATGGGAAGAAGAATTTTGCCCAAAGTCTTTTCTTTCTTTCTGTATCAATTTAATAACAAAAAGCAGAACCTCTCTGTTGTATGCAAACACCTGGACCTGCAATTTCCGAGACATTGTTTGCTGGCTGACTCTCAGGGTAATACTTGTGATTGTCTGGCTTTGGTTTTTCTATCGTCCTAGGTTTTATTTCCCATTGTGGCCAGAGTCTCTGACTTACACTCTGTACAATAAATGCCAGTGGAATGGTTCCCTGTTATTTTTACACTACCCAGACTCGGTGTTGCTCACTTCCGGGGACTTCCCTAGCAGGGTCTTGGGTCATGTTTTAAAAGTTCCTTGTCTTGCCTGGGACTGATGTTGTGCTCCTGCAATGCAGATTCAAGCTTCCTCAAGGTCGATGGGAAGAATGTTCTCACCATTTGTTTTGCTCTTGTAACTCCAAAATGGCTGCTTTTAAAAGGCCAGCAATTAGCCCACCATGGTGCCATTGTTTGAAATATGTCACCAGATCCCTGGGGCCAGACAGCCTCTGGACAGCATGGGAGCTGGGGTGGAATGGGCAAAGGGAGTTCCTGCCCCCACTCATCCTCACTCTGAGCAGCACCTGACTGGGCTCCTCCCACTTTAATTTATAGCAGCCCACTGGGGGCTCTAAGTTACACTGGCTGGAGTGGTCTCCTAGGGCAGAGGTTCTCAAACTTATTTAATCACCCCCCCCATCTTTGTGTCTGTAGTAATTTATGCCCCCCCAGCCACTAAAATCAACATGCAGCTCTCACTAAATATTAAAAACTCTAAGGCATTGATTCAAACAGAGCCACTTAAGTATGTAGGAATGTAAATGTTAAATGAGATACTATTTACTGCTATCACACTATTGTTACAAGGGTGAGCATGTCTTCTGGAGCAGAGCAATTCCACCCTAGGTTGGATGCTTGAGATATCTATCCGGAGATCCCCTTGGACTTGAAGACAAGATCATTGTTTGTTTTTTATGTAAACAGTATTGCCACCCTTCCTTCTCTGCTGCTGCTGGTGGTGGTGCTGCCTTCAGGGCTGGGTTGCCAGCCTCTCCAGCCAACCAACTCTGAAGGTAGGGCCGCTGCCAGCAGCAACACAGAACTAAAGAGGGCATATTGCTGTGGGTAAAATGTGCACAGTAAGTTATTTTTTCCTAAAGCTTCTCATGCCCTCCCAGAATATATTCCCTGCCCTCCCCTACCTCCCTTTTTGAGAACCTCCATCCTAGGGGTTGCTCTGCCAGCCAGGTCTCACCAGAGCACTCTGCACTGTGGCTCCAGCCTCCCCTATGCAAAAGAGATAGAATAGAAACAAGCAATATTGGCTTTGTGGCCCTGTGACAGGGTGTATCAGCCCTGCACTGGTCAGGCAGGGGTTAACCCTTCTCTCTTAGCCAAGGAGGCTACACCCCCCAACCCCCCAGCTCTGCTGGGCATGCTCCAGCTGGAAGCAGGGTATAAAAGCAGCTCAATCTGGGCTGACTGCCGGCAGGGAAGGAGGTGTGTTGCTAGCTCCTGAGGGAGAACCGCCTGCAATCCAAGATGCGGAGGCCAGACAGTCAGAGACTGGAGAAGCCCAGAGATGGACAAATCCAGAGACTTGGGTAGGAAGTTCTGCGGGGAAACGGTCACAGAACCAGAGCAAGTCTTTGCGTGTTTCGGTTGGGACCCATTGGAGAGGTGGGCCTGGGTCCCCCTATCCTGGCCACCACCCACCCCGCGGTGGTGGTCCCGCTCACCAGTATTATGGAGTCTGGCCGCTAGGCCGCACTGCCCTGAGGACGAGGGCCATACCACTGACTCAGGCCATTGGGCCACACTGCCCTGAGAGCACAAGCTATATTATTGATTCTGGTCACTAGGCCGCACTGCCCCAACAGCAGGGGCCATTCTACTAACTTTGGCCACTAGGCCAGACTGCCCTGCCAACAGGGACGGTATTATTGACTCCAGCCGTCAGGCCATGCTGCCTGGATCACAAGGGTCATCGGACTAAGGACATAGGGCTGACTCTGCCCCATCATTACACAGGGCAGGAAGAGGGCTGGGGGTCTAGAACACATTCCTTTGAGCTGCTCAGGACATGCAGAGAACATGGGCATTGTAGTATAAAGCAGAAAACTAACACCACAAGAAATGTTTCTGTTCCCAACCCATAGTGTGTGTGTCATTACACAGCAGTGGCCTGTGCAGGGGGATGATGTCCTGGGGCCACTGGGAATGAGCTTCCCTTAGTGTTGGGGTCAGGGAGTACATGGAACATGCTGGGTAATTGTGTCATGTCCCCCTCCAGCAGCTAGTACACCTTGAAGAAATAAGAGCCTACTACTTCTACCAGCTAATGGAGTTACTTCTTCAGCTTAAGCGTCAGAGGCTTTGGTGCAGAAATTCTTGGGTTAGCCATGGATTGGGGAGAGGACTCCATCTATTCGGTGCTGGTGAGGCTACACCTGGAGTATTGTGTCTAGTTTTGGTCCCCCCACTACAGAAGGGATGTAGACAAATTGGAGAGAGTCCAGTGGAAGGCAATGAAAATGATCAGGGGGCTGGGGCACATGACTTACGAGGAGAGGCTGAGGGAACTGGGGTTATTTAGTCTACAGAAGACAAGAGTGAGGGGGGATTTGATAACAGCGTTCAACTACCTGAAGGGGGGTTCCAAAGAGGATGGAGCTCGGCTGTTCTCAGTGGTGGCAGATGACAGAACAAGGAGCAATGGTCTCAAGTTGAAGTGGGGGAGGTCTAGGTTGGCTATCAGGAAACACTATTTCACTAGGAGGATGGTGAAGCACTGGAATGGATTACCTTGGGAGGTGGTGGAATCTCCATTCTTAGAGGTTTTTAAGGCCCAGCTTGACAAAGCCCTGGCTGGGATGATTTAGTGGGTGTTGGTCCTGCTTTGAGCAGGGGGTTGGACTAGATGACCTCCTGAGGTCCCTTCCAACCCTGATCTTCTATGATGCTCTTGACCCGGAATGACTGAGTAATACACAATGGCCTATTAGGGTTCCTCAGCTTCTCCAGCAGGTAGGATTCAGCCCTGCTCTGGGAGGCGCATTGGCCTGCATTGCACAGCAGTGACTTTGCAAATGCATCTCAGAGCCAGGCCTTTGCAGAGAAAGCCTTGAAGTCTTGACTTGTTCACCTCACCAGCAAAAGTGGGTGCTGAAATTGATGTCAAATGCTACCATGTGTAAGTGGTGCCAAGGAGCAAGGTAGGGGTAGTCAGGGCCAGGGAATGAGGAGATGAACCTCCCTTGTGGTCCCACCAGATGTTGGATCAACTTGGGTCCAGTGAGAACTGAGCCAAGCTGACTTGAACCTCTCTGGGTTCAGCTACCCCTTTCCTGAGGTCTGGCCGCCCTTTGCCAGTCCATGAGGGTTTGGCACAGCAGGGTCCCACCTGGGGGAAGCAGGCAGAGCAGAATGACATCAACTTGAAAGAGAAACTGAAGCAGGGAAAAGGACAGCTAGGCCTATCCTCATCTCCACCAATGTTTGGGATCTGCCTGTGCTGGAGATAAAGTTTCAGGCCAGTTCTTACTCTGAGAACTCATTTCCAAGGTCCCTCTGGAGACACTCCAGTGTGATTAGACTGTTGCGTCCAGACTTTAATCACAAGCTCCCGGCTGGCGTCTGTTGTGGAAGCTGCCGCAAAGCTTGATTGCCTTGTGATCCTGTACAGAAGAGAGGCTTCCTGTCCTGTGGGACACATGCCCTGAGCCACAGAGTAATTAACCATCTCTCTCAGCGCAGTCAGCTCTTCCTGCTCTGGGGTAGGGCTGCTGCAAGAGGTGGCTTGTTCTAACCGGGAGGCTCTTTCCCTGCTCAGGGCACTACTGGCACATGGGAGTGGTGCAGGCACACACCCGCCTTTGCACAATGCATTTCTCAGCCCGCTGGTGCTCTGTCCACACATCTCTCTCTCACCCTACTATTGCAGATGCTGACGCTAGCCGTTGATTCTGGCCTGGGGCTTTGCTCGCTCCCAGACAAGTTCTTCCCAGGGAGGCCTTTCCCTGGTTCTGCTTTATTGCTCTGGCAGTATTCCAAGAGGCACCCAGCAACCCTGGGAAGGGGGCTGGAGCAGCACAGGGAAGGCATGACTGACGTGCAGTGATCATGGCCAGGAAAGCTGCTGAGGGCACAGCTGGAGCCTGCAGTGTGATGTAATATACGAAGATGTGGAACCTGCTAAGCAGGCAGGGGATGCTCTGCTCTCGAGCTGCGTTTCACTAGAAGCAGGAAGGGACTGCATCTATTGAAGGAGCTTTTGTAACTCCCACCACCACGTTATGGAAGCACTGCACAGCCGTTAATGTTGTTAGTCCTCACGCAGCCCTGTGCAGCACTAGGCTATTGTCCCCCTTGGGCAGAGGAGAACTGAGGCACTGAGTGACTTGGCCAAGGCCACACTGTGCCACTGCGTTGGACCCTGGGATAGAACTAACTATCCAGCTAGCGTCCTAACCACTAGGCCTTCCTTCCTCCATACCAGCTAGTGATCTTCCTATAAAAACAACGAGGAGTTCGGTGGCACTTTAAAGAGTAACAGATTTATTAGGGGATTATTCCATTATTATGCCCTAATAAATCTGTTAGTCTTTAAGGTGCCACAGGACTCCTCGTTTTTGTGGATACAGGCTAACATGGCTACCCCTCTGATTCTTGATCTTCCTATGCTACCAAGTTGCTCTTCTCCAGTTCAGGGCGCACTGGCAGGCCTTACTCTTTAACCCACATGCTGGAGGCTTCAGGGAAGCCTTTACAAGTCCATAGGTTCAGTCTGACTTCAGGCCTATGACACAGCATGTGATGAGCATGAACCATCCTCTTCTGCTTGGTTTCCAACCTTGCTATAATTTTCGGGCCGCCAGGACAGTGAACAACAAGAAGTGAGCCAGTGCAGTGGACCCACCTGCCCTCGCTGGACTGAAAGAATGACATGACCTGAGCGGGCTTATTTGTTAACTGATTTTGATTTATTAAAAGTTCTTCTCAAGCTTAAGCAAGTCTATAGTATTTATACATCTGTTCTGTTGAGCCTCTTAATCTGTGCCCGTCACCACAGTCTCTGATATTTACATGGTGTGTCATAGTCACAGTGCTGCCAGCAGCTTGGAGCACGTTCATACCATGATCATTACCAGAGAATCAACGCCCAACACGTTAGCCCATCACACTGTGGGACCCATTCCATTCACTTTATACACCTGAAAAATTACCTGGCCATATTCAGAACTAGATTAAGGGGGAGGGTGGGTTGCAGGGCTTGGGGCATTCTTTTACACCAAATCTGAGTTTGCCCCATAGTTTTTAAAAACTTGGGAACATGTTTTTTTTCACAGTGCTCATGCAAAAGTGTGCTGACACACAACTGCATGTTCAGCCCCAGTTTTCAACTCAGGGCTGTGCACAAGTGTTCAGACCCTTTTGCACAAGTCTTTTTTAAAACTGCAGGCCTTCCTGTCATCAGCAGAGCTTCTTCCCCTTCACACTAACTCATCTCTCCTTTTGGGGGTCACTCAGGATGGCTTTTTCCTTGAACACCCAAAAGCCTTTATCTTAATGAAGTGGTAATTAATGTTTTAAATACCAAGAGGTCCTGAAATCCCTGAGAAAGACACAAATTCTGCTGCAGAGCTCCAGGATACAGCTCAAAGACAAACTATTCACCGTGTCTCATTTGAAGGAGTGTCTGTGCCTCTCATTACCCAGGATTCATAGATTCACAAGGGACTGTTATAATTATCTAATCTGTCCTCCCGCAGAACAGATAATTTCACCCTGTGATTTTTGCTTCTAGCCCCACAGCATGTTGATGAACCAGATCTTTTAGAAAAAAAAGACATTCAGTCTTGATTTAAAGACTCGACATGATGGAGAATCCACTACATCCCTTGGTGATCTGTTCCCATGGTTAATTACCTTCACAGGTAAAAATGTATGCCTGATTTCCAGTCTGAAAAAAACAACGAGGAGTCCGGAGGCACTTTAAAGACTAACAGATTTATTTGGGCATAAGCTTCGTGGGTAAAAACCCACTTCTTCAGATGCAGTCTGACTTTGTCTAGCTTCAGCTTCCAGATCTTGTTCTAAATTTGTCTGCTAGATTAAGGAGCCCTCTAGTATCAGAGATCTCTTCTCAGCTCATTTCTTATAGACCATGATCAAGTCACCTATTAACCATCTCTTGGATAAACTAAATTGATTGAGCTTCTCAAGAGCCTCATTATAAGACATGTTTTTTTTCAGAACTTGATTCATTCTTTTGGCTCATCTCTGAACCCAACATCCTTTTAAAAGAACTTCAGAAAGTATCCAGCATCAATCTCACCAGTGCTGTATACAGAAGTCACACCACCTGCCTGCTATTGGACTTGCAATTTCATATGCCAGTTCCTTTAAATATTATTGGATGGAGATTATCCAGGCCCCAAAATTTGGTACTTCCCCTTCCCCTGCTGCAAAGATCATAGAATCATAGAAATGCAGGGCTGGGAGGGTCCACAAGAGGTCCAGCCCTTGGCACTGAGCCAGGACCAAGTAAACCTAGATCACCCCTGACAAGTGTTTGCCCAACCTGTTCTTCAATCCCGCCAATGCTGGAATTCCACATCCTCTCTTTGAAGCCTATTCCAGAACTAAATGATTCATATAGTTAGAAGATTTTCTTTGTATCTAACCTAAATTGCCCTTGCTGAAGATTAAGCCCATTCCTTCTTGTGCTACCTTCAGTGGGCAGAGTTCCCTAATCAGCAGACCTATAAAGGTAGCCAGCCAGTGACACAGGTGCCAGCATGCAGAGATGAAAACAGGAGAAATTTGTAAGGGCAGGTGTGGTTGTGACGGGTTTCCCCCAGGTGCAACCTGGAACTGGGGTACTGCTGAGCCCTCTGTCTCGCCAGCCCAGGCTCCCTCTCACATTGTGCTGCTGTGACAAGCTGCAGACTGCTCCCGGTCCTGCATTCCCACCAGCATTCCCACAGGCAGGGACATACCTGGCTGCGGTTACATGAATGCTTCCCCTAAGCCTCTCAAGAACTGACAATCAAGTGAGGCTCCAACCAAAATACCCCCAGCTCCCCAGCCTAGGACCCCGGAGCTGTACCGCCCTGCCCTGGTCAAAAGCCTGACCAGTATATGACAGGTTTCAGAGTAACAGCCAGGTTAGTCTGTATTCGCAAAAAGAAAAGGAATACTTGTGGCACCTTAGAGACTAACCAATTTATTTGAGCATAAGCTTTCGTGAGCTACAGCTCACTTCATCAGATGCATAAGTGAGCTGTAGTTCACGAAAGCTTATGCTCAAATAAATTGGTTAGTCTCTAAGGTGCCACAAGTACTCCTTTTCTTTTTACCAGTATATGAGTTATTACCCAGTCCACCTCTTCTACAAAGGAAAGTGGACAAGCACCAACTCTTGTTCCTGAGCTGAGATTCCCCCTCCCCCCCAAAGCACTTCACTCAAACCATCCTGTTTTAGGTAAAATATAAAACAGATTTATTAACTACAGAAAGATAGATTATAAGTGATAGCAAACAGATCAAAGTAGATTACCTAGAAAATAATCTAAGATTTATACATTAGATAGGATTAGAATCAAGCAGTGACTCACCTTGTTAAATAGTACAAACAGTCCACCAAGCTTCCACACACAGACAGGTTTCCTTCTTTCCTGGCTGGGACCAGCACTTCCCCCAGTTCAGTCTTTGTCCCTCAGGTGTTTCTAAGTGTTCTCTTGTGTGGGGAGTGAGGCTGATTGGTGGTGTCACATTCCCCTTTTATAGCTTCTTCCATATAGTGGGAACCCCTTTTGTTCCAAGCCAAGTTCCCACCCCAGCCTGGTTTGTGGAAAAATACAGGTACCAAAATGGAGTTCAGTATCATGTGGTCTAGTCACAAGCCCTTGCATGCTCCAATGAGTCATGGCAGCCATTATCCATAGGCTGAAGTGTCCCCAGGACAGTACATCAGGTGAACATACGCTTTTCCCATGGCCCATTGTTTTCATTGCTGGACCATTAGCACTGTCTAGCTTCTTCACTATTGTACCTGAAAGGCTAGTTGTGGGTGTTTACAACTTCACAACATCTTTCAGTAACACATACATAGCAAAACTTCATAACTTCACATACAATAACAGAACATACTATCCAACAGGATATTAATTTTCAACAGATCAAGACTTTTAGAATGATACTTCACAAGGCATACTTTGTACAAAACATGTAATAATTATGACAGTGGTGAATATGGGGGTGTCAGGGTGTTGCTTTGGGGCACAGTATCACAGTGGTGGTTTTGTATTTTCCGTCTAGACTGGAGCTTTGGTCGGAAGGCTATGACAGCTACAGAGGCAGCTGTGTAGTGACCCAAGAGATGGAAGAGACAATGAAGATGACTGGATGTGCAAGCTAAAGGATGTACATTTTTCTGGAGTGGGTACCTGAAAGGTGGTTTGTTCATATGAAGTTCCGCCTGATAGAGCTGATCGCACTGAAGCAACAAGAGGTGATGCCATTTTAGATTTGGTATTGAGTAAGAGAAGAACTCTATTACTCATAGAATAACTGGTTGTAGAGGACAACCTTGATTCAAGTAATCATGATCTAATTCAGTCTACATTAAATGGAAGGATAAACAAAAATAAGTCAGCAAGTAGGGTCCTTGATTTCAAAAGGGCAAACTTTAAAAAAGTTAAGGGAATGAGTAAGAGACTGGACTGAAGAACTCAAGGATCTGGAGGAAGCTTGGAATTACTTTAAGTCAAAGTTGTAGAAATTATCTGAAGCATACATTCCAAGAAAAGAGGGGGAAATCATAGGGAAGAGCTGCAGACCAAATTGGATGAACAATCATCTCAAACAGGTTATTACAAGAAAGTAGAAAGCCTACAAGGAATGAAAGAAGGTATGGATCAGCAAGGAAAGCTACCTCTTGGAGATCAGACAGAGGAGGGATAAAGTGACAACTGCCAAAAGCCAAGCAGAGTTGAACGTTGCAAAGGTAATTAAGACCGGTAGTAAAAAGATCTTTAGCCATATAAATAAAAAGAAAACAAGGAAAGAAGAAGTGGGACCAATAAGCACAGAGGATGGAGTGGAGAGTAAAGATAATCTAGGTATGGCCCACCACCTAAATGAACACTCGCAGGTCTGGGGAGAACATAGATGTGGTCCCTTTCAAATGTGATCTTCTCCCTGGTATCCTGTGGTTCTCAGTTGATAATAGCCATCTCATTGGGTTGAATTCCAGAGACAGAGGCAAAGTAGATGCCCATGAGCAGATGCTGGTGGTGGGTTGCACTGAGGAAGTTATACGACTTGAGAATGTGGGCTGGTTCCAGACTGGGCCCGATTGAGTCAGAGCTATGCCTTCGGGACAAGGCATCAGCCTTGCCATTTCTGGGTCCAGAGCAGTAGATCAAGGTAAAGCTGAACCAGGAGAACAATAGGGTCCACCGGAGCTGTCGTTGGTTTAGGGCCTTGGCCCTACACAGGTACTCCAGATTCTTGTGATCATCAAATGCTCAACCAGATTCCAAGTAGCATCACCATTCTTCAAAAGCAGTCTTGACTGCCAATTTTTGTCCAAAATTTCATAGTTTCATTCAGCAGAGGTGAGCTTCGTCAAGTAGTAGGTGATGGGGTGCAGTACTTGCTTGGACCTGCCTCTGGGACAGGACTGTCACAATCACCATGCTAGAGGCATCGGCCTACACAATGAAAACTTGTCTCATGTCTAGATGGGCCAATACTGGAGTAATAGTAAATGCAAGCTTTAGCTGTTTGAATGCATGCTGGGCCTCAGGCGACCAGTGGAATTGGGTATTCTTTGGAGTAGAGCAGTGAGTGGCTCAACTTGTTTTGCAAAATTTGAGATGAACCTCTGGTAAAAATGTGCAAATCCTAGAAAACATTGTAGGTAGCTCACATAGTGGGGCACTGCCCCCCCCCACCCCCGTCCCGATTTTTTACACTTGCTATCTGGTCACCCTAGTCCTCCCGCTTCCGTAAAGCAGCAGCCCCTCCGTGCTGCTCCCAGCTGTTCCTCTGCCTCTCCTGGCAAAGTTAAAGCAGCAGCAACTCCAAGCAGCTCCCAGATATTCTTCCGCTCCTGCCTCTGCCTCACCCTGCCTAGTGCAGCTCCCCAGCTCAGCTGCCCCACAGGGAGGGGGCGCAGCCAGCCACACCATGTGATCGAACAATCTGGGGTGGGCACGTGATCCCGCAAGCCTCCCCCACGCATCGCCTCTGACAGCCCCCCATGTGGTCCAACAACTCAGGGATTAGGGGTAGTTGGTAATGGTTCCAGATTGTGACCTGGTTTAGGGCTCTGTAATAGACACAGAGACTGGGGCTGTCACGGGGGCACTGGCTGGTGAGGTTGATCTGTGGATGAGCCCCAGGCCAGGTTCTCCTGGAGTTGTTCTCACAACGCTGCCAGTTCAGGCTCTGGCATTGTGTAGATCTGCTCAAACAGTATCTGTATCCCTGGCTGGAGTCCTGTGTGGCAGCCAGAGTCCTGTGTGGGGGTAGGCTTTCTGCATTCTTTTTCTCAAAGACGTCAGCATAGTCATGGCACCTGGGGGGAGTTCCATCATTCCCTTGGTAGGGGTTTCAATGCAAGTGACTAGACCTTCTTGGGCCGCGGTGCAGCAGTCGCTGGTCCCTAGCCATGCCATCGGCAGAATTCTGATGAGAAAGTGACCTTCCGTTCTCACTACTGAATGAGGGGTCAAGAAGGGTTAACCAGGAGATGCCAAGGATCAGGAGAATGCAGGGCATGGATCACTGCAAATCAAACTAGCTTTCTGTGTCCCTGCATAATGAACTGCAGGGGAGCAGTCTCCCCAACAACTTGACCTAAAGACAATGGGAAGCCATCAGTAGTTTGTCATGTTCAGCGGGACCTTGTGTCGCAGGGGAATCTGTAGGGCCTGAACTGTAGCTGCATCCATAGCATTGTCCAATGCTCCTGTGGTGGAAAATTAACCATGCGTTGTGTTTGGATCAGAACAAGCCTGAGGCTCCTTTATTGATTACAAGTGCAGGTGGGTAACACCTCTAAGTAGCTGCCTCCCGATGCAAAGCACACACAGCTTTTTAAAGCTTAAAACCACAGACAAATTACACATACTTTTGTATTAATTATCTTATTTGGAATACATTGCAAAATTAACACTGGTCAAAAGCAAAACCAAGCATCTCCCCCACTAGGCCCTTCCTGTTATTCACTGTCTGTTCTTTTGCGGTCAGTGACCTTTTTAACACAACTGTTGCGGTTATATATTTCATGAGCTTGACTACTGCAAATTTGTTCTGTCTGGGGACTTTTCCATCCTGTCTCTTCATGCCCCTAATGCACAGAAAACCATTGTTCCATTTTGGGGACTTTCCACTGTGACTTCTCCTACCCCTTGACACACATAAGCAAGCAGGATCTCAGTTTATGGCCTCCAGGCAAGCTTGACCAAAGTCAGGGCCTTGACCTGAGTTTTATGTCCTGTTAATTTTCTCTCAAACTCCCAAATCAATGAGGGCTTGTTGGAGGTGGATCTGTTGGGGGGGTCTTCCAGGACGCACAGGTGGATAGGCACCTGAAAATTGGAAGCCCCTAGATGGGATTCAGGGTGCATCTCAGTGGAGACTAGGATACAGTGAAATTCTCTTCCCTCAAAGAGCAGGCCAATTCCCCACACAGCTTGTTTTCCCAAGCTCCTCAGTGTTCATACTGGGCAGGTTGAGATGGCATGGCAAGTTTGCCGCAGTAGAAGCACAGGTGGTGCTGATGTTTCTGTTCTTTTTCTTCAGGGGCAAGCCACTGATAAGTCAGATTGGCTTGCGTGAGTTAGGTGGGCATACAGAAGTGGAGGTCCCCATACAGACTGAAGGGAACCTCTTTTCTCTTCTCTTCATTCTCACAGCTGCTCTTCTATGTGGAAAGTGGGGTTCACAAGGTTATCTAGGCCTGTAGGCACCTGTGTGGGCCAGTTCATCTTTAGTCTCTTCCTGCCAGCTCCACCGGAACAGGTACAGCTGTGCTGCTTCATTCCACTGAGTATTCTCTGTGAGGTGGTGGAAGTGCGCCACATAGGGGACCCCTCCTTGGGGCGGCCTCAGCCATTGGAGCTCAGTGTGGGTCATCAAATATGGTTGATATTGCTGGAGAAAGGCATCCCAGTTTGACAGCGCTAGGCCATGGCCTTCCAGCAGGGGAGAGGCCCATCTAATGCATTTCCTGTCAGCTGGCTGATTACCAAGGCCACCTTGTATTGGTGAGAGGCATAGATTCTGGGGCACATAGGGAACAGAAGGCAGCATTGGTTCACGAAGCCTTGGAACCACCGACTGTTCCCATTGAACCTTTTGGGCCAGGGTATCGCAGGCCCCTGTTAAGGGCAAGGCACTGTAGGCAGTGCTCGCAGCACGGTGTTCTCAGCGCTGAGCCACCTCACTTGTTCCTTCAGCTGCTGGTTTTCCCTGATCAGCTGTACGATTTGGGCCTGCAAAACTTGATTATTTGTCTGTAGGCAGAGGGCTGAGTTGGGAAAAGCAAGTGCTTCCAGCTGAGGTGGTGATGCAGCTGGGTCCATTCTTCTCACACTGGGCCATAGGGTTATCATGGTCCAAATAAGTCATCAAGGCTGTGGGCAGCCAGAACTAGTGGTCAGAGCCAGAGTCCACAGTCCAGAGTTGAGTCAGCTGGGTCAGGATACCAGCAGATCAGAACCAGAAGTCAGAGGTCAGGAGCCAAGCCAGATCAGAACACTGGGAAGCCAACCCGTGGGATTGGGAAGCCCATGGGACACAGTCCAGAGCAGGGTGGATCCCAGTTGTTAGGAGAGCTTCCCGTTCATGTTGCCGGCTTAAGTAGGGCCAGTGGGCCAGTCAGCTGCTCTAGGAGTCCACCAATAGGATGTCAGGGCGAAGCCTCAAACTGGGGCTGGGCTTCCTGGGTCAGCAGCTGTCAGCAGGCTGCCAAGTGGAGGGTTAAAGGTGGCTGCTCCTGTGGACCTGGGTTTGAGGTGTGTTGGCCATGACACAAACCCACAGTAAGACACACATTTTGCAGTGATTATATAACAGACTCCAAAGCTACTTACATTTAATTCAGTAAGATGCTGCAGGAAACTGGCAGATCCATCATATTCATTCTTAGCAATCTGTCCATGTTTCCACTCTTTCTAGGTTTCTTGTTTGATTTGAAGGTCATTAAAGACCTCCTGATGCAGCCATATTGGCCTCTTACTATTCTTCCTATTCCTCTGCATCAGGATAGTTTGCTGTCTCATTGAAAACCTGCCCGTTCTCCTGAACTCCTTTATCCCTTAGATTTTCTTCCCAGGCACCCTACCTACCAGTTCTCTGAGTGTATTCCAATCTGCTTTTTAAAATCCATTGTCCTCTTCCTGCTGCTCTCATGCCTTCCTTTCCTCAGAATCATGAAAATTATCATTTCATGATCACTGTCACCCAAGTTACCTTCCACCCTCAGATTCACAACCAATTCCACCCTGCTGGTTGGAAAGAAATCTAAAATGGCTGCCTCCTTTGTTAAGGCTTTTAGCCACAGCATTGCCCTGGGAGCTCATGCTCTGTTGGTCCCTAAATGTGTTTTCAGAGTCGCTGCTTTCCAGGATACAGTCTCTCATCCTGTCAGGGTGACCTACACTCTTGGTTCCTGGATGTATGGCCTTGCAGTTGGCTGTATGAAAAAGCAGGTTATCTGATTGCACCTGGCTTACCAAGAGATGCAGATGGCTCTCTGTTGGTGATCTGTCTTCATTGTTTTTTACCACCCCATTGATCTTAGTGTCATCTGCAAATTTTACTGGCAATGATTTCCTTCCAGATCATAGAATATCAGGGTTGGAAGGGACCTCAGGAGGTCATCTAGTCCAACCCTCTGCTCAAAGCAGGACCAATCCCTAATTTTTGCCCCAGAATCCTAAATGGCCCCCTCAAGGATTGAACTCACAACCCTGGGCTTAGCAGGCCAATACTCAAACCACTGAGCTATCCCTCCCCCTCAATCATTGACATTGACACTGACACAGATATTGTATAGCACTGGGCCCAGCACTGATCCCTGTGGGACCCCCCTAGAAAAACCGCCATTGGCAGATGAGAGAAGAAAGCACTGTAAATACACCTAATGATTTAGTGTTACCAGATGAAAGCTTTGGCCTGATTCATAACACTTTTGTGGCCAGCAACTGTCCAAGAGACAAGCTGAAGCAAACTTCCTAGTAATTTGTCTATGCAAACCTGAACTGCAACATCAGAAACCATTCACAGCCTATGATATAGGACCAGTGATGCTTCTTGGGCACACGGGGATCCCTGGCCTTTGGAAATCAGCAATTAATCTCCTATCTGTGTCTAATCAGCACTCTGCAGTAGGCCAGCACTGCTCTAGAAAGTGGCCTTATCTTCCTGAGTAGAGTAGTGGGTCAAACTGATTACTTAACAGTTGCATCTTGCCTTGACCTCAGAATTTGAGCATGGATTATCTGAGAGTAATAGCATCTTGGAAATATATTACTCCAGCATTTGCTTCCATATGTCAATGTCTGAGTTCATCTCTAAGCTTGCCTTTCCAAGCACCCGACTTGCAAGCGGCTGCTTCTTAAGTATCCAGGATATGATAAGTGCATACAAGAGGTGGAATGCATGCAGGATGGCAGGCATGTGCACTTCATGCTGGGAGAAAAGCATGATGTCCATCATCCCACCTGCTGCTTTGTGTTTGTGACACACTGATGCTCAATGAGACACACTGAGGTACCTTTCTATGCCAAAGCTGTGCATACACACCATGTGTTCCCGCCATTGAAAGATCCCCCCACTTTGTACAATGAATCGGGCTACCCCGCATCCCTAGCAAACACCACAAGAACATTAGTTGGGAGGAAGCACGAGCAGGAGAGCACGAGAGGGGAGGGCTTATAATAAGAAAGCAGGACAAACAGCAAGTTATCACAAGTGCCTATACACAATGCAAGAAGCCTGGGAAACAAGCAGGGAGAACTGGAAGTCGTGGCACAGTCAAGGAATTATGATGTGATTGGAATAACAGAGACTTGGTGGGATAACTCACATGACTGGAGTACTGTCATGGATGGATAGAAACTGTTCAGGAAGGACAGGCAGGGCAGAAAAGGTGCGGGAGTTGCATTGTAGGTAAGGGAGCAGTATGACTGCTCAGAGCTCCAGTATGAAACTGCAGAAAAACCTGAGTGTCTCTTGATTAAGTTTAGAAGTGTGAGCAACAAGGGTGATGTCGTGGTGGGAGTCTGCTCTAGACCACCGGAGCAGGGGGATGAGGTGGACAAGGCTTTCTTCCGGCAACTCACGGAAGTTACTAGATCACAGGCCCTGGTTCTCATGGGAGACTTCAATCACCCTGATATCCGCTGGGAGAGCAATACAGCGGTGCACAGACAATCCAGGAAGTTTTTGGAAAGTGTAGCGGACAATTTCCTGGTGCAAGTGCTGGAGGAACCAACTAGGGGCAGAGCTCTTCTTGACCTGCTGCTCACAGACTGGGAAGAATTAGTAGGGGAAGCAAAAGTGGATGGGAACCTGGGAGGCAGTGACCATGAGATGGTCGAGTTCAGGATCCTGACACAGGGAAGAAAGGAGAGCAGCAGAATACGGACCCAGGACTTCAGAAAAGCAGACTTTGACTCCCTCAGGGAACTGATGGGTAGGATCCCCTAGGAGAATAACATGAGGGGGAAAGGAGTCCAGGAGAGCTGGCTGTATTTTAAAGAATCCTTATTGAGGTTACAGGGACAAACCATCCCGATGTGTAGAAAGAATAGTAAATATGGCAGGTGACCAGCTTGGCTTAACAGTGAAATCCTTGCTCCCTTGATCTTAAACACAAAAAAGAAGCTTACAAGAAGTGGAAGATTGGACAAATGACCAGGGAAGAGTATAAAAATATTGCTCTGGCATGCAGGTGTGAAATCAGGAAGTTGCAACTAGCAAGAGATGTTAAGAGTAACAAGAAGGGTTTCTTCAGGTATGTTAGCAACAAGAAGAAAGTCAAGGAAAGAGTGGGCCCCTTACTGAACGAGGGGGGCAACCTGGTGACAGAGGATGTGGAAAAAGCTAATGTACTCAATGCTTTTTTTGCCTCCTGTCTTCACAAACAAGGTCAGCTCCCAGACTACTGCACTGGGCAGCACAGCATGGGGAGGAGGTGACCAGCCCTCTGTGGAGAAAGAAGTGGTTCGGGACTATTTAGAAAAGCTGGATGAGCACAAGTCCATGGGGCCGGATGCGTTGCATCCAAGAGCGCTAAAGGAGTTGGCGGATGTGATTGCAGAGCCATTGGCCATTATCTTTGAAAACTCATGGCGATCGGGGGAAGTCCCGGACAACTGGAAAAAGGCTAATGTAGTGCCAATCTTTAAAAAAGGGAAGAAGGAGGATCCTGGGAACTACAGGCCGGTCAGCCTCACCTCAGTCCCCGGAAAAATCATGGAGCAGGTCCTCAAGGAATCAATTCTGAAGCACTTAGAGGAGAGGAAAGAGATCAGGAACAGTCAGCATCGATTCACCAAGGGCAAGTCATGCCTGACTAATCTAATCGCCTTCTATGATGAGATTACTGGTTCTGTGGATGAAGGGAAAGCAGTGGACATGTTGTTCCTTGACTTTAGCAAAGCTTTTGACACGGTCTCCCACAGTATTCTTGCCAGCAAGTTAAAGAAGTATGGGCTGGATGAATGGACTATAAGGTGGATAGAAAGCTGGCTAGATTGTCGGGCTCAACAGGTAGTGATCAATGGCTCCATGTCTAGTTGGCAGCCGGTATCAAGTGGAGTGCCCCAAGGGTCGGTCCTGGGGCCAGTTTTGTTCAATATCTTCATAAATGATCTGGAGGATGGTGTGGATTGCACCCTCAGCAAGTTTGCAGATGACACTAAACTGGGAGGAGAGGTAGATACGCTGGAGCGTAGGGATAGGATACAGAGGGACCTGGACAAATTTAGAGGATTGGGCCAAAAGAAATCTGATAAGGTTCAACAAGGACAAGTGCAGAGTCCTGCACTTAGGAAGGAAGAATCCCATGCACCGCTACAGACTAGGGACTGAATGGCTCAGCAGCAGTTCTGCAGAAAAGGACCTAGGGGTTACAGTGGACGAGAAGCTGGATATGAGTCAACAGTGTGCCCTTGTTGCCAAGAAGGCCAATGGCATTTTGGGATGTACAAGTAGGGGCATTGCCAGCAGATCGAGGGACGTGATCGTTCCCCTCTATTCGACATTGGTGAGGCCTCCTCTGGAATACTGTCTCCAGTTTTGGGCCCCACACTACAAGAAGGATGTGGATAAATTGGAGAGAGTCCAGCGAAGGGCAACAAAAATGATTAGGGGACTGGAACACATGACTTATGAGGAGAGGCTGAGGGAACTGGGATTGTTTAGTCTGCGGAAGAGAAGAATGAAGGGGGATTTGATAGTTGCTTTCAACTACCTGAAAGGGGGTTCCAAAGAGGATGGATCTAGACTATTCTCAGTGGTAACAGATGACAGAACGAGGAGTAATGGTCTCAAGTTGCAGTGGGGAGGTTTAGGTTGGATATTAGGAAAAACTTTTTCACTAGGAGGGTAGTGAAACACTGGAATGCGTTACCTAGGGAGGTGGTGGAATCTCCTTCCTTAGAAGTTTTTAAGTCAGGCTTGCCAAAGCCCTGGCTGGGATGATTTAGTTGGGGATTGGTCCTGCTTTGAGCAGGGGGTTGGACTAGATGATCTCCTGAGGTCTCTTCCAACCCCGATATTCTATAATTAGACTAATTCACAGGGAGGGTTTTAAATTCGCCCAGAGATTCTCACTGTATGTTTTCACTGGAGCAGGTGCATCTGTGTCACTCATGGGGGAAGAGACAGAAGGCCATCGATGGGCTGGGTGTGTTTGGAACAGCATTGGAACAATTTGAGAGCTCATCTGTTCCAAACCTTCTGAGCTTCAGCCAACCTGAGAACGGGTGTTTAAGTCCAATCAGAGATTGGGCTGACTTGGATGCCAAACTCTGGCTGGATTCTGTTAGTGACATAGATCTGTTCAGTTCAGACCAGCATCTTCTGAAGCTCACCAGTCCCTGGAAGGGTGACAGAATAGGGAGAGCGATGGGAAGTGAAAGGCATGGAGATGGAATTACCCATGATCAGTCACTGAGGAATTAGCAGGCCACAGTGTAGAGTGCTGGTTATTAGAAGGTCTGTGTTGGCCACCTGGGCTCAAATTGGCTTCTTGATTAGTGCCGTGTGTTCTCATCAGGAGAGGAGAGTGCCTCCAAAAAGGAAGGGGAGAGTTTGATTAGAGGGGCTCTAACAATGTGAAGTAACGTAATTCGCCTACTTACAGCTCAGCTTCATTCCACCAGAAGAATCAACCTCCTCTCCTGCACAATCAGAGGGTGAGGCCAGCCTGGGGGAGGTAGAAACCTCAGCCCAAGGTTGTTGGACGAGGCAAAAAACTGCCGTGTGGACCATGCTTTCCAGGAATCAGGACCCTAAATGGAGAAGGGTTTGAGGTTTCCACTCAGGAATGCTCCCCGGCCTCTGGTGGTTCTGCAGTCACAGGGATTGATAGGCAACCCCTAATGTACCACCTCACCCCACAGCAGGCTCTACCCTGGACTTTGCTGCTTGTCTCATTCTTCAGCAATTAATCCTGGCAATAAAGCAAGGAAACCCCTTCCTAGGAGTCACCCGAGACGATGATCTGGAGAGAGGGGTGGGCAGGTTGGGAAATGCCCAGCAATCTAAAGCCCTGGCATGTACACACCATGAGCCACTATTGTACAAGATGTGTGTGTCCTCTATCCCAGCAGTCCCCAGACTGGGGCTATACCCTAATGCATATGCACAAGGGACAGACTTAAACTTGCAGGGCAAAGTTAATTCTGACATTTCCTGACTTCTGAGAGCTTGACTTTTCAAGGTTAATAATGCTCTTGTGGTGTAGGTCCCTGTATGGAACATCCCAGGTCTTTTGTCCCTTTTCAAAAGAGACTCAGGGATGTTTGGCCTGCCCCAGTCCCTTTGCCTGGCTGAACATCTATAGGTGCTTTCAGGTAATGATTGAAGATGAGGGTGAGACGTGGGAGCAGCTCACAATGCAATGCTGACGAGCCTGGACTCGTGGCAGACAGGGGGACGTGGGAGGAGGCTTTCAAGAGGGAGCCATCACAGTGAAGGAATTAGAAGGATGACGGAAGTCGGGCATGTGGTCCATTAAACATGAATGAAGGGGACATGGATTACATCAAGGAGAGACCCAGCATGCAGCTGGACACATGGAGTGAGAAGCCAAGCCCCATGGATTGTTAAGTGAGCAAGAAAGGGAGTGTGAACAGGTGATTTAGAAACAGCAGCCCAGGATGGACCATGCTCTTTGCTGAGAACCCCTCACTTGATTCCAGGTTAGAAGACGGCCCAGAGCTAAAGGATGGCAGTAACCACAAACTCAAGGCAGAGAGGGGTGTGTTTGTGGGGGGTGTGAAAGTGGGGGTATTTGTGGAGGAGGTGCGAGGGGTGTGTGTGGTGATGAAGATTGTGTGAGGGGTAGGGGGGTGTGCAAGGTGGGGAGAGTTTGAGGGGTGAGGATATGCTGGGGTTGTGCAAGCTGCAGTCTGTTCCCTGACAGGGTGATGGTGCCATTCCAGCACTCGGCCATTTCTCTCCACCTCTGTGGTGTCTCTGTGGCTGTCCCCTTCTCCCCTTTCCTGTCATCTCGCCTCAGCCTAGTGCTGTTCTCTCTTCCCCTTCACTGTCAGGGTGTCATTCTATCACCCTGTCTCCCTCTTTCTCTAGTTTCTTGTGCTAGATTGCTCTTTCTAACATAATGGCCATATTGGGTCAGACCAATGGTCCATCTAGCCCAGTATCCTGTCTTCCGACAGTGGCCTGTGCCTCAGAGAGAATGAACAGAACAGGGAAATTTATCCAGTGATCCATCCCCTGTTGTTCAGTCCCAGCATCTGGCAGTCAGAGTTTCAGGGACACTCAGAGCATGGAGCTGCTTCACTGACCATCCTTCAGGAACTGCTCTAATTATTTTTGAACCCTGTTATACTTTTGGTCTCCACAACATCCACTGGTTGACTGTGCGCTGTGTGAAGAAATACTTCCTCATGTCTGTTTTAAACCTGCTGCCTATTAATGTCATCAGGTGACCCCTGGTTCTTGTGTTATGCGAAGGGGTAAATAACACTTCCCAGTCACTTTCTCCACACCAGTCATGATTTTATAGACTCCAATCATTTCCCCCCTTAGTTATCTCTTTTCCAAGCTGAACAGTCCCAGTCTTTTAAATCTCTCCTCAGATGGAAGCTGTTCCATCCCCCTAATCATTGTTGTTGCCCTTCTCTGTACCTTTTCCATTCCTAACGTATCTTTTTTTGAGAGTGGGCGACTAGAACTGCAGGCAGTATTCAAGGTGCAGGTGTACCATGGATTTATACAGCATCATTATATTTTCTGTCTTATTATCTATCCCTTTCCTAATGGGTCCTAACACGGTGTTAGCTTTTTTGCCTGCCTCCCTTCCCATTATGGACCCGATCCTGCTCCCACTGGCATCTCTGGTGAATATGGGGTTCAAGCCAATCAGTTCCATCCCCTCACTGCCCCTTTCCCACACCATCCAGCTTTATCCCTTCTGCCCCCTCTCTCAGGGCAGACAATACACTCATCTCCCTCCATGCTGCAGGGCCCACTATGTTGCACAAAGCCAGATGTTCACTGAAGCAGACAGAAGCCAGCACAGGGCTGGCCAGCCAGGGGCACCTCACTCCCAGGGCCCCTAGCAGCAGGTCTGTGCAAGGAAGCACAGCTCGGAGCAACAGGTGCCTCACCAGCTCTATAACGAGTATCTGGGGTGTATATACAGTGTGCGTTGGCAGAATACATCTAGTGTGGCTGTGACCGTACATCTCCCCTTTGGTCAGTCTTCCAGGCTCCAGGAATTAAAGATGAATCTTTAATTAAAGATTATGTCATGCTACAAAACCTCCAGGCATATCACCAACCCAAATTGGCAACCTTAGAATTTAACACTGCCACAGACAGTGCATCCAACACCAGCAAACTGTCTGGGCTGCTGTCCTAGTGAAGAACAAGAAATGAGTCCATTTTGCAAGGGATTGGCTAGTAGGCTTGTGCACTTCTGCCCTGGATAGAATCTGTGGGGCCAGCTAGGGGTGTCCACAGTGCCCGCCATGGTGTGTGCATTTGTGTGTGCACAAACATGTGCATATTATATACAAAATAACTACTTTGAAAGGTTTCTTGTTAGGTTGCAAAGTCAAGTATTCAAAAGTTAGGGAATGTGAGTAAATACTGAGGCTCCATAGTAATGGAGTGCACCAACCCCTGAGGGTGCCAGCACCATGCCAGGTGCACCATGTCTCAGAGGCCAGCACTGCAGGTGTGTGGTGGGGTGGCTGCCCCACCCCCATGGAGATTAGGCTAGAGCAGGCTAGAGTAGCTGCGCAGATAGGCAGCCAATCGGGAAGGGCCTGCAAGACAGCCAATCAGGGCCAAGCTAGGCCATATATAAGGGCTGCTCTGCGGAGGGGCAAGGCAGTCTCTTTGAGGGAGAAGGTCTGGCTCCTGTGAAAAGGAGACCAGTACTTGGCCAGTGCAGTGCTGAGTAGGCATGATGGAGCAGAGGAGTGCTCCAGCCCCAACGCCTGCCAGGCTGCGGTCCCTGACTACAAGGGCCCAGAAGGTACAAGGGGCTAGCAGGGGAAGTGGCCCATGGAGGAAGGACAGACGAGAGGAGCGCAGCGAGGCTGCTGCTAGAGGGTCCCTGTAGTGCACCCAGCCGTGGAGGTTGTGTTGGACTGCAACAAGCCCCTGATGAGAGGGGCTGGACTTTGAGTTGTGGTTGGCCACTGCGGCAGGAGCTAGCAGACGTACTGTTGCTTCTCTTCCCCCCCCCCACCCCGAAGGGGGTGAGACTAGAGGAGTGAGCACTATTGGAGGGTGGTGTCCTGAAGCAGACGAGGAGTGTCCTGAAGAGGACGTGGCTGAGCAGGGAGCAACGTGGATCCCAGGGCAGCAGAGCAGATGATGGGCGAGACACTAAGCGTCGTGGGCGCCCTGCAGTGGTCAAGAGCTAATTCCCGGAGTGACCAGCAGGGGGTGCCAGCGGTGGTGAGTCTTGACTCCATCACAAGGTGCTTCAGCCGCTATGCTGCTAAGTAGGTGCCAGCCCAGGTGGGTCCCAGTAACTGCTCAGGCAGGCAGCTCAGCAAAAGGTGATTTTACTAGGGCTGGCAGGAAAGGTGATTTTACTAGGGCTGCAGATCCCCTAGGTGCAGAAGCTTTAGCAGTTACAGTTCAAAGTGAGCAGTAGCGGTTCCTGTTTGGGCCCCTGGGGCAGTGCTATCAGGAGTCAATGCCTGGGCTGGGCTGCCCGCTCCAGCCCAGTCTGTATTCAAACAAACAGGAGCTTGCAGGTTTGCAGCCCAGGCTTGGTTAGTGTCTCTACCTGGGGCCTTTCTTTACAGGTTCTCTCCCCAGCGACTGCTGCTCCCCCATATGTCCCCCACATACCTGCACCCAGCTGTAATGTCCAGCAGACACAGCCTGTTCCACACATTTCTGCAGATGTCTCCTTGGGAAACCTTTCTGCTTCCAGCTTCCCTGCAGCTCCTAGCTCCCCATGTAAGCCCTGTTTCCAAAACACAGCCCATCACTGCCTGGGCCAGGAGGTCTCCCCTACCTCACTACGGGAGAGAAGCCAATGGGACATGGAGTCAACTGCTGAGCAGATCCGCCACATCTAAGGTCACCTGCACCACCTGGATTGTACACCTCCATGTACGTCCATCCTGTGCACAAGGTCCTGTAGAAAACTAGATTGTGATCACGTACGTCTTGGGCAGTGCTTCCTGCGGCACCTACTCTGCACAGTGCTCCCTCGTCACCCCTCTGCATGGCCTCCTGGTGGCACTGTGGGACTATCAGCCACCCTATGCTCTGCAGACCTGGGTTCTAATTTCCAGGTCCTTACCGACATGGACTGCTGACACCCGCCATTACAGATAGCCCTGCTATACAATCCCACTAAGATCTCTCTTAAATCTAATTATATTGTTTGCCCTCACCACTCCTACTGGGAGGCTGATCCAGAACTTTATTCCACTGATGGATAGAAACCTTCTAATTTCTAGCCAACATTTATTCTTAGCCAGTTTCTCCCCATTCATTCTTGTGCCAACATTGCCCTTTAGCTTCAATAGCTCTTCTCCCTCCCCTGGTGTATTTATAGAGAGCAATCAGATCCCATCTCATCCTGCCCTTTGCTAGGCTAGGCAAGCCCAGTTCTTTAAGTTGCCTACTTTTGACTGCTTGACTTTGCAATCTTAATTATAGTCTGGTTGGATGTATGTAATTCCCTAGGTTTTTTTTTTTTTTAAAAAGGAAACAGGTAAAAATAAATTCTACAAAGTAGAATTGTAACAACCCCCTGTCAAGCTTGGAACTGTGTAGCTTCCACCCCAGAGTATAGGCTGGCACTACCCGAGCTACAGGACATGGGCCAGCAAGAGGAGAAAACTGCTATCCCAGAGTGAGACTCAACCACTGGGGCCAGAGAGTGATTGTCGGTAGCATTTTCTCTCTCCCCTGGAAGTTGGGGTAGTTTGTGCCCTAGGGGGATGGGGCCATATTCTGGGTTTGAGGTTGGCTGTGGGGAGCCCCACTACCTCTCTCTCCTCCTCTGGGAGTTGGTGGTATTCTGATCCATGTGGTGACCCCAGAAGGGGGCATGGGCCACAGGGGCCAGGTGCTGGGTCTAACGGAGGGAGACCCCCCCACACACCTTCTCTGGCAGTGTGTGCATCTGCTGCTGCATTGGCAGCAACATCAGCCGGGCCCTAGACTCTTCCTGTCCAAGTGTGATTTTTGGCTGGCTGCCACCAATGAGATCTGTAACAGGTTATAGCTCAGGAAATCTGAATGGCTGTTCATGGGGAAAAGCCAAGCACTGCTCTTACAGGCACAGTCATATACACATATATCTCCGTACACCACTGCCTTCTGCTGGAGTGCTGATCCCAAGCTGATCCCACACTCCAGGCTCCGGTCCATTATCTGTACATAGCCATTGTCTGGAGACACTTTTCTGGCAGAACCTCCCTGCTTGCCCCCCCAAGGAGGGACCAGTGTCCGAGGGACCAGAGACCAAGATGCCCATGCAGTGTGTCTATGGTGTAGCTGATGATTCACCACAGGGCATTACACACTGCACGTGAATCCCTTGGCTAAGTGCTTCTCCTCTGGATTCCAGCAGGACTGGCCTGCCCAAGCTGTAGAGGGGATTAGCCGCCAGGACTTGGATGACAAAACAGTTAGAGAACTGGCACAGTTGCTGCTGAGAGAGGCTGAGAGCAGGGACCCATGTCTCACAGCCAGGTGTTCAGGATTCAGTAAAAGCTGGGGGGTGGGGGTGTGTGTGATGTCATTAGTTCCCGCTCACTGGCCCTAGCTGGTGCAGATGCCTTTCAGGATTAGGATGATGAAGGCCCAATGGTGTTATGTTGAGTCCTGGGTCCCAGGAGTTGGTGGGAGTGGCAGCCATAATGGTAAAACTCATTCTTCTAACCCACCCATCCTCCACCATTTTGGATTCCCACACTCCACCCAGTCTCTATTTTAAAGACCCCCAGCTGGGGTTGATGGGGGAATAGCCCATCCCCTCATTATTTTGTCCACAACTTAGCCCTAATTTCCAATACACCAATTTTGTTCCATTAATAGCCAATTTCATTCTAATTTTGTTTATCAGTCTTGATCTTAACACAGTCCTTGGGTGGTATCAGCAGACCCCTTTGTTTGGATCAATCCAGTCTTCCCCTCTCCCTTTGGTACCTCTTCTGTCAGCATTACAGGTGAGTCATAAAATGTTACAACTTTGACCCACTTTGCAACATCTGAGCTCACACTTGAGGCAGGCCTTCTAAACTCCAATCATTATAGCACTCCACTGAGTGCAATAGAGAATCCCACCCACCTATCCCCAAGAGCAATAGACTATCCTAACCCCACCATACCCACACCAACTGAGAACAATGGTGATTCCCCCTCTGCCTCACACATGCTGAGAGCAACGGGAGCTGCTGGGTATGGAGATCTTACAAAATGTGTCTTGCATTTGATCAGGACTGCGGTTGGCGGTCCACAGCATGGCCTTTTGGAGAATGGGACAGCGCAGTCTTTAGGGCTGGGGCTGTGACCAAGTGAGCCCCAATCTGGCCATGTTTAGGCAATGCTGCAGGACTCTCCCAGGTACAGGGTGGCAGAAGGGCCGGGCCCTGTTCTCCAGGATAATGATCCCCAATGGCTACCACACGGGCGAGGCAAAGAGGTGCCATCCTGTGGTGGAGCGAATTCCTACTGATGCCTTGCTGCTGCAGGGATGTCAGTTCACATGGCTTGGCCCCGTCTAAATGGGCCAGGCCGGAAACCGTACAGCTTTCTAGCATGCAGACCCCTTCTCATGCACTAGCCCGAGGCGGTTTTCCGCTCAGGGTTTGCAAGGTTGCTTCCAAAACACACTGCTAAGGTGGCACTCATCCACTAGGGATGGGACAGAATGGCAAAGGGCCATCAGACGGGAGCAGCGCTGTCCCTGATGACTGGAGTGTATCTGAATCTTTGGCACAGTCATGGAAAGCTCCAAACCCTGTTACTGTCTCCCTGCTGCTCGGCCAGATGCTTTTCTTCCAGCCCTGCTTCCCAGCTGAGATCAGTGCTTTGGTTCCCTGTGAAAGGCATGACCGGCTCCAGGTTAAAGTCCAGACACAGGCTGCAACTCCACCCTTGCTGCTGGCGGCTCACTCCCTTTGGGCTGCGTCAGTGGGATGGATCCATCTCAGAGCTGCACAGCTATCGTCTGCTTTCTTCTGCGCTCCCTGGCTGGGCCTGGCCCCTCTGAACAGGGGATCTGCCTGGGCGAAAGCCGGCACATTGCCGCAGGCTGGGACCCCAGCGTGGTGGGAGCCCAGGATCTGCTGCAGCAGCACCGTGACTTGGCTCACTCCTGGGCTAGGTGCCCAACTCGATCCATGTCACACTTTGCCTGTGACAAATCAATCGGAAACCCATATCCCCTGTTCATGTACTAAATCCCCTCCTCCTGCTTCCAGAGAGCTTGTTACCGAAAGATCCCAGCTCAGCTGCCGGGGTGAATGCTCCCCATTGATTTGTGCGAGGGGTGCTCATCAATTATTGCCAGAGAACTGGTTTGCAGGGGTTAGGCTGCCCCGGTGAATGTCCTGTTAGTATTTCAGAGCCTGTCTTAGGCAGAGAAGGGGGAGAGGACTGCAGCTGGGGCCCCAGGGGGAGCCCTGAAGCCACCCATGGGCTAGGAGTGCTCCACCTCTGCTGTCTGAGCAGGACTGATGTGGGTCCCAAGGTGTGTGTAGTGGAGTCCTGGCCCTCTCTTGTGCCCTTGGGGCAGAGAGGGAGGTGGTGGAACATGCCAGCAGGGTCCTGGGCCGGCCCTTCTCCAGCCGCCTGGCTTTGCTGCCCATTTCCGATTCCATTTCCCCATGTGCCTGTTTGAGCTGGCAGGTGAAGCTGGGTGCAGACTAGCTGTGGGGGGGCTGGCAGGTTGCTGCTGCCCATTGGAGCAGGGGATGGGGCTGTGTGATCAGTGAGGAATCAGCTGAGGTTTGGAGCCATTTTAAAGTGAGAGTTGCTCATTAACTGATCTGCATTGAACCCAAATAACAAGGTGGGGGCACTGGGGGAACTGGCTCTGCCTGGGTATTGCCAAGCACTCCGGGGCCTTTGCTGGCCATGAGCTACACAGGGTCAGACTGTGCCAGCTCTTGGCAAGGAGATGATCATACGTACGTGTTGCATATGGGGGCCGGTGATCCCGTGGATGGTTTTCTCCCTCTGAGCCAATGACAGAGATGTTGCCAAGGGGATGCTCTTCAGTCAAAGATGCCGTCTCCCAGGTGATCCCAGTGATGGGGGAGAGGTGTCATTGACTGTCCTGCCGATCCCAACTCCGGGTGGGCAACCTGCCTCCCTCCCTATCTGGTGGCTCCCGCAAGGCTGCTGTGAGCATTTGGGGAGTGCCATGCTGTTGTTTGGGGCACCAGAACAGGGGAGGCCAGGGGGCCATGGCCCCATCACATTTTACTGACATTAAGGGTGAGCAATGGGGATGGGGGAGAAGGCGGAGAGGAGCAAGCGGGGGGGAAGGGGCCGGTCGTGGGGGGAAGAGAAGTGTGCAGCTGGAAGCATTTCAGACATGGAGGTCCTGGAGTTTAATTTCTTACCTAGCAGCCTAAATTTGGCCTCCAGAACCTCTCTCCTACCTTTCCCTGTAATTGGTAGCTACATGTGCCATGATCACAAGCTCCTCCCAGAACTACACATAAGTCTGTCTAGATCAGTGGTTTTCAAAGTTTTGAGTTTATAAGGGGGTTCTCAGACCACACACATCTTCAGTCAAGCACATGCTGCGCTTGGCCAAGGGGCACCCAATACCCAAAGGAGGGTATTGCGGTGGGACCCTCCACCCTGCCATGAGGGGGCAGCCTATCTGCTGGGCAGAGCCAGCCTCGCAGCCCTGGGCTGGGCGCCTAGGACAAGGAGAGCCCGGGGGGCCAGGAAGCAGAGTGGTGAGTTGCTCTAAGCCCAGCACAGCAAAGTGGGGGTGACCCCAAGCCTGGCTGGATACTCCTGGCCATTGACAGTCCTGGGGTCTCCTGGCTCCTGACCCACCACAGCCCTACTCACACAATGGGTGCCGAGGATGTCCGTGGTCTGATTCTCTGACCCCTGGGCTGAGCAGTAGCGCTCGGCACCTTTGCACGGGGTGCAGGGCAGGGAGAATTGGGCCCAAAGGGCAGCACCTGCAGGGCCAGCTTCCCCCTGGAGGGGGATTGTTTCCCTTGGCCTTTGTGTGCTTCATAAGGTGGGAAACAGACAATTTTCCTCATTTAAAATCTCCCTCCGGATCATTGGAATCGCGGCTTCAGCAAAACCAGCCGGAGCCCAGAAGGGGAAACCACCAGCAAAGGGGCGGGCACCACAGAGCCAGTGCGCAGCTCAGAGCTGAGTGTGCCCAGGGACAAACCCACCCGATCTTTGCCGTTGCCTGGGGGCAGCGAGAAGTCACAGATCCCTGGGGGACTGATGGGGTCCGTTACAGACCAAAGAATCAAACCAGAGAGCAGGAAAGTTACCCCGTAAGCACCCGTCTGTGATGTGTGTGGAAAGAATGATTGGGTTGTTACAGGGGACGTGCACTGGAGACCTCCTGCAGCCTGTCGTAAAGCCTCACTGGCGTTCTTACAAATGACAGATGATTTTCTAACCCCCCATGAGGGAAGTGGACTTTGGTCTTCAGCTGGTGGCTAGATATGAACTGCTCCTAGCACTGGAAGTTGGCTGTTGCCTAGTGAGTCGTGATCGGGACCGCGTGACATTCACTGTGGGCAAACAGGGGACCGTCCCACCAGGGCTCTGTAGACATGGTGCTTCAGAAGGGCCAGTTTGCCAAAGATGAGGAAAATTATGAGCAAAATTCCTTGGGGGAGGGAGGGATGTACACAGAAAGCTGGGATAGAACAATGGCAGTTCTTTCAGAGGGGAAACAATTCCACACATAAGACCACTTTTGCTAAAGGCCCGTCCTGGGTCAATGGCGAAGTGAAGGCAGCAGTTAAAAATAAAAACCAATTGAGTGGGCTGAGTGGGGCAAAGAGCTGTTGGGTCCCTTGCCTGGAGGGGAGTGGTGGGGGGCAGGGAGCTGAGCAGCTGGGTCTGCCCCAGGAGGAGCAGGGAGAAGTGGAGGGAGCTACTGAGGAGGTGAGAGGGGAGCACATGGACAGCTCAGCATTGATGGACTGATTTGAGGCAGGAGAAGTCAGCATTGGCTGTACTGAGGGGATCACTGAAGATGGTTGAGTGTCCCTGCTTTTTACCTATGTATTGTATCCCCCCCTGTATAAACCCAGCCCCAGCACCTATCCTGGCCAGCAGTAGCCACTGCTAGCTCAGGCTTTTTCTCCTAGCTCGGTTGGATGAAGTTTAGAAGTGTGAGCAACAAGAGTGATGTAGTGGTGGGAGTCTCCTATAGACCACCTGACCAGGGGGATGAGGTGGATGAGGCTTTCTTCCGACAACTCACAGAAGCTACTAGATCGCATGCCCTGGTTCTCATGGGCAACTTTAATCATCCTGATATCTGCTGGGAGAGCACTACAGCGGTGCATAGACAATCCAGGAAGTTTTTGGAAAATGTAGGGGACAATTTCCCGGTGCAAGTGCTGGAGGAACCAATTAGGGGGGGAGGTTTTCTTGACCTGCTGCTCACAAACCAGGAAGAATTAGTAGGGGAAGCAAAAGTGGATGGGAATCTGGGAGGCAGTGACCATGAGTTGGTTGAGTTCAGGATCCTGACACAGGGAAGAAAGGTAAGCAGCAGAATACGGACCCTGGACTTCAGGAAAGCAGACTTCGACTCCCTCAGGGAACTGATGGGTAGGATCCCCTGGAGGAATAACATGAGGGGGAAAGGAGCCCAGGAGAGCTGGCTGTATTTCAAGGAATCCCTATTGAGGTTACAGGGACAAACCGTCCCGATGTGTCGAAAGAATAGTAAATATGGCAGGAGACCAGCTTGGCTTAACGGTGAAATCCTTGCGGATCTTAAACATAAAAAAGAAGCTTACAAGAAGTGGAAGATTGGACAGATGACCAGGGAAGAGTATAAAAATATTGCTTGGGCATGTAGGAATGAAATCAGGAGGGCCAAATCACACCTGGAGCTGCAGCTAGCAAGAGATGTTAAGAGTAACAAGAAGGGTTTCTTCAGGTATGTTGGCAACAAGAAGAAAGCCAAGGAAAGTGTGGGCCCCTTACTGAATGAGGGAGGCAACCTAGTGACAGAGGATGTGGAAAAAGCTAATGTACTCAATGCTTTTTTTTGCCTCTGTTTTCACTAACAAGGTCAGCTCCCAGACTGCTGCGCTGGGCATCACAAAATGGGGAAGAGATGGCCAGCCCTCTGTGGAGATAGAGGTGGTTAGGGACTATTTAGAAAAGCTGGACGTGCACAAGTCCATGGGGCCGGATGCGTTGCATCCGAGAGTGCTAAAGGAATTGGTGGCTGTGATTGCAGAGCCATTGGCCATTATCTTTGAAAACTCATGGCAAACGGGGGAAGTCCCGGATACTGGAAAAAGGCTAATGTAGTGCCAATCTTTAAAAAAGGGAAGAAGGAGGATCCTGGGAACTACAGGCCAGTCAGCCTCACCTCAGTCCCTGGAAAAATCATGGAGCAGGTCCTCAAGGAATCTATCCTGAAGCACTTACACGAGAGGAAAGTGATCAGGAACAGTCAGCATGGATTCACCAAGGGAAGGTCATGCCTGACTAATCTAATCGCCTTCTATGATGAGATTACTGGTTCTGTGGATGAAGGGAAAGCAGTGGATGTATTGTTTCTTGACTTTAGCAAAGCTTTCGACACGGTCTCCCACAGTATTCTTGTCAGCAAGTTAAAGAAGTATGGGCTGGATGAATGCACTGTAAGGTGGGTAGAAAGTTGGCTAGATTGTCGGGCTCAATGGGTAGTGATCAATGGCTCCATGTCTAGTTGGCAGCCGGTATCAAGTGGAGTGCCCCAAGGGTCGGTCCTGGGGCCGGTTTTTTTCAATATCTTCCTAAATGATCTGGAGGATGGTGTGGATTGCACTCTCAGCAAATTTGCGGATGATACTCAACTAGGAGGAGCGGTAGATACAGTGGCAGGTAGGGATAGGATACAGAGGGACCTAGACAAATTGGAGGATTGGGCCAAAAGAAACCTGATGAGGTTCAACAAGGATAATGCAGGGTCCTGCATTTAGGACAGAAGAATCCAATGCACCACTACAGACTAGGGACCAAATGGCTAGGCAGCAGTTCTGCGGAAAAGGACCTAGGGGTGACAGTGAACGAGAAGCTGGATATGAGTCAACAGTGTGCCCTTGTTGCCAAGAAGGCCAATGGCATTTTGGGATGTATAAGTAGGTGCATAGCGAGCAGATCGAGGGACGTGATCGTTCCCCTCTATTCGACATTGGTGAGGCCTCATCTGGAGTACTGTGTCCAGTTTTGGGCCCCACACTATAAGAAGGATGTGGATAAATTGGAGAGAGTCCAGCGAAGGGCAACAAAAATGATTAGGGGTCTGGAACACATGACTTATGAGGAGAGGCTGAGGGAACTGGGATTGTTTAGTCTGCAGAAGAGAAGAATGAGGGGGGATTTGATAGCTGCTTTCAACTACCTGAGAGGTGGTTCCAAAGAGGATGGTTCTAGACTGTTCTCAGTGGTAGCAGATGACAGAACGAGGAGTAATGGTCTCAAGTTGCAGTGGGGGAGATTTAGGTTGGATATTAGGAAAAACCTTTTCACTAGGAGGGTGGTGAAACACTGGAAGGCGTTACCTAGGGAGGTGGTAGAATCTCCTTCCTTAGAAGTTTTTAAGGTCAGGCTTGACAAAGCTGTGGCTGGGATGATTTAATTGGGGATTGGTCCTGCTTTGAGCAGGCGGTTGGACTAGATGACCTCCTGAGGTCCCTTCCAACCCTGATATTCTATGATTCTAAGTCTCAGATTTAACCCCTGCTCCCCTCCACACCTGCTGGTCTCCTCTGTCTTTATATCAAACTCACCCTCTTTGTTTAGGACACACTTGTTCTGTGAACTGTGGCTTCAACAATCAGTCCCCCAGGTCTCTGCTCCCAGACTGGCACCTTCTGTGTCCCTGGATGTGACTTCCTAAGGGACCATGACCAGGGCAGCATGGACCTGGGGAAGGGAAGCTGGTACATGTCTAGGAGTCCTGGCCCCATTGCCGCAGAGCATAGGGACAATGCAGGGATTCCTGGGGGCCTAGCCTGGGGGCCTAGCCTCCTGCTGCAGGATGGGAGTGGGTACCATTGAAGTCAGTGGGGTTCTTCATCTCCTGCATCCCCCCTGCCCCAGTGATTAATGCAAATACTCCTGGCCAACCCTGCGAGCTCTGGGGCTTCACACACCACAAGGCAGCTCCACTTCAGAGCTGCAGCCTCGGCAGGAAAACAGAGAGTGATATTCATGACCTTGATGTCTTGAGCCAATGTTTCCTTCACCTCCGCCAGCTGCAGCATGGGTTCTGCTGCCAGCCTCAGCCACACAGAGCCAAGTCACTTCTCGAAATGGCAGAAAGAGACAGGCAGTAACTTGGCTGGAGGTGGAAAACAGCGAAATGTTCATTAGAAAAGTGGATGGTCCAAGTGTCCCCTGCTTCACCAGCTTCTGCGGAAGGGGCGGGTGAGTGGCCAATCACAGTACGGACCTTCACCCCCGGCTCATTAGCATATTGTACTGACAGAACTTGGCAGGAAATTTGGATCCTGACTGCTTTACAGACAGATTGTAACCAGAGTACCCTGTTGGGATCTCTAGACGCGGCAGTCTGGACTTTTCTTGGATAACTAGTGCCCTGGACACAGGTCGCGTACTTAGCAAGAGTCCAGCCTGTTTGATGCATCTTGGAAGGATCCAACAATCCAGCATCCAAATCTACTCCAGGCTAGTGTTTTTGGACAATCAATTTGACACCAAGGGATTCACAGTTTACTGTGGACACTCCAGTCCACTCTTGGCCTGTAGTTTTCACTTTACAGTTTGGGAGGAGCCCGGCGCGCCCAAGGAACTGGAACTCGAGAGGGAATGGGGACCCCCCAAGGACTCCTCAAAGCCACCTGATGATCTGATGGGCTCTCGGTGCCAGGTGGCAATCAAAGCCCCCAGGTAAACAGGAGCAGAGATGGGAGCGTCCCTGGCAGTTCTGCCATATTATCTTAGTCAATAGCCTACAAGATGCTGCTTGGTGTCTGTGAATTACCACTGGAATATGAGAGTGCACATCCAAAAATAAGGGGCTGCCTCTTTCCAAGCCAAGCCGAGGAGGCAGCGTCCATACCCTGCAGGGAGCCACAGGTGCCAGGGAGGCATGAGAATCACCAGCACCGAGACCTGGGAGTGGGAGTCAGGAGGAGGGCCTGCTGTAGTGAACAGCCATTGAAAGCCTCTCTGTGGGGCCCAGTATCTGCTCAACTAGACACATGGCCTATTCACTGTGTTGGGAGATGCACACGCACATCTGCCCTTCACCCTTGGGTCCCATGAGGCCCCCGGGAACTGCCGATTTAAAGTGCTTTCCAGCTAGGCTGTGGAATGTATGGAACAGTTGTTGGGCCAGAGCGCACGTCTGCTTCATTGACCGCACGCGATTTAGACAGCGGAGAGCGCTCAGCACGTGGCTGTTCTGTTCAGGCAGTGTAAGGAAAGGCAGCAGGAAGGGGGGTGGCTCACGGCACAATGGTTTCCCTGCCTGTCACATCATAAGGAAGGGGCCTGGTAAAGCTCTGACCAGATTCCCTACACTCCAGCACTGTGTGTTCAATGCACCCACTAGCCGGACATTTCCCAGGGCTTAGGGAGAGCACTCAGCCCAGCAGCACAGAGATCAGAGAGACAGGGCTCAGGGACGAGGTCCCCTCTGGTCCATTTCCCGGAGCGAGGCAGAACACGATGGGGAAAGATTTCAATTCCCGTTAAAAGCGTAAAATGCTTGAAGCTCAACTTGCCAGCTGACCTCTATGATTGGGACTTGCTAATAAAGAAGGGAAATGCCCCGACCCCATCCCCGAGGGAGTGCTCAGGCCGGGAGGGGTTTGAGCAGAGCTCAGCCAACACCCCATCTCGCAGCCTTTGCGAAAACTCGACATCTTTTAAAGACAACCCTAAGGCTAGAAAGGCAGGAGCTGTAGTGTGAAGGGATCCAGCCCACCCGCTCCCCGGCCATGTCAAGCTCCAACACCTGCTCTCAGCCTGGAGCACTGCACTAAGCCACCTCTTACCCACTGGGCCTTCAGGCCCCTCTTCAAAGGGGCAGTCCTGATGCTTCCAGGCTTTGTCATTTCTGTGCTGCACAGACACTGGTCTCTCTCTGCTCCGTGGGCGATTCCCACTGAAACCCGCTCCATTCGCCTGCCCTGGGGCCCATGCACAAGGATTGCGGAGGGACTGGAGGAGAAGACGCTGACATCACACCATTGTCAGAGCAGAAATACCCAGGATCTGTGCTCAGCTCTTTGCCCATGGCTGACTCTGTGCCTGAGCACAGGGCATCTGGTGGCCTTGAGCTAATATGGTCAATTTGGGTTGAGGGGGAACGAGGGAGACACTTCCTTTCCTTCGTGCTGGCAGGACTGCTGCCTGCGTCTGCACTGAGCCGATGCTGCAGCCTGGTGCTAGGTGGGACCATGCTACTGCAGTGTGATTGCAACACTGCGTGTTCATAGCAGATCCAGGGGCTCCTTTTGCAAAGGATGGGAGCCAGCCCTGGTGTCCTGGTCAGAGCCCCACTCAGGCCATTACATCGTGCTTCCCATGGAATTGCAGCTGGATATGCTGGCACCCAACTTCCATGCCAGCCACGCTGAGCTCAGGGCAGGAGGGGAGGGTAGCACAAAGACCATGTACACCATTCTTGCTTCAGATTCTGGGGCCACCCAAGGACTGGAGAGGTTCATGTGTAAGTTAGAGCAGTCCCAGGGCTGCTTTTATAGTCAACTGGCCATAATGAGGTTAAGTGGGTTACCCAGAGTATTATGGGATGGGGCCATGGTCCACCCCTCCCTTCCTGCTTTCCTCCACCCCCATTATGCAGTTGAATAAAGGTTCCCCGTCTGCAGTCCTGGGGAGAAAGAGAGGTTTTGGTCACACTGAGTAGTCACTTTACAGAACCTCAAAACCTACATTGCCAGGACCCCAGCAAACCAGAAGAGGCGGAGCACAATGTATTCCTACCACCCCTCTCCCTGCCCCAGCCATGCCCCAGGTAGTTCCTGTGCCCAGGTCTGAGAGCTGGGCAGTGCTAGTGTAGGATATTCTGCTTGCCCGCTGCCACTGAGGAATCACCCCTATACTGCTGGATATCTTTACACCAGGACTGGAGGTCTCTTTCTAAAGGATCTGTGACGGGGCTGGATTCAAGAATCCCTGGGGAGGGATTCTGACTTACAGGAGGTCAGAGTGGATGGTCCCTTGCATTCCCCAGGGAGGAGATCCAGCAGCTTCACAGCATAGAGAGGCAGCAGGGAACCGCAGAATCCAGGCCAGTATTTTTCACTTCCTGTCCTCACCTGCTGTGCAGTGTTACTTTGCCCCACCCCAGCAGTGGCTTGAGTGAGTGTTTCCTATATAAGAGCTTGTCTACACCACAGGTTACATCAGCATAACTTGTGTCACTCGTGTGTGTGTGTGTGAGAATAAGCCACCGGTTACACTGGCCTAAACGCCAGTGTGGACAGCGCTAGGTTGGCAGGAGAATGTGTAGACCAGCCGTAAATGAAACCTGAATGAAGAGAGCCATGCCCCAAGGGATCCATGAAAACCATTTGGCTAGTAGAGGTGGTCTCAGACTTCACTGCGGTTGTTCTGGAGACCTTGAGGGTAAATTAAGGGATTGCTTCTGGCAGGCCCAGTGTGTGGCACCCCCTGAGAGTCCATGGGATAAAAGATACCATCAAAATGTGCAAACTCAACAGTCTGTTCTCTTGATGAGTCTCATTGCCAGCTTCCCTGCCAGGGGCTCCAGGTCATGTTCCATTACCGGGCTCCCCGAGCACGTGCTCAGAGCGACAGGTGGGCACGGTGTTGCTGGGTCAGCCGCATAAGCTCAGACACAATGTTAAAAGCTGCTTTCAGTTGGGAGCATCAAGGACAGACCAAGGGAGAGGGGGCAGCGCTGCTCACTTGGTCATGGGGAGCCGCTCGGGGAGGAGGCTCTCGATCTACTTGGGAAGATGTGTGTCCCCTGGGGCAGCTGAACGGCCAGCCACACTGTCAGGCTGGGGAAGCCAAGCATTATCGAGCTGGAGCTGGGAGCCAGCCTCCTTCACAGCTGGGCTGTGGGGTTAGGGGCTGGAGAGGGCAGTGTACGCCCCCATCCAGGAAACAAGGCTCAGGAGGAGCTCTGAGGGGCAGCCTGAAATATCTGACATGTACCCAGCAACGTCGGCAGAACGAAACTCTCTGATAGCTGAGCAGGCACTTATGGAGTGTGCATAATCTGGGGCTGGGAAAAGACTGGCAAAGCCGGGAAACAGCCACAAACGCTTGCCTGTGTTTAACTCAGCGCGGTGGGTGTATTCAGTGCTCCTCGGTGGGAAAGTCTCATGGCAGGCCCCCATCCTGACAGGGCAGCACCCTCTGCCCTGCCTCCAGCCCCCACGGCTACCAGAGCCTGCAGCCCTCACACAGCTGCGCCAGGGCCCTCGCTGCTGACCGGCAGCCCTGGCTGTCCTGCTAAACTGTACCCGCTTGTGGAGGAGGTTTGTGCTGCACGCTCATGAAGAAGGCTGAGGCGCATCTCACCCATCTCAACACAGCTTAATTTCAGCCAGTTGGTTTGGGAGCCTCTCAAAGGGGGAGCCTTGGGCAAACTGCCCCTGGTGTACCCCCTCCCCCCGGGCAGCCCTGAATGCAGGAAATGTTCTGCTTCAACAAGGACACAGGTTTGGGGGATCAAAGCGGGATAGTCCTGCAAAACCTGGGACTGGTGGGAGCTCTGTGAGTGACACCCCTCCTACCACCACCCTTGGGCCCCCCGTGCTGTGTGGGTGCCCTGCACTCTGGCTGGCTGGCCCTGGTGTTTTGTCCCAGGCAGAGACACGCCACATGAAGCAGCCCCCACTTCCACCCCAGACGGAGGGAGAAGAGAGGCCTCCTGGGGAGGGCTTAGGGCTGGTTTGGACACTGGGAGAAGGATGGGTTAGTTGGGGTGGCTGCTCCTCTTCCCCCTCCCAGCTGGTGACCAGTTCCACTGCTCAGGGACTGTCTGCTCCCTCCTTGCTCCACAAGGGATGATGCAGGGCCAGGCCACTGTGGTGTGGTATGGAACAGTTTCCATAGGAGGAGAGACTGAACCAATTAGGGCTGTTCAACTGGGACACAAGATAATTAAGTGTGTGTGTGGGGTGGGGTGGGGGAGGAGGAGGAGAAGGGAATATGACAGAGGTGTAAAAATCACACCTGGTGCAGAGAAAGGGAATGGAGAAGTGCTGTTTACCCCTTCACACCATATAAGAACCAGGAGTCACCTGATCAAATTAATAGGAAGCAAACAAGAGGAAGTACTTTTTCCACAAAACTAACCTGTGGAACTCCTTGCCAGGGGATATTGTGAAGGCCAAAATGAATAAGTGGGCTCAAAAAAGAACTGGATAAGTTCATGGAGGACAGGTCTATCAATGGCTATTAGCCAAGAGGGACAGGGACACAACCCCATGCTCAGGGCAACCCTAGACCTCTGACTACCAGAGGGAGGCAACAATTGTGTCTACGCTTGCCAACCCACTAGAGGAGTTCCTGGGCTTGTAGCATGAGCCTTTCCCACCGAGGAGCATTGCACCTCAGGGTTGGCATAAGTGGCCTTACCCCACCCTTCTTCCCCATGGAAATCAGCCCCCAGGACAATCTGAGAGGAGGCTGCTCTAACATACAGTGGTAGGTAGCAGCCCCCTCCAGGGCTAGTCCAGTGGTCAGGATCCCAGAGCAGTACATCAGCCCAGAACCTTCCCTCCCATGCTCCCCCAGCCAGGCAATTCACCATACACCTGACCCCACACTGTTGGGACCTCGCTGCTGCCTTCAGGCATCATTCAGTGCCCTTGATGCTGCTGGGGTAACTCATGGGGGATGTGAAATGGCCATTTTCCAAACATTCCCTGCCCCTGGAAACCATAGATGATCTTGAGACCCTGAGCTGAGCAGGAGTTCAGAGTCAGCAATTTATTGTAACTTTGACTAAGCCTGCCTATAGGAAGCAATAGCCTATGGGGTTCAGAGACCCCAGAGATTCCCAGTGGAGAATAGTGCAGCTAACTCCCCGGTCCCTTCCTCCTAGAGAGTGGATGGTGGCCCTGGGAAGGGGCCATCTCCAAATGATCCCCCTTCCCCAGGATCAGCATGGAAACAACTCATGCAAACCTCTGAAGCATTCCTGTTCCCTGACTGCCACTATCCCATTCCTTCCAGCAGCAGCCTCTCCTGTAGCAAGGCCCTAGCTCGGGAAGCTCAAAGCCTCCAGAGGATTCAAAGGATTTAAGCTCCGAGAGTTGCAAAGAAACAGGGAGCATGTCTGAATCTGCTGGCAACTCTCCCTGGGCACAGCAGAATGACCCACTATTATCTGCTTTCTTAACAACTGTCTCTTTAGGGGACAAGCAGCCCCTTCACCACTGGGATGTTTCACCCACATAGTGGACCAGGAACTGCTAAGGGTCTGTAGTCTAGTATCCTGTGTCTGATGGGGCCCGTGCTGGGGTTATACCCCTATACCCAACTCCTAGGAATTACATCCCCCAAACACACCTACAGCAGAAACACTGTTCCTTGCGGAATCACTTCCTGCCCCCAGCTGGGGACCACGAGGTTCGATAACCCTTCTTATTTCTCTCCTAGCTAATGCACAGAGCTGTGGAAAGGACCAGTCCTGCAATCCTTCCTCCCACAAGTAGCCTCATTCAGTATGCCTGCTCGTGCGAGCTAGGATAGGCTTTCAACACCTGGACATCCATCACACAGCCATTCCCACTGCTCCCAGGGCCAGAAGGAATCATGCTGACCACAAATCTGAAGATAGAATAGCTTTCAAGTTTGCCTGTAGGGCTTTAAACCCAGGACCTTGGGTATCACAAGACAACCTCCTACCCATAGGCCAAATGTGATAGGAATTCTGCAGATGTAGAATCACAGAATCTTAGAAATGCAGGGCTGGAAAGGACCTTGAGAAGTCATCTAGTCCAGCCCCCTGTGCAGTGGCAGGACCAACTACACCTAAACCATCCCCAACAGTGTTTGTGCAACTTGTTTTTAAAAGCTTCCAATGATGGAGACCCCACAATTTCCCTTGGAAGCCTATTCCAGAGTTTATCTACCCCTAGAGTTAGAATGGTTTTCCTAATATCTAACCTACATCTCCCTTGCTGCAGATTAAGGCCATTATTTCTTGTCCTACCTCCAGTGGCCATGGAGAACAATTGATCCCTGTCTTCTTTAACATCCCTTCACATAATGGAAGACTTATCTGATCCCCTCTCAGTTGTCTTTTCTCAAAATTAAACATGCCCAGTTTTTTCACCCTTTCTTCACAGGTCAGGTTTTCTAAAACTTATCGTTTGTTGTTCTCCTCTGGACTCTTTCCAGTTTGTCCACATCCTTCCTAAATTGTGGTGCCTAGAATAGGACACGATACTCCCATCGAGGCCTCACCAGGGCCTAGTACAGCAGGACAATTACCTCCTGAGTCTTACATTCAAAACTCCTGTTAATGCACCCCAGAATCATATTAGTCTTTTTTGCAGCTGCATCACATTGATTCATTCAGTTTGTGGTCTACTACAACCCCAGATCCTTTTCAGCAGCACTACCACCTAGCCAACAGTTATTCCCCATTTTGTAATTGTGTCTTTGATTTTTCCTTCCTACTTTGCACTTGTCTTTATTGACTTTCATCTTGTTGATTTCAGACCAATTCACCAATTTGTCAAGGTCATTTTGAATTTCTGAGCCCTAAAGTGCTTGCAACCCCTCCCAGCTTAGTGTCATCTGCAGCTTTTATAAGCATACTCTCTACTCCAAATTATACAAGTCATTAATGAAAATATTGACTAGTACCGTAATACTAATATTGTTTAATATGACTGATGGGAAAATCATTCTCCTTTTAGAATCCTACTAATCAATTTGTCTCACTACCATCCAGAGAGTACCACAGGGTAATTATTAATCATACATTGTTTAAAAAACAAGTCACAGAAGAGTCTCTTTTGGTTGACTTTTAGGTTGGATGAATTCTCCAAGCTCTAAATTCAAACTATTGTGGACAATAATTATCCACTCTCTCTTTCTCTCTCTGTTTATTGGTATCCAGATAAATAATAGATTTTCACTGCATCCACCATATTTCTACGTTAGCAGCAGAAAGACACAGAAGCTCCTATTGAATAGGAATGGCCTTCAATGCCGAGATGAGCTGTGGCCTCCGCACCAATGAATATGCGGCTGGCTCCATCACCCAGGCTTTGATGGACATCTAAGCTGTGCCAGAGTCCAGGGGCTTTTGTTTCTGAACCACAGATTACAAAAGCATCCACGGAAGGTTTAGCAGTTATAGTTTCTCTAAAGCCTTTGTATTCTGCTCAAGCGGCACTTTTCTCAGCACAGAGAAATCTCCCAAAAAAGAAAAGGTCAGGTCAGATCTCTGTGCGAGTGGAATCCCTGAAAGAGACAGGTTGCATTGTTTGATTCCAATGCTGGATTTGCCTGACTAAGACATGGTCCCTAATGCACTCCCTTTGTGCCACATCCAGGAGTCACAATGGGCTGCCTTTAATGACAGGTGCAGCCAGAGCCTAGTGACCTTGACGGGAGTGTTTAACTAAGGCTAAACTCTAATGGACACCTCCTCGGTCTTAATTGTTTAATTACTACTCTGCAGCGGCATTCAGCAGCGTGAAAGAAAAGCAGGTGTGCGGCAGAGAGCAGCCCTGCAGAGTAGCTTCCCATTAACATGCACTTGGTTTTCTGCAGTGGGAAGCGAAAGAGCAAGGCAGATAAAGTGTCATTAAAGGGCCATTCATGCAAATGTTACATTTACATGGAGGCCTAGTGGCATCAGCCACGCCCATTCGGAAATATCAGTGGCACAGGGGTTTGTAGGCTGTGTCCCCCCACCCCACTCACATCTCAGCCTGCATCTGTGGGCCTGCATTTCCCAGAGATTTGCTTGGTCAGACATAGTGTTACTGGGAGAGACTCCGGGGGTAGGGACCTGTCTTGGCAGGCACTGAGGCATGTCCGAACCAGCCACAGGAGGAGATTTAGGTCTCTTGGAGAGGGAATGTTTGTCCAGAAAGGGAGTTTCAGTGGGACACCGTTAATTCCGGGCAAAGCCAGGAGCAAGGTTTATTTCTGATGTGGCAGCCCTGCTAGGGGCTGGGGTCCTCCACGAGTTTGCCACACCCACTGCCCCTTGCTAATGGGCCTCACCTCTGGCCAGCAGGGCCCCTCTAGGGATGGGGCTCCCGCATCTGTGCTCTGAATGCCAAAAATGGGGCCAGAATAGCAGTGTGTTTGATAACACACACAACAGTCTGGAGCAGCTGCCCCCGGAGTTGGGGTGAGCCAGCCCAGGGCTAGGGGAACGGATGGCCAGCCCTACCACTCCTGCCTTCGCTAGTTTGTCCTCCCAGTGCACTGGCACCTGTCAGCATGGTCATTTCACAGGGGAGGACACTGAACGGCTCACCCCACTGCCAGCCAGGCCCAGATCCCCAGCCTCCTGCACAACAGGCCCCGCTGTGGGCCCTGAGAGCCTCCCCAGGAGAGGTGCTAACCCCTCTGCGGCTCGGTTACTCCTGCAAAATGGTCTTGCTCGTGCCCCAGGTTTATACAGATGGAAACATGCCCAGTATTAGGGCTAGCCCCAGAGTACAGATGGGCAGAGGGGAAGGGGAGCCCTGGGCTGCAGCAGACTAGACCCTGGCTTGAGGAGACATGATGGGTAGCTCTAGTCCTGACTCAGACAATGACCTAGCTGAGTCTGGCCAAGTCTCTTGCACTGAGCCTCTGCTTCCCCATCCGCCTGGGGAGAGAACAGCGCGGGGTGGTGAGGTGCAGAGCTCTGAGCTCGCAGCCCTCTCCACAGGAGGCAGAATAAACCCTCTGCTTTGATCTACCTGTGTGGCCTTCCACAGAGCCCAGGGGCTCAATGGAGAATGAATATGGGGCAAAGAGCCATGAGCAGGTAGTGGAGGGGGTGCAAGCAAAGTGGGGAGGGAAAAGGTACCCTGTCAAGAACAAGAAATTGACATAGGACCTTTGAGTGCTGGGGGGAGGGTAGCGAGAGTGGGTGTCTGCGGGGAATCTATGTGTATTTAGCAAACAGCCCCATGTTGGCTCTGTGACATTACATTCCATATTCCTTATGAAAATATGCTTATGATATGAATCTGACATAACTGATATATACTTCATGCAAGATGGCTCTTGTAAGGTATCATTGGAAAGGTTCTGATTTACTAAATGCGATTATCCAATTTGTATACATATATCATTTCTGTATCTAGAGTTAGAAATATGGACTATGTAACAATTTCAACTGAGTGTGTATTGGGAAGACACCCACCAGAGGACAGGCCATCAGGAAGGAACAATAAAACTATGAAGATACTAATCTCTCTCCCTTCTGGGAAGTGTCTGGGGACATAACTGAGACACTACTAGGTCAGGTGGTCTTGTTACTTGATACTAAACATTACCTGGGACTTCTTGTAACTTTCCACTGGAAGGGAAGGGGCAGGGGCAGTTTGGGAAACAAAGGATTCCCGCCTTATGTAAATCCTATTTAACAGTGGGGAGGAAGGCAAAGGGGACTCCTTCTCTCCATGGCCTGTCTACCCAAGAGGAAAAACCGCTAAAGCCACCTGAAGGGAAGGGGGTGGGTGGGAGGAGTCCAGACAGACAGGTGTCCAGTCTGAAAAGGACTATAACTGGAACTCTGAACCACAGAAATTTTGCAACCTGCCTAGAATAACATTTAGGGTGAGAATTTACATTTTGTAATGCATTTCTTAAGTATATTGAGCTTAGCTTGCACGCTTTGGCTTATTTGCTCAGTAATCTGCTTTGTACTGTCTTATCTCCTGTAGTCACTTAAAATTCACCTTTTCTAGTTAATAAAATTTGTTTTGTTTATTAATATCACCCAGTTTATGTAATTTCTAACTGAGGGGTGGGGAAGAAGTTGTGGATATTTCCCTCCACATTGAGGGAAGGGGCAAATTGTGTGTGCTTGGCTAGAAGAGGCTTGTGAGCCTAGCCCAGCAAGGCCAGGTAAAGGGGACCCAGGCTGACAGAATAGGCTGATTGAGCAGGGGAGGCTCAGTTAAAGTCCAGGACATCAGGTGACTCCCCAAAGGGCCCAAACCCATCACAGGCTCCATCTCCAGGAACAGAGCTGCAGTGTCACTGGGTCTCTGCAGGCAGCCTAGGCCCCACTGGAACCAGCAGCAAATAACCCCCACACTAGTGCTGGGACTTGGCTCTCACTAAAGAGAAAGTGCTGGAACCTCCAGGTGTTGAGGCTCCGGCCCAGCCATGGCTTGACAGACAGCACTGGATGCTCACACAGCACATCACACCAACACTCCGAGACCCAGCTTGGAAACGGCTCATCTCTCTCCCTCCCTCTCTGTTCTTTGCCCAAGCATTAGCGCCCCGGCTGGATGCCCTGCCCCAAAAGCCACCCTGTGTAGAATTTCAGGAGCTAGAGACCACCCTACAACAGCACTGGCTAGAGCTCCAGGCCGGAGACATGTCTGTTCCGTCACTCAGTCTCAGATTCTCCAGCCCGTGAAGAGCCTGGGAGGAGCTGTCTCAATCAATGGTGGAGCCAAGTTCCAGTGCAAGATGGATGCTCATGCTGATGTGATGCGAACACCCTGCAAGGCCAGTCCAAGAACACTGGCTGGTAGGAGGTAACCCTCTCCCAACTCCCCCCACTCTTGGCCCTCACTAAGGGGTGCTCTGGTGCAGAGATGGGGTTCAGGATCTCATAGCTTGCCGCATGTGGCCTAGACACACACAGTCTGTGTGATACATGAAGGGGGGTAGCTTCCTTTTATGGACTCCCAGCCAGCCAGTTAGCTATAAAATCTAGGGGTTCCATTTCAACAACACAACACAAAACCGGCTCGAGCCCCCACCCAGTGACCTGGGACAAATATATACCACCCCCGCTGGGTGCCTCTAAGAGGCAATACTTCCCCTCTCGCAAGCACAGAGTCTAAGTGTAGCAAAAGCCTTTTAATAACAGAGAGAAACGTGTCATTATATTGGGGAAACACCACCAACAGGATTCATGCCACAACCCATGAGGAAAACCCATCCCAAGCAAATTGGGCCCTGTCCTTTCCCTTCGGTTCTTGAGTCCAGCAACCCAAAAGTCACCCAAAGTCCCAAAAGTCCAACAACCCAAAAGTCTCTGTCCCTGGTCAATGCAGCCCCAGAGTTTGAAAGTTCAGCTGCAGAGTTTTACCTCCCAACCTGGGTGGAAATGGGAGGGTTAAGGGGCACCTTACGTGGTCCAAAGCCAATTGCCCCACCTCTCCATAGGGCTCCGCTCCGCTCGACCAGCCATCCCACAAATTGCTCTGCTCTGCCAGCCCCCACACATGAGCTGCTCCAGCCGTCCCACAAACTGCTCCACTCCACCAGCTGTCCCATGAGCCGCTCCAGCCATCCCACAAACTGCTCTGCAATATATCTTCAGGCTCCCCCACTACTTACACAACACTCAGTGACTTCAGCTTGTAGTAGATACACCATTGGCCCAAAGTGAATTCAGCTCAGCAGCCTATAACTAATTCCTAATAGAATCAAAATTAGCTCTAACATTCCACAATGGAGGAAGAAGTAGATGTAATTAGCATGTAGTACCCTTATCAGAGAGCCCATACCACCAGATAGCAAAACCTATCCCCAGCCTGTCTCAATTCACTGGGTTTTGGAACCCATGTCCCTTGCCTAGCGAGTGCTACTTAGTTGATGGCGAGTCCCTCCATCATAACAAAAGGCCAAGTATGGTTCCACTGTCCTTGATTCCCATAATCAGGGTAATAATTTATTCTTCTTGCCCTAATAACAGAGAAACTGGGGATCCCACAGCAGCCAAAGTGACCATTTGGGCAGCTTTGGATTCTTTGACCATGGGATGGTGTTCCATGAAGGAGGAGTGCTGGGCAGAGACGGGCTCCATCTTACGAAGAGAGGGAAGAGCATCTTTGCGAGCAGGCTGGCTAACCTAGTGAGGAGGGCTTTAAACTAGGTTCACCGGGGGAAGGAGACCAAAGCCCTGAGATAAGTGGGCAAGCAGGATACCGGGAGGAAGCACAGGCAGGAACGTCTGTGAGGGGAGGGCTCCTGCCTCATACTGAGAATGAGGGGCGATCAGCAGGTTCTCTCAAGTGCTTATATACGAATGCACAAAGCCTTGGAAACAAGCAGGGAGAACTGGAGGTCCTGGTGATGTCAAGGAATTATGACATGATTGGAATAACAGAGACTTGGTGGGATAACGCACATGACTGGAGTACTGTCATGGATGGTTATAAACTGTTCAGGAAGGCCAGGCAGGGCAGAAAAGGTGGGGGAGTAGCACTGTATGTAAGGGAGCAGTATGACTGCTCAGAGCTCCGGTACGAAACTGCAGAAAAACCTGAGTGTCTCTGGATTAAGTTTAGAAGTGTGAGCAACAAGAGTGATGTAGTGGTGGGAGTCTGCTATAGACCACCGGAGCAGGGGGATGAGGTGGATGAGGCTTTCTTCCAGCAACTCGCAGAAGCTACTAGATCGCACGCCCTGGTTCTCATGGGTGACTTTAATTTTCCTGATATCTGCTGGGAGAGCAATACAGCGGTGCATAGACAATCCAGGAAGTTTTTGGAAAGCATAGGGGACAATTTCCTGGTGCAAGTGCTAGACGAGCCAACTGGGGGGGGGGAGCTTTTCTTGACCTGCTGCTCACAAACAGGGAAGAATTAGTGGGGGAAGCAAAAGTGGATGGGAATCTGGGAGGGAGTGACCATGAGTTGGTTGAGTTCAGGATCCTGACGCAGGGAAGAAAGGTAAGCAGCAGGATACGGACCCTGGACTTCAGGAAAGCAGACTTCGACTCCCTCAGGGAACGGATGGGTAGGATCCCCTGGGGGACTAACATGACGGGGAAAGGAGTCCAGGAGAGCTGGCTGTATTTCAAGGAATCCCTGTTGAGGTTACAGGGACAAACCATCCCGATGAGTCGAAAGAATAGTAAATATGGCAGGCGACCAGCTTGGCTTAACGGTGAAATCCTAGCGGATCTTATACATAAAAAAGAAGCTTACAAGAAGTGGAAGGTTGGACATATGACCAGGGAAGAGTATAAAAATATTGCTCGGGCGTGTAGGAATGAAATCAGGAGGGCCAAATCGCACCTGGAGCTGCAGCTAGCAAGAGATGTCAAGAGTAACAAGAAGGGTTTCTTCAGGTATGTTGGCAACAAGAAGAAAGCCAAGGAAAGTGTGGCCCCTTACTGAATGAGGGAGGCAACCTAGTGACAGAGGATGTGGAAAAAGCTAATGTGCTCAATGCTTTTTTTGCCTCTGTCTTCACTAACAAGGACAGCTCCCAGACTGCTGCGCTGGGCATCACAACATGGGGAGTAGGTGGCCAGCCCTCTGTGGAGAAAGAGGTGGTTAGGGACTATTTAGAAAAGCTGGACGTGCACAAGTCCATGGGGCCGGACGAGTTGCATCCGAGAGTGCTAAAGGAATTGGCGGCTGTGATTGCAGAGCCATTGGCCATTATCTTTGAAAACTCGTGGTGAACGGGGGAAGTCCCAGATGACTGGAAAAAGGCTAATGTAGTGCCAATCTTTAAAAAAGGGAAGAAGGAGGATCCTGGGAACTACAGGCCAGTCAGCCTCACCTCAGTCCCCGGAAAAATCATGGAGCAGGTCCTCAAAGAATCAATCCTGAAGCACTTACATGAGAGGAAAGTGATCAGGAACAGTCAGCATGGATTCACCAAGGGTAGGTCATGCCTGACTAATCTAATCGCCTTCTATGATGAGATTACTGGTTCTGTGGATGAAGGGAAAGCAGTGGATGTATTGTTTCTTGACTTTAGTAAAGCTTTCGACACGGTCTCCCACAGTATTCTTGTCAGCAAGTTAAAGAAGTATGGGCTGGATGAATGCACTGTAAGGTGGGTAGAAAGTTGGCTAGATTGTCGGGCTCAACGGGTAGTGATCAATGGCTCCATGTCTAGTTGGCAGCCGGTGTCAAGTGGAGTGCCCCAGGGGTCGGTCCTGGGGCCGGTTTTGTTCAATATCTTCATAAATGATCTGGAGGATGGTGTGGATTGCACTCTCAGCAAATTTGCGGATGATACTAAACTAGGAGGAGTGGTAGATACGCTGGAGGGCGGGGATAGGACACAGAGGGACCTAGACAAATTGGAGGATTGGGCCAAAAGAAATCTGATGAGCTTCAATAAGGATAAGTGCAGGGTCCTGCACTTAGGACGGAAGAACCCAATGCACAGCTACAGACTAGGGACCGAATGGCTAGGCAGCAGTTCTGCGGAAAAGGACCTAGGGGTGACAATGGACGAGAAGCTGGATATGAGTCAACAGTGTGCCCTTGTTGCCAAGAAGGCCAATGGCATTTTGGGATGTATAAGTAGGTGCATAGCGAGCAGATCGAGGGACGTGATCGTTTCCCTCTATTCGACATTGGTGAGGCCTCATCTGGAGTACTGTGTCCAGTTTTGGGCCCCACACTACAAGAAGGATGTGGATATATTGGAGAGAGTCCAGCGAAGGGCAACAAAAATGATTAGGGGTCTGGAACACATGACTTACGAGGAGAGGCTGAGGGAACTGGGATTGTTTAGTCTGCAGAAGAGAAGAATGAGGGGGGATTTGATAGCTGCTTTCAACTACCTGAGAGGTGGTTCCAAAGAGGATGGTTCTAGACTATTCTCAGTGGTAGAAGATGACAGGACAAGGAGTAATGGTCTCAAGTTGCAGTGGGGGAGGTTTAGGTTGGATATTAGGAAAAACTTTTTCACTAGGAGGGTGGTGAAACACTGGAATGCATTACCTAGGGAGGTGGTAGAATCTCCTTCCTTAGAAGTTTTTAAGGTCAGGCTTGACAAAGCTGTGGCTGGGATGATTTAATTGGGGATTGGTCCTGCTTTGAGCAGGGGGTTGGACTAGATGACCTCCTGAGGTCCCTTCCAACCCTGATATTCTATGATTCTATGATTCTTTGGGCTCATGCTAGGCGGGGTGGGTGTGCCTATGCAAATGAGATCAGCCCCTGAAGTTCTTTTCCAGAACTTGCCACACCTCACCATCAGATGTCAGGGTGGAGCTCATCCTGACTCTGCTTACACCCATAAAGGGTTAACAAGCCCACAGGTAAAAGGAAAGGAATGGGCACCTAACCAAAGGAGCCAATGGGAGGGCTAGAACTTTTTAAAATGGGGAAAAATCTTCCCTTTGTCTGTTTGTTATGGTTCTCTGGGGAAGAGGGGAACAGGGCAGCAGTTATGCTGTGAGAAGCTGAAGGCCAGACATGAAAATCATCAGATCATATCTAGAACTGCTTATTTAACAGCCCAGATATGTAAGTAGATCAGGAATGTTTAGAAAGACGTGATTAAGTTTATTTCTTTATGGCTTGTGGACTCCCCTGTGCTAATCCCAAATGCTTTTTATTTTGCTTGTAACCTTTAAGATGGACCTCAAGAAGATTACTCTTGAGGTTTAATTTTTGTAAGTGTGGGTTTTTAAATCTAGCAAAAGCTTAAGTTCCAGACGTATTTTTTTTCTTTTTCTTTTTAAACAAATTTACCTTTAAGAACAGAATTGGATTTTTGGTGTCCTAAGAGGTTTGTGCACATGTTGTTTAATTAGCTGGGGGCAATAGCTAATTTCCTTTGTTTTCTTTCTCAGCTCTTCCCCAGAGGGAGGGGTGAAAGGGATTGAGGATACCCCACAAGGAGGAATTCCCAAGTGCTCCTTCCTGGGTCCAAAGGGTTTTTTGTACTTGGATGGTGGCAGCATCAACCCATCCAAGGCCAGAGAAAAGCTGTAACCTTGGGAGTTTAATACCAGCCTGGAGTGGCCAGTATTAATTTTTAAAATCCTTGCAGGCCCCTACCTTCGACACTCAAAGTGCCAGAGAGGGGAATCAGCCTTGACAGCCTGTAACACCCTCACCCTGCCCTCCTGCTGTCAGAGCCCTGGGGTTCCTTCCCCCTTTCCAGGCCCGGCAGCCTAGTCTTGGCAGGGAGAGTCTGACAGGAGACAGGACTTGCACAGTAGAATGGGCTCCCCTAGGAGGCCAGCGCAAACCTCCTCACTTTCCACTCAAAGTGCCAGGCATGTTGCTCAGGCCTATCCTCTTGAACAAACATAGAGCAACACGTGTGTTGCTAGTAGGACAAGAATTCCAGCACATGCTTCTCCCCTGAACAGAGGAACGCAGGGCAGCTAGTGTTTAATGCACTCCTGGAAGGCACTCAAACATTACTGCAATGAGGACAGTAGAAGACCCTGCCTAGAATAGAAGAGACCTGATTATTTCTGTGCTGCTTCACAGCTTCAGTCAATTCCAGCTACAGCAGCTGAGCTGAGCAGAGAAAGGCAGAACAGCAAGCATTTGTCTAGAAAAGGTAGGGAAGAATTCCATCCTTCTCCCCGTGCGGACTCATTAGCATGAGGCCAGGACTCAGGCAGACTTCACAGAGTATTGTCAAAGGGAGGACTAAAACAAACAGCCATTGTCTGAAATCCAGGCTAGCAGGCTGAAGCTGCAGGGGGCTTCTACAGTGTCTGCAGCTCCATAAGTAATATCTCCCCCCACAAGGCTGCCAGGAGCTCATCTGCTCCCAGAGACCCATCATGCAGCCCTGCAGGCTCTTTAAGCAACCTCTAGGACTGGGATTCCCAGTTGCAGATACACGAGAAAAGCCAGATCAAAGTCCTCCATGCAGCGGGATGGCTGGAAATGCAGCCGGGAGCTGCACTCTGCCCAAATGGAGGTGCGGGGCTTTCATCACTTCTAGCGTCGCCTGCAAAGCAAACACCTGGGGTTTGTTCCTTAAGGTGCTGGGCGTCACTGGGACCTGATTGTGAGAATTTTTATTCACTACACTTGTGAACGATAATTCCACAGTGGCCACTGGGTTTGTGCTCAGAGTACCTAGGTACCCCACACATGCCTTGGGTTAATCCCTTTCCCATTTACTGAGCACTAATACCTGGGGGAGGGGATGATAGCTTTGTAGGGTAAGGCCCAGCCAACAGACTAGACAGCAGGGGAAATGCAGCTGGCAACTTTCGAGATGCCTGGATTAACGGCGGTGTCTTGTGCTTTGGGAATGTAGCAAGGCAACTCTGATGGTAGCAATCCCAGTGGGAAGGCCAGCTGCCATGAGTGCCCTGGATTAGCGTTTTATATCCATTCCAATAGTGTCATCAGGGCCCCACTGTGCTAGGCGCTGTACAAACTCACTTTAGAGACAATTCCTGTCCCACTCTACATAGACAAGATACACAAAGAGAGGCACAAGATGAAGGATAACTGTAATGGGTGACACCCACCTCTTGCAAGCGCCTCCAATGTTTGGGTCTGCGTCTGCACCTCTTTCAGTCTGTGGTAACCCCTTCTGGCAGTTTCTAGTGGTTCAACCCTCCAGCCAACTCAAACAGACCCTTCTGGGGTGTTAGCCCAACAAAGTGTTTAAGTGCTCCTGGCCCTGTAGGGGGCCATGTCCCCAGGACTTCCTTCCTGGAGACTCTTTGCTCACTCTGGGCTGTTCTGGCCCCAGCTGGGCCTCTTCACAGTTCAGATCCCCTTCTGGGGGGTTATCACTGTCCAATTGTAGGCCACTTCCCCAGTGGCTTAGGAGTGGACCCAGGCCCACCCACTACTTCAGGTCCCAGCCCAGGGACCTTAAGAAAGCAGCCAGGCACTGCCATATCCCTTTAACTAAACGGCTTTCCATTCCCTGGGCCGCTTCCCCATGGCCCCAGCCTTCACCAATGCTTCACTCTCACCTCAGGGCTTTTCTGTATTCAGACCAAACAGCCAGCCAGGAGCTCTTTCTCACTGCCCTGGTCCCTGCCAGCACTGAGCTGTCCATGGTGCTTCAGCTCCCTTTGAGCAGCTCCTTGTATACAAGCTTCCAACCCTCTGATTGGCTAGTGCCTTACAGCCTCCCCCTGACTGGCTGTTTCCAATGCAGCCACTCTAGCCTGCTTGGAGGACTTCTCTACTGCTCCATTCTGGGATGGGGGTGATAGGATCCCGAGGCCTCCAGCAGGAGGCCTCTGGGCATGGTACATCCTGCCACAGTAACATTTTCAAAAGTGCCTAAATCCCACTGATGTAGAACATTTTACTGTTGTAACCCTTCTGCCTGTCAGCAGCATGAGCAAAAACCCACCCCAAGCAAATTGGGGCATGTCCGTTCCCTTTGGTTCTTGAGTCCAGCAACCCAAAATCACCCAAAGTTCCAAAAGTCCAACAACCCAAAAGTCTCTGTCCCTGGTCAGGGCAGTCCCAGAGTTCAAAAGTTTATCTACAGAGTTTTACCTCCCAACCTGGGTGGAGACTGGGGTGTGTGTGTGTGTGTGTGGTTAAGGGGCACCTTACATGGTCCAAATCTGATAGCCCCACCTCTCCATGGGGCTCCACTCTGCCAGCAGCCCCATGAGCTGCTCTAGGCATCCAACAAACTGCTCTGCTCCACCAGCCACTCTGCTCGCCGTCCCGCAAACTGCTCTACCATATATTTTGAGGCTCCCCCACTACTTAACACAACACTCAGTGATTTCAGCTCTTAGTAAGTTTAGCTCTTTTGTGATTTCAGCTTGTAGTAGGGGAGCCTCAGTGCTGGTGCACCCTTAGCCCAAAGTGAATTCAGCTCAGCAGTCTGTAACTAGACTCCTAATAGAATCAAAATTAGCTCTGATATTCCACAGTGGAAAGAGGAGGAAGTGCAATTAGCATATAAGGCCCTCACCGAGGGCCTACACCACCAAGCATTAATACCTGTTCCCAGCCTCTCTCCATTCACAGAGTTTTGGAACCCATGTCCCTTGCCTAGCGAGTGCTACTTAGTTGATGGCGAGTCCCTCCATCATAACAAAAGGCCAAGTACAGTTCCACTGTCCTTGATTCCCATAATCAGGGTAATAACAATTTATTCTTCCTGCCCCAATAACAGAGACACTGGGGATCCCACAGCAGCCAAAGTGACCATTTGGGCAGCTATGGCCTCATTCTAAGGTGGGTCGGTGTGCCTATGCAAATGAGATCAGCCCCTGAAGTTCTTTTCCACAACTTGCCACACCTCACCACCAGATGTCAGGGTGGAGCTCATTCTGACTCTGCTTACACTGTAAATGCCTTGCTCAAGTTCCCACAGCAGGTCAGTGGCAGAGACAGGGTTATTAGAACCCAGGTCTCCTGACTGTGAGTCTGGTACTCTAGCCACGCTGGCCCCAGATCCCTGGTTAACACAAGTGTTTCAGGCCAACTCAGGTTATGTGGCAGCTCAAAGGGAGAATTGGTCCTTAAAGTCTTAGTTCTACTAGGGATCTGCCAGTGGCAACCAACAGCCAATACTGTATGTGAAGCATATGATTAACGTGGGGTATGGTTAGAAGACAGGCTGCCACCTCCTGCACTAGTGGATATTCCCAGGTGGCCTGCAGGGGTAGACTTTGGAGGGTTTCACTGAGCGGTGACTGATGACTGAGGGGAGGGCTTCATCTGAGAGCACAAACTTTTGACCAGATGAAAAGAGCAGGGGTGGGGGGAAGTCTCTGGCCATTTTTGTCATTGGGGAATCTAGGAGCAGAGATGGATCTGGGGATTGTGGAACACACTGATACAGAGCACATGTCTGACCTCAATTGATGTAGCGGTCAGGGACGTGGATAGTTCCTCATTGCTTTCCCCTGCCAATCAACATCAACTTTGTCATGTCCAGCTTGTGCTTAAACCTGGCACTCTTCCAGGGCCCATCTGTGCCCGACATTGCAGGAGCTCAACACCACACTCGCACCCCACCCCAGGCTGATACAGCTTGGTAGTGGAGATATTTGACACACACAAAGTCAGGAATGCAACTGTAAGGTTTCCGGGGCAGTGCTAAATCTCCCTAGCCCATCTCACACTGTGTGGCATTATACACAGTCCATTGTATGTCCACTAAAAACAGTGCTGCGTGTGCAGTTAGGGTGTTTTGACACTGCAGGAACGATCCCCTCTGGTATTTCCTCGCTTTCAGCCTGTTTGCATTCTCATGCTTTCACTTAATTTTATTTTCACATCCTTCTGCTGTTGCTTTTGGCTCGGAAGTAACATTGCACATGTGGGGAGAGCACTTCCCACTGCGCTGGAACAGGGACAATGGCTCATTGCAAGGAGACGACACAGCAGGAGCATTTTCAAGCGGCAGCCTCCACTTAGCATGGCCAGATCTGTGTGGGCACATCCAGACCTGCTCTTCCCCATGGCAGGTGCAAACACTAGTCTGTGTCTAATGCCTCTGTGCACACTTTTGATAGCCCAACCCCTCTGCCCATGCAAGAGCTAGATTTCCACCAGCTCACACCGGTGCTGGACTGCTGACAGCGCACAGACTGGGATTGGAACGCTGACAACAGGTGAGCAGCTGTTTGCGCCAGATGAGTGCAGGCACAGGTGAGCACCAGAGGGGCTCGTCAGAGGCCCTTCAACTGCAAGGTCAGAATCACACCAATGATGGGGTTAAAACCCAAATTGGTTCAAGCCCACAAGGCCAGTGCATCCCCCATTTCCAGGGCATGGGGTCTTTGGGCATGTGCAGTGAAGTAAAGCATCACCAGGCTGTCGCCTCCAACGTGTGCTGAGCGATGGGCCAAGGAACACTGCATGACGTCAGCAATAGCAGGCGCTTCCCATGCTCGGAACTTTGCCCTCAAAAGTTTCATCAAAACCCAGGAGCTGCCAGACGGGATCAGATCCACTGCCCCACTAGCTTCTCATACCAGCCAGTGCTAGGTGGTTCAGAGGAAGGGGCAAGAAAGCCAGCCACCCATAGGGATGGTCCTTTTGCATTGAATTATCTGGGGGCTTTTTAAATTAAATAAAAAAAGAAAATAAAGATGAGGGAAGAAACCTCCCTTCTGACTCCTCAACCACCTTCTCTTTCCTTCCTGCCTTTTTTACCTCTGTGCAGCCTCCAACTGGGTCCCCATTTCCCTCCTCAGCAGTCCTTCCCCTTGCTTCACCTCCTTGGTTCCCCCATGTCAAGATCGAGTCGCACCATGTTGATATCAGCCTCTGCCATCCTAGCCAAGGCTCAGAGATGTTCCCCACCCTCAATCAGCTGTTCAGTGGTGAGTGGATATAGCTATTCCTGCCAGGGTCTGTTCTGGGTCCAATATCAGTCAATATTTCCATTAGCAGCTCAGAGGATGGAGTTGAGTGCATGCGAATCAAATGCTCGGATGATAATAAGCTGAGGGACTGGCAGGTACGTTGCAGGAGACTGTTATTATACACAGTAGGAGCCTAACAAAGGAGAGAAATGGGCTGAAATAACATCCACATTAACGAGGCCAATGAGTGGGGGCTGCAGGGGCACGTGTGAGCCTATGAGAGCATGTGTATGTGAGCAGGGAGGTTTGGGCTCTGGTTTCTCACTGGCACAGCTGGTTTTCTCTCATCTCATGCAGAGATAAATCCATATTAAAGCAAAGGATCTTCATTAGGTGGTGGTTCTTATAGCGTTAGGTTAGGGTTCCCCACCCTCTCGCCTCCACCCCACAGAGAGCAGCAGAGAATGCAGTCCCACAGCCAGGTTGCTGGGGGTGCCACCATATGGCACTGCGAGAAACACCATCCCGGCCTTAGACTTCAGGAGCAGCTGCTTCTGTATGCTCGTCCCACATCCCCCAGCAGAGGGCAGAGTTCACTATGGCGAATGACAGGCAAAGGCTGCAACCTTGACATATGCAAGACATGTGTTTTTTTCACACCCCTGCCCGACTTACGGACAAAAGTGCTAGTGTAGACATAGTCTAATACATACTCAGAGCAGATTTCTCACCTAGCTCGTCCTTCAAAATGCTCCAGGAAGAAGCGTGGGTTGATTTGTTTCAGTACCTTCCCTTTCATTTTACAAGTCCAGCTACATCATGCTGATGGAAGTCACAACCCTCTTGCAAAGGACAGCACTTCTAATAAACGCACAATGCTTCAAGTGTAAACTTATCCCCTGAAAGACCAAAGCTGTTAACTTGCTCAAGTGATCCACGAACAAGAAGCCAGGCAATAACAGAATGAATGAATTTGTGTCAGGGTCAGTCAGTTTTCTAATGAATACCCAGGGAGCTGTAAGAATGCTAAACGGGGCTCATTTATGCAGTAAGAGGTCACTATTACATGCCCTACATTACATGAAGTCTGTAACAGGCAAACACCTCTGCCTGTTATGAATGAAGGAAAAGAGAACGGACACTGATGCCACTCGCAGTATTATCACTCAATAGCTACGGAAAAGTTCTTTGAGAAAGAAATGATCAAAACTAATGAGCAAGTGAATCTTTCCACTCTGAGTTTAACAATGAACCATTTCCCCTAGATATTGGTATCATAGGCACTGACTCCATGGGTGTCCCCAGGCTGGAGCACCCATGGGAAAAAATAGCGTGTGCTCAGCACCCGCTGGCAGTCCTCGGATCAGTTCCTCCCCCTCCCCACCAGCACCTCCTGCCCCTCATGGCCCTGCCAATCAGTGCCTCCCCCTCCCTCCCAGTACCTCCCGCCCACTGCAATCAGCTGTTCAGTGGCATGCTGGCGGTGCTTGGGGGGAGTGGGCAGAGCAAGGGTGGGGCACGCTCAGGGGAGGGGGCAAAATGGGACAGGAAGACCTGGGGCAGGGGTGGGGTTGGGGCAGGGCAGAGCAGGGATTGAGCACTGCTGAGGAAAGTGGAAAGTTGGTGCCCCTGACTGGTATTTTGCTCTTCCATTTGCTCACCTTCAGCCACTCCCAAAAGAGTGCTCACCCTAAACCTCGCCCTGCTAGAGCACCACCAAACACTTCCAGCATGTGCTCATTTCAAACCAGACCCCAAGTGCTCCCCCTAAACGTCTCCCCCTAGGGCTCACTCACTTGAGTGCTCATCCTAAAGCATGTCGTGCTCAGTTCTCCCTGAAACTACTCCCGTTCCCCTGGAGTGCTCCCTGAAAATCCCCCCACCCACCCCAGGCTCCGCAAAAACCACTAGCCCTCCACCAAGAGCTCAATCTAAAACACACCTGAACTGATTCTCGTGTGAAACCGCTCCCCAGTAACCAGCTGCTCTCCCCTCCCTGTTGACTGTTAACCTCGCAGAGTCTTGTGCTAAACACTTCCCCTGAGTGCACATCCTAACCTTGTCCGCATTGTGTACATCCCAAACTACACCCAATCCAGTGCTCACCCTACAACACTCTCCCAAATGTTCCCCATTCATTGCAGTTTATAGTCAGCACTCAGGGAGGAGCAGTGGATCTCACCCCAATCTACTCCCCTGAATAGCCCCTTAGTGCTAACACTAAGCTGTCCCCGCCAGATTGCCCAACCAAAGCTGTTCCCTTTACGTCCTAACCTTAAACTGCTCCTCCCTTGAGTGCTCGATGAAAACCACTGCCTGAGTGGTCTTCAGAACCTGCTCCCTGAAGAGCTCTCACTGGGAGCTGTCTAATATGCCTTGAATATATTCTTAACAGCTCTTAATTTCTTCTGGCTCCTAAAATATAAAAAAGCCACATCTGTTCCTCCATCAATGACAGTCAAGTTTGCACCTCTGTTTACACCAAGATAGGGCTTGCCTTGTGCTGAACTTTACCTGGAAACTAAATACAATGGGAAAACAATTCCCATTGTATGAGACATCTTGTCAAAGGAATCCCAATGTTGGCACTTCTATTTTGCCAGGAATGGAAACTGAGATGTCTAAATGATATCTTCAAGCTATTGTTAGTCAAGAGTCTCATAATTTATAAATGTATGGAGCTTTCCTCTCTCCCTGAATCTTGCTAGAAAGAAACACCCTCACCCACACCCCTTAAAAAGTGACAAAGCAACATAACATCTTGTTTTCCTATGGTGAGTGCCCCACTGTGTCCTATGGGTTAATCAATTTGCAGAGACAGGTGTGGAAACTATAAGGCCTTGTCTACACTACACAATTAAGTCAACCTATGTTAGATTGATGTACAGCCACCACAGTACTTACTGCCATTTTTCATGTTCACACTACCCTCCTTCTGCCAGTGGTGCGTGTCCTCTCCTCTTGAGTGGGGCAGTGTGGGGGGCTGCGCAGGGCTCTGAGCTGGGACCCCGCTGCTCAGCGCTGACAGCCCAGGCTGTTGACTCCACGCAGAGCTCAGAGCCGACAGCTTGGGCTCTCAGCACCGGGCAGGGGAGCTGGCAGGAGATGTAAGTAATGCAGTGTCTACATGGACACTGCATCGTCCTAACTATATTGACCTAAGCCTATAGCGTGGAAGTAGAATCATTAGGTCAGTGTAGTGGGGGACTTACATTGGAGGGAGCAAAGCTGTAATATAGACACTTAGAGAGTTAGGTTGATGTAAGCTGCCTTATGTCGACCTAACTCTGTAGTGTAGACTACTATGTTAAACTGGTTAAGAACAGCTGGTAGAGTGACCTATGGAAAGATGAAGGCTATATGGATCAGAATTTCCTAATCCCCTAATTTCAGTCTAAATTAGAAATTTATTTATCAGAAACACATCTCTTTATACATGTGTAGCAGGCTTTGTACCTCATCTACCCATTAAGTCAGGGGGGTGGGAGGTAACCCCTCTTCTCTACACCTACTTCTGTTTTCTAACACCCCCTCCCCCCATAGTCAGCACAGTGTAGCCCAATGGACAGGGTCTGTCTACTGCCTCTTCCCAAGTGGGGTAATGTAGCCTAGCAGCCAGAGTCCCTTCAATGTTCCCCTATGGCAGCACAGACCAATGGCCAGAATCCACCTAATTCCCCCTCCCCTAGTGGGATAGCACAGCCTAGTGGCCAGAGTCAATACTGCCACCTTTGGAGGCAAAACAGGGGGCCTAGTGGCAGGGGGCCATCTCAAGGGGGTGGCCCAGGCCCACCCAACTCCACCAGGCCCTGACCCAGGCCCTGCCAGTGACAGGGCAGTCCACCACAGGGTCAGCAGGGAATCCTACCAAAACATGCTGACCTCATAAGAGTGGGAGGTACCACTCCCTTACCCTCCCTGGGTCACTTCCTACCAGCTCTCCTGCAGCAATGGTCTATATGGTACCGGGGTCTCCAGGCTCCTCAGCACCAGACACTCCCTGGGGTTCCAATAGCAGCAGGCTTCTGGTCCATGCTTCTGGCTCTTCGGCTCTCGCAGGTAAGCGCTGTAACAGCTCCTGGGCTGGAGCCCCTACAGAGTGTTCTTCCTCCTCAGCAGCCAGCCCCAACTGAGCAGCTCTGCAGGCTTTTATACCTGACTTCCAGGTCGAGCATGCCCAGCAGAGCCTCAGGGGTGGGACTTTCTCTGCTAGGAGGGAAGGATTAACCCCCTCTGTACCTGTGTGGGGCCGATCCACCCAGTCACAAGATGGATAATCCATCTTGTTTTTTCAACATGATGTCTCTTGTTCTTTTGAAAGTCCTGAGGAATGTGAAACAAAAGGTATTAGAGACAATCAAAGAATGTACAGAGTGTGTCCACTAAATTTAGAGGAATGAGAAAGGATTTTGTTTGTTTTTCTTTCTAAATGTTTGCTGCACTCTAGAAGTGATATGGATTGTATAGCTCATGGAGGAAAAATAATATTGAAAGATATCAGCTCCTAGCATGTGCCTAGCTCTCAAGTACTAAAATAAATTGCTTAAAAGGGAGAGAGTCCAAGTAACAGTCTGGCTTAATATAGAAATACAATCCTTGAAATGAATAAAACAGAAAAAGCCTCCGATAAAAATAAATGATTAAAGAAATTTGTTATACACCAACACCACCTACTGGATAGCAATAAATCAATCAATAAATATCAAAGAAAATGAGAGCAGATATCTGAGAGCTGTTGGCAAGTGTCCAATAGAAAACAAGAAGATTTCCCTCCTCCCCCGGTACCAGAGCCTTCCCCCTACTGTTATGGGTGGCCGTGGCAGATTGGAGTGGTTTGGGTCTGAGTTCTCAGTGTAGGGATTTAAAAGTGAGACAAGAAAGAAGGGGTGGATCTTCAAGGATTCAGGCAGCTGTAACTTGAAGGCCATTGGGTTTTCCAATTCTATAATCTTGAAGGAACCCAGGTATTGGCAGACTAGTTTTGCAGAAGGGAGGTTGATTAAAGGTTCTGGACAGAGAGCCACACATTGTCACCTACGTCCAGACTGGGGGAGCCCAGTGGTCGTGGTCTGCATGGTGTTTAAAAGCTTCTTTGGTGGACTGCAAGTGTTCTGTGAGCTCTTGGTGCACCAGGTGTCCCTGGGAGGCTAAATACACAGTGGCCAGCACTGGGGAACTTATGAGTAAGTCTCTGTGGCATAGGGGCAAGGTGGCCCTCAAGTGGTGAATTGCGGCATAGTTTCAATACCTGAAGCCTAGATTGTCCCACCAGAACATAAATACAACCCATGCAATAGCAAAGGCCATTCTGAAATTGGAACTCAGAGTCAGGTTGAGTTCCTGAATCATTCAGGATCTGGCAAATCTGGGTTGTGAACTGATTGCTGGGGAGTGGATTGAGGACATCAGACAGCTGTTGATATTCCCGTTGACAAAGTTAGACACCTTGAGCATGGTAGCAGAGGGCTCTTCACCAGGTTTGAGATATTCATCTTTGAGGGATAGGGCATTCACTTTCCCATTTCTTGTCCCTGGGTGATAGGTTACCACAAAGTCAAAGAGAGCGAAGAAGATGGACTGAGCATTTAGCCTTGGTTAAGGTATCTAGCAGTCCATAGGTATTCCAGGTTTTTGTGGTCCGTCAGGACTTAGACCAGGAATTGGTCTTCTTCTAGGAACTCGCACCACTCTTTGAAAGTTGCCTTTATAGCCAGTAGCTCTTTTTCCCAAATATAATAATTTCTTTCTGCCAGGGTTAGCTTTTGAGAATAAAAGGCACAGGGGTGGCGCTGGTTGTGGGGACCTACATGTTGAGACAATACTGCACCTATGGCAAAATTCAAGGTGTCAGCCTTGATCATAAATGGTTTAGTGGGATCTGGGTGAATCAGGATTGGTCCTGTGGTGAATGTCCTCTTCAGTCAATCAAAGGCTGACTGAGCCTCTGTGGACCAAGCGAACAAGGCCCCCTTTTGCAGGAGCACCATTATGGGTGCAGCCAGGCTAGATGATCCTTTAATAAATTGCCTGTAGAAATTGGTGAACCCCAGGAATCACTGCACCTTGCATACTTACGTGGCTCAGTTGGATATTGCTGCCACCTTGTGAAGGTCCATGATAAATCCCTCGGATGAGATGATATAACCCAAGAATTCCACCGTGTCTTTATTGAACTCTCATTTCTTGAGCTTCACATAGAAGTGATTCTGCCGGAGTCTCTCCAAAACTGTGCACATAGGATGACTGTGGAGGGCCTGACTATCAGAGAAAATGAAGATGTAGTCCAGGTAAATGACAACAAATTGGTCCAGCATGTCCCTAAAGATGTCATTTATGAAATGCTGGAAGGTTTCCAGGGCATTACACAATCTCTTTGCCCCACAGTGCGCCTCACAAACTATTCCTCCCAGGGTGTGCCTGAAAAACCACTGTCTCCCAGTGTGTCCAGCAGATATGCCACCTGCTAGCATGCCTATCATATACCACTGCCCTCCTTTGTGCCTGTTGAACCCCTAGAATGCCCATTATATACAACCCCCCAAGTGTGTTCCCAATACCCTTTCCAACCCTCATTGTGTGTCAATAACTCTTCCCCCCAGTATGCCCACTGAATACCGCTCCTCTCTAGGATTGCATCTCTGAGTGTTTCAAATACCACTTACCCCAGAATGTGCTTCGAAAACCACGTCCCCTTGAGTGTGCCTCGAATACCGCTCGTACATGCCTGTGGCATAGCACTGCCCTCACTGTGTTTTAATTCCACTTCACCCAGGGTGACCATCGAAAACCGTTCTCCCCGGTGTCCACCTTGAAAACCCCCCCCTGTGTGCGATTTCAATACCCTTCCCCACCATTGTGCGCCTTGAATACCCCTTCCTGCAGCGTGTACTCAAAAACCACTCTCCCCCAGAATTTGCCTTGAAAATCATTTCCCTCAGAGTGTGCCTCAGAAACCGCCTTCACCAGCGTGTGCCTTGAATGCTGCTCCCTGCAGCATGCATCTTGAATATTGCCTCCTTCCCCAGTGTGCTCCTCGAATACCCATCCTCGCTTTCCCCCAGAGCGAGCCTCTAATACTGCTCCCCCCATGTGCCCATCAAACACCATGCCCCCAGAGTGCTGGTCACACACCTGAGTTGTTCTTGAATTCTGCTCCCCTCCAGAGTATGCCTCAGACAGCCTTCCCCAGCACTGTGCACCTCAAACACTGCCGCCCCTGAGTGCCTTTTGAAACACATTTCCCCTAGAATGTGCCTTGAAAGCTTCTTTCTTTGAGTGTATCTTGAACACCACTTGCACCAGCCCCCTAGAGTGCCACTGAACACCATGTCACCCAGTGTGCCCATCAAATACCCGATCCCCCCTATTGCCCACTGAACCGCTCTCCCCAGCTGTGCCCATGAAATACTGCTCCTCCCAGAGTGCACCTCGAATGTGGTCCCTCCACCAGGCCATCAAATACCGCTCATTGTGCACTGCTACTCTCTTAAATACTCACCCTCAACTTTTCCCCAAGGGTGCTCACTCTAACATTCTCCTGGAGCGATCACTCTAAACTATTCACTTCTGAACTCTGACTTTAAAGACCACTCCTACATGCTCAGAGAGAGTCACTCCACAATGAATATTCACCGTAAACCACTTTCAACTGCATGCTGCCCCCAAACCACTGTCTTTTGATCCTTCACCCTTTCCCCCACTAAGTGCCCAGCAGAACTGTTCCCCTCTGAGCCCTTAAGCAAGGGGTGGGCAAACTATGGCCCCCAGGCTGCATCCGGCCCTCCAGCCGTTTTAATCCGGCCCTCAAACTCCTGCTGAGGAGCAGGGTCTGGGGCTTGTCCTGCTCCGGCACTCCAGCCAGGGAGCAGGGTTGGGGGCCGCTCCACGCAGCTCCCAGAAGCAGCGGCGTGTTCCCCCCTCACTCCTATGCATAGGGGCAACCAGGGGGGCTCTGCTCCGCACGCTGCCCCTGCCCCAAGTGCCACCTCTGCAGCTCCCTTTGGCCACTTGAGGTTAGCGCCTCCCAGAGCCTGCATCCCTGAGCCACCCCCCACAACTCCCTGCCCCAGCCCTGATCCCCCTCCCACCCTCCAAACCTCTCAGTCCTAGCCCAGAGCACCCTCCTACACCCCAAACCCCTCAGTCCTAGCCCGGAGCACCCTCCTACACCCCAAACCCCTCATCCCCAGCCCCACCCCGGAGCCCGCACCCCCAGCCAGAGCCCTCACTCCCTCCCGCACTCCAACCCCAATTTTGTGACCATTCATGACCCACCAAACAATTTCCATGCCCAGATGTGGCCCTTGGGCCAAAAGGTTTGCCCACCCCTGCCTTAAGCCATTCCCCTGGCTGCTCAGTGAAAACTATTCCCTAGTGCATGCTCACCCTAAACCACTCCTTCCCGAGAACTCACTTAAACCACTCTCCCCCACTAGTCACCCTAAACCAGTCTCTAAGAAGTGCTCACTCTAAGCTGCTCCCAGTCGGGGGCTCATCTGGAACATCCTCCTATTGCATGCTTAGCCTGTACTCTTCCTCCAACTCATCATGTAAAATCACCCTCCACTCTGTGCTCACCCTAAGCAGCTCCAAAAGTGCTCACAGAAAGTGCTGCATTTTTGCCAGAGGGAGCATTGTGTGCTGCTATCCAACTGGAATCTTTATTCAAGCAAATTCACACAAGGGAACAGCTCCACAGTCCTGCTAATTGCTATCTGCCCTCCCTGGCTCTTTTCTCTGCATCCTCTTGTGTTTGTTCCCATGTATTACAATTATTTCTTTCGGCTCTGTCCAATTTATTAGCATCCATAGTTCTACATGAGTTTCCCTCATTTGCTTTCTTGAAATCGGCAGAATTTAGTAAAATTTCAAGTTATCCTCAAATAAAAACAAAGGAGGGAGCTTTAAGTCAACTTCTATCCTCTTTTTTGTGTGGATCCATATGTTATTTGCTTATTTTCATGTTTCTATCTATCTATCTATCTATCTATCTATCTATCTATCTAATTTTTTCCAGCCCCTAGCTTCAGAGTATCTAAATACTTCTCAAGAATAAAATGACAACAACATTCATTCATTCATGGAGGCTCTGAGCACGTCTATGAAAGTGCATTCAATGCCTGTGTCACACTACATACACCAAAGCTAACATGAATGTTAACCAAAAGGGTTATTATTGTAACTAAGGTGCTTTGCTTCCCCCCAAAAATGCCATATTTGTCCACTCAGCTCACTGAGGAGGTTTTTCTTTAGCACTGGGTGAATCCAGCTTTTGGGGCGATTCACTGAGAATTGCGGGATTATTCTTTTCTTTCACTGGCGCAGCTACAGTTCTCTGATCTCATCCACAAACACACAAATATATGAAAGCAGAGGTTCTCTCTTTCATTCCAGGTTTTTATACTGTGGGGTTAGAATTCCAGGTTGCCTTCTCAGAGAACAAATTTCATATCCGAGTTTCAGAAAATACTGGAAACATGAATATATTCCCCATGTGCCACTGAGAGTACCACTCCTGTTGTAGCCACTTATGGCTACTCTGACTTCACCCAGCAGTAGAGGGCAGAGTTCATTTTTTTTTATCTTGAGTAATTAACTGGCCCCCACTATTTCAGTTAGTGAGCATCTCACAATCATTAATGGATTTAGCATCACAGCCCTCCTGTACAGCAGGGCAAGGCTATTATCCCCATTGAACAGGTGGGACCAGAAGCCCATAAACATTAATCAATTGCCCAAAGTCTCACAGGGAGCCTCTGGTGGAGGAGGGCATATAACCTAGGTCTCCAATGTCCCAGACTGGTGTCTCTAGCACTGATTCTGCTCTAGCACAGCTGGGGCTTACAGAAAGCTCTTTTCAGGATGTCATCTTTTCAAAAAGAGAGCAAGACATTGGCAAGCTCAGAGGAGCGCAACAAGCTGGGGAAGGAAGAGCTAAGGGGAGAGAATGATGGAAAGAGAGGAACTGAAAAGAACAAAAGAAATAGAAAAGGAGGAAAGAAGCAGAGAAATAGAACTGGCTGCATGAAAGGTGAGTCAGCTAGAAATCAACAGGGGAGCTGAAGGTAGGGAAATATATAATAAATAGAGAAGATGAAAGAGGAACAAATTCATCTGTGAACCACTGTGAAAAGGATCAGCTGATGCCCCTGGAAAATTAGAAAAGAATACAATGACATTTAAAATATAAATAATGAAATCTGAAACATTTCTGTGTAGTTCTGAGACTTTCAGTTGCTTCTTTGTAGTAAAGTTATTTTCTTGAGGTCAGGATTTTTGTCTCCAAGCTCACCTGATCCTGCTTCCTTTTAGTTGCCCAATGTCTGAAACTTTCATTTGTTTCTATGGCAAACATCTGTGATGTCACAAAGGGAGGGTAACCCAGGGAGGATGACCACAAGAGACAATGAACCTTTATGAAAAAAATTATTCTCTTTTATTCTAATATCTCACATGATAAAGACCAAGGTAGTAGAAATACAGAGCATTTAATACCAAATCTATCAATTGCTCTATCTAATCTCCGTCCATGCAGTATCAGAGTACCTCCCAAGTGTTTACATTTAAAAATAATAACAATTTCTCTCTTTCTCCTCCTTACCAGTCTGTAGGAGAAATGGGTTGATTAGTTTATTATTTGTATTTTGTATGTATGTGTGTGTGTGAAGCACATGTTGGGGGAAAGCTCAGTTAAACAGATGAGTTTGCTTATGGTTCTGAATATGGTTCCAAGGTCATGGTTATATCTTGTGGCAGTGAGTTCCACAGTCTTGGCCCAGCTCCTGTGAATATTCTGTATCCTTCACTCATAAGCCCCCCCTTATTGGATGGCAATTTCATTGCCTCAGGGAAGTGGAACTGATCCTCTAGAGAATGTTTTTTTTCTAAAGTCTCCAAGTGACATGTGCATCCCTTTGACATTCTTTGGCCCAGTTCTCTAGGACTTAGTTGGTTTATCTGGCTTGATAAGTATACAGGTTATGCATATTAGCTGCAGGTAATGGTGCAAAGGCTGCAGAACACAAAGATTTGAGGAGAATATCTAGCCTTACAGCTTAATACTTCTTTCTCTCTATTCCTTAGCCAGGAGCATTGTGTGTCTTTCTGCTCCTCTGGGAGCAGCTAACCCACCATCACCAATCCCAAGAATTCAAAAAACATGAATCAGCCCTCTAAAAATCATGGCATTGGCTTACAATCATGAGATAAAAAAACAACAGCAAAAACCCTGGGTAATTTGTTTTGTTTTTGGAAACAGTGATACATCCTGTTTCCACAATGAAGTTCCACCCCAAACCCAAACCTCTGCTGGATGAAATCAACATGATTCTTGTCAGTTTCACGACTGCCCATCTGCTGAATAGCAGCAGCTGAACTGTCAGATGGAAACCTGCCTGTGGTCTGTCAGAAGTTTTTTGAGCTCTCTGTGTTTTCACAAAACATTTCGGGTTTGGCAAATCAGAATTTCCCAACAAATTCCCGAGCAGCTGTACTCTTATGCCAGGACTCGACAGTTCTGAGCCCAGCTTGGGTCATCAGGCTGGAAAGTAAGTGAAAGCTTCCTTTCTGGACGCTATCCTGGGTGCTGCTGTCCTGTTAGCTACTTGATTCCACTTCTAGCCCATGCCACTGCACTAAATAACTGTTTTCTCCTTCGTCAAGGAAGTCCCCTAAGTGCAGGAGCAGGTACCTGCATGGGATAATTCATTTAAATTATTATTAGTTCAATTAGCCTCAAACAAAACAGTTATTTCCTGTAATTATATGACTTTTCAATGGTATTTTCACTGGCATAATTCACTCCCAACTGTTAACTACTGGAAGTAAAAATTGCATTGGGGCAATATATTCATTACTCCTTTCCCTGGCAATGGTCAGGAAAAAATCCCTTATAGGCATAGTTGTAACAAGTACAAATGACATGTTGTGGTTCCTCCTGGCAGTGCCATGCCAAGCTGAGGTGCCTGCTCAGGATTCAGGTGGCAGCAGGCAAATGACACCTGACAGCATCAGAGATACTCACAGATTAGCAGAGCTAGTGTAGAAAAGTGCTAGGGGCCTGCAGCCTGCACATGGAGGTCACTGCAGGAGGACTGCTGGCATGCTAGGACATGCACCCCATACACGGCACTGTGCACTGCAGCGACAGAGACCAGCAGCCCTACTGTATGTACTATCAAAGCAGAGCAGGGTCATTAACTCCACAAGAGCAGGAGGTGTTATGTCACTTTGGGGCCCTGTGGCTGTGTCTCTGGTGGACAACAGCAGCCAGGGGAGGAGAGCTGATGTGGGGAGTTTTCTCAGAGTTGGCCACCTTCTGTCCCTCTGCTGCCAGCTGGAATGAAACTCTGCACTAAGCAACATCATCAAGCCCAAGTGTTCAAAAATCACAATTTAATTCCCCAAACTCATGAGATTTTTAAAACTACCAAATTTTGCTTCTTATTTTTTGCCTCCTGGTATTGGAGCCTGCAGGGGTCACATTTTCAAGAGTTCGTCCCCCACCAGGAGGACTAGACACTTCCATTTTAAAATGGAAGCTGACATTCTCGTGGAATCACATGACTCCAGGAGCTGGGGCTTTACGAAAAACACAAATATGGTGAGACTCATGATAAAATCACGAGAGCTGGCGAGGCTGAGTTTCTGCTACCTGCACTCCGGGGTGGTTTTGAATAGATCCAGAAGCAGAGGTGTTTAGTGAGCTCAGCATGCAAATGAATGACACAATTGTGTGTTATCTGTTCTAAAATTCAGCTCACTCTTTGCAATGTTCAGTCTGCTGCAGCTGCTCAGATTTGCAATGCATAAACATGCTATAGCAGTGGGAGGCGGGAGATTTTGGTAGCTGGGTTGGGGACAGCTGGGACTTTTTCACCTAGAATGTTAACCTCACCCACACTGCCTCAGTGAGCTGGAGAGGGGGCAATGCAGCAAGACGTATGGCCTAAAGCGAGGGGTGCCAAGCACTGCCATTGAAGAGGGCACTGGGCCTGGGAGAGGGCAGGGGAACTACAGAAAGGATGGTGATTCTGTTGGGGGAGAGAAGCCCCAGGTGGGAGCAAGTTCAGAACACACGTTCCAGGGCACAGCTGGCAGACATGCTGAACATTGAGTGAGAAGGGCCCAGTAGCCTCTGACTATCCCCCACTGTCACCAGGGTGCGCTGAGAACTGCAAATGCACAGAGAAGGACACAGATAACCTCAGTCCCACAGAGGCACAAACTTCCTGCCTTCCTGGCAGTCAGCTGCAGTGGGCCCCCTCTGCCTTGTTTGCAGCTGCTGCCCCTTCTGCTGGTCTCAGCATCACCTCCTCTGAGCCCAGTGCCCCTGCCTCTCCTAGACCCGTGTCACTGCAGAGCAGCATGTGCAGTAGCTCTGCTTTTGTTCTGGATTGCCAAGCCCTGTATGCTGGATTTACTGCCCTCCCAAAGAATGCTGATTGGCTGTTGTAGATGAATTAGCTCCACTGATCCCTTCAATGGCTCCAGTCTTAATATCAAAAGGGCATTTTGTAAACATCTGCGGTAAATAGCCAGGTCCTCACAGCTCCTCACCCAGGGAGTGATTCCAGGAGCTTGGACGGGGCACATAGGCCAGAGCAGGCTCATCGACTCACGGAGCTGGCTGGTGCCTTGTGGAACTCGGCAGAATATGGCACATCCTTAATGCCACGCGCAGCATTGCCTTGTGTTGGAACCACCTCCCTGGTCTGCTGCGGGGCGGGAGGCTGCCATGTCCAGATAAAGCACCTGCTGTGTGCTAAGCGGCCAGGCGCTGCCTATTCTGTGTGGTACAGGTGGAAATTGCCTTTGGCGATCAAGGGAGAGTCTTGCCCCCTTTGGAGGTGGGGGCGGGGGTTGCGAGAAGGGTGGAGGACACCAGCTAGAAGAGCAGGAAAGCAGGTTGCAGATGGGCGTGGGACGAAGAGGCTCTGAGTGGACCAGTGTGGGGCAAAGAGCCTGGGGGGCACGGGAGATGCAGGCGATGGGAAGAGGGGAGAGTATGGGAGGGGAGAATGTAGAGAGCAGGGTTGCGGAGTATTTATGAGCTGCTCCTCCTAGACAAGCTCAGAGTGCGGCTGATCAGCAGTGTCCTCACTCTGGTCATCCCTCCCAGGCCTGCATCCAACTGGCTACACGAGGGATGTGCTCTGTCCAGGGAGGACACAAGCCACAGCTGTCTCAGTCCACCAGCTCCCAGTGACCCCGCTCTTCTATTAGCCTTTGTCAACGAGCCTTTCACAGCTTTCCTCACCAGTGTGTCCAGGTGTGGTGGACCTGCAGGGATATTTATAATTTCTGGGTCTTTCCCATTGGTGCAGCAGTGCTGGGCCCTCTTCCCCCAGCATAGCCCCCCCCCCCCAAGCAAATAACTATGCGGGGGTTGCAAGGTTATTGGGGTACGGGGTATGGGGTCATGGTATCGCCATCCTTACTCTTGCGCTGCTACTGGTGGCAGCACTGTGTTCTGAGCTGGGCGGACAGAGAGCGGGGGCTGCTGGCCAGGAGCCCAGCTCTGAAGGCAGAGCCGCGCCAGCAGCAGCGCAGAAGGAAGGGTGGCGTGGTAGGGTATTGCCACCCTTCCTTCTGCGCTGCTGCTGGTGGGGTGCTGCCTTCAGGGCTGGGCACCTGGCCAACAGCCGCCGCTCTCCAGCCACCCGCTCTGAAGGCAGCGCAGAAGTAAGGGTGGCAATACCATGACCCTCCTGTGGTTGCCTTTTGGGTTGGGACCCCCAGTTTGAGAAACACCTGTGACGTCTGTATAGTGTAGGGTAAAAGTACACAAAAGACCAGATTTCATGGGTGATACCACACTTCATGGTCCGTGCTGCATTTTGCGTGGCTGTGAATTTGGTAGGGCCCTACAAATAGCACAACTCATTCATTGCCACAAACCATTGTCGCCTTTCCTAGAACAGCTTTTATGGCAATATTCTCCAAGGCACACGGTGCTGCACTGCGACTCCTGGGGCCTGGCTCCCCATCCCTTACTCCTGGCTTTTCCACTCTCCCACTGGGTGGCCCTGGGCCAGGCCCTCCCTCCCTTGCTGAGTCTGTTTCCCCTCCTGTCCTGTGTCTAGAAATGATGTAGAGTGTAAGTGCTTTGAAGCAGGGACTGCCCCTTACCCACTGTTTGTACAGCATAAGCCCAGCAGAGCCCCCGTCGCGGCTGGGGTCTCGAAGTGCTCCCCTAATAGACATAAAAAATAAATCAGTTAGAACTTTGCTGTAAAATCGATGACTCAAAGTGTTGATGCCACATCTCAGTGTATCACATAACTATACAGCATATCACTGGATCACAGAGCACTGATTACATCTCAGCCCCCTGTACACAGCCTCTCACTATATCTCATGCAGTTATGGTTAACACCTTTAGGGCTTGTGGTTCTAGATTCGATTAAGGTTATTTTTACAGACACATTTTTTCCATATGTTTCCCCCACCCCCATGAGAGACAAAATATGGAAAGTCAAGTGGCTTTCCAAAGCTGGTTATCTTCTCTCCTGCTGTGTCCTGTCCCCGTGACATTGTCTGTACCTCCACTGCTGGAGGCCTGCTCATCCTGTCTGCTCTGTCCATTCCCCATCTGTGCGGCACTTCTGTCACAGCATTCTCTTCCCTGCAGCTCGCTGCTGCTTGCAGCCTAGATGGTTAACACTGTACTTCACTGCAGAGTGATGCACTGGGTGCATATTGGGTCCATAACCCAGAGGTGAATTGACAGAAAACATCCTGTGGTAGGCGCTGTTGCTCCCGGCTCACGAGGCTCTGGTAACCCCCTGGAGTTTGGCTGGGTGGTCTGAGAAGCCTCTCTCAACTCTGTCTTTGATGACTGACAGTCTGGCTGAGTTTTCTGGGATTTGCTGATGATGCTCCATTAGTTCATAAATGGCTGCTTTGAAAAATACAAATGGAAAACGATACAGAGACTAAGCGCCTTGGGATTAGACGCTGCTTTTCAGGTGCTCTTTTTCGTTTTGTTCTGGTTTAAAGGTCAGGTGCAAGACCCGGTGATGATTCTGACCGAGGGGAAAGGTTAACAATCTGACTTCCTTTGTTAGAATTCATATTGTTCTTTCGCTTTTCTCGGGAAATGGAGAACTTCCCAAGGCAGCGAACCCCCCCAACTCATATCCACATCTAACCTGAACACGTGTGTGTGGCTCCTCCGTGCCCAGTCCTGCAAAGTTCTCCTGGGTTTGGAGAAGAGACTATACCAGTATAGTTTAAGTGGTACTATGACATTGCCCAGGGGTGCCCAGGGTTGTGAGTCATGCTGCTTCTATCTGTCCTTACTATGAAGCAGTCTTGTCTGTTTGTTATGGTTTGGCTCCCTGAAACTGCACCTCTAGCCCCACAAGCACTGGCTTCCCTGTCTTTGCTGACCTCGCCTTGACTGTGCAGGCTGGTGTTAGGTACACACCAATCCCCGAGTCCTCAGAGCGCTCCCTTTAGTATCCAGCCCCTGTCACTGGCCACTTATAGTAATGACCAGGTTAGCTGTTCCCAAAGAGAACCCCGGCCAATGGGAGCTGCAGAACCGGCACTTGGGGCAGGGGCAACATGCAGAGCCCCCTGGCTACCCCAACATGTAGGAGCTGGAGGGGGACATGCTGCTGCTTCCAGGAGCCACGCGGAGCCACAGCAGGTAGGGAGCCTGCCTTAGCCCTGCTGCACCGCTGACCGGACTTTTAATGGGCATTCTGGTCGAAAAACAGACACCCGGCAACCCTAAGTGGGATGCTGGGTGCAGTTAGTTTGTCAGGCCTGATGGCGCTGCTGACCCAGAGTCCTTTGCCTGCTGGTATCAATGGGCCACTGGGTCACAGGTACCACAGCACAAGGCAGAGTCTGATGCCTGTCATAACAGCTCGGTGAATGGGAGACCTTGACACTTGGTATTTCACAGCAGACACATGAGAGCCAAGGAGTGACAGGAACAGCAGTAGCTGAGCACCACCACTGTGCACCATCCAGCGCATTGTAGGGCACTGCCCGTAGGACCCTTACCACGAGCAGCTCACCTGCAGGATTTGGGGCAGGCTGGCGCATGGATCTAGGCAGCCTGTAAAACTATCTCCTTTCCGGGGTCTCTCCTCCCCTTTCCATGAGGATTTGCTTGTTTTGCGGTTTGATGAACAGGAAATGTATCTTTTAATAGCTCTTCTGTAAAGAGGCCCCATTGTTTCCCTGGCCGAAACTTCAGTGAAAGCGGCTCCATACTTCCCCTGCATCATCCTTGTCAGATCAATACAGTCTGGGCATCGGAGTTCCTGGGTAAATGAATCCATACTTATTTATTTAACAGCCAGAGTGAAAATCATTCTGCCAGCTTGTAAAGTGGAAGGCCAGTCTCAGGGCCTGATGACCCTGGCAATAAGTATATTAGATAGTTAGATAGATAGATAGATATCCTTCTGTGTGGCTATGACATCATAGCAGAGTTCTGTGACAGGCAAGCACATTCATAAGATGTATCTTAATGGAATCTTTTCAAACTTCACTGGTCCACCCAGGTTTTGGGTTTTTGATTTTATTGAAACCAGGGTCTCCAGTGAGTGTATATGTGAGATGGGGGAGCAGAGACTTAACAGCAGCAGATCGAGTGCCACAGCTGAAAATTTTCTTTTCTTTTCCTTCTTTTATTTTTAAAAAGAAAATTCCACACACACAAATCTCACATGAATGCAATGTCCAGGCTGAGAAATGAAGCACTCAAAAGCCAAGAGATGTAGAGTTGAAGCAGAAAGCTCCAGTGAGGTCTCTAACTGAGGTTTCTCTTTATACGCTGTGTATTATTTGGCAGATAATACAATAAAGAACCCAAGCTGCAATGTCTGATGCGGTCTCACAGGAAGGACACACATTGGGGGCAATTCTGCACCCTGTTACGCGGTATCAATGCAGAGTTGCTGCCCTGGAGACAATGGAGTTACTCTGGATTTACATGGCTATAAATAAGAGCACGATACGGCCCCATTTTTGCACTGTGCTATACTACTAGGCTGATCCAATGCCCATTAAAATGACAGCTCCATTCCCACTGGTTTGTAAACCCCTGGTCTTCGGTTGGAGAGCTTGGGGCAGATTGTCAACGGTGAAAATAGGCCTTAGGCAGCCACTGACTTCCAATGGGAACTAGGTGCTTACCTGCCTTTTGTGACATTGATATTCTGCCCACAGAGGAAAATCCACATGTAAATGCTTACAGCTTCATTAGATCGACGCCACCTTTCTCTCCGGTGGCCGAGGGCCCTTGTCCTCACAGGGGTCCAAGTCCTGGCATCTTACAAACAAGCCATTGGCCGAGCCCACAAAAAAATGCAGTGTCTCCATGGGCAGTGCCCCTTTGGGCTCAAAAGACTCCCAAGAGGCCAAGAAGGCGTTCAGGACGTTACAAACCACACTGGAACCAGGAAAGCCTGGTCCAGAGGGGAAATGTCTGAGCAGTGTACACAGACCTGAGAATGGCTGCTGAGGAAACACCTGGCCATCTCCGCCTGCACAGCAGCAACAGGCTGGGAGGAGCCCAGAGACAAGGCCACCCGCAATGGACACCATATTGGCACCGCTTTGGGGGCCCTGTTCTGAATCAGCCCCTGGGTGTTGTTGGTCCCACCTCCTCTCCAGCCCCCAGACCTGCAGGTGCCCCTCATTGTGTGCGCACCTCGGGACAATGGGGGTCTAGGGTCTCCTCACCTCCCTGGGGCAGCACAGCTCACTCTGGGGCTGCAACCCCTGGCAGCAGCTGCCCTGATCTCCCTCCCCCCAGCACAGAGGTGGTCACCACGTGCAGATAGCTCGGTGCAGAGGGTCCAGGGCCTGCTAACCTGCCCACCCTCCAGGAGCAGGGGTGAGTGGGGATGTGGGAGGGGATTTGAGGTGGGGAGCTTAGGATTGTGGTGGGGAACTGAGGCAGAGGGAGCCTGGACCCTCTGCGCTGAGCCATCAGTGCATGGAAGACCCACCAAAGCATCAGCCCTTGGACAGCTGATGGCTCAGTTTTGAGGTGCTGAGTTCCTACTTTGGTGCTGGGAACCTTAGTCACCAGTACCAGGGAGCCCCTCACCCCAGGGTTTCCCTTAAACTAGGGGAATGCTTATTTAGCTGGCTATGCTGGCTTTCCAGCGGCTATGCATTGCGGGGGCTGGCCCCAGCTGTATAGGGGATGCAAAGATTTCCTCTCATATATATTTATACACTGTGTATATTTAAACCCTGGCAAGCCCATCCTCTGCCTGTCTCCCGTGACTCCCAAGGGAGGGAGGCTGCCAGAACTCTCTGGACCCTGTCAAGTGTATGAAATGGCATTGGCTGCAGCTGTTGACACTGATGTCTGCCTATATTCATAGCTCCATAAAGCTATTTTATGGTGATGTAATAACCCTAAATATGGGGCATATTGGCAACAAAGTGTTAGCAATTCTAAGCGGTTTATCCATAGTGAAATAAATGCCTCCCAGACATCAATAGAGGATCTTGACAGAGCCAAGAAAACAGCCACTTTTCAATATTTCTCCCCACTGCAGAGTCACAAAGTATCAATAGATCTATTGGAGCCCCTTGTGAATAAGACATAAATCTGGCAGGTTTTTTTTCCTGGGAACTAGCGCTTTATTATTAGCAAATTATAAAGCAGGAGCTAAGCTATTTGCTAACAAGTGCCGCTATCTGCAATTCTAATGGTGGTCCCTAGCTTCTTTTTCTCACACACACCTACAGCAAACACCTTTGGAGGAGTGATTAGCATCTCCTGGTGACTGATAGCCCTGTACATTCTTCCAGTTCTGATGTTGAAAATAAGAGCTGCAATAGCTCCAGGCCTGGCAAAGGAGCTTACAGAAGAGCTGGGGGATGCACTTCACACAGAGAGCGGGGACAGAGCAGTTTGACTTTCCACCAGCTTCCCTGAAAAAGGTGGAAACAATCCATTTTCATCGGTTCTTTTCGGCTCATTGTTATAAGAAGTGTGCAGGGAGAGCGAGGGGAGCCCGAAGCCAGATTCTGCTTCTCGTCGGCTGTCTCATTCTAGCATGGGGCTGGCAGACTGGTGCCAAAGATACCTTGGCACTGTTGAGGTGCCCAGATGAACACTTGCCCCCTTTGATTTACAGTCTAAAAATCCTTCCTGTTCTGCCAGGTGAATTCCCTTGAATGACGCTGAGTTCCTGAAATCTAGGAAGCATCCACAAGGAGTTACAAGCAGTTACAGATGCTGCCCCTGCTGGGGTCTATGAGGTCACAACCCCATTCTGCTCTCAGTACCATTGTGATCAGAATGTCCCTTCTGGCCTTGGAGTCTATGCTTTAAATCCTGTTCGCCTCCTCCCCAGCTGCTAGGCAAAAGACCCACCTAAATCACAGGGAATGGACCACACCTGCCAGAAAATCTGGGATGCACAGGGATCTTAATGACAGCAAAAACTAAAAGAGCGCTATACAGAGGTGTGGTGTTGAAATGGATGGTGTCCCTTGAACCTCTATGTCTCAGTTAACCACCGGGAAAATGGAGGTCTGAGCCCCTACCGGAGAGCTGGAAGGCAGGCTCCATCATTCTCTGATGGCTCAGAACCACAACGTGTAAAATCCTGAATGTAGGTGTTAATGACAGCTGTCAGTCAGATTCAGAGACAGCGTACCAGGCAATTGTCTGAGTGAACAAACAATCAACGTACCCACAGTCTGTACGGGAATACTTCTGAACACCTTCGGAAGTAAACCCATCAAGGTCAGGCTTGACAAAGCCCTGGCTGGGAGAATTTAATTGGGGATTGGTCCTTTTTTGAGTAGGGGGTTGGACTAGATGACCTCCTGAGGTCCCTTCCAACCCTGATATTCTATGATTCTATGATCAGGCAGTACATGCAGTGGTGTTCTTCTTTACAGATTTGCTCGTTGTGTTGCTGTAACATATATTTCAGAGCAAGGTTTCAAGCAAGCACATACACTTTTCTACTTTGGTGCACACACACAGATACATTTCCCCTCTGATCTCACAGCACAGATCTCTTAGTCTCTTTAGTGCAACCTCAAAATGTAGGTGCAGGATCTGGATTCTCCAGAGTCTGAGGAGAATGACAGCTTCTCAGTCTTCTCCAAATGCTCCCGAACCTCCTCAGCAAAACAAGATCCCCAAAGTGCGCATAGCCAATCAGGCTCTGAGTAGCTACTCTCTGTGCCCAATAGTTTCAGGCTCAGATGGTCTCTCTTTAGGGCAGCAACAGAAGCTGTCACCTTTGTACGTTTCCAATGGGGTCCTGAAAAGATCAGTTCTTCTCCTTACTCTATTTAATATTTTTATCAATGACATGGAAGAAAACATAAAATCATCACTGATAATGTTTTGCAGATAAGACAAAAATTGGGGGTGGGATAGATAGTGAAGAAGACAGGTCACCGACACAGAGTGATCTGGGTCACTTAGCAAACTGGGTGCAAGCAAACAATATGCATTTTAATACTGCTAATGTAAATGTATATGTTCTGGAACAATGAATGATGGAGGACTCTGTTCTGGGAAACAGTGATTCTGAGAACGATGTTGGGGATCATGGTGGATAATCAGGTGAACATAAACTCCCTTTGTGATTCTGTGGCCAAAAGAGCGAATGCAATCCTGGGATACATAAACAGGGAAAATCTCAAGCAGAAGTAGAGAGGTTATTTTACCTCAGTATTTGGCCCTACAGTGACCACTGCTGGAATCCGGTGTCCAGTTCTGGTGCCCACAAGTCAAGAAGGAAGTTGCTATGTTGGAGTGGGTTCAGAGAAGAGCCCTGAGAATGATTAAAGGATTAGAAAAGCTCCCTTAAAGTGACAGACTCGAAGAGCTCAATCTATTTATCTTAACAAGGAGAAGGCTAAGGGGTGACTTGATCACAGTCTGTAAGTGACTTATAAGGAGAGGCTGAAGGAACTGGGATTATTTAGTCTGCAGAAGAGAAGAATGAGGGGGGATTTGATAGCAGCCTTCAACTACCTGAAAGGGGGATCCAAAGAGGATGGATCTAGACTGTTCTCAGTGGTAGCAGATGACAGAACAAGGAGTAATGGTCTCAAGTTGCAATGGGGGAGATTTAGGTTGGATATTAGGAAAAAGTTTTTCACTAGGAGGGTGGTGAAGCACTGGAATGGGTTACCTAGGGAGGTGGTGGAATCTCCTTCCTTTGAGGTTTGACAAAGCCCTGGCTGGGATGATTTAGTTGGGGATTGGTCCTGCTTTGAGCAGGGGGTTGGACTAGATGACCTCCTGAGGTCCCTTCAAACCCTGATATTCTATGATTATATGATTCTCAGTACTTACATGGAGAACAAATATTTAATAATGGGACTCTTCACTCTAGTAGAGGCAGATCTAACATGATCCAATGATTGGAATTTGAAGCTAGACAAATTCAGACTGGAAAGTAAGGCATACATTTTGAGCAGTGAGGGTAATTAACCACTGGAACTACTTACCAAGGGTCATGGTAGATTCTCCGTCACTGAGGATTTTAAAATCAAGATCTGATGTTTTTTCTAAAAGCTCTGCTCTAGCAATTATTTTGGGGAAGTTCTGTGGCCTGTGCTGTACAGGTCAGACTAGAAGACCACAATGATCCTGTCTCACTTTGGAATCTATGAATCTTGCTTTGAAACCTGCTATGGAAAAGCAGGGCCGTTGGTATAACATAGGAAAGCACAGGTAGATGAGTGGTTAATCTGTAGCAGGGGGCACAGAAAGGTCCTAACAGTTTAGCCTGAGAGAAGCAATAGAAGCACGGGCTCCTACGATGCCAGGGGAGGCATCAGTTGTTCCTGGAGACTGATTTCTTGTGGTTTTTCAGCATATTTTCCCCTCTCTCTTCATTCTCAGTAATTGGCTGAACTGTTTTTGTCTGCTGCATCCTTCACAGAAGAGGCACACACTGCTGGTCCTGTGTGTGGACACGCAGTCACCTGGTCTGAGAGGCCTTGTCTGAGTTAGGGAGATTGTACAGTAAATTCTCCTGGCTGCTAATACTGCTCCCCCTGGGCTTCTGTCAGCATTGCCAGGAGCTCTAGTGTAGACAGGTCTCTGTCTGGCCACTGTCCTCAGCACTGTGGTAGGGAGACTTGCTCTGAGAGGGTGTAACGGCATGGCACCCACCTCTCACGAGCACCCCCTGCTGGTTGGGTGTGTCTGCACTTCTCTCAGGTTATGGTGAGCCCTTCTGGCAGGTTCTCTGGTGGTTTCTAGTGACTCAGCCCTCTGGCCGAGTCACACACTCTGTACAGAACACAGCTCAAACAGACCCTTCTGGGGTAGACAGTCCAACGGAAACCTATCGCAAGGCCTCGCAGTCTTTAAGCAGTGTCAGAGTCTTTACACAGTCCCAGCCCTGGCACCAAGCCATAGCCCCAGGGTTTCCTCCCTGGAGGCAATGGTTTCACCCTCTCCGGGCTTTTCTGGCCCCAGATCTCCAGCAGGGCTACTAAGTAGTTCATATCCCCCTCTGGGGGTTTATTGGTGTCCAGTTGTAGACCACTTCCCCAGTGGCCTGGGGGGAGAGAGGACCCAGGTCCACACACTACCCTGAGTCCCGGCCCAGGGACCCTAAGAATAGCAGCCACACACCACCATGTTCCTTTAACTAAACTGCTTTCAGTTCCCTGGGCCACTTCCCCCCAGCCCCAGCTTTCAGCAAGGCTTCCCCCTTACTGTGGGGCTTTCCTGTGTTCAGGCCCAGCAGTCAGCCAGGAGCTCTTCCTTGCTCCCCCAGTGCCTGCCAGCACTGAGCTGTCCGTAGAGCTGCAGTTCCGTTGGCCACCACCTGCATTCCTCTGGCTCCAGGAGGGGAGGAAAGGCCAGGCCAGGGCTAACGGAAGGGGAGGAGGAGCTGGGCAAGGGGCAATGGGAGGGGAGAAGGAGCTGGGGGAGGGGGAACTGGAAAGGTTGGGGGAGGGGCAGCAGGGCTGGGAGAGATGGTAGAAGTGAAGAAGTGTCCAGGAGACACCCTCTCCCCTCTGGTGAAGCACACATGGTGAAAGGTGTGTGTCTGTGTGTGTGGGGGGGTCCCTGCTGTTAGGGCCCAGGTCCATGCTCCCTGGGTCCTTAACTTGTGCTCAACTTGGCTGCAGACCACTCACATTCAGCATTTCCCCTCAAATCTGAAATATCACCGCCCGTGTTTGTAGGAGCCAACGGTTGCCTGAGCCTATCAGCCGACCAAGATGCTCTACACAGGGTCCAGGCTGGCCTGATGTAGAGAGATGAGACCCATGTGTGCACAGTACAGATTCCTGCTGGCCTTACTCAGCTGAGCCATCCCCTGGCCTCCCTGAGTGGGCATGGCAGAGTTTGGCTCTCCCCAGCCCCCAGTGCAACCTTGAGATTCGGTGGCTTATACTGGCTTCCCAGAGATCCATCAGTGGGGCAGCTGTGCGAAGGGCTGCGAGCAGAGCAAAGCCCCAGTGTGGACAAAGCCTGGACTCTCTGAATCTCAGTGAAGGAACCCACTCCCAGTGTGGCTTAAGGGGGAGGTTCTGGTTGTGGATGGGTTTGGGTCTGTCTCCCTCTGATCAGTGATGGCAGAGACTCCAACTCTGCTGCACCGTCTGCTAGGGCTGAATGTCCATGACACTGCCCTGCACCCCAGCTAAAGCAATTTGCTCTGGGCCACGCTCACAGCTGAACAATCCCTCCCCTTACCCAGAGCTCAAGAACTGGCTCATGTTGCTTTGGTTTTCCAGGCAGAGGTCAGCCCCGAGAGCCAGCACCGCCGGAGTATTATGGGCCTATTGGCATCCTACAGGCGTTAGAGTGCCAGCAAAGAGCTAGGAGCTAGCCTTGCACACTGAAGAGAGCATCTCCTGCCCTCTGTCTAGGGATGGACAGAGAGTGCAGTGAGCAGAGGTGAGTGAGGGGAAGGGGGATGGCCGTGGTGACATGGGGAGGGGAAGACTTGAGTGAAGGGTGAAAGCCATGGCTCTGTACTACATCCTCCTAGTGACATCCCAGCATGAACCCTCCCTCCACAGGAGCAGACCATGTTCGGACAGGTGCCTAGCCACCCTGCACCCAAGGCTGAGGCAAAGGGGCAGAGATGCAAGGTACTAGGGAAGGCGAGAGGGAGCTGGGATATATCCCCTTCTCTTAGCTGCACCTCCCCTCCAGTTCCCCCATGCCCGGCCCTGCCTTCCTCCCCATTCCCCTTCCCCGGGCCCCGCCTCCGTCCTGTTCCCCATCGCCCAGCCCCATCTCCCCTTCCTTTCTCCCTCACCCAGCTCCTGTACCCCCTCGCCCAGCCTCCCAGGGGAGAGTTGCAAATTGCAAATCACTGCTTACTGCAGTTCACCCCATCTGCATCAGGGACCAGATTCTCCCCTGCCCAATCCAGGGTATTCCCTTCCACCAACACAGGGTGAGATCAATGTGGTGTGAAACAACCACCCTGCTCTGGGAGCATCTGCTATCTGCCTTGCACAGGAGTAAAGGGAGAAAGCAGGCCGGAGACAGGGCATGACAGAATCAGTTCCTGGACAATTTCACAGTGACCTGGGGGCTGGAGTCCCCTGTGTGGACAAGGACTAAGGGATCTTTCCTTCTCATGTCTTAAATTGTCATATATCTACCTATCTTCCATCCATCCATCTCTATAAATATCCCTCCATCCATCTATCCTCCTAAATATATCTCTGTTGAGCCATCTCACCCTGTATCTATTCATCCACCAGTCCATCCATCCCCATACATATTCCTCTACCTATCGATCCATTCCTATATCTATCTTTCTAGCTAGCTAGTGAGGGTTGTCTACACTAGAAAGTTTTACCAGCAAAAATTCTGCTGACAGGCCGCTCCCAACAGAGCTATTTCGGCAGGCTGCATTCCCATTTGGCTGGTGCAACGTGTCCTCCTAGCATCAGGTAGTACTGGCCAAAGATGGGTGGTGCTGTGAGGTGGGAATCTCCTCACATCACAGTCTGGTGCACAGTTTTCTGGGAAACATTTGTGGCACATTCTCTGCTCAGGGAATTGGGGTGTTTGGGGTCAAATTCCCACAATTCTCTCTGTTCCCTCCCATGAGTTACCCTTTTTTGCTCTGCTTTTTGAAAGATCCGCAGTTCTCTCTGGTCCATCCTATAATCTACTCTTTTTGGCAATGTTTTTCACTCTGTTGTCTCACCGCAAGAGACGTGGATGCTGAACAGACCAGTGGAGCGGTCTTCTCAATTTTAAAGACAGGGCATCTGATTATTCTGCAACCTTGTTCCACTGCCAAATGCCCTGGATTGAGGACACTGACTCCAGTTATGAGGCACTCTGTCCCAGGTTTGTGAGCTGCATAGTGCCAGGGAAGCATGACAGACTTGGTGGGTCAGGGTTGGTAGCTGAGTCCTGACTCATTATTGACTGAGAACCAAGCAAGGCCTTGAACTGGTAAAGGAGCTACTGATGCTACAAATACCTCTGTACTTCCAGGTTCTGCTGGGAGCAGCAGCAGAAGGGCTGCAAGGGACCATTTCTGACCGCGAGCAGGGAATGTGCTGTGTGCATTTACAGCGCTAGGATTAGCAATAGGAATAATTCCCGGACAAGTGGAAGTACAAAAATGGGAATCCTGCAGAATCCTCTTCACATTAGATTGTCCAACCAGCTCGGCAATCCCAAAGATCCAGGTAGCTCAACTGAAGATCCAGAAAAACTTGGCATGTCTGAGTTTTTATCTCAATGGAACTGGGAAGGAAGAGCATGGGTCAGACTGGGCCAGTGAGTCCTGTGGCCTGTCTTTAAAAGTATCCCTAACCAGATGCTTATGGGAAAGGAGCAAGAGACCCTGCTAATGGCAAATGTGGAGGAGGAGACAGAGAGGCCCAGAGGAGATGGAGCTTCTTCCTAACTCCCCTCAGTCACTGACTGGCTCATGGCTTGAGCACACAATTTATGTCCTCTCCAGACCTTCTGTGTAATATTCACTAATGTCCATGTGGGTATTCTTGTCCTGCTAAGCTAAATCCTGCTAAGCACTTGGCCTCAGGGAGACCTTTAGGCGAGGAGTTCCACAGGTGAATTGAACCCTATGTACCAAAGTATTTTGTTTGGTCAGTTCTCAATGTGCTGCCTGTCAATTCCATTGAAGGACCCCAGTTCCTTCGTTAAGGGTAACGGCGATTAGCCAGAGGCCCCATCTATCTCTGGGCTTTGCAAGTAACACTCAGGTCTACATCCAAACCTTGGCCGAATGCACAGTCTGCTGGCGTGGACCCTGGCAGAATTCCCCAGAGGTGGAGAGTCCTTTGCGGAGAGGTTGCATTGGTGCAAAAGGGCTATGCAGACTCTTCTGCTGCTAGTCTCCTCTAGGAGCAGCAGTCCCCGCCCTGCCCCCCCGCCCCCGCACTTGGATCTCTCTGCAAAGAAGGCATGGCAGTGGGGACGGAGAGGCTGACTCCAGGCATCCCACAGGAGCATCTGGTAGTGAGACTCCTATGATGCCCCGGCTGAATCCCAGGTCTGCATTCACCTGCCGACACTCAGCACTGCAGCTCCCTGCACTGGCAGGGGGCAGCAGCTCCCACATCAGAGCAGCCCCTGGCACTCTCACTGTAATGGAGGGTGAATGGGAGGCTGTAGATTTCACGTGGTCCACAGGTTGTTTCACATGCAGCTTGTTGCATGCAGGAGCCCTGCAGGACACAGCACATTGTATTTCAGTTCTCAGCACTGCAGAATTAGGAATGCCATTATCTCCACCCCCCACCCTGAGATGGGGGTGAGGAAGGGAATTACAGAGGGACTCACACTACATCATCACCCCCAAGGGCTATTTGGTGCCAGAGATGCACTGACGGGTGAGTGACAGGCCAGCCTCAACTGGATAATTGAGCAGGTCACAAACACCAGCTGGGCAATGGGTAGCAAGGCTCCTGTGACAGGTTTCAGTCAGTCCTCCGAGCCCCTAGGGGCGATGGAGAGCTATGGTCCCACTGGCAGGCCTTAGTCACACCTTTCGGGTGCTGGGGAATTAGGGGGAAGGTGTGCCGGCACGAGTCTGCAGGGGAGCGCCCCTCAGGGAGGGGAGCGCTGGCACGAGTCTGCGGGGGAGCGCCCCTCAGGCAGGGGAGCGCCGGCACGAGTCTGCGGGGGAGCGCCCCTCAGGCAGGGGAGCGCCGGCACGAGTCTGCGGGGGAGCGCCCCTCAGGCAGGGGAGCGCCGGCACGAGTCTGCGGGGCAGCGCCCCTCAGGCAGGGGAGCGGCGGCACGAGTCCGCGGGGCAGCGCCCCTCAGGCAGGGGAGCGGCGGCACGAGTCCGCGGGGCAGCGCCCCTCAGGCAGGGGAGCGGCGGCACGAGTCCGCGGGGCAGCGCCCCTCAGGCAGGGGAGCGGCGGCACGAGTCTGCAGGGCAGGGCCCCTCAGGCAGGGGAGCGCCGGCACGAGTCCGCGGGGGAGCGCCCCTCAGGCAGGGGAGCGCCGGCACGAGTCCGCGGGGGAGCGCCCCTCAGGCAGGGGAGCGGCGGCACGAGTCCGCGGGGGAGCGCCCCTCAGGCAGGGGAGCGGCGGCACGAGTCCGCGGGGCAGCGGCCTCAGGCAGGGGAGCGGCGGCACGAGTCCGCGGGGCAGCGGCCTCAGGCAGGGGAGCGGCGGCACGAGTCCGCGGGGCAGCGCCCCTCAGGCAGGGGAGCGGCGGCACGAGTCCGCAGGGGAGCGCCCGTCAGGCAGGGGAGCGGCGGCACGAGTCCGCGGGGCAGCGCCCCTCAGGCAGGGGAGCGGCGGCACGAGTCCGCGGGGGAGCGCCCCTCAGGCAGGGGAGCGGCGGCACGAGTCCGCGGGGCAGCGCCCCTCGGGCAGGGGAGCGGCGGCACGAGTCCGCGGGGCAGCGCCCCTCGGGCAGGGGAGCGGCGGCACGAGTCCGCGGGGCAGCGCCCCTCGGGCAGGGGAGCGGCGGCACGAGTCCGCGGGGCAGCGCCCCTCGGGCAGGGGAGCGGCGGCACGAGTCCGCGGGGCAGCGCCCCTCAGGCAGGGGAGCGGCGGCACGAGTCCGCGGGGCAGCGCCCCTCAGGCAGGGGAGCGGCGGCACGAGTCCGCGGGGGAGCGCCCCTCAGGCAGGGGAGCGGCGGCACGAGTCCGCGGGGCAGCGCCCCTCAGGCAGGGGAGCGGCGGCACGAGTCCGCGGGGCAGCGCCCCTCAGGCAGGGGAGCGGCGGCACGAGTCCGCGGGGCAGCGCCCCTCAGGCAGGGGAGCGCCGGCACGAGTCCGCGGGGCAGCGCCCCTCAGGCAGGGGAGCGCCGGCACGAGTCCGCAGGGGCAGCGCCCCTCAGGCAGGGGAGCGCCGGCACGAGTCCGCGGGGCAGCGCCCCTCAGGCAGGGGAGCGCCGGCACGAGTCCGCGGGGCAGCGCCCCTCAGGCAGGGGAGCGCCGGCACGAGTCCGCGGGGCAGCGCCCCTCAGGCAGGGGAGCGCCGGCACGAGTCCTGCGGGGCAGCGCCCCTCAGGCAGGGGAGCGCGGCACGAGTCTGCGGGGCAGCGCCCCTCAGGCAGGGGAGCGCCGGCACGAGTCCGCAGGGGAGCGCCCCTCAGGCAGGGGAGCGCCGGCACGAGTCCGCAGGGGAGCGCCCCTCAGGCAGGGGAGCGCCGGCACGAGTCCTGCGGGGGCAGCGCCCCTCAGGCAGGGGAGCGCCGGCACGAGTCCGCGGGGAGCGCCCCTCAGGCAGGGGAGCGCCGGCACGAGTCCGCAGGGGAGCGCCCCTCAAGCAGGGGAGCGCCGGCACGAGTCCGCAGGGGAGCGCCCCTCAGGCAGGGGAGCGCCGGCACGAGTCCGCGGGGCAGCGCCCCTCAGGCAGGGGAGCGCCGGCACGAGTCCGCGGGGCAGCGCCCCTCAGGCAGGGGAGCGCCGGCACGAGTCCGCAGGGGAGCGCCCCTCAGGCAGGGGAGCGCCGGCACGAGTCCGCGGGGCAGCGCCCCTCAGGCAGGGGAGCGCCGGCACGAGTCCGCGGGGCAGCGCCCCTCCGGCAGGGGAGCGCCGGCACGAGTCCGCGGGGCAGCGCCCCTCAGGCAGGGGAGCGCCGGCACGAGTCCGCGGGGCAGCGCCCCTCAGGCAGGGGAGCGCCGGCACGAGTCTGCGGGGCAGCGCCCCTCAGGCAGGGGAGCGCCGGCACGAGTCCGCAGGGGCAGCGCCCCTCAGGCAGGGGAGCGGCGGCGCGAGTCCGCAGGGGAGCGCCCGTCAGGCAGGGGAGCGGCGGCACGAGTCCGCAGGGGAGCGCCCGTCAGGCAGGGGAGCGGCGGCACGAGTCCGCGGGGCAGCGCCCCTCAGGCAGGGGAGCGGCGGCACGAGTCCGCGGGGCAGCGCCCCTCAGGCAGGGGAGCGGCGGCACGAGTCCGCGGGGGAGCGCCCCTCAGGCAGGGGAGCGGCGGCACGAGTCCGCGGGGCAGCGCCCCTCAGGCAGGGGAGCGGCCGGCACGAGTCCGCGGGGCAGCGCCCCTCAGGCAGGGGAGCGGCGGCACGAGTCCGCAGGGGAGCGCCCCTCAAGCAGGGGAGCGGCGGCACGAGTCCGCGGGGGAGCGCCCCTCAGGCAGGGGAGCGCCGGCACGAGTCCGCAGGGGAGCGCCCGTCAGGCAGGGGAGCGGCGGCACGAGTCCGCGGGGCAGCGCCCCTCGGGCAGGGGAGCGGCGGCACGAGTCCGCGGGGCAGCGCCCCTCGGGCAGGGGAGCGGCGGCACGAGTCCGCGGGGGCAGCGCCCCTCGGGCAGGGGAGCGGCGGCACGAGTCCGCGGGGGCAGCGCCCCTCGGGCAGGGGAGCGGCCGGCACGAGTCCGCAGGGGGAGCGCCCCTCAGGGCAGGGGCAGCGCGGCACGAGTCCGCGGGGCAGCGCCCCTCGGGCAGGGGAGCGCCGGCACGAGTCCGCGGGGCAGCGCTCCTCGGGCAGGGGAGCGGCGGCACGAGTCCGCGGGGCAGCGCCCCTCGGGCAGGGGAGCGGCGGCACGAGTCTGCGGGGCAGCGCCCCTCGGGCAGGGGAGCGCCGGCACGAGTCTGCGGGGCAGCGCCCCTCAGGCAGGGCAGCGCCGGCACGAGTCTGCGGGGCAGCGCCCCTCAGGCAGGGGAGCGCCGGCACGGGTTTGTAGCGCACAGTTCTGCTACGCAAGGCAGGCTGGCCGCGGTAGGGGAACTCAGGCCCACCCAACTCCACTGCGTTCCAGCCCAGGGCCCGGTCAGTGGTGGGAGGCGAAGGTCCTGCTGTTGGGTCAGCGGGTCCATCCGCGCCCGCTGACCAAACACACCCACCCCACGGTGCAGTTCTGCCCCTGGGCTACTTCCTACCTGGTCTCTCAAGCGGGTCTCTCCGGACCCTCCAGCTCGTCCGGGTATTCCGCTGCGGGCAGCTCCAGCTCCCCCTCTGTGTCGGACTCACGCTGGCCCGGGCTACAGCCGGGCCCCTCCAGGTCCTCCGGGTACTCAGCGGCTGGCAGTCCTGGTCGCCACAGGCCTTCCTCCCGGTCAGGTTCCTCCTTGCCCAGCGCCTCACCTGGGTCAGCAGCAGGATCGCAAGGGAGCAGCCTGTGTCTGTCTCCCTCCCTGGTGCTCTCTTCACTGGGCAAAGGGCCCCACCCTTTGTACTTCCTGTCCCACCCTTCCCCTTCCGGGGATTGGCATAAGCTTGGTCTGGCCGCGCCCACTCAGGCTGAGAGGGTGGCTCTTTACCCTCTGGTTCGGAGGGGAGCCACCCTGGCTCCCTACAGCTCCCAACAGCACAGTCTGAGCAGAAGGGCCAAGGACTGAACAGCCCATGGTTCCGCTCTGCCCCCTAGAGATGGCACTGGCAGGACAGGGCTGAGATGCAGTGGCTGGAGACAACCCGGGGGAAGCTACTGCCCCTGGGCACCCATTGTGTGAAGGGTTTGGTCTCCTGGCCTGTCAATCATAGAACCATAGTGTTAGAAGGGACTGCAGGGTCATCTAGTCTAACCCCCGGCCAAGATGCAGGATTGTTGTGTCTAAACCTTCCTCTCACATGGTCTTCACCAACGCTCTTCTCGGAGTGACTCAGAGAAGGGTTGTGGTTTTCTCCATGAACATTTTCAGGTTTTCATAGAAAAATTGAAACCTTGAAACCAACTTTTGGTTTTTTGACAAACCCAAATAGTTGAATAGAAAACTACAGTATTTCTGTGAAAAACGTCAATGCCACCACAACCACCTCTGGGCCAGCTGGGCCTGTCCTCTCTCCGAGAGTCTGTTTCCCCAAATGCCCAGTACCGTGGGCACATTCCTAATGTGGCCTACAATCCCCTTTGCTTTCTGTGCCTACATGGCTCCAGCCCTGCCCACCTCTAGCCCCATTTTTGCCCAGGCCAAAGGAGCAATGCTGAGTATATGCAGCAAGGATGCTCAGAGAGCTAAAATACAAATTCCGGCAGCTGCAAACAACCCAATCCATACTGCTGGAAAATCCCCAAAGCAGCATGCCCTCCGGCTGTTGCTCACCTTCCCTTCACAGTGCCCATGCCAAGGTCCCCTTCAGAGTACCCATGCCAAGATCCCCTCACCTCCTGGATTTAAATGTTGCCAGGTGTGTTCTAGTGACCAATATAAAAGTGAGTGCATGCATCTGAAACCTGGCACCCAGCGCTATGAAATCAAGTGATTACAAATACTGCACTTTGAATTAACCAAAACAAATAGCAGAACAGTTAGTTCCCCATCCTATTCACCTCTGCTACTATGGGAAGGATCCACTGCAGTTCCCATTTTCACTGAATAGATGGTGCTAATAATTCCTACATGCACTGGGATATGCATGTGCGTATAGATGTGTGTGTGTCTATACATCCAGCATACGTAAGGATAGAGTTATGGTTTGATCGGGATCATCTGTCCACGTTTCAGATTACTTTCCCCTACATTTCATTGTCTGTAATGCCCATGTCAGACCTAACTCAGTATCCTGTCCATTGCTTTCATGTCTCTCCATTAAAGTCTGTGATAAAGGATCCATCATTCTGTGCCTCTGTAGCCTGCCTGGGATAAATCTAATGATATCTCTTTCTTTTGTGCTGGGCAAACAATGTCTCTCTTTTCTCTTTACTGATGCTCCTTTCCTCTTCTGGGGCAGAACGGCCATGCCACTAACAGCCCTGCAGCGCTGGGTTTTCTGTACTATCTCCCCACAGGTCTGGCCCATTGCTTTCCTGAAAGTTGTCCTGTACTTTGCTTTGAATGCAGCAGGGAGTCAGAATTCCACCCACTGTTCCCTTCTATTCTTGGCCCTCATTTCCCTCACCTCCCAACCAAAATCTGTTCATCTTCTGAAGCTGGTTTTTATTTTCTGACTGTGAGAAAGCTTCTCTTCTGCGGGGGCTGTGGTGCCATTGGTTTTCACACCTTGGAGTGGAGCAGCCCCTGCTTATGGCTCATCCCCCCCGCATAACTTCAGAATTCAGTTTAAGCCTCTTGGTGTAGCTGGGATCCAGGGGGTCTCACAGCTGGTGCCTCTGAATGGAGACCACTTTGCCTCTCCAGCAGCTGAAGTTTATTTCATTGAATTACTTGCTTTATGCTAGACTTGCTAAATTTATGGGGAGTTGTCCCTGGGGGATATTTATATGTATGTTTATCGCTCCCAATGCCTGTGAGAGCTTGTTTACGCTGCACACTCCACCCGGCTATTTGTCACCCCATCCAAACAAGGCGCAGAACAATTTCTCTGTCGAATAAACAGGAAGCGATTATTCATCTGCTGCATGAGGCTAATTGCAAACAGTCGTCATACAAAACATGCTCTCTCACCAAAATAATGGACAGTCTGCACAGTCCCACATGTCTTGGTCCAGACAGCTGAACAAAACCCTCCACTCCAGTTTTATTCCCTTTGGTTAAATAGCCATTTATTTGATGGGGCGCCTCGTTTACTGAGGCAGCAGCAGGAGCTTAGTCATTTGCAGCCCAGAGAGAGCTCCCTAATCACTGGAGAGGAGTGCAGCAGCAGAGGGCTTTGATTTGAGCAGCAGGGATGCAGCCACCAACAAACCAAGGCATGGTGTTAGCAAGGGCAGCCTGGCTCCCTGAGATTCCATGGGCCCGTCTGGAGCTCAGGTGCTGTGGGGATGTCTTAACATGCTATGAGATCGCTGGATGAAAGAGCCTATGGAAGAGCAAAGTATCAGCATCCTTATTTTTGCTTTTACAAGATGCTGGGGCAGAAGGGTGACAGGGAGTTTGGGGGTCACAGCAGCAGGGGGAGGGGAAGTTTGCCAGACAAACGTGGATAGGCAAAGGAGACCACAAGATCTTCCCAGATCTGCCCTCTGTGCACAAGCTTTCTTGGCCTTCCTCCAAGAGCTGTATATTTCCTCCAGGATTGGCAATTTGATCACAGATGTCAGAGGTCCAAGACTGTAGCATGGCCCCAGCCTTTAGTACCTGCTTGGGAGCTACGGAGCCCTCTGGCCTCTCTTGTCTCCATGTTCAGGGAGGTGTTTGAAGAGTTACCTTTACATCCTACTCTGACCCTTTGGAGGTTTCTATGGCCTCAGAGTCCAGTTGTTCAGGAATGGCATTTTCTTGGGCCCTTGGTGTCCTTGAGGAGCCTAAGGAATGGGGCCAGTATGGGCTGATGGCTTATTCCTCCGCAGCTTAACCCTCAGTGGCCAATTGTCAGGCCACAATGGCTAGCAACCATTATTCACTTGGAGGGGAAGATGCCATCCTGGCTGGGGTACATCCCCAAGAATAAGGATCTGGCTGCCTCCCTGCTGCCAAGAAAGGCAAGGAGTGTGAGATATTCATGGTGATGAGAGCTCATCAAAAATGTTCTTTTTTCCATGGAAAATTTTGATATTTCAGAGCAAATTCAAACACTGAAATTTCACCTGAAACTGAAAAATATTGACCAAAATCTGAAATAGTTTGTTTTCAAAATGTTGCCACTGTGCCTCCTGGGGACTGCAGTTTGGGTTCCTCATGTTTCTGTTCTCCTCTGTGCCGTGCTTGCTCAACAGACTACATCTCCCATGATGCACCCATGATGCACCCTCTGTGCAAGGGGTGGCAGGGCGTCATGGAAATTCCTTGCCTCGATGCATCATGGGAGATGTAGTTCAACCAGGGAGCTCAGCCGACAAAGGAGAATGGGAACAGAAGGTACTCAATCTACAATTCCCATGAGGCACCACAGCAGCACTTTCACATCTAAATATTTCAGTTTTCTGGCATTCAGTTTTAGGATGAAAAATCATAATTTTCCTTGGAAAGCTGACACTTCACACATGCGCGCACACACACACACACACACACACAAGCAAAATCATTTAAACAACATGCCAATATTTTCTTGAAAAACAGTTTCAGTGGAAAACTTTTGACCAAGCCCAACATGTGAGCCTTTTGGACATGGAGGCTTGGTCCCCCACTGGGGTTAAACTACCCACAGCCTCACCCCACCCCCTAGCTAAGGAGTTCTGGACTTTCAGGGAAAGGGAATTAATCTGCTGTTGGAAGAATCCAATCTTTTTAACTAGAAAGGGGACATTGGAGGCCATGGGGTCAATGGCTGGATCTCCGAGTTTGCCCAGCCGGCTTTCTGGAAGAGGCCTGCTGAGGTGAGGCCTCACCAGCAGGCAGCCATTTGGTCTTCCCTTGGCTCTGGCTTTCTTCTCCCTGCAGGAAGGCGGGGTGGGGTGTCATTATTATCATTTACTGTTTGTACTAGGACAGTGCTGGGGGCCCAGTCACAAACCAGAGACTCAGTGTGCCAGGCATCATACCAAAGCACAACAGAACGACGCTCTCTGCCCCAAGGAGTTTACGATCCAATTTAAGCCCTGTGGGCTGAAGCCTGAGGAGATGGGAGCTCACTACTGACACCTGTTGGTGAATAGAGAGAAACCCAGACCAGCTCATGAACTCCAGGTGGGCAGGGGCTCCATTGGAAGGGGAGCTCTCTGCCAGCTACTGTGGGTGAGCAGCACATTGACTGAATGGGCCTCATTTGCAGGTCAGGTATGTGGCAGTTGGGGTATTTTTGGTTAAGTTTTGAGTTTGGGAGCAATAACATGTGACTAACCATGTTGGAAGATGAGGGAACAAGGGATTAGACACCAAATGTGCTGGGATCACTCTGACTGAGACCGCAGCCAGGCACAACTAGGAAAGGGACCCAGGAAAGAGAGGAGGCAAGGAAGGAAAGTCCCCGTTTCTGCTGAGACTGCTTCTCTGGTAGTGAGGAATTTGTCATGAGCCTTAGATGCTATGGATCCCTCTCCGAAGTGCTCAGCGGCTTTGAGGTGGCAGATGGTGTTGGAGCAGCTGTGGGTTTGCTTGAAGCCACAGGAAGGGCTGCGGCCTACCTATGGGATTCTGGGGAAGGCCACAAGGTAGGGACTATTACAAAGACACCTCGGGGGTGGGAGTCTTGCCTCATAGGAGTTTATTAACTGCTGGCTTTCCCATGTTCATTCTGTGGGTCCCCACTTTTTCCTCCCTCCTCTAATAAAGTTCTCTTTGTGTTAAGTCCCAGGACTCAGTGCTTGCAAGGGGGTGTAACAATGTTGGGGTTCATTAAATAACAAACCACTGAACAAGAAAGGAATAAAACTTTAAGAAAACCAATTGGAGAGTGTCTCTGGTCAACACAGCCATGTGGTGTTCCCAACCCCAGCCTTCAGGGCACATCTCCAAATTCCTATGTTCCCAATATTGTCCCTTATGAGGGAGCATCTCTAAATTATAAGCTTCTACAAATGTAGCTCTAGATCTTCCCTCTTAAAGAAAAACAAATGAACTCATATATATGTAAACAGCTAACAACTATCTAATAACACGTGCAGTTTTTGCCCCCCCCCCCCTTAAGCTAGTCCAGCTCCTATTGTGCTTACCAAATACATGCAAAAGCCTCAATGCCTGGCGCTCCTTTTGCTTCTCTGGTGCCTCTCTTTGTCTCTGCTTTCAGTTGCAAACACAGGAGTTAACTTCAAAATGACTGCAGTTTCCTTCTTATTCAGCACTTCTGATACCGTGTAACAATCTTGGGGTTCATTAAATAACAAACCAGTAAATGAGAAAGGAATAAAACTTTAAGAAAACAAACTGGAGAATGTCTCTGGTGAACACAGCCATGTGGTGTTCCCAACCACAGCTTTCAGGGCACATCTCCAAATTCCTATGTTCATAATACTGTCCCTTATGAGGGAACATTTCTAAATTATAATATCCTACAAGCATATCTATGCAAGAAGGAAAGAATTGCCTATCAAGGGCACCCATTTCTAGGTGGGGACTCAAGCCAGTGTTAGTTAGGGATGTAGAAGGAACCCTTAGAAAATTGAACCTGGCCCATTTTGCTGCTGACAACACCTGGCAGAAGGGTTACACAAGATGAGATCCTGACACAAAACTGCTTCACTGGATGGCTTTGGTTTCTTGTTTTTCCACCACATCTTACCAGCGTTCTTAGAGGCTTGGGAATTTCTGCTAAGGAGTTTTATGGCTTTAACTGGAATCCTTTCCAAGTCCGTGTTAATGAATAATCTAAGCAACTTCTGCTCTTCTCCTGTCCCCATTACTTTAGTTTTCTCTTTGTTCCTGATGAATTTGAGCCTATCTTTGTCCATGCCTAAAGCATTTCTGGCAGCTATTTCAGCCAGCCATGTACATGGTCAGGCTTTCCCATCCCTTAGCAGAATGGGCCTTAAGGATCTCATGAATTTGTACCCACCAGCCAACTACCTCTGTAGGAGTTAAAGCTGCTTCTCATTATACATATGGAGGTTCCTTGTCAGTCTTTGGTGCCAGTTGTCTCCATTTGTGGTGCTGAAGGTAGCTCTCCTAGTGAGTATAACAATGGCTAGAGGAGCTAAATGGAGAGCTGGACAATTTTTTTGAGGGGGGGGGGGGGAGACCATAAATTTGCTACAAATGCAATTTTCAGGACATCAAAAACTAATTTGTGCTGAATTTGGCAAATAGTTTTGGCTGGAAAAAAATGGGAAAAAATCGGAACATGTTGACATGGTTTGTTTCAGCCAAATCAAAATGAAATGTTTTGACTTTTTGTTTGGAAACGGTGTTTCATTTAAAAATTTAGCTAACTTTTAAAAATGGTGAAAAACACCTGAAAAGGGGAAAAAAAACAAAACAAAATTTGTTCCAGATCAGATGGAACCAATTATTTTTCTTTTTTCAGTTCAGCTCCAGAACCAAAAAATCAGTTCTTTGTTCACCTCTAGCTACAAGCGGCAAATCCACCTTTCACAGTTTCTCATTAAGACCAACGATTTTGTGTGTCATGCAGGCCATTGCAAAGTGGGTGTGACACACTCCAGTTCTGACCTGAAAGTATTTCACATCCATCTGTGCACTCATTTTGCACTGGTGTAAATGACATAGAAGGTGACTCAAGCCCAGATTTTTCATCTGACCAAATCATTGTATTTGCCAGTGATATTTTGGAAGCCTGGTGATCTATGATAGCTGCTGGAGCTGGGTTGCCTTGTTGGGGTGTAAAAAAGGGGTGATTTCATAGAATCATAGAATCATAGAATATCAGGGTTGGAAGGGACCTCAGGAGGTCATCTAGTCCAACCCCCTGCTCAAAGCAGGACCAATCCCCAACTAAATCATCCCAGCCAGGGCTTTGTCAAGCCTGACCTTAAAAACCTCAAAGGAAGGAGATTCCACCACCTCCCTAAGTAACGCATTCCAGTGCTTCACCACCCTCCTAGTAAAAAGAAAAGGAGTACTTGTGGCACCTTAGAGACTAACAAATTTATTTGAGCATAAGCTTTCGTGAGATACAACTCACTTCATCGGATGCATGTGAGCTTATGCTCAAATAAATTTGTTAGTCTCTAAGGTGCCACAAGTACTCATTTTCTTTTTGCGAATACAGACTAACACAGCTGCTACTCTGACACCCTCATAGTGAAATAGTTTTTCCTAATATCCAACCTAGACCTCCCCGACTGCAACTTGAGACCATTGCTCCTTGTTCTGTCATCTGCTACCACTGAGAACAGTCTAGATCCATTCTCTTTGGAAGCCCCTTTCAGGTAGTTGAAAGCAGCTATCAAATCCCCCCTCAATCATTTCTTCCGCAGACTAAACAATCCCAGTTCCCTCAGCCTCTCCTCATAAGTCATGTGTTCTAGTCCCCTAATCATTTTTGTTGCCCTCCGCTGGACTCTTTCCAATTTTTCCACATCCTTCTTGTAGTGTGGGGCCCAAAAGTGGACACAGTACTCCAGATGAGGCCTCACCAATGTCGAATAGAGGGGAACGATCATGTCCCTCGATCTGCTGGCAATGTCTCTGCTTATACAGCCCAAAATGCCGTTAGCCTTCTTGGCAAAAAGGGCACACTGTTGACTCATATCCAACTTCTCGTCCACTAAATAAATTGGTTAGTCTCTAAGGTGCCACAAGTACTCCTTCTCGTCCACTGTAACCCTTAGGTCCTTTTCCGCAGAACTGCTGCCTAGTCACTTGGTCCCTAGTCTGTAGTGGTGCATGGGATTCTTCCGTCCTAAGTGCAGGACTCTGCACTTGTCCTTGTTGAACCTCATCAGATTTCTTTTGGCCCAATTCTCTAATTTGTCTAGGTCCCTCTGTATCCTATCCCTACCCTCCAGCGTATCTACCACTCCTCCCAGTTTAGTGTCATCTGCAAACCTGCTGAGGGTGCAGTCCACGCCATCCTCCAGATCATTAATGAAGATATTGAACAAAACCAGCCCCAGGACTGACCCTTGGGGCACTCGGCTTGATACCAGCTGCCAACTAGACATGGAGCCATTGATCACTACCCGTTGAGCCCAACAATCTAGCCAGCTTTCTATCCACCTTATAGTCCATTCATCCAGCCCATACTTCTGGCAAGAATACTGTGGGAGACCGTATCAAAAGCTTTGCTAAAGTCAAGGAATAACACGTCCACTGCTTTCCACAGAGCCAGTTATCTTGTCATAGAAGGCAATTAGATTAGTCAGGCATGACTTGCCCTTGCCCAGATTTGTTATTACGTTGATTAAACTGAGCCATTCAGCAAATCTACAAGGCTCTTTGTAGCTTTTGGGGAGGCCAGGTTAGTTTGGCTCAATGACTGTCGGAACAGATCAGAGAATTGAGACCTGTTACGACCTGGCTGAAGGATCCGTGCTAGGATGCTGACTGAGCTCATCCTATGTCAGGGTACATCTGCAGCTGCTTGGAAATTGGACTTTCCGTGTAGTCCAACCAGAGAGCCTGGCCCCTAGAGGAGAACAGGGTGTAAGTCACCCAAACTACAATTCCCATGAGGCACTGCGGTAGCTCAGGGGGACGTAGATTGCTGTTCAACTAAACCAAAGGGAACCGGAGTATTTCATTTGTATTTTCCCAAGGAAAATTTCAATTGTGCAGAAACTGCCTTTTCCATTGAAAAAAATACATTGATGGAAAATTCCCAACCAGCTCTATTGTCTTCATCAAGGCCTTCTAGCTGGAGTGCATAACGCTGCACCTGGATTTCTGGCCTCACATCTACAAAGCATTGTTCCTTCAGTGCTGAATCCTACTCAACAGTAGCCGATTCAGAGGACCTGCACTCAGTCACTCCTCAGCCTTATTCCCTAGCCCTCTCTGGGGTGGAGTCCCTGCTGTCTGGTTCCTGAAGTGGGATCCATTTCTAAATGTCTAACAGATTTCCCTGGAGGTTGGGAGGAACCAATGGCTGGTTAAAGGGGGGAGGGTGCTCTGTGCCCTTCGTTCCTTAAGGTTGGCTCAAGGTGTATTCGCATGAGCCCACTGCATGGTGTTACTGCTTTGGATGATCCATAGCTCATCGTGTGGCAGGGCTCACTACTAAGAGGTGTTTCCTACTCACCTGTTTCGTTCTTTTAATCTTTCCTCACAACTGTGGCCCTTCAGCCCCTGGGCATTTTTCCTGCCCACCCACAACATTCCTTCTCTGCCTCCATGCCGGAGGGCCAGTCTGGTAATGAGAGGCCCTGCACTAAATGCCCCTTTCCAGGGCCAGTCACTCCAGCACTGCACAAAGACAGGGGCGCTCTCCCTGTGTCACATGACACTTGTGCATCCTGCAGCCCCATGCTGCAGTGGCCTCCTGGGTTGTGGTGTTGTCCTTGCCAATTTCTGTCTGAATTGCTGGGCTCTCAGGCCAGGGCTGCTGCTGGAGAGCTGGGATTCGGCTTAGACAGTGCTCTCATTTTGCTATTTTTTGGCACATGCTCTCTAGGTCCCTGCTAGTTTCCCATCCTCCCTGCATTCCCAATGTCTCCCAGTTTAACCTCCTCTGGGAAGTATATTCATGTACAGATCCCCCTGCTCCATTAATGATCTAGATTAAATACAGCCAGTCATCACACAGAACCCTACAGAACCCCGCTTGCCCCCTGGCAGCTCCTTACATTGCTGTTTACCATTACCCAGCAGTTTCTGCTCCTCGGCCAGTTTCTCTTCCATATGATTGTTCTCGTATCCAAGCCAACTGGAACTAGCTTTGCAAGTGAGATTGTGAGAGACTGAATCCAGCACTTCCCTGGAATCCAGACTGCATTCCACCCGCCCACTTTGTCCTTCTACCAAACAGTGATGGAGTCGGTCTCTGGAAACCCTCAGGCTGCTCCCCACTGGAGACTCCCCATTCCTCTTGAGGGGCTCAGAGAGGTAGTTTCTCTCTCCTATTGTTCTACCAAGACAAGGGGGTTGGCTTCCTAGCTGGTAATTACTAGGATCACTCTTCTCCCCTCTTGGGAAATTTGATTTTCACTGTCCTGCAGGAGAGGGAGAGAGTGAAAGCAGGGAAGGGAAGGGCAGGCAGGCGGGAGATGGGGCTACAGGTTCCATAAGCACCTAGCAATGGGAACCACTCCAGGTTGTTCAGCAAAATCCTGTGCCCTAGATTCTTGCCGTGTTGTGTCTGTTGCCTGTCCAGAGGTTCAAGAGGGGTCCTTCCTGTATGTCCCTCCATAGAGTCCTGATTCAGCATTCAGGTGGCTAACACTGCACAGACCTCACACAAAGTGGGCTTAGGACAGCGGGCTTGCAGTTACCATTCTCACTGTTGCCAGCCATGCAGAGCGCCTGACCAGGCACAGGTCTGCAGATGAGCAGGTGGAAGTGGTAAGCGCAGGCCATTGTCTCATTGGGCTCCTGCCTCGTTCAAGCAAGAGGCCCCAACACTCCTGGGGACTTGCTGTAGGACACAAGGGAAAGAACTGAAGGATTCCCAGTTAAGACACAAGCAGGGTGAGTAATTTGAAATGAATCATTTATTTGGTGAATTTTGCCTCCCCCTGTTTACAGATCGGCTGGGAGCAGACTGCAGCCTTCTCACGTTGATTCATTATTGGGGACTATTTGCAGCCAATTCCTGGCCTCTAGTTCATTTGCTAACACTGTTGGGAGTGCGAAGCGTTTGGAAGCCAATCCTGATTGGCCAGGCGGTGGTCTCCTCTTCTCTCCAACTCGCCCCAGGCTGGATGAACATGGCTTCCCAAGTCGGGCTTTGGTGCAGATGCTCTGACTTCAGCATTAGAAATTCCCTTCTGCTGCTGTTCTTCAGTAGTTGCTTCAAATGTGCTGTTCCTGGGACCACTCTTGCCAGACTCAGTGATCGAATGGTCCCTTCTGGCCATCCACTCTCTTAATCTATGAATGCAGATGGACGGTGAGCCCCCAAATGGAGTAGACACAGTTGGAGGGAGGGTTGGTAGACATTGTCTACCAGAGTCAGTGGAATGGTGGTACAAGCTTCGCCCAGTGACAGCTCAGACACATAAGGCTGGGGGGAGAGTAATTCCGCACTATCACCCACAGCAGAGGGGCTACAAGCCAAAAAATCCGTGTCCTGGATCCCAGAGGAACCCTCTGTGAATGGTGAGGGGGCCTGATGGGTCACCACAGCTGAGCCATCTGAGGTCTGCAAAGGAGCAGCAGCCTCAAGACTCTTGGCACAAGGATTCTGCTTGAATACCTGAGCAGCATGCCCAGCACTTGCCACTACCCGGGCCAGCTCCTTGGTGCTACATGCAGGAGACTTAGTCAGAAAGGCTCATTGGGCCATGAAGGCTCTGCCCTGCAGTGGGGTCAGTGTGGAACACAAGGAGACATTCCCAGCTCCCCTGCAACTGCTGCTGCACCCCTTTCTGGCAGGCAGCTCATGCAGCTTGTGGGCCAGAGCGCCATCCAGCACCCTTTGGGGCACCGTGCACTGGAGGGGCAGGGAGGGAGCTCTGCCCATGCTCCTCTAGGTAGATTCTGCAGCTGTGCCCAGCTGTTATGCACCTGCATGGCCAGAACTGAGCAGATGAAGCAAACCCCAAATCCGTGCAGGCCTACCAGCCAAACTAGGGGTCATGTGTAGTCCTCCATCTGAGGCAGCGGCTTTCTATTCATTCCAAGACTCTGGGTTTGTTCGAAACTAAGATGCAGTGGGAGCCAAAGCAGGAGCAACCGACACAGGCTGGGCTGGAGTCTCAGTGGGCGTCAGGTGACGTGCTCCGGTGAAGCCGTCCCATCCTGATTCTCACCAGCTGGGACCCTGGATCTCCAGCACTAGAGCAGTTTTCCCAGTGAGACAAGCACCAGCCAAGGGAGTGTGAGGACACAGCTGACTGCCTGAGGCTATACAGCTCCTCTCTCCCACCAGCCCCTCTCTGTACTCTCAGGTCAGATAAAGGGCAGGATCTTCCCCCTTTCTATGCATTGAGATGCTCCACCCTTTCCCCTACAGCCGGCCATGCCCCTCAGCTCACAGCACCTGTGTCGGTTGCTCCTGCTTTGGCTCACACTGCATCTTAGTTTCGAACAAACCCAGAGTCTTGGAATGAATAGAAAGCCGCTGCCTCAGATGGAGGACTACACATGACCCCTAGTTTGGCTGGTAGGCCTGCATGGATTTGGGGTTTGCTTCATCTGCTCAGTTCTGCTTCTCCGGCTGGAGCTGCTGGGTTCGCAGGATCACACTCCAGCTCTCCCATGCTCCGACTCAGCCTAGTCTGGCACAGCTCCTAGGAGCTGGAGCAATTTGAGGCAGTTGGCTGTGGGGTTCCTGGTGTCTCCTATAGTGCAGACACAATCTAGCACATGCATGGGAACTTAGACATTTCTGCTCATTCATGTTTTCAGGGCAGCACAGACTAATGGTGGCTCTGACCTGTCTCCAAACTCCCACTGAGCGAAAATCCTAATGCAATTCCATTAGCCAGCAGATTCACATACTGGACACCAGGATAAATCTGATGGTCCTTCCCATGTTGCCACCCCCACCCATCATGGGATGGGGGCAATTCCTGGCATGTTCCATTATTATGACACATGGGAACTTTCTACTGCAGTAGAAGGGGAGAGTGATGTGCCAGACTGATGCGATCGTTGAGATGATTTACAGGAGAGCCTCGTCCAAGATGACCCTGCCTCTTGGGCCGAAGAAGCCCAAAATCGGAGAGAAAATCACAGAGCAGAAACTCCGAGGATCATGATTCGTCTTCCTAGGAGAGCTGCAGCCCTGGGAATGATCTGGCTGCGTAGGGAGGCTTATGTACAGGGTGCACTGAGAAGGGGAGCGCTTCTTTCTGTAGGCCTCATCCATTCAGCTGAGGGAGAACAAAGCCCTGGCCGGGCATGTCATGGAAATGGGAACAAAATGCCAAACAGCGGTGATCCAGGCAGCTGATGCTCTTTTCTAAACCAACATGATGATGCTAGAAAAGGCAGAGGGCCACAAACAGCATAGGCAGGGAATTGTGCAGGGACCTCCATGGTTGGGAGAGGGAACAAGCACAGCCAGAGAGCAATCAATGTGATAACGTCACACACATGCATACACATGTGGTACGTGACACAACAGAGACACAGCCAATTCCCCAGCGTGGTACCTCCTACTGCGCACACTCTCGGCAGCTTGTTGACTGTCCTTGCCCTTTGTGGGCAGCTGGGACGCCCATCAAAGCAAAGACCATCCCTGGGTCTCTCGAGAGCCAGGGGCCCCAGCAGTGCAGCTCTTTTGTTGGGCCTCTGCTGGGATCCTCACCTGGGGAGAAGACGACCCCCTCTGCTGCACTGTGACCAGCACGTTAATGTCCATTCCTTCTTCTTGCACCTTCCCCCTTTGCTCAGCGCCTGGTTGACAGCACCCAGGTGCTGGGCATGTGGGTGAATGTCCTGCATTTGTAGTGTCCTCTCTCTGTATCCGTGTGCTGCTCTTACAGTAGTTCACACACATGCCCTTGCACAGATTTGGTTTTGTTCCAAATATAAATGTATGTATTTTAGGTCTGTCAAGTGATTAAAAAAATTAATTGTGATTAATCATGCGATTAAAAAAATTAATTGCGATTAATCGCACTGTTAAACAATAATAGAATGAGTTGAATTGAAAAATACCATTTCTTTTGTTTATCATTCCTACAGTGCAAATATTTGTAATAAAAATAATAATATAAAGTGAGCACGGTGCACTTTGTATTCTGTGTTGTAATAGAAATCAATATATTTGAAAATGTAGAAAAACATTCAAAAATATTTAATACATTTCAATTGGTATTCTATTGTTTAACAGGGCGATTAATCACAATTAATTTTTTTAATCACAGTTAATTTTTTTGAGTTAATCACTTGAGTTAACTGTGATTAATCGACAGCCCTAATGTTTTTCAGCCTGCTGGATATGGCCCATGTTGTGATCACCAATTGAAGATTTATAGGGAAAGGAATGCGTGGCTCTCGCCCTCTCCAGGGGGACACTTGTTCACTTAACAGAGACACATGCATCCCTGTCTCCAGGAGGTTTGCATGAAGGATGCTCCCTTGCTTAAGCATGCTGTCCATTCTCCTTTTTCTGATATCTTGGAGCATGGTGCAGTGTATTTAGCTGTGCCAGTGTCAGGCCTTGGTTTTAGGTATAGGACACCTTTTACTCCCTAAGGACTTCTGTGTTCAGTGCAGTCTTTCAGAGGAGACACACACGCTGTGTTCTCTCATGGCCACTTGACTTTTGTTCTTTCTTGTTCTGTCATTCTCATACTCTAAAGTTAATTCTGAACGAAAGTGCAGAAGCCTTGGGCTCACTAGTGCCATTGTGACCGATAGTGAATGGCTGCTGTCTGTGCAGGGAGAACATAATGTATTTCCCACGCTGGCAGCTGCATCTCAAGGCATGGGATCAGATCTGCCTCTCCCCATGTGAAGGAGCTCTGGGTTCTTGTCTCAGTAGGAGAAGTTGGGGGAAAGCTGGTTTGGGGGCCCTACAGTAGCCATTGGCAGAACTGTCCCACGTTTCCTGGGGGCTGCTGGGGTTGCTGTTGGTCATTGATCTGCTAATGGCTGAGACAGAGAAATTCTGAGCTGCCCAGTGACTGGAGGGGAGGGCAGTCCATGGAACTGCCCAGGGACAGAGGAGAGTTCTCTTGCGGCAGGGAACTCTTTCTCTAAGGCCAAAGGGGGTATCCTCCCAATGTCAGCAAACAGTCTGTGTGCCAGATGTGTCTGTGTGCCTACCCCAGCTTGTCCAGCTGCAGCACATGGCATTGATGGTGGGCAGCCGGCAGGCTCCCGCAGAGAGAAAGTACAAGTAGGACACGCTGGGGTAAAGTCTGCCCATCACCAAACACTTGCAAGTAGGGGTGCCACCTCTCTTGGTTTTTCCAGATGGTTCCTTTTTTTAGGTAGCTGTCCTTGGAAATCTGTACATCTTTGTGGGGCGTTAAAAGTCCTGTTTTTTTGGTCAGTCAGCCCAATGGCTCCCAGAGCCCAAGTGGCTTTTGTGGGGGGAGCTGTGGGGCCACACAGATTAGCAAGTGGGATGAAGGCGCTCAGGGCCGACAGCACCCAGTCACTACCACACAGGTACAGGTTGCAGGGGTGATTGCCGGAGATGAGCAGGGTGGGTATGGCCGGTGCTGCATCCTGCTTGATGAAGTTGGTGCTTGGGGCATGATCTGGGAGCTGGAACTTATGGGGGTGGTGCCATCTCCTGGGGGTGGGTTGAGGAGATGGTGCCAAGGGTGGGGGGGGGTGGATGTTCCCTGTGTTTTGTACACCAGAGCTGGCAACCCTACTTGGAAGCCCACTGATGTGCTGCCAGGATTCCAGCAGCCACAGAGCCACTTCCTTCAGCCTGCAGCCATGTCTGAGTGGATAACATGCTTGCAGGCAGGAGGGGAAGGGACGATGGAGCATCTGCAGGGACCGTCCTTTTTCTCTATGTTTGTACAGCACCTACAACAATAGGGTCCTGATTCACGATTGGGGCTCATGTAATACACATGAATAATAATCATGATAATAATTTATTTTCCCATTTAAACAATCACTCCTCCCTGGCTCTCTGCCTGGGTTCCCCTGCCATCTCTTGTGCTCTATCCTATCCTCAGGCAGTGCTCTGGGGCAGGGAGTATCTCTTTGTTCTGTGTTTGTGCAGCCCCTAGCACAATGTGGTCCTGGTCCGTGACTGGGGCTCCGAGGGACTACCGCCATATGATAATAAATAATAAGAGAAAGAGATTCACCACCTAAACAAAGAAGGAGGCAGCAGCATTTGGCAAACAGGCTTCGGGTCGAGTGTTTGCAGAAGTGTCTGGTGCGGTTTGCTGTGCTCCCAGAGAACGCACTGAAGGAGGGGAGCTGGGGATGCGCAGTGGGATGCCATAGGGTGCAAAGGCCCTGGCACAGAGCGTTAGTAGGTGCAGAGAGAGGGTAAAACCCATGGGAGGTAGGGCAGGCAGCCCAGCCTTCCTATCACATTGATGGTGGAGCCTGGGGAAAGAATTTGGTCTCTTGCATCTGGTGTGGCTCCAAGACACAGCAGCAAACATGTGACACTGACTAGAGTGGCACCACCCAGCTAGTGGAGACATGACTGAGGGAGGCCAGCTCTGTGTTCCTCCCTCTGCACCAGCCCCACGCATCTCCAGCATTGCAAACATGGTTCGCACCAGGACGCCTCCCCCGGCGGGGTTCCCCAGTCAGCTTGGCAGGGCTGAATGCTGCTAAGACTAGAAGGCCTGTGTCTGAAATGCTGCCACCTCCACTGGTCCCTGATATGCACCAGAGCCTCTCCTCGTCTACGAAAAAAGAGGAAGTAACCATTGGAAACCTTGCAAATAAAGCCCAGATTCCAAAGGAAAAGAATGGATCTAAGTGTGAAGGAGAATTAGGAAGAGATGACCATATAATTATCCAGTCAAAGCAAAGTGTCTCCTGGAGATCAGAAGTGTTGGTTTCGTTCCCATCTGACAGCAGATGAGCTGCACAGGATTAGTCACACGCTGACTGGCAGCCACCCCGGGTTTCCCAGGAGTCAGCCATGCAGCAGACTCCTTCCCATTCACCCGTCTGCTGCCATATACAGCTCTCTTCCCACCTGCAGCACAGACAGAAGAGAGGATCTGCAATTAGCAATGAGCAGGTCTGGAGCACTAGCGAGCTCAGGGGGCTTGGGAACAGGCAGGAGGGCCTTACTAGCTTGCCAGTTCAAATTCAGCCAGGACATCAGTCACCAAAACCGGCTGCCATCAGATGGCCATTTGGTGGCTTATGTGCAGCGAGCGGTTGGGTCTCAGCCCATCCCTACTGGTGCAGGCATCGACTAGGAGATTCTGCCCCTGCAGCTACTGACACGCTCTCTCCATTTCCAGACTACCTTTCCGAATTAACAGTCAAACCCTGTCATAATATAAAGGGAAGGGTAACCACCTTTCTGTATACAGTGCTATAAAATCCCTCCTGGCCAGAGGCAAAACCCTTTCACCTGTAAAGGGTTAAGAAGCTCAGCTAACCTGGCTGGCACCTGACCCAAAGGACCAATAAGGGGACAAGATACTTTCAAATCTTGGGGGTGGGGGCGGGGGAGGAAGGCTTTTGTTTGTGCTCTTTGTTTACGTGGTTGTTCTCTCTTGGGACTGAGAGAGGCCAGACAGAAATCCATCTTCTCCAACTCATCCTAATCTAATCCAAGTCTCCAATATTGCAACCAGTATAGGTAAACCAGGCAAGGCGGATTAGTTTATCTTTTGTTTTATGTGAATTTTCCCTGTGTTAAGAAGGAGGTTTATTCCTGTTTTCTGTAACTTTAAGGTTTTGCCCAGAGGGGATCCTCTGTATTTTGAATCTGAATACCCTGTAAAGTATTTTCCATCCTGATTTTACAGAGATGACTTTTACCTTTCTTTTTTTTTTTTAAATAAAATCCTTCTTTTAAGAACTGGACTGATTTTTCCATTGTTCCAAGATCCAGGGGTTTGGGTCTTTGAGGATTTTGTAACCAATTGGTTAGGATATTATTCTCAAGCCTCCCCAGGAAAGGGTGTGTGTAGGGCTTGGAGGGATATTTTGGGGGAAGACGTCTCCAAGTGGGCTCTTTCCCTGTTCTTTGTTTAAAACGCTTGGTGGTGGCAGCATACTGTTCAAGGACAAGGCAAAGTTTGTACCTTTGGGGAAGTTTTTAACCTAAGCTGGTAAGAATAAGCTTAGGGGGTCTTTCATGCAGGTCCACACATCTGTACCCTAGAGTTCAGAGTGGGGAAGGAACCCTGACAAACACCCACAGCTGAGTGCAGCCCATTGCCTTTCGGAGAGACCCTGCATTTGTCAGGTGTTGCTACTGTCACTCCTGGCATTAATTCCTTTGCTGATCACCTTTATCATCCTCAACCCACCCTCCCCCCAGGCCATACTGGCTTTGCTGCCGTTTTCCTGAAGGTAAGGTCTCCAGGAGTGATGTGCAAGCTTAGGCCAGTTTAAGTTGTGTCACTCAGGGATGTGAATAAGCCACCTCCTGAGCGATGTAAGTTACACCCACCTGAGCCTCCCACCAGCATAGCTACCGCCGCTGCATGAGGATTTCTTAAAAGGCACAACCCCAACCACCCACCACCCAATCGGGCTGTTCTTGCAAAGAGAGCAAGGACTGAGTGGGCTGATCTTTCCTTCCATCCCTAGAGGAGATCTTCCAAGTCTGAGGGGAGGCATGGTGCGGCGCTGAGGGTGGGCAAACGCTCCTTGTCTCTGCCTATGCTGGCCTTGTGCTGTGGACTGGTCAAAGCCCAGTCCAGCACCTTTCTCCACCAGTAATATTCACCACCAACCCCCTCCATCATTGCCAGGGCCTCAGTACCAGCATCGCCACAGAACCTACACCAAGGTGCAGGAGAAATCCCAGGCCAGGGGCCAGCTTTGTGCTCTGTCCTGCAGGGTGGACCAGGGGCAAAGGTGGGCTCAGTTCTCCCGCTGAGCCCTATGTGCTGAGACTCCATTAGCTCAGTTATATCTGGCCCCCATGGCATGAGGGGGAAAGGTTTATGGAACCAGTTAGATGAACTGAAAGGAACAAGCAGCCCTTCCATGCTCCTCACCTGGTCCCCATTTCAAACGCAGGTCTTCCTTTGATTTTCTGGAGCGTATGCATTCCCTATCCTTTGAATGTATTTTCATCATCCCCTGAGCTGCTGGCTTTCATTTCCCACCACGTTTGAATTAGAGACCCAGGAGCTGTCTGTCTCCCAACTGTTTTAGAGGAAGTTGTGAACACTCCACAGCGCCAGCAAGGGATGTGACCCAGATTTCAATAGCCCATTCACAGGAGCGGCAGACCTGGCCACCGGACTGTCTCCCAAGTTCTACCCTTATGGATCAATAACCATTCTAGACACTGATTTATCACAGCAATCTGTAACCCACTAACCCCCCTTTTTGCCCTGTGACTGCAGATGTGTTAACAGGTCACTCCACCTTGAACCATCCCTTACAAAATGTGCTAACTACTTATCATAGAATATCATGGTTGGAAGGGGACCTCAGGAGGTCATCTAGTCCAACCCCCTAAAGCAGGACCAAGCTCCAATTTTTGCCCCAGATCCCTAAATGGCCCCCTCAAGGATTGAACTCACAACCCTGGGTTTAGCAGGCCAATGCTCAAACCACTGAGCTATCCCTCCCCCCCAGTTTATGCTAAACTATCTGTTCCACTTGGCCTTTAGCTGTGACAATGGGAGTATCTTTCCCAGCCCAGAAGAAGAGCTCTGTGTGGCTCGAAAGCTTGTCTCTCTGACTGACAGAAGTTGATCTAATAAAAGATTACCTCTACCTCCCCCACCTTGTCTCTCTGATCTCCTGGGACCAATAGAGCTACAACGACTCTGCCTACATTCTAGAGATAGGCCTGAGCCAGCCCAGCTTCACATGAGGCCTGACCCCACAACAGACTGAGCTAAACCCTGGTGTCTGAGCACCCTGCAGCAGCTGTGTGGCGTAGGCCGGTCTCTCAATAGCACAGGCCAGCCTGGCTCCTGCAAGTATATAACTCTCCAGGAAGGGCCTGCCTGTTCATAGGTATGCAAGGCTGGGGTGGGATAGAGGAGTCCCTGAAGTGTGCCCCGGTGTGCAACCCAGGTGGCATGAGTAGGGATTGGAATGTGCACAGGTGTGCAAGTTGGGGTGAGGCAAGAAGGGGCCAGGCTGCATCCAGGTGTGCAAGGCTGGACAAAGATAGGAAGGAATGTGGGTGGGGTGTTCACTAAGGCTGGACTGTGCACAGGTGTGCAAGGCAGCAGGCAGGGCAAAGGAGCTAGCCCTGCATCCTCTGTTGCACAAACGACTTGGAAGGGGTGGGTGGGAGGCATGATCATATGTATGTGGCGGGGGAGGGGGAACAGGAGGAGCTCAAAAGGGAGGCGGGATGTGGGGAGCCAGAGTCAGGGGCTGTCGGGATGAGGCCGACCAGGGAGCTAGGGGAAGGTTGGGTGAGAGAACCAGAGGGAGAGAGGGGCTAGGGGAGTCTGACTGGGGGGAAGATGGGTTTAAGAGGGGAAATTGATTTGACTGGGAGGAGTAGCAAGGGCTTGCAAGTGGAGGGTATGCAAATAAGGTCATGCATATTCATTGGGTTTGTTGCTTAACCCCCAGCGCCCACAGCCCTAGCTGATGTGGGAGGGCAGTGCCCTGTGTAGCCTCCTGTGTGCTGAAGAGATCTGCCCCGGGGTGCTGGGGCTGCTGCATCCCGCTCTGCCATGACCTGCGGCTAACAGCAGAGCACGTCTCCCCCCAGAGTGCGGAGCTGATTCCCCACCCAGCCAGCCTGGGCGCCAGCCCCTGACATGTGGGCGTGGGCAGGGCTTGCTCCAAAACTCTGGCGTGGGCACCCCCAGTGCAGCACCAAAGCCAGCTGCCACACGTGGGACTGAGGCTCTATGTATATACGGTGGCAACGCCTCTTACATCTAGTAAATCTAAGCCCTCGGATTGGCTGCTGACCCATTTGCCTGCTTCTTGGGGCAGAATAACCAATCAGAGCTGCTGCAGGCCGAGCTCTCTCCCCTGCCCCTCTCTGCAGCAACTTGACACCATGAGCAATAGGGACAGGATGGTTCCTTTCTCCCTCTCCTGCACAGCACTTGCCTGGAAAGGGGCGGGAGGGAGGACCGTTGGTGTGGCCGGCTACTGAGAGATGGCCAGTGTGAGGGAATCCTGGGCTGGCAGAAAGCCATGGTAGCTGGCCTAGTGAGTAGTAAGGAGGGACATCAGGGTAGGAGGGAGTGGGGCTAGAGCGCACAGTGCTCCTCATGAGCCTGGGCCAGTGGTATGGTTAGTAGGGAACGGTCCCTGCTGGCCAAAGCGGTCCCAGCCAGGCTCCGGATTGCATGGGTCAGAGTGGTGGCATAACCACCATAGAATCATAGAATATCAGGGTTGGAAGGGACCTCAGGAGGTCATCTAGTCCAACCCTCTGCTCAAAGCAGGACCAATCCCCAACTAAATCATCCCAGCCAGGGCTTTGTCAAGCTTCACCTTAAAAACCTCAAAGGAAGGAGATTCACCACCCTCCTAGTGAAAAAGTTTTTCCTAATATCCAACCTAAACCTCCCCCACTGCAACTTGAGACCATTGCTCCTTGTTCTGTCATCTGCTACCACTGAGAACAGTCTAGATCCATCCTCTTTGGAACCCCCTTTCAGGTAGTTGAAAGCAGCTATCAAATCCCCCCTCATTCTTCTCTTCCGCAGACTAAACAATCCCAGTTCCCTCAGCCTCTCCTCATAAGTCATGTGTTCCAGTCCCCTAATCATTTTTATTGCCCTCCGCTTGACGCTTTCCAATTTTTCAACATCCTTCTTGTAGTGTGGGGCCCAAAACTGGACACAGTACTCCAGATGAGGCCTCACCAATGTTGAATAGAGAGGGACGATCACGTCCCTTGATCTGCTTGCAATGCCCATGCTCAGCTCAGGCACTGCCAAGGGTTGAGCCCCGCGTGTCTTTTTCAAAACTCTGCTGCTGAGCGTAACACGGCCAGCCTAACGTGAAGTCCTGGATCCCTGCCTTTTCAGCTACAGCAGAAGCTGGGACAGGCCCTATTTTGAATTCTTCAACCCAATTCTGGGAATTAAGACAATCAGTGTTTCACTGCACTCAACACTCCTGTAGTTAGAGACTTGATAAATGTTAATGCTGATGACAACGAAGGAGAGAGAACAGGGGCTAAAACTCGGCAGTGTGGGATGAACAAGCTTCCCTCTGCCAACATGTGGCAATACAGCCTCTCTGCTACTCCAGCCTTGGGCTCCCCACAGCGGCTCTGCCAATGCCCCTCAATCTTGACCCGCAGTCCCCCTGCCATTCCAGTTCTGCCAGTCCTTCTCAGTCTTTATCCAGGGCATGCCTGGCCTGCACTGTTGGTCTGCCAATGCACATCATCCGCAACATTCCCTCCTACTCCAGTCTCCCTCTTCATCAGTGGGTGGCAGCACCACTTCCTGTGTCAGCTCTGCCGCTCACCCCACGCTGCTCATGTCCAACGTGGGGTACTCCATTCAGCCATGTGGTGGGTAGCAGATCATAAACGTGGCTAGTGACATTAGAAGAAGGGCAAATTCATGTCCCTCCTTACTCTAGCCAGATATCAGCAAAACTCTCGAGAAGTCACGGGCTGGATGACACAGGCATCGCCCCACCTGTGCTCTGCAGGCTGGGTGGGTCAGCCCAGAAGCCCATGTTCCCGCCATTTCTTTGGGTGTATTTCCATTTCTATACGTCAGCATGGAATGCATGGCACATTTAGAGTTAGGTAAGGAGAGGTGCAACTGAGGCATGACACTCCAGCCCAGCCCAGCTCATGGCTACCTAGAAGGAACTACGTGTGCCCCAGCACAGGAGGGTGACAGAGCAGTCAGGCTCCAAAAGAGACGCACGCTGTGTTCCGCTCTGGTTCCCCACGTGGAAACACTGTGGGCCTGGGCCAGCAGAAGCAGAACTAAATCCACATTGAGGCCCAACTGGCCCAGCCCCAGCAGCAGGGCACAGCTGACTCCACAGCACCCTGGGAGGGCAGGTGGGGGAAGCAGAGCTGAGATCATTGACCTGGAGCTGGGCCTGACGCTCTGTACTGGAGGAGAGCTGCCCCTGGGCTACCACTAAGGCCAGGTCGACACTAAAAAGTTAGGTCCACCCAATGACCTCACTCAGGGGTGTGGAAAACCCACCCCCCGAGCAATGGAGTTAAGCTAAATGTAGTAGAAAGAGAGAACCTGGGACCTGAGGCCTGGCATAAGAGGCCCGGTGTGAGGCCTGCACTAAAGTAGTGGTCAGGCCCTGCTACCATGAAGCCAAGTTAGCAAAAGTCAGGCCGTGAGCAGAAGTCAGGCTCTGCCTGCTCGATCCCAGAACCTGGCCAGAACAGGGCTGGTGCTGCGGAGCCATACATGTTCCTGGGAAGTGCTGGGCACAGGGCACTCGGGGAAGCACAGTCTGTAAAACCCCGATACCAAGCATGGTACAAACACACTCCCCAAAGGCAACAGGGTCTCTCTGAAAGATAAGGTCAGGATGACAGTGCGATGACGAGAGGTGTTTCAATCATACCAACAGGTACAAGGCCAAGGGTGGTACCTGGCTACGTTTGTGTGGGTGTACAAAGAGGGCTCTCAGAGGGAGTGTCGTTGGTCAGCCATGGGGGGAATGGAAAGTCCCGCCATTCACGGAGCAGAGTCAATTGGCATGGGAAGTACTTGGAGCACGTATCGGGTGCTAATACCGTGCTTCATCGACTATAAACCTAGCCAGGTGCCTTCGCTACTGAACCAGATTTGTGGTCTTATTGGGTGGTTCACTCGAGGTCTGCTGCCGGCTACCTGCGCAGAGCTGGGACAGCTCCCAGAGAGAACACACACATGCAACCAGCATCTGACAACACGGATTAACCCCCGGCCTAAACAGCACGAGGCTGGCAGAAGAATTCTTCCATTGGCCTAGCTACAGCGACAGGAGAACCCCTCCTCTCACACAAGGTTTACATTGAAGTGCTACACTGGCAGCAGCTGCACCAAGGGAGCAGTTTAAGTGAATACACAGCCGAAAACTGGAATGACCAAGACGACACCAGTGTAGCTACATCACCTTAGCGATGCCGGCATAACCATGTGACCGAAGGGGTTTTTCCATCCGTGTAGGAACACCACCTCCCCGAACAAGGGTCACTATGTGGATGAAAGCATTCTTCTGGTGACATAGCTGTGTCTCCACTAGAGGGCTGCTCAGCAGAGCTACGCTGGTCAGGGCTGTGGTTTTTTCAAACCCCTGGCCGTTGTGCCTAGGTTGACTTAACATTTAAGTGTAGACCAGGCCAGACTCACTGGAGGGATTTGTGAGGAGCCTGGAACTCCATCCGCTGGCCATCTGTTACCTGGAACGAGGGCACTGACCCAATCCCTGGCGTATTGGTTGGTGTTGCTCCATTTCTTATAGGCAAACATATATGGGGTCCTTGTTTCTTTTGCCTCTGTTCCCCTTCCCCCCACCCCAGATAAAGATAGCTGTGGTTCCATGTTCCCAAAGGTCTCTGAGTGCTTGGGGTGGGGTATGGTGGGAAGGAACCACCTGCTAGAGTGATCAAGGAGGTTACTCTGTAATGTCCCAGAGCCAGGCAATGTGGGGACTGGAGCCAGCAATTCTTTTGTTGTAGAACAGGCCCTCTAGAAACGCTGTGCCGACTGGCCCTGGTGGGCACTGCTGGCAGAAGGGGCACACAGCCAAGGGCAAGACCCTGCAAGACCTCTAACTTAGGGGGCTAGGCAGGAGCTTGCTCTGGGATCCAGGTGTCTCATGACTTCCACTGCAGGGCCCGCTGCACCTTCCTGCGGGGCTGGCCTCGGGCAGAGAGCAGAGATTGGGCTGGAGGGCCCCGGGGTCTGACCCAGAACGGCAGGTCCTGGGTCAGCAGGCGGCTCCGGGATCAATGAATGGAGGCACCTGCCTTGGCACAGCCAGGTGCTGGTTCCCCTGAAACCACCCCTCATGGGGGGGCTGGCGATCGCCCTCTAGGGGCCAGCGCACGGCCCGGGGAGCGAAGCCCCCCGCTGGCGGGGCAGTGAGCAGGCTTCCTCGCAGCGTCGTCAACGGCACCGCCCCATCGCCGGCACGGAGACCCACCAGCAGGCCGCTGCTCCAGGGCCCCTCGGTGGCATCCCGGCCTGGCTGGGGCAGTGCGGGATGGGGAGAGCAGCCCGGCCGCCCCCGGCCAGCTCCCTTTTGGGGCACCTTGGCATCAGCAACGAGCCCTCGGCCCCGCCGCCCCCAGTGGGCTGCCGCCTGCCCCCCAACCTCCAGGGCGCTCTACCCGGACCCCCGCCCCATGGAGCCCAGGAGCGACTGGGGCTCTGGTCCGACTCCTGCACAGCAAATCCGCCCTGCAGGCGGGCCGGGCTGGCCGCTGTGTCCCGTTATCCCCCGTCCCCAAGTGCGCGGCCCGGGGTCCCCGCACGACCCCGCTTCGCTCCCCTCTGCCCCCTGCCCGTCCGGGGGGCAGCCGCAGCCGCGGGACCCCAGTCCCCACCGCCGGGCGGCGCCCCCTGCCACTCCCGTGCGCCCCCTCCGCTCCACGCTGCGCCCCGCTCTCGGAGCCGCCCCGCCCTGTCCCCCAGCCCCCTCTCCAGCCAGGAAATCCGAGCTCGGCTGATTCCTCCACGTCAAACCACATGATCCCATAAAACATTCAGCGCGCTGCAGCCCGCCTGGCAGCCCGCGTTCCCCTCCCGCGCCCCGCTCGGCTCCCAGGGACCCCGCGCCGCAGCCGCCTCTCCCCGCAAGGACCAGTGCGCGCCGCGGCGGCTGCTGCGCCCCAGCCGTGCGCCTTGGGGTGGGGAGCCGGCGCCTGGATGCTGACTCCGGCCCCGGGGCGGCTCATTCCCCCGCTGCTCGCCAGCTCCGGCGGCGGGAGAGCCCCCGCCCTGCGCTCGGGCTGAAGTTCGAAAGCGGACCTGCCCGCGCTGGCGAGGACTGTACCCCGGCGCCCGTTTGCCTGCCGAGCCGAGCCTGCCCCGACCCCTAAGATGAAGAGGGCGATCGCTGAAGGTAGGCGCGTCCCTTCCGCGGGGACCCCCGGCTTCAGCGCCAAGGGGAGGGCAGGGCTCCGGCAACTTCCCAGCCGGCAACTTTAGTCCCGTGGAGAGCGCGGAGCGGCCAGGACCCGCCTGCCTCCGATGTCAGGTCATGGGACTGAGCCGGGGGACGCGCTGGGAGGCGATCGCGGCTCCCAGCCCCGGCAGTCCGAGCCGGGCTTACAGCCCAAGTTCCCGGGGGGCTCGGGAGCAGGGGCCGGTGTGCTGAGGTGTTGGGGGCAGGCTGGCGCTAAGAAGGAGACCCTGTATTCCCCAAGGAGGGAGAAATTGGTGATGTGTGGGGGGCTCCCGGCTCTGCCCTCTCCCCCGGCACCTGGCTCAGCGCTTCTGTGCCATTGCGGAGTCCGAGCGCTGGTGTGAACAGCCTGGATCCAGAATCAACCGCTCCCCTCCCCCGCCGCTAGGTCAGAGACCAGAAGGTCATCGGGCTGGCTGGTGTGCCCAGCACCATCTGGGCTCTGCCTTCTGCGCTGCCTTCAGCGGGGGTTGCGGGGCTTCCCGCCCCGACCTGGGGCAGCAGGAGTGGGAAGGAGGCTGCTGGGGGAAGCAGCAGCCTTTGCCTCCCAAGGGGGTCCCGTCTCGCTGATAAAAGTGGGACATCTGCTCTGCGCGCTGACCGCGCCGAGGCGGATGGCAGGGGGGACGGGAAGCCAAGACATGGCTGGTAGGAAAACCGAGGAGCGAGCCCCCAAGACCCGCCAGTGCCGGCAGAGGGCTGCATGCTCAGCAGGGTCAGCAGTGCCCTCTCCCGAGCGCCGGGGCTGAGAGGGAGGCAGCAGGTTCTCTGATCGCCCCCACCAAACCTCGGCGCTTGGGCTAGGAACAAGAGCTCCAGAAAGGAGGGTTACATTGAAACACCAGGGGGAGGAAGGGCCCGGAGGGGGCAGCGGAGAAGCAGTGGGAGAGGGAGGGGAGGGGAGGGGAGGGAAGAGAAGGGTCAGTCACCAGCATCCCTGGCTCTGCCTACCGGGGAGGAGTGCGAATGGGAGGCGAGGAGTGGAACAAAGGGAAATCTCCAATGCAAGTTCTCCTGACTTGGCAAAGTTTGCGAATTCCCCCTTAAGGGGCTAGGGAGAGTGATAGGCCACTGAAAGCCAGATCAAAGAGACTGCGTGTGGCTGGGGCAGGGGGGCAGAAGGAAAGGAAGCGGTTCCCTGGCAGTGCTAGAGAACCTGCAGTGAATGTGCAGGGGTGGGAGAAAGCCAGAGATTATTGAGGGTTAGGGGGTGTGCCAGACAAATACATCATTAACTAATTGTTCCTTTGGCCCACTTTGTCTCATTTAAATGTCCATTAGTCAACAGCAGTAAACTAGATTAAGGGTAAAATGCCTGAGAACAAACCGTGGTGTATAGGTTAGGAATTGAATTGGTCCTACTGTGGGGAAGATCTCTGTGTGTAATAAGCATTCAGCGCTGCTGGCCTTTCAGAAAATCCCCATGAGCTGTTGCCACCCAAAGGAATAAAACCTCGTTCCACAAGGAATAGCTCTGTTTGGTTTGCTCAGACAGTCCCAGTGGTATTGTGGGCTACCTGGCACCTTGCGTGGCTGAACAGGGAGATGGCTGCCAGGAGCAGGCAGTGCCTGGGTAGTGGCTCATGCCACAAAGGGTAGTCAGCTTGTTCATCTCCAGTCACCTTGGGGTAAAACCTGAAAGACCTACACTTTGGAAAGCGTGCTCCCGTCCTGCAGGGTGCAGAGACGCCCACTGGCTCCGGGGCATTGCTGACAACCCACAGGTTGCAATTTTTTTTAAATCAAAAGACATCAACCCATGTTAGAAAGCAAGTATTGTTGAGGGTGCCAGTCAAAGGGATCTGTGTGACACAGCTCTCTCTAATAACCCCTCTGTGTGTGCAGTCTCCACTGTGCTGTGTTGCTTCCTCCTTTCTGGGAGCGACCCCAGCATCACCTAGCATTGTTTCTTGGAGGGCACGGTGTCTGGTTTATTTGCAATGCTCTTGTGAGAGATCCCAGCTCCAATCCAAACAGCAATCAGCTTCTTCGGAGAGTTTGAACGGCATCTAGTTTTGAAACAGCCACTGTGTTCCTGCTTGGGAGCAGGTTGCCATGGTGGCTTTTGCTGAGGACCCTTAGGGGGCATTGGTGTTTCAGAAGTCACCTATTCCATAATGTATTACAGTCTTGTGCACAAATGTCCTTAGATCTGAATGGGTGCCTGTATCCTGAGTACCCTGTGGATTTGGCTGTGCGCAGACTCCTGGCACTGATCCGGTGGTAACCTGTGGGTTTTCTGCCTGCCATTATATTGCAGGGAGCTGTCAGCGCACCGGGTGTGCTGTGCCCCAGTTACAGAGAGCACCACACAGAGGTGGGGGCAGCAGAAGAACCCGAGTAGAACGCTTTCTCTCTCGTGGCAGTAGGCAGGGTTGCACAGGGCATGCTCACTGCACTGTGGCCCCCCACGGGTGCCCAACAGTCATCAGCATCACGTGAAAAGCCAGGACATTCAATACAGGAAAGCTGCTACAGGACCTCTGTTCATACAGCATGGCAGGTGCACAGGGGCTTTTAAAGGAGAGCCCTGGCCTGCTCCCGTGGGGTGCTGAATACCCTCAGATGCTGGTCCTAAATGTGAGTGGGGAAGATGACTGTGAAATGCCATGTGTAGGACGTGCTCCCCAGGATCAGGCCCTGAGCGAGTGAACTGTGGGGCTCTGGCTGCCCCCACTGAGCCCAGACTGCCTTTCCCAGAGTTGACACCAGGGTTCCCAGGTACCTTCTAAGCTGGAAATACACTGCAGGGGCAGTTGGGTCAGTGAAGCTTTTCCTCTGCCGCCTTAGCTCACAGCAAGCCTTTGTTAACACCCCTTCCTTTTACAGCTCAGAGGGTCTGTCTGCCTATGAAATCCCCATTCACCTCCAGGATTCCTCAATGGGAAAACAGCTGTTTTAAAACCTTTATTCCCCCAAGAAACTAAGCCTGGAGAATACGTATTCATTGATGGAGGAGATGAGCAGCATTTTATTGCTCTGACCAGGAAGTAGCATTCGTCAGCTCTTTATTTGACCCTTTATTGCTTTCAGGACAGTTTTTGTTACATAATTTATCAGGGAGATGGCATTTCAAAAGCCCCCCTTTTGGAACCTGAATCCCTTGGGCCATACCGGGATGGGATACCTAGACGTACAGAAGTTGTGATCGTAGGGTTCTGTGAGCCCCAGTGCTTTGGTGCTTCTCTCTGCCACGCTGGATTGTATCAGCACAGATGGTGTTGTGCCCCCACTTGGTTTGGTGATGTTTTCTCACTCGGCGCGCTGGAAAAGGCTGTGCTAGAAAATGATTTAATTAGATCTGGTGAGACAAAGAGCCGCTGTGACCCTCGTGAGCTCTCTAGCTTGTGAGCAACGTGTTCCAGGGCTGCTTACCAATAAGATGCGACATGCCAGCCCCGTCTTCAAACTCTGCCACGTCCTCCGTTAATTACCTCCATGCCGCTCTCTGCTGCTCTGAGCTGGCATCAACTCGGAGCCTCACGGGAGCCTATGCAGGAGAAGATTGTAGGCCCAAGTGTGTGGGAGGCTGGGACGGAGGGACAGGGCAGCTTGCAATGGAATCGAGATCCCTTCCCCTTTTAGAACGTGACACGCGTCCTGCTCGGCAGGACCAGCCAGGATCTGCAGACAAGTTAGAGTGGAAACGGCTATCTGGCATTCATCCTTTGCATGTGTTCCTCCAGCTGAAATGAGGGCCAGGTTCCTGTGCACTCCTGGTGTAACTGCACTGACTTCATGGATTTACACCAGGGATGACTTTGGCTTCTAGGCAAAAACTGCCCCTCCAGTAGCATCTAGTTACTGTGAACCCCACAAAAGCCATAGGCTGGAGCTACTGGCAGTGAAGGGATGAATGGGAAGTTGGAGCTCTGGGGAGCAGGGCCCAAGGAACGCTCTGGTCGGGTGTGCATTCCTCGCCGTGTTGCTGCTGCTATTTGCTGTACTTGTGTATGTGGTGGCAGCACCCGGTGTGAGTGGCAAAGCGCAGGCAATCGCCCCTGTAAGCCGCCCCTGGCCGCATGTACCTGTGCTCCCGAGGGAGCCTGGGCACACTCCCGCCGCCTGCATCGGTGTGTGCTGCTTCCCGAAGAGCCACTTCTCGCTTGCAGAAAGTGCTGAGACGGAAGCACGGTGCTTGGAGCCTAGGTGAAGGTGTGGGCTGTTGCTGGCTGGACTGGAGGAGGCTTGGGAGGGTGGATGGAGCCAGCATCCCTAATGAAGAGACTAGAGCTCTGAGCCAGCATGAACACAATGTGCCTGGCTCCTGTTCCAGCTCCTCATTCTGCAGTACAGTGGCTTCTTTTCAAGAGGCTGTGAGTACAGCACAAGCACGCTATCCACACTACACAGCAGACCAAAGTGGGGGGGGGGGGGAAGGAGTCGGCTTAATTAGGTGTGTACTCGCTTCCCCCTGGATTTGAAATGCTTTCTGCTGCTGTTGCTTTCACTAAGACATATCTCTGAGAGCCAGGAGCCAAACTCCTCCTTTGCTGTTTCTAAAGGAGTTGATTTACCCAGGAGGCACACCCCGCAGCAGGAATAGCCTGTGCCTCTCAGAGACGGTGCTGTAAGAAGCTGTGCGACCGTACAGGGGCCTGTGAACGCTGGGAATTGCACGAAGGGCTTGAATGCACTTGAGATGCTGCAGCGGTGTTGGAGCATTTAGTGTAGACACAATCTCCACCGACAGGAGGGGTTCCCCGGTCTCCACCTCCCTGAGAGGCAGTAGCTATGTGGACAGAAGAATTCCCGTTCCATCTACCTAGCGCTGCCTGCACCAGGGGTTAGCTCGGGGGTGGATTTTTTTTCCATGTCTGCATGAAAGGCTTTGAGTGTGGGTGTTTGGAGCTGCATTCTGGGGCCGCCGCTGTCTGGTGGGGTTTGAGTGTATGGGGTTCTGGGGCTTCTCCAGGACAGACACCAGTGAGTGTGGGGCAAAGTGGCCTGCATTCTGCCCTCTGCAAATCCCAGCCTCCCCCCCTTCGATATTCACTGTTCCAGCTTTGGGAGGTACCAGCGGCCAAGGAGAGCCATGAAATGTTGGTCTGAAAAAATAAACAGTGTAAAGCAGGAAATGGCGAGTCTCAGAACATGTGTGTAAAAAAGTTGAGACTTAATACAGGCTCCCTCGCCCCCCAGCTATGTCAGCAGTTGGGTCTTCTTATGTTCGCCTGAGTCCCCTGCACAGATTGTATACCCTGAGCCCCTGGCTGACTGCTGCTCAATTCCAGTTTTGTGCTGGCCAGTGGAATGCCATAGATTTCAGTGCGTTTCCCCTGGCCTAAACCTGGAGTAGCAGTGGATGAATGGAATCCAGTGTGTACAACGGCCATGTTGTGTGTGCAGTCTGCTGTGATGATGGGCACTCTACGTCTACCTTAGCCAGACACAGTGTACGTGGGCATTCTGCACATGCTCAGACTGTTCATATCTGCTCCATTGTTAGAAGGGCACCAAGAGCTGGGCCTCCTACATCCGATTCTTAGCTTTGCCATTGACTCGTTGTGACTGTGTCCTTCACCCCACACTCCCATGCCTTAGTTTTTCCATCTTTAATTTGGGGATAATGGTGCTGACCTGTTTCCCCAAAGGCTCTCTGATGGGTTTGGAGGTCACAGGGCGAAGGGGGTGGAGATGACAAAGTAGCCTCTACTACTTATTCATATCTTAGTATTGGTTATTCCAAAGGAGAAGCAGGCGTGTCTGTGCCTGGGGGCGGGAGGGTCCCTTCTTTAGCAGTGACATTCTAGTCCCAGGGTTGGTGCTGTTTCAGCATCAGCTGTGTTCTGTTGCCTATGGTCTGTCCTTCTCAGAGCCCCAGGGCCTTACATTTCAACTCTTGGGCTAAGCAAAAGTGTCACCAACTCTTGTGGTATGGGATGGATTTCTTAAAGCCTGAGCTCCTGGAGTCAGGGGATTTAGGTGGAAATCTCAGCTTCCATTAGGAAAAAAAATCAGTTTCTAGCCCTTGTGTTTGCTGAGAAAAGTGGGAAACGTGAGCCGAGTGTGAGCTAGAGGCTCAAGAACCAGAAGACAAATAGGGTGCCCTCAGATTTGATTTTTAAGTCCGTCTCATGGTGTTTTGGGGGCCTGGGTTGTGATTTTTGACAGTGTGGGGTTGGCGAAGCAAAAACCAGTGCTGGCCTTGTGCCAGGGAAATTAAATGGGATTTGGGTGGGGTGGGTGCTGAGCCAAAGCCCACTGGAACCAAAGGGGGGGTCTCCATCAGTTTCAGCGAGCGCTGTCTCAGGCCCCAAGGAGGACCTGGAGGGTGGCTGATTGCGGGGGTCACAGTGGAGGTACCTGCATGGGCCTGCTATGGGCCCCACTGGCCCTTGGGAGTTATGGCCCTGTTCACTCCAGCGAGGCTCGGATGGGATCTGGGGCCGTGCCAGAGATGGGGGCAGCCGCTCAGCAGCCTCCCTGCTTGGGGTGTCACGGAGACTCTCCATCTCTTGTGGTCCTGCTGCGCATGAGGCACATTTGTTGCCAGGTAGGTCACTGCCCCAGCCAGCATGTTCCACCATTTCACTGTTAATTGAAGCAGAATTGCTTGGCAAACAGCCCAGAGTGGAAGAACCTGAGAAATGCCACAAACTTTGCTAATATTCCAACTGATCGGATACACTCACAAAACTCTGCTCCGTTTCTTTAATTCACATATTTCAGTGCAAGTTCACGACATTTCCTGGAATTTTCATCCCCCAGCTGCTCCTCCATCTAGTCCCCCCACCATCCCTCCTTCCCCGCCTGATGAAAGCTCAATAGTTTTTCCTTTCCTGAGACTAGCCTAGATGGATGTTTTAACTTCATTGCATCTTAACAATCACACTCCCTTTTACTCACATGCTGCTTCTCAAACTGGAAGCAAATGACTGTTTACACTTAATATTTAAACCTCATGTTTCCCTTGCTTCGCTGCATGGAAATTGCATTGAGAACACAGCAAGAATGTGGCCTTGAAGTAACTGATTATTATTATTATTGCTATTTATTACTTATATTGTGCCCTAGGTGTGTGTAGTGCTCTTACAGAAAGAAATCGGCCCTTTAAATTTGCACTTGAAAATCACTTTCCTGGCTCGTGGAATTGTCTCTTGTATTCTGCTCTGTGGGGGAAATTGGTTAGCTCCTTTTTTGGTAAGAACAAAGGTTTTTTTGAGAACCATCTGGCTGCTGATTTCTTCTCCTGTAGCTGTGCAGTTTGCTGGGAGTTCATTTGCGTCTTTAGCTACTAAAGAGAAAGTAAAAGTGACTGATTAGTCTGAGACTGGGAGCATTCACATCAAAGTGGCAGATTTTGTGAGCCCTGTTTGGGAAAGTGTTTAAAACTGGTGTATTTTCATTAGATTTTGAAGACTGGGTAGATTTGGGCTCTCAGCACTGCTGCACAGCCCTGGACTCCGCAGCCTGGGTGTTATTTTCGGAGTGAATTGTGTAGCTGTTCACGGTGGTGTGTGCTTACTTGATTATTTTAAATATTGATTTTAATTGTGTGTCTTTCTCAGGGCTGGGAGTAATGATGAGACCTGCATACAACGCACCCTGTGCATAATTAGCAATGTGTGTGTGGATCAGGTGTGAGCTCAGTCTGATTTCAATGTGGCGGGGGATCTCTGGAGACCCTAAATTCAGCTCCCCACCCTTCTGTGCATCTAGGGGCCACTGCCGGGCTGCGGAGCAGGGTGTGAATTCAGCAGTCCAGTTTACGTGCCTCCGCAGACAAAAGGCAGCACTGGAGACTGTAATAGGAAATATCGAGTTTAACGGTCTCTTTCTCTCTGCACATGTAAGTGATAGTCGAAAAGCTGCGGGGAACTTTATGCCTGGGATGTTTCCGTAGGCACCCACCAGCTGAGAGGTTGCCTAGGGGTCTAGGAAGTTATAGTTTGGCTGTGGAGCACAAGTTATGTCTCTCTGGAAGCGTCTCCTTCCCCATGCAAGCGCCGTTCAGTGACTAGTGTTTTCCATGCCAATACGCATGCTGTTAGCTTTGGCTTTACACTAGAGGGCTGTCTGTGCCTTTCCCTTCGGAGGGAACACGTTAGTCTGCGCACTCCGGATGGGTATGTCTGCAGTCTCCAAACAATTCAATAGCAGCCGTTTGGTCAGGTGGGAAATGCTCAGAAAGCTTTTATTTACCACTCGTGGAGTCTACTTGTGCTGCATACAAACAGCTCATCGCATTGGACGTGTTTGTATGAAACCCCGGGGAGACCTTCATTTCTGTCCATTGGATCCCATTCTCTCCTGACCCACTGAGAAGGGGCGGCTGCAGCCCACACCCCATTCAGAGGAGCCAGGGGGCCTCTGGGTCAGTTTGGCCTCCCTCTCTTTTGTTCCTGGAGCTTGGTGCCAATCCTGGGAACTGGGGAGCTGCAGGGCCCTCTTCTGAGCAGGGCTTCTGCTTGCCTGTCACTGGGCTGCATGTCCCTACCTGCTGTGGAGTGGGGATCGGAGCACCGGAAGGTGGAGGGGCCTGTGTTCTGCCAATTGGCAGAGCCCTGGGGCACCAAGCCATTGAGAGCAGGGCGAGACGGAAGCTGCGGGTAGTGGAGAGGAGAGGCTCCCTGCAGGGAGAACAGGCCTATCAAAAATCAGGGTGGGTGGTAGTGTCATGTGCAGACTTGGGCCCTTCGCAAGCACAGGGCCTTACTCCTGAGACTGTGGGCACTGGGGAGGAATGGCCCTTGCTGGGGATGGGGGTCTTTGTTTGAATAAGAGAATGATGGGGCCTCAGAGAAGATAACAAACCTGCTATTGCTGCTCGCTAAGGGAGTTCTCCTGTAGCTGGCAGGGCAGAGGCTGGTGGCTTTGGAGCAGAAGGACACATGCTAGAGTCCGTGCGTGATTTATACTCATCATGTCTCTTGTCTGTCACACACAGCCCTACTACATAGGGATTATTCCCAGAGACAGTCCCCAGCCCGCCCCCTCTACAGCTGGCACGTCAGCTCTGCCTGCCCAGCCCCAGGCTGGAATTCATTTGCAAAATGCATTTGACAAATCCCAAATCGTGACTGGCTCGTCTGCGGGGCATGTGTGCCCAGCAGCAAACCTGGCTGGGTATCGCTCTCTGAGTCCAGTCAGGGTGGTATCCTCTGCAGAGCATTGCACGGCACTAGATCCTCTATGCTCAGCGAGAAAGAAATGAGCATGTAGGACCTACACAAATAAGAAAGCGGCCTTTACCTGCACAGCCAGTACAAAGATGTGGCCACATCCCATGCAGCTGCATAGCGGCTTTCCTCACTACTGTGCTCTGCAGGGAGGGATGGGCAGGAAAATGGGCTTCGGTGGCTCCGGGGCCCCTCCCCGGGGATGCTGTGGGTCAGCACCATGTTGCCTCAAATGTGCTGCCGGCCCAAGGTGCCTCTGCCTGGGATGTCTGGGACTTTAATCATAGAATCTCAGGGCTGGAAGGGACCTCAGGAGGTCATCTAGTCCCACCCCTTGCTCAAAGCAAGACCAATCCCCAACTAAATCATCCCAGCCAGGGCTTTGTCAAGCCTGACCTTAAAAATATCTAAGGAAGGAGATATTCCAGTGTTTCACCACCCTCCTAGTGAAAAAGTTTTTCCTGATATCCAATACCTTGGACCACTGATACCTTGGACCACTGAAAATCCTGGCAAGCCATAAAAAAACCAAAGAATTTCTCCTAGACTCCAGACCAGGTTTAGAGTCTCTAGGCTGCAGAGGGCCACAAACCTGAATGAGGAGGGTAACGATCGAGGCAGAGGGCCTTCCGAAGTCCCAGAGGCGTTTCCTCAATCTATTAACTGATTAACTGTCACTGTCTGGGAGAGGGCAGGTTTCCTGCAGCCCCAGGCTTTGAGACGCCCAGGAAATGCGGAAGCATTATTGGAGGGCGCACCCTTCCCTCCAGCCAGGTGTGTAGCCCCGCAACACATGGCTCCAGCCGTTTCTGGCACACTTGGAAGTGCACCTGTCAGTTCCTTGTCAGAGCCTGATTTAGCGAGAGCGATAACGTCTCCCCCTCCCCCTCTCTCAATTTGCAGCGAACATCTCCTGATGGGAGGGAGGAATTAATAACAGTAATTGCAGCACCTCGCAGTGCGGCGCACTCATGCTAACCACACAAGCAATGATGGATTGTGGGAAACCGCTCACAGGAACTGCTCTGGCACAAGGAAGTTGATGCGGAGATGGCCTATTAGCGGCCCCTCTCCATCCATCACTGCGGGTGGGCGCTTCGGGGAACACGGCACCTCTTTCTGTGGGGAGTCTTGGAAAGCCGCTTCGGCTGGCGGGTGTCCCCGGTAGCCTGCCAGGGCAGGGGGCAGCAGAAAGGTGCGCAGGGCAAGGAAGGGGAGCTGAGTGGGACCTATCCATGCTGTGAACTACCAGGCCGGGTGTTCTGCAGGGGCTTGGCTGTCTCCCAGCAGTGACCGGCACTGCCCTCCCGCTTCCCAGGGTGGGCTCTGCCCAGGCACCGGGCTTCTGAGGATTTGCTTCCAAAGAGCCCTGGAGAGTGTGTGTGTGTGTGTGTGTGTGTGTGTGTGGGGAGGGGCGGTGTTAGGTTCCCCTTCCCGCCCGTAGGCCAGAGGGAAGCTGGAGCTCTTGAGGGGCATTTCTGGGACTTGGGGAGTGTGTGGCCCTGCTATAGTGTGGTGCTGCTCAGGCATTGCCTTGATCATTCAGCAACCTACCTGCAGGTGCCCAGGTGTCGCTCAGTTGCTGGGTCCTGGGTATTGACCTAGCTTCCTTCCCCATGCTCCGCCCAGCTCTGCGCCCCCTCCACCCCGCCCGCCAAGTGGTGGGAGCTGTGAATTGGAAGCTCTGTGGAGGATGCCATTTGCTGCAGGTTGATAATTTGTCACTCCCTGATTTCACATCTCGAACATGATCTACACTAAACCCTGTCACGACGGGTGATCTGGGAGCAGCCCGGTCTCGCCTCTGTACTGACTCCCTGTCCCTCTGCCTCCCCATCTCTGCTAGGCCCTTCACTCCCGTCTGGCCCTGGCAGCAAATCCAGTGGCACTGAGGCCAATTCTGGCATAGGGTGGTGTTGTACTTAAAGCCCCAGCTCCTGGAGTCCTGAGGTTCTGGGAAGATCTCCACTTGCATTTCAAAATGCAAAGTACATTTCTGCCCTCCCAGCTGTGGAGAAGAGCTGGAAAATGTGGCCCCTGAAGGCTCAAAACCCAGAACGCAAATAAACAATATTGTCTTCTCTGTGTAAAGGCGTTTTAAAAAAATCTCACACTCATGATTTTTGACGCATTGGGGTTGGTGCTGCTGCCATGTCCTTGACTGACTGAAACGCAAGGCCTGGAAATTAGGCAGAAATTATCTGAGCAGCGTCCCCAGCCCCACTTTGGTCCCCATCGTCCAGGGAGTGCTGGCCCTGACAGAGCTCCTGTCCTGAATGGAGTGGAGCCGCTCCCCAAAACCTGGCCGCATGGGCTCTGGGTGGGTCACAGCTGACTGCCTGTGTGTGGTGGGAACGTGGCCGTCTGGGCTCTGGTGTCCCTGCTGGAGGAGTGGGGTTGTCTCTGAATGCCGGCCTCTGCCTTTTGGATTGGACCCAGGGATCAGCATGGCCGGAGAGAGATATCTGCACCAGCTGCTGAATAAATGACGCCAATCCTGCCCCTTGGTAGCCACCCAGGAGCGACTGGCTTTGCATGGACAGGTTCTTCCAGGGTGAAATGCTTTTCTTTGGCTAGAATTTATTTTTGGCTTTCCCAGTGCTGGGCTAGTCTTACAGTTAATGCGGGGATTCTAGCCCGTCAGCTGGGAGCTCCTGCCATGCTGCTGGGAGATGGCCATCTCCCAGAGCATTTGCTAGGTCGTGGCCCACGGATTTATTTGCCATAATCGTCTGGGCGTGTGTAACCCATGTGTGCCTGGAGAGAGACAGTGCCCTGCTGGTAGAAAGAGATGTCTGTGTCTGCTTTGTGAGGGGGAGGAGGAGAGAGCTCTTTGCACCACATACACCACAAAGATGGGGAATTTGCTCTCTCTTTGGAGACGGATCCAGCCAGCTCTGCAGGAGAGCAGGCTCTGTAGCAATTCAGGAGCAAATGCTGGGATAAGGACCAGCTAGGTGTCGTGCTGTGTGCGCGAAGCTTGGCCCGGTGCTCATTGCATGAGTATGAGGCATGGAATGCAGCCAGAGTAGAGGCTCTCTCCTCTCCTAGGCTAATGCCATGTCCTTGGGAGGTGCCGTGTTTCCGATGTAAATGCCCTGGGATGGTGTCTGGGCAGCCCCCCCGCTGCATTCTCATTGCTTGCGCCACTGGGCATCTCTGTGGGGAGCGTTGTTGTTATTCTGATGAATTTGGATCTCAGGGCTGGTCATAGGTGCAGCCTTGAGGCCACAGATCCAGAAGTCTCTGGGAACATTCGGGATGGAGCTGTGCAAGTTTCCCCACAGTGCAGCCCCAGTGCGCCTCCCCCCTGAGCATGAGGGAGCACATACCCTGTGGCAAGCAGCCCCAAGGGTCGTGTGGCCATGCACTGGCCTCCACTCCATGCCTGTGGGTGAGAGATGGAGTTTTGAAGCACATGCTGCTGTTTCAACACTAGCAGGTGGCGTGGTCTAGTGGGTAGAGCATGGGGGCTGGATGGCTTGGGTTCCAGGCCCAGCTCTGTCACTGACTTGCTGTCAGGCAGGTCATTTCGAGTCTGACAGGCAGAGGTTCTGAGAGCCTGCAGCTACCACTGAGTGGTGAGCGCTGCGCGTCCCTGAAAAGGCAGGCCTGCAACCTCTGCTGTCAATGAGCTCATGTTACTCACCTGTCCATCTTCTGATTTAATGTGCATCAGGCCTCACCAGAGAGAGTGCTGGGGCTGCTTACCCTAAACCTGCTATCTCCAGGTAGTAAAGAGGAGACCTTACCAGGGACTGAGCATCGCAAAAACAGGAGCTGGAACAAATGGATTAATCAAAGACCCACAGGTCACCAGGCCCAGCTGGTCCAACTGAGCAGGCTGATGGGCCTTGAGAATGAGCAGCTAGAAAAAATATGCCATCTCTCCTTAAAATCAGCTGCTGTGCCAGAGGGCTGGAAGGCAGCGTGTGTTTGCCTGTCCTTTAAATGACAGGAACTGAGAGCAGCCCTGGGAATTAGGGCAGTGAGCTGGCCCTCTGCACTAGAGACACTGGGAAGCAATAATTAAAGACGGGTATAAAAACACTGGAATGATCCTGGTGTGATGGGAGTTAATGGTTTCTGTAAAGGAAAACCAGGCATCTCCAGTCTGCAGAATTCTTTGAGAATGTCATCAAAAGCAGGGCCAGAGGAGGAGCGGGTGATGTTTGGACTTTCTGAAGGCTTTTGCTAAGGTCCCCAACAAGGGGCTGTTAAGGTCATAGTTTCTGATCCATGACAGAATGTTACCTCTCACTCTATCTGAGAGACAGAAAGCAGAGTAGGAATACAGAATTGTATATTCAATATGGCAGAACGTTAACATCGGGAGGCCTCAAGGATCTGTCCTGGGATTGGGGTTGATAATGGATTGATCGCTGATCTAGAAAGGGGTGTGAACTCTGAGGTGGCAAAACCCTGGTACACAGAACTCTGAGGTGGCAAAAAGCCTTTAGATTAATCGAGAAGAGAGGAGGACTGTCACAGGGAACTAAGCAAGGTTGGTGAATGGGCAACATAATGGCAGAGGAATTTCAGAGCTGATCGATGCAAAGCAGTGCGCACTGGATGGATTATTTTCATCTCCTTGTTCATATTGCTGGGTTTTAGATGGACTATAACTCTGTGCCCTCCAAAGAAACCTCTGCTCATTATGCACCAGCAGGCAGCATGTTAGTGGATCCAGAAAAGAACCCTGAGAAACCAGAATGCCTTCTTGTTCATTAAATGGTACGCCATCCTTTGGGGGTATTTTGTGTACTTTTTGGTCACCTGATCTCAAAATAGACAAATCGCCCATCTTTGCTAAAATTATTCGAGTGAGGAAGAGAGTTCTCTGTGGAGAGACATCAGAAAACCTGGGACTGTTTGCTGCAGGAAGGCGATGAACAAGAGGGGACAGGAGGGCGGAGAATGCAATAATGAATGGCACAGAGAGGGTAGATCAGCCACTTCCCCCAGACAACACGGAGGCATTCAGTGAAATCAAAAGGCAACACATTTAAAGCTGATAAAAAGTGATTACTTTAGGCGACACACAGCTAGCTTATGGAACTCATTGCCACAAGGTATCGCTGAGGTCAAGAGCTCAGGGAGAATTGGAGGACTGAACACTTATATGACATGAGAACATCAACAGGTACCTTAGGTAGGAATAAAAATACCAAGGCTATAAACCCTATGGCTTCAGGCATAGACCAGTCTAAGGGCGAAGGGGTTAGGAGGGAATATCCTGCAAGGGCAGGTTGTTCCACAACGGGCCCCAGTGGCGTTTCTTGCCCCTTCCCCTGATGCATCCAGCCCTGGCCACTGTGGGAGATGGATACTGGACTAGAAGGTTCCCAGTCTGGTCTGGCCTGGCACAGCCTGTGTTGGTCTCTGGCAGGCAGGGATGCTGGGAGGATGAATGGTTAGTATTTGCCCTGTTGTGCTCAGTAACCTTCGCTACCTTGGGGACAATAGTTTATTCCCCTCCAAACTAGGGGCCACCATGGAGATTCTGACAGGTGCCACTGGACAGCGTGTGCTGCACGGGTGCTGCTCTCTCGAGCCATGGTGTAGCTTGTCAGGACGCTACATGGAAACGTGCATGTTTAGCGTTGGGATTCGTTAGCGGCTTTGTTTGTGAGAAATGGGACTCATCGTGGGTGGGCACTGGAGGCCGTTAGCCAGGGTGCACAGTGGCTTTGGAGGACGGGTCAGCCTAGCACACAGCTGAGTAGTGCCAGGTGGTGGTGTGAATCCATGGTGCCTCCATGCAGTGTGGGGCGGCATGGTCCCTGGCAAATGGGCGCTGCCCACCAGTCTGGGAGCCAAGTGCTGGCCCGGCCCCGTGCTGCCTAGGCTCGCTGGCAGCAGAGGCCAGCGACGGACGTGAGGTGACGTGTGGAGTATGTTTCTCCAACTGGGGTTGGCTCCGGAGTGATGCTGCCATTAGATAACCGGGGGGAGGGGAGCCATTGTCCGTAGTGGCACATTTCACAGCAGCGAGAGCTGCTCACAGTGCCTGGACTTGATGCAAGAAGCCTCTTTCTTTCCCTTTAAAACAGCACCCTTCTTACAGGGCTTGATCCACCATCAGCTGGAGTCAGCGGGAGCCTTTCCTCTGGCTTTAATGGGCTTCGGGCCTGGCCTTTGAAGAGTTAACAGCAATAGTAGATTCGTAGGTATTAAGGCAGAAGGGACCACCATGACCCTCTCGACTGATCCCCTTGCTAGCCCAGCCCAGAAAGTAGCATGGGGGATTGGGTTCCGCCAGCTGCTCTCGTGTGTGCCACTCAATGCTCAAGAGAGACCGTCCCATAACAAACCAGCATGTTAAGGACAGTGCTAATGACAGACCCTCCCATAACAAGCCAGAGTGCAGCTTGCCTTTACGAACATCCCTAAAAATAGCACACCTGGATGCCCATGTGATGCGCTTTAGTAGGAAAATAGATTCATTTCCCAGCTCCGTGGGGAGCGTTGTATACAGCAGAGAGTAAATAGTGTTTTTTTTTTTTTCAAGTGATAACTACTTTGGAGGTGCCCTTTCCAGCCATTTTCTTACACCCCCGTCTCCAGTGGGGCTGCAGAGGGCAGCACCCGGCCCTGATGATCTCTGGAGATGATCTCACCACATTGTATTTGCTTCGCTGCTAATTAAGAGACTGTTCAATCCCCGCTCTGTCCCCTGCAACTTCCTGTAAATGCAGATAAGAGCCATTACTAATCCATCACAAGGTGCATTAAAATCCCCTTAATTAATAAGTAGGAGACACTGAAATCTACAAGAGAGTGAGCAGCCGAGGGGAACGTGACATGGCTGGGCACTGAGATGCTCAAGCAACTGGCTGTGCTCCCTGCTGGGCCCAGGCACACCACAGGGGTGGCACCGCCGCGAAGGGAACGTCGGCTTGACTCTGCTTGGGGAAGCAGCTTGTCAAGGTTCCTTCCCCACTCTGAATTCTAGGGTACAGATGTGGGGACCTGCATGAAACCCCCTAAGCTTATTTTTACCAGCTTAGGTTAAAACTTCCCCAAGGTACAAACTATTTTACCTTTTGCCCTTGGACTTTATTGCTGCCACCACCAAGTGTCTAACAAATATATAACAGGGAAAGAGCCAGCTTGGAAACGTCTTTCCCCCCCAAAATCCTCCCCAAACCCTTCACCCCCTTTCCTGGGGAAGGCTTGATAAAAATCCTCACCAATTTGCATAGGTGAACACAGACCCAATCTCTTGGATCTTAAGAACAATGAAAAAGCAATCAGGTTCTTAGAAGAAGAATTTTAATTGAAGAAAAAGTAAAAGAATCACCTCTGTAAAATCAGGAAGGTAAATACCTTACAGGGTAATCCGATTCAAAACATAGAGAGTCCCTCCAAGCAGAATCTTAAGTTACAAAAAGACACAAAAACAGGAATATACATTCCATTCAGCACAGCTTATTTTATCAGCCATTTAAAGAAAACAGAATCTAACGCATATCTAGCTAGATTACTTACTAAGTTCTAAGACTCCATTCCTGTTCTGTTCCTGGCAAAAGCATCACACAGACAGAGAGAACCTTTGTTTCTCCCCTACTCCAGCTTTGAAAGTATCTTGTCTCCTCATTGGTCATTTTGGTCAGGTGCCAGCGAGGTTATCCTAGCTTCTTAACCCTTTACAGGTGAAAGGGTTTTTCCTCTGGCCAGGAGGGATTTTAAAGGTGTTTACCCTTCCCTTTATATTTATGACACAGCTGCTCACGCAGCATGATATAAATGGCGAGTGTCAACGCCAGAGCCCTCTGATGTGCCCAGGGACCCTCTCCCCCTGGCTACCAGTCTGAGCCTAGCTGAGATGGCTGGAAGGATATGGGGGTTTTGAGCAGCTGCAAACCTGGCTAATGCATGGGGGTGGGGGGGGAGAGGTGGGATCTTACAGGGAGGGGGCTTGGGGTATGCTCCTGGGGAAGGGAGTGGGAGGGGCTGCTGGGTTCCCGGGACAGGGTGTGAGAAGCACTTCCTTTTGATTCCTCAGCATTCACCCCAAATCTCCGGGAAATCACTGACCAAGGCTTGAGCTGCCTCTGGCTGCAAGGTCCCTGGAGTGCAGCAGGTGTGTCCCTTCCCTGCATGCTGTACTGGCGATTCCCTGCCATCTTGGTGCTTCCGCCAGTGTGGACCATTGTGACTGTGTCTAACCTGCACCCCCTGTGGAGGCAAACATTGCTTCCATGCCGCCGCCCCCCCGGTGCTCTCTGCAAGGCAGGCTGGGCTAGACGTGCCCATTTCCAAGGCACCCATGCAATAGCAGGCACTGGGGAGCTCTGCCAATGAAATAAAGTGACCCCATTTTACTGAGGCTGCCTCTCTTCATCTCTTGGTGACCTTGGGTCTCATGTCTCCTCAAGCCCCATCTCCCAGGCACCACAGGGAGCTGCAGGACTGGCCAGCATGTGCCTTTGTGATGCCTCGAAGTCCCCTGCCCTCGGGGGCGGGTCTGGAAGTGCCTGACATGGTTTATAATTCTGCTTTTCTTGCAATGTGACACTGTGGCCCATTGTAAAACATGTCTTGTCCAGGCTGCCTCTCCTTCCCCTGCTTCCCTCCCAAATTTATGTCAGCTAAAGGCCGAGAAGGGAATGTGCATGGCAAGCGGCCGAGTGCTCGACTCACAAATTGGCCCGGCTAAAGGAAAACTCCACACAAACAGGCAAAATCTGCATACTCCTCAGATGTCATCTTAAAGACCTGTCAGGCCCAGACAGATGGTTTCTATAATAGACTCCATTCTTCACCTGCCTAGTGGCAGAAATACTGATCTGCCTGACGTGGGCTGTGCCAGCCAACAGTGCACAGTTGTCTGTAATAAATCCAAGTCCCTTGGTGTCCTTATCTTGGCTGTCACATCCTCCTCCCCTTCCTCCACCTCCCAGGTGCTGATCCCATTCCAAATCCCATTGTCAAGCTGTCCTGCAGTGGCTCAAAAGCACGGGTACCAACCTCAGGACAGAGTGTTAGGAACCAGTGCGCAGAACCCACATTGGCTGTGAGTTCTGTACTTTGATTTCACCAACAAGTTATCAAGTGTGAACTCCGTGGGCCCCATAACAACCTAACCATGGAGTCACAGGCGGTCCTCCTTGGGCACTCCAGTCTCTTGTGCTACCTAGGGGAGCCTACCTTTGTGATTGCAGGTCCCTTCCACCAAGAATCACAACAATATTCAGGTTACTCCCAGTCCCAAAGACCAGTCACTTACCCAGGTCAATTGCACCTCAGCTCAACACCAAAGACAATGCTTGTAGCCAATCCTGTAATAAAGTAGCTAAAGCTTTATTAATAGGAAAAGGAAACAAGAGAGTTATTTACAAGGTTAAAGCAGATAAACCTACACACACACGAGTTAGAATCTTAAGTTTAAAAGCCTCTGTAATAAGTAAGCTCTATATGTCCTTTAGGGCTAACCCAGGCCAAGCAGTGGGGATCTTTTGCTTATGCTTAGCAATCCTTGCCCCTTAGAGTCCAAACAGCATAAAAGAGACAGTTCCTCCTTGATAGGGCTTTTTATTCCTTTCCCCCTTGTACTTGGAGTTGCAAATTCAACTGTTGGGTGGAATTCCATTGCATGTCTCCTTTTTGTCGGGGGGCGGGAAGCAATCAACAGTCTTTTGTCTATTGATGTTCCACAATGGTTTGTCTGGTGTTTGTGGGCCTTCTTTTGTTGGGCAGGAGATAACACCTCCTGCTGGAAACTAGTATTTCACCCTTGCTAATGCTTTTTCCCTGTCTGGTGATTTACAGTTAGAACAAACTTAAATATCACTGTATAACATGGGATACAGAGACTAATGCATGCAGCAATTTACAAGGCTTTCATAAAGTTTAAACATGAAACACATGTTTATAACTCGAACCCCTGTGTTAACAGCACTAACACCCAGGTAAGCCAGACTGGCTCCAGCTATGTATTTGTCCTTGTTCATTGGAGACCTAGGGGCCTTGGCATGAGCTGTCACCTGGTCCACCAGCATCACAGGCGCCACCCAGCCCCATCAGACAGAAGCCACGGGCTGAGTCCCGACAGCCTGGTGCTGTTACTCAGGACTCCATCTCTGTGGGAGTCAGTGGAGTTTTGCCTCAATCAGGACTTCACAGTTCGGCCTGATAATCTTTTGATCCTTCTCTCACACCTTCCCCCCGCAAGCCTGTGATTGAAAATCACGAATGAGCTGACAGCACCCGCCCCAGTACAGTAGATCCATCTGCAGACAGATGGTTGGGCAGTTTGCCGAAGGCCAACGTTTTCCAGTTGGGCCCCACTTTCAGGTGACTCCATTTCTGGATGCCTGAGGGGTCGCTAGCTGAGTCCCTAAAACTGGAGTCACCCAGATTTAGGATGGAATTGAAAATGTCAGCCTAAGCGACTTGCACAAGGTCCCAGAGAGAATCAGTGGCAGTGCTAGGAGATGAACCCAGGAGTCCTGGCCCTGGCTGTTTTGGGTGTGCTGCAGCCTGATTCTTTCTAAACTGAAACACAAGATGAAATGAATGGGACACTTTGGGAGGGGCTGGCTGGTTTCCACTTGTACCCTCCAGAAAGGAGACGAGAGACACCAGAGCAGTCTGTTTTGGGACCGGCATGGGCTGTTTTGCATCACAGCCATTGGCAGGGTCTGTATTGTTAAGCCTGTTTATTTAGATAGCTCTGCTGACCCTCACCCCCTGAACCCTTGCTAAGGTGACTGTGCCTTGTGCTAATTGTGAGCATCCCCGCCCTAGCAGGAGCCCTCTAACTTTGGGCCCATAGATTCAGAGGCCCCAGAAGGCTCTTAAGAAGGCCCCCAACCCCCTGCCATGCACGCCTCTTACCCGAGCAGGGAGGCAGTGCAATGTATCCTGAAGTTGAGATCTGGGACTGAGGCTCAGCCAAATCGCCCTGGTGCAGTCGTCTGTGATTTCCTCTTGTTTAGCTGATGACGGGACTTGTCTCACAGTTAGTTACCTCTCACTTGATTGCTGCCTTGCAGCATGTCTCCTGGGGCCATCGCTCCTTGTTATACACGCTGCGCCCCTTGCTGCGCACCTGGACATCTGCTCTGCACAGCCGAGGCTCAATTACACTTCGAATTCCCTATTTGGAAAAGGCTGTGAAGTTCTTCATTCGCACCTGGCAGGGCATGGTGGGGCAGACAGTGAGACGTGGAGTTGGCCTGTCATGGCCCCCTACTCAGAGGGCTAGAATGCACGGCATGTGTGTCTCCCTGGATCTGCAGAAAAAGACCTGGGGATGACAGTGGAGTAGAAGCTGGATATGAGTCAGCAGTGTGCCCTTGTTGCCAAGAAGGCTAATGGCATATTGAGCTGTATTAGTAGGAGCATTGCCAGAAGATCGAGGGAAGTGATTATTCCCCTCTATTCAGCACTGGTGAGGACACATCTGGAGTATTGCATCCAGTTTTGGTCCCCCCACTACAGAGAGGATGTGAACAAATTGGAGAGAGTCCAGCGGAGGGCAACAAAAATGATTAGGGGGCTGGGGCACATGACTTATGAGGAGAGGCTGAGGGAACTGGGGTTATTTAGTCTGCAGAAGAGACGAGTGAGGGGAGATTTGATAGCTGCTTTCAGCTACCTAAAGGGGGTTCCAAAGAGGATGGAGCTTGGCTGTTCTCAGTGGTGGCAGATGACAGAACAAGGAGCAATGGGGGACGTCTAGGTTGGATATGAGGAAACACTATTTCACTAGGAGGGTGGTGAAGCACTGGAATGGATCACCTAGGGAGGTGGTGGAATCTCCATCCTTAGAGGTTTTTAAGGCCCGGCTTGACAAAGCCTTGGCTGGGATGATTTACTTGGTGTCGGTCCTGCTTTGAGCAGGGGATTGGACTAGATGACCTCCTGAGGTCTCTTCTAACCCTGATCTATGATTCTATGATCTCATGTGACTCCTCTCCAGGTGCTCTGAGCACAGCAGCCCCTCCACCCCCCCACCCCAAGAGCATGCTGGCACTTCCGCAGGTCTTGATCTGTAACTGTGCACCCAAATCAGAGGGTGATTCCAGGGGCTGGGGCGATCTGCCTGCAAACCACAAGGGAAGGAAACCACAGTGATCAGCTTTCTCTGGCCCAGGAGTATGCACAGGGTGAAGAGGGCCGGGCTTCTCTCCACTCTCCCTGGGACTGCTCCCAGGGGGCTGGGATCCTGTGGATGGTGATAGTCAGCTGTGAAAACTTTCTCTCTGCTCCCCAAGCAATGGAACATCTCCCCAACAGGATGCCCTGCCATAGCTATGGGCATCCCCTGCGCATCGCATCCCTGCCCTTTGCAGACCCTGTGTTGGGAGTTCCTGCCAGGACTTGCTCCCGCGAGTTCTGGTCCAGCGCCGAAGTACTTGCTCTGACTTGGCTCAGCCCGGGCTCCCTCAGTGCCTTCGGTTTCCCCCATAGTGGGTGATTTGCTAAGCGCTGGCAGGGGATCCGTGCTGTGTGACGTGGGAGGGAGCACAGGGTTGCAGGCTCTGCTTGGAAGTACTGAGGCACCCTCCAGTCTTGGTGAGGTCTCAGGGAGTTGTCTCACTCCCCTGCTAAGTGTTGTTTGTTCCCAAAGCAGCTGACTGAGTGCATGTCAGCCATGAGAGCTTATTTTCTATCCCTGCACCTCCTCAGCATTGGCACCCCTCAGCTCCCAGTGCATGTGCTGCTGGGGACACCTCTCACCTGAGGACTGCTCTGCTCTTCCCCTCCACCCCCGTGTCTGCGTGGAAAGCAACAGCGGCCGGTGGTGAGGGGCTGGGGACCCGGGTGTGGTGCGAGGCAGGAACAGAGTTGCCTTCCTGACTGTGTTGCTACGCGGCAGTTTGGAGCAGAAGTTGATTGGCTTGAAAGGGGCTGTCCAGGCTCAGGGACTGGCTGCCACTGGCTGCAGCCTGCCCCTATTTGCAGCATCCCAGGGTGCTGGCTGTGCGTTAGTGATGCATTAATGGACCCATCACCCAGCTGGGTAAAGCCATGAACAGGTCCATGTGGGCTGGAAACCCAGTAGCAGTGAGCCCTGCCAGCAGTGGCTGGTGGCACCCTGCAGGGAAGCGGCACTGTCCGATAGCTGGGGCAGACGAGGTGCCAGAGGCAAAGGCACAGAGCCCCTACAAGGACAGCCTTGCCCTCCCCGGCTCCCCCAGAGTTGGCCAGGCAGGGGATGGGCCCTCCAGCCTACTCTGCAGAGGGACGCACCCTGGCATGATGCTGGAGGAAGGGGGTGTTTCCCCAAGGACATTCCACACAAAGGAATTGAAACAAGCAGGCTCCTGCAGAGCTCCTGCTGCACCCCATCCTGCCAGAGGGCACCATGCCCACCCAGGGGTGGCAGAGCGACACTGTCAGCCCTTGCCCAGCAGCCCCTCAGTGCAGGAGGGAAACCTGCTCACTCACTGAAAGGAGGGTGGGGCTCTCCTCTGTGTGGGGGAGGAGCTGGATCTATGCAGGGCCAGAAGCTTTGCTCTGAATCACAGCGTACTCAAGCCCGCCCACTAGACACAATGCCTCAGACTCCTGGGCCTGTCCAAGCAGCAGCCAAGGGATGGGCTCCCCTGAGTATGGCCAGGAATGGGTTAATACCTTCAGCTCTGGGTCCACTCCCCCAGGACAGTGCCTCCGCCAATCCCTGCCTAGTTACAAACATGCGCAAAAGCCTTGGGGTTTTTTTTTGTTTTTTTTTACAAAAGTGTGTCCGGTTTTGGAAGCTGTCGAGCTCTGTCTCCCTCCCACCCGCCAGTCTCTTTATCATGCTGTATCATCTGGCTCTGTGAATGGTTTAGCTTTCAAGTGTTTGCATGATGAGGGTTAGTTCTATTTAAAATTTGCAGGCCCCATGCTATCCAGAAAGAGTTGGGGCTGCTTTCTGTGCAGCACCAGTGTTCACTATGAAAACTGACTGCAAAGAGTTACAAAGGGATCTCCCAAACATGGGTGACTGGCCAACAAAATGGCGAATGACAGTGTTGATAAGTGCAAAGTAATGCACATTGGAACACATAATCGCAACTATACATACAAAATGATGAGGTCTAAACTAGCTGTTACCAATTAAGAAAGGGTCATTGTGGTTAGTTCCCTGAAAATATCCGCTCAATGCGCAGTGGCAGTCAAAAAAGCGAACAGAATGTTAGGAACCATTAGGAAAGGGATAGATAATAAGACCGAAAATGCCACTGCATAAATCCATGGGACACCCACACCTTGATTACTGCATGCAGTTCTGGTCACCCCATCTCAAAAAAGATATATTCTACCTGGAAAAGATACAGAGAAGGGCAACACAAATGACGAGGGGGCTGGAACAGCTTCCATCCAAGGAGAGATTAAAAAGACTGGGACTGTTCATCTTAGAAGAGAGATGACGAACGGGGGGGAGATGATTTAGGTCTATAAAACCATGACTGGGGTGGAGAAAGGGAACAGGGAAGTGTTGTTTACCCCTTCACATAACACAAGAACCAGGGGTCACCCAATGAAATTAATAGGCAGCAAGTTTAAAACAAACATAAGGTAATACTTCTTCACACACTGTACAGTCAGGCTGTGGAACTCATTGCCAGGGGTTGTTGGGAAGGCCAAAAGTATAACTGGTTTAAAAAAAGAACTAGACCAGTTCGTGGAGGATAGGTCCACCAATGGCTATTAGCCAAGATGGTCAGGGACACAACCCCATGCTCTGGGTGCCCCTAAACCTCTGATTGCCAGAAGCTGGGACTGGATGAAGGGATGGATCATTTGATAATTGCCCTGTTCTGTTCATTCCCTCTGAAGTATCTGACTTCAGCTGCTGTCGGAAGACAGGATACTGGGCTAGATGGACCATTGGTCTGACCCAGTATGGCTGTTCCTATGTTCTTATTATTCTCCTAATTCCACTACTGATTGTTGTTACTTATTGATTACACTTGGTTGAGTCTCCCCTGCCTTCTCCCAGCACCTCTGGAGGGCAGGCTAGTCTGTGCATGGGATTTGAATTTGCCAACTGAGTGGCTCTTAGCTGACCTCAGATCCATATGACAGTCAGAACCAGTAAGGAGACCCAGGAAAACTTTGATGCAGATGGATGGCTGAAGCTGTTTGTGTAGATGCTGCTGTTGGGTCTGAGTGTGGCTGTCAGATTCCCCACCTACTCCCAACCCTGGGGACTGGGTCAGCTTAGGAACAAGAGCAACCTATGCAGCTGGGCCTGCCACACCAGTCAGGACAGCAAGAATAGTTAAGGAGAAACTCCTCCAGCACTAACCCTCCGAGATGCATAGATTTCTGAGGCTAGAAGGGACCATTGTGATTATCTAGTCTGACCTCCTGTATAACACAGGGCAGAGAACAGCCCCACAATAATTCCTACCACCGAGCTTTTAGAAAAAACAACCAACTTGATTTAGAAATTGTCAGTGATGGAGAAGCCACCACAATCCTTGGTAAATTGTTCCAATGGTTAATTACTCTCGTAGTTAAAAAATTACGTCTTATTTCCTATCTGATTTTGTCTAGCTTCAACTTCCAGTCATTGGATCATGTTACACCTTTCTCAGCTAGACTGAAATTAACAAATTAAATATTTGTTCCCCATGAAGGTACTTAAAGACTCTGATCAAGTCACCCCTGAGCCTTCTCTTTGTTAAGCTAAATAGATTGAGCTCTTTGAGTTTATCACTATAAAGCAGGTTTTCTAATCCTTTAATCATTCTCCCGGCTCTTCTCTGAGACCTCTCCAATATATCAACATCCTTCTTGAACTGTGGGCACTGGAACTGTATTCAAGCAATGGTCTTACCAGTGTAAATACAGAGGTAAAATAACCTCTTTACTCTGACTCAAGAATTCCCAGTTTATGCATCTCAGGATCACATTAGCTCTTTTGGTCAGAGTTACACGGAAAGCTCATGTTCAGCTTTCTACAATGGCCCCAGATCTTTTTCAGAGTCCACGCTTTCCGAGATTGAGTCCCCCATCCTGTAACTACAGCCTCCATTCTTTGCTCCTGGATGTATACATTTATCCATATTAAACCACATATTGTTTGCTTGCACCCAGTTTATAATGCTATCTAGATCGCTCTGTATCAGTGACCTGTCCTCTTCACTGTTTACCACTTCCCCAATTTTTGCGTCATCTGCAAGCTTTATTAAGGATAATTTTTTTGCTTTCCTCCAGGTCATTGATAAATATGTTAAATAGTATAGGGCCAAGAACCAATCCCCACAGGACTCCAGTGGAAACAGACCCACTTGATGATGATTCCCTGTTTACAGTTCCATTTTGGGACCCATCTGTTAACCAGTTTTTAATCCGCTTATTTGTGCCATGTTAATTTTATATCATTCTAGTTTTTTAATCAAAATGTCATGCAGCACCAAGTCAAATGCCTTACAGACGTCCAAGTATGTTAGGTCAATACTATTACCTTTATCAACCGAACTTGTAATATCATCAAAATAAGACGTCATTAGTTTGACAGGATCTATTTTCCGTAAACCCACATTGATTTTCATTAATTACATTACCCTCCTATAGTTCATTATTTATCGAGTCTTGTATCATCTGCTCTTATCCTGCCCTGGATCAATGTCAGGCTGACAGACCTATAATTACCCAGGTCATCTCATTTACTCTTTTTAAAAATTGGCACATTAACTTTCATCCAGTCTTCTGGAACTTCCCCAGTGCTCCAAGTCTTATTGAAAATCAACATTAATGATCCAGCGAGTTCCTCACCCATCTCTTTTAAAACTCTTGGATGCAAAGTTATCAGAACCTGTTCATTTAAAAATTGTCTGTCTTTAGTAGCTTCTTTTAACATCCTCCAGAGATACTAATGGAATGGAAAGAGTGTTATTGTCACCTTAGTATGAGACTACATCATCTGTTTTTCCCCCACATACAGTACGGAAATATTTTTTGAACACCTCTGCCTTTTCTGCATTATTATCCATAATTCTACCATTTCCATCTAGTAATGGACCAATACCATCATCAGGATTCTTTTTGTTCCCAATATATTACAAAAATATTCTTCTTATTGTCTGTAACTCTACTGGACATAGATTCCTTCCTGTGCTTCCCTTATCAGTTTTCTACAATTCCTAACTTCTGACTGAAATTCATTACTATCAACTTCCCTTTTCTTCCATTTGTTATATATTGTTTGCTTTTAGTTTTTTACAGTTGCCTTCACTTCCACTCTGAAGCAGTTTTTTTTTTTTTAAAAAAAACCCTTGCATTGTCTTCTTCCTCAGTTGTGGGATTGTGGCTTTTTGCACATCTAGTAAGGTGTTCTTAAATAATTCCCAGTTATCATTTTTTCTGATTATATTTTTTGTCCCAGCTGAGTTGGTTCATAATCTTTTTCAGCTTTGTGAAATTGGCCCTGTGTGTGTGTGTGTGTGTGTGTGTATATATATATATATATATATATGTTACTGGTCTGGACAGTATTCTGCTTGCACATTATAAGTGTGATCAAGTCATGATCACTTGTACCTAAGCTACCATTCACTTTTAATTCTCTGATCAGTTCCTTTTTACTGTTAGGACAAAGTCTAATACAGAATTCCACAGTGTTGGCTGCAACACTCTTTTGAATTAAGAAATTGCCACCTGTAACCTTTAGAAATTCCAAGGTCATTTTAGTACTGGCAGCCTTTGTGAGATGGTGCACAAGCAAAGCACCAAGCAGCTAAGTCAAAAGGCTGCTTCGCAGTCTCTGGACCTGGAGACGGCAACATTTCTCGCATCCTACTGTGCGGATCTCCCAGTGCTTACTGGCTTATAGTACAATTGCAATGTGATTTGGATGTAAGAGTGAATACATTAACCCTCTGGCCTCTTCTACCACTCAGGCATAAGTGAGGCAGGAATGACACATGCTTCCCGTATTTGATCGGGACGCATACAGACCCGGAGCTGGAGGGAATTACGGGGATGCGTAGAACTGAAACAGAATTTCCCTTCTTCCTAAGTGGAGGCATTCCTTCGAAAAGAGCTTCCCCCCACGCTGTGCTTTGGTGCCTAACACCTGACCTACTATTTCCCGTTTCTGGTGCCAGCTGCACAGCAAAGTGCCAGAGCAAGATTTCAAATATTACAATTTGAGGACGAAATGGGCCTTTTCATAATTGCCTTGCTTGTCTGGAGAACCCCCCAGTGTAGTTACTAGGAATTCAATATTGAAATTACTAGTTCCTACCCTCGGTGGACTAATTTTGCGGGCAGCAGAAGAATGAGGGAGTTAATGCACACTCTAATGAACGTCAATCTTGTCTCATAATGAATAGGAATCACAGTTTGCTGCACATTGTAGGGAAATGAAAAGCAACCAAAGTTCAATTCACTTTTTTTTTTTCCGTTTGCAAGATAATACAGTGCCTGGCAGATGGGTACATTCATTTGTCAACGCTAAGGATTTTTATCTCGCACTGTACAAGTCAAAGTTTTCCTTCAGCTGAGCTTTGTTACGTTTTCTATACAAGCCAAGCGACAATGCAGTTTACAGAGCTGAATCCTTCTGACAGTAGAGTGCTTTCTCCCTCTTAGCAAACCATCCAGACAATGCCAAGCAGAGATGACCAGTCCCTGCATGGTGTGTGGCTGCTGCTCACAGGCATGACTTTGCTTGCCGGATTTAGAGAGGTGTGTGTGTGTGTGTGTGGGGGGGGGCTCTTTTGTGCAATAAAATTCCTCTGAGGAAACACAACCCCCCATCCTACCCCCACACACGAAGGCGGTGTCCTTGTCCATTTGACCTGCTATCTTCATTGTCGGCAAGGGTCCCCCACCACCATGTGATGCCAAAGTGTTTGTTTGCAGTGCGAACTTTACATCTGACTGAGGCTGGACTACTGTTATCTTTCTCTGGGCACTAGCAAAAGAGGCTGGGTGGCTGCATGGAGGGACAAGGGAGTGGATCAGAGGAGGCCAGGCTGTCCCATTGCAAGGGAGGGACATCAGTAAGGAGTGGGAGGAGACACAGAGCTGACCTGCTTGTGTACTGGGCACTAGGGGAAGTAGGATGTTTAGACCCCCATCCAGATCTCCCTTCACCTATACTGGTTCCCCTCACCACATTCCTCTGCTTCCATCACTGAACTTCTCCATCCCTAAGTATGCATGATGTCCTCCTTCCATCTTCCCCCGGCCTGCCAGCAGCCTCGATGTCAGGACTATGGTATTGAATGCCGGTCTGCTGGGTCCCTGAATGGCATCCCTAGTCTCTGCACCACGCCGTATGCTGAACCAGCACCCTGACCATCAGCCTCAGTGCTCACAGCCCAGGCTCTGACAGGCTGGACAGACAGAATTCTCATGGGACAAGTGGGCTATATAAAGACCCCGACAGGAAGAGGAAGCTGTCTGAGCAACAGGACATTGCCTCTGGTTGCTGCCTAGCCCACCTTGCCTATCCACCCTGGTGTAAACCTTACATTGCCCCCCTGCTGTGTCGCCTGACACTATGTCACTTGGACTTGCCTTGGTGCCCCATCCGCGCTCACCTCTCTGACCCACCGACCTGATCCCTTGCATTGGGGCTGTTGGCTTCTGACCCCTGTTCAAACTCTGATCATTGTTCTGAGCTGCATCTGATAGTGACTGACTTCCTGGATACCCACCGCCACGCACGCTTGGCCGCTGCCCTGCCCCCGCCTGCCTCAGCCATCAGACATGATGCACCTGCTGTTGGGGCAACCCCTCTTCCTCCTCACCAGCTGGAGGCTATTGCAGCCTGGGGACCGGATGCTGGGAGGTGAAGCCAAAGCCCAGCTGGCCAGGGCCTGCTGGTATCTGGCAGGCCCTGCGAGGGGCACGAGGACACTGCAGGGTCCCGGGAGCAGCGTGCCTCAGAGGCTGTGCCCAGTCTCTGACATGTTGGGCATGTGCACCATTCAGTGATGGGGGTGCTGGGTACAGCTGCCAGGACCTGTCACCGCATTGTGCCCCTAGGAATCCAGCACTGCCCTGCTGACTGCTTCCAGGCAGCTTCAGCACCAGGGACAGCTCCAGACCCTCATCTTGGCCTTTTCCTGCAGTCTAATGAAGGGCACAGCAGCCCCTTGCCCGGGGCGCCAGGTGAGCCAAGCAGGGCTGTGGGGATTCTCGGGCTCCAGGGGCATGTGCCTCCTTGGGATTCCCACAACAAACCCCTGAGTCGTGGTCCTGCCCAGCTGAGGCACCACTGAACAGACCTTTAATGTGGAGGAGGGAGGGTGGGCCCATTTCTGTCTCCGAGGTCTGTGGGTCAGGAGTTGGCAGGACTGGCTGGGCCCGGAGCCCCGCGGAGAGTCTCTGGGGTGTTCAGAGTGTCTGCAGCATGTTCTCCACAGGGCTCGTCCTGGCTCTGTTCTCCCCAGAGCCCGCTCTTTGCTTGCTGTGCCTGGCAGCCCTACCAACTTCCTGCAGCTCTGGCACAGGCAGAACCTCCCTGGCCTTGGTCGGGTGGGCGGTGAACTCGGAGAGGGCCACAGGGTCAGGCCGTTTGACGTCATGGCGGCTCTGGCTGCACGGGGTGAGAGCAGCCCCTGTGGGCCGTGCTTCTGCCCACTGCATGTGTTGGCACATCCAGCACTGCCTGTTTCTCTGGGCTCTGCCTTCCTGCTGTAGCGACGGGCTGCCTGTGCCTACCCAGCTGTGTATGATGCAGTGCCCAAGCTCCACTGTGGGGTGAGGTGAGCACTTCTGCAAGAGAAGGCAGAGCTGAGGCCTTGGACCCAGGCCCCACTTATGAGCCCCCGAATGCACTTCTCTCCCACTGGCTGTGCTGGGAAACAAGGGATCTCAGCAGCTCCTTGGTCCTTCCCATGGGCCCTACGGGTCAAACCCTGGGACCCACCTGCCCCTTCGTGTGGGCAAGTGTTATCCACTGAATACAGGGGGCAGCGTCAGGCCCTGGCCCCGGCAGGGGTAAATGCCTGACGTTGCCTTTCAAAGAAAGATCCCCAGACCACTGCAGCCACTTGCTTCCTGCTGCCTGGGGGCCAGGGCCACTCCCCGACTACAGGGCAGCCCCTAACCTCCCCCAGTCCTTTCCTTGGAGGCTCTGCAAGTGAGGGGCAGGGGCATGGGGCACCCAAGGAAAGATTTTCAGTACAGTTTCTCTCCAGCGCAAATGAAAACTCCAGTCGAGCTGCAGCCGGCTTCCTGCCAGGGGAGTTTAAAGTTCCACTGTTTTTAAATATTTATTAACATGAAGATGTAGTTAGCACTTCAGCTGAGGGTAATACAGGAGAGGTCTCTTTGTTGGAATGGAAGTTAGTGATGCTGAAAAGCCATTAAGCCTTAAATATAAACTATATTTAGTGCTCAGTAGCAACCTTAAATGTCCCTTTGTTGGCTGCTTTGCTTCTGGAAGGCTGCGCGTCTGGTCGGGGATTAGTCACTGCTATCACTTCCCTGCACGCGCTGGGCTACCTGCTAGCTTGGAGGTGGTGGTGAGCGGTTCCAAGGGAGGGGAAGCACAGTTCAATGATTGCATCTCCAGGGCTGATTATCCCCTCGCGCTGTGCGAGCGGCACAGCAGCTCTCAAACAGCTCTGCTGGGGGTGGCAGGGCCTGCACTGTGCTGGTCACATTGGAGGTGCCACTTGGATCAATCCGCAAATGGCCGGATGCTCCTGCATCTCCCTTCTGGCTGCTTCCTGGACCTTTCCCAGCTCACAGTCCTCCCCATTCTTCATTCCCAGGCTTGTGCATGTCAGGCTGCCCCAATCGTAGTCTCCAGGATGCAGGGCCTCTGGCACCCAGGATGGGCTGCGAAGCTGCTGGAGGTACTGAGATCCTGGGCTAAGGCAGGAGGATGCTAGTGAGGAGGGAAATCAAGGAAGGGACTCGACCCAGTCACAGCCTGGCTTGGGTCAAGGTGTGGATCAAGATGCAGAAGATCCTTATGTTGTTTTCTGTGCTGGCTCCGCATTGGCTGGTTAGCTCATGAGCCGTCAGGGTGCCTAGCAGTGCAGCTGTGTCTGGAGCAGCTCCCTGCCCTGTCTCTCATGGGGTGGGAGCAGCGCACACTGAATTCCTCAACGATTCCCCAAGCTGCTGGCTCGCCCTCAGGCCAGGAATGGCCGGGACAGCTCTGCCCCTCAGGCCCCGTGGCTCCTGGGGAGAGGGGGCTTGGTCTCCTTGCTCTGTTTGATCCCTGACCTCTGCCGGGCTCCAGAGCCGGGGAAGCGGTGCTACCAGCCATGGCATAGTTTGTGCTATGAGACTGAGACCCAGTGATATGCTGCAGGCCCGTTGGTTTCTGGACTGGGTCATCCTGAATCTGAGACAGGACTTGGTATGTGAATCTGAATCCCCCACCCCTGATCCTGGGCGGGACAGGAGCCAATGCTGTGCCCACTCTAAGCTCCATATCCTGTGCCCCAGCCCACTGTTCCCGTGTCTGTTTGAACCATTTGCCAAGGCCAACCTGGAATGCTGGGTAATAGTCACAGGGCCTGGGCCTGATCCTATTCTCCTGGCTCATCTGGCTCACACAGCAGCTGTGGGTGCATGGTGGGAATTGTTGGCTCAGCTCTTTGGCCTGTTCTGGATGGTCATAGCAACCCTCTGGCCTTAGCGCCAAGGACTGTAGCCCCTCCCCCAGCCCTTCCTTCTAGTCCCTCTGCCCATCCTGCCATGATGGCGCCACTGCTGAGAAAGGATGTGACAAAAGGGAGTCAATGGGGCTAGGAGGCCGTGTGCGCCTTGCCCCGCCTGCTCCTCACCCCCCCGATCACTCTGGGTGCAGCTTGCCGCTCTCCCCCGCTCCGTGCAGGCTGTGGGGCACCTCTGGTGCTGCCCTGCGCCACAGCAAGGCCTCTGAGCACTGCTGCCATGTACACACCTGCGCCCGGCTCGCAGCGATGCCGTGCACTGCCCTGCTGACTGGCTTAAAGAGGCTCGCGGGCTCCTGTGCTCGGGTTCAGCACCTTCCGCGGTGTCGTCTCCATGGGGCGTCACAAAGCGCTGGGCCTGGGAGATCACAGGGCCCAGCTCCCCGATCAGTTGGCAGGCCCCGGGGGTTCTGCGTCAGGGCACAGCTCCCTCCACAGGCTTTGCTCGGCTGGTACGCTATCTGAATGACTGCTGTTCTTGCCCAGATGGGAGGGTGGGGGCCTTTGAGGTCCCTTTGAGGTCCCTCTTTGCTTCCCAGCCTTTGTCAGTAATGCACCCAGTGCACTGCGAGCAGCCAGGCGTTCTCTGGGGACACCGGGATTGGCTCTGGCTGGCCAAGCCGCAGGTGGCCTCCTCTCCACTGGTGAGGTTAATGCCAATGGGGCAGGGCTGGGAGGCAGACCGGTCAATCAGGCTCAGAGCAGGCAGCATGCTGTGTTTGGAGCCAGACATTTTCTCTGGAAGCGCAGCTCCTTGCCCGCGTGCTCTGCTCGGGGCCGTGCTGCGCACCTGGCTGCGGGGATGGGATCCAGACCACAGTCAGTGGGACTTTATGTAGCAAACTTCCATCAGGAAGGAGAGTTTATATTTCGCTTTAGCACCAGCCTGAATAAAGATTGCAAATCAACGTCCCTCTCTGGTTGCTGAGAGTGGATTCACGAGGCAGGCTATATGGATTTTGTAGGCAATTAAATTTTACATAATAGAGTAACTAGACTGTACAAATTTAAAGAGCACCTGGAATACTCAGGCATATTCTGAAAAATCTAATCTCGTATTTCAGCTCTGGCCCATTAATCTGTCATGTTCCTTTCCTGAATTTCCTCTTCTATCAGCGCTGCAGCAGACGCAGGCAATTGGCTGGTAAATGCACACTTTCTCTGCCACGCGAAGCCCCCAGCCAGAGCTCTGTTATGCACACCTGCTCTCCCCCGAGGCCTGCTCCCATCCCGCCTGCTGCCGTGTGAGAGCCTTCTCCTCTGCAGCCCCTGGCAGATCCTGCGTTTCCCTCTCCTTCATTGAAAGATGAGGGAGAGTCACATCTCAGACCCCTTCTCCCTTGGCCTGCACCTCCTAACTTCTCCCTCTTACTTCTAATTCATTCTTGAACTTGACTCTGGCAGGCGTCTGGGGCTGCAGCCTGCGTGGGAGTTTTCCAGAGTTCTGAGCGGCTGGGGTGTCTGCTCAGGCCAGAGAGCAGCAGGCTGCTTCTGCCTCGTTACTGGCCTCCTGGGGGCAGGAAGGTGCAGCCCAGCGGTGGTACTGCCTGGGGAGTAGCATGTGGGGTGTGGTTGGGTCCTGGGTGTGGATGGGAGGAGTGGGTGTGCGTCATCAAAGCAGAGATGGCAAAGGCCTATTGGATCCCATCCTGCCTTGCCATCCCTGCCGCTCATGCTCCCTCAGCCCACTCCCTGGTGCTCTGCCCCGGGGTAGTACAGCCCAGTTCCGCTCTGTGCACTCGGCTCTCTTTCCCCAGCCCTCCTCGGTGTACTTGGCCCAGGGGGTTGGAAGAGACTCCAGCTCATCTTTTCCAGAGCATGGCATTCCCGTATGTCAGTGCTCCCCACGCCTGATACCCAGGCGTGAGAGCTGCAGCGCAAACGGCCTTCTGCTGCAGAGAATCCGGCTTCTTTGCCTGGGCCTCTGTTCCCAGATTTGGGGCATGGAGGATTCTGATGTCAGCCATCGGCACGGTTAGATCCTGGGTAACGGGCCGGGGGTGGGGTGGTTAATGTCAGGGGCCAGGAATCAGGGGTGAGGCTGTTTCTCTCTTGATGAGTGGGACTGAGGGATTGTGATGCTTGGATCTGGGATGGCAGGGGTCCGGGGTTGGAGTCTGGGACAGGGATGCTTGCATCTTGGACATCTGGAGCGGAGCTCAGGGAATCTATTTTTTCTTTTGGTGAAAGAAGGGCTCAATTGGACCTTTAATTGGAAGCTTGTTGGGGCAGGGACTGTCTCTGCATTTGTCTGTAACAGCAGCTAGCATGGTGGAGCCAACACTGGCACCCCAGGGTGTGACTGCAACACTAGTGATAATTAAAGTAGTACATCCTCTTTCAGGGTCTTGTGCAGCTCCCTCTGGAGCAGGGTATGGACTGGGAGTCCCTGCCCCATCTCTGATCTGTATCCCCAGGCTCAGTGACAGTTGCACCTTGGCCCCCGCAGTCACCTATACCAGAAAGTTGCAGCCGTTTACAAACTGGTTTAGTGAAACAATGCAAACCCTTGTGTAGACACACACGCTCTCTCTATGATGGGAGTGGTTTATCTTGCTTTAGGTGAAGTCGGTGAAGAATCAACTTAAGCCAAATTGCTATGAGCCACTGGGAAATCAGAGCCCTGCTCCCCCACATGCTGGGGTTGCCTAGTTTAATGAAATCAGTTTAAAACACCCCTTGAGGACATGTGGATATTCCATCAATGGGGTTTGTTTGCTTAAAAGGCAGAAATTTAACTGTAGTGAACTTAAATTTCGTCCGCACAGTTTTGCATTAGTTCGGATTAACTGCCCAGCATCCTGGGCAGATATCCCATGGTGCACTGTTCCACTGCTCTGCTCTGTGCTCTGTGTTTTGTCTTGGGGTGCATTGTGGGAAACCACCAGAAGCTACAGACATTTTGGGACTCGGGATGAAACGAACAAACTCCCACGATCGCTCTCTTGCCATTCCATTCATTTTGCCAGAGCCACTTCCAAACTGGCGTCAGGCAGCACGGAGGGCCCAGCGCTGAGCACTCTTATTGTGGCAGGGTGACACAGGTGCATTTGCAATCACGCTGGCGGCTCGGCCGTTTCATGGGGCAGTTGATGCTGCAGTGGCCCGGCTAATGGAGGAGGAGCAGGAGAATGAAATTGAGCAGTCTGGAGAGCTTGTACCTGGGGGCACCTGTACTAGGTAGAGTGCTGCACTAGCAGTGACTGGTGGGACAGGCTGGTGTTGCAGAATTGGAATGACCAGCAGAGGCAGCAGAATCTCGGGATGACAAAGATCTTTGCTAGGAATCTGCACAGAGCTCACCCCAGATGTGCAGCGGCATCAGACCAACGTGAGAGCTCCCCACAGCATGAAGAAGCGGGGGGATGTGGAAGCTTGCCACCCCGATACCTGTCAGTAGCTTAGTGAGCCTGTCTGGAGCGGGAGATCGAGTGTCCGAGCTGTTGTCACGGAGGTGTGTGCTGCCAGGCAGTGCACAGAAGGTTGACGGCTTTGCATGGACAGGGTTCCCCAATTGTATAGGGGCTGTTGCTAGGACACAGGTGCCTATCCTTCGCCTCCCACACCAGGGTAAAGACTTTACCGACAGGAAGGGTATATCTCCATGGTGCTTGCAAGGCCTGATTGATCCCTGTGGAGGATTCACCACTGTAATGTGGGGTGATCTCATCAGGTCCACGGTGCCAGGGTATGTGAGCTCAGGCCTGTTTGCTGCAATGAGCCAGGGACCTCCTTAGATCACTGTGGACACTGATGGAGTTATGATTCCTCCTCTCGTTCTGGGAGACCCAGCTGACCCTCTGCTTCCCTGGCTGAAGAACCCTTCCACTGGATGCTTGGACAGGAGCAAGGGTCGGTTTACCTCTGCCCTGAGTAGCTGCAGAACGTCAGTGGGGAATGATTTGGAAGGCTGAAAGGAAGGTGGCATTCTTGAATGAAAAGTCTGGCTGTTACCTATCATTGTGCGTCGTGTGGTAAGTGCCTGCTGGATTTTGCACCACATCTGTGAGAGTGCAAGGGCAAAATCCTGGAGAATGGGTGGGGGTAGAACCTGGAGAGACTTTCTCAAAATCATGGGCGACCAGGGAGGATGTCCCTGCAGCATAGCCCAGGTGGTCAAGGGAGTAGGGTCAGAGATGATCCTACTTTGATGCCGGGGTAGCTGTGGTGAATGAATGCTCTGTAAGCGGGGAAATGAATTTTAGTTGGCTTCCCATTTATGGGTTGAGCTGTACCTTAATGAAGTTTGTCAGACAAGTGACAATACACACTTATGAACACTGAGATTGAGGAGCACAGAGTCATGTATGTTGAGGCGCTGGAAAGGGTTCTCCTGCTTCCTGTCCTGTGGAGTGGGAAGGACCTGTAATGCAGCTGATTGAAATGGGGGTCGCCCCAGCATGGTGTATTTTCCACACTTTGCAGGGCATTGGAATATTGGGGTGCAGAGCCTGACCTTTGCAGCAAAAGGTGCTTTAGCCCAGCCATTTGCTTCTGCAGTGTCTACATCATGTCCGCATCCTGGGCCAGGCACTCCACTTCAATCTTTGGAGGCTGCTCCAGGAAACTTTCCCTCCACAGCTCTGCCTTCATGGCAAACTAGTGGGGTGAACTGAATACATCGTGGAACTGATCTTCGCTAGCTTTTTTCTTTTTTCTAAGATTTGACAGCATCTCTGCAGGTGCTATCTTCCCTTTTCAGTCAGCTACAGGTGCTAAGGGAAATCAGAAGAAGACACAAGTACCGATGGTCCCACTCCATGTAGTCCCCCTGCCAACAGTGATCAAATGTTTCTTTTCCCACTGTTCTGCAATGCCATTCTTCGGTTCCCATTCTGTGGTTCCCTTCAAAATGCTAAGAGGTTTTTCCAACATAATTCCTCATGCTATAAGCCCCTTGTTCTTTATTGTGGGAGCTGAGTCAGTGTGTGGTGTGGGAAAGGGTTCTGGAGATACTTGTAAAGGGGTCTTGTTTGGGAGTTGTTGGGTGGTCACTTCCTGCGCATAGGGATGCGGGCTGCCCTTACATGGATGATGTAATGCAGAGGCGAGTCACCAGGAGACAGAGAAGGGTCCTGTTCAAAAATGCAAATGGACAAACTGGGAAGATCTGCAGGGCTGCAACTGACCCTGGCAGTTTTCCCCCCAGCTGGTGCAGGACTCTCTGAGTAGCCCCGAGAGAGCTGCTCTGCCTTGCAATCTTCACACCAAAACTGAGCACAGGCTTTGCCTTAAGTTCCCCTTTATGATTTCTACAGCTCAGCATAAACTGCCCTGCAAAACGAATTGCATTCTGCGGTAATGACTCTGTATCCAAACGCGGTCTGGTGCCTCCCAAGATCTCTGTGCTTTGACGTCTCTCTCTAGCCTGATTTGGAGCATTAACCTCATGAGCTCTAGAGGTCTGTGAAAGTGAGTGCTCTTATCCACCGGGGGGCCAGGCCACCTCGGCTCATGCTGTCTGATTCTGGGGCAACGGGGAGGATGAGACCTGTGCAATGAACCCCGTGGTGCCGGCATTCTGAGCCAAGTGCGGGTTGGGCCGTCCATGGTGGCTGGAGTGGGGAGGAAGGGGGCGTGTGGAACAGCTTGGTAAGGGCAGGAGGGGTCGGATGGGGAAAGGGGGGCTGGTGGTTCTGGGATTTGTGGAGTAGGAACCGCAGAGAAATAGAGGTGTGAAGTTTTCAGCCTATGTCACAGAGGCCACGTGCATCGTGCTGGGTGGGAGGCAGTTAAATGCCAAGGTGGTAGAGAGAGGGTCCTAGCACTGCCCAGCATGGCACTGACAGCCCTGGCCTGGAAATGGGAGATTAAATCCCCCTGGGCAGTTGTATTGTAACATAGCTTGTGATCCTGCTGGCACAGCTCCCCTCAGCATCAGCAGTGTAGGGCAGGGTGCTGGGGGAGCTCCCCTTCCCCATGGTGTCAGTCTCTCTGTCCACTTGTGGTTCGTGCATACTATCCACGTTTGCCAAGTCAGACAGTTCCTGGCTGCCCTGATAATTCCCCTCCCGGTTGGCCCTTACTGTGTGTGCAGGGTCAGGAGAGCAGTGGGTAGTTTGTCGGGTGCCTGCTGTGTTCTCTGTGGCACTACCACCCACAGCAACTTTGAGTTCATTGGTAGCATTGCTTGTAAAAATGCAGTGCAGTTCCTCAGAGCATGGGCAAGAAGCATGGGCATTGCCGGGATCTTAGTCTGGTTCCTTGTCTTCAGGTAACTTCATTGGAGCTCCTTTGCTTTGACGAGCATGGTGCCAGCTCCAGGAGTGCCCCTCACCTTTGTTTCCTCTGGCTGTGCCTTGTAGACATCTGTATTGCGGTGATCCTTCCAGGTGGGACAAGACAAGCATGTCTCCCAATTCAGGGCCTCTGCAGGGTCCCAGGCAGAGCCATGAGGGAGGGGCCACAAAAATCTCACTCCTGTCTGGTATTGAATGGGGCCATTCCTGGCTGGCTGCCTGTCGACACTCAAGCTAAGAGTTTGTCATAGAGGCCAGGGGACCCTGGAGCACACAGGTACCAGACTGGCAGATCCAGGCGGGGAGCAATGGAGTCAGGGGAGCAGTGGGGAGTAGTTTGGAATTGGTCCCCACAAACCTTAGAGTGAACAAACTCTCTGCAAAGTGGAGTCACTCCTGTTCCAAGGGGGATTCTGTGCTGCGGCCTTTCTGCACAAATACATCACATGGAGAACAGGCTTGGTGTGGCACTTTAAGGCGAGCTTGCTACAGTCAGTGCATGTAATGTTGCCATGTAGACGAAGCCATACGTGGCACGGTCCCCATCTGTGTGTAGCTGGTCCTCTATGCCCCAGCCTGGCTACAAGGTAGCACCCACAGGCAGGGCTGCAGGCGTGAGCTGGTTCCTCCTGGTGCTCCCCCCACCCCCAAGCTCCTCAGACCCATGAGCATTCGTTGTCCCCCCCCGGCCACCTCCCAGATTGCCAGGCCATGGGTCAGCCAGGGAAGGGTGTCTGGAGAGTGCCCACGTAGCCCCTGGGGCTGGGAAGAGGCAGTCGCTGTCTCTGTGTGCGAGGTGAGCCCAGTACTGTCTGCCAGGCGGAGCATGGGGCTGGGGTGAGAGTGCCTCCCAGTGGCAGAGGAGAGGATGTCTCATGGGGTGAAGGGAATCTGCTGTTTGCGAATTCAGGCCGAGAACCCCACAAGGACAAACAAGCCCCCTCCCTGCCCAGACCCCTGGTACCAGGCCAAGTGAGTGCTCACGTACCATGGATCGCCCGTGCTGGTACTTGGGAAACAGCAGAAATCCCCTGTGGGTGGTGATTGCCTGTCCTGCTGTGTGCACGTCATCTCCCTACCATCTCCCCAGGGCGCAGGGCAGTGCACGCTGGGCATCTTGGGCAGAGATGCTTTCTACGTTAACACTTCATAACACCAGGACTGTACAGTCCCCCTGTTCTATCTCCCTGTCCCAGACACCCAGGTCTCTCTCCCTTTCTCTCTGCTTTTTGAAAGCGCCCATCACAGTGGTCTCATAGTGATACCAGCTCTAGTCAGTTCTGTCTAACGATGCTCTGCATTGTTCATTGAACATAACCAGCTGCTAGTGGCAGGGTTCTGATCACAAACACCCAGGATCGCAAGTCAGGAAGTGGGGCTCTGAATTAAGGACCATGGGACTAGCCATGGGGTGGGGAATCCTAGGAGACCCTCACGCTGACTAGAGGAATCCTACATCAGCCTTCACAGAGTCCAAAGCCAGAAGGAATCATTGTGATCATCTAGTCTGACCTCCTGTTGGACGCAGCTCCAAAGAACTGCCCCAGAATAATACCCTTTGAACAAGAGCATGTCTTAAAAATACATCTTGATTGAAAAATAGTCAGTGATGGAGAAGCCACCATGACCCTTGTAAATTGTGCCAATGGTTAATTACTCTCACCGTTAAAAATGTATGCCTTATTTCCAGTCTGGACTTATCTAACTTCAATTCCCAGCCATTGGATCATGTTCTACCTTCCTCTGCTAGACTGGAGAGCCCGATATTAAATATTTGTTCTCCGGGTAGGTACTTACAGACTGGGATCAAGTCACCCCTTCACCTTGCTTAGCTTTGGGTTAGAGTTCTGCAAGCATTTGATCAATCTGTCATTCGTGCTGACTTTTAAGCTCGATATCTCATTTTGGTGGCACGTGTGGAGTTGCCACTGCATAGTTATCGTCCCCACTCAAGAAGGAGCTGAGCCTGCAGAGCCAATGGAGCCAATTCAAGCCCCATTGAGATGAAGCTGAGCTCAGAGAGCCCAGTGACAACACCGTGATATTTGGATTATCTGCATGCATAGCACAATCTTTTGTGAGTGGCACCTCATTTTGGGAATCACAGGGGCGGAACTTGGAAGAGTACCACCTCCTCCTTCCCCCCCCTCCACCCCGTCTCACCCCTGCATATGACCAAGGTGCTTATCTAGCAACTCTGAGATGGGTTCCCCATCGGCATTAAAGGGAGGGGGCTGCAATCCGCCCATATTGGCTGGAGATGAAGCTCATTGCCTGCTGCTGTCTGGATGTTTGCCATGAGTTGTGTCAGAGCTCTGAGGAAGGCAGCTTTGAATTTTAAGGATTGGAAGAGACCAGTCAGTTTGGAAGGGGAACAGCTGTGAGATGAGGATCCCCTGAGATCTTTGCTAACCACTGAGGGGCAATCCTGGTTTGGCCTTGCCCACTTTGTGCCCAAGGGGTCGTACAGGGCTGCCCCCACGGCTGTTGTGCGTCGTCCTGTCCAACGGGTCTCACAGCTAATGTGTGCTGCCCTACAGCCTGCATTTCCCATTGCTTGTCCCTTTTCCCCTCGGAATACCCTAGACTGTTTCACTGCAGTATTTCTTTTTTACACCAATGCTGGAATGGGACAATGCACCATCCTACGAGCCCAGGCTGGAGGCACCAACTGGGAATAGCTATTGAAGTTAACCCTTTATGGTGTCTTTATTACCCCAATGTATATTGTTATGGGTTGGGCATAGCCCTTGCCCTTCATTTAAGATCGTTGTAAGAAAGAGTTAAGCTTTGTTATGGAACCAGGCTGCCCAAACAATAGACGCCTCCACGCCAGTCACAGGCACATGTCACTCCTCAAGACAAAGACACAAGCCAGGCACATGTGGGTGGTGGGGTTTAACTGGCTATTGTTTTGTGAAGGTTTGTGTGGCTGTGAAAGAGAAGCAGGCAAGCCAGACATGTGAAAAGAGAACAAGCCCTGTGTAGGAATGTGGTCCTGAGAAAAGGATAGGGAGAGCGCTTTTGGGCTGAGTGCTGACTGGAAAGTGGCTTGGAACTGTGAGCAAAGATACTGTCTTGTTGGACTCCTGCTGTGTTCAGGGAAACAGGACTTCGTATATTCTTTGTAAATAAAGAGGACTGCACCAAATACCTGACTCCATCATCAATTTCCCCTTCGAATGGCAATAACCCACAGTTCCCCAAATGTTTTGTGAACTGCTCAGATCCTAAAAAGGGTAACAGGATCATGCACACATTACTGGAGCAGACACGGCCGATGTAGTTCTGAGATGCAGGATTCCCACAATGCTCTATCTCTTCCCTTTGACTCCCCTGGTGGGAGTCAGCCCAGCTCAGAGGACATGACACAAGTTTACTGCAGGTGTGCTCCGTGGGAGGAGATCTGGTTACCCTCCAGTGATAGTGAATGGCAGGTTCCAGGAGACAGGGCAGGTGTGTCCTGATCTCCTCCCAATACTTCCAGCCACATGCTCTCCCATACTTCTCTCTGCTTCCTCACATGTTTCAAAACCTCCTCTCCTCCTTGGCTCAGCTGAGACTATCATAAAATTGACTCTGGGAGCTCGTTTAAAATCCAGCTAGAGGGGAAATAGAAACAAATATTGACCTGTTTTTGTTTCCTTGTGTGAACAATCCAAGCTATTTCACTGATTTAAGCTCCCATCCTTGATTAGTGAAAAGATAGATTATTTTCACTTTGAATTGTTCAGAAACAAATAAAAGTCTGGGGTTTGGTAAGGTAATTCACTCCTTGCCGTTCTTGAAAGAATCAAACAATTGCAGAGTCTGATACCTAACGTGAGCACTGCAGGTAGGGCTGTTGGTTTCTGTGTGTGTATTTTTTGTTTGTGAGGTGTGTTGGAGGGATCTACTTTTCAGAACAAAATGAACAAGAATTGAAAAGATTTTGAAAGCACTCTCTGGAGAGGTTTGAAAGTCTGAACACTTCTGAGATGTTTTAGAAATTCCGAGTTAACCCTGATCACTTTGTTTTTTTAAAAAAAACAAACAAACCCAACAACCCAGCCCTGGCATTCTTCGTGAGGACTTCTAAAAGACTCCAGAATGCACTGGCTGCTGAATAAATTATAAACATACTTCCTCTGGTAGGCCTCCCGTTCCAGGCAGCAGATCAAAAAGCAAATTAAATACTCTTTGGTGTAATTTCAAATGGAGCTAGTGGGTTCATTCGGAAGATTATGTATTCAAATTGTTTATCTTTTCTGTTAAGATACTGAGAGGGGAAAATGCTTTGGTTAAAAGTTTTGACTTGGGGTGGGTTGAAAGGGGAAAGCTGAGGAAGAGACGGGAGCGCCTCAGCCCTTTGCACTGATCTCCCGGGACTTGTGTCGGGTTGTTCCTGCATTGTGCTCTGGCTGCAAAATGCCCAGGAGATGATGTCTGCTCCACCCTAAGGCCATCGCTGCTTGGTAACAGGTTCTGGAAGTGACCTCCCGAGGCGTGCTCCTTGCCCTGTGGCATGGGGCACATGGATATCCACTTACTTAAGGATATTTTACTCAGGCTGATCCAGTGTTTATAAGCTGCCCATCTAGGAGAGGGGGGACTGAGTATTTTGGACCAGGAGTGAGATCCTGACCCCAACTGATAATTTTGCCATCAACTTCGGTAGAGGCAGGATGTCAGCTGCGAGTGCTCTGGTGGTCATGGGTGCAAGTCTGTTGGCTCCCAATTCTGGGTCTGCAGTGCAGTGTGGCCTGATCCCAACCCACGGAGATCAACGGGAAAACTCTCACTGACTCCACAGACCCCCATCAGACCCACAGTGGAGCTGCTGCACAGTCAGAGGAGCTGTTCTGAAGACTGAGGGCCCATGGCTCTGGATGGCTCAGCTGGAAACTAGGCTCCATGAGTGCTGGAACTAAGGGTGCTGGGCGGGGGGGGGGCTGTCACACCCCCCTGGCTTGAAGTGGTGTCCATCATATCCAGGGTTTACAGCTTGGTTCAATGGATCTCAGCACCCCCTCTGTACAAATTGTTCCAGCTCCCCCCCTCCCAGTTGGGATCCCAAACTATCTGCCAGAAAGAAAGAAACTGAAGGGACATCATGGTGTCTGTGCCTGGCCCCTGAGCCCTGCAGCACTCCAGGAGAGCTGGGTGGGAAGCCCCCATCCACGGGGAGCCGACGGCCTCTCCCCTAAAATGGGTTCTCATGTTGTGCGCTGTTTGAGCAAAATTCCCCGTGTGGGCTGCCCCACAATGAGCTGTAAAAGAGGAGTGCCCCTCCATTCCAGTCTGCAACCCCAGTGCCACATACCTCATCCCACGCAGGGGAAGTGCAGGTAGGGTAACCAACTTTCTAATTGCTGACAAACAGACTCCTCTGCCCCACCTCCGCCCTCCCAAGGCCCCACCCCTGCCCTGCCTCTTCCTCCAGGCCCCACACCCCACTCACTCATCTCCCTCCTCCCCCCATCACTTGCTGCTCTCCTTCCTCATCCTTCCTTGTAGCTAGATCCTCTTCACCTCCCCTGCCCCCAGGCCCCGCGGGATCTGCTCTGGAGCTGACATGGCGTGGCTGCCTGCCCACTGAGATGCAGGTAGGAGGTGACCTCAGCTGAGTGGGGGCTGGTGCGGTTTGATGACCCGTCGCCTCCCCACACCTGCCCGTGGTAACCGGACTTTTGGTGTCCGGTTAGTACATCGGACACTGTCAATTCCCCTTTTCAACTGGACTTTCTGGTTGAAAACCAGCACATGGCAACCATAAGTGGGGCCAGCACAGGGGGAGCATGGAGCAGTGCAGAGGCCAGTGCAGGGAAGTGCGGGGCCAGTACACAGCCCAGTGCAGGAGGCACGTGAGGGTGAGTGCAGTGGCCAATGGAGGGGGCATGTGGGTTTAGTACAGGGCCCAGTGCAGGGAGTGTATGGGGCCCAGGGCAGGGAGTGCGTGGGCCTGGTGTTGGCCCTTGGTACTATGGTGAATTTCACCCTCTTGAGCAATTGCCAAGTGCACAGCAGTGGCCCTGTTTGCCTGCAGAGCTGCCGCAGCACCGGCTTTTAAGGCGCTAGGGCTGACCGTTTGGGGAGCCCTGGAGAAAGAGGGACACTGGAGAAAGCCAAGCCTGAGCTGGCTCTGACTGGAGCCCGCTGTGCCACAGGCGCTGGAGAGGAAAGGTGGTTTTATTGGACTGGCTCTGCAATCAGTCGTGTAAGGCTATAAGAGCACTTCATGTTGTAGAACAATCCAAACTGCACTTTATCTCTCATTCCTCTGGCTTCCTGCCTGCAAATTGGCCGCGTGATGTGTCAGTTTCACCCAGCTTTGGTCCCCGACATGAGTTATCAACTTGAGTTCAAAAAATGCTTTAAGTATATTTGAAACATTTTAAAAAATCCTCTTGAATCTCCACAGCGAGCGCCGATACCGGAGAACGGTCAGAAATATTATAAATTGATCAGTGCTTTGCCTGAAAAAGAAGATGACTCCTTAACATCATTAAGTGGTGACCTTTAAAACTCATATTCTCCCTGCCAGCCAGAAACGACAGCGGAATGGAGCAGAGACGGATGGCGGTGGTGGGGAACAAAATCAATTGTTTGCCGAGATATGTGTGTGTGTGTGTGTGTGTGTTTTCAGTGGTGCACAGGTCCCTGGGCCACTGTTCGTTGCCTCTTGCAGCACATTTCTGTTTTACAGCAGAATAAACTCTGTTTGCTACCCAGGATGAAGTTTCAATCGTATGTCATGTTTTACAAGGGGCTGACAGCCCCAATGGCTGGGAGGGATGGTTCCCCAGCCCGAGCTCACGGCAGTGATTTTATTAGATTTTTCATGCAGAAACAGACGAGCAGGTTGTGTCCTGGTGGGTGTTCTGGTTGGGACGTTTGTCCAGTTGGTTTGCACCCTGCTTGCACCTTGCTGGGCCTCTCTGCTCTGTCTGGGTTATTGCCATGATGGGCACTAGGGGGCAGCACTAGACCTGGGGTCAGTGGTGCCAGCCCATGGCCCTGGAACCACAGCTGCTCGGGTGCTAACAGGCTGTGAATGGGCAAGGAGACAAGTCCCAGGTTCAGTCTCTCCACGGGTGGCCCTGGAATAACCATTTCTTCAGGGGAGGGGCTTGACTTGAGCCCTCGTGTGGGGTGGAGGCCCTGGTGGCGTCACCCTGACTCCAGTGGAGTCTGGCCCGTTGTTCTCCACGGTGTTCTGCTCCTGATCACGTGACTCTAAAGAGCCCCATTCCTTAACATGCATGGGCATGTCAGCACCCGTCATGTGTCAGGCACCAGGGGACCCACTCAAACAGCACTGGCTTCCTGGGTTAAACCCTCAGGATCCCAGCCTGGCCGTGCATCCCATGGCTGGGCCCTCACGCTGCTGGCCCTCATCCCCTATCCCCTACTCCAGCCATGCATTGCGCGAGCATGTACTCCCCAGGGAGGCTTTGAGCTCCTCCCCACTGTATTGATTTAGGGACCGCGCTAGTGCCCCATGGGCTCTACGTCTGACTGATGCTTTGGGATGCGGCTGGTGGGGCGGGGGGCTCTGCACATTGGCTACCAGGGCTCTGGAAGTCCTTGCTCGCACCCCGGGACGTGGCTGGCTCTCTTGTGCCTGGAAAGGGGAGACTTTCCCGGCGTGCTGTGAGCGCCTGGCTGGCTGAGGCAGCGGTATGGTCCATGTGGCACAGGGGGGTGGGGTGGCTTGGCAGCGCTGCACACCTCAGAGGGTCTCCAGGGAGCTGTGCAGAGGAGGGAGGAGAGAGGCTGCATGAAGTCTGGGCTGGACTTGGCTGTCACTGGGGGGACTGGTAGGGGTCTTTGAGGGTGAGGTGCCGACATCGGGCCTGATTCTGATCTTCCCCATTAATTGCACTGGGGTTACTCCTGATTTACATCAGCATCAGCTCAGAATCAGCCCCGCTGGACCAAACCCTGCTGCGTTACCACCATTTCAAACCTGGAGGAGCTCAGGGATCTCGGTGGAGCTCCTCCAGATTTACACAGAGGGCAGGGCTTGGTCTCTGCTTTGATTTCTGCCACCTCCAGCTGTAGGAATCGCTAGGGGCCATCTGGCTGGGGACCCCACCTCCATCCGGGGCTAGCAGATGCCCCACAATGCACTTGTGCAATTATGCATGGAGGGAGGGGTCACTTGGTGACCCTGCTTGTCTTGCACGTAAGGTCAGTGTGTAACTAGAGGCCCAAATTCTGACCTGAGCCTCCCTGGGGTAGACCTGATGTGGCTCCGTTTGGTCCGCAGCACAGCTCCATGGAAAGGCTCAGGACTCAGTTTGCTGCTGTCTTGGCTGCGCTCCAAGGGCTGCTCCAGCGCGCACCCTCCAAAGAGGAAAATGCTGTCAAGGAAGTGCAGAGAAGCAATGCATCTTCTTTACGACCCGCTTTATTTCTCCTTTGAACTTTCCAAGGCTGACGGAGAGGATCCCTTGCGCTGTGGTGCAAGAGACTGGCGCCACTGCAGAGGGAAATGTCACTTTGTCGTTGGTCCACTGGGCAGTCAATCGTCCCTACCAAAGAGGAGGGAGCTGAGGCAGGGGAAGGAGTGTGGCTGCTTGGAGGAGAAGGGCTGGGAAAACCCCGGGACGGGGCAGCTGGGGGAAACGGGGGAAGGGATGGGCATGTGCGCCAGAGCCTGGAGCTGCAGAATAAGCAGCACCCTAGATGCCCAGTTTGTCCAGTGGCCTGTGGGGCCATCTGGAGGGGTTCCAGACCCAAGCAGCTCCCTGCACGGAGAGATAGGAATGTGCCCATAAGGTGGCCAGCTGGGAGCCCACTGCCTGCTGCTCCTGCACTGCTGAGCTTGCGGGGAGCGCGCTGGCCAGCTGTGCTCGGGGTTAGGCACAGCCAGGAGCCCAGGGCTGAGTGAGCTCACCACTGCGGGAGGAGACGATGAGAATGGGGACGGGAAGAGGCAGGCCTGCCCCACCGTGAGCCGTAAAAGAGGAGTGCCCCTCCATTCCAGTCTGCAACCCCGGTGCCACGTACCTCATCCCACGCCCCCTCCCCCTGCCCACCTGCCTCCCACCCCACCCCAAGTCTCTCTCCTCTGGAGTAATCCTCAAAGCATGTAGTCCCTGCTCAGGCTGATGGGCGTCACATTTCTGTCCCCACAGGACCAATCCCATGCTGCTGCTGCTGCTCTGGCATCCCCAGGAGCCACCACTGGCCGTGGCCAGTTCCGCTCTCTGCCCCCCACCCCAGGATGATGGCACATCATGCCCAGCCCCTATCATTGCCTGCCAGCTGCTTTGATGCCTGTTGCCCACTTGGCCCCTGGGTGGAGGGGCCAGAAGGCAGAGCGCTTGCATTGTAGCTACAGATCTGTGTCTACTCCCAACTTGGGCTGCCTTTGGCTGAGCTCAGGCAGCCCTTAAAGCAGACAGTTACCCTCATTTATAGTCCCCAGATTTATGGAAGCCGTATATCAAGAGGGAGAGTAATAGCTTTGGTGTAACCCCCCTCCCAGAAGGGTCCCCAGCCTGGGAGTGGATTGGAGCAGACATGTCCACAGGATCCTTTCTGGGACAGAGCCTCCTTAACTCTCTAGCTTCAAAGCAGCCGTGCAGGGTTATGCTGGGTCTGTTGTGGGGGGGATGGGATGCAGGGACAAGCGCTCACTCCACACACTGCATGGCAGGGGGATGGGTCTCCACAGCCTCACGCCTGGTCTGCGAGTCAACCCCAGCTGCGGTGCTCAGGGGTGTGAGAAATGCAAGCCCCTGTGGATGGTGGTGAGCCAGCCGAACCCCCGGTGGAGACAGTGCTAGGCTGGCAGGAGAACTCGTCTGTCGACCGAGCTACCACCTCTCGGGGAGGTGGATTAACCACGGTGATGGGAGACCACCTACATAGTGTCTATGCTGAAAGTGTTCCATGGCACAGGTGTGCCATAGCAGCAGTTCTAGTGTAGACAGGACCTCGGTGTCTAGGCCAGGAGCAAAACGCTGGTGGGTTCTTCCAAGCTGCCCCAAGCTCTCCAAACCCCTCGGCTCCCCCGACCTCAGGAGAAGAGGCTCCCTCCGCTTCCATCCTGGGGACCTTCCAGTCCCAGCCGGAGCAGCTGTGGTTCACCCTAGCTGTGCTGCAACACATCTGCCACCCCTTTGGGTGCAGTCAGCACAATGGATTGTGTTATCGCTGCAGTTCTCATCCCCCAGGGCTCCGGCCAGGCTGAGCCTTGAGATCAGAGCTGGGCCCATCATGGATTTGTAGGGCCGCTGGCAACTCTGCACAATGACCAAGAATTGCTTTGGATTGAACAAAGCTTTAATTGGCCCAGAAATGAAACTTTCCCTTTGGATTGCAGGCAATTTTAAACGTTTTAGAAATAGCATGCATGGACACTGGAAAGTGCCGAGGTGTTTGGCATTGGGAAGGGGAGAGGCTTGAGCTGGGAAACGTGGACAGGAGACATTTTGATTGGTTGGATATTTCCGTTGGTTTGTTTTGAGGTTTTTGTTGAAACAAATCAGAGAAATTGAGGCAGATTCACAGAGCCTCTCACCAGCTCTACATAGGCCTGGCTGGCCTGATCTCTCCCTGTCCCGGGGCCCAGCAGGCTGGGGGAACTGGTCTCTGAGCTTCCAGCTCTGTGCTTCCTAGTAATAATGGGCTCCGCTGGGCCCTGGGTGGCATGCCTGTGGCCCGGAAGCAGGAGGAAAGGCAGCTCCACCTACATCCCCCTACCTCCGGAGCACTTAAAGAGCCGTGTGCGCATACAGCGGCGGGGTGCTGGGCCAGAGCCGCCGGGGTCTCCTCCCTCCAGCCACGTTCTCCTGTGTGTCTCCAGCTGCTCTCGCCCGGCCTGTGGGTGCTGGGACCCCGTTCTCTCCCCAGGAGGCTTTAACTCTGTGTCCCCCTCCATCCAGCTATGCTGAGAGGATGCTCTGCACAAACCCATTGTCCCAGCCGCACCCTGGGTTCTGCTCCTCCCCAATGTCCTGTAGGGCCACTCTGCTTGCGGGAGGGACCCAGAGCGGCTCTGCATGGGTCCTCTGCAGCGCCCCACCAGGGAGCCCATCCAAGGCAGCGTCATGGCTGTCGCTGTTGTTCCCTCCGGTTTTCACTCTGGAGGGCCTAATTATTTTGTAGCTCAATGAGAACCCTCCGTGAGGCATGCACAAGAGTGCATGCCTCTGAGAGGATGTCAGCACCTGCACAGCCAGGACAGGGGGGCCACGTCAGGCCGGGCTTCATGGCACAGCTCTGTCATGCCTGCCTGGGGACTCAGAGATTCCTAGATTCCCAGGCCAGAAGGGGCCACTGTGATCAGCTAATCTGACATCCTGTATCACACGGGACTGAGAACTGCTCCCACATAATTCCTAGAACAGAGCTTTTAGAACAACAACCAGTCTCGAGTTTAAAATGGTCAACGATACAGAATCCACTGTGACCCCTGGCAAATTGGTGCAATGGTTCATTTCCCTAACTTTTAAAAAATTGCGTCTTATTTCCAGTCTGAATTTAGCTAGGTTTATCTTCCAGCCATTGGACCGTTCTCTGCTAGACTGAAGAGCCAATTATCAAAGATTTGTTCCGATATAAGTACTATTGACTGTAATCAAATAATCTCTTAACCTTCTCTGTGCAAAGCTAAATAGATTGAGCTCTTTGAGTCTGTCACTATAAGGCAGGTTTTCTAATCCTTTAATCATTCTCATGGCTCTTCTTTGAACCCTCTCCAGTTTATCAACATCCTTCCTGAATTGTGGGCACCAGAACTGGACACGGGTTTCCAGTGGCGGTCGCGCCAGGGCCAAATACAGAGGAAAAATAACCTCTCTGCTCCTCCTCAAGATTGCAGTTTATGCACCCAGAGATCGCATTGCCTCTTTTGGCCAGAGCGTCGCACCAGGAGCTCATATTCAGCTGAGTATCCACCATGACCCCAAACTTTTTCACAGTCACTGCCTCCCAGGACAGAATCCCCCATCCTATGAGTGTGGCCTACAGTCTTTGTTCCTCGAGGTACATGTTTACATTTAGCCATATTAAAACATATATTGCTTGTTTGCATCCAGTTTACTAAGCAATCTAGATAGCTCTGTCTCAGTGCTCTTCATTATTTACCATGGCCTCAAGTTTTGTGTCATCTGCAAACTTGATCAGTGATGATTTTCATTTCCTTCCATGCCAGTGATAAAAATTGTAAATGGTGAAATGTGGGACCTTACTAGAAATGCACTGGCATGATGACGATTCCCTGTTTACAATTGCATTTTGAGACCGATCAGTTAATCAGCTTTTAATCCATTTAGTTTGGCAGGGTGAATTTTCCATAAACCCATATTGATTGGCATTAATTACATTACCCTCCTTTAGTTCATTATTAATCAAGTCCTATATTGGGCACTCCATCTTGCTCAGGATCAATGTCAGACTGAAAGTAGATAATTACCCATGTCATCCTGGTTACCCTTTTAAAAACTGGCACACAATTAGCTTTCTTCCAGTCTCTGGAACTTCCCCAGTTCTCCAAGACTTATCACAAATCTGCATTAATGGTCCAGCAAGCTTTTCAGCCAGCTCTTTTAAAACTCTTGGATGCAAGTTATCTGGACCTGCTGATTTTAAATGTCCAGCTTTAGTAGCAGCTGTTTAACATCTTCCTGAAATACTAGTGGAACAGAAAATGTGTCATCATCATTGGATGGTATGACTACATATGATCTGGCTTTTTCCTTAATATGGAATAGAAATATTTATTGAACACCTCTGCCTTTTCTACACCATTGATAATTCTATCATTTCCATCTTCTTTATACACTTAAAAACTCCTTCTGCCTGACGCAAAGGGAGTGCCACTCCCTGGAAATGCTGCCAAATGGGGTAGCCACTGGCTGTCTGGCAGCTGCTCAGCACCCCCTGCTGTTTTATGGTGGATATGCCAGCTGTGTCTGGCCGAAGCTGGTGGTGCTCGCCTGTCATTCCCATCTGATGGCTCCATGGTGGCCTGTCTGGGATCAGGTGATGTTCTTAATCCAGTGCCTAGTCACAGCAACCCCCACTGGCAGAGGTGCCAGGGATGGACTGGGATTGAACCCACTCTGTGCCATCCAGGGGGCATTGGGCAGAGAGATGGGCCTGGGGGCAGAGGGTTCTGTTCCCCTGTCCATACCTCAGACTCCATTCTGTGGTGCTGATGGTAGTGGGTTGGGGGGAGTCTCCGTCACTGTCAGTTTTAAAATCAAGGGTGGATTTTTTAAAATCTGCTCTGGCTGAAAGGGAATTATTGGGAGGCTGCTCTGCCCTGTGTGATACAGGGAGGTCAGTCAGGATAGTCCAAAGGTCCCTTCTGGCCTGGGAATCTGTCTGTGGGGGTTGCTCACGTTTGGAGCAGCTGCAGCACACTGCAGCCTGACAGGCAGAACGGCTCCGATTGAGACTCCTGGAGCCAGCAGTCAGGACCCAATAAAGCAAAGTTGGGGAAAGAGACACTCTGGGAGTGAGCCAGGTGCTGAGGTGCTGAGCCACAGAGAGAGCCAGGCGCTGAGGGTGTCATGCCGCAGAGAGAGCCGGGCTCCGAGGGCATCATGCTGCAGAGAGAGCCGGATGCCATGGAGAGCCGTGTAGCCGCAGCGCCGTGAGAGGTGGGAAAGGCTAGCCGCCAAGCATGTACTTAGGCCCTCAGATGGGATCGTAGTCATGCCGGCCAGCCCCTCCCGCCGCTGGTGTTGCCGTTGCTACACAGGTACGTTTAGCACCATTGCTCGGTCTGGGCCAGCACGGGTACGTCCCCTCAGCTGCCATTATACCCCCTGCTCCAGCATCGATGGACCCCGAGTGGTGCTGTGCCCAGGCTCCTGACTCCGGGGGCCCTGCTCCCTGATGGACCCCAGAGCCTAGAGGCAGGGCAGGCTGGAGCTCTGTGCATCTGGCAAGGGGAGGAGAGGACTGGGTGTTGGCTTGTGGCCGTGAGAGGAGCAGGCCCCTCCCCTCTTTTCGGGCTTATCTACACTACCTCTGAAGTCAATGTAACTGACGTCGCTCAGGGGGTGAAAAAAGACTTAAAGCACTGTCTACACTGCGCTTTGTGGGCGGGAGACGCTCTCCCTCTGACATCGCTTCCACCTCTCGTCGTGGTGGAGTGATGGCGTCGGCTCCTATCGATGTCGGGCGGTGGTGAAGACAAGCCCTTTGTTCCGACATGTCTATAGCAGCCGGTGTTTTCCTGAATAGAGTCCAGGCTCGATGCTTTCTGCAAACTATCAGCTGGGGAGTGCCTTGGGTCCAGCTATTCCGGCCCGTAGAATCGGGCCAGACTGCACTGGGAGAAGAAGGGATGATTGTAATCGGACTGCGGTGATTTTTAAGGTCCCACCCCTTGCCCCCACCAGGGCTCTGCTAGAGCTCACTGAGTAGCTGGCACCATGGCTGGGAGATCTTCGTCTTCTTTAGCTGTTCGATTGCTTGAGCAGTTACAAAAATTTCTCTTTAAAAATTCATGTTGTTCTGTACCATGTTAAATATTTATTTTTGAGGAACAATGCGAGCCCCTCTCCCCCTGCCTTGCTATGATCCCTATTTTGCATATGAAGTAATTAATAATTAAGTAGCCGTATTTTATTTTGACTAGCAGATCAGATGGAGCAGCCGGCTGGGTGCTGTGGTGAGCCATGAATTTCAGAGAAGGGAGGGTGCAGGAATTCACCTTCATCTCCAGACAGAGAGAGGGCTGTTGCCGATCTGTTACTGCAGCTTGCCGGATGGGATCAGGAAGGCAGCGCTTATGACCCAGGTCACCCTGGGAAGAAGATCTCAGAGATTCCTAGATCCCAAGGCCAGCAGGGACCATTGTCATCATCTAGCCTGACCTCCAGTACAGCACAGGCCAGAGAACTGCCCCAAAATAATTCCTAGAGCAGATCATTTAGAAGAACACCCAATCTTGATTTAAAAATTGTCAGTGATGGAGAATCCACCACAACCCTGGGTAAATTGTTCCAGTGGTCACTGTTATTAATTTGCACCTTATTTCCAGTCTGAATTTGTCTAGTTTCAACTTCCAGCCACTGGATCATGTTCAGCCTTGCTCTGCTAGATTGAAGAACCCATTATTAAATATTTGTTCCCCATTTAGGTATTTATAGACTGTGGTCAAGTCACCCCCTTAACCTTCTCTTTGTTAAGATAAGTGGATTGAGCTCCTTGAGTCTGTCACTTTAAGGCAGCTTTTCTAATCCTTTAATCATTCTTGTGGCTCTTCTCTGAACCCTCTCCAATTTATCAACATCCTTCTTGAATTGTGGGCATCAGAACTGGATGCAGTATTCCAGCAGTGGTCTCACCAGTGTCAAATACAGAGGTAAATTAACCTCTCTAGTCTGATTTGAGATTCCCCTGTTTATGCATCCCAGGATCACATCAGCTAGTTTGGTCCCAGCTCACGTTCAGCTGATTATCCACCCCCAAATCTTTCTGAGAGTCAGTGTTTCCCAGGGTAGAGTCCCCCAGCCTCTCAGAGTGGCCTACACTCTTTGTTCCTAGATACAGTATATGCATTTACATTTAGCCATATTATAACTCAGATTGTTGGCTTGCACTCAGTTCCCCAAGTGCTCCAGCTCACTCTGTATCAGTGACCTGTCCTCTTCACTATTTACCACTCCCCCCTCTCCGTTTTTGTGTCATCTGCAAACTCTGTGAGGATCCTTTCATGGCTTCCTCCCTATTTGTAGCATAAAGGGGCACGGGTTTGCCCTACCATGGAACAGGCCACGAGACCCAGCCCCACCCCCAGAGAATCCCCAAGATCAGGGCAAGACCAGGACTATCTCTGTAGCCTCAGGCCATGTTATCCCTCTGCCTTATCAACTCTGCTGGGCTCCTGCTGAGGGGGGGAAAGAAGAGGTGACACTCTCACTTGTCTAGGTACTGACACATAGAGAAGAGATCTGATGGGGGTGGGGGAGGGGGCTTGTAGCCTCACTGCCAAAGGCACAAAACGTTCCAATGGCTGAGAGTTAAAGTTAAACAAATTCAGGCTTGAAATAAGACACAATTTCCTAGCAGTGAGGGTGGTTAAACACTGGAACAGCTCACTGGGGAGGTGATGGATTCCATCGCTTGGAAACTTTAAAATGAGATTCAATATCTTTCTAAGAGATTACTTTCATCCAGCTTCAGGGAGTAATTCTGTGGCCTGTGGGTGGGCTCGGGCTGGCTGGCTGAGTTTCCGTCTGGCCTTGGAGTCTGTGAATCCCCCTGTTCATCCCCTCCCTTCCTGAGCCATGGGGAGCATGGGAAGCTCTGCATTACCCTCAACATGCCCAGAACACTTGCAGCTCTGCATTAAGACAAGGGCTATAATCTCTTCAAATCTCATGCTTCAGGTCTCCAACCAGTCGATTGCAGGGGTCAGGAAGAAATTTTCCCCTGAAGCATAATTGGCCAAATGTGGTCTGTATTTTGTTTTGCCTTCCCCGGAAACATCAGACATTGGGGACAAGTCATCAGGCGGGGTGGACAGATGCCAGGAGGTGATAGAGAGACTCCCCTTTCTTAGATGCCTGGCTGGTGGGTCTTGCTCACCTGCTCAGGATCATACTGATCGCCAGCTATGGGGTCAGGAAGGAATCTTCCCCCAGGTCAGATTGGCAGGGACCTTGGGGGTGTTTCACCTTCCTCTGCAGCATGGGGCATGGATCGCCTGCTGGGACCATCTGGGCATGTCTCACCTAGACAATTCCCTGCCTTCTGGTGACATCTTGGTCTCTCCTGTTCATTGTCTGTGGCACGTAACAGTTTAGTCTCCCGGGGACTGGCTAACCCAAGTTCTTGAGCTCAGTGTAGGGGGATCTGGGTGAAATGCGAAGGCCTGTGCTAGACTGGAGACCAGACAGGATGATCTAATGGCCCCTTCCAGCCTTTCCCCTCTGTGAAACTGTGAGGATGATGCACGTTCCCTCTCTGGTCCTGCCCAGCCAGTCCAGCCCTTTGCCTGGCTCTTCCTCACCTGCTGCTCCCCGGGCCAGTGGAGAGGCCTCGCACGGTTCAGGAGACTGTGATGGAGGGAGCTGACCCCATACTGCGTGGAGGGAGATCCACCCATGCCTGATTTCTTCCCATCTTGAGAGGGGGGAGGGTTCAAAGGTGCCCATGCTCCTCCCATCCTGCCCCTTGAGAGGTAAGTGAGGGCGCTAGGTAGGGAGCGTGGACATATCATCTAGGCAATATCCAATACAGTAGACATATGTCAACATAAAAAGAAAAGGAGGACTTGTGGCACCTTAGAGACGAACAAATTTATTTGAGCATAAGCTTTCGTGAGCTACATGCATCCGATGAAGTGAGCTGTAGCTCGTGAAAGCTTGTGCTCAGATAAATTTGTTCGTCTCTAAGGTGCCACAAGTTCTCCTTTTCTTTTTGCGGATACAGAGTAACACGGCTGCTACTCTGAAACATGTCTAACATAGTAAGTTTAATACAATACAGGCTGTGAACCAAAACAAACACGCTGAAATGAGCCATTCTGACATTATGGAAATGAGTTAAAACAAATTGCTCTGAAATCTCCCCATCAAAAATGATGTCAAAATTGACATGTTCTCATGAACCAATTTGGTTTCGACAGACCTGCGTTTTCCAGTGGCAAACTGTTCCTTCCCAAATGAGCTTTACTTTTATGGCTCGAATGACAGACTGAAGGCACTGTGGGAGATCGGATACAGAGTCCCAGGAAATCTGTGTTGCCAAAGTACTTCTAATTGACTGGGGTGAGGCATTGTCCTGGAGAGCGAGGATGCTCTGACGGATCTGTAGTAGAGGGTATGGTCACTGGCAGTGCCTGGAAATGGGGCGTGCTGTGTCTGGGGATAGGGTGTGGGGGGCACACGGAGTGACTGGTACTTCTTATTTAACAGCTTCATTAGTGAGCTGGAGGAAGGAATAAACAACATGGTAATGAAATTCACAGATGGTGCTAAACTGGGAGGTGTTGCAAACAACAGGGAAAGTGGAGAAATAATTCAAAATGACGAGGAGAGTGCATGTCTAGAAATTCATGCACAACACAATGGCGCGAGAGTCAGCTTACAAGCAAATGATACAAAACAAAGACATTCAAGGACAGGGCCAGCCCTGGGTAGGAGTAACAATGGAAGGACCGCAGTGAGACGGTACAACAGCAAATTAGAGCTGAGTTGGTGGTACAGTGTGGAAACTGGAAAAGCCAACAGCATTTGGGATCCCTGCATCGTGGAGCAGGGAAGGGCAGGCTGTGTCCGCGTGGCTTTGGGGTGACCGCACCTGGAATCTTGCGTTATTTCTGGGCATGTTGTTACCCAAAATACACTGAAAAACAAGAGGAAAATACTTGCAGCTCGCCCCAGCGATGGTTGGTGTGTGTGTAACATTCAAAGTCTCCAGCTGTTTGAAGGGTGTAGGTGGCAAAGAGGAGGGTGACAGGAGGTGTTGCTCAGGAATAGCAGAACTTGGAATCCTAGGGTGAAAGTGTGAAAGGCACGATTTGGGCTGAAATCAGGAGACTCCCTGGCAGGGGATGTGTCATCTGTTGAATTGTCTCCCCCAGAAGGGCTGGGACATCTAAACCCAGAGGTGACGGATAGTAGGGACTGTAGTGTAGGCCCAGTCCTGCCCTCCTGCCGGGCGATGGGCCGGGTCTCTCACAGAGATGGCCTCCTCCCAGAGGAGCTTTGTAAAACTGCCGATGAAACAACGCCTCCCACACCCCATCTGGGCCACGGGAGACTGAGCAGGGGAGCCCCTGGAGCAACATGTCTCCCGTTATCCTGGGACCAGGTGACACATTCCCCGCCCCCCTGGCCAGGGCCAGGCACAATCAGGTGCCCAGCCCATGCCTTGCTGGGACTCCTTCCATCCATCTGCCGCTGTGTCCTGGGAGAGGAGGGTGGTCCATGCCCACTGTGGGACATTGCGGGCTCTCTGGGGTGAACTTCTGTCAGCTACCCCCGAATAGGGCCATCCCCTGCTCACCTCCCAGCTCTTGCCCTCCACTGTGATGGTCCCGCACCGTCAGCACTGCCACGGCTCAGAACTGAGCCTGTTTTCCCACTGACCAGACTCCAGCCCCCAGCCCTCACTGACTCACAAGCAGGGGGTGCAGTGACCAGCAATGAAAGTGACTCCTGTGACGTCAGGCTGCAGGGTGGTCTGAGTGGGGGGAAGTCCTGTGGTGGGGGGATCGCTAATGCCTGTGAGGCTGCTGGGGAAGGGAAGCCTATGCAGAAGGTAGCTGCTCTCCCAGAGCGTGTCCCCTCAGGGTCTGGGTCGGCTGCGTGTCAGTTACTAGAGTTCAGTGTCAGTATGCTGTAGCGGGGAATGCCTGGCTGGAGGCAGGCACCCCTGGGTGGGGTCTCTGCCCTGTGCTCTTCAGGGCTCAGACTGGAGGGTCACAATGGGCACTTCTGGGCTTCAAATGTGTGAAAGGGGTTATTGTCCTTAGAGCCCCCAAAGAGTCTGTGGCCCATCTCTCATCTGCCTCTCTGCTGCTACAGCTCTGGGTCTCCTGCTCTGAACGGCCGGGGCTTGCCAGGACTGTGTCCTGGGAAAGGATGTGGAAGCCCCCGGACTGAGATATCCTGAACACTGCGAGGCTTTTCTACTTTGCTGGGCTGTTTGGTGGGTTGAGGGGCCTGGGGCTGTATCTGGAGGATGACAGGACCTGTATTCCTATCACCCAGCTGGCGGATTGGCGTGTCTGTGGGCTAGGAGGATCTAGGCTAGGTTTAGACTGTCCCACAAGGGCCCAGTAGATCAATTAGTCTAACAGGCCAGACAATTTTACCCACTTGCTCCTGTCCTGAGCCCTGTAACTTGTGTTTGGCAAAAGCATCTTCCTGAAAGGCAGCCAGGCTTGAGTTGAAGACATAAAGAGAAGGACAATGGACCACTTCCCTTGGTAGCTTGTTCCAGTGTTAATCACCTGCACTATTAAACATGTGGGCCTGATTTCTAATTGGAATTTGTCTAGCTTCAGCTTCCAGACATCGGTTCTTGTTCTGCCTGCTCTGATGGATGGAAGAACCTGGTATTTTCTCCCCACTCAGATGCACTATACATTGTAATCAAGTCACCTCTTGATATTCTCTTGGATCAGATTATCAGGTGGCTCTCCTTTTTTCCAGCTCTTAGATCAGTTTCTGGCTCTTCTCAGCCCCTTCTCCACTGCAAACGGTGGATGGACTCAAATGATTCCCTGAGATGCAGTAATGTGGAAACACTGGGCGGTGGCAGCAAATGCCTCCCTGGGCTTGGGGATGGCAGGGTGGGCATGAGGGCAGTAGCGATTCTTTACTAACTGGCTTATTGCTGTCCCTCAGCCAGGCCAGTGGGACTTCAGCTGTGACGCTTTCTGGCCATTGCATTTTGTAATAAGCAATTACTGGTTGAAGCCCTGCCCTGGCAGAACCGTGGGGCCGGGACACAGGGGGAGATGGGATTTGCTGTCTTGTGAAATGGAAAATGGATTTCTTTTCAGCTGAAGCTGGCTGGCCCAATGCCAGTGAGCAGCTGCCTCCCCCCCCAAGCCTCCCCCACCATGCACACGGCGGCTGTGAGATGTGACTCACTCTCTTTCTTTTCTCAGCGGTTCAGTGCAGAGAATGGCTTTGCTGAGAGATGAGCTGGGGCGAGGAGCCGGGTTTATGGAGTCGGGAATGCAGCGTGAAATGGAATTGGGGCGGGGTGGGCTTTGTTCCAGCCACATTCCCTTGCCTCTCTCCCTGTGAGGCTGGCAGCCCATGCCCACAGCTCTGCAGACTTCCAGCCACTGCTACTGTCCCCGTTCAGCCACCCAGGGCCTTGGTGAATTGATACTTGATGAGGATGATGACACTTAGCGCAGCTCCTGCATCTGCCACTTCACACACCATCACGCAGGCAGGCACTGATTTGCAGCCAAGGGACAGAGATTGTGTGACTTGCCCAAGGCCTTAGAGTGCACCAATGGCAAAGGCAGGACTAGAACCGTTTCTGCCTCCCACGAGTGAGTCCTGATGGCCACACCCCCCAGAGATACACAAGCCCCAAATTCAGCTCCCTCCCCACTGCAAGTGGGTCTGGCCTGTTCTCAGGTGACTGCTTGAGAAGCCGGTGGAGGTTTCCTTTGGGGGAAAGAAGGGTTGTATTTTACTGTTGCAGTGACTTTAGACCCTGGTGGCATTGCGGGCTTGTGTATTGCAATGCAAACACCCGCCATCAGGGAAGGGAACCTTGTCAGAAATGTCCCATTTGCACTGATTTCTTGGCACACACATCTTGAGCTGTCTCCAGCCCTTCCTGGAGCCTGCTGACCGAGGGCACACACAGAGTGATCTCTGCAGGTCAGCACGGAGCACATCAGAATCCAGCGCTCTTCCTGAATGTGCAGAGCACCAAATCCTGCTCTTCCAGCCAGCTGCAGAAAAGACACTAGTGGGATCATATGGACTGGAGTCCTGGGTGGAATCATGGGCATGGGGTGACCCTGATTTGGCCTGATCATCTCAGACTGCCATGTATTTTAGATCACTGCATTGTTGGACAAATCAGATCCCAAGGGGAATGCTGATCACTGTTCGGTCTGGGAGCTGAGCCTTCTGACCCCCCCGTCATAGAGTGGGAGGCTGTGATCTTGGGCTGTGGGTCAATATTTGGCCTGGAGGCCTGGCAGGAAAAGCCAGCTTGGTAGGAGGAAGCTGTGGGGCTGAGTCAGGGGCTGGCATTTGTCTCTCAGGCAGTGCAGTGCCCCAGCATGATGTTGGAGGAGCTTTGCTGCTAGACGTTGTCATGTTCACAGGATGCATGCAGTTAAAAATGCAACATGCTCTTGCTGGAAGGTTGCGACCTAACCCTCCTTTGTTTCTTACAGTCCAGAACGATGACACACAGGAACCGCAAACCAGAGAGAGACAGAGGAGGCTGCTCCCTCAGACAGCGAGGCCCAGCCCACCCCTCCTTACTCTAGGCTGTCTGCCTGCTGCTGGCCTGGCAGGTCCAGATCACACACTTCCCTACAGAGCCCCGCAGCCTGCAGACAGGACACGGAAGAATCCCTGAAATTTTAAGTGACAGCCTACAATTTTAAATGTGTTTTCAGTACAGCACAGAGATAGAATCATAGGACTGGAGGGGACCTCGTGAGTTCTTCTAGTCCAGTCCACTGCACGCATGGTAGGACTAAGTATTATCTAGATCATCCCTGTTTCTCACCACCCTTGTGTCATGGCCTAGATAAAAGCCTGGTCCCTGGGAAATCAGCTTCCTAGAAATAAGCAATGGAAGCGACCTACTTAGTCACCTAATCTGTCCCCGGCCAAGACAGGGCAGATGTCACTGAAAATTAGAGACCAAGAAATAACCCTGAATAGCATCCGTGGAATGGCTGTTGTATGGTACTGGGGGCACGTATGGGGTCTGAGTGCAGCCGGCTCTGTGGGATGGCTCCAGAAATGGGAAGAGTGTCAACGTGACTGGGTCTGTCGGGTGGTACCGGAGGTGGAGAGAGTGTGGCTGGCTCTGGGCTGTGGTGCCCCAGGGAGGGTGTGTCAGTGTGACTGGCTCAGTGGGATGGTGGTGAGCGTGGGGACTGGCTCGGTGGGAGGGTACCAGGGGTGGAAGTGTCAGCGTGACTGGCTCGGTGGGATGGTAGCGGGGGTGGGGACTGGCTCGGTGGGAGGGTACTGGGGGTGGAAGTGTCAGCGTGACTGGCTCGGTGGGATGGTAGCAGGGGGGGGGACTGGCTCGGTGGGAGGGTACCGGGGGTGGAAGTGTCAGCGTGACTGGCTCGGTGGGATGGTAGCGGGGGGGGGTGGGGGTGGGGACTGGCTCGGTGGGAGGGTACCGGGGGTGGAAGTGTCAGCGTGACTGGCTCGGTGGGATGGTAGCGGGGGGGGGGGACTGGCTCGGTGGGAGGGTACCGGGGGTGGAAGTGTCAGCGTGACTGGCTCGGTGGGATGGTAGCGGGGGGGGTGGGGGTGGGGACTGGCTCGGTGGGAGGGTACCGGGGGTGGAAGTGTCAGCGTGACTGGCTCGGTGGGATGGTAGCGGGGGTGGGGACTGGCTCGGTGGGAGGGTACCGGGGGTGGAAGTGTCAGCGTGACTGGCTCGGTGGGATGGTAGCGGGGGGTGGGGACTGGCTCGGTGGGAGGGTACCGGGGGTGGAAGTGTCAGCGTGACTGGCTCGGTGGGATGGTAGCGGGGGGGACGGGGGGGGACTGGCTCGGTGGGAGGGTACCGGGGGTGGAAGTGTCAGCGTGACTGGCTCGGTGGGATGGTAGCGGGGGTGGGGACTGGCTCGGTGGGAGGGTACCGGGGGTGGAAGTGTCAGCGTGACTGGCTCGGTGGGATGGTAGCGGGGGGGGGGGGGGGGGGGGGGACTGGCTCGGTGGGAGGGTACCGGGGGTGGAAGTGTCAGCGTGACTGGCTCGGTGGGATGGTGGGGGGGGGGGACTGGCTCGGTGGGAGGGTACCAGGGGTGGAAGTGTCAGCGTGACTGGCTCGGTGGGATGGTAGCGGGGGTGGGGACTGGCTCGGTGGGAGGGTACCGGGGGTGGAGGTGTCAGCGTGACTGGCTCGGTGGGATGGTAGCGGGGGTGGGGACTGGCTCGGTGGGAGGGTACCGGGGGTGGAAGTGTCAGCGTGACTGGCTCGGTGGGATGGTAGCGGGGGTGGGGGACTGGCTCGGTGGGAGGGTACCGGGGGTGGAAGTGTCAGCGTGACTGGCTCGGTGGGATGGTAGCGGGGGTGGGGACTGGCTCGGTGGGAGGGTACCGGGGGTGGAAGTGTCAGCGTGACTGGCTCGGTGGGATGGTAGCGGGGGTGGGGACTGGCTCGGTGGGAGGGTACCGGGGGTGGAAGTGTCAGCGTGACTGGCTCGGTGGGATGGTAGCGGGGGTGGGGACTGGCTCGGTGGGAGGGTACCGGGGGTGGAAGTGTCAGCGTGACTGGCTCGGTCACATACACTCAGTATGGCACTGGCTCTGCAGTGGTAGCGGGGACATGTGGCTGGCCCCTGGGGCAGCGGAGGTGGTGGGGTGTGGTGCTGTGTGCTGGGCACTATCAGGCTGTGGGGGTTATTTGACTGGGGTGTGGGGGGTTCCCTGACCATAGAAAAGGGACAGAATCAGGGTGTTTCCCCAGCAGAGTCCATCCCTCCCCCTCTTAGCCCTGCTCACGCTGCCCGTGCTGCTACTGTGCGCTGGAGGATGTGCGTAACGGCTCATATGGGCGCGGCTCTGCCACAGCACCACAGAGGAATCTGCTGCTCTGATTGTCACCCGGCAACAACCCCGAGAGGATGACTGTGCACAGGGACCATGCGAGGGCACAGCCAGGTCCCCCCGCTGGCAAGGACAGCTGGGGAGAGGCAGCTTGCAGCCTCGGAAGCTCTGGAACCCGCCCTGGCAGGAATGGGAGCCCCACCTGCACCAAACAGGGACAGCATGGAGTGCTAGGCTGCTGACCGCCAGGCGTGTGGGTCGGGGAGGGGCTGCAGTGGTGGGTCAGGAAGCCATGCAGGAGGGCTGAGTGATTTGAGTTTTATAGACTCAGAGGTGTCCGTAGCCCTGAGGTACCTGCCTGCAAATGGGAGCCCAACGGTAAATAGGCAGAACAACTGGTCCTCCTTACATGTCTCTGTGTCACCTGTGTGCACGTGCGCGTGTGGACGGTGTGGGCATACGGTGTGTGTGTGTGTAACAGGCGTACGTGCGCTGCTGCCCTGCACACTCTCTCTCAGCGCTGCCGACCGGGCTGTCTTGCGGAAAGTGCCCTGGTTCCGCTGACCGTTGCACCCTTTGTTCCCGGTGTCCGCTGAGTTCTGCAGGTTTCGCAGAAATTCTCCATTTCGCTGCAAAAACGATGGCAGAGTGAAAGCTCAGCGTTTTCCCAGCACTCCGGTGGGGAACTGGGAATGGACCAGGAGCCTTTCTAACAGAGGCAGCAACTCTCCACACCTCTGGTTGTGTGGGGGGCCGGGCTCCCTGTGGAAGGCTTCCTGGGCTGCTTGGCTGATGTCCGGCTTCCATACGCGGAGCAGGATCCGGCTCAGCGAGCAGGCTGGCTCTGTCGTTAGCAGGCTACTGGGAGGCTGAGCCTGGGCTGGGGGGCAGGAGACCCTGGCACGGCTACGGAGAAGGTTCTGACGGCCTGGCCAGCGCTGATGCTGCCAAAGCCTTTCTGGAGGGAGGCGGGGGGGCAACACTGAGGTGTGAATGTTAGTGTTACATCACAGGCAGGGGGTCTGAGGGCAGTGAGGGGGTCGGCGGTGTTGTTAATAAGTAATAGCCACAGAAAAGTGTGAACTGAGGCAGCCGTGAAGGCTGCGGTCTAAGCCCGCGTGTGAGGACCAAGCGAGGAGCGGACGTTCTCCTGGGGTATTGGCAGAGCGTGAAGTTTGCAGCCGAGCACTCGCACGAGTATAGATGAGAAGGGGATTTGGGATCCAGGGGTGCAATCCTAGCTAACAGCCAATCCAGTTGCGTAGCCAGGTCCTGCTGCGTCGGTAAGTTGCACAATCCCTCCAATCAGGGAACAGACCATGTGAACGTGAATCTTGGCCACTGATTTGCTTGTTCCTTGAAGAAATGCCCAGCCATGCCTGCCAGCAAACACTCTAGAGATGGCAAGGCACCACGATCCCATAACAATGGGGGCAGAGAAAGGCCATTGACAGACTCTCGGGCGCAGGACAGTGCTTGCAACCCAGATCCAGATGCAGGCACCAGAGCCAGCTATTTCGGCTCCAGGTTACGGTGGAGACCCCTGGCGAAGGAATGGAAAATGCTGGTCATGGCTGCACCTCACTCTGTCCCAGGGGTGGGGAGAAGAGGTGGGCAGGACAGGTGAGGGGAAGGCAGGGACCCTCGCAGGATTCCCAGTATGGCGAGCAGTGAGGCGGGCTGTTGCAGTGGTGGCCTCCAGTGACCCTGGGACAGGTCAGAGCTGCAGGAGGCTGGGGGCTGGCCATGCAGAGCTGTGAGTTGAGGTAACATGCCCCTATCTCCCAGCAGCCCCATTCTGGATCGGGGCATCCTACCTGTGTAGCGTACAGACTGAGAGAGCCAGCCCTCCCCTGCCCTGCACCCCAGAGAGGTCTGCTGTGGGGAGCAATGAATACAGTCACCCCCAGCAGCAGTGGGTGTGCTTCCCCCCGCCTCTCTCCTGGCTTCATTCCCCTTCTCTCTGGCTCGGTCTCCTGCAGCCTCTGGCCCTGCTCTTCTTCTTTCCCTCACAGAGCAGGTTTCTCTCCACTCTTCATCAGATCCACTCAGTGGCCTGCTGCCCACCCATTGCCCTCTGGGATCCAGCCCCCCCATCTCTCTCCCCCACCTGGGGAAAGGACTGCAGGGTTGACCTGGGGCCCCTCTTCCCCATACCTGGTGTTTCCTGTTGTGCCCGTTCCTTGTAGCAGGGTGGGGTGACAATGCCCTCTGGCCTACCCAGGGCAGGCCAAGCTGGGGCTCCAGGGGCACCAAGAGAGGGGGATGTATCCCTAGCAGAGAGGTGTGGCCTGGCCTGGCACGGGCAGGGCTAGGGCTGGGTGCCAGTGAGCGAGAATGACCCTGCCTTCATGTCTTAGGTGGCCTGTTGGACTCCCCGGGGCCTGCGGGCAGGATTTGGCTCCTGGGAAGGCCCTGGTCACACGGTCCTGGGGGCGAGATGACAAAATGGAACGTGGGCAGTTTGAGCAGCCGTCTAGGATCCCCCTTTAGATGGCAGCCCCTGCTGCAGGGCCCCAGCGATGGATCTGACACATGCACCGGGTTCAGGTGTGTCAGAACTGCCTGACATTCCAACCTGATCACGTGCGTGCGAAGAGAAGGGACTTAATGGGAGCTGGGATCCGCGCGTGCCAAATGAGGGGCATTCCCTGAGCCCCGCAGCTGGACAGAGGGGCCGGGCACTGCCCGTGTGAGCCCCTCGACATCATGCCAGCATCTGCAGAAGGATGAGGGAAGCAGGGGGATCTGATTAGACGCTGCTCAGCAGATCTGGGAACGGGAGTGACACTGGAGAAATGGCTCATTCCCAGAACTGTTGGGGCTAATGTGTCCATGTGGGGCAGGGGGACACAGGCTGAAATCTGTCAGATCCAGGCACTGGGTGCCATGCAGGTCTGCACCTGGCACCGTCTCCAGTGACCTTTCCCAGGTGCCCATTTTCCTGAGTGGCTACCTGGTGTCTATGCCTAAGTTCCACACCCTGGCTGGCCAGTTGGCACCATTGGACGGCGGGGTGGGGGATAGACTCACAGGAGAGTTCACTTTTCGTCGGTGCTGCACAGGTACCCTGTGGGCATCAGGGGACGCCGTGCCCATGGCATGGATCTGATCTGGAGGTGTCAGGGGCCCCAGGCTTATGGAAGGAGAGCTTAACGCACCAAAGCGCCATCTTGGCCTCATCTCCCACTATCCACCCCCCATGCTGCCAGTCTGCCCCACTGCAGGTACCCACCGAATGGATCAACTTCCCAGTGGCTGGATAGGGAGCAGGGGGAGGCCATGCTGCTGGTCTGGCCCCAGTGACCCTGCAGCCGTCACTGAGCAGGTCTGACATGTGGTCAAGCAGCTGCCAGGGACTCCAGTCTCATTCCTTGGGGATTGTTTCCTCTGTGAGGGGTCTTGGCAGAGATGGGAGAAAGGGAGTCATGATTAGCCAAGCCCAGCGAAGGGGACAGTGCTGGGAGGGTCCTGGCGCCCTTGGGGGACAGATGTGCTGCGGTGCCGCTGGTTCCCATTGAACAATAGAACATAGGGAATGTTTCCTTATGACCAATGGGAAAGCCCACCCACCCTCTGCGAAGGGAAAGAGACACACTGGGGGGTGTTGACAGGAGCCAGGATGGCACCGACTCAGCAATCTCCCCATTTCCTAGGAGGGGAGGCCAAACCTCAGGGACTTTGCCCAGAAGCTGGAATCAACCTTGCCCTGTAGGGGGCGTGAGTGACCTGGCCCAGAGCGCAGGCACTAAACTCCCTGCTGTGGCACTAGCAGGCAGGGGCACAGAGCCAGAGCCATGGGGTGTCAGGTCCCCCCAATGTACAGCATCCTCCATGGGCAACCCTCATCCAGCACAGACACCAGCTCTGCCAGGGCCAGGCCACACTGTGCTACTTGCCCTTCCTGCTGCTCTCTGGGTAGTCCAGGGAGAGAGGCAAGGCCTTGTGCTGGCTGGTTTGCAAAGGGGGCTTGGTTTTGGTGAATACTGCAGGACTGACGGACTCCATGAAGAGCAGACAGGGCCCCGGCACAGACCCCAGGAGCCACATCCTCAGTGCACCTCAGGGGGTGGAACATCCAGTATTGCAGGTCCTTGGGCACCATTTAGAGCAGCCTTGGGGCTGCTCTAGGTTGTGGTGGCTGCCCATGGCCCATGAAGGACTGTTCCAGCTGCTGGGGATTGCTGAAGCATAGGGATGCTCTGTCACAGCTATGATCCTTGCCCTAGCCCCACAACACCATAAGATAGGTGTGAGTCAGGGGGGTATATGGAGCTACAGTACCAGCTGAATGCTCTGGGGTTTCCTTTGTGCAGCAGGACTCCCCTGGGGCCAGAGAACCTGCCTAGGGTTGGTTGCAATGTCCCAGCAGCCCAAAGCAGCCATAACAGGGCTAACAATCTGAAGGCTCCCCTGCTCCGTGTCCCGAGTGCAGCGACCCCTCCAGGAGGCGAAAGGGCCCTGCTCTATGGGCAGATGCAGGTGAATTACAGAGGGCTGGTGGCACTCATGCCAGCCACCACGCGTGGGGAACGTCCACTTGCTCACCACCCAAGGGCACAGCACAGTGTGTGCTTACCCCGTGGCAGTGCATCCAGGAGCTGTCAGCGCCTCTGAGGCTCCAGGATGCTTCTGGTGCTTTCTTGGTCTGACTTTTCTTGGTCTCACTGGCCTTTCGCAGCACTGGTGGCTTTTAAAGGGTCCAGATACCTGGGGCTGGATCTTTGCAGAACCTCGTGAGGCCTGGAAGACTCTGGGAGTGGCCCACGCTGTGGGAGGTTTGCATGGGCCATGGTCTGATCTTGGTGACAGTGGGGTCCATGCAGGGTCACCCCATTCACGAGAGGCACTGCAGATTTACTTCAGGGTAGATCGGGGTGGGCAAACTACGGCCCATGGGCTGGATCTGGCCCATCAGGGCTTTGGATTGGGCCTGCTGGATTACCTCCTGTGGTGCCGCAGGCCCCGCGCCACAGTCAGAAGCGGCCGGCACCACGTCCCTGGGGCTGTGGCGGGAGGGGGGGCAGAGGGCTCCGTGCATTGCTTTGCCTCCAGGCACCAGCCCCTGCAGCTCCCATTGGCTGGGAACGGGGAACCGCAGGGACGTGGGGCCAGCCGCTTCCCGGAGCAGCGTGGCTTGGCGTGGGGCCAGGGCAGGCAGGCAGGGAGCCTGTCCTGGCTGTGGAGCGCGCCGCTGCCACCCTGGAGCCGCATTAGGTAAGTGGTGCCGGGCCAGAGCCCGAACCCCTCCTACCCCCTGCCCCCCAACTCCCTGCCCTGAGCCCCCTGCCTGCAGCTCGCACCCCTCCTACACCCCAACTCCCTGCCCTGAGCCCCCTGCTGTACCCTGCACCCCCGTGCACCTCAATCCCCTGCCCTGATCCTCCTGCCGCACCCCACACCCCTCCTGCACCCCAGCCCTCTGCCCTGAGCTCCCTCCCACAGTCTGCACCCCTCCTGCACCCCTGCCCTGAGCCCCTTCCTGCACTCCGCACCCCTCCTGCACCTCAACCCCGTTCCCTGAGCCCCCTCATACACTCCACACCCCTCCTCTGCCCCAATACCTTGCCCTGAGCCCGTTCCTGCACACCGCACCCCCTCCCATACCCCAACCCCCTGCCCCGGTTCTGGTGCTGCATATGTGTGGCTGCATGGTCGGCCAGTGTTATCCGCCATTTTGGCTGCAGGCAGCTTCTTGAGTCTTTCCCAGAATCCCTCAGGGCATTTGACCCTCTTGGAAACAGAGCCGGGGTTCTAGAGTTTGCAGCCTCTCATTTCCAACAAACTCACCCCAAATGACACAGGTGCCGCAGTTTGGGAACCCCTGCCCTAGTGTCTTCTGACCTGGGCCACAGCAGGAAGTGCACCCAGTTCTATGCTCCTGGTGCATAGCTGTCCATTGACTCCTGAAATGTGCATCATGGCAACCCTTACCTGCCTTAGTTACGCTAGATTTGGGCCCCGTTGTGCTGGGCACTGTACAGGGAGCTCACGGTGTGACGAGACAAGAGAGAGGAGGCAGGAAATTCTGTTCTCCCCACTGCACAGATGGGGACTGGAGCCTAGAGAGGTTCATGACTTGCACCAATTCACATACCCAGACTATGGGGGAGCAGGAAATGGTGTGTTACAGGCCAGGGCCCTCCTCACTGGACTGCACTTCCTCCATGACAGACGTCTCTCCCTTGCTCACACTGATTGGAGGGGCATGGGACCTCCTCTCTGGAGGAGGCCAACGCACCCTTAGCTACCTCTGAAGTATCCTGTCATAAGGAGTGGCGAGACGATGTCTCCTCTGAATGCCCCGCCCAACCCCCAGCTGCCAGGGCAGTCGGAGAACCTGGCAGAAGCTGCATCACAGGCAGAAGGGAGCAATGGTAGAGTCTGTGTTTTGGAAGAAACTTGGGCCTTGCAGAGATGCTCCCAAGGCCTAGAGCCCAGGCGAAGGCCAGCTGGAGCAACTGCTGTTGGGAACATGGCCCTGGCCCCACAGAGCTGCACGCCTCGGCCTGGCAACAATGAGTGTGGCAACAGCCAACTTTTAGGCTCCTAAAAAATCCCAGGAACACAGTGATTCCCAGAGCCGTAGTCAGGCACCCGGGCTCCCTGTACACAACAGCCCGCACGCTAGGCAGGGGCTGCATATGCTAGCTAACGGGAGATGGGTTGGCTTAACCCCTGCCTCTCTGAGGGAGATACGGGCCTGGATCTGGCCTGCCGAGGGTCCGTGAATGGGAACCCCTCTCCTGGAGTCGGGTGGCTTAGGTGCCTAAACTGGTTCTGATTGGAATGAGTGAAGGGTCTGTCTCGCGCTACACAGAGCCTCTGGTGGTGGTGCCCAGCATATACCGTTTAGCCCAGTGGTCTGAGCACTCCCCTGGGATGTGGGAGACCCAGGTTCAGTTACCTCCTCTCTGCTTCAGGGGAGAAAACCACTGGGCTAAAAGTTACAAGGCGGGCATCGCCACCGACTCCTCTGCCCAGAACTGAGTGGGCACGCACACACACAGGCTTTGCACGCGAGATGGGTGTTCCGCCACCTGTCTTGCCCCAGCTCATGGATCACTCTGGGGCTGGGGGACCCAGGCTTGTGGACTCAGTGTTTCTGGGTTTACAATGGCTCTTACAGCATGCTAACGCATCCACACGGCACTATGCAGACCTTCTGACTCGGGGCTGCAGCTTGACCCGTGTCCAGACTGCGAAATGACAGGGCTTGTACCCAAGTCTCTGCAGGACTCAGGCTCTGACCCTCCCCACAGCAAGGACCTACGTCCTGAGTCCTTGCTGGCCCAAGTCAGGCTGATTTGTGTGTGGCCAGAAGGCAGGCTTGGGCTCAAACCCAAGTCGGAGTCTGGGCTTCGTGTGCTGTGTAGACATTCCCAAAGTGACTTGCCCAAGGTCATGCAGGGAGCCTGTGTCAGAGCAGGGAACAGAACCCGGGACACTGGCTGGCACAAATCAATGAGCATCCTGCCTCCCTTGGCATATTGTTTTTCCATGTGGTGCTCCCCCCACAGCTCCCTCCCCCCTCCCTCCCTGGTGTTTCCACAGGGGTGGGGTGGGGTTGGCTAAAAGCAGAGTGTTCCCTGGCAGTCGCTGGCCCCAGCTCTCCGCAGCCATGGTTCTCCCAGTGGGAAAGGCCCCTCTTTAAATAGAAGTGCGAGTGCTTCTCTGGTTGTCGAGTGTTTCTGGGAGGAGCCGCGCCAGGGCTTTTAGCGCTTGACCTTTCCCGCTCGGCTGCAGTTTCTGAGCATGAGGCTGGCTGTAGAGTGCCTGTGGCTGCTGGGCTGGCCTCACACGGCGTGTTCTCCCTGGGAGAGCCCAGGTGCTGCGTGAGGCCTTGCTGTACAAAACAGATGCCATCACGCTGTAAACACGCTCCTGACTGCAGCAGAGAGCTGGGGGCCGGCCGTGCTCCCATCAGCTGGGCCCTGTGCCCAGCCACTGCACAAGGCAGGCCCAGCCTGGGTATGGGCAGGGAGAGGGCAATTGGCAGGAAGGGACAGGAAGAAGGGCAAGGCTAGGAGGCCAGAGCTTGGTCTTGTTACTGGGGTCACCCAGCTCTGCCGGGGTTATGTTCTTTCCCCACATCTGGCCTCAGAGTGAAAACCACTGAATCCTGGTAACACTACAGCAAAATGTACCACACTGGCTTAGAGCGGGTGGGCGTGTCTCTCTAGCACCTGCCCATGGCAAATGTACCACGCTGGC